>NC_140691.1:5769166-8367500 GCF_054131305.1 Coturnix japonica | reverse complement strand
TAACCTAACCCTAACCCTAACCCTAACCCTAACCCTAACCCTAACCCTAACCCTAACCCTAACCCTAACCCTAACCTAACCCTAACCCTAACCCTAACCCTAACCCTAACCCTAACCCTAACCCTAACCCTAACCCTAACCTAACCCTACCCTAACCCTAACCCTAACCCTAACCCTAACCCTAACCCTAACCCTAACCCTAACCCTAACCCTAACCCTAACCCTAACCCTAACCCTAACCCTAACCCTAACCCTAACCCTAACCCTAACCCTAACCCTAACCCTAACCCTAACCCTAACCCTAACCTAACCCTACCCTAACCCACCCTAACCCTAACCCTAACCCTAACCCTAACCCTAACCCTAACCCTAACCCTAACCCTAACCCTAACCCTAACCCTAACCCTAACCCTAACCCTAACCTAACCCTAACCCTAACCCTAACCCTAACCCTAACCCTAACCCTAACCCTAACCCTAACCTAACCCTAACCCTAACCCTAACCCTAACCCTAACCCTAACCCTAACCCTAACCCTAACCCTAACCCTAACCCTAACCCTAACCCTAACCCTAACCCTAACCCTAACCCTAACCCTAACCCTAACCCTAACCCTAACCCTAACCCTAACCCTAACCCTAACCCTAACCCTAACCCTAACCCTAACCCTAACCCTAACCCTAACCCTAACCCTAACCCTAACCCTAACCCTAACCCTAACCCTACCCTAACCCTAACCCTAACCCTAACCCTAACCCTAACCCTAACCCTAACCCTAACCCTAACCCTAACCCTAACCCTAACCCTAACCCTAACCCTAACCCTAACCCTAACCCTTAACACCCTAACCCTAACCCTAACCCTAACCCTAACCCTAACCCTAACCCCTAACCCTAACCCTAACCCTACCCTAACCCTACCCCGTACACTAACCCTAACCCAAACCCTAACCCTAACCTAACCCTAACCCTACCCTAACCCTAACCCTAACCCTAACCCTAACCCTAACTAACCCTAACCCTAACCCTAACCCTAACCCTAACCCTAACCCTAACCCTAACCCCTAACCCTAACCCTAACCCTACCCTAACCCTAACCCTAACCCTAACCCTAACCCTACCCTACCCTAACCCCTCCAACCCTAACCCTAACCCTAACCCTAACCCTAACCCTAACCCTACCCTAACCCTAACCCTAACCCTAACCCTACCCTAACCCTAACCCTAACCCTAACCCTAACCCTAACCCTAACCCTAACCCTAACCCTAACCCTAACCCTAACCCTAACCCTAACCCTAACCCTAACCCTAACCCTAACCCTAACCCCTAACCCTAACCCTAACCCTAACCCTAACCCTAACCCTAACCCTAACCCTAACCCTAACCCTAACCCTAACCCTAACCCTAACCCTAACCCTAACCCTAACCCTAACCCTAACCCTAACCCTAACCCTAACCCCTAACCCTAACCCTAACCCTAACCCTAACCCTAACCCTAACCCTAACCCTAACCCTAACCCTAACCCTAACCCTAACCCTAACCCTAACCCTAACCCTAACCCTAACCCTAACCCTAACCCTAACCCTAACCCTAACCCTAACCCTAACCCTAACCCTAACCCTAACCCTAACCCTAACCCTAACCCTAACCCTAACCCTAACCCTAACCCTAACCCTAACCCTAACCCTAACCCTAACCCTAACCCTAACCCTAACCCTAACCCTAACCCTAACCCTAACCCTAACCCTAACCCTAACCCTAACCCTAACCCTAACCCTAACCCTAACCCTAACCCTAACCCTAACCCTAACCCTAACCCTAACCCTAACCCTAACCCTAACCCTAACCCTAACCCTAACCCTAACCCTAACCCTAACCCTAACCCTAACCCTAACCCTAACCCTAACCCTAACCCTAACCCTAACCCTAACCCTAACCCTAACCCTAACCCTAACCCTAACCCTAACCCTAACCCTAACCCTAACCCTAACCCTAACCCTAACCCTAACCCTAACCCTAACCCTAACCCTAACCCTAACCCTAACCCTAACCCTAACCCTAACCCTAACCCTAACCCTAACCCTAACCCTAACCCTAACCCTAACCCTAACCCTAACCCTAACCCTAACCCTAACCCTAACCCTAACCCTAACCCTAACCCTAACCCTAACCCTAACCCTAACCCTAACCCTAACCCTAACCCTAACCCTAACCCTAACCCTAACCCTAACCCTAACCCTAACCCTAACCCTAACCCTAACCCTAACCCTAACCCTAACCCTAACCCTAACCCTAACCCTAACCCTAACCCTAACCCTAACCCTAACCCTAACCCTAACCCTAACCCTAACCCTAACCTAACCCTAACCCTAACCCTAACCCTAACCCTAACCCTAACCCTAACCCTAACCCTAACCCTAACCCTAACCCTAACCCTAACCCTAACCCTAACCCTAACCCTAACCCTAACCCTAACCCTAACCCTAACCCTACACCCTAACCCTAACCCTAACCCTAACCCTAACCCTAACCCTAACCCTAACCCTAACCCTAACCCTAACCCTAACCCTAACCCTAACCCTAACCCTAACCCTAACCCTAACCCTAACCCTAACCCTAACCCTAACCCTAACCCTAACCCTAACCCTAACCCTAACCCTAACCCTAACCCTAACCCTAACCCTAACCCTAACCCTAACCCTAACCCTAACCCTAACCCTAACCCTAACCCTAACCCTAACCCTAACCCTAACCCTAACCCTAACCCTAACCCTAACCCTAACCCTAACCCTAACCCTAACCCTAACCCTAACCCTAACCCTAACCCTAACCCTAACCCTAACCCTAACCCTAACCCTAACCCTAACCCTAACCCTAACCCTAACCCTAACCCTAACCCTAACCCTAACCCTAACCCTAACCCTAACCCTAACCCTAACCCTAACCCTAACCCTAACCCTAACCCTAACCCTAACCCTAACCCTAACCCTAACCCTAACCCTAACCCTAACCCTAACCCTAACCCTAACCCTAACCCTAACCCTAACCCTAACCCTAACCCTAACCCTAACCCTAACCCTAACCCTAACCCTAACCCTAACCCTAACCCTAACCCTAACCCTAACCCTAACCCTAACCCTAACCCTAACCCTAACCCTAACCCTAACCCTAACCCTAACCCTAACCCTAACCCTAACCCTAACCCTAACCCTAACCCTAACCCTAACCCTAACCCTAACCCTAACCCTAACCCTAACCCTAACCCTAACCCTAACCCTAACCCTAACCCTAACCCTAACCCTAACCCTAACCCTAACCCTAACCCTAACCCTAACCCTAACCCTAACCCTAACCCTAACCCTAACCCTAACCCTAACCCTAACCCTAACCCTAACCCTAACCCTAACCCTAACCCTAACCCTAACCCTAACCCTAACCCTAACCCTAACCCTAACCCTAACCCTAACCCTAACCCTAACCCTAACCCTAACCCTAACCCTAACCCTAACCCTAACCCTAACCCTAACCCTAACCCCTAACCCTAACCCTAACCCTAACCCTAACCCTAACCCTAACCCTAACCCTAACCCTAACCCTAACCCTAACCCTAACCCACCCTAACCCTAACCCTAACCCTAACCTTAACCCTAACCCTAACCCTAACCCTAACCCTAACCCTAACACTAATAGAATACAGTGATTCAAGAATTCCCAAATTCCTCTACAAAATAAGGACATTCCCACCAGAAATAGCAAGTTGTGTCATATTGTAGAAAACTTTCACACTAATATCCTTGCTTATCCCAGAAATAAAAAGGAATCTCATAAGTATCACTAATTATCCTTTCAAATATTTCATTTTCTTACCAAACTAATGCTTTTCATTCCTAAAAATAGCATTTCTAAACAAAATATTGGTTTTCATCCCCAAATGTAGACATTATCTCTACAGAATGTTCCTTTGCAGCCTAATAGAATACAGTGTTTCATGAATTCCTGTATTCCTCTACAAAATAAGGACATTTCCACCCAAAATATCAATTTCTGTCAAGATTTAGAGAACTTTGACATTAATAGCAGTACTTATCCCAGAAAAAAAAAAAAGGGGGTACATACTTGAGTATCACTTCTTATCCTTGCAAAAATACATTTTTCTTAACAAATACAATGCTTTTCAGCCCTAAAAATATCATTTTCTCCCCAAAATACTGGGTTTCATCCTCAAAAGAAGACAGTTCCTCTAAAAAATGAATATTTGCAGCATAATATGATACATTGTTTACAGAATACCGGAATTCCTCTTTCAAATAAGGACACTTCCCCCCTAAAGATCAATTTCTGTTCTAATTTTTGAAATTTACACACGACTTTCACTACATAGACCAGAAATAATAAGTTCTCTCTAAAGCATCACCATTTATCCTGGCAAATATTTGAGTTTCTTTTGAAAATATGAATTTTCTTCACTAAAAATAGCATTTTCTAAACCTAATACCTGTTTTCATAACCAAAAGAAGATATTTTCTCTAGAAAATGATACACTGTAGCATTATAGGATGCATTTCTACCAGAATACCCGTTTTCCTCTACAAATTATGGACATTTCCACCCAAAATGACAGTTTCTGTAAAAATTTTTACCATTTACACATGAATATCACCACTTCTTCCAGAAAGAAGAAGTTCTCTCTTAAGTATCACTCCGTATTCTGGCAAAAATACATTTTTCTTACCTAAGAAAATGCTTTTCATAAACAACATATGGTTTTTAATTCCCAAAAGAAGATATTCTCTCTACTAAATGATACTTAGGAGCATAATATGACACATTGTTTCCAGAACACCAGTTTTACTCTACAAAATAAGGACAGTTCCACCCGAAATATCAATTTCTGTCAAAATATTAAAAATTTTCACACGAATATCACTACACATACCAGAAATAAAAAGTTATCACTGAAGTATCACTAATTATCCTTGCAAAAATTTCATTTTCTTTCAAAAATAAAGCATTTCATTCCTAAAAATAGCATTTCTAAACAAAATATTGGTTTTCATCCCCAAAGGTAGACATTATCTCTACAGAATTTTCCTTTGGAGCATAATAGAATACAGCGTTTCATGAATTCCTGTATTCCTCTACAAAATAAGGACATTTCCACCCAAAATATCAATTTCTGTCAAGATTTAGAGAACTTTGACATTAATAGCAGTACTTATCCCAGAAAAAAAAAAAAAGGTACATTCTTGAGTATCACTTCTTATCCTTGCAAAAATACATTTTTCTTAACAAATACAATGCTTTTCAGCCCTAAAAATATCATTTTCTCCCCATAATACTGGGTTTCATCCTCAAAAGAAGACAGTTCCTCTAAAAAATGAATATTTGCAGCATAATATGATACATTGTTTACAGAATACCGGAATTCCTCTTTCAAATAAGGACACTTCCCCCCTAAAGATCAATTTCTGTTCTAATTTTTGAAATTTACACACGACTTTCACTACATAGACCAGAAATAATAAGTTCTCTCTAAAGCATCACCATTTATCCTGGCAAATATTTGAGTTTCTTTTGAAAATATGAATTTTCTTCACTAAAAATAGCATTTTCTAAACCTAATACCTGTTTTCATAACCAAAAGAAGATATTTTCTCTAGAAAATGATGCACTGTAGCATTATAGGATGCATTTCTACCAGAATACCCGTTTTCCTCTACAAATTATGGACATTTCCACCCTAAATGACAGTTTCTGTTAAAATTTTTACCATTTACACATGAATATCACCACTTCTTCCAGAAAGAAGAAGTTCTCACTTAAGTATCACTCCGTATTCTGGCAAAAATACATTTTTCTTACCTAAGAAAATGCTTTTCATTACAGAATCACAGAATCACAGAATTACCCCGGTTGGAAGGGACCTCAAGGATCATGTAGTTCCAACCCCCCTGCCAAGCAGGGCCACCAAACATACACATTTACTAGATCAGGTTGCCCAGGACCCTGTCCAATATGGTCTTGAACACCTCCAAGGACGGGGCATCCACAACCTCACTGGGCAGCCTGTTCCAGGACCTAACCACCCTTCTAGTAAAGAACTTTCCCCTAACATCCAACCTAAATCTTCCCTCCCTCAACTTAAAACCATTTCCCCTAGTCCTGCTTTTATCAGCCCTTTCGAAGAGTTTACTCCCCTCCTGGGAGTAAGTTCCCTTCAGGTACTGAAAGGCTGCAATGAGGTCACCCCGCAACCTTCTCCAGGCTGAACAAACCCAACTCCCTCAGCCTGTCCTCATAGGGGAGGTGCTCCAGCCCCCTGATCATCTTCATCTTTCATTCCTAAGAATAGTATGTTCTAAACAACATATGGTTTTTAATTCCCAAAAGAAGATATTCTCTCTACTAAATGATACTTAGGAGCATAATATGACACATTGTTTCCAGAACACCAGTTTTACTCTACAAAATAAGGACAGTTCCACCCGAAATATCAATTTCTGTCAAAACATTAAAAATTTTCACACGAATATCACTACACATACCAGAAATAAAAAGTTATCACTGAAGTATCACTAATTATCCTTGCAAAAATTTCATTTTCTTTCAAAAATAAAGCATTTCATTCCTAAAAATAGCATTTCTAAACAAAATACTGGTTTTCATACACAAAGAAAGACTTTATCCCTACAGAATGATGCTTTGGAGCCTAATAGAATACAGTGATTCAAGAATTCCCAAATTCCTCTACAAAATAAGGACATTCCCACCAGAAATAGCAAGTTGTGTCATAATGTAGAAAACTTTCACACTAATATCCTTGCTTATCCCAGAAATAAAAAGGAATCTCATAAGTATCACTAATTATCCTTTCAAATATTTCATTTTCTTACCAAACTAATGCTTTTCATTCCTAAAAATAGCATTTTCTAAACAAAATACTGGTTTTCATCCCCAAATGTAGACATTATCTCTACAGAATTTTCCTTTGGAGCATAATAGAATACAGCGTTTCATGAATTCCTGTATTCCTCTACAAAATAAGGACATTTCCACCCAAAATATCAATTTCTGTCAAGATTTAGAGAACTTTGACATTAATAGCAGTACTTATCCCAGAAAAAAAAAAAGGGGTACATTCTTGAGTATCACTTCTTATCCTTGCAAAAATACATTTTTCTTAACAAATACAATGCTTTTCAGCCCTAAAAATATCATTTTCTCCCCAAAATACTGGGTTTCATCCTCAAAAGAAGACAGTTCCTCTAAAAAATGAATATTTGCAGCATAATATGATACATTGTTTACAGAATACCGGAATTCCTCTTTCAAATAAGGACACTTCCCCCCTAAAGATCAATTTCTGTTCTAATTTTTGAAATTTACACACGACTTTCACTACATAGACCAGAAATAATAAGTTCTCTCTAAAGCATCACCATTTATCCTGGCAAATATTTGAGTTTCTTTTGAAAATATGAATTTTCTTCACTAAAAATAGCATTTTCTAAACCTAATACCTGTTTTCATAACCAAAAGAAGATATTTTCTCTAGAAAATGATGCACTGTAGCATTATAGGATGCATTTCTACCAGAATACCCGTTTTCCTCTACAAATTATGGACATTTCCACCCAAAATGACAGTTTCTGTTAAAATTTTTACCATTTACACATGAATATCACCACTTCTTCCAGAAAGAAGAAGTTCTCACTTAAGTATCACTCCGTATTCTGGCAAAAATACATTTTTCTTACCTAAGAAAATGCTTTTCATTACAGAATCACAGAATCACAGAATCACAGAATTACCCCGGTTGGAAGGGACCTCAAGGATCATGTAGTTCCAACCCCCCTGCCAAGCAGGGCCACCAAACATACACATTTACTAGATCAGGTTGCCCAGGACCCTGTCCAATATGGTCTTGAACACCTCCAAGGACGGGGCATCCACAACCTCACTGGGCAGCCTGTTCCAGGACCTAACCACCCTTCTAGTAAAGAACTTTCCCCTAACATCCAACCTAAATCTTCCCTCCCTCAACTTAAAACCATTTCCCCTAGTCCTGCTTTTATCAGCCCTTTCGAAGAGTTTACTCCCCTCCTGGGAGTAAGTTCCCTTCAGGTACTGAAAGGCTGCAATGAGGTCACCCCGCAACCTTCTCTTCTCCAGGCTGAACAAACCCAACTCCCTCAGCCTGTCCTCATAGGGGAGGTGCTCCAGCCCCCTGATCATCTTCATCTTTCATTCCTAAGAATAGTATGTTCTAAACAACATATGGTTTTTAATTCCCAAAAGAAGATATTCTCTCTACTAAATGATACTTAGGAGCATAATATGACACATTGTTTCCAGAACACCAGTTTTACTCTACAAAATAAGGACAGTTCCACCCGAAATATCAATTTCTGTCAAAACATTAAAAATTTTCACACGAATATCACTACACATACCAGAAATAAAAAGTTATCACTGAAGTATCACTAATTATCCTTGCAAAAATTTCATTTTCTTTCAAAAATAAAGCATTTCATTCCTAAAAATAGCATTTCTAAACAAAATACTGGTTTTCATACACAAAGAAAGACTTTATCCCTACAGAATGATGCTTTGGAGCCTAATAGAATACAGTGATTCAAGAATTCCCAAATTCCTCTACAAAATAAGGACATTCCCACCAGAAATAGCAAGTTGTGTCATAATGTAGAAAACTTTCACACTAATATCCTTGCTTATCCCAGAAATAAAAAGGAATCTCATAAGTATCACTAATTATCCTTTCAAATATTTCATTTTCTTACCAAACTAATGCTTTTCATTCCTAAAAATAGCATTTTCTAAACAAAATACTGGTTTTCATCCCCAAATGTAGACATTATCTCTACAGAATTTTCCTTTGGAGCATAATAGAATACAGTGTTTCATGAATTCCTGTATTCCTCTACAAAATAAGGACATTTCCACCCAAAATATCAATTTCTGTCAAGATTTAGAGAACTTTGACATTAATAGCAGTACTTATCCCAGAAAAAAAAAAAAGGGGTACATTCTTGAGTATCACTTCTTATCCTTGCAAAAATACATTTTTCTTAACAAATACAATGCTTTTCAGCCCTAAAAATATCATTTTCTCCCCAAAATACTGGGTTTCATCCTCAAAAGAAGACAGTTCCTCTAAAAAATGAATATTTGCAGCATAATATGATACATTGTTTACAGAATACCGGAATTCCTCTTTCAAATAAGGACACTTTCCCCCTAAAGATCAATTTCTGTTCTAATTTTTGACATTTACACACGACTTTCACTACATAGACCAGAAATAATAAGTTCTCTCTAAAGCATCACCATTTATCCTGGCAAATATTTGTGTTTCTTTTGAAAATATGAATTTTCTTCACTAAAAATAGCATTTTCTAAACCTAATACCTGTTTTCATAACCAAAAGAAGATATTTTCTCTAGAAAATGATGCACTGTAGCATTATAGGATGCATTTCTACCAGAATACCCGTTTTCCTCTACAAATTATGGACATTTCCACCCTAAATGACAGTTTCTGTTAAAATTTTTACCATTTACACATGAATATCACCACTTCTTCCAGAAAGAAGAAGTTCTCACTTAAGTATCACTCCGTATTCTGGCAAAAATACATTTTTCTTACCTAAGAAAATGCTTTTCATTACAGAATCACAGAATCACAGAATCACAGAATTACCCCGGTTGGAAGGGACCTCAAGGATCATGTAGTTCCAACCCCCCTGCCAAGCAGGGCCACCAAACATACACATTTACTAGATCAGGTTGCCCAGGACCCTGTCCAATATGGTCTTGAACACCTCCAAGGACGGGGCATCCACAACCTCACTGGGCAGCCTGTTCCAGGACCTAACCACCCTTCTAGTAAAGAACTTTCCCCTAACATCCAACCTAAATCTTCCCTCCCTCAACTTAAAACCATTTCCCCTAGTCCTGCTTTTATCAGCCCTTTCGAAGAGTTTACTCCCCTCCTGGGAGTAAGTTCCCTTCAGGTACTGAAAGGCTGCAATGAGGTCACCCCGCAACCTTCTCTTCTCCAGGCTGAACAAACCCAACTCCCTCAGCCTGTCCTCATAGGGGAGGTGCTCCAGCCCCCTGATCATCTTCATCTTTCATTCCTAAGAATAGTATGTTCTAAACAACATATGGTTTTTAATTCCCAAAAGAAGATATTCTCTCTACTAAATGATACTTAGGAGCATAATATGACACATTGTTTCCAGAACACCAGTTTTACTCTACAAAATAAGGACAGTTCCACCCGAAATATCAATTTCTGTCAAAACATTAAAAATTTTCACACGAATATCACTACACATACCAGAAATAAAAAGTTATCACTGAAGTATCACTAATTATCCTTGCAAAAATTTCATTTTCTTTCAAAAATAAAGCATTTCATTCCTAAAAATAGCATTTCTAAACAAAATACTGGTTTTCATACACAAAGAAAGACTTTATCCCTACAGAATGATGCTTTGGAGCCTAATAGAATACAGTGATTCAAGAATTCCCAAATTCCTCTACAAAATAAGGACATTCCCACCAGAAATAGCAAGTTGTGTCATAATGTAGAAAACTTTCACACTAATATCCTTGCTTATCTCAGAAATAAAAAGGAATCTCATAAGTATCACTAATTATCCTTTCAAATATTTCATTTTCTTACCAAACTAATGCTTTTCATTCCTAAAAATAGCATTTTCTAAACAAAATACTGGTTTTCATCCCCAAAGGTAGACATTATCTCCACAGAATGTTCCTTTGGAGCATAATAGAATACAGTGTTTCATGAATTCCTGTATTCCTCTACAAAATAAGGACATTTCCACCCAAAATATCAATTTCTGTCAAGATTTAGAGAACTTTGACATTAATAGCAGTACTTATCCCAGAAAAAAAAAAAAAAAAGGTACATTCTTGAGTATCACTTCTTATCCTTGCAAAAATACATTTTTCTTAACAAATACAATGCTTTTCAGCCCTAAAAATATCATTTTCTCCCCAAAATACTGGGTTTCATCCTCAAAAGAAGACAGTTCCTCTAAAAAATGAATATTTGCAGCATAATATGATACATTGTTTACAGAATACCGGAACTCCTCTTTCAAATAAGGACACTTTCCCCCTAAAGATCAATTTCTGTTCTAATTTTTGAAATTTACACACGACTTTCACTACATAGACCAGAAATAATAAGTTCTCTCTAAAGCATCACCATTTATCCTGGCAAATATTTGTGTTTCTTTTGAAAATATGAATTTTCTTCACTAAAAATAGCATTTTCTAAACCTAATACCTGTTTTCATAACCAAAAGAAGATATTTTCTCTAGAAAATGATGCACTGTAGCATTATAGGATGCATTTCTACCAGAATACCCGTTTTCCTCTACAAATTATGGACATTTCCACCCTAAATGACAGTTTCTGTTAAAATTTTTACCATTTACACATGAATATCACCACTTCTTCCAGAAAGAAGAAGTTCTCACTTAAGTATCACTCCGTATTCTGGCAAAAATACATTTTTCTTACCTAAGAAAATGCTTTTCATTACAGAATCACAGAATCACAGAATCACAGAATTACCCCGGTTGGAAGGGACCTCAAGGATCATGTAGTTCCAACCCCCCTGCCAAGCAGGGCCACCAAACATACACATTTACTAGATCAGGTTGCCCAGGACCCTGTCCAATATGGTCTTGAACACCTCCAAGGACGGGGCATCCACAACCTCACTGGGCAGCCTGTTCCAGGACCTAACCACCCTTCTAGTAAAGAACTTCCCCCTAACATCCAACCTAAATCTTCCCTCCCTCAACTTAAAACCATTTCCCCTAGTCCTGCTTTTATCAGCCCTTTCGAAGAGTTTACTCCCCTCCTGGGAGTAAGTTCCCTTCAGGTACTGAAAGGCTGCAATGAGGTCACCCCGCAACCTTCTCTTCTCCAGGCTGAACAAACCCAACTCCCTCAGCCTGTCCTCATAGGGGAGGTGCTCCAGCCCCCTGATCATCTTCATCTTTCATTCCTAAGAATAGTATGTTCTAAACAACATATGGTTTTTAATTCCCAAAAGAAGATATTCTCTCTACTAAATGATACTTAGGAGCATAATATGACACATTGTTTCCAGAACACCAGTTTTACTCTACAAAATAAGGACAGTTCCACCCGAAATATCAATTTCTGTCAAAACATTAAAAATTTTCACACGAATATCACTACACATACCAGAAATAAAAAGTTATCACTGAAGTATCACTGATTATCCTTGCAAAAATTTCATTTTCTTTCAAAAATAAAGCATTTCATTCCTAAAAATAGCATTTCTAAACAAAATACTGGTTTTCATACACAAAGAAAGACTTTATCCTTACAGAATGATGCTTTGGAGCCTAATAGAATACAGTGATTCAAGAATTCCCAAATTCCTCTACAAAATAAGGACATTCCCACCAGAAATAGCAAGTTGTGTCATAATGTAGAAAACTTTCACACTAATATCCTTGCTTATCCCAGAAATAAAAAGGAATCTCATAAGTATCACTAATTATCCTTTCAAATATTTCATTTTCTTACCAAACTAATGCTTTTCATTCCTAAAAATAGCATTTTCTAAACAAAATACTGGTTTTCATCCCCAAATGTAGACATTATCTCTACAGAATTTTCCTTTGGAGCATAATAGAATACAGCGTTTCATGAATTCCTGTATTCCTCTACAAAATAAGGACATTTCCACCCAAAATATCAATTTCTGTCAAGATTTAGAGAACTTTGACATTAATAGCAGTACTTATCCCAGAAAAAAAAAAAGGGGTACATTCTTGAGTATCACTTCTTATCCTTGCAAAAATACATTTTTCTTAACAAATACAATGCTTTTCAGCCCTAAAAATATCATTTTCTCCCCAAAATACTGGGTTTCATCCTCAAAAGAAGACAGTTCCTCTAAAAAATGAATATTTGCAGCATAATATGATACATTGTTTACAGAATACCGGAATTCCTCTTTCAAATAAGGACACTTCCCCCCTAAAGATCAATTTCTGTTCTAATTTTTGAAATTTACACACGACTTTCACTACATAGACCAGAAATAATAAGTTCTCTCTAAAGCATCACCATTTATCCTGGCAAATATTTGAGTTTCTTTTGAAAATATGAATTTTCTTCACTAAAAATAGCATTTTCTAAACCTAATACCTGTTTTCATAACCAAAAGAAGATATTTTCCCTAGAAAATGATGCACTGTAGCATTATAGGATGCATTTCTACCAGAATACCCGTTTTCCTCTACAAATTATGGACATTTCCACCCTAAATGACAGTTTCTGTTAAAATTTTTACCATTTACACATGAATATCACCACTTCTTCCAGAAAGAAGAAGTTCTCACTTAAGTATCACTCCGTATTCTGGCAAAAATACATTTTTCTTACCTAAGAAAATGCTTTTCATTACAGAATCACAGAATCACAGAATCACAGAATTACCCCGGTTGGAAGGGACCTCAAGGATCATGTAGTTCCAACCCCCCTGCCAAGCAGGGCCACCAAACATACACATTTACTAGATCAGGTTGCCCAGGACCCTGTCCAATATGGTCTTGAACACCTCCAAGGACGGGGCATCCACAACCTCACTGGGCAGCCTGTTCCAGGACCTAACCACCCTTCTAGTAAAGAACTTTCCCCTAACATCCAACCTAAATCTTCCCTCCCTCAACTTAAAACCATTTCCCCTAGTCCTGCTTTTATCAGCCCTTTCGAAGAGTTTACTCCCCTCCTGGGAGTAAGTTCCCTTCAGGTACTGAAAGGCTGCAATGAGGTCACCCCGCAACCTTCTCTTCTCCAGGCTGAACAAACCCAACTCCCTCAGCCTGTCCTCATAGGGGAGGTGCTCCAGCCCCCTGATCATCTTCATCTTTCATTCCTAAGAATAGTATGTTCTAAACAACATATGGTTTTTAATTCCCAAAAGAAGATATTCTCTCTACTAAATGATACTTAGGAGCATAATATGACACATTGTTTCCAGAACACCAGTTTTACTCTACAAAATAAGGACAGTTCCACCCGAAATATCAATTTCTGTCAAAACATTAAAAATTTTCACACGAATATCACTACACATACCAGAAATAAAAAGTTATCACTGAAGTATCACTAATTATCCTTGCAAAAATTTCATTTTCTTTCAAAAATAAAGCATTTCATTCCTAAAAATAGCATTTCTAAACAAAATACTGGTTTTCATACACAAAGAAAGACTTTATCCCTACAGAATGATGCTTTGGAGCCTAATAGAATACAGTGATTCAAGAATTCCCAAATTCCTCTACAAAATAAGGACATTCCCACCAGAAATAGCAAGTTGTGTCATAATGTAGAAAACTTTCACACTAATATCCTTGCTTATCCCAGAAATAAAAAGGAATCTCATAAGTATCACTAATTATCCTTTCAAATATTTCATTTTCTTACCAAACTAATGCTTTTCATTCCTAAAAATAGCATTTTCTAAACAAAATACTGGTTTTCATCCCCAAATGTAGACATTATCTCTACAGAATTTTCCTTTGGAGCATAATAGAATACAGTGTTTCATGAATTCCTGTATTCCTCTACAAAATAAGGACATTTCCACCCAAAATATCAATTTCTGTCAAGATTTAGAGAACTTTGACATTAATAGCAGTACTTATCCCAGAAAAAAAAAAAAGGGGTACATTCTTGAGTATCACTTCTTATCCTTGCAAAAATACATTTTTCTTAACAAATACAATGCTTTTCAGCCCTAAAAATATCATTTTCTCCCCAAAATACTGGGTTTCATCCTCAAAAGAAGACAGTTCCTCTAAAAAATGAATATTTGCAGCATAATATGATACATTGTTTACAGAATACCGGAATTCCTCTTTCAAATAAGGACACTTTCCCCCTAAAGATCAATTTCTGTTCTAATTTTTGACATTTACACACGACTTTCACTACATAGACCAGAAATAATAAGTTCTCTCTAAAGCATCACCATTTATCCTGGCAAATATTTGTGTTTCTTTTGAAAATATGAATTTTCTTCACTAAAAATAGCATTTTCTAAACCTAATACCTGTTTTCATAACCAAAAGAAGATATTTTCTCTAGAAAATGATGCACTGTAGCATTATAGGATGCATTTCTACCAGAATACCCGTTTTCCTCTACAAATTATGGACATTTCCACCCAAAATGACAGTTTCTGTTAAAATTTTTACCATTTACACATGAATATCACAACTTCTTCCAGAAAGAAGAAGTTCTCTCTTAAGTATCACTCCGTATTCTGGCAAAAATACATTTTTCTTACCTAAGAAAATGCTTTTCATAAACAACATATGGTTTTTAATTCCCAAAAGAAGATATTCTCTCTACTAAATGATACTTAGGAGCATAATATGACACATTGTTTCCAGAACACCAGTTTTACTCTACAAAATAAGGACAGTTCCACCCGAAATATCAATTTCTGTCAAAACATTAAAAATTTTCACACGAATATCACTACACATACCAGAAATAAAAAGTTATCACTGAAGTATCACTAATTATCCTTGCAAAAATTTCATTTTCTTTCAAAAATAAAGCATTTCATTCCTAAAAATAGCATTTTCTAAACAAAATATTGGTTTTCATCCCCAAAGGTAGACATTATCTCTACAGAATTTTCCTTTGGAGCATAATAGAATACAGCGTTTCATGAATTCCTGTATTCCTCTACAAAATAAGGACATTTCCACCCAAAATATCAATTTCTGTCAAGATTTAGAGAACTTTGACATTAATAGCAGTACTTATCCCAGAAAAAAAAAAAAGGTACATTCTTGAGTATCACTTCTTATCCTTGCAAAAATACATTTTTCTTAACAAATACAATGCTTTTCAGCCCTAAAAATATCATTTTCTCCCCATAATACTGGGTTTCATCCTCAAAAGAAGACAGTTCCTCTAAAAAATGAATATTTGCAGCATAATATGATACATTGTTTACAGAATACCGGAATTCCTCTTTCAAATAAGGACACTTCCCCCCTAAAGATCAATTTCTGTTCTAATTTTTGAAATTTACACACGACTTTCACTACATAGACCAGAAATAATAAGTTCTCTCTAAAGCATCACCATTTATCCTGGCAAATATTTGAGTTTCTTTTGAAAATATGAATTTTCTTCACTAAAAATAGCATTTTCTAAACCTAATACCTGTTTTCATAACCAAAAGAAGATATTTTCTCTAGAAAATGATGCACTGTAGCATTATAGGATGCATTTCTACCAGAATACCCGTTTTCCTCTACAAATTATGGACATTTCCACCCAAAATGACAGTTTCTGTTAAAATTTTTACCATTTACACATGAATATCACCACTTCTTCCAGAAAGAAGAAGTTCTCTCTTAAGTATCACTCCGTATTCTGGCAAAAATACATTTTTCTTACCTAAGAAAATGCTTTTCATAAACAACATATGGTTTTTAATTCCCAAAAGAAGATATTCTCTCTACTAAATGATACTTAGGAGCATAATATGACACATTGTTTCCAGAACACTAGTTTTACTCTACAAAATAAGGACAGTTCCACCCGAAATATCAATTTCTGTCAAAACATTAAAAATTTTCACACGAATATCACTACACATACCAGAAATAAAAAGTTATCACTGAAGTATCACTAATTATCCTTGCAAAAATTTCATTTTCTTTCAAAAATAAAGCATTTCATTCCTAAAAATAGCATTTCTAAACAAAATATTGGTTTTCATCCCCAAAGGTAGACATTATCTCTACAGAATTTTCCTTTGGAGCATAATAGAATACAGCGTTTCATGAATTCCTGTATTCCTCTACAAAATAAGTACATTTCCACCCAAAATATCAATTTCTGTCAAGATTTAGAGAACTTTGACATTAATAGCAGTACTTATCCCAGAAAAAAAAAAAAGGTACATTCTTGAGTATCACTTCTTATCCTTGCAAAAATACATTTTACTTAACAAATAAAATGCTTTTCAGCCCTAAAAATATCATTTTCTCCCCATAATACTGGGTTTCATCCTCAAAAGAAGACAGTTCCTCTAAAAAATGAATATTTGCAGCATAATATGATACATTGTTTACAGAATACCGGAATTCCTCTTTCAAATAAGGACACTTCCCCCCTAAAGATCAATTTCTGTTCTAATTTTTGAAATTTACACACGACTTTCACTACATAGACCAGAAATAATAAGTTCTCTCTAAAGCATCACCATTTATCCTGGCAAATATTTGAGTTTCTTTTGAAAATATGAATTTTCTTCACTAAAAATAGCATTTTCTAAACCTAATACCTGTTTTCATAACCAAAAGAAGATATTTTCTCTAGAAAATGATGCACTGTAGCATTATAGGATGCATTTCTACCAGAATACCCGTTTTCCTCTACAAATTATGGACATTTCCACCCAAAATGACAGTTTCTGTTAAAATTTTTACCATTTACACATGAATATCACCACTTCTTCCAGAAAGAAGAAGTTCTCACTTAAGTATCACTCCGTATTCTGGCAAAAATACATTTTTCTTACCTAAGAAAATGCTTTTCATTACAGAATCACAGAATCACAGAATCACAGAATTACCCCGGTTGGAAGGGACCTCAAGGATCATGTAGTTCCAACCCCCCTGCCAAGCAGGGCCACCAAACATACACATTTACTAGATCAGGTTGCCCAGGACCCTGTCCAATATGGTCTTGAACACCTCCAAGGACGGGGCATCCACAACCTCACTGGGCAGCCTGTTCCAGGACCTAACCACCCTTCTAGTAAAGAACTTTCCCCTAACATCCAACCTAAATCTTCCCTCCCTCAACTTAAAACCATTTCCCCTAGTCCTGCTTTTATCAGCCCTTTCGAAGAGTTTACTCCCCTCCTGGGAGTAAGTTCCCTTCAGGTACTGAAAGGCTGCAATGAGGTCACCCCGCAACCTTCTCTTCTCCAGGCTGAACAAACCCAACTCCCTCAGCCTGTCCTCATAGGGGAGGTGCTCCAGCCCCCTGATCATCTTCATCTTTCATTCCTAAGAATAGTATGTTCTAAACAACATATGGTTTTTAATTCCCAAAAGAAGATATTCTCTCTACTAAATGATACTTAGGAGCATAATATGACACATTGTTTCCAGAACACCAGTTTTACTCTACAAAATAAGGACAGTTCCACCCGAAATATCAATTTCTGTCAAAACATTAAAAATTTTCACACGAATATCACTACACATACCAGAAATAAAAAGTTATCACTGAAGTATCACTAATTATCCTTGCAAAAATTTCATTTTCTTTCAAAAATAAAGCATTTCATTCCTAAAAATAGCATTTCTAAACAAAATACTGGTTTTCATACACAAAGAAAGACTTTATCCCTACAGAATGATGCTTTGGAGCCTAATAGAATACAGTGATTCAAGAATTCCCAAATTCCTCTACAAAATAAGGACATTCCCACCAGAAATAGCAAGTTGTGTCATAATGTAGAAAACTTTCACACTAATATCCTTGCTTATCCCAGAAATAAAAAGGAATCTCATAAGTATCACTAATTATCCTTTCAAATATTTCATTTTCTTACCAAACTAATGCTTTTCATTCCTAAAAATAGCATTTCTAAACAAAATATTGGTTTTCATCCCCAAAGGTAGACATTATCTCTACAGAATTTTCCTTTGGAGCATAATAGAATACAGCGTTTCATGAATTCCTGTATTCCTCTACAAAATAAGGACATTTCCACCCAAAATATCAATTTCTGTCAAGATTTAGAGAACTTTGACATTAATAGCAGTACTTATCCCAGAAAAAAAAAAAGGGGTACATTCTTGAGTATCACTTCTTATCCTTGCAAAAATACATTTTTCTTAACTAATACAATGCTTTTCAGCCCTAAAAATATCATTTTCTCCCCATAATACTGGGTTTCATCCTCAAAAGAAGACAGTTCCTCTAAAAAATGAATATTTGCAGCATAATATGATACATTGTTTACAGAATACCGGAATTCCTCTTTCAAATAAGGACACTTCCCCCCTAAAGATCAATTTCTGTTCTAATTTTTGAAATTTACACACGACTTTCACTACATAGACCAGAAATAATAAGTTCTCTCTAAAGCATCACCATTTATCCTGGCAAATATTTGAGTTTCTTTTGAAAATATGAATTTTCTTCACTAAAAATAGCATTTTCTAAACCTAATACCTGTTTTCATAACCAAAAGAAGATATTTTCTCTAGAAAATGATGCACTGTAGCATTATAGGATGCATTTCTACCAGAATACCCGTTTTCCTCTACAAATTATGGACATTTCCACCCTAAATGACAGTTTCTGTTAAAATTTTTACCATTTACACATGAATATCACCACTTCTTCCAGAAAGAAGAAGTTCTCACTTAAGTATCACTCCGTATTCTGGCAAAAATACATTTTTCTTACCTAAGAAAATGCTTTTCATTACAGAATCACAGAATCACAGAATCACAGAATTACCCCGGTTGGAAGGGACCTCAAGGATCATGTAGTTCCAACCCCCCTGCCAAGCAGGGCCACCAAACATACACATTTACTAGATCAGGTTGCCCAGGACCCTGTCCAATATGGTCTTGAACACCTCCAAGGACGGGGCATCCACAACCTCACTGGGCAGCCTGTTCCAGGACCTAACCACCCTTCTAGTAAAGAACTTTCCCCTAACATCCAACCTAAATCTTCCCTCCCTCAACTTAAAACCATTTCCCCTAGTCCTGCTTTTATCAGCCCTTTCGAAGAGTTTACTCCCCTCCTGGGAGTAAGTTCCCTTCAGGTACTGAAAGGCTGCAATGAGGTCACCCCGCAACCTTCTCTTCTCCAGGCTGAACAAACCCAACTCCCTCAGCCTGTCCTCATAGGGGAGGTGCTCCAGCCCCCTGATCATCTTCATCTTTCATTCCTAAGAATAGTATGTTCTAAACAACATATGGTTTTTAATTCCCAAAAGAAGATATTCTCTCTACTAAATGATACTTAGGAGCATAATATGACACATTGTTTCCAGAACACCAGTTTTACTCTACAAAATAAGGACAGTTCCACCCGAAATATCAATTTCTGTCAAAACATTAAAAATTTTCACACGAATATCACTACACATACCAGAAATAAAAAGTTATCACTGAAGTATCACTAATTATCCTTGCAAAAATTTCATTTTCTTTCAAAAATAAAGCATTTCATTCCTAAAAATAGCATTTCTAAACAAAATACTGGTTTTCATACACAAAGAAAGACTTTATCCCTACAGAATGATGCTTTGGAGCCTAATAGAATACAGTGATTCAAGAATTCCCAAATTCCTCTACAAAATAAGGACATTCCCACCAGAAATAGCAAGTTGTGTCATAATGTAGAAAACTTTCACACTAATATCCTTGCTTATCCCAGAAATAAAAAGGAATCTCATAAGTATCACTAATTATCCTTTCAAATATTTCATTTTCTTACCAAACTAATGCTTTTCATTCCTAAAAATAGCATTTCTAAACAAAATATTGGTTTTCATCCCCAAAGGTAGACATTATCTCTACAGAATTTTCCTTTGGAGCATAATAGAATACAGCGTTTCATGAATTCCTGTATTCCTCTACAAAATAAGGACATTTCCACCCAAAATATCAATTTCTGTCAAGATTTAGAGAACTTTGACATTAATAGCAGTACTTATCCCAGAAAAAAAAAAAGGGGTACATTCTTGAGTATCACTTCTTATCCTTGCAAAAATACATTTTTCTTAACTAATACAATGCTTTTCAGCCCTAAAAATATCATTTTCTCCCCATAATACTGGGTTTCATCCTCAAAAGAAGACAGTTCCTCTAAAAAATGAATATTTGCAGCATAATATGATACATTGTTTACAGAATACCGGAATTCCTCTTTCAAATAAGGACACTTCCCCCCTAAAGATCAATTTCTGTTCTAATTTTTGAAATTTACACACGACTTTCACTACATAGACCAGAAATAATAAGTTCTCTCTAAAGCATCACCATTTATCCTGGCAAATATTTGAGTTTCTTTTGAAAATATGAATTTTCTTCACTAAAAATAGCATTTTCTAAACCTAATACCTGTTTTCATAACCAAAAGAAGATATTTTCTCTAGAAAATGATGCACTGTAGCATTATAGGATGCATTTCTACCAGAATACCCGTTTTCCTCTACAAATTATGGACATTTCCACCCTAAATGACAGTTTCTGTTAAAATTTTTACCATTTACACATGAATATCACCACTTCTTCCAGAAAGAAGAAGTTCTCACTTAAGTATCACTCCGTATTCTGGCAAAAATACATTTTTCTTACCTAAGAAAATGCTTTTCATTACAGAATCACAGAATCACAGAATCACAGAATTACCCCGGTTGGAAGGGACCTCAAGGATCATGTAGTTCCAACCCCCCTGCCAAGCAGGGCCACCAAACATACACATTTACTAGATCAGGTTGCCCAGGACCCTGTCCAATATGGTCTTGAACACCTCCAAGGACGGGGCATCCACAACCTCACTGGGCAGCCTGTTCCAGGACCTAACCACCCTTCTAGTAAAGAACTTCCCCCTAACATCCAACCTAAATCTTCCCTCCCTCAACTTAAAACCATTTCCCCTAGTCCTGCTTTTATCAGCCCTTTCGAAGAGTTTACTCCCCTCCTGGGAGTAAGTTCCCTTCAGGTACTGAAAGGCTGCAATGAGGTCACCCCGCAACCTTCTCTTCTCCAGGCTGAACAAACCCAACTCCCTCAGCCTGTCCTCATAGGGGAGGTGCTCCAGCCCCCTGATCATCTTCATCTTTCATTCCTAAGAATAGTATGTTCTAAACAACATATGGTTTTTAATTCCCAAAAGAAGATATTCTCTCTACTAAATGATACTTAGGAGCATAATATGACACATTGTTTCCAGAACACCAGTTTTACTCTACAAAATAAGGACAGTTCCACCCGAAATATCAATTTCTGTCAAAACATTAAAAATTTTCACACGAATATCACTACACATACCAGAAATAAAAAGTTATCACTGAAGTATCACTAATTATCCTTGCAAAAATTTCATTTTCTTTCAAAAATAAAGCATTTCATTCCTAAAAATAGCATTTCTAAACAAAATACTGGTTTTCATACACAAAGAAAGACTTTATCCCTACAGAATGATGCTTTGGAGCCTAATAGAATACAGTGATTCAAGAATTCCCAAATTCCTCTACAAAATAAGGACATTCCCACCAGAAATAGCAAGTTGTGTCATAATGTAGAAAACTTTCACACTAATATCCTTGCTTATCCCAGAAATAAAAAGGAATCTCATAAGTATCACTAATTATCCTTTCAAATATTTCATTTTCTTACCAAACTAATGCTTTTCATTCCTAAAAATAGCATTTCTAAACAAAATATTGGTTTTCATCCCCAAAGGTAGACATTATCTCTACAGAATTTTCCTTTGGAGCATAATAGAATACAGCGTTTCATGAATTCCTGTATTCCTCTACAAAATAAGGACATTTCCACCCAAAATATCAATTTCTGTCAAGATTTAGAGAACTTTGACATTAATAGCAGTACTTATCCCAGAAAAAAAAAAAGGGGTACATTCTTGAGTATCACTTCTTATCCTTGCAAAAATACATTTTTCTTAACTAATACAATGCTTTTCAGCCCTAAAAATATCATTTTCTCCCCATAATACTGGGTTTCATCCTCAAAAGAAGACAGTTCCTCTAAAAAATGAATATTTGCAGCATAATATGATACATTGTTTACAGAATACCGGAATTCCTCTTTCAAATAAGGACACTTCCCCCCTAAAGATCAATTTCTGTTCTAATTTTTGAAATTTACACACGACTTTCACTACATAGACCAGAAATAATAAGTTCTCTCTAAAGCATCACCATTTATCCTGGCAAATATTTGAGTTTCTTTTGAAAATATGAATTTTCTTCACTAAAAATAGCATTTTCTAAACCTAATACCTGTTTTCATAACCAAAAGAAGATATTTTCTCTAGAAAATGATGCACTGTAGCATTATAGGATGCATTTCTACCAGAATACCCGTTTTCCTCTACAAATTATGGACATTTCCACCCTAAATGACAGTTTCTGTTAAAATTTTTACCATTTACACATGAATATCACCACTTCTTCCAGAAAGAAGAAGTTCTCACTTAAGTATCACTCCGTATTCTGGCAAAAATACATTTTTCTTACCTAAGAAAATGCTTTTCATTACAGAATCACAGAATCACAGAATCACAGAATTACCCCGGTTGGAAGGGACCTCAAGGATCATGTAGTTCCAACCCCCCTGCCAAGCAGGGCCACCAAACATACACATTTACTAGATCAGGTTGCCCAGGACCCTGTCCAATATGGTCTTGAACACCTCCAAGGACGGGGCATCCACAACCTCACTGGGCAGCCTGTTCCAGGACCTAACCACCCTTCTAGTAAAGAACTTCCCCCTAACATCCAACCTAAATCTTCCCTCCCTCAACTTAAAACCATTTCCCCTAGTCCTGCTTTTATCAGCCCTTTCGAAGAGTTTACTCCCCTCCTGGGAGTAAGTTCCCTTCAGGTACTGAAAGGCTGCAATGAGGTCACCCCGCAACCTTCTCTTCTCCAGGCTGAACAAACCCAACTCCCTCAGCCTGTCCTCATAGGGGAGGTGCTCCAGCCCCCTGATCATCTTCATCTTTCATTCCTAAGAATAGTATGTTCTAAACAACATATGGTTTTTAATTCCCAAAAGAAGATATTCTCTCTACTAAATGATACTTAGGAGCATAATATGACACATTGTTTCCAGAACACCAGTTTTACTCTACAAAATAAGGACAGTTCCACCCGAAATATCAATTTCTGTCAAAACATTAAAAATTTTCACACGAATATCACTACACATACCAGAAATAAAAAGTTATCACTGAAGTATCACTAATTATCCTTGCAAAAATTTCATTTTCTTTCAAAAATAAAGCATTTCATTCCTAAAAATAGCATTTCTAAACAAAATACTGGTTTTCATACACAAAGAAAGACTTTATCCCTACAGAATGATGCTTTGGAGCCTAATAGAATACAGTGATTCAAGAATTCCCAAATTCCTCTACAAAATAAGGACATTCCCACCAGAAATAGCAAGTTGTGTCATAATGTAGAAAACTTTCACACTAATATCCTTGCTTATCCCAGAAATAAAAAGGAATCTCATAAGTATCACTAATTATCCTTTCAAATATTTCATTTTCTTACCAAACTAATGCTTTTCATTCCTAAAAATAGCATTTCTAAACAAAATATTGGTTTTCATCCCCAAAGGTAGACATTATCTCTACAGAATTTTCCTTTGGAGCATAATAGAATACAGCGTTTCATGAATTCCTGTATTCCTCTACAAAATAAGGACATTTCCACCCAAAATATCAATTTCTGTCAAGATTTAGAGAACTTTGACATTAATAGCAGTACTTATCCCAGAAAAAAAAAAAGGGGTACATTCTTGAGTATCACTTCTTATCCTTGCAAAAATACATTTTTCTTAACTAATACAATGCTTTTCAGCCCTAAAAATATCATTTTCTCCCCATAATACTGGGTTTCATCCTCAAAAGAAGACAGTTCCTCTAAAAAATGAATATTTGCAGCATAATATGATACATTGTTTACAGAATACCGGAATTCCTCTTTCAAATAAGGACACTTCCCCCCTAAAGATCAATTTCTGTTCTAATTTTTGAAATTTACACACGACTTTCACTACATAGACCAGAAATAATAAGTTCTCTCTAAAGCATCACCATTTATCCTGGCAAATATTTGAGTTTCTTTTGAAAATATGAATTTTCTTCACTAAAAATAGCATTTTCTAAACCTAATACCTGTTTTCATAACCAAAAGAAGATATTTTCTCTAGAAAATGATGCACTGTAGCATTATAGGATGCATTTCTACCAGAATACCCGTTTTCCTCTACAAATTATGGACATTTCCACCCTAAATGACAGTTTCTGTTAAAATTTTTACCATTTACACATGAATATCACCACTTCTTCCAGAAAGAAGAAGTTCTCACTTAAGTATCACTCCGTATTCTGGCAAAAATACATTTTTCTTACCTAAGAAAATGCTTTTCATTACAGAATCACAGAATCACAGAATCACAGAATTACCCCGGTTGGAAGGGACCTCAAGGATCATGTAGTTCCAACCCCCCTGCCAAGCAGGGCCACCAAACATACACATTTACTAGATCAGGTTGCCCAGGACCCTGTCCAATATGGTCTTGAACACCTCCAAGGACGGGGCATCCACAACCTCACTGGGCAGCCTGTTCCAGGACCTAACCACCCTTCTAGTAAAGAACTTTCCCCTAACATCCAACCTAAATCTTCCCTCCCTCAACTTAAAACCATTTCCCCTAGTCCTGCTTTTATCAGCCCTTTCGAAGAGTTTACTCCCCTCCTGGGAGTAAGTTCCCTTCAGGTACTGAAAGGCTGCAATGAGGTCACCCCGCAACCTTCTCTTCTCCAGGCTGAACAAACCCAACTCCCTCAGCCTGTCCTCATAGGGGAGGTGCTCCAGCCCCCTGATCATCTTCATCTTTCATTCCTAAGAATAGTATGTTCTAAACAACATATGGTTTTTAATTCCCAAAAGAAGATATTCTCTCTACTAAATGATACTTAGGAGCATAATATGACACATTGTTTCCAGAACACCAGTTTTACTCTACAAAATAAGGACAGTTCCACCCGAAATATCAATTTCTGTCAAAACATTAAAAATTTTCACACGAATATCACTACACATACCAGAAATAAAAAGTTATCACTGAAGTATCACTAATTATCCTTGCAAAAATTTCATTTTCTTTCAAAAATAAAGCATTTCATTCCTAAAAATAGCATTTCTAAACAAAATACTGGTTTTCATACACAAAGAAAGACTTTATCCCTACAGAATGATGCTTTGGAGCCTAATAGAATACAGTGATTCAAGAATTCCCAAATTCCTCTACAAAATAAGGACATTCCCACCAGAAATAGCAAGTTGTGTCATAATGTAGAAAACTTTCACACTAATATCCTTGCTTATCCCAGAAATAAAAAGGAATCTCATAAGTATCACTAATTATCCTTTCAAATATTTCATTTTCTTACCAAACTAATGCTTTTCATTCCTAAAAATAGCATTTCTAAACAAAATATTGGTTTTCATCCCCAAAGGTAGACATTATCTCTACAGAATTTTCCTTTGGAGCATAATAGAATACAGCGTTTCATGAATTCCTGTATTCCTCTACAAAATAAGGACATTTCCACCCAAAATATCAATTTCTGTCAAGATTTAGAGAACTTTGACATTAATAGCAGTACTTATCCCAGAAAAAAAAAAAGGGGTACATTCTTGAGTATCACTTCTTATCCTTGCAAAAATACATTTTTCTTAACAAATACAATGCTTTTCAGCCCTAAAAATATCATTTTCTCCCCATAATACTGGGTTTCATCCTCAAAAGAAGACAGTTCCTCTAAAAAATGAATATTTGCAGCATAATATGATACATTGTTTACAGAATACCGGAATTCCTCTTTCAAATAAGGACACTTTCCCCCTAAAGATCAATTTCTGTTCTAATTTTTGAAATTTACACACGACTTTCACTACATAGACCAGAAATAATAAGTTCTCTCTAAAGCATCACCATTTATCCTGGCAAATATTTGAGTTTCTTTTGAAAATATGAATTTTCTTCACTAAAAATAGCATTTTCTAAACCTAATACCTGTTTTCATAACCAAAAGAAGATATTTTCTCTAGAAAATGATGCACTGTAGCATTATAGGATGCATTTCTACCAGAATACCCGTTTTCCTCTACAAATTATGGACATTTCCACCCTAAATGACAGTTTCTGTTAAAATTTTTACCATTTACACATGAATATCACCACTTCTTCCAGAAAGAAGAAGTTCTCACTTAAGTATCACTCCGTATTCTGGCAAAAATACATTTTTCTTACCTAAGAAAATGCTTTTCATTACAGAATCACAGAATCACAGAATCACAGAATTACCCCGGTTGGAAGGGACCTCAAGGATCATGTAGTTCCAACCCCCCTGCCAAGCAGGGCCACCAAACATACACATTTACTAGATCAGGTTGCCCAGGACCCTGTCCAATATGGTCTTGAACACCTCCAAGGACGGGGCATCCACAGCCTCACTGGGCAGCCTGTTCCAGGACCTAACCACCCTTCTAGTAAAGAACTTTCCCCTAACATCCAACCTAAATCTTCCCTCCCTCAACTTAAAACCATTTCCCCTAGTCCTGCTTTTATCAGCCCTTTCGAAGAGTTTACTCCCCTCCTGGGAGTAAGTTCCCTTCAGGTACTGAAAGGCTGCAATGAGGTCACCCCGCAACCTTCTCTTCTCCAGGCTGAACAAACCCAACTCCCTCAGCCTGTCCTCATAGGGGAGGTGCTCCAGCCCCCTGATCATCTTCATCTTTCATTCCTAAGAATAGTATGTTCTAAACAACATATGGTTTTTAATTCCCAAAAGAAGATATTCTCTCTACTAAATGATACTTAGGAGCATAATATGACACATTGTTTCCAGAACACCAGTTTTACTCTACAAAATAAGGACAGTTCCACCCGAAATATCAATTTCTGTCAAAACATTAAAAATTTTCACACGAATATCACTACACATACCAGAAATAAAAAGTTATCACTGAAGTATCACTAATTATCCTTGCAAAAATTTCATTTTCTTTCAAAAATAAAGCATTTCATTCCTAAAAATAGCATTTCTAAACAAAATACTGGTTTTCATACACAAAGAAAGACTTTATCCCTACAGAATGATGCTTTGGAGCCTAATAGAATACAGTGATTCAAGAATTCCCAAATTCCTCTACAAAATAAGGACATTCCCACCAGAAATAGCAAGTTGTGTCATAATGTAGAAAACTTTCACACTAATATCCTTGCTTATCCCAGAAATAAAAAGGAATCTCATAAGTATCACTAATTATCCTTTCAAATATTTCATTTTCTTACCAAACTAATGCTTTTCATTCCTAAAAATAGCATTTCTAAACAAAATATTGGTTTTCATCCCCAAAGGTAGACATTATCTCTACAGAATTTTCCTTTGGAGCATAATAGAATACAGCGTTTCATGAATTCCTGTATTCCTCTACAAAATAAGGACATTTCCACCCAAAATATCAATTTCTGTCAAGATTTAGAGAACTTTGACATTAATAGCAGTACTTATCCCAGAAAAAAAAAAAGGGGTACATTCTTGAGTATCACTTCTTATCCTTGCAAAAATACATTTTTCTTAACTAATACAATGCTTTTCAGCCCTAAAAATATCATTTTCTCCCCAAAATACTGGGTTTCAT
Organism: Coturnix japonica; assembly: GCF_054131305.1. NCBI lineage: Eukaryota > Metazoa > Chordata > Aves > Galliformes > Phasianidae > Coturnix > Coturnix japonica. Next base: position 8,338,918 of record NC_140691.1, on the reverse strand, counting down.
CCTCAAAAGAAGACAGTTCCTCTAAAAAATGAATATTTGCAGCATAATATGATACATTGTTTACAGAATACCGGAATTCCTCTTTCAAATAAGGACACTTCCCCCCTAAAGATCAATTTCTGTTCTAATTTTTGAAATTTACACACGACTTTCACTACATAGACCAGAAATAATAAGTTCTCTCTAAAGCATCACCATTTATCCTGGCAAATATTTGAGTTTCTTTTGAAAATATGAATTTTCTTCACTAAAAATAGCATTTTCTAAACCTAATACCTGTTTTCATAACCAAAAGAAGATATTTTCTCTAGAAAATGATGCACTGTAGCATTATAGGATGCATTTCTACCAGAATACCCGTTTTCCTCTACAAATTATGGACATTTCCACCCTAAATGACAGTTTCTGTTAAAATTTTTACCATTTACACATGAATATCACCACTTCTTCCAGAAAGAAGAAGTTCTCACTTAAGTATCACTCCGTATTCTGGCAAAAATACATTTTTCTTACCTAAGAAAATGCTTTTCATTACAGAATCACAGAATCACAGAATCACAGAATTACCCCGGTTGGAAGGGACCTCAAGGATCATGTAGTTCCAACCCCCCTGCCAAGCAGGGCCACCAAACATACACATTTACTAGATCAGGTTGCCCAGGACCCTGTCCAATATGGTCTTGAACACCTCCAAGGACGGGGCATCCACAACCTCACTGGGCAGCCTGTTCCAGGACCTAACCACCCTTCTAGTAAAGAACTTTCCCCTAACATCCAACCTAAATCTTCCCTCCCTCAACTTAAAACCATTTCCCCTAGTCCTGCTTTTATCAGCCCTTTCGAAGAGTTTACTCCCCTCCTGGGAGTAAGTTCCCTTCAGGTACTGAAAGGCTGCAATGAGGTCACCCCGCAACCTTCTCTTCTCCAGGCTGAACAAACCCAACTCCCTCAGCCTGTCCTCATAGGGGAGGTGCTCCAGCCCCCTGATCATCTTCATCTTTCATTCCTAAGAATAGTATGTTCTAAACAACATATGGTTTTTAATTCCCAAAAGAAGATATTCTCTCTACTAAATGATACTTAGGAGCATAATATGACACATTGTTTCCAGAACACCAGTTTTACTCTACAAAATAAGGACAGTTCCACCCGAAATATCAATTTCTGTCAAAACATTAAAAATTTTCACACGAATATCACTACACATACCAGAAATAAAAAGTTATCACTGAAGTATCACTAATTATCCTTGCAAAAATTTCATTTTCTTTCAAAAATAAAGCATTTCATTCCTAAAAATAGCATTTCTAAACAAAATACTGGTTTTCATACACAAAGAAAGACTTTATCCCTACAGAATGATGCTTTGGAGCCTAATAGAATACAGTGATTCAAGAATTCCCAAATTCCTCTACAAAATAAGGACATTCCCACCAGAAATAGCAAGTTGTGTCATAATGTAGAAAACTTTCACACTAATATCCTTGCTTATCCCAGAAATAAAAAGGAATCTCATAAGTATCACTAATTATCCTTTCAAATATTTCATTTTCTTACCAAACTAATGCTTTTCATTCCTAAAAATAGCATTTCTAAACAAAATATTGGTTTTCATCCCCAAAGGTAGACATTATCTCTACAGAATTTTCCTTTGGAGCATAATAGAATACAGCGTTTCATGAATTCCTGTATTCCTCTACAAAATAAGGACATTTCCACCCAAAATATCAATTTCTGTCAAGATTTAGAGAACTTTGACATTAATAGCAGTACTTATCCCAGAAAAAAAAAAAGGGGTACATTCTTGAGTATCACTTCTTATCCTTGCAAAAATACATTTTTCTTAACTAATACAATGCTTTTCAGCCCTAAAAATATCATTTTCTCCCCATAATACTGGGTTTCATCCTCAAAAGAAGACAGTTCCTCTAAAAAATGAATATTTGCAGCATAATATGATACATTGTTTACAGAATACCGGAATTCCTCTTTCAAATAAGGACACTTCCCCCCTAAAGATCAATTTCTGTTCTAATTTTTGAAATTTACACACGACTTTCACTACATAGACCAGAAATAATAAGTTCTCTCTAAAGCATCACCATTTATCCTGGCAAATATTTGAGTTTCTTTTGAAAATATGAATTTTCTTCACTAAAAATAGCATTTTCTAAACCTAATACCTGTTTTCATAACCAAAAGAAGATATTTTCTCTAGAAAATGATGCACTGTAGCATTATAGGATGCATTTCTACCAGAATACCCGTTTTCCTCTACAAATTATGGACATTTCCACCCTAAATGACAGTTTCTGTTAAAATTTTTACCATTTACACATGAATATCACCACTTCTTCCAGAAAGAAGAAGTTCTCACTTAAGTATCACTCCGTATTCTGGCAAAAATACATTTTTCTTACCTAAGAAAATGCTTTTCATTACAGAATCACAGAATCACAGAATCACAGAATTACCCCGGTTGGAAGGGACCTCAAGGATCATGTAGTTCCAACCCCCCTGCCAAGCAGGGCCACCAAACATACACATTTACTAGATCAGGTTGCCCAGGACCCTGTCCAATATGGTCTTGAACACCTCCAAGGACGGGGCATCCACAACCTCACTGGGCAGCCTGTTCCAGGACCTAACCACCCTTCTAGTAAAGAACTTTCCCCTAACATCCAACCTAAATCTTCCCTCCCTCAACTTAAAACCATTTCCCCTAGTCCTGCTTTTATCAGCCCTTTCGAAGAGTTTACTCCCCTCCTGGGAGTAAGTTCCCTTCAGGTACTGAAAGGCTGCAATGAGGTCACCCCGCAACCTTCTCTTCTCCAGGCTGAACAAACCCAACTCCCTCAGCCTGTCCTCATAGGGGAGGTGCTCCAGCCCCCTGATCATCTTCATCTTTCATTCCTAAGAATAGTATGTTCTAAACAACATATGGTTTTTAATTCCCAAAAGAAGATATTCTCTCTACTAAATGATACTTAGGAGCATAATATGACACATTGTTTCCAGAACACCAGTTTTACTCTACAAAATAAGGACAGTTCCACCCGAAATATCAATTTCTGTCAAAACATTAAAAATTTTCACACGAATATCACTACACATACCAGAAATAAAAAGTTATCACTGAAGTATCACTAATTATCCTTGCAAAAATTTCATTTTCTTTCAAAAATAAAGCATTTCATTCCTAAAAATAGCATTTCTAAACAAAATACTGGTTTTCATACACAAAGAAAGACTTTATCCCTACAGAATGATGCTTTGGAGCCTAATAGAATACAGTGATTCAAGAATTCCCAAATTCCTCTACAAAATAAGGACATTCCCACCAGAAATAGCAAGTTGTGTCATAATGTAGAAAACTTTCACACTAATATCCTTGCTTATCCCAGAAATAAAAAGGAATCTCATAAGTATCACTAATTATCCTTTCAAATATTTCATTTTCTTACCAAACTAATGCTTTTCATTCCTAAAAATAGCATTTCTAAACAAAATATTGGTTTTCATCCCCAAAGGTAGACATTATCTCTACAGAATTTTCCTTTGGAGCATAATAGAATACAGCGTTTCATGAATTCCTGTATTCCTCTACAAAATAAGGACATTTCCACCCAAAATATCAATTTCTGTCAAGATTTAGAGAACTTTGACATTAATAGCAGTACTTATCCCAGAAAAAAAAAAAGGGGTACATTCTTGAGTATCACTTCTTATCCTTGCAAAAATACATTTTTCTTAACTAATACAATGCTTTTCAGCCCTAAAAATATCATTTTCTCCCCATAATACTGGGTTTCATCCTCAAAAGAAGACAGTTCCTCTAAAAAATGAATATTTGCAGCATAATATGATACATTGTTTACAGAATACCGGAATTCCTCTTTCAAATAAGGACACTTCCCCCCTAAAGATCAATTTCTGTTCTAATTTTTGAAATTTACACACGACTTTCACTACATAGACCAGAAATAATAAGTTCTCTCTAAAGCATCACCATTTATCCTGGCAAATATTTGAGTTTCTTTTGAAAATACGAATTTTCTTCACTAAAAATAGCATTTTCTAAACCTAATACCTGTTTTCATAACCAAAAGAAGATATTTTCTCTAGAAAATGATGCACTGTAGCATTATAGGATGCATTTCTACCAGAATACCCGTTTTCCTCTACAAATTATGGACATTTCCACCCTAAATGACAGTTTCTGTTAAAATTTTTACCATTTACACATGAATATCACCACTTCTTCCAGAAAGAAGAAGTTCTCACTTAAGTATCACTCCGTATTCTGGCAAAAATACATTTTTCTTACCTAAGAAAATGCTTTTCATTACAGAATCACAGAATCACAGAATCACAGAATTACCCCGGTTGGAAGGGACCTCAAGGATCATGTAGTTCCAACCCCCCTGCCAAGCAGGGCCACCAAACATACACATTTACTAGATCAGGTTGCCCAGGACCCTGTCCAATATGGTCTTGAACACCTCCAAGGACGGGGCATCCACAACCTCACTGGGCAGCCTGTTCCAGGACCTAACCACCCTTCTAGTAAAGAACTTTCCCCTAACATCCAACCTAAATCTTCCCTCCCTCAACTTAAAACCATTTCCCCTAGTCCTGCTTTTATCAGCCCTTTCGAAGAGTTTACTCCCCTCCTGGGAGTAAGTTCCCTTCAGGTACTGAAAGGCTGCAATGAGGTCACCCCGCAACCTTCTCTTCTCCAGGCTGAACAAACCCAACTCCCTCAGCCTGTCCTCATAGGGGAGGTGCTCCAGCCCCCTGATCATCTTCATCTTTCATTCCTAAGAATAGTATGTTCTAAACAACATATGGTTTTTAATTCCCAAAAGAAGATATTCTCTCTACTAAATGATACTTAGGAGCATAATATGACACATTGTTTCCAGAACACCAGTTTTACTCTACAAAATAAGGACAGTTCCACCCGAAATATCAATTTCTGTCAAAACATTAAAAATTTTCACACGAATATCACTACACATACCAGAAATAAAAAGTTATCACTGAAGTATCACTAATTATCCTTGCAAAAATTTCATTTTCTTTAAAAAATAAAGCATTTCATTCCTAAAAATAGCATTTCTAAACAAAATACTGGTTTTCATACACAAAGAAAGACTTTATCCCTACAGAATGATGCTTTGGAGCCTAATAGAATACAGTGATTCAAGAATTCCCAAATTCCTCTACAAAATAAGGACATTCCCACCAGAAATAGCAAGTTGTGTCATAATGTAGAAAACTTTCACACTAATATCCTTGCTTATCCCAGAAATAAAAAGGAATCTCATAAGTATCACTAATTATCCTTTCAAATATTTCATTTTCTTACCAAACTAATGCTTTTCATTCCTAAAAATAGCATTTCTAAACAAAATACTGGTTTTCATCCCCAAATGTAGACATTATCTATACAGAATTTTCCTTTGGAGCATAATAGAATACAGTGTTTCATGAATTCCTGTATTCCTCTACAAAATAAGGACATTTCCACCCAAAATATCAATTTCTGTCAAGATTTAGAGAACTTTGACATTAATAGCAGTACTTATCCCAGAAAAAAAAAAAGGGGTACATTCTTGAGTATCACTTCTTATCCTTGCAAAAATACATTTTTCTTAACAAATACAATGCTTTTCAGCCCTAAAAATATCATTTTCTCCCCAAAATACTGGGTTTCATCCTCAAAAGAAGACAGTTCCTCTAAAAAATGAATATTTGCAGCATAATATGATACATTGTTTACAGAATACCGGAATTCCTCTTTCAAATAAGGACACTTTCCCCCTAAAGATCAATTTCTGTTCTAATTTTTGAAATTTACACACGACTTTCACTACATAGACCAGAAATAATAAGTTCTCTCTAAAGCATCACCATTTATCCTGGCAAATATTTGTGTTTCTTTTGAAAATATGAATTTTCTTCACTAAAAATAGCATTTTCTAAACCTAATACCTGTTTTCATAACCAAAAGAAGATATTTTCTCTAGAAAATGATGCACTCTAGCATTATAGGATGCATTTCTACCAGAATACCCGTTTTCCTCTACAAATTATGGACATTTCCACCCAAATTGACAGTTTCTGTTAAAATTTTTACCATTTACACATGAATATCACCACTTCTTCCAGAAATAAGAAGTTCTCTCTTAAGTATCACTCCGTATTCTGGCAAAAATACATTTTTCTTACCTAAGAAAATGCTTTTCATAAACAACATATGGTTTTTAATTCCCAAAAGAAGATATTCTCTCTACTAAATGATACTTAGGAGCATAATATGACACATTGTTTCCAGAACACCAGTTTTACTCTACAAAATAAGGACAGTTCCACCCGAAATATCAATTTCTGTCAAAACATTAAAAATTTTCACACGAATATCACTACACATACCAGAAATAAAAAGTTATCACTGAAGTATCACTAATTATCCTTGCAAAAATTTCATTTTCTTTCAAAAATAAAGCATTTCATTCCTAAAAATAGCATTTCTAAACAAAATACTGGTTTTCATACACAAAGAAAGACTTTATCCCTACAGAATGATGCTTTGGAGCCTAATAGAATACAGTGATTCAAGAATTCCCAAATTCCTCTACAAAATAAGGACATTCCCACCAGAAATATCAAGTTGTGTCATAATGTAGAAAACTTTCACACTAATATCCTTGCTTATCCCAGAAATAAAAAGGAATCTCATAAGTATCACTAATTATCCTTTCAAATATTTCATTTTCTTACCAAACTAATGCTTTTCATTCCTAAAAATAGCATTTCTAAACAAAATACTGGTTTTCATCCCCAAAGGTAGACATTATCTCTACAGAATTTTCCTTTGGAGCATAATAGAATACAGCGTTTCATGAATTCCTGTATTCCTCTACAAAATAAGGACATTTCCACCCAAAATATCAATTTCTGTCAAGATTTAGAGAACTTTGACATTAATAGCAGTACTTATCCCAGAAAAAAAAAAAAAGGTACATTCTTGAGTATCACTTCTTATCCTTGCAAAAATACATTTTTCTTAACAAATACAATGCTTTTCAGCCCTAAAAATATCATTTTCTCCCCAAAATACTGGGTTTCATCTTCAAAAGAAGACAGTTCCTCTAAAAAATGAATATTTGCAGCATAATTTGATACATTGTTTACAGAATACCGGAATTCCTCTTTCAAATAAGGACACTTCCCCCCTAAAGATCAATTTCTGTTCTAATTTTTGAAATTTACACACGACTTTCACTACATAGACCAGTAATAATAAGTTCTCTCTAAAGCATCACCATTTATCCTGGCAAATATTTGAGTTTCTTTTGAAAATATGAATTTTCTTCACTAAAAATAGCATTTTCTAAACCTAATACCTGTTTTCATAACCAAAAGAAGATATTTTCTCTAGAAAATGATGCACTGTAGCATTATAGGATGCATTTCTACCAGAATACCCGTTTTCCTCTACAAATTATGGACATTTCCACCCTAAATGACAGTTTCTGTTAAAATTTTTACCATTTACACATGAATATCACCACTTCTTCCAGAAAGAAGAAGTTCTCACTTAAGTATCACTCCGTATTCTGGCAAAAATACATTTTTCTTACCTAAGAAAATGCTTTTCATTACAGAATCACAGAATCACAGAATCACAGAATTACCCCGGTTGGAAGGGACCTCAAGGATCATGTAGTTCCAACCCCCCTGCCAAGCAGGGCCACCAAACATACACATTTACTAGATCAGGTTGCCCAGGACCCTGTCCAATATGGTCTTGAACACCTCCAAGGACGGGGCATCCACAACCTCACTGGGCAGCCTGTTCCAGGACCTAACCACCCTTCTAGTAAAGAACTTTCCCCTAACATCCAACCTAAATCTTCCCTCCCTCAACTTAAAACCATTTCCCCTAGTCCTGCTTTTATCAGCCCTTTCGAAGAGTTTACTCCCCTCCTGGGAGTAAGTTCCCTTCAGGTACTGAAAGGCTGCAATGAGGTCACCCCGCAACCTTCTCTTCTCCAGGCTGAACAAACCCAACTCCCTCAGCCTGTCCTCATAGGGGAGGTGCTCCAGCCCCCTGATCATCTTCATCTTTCATTCCTAAGAATAGTATGTTCTAAACAACATATGGTTTTTAATTCCCAAAAGAAGATATTCTCTCTACTAAATGATACTTAGGAGCATAATATGACACATTGTTTCCAGAACACCAGTTTTACTCTACAAAATAAGGACAGTTCCACCCGAAATATCAATTTCTGTCAAAACATTAAAAATTTTCACACAAATATCACTACACATACCAGAAATAAAAAGTTATCACTGAAGTATCACTAATTATCCTTGCAAAAATTTCATTTTCTTTCAAAAATAAAGCATTTCATTCCTAAAAATAGCATTTCTAAACAAAATACTGGTTTTCATACACAAAGAAAGACTTTATCCCTACAGAATGATGCTTTGGAGCCTAATAGAATACAGTGATTCAAGAATTCCCAAATTCCTCTACAAAATAAGGACATTCCCACCAGAAATAGCAAGTTGTGTCATAATGTAGAAAACTTTCACACTAATATCCTTGCTTATCCCAGAAATAAAAAGGAATCTCATAAGTATCACTAATTATCCTTTCAAATATTTCATTTTCTTACCAAACTAATGCTTTTCATTCCTAAAAATAGCATTTTCTAAACAAAATACTGGTTTTCATCCCCAAAGGTAGACATTATCTCCACAGAATGTTCCTTTGGAGCATAATAGAATACAGTGTTTCATGAATTCCTGTATTCCTCTACAAAATAAGGACATTTCCACCCAAAATATCAATTTCTGTCAAGATTTAGAGAACTTTGACATTAATAGCAGTACTTATCCCAGAAAAAAAAAAAAAAAAGGTACATTCTTGAGTATCACTTCTTATCCTTGCAAAAATACATTTTTCTTATCAAATACAATGCTTTTCAGCCCTAAAAATATCATTTTCTCCCCAAAATACTGGGTTTCATCCTCAAAAGAAGACAGTTCCTCTAAAAAATGAATATTTGCAGCATAATATGATACATTGTTTACAGAATACCGGAACTCCTCTTTCAAATAAGGACACTTTCCCCCTAAAGATCAATTTCTGTTCTAATTTTTGAAATTTACACACGACTTTCACTACATAGACCAGAAATAATAAGTTCTCTCTAAAGCATCACCATTTATCCTGGCAAATATTTGAGTTTCTTTTGAAAATATGAATTTTCTTCACTAAAAATAGCATTTCCTAAACCTAATACCTGTTTTCATAACCAAAAGAAGATATTTTCTCTAGAAAATGATGCACTGTAGCATTATAGGATGCATTTCTACCAGAATACCCGTTTTCCTCTACAAATTATGGACATTTCCACCCAAAATGACAGTTTCTGTTAAAATTTTTACCATTTACACATGAATATCACCACTTCTTCCAGAAAGAAGAAGTTCTCTCTTAAGTATCACTCCGTATTCTGGCAAAAATACATTTTTCTTACCTAAGAAAATGCTTTTCATTCCTGAGTATAGTATGTTCTAAACAACATATGGTTTTTAATTCCCAAAAGAAGATATTCTCTCTACTAAATGATACTTAGGAGCATAATATGACACATTGTTTCCAGAACACCAGTTTTACTCTACAAAATAAGGACAGTTCCACCCGAAATATCAATTTCTGTCAAAACATTAAAAATTTTCACACAAATATCACTACACATACCAGAAATAAAATGTTATCACTGAAGTATCACTAATTATCCTTGCAAAAATTTCATTTTCTTTCAAAAATAAAGCATTTCATTCCTAAAAATAGCATTTCTAAACAAAATACTGGTTTTCATACACAAAGAAAGACTTTATCCCTACAGAATGATGCTTTGGAGCCTAATAGAATACAGTGATTCAAGAATTCCCAAATTCCTCTACAAAATAAGGACATTCCCACCAGAAATAGCAAGTTGTGTCATAATGTAGAAAACTTTCACACTAATATCCTTGCTTATCTCAGAAATAAAAAGGAATCTCATAAGTATCACTAATTATCCTTTCAAATATTTCATTTTCTTACCAAACTAATGCTTTTCATTCCTAAAAATAGCATTTTCTAAACAAAATACTGGTTTTCATCCCCAAAGGTAGACATTATCTCCACAGAATTTTCCTTTGGAGCATAATAGAATACAGTGTTTCATGAATTCCTGTATTCCTCTACAAAATAAGGACATTTCCGCCCAAAATATCAATTTCTGTCAAGATTTAGAGAACTTTGACATTAATAGCAGTACTTATCCCAGAAAAAAAAAAAAAAAAGGTACATTCTTGAGTATCACTTCTTATCCTTGCAAAAATACATTTTTCTTAACAAATACAATGCTTTTCAGCCCTAAAAATATCATTTTCTCCCCAAAATACTGGGTTTCATCCTCAAAAGAAGACAGTTCCTCTAAAAAATGAATATTTGCAGCATAATATGATACATTGTTTACAGAATACCGGAACTCCTCTTTCAAATAAGGACACTTTCCCCCTAAAGATCAATTTCTGTTCTAATTTTTGAAATTTACACACGACTTTCACTACATAGACCAGAAATAATAAGTTCTCTCTAAAGCATCACCATTTATCCTGGCAAATATTTGAGTTTCTTTTGAAAATATGAATTTTCTTCACTAAAAATAGCATTTTCTAAACCTAATACCTGTTTTCATAACCAAAAGAAGATATTTTCTCTAGAAAATGATGCACTGTAGAATTATAGGATGCATTTCTACCAGAATACCCGTTTTCCTCTACAAATTATGGACATTTCCACCCAAAATGACAGTTTCTGTTAAAATTTTTACCATTTACACATGAATATCACCACTTCTTCCAGAAAGAAGAAGTTCTCACTTAAGTATCACTCCGTATTCTGGCAAAAATACATTTTTCTTACCTAAGAAAATGCTTTTCATTCCTGAGTATAGTATGTTCTAAACAACATATGGTTTTTAATTCCCAAAAGAAGATATTCTCTCTACTAAATGATACTTAGGAGCATAATATGACACATTGTTTCCAGAACACCAGTTTTACTCTACAAAATAAGGACAGTTCCACCCGAAATATCAATTTCTGTCAAAACATTAAAAATTTTCACACGAATATCACTACACATACCAGAAATAAAAAGTTATCACTGAAGTATCACTAATTATCCTTGCAAAAATTTCATTTTCTTTCAAAAATAAAGCATTTCATTCCTAAAAATAGCATTTCTAAACAAAATACTGGTTTTCATACACAAAGAAAGACTTTATCCCTACAGAATGATGCTTTGGAGCCTAATAGAATACAGTGATTCAAGAATTCCCAAATTCCTCTACAAAATAAGGACATTCCCACCAGAAATAGCAAGTTGTGTCATAATGTAGAAAACTTTCACACTAATATCCTTGCTTATCTCAGAAATAAAAAGGAATCTCATAAGTATCACTAATTATCCTTTCAAATATTTCATTTTCTTACCAAACTAATGCTTTTCATTCCTAAAAATAGCATTTTCTAAACAAAATACTGGTTTTCATCCCCAAAGGTAGACATTATCTCCACAGAATGTTCCTTTGGAGCATAATAGAATACAGTGTTTCATGAATTCCTGTATTCCTCTACAAAATAAGGACATTTCCGCCCAAAATATCAATTTCTGTCAAGATTTAGAGAACTTTGACATTAATAGCAGTACTTATCCCAGAAAAAAAAAAAAAAAAAGGTACATTCTTGAGTATCACTTCTTATCCTTGCAAAAATACATTTTTCTTAACAAATACAATGCTTTTCAGCCCTAAAAATATCATTTTCTCCCCAAAATACTGGGTTTCATCCTCAAAAGAAGACAGTTCCTCTAAAAAATGAATATTTGCAGCATAATATGATACATTGTTTACAGAATACCGGAACTCCTCTTTCAAATAAGGACACTTTCCCCCTAAAGATCAATTTCTGTTCTAATTTTTGAAATTTACACACGACTTTCACTACATAGACCAGAAATAATAAGTTCTCTCTAAAGCATCACCATTTATCCTGGCAAATATTTGAGTTTCTTTTGAAAATATGAATTTTCTTCACTAAAAATAGCATTTTCTAAACCTAATACCTGTTTTCATAACCAAAAGAAGATATTTTCTCTAGAAAATGATGCACTGTAGCATTATAGGATGCATTTCTACCAGAATACCCGTTTTCCTCTACAAATTATGGACATTTCCACCCAAAATGACAGTTTCTGTTAAAATTTTTACCATTTACACATGAATATCACCACTTCTTCCAGAAAGAAGAAGTTCTCTCTTAAGTATCACTCCGTATTCTGGCAAAAATACATTTTTCTTACCTAAGAAAATGCTTTTCATTCCTGAGTATAGTATGTTCTAAACAACATATGGTTTTTAATTCCCAAAAGAAGATATTCTCTCTACTAAATGATACTTAGGAGCATAATATGACACATTGTTTCCAGAACACCAGTTTTACTCTACAAAATAAGGACAGTTCCACCCGAAATATCAATTTCTGTCAAAACATTAAAAATTTTCACACAAATATCACTACACATACCAGAAATAAAAAGTTATCACTGAAGTATCAGTAATTATCCTTGCAAAAATTTCATTTTCTTTCAAAAATAAAGCATTTCATTCCTAAAAATAGCATTTCTAAACAAAATACTGGTTTTCATACACAAAGAAAGACTTTATCCCTACAGAATGATGCTTTGGAGCCTAATAGAATACAGTGATTCAAGAATTCCCAAATTCCTCTACAAAATAAGGACATTCCCACCAGAAATAGCAAGTTGTGTCATAATGTAGAAAACTTTCACACTAATATCCTTGCTTATCTCAGAAATAAAAAGGAATCTCATAAGTATCACTAATTATCCTTTCAAATATTTCATTTTCTTACCAAACTAATGCTTTTCATTCCTAAAAATAGCATTTTCTAAACAAAATACTGGTTTTCATCCCCAAAGGTAGACATTATCTCCACAGAATGTTCCTTTGGAGCATAATAGAATACAGTGTTTCATGAATTCCTGTATTCCTCTACAAAATAAGGACATTTCCGCCCAAAATATCAATTTCTGTCAAGATTTAGAGAACTTTGACATTAATAGCAGTACTTATCCCAGAAAAAAAAAAAAAAAAGGTACATTCTTGAGTATCACTTCTTATCCTTGCAAAAATACATTTTTCTTAACAAATACAATGCTTTTCAGCCCTAAAAATATCATTTTCTCCCCAAAATACTGGGTTTCATCCTCAAAAGAAGACAGTTCCTCTAAAAAATGAATATTTGCAGCATAATATGATACATTGTTTACAGAATACCGGAACTCCTCTTTCAAATAAGGACACTTTCCCCCTAAAGATCAATTTCTGTTCTAATTTTTGAAATTTACACACGACTTTCACTACATAGACCAGAAATAATAAGTTCTCTCTAAAGCATCACCATTTATCCTGGCAAATATTTGAGTTTCTTTTGAAAATATGAATTTTCTTCACTAAAAATAGCATTTTCTAAACCTAATACCTGTTTTCATAACCAAAAGAAGATATTTTCTCTAGAAAATGATGCACTGTAGCATTATAGGATGCATTTCTACCAGAATACCCGTTTTCCTCTACAAATTATGGACATTTCCACCCAAAATGACAGTTTCTGTTAAAATTTTTACCATTTACACATGAATATCACCACTTCTTCCAGAAAGAAGAAGTTCTCACTTAAGTATCACTCCGTATTCTGGCAAAAATACATTTTTCTTACCTAAGAAAATGCTTTTCATTCCTGAGTATAGTATGTTCTAAACAACATATGGTTTTTAATTCCCAAAAGAAGATATTCTCTCTACTAAATGATACTTAGGAGCATAATATGACACATTGTTTCCAGAACACCAGTTTTACTCTACAAAATAAGGACAGTTCCACCCGAAATATCAATTTCTGTCAAAACACTAAAAATTTTCACACGAATATCACTACACATACCAGAAATAAAAAGTTATCACTGAAGTATCACTAATTATCCTTGCAAAAATTTCATTTTCTTTCAAAAATAAAGCATTTCATTCCTAAAAATAGCATTTCTAAACAAAATACTGGTTTTCATACACAAAGAAAGACTTTATCCCTACAGAATGATGCTTTGGAGCCTAATAGAATACAGTGATTCAAGAATTCCCAAATTCCTCTACAAAATAAGGACATTCCCACCAGAAATAGCAAGTTGTGTCATAATGTAGAAAACTTTCACACTAATATCCTTGCTTATCTCAGAAATAAAAAGGAATCTCATAAGTATCACTAATTATCCTTTCAAATATTTCATTTTCTTACCAAACTAATGCTTTTCATTCCTAAAAATAGCATTTTCTAAACAAAATACTGGTTTTCATCCCCAAAGGTAGACATTATCTCCACAGAATGTTCCTTTGGAGCATAATAGAATACAGTGTTTCATGAATTCCTGTATTCCTCTACAAAATAAGGACATTTCCACCCAAAATATCAATTTCTGTCAAGATTTAGAGAACTTTGACATTAATAGCAGTACTTATCCCAGAAAAAAAAAAAAAGGTACATTCTTGAGTATCACTTCTTATCCTTGCAAAAATACATTTTTCTTAACAAATACAATGCTTTTCAGCCCTAAAAATATCATTTTCTCCCCAAAATACTGGGTTTCATCCTCAAAAGAAGACAGTTCCTCTAAAAAATGAATATTTGCAGCATAATATGATACATTGTTTACAGAATACCGGAATTCCTCTTTCAAATAAGGACACTTCCCCCCTAAAGATCAATTTCTGTTCTAATTTTTGAAATTTACACACGACTTTCACTACATAGACCAGAAATAATAAGTTCTCTCTAAAGCATCACCATTTATCCTGGCAAATATTTGAGTTTCTTTTGAAAATATGAATTTTCTTCACTAAAAATAGCATTTTCTAAACCTAATACCTGTTTTCATAACCAAAAGAAGATATTTTCTCTAGAAAATGATGCACTGTAGCATTATAGGATGCATTTCTACCAGAATACCCGTTTTCCTCTACAAATTATGGACATTTCCACCCAAAATGACAGTTTCTGTTAAAATTTTTACCATTTACACATGAATATCACCACTTCTTCCAGAAAGAAGAAGTTCTCTCTTAAGTATCACTCCGTATTCTGGCAAAAATACATTTTTCTTACCTAAGAAAATGCTTTTCATTCCTGAGTATAGTATGTTCTAAACAACATATGGTTTTTAATTCCCAAAAGAAGATATTCTCTCTACTAAATGATACTTAGGAGCATAATATGACACATTGTTTCCAGAACACCAGTTTTACTCTACAAAATAAGGACAGTTCCACCCGAAATATCAATTTCTGTCAAAACACTAAAAATTTTCACACGAATATCACTACACATACCAGAAATAAAAAGTTATCACTGAAGTATCACTAATTATCCTTGCAAAAATTTCATTTTCTTTCAAAAATAAAGCATTTCATTCCTAAAAATAGCATTTCTAAACAAAATACTGGTTTTCATACACAAAGAAAGACTTTATCCCTACAGAATGATGCTTTGGAGCCTAATAGAATACAGTGATTCAAGAATTCCCAAATTCCTCTACAAAATAAGGACATTCCCACCAGAAATAGCAAGTTGTGTCATAATGTAGAAAACTTTCACACTAATATCCTTGCTTATCTCAGAAATAAAAACGAATCTCATAAGTATCACTAATTATCCTTTCAAATATTTCATTTTCTTACCAAACTAATGCTTTTCATTTTTAAAAATAGCATTTTCTAAACAAAATACTGGTTTTCATCCCCAAAGGTAGACATTATCTCCACAGAATGTTCCTTTGGAGCATAATAGAATACAGTGTTTCATGAATTCCTGTATTCCTCTACAAAATAAGGACATTTCCACCCAAAATATCAATTTCTGTCAAGATTTAGAGAACTTTGACATTAATAGCAGTACTTATCCCAGAAAAAAAAAAAAAAAGGTACATTCTTGAGTATCACTTCTTATCCTTGCAAAAATACATTTTTCTTAACAAATACAATGCTTTTCAGCCCTAAAAATATCATTTTCTCCCCAAAATACTGGGTTTCATCCTCAAAAGAAGACAGTTCCTCTAAAAAATGAATATTTGCAGCATAATATGATACATTGTTTACAGAATACCGGAATTCCTCTTTCAAATAAGGACACTTCCCCCCTAAAGATCAATTTCTGTTCTAATTTTTGAAATTTACACACGACTTTCACTACATAGACCAGAAATAATAAGTTCTCTCTAAAGCATCACCATTTATCCTGGCAAATATTTGAGTTTCTTTTGAAAATATGAATTTTCTTCACTAAAAATAGCATTTTCTAAACCTAATACCTGTTTTCATAACCAAAAGAAGATATTTTCTCTAGAAAATGATGCACTGTAGCATTATAGGATGCATTTCTACCAGAATACCCGTTTTCCTCTACAAATTATGGACATTTCCACCCAAAATGACAGTTTCTGTTAAAATTTTTACCATTTACACATGAATATCACCACTTCTTCCAGAAAGAAGAAGTTCTCTCTTAAGTATCACTCCGTATTCTGGCAAAAATACATTTTTCTTACCTAAGAAAATGCTTTTCATTCCTGAGTATAGTATGTTCTAAACAACATATGGTTTTTAATTCCCAAAAGAAGATATTCTCTCTACTAAATGATACTTAGGAGCATAATATGACACATTGTTTCCAGAACACCAGTTTTACTCTACAAAATAAGGACAGTTCCACCCGAAATATCAATTTCTGTCAAAACACTAAAAATTTTCACACGAATATCACTACACATACCAGAAATAAAAAGTTATCACTGAAGTATCACTAATTATCCTTGCAAAAATTTCATTTTCTTTCAAAAATAAAGCATTTCATTCCTAAAAATAGCATTTCTAAACAAAATACTGGTTTTCATACACAAAGAAAGACTTTATCCCTACAGAATGATGCTTTGGAGCCTAATAGAATACAGTGATTCAAGAATTCCCAAATTCCTCTACAAAATAAGGACATTCCCACCAGAAATAGCAAGTTGTGTCATAATGTAGAAAACTTTCACACTAATATCCTTGCTTATCTCAGAAATAAAAACGAATCTCATAAGTATCACTAATTATCCTTTCAAATATTTCATTTTCTTACCAAACTAATGCTTTTCATTTTTAAAAATAGCATTTTCTAAACAAAATACTGGTTTTCATCCCCAAAGGTAGACATTATCTCTACAGAATGTTCCTTTGGAGCATAATAGAATACAGTGTTTCATGAATTCCTGTATTCCTCTACAAAATAAGGACATTTCCACCCAAAATATCAATTTCTGTCAAGATTTAGAGAACTTTGACATTAATAGCAGTACTTATCCCAGAAAAAAAAAAAAAAAGGTACATTCTTGAGTATCACTTCTTATCCTTGCAAAAATACATTTTTCTTAACAAATACAATGCTTTTCAGCCCTAAAAATATCATTTTCTCCCCAAAATACTGGGTTTCATCCTCAAAAGAAGACAGTTCCTCTAAAAAATGAATATTTGCAGCATAATATGATACATTGTTTACAGAATACCGGAATTCCTCTTTCAAATAAGGACACTTCCCCCCTAAAGATCAATTTCTGTTCTAATTTTTGAAATTTACACACGACTTTCACTACATAGACCAGAAATAATAAGTTCTCTCTAAAGCATCACCATTTATCCTGGCAAATATTTGAGTTTCTTTTGAAAATATGAATTTTCTTCACTAAAAATAGCATTTTCTAAACCTAATACCTGTTTTCATAACCAAAAGAAGATATTTTCTCTAGAAAATGATGCACTGTAGCATTATAGGATGCATTTCTACCAGAATACCCGTTTTCCTCTACAAATTATGGACATTTCCACCCAAAATGACAGTTTCTGTTAAAATTTTTACCATTTACACATGAATATCACCACTTCTTCCAGAAAGAAGAAGTTCTCTCTTAAGTATCACTCCGTATTCTGGCAAAAATACATTTTTCTTACCTAAGAAAATGCTTTTCATTCCTGAGTATAGTATGTTCTAAACAACATATGGTTTTTAATTCCCAAAAGAAGATATTCTCTCTACTAAATGATACTTAGGAGCATAATATGACACATTGTTTCCAGAACACCAGTTTTACTCTACAAAATAAGGACAGTTCCACCCGAAATATCAATTTCTGTCAAAACACTAAAAATTTTCACACGAATATCACTACACATACCAGAAATAAAAAGTTATCACTGAAGTATCACTAATTATCCTTGCAAAAATTTCATTTTCTTTCAAAAATAAAGCATTTCATTCCTAAAAATAGCATTTCTAAACAAAATACTGGTTTTCATACACAAAGAAAGACTTTATCCCTACAGAATGATGCTTTGGAGCCTAATAGAATACAGTGATTCAAGAATTCCCAAATTCCTCTACAAAATAAGGACATTCCCACCAGAAATAGCAAGTTGTGTCATAATGTAGAAAACTTTCACACTAATATCCTTGCTTATCTCAGAAATAAAAAGGAATCTCATAAGTATCACTAATTATCCTTTCAAATATTTCATTTTCTTACCAAACTAATGCTTTTCATTCCTAAAAATAGCATTTTCTAAACAAAATACTGGTTTTCATCCCCAAAGGTAGACATTATCTCTACAGAATGTTCCTTTGGAGCATAATAGAATACAGTGTTTCATGAATTCCTGTATTCCTCTACAAAATAAGGACATTTCCACCCAAAATATCAATTTCTGTCAAGATTTAGAGAACTTTGACATTAATAGCAGTACTTATCCCAGAAAAAAAAAAAAAGGTACATTCTTGAGTATCACTTCTTATCCTTGCAAAAATACATTTTTCTTAACAAATACAATGCTTTTCAGCCCTAAAAATATCATTTTCTCCCCAAAATACTGGGTTTCATCCTCAAAAGAAGACAGTTCCTCTAAAAAATGAATATTTGCAGCATAATATGATACATTGTTTACAGAATACCGGAATTCCTCTTTCAAATAAGGACACTTCCCCCCTAAAGATCAATTTCTGTTCTAATTTTTGAAATTTACACACGACTTTCACTACATAGACCAGAAATAATAAGTTCTCTCTAAAGCATCACCATTTATCCTGGCAAATATTTGAGTTTCTTTTGAAAATATGAATTTTCTTCACTAAAAATAGCATTTTCTAAACCTAATACCTGTTTTCATAACCAAAAGAAGATATTTTCTCTAGAAAATGATGCACTGTAGCATTATAGGATGCATTTCTACCAGAATACCCGTTTTCCTCTACAAATTATGGACATTTCCACCCAAAATGACAGTTTCTGTTAAAATTTTTACCATTTACACATGAATATCACCACTTCTTCCAGAAAGAAGAAGTTCTCTCTTAAGTATCACTCCGTATTCTGGCAAAAATACATTTTTCTTACCTAAGAAAATGCTTTTCATAAACAACATATGGTTTTTAATTCCCAAAAGAAGATATTCTCTCTACTAAATGATACTTAGGAGCATAATATGACACATTGTTTCCAGAACACCAGTTTTACTCTACAAAATAAGGACAGTTCCACCCGAAATATCAATTTCTGTCAAAACATTAAAAATTTTCACACGAATATCACTACACATACCAGAAATAAAAAGTTATCACTGAAGTATCACTAATTATCCTTGCAAAAATTTCATTTTCTTTCAAAAATAAAGCATTTCATTCCTAAAAATAGCATTTTCTAAACAAAATATTGGTTTTCATCCCCAAAGGTAGACATTATCTCTACAGAATTTTCCTTTGGAGCATAATAGAATACAGCGTTTCATGAATTCCTGTATTCCTCTACAAAATAAGGACATTTCCACCCAAAATATCAATTTCTGTCAAGATTTAGAGAACTTTGACATTAATAGCAGTACTTATCCCAGAAAAAAAAAAAGGTACATTCTTGAGTATCACTTCTTATCCTTGCAAAAATACATTTTTCTTAACAAATACAATGCTTTTCAGCCCTAAAAATATCATTTTCTCCCCATAATACTGGGTTTCATCCTCAAAAGAAGACAGTTCCTCTAAAAAATGAATATTTGCAGCATAATATGATACATTGTTTACAGAATACCGGAATTCCTCTTTCAAATAAGGACACTTCCCCCCTAAAGATCAATTTCTGTTCTAATTTTTGAAATTTACACACGACTTTCACTACATAGACCAGAAATAATAAGTTCTCTCTAAAGCATCACCATTTATCCTGGCAAATATTTGAGTTTCTTTTGAAAATATGAATTTTCTTCACTAAAAATAGCATTTTCTAAACCTAATACCTGTTTTCATAACCAAAAGAAGATATTTTCTCTAGAAAATGATGCACTGTAGCATTATAGGATGCATTTCTACCAGAATACCCGTTTTCCTCTACAAATTATGGACATTTCCACCCAAAATGACAGTTTCTGTTAAAATTTTTACCATTTACACATGAATATCACCACTTCTTCCAGAAAGAAGAAGTTCTCTCTTAAGTATCACTCCGTATTCTGGCAAAAATACATTTTTCTTACCTAAGAAAATGCTTTTCATAAACAACATATGGTTTTTAATTCCCAAAAGAAGATATTCTCTCTACTAAATGATACTTAGGAGCATAATATGACACATTGTTTCCAGAACACTAGTTTTACTCTACAAAATAAGGACAGTTCCACCCGAAATATCAATTTCTGTCAAAACATTAAAAATTTTCACACGAATATCACTACACATACCAGAAATAAAAAGTTATCACTGAAGTATCACTAATTATCCTTGCAAAAATTTCATTTTCTTTCAAAAATAAAGCATTTCATTCCTAAAAATAGCATTTCTAAACAAAATATTGGTTTTCATCCCCAAAGGTAGACATTATCTCTACAGAATTTTCCTTTGGAGCATAATAGAATACAGCGTTTCATGAATTCCTGTATTCCTCTACAAAATAAGTACATTTCCACCCAAAATATCAATTTCTGTCAAGATTTAGAGAACTTTGACATTAATAGCAGTACTTATCCCAGAAAAAAAAAAAAGGTACATTCTTGAGTATCACTTCTTATCCTTGCAAAAATACATTTTTCTTAACAAATAAAATGCTTTTCAGCCCTAAAAATATCATTTTCTCCCCATAATACTGGGTTTCATCCTCAAAAGAAGACAGTTCCTCTAAAAAATGAATATTTGCAGCATAATATGATACATTGTTTACAGAATACCGGAATTCCTCTTTCAAATAAGGACACTTCCCCCCTAAAGATCAATTTCTGTTCTAATTTTTGAAATTTACACACGACTTTCACTACATAGACCAGAAATAATAAGTTCTCTCTAAAGCATCACCATTTATCCTGGCAAATATTTGAGTTTCTTTTGAAAATATGAATTTTCTTCACTAAAAATAGCATTTTCTAAACCTAATACCTGTTTTCATAACCAAAAGAAGATATTTTCTCTAGAAAATGATGCACTGTAGCATTATAGGATGCATTTCTACCAGAATACCCGTTTTCCTCTACAAATTATGGACATTTCCACCCTAAATGACAGTTTCTGTTAAAATTTTTACCATTTACACATGAATATCACCACTTCTTCCAGAAAGAAGAAGTTCTCACTTAAGTATCACTCCGTATTCTGGCAAAAATACATTTTTCTTACCTAAGAAAATGCTTTTCATTACAGAATCACAGAATCACAGAATCACAGAATTACCCCGGTTGGAAGGGACCTCAAGGATCATGTAGTTCCAACCCCCCTGCCAAGCAGGGCCACCAAACATACACATTTACTAGATCAGGTTGCCCAGGACCCTGTCCAATATGGTCTTGAACACCTCCAAGGACGGGGCATCCACAACCTCACTGGGCAGCCTGTTCCAGGACCTAACCACCCTTCTAGTAAAGAACTTTCCCCTAACATCCAACCTAAATCTTCCCTCCCTCAACTTAAAACCATTTCCCCTAGTCCTGCTTTTATCAGCCCTTTCGAAGAGTTTACTCCCCTCCTGGGAGTAAGTTCCCTTCAGGTACTGAAAGGCTGCAATGAGGTCACCCCGCAACCTTCTCTTCTCCAGGCTGAACAAACCCAACTCCCTCAGCCTGTCCTCATAGGGGAGGTGCTCCAGCCCCCTGATCATCTTCATCTTTCATTCCTAAGAATAGTATGTTCTAAACAACATATGGTTTTTAATTCCCAAAAGAAGATATTCTCTCTACTAAATGATACTTAGGAGCATAATATGACACATTGTTTCCAGAACACCAGTTTTACTCTACAAAATAAGGACAGTTCCACCCGAAATATCAATTTCTGTCAAAACATTAAAAATTTTCACACGAATATCACTACACATACCAGAAATAAAAAGTTATCACTGAAGTATCACTAATTATCCTTGCAAAAATTTCATTTTCTTTCAAAAATAAAGCATTTCATTCCTAAAAATAGCATTTCTAAACAAAATACTGGTTTTCATACACAAAGAAAGACTTTATCCCTACAGAATGATGCTTTGGAGCCTAATAGAATACAGTGATTCAAGAATTCCCAAATTCCTCTACAAAATAAGGACATTCCCACCAGAAATAGCAAGTTGTGTCATAATGTAGAAAACTTTCACACTAATATCCTTGCTTATCCCAGAAATAAAAAGGAATCTCATAAGTATCACTAATTATCCTTTCAAATATTTCATTTTCTTACCAAACTAATGCTTTTCATTCCTAAAAATAGCATTTCTAAACAAAATATTGGTTTTCATCCCCAAAGGTAGACATTATCTCTACAGAATTTTCCTTTGGAGCATAATAGAATACAGCGTTTCATGAATTCCTGTATTCCTCTACAAAATAAGGACATTTCCACCCAAAATATCAATTTCTGTCAAGATTTAGAGAACTTTGACATTAATAGCAGTACTTATCCCAGAAAAAAAAAAAGGGGTACATTCTTGAGTATCACTTCTTATCCTTGCAAAAATACATTTTTCTTAACAAATACAATGCTTTTCAGCCCTAAAAATATCATTTTCTCCCCAAAATACTGGGTTTCATCCTCAAAAGAAGACAGTTCCTCTAAAAAATGAATATTTGCAGCATAATATGATACATTGTTTACAGAATACCGGAATTCCTCTTTCAAATAAGGACACTTCCCCCCTAAAGATCAATTTCTGTTCTAATTTTTGAAATTTACACACGACTTTCACTACATAGACCAGAAATAATAAGTTCTCTCTAAAGCATCACCATTTATCCTGGCAAATATTTGAGTTTCTTTTGAAAATATGAATTTTCTTCACTAAAAATAGCATTTTCTAAACCTAATACCTGTTTTCATAACCAAAAGAAGATATTTTCTCTAGAAAATGATGCACTGTAGCATTATAGGATGCATTTCTACCAGAATACCCGTTTTCCTCTACAAATTATGGACATTTCCACCCTAAATGACAGTTTCTGTTAAAATTTTTACCATTTACACATGAATATCACCACTTCTTCCAGAAAGAAGAAGTTCTCACTTAAGTATCACTCCGTATTCTGGCAAAAATACATTTTTCTTACCTAAGAAAATGCTTTTCATTACAGAATCACAGAATCACAGAATCACAGAATTACCCCGGTTGGAAGGGACCTCAAGGATCATGTAGTTCCAACCCCCCTGCCAAGCAGGGCCACCAAACATACACATTTACTAGATCAGGTTGCCCAGGACCCTGTCCAATATGGTCTTGAACACCTCCAAGGACGGGGCATCCACAACCTCACTGGGCAGCCTGTTCCAGGACCTAACCACCCTTCTAGTAAAGAACTTCCCCCTAACATCCAACCTAAATCTTCCCTCCCTCAACTTAAAACCATTTCCCCTAGTCCTGCTTTTATCAGCCCTTTCGAAGAGTTTACTCCCCTCCTGGGAGTAAGTTCCCTTCAGGTACTGAAAGGCTGCAATGAGGTCACCCCGCAACCTTCTCTTCTCCAGGCTGAACAAACCCAACTCCCTCAGCCTGTCCTCATAGGGGAGGTGCTCCAGCCCCCTGATCATCTTCATCTTTCATTCCTAAGAATAGTATGTTCTAAACAACATATGGTTTTTAATTCCCAAAAGAAGATATTCTCTCTACTAAATGATACTTAGGAGCATAATATGACACATTGTTTCCAGAACACCAGTTTTACTCTACAAAATAAGGACAGTTCCACCCGAAATATCAATTTCTGTCAAAACATTAAAAATTTTCACACGAATATCACTACACATACCAGAAATAAAAAGTTATCACTGAAGTATCACTAATTATCCTTGCAAAAATTTCATTTTCTTTCAAAAATAAAGCATTTCATTCCTAAAAATAGCATTTCTAAACAAAATACTGGTTTTCATACACAAAGAAAGACTTTATCCCTACAGAATGATGCTTTGGAGCCTAATAGAATACAGTGATTCAAGAATTCCCAAATTCCTCTACAAAATAAGGACATTCCCACCAGAAATAGCAAGTTGTGTCATAATGTAGAAAACTTTCACACTAATATCCTTGCTTATCCCAGAAATAAAAAGGAATCTCATAAGTATCACTAATTATCCTTTCAAATATTTCATTTTCTTACCAAACTAATGCTTTTCATTCCTAAAAATAGCATTTCTAAACAAAATATTGGTTTTCATCCCCAAAGGTAGACATTATCTCTACAGAATTTTCCTTTGGAGCATAATAGAATACAGCGTTTCATGAATTCCTGTATTCCTCTACAAAATAAGGACATTTCCACCCAAAATATCAATTTCTGTCAAGATTTAGAGAACTTTGACATTAATAGCAGTACTTATCCCAGAAAAAAAAAAAGGGGTACATTCTTGAGTATCACTTCTTATCCTTGCAAAAATACATTTTTCTTAACTAATACAATGCTTTTCAGCCCTAAAAATATCATTTTCTCCCCATAATACTGGGTTTCATCCTCAAAAGAAGACAGTTCCTCTAAAAAATGAATATTTGCAGCATAATATGATACATTGTTTACAGAATACCGGAATTCCTCTTTCAAATAAGGACACTTCCCCCCTAAAGATCAATTTCTGTTCTAATTTTTGAAATTTACACACGACTTTCACTACATAGACCAGAAATAATAAGTTCTCTCTAAAGCATCACCATTTATCCTGGCAAATATTTGAGTTTCTTTTGAAAATATGAATTTTCTTCACTAAAAATAGCATTTTCTAAACCTAATACCTGTTTTCATAACCAAAAGAAGATATTTTCTCTAGAAAATGATGCACTGTAGCATTATAGGATGCATTTCTACCAGAATACCCGTTTTCCTCTACAAATTATGGACATTTCCACCCTAAATGACAGTTTCTGTTAAAATTTTTACCATTTACACATGAATATCACCACTTCTTCCAGAAAGAAGAAGTTCTCACTTAAGTATCACTCCGTATTCTGGCAAAAATACATTTTTCTTACCTAAGAAAATGCTTTTCATTACAGAATCACAGAATCACAGAATCACAGAATTACCCCGGTTGGAAGGGACCTCAAGGATCATGTAGTTCCAACCCCCCTGCCAAGCAGGGCCACCAAACATACACATTTACTAGATCAGGTTGCCCAGGACCCTGTCCAATATGGTCTTGAACACCTCCAAGGACGGGGCATCCACAACCTCACTGGGCAGCCTGTTCCAGGACCTAACCACCCTTCTAGTAAAGAACTTTCCCCTAACATCCAACCTAAATCTTCCCTCCCTCAACTTAAAACCATTTCCCCTAGTCCTGCTTTTATCAGCCCTTTCGAAGAGTTTACTCCCCTCCTGGGAGTAAGTTCCCTTCAGGTACTGAAAGGCTGCAATGAGGTCACCCCGCAACCTTCTCTTCTCCAGGCTGAACAAACCCAACTCCCTCAGCCTGTCCTCATAGGGGAGGTGCTCCAGCCCCCTGATCATCTTCATCTTTCATTCCTAAGAATAGTATGTTCTAAACAACATATGGTTTTTAATTCCCAAAAGAAGATATTCTCTCTACTAAATGATACTTAGGAGCATAATATGACACATTGTTTCCAGAACACCAGTTTTACTCTACAAAATAAGGACAGTTCCACCCGAAATATCAATTTCTGTCAAAACATTAAAAATTTTCACACGAATATCACTACACATACCAGAAATAAAAAGTTATCACTGAAGTATCACTAATTATCCTTGCAAAAATTTCATTTTCTTTCAAAAATAAAGCATTTCATTCCTAAAAATAGCATTTCTAAACAAAATACTGGTTTTCATACACAAAGAAAGACTTTATCCCTACAGAATGATGCTTTGGAGCCTAATAGAATACAGTGATTCAAGAATTCCCAAATTCCTCTACAAAATAAGGACATTCCCACCAGAAATAGCAAGTTGTGTCATAATGTAGAAAACTTTCACACTAATATCCTTGCTTATCCCAGAAATAAAAAGGAATCTCATAAGTATCACTAATTATCCTTTCAAATATTTCATTTTCTTACCAAACTAATGCTTTTCATTCCTAAAAATAGCATTTCTAAACAAAATATTGGTTTTCATCCCCAAAGGTAGACATTATCTCTACAGAATTTTCCTTTGGAGCATAATAGAATACAGCGTTTCATGAATTCCTGTATTCCTCTACAAAATAAGGACATTTCCACCCAAAATATCAATTTCTGTCAAGATTTAGAGAACTTTGACATTAATAGCAGTACTTATCCCAGAAAAAAAAAAAAGGGGTACATTCTTGAGTATCACTTCTTATCCTTGCAAAAATACATTTTTCTTAACAAATACAATGCTTTTCAGCCCTAAAAATATCATTTTCTCCCCATAATACTGGGTTTCATCCTCAAAAGAAGACAGTTCCTCTAAAAAATGAATATTTGCAGCATAATATGATACATTGTTTACAGAATACCGGAATTCCTCTTTCAAATAAGGACACTTTCCCCCTAAAGATCAATTTCTGTTCTAATTTTTGAAATTTACACACGACTTTCACTACATAGACCAGAAATAATAAGTTCTCTCTAAAGCATCACCATTTATCCTGGCAAATATTTGAGTTTCTTTTGAAAATATGAATTTTCTTCACTAAAAATAGCATTTTCTAAACCTAATACCTGTTTTCATAACCAAAAGAAGATATTTTCTCTAGAAAATGATGCACTGTAGCATTATAGGATGCATTTCTACCAGAATACCCGTTTTCCTCTACAAATTATGGACATTTCCACCCAAAATGACAGTTTCTGTTAAAATTTTTACCATTTACACATGAATATCACCACTTCTTCCAGAAAGAAGAAGTTCTCTCTTAAGTATCACTCCGTATTCTGGCAAAAATACATTTTTCTTACCTAAGAAAATGCTTTTCATTCCTGAGTATAGTATGTTCTAAACAACATATGGTTTTTAATTCCCAAAAGAAGATATTCTCTCTACTAAATGATACTTAGGAGCATAATATGACACATTGTTTCCAGAACACCAGTTTTACTCTACAAAATAAGGACAGTTCCACCCGAAATATCAATTTCTGTCAAAACACTAAAAATTTTCACACGAATATCACTACACATACCAGAAATAAAAAGTTATCACTGAAGTATCACTAATTATCCTTGCAAAAATTTCATTTTCTTTCAAAAATAAAGCATTTCATTCCTAAAAATAGCATTTCTAAACAAAATACTGGTTTTCATACACAAAGAAAGACTTTATCCCTACAGAATGATGCTTTGGAGCCTAATAGAATACAGTGATTCAAGAATTCCCAAATTCCTCTACAAAATAAGGACATTCCCACCAGAAATAGCAAGTTGTGTCATAATGTAGAAAACTTTCACACTAATATCCTTGCTTATCTCAGAAATAAAAAGGAATCTCATAAGTATCACTAATTATCCTTTCAAATATTTCATTTTCTTACCAAACTAATGCTTTTCATTCCTAAAAATAGCATTTTCTAAACAAAATACTGGTTTTCATCCCCAAAGGTAGACATTATCTCTACAGAATGTTCCTTTGGAGCATAATAGAATACAGTGTTTCATGAATTCCTGTATTCCTCTACAAAATAAGGACATTTCCACCCAAAATATCAATTTCTGTCAAGATTTAGAGAACTTTGACATTAATAGCAGTACTTATCCCAGAAAAAAAAAAAAAGGTACATTCTTGAGTATCACTTCTTATCCTTGCAAAAATACATTTTTCTTAACAAATACAATGCTTTTCAGCCCTAAAAATATCATTTTCTCCCCAAAATACTGGGTTTCATCCTCAAAAGAAGACAGTTCCTCTAAAAAATGAATATTTGCAGCATAATATGATACATTGTTTACAGAATACCGGAATTCCTCTTTCAAATAAGGACACTTCCCCCCTAAAGATCAATTTCTGTTCTAATTTTTGAAATTTACACACGACTTTCACTACATAGACCAGAAATAATAAGTTCTCTCTAAAGCATCACCATTTATCCTGGCAAATATTTGAGTTTCTTTTGAAAATATGAATTTTCTTCACTAAAAATAGCATTTTCTAAACCTAATACCTGTTTTCATAACCAAAAGAAGATATTTTCTCTAGAAAATGATGCACTGTAGCATTATAGGATGCATTTCTACCAGAATACCCGTTTTCCTCTACAAATTATGGACATTTCCACCCAAAATGACAGTTTCTGTTAAAATTTTTACCATTTACACATGAATATCACCACTTCTTCCAGAAAGAAGAAGTTCTCTCTTAAGTATCACTCCGTATTCTGGCAAAAATACATTTTTCTTACCTAAGAAAATGCTTTTCATTCCTGAGTATAGTATGTTCTAAACAACATATGGTTTTTAATTCCCAAAAGAAGATATTCTCTCTACTAAATGATACTTAGGAGCATAATATGACACATTGTTTCCAGAACACCAGTTTTACTCTACAAAATAAGGACAGTTCCACCCGAAATATCAATTTCTGTCAAAACACTAAAAATTTTCACACGAATATCACTACACATACCAGAAATAAAAAGTTATCACTGAAGTATCACTAATTATCCTTGCAAAAATTTCATTTTCTTTCAAAAATAAAGCATTTCATTCCTAAAAATAGCATTTCTAAACAAAATACTGGTTTTCATACACAAAGAAAGACTTTATCCCTACAGAATGATGCTTTGGAGCCTAATAGAATACAGTGATTCAAGAATTCCCAAATTCCTCTACAAAATAAGGACATTCCCACCAGAAATAGCAAGTTGTGTCATAATGTAGAAAACTTTCACACTAATATCCTTGCTTATCTCAGAAATAAAAACGAATCTCATAAGTATCACTAATTATCCTTTCAAATATTTCATTTTCTTACCAAACTAATGCTTTTCATTCCTAAAAATAGCATTTTCTAAACAAAATACTGGTTTTCATCCCCAAAGGTAGACATTATCTCTACAGAATGTTCCTTTGGAGCATAATAGAATACAGTGTTTCATGAATTCCTGTATTCCTCTACAAAATAAGGACATTTCCACCCAAAATATCAATTTCTGTCAAGATTTAGAGAACTTTGACATTAATAGCAGTACTTATCCCAGAAAAAAAAAAAAAAAGGTACATTCTTGAGTATCACTTCTTATCCTTGCAAAAATACATTTTTCTTAACAAATACAATGCTTTTCAGCCCTAAAAATATCATTTTCTCCCCAAAATACTGGGTTTCATCCTCAAAAGAAGACAGTTCCTCTAAAAAATGAATATTTGCAGCATAATATGATACATTGTTTACAGAATACCGGAATTCCTCTTTCAAATAAGGACACTTCCCCCCTAAAGATCAATTTCTGTTCTAATTTTTGAAATTTACACACGACTTTCACTACATAGACCAGAAATAATAAGTTCTCTCTAAAGCATCACCATTTATCCTGGCAAATATTTGAGTTTCTTTTGAAAATATGAATTTTCTTCACTAAAAATAGCATTTTCTAAACCTAATACCTGTTTTCATAACCAAAAGAAGATATTTTCTCTAGAAAATGATGCACTGTAGCATTATAGGATGCATTTCTACCAGAATACCCGTTTTCCTCTACAAATTATGGACATTTCCACCCAAAATGACAGTTTCTGTTAAAATTTTTACCATTTACACATGAATATCACCACTTCTTCCAGAAAGAAGAAGTTCTCTCTTAAGTATCACTCCGTATTCTGGCAAAAATACATTTTTCTTACCTATGAAAATGCTTTTCATTCCTGAGTATAGTATGTTCTAAACAACATATGGTTTTTAATTCCCAAAAGAAGATATTCTCTCTACTAAATGATACTTAGGAGCATAATATGACACATTGTTTCCAGAACACCAGTTTTACTCTACAAAATAAGGACAGTTCCACCCGAAATATCAATTTCTGTCAAAACACTAAAAATTTTCACACGAATATCACTACACATACCAGAAATAAAAAGTTATCACTGAAGTATCACTAATTATCCTTGCAAAAATTTCATTTTCTTTCAAAAATAAAGCATTTCATTCCTAAAAATAGCATTTCTAAACAAAATACTGGTTTTCATACACAAAGAAAGACTTTATCCCTACAGAATGATGCTTTGGAGCCTAATAGAATACAGTGATTCAAGAATTCCCAAATTCCTCTACAAAATAAGGACATTCCCACCAGAAATAGCAAGTTGTGTCATAATGTAGAAAACTTTCACACTAATATCCTTGCTTATCCCAGAAATAAAAAGGAATCTCATAAGTATCACTAATTATCCTTTCAAATATTTCATTTTCTTACCAAACTAATGCTTTTCATTCCTAAAAATAGCATTTTCTAAACAAAATACTGGTTTTCATCCCCAAATGTAGACATTATCTCTACAGAATTTTCCTTTGGAGCATAATAGAATACAGTGTTTCATGAATTCCTGTATTCCTCTACAAAATAAGGACATTTCCACCCAAAATATCAATTTCTGTCAAGATTTAGAGAACTTTGACATTAATAGCAGTACTTATCCCAGAAAAAAAAAAAAGGGGTACATTCTTGAGTATCACTTCTTATCCTTGCAAAAATACATTTTTCTTAACAAATACAATGCTTTTCAGCCCTAAAAATATCATTTTCTCCCCAAAATACTGGGTTTCATCCTCAAAAGAAGACAGTTCCTCTAAAAAATGAATATTTGCAGCATAATATGATACATTGTTTACAGAATACCGGAATTCCTCTTTCAAATAAGGACACTTCCCCCCTAAAGATCAATTTCTGTTCTAATTTTTGAAATTTACACACGACTTTCACTACATAGACCAGAAATAATAAGTTCTCTCTAAAGCATCACCATTTATCCTGGCAAATATTTGAGTTTCTTTTGAAAATATGAATTTTCTTCACTAAAAATAGCATTTTCTAAACCTAATACCTGTTTTCATAACCAAAAGAAGATATTTTCTCTAGAAAATGATGCACTGTAGCATTATAGGATGCATTTCTACCAGAATACCCGTTTTCCTCTACAAATTATGGACATTTCCACCCTAAATGACAGTTTCTGTTAAAATTTTTACCATTTACACATGAATATCACCACTTCTTCCAGAAAGAAGAAGTTCTCACTTAAGTATCACTCCGTATTCTGGCAAAAATACATTTTTCTTACCTAAGAAAATGCTTTTCATTACAGAATCACAGAATCACAGAATCACAGAATTACCCCGGTTGGAAGGGACCTCAAGGATCATGTAGTTCCAACCCCCCTGCCAAGCAGGGCCACCAAACATACACATTTACTAGATCAGGTTGCCCAGGACCCTGTCCAATATGGTCTTGAACACCTCCAA
This sequence comes from Coturnix japonica, assembly GCF_054131305.1. Lineage (NCBI taxonomy): Eukaryota > Metazoa > Chordata > Aves > Galliformes > Phasianidae > Coturnix > Coturnix japonica. The sequence goes on along the minus strand of NC_140691.1, from coordinate 8,306,820 downwards.
GGACGGGGCATCCACAACCTCACTGGGCAGCCTGTTCCAGGACCTAACCACCCTTCTAGTAAAGAACTTCCCCCTAACATCCAACCTAAATCTTCCCTCCCTCAACTTAAAACCATTTCCCCTAGTCCTGCTTTTATCAGCCCTTTCGAAGAGTTTACTCCCCTCCTGGGAGTAAGTTCCCTTCAGGTACTGAAAGGCTGCAATGAGGTCACCCCGCAACCTTCTCTTCTCCAGGCTGAACAAACCCAACTCCCTCAGCCTGTCCTCATAGGGGAGGTGCTCCAGCCCCCTGATCATCTTCATCTTTCATTCCTAAGAATAGTATGTTCTAAACAACATATGGTTTTTAATTCCCAAAAGAAGATATTCTCTCTACTAAATGATACTTAGGAGCATAATATGACACATTGTTTCCAGAACACCAGTTTTACTCTACAAAATAAGGACAGTTCCACCCGAAATATCAATTTCTGTCAAAACATTAAAAATTTTCACACGAATATCACTACACATACCAGAAATAAAAAGTTATCACTGAAGTATCACTAATTATCCTTGCAAAAATTTCATTTTCTTTCAAAAATAAAGCATTTCATTCCTAAAAATAGCATTTCTAAACAAAATACTGGTTTTCATACACAAAGAAAGACTTTATCCCTACAGAATGATGCTTTGGAGCCTAATAGAATACAGTGATTCAAGAATTCCCAAATTCCTCTACAAAATAAGGACATTCCCACCAGAAATAGCAAGTTGTGTCATAATGTAGAAAACTTTCACACTAATATCCTTGCTTATCCCAGAAATAAAAAGGAATCTCATAAGTATCACTAATTATCCTTTCAAATATTTCATTTTCTTACCAAACTAATGCTTTTCATTCCTAAAAATAGCATTTCTAAACAAAATATTGGTTTTCATCCCCAAAGGTAGACATTATCTCTACAGAATTTTCCTTTGGAGCATAATAGAATACAGCGTTTCATGAATTCCTGTATTCCTCTACAAAATAAGGACATTTCCACCCAAAATATCAATTTCTGTCAAGATTTAGAGAACTTTGACATTAATAGCAGTACTTATCCCAGAAAAAAAAAAAGGGGTACATTCCTGAGTATCACTTCTTATCCTTGCAAAAATACATTTTTCTTAACTAATACAATGCTTTTCAGCCCTAAAAATATCATTTTCTCCCCATAATACTGGGTTTCATCCTCAAAAGAAGACAGTTCCTCTAAAAAATGAATATTTGCAGCATAATATGATACATTGTTTACAGAATACCGGAATTCCTCTTTCAAATAAGGACACTTCCCCCCTAAAGATCAATTTCTGTTCTAATTTTTGAAATTTACACACGACTTTCACTACATAGACCAGAAATAATAAGTTCTCTCTAAAGCATCACCATTTATCCTGGCAAATATTTGAGTTTCTTTTGAAAATATGAATTTTCTTCACTAAAAATAGCATTTTCTAAACCTAATACCTGTTTTCATAACCAAAAGAAGATATTTTCTCTAGAAAATGATGCACTGTAGCATTATAGGATGCATTTCTACCAGAATACCCGTTTTCCTCTACAAATTATGGACATTTCCACCCTAAATGACAGTTTCTGTTAAAATTTTTACCATTTACACATGAATATCACCACTTCTTCCAGAAAGAAGAAGTTCTCACTTAAGTATCACTCCGTATTCTGGCAAAAATACATTTTTCTTACCTAAGAAAATGCTTTTCATTACAGAATCACAGAATCACAGAATCACAGAATTACCCCGGTTGGAAGGGACCTCAAGGATCATGTAGTTCCAACCCCCCTGCCAAGCAGGGCCACCAAACATACACATTTACTAGATCAGGTTGCCCAGGACCCTGTCCAATATGGTCTTGAACACCTCCAAGGACGGGGCATCCACAACCTCACTGGGCAGCCTGTTCCAGGACCTAACCACCCTTCTAGTAAAGAACTTTCCCCTAACATCCAACCTAAATCTTCCCTCCCTCAACTTAAAACCATTTCCCCTAGTCCTGCTTTTATCAGCCCTTTCGAAGAGTTTACTCCCCTCCTGGGAGTAAGTTCCCTTCAGGTACTGAAAGGCTGCAATGAGGTCACCCCGCAACCTTCTCTTCTCCAGGCTGAACAAACCCAACTCCCTCAGCCTGTCCTCATAGGGGAGGTGCTCCAGCCCCCTGATCATCTTCATCTTTCATTCCTAAGAATAGTATGTTCTAAACAACATATGGTTTTTAATTCCCAAAAGAAGATATTCTCTCTACTAAATGATACTTAGGAGCATAATATGACACATTGTTTCCAGAACACCAGTTTTACTCTACAAAATAAGGACAGTTCCACCCGAAATATCAATTTCTGTCAAAACATTAAAAATTTTCACACGAATATCACTACACATACCAGAAATAAAAAGTTATCACTGAAGTATCACTAATTATCCTTGCAAAAATTTCATTTTCTTTCAAAAATAAAGCATTTCATTCCTAAAAATAGCATTTCTAAACAAAATACTGGTTTTCATACACAAAGAAAGACTTTATCCCTACAGAATGATGCTTTGGAGCCTAATAGAATACAGTGATTCAAGAATTCCCAAATTCCTCTACAAAATAAGGACATTCCCACCAGAAATAGCAAGTTGTGTCATAATGTAGAAAACTTTCACACTAATATCCTTGCTTATCCCAGAAATAAAAAGGAATCTCATAAGTATCACTAATTATCCTTTCAAATATTTCATTTTCTTACCAAACTAATGCTTTTCATTCCTAAAAATAGCATTTCTAAACAAAATATTGGTTTTCATCCCCAAAGGTAGACATTATCTCTACAGAATTTTCCTTTGGAGCATAATAGAATACAGCGTTTCATGAATTCCTGTATTCCTCTACAAAATAAGGACATTTCCACCCAAAATATCAATTTCTGTCAAGATTTAGAGAACTTTGACATTAATAGCAGTACTTATCCCAGAAAAAAAAAAAGGGGTACATTCTTGAGTATCACTTCTTATCCTTGCAAAAATACATTTTTCTTAACAAATACAATGCTTTTCAGCCCTAAAAATATCATTTTCTCCCCATAATACTGGGTTTCATCCTCAAAAGAAGACAGTTCCTCTAAAAAATGAATATTTGCAGCATAATATGATACATTGTTTACAGAATACCGGAATTCCTCTTTCAAATAAGGACACTTTCCCCCTAAAGATCAATTTCTGTTCTAATTTTTGAAATTTACACACGACTTTCACTACATAGACCAGAAATAATAAGTTCTCTCTAAAGCATCACCATTTATCCTGGCAAATATTTGAGTTTCTTTTGAAAATATGAATTTTCTTCACTAAAAATAGCATTTTCTAAACCTAATACCTGTTTTCATAACCAAAAGAAGATATTTTCTCTAGAAAATGATGCACTGTAGCATTATAGGATGCATTTCTACCAGAATACCCGTTTTCCTCTACAAATTATGGACATTTCCACCCTAAATGACAGTTTCTGTTAAAATTTTTACCATTTACACATGAATATCACCACTTCTTCCAGAAAGAAGAAGTTCTCTCTTAAGTATCACTCCGTATTCTGGCAAAAATACATTTTTCTTACCTAAGAAAATGCTTTTCATTCCTGAGTATAGTATGTTCTAAACAACATATGGTTTTTAATTCCCAAAAGAAGATATTCTCTCTACTAAATGATACTTAGGAGCATAATATGACACATTGTTTCCAGAACACCAGTTTTACTCTACAAAATAAGGACAGTTCCACCCGAAATATCAATTTCTGTCAAAACACTAAAAATTTTCACACGAATATCACTACACATACCAGAAATAAAAAGTTATCACTGAAGTATCACTAATTATCCTTGCAAAAATTTCATTTTCTTTCAAAAATAAAGCATTTCATTCCTAAAAATAGCATTTCTAAACAAAATACTGGTTTTCATACACAAAGAAAGACTTTATCCCTACAGAATGATGCTTTGGAGCCTAATAGAATACAGTGATTCAAGAATTCCCAAATTCCTCTACAAAATAAGGACATTCCCACCAGAAATAGCAAGTTGTGTCATAATGTAGAAAACTTTCACACTAATATCCTTGCTTATCTCAGAAATAAAAAGGAATCTCATAAGTATCACTAATTATCCTTTCAAATATTTCATTTTCTTACCAAACTAATGCTTTTCATTCCTAAAAATAGCATTTTCTAAACAAAATACTGGTTTTCATCCCCAAAGGTAGACATTATCTCTACAGAATGTTCCTTTGGAGCATAATAGAATACAGTGTTTCATGAATTCCTGTATTCCTCTACAAAATAAGGACATTTCCACCCAAAGTATCAATTTCTGTCAAGATTTAGAGAACTTTGACATTAATAGCAGTACTTATCCCAGAAAAAAAAAAAAAGGTACATTCTTGAGTATCACTTCTTATCCTTGCAAAAATACATTTTTCTTAACAAATACAATGCTTTTCAGCCCTAAAAATATCATTTTCTCCCCAAAATACTGGGTTTCATCCTCAAAAGAAGACAGTTCCTCTAAAAAATGAATATTTGCAGCATAATATGATACATTGTTTACAGAATACCGGAATTCCTCTTTCAAATAAGGACACTTCCCCCCTAAAGATCAATTTCTGTTCTAATTTTTGAAATTTACACACGACTTTCACTACATAGACCAGAAATAATAAGTTCTCTCTAAAGCATCACCATTTATCCTGGCAAATATTTGAGTTTCTTTTGAAAATATGAATTTTCTTCACTAAAAATAGCATTTTCTAAACCTAATACCTGTTTTCATAACCAAAAGAAGATATTTTCTCTAGAAAATGATGCACTGTAGCATTATAGGATGCATTTCTACCAGAATACCCGTTTTCCTCTACAAATTATGGACATTTCCACCCAAAATGACAGTTTCTGTTAAAATTTTTACCATTTACACATGAATATCACCACTTCTTCCAGAAAGAAGAAGTTCTCTCTTAAGTATCACTCCGTATTCTGGCAAAAATACATTTTTCTTACCTAAGAAAATGCTTTTCATTCCTGAGTATAGTATGTTCTAAACAACATATGGTTTTTAATTCCCAAAAGAAGATATTCTCTCTACTAAATGATACTTAGGAGCATAATATGACACATTGTTTCCAGAACACCAGTTTTACTCTACAAAATAAGGACAGTTCCACCCGAAATATCAATTTCTGTCAAAACACTAAAAATTTTCACACGAATATCACTACACATACCAGAAATAAAAAGTTATCACTGAAGTATCACTAATTATCCTTGCAAAAATTTCATTTTCTTTCAAAAATAAAGCATTTCATTCCTAAAAATAGCATTTCTAAACAAAATACTGGTTTTCATACACAAAGAAAGACTTTATCCCTACAGAATGATGCTTTGGAGCCTAATAGAATACAGTGATTCAAGAATTCCCAAATTCCTCTACAAAATAAGGACATTCCCACCAGAAATAGCAAGTTGTGTCATAATGTAGAAAACTTTCACACTAATATCCTTGCTTATCTCAGAAATAAAAACGAATCTCATAAGTATCACTAATTATCCTTTCAAATATTTCATTTTCTTACCAAACTAATGCTTTTCATTCCTAAAAATAGCATTTTCTAAACAAAATACTGGTTTTCATCCCCAAAGGTAGACATTATCTCTACAGAATGTTCCTTTGGAGCATAATAGAATACAGTGTTTCATGAATTCCTGTATTCCTCTACAAAATAAGGACATTTCCACCCAAAATATCAATTTCTGTCAAGATTTAGAGAACTTTGACATTAATAGCAGTACTTATCCCAGAAAAAAAAAAAAAAAGGTACATTCTTGAGTATCACTTCTTATCCTTGCAAAAATACATTTTTCTTAACAAATACAATGCTTTTCAGCCCTAAAAATATCATTTTCTCCCCAAAATACTGGGTTTCATCCTCAAAAGAAGACAGTTCCTCTAAAAAATGAATATTTGCAGCATAATATGATACATTGTTTACAGAATACCGGAATTCCTCTTTCAAATAAGGACACTTCCCCCCTAAAGATCAATTTCTGTTCTAATTTTTGAAATTTACACACGACTTTCACTACATAGACCAGAAATAATAAGTTCTCTCTAAAGCATCACCATTTATCCTGGCAAATATTTGAGTTTCTTTTGAAAATATGAATTTTCTTCACTAAAAATAGCATTTTCTAAACCTAATACCTGTTTTCATAACCAAAAGAAGATATTTTCTCTAGAAAATGATGCACTGTAGCATTATAGGATGCATTTCTACCAGAATACCCGTTTTCCTCTACAAATTATGGACATTTCCACCCAAAATGACAGTTTCTGTTAAAATTTTTACCATTTACACATGAATATCACCACTTCTTCCAGAAAGAAGAAGTTCTCTCTTAAGTATCACTCCGTATTCTGGCAAAAATACATTTTTCTTACCTAAGAAAATGCTTTTCATTCCTGAGTATAGTATGTTCTAAACAACATATGGTTTTTAATTCCCAAAAGAAGATATTCTCTCTACTAAATGATACTTAGGAGCATAATATGACACATTGTTTCCAGAACACCAGTTTTACTCTACAAAATAAGGACAGTTCCACCCGAAATATCAATTTCTGTCAAAACACTAAAAATTTTCACACGAATATCACTACACATACCAGAAATAAAAAGTTATCACTGAAGTATCACTAATTATCCTTGCAAAAATTTCATTTTCTTTCAAAAATAAAGCATTTCATTCCTAAAAATAGCATTTCTAAACAAAATACTGGTTTTCATACACAAAGAAAGACTTTATCCCTACAGAATGATGCTTTGGAGCCTAATAGAATACAGTGATTCAAGAATTCCCAAATTCCTCTACAAAATAAGGACATTCCCACCAGAAATAGCAAGTTGTGTCATAATGTAGAAAACTTTCACACTAATATCCTTGCTTATCCCAGAAATAAAAAGGAATCTCATAAGTATCACTAATTATCCTTTCAAATATTTCATTTTCTTACCAAACTAATGCTTTTCATTCCTAAAAATAGCATTTTCTAAACAAAATACTGGTTTTCATCCCCAAATGTAGACATTATCTCTACAGAATTTTCCTTTGGAGCATAATAGAATACAGTGTTTCATGAATTCCTGTATTCCTCTACAAAATAAGGACATTTCCACCCAAAATATCAATTTCTGTCAAGATTTAGAGAACTTTGACATTAATAGCAGTACTTATCCCAGAAAAAAAAAAAAGGGGTACATTCTTGAGTATCACTTCTTATCCTTGCAAAAATACATTTTTCTTAACAAATACAATGCTTTTCAGCCCTAAAAATATCATTTTCTCCCCAAAATACTGGGTTTCATCCTCAAAAGAAGACAGTTCCTCTAAAAAATGAATATTTGCAGCATAATATGATACATTGTTTACAGAATACCGGAATTCCTCTTTCAAATAAGGACACTTTCCCCCTAAAGATCAATTTCTGTTCTAATTTTTGACATTTACACACGACTTTCACTACATAGACCAGAAATAATAAGTTCTCTCTAAAGCATCACCATTTATCCTGGCAAATATTTGTGTTTCTTTTGAAAATATGAATTTTCTTCACTAAAAATAGCATTTTCTAAACCTAATACCTGTTTTCATAACCAAAAGAAGATATTTTCTCTAGAAAATGATGCACTGTAGCATTATAGGATGCATTTCTACCAGAATACCCGTTTTCCTCTACAAATTATGGACATTTCCACCCAAAATGACAGTTTCTGTTAAAATTTTTACCATTTACACATGAATATCACCACTTCTTCCAGAAAGAAGAAGTTCTCTCTTAAGTATCACTCCGTATTCTGGCAAAAATACATTTTTCTTACCTAAGAAAATGCTTTTCATAAACAACATATGGTTTTTAATTCCCAAAAGAAGATATTCTCTCTACTAAATGATACTTAGGAGCATAATATGACACATTGTTTCCAGAACACCAGTTTTACTCTACAAAATAAGGACAGTTCCACCCGAAATATCAATTTCTGTCAAAACATTAAAAATTTTCACACGAATATCAATACACATACCAGAAATAAAAAGTTATCACTGAAGTATCACTAATTATCCTTGCAAAAATTTCATTTTCTTTCAAAAATAAAGCATTTCATTCCTAAAAATAGCATTTTCTAAACAAAATATTGGTTTTCATCCCCAAAGGTAGACATTATCTCTACAGAATTTTCCTTTGGAGCATAATAGAATACAGCGTTTCATGAATTCCTGTATTCCTCTAAAAATAAGGACATTTCCACCCAAAATATCAATTTCTGTCAAGATTTAGAGAACTTTGACATTAATAGCAGTACTTATCCCAGAAAAAAAAAAAAGGTACATTCTTGAGTATCACTTCTTATCCTTGCAAAAATACATTTTTCTTAACAAATACAATGCTTTTCAGCCCTAAAAATATCATTTTCTCCCCATAATACTGGGTTTCATCCTCAAAAGAAGACAGTTCCTCTAAAAAATGAATATTTGCAGCATAATATGATACATTGTTTACAGAATACCGGAATTCCTCTTTCAAATAAGGACACTTCCCCCCTAAAGATCAATTTCTGTTCTAATTTTTGAAATTTACACACGACTTTCACTACATAGACCAGAAATAATAAGTTCTCTCTAAAGCATCACCATTTATCCTGGCAAATATTTGAGTTTCTTTTGAAAATATGAATTTTCTTCACTAAAAATAGCATTTTCTAAACCTAATACCTGTTTTCATAACCAAAAGAAGATATTTTCTCTAGAAAATGATGCACTGTAGCATTATAGGATGCATTTCTACCAGAATACCCGTTTTCCTCTACAAATTATGGACATTTCCACCCAAAATGACAGTTTCTGTTAAAATTTTTACCATTTACACATGAATATCACCACTTCTTCCAGAAAGAAGAAGTTCTCTCTTAAGTATCACTCCGTATTCTGGCAAAAATACATTTTTCTTACCTAAGAAAATGCTTTTCATAAACAACATATGGTTTTTAATTCCCAAAAGAAGATATTCTCTCTACTAAATGATACTTAGGAGCATAATATGACACATTGTTTCCAGAACACTAGTTTTACTCTACAAAATAAGGACTGTTCCACCCGAAATATCAATTTCTGTCAAAACATTAAAAATTTTCACACGAATATCACTACACATACCAGAAATAAAAAGTTATCACTGAAGTATCACTAATTATCCTTGCAAAAATTTCATTTTCTTTCAAAAATAAAGCATTTCATTCCTAAAAATAGCATTTCTAAACAAAATATTGGTTTTCATCCCCAAAGGTAGACATTATCTCTACAGAATTTTCCTTTGGAGCATAATAGAATACAGCGTTTCATGAATTCCTGTATTCCTCTACAAAATAAGTACATTTCCACCCAAAATATCAATTTCTGTCAAGATTTAGAGAACTTTGACATTAATAGCAGTACTTATCCCAGAAAAAAAAAAAAGGTACATTCTTGAGTATCACTTCTTATCCTTGCAAAAATACATTTTTCTTAACAAATAAAATGCTTTTCAGCCCTAAAAATATCATTTTCTCCCCATAATACTGGGTTTCATCCTCAAAAGAAGACAGTTCCTCTAAAAAATGAATATTTGCAGCATAATATGATACATTGTTTACAGAATACCGGAATTCCTCTTTCAAATAAGGACACTTCCCCCCTAAAGATCAATTTCTGTTCTAATTTTTGAAATTTACACACGACTTTCACTACATAGACCAGAAATAATAAGTTCTCTCTAAAGCATCACCATTTATCCTGGCAAATATTTGAGTTTCTTTTGAAAATATGAATTTTCTTCACTAAAAATAGCATTTTCTAAACCTAATACCTGTTTTCATAACCAAAAGAAGATATTTTCTCTAGAAAATGATGCACTGTAGCATTATAGGATGCATTTCTACCAGAATACCCGTTTTCCTCTACAAATTATGGACATTTCCACCCTAAATGACAGTTTCTGTTAAAATTTTTACCATTTACACATGAATATCACCACTTCTTCCAGAAAGAAGAAGTTCTCACTTAAGTATCACTCCGTATTCTGGCAAAAATACATTTTTCTTACCTAAGAAAATGCTTTTCATTACAGAATCACAGAATCACAGAATCACAGAATTACCCCGGTTGGAAGGGACCTCAAGGATCATGTAGTTCCAACCCCCCTGCCAAGCAGGGCCACCAAACATACACATTTACTAGATCAGGTTGCCCAGGACCCTGTCCAATATGGTCTTGAACACCTCCAAGGACGGGGCATCCACAGCCTCACTGGGCAGCCTGTTCCAGGACCTAACCACCCTTCTAGTAAAGAACTTTCCCCTAACATCCAACCTAAATCTTCCCTCCCTCAACTTAAAACCATTTCCCCTAGTCCTGCTTTTATCAGCCCTTTCGAAGAGTTTACTCCCCTCCTGGGAGTAAGTTCCCTTCAGGTACTGAAAGGCTGCAATGAGGTCACCCCGCAACCTTCTCTTCTCCAGGCTGAACAAACCCAACTCCCTCAGCCTGTCCTCATAGGGGAGGTGCTCCAGCCCCCTGATCATCTTCATCTTTCATTCCTAAGAATAGTATGTTCTAAACAACATATGGTTTTTAATTCCCAAAAGAAGATATTCTCTCTACTAAATGATACTTAGGAGCATAATATGACACATTGTTTCCAGAACACCAGTTTTACTCTACAAAATAAGGACAGTTCCACCCGAAATATCAATTTCTGTCAAAACATTAAAAATTTTCACACGAATATCACTACACATACCAGAAATAAAAAGTTATCACTGAAGTATCACTAATTATCCTTGCAAAAATTTCATTTTCTTTCAAAAATAAAGCATTTCATTCCTAAAAATAGCATTTCTAAACAAAATACTGGTTTTCATACACAAAGAAAGACTTTATCCCTACAGAATGATGCTTTGGAGCCTAATAGAATACAGTGATTCAAGAATTCCCAAATTCCTCTACAAAATAAGGACATTCCCACCAGAAATAGCAAGTTGTGTCATAATGTAGAAAACTTTCACACTAATATCCTTGCTTATCCCAGAAATAAAAAGGAATCTCATAAGTATCACTAATTATCCTTTCAAATATTTCATTTTCTTACCAAACTAATGCTTTTCATTCCTAAAAATAGCATTTCTAAACAAAATATTGGTTTTCATCCCCAAAGGTAGACATTATCTCTACAGAATTTTCCTTTGGAGCATAATAGAATACAGCGTTTCATGAATTCCTGTATTCCTCTACAAAATAAGGACATTTCCACCCAAAATATCAATTTCTGTCAAGATTTAGAGAACTTTGACATTAATAGCAGTACTTATCCCAGAAAAAAAAAAAGGGGTACATTCTTGAGTATCACTTCTTATCCTTGCAAAAATACATTTTTCTTAACTAATACAATGCTTTTCAGCCCTAAAAATATCATTTTCTCCCCAAAATACTGGGTTTCATCCTCAAAAGAAGACAGTTCCTCTAAAAAATGAATATTTGCAGCATAATATGATACATTGTTTACAGAATACCGGAATTCCTCTTTCAAATAAGGACACTTCCCCCCTAAAGATCAATTTCTGTTCTAATTTTTGAAATTTACACACGACTTTCACTACATAGACCAGAAATAATAAGTTCTCTCTAAAGCATCACCATTTATCCTGGCAAATATTTGAGTTTCTTTTGAAAATATGAATTTTCTTCACTAAAAATAGCATTTTCTAAACCTAATACCTGTTTTCATAACCAAAAGAAGATATTTTCTCTAGAAAATGATGCACTGTAGCATTATAGGATGCATTTCTACCAGAATACCCGTTTTCCTCTACAAATTATGGACATTTCCACCCTAAATGACAGTTTCTGTTAAAATTTTTACCATTTACACATGAATATCACCACTTCTTCCAGAAAGAAGAAGTTCTCACTTAAGTATCACTCCGTATTCTGGCAAAAATACATTTTTCTTACCTAAGAAAATGCTTTTCATTACAGAATCACAGAATCACAGAATCACAGAATTACCCCGGTTGGAAGGGACCTCAAGGATCATGTAGTTCCAACCCCCCTGCCAAGCAGGGCCACCAAACATACACATTTACTAGATCAGGTTGCCCAGGACCCTGTCCAATATGGTCTTGAACACCTCCAAGGACGGGGCATCCACAACCTCACTGGGCAGCCTGTTCCAGGACCTAACCACCCTTCTAGTAAAGAACTTCCCCCTAACATCCAACCTAAATCTTCCCTCCCTCAACTTAAAACCATTTCCCCTAGTCCTGCTTTTATCAGCCCTTTCGAAGAGTTTACTCCCCTCCTGGGAGTAAGTTCCCTTCAGGTACTGAAAGGCTGCAATGAGGTCACCCCGCAACCTTCTCCAGGCTGAACAAACCCAACTCCCTCAGCCTGTCCTCATAGGGGAGGTGCTCCAGCCCCCTGATCATCTTCATCTTTCATTCCTAAGAATAGTATGTTCTAAACAACATATGGTTTTTAATTCCCAAAAGAAGATATTCTCTCTACTAAATGATACTTAGGAGCATAATATGACACATTGTTTCCAGAACACCAGTTTTACTCTACAAAATAAGGACAGTTCCACCCAAAATATCAATTTCTGTCAAAACATTAAAAATTTTCACACGAATATCACTACACATACCAGAAATAAAAAGTTATCACTGAAGTATCACTAATTATCCTTGCAAAAATTTCATTTTCTTTCAAAAATAAAGCATTTCATTCCTAAAAATAGCATTTCTAAACAAAATACTGGTTTTCATACACAAAGAAAGACTTTATCCCTACAGAATGATGCTTTGGAGCCTAATAGAATACAGTGATTCAAGAATTCCCAAATTCCTCTACAAAATAAGGACATTCCCACCAGAAATAGCAAGTTGTGTCATAATGTAGAAAACTTTCACACTAATATCCTTGCTTATCCCAGAAATAAAAAGGAATCTCATAAGTATCACTAATTATCCTTTCAAATATTTCATTTTCTTACCAAACTAATGCTTTTCATTCCTAAAAATAGCATTTCTAAACAAAATATTGGTTTTCATCCCCAAAGGTAGACATTATCTCTACAGAATTTTCCTTTGGAGCATAATAGAATACAGCGTTTCATGAATTCCTGTATTCCTCTACAAAATAAGGACATTTCCACCCAAAATATCAATTTCTGTCAAGATTTAGAGAACTTTGACATTAATAGCAGTACTTATCCCAGAAAAAAAAAAAGGGGTACATTCTTGAGTATCACTTCTTATCCTTGCAAAAATACATTTTTCTTAACTAATACAATGCTTTTCAGCCCTAAAAATATCATTTTCTCCCCATAATACTGGGTTTCATCCTCAAAAGAAGACAGTTCCTCTAAAAAATGAATATTTGCAGCATAATATGATACATTGTTTACAGAATACCGGAATTCCTCTTTCAAATAAGGACACTTTCCCCCTAAAGATCAATTTCTGTTCTAATTTTTGAAATTTACACACGACTTTCACTACATAGACCAGAAATAATAAGTTCTCTCTAAAGCATCACCATTTATCCTGGCAAATATTTGAGTTTCTTTTGAAAATATGAATTTTCTTCACTAAAAATAGCATTTTCTAAACCTAATACCTGTTTTCATAACCAAAAGAAGATATTTTCTCTAGAAAATGATGCACTGTAGCATTATAGGATGCATTTCTACCAGAATACCCGTTTTCCTCTACAAATTATGGACATTTCCACCCTAAATGACAGTTTCTGTTAAAATTTTTACCATTTACACATGAATATCACCACTTCTTCCAGAAAGAAGAAGTTCTCACTTAAGTATCACTCCGTATTCTGGCAAAAATACATTTTTCTTACCTAAGAAAATGCTTTTCATTACAGAATCACAGAATCACAGAATCACAGAATTACCCCGGTTGGAAGGGACCTCAAGGATCATGTAGTTCCAACCCCCCTGCCAAGCAGGGCCACCAAACATACACATTTACTAGATCAGGTTGCCCAGGACCCTGTCCAATATGGTCTTGAACACCTCCAAGGACGGGGCATCCACAGCCTCACTGGGCAGCCTGTTCCAGGACCTAACCACCCTTCTAGTAAAGAACTTTCCCCTAACATCCAACCTAAATCTTCCCTCCCTCAACTTAAAACCATTTCCCCTAGTCCTGCTTTTATCAGCCCTTTCGAAGAGTTTACTCCCCTCCTGGGAGTAAGTTCCCTTCAGGTACTGAAAGGCTGCAATGAGGTCACCCCGCAACCTTCTCTTCTCCAGGCTGAACAAACCCAACTCCCTCAGCCTGTCCTCATAGGGGAGGTGCTCCAGCCCCCTGATCATCTTCATCTTTCATTCCTAAGAATAGTATGTTCTAAACAACATATGGTTTTTAATTCCCAAAAGAAGATATTCTCTCTACTAAATGATACTTAGGAGCATAATATGACACATTGTTTCCAGAACACCAGTTTTACTCTACAAAATAAGGACAGTTCCACCCGAAATATCAATTTCTGTCAAAACATTAAAAATTTTCACACGAATATCACTACACATACCAGAAATAAAAAGTTATCACTGAAGTATCACTAATTATCCTTGCAAAAATTTCATTTTCTTTCAAAAATAAAGCATTTCATTCCTAAAAATAGCATTTCTAAACAAAATACTGGTTTTCATACACAAAGAAAGACTTTATCCCTACAGAATGATGCTTTGGAGCCTAATAGAATACAGTGATTCAAGAATTCCCAAATTCCTCTACAAAATAAGGACATTCCCACCAGAAATAGCAAGTTGTGTCATAATGTAGAAAACTTTCACACTAATATCCTTGCTTATCCCAGAAATAAAAAGGAATCTCATAAGTATCACTAATTATCCTTTCAAATATTTCATTTTCTTACCAAACTAATGCTTTTCATTCCTAAAAATAGCATTTCTAAACAAAATATTGGTTTTCATCCCCAAAGGTAGACATTATCTCTACAGAATTTTCCTTTGGAGCATAATAGAATACAGCGTTTCATGAATTCCTGTATTCCTCTACAAAATAAGGACATTTCCACCCAAAATATCAATTTCTGTCAAGATTTAGAGAACTTTGACATTAATAGCAGTACTTATCCCAGAAAAAAAAAAAGGGGTACATTCTTGAGTATCACTTCTTATCCTTGCAAAAATACATTTTTCTTAACTAATACAATGCTTTTCAGCCCTAAAAATATCATTTTCTCCCCATAATACTGGGTTTCATCCTCAAAAGAAGACAGTTCCTCTAAAAAATGAATATTTGCAGCATAATATGATACATTGTTTACAGAATACCGGAATTCCTCTTTCAAATAAGGACACTTCCCCCCTAAAGATCAATTTCTGTTCTAATTTTTGAAATTTACACACGACTTTCACTACATAGACCAGAAATAATAAGTTCTCTCTAAAGCATCACCATTCATCCTGGCAAATATTTGAGTTTCTTTTGAAAATATGAATTTTCTTCACTAAAAATAGCATTTTCTAAACCTATTACCTGTTTTCATAACCAAAAGAAGATATTTTCTCTAGAAAATGATGCACTGTAGCATTATAGGATGCATTTCTACCAGAATACCCGTTTTCCTCTACAAATTATGGACATTTCCACCCAAAATGACAGTTTCTGTTAAAATTTTTACCATTTACACATGAATATCACCACTTCTTCCAGAAAGAAGAAGTTCTCACTTAAGTATCACTCCGTATTCTGGCAAAAATACATTTTTCTTACCTAAGAAAATGCTTTTCATTACAGAATCACAGAATCACAGAATCACAGAATTACCCCGGTTGGAAGGGACCTCAAGGATCATGTAGTTCCAACCCCCCTGCCAAGCAGGGCCACCAAACATACACATTTACTAGATCAGGTTGCCCAGGACCCTGTCCAATATGGTCTTGAACACCTCCAAGGACGGGGCATCCACAACCTCACTGGGCAGCCTGTTCCAGGACCTAACCACCCTTCTAGTAAAGAACTTTCCCCTAACATCCAACCTAAATCTTCCCTCCCTCAACTTAAAACCATTTCCCCTAGTCCTGCTTTTATCAGCCCTTTCGAAGAGTTTACTCCCCTCCTGGGAGTAAGTTCCCTTCAGGTACTGAAAGGCTGCAATGAGGTCACCCCGCAACCTTCTCTTCTCCAGGCTGAACAAACCCAACTCCCTCAGCCTGTCCTCATAGGGGAGGTGCTCCAGCCCCCTGATCATCTTCATCTTTCATTCCTAAGAATAGTATGTTCTAAACAACATATGGTTTTTAATTCCCAAAAGAAGATATTCTCTCTACTAAATGATACTTAGGAGCATAATATGACACATTGTTTCCAGAACACCAGTTTTACTCTACAAAATAAGGACAGTTCCACCCGAAATATCAATTTCTGTCAAAACATTAAAAATTTTCACACGAATATCACTACACATACCAGAAATAAAAAGTTATCACTGAAGTATCACTAATTATCCTTGCAAAAATTTCATTTTCTTTCAAAAATAAAGCATTTCATTCCTAAAAATAGCATTTCTAAACAAAATACTGGTTTTCATACACAAAGAAAGACTTTATCCCTACAGAATGATGCTTTGGAGCCTAATAGAATACAGTGATTCAAGAATTCCCAAATTCCTCTACAAAATAAGGACATTCCCACCAGAAATAGCAAGATGTGTCATAATGTAGAAAACTTTCACACTAATATCCTTGCTTATCCCAGAAATAAAAAGGAATCTCATAAGTATCACTAATTATCCTTTCAAATATTTCATTTTCTTACCAAACTAATGCTTTTCATACCTAAAAATAGCATTTCTAAACAAAATATTGGTTTTCATCCCCAAAGGTAGACATTATCTCTACAGAATTTTCCTTTGGAGCATAATAGAATACAGCGTTTCATGAATTCCTGTATTCCTCTACAAAATAAGGACATTTCCACCCAAAATATCAATTTCTGTCAAGATTTAGAGAACTTTGACATTAATAGCAGTACTTATCCCAGAAAAAAAAAAAGGGGTACATTCTTGAGTATCACTTCTTATCCTTGCAAAAATACATTTTTCTTAACAAATACAATGCTTTTCAGCCCTAAAAATATCATTTTCTCCCCAAAATACTGGGTTTCATCCTCAAAAGAAGACAGTTCCTCTAAAAAATGAATATTTGCAGCATAATATGATACATTGTTTACAGAATACCGGAATTCCTCTTTCAAATAAGGACACTTTCCCCCTAAAGATCAATTTCTGTTCTAATTTTTGAAATTTACACACGACTTTCACTACATAGACCAGAAATAATAAGTTCTCTCTAAAGCATCACCATTTATCCTGGCAAATATTTGTGTTTCTTTTGAAAATATGAATTTTCTTCACTAAAAATAGCATTTTCTAAACCTAATACCTGTTTTCATAACCAAAAGAAGATATTTTCTCTAGAAAATGATGCACTGTAGCATTATAGGATGCATTTCTACCAGAATACCCGTTTTCCTCTACAAATTATGGACATTTCCACCCAAATTGACAGTTTCTGTTAAAATTTTTACCATTTACACATGAATATCACCACTTCTTCCAGAAAGAAGAAGTTCTCTCTTAAGTATCACTCCGTATTCTGGCAAAAATACATTTTTCTTACCTAAGAAAATGCTTTTCATAAACAACATATGGTTTTTAATTCCCAAAAGAAGATATTCTCTCTACTAAATGATACTTAGGAGCATAATATGACACATTGTTTCCAGAACACCAGTTTTACTCTACAAAATAAGGACAGTTCCACCCGAAATATCAATTTCTGTCAAAACATTAAAAATTTTCACACGAATATCACTACACATACCAGAAATAAAAAGTTATCACTGAAGTATCACTAATTATCCTTGCAAAAATTTCATTTTCTTTCAAAAATAAAGCATTTCATTCCTAAAAATAGCATTTCTAAACAAAATACTGGTTTTCATACACAAAGAAAGACTTTATCCCTACAGAATGATGCTTTGGAGCCTAATAGAATACAGTGATTCAAGAATTCCCAAATTCCTCTACAAAATAAGGACATTCCCACCAGAAATATCAAGTTGTGTCATAATGTAGAAAACTTTCACACTAATATCCTTGCTTATCCCAGAAATAAAAAGGAATCTCATAAGTATCACTAATTATCCTTTCAAATATTTCATTTTCTTACCAAACTAATGCTTTTCATTCCTAAAAATAGCATTTTCTAAACAAAATACTGGTTTTCATCCCCAAAGGTAGACATTATCTCTACAGAATGTTCCTTTGGAGCATAATAGAATACAGCGTTTCATGAATTCCTGTATTCCTCTACAAAATAAGGACATTTCCACCCAAAATATCAATTTCTGTCAAGATTTAGAGAACTTTGACATTAATAGCAGTACTTATCCCAGAAAAAAAAAAAAAGGTACATTCTTGAGTATCACTTCTTATCCTTGCAAAAATACATTTTTCTTAACAAATACAATGCTTTTCAGCCCTAAAAATATCATTTTCTCCCCAAAATACTGGGTTTCATCTTCAAAAGAAGACAGTTCCTCTAAAAAATGAATATTTGCAGCATAATTTGATACATTGTTTACAGAATACCGGAATTCCTCTTTCAAATAAGGACACTTCCCCCCTAAAGATCAATTTCTGTTCTAATTTTTGAAATTTACACACGACTTTCACTACATAGACCAGTAATAATAAGTTCTCTCTAAAGCATCACCATTTATCCTGGCAAATATTTGAGTTTCTTTTGAAAATATGAATTTTCTTCACTAAAAATATCATTTTCTAAACCTAATACCTGTTTTCATAACCAAAAGAAGATATTTTCTCTAGAAAATGATGCACTGTAGCATTATAGGATGCATTTCTACCACAATACCCGTTTTCCTCTACAAATTATGGACATTTCCACCCTAAATGACAGTTTCTGTTAAAATTTTTACCATTTACACATGAATATCACCACTTCTTCCAGAAAGAAGAAGTTCTCACTTAAGTATCACTCCGTATTCTGGCAAAAATACATTTTTCTTACCTAAGAAAATGCTTTTCATTACAGAATCACAGAATCACAGAATCACAGAATTACCCCGGTTGGAAGGGACCTCAAGGATCATGTAGTTCCAACCCCCCTGCCAAGCAGGGCCACCAAACATACACATTTACTAGATCAGGTTGCCCAGGACCCTGTCCAATATGGTCTTGAACACCTCCAAGGACGGGGCATCCACAACCTCACTGGGCAGCCTGTTCCAGGACCTAACCACCCTTCTAGTAAAGAACTTTCCCCTAACATCCAACCTAAATCTTCCCTCCCTCAACTTAAAACCATTTCCCCTAGTCCTGCTTTTATCAGCCCTTTCGAAGAGTTTACTCCCCTCCTGGGAGTAAGTTCCCTTCAGGTACTGAAAGGCTGCAATGAGGTCACCCCGCAACCTTCTCTTCTCCAGGCTGAACAAACCCAACTCCCTCAGCCTGTCCTCATAGGGGAGGTGCTCCAGCCCCCTGATCATCTTCATCTTTCATTCCTAAGAATAGTATGTTCTAAACAACATATGGTTTTTAATTCCCAAAAGAAGATATTCTCTCTACTAAATGATACTTAGGAGCATAATATGACACATTGTTTCCAGAACACCAGTTTTACTCTACAAAATAAGGACAGTTCCACCCGAAATATCAATTTCTGTCAAAACATTAAAAATTTTCACACGAATATCACTACACATACCAGAAATAAAAAGTTATCACTGAAGTATCACTAATTATCCTTGCAAAAATTTCATTTTCTTTCAAAAATAAAGCATTTCATTCCTAAAAATAGCATTTCTAAACAAAATACTGGTTTTCATACACAAAGAAAGACTTTATCCCTACAGAATGATGCTTTGGAGCCTAATAGAATACAGTGATTCAAGAATTCCCAAATTCCTCTACAAAATAAGGACATTCCCACCAGAAATAGCAAGTTGTGTCATAATGTAGAAAACTTTCACACTAATATCCTTGCTTATCTCAGAAATAAAAAGGAATCTCATAAGTATCACTAATTATCCTTTCAAATATTTCATTTTCTTACCAAACTAATGCTTTTCATTCCTAAAAATAGCATTTTCTAAACAAAATACTGGTTTTCATCCCCAAAGGTAGACATTATCTCCACAGAATGTTCCTTTGGAGCATAATAGAATACAGTGTTTCATGAATTCCTGTATTCCTCTACAAAATAAGGACATTTCCACCCAAAATATCAATTTCTGTCAAGATTTAGAGAACTTTGACATTAATAGCAGTACTTATCCCAGAAAAAAAAAAAAAAAAAGGTACATTCTTGAGTATCACTTCTTATCCTTGCAAAAATACATTTTTCTTAACAAATACAATGCTTTTCAGCCCTAAAAATATCATTTTCTCCCCAAAATACTGGGTTTCATCCTCAAAAGAAGACAGTTCCTCTAAAAAATGAATATTTGCAGCATAATATGATACATTGTTTACAGAATACCGGAACTCCTCTTTCAAATAAGGACACTTTCCCCCTAAAGATCAATTTCTGTTCTAATTTTTGAAATTTACACACGACTTTCACTACATAGACCAGAAATAATAAGTTCTCTCTAAAGCATCACCATTTATCCTGGCAAATATTTGAGTTTCTTTTGAAAATATGAATTTTCTTCACTAAAAATAGCATTTCCTAAACCTAATACCTGTTTTCATAACCAAAAGAAGATATTTTCTCTAGAAAATGATGCACTCTAGCATTATAGGATGCATTTCTACCAGAATACCCGTTTTCCTCTACAAATTATGGACATTTCCACCCAAAATGACAGTTTCTGTTAAAATTTTTACCATTTACACATGAATATCACCACTTCTTCCAGAAAGAAGAAGTTCTCTCTTAAGTATCACTCCGTATTCTGGCAAAAATACATTTTTCTTACCTAAGAAAATGCTTTTCATTCCTGAGTATAGTATGTTCTAAACAACATATGGTTTTTAATTCCCAAAAGAAGATATTCTCTCTACTAAATGATACTTAGGAGCATAATATGACACATTGTTTCCAGAACACCAGTTTTACTCTACAAAATAAGGACAGTTCCACCCGAAATATCAATTTCTGTCAAAACATTAAAAATTTTCACACAAATATCACTACACATACCAGAAATAAAATGTTATCACTGAAGTATCACTAATTATCCTTGCAAAAATTTCATTTTCTTTCAAAAATAAAGCATTTCATTCCTAAAAATAGCATTTCTAAACAAAATACTGGTTTTCATACACAAAGAAAGACTTTATCCCTACAGAATGATGCTTTGGAGCCTAATAGAATACAGTGATTCAAGAATTCCCAAATTCCTCTACAAAATAAGGACATTCCCACCAGAAATAGCAAGTTGTGTCATAATGTAGAAAACTTTCACACTAATATCCTTGCTTATCTCAGAAATAAAAAGGAATCTCATAAGTATCACTAATTATCCTTTCAAATATTTCATTTTCTTACCAAACTAATGCTTTTCATTCCTAAAAATAGCATTTTCTAAACAAAATACTGGTTTTCATCCCCAAAGGTAGACATTATCTCCACAGAATGTTCCTTTGGAGCATAATAGAATACAGTGTTTCATGAATTCCTGTATTCCTCTACAAAATAAGGACATTTCCGCCCAAAATATCAATTTCTGTCAAGATTTAGAGAACTTTGACATTAATAGCAGTACTTATCCCAGAAAAAAAAAAAAAAAAAGGTACATTCTTGAGTATCACTTCTTATCCTTGCAAAAATACATTTTTCTTAACAAATACAATGCTTTTCAGCCCTAAAAATATCATTTTCTCCCCAAAATACTGGGTTTCATCCTCAAAAGAAGACAGTTCCTCTAAAAAATGAATATTTGCAGCATAATATGATACATTGTTTACAGAATACCGGAACTCCTCTTTCAAATAAGGACACTTTCCCCCTAAAGATCAATTTCTGTTCTAATTTTTGAAATTTACACACGACTTTCACTACATAGACCAGAAATAATAAGTTCTCTCTAAAGCATCACCATTTATCCTGGCAAATATTTGAGTTTCTTTTGAAAATATGAATTTTCTTCACTAAAAATAGCATTTTCTAAACCTAATACCTGTTTTCATAACCAAAAGAAGATATTTTCTCTAGAAAATGATGCACTGTAGAATTATAGGATGCATTTCTACCAGAATACCCGTTTTCCTCTACAAATTATGGACATTTCCACCCAAAATGACAGTTTCTGTTAAAATTTTTACCATTTACACATAAATATCACCACTTCTTCCAGAAAGAAGAAGTTCTCACTTAAGTATCACTCCGTATTCTGGCAAAAATACATTTTTCTTACCTAAGAAAATGCTTTTCATTCCTGAGTATAGTATGTTCTAAACAACATATGGTTTTTAATTCCCAAAAGAAGATATTCTCTCTACTAAATGATACTTAGGAGCATAATATGACACATTGTTTCCAGAACACCAGTTTTACTCTACAAAATAAGGACAGTTCCACCCGAAATATCAATTTCTGTCAAAACATTAAAAATTTTCACACAAATATCACTACACATACCAGAAATAAAATGTTATCACTGAAGTATCACTAATTATCCTTGCAAAAATTTCATTTTCTTTCAAAAATAAAGCATTTCATTCCTAAAAATAGCATTTCTAAACAAAATACTGGTTTTCATACACAAAGAAAGACTTTATCCCTACAGAATGATGCTTTGGAGCCTAATAGAATACAGTGATTCAAGAATTCCCAAATTCCTCTACAAAATAAGGACATTCCCACCAGAAATAGCAAGTTGTGTCATAATGTAGAAAACTTTCACACTAATATCCTTGCTTATCTCAGAAATAAAAAGGAATCTCATAAGTATCACTAATTATCCTTTCAAATATTTCATTTTCTTACCAAACTAATGCTTTTCATTCCTAAAAATAGCATTTTCTAAACAAAATACTGGTTTTCATCCCCAAAGGTAGACATTATCTCCACAGAATGTTCCTTTGGAGCATAATAGAATACAGTGTTTCATGAATTCCTGTATTCCTCTACAAAATAAGGACATTTCCGCCCAAAATATCAATTTCTGTCAAGATTTAGAGAACTTTGACATTAATAGCAGTACTTATCCCAGAAAAAAAAAAAAAAAAAGGTACATTCTTGAGTATCACTTCTTATCCTTGCAAAAATACATTTTTCTTAACAAATACGATGCTTTTCAGCCCTAAAAATATCATTTTCTCCCCAAAATACTGGGTTTCATCCTCAAAAGAAGACAGTTCCTCTAAAAAATGAATATTTGCAGCATAATATGATACATTGTTTACAGAATACCGGAACTCCTCTTTCAAATAAGGACACTTTCCCCCTAAAGATCAATTTCTGTTCTAATTTTTGAAATTTACACACGACTTTCACTACATAGACCAGAAATAATAAGTTCTCTCTAAAGCATCACCATTTATCCTGGCAAATATTTGAGTTTCTTTTGAAAATATGAATTTTCTTCACTAAAAATAGCATTTTCTAAACCTAATACCTGTTTTCATAACCAAAAGAAGATATTTTCTCTAGAAAATGATGCACTGTAGCATTATAGGATGCATTTCTACCAGAATACCCGTTTTCCTCTACAAATTATGGACATTTCCACCCAAAATGACAGTTTCTGTTAAAATTTTTACCATTTACACATGAATATCACCACTTCTTCCAGAAAGAAGAAGTTCTCTCTTAAGTATCACTCCGTATTCTGGCAAAAATACATTTTTCTTACCTAAGAAAATGCTTTTCATTCCTGAGTATAGTATGTTCTAAACAACATATGGTTTTTAATTCCCAAAAGAAGATATTCTCTCTACTAAATGATACTTAGGAGCATAATATGACACATTGTTTCCAGAACACCAGTTTTACTCTACAAAATAAGGACAGTTCCACCCGAAATATCAATTTCTGTCAAAACACTAAAAATTTTCACACGAATATCACTACACATACCAGAAATAAAAAGTTATCACTGAAGTATCACTAATTATCCTTGCAAAAATTTCATTTTCTTTAAAAAATAAAGCATTTCATTCCTAAAAATAGCATTTCTAAACAAAATACTGGTTTTCATACACAAAGAAAGACTTTATCCCTACAGAATGATGCTTTGGAGCCTAATAGAATACAGTGATTCAAGAATTCCCAAATTCCTCTACAAAATAAGGACATTCCCACCAGAAATAGCAAGTTGTGTCATAATGTAGAAAACTTTCACACTAATATCCTTGCTTATCTCAGAAATAAAAAGGAATCTCATAAGTATCACTAATTATCCTTTCAAATATTTCATTTTCTTACCAAACTAATGCTTTTCATTCCTAAAAATAGCATTTTCTAAACAAAATACTGGTTTTCATCCCCAAAGGTAGACATTATCTCTACAGAATGTTCCTTTGGAGCATAATAGAATACAGTGTTTCATGAATTCCTGTATTCCTCTACAAAATAAGGACATTTCCACCCAAAATATCAATTTCTGTCAAGATTTAGAGAACTTTGACATTAATAGCAGTACTTATCCCAGAAAAAAAAAAAAAGGTACATTCTTGAGTATCACTTCTTATCCTTGCAAAAATACATTTTTCTTAACAAATACAATGCTTTTCAGCCCTAAAAATATCATTTTCTCCCCAAAATACTGGGTTTCATCCTCAAAAGAAGACAGTTCCTCTAAAAAATGAATATTTGCAGCATAATATGATACATTGTTTACAGAATACCGGAATTCCTCTTTCAAATAAGGACACTTTCCCCCTAAAGATCAATTTCTGTTCTAATTTTTGAAATTTACACACGACTTTCACTACATAGACCAGAAATAATAAGTTCTCTCTAAAGCATCACCATTTATCCTGGCAAATATTTGAGTTTCTTTTGAAAATATGAATTTTCTTCACTAAAAATAGCATTTCCTAAACCTAATACCTGTTTTCATAACCAAAAGAAGATATTTTCTCTAGAAAATGATGCACTGTAGCATTATAGGATGCATTTCTACCAGAATACCCGTTTTCCTCTACAAATTATGGACATTTCCACCCAAAATGACAGTTTCTGTTAAAATTTTTACCATTTACACATGAATATCACCACTTCTTCCAGAAAGAAGAAGTTCTCTCTTAAGTATCACTCCGTATTCTGGCAAAAATACATTTTTCTTACCTAAGAAAATGCTTTTCATTCCTGAGTATAGTATGTTCTAAACAACATATGGTTTTTAATTCCCAAAAGAAGATATTCTCTCTACTAAATGATACTTAGGAGCATAATATGACACATTGTTTCCAGAACACCAGTTTTACTCTACAAAATAAGGACAGTTCCACCCGAAATATCAATTTCTGTCAAAACATTAAAAATTTTCACACAAATATCACTACACATACCAGAAATAAAAAGTTATCACTGAAGTATCACTAATTATCCTTGCAAAAATTTCATTTTCTTTCAAAAATAAAGCATTTCATTCCTAAAAATAGCATTTCTAAACAAAATACTGGTTTTCATACACAAAGAAAGACTTTATCCCTACAGAATGATGCTTTGGAGCCTAATAGAATACAGTGATTCAAGAATTCCCAAATTCCTCTACAAAATAAGGACATTCCCACCAGAAATAGCAAGTTGTGTCATAATGTAGAAAACTTTCACACTAATATCCTTGCTTATCTCAGAAATAAAAAGGAATCTCATAAGTATCACTAATTATCCTTTCAAATATTTCATTTTCTTACCAAACTAATGCTTTTCATTCCTAAAAATAGCATTTTCTAAACAAAATACTGGTTTTCATCCCCAAAGGTAGACATTATCTCCACAGAATGTTCCTTTGGAGCATAATAGAATACAGTGTTTCATGAATTCCTGTATTCCTCTACAAAATAAGGACATTTCCGCCCAAAATATCAATTTCTGTCAAGATTTAGAGAACTTTGACATTAATAGCAGTACTTATCCCAGAAAAAAAAAAAAAAAGGTACATTCTTGAGTATCACTTCTTATCCTTGCAAAAATACATTTTTCTTAACAAATACAATGCTTTTCAGCCCTAAAAATATCATTTTCTCCCCAAAATACTGGGTTTCATCCTCAAAAGAAGACAGTTCCTCTAAAAAATGAATATTTGCAGCATAATATGATACATTGTTTACAGAATACCGGAACTCCTCTTTCAAATAAGGACACTTTCCCCCTAAAGATCAATTTCTGTTCTAATTTTTGAAATTTACACACGACTTTCACTACATAGACCAGAAATAATAAGTTCTCTCTAAAGCATCACCATTTATCCTGGCAAATATTTGAGTTTCTTTTGAAAATATGAATTTTCTTCACTAAAAATAGCATTTTCTAAACCTAATACCTGTTTTCATAACCAAAAGAAGATATTTTCTCTAGAAAATGATGCACTGTAGAATTATAGGATGCATTTCTACCAGAATACCCGTTTTCCTCTACAAATTATGGACATTTCCACCCAAAATGACAGTTTCTGTTAAAATTTTTACCATTTACACATGAATATCACCACTTCTTCCAGAAAGAAGAAGTTCTCACCTAAGTATCACTCCGTATTCTGGCAAAAATACATTTTTCTTACCTAAGAAAATGCTTTTCATTCCTGAGTATAGTATGTTCTAAACAACATATGGTTTTTAATTCCCAAAAGAAGATATTCTCTCTACTAAATGATACTTAGGAGCATAATATGACACATTGTTTCCAGAACACCAGTTTTACTCTACAAAATAAGGACAGTTCCACCCGAAATATCAATTTCTGTCAAAACATTAAAAATTTTCACACAAATATCACTACACATACCAGAAATAAAATGTTATCACTGAAGTATCACTAATTATCCTTGCAAAAATTTCATTTTCTTTCAAAAATAAAGCATTTCATTCCTAAAAATAGCATTTCTAAACAAAATACTGGTTTTCATACACAAAGAAAGACTTTATCCCTACAGAATGATGCTTTGGAGCCTAATAGAATACAGTGATTCAAGAATTCCCAAATTCCTCTACAAAATAAGGACATTCCCACCAGAAATAGCAAGTTGTGTCATAATGTAGAAAACTTTCACACTAATATCCTTGCTTATCTCAGAAATAAAAAGGAATCTCATAAGTATCACTAATTATCCTTTCAAATATTTCATTTTCTTACCAAACTAATGCTTTTCATTCCTAAAAATAGCATTTTCTAAACAAAATACTGGTTTTCATCCCCAAAGGTAGACATTATCTCTACAGAATGTTCCTTTGGAGCATAATAGAATACAGTGTTTCATGAATTCCTGTATTCCTCTACAAAATAAGGACATTTCCGCCCAAAATATCAATTTCTGTCAAGATTTAGAGAACTTTGACATTAATAGCAGTACTTATCCCAGAAAAAAAAAAAAAAAAGGGGTACATTCTTGAGTATCACTTCTTATCCTTGCAAAAATACATTTTTCTTAACAAATACAATGCTTTTCAGCCCTAAAAATATCATTTTCTCCCCAAAATACTGGGTTTCATCCTCAAAAGAAGACAGTTCCTCTAAAAAATGAATATTTGCAGCATAATATGATACATTGTTTACAGAATACCGGAACTCCTCTTTCAAATAAGGACACTTTCCCCCTAAAGATCAATTTCTGTTCTAATTTTTGAAATTTACACACGACTTTCACTACATAGACCAGAAATAATAAGTTCTCTCTAAAGCATCACCATTTATCCTGGCAAATATTTGAGTTTCTTTTGAAAATATGAATTTTCTTCACTAAAAATAGCATTTTCTAAACCTAATACCTGTTTTCATAACCAAAAGAAGATATTTTCTCTAGAAAATGATGCACTGTAGCATTATAGGATGCATTTCTACCAGAATACCCGTTTTCCTCTACAAATTATGGACATTTCCACCCAAAATGACAGTTTCTGTTAAAATTTTTACCATTTACACATGAATATCACCACTTCTTCCAGAAAGAAGAAGTTCTCTCTTAAGTATCACTCCGTATTCTGGCAAAAATACATTTTTCTTACCTAAGAAAATGCTTTTCATTCCTGAGTATAGTATGTTCTAAACAACATATGGTTTTTAATTCCCAAAAGAAGATATTCTCTCTACTAAATGATACTTAGGAGCATAATATGACACATTGTTTCCAGAACACCAGTTTTACTCTACAAAATAAGGACAGTTCCACCCGAAATATCAATTTCTGTCAAAACACTAAAAATTTTCACACGAATATCACTACACATACCAGAAATAAAAAGTTATCACTGAAGTATCACTAATTATCCTTGCAAAAATTTCATTTTCTTTCAAAAATAAAGCATTTCATTCCTAAAAATAGCATTTCTAAACAAAATACTGGTTTTCATACACAAAGAAAGACTTTATCCCTACAGAATGATGCTTTGGAGCCTAATAGAATACAGTGATTCAAGAATTCCCAAATTCCTCTACAAAATAAGGACATTCCCACCAGAAATAGCAAGTTGTGTCATAATGTAGAAAACTTTCACACTAATATCCTTGCTTATCTCAGAAATAAAAAGGAATCTCATAAGTATCACTAATTATCCTTTCAAATATTTCATTTTCTTACCAAACTAATGCTTTTCATTCCTAAAAATAGCATTTTCTAAACAAAATACTGGTTTTCATCCCCAAAGGTAGACATTATCTCTACAGAATGTTCCTTTGGAGCATAATAGAATACAGTGTTTCATGAATTCCTGTATTCCTCTACAAAATAAGGACATTTCCACCCAAAATATCAATTTCTGTCAAGATTTAGAGAACTTTGACATTAATAGCAGTACTTATCCCAGAAAAAAAAAAAAAAGGTACATTCTTGAGTATCACTTCTTATCCTTGCAAAAATACATTTTTCTTAACAAATACAATGCTTTTCAGCCCTAAAAATATCATTTTCTCCCCAAAATACTGGGTTTCATCCTCAAAAGAAGACAGTTCCTCTAAAAAATGAATATTTGCAGCATAATATGATACATTGTTTACAGAATACCGGAACTCCTCTTTCAAATAAGGACACTTTCCCCCTAAAGATCAATTTCTGTTCTAATTTTTGAAATTTACACACGACTTTCACTACATAGACCAGAAATAATAAGTTCTCTCTAAAGCATCACCATTTATCCTGGCAAATATTTGAGTTTCTTTTGAAAATATGAATTTTCTTCACTAAAAATAGCATTTTCTAAACCTAATACCTGTTTTCATAACCAAAAGAAGATATTTTCTCTAGAAAATGATGCACTGTAGCATTATAGGATGCATTTCTACCAGAATACCCGTTTTCCTCTACAAATTATGGACATTTCCACCCAAAATGACAGTTTCTGTTAAAATTTTTACCATTTACACATGAATATCACCACTTCTTCCAGAAAGAAGAAGTTCTCTCTTAAGTATCACTCCGTATTCTGGCAAAAATACATTTTTCTTACCTAAGAAAATGCTTTTCATTCCTGAGTATAGTATGTTCTAAACAACATATGGTTTTTAATTCCCAAAAGAAGATATTCTCTCTACTAAATGATACTTAGGAGCATAATATGACACATTGTTTCCAGAACACCAGTTTTACTCTACAAAATAAGGACAGTTCCACCCGAAATATCAATTTCTGTCAAAACACTAAAAATTTTCACACGAATATCACTACACATACCAGAAATAAAAAGTTATCACTGAAGTATCACTAATTATCCTTGCAAAAATTTCATTTTCTTTCAAAAATAAAGCATTTCATTCCTAAAAATAGCATTTCTAAACAAAATACTGGTTTTCATACACAAAGAAAGACTTTATCCCTACAGAATGATGCTTTGGAGCCTAATAGAATACAGTGATTCAAGAATTCCCAAATTCCTCTACAAAATAAGGACATTCCCACCAGAAATAGCAAGTTGTGTCATAATGTAGAAAACTTTCACACTAATATCCTTGCTTATCTCAGAAATAAAAAGGAATCTCATAAGTATCACTAATTATCCTTTCAAATATTTCATTTTCTTACCAAACTAATGCTTTTCATTCCTAAAAATAGCATTTTCTAAACAAAATACTGGTTTTCATCCCCAAAGGTAGACATTATCTCTACAGAATGTTCCTTTGGAGCATAATAGAATACAGTGTTTCATGAATTCCTGTATTCCTCTACAAAATAAGGACATTTCCACCCAAAATATCAATTTCTGTCAAGATTTAGAGAACTTTGACATTAATAGCAGTACTTATCCCAGAAAAAAAAAAAAAAGGTACATTCTTGAGTATCACTTCTTATCCTTGCAAAAATACATTTTTCTTAACAAATACAATGCTTTTCAGCCCTAAAAATATCATTTTCTCCCCAAAATACTGGGTTTCATCCTCAAAAGAAGACAGTTCCTCTAAAAAATGAATATTTGCAGCATAATATGATACATTGTTTACAGAATACCGGAATTCCTCTTTCAAATAAGGACACTTCCCCCCTAAAGATCAATTTCTGTTCTAATTTTTGAAATTTACACACGACTTTCACTACATAGACCAGAAATAATAAGTTCTCTCTAAAGCATCACCATTTATCCTGGCAAATATTTGAGTTTCTTTTGAAAATATGAATTTTCTTCACTAAAAATAGCATTTTCTAAACCTAATACCTGTTTTCATAACCAAAAGAAGATATTTTCTCTAGAAAATGATGCACTGTAGCATTATAGGATGCATTTCTACCAGAATACCCGTTTTCCTCTACAAATTATGGACATTTCCACCCAAAATGACAGTTTCTGTTAAAATTTTTACCATTTACACATGAATATCACCACTTCTTCCAGAAAGAAGAAGTTCTCTCTTAAGTATCACTCCGTATTCTGGCAAAAATACATTTTTCTTACCTAAGAAAATGCTTTTCATTCCTGAGTATAGTATGTTCTAAACAACATATGGTTTTTAATTCCCAAAAGAAGATATTCTCTCTACTAAATGATACTTAGGAGCATAATATGACACATTGTTTCCAGAACACCAGTTTTACTCTACAAAATAAGGACAGTTCCACCCGAAATATCAATTTCTGTCAAAACATTAAAAATTTTCACACAAATATCACTACACATACCAGAAATAAAAAGTTATCACTGAAGTATCAGTAATTATCCTTGCAAAAATTTCATTTTCTATCAAAAATAAAGCATTTCATTCCTAAAAATAGCATTTCTAAACAAAATACTGGTTTTCATACACAAAGAAAGACTTTATCCCTACAGAATGATGCTTTGGAGCCTAATAGAATACAGTGATTCAAGAATTCCCAAATTCCTCTACAAAATAAGGACATTCCCACCAGAAATAGCAAGTTGTGTCATAATGTAGAAAACTTTCACACTAATATCCTTGCTTATCTCAGAAATAAAAAGGAATCTCATAAGTATCACTAATTATCCTTTCAAATATTTCATTTTCTTACCAAACTAATGCTTTTCATTCCTAAAAATAGCATTTTCTAAACAAAATACTGGTTTTCATCCCCAAAGGTAGACATTATCTCCACAGAATGTTCCTTTGGAGCATAATAGAATACAGTGTTTCATGAATTCCTGTATTCCTCTACAAAATAAGGACATTTCCGCCCAAAATATCAATTTCTGTCAAGATTTAGAGAACTTTGACATTAATAGCAGTACTTATCCCAGAAAAAAAAAAAAAGGTACATTCTTGAGTATCACTTCTTATCCTTGCAAAAATACATTTTTCTTAACAAATACAATGCTTTTC
This sequence comes from Coturnix japonica, assembly GCF_054131305.1. Classification (NCBI taxonomy): domain Eukaryota; kingdom Metazoa; phylum Chordata; class Aves; order Galliformes; family Phasianidae; genus Coturnix; species Coturnix japonica. The sequence continues at coordinate 8,274,718 of NC_140691.1, read as the reverse complement.
AGCCCTAAAAATATCATTTTCTCCCCATAATACTGGGTTTCATCCTCAAAAGAAGACAGTTCCTCTAAAAAATGAATATTTGCAGCATAATATGATACATTGTTTACAGAATACCGGAATTCCTCTTTCAAATAAGGACACTTCCCCCCTAAAGATCAATTTCTGTTCTAATTTTTGAAATTTACACACGACTTTCACTACATAGACCAGAAATAATAAGTTCTCTCTAAAGCATCACCATTTATCCTGGCAAATATTTGAGTTTCTTTTGAAAATATGAATTTTCTTCACTAAAAATAGCATTTTCTAAACCTAATACCTGTTTTCATAACCAAAAGAAGATATTTTCTCTAGAAAATGATGCACTGTAGCATTATAGGATGCATTTCTACCAGAATACCCGTTTTCCTCTACAAATTATGGACATTTCCACCCAAAATGACAGTTTCTGTTAAAATTTTTACCATTTACACATGAATATCACCACTTCTTCCAGAAAGAAGAAGTTCTCTCTTAAGTATCACTCCGTATTCTGGCAAAAATACATTTTTCTTACCTAAGAAAATGCTTTTCATTCCTGAGTATAGTATGTTCTAAACAACATATGGTTTTTAATTCCCAAAAGAAGATATTCTCTCTACTAAATGATACTTAGGAGCATAATATGACACATTGTTTCCAGAACACCAGTTTTACTCTACAAAATAAGGACAGTTCCACCCGAAATATCAATTTCTGTCAAAACATTAAAAATTTTCACACAAATATCACTACACATACCAGAAATAAAAAGTTATCACTGAAGTATCAGTAATTATCCTTGCAAAAATTTCATTTTCTTTCAAAAATAAAGCATTTCATTCCTAAAAATAGCATTTCTAAACAAAATACTGGTTTTCATACACAAAGAAAGACTTTATCCCTACAGAATGATGCTTTGGAGCCTAATAGAATACAGTGATTCAAGAATTCCCAAATTCCTCTACAAAATAAGGACATTCCCACCAGAAATAGCAAGTTGTGTCATAATGTAGAAAACTTTCACACTAATATCCTTGCTTATCTCAGAAATAAAAAGGAATCTCATAAGTATCACTAATTATCCTTTCAAATATTTCATTTTCTTACCAAACTAATGCTTTTCATTCCTAAAAATAGCATTTTCTAAACAAAATACTGGTTTTCATCCCCAAAGGTAGACATTATCTCCACAGAATGTTCCTTTGGAGCATAATAGAATACAGTGTTTCATGAATTCCTGTATTCCTCTACAAAATAAGGACATTTCCGCCCAAAATATCAATTTCTGTCAAGATTTAGAGAACTTTGACATTAATAGCAGTACTTATCCCAGAAAAAAAAAAAAAGGTACATTCTTGAGTATCACTTCTTATCCTTGCAAAAATACATTTTTCTTAACAAATACAATGCTTTTCAGCCCTAAAAATATCATTTTCTCCCCAAAATACTGGGTTTCATCCTCAAAAGAAGACAGTTCCTCTAAAAAATGAATATTTGCAGCATAATATGATACATTGTTTACAGAATACCGGAATTCCTCTTTCAAATAAGGACACTTCCCCCCTAAAGATCAATTTCTGTTCTAATTTTTGAAATTTACACACGACTTTCACTACATAGACCAGAAATAATAAGTTCTCTCTAAAGCATCACCATTTATCCTGGCAAATATTTGAGTTTCTTTTGAAAATATGAATTTTCTTCACTAAAAATAGCATTTTCTAAACCTAATACCTGTTTTCATAACCAAAAGAAGATATTTTCTCTAGAAAATGATGCACTGTAGCATTATAGGATGCATTTCTACCAGAATACCCGTTTTCCTCTACAAATTATGGACATTTCCACCCAAAATGACAGTTTCTGTTAAAATTTTTACCATTTACACATGAATATCACCACTTCTTCCAGAAAGAAGAAGTTCTCTCTTAAGTATCACTCCGTATTCTGGCAAAAATACATTTTTCTTACCTAAGAAAATGCTTTTCATTCCTGAGTATAGTATGTTCTAAACAACATATGGTTTTTAATTCCCAAAAGAAGATATTCTCTCTACTAAATGATACTTAGGAGCATAATATGACACATTGTTTCCAGAACACCAGTTTTACTCTACAAAATAAGGACAGTTCCACCCGAAATATCAATTTCTGTCAAAACACTAAAAATTTTCACACGAATATCACTACACATACCAGAAATAAAAAGTTATCACTGAAGTATCACTAATTATCCTTGCAAAAATTTCATTTTCTTTCAAAAATAAAGCATTTCATTCCTAAAAATAGCATTTCTAAACAAAATACTGGTTTTCATACACAAAGAAAGACTTTATCCCTACAGAATGATGCTTTGGAGCCTAATAGAATACAGTGATTCAAGAATTCCCAAATTCCTCTACAAAATAAGGACATTCCCACCAGAAATAGCAAGTTGTGTCATAATGTAGAAAACTTTCACACTAATATCCTTGCTTATCTCAGAAATAAAAAGGAATCTCATAAGTATCACTAATTATCCTTTCAAATATTTCATTTTCTTACCAAACTAATGCTTTTCATTCCTAAAAATAGCATTTTCTAAACAAAATACTGGTTTTCATCCCCAAAGGTAGACATTATCTCTACAGAATGTTCCTTTGGAGCATAATAGAATACAGTGTTTCATGAATTCCTGTATTCCTCTACAAAATAAGGACATTTCCACCCAAAATATCAATTTCTGTCAAGATTTAGAGAACTTTGACATTAATAGCAGTACTTATCCCAGAAAAAAAAAAAAAAAGGTACATTCTTGAGTATCACTTCTTATCCTTGCAAAAATACATTTTTCTTAACAAATACAATGCTTTTCAGCCCTAAAAATATCATTTTCTCCCCAAAATACTGGGTTTCATCCTCAAAAGAAGACAGTTCCTCTAAAAAATGAATATTTGCAGCATAATATGATACATTGTTTACAGAATACCGGAATTCCTCTTTCAAATAAGGACACTTCCCCCCTAAAGATCAATTTCTGTTCTAATTTTTGAAATTTACACACGACTTTCACTACATAGACCAGAAATAATAAGTTCTCTCTAAAGCATCACCATTTATCCTGGCAAATATTTGAGTTTCTTTTGAAAATATGAATTTTCTTCACTAAAAATAGCATTTTCTAAACCTAATACCTGTTTTCATAACCAAAAGAAGATATTTTCTCTAGAAAATGATGCACTGTAGCATTATAGGATGCATTTCTACCAGAATACCCGTTTTCCTCTACAAATTATGGACATTTCCACCCAAAATGACAGTTTCTGTTAAAATTTTTACCATTTACACATGAATATCACCACTTCTTCCAGAAAGAAGAAGTTCTCTCTTAAGTATCACTCCGTATTCTGGCAAAAATACATTTTTCTTACCTAAGAAAATGCTTTTCATTCCTGAGTATAGTATGTTCTAAACAACATATGGTTTTTAATTCCCAAAAGAAGATATTCTCTCTACTAAATGATACTTAGGAGCATAATATGACACATTGTTTCCAGAACACCAGTTTTACTCTACAAAATAAGGACAGTTCCACCCGAAATATCAATTTCTGTCAAAACATTAAAAATTTTCACACGAATATCACTACACATACCAGAAATAAAAAGTTATCACTGAAGTATCACTAATTATCCTTGCAAAAATTTCATTTTCTTTCAAAAATAAAGCATTTCATTCCTAAAAATAGCATTTCTAAACAAAATACTGGTTTTCATACACAAAGAAAGACTTTATCCCTACAGAATGATGCTTTGGAGCCTAATAGAATACAGTGATTCAAGAATTCCCAAATTCCTCTACAAAATAAGGACATTCCCACCAGAAATAGCAAGTTGTGTCATAATGTAGAAAACATTCACACTAATATCCTTGCTTATCTCAGAAATAAAAAGGAATCTCATAAGTATCACTAATTATCCTTTCAAATATTTCATTTTCTTACCAAACTAATGCTTTTCATTCCTAAAAATAGCATTTTCTAAACAAAATACTGGTTTTCATCCCCAAAGGTAGACATTATCTCTACAGAATGTTCCTTTGGAGCATAATAGAATACAGTGTTTCATGAATTCCTGTATTCCTCTACAAAATAAGGACATTTCCGCCCAAAATATCAATTTCTGTCAAGATTTAGAGAACTTTGACATTAATAGCAGTACTTATCCCAGAAAAAAAAAAAAAAAAGGTACATTCTTGAGTATCATTTCTTATCCTTGCAAAAATACATTTTTCTTAACAAATACAATGCTTTTCAGCCCTAAAAATATCATTTTCTCCCCAAAATACTGGGTTTCATCCTCAAAAGAAGACAGTTCCTCTAAAAAATGAATATTTGCAGCATAATATGATACATTGTTTACAGAATACTGGAACTCCTCTTTCAAATAAGGACACTTTCCCCCTAAAGATCAATTTCTGTTCTAATTTTTGAAATTTACACACGACTTTCACTACATAGACCAGAAATAATAAGTTCTCTCTAAAGCATCACCATTTATCCTGACGAATATTTGAGTTTCTTTTGAAAATATGAATTTTCTTCACTAAAAATAGCATTTTCTAAACCTAATACCTGTTTTCATAACCAAAAGAAGATATTTTCTCTAGAAAATGATGCACTGTAGCATTATAGGATGCATTTCTACCAGAATACCCGTTTTCCTCTACAAATTATGGACATTTCCACCCAAAATGACAGTTTCTGTTAAAATTTTTACCATTTACACATGAATATCACCACTTCTTCCAGAAAGAAGAAGTTCTCTCTTAAGTATCACTCCGTATTCTGGCAAAAATACATTTTTCTTACCTAAGAAAATGCTTTTCATTCCTGAGTATAGTATGTTCTAAACAACATATGGTTTTTAATTCCCAAAAGAAGATATTCTCTCTACTAAATGATACTTAGGAGCATAATATGACACATTGTTTCCAGAACACCAGTTTTACTCTACAAAATAAGGACAGTTCCACCCGAAATATCAATTTCTGTCAAAACATTAAAAATTTTCACACGAATATCACTACACATACCAGAAATAAAAAGTTATCACTGAAGTATCACTAATTATCCTTGCAAAAATTTCATTTTCTTTCAAAAATAAAGCATTTCATTCCTAAAAATAGCATTTCTAAACAAAATACTGGTTTTCATACACAAAGAAAGACTTTATCCCTACAGAATGATGCTTTGGAGCCTAATAGAATACAGTGATTCAAGAATTCCCAAATTCCTCTACAAAATAAGGACATTCCCACCAGAAATAGCAAGTTGTGTCATAATGTAGAAAACTTTCACACTAATATCCTTGCTTATCTCAGAAATAAAAAGGAATCTCATAAGTATCACTAATTATCCTTTCAAATATTTCATTTTCTTACCAAACTAATGCTTTTCATTCCTAAAAATAGCATTTTCTAAACAAAATACTGGTTTTCATCCCCAAAGGTAGACATTATCTCTACAGAATGTTCCTTTGGAGCATAATAGAATACAGTGTTTCATGAATTCCTGTATTCCTCTACAAAATAAGGACATTTCCACCCAAAATATCAATTTCTGTCAAGATTTAGAGAACTTTGACATTAATAGCAGTACTTATCCCAGAAAAAAAAAAAAAAAAGGTACATTCTTGAGTATCACTTCTTATCCTTGCAAAAATACATTTTTCTTAACAAATACAATGCTTTTCAGCCCTAAAAATATCATTTTCTCCCCAAAATACTGGGTTTCATCCTCAAAAGAAGACAGTTCCTCTAAAAAATGAATATTTGCAGCATAATATGATACATTGTTTACAGAATACCGGAACTCCTCTTTCAAATAAGGACACTTCCCCCCTAAAGATCAATTTCTGTTCTAATTTTTGAAATTTACACACGACTTTCACTACATAGACCAGAAATAATAAGTTCTCTCTAAAGCATCACCATTTATCCTGGCAAATATTTGAGTTTCTTTTGAAAATATGAATTTTCTTCACTAAAAATAGCATTTTCTAAACCTAATACCTGTTTTCATAACCAAAAGAAGATATTTTCTCTAGAAAATGATGCACTGTAGCATTATAGGATGCATTTCTACCAGAATACCCGTTTTCCTCTACAAATTATGGACATTTCCACCCAAAATGACAGTTTCTGTTAAAATTTTTACCATTTACACATGAATATCACCACTTCTTCCAGAAAGAAGAAGTTCTCTCTTAAGTATCACTCCGTATTCTGGCAAAAATACATTTTTCTTACCTAAGAAAATGCTTTTCATTCCTGAGTATAGTATGTTCTAAACAACATATGGTTTTTAATTCCCAAAAGAAGATATTCTCTCTACTAAATGATACTTAGGAGCATAATGTGACACATTGTTTCCAGAACACCAGTTTTACTCTACAAAATAAGGACAGTTCCACCCGAAATATCAATTTCTGTCAAAACACTAAAAATTTTCACACGAATATCACTACACATACCAGAAATAAAAAGTTATCACTGAAGTATCACTAATTATCCTTGCAAAAATTTCATTTTCTTTCAAAAATAAAGCATTTCATTCCTAAAAATAGCATTTCTAAACAAAATACTGGTTTTCATACACAAAGAAAGACTTTATCCCTACAGAATGATGCTTTGGAGCCTAATAGAATACAGTGATTCAAGAATTCCCAAATTCCTCTACAAAATAAGGACATTCCCACCAGAAATAGCAAGTTGTGTCATAATGTAGAAAACTTTCACACTAATATCCTTGCTTATCTCAGAAATAAAAAGGAATCTCATAAGTATCACTAATTATCCTTTCAAATATTTCATTTTCTTACCAAACTAATGCTTTTCATTCCTAAAAATAGCATTTTCTAAACAAAATACTGGTTTTCATCCCCAAAGGTAGACATTATCTCTACAGAATGTTCCTTTGGAGCATAATAGAATACAGTGTTTCATGAATTCCTGTATTCCTCTACAAAATAAGGACATTTCCACCCAAAATATCAATTTCTGTCAAGATTTAGAGAACTTTGACATTAATAGCAGTACTTATCCCAGAAAAAAAAAAAAAAAAGGTACATTCTTGAGTATCACTTCTTATCCTTGCAAAAATACATTTTTCTTAACAAATACAATGCTTTTCAGCCCTAAAAATATCATTTTCTCCCCAAAATACTGGGTTTCATCCTCAAAAGAAGACAGTTCCTCTAAAAAATGATTATTTGCAGCATAATATGATACATTGTTTACAGAATACCGGAATTCCTCTTTCAAATAAGGACACTTCCCCCCTAAAGATCAATTTCTGTTCTAATTTTTGAAATTTACACACGACTTTCACTACATAGACCAGAAATAATAAGTTCTCTCTAAAGCATCACCATTTATCCTGGCAAATATTTGAGTTTCTTTTGAAAATATGAATTTTCTTCACTAAAAATAGCATTTTCTAAACCTAATACCTGTTTTCATAACCAAAAGAAGATATTTTCTCTAGAAAATGATGCACTGTAGCATTATAGGATGCATTTCTACCAGAATACCCGTTTTCCTCTACAAATTATGGACATTTCCACCCAAAATGACAGTTTCTGTTAAAATTTTTACCATTTACACATGAATATCACCACTTCTTCCAGAAAGAAGAAGTTCTCTCTTAAGTATCACTCCGTATTCTGGCAAAAATACATTTTTCTTACCTAAGAAAATGCTTTTCATTCCTGAGTATAGTATGTTCTAAACAACATATGGTTTTTAATTCCCAAAAGAAGATATTCTCTCTACTATATGATACTTAGGAGCATAATATGACACATTGTTTCCAGAACACCAGTTTTACTCTACAAAATAAGGACAGTTCCACCCGAAATATCAATTTCTGTCAAAACACTAAAAATTTTCACACGAATATCACTACACATACCAGAAATAAAAAGTTATCACTGAAGTATCACTAATTATCCTTGCAAAAATTTCATTTTCTTTCAAAAATAAAGCATTTCATTCCTAAAAATAGCATTTCTAAACAAAATACTGGTTTTCATACACAAAGAAAGACTTTATCCCTACAGAATGATGCTTTGGAGCCTAATAGAATACAGTGATTCAAGAATTCCCAAATTCCTCTACAAAATAAGGACATTCCCACCAGAAATAGCAAGTTGTGTCATAATGTAGAAAACTTTCACACTAATATCCTTGCTTATCTCAGAAATAAAAAGGAATCTCATAAGTATCACTAATTATCCTTTCAAATATTTCATTTTCTTACCAAACTAATGCTTTTCATTCCTAAAAATAGCATTTTCTAAACAAAATACTGGTTTTCATCCCCAAAGGTAGACATTATCTCTACAGAATGTTCCTTTGGAGCATAATAGAATACAGTGTTTCATGAATTCCTGTATTCCTCTACAAAATAAGGACATTTCCACCCAAAATATCAATTTCTGTCAAGATTTAGAGAACTTTGACATTAATAGCAGTACTTATCCCAGAAAAAAAAAAAAAAAGGTACATTCTTGAGTATCACTTCTTATCCTTGCAAAAATACATTTTTCTTAACAAATACAATGCTTTTCAGCCCTAAAAATATCATTTTCTCCCCAAAATACTGGGTTTCATCCTCAAAAGAAGACAGTTCCTCTAAAAAATGAATATTTGCAGCATAATATGATACATTGTTTACAGAATACCGGAATTCCTCTTTCAAATAAGGACACTTCCCCCCTAAAGATCAATTTCTGTTCTAATTTTTGAAATTTACACACGACTTTCACTACATAGACCAGAAATAATAAGTTCTCTCTAAAGCATCACCATTTATCCTGGCAAATATTTGAGTTTCTTTTGAAAATATGAATTTTCTTCACTAAAAATAGCATTTTCTAAACCTAATACCTGTTTTCATAACCAAAAGAAGATATTTTCTCTAGAAAATGATGCACTGTAGCATTATAGGATGCATTTCTACCAGAATACCCGTTTTCCTCTACAAATTATGGACATTTCCACCCAAAATGACAGTTTCTGTTAAAATTTTTACCATTTACACATGAATATCACCACTTCTTCCAGAAAGAAGAAGTTCTCTCTTAAGTATCACTCCGTATTCTGGCAAAAATACATTTTTCTTACCTAAGAAAATGCTTTTCATTCCTGAGTATAGTATGTTCTAAACAACATATGGTTTTTAATTCCCAAAAGAAGATATTCTCTCTACTAAATGATACTTAGGAGCATAATATGACACATTGTTTCCAGAACACCAGTTTTACTCTACAAAATAAGGACAGTTCCACCCGAAATATCAATTTCTGTCAAAACACTAAAAATTTTCACACGAATATCACTACACATACCAGAAATAAAAAGTTATCACTGAAGTATCACTAATTATCCTTGCAAAAATTTCATTTTCTTTCAAAAATAAAGCATTTCATTCCTAAAAATAGCATTTCTAAACAAAATACTGGTTTTCATACACAAAGAAAGACTTTATCCCTACAGAATGATGCTTTGGAGCCTAATAGAATACAGTGATTCAAGAATTCCCAAATTCCTCTACAAAATAAGGACATTCCCACCAGAAATAGCAAGTTGTGTCATAATGTAGAAAACTTTCACACTAATATCCTTGCTTATCTCAGAAATAAAAAGGAATCTCATAAGTATCACTAATTATCCTTTCAAATATTTCATTTTCTTACCAAACTAATGCTTTTCATTCCTAAAAATAGCATTTTCTAAACAAAATACTGGTTTTCATCCCCAAAGGTAGACATTATCTCTACAGAATGTTCCTTTGGAGCATAATAGAATACAGTGTTTCATGAATTCCTGTATTCCTCTACAAAATAAGGACATTTCCACCCAAAATATCAATTTCTGTCAAGATTTAGAGAACTTTGACATTAATAGCAGTACTTATCCCAGAAAAAAAAAAAAAAAAGGTACATTCTTGAGTATCATTTCTTATCCTTGCAAAAATACATTTTTCTTAACAAATACAATGCTTTTCAGCCCTAAAAATATCATTTTCTCCCCAAAATACTGGGTTTCATCCTCAAAAGAAGACAGTTCCTCTAAAAAATGAATATTTGCAGCATAATATGATACATTGTTTACAGAATACTGGAACTCCTCTTTCAAATAAGGACACTTTCCCCCTAAAGATCAATTTCTGTTCTAATTTTTGAAATTTACACACGACTTTCACTACATAGACCAGAAATAATAAGTTCTCTCTAAAGCATCACCATTTATCCTGACGAATATTTGAGTTTCTTTTGAAAATATGAATTTTCTTCACTAAAAATAGCATTTTCTAAACCTAATACCTGTTTTCATAACCAAAAGAAGATATTTTCTCTAGAAAATGATGCACTGTAGCATTATAGGATGCATTTCTACCAGAATACCCGTTTTCCTCTACAAATTATGGACATTTCCACCCAAAATGACAGTTTCTGTTAAAATTTTTACCATTTACACATGAATATCACCACTTCTTCCAGAAAGAAGAAGTTCTCTCTTAAGTATCACTCCGTATTCTGGCAAAAAATACATTTTTCTTACCTAAGAAAATGCTTTTCATTCCTGAGTATAGTATGTTCTAAACAACATATGGTTTTTAATTCCCAAAAGAAGATATTCTCTCTACTAAATGATACTTAGGAGCATAATATGACACATTGTTTCCAGAACACCAGTTTTACTCTACAAAATAAGGACAGTTCCACCCGAAATATCAATTTCTGTCAAAACGCTAAAAATTTTCACACGAATATCACTACACATACCAGAAATAAAAAGTTATCACTGAAGTATCACTAATTATCCTTGCAAAAATTTCATTTTCTTTCAAAAATAAAGCATTTCATTCCTAAAAATAGCATTTCTAAACAAAATACTGGTTTTCATACACAAAGAAAGACTTTATCCCTACAGAATGATGCTTTGGAGCCTAATAGAATACAGTGATTCAAGAATTCCCAAATTCCTCTACAAAATAAGGACATTCCCACCAGAAATAGCAAGTTGTGTCATAATGTAGAAAACTTTCACACTAATATCCTTGCTTATCTCAGAAATAAAAAGGAATCTCATAAGTATCACTAATTATCCTTTCAAATATTTCATTTTCTTACCAAACTAATGCTTTTCATTCCTAAAAATAGCATTTTCTAAACAAAATACTGGTTTTCATCCCCAAAGGTAGACATTATCTCTACAGAATGTTCCTTTGGAGCATAATAGAATACAGTGTTTCATGAATTCCTGTATTCCTCTACAAAATAAGGACATTTCCACCCAAAATATCAATTTCTGTCAAGATTTAGAGAACTTTGACATTAATAGCAGTACTTATTACAGAAAAAAAAAAAAGGTACATTCTTGAGTATCACTTCTTATCCTTGCAAAAATACATTTTTCTTAACAAATGCAATGCTTTTCAGCCCTAAAAATATCATTTTCTCCCCAAAATACTGGGTTTCATCCTCAAAAGAAGACAGTTCCTCTAAAAAATGAATATTTGCAGCATAATATGATACATTGTTTACAGAATACCGGAATTCCTCTTTCAAATAAGGACACTTTCCCCCTAAAGATCAATTTCTGTTCTAATTTTTGAAATTTACACACGACTTTCACTACATAGACCAGAAATAATAAGTTCTCTCTAAAGCATCACCATTTATCCTGGCAAATATTTGAGTTTCTTTTGAAAATATGAATTTTCTTCACTAAAAATAGCATTTTCTAAACCTAATACCTGTTTTCATAACCAAAAGAAGATATTTTCTCTAGAAAATGATGCACTGTAGCATTATAGGATGCATTTCTACCAGAATACCCGTTTTCCTCTACAAATTATGGACATTTCCACCCAAAATGACAGTTTCTGTTAAAATTTTTACCATTTACACATGAATATCACCACTTCTTCCAGAAAGAAGAAGTTCTCTCTTAAGTATCACTCCGTATTCTGGCAAAAATACATTTTTCTTACCTAAGAAAATGCTTTTCATTCCTGAGTATAGTATGTTCTAAACAACATATGGTTTTTAATTCCCAAAAGAAGATATTCTCTCTACTAAATGATACTTAGGAGCATAATATGACACATTGTTTCCAGAACACCAGTTTTACTCTACAAAATAAGGACAGTTCCACCCGAAATATCAATTTCTGTCAAAACACTAAAAATTTTCACACGAATATCACTACACATACCAGAAATAAAAAGTTATCACTGAAGTATCACTAATTATCCTTGCAAAAATTTCATTTTCTTTCAAAAATAAAGCATTTCATTCCTAAAAATAGCATTTCTAAACAAAATACTGGTTTTCATACACAAAGAAAGACTTTATCCCTACAGAATGATGCTTTGGAGCCTAATAGAATACAGTGATTCAAGAATTCCCAAATTCCTCTACAAAATAAGGACATTCCCACCAGAAATAGCAAGTTGTGTCATAATGTAGAAAACTTTCACACTAATATCCTTGCTTATCTCAGAAATAAAAAGGAATCTCATAAGTATCACTAATTATCCTTTCAAATATTTCATTTTCTTACCAAACTAATGCTTTTCATTCCTAAAAATAGCATTTTCTAAACAAAATACTGGTTTTCATCCCCAAAGGTAGACATTATCTCTACAGAATGTTCCTTTGGAGCATAATAGAATACAGTGTTTCATGAATTCCTGTATTCCTCTACAAAATAAGGACATTTCCACCCAAAATATCAATTTCTGTCAAGATTTAGAGAACTTTGACATTAATAGCAGTACTTATCCCAGAAAAAAAAAAAATAAGGTACATTCTTGAGTATCACTTCTTATCCTTGCAAAAATACATTTTTCTTAAGAAATACAATGCTTTTCAGCCCTAAAAATATCATTTTCTCCCCAAAATACTGGGTTTCATCCTCAAAAGAAGGCAGTTCCTCTAAAAAATGAATATTTGCAGCATAATATGATACATTGTTTACAGAATACCGGAACTCCTCTTTCAAATAAGGACACTTTCCCCCTAAAGATCAATTTCTGTTCTAATTTTTGAAATTTACACACGACTTTCACTACATAGACCAGAAATAATAAGTTCTCTCTAAAGCATCACCATTTATCCTGGCAAATATTTGAGTTTCTTTTGAAAATATGAATTTTCTTCACTAAAAATAGCATTTTCTAAACCTAATACCTGTTTTCATAACCAAAAGAAGATATTTTCTCTAGAAAATGATGCACTGTAGCATTATAGGATGCATTTCTACCAGAATACCCGTTTTCCTCTACAAATTATGGACATTTCCACCCAAAATGACAGTTTCTGTTAAAATTTTTACCATTTACACATGAATATCACCACTTCTTCCAGAAAGAAGAAGTTCTCACTTAAGTATCACTCCGTATTCTGGCAAAAATACATTTTTCTTACCTAAGAAAATGCTTTTCATTCCTGAGTATAGTATGTTCTAAACAACATATGGTTTTTAATTCCCAAAAGAAGATATTCTCTCTACTAAATGATACTTAGGAGCATAATATGACACATTGTTTCCAGAACACCAGTTTTACTCTACAAAATAAGGACAGTTCCACCCGAAATATCAATTTCTGTCAAAACATTAAAAATTTTCACACAAATATCACTACACATACCAGAAATAAAATGTTATCACTGAAGTATCACTAATTATCCTTGCAAAAATTTCATTTTCTTTCAAAAATAAAGCATTTCATTCCTAAAAATAGCATTTCTAAACAAAATACTGGTTTTCATACACAAAGAAAGACTTTATCCCTACAGAATGATGCTTTGGAGCCTAATAGAATACAGTGATTCAAGAATTCCCAAATTCCTCTACAAAATAAGGACATTCCCACCAGAAATAGCAAGTTGTGTCATAATGTAGAAAACTTTCACACTAATATCCTTGCTTATCTCAGAAATAAAAAGGAATCTCATAAGTATCACTAATTATCCTTTCAAATATTTCATTTTCTTACCAAACTAATGCTTTTCATTCCTAAAAATAGCATTTTCTAAACAAAATACTGGTTTTCATCCCCAAAGGTAGACATTATCTCTACAGAATGTTCCTTTGGAGCATAATAGAATACAGTGTTTCATGAATTCCTGTATTCCTCTACAAAATAAGGACATTTCCACCCAAAATATCAATTTCTGTCAAGATTTAGAGAACTTTGACATTAATAGCAGTACTTATCCCAGAAAAAAAAAAAAAAAGGTACATTCTTGAGTATCACTTCTTATCCTTGCAAAAATACATTTTTCTTAAGAAATACAATGCTTTTCAGCCCTAAAAATATCATTTTCTCCCCAAAATACTGGGTTTCATCCTCAAAAGAAGGCAGTTCCTCTAAAAAATGAATATTTGCAGCATAATATGATACATTGTTTACAGAATACCGGAACTCCTCTTTCAAATAAGGACACTTTCCCCCTAAAGATCAATTTCTGTTCTAATTTTTGAAATTTACACACGACTTTCACTACATAGACCAGAAATAATAAGTTCTCTCTAAAGCATCACCATTTATCCTGGCAAATATTTGAGTTTCTTTTGAAAATATGAATTTTCTTCACTAAAAATAGCATTTTCTAAACCTAATACCTGTTTTCATAACCAAAAGAAGATATTTTCTCTAGAAAATGATGCACTGTAGCATTATAGGATGCATTTCTACCAGAATACCCGTTTTCCTCTACAAATTATGGACATTTCCACCCAAAATGACAGTTTCTGTTAAAATTTTTACCATTTACACATGAATATCACCACTTCTTCCAGAAAGAAGAAGTTCTCTCTTAAGTATCACTCCGTATTCTGGCAAAAATACATTTTTCTTACCTAAGAAAATGCTTTTCATTCCTGAGTATAGTATGTTCTAAACAACATATGGTTTTTAATTCCCAAAAGAAGATATTCTCTCTACTAAATGATACTTAGGAGCATAATATGACACATTGTTTCCAGAACACCAGTTTTACTCTACAAAATAAGGACAGTTCCACCCGAAATATCAATTTCTGTCAAAACATTAAAAATTTTCACACGAATATCACTACACATACCAGAAATAAAAAGTTATCACTGAAGTATCACTAATTATCCTTGCAAAAATTTCATTTTCTTTCAAAAATAAAGCATTTCATTCCTAAAAATAGCATTTCTAAACAAAATACTGGTTTTCATACACAAAGAAAGACTTTATCCCTACAGAATGATGCTTTGGAGCCTAATAGAATACAGTGATTCAAGAATTCCCAAATTCCTCTACAAAATAAGGACATTCCCACCAGAAATAGCAAGTTGTGTCATAATGTAGAAAACTTTCACACTAATATCCTTGCTTATCTCAGAAATAAAAAGGAATCTCATAAGTATCACTAATTATCCTTTCAAATATTTCATTTTCTTACCAAACTAATGCTTTTCATTCCTAAAAATAGCATTTTCTAAACAAAATACTGGTTTTCATCCCCAAAGGTAGACATTATCTCTACAGAATGTTCCTTTGGAGCATAATAGAATACAGTGTTTCATGAATTCCTGTATTCCTCTACAAAATAAGGACATTTCCACCCAAAATATCAATTTCTGTCAAGATTTAGAGAACTTTGACATTAATAGCAGTACTTATCCCAGAAAAAAAAAAAAAAAGGTACATTCTTGAGTATCACTTCTTATCCTTGCAAAAATACATTTTTCTTAACAAATACAATGCTTTTCAGCCCTAAAAATATCATTTTCTCCCCAAAATACTGGGTTTCATCCTCAAAAGAAGACAGTTCCTCTAAAAAATGAATATTTGCAGCATAATATGATACATTGTTTACAGAATACCGGAATTCCTCTTTCAAATAAGGACACTTCCCCCCTAAAGATCAATTTCTGTTCTAATTTTTGAAATTTACACACGACTTTCACTACATAGACCAGAAATAATAAGTTCTCTCTAAAGCATCACCATTTATCCTGGCAAATATTTGAGTTTCTTTTGAAAATATGAATTTTCTTCACTAAAAATAGCATTTTCTAAACCTAATACCTGTTTTCATAACCAAAAGAAGATATTTTCTCTAGAAAATGATGCACTGTAGCATTATAGGATGCATTTCTACCAGAATACCCGTTTTCCTCTACAAATTATGGACATTTCCACCCAAAATGACAGTTTCTGTTAAAATTTTTACCATTTACACATGAATATCACCACTTCTTCCAGAAAGAAGAAGTTCTCTCTTAAGTATCACTCCGTATTCTGGCAAAAATACATTTTTCTTACCTAAGAAAATGCTTTTCATTCCTGAGTATAGTATGTTCTAAACAACATATGGTTTTTAATTCCCAAAAGAAGATATTCTCTCTACTAAATGATACTTAGGAGCATAATATGACACATTGTTTCCAGAACACCAGTTTTACTCTACAAAATAAGGACAGTTCCACCCGAAATATCAATTTCTGTCAAAACACTAAAAATTTTCACACGAATATCACTACACATACCAGAAATAAAAAGTTATCACTGAAGTATCACTAATTATCCTTGCAAAAATTTCATTTTCTTTCAAAAATAAAGCATTTCATTCCTAAAAATAGCATTTCTAAACAAAATACTGGTTTTCATACACAAAGAAAGACTTTATCCCTACAGAATGATGCTTTGGAGCCTAATAGAATACAGTGATTCAAGAATTCCCAAATTCCTCTACAAAATAAGGACATTCCCACCAGAAATAGCAAGTTGTGTCATAATGTAGAAAACTTTCACACTAATATCCTTGCTTATCTCAGAAATAAAAAGGAATCTCATAAGTATCACTAATTATCCTTTCAAATATTTCATTTTCTTACCAAACTAATGCTTTTCATTCCTAAAAATAGCATTTTCTAAACAAAATACTGGTTTTCATCCCCAAAGGTAGACATTATCTCTACAGAATGTTCCTTTGGAGCATAATAGAATACAGTGTTTCATGAATTCCTGTATTCCTCTACAAAATAAGGACATTTCCACCCAAAATATCAATTTCTGTCAAGATTTAGAGAACTTTGACATTAATAGCAGTACTTATCCCAGAAAAAAAAAAAAAAAAGGTACATTCTTGAGTATCATTTCTTATCCTTGCAAAAATACATTTTTCTTAACAAATACAATGCTTTTCAGCCCTAAAAATATCATTTTCTCCCCAAAATACTGGGTTTCATCCTCAAAAGAAGACAGTTCCTCTAAAAAATGAATATTTGCAGCATAATATGATACATTGTTTACAGAATACTGGAACTCCTCTTTCAAATAAGGACACTTTCCCCCTAAAGATCAATTTCTGTTCTAATTTTTGAAATTTACACACGACTTTCACTACATAGACCAGAAATAATAAGTTCTCTCTAAAGCATCACCATTTATCCTGACGAATATTTGAGTTTCTTTTGAAAATATGAATTTTCTTCACTAAAAATAGCATTTTCTAAACCTAATACCTGTTTTCATAACCAAAAGAAGATATTTTCTCTAGAAAATGATGCACTGTAGCATTATAGGATGCATTTCTACCAGAATACCCGTTTTCCTCTACAAATTATGGACATTTCCACCCAAAATGACAGTTTCTGTTAAAATTTTTACCATTTACACATGAATATCACCACTTCTTCCAGAAAGAAGAAGTTCTCTCTTAAGTATCATTCCGTATTCTGGCAAAAAATACATTTTTCTTACCTAAGAAAATGCTTTTCATTCCTGAGTATAGTATGTTCTAAACAACATATGGTTTTTAATTCCCAAAAGAAGATATTCTCTCTACTAAATGATACTTAGGAGCATAATATGACACATTGTTTCCAGAACACCAGTTTTACTCTACAAAATAAGGACAGTTCCACCCGAAATATCAATTTCTGTCAAAACGCTAAAAATTTTCACACGAATATCACTACACATACCAGAAATAAAAAGTTATCACTGAAGTATCACTAATTATCCTTGCAAAAATTTCATTTTCTTTCAAAAATAAAGCATTTCATTCCTAAAAATAGCATTTCTAAACAAAATACTGGTTTTCATACACAAAGAAAGACTTTATCCCTACAGAATGATGCTTTGGAGCCTAATAGAATACAGTGATTCAAGAATTCCCAAATTCCTCTACAAAATAAGGACATTCCCACCAGAAATAGCAAGTTGTGTCATAATGTAGAAAACTTTCACACTAATATCCTTGCTTATCTCAGAAATAAAAAGGAATCTCATAAGTATCACTAATTATCCTTTCAAATATTTCATTTTCTTACCAAACTAATGCTTTTCATTCCTAAAAATAGCATTTTCTAAACAAAATACTGGTTTTCATCCCCAAAGGTAGACATTATCTCTACAGAATGTTCCTTTGGAGCATAATAGAATACAGTGTTTCATGAATTCCTGTATTCCTCTACAAAATAAGGACATTTCCACCCAAAATATCAATTTCTGTCAAGATTTAGAGAACTTTGACATTAATAGCAGTACTTATTACAGAAAAAAAAAAAAGGTACATTCTTGAGTATCACTTCTTATCCTTGCAAAAATACATTTTTCTTAACAAATGCAATGCTTTTCAGCCCTAAAAATATCATTTTCTCCCCAAAATACTGGGTTTCATCCTCAAAAGAAGACAGTTCCTCTAAAAAATGAATATTTGCAGCATAATATGATACATTGTTTACAGAATACCGGAATTCCTCTTTCAAATAAGGACACTTTCCCCCTAAAGATCAATTTCTGTTCTAATTTTTGAAATTTACACACGACTTTCACTACATAGACCAGAAATAATAAGTTCTCTCTAAAGCATCACCATTTATCCTGGCGAATATTTGAGTTTCTTTTGAAAATATGAATTTTCTTCACTAAAAATAGCATTTTCTAAACCTAATACCTGTTTTCATAACCAAAAGAAGATATTTTCTCTAGAAAATGATGCACTGTAGCATTATAGGATGCATTTCTACCAGAATACCCGTTTTCCTCTACAAATTATGGACATTTCCACCCAAAATGACAGTTTCTGTTAAAATTTTTACCATTTACACATGAATATCACCACTTCTTCCAGAAAGAAGAAGTTCTCTCTTAAGTATCACTCCGTATTCTGGCAAAAATACATTTTTCTTACCTAAGAAAATGCTTTTCATTCCTGAGTATAGTATGTTCTAAACAACATATGGTTTTTAATTCCCAAAAGAAGATATTCTCTCTACTAAATGATACTTAGGAGCATAATATGACACATTGTTTCCAGAACACCAGTTTTACTCTACAAAATAAGGACAGTTCCACCCGAAATATCAATTTCTGTCAAAACACTAAAAATTTTCACACGAATATCACTACACATACCAGAAATAAAAAGTTATCACTGAAGTATCACTAATTATCCTTGCAAAAATTTCATTTTCTTTCAAAAATAAAGCATTTCATTCCTAAAAATAGCATTTCTAAACAAAATACTGGTTTTCATACACAAAGAAAGACTTTATCCCTACAGAATGATGCTTTGGAGCCTAATAGAATACAGTGATTCAAGAATTCCCAAATTCCTCTACAAAATAAGGACATTCCCACCAGAAATAGCAAGTTGTGTCATAATGTAGAAAACTTTCACACTAATATCCTTGCTTATCTCAGAAATAAAAAGGAATCTCATAAGTATCACTAATTATCCTTTCAAATATTTCATTTTCTTACCAAACTAATGCTTTTCATTCCTAAAAATAGCATTTTCTAAACAAAATACTGGTTTTCATCCCCAAAGGTAGACATTATCTCTACAGAATGTTCCTTTGGAGCATAATAGAATACAGTGTTTCATGAATTCCTGTATTCCTCTACAAAATAAGGACATTTCCACCCAAAATATCAATTTCTGTCAAGATTTAGAGAACTTTGACATTAATAGCAGTACTTATCCCAGAAAAAAAAAAAATAAGGTACATTCTTGAGTATCACTTCTTATCCTTGCAAAAATACATTTTTCTTAAGAAATACAATGCTTTTCAGCCCTAAAAATATCATTTTCTCCCCAAAATACTGGGTTTCATCCTCAAAAGAAGGCAGTTCCTCTAAAAAATGAATATTTGCAGCATAATATGATACATTGTTTACAGAATACCGGAACTCCTCTTTCAAATAAGGACACTTTCCCCCTAAAGATCAATTTCTGTTCTAATTTTTGAAATTTACACACGACTTTCACTACATAGACCAGAAATAATAAGTTCTCTCTAAAGCATCACCATTTATCCTGGCAAATATTTGAGTTTCTTTTGAAAATATGAATTTTCTTCACTAAAAATAGCATTTTCTAAACCTAATACCTGTTTTCATAACCAAAAGAAGATATTTTCTCTAGAAAATGATGCACTGTAGCATTATAGGATGCATTTCTACCAGAATACCCGTTTTCCTCTACAAATTATGGACATTTCCACCCAAAATGACAGTTTCTGTTAAAATTTTTACCATTTACACATGAATATCACCACTTCTTCCAGAAAGAAGAAGTTCTCACTTAAGTATCACTCCGTATTCTGGCAAAAATACATTTTTCTTACCTAAGAAAATGCTTTTCATTCCTGAGTATAGTATGTTCTAAACAACATATGGTTTTTAATTCCCAAAAGAAGATATTCTCTCTACTAAATGATACTTAGGAGCATAATATGACACATTGTTTCCAGAACACCAGTTTTACTCTACAAAATAAGGACAGTTCCACCCGAAATATCAATTTCTGTCAAAACATTAAAAATTTTCACACAAATATCACTACACATACCAGAAATAAAATGTTATCACTGAAGTATCACTAATTATCCTTGCAAAAATTTCATTTTCTTTCAAAAATAAAGCATTTCATTCCTAAAAATAGCATTTCTAAACAAAATACTGGTTTTCATACACAAAGAAAGACTTTATCCCTACAGAATGATGCTTTGGAGCCTAATAGAATACAGTGATTCAAGAATTCCCAAATTCCTCTACAAAATAAGGACATTCCCACCAGAAATAGCAAGTTGTGTCATAATGTAGAAAACTTTCACACTAATATCCTTGCTTATCTCAGAAATAAAAAGGAATCTCATAAGTATCACTAATTATCCTTTCAAATATTTCATTTTCTTACCAAACTAATGCTTTTCATTCCTAAAAATAGCATTTTCTAAACAAAATACTGGTTTTCATCCCCAAAGGTAGACATTATCTCTACAGAATGTTCCTTTGGAGCATAATAGAATACAGTGTTTCATGAATTCCTGTATTCCTCTACAAAATAAGGACATTTCCACCCAAAATATCAATTTCTGTCAAGATTTAGAGAACTTTGACATTAATAGCAGTACTTATCCCAGAAAAAAAAAAAAAAAGGTACATTCTTGAGTATCACTTCTTATCCTTGCAAAAATACATTTTTCTTAACAAATACAATGCTTTTCAGCCCTAAAAATATCATTTTCTCCCCAAAATACTGGGTTTCATCCTCAAAAGAAGGCAGTTCCTCTAAAAAATGAATATTTGCAGCATAATATGATACATTGTTTACAGAATACCGGAACTCCTCTTTCAAATAAGGACACTTTCCCCCTAAAGATCAATTTCTGTTCTAATTTTTGAAATTTACACACGACTTTCACTACATAGACCAGAAATAATAAGTTCTCTCTAAAGCATCACCATTTATCCTGGCGAATATTTGAGTTTCTTTTGAAAATATGAATTTTCTTCACTAAAAATAGCATTTTCTAAACCTAATACCTGTTTTCATAACCAAAAGAAGATATTTTCTCTAGAAAATGATGCACTGTAGCATTATAGGATGCATTTCTACCAGAATACCCGTTTTCCTCTACAAATTATGGACATTTCCACCCAAAATGACAGTTTCTGTTAAAATTTTTACCATTTACACATGAATATCACCACTTCTTCCAGAAAGAAGAAGTTCTCTCTTAAGTATCACTCCGTATTCTGGCAAAAATACATTTTTCTTACCTAAGAAAATGCTTTTCATTCCTGAGTATAGTATGTTCTAAACAACATATGGTTTTTAATTCCCAAAAGAAGATATTCTCTCTACTAAATGATACTTAGGAGCATAATATGACACATTGTTTCCAGAACACCAGTTTTACTCTACAAAATAAGGACAGTTCCACCCGAAATATCAATTTCTGTCAAAACATTAAAAATTTTCACACGAATATCACTACACATACCAGAAATAAAAAGTTATCACTGAAGTATCACTAATTATCCTTGCAAAAATTTCATTTTCTTTCAAAAATAAAGCATTTCATTCCTAAAAATAGCATTTCTAAACAAAATACTGGTTTTCATACACAAAGAAAGACTTTATCCCTACAGAATGATGCTTTGGAGCCTAATAGAATACAGTGATTCAAGAATTCCCAAATTCCTCTACAAAATAAGGACATTCCCACCAGAAATAGCAAGTTGTGTCATAATGTAGAAAACTTTCACACTAATATCCTTGCTTATCTCAGAAATAAAAAGGAATCTCATAAGTATCACTAATTATCCTTTCAAATATTTCATTTTCTTACCAAACTAATGCTTTTCATTCCTAAAAATAGCATTTTCTAAACAAAATACTGGTTTTCATCCCCAAAGGTAGACATTATCTCTACAGAATGTTCCTTTGGAGCATAATAGAATACAGTGTTTCATGAATTCCTGTATTCCTCTACAAAATAAGGACATTTCCACCCAAAATATCAATTTCTGTCAAGATTTAGAGAACTTTGACATTAATAGCAGTACTTATCCCAGAAAAAAAAAAAAAAGGTACATTCTTGAGTATCATTTCTTATCCTTGCAAAAATACATTTTTCTTAACAAATACAATGCTTTTCAGCCCTAAAAATATCATTTTCTCCCCAAAATACTGGGTTTCATCCTCAAAAGAAGACAGTTCCTCTAAAAAATGAATATTTGCAGCATAATATGATACATTGTTTACAGAATACCGGAACTCCTCTTTCAAATAAGGACACTTTCCCCCTAAAGATCAATTTCTGTTCTAATTTTTGAAATTTACACACGACTTTCACTACATAGACCAGAAATAATAAGTTCTCTCTAAAGCATCACCATTTATCCTGGCAAATATTTGAGTTTCTTTTGAAAATATGAATTTTCTTCACTAAAAATAGCATTTTCTAAACCTAATACCTGTTTTCATAACCAAAAGAAGATATTTTCTCTAGAAAATGATGCACTGTAGCATTATAGGATGCATTTCTACCAGAATACCCGTTTTCCTCTACAAATTATGGACATTTCCACCCAAAATGACAGTTTCTGTTAAAATTTTTACCATTTACACATGAATATCACCACTTCTTCCAGAAAGAAGAAGTTCTCTCTTAAGTATCACTCCGTATTCTGGCAAAAATACATTTTTCTTACCTAAGAAAATGCTTTTCATTCCTGAGTATAGTATGTTCTAAACAACATATGGTTTTTAATTCCCAAAAGAAGATATTCTCTCTACTAAATGATACTTAGGAGCATAATATGACACATTGTTTCCAGAACACCAGTTTTACTCTACAAAATAAGGACAGTTCCACCCGAAATATCAATTTCTGTCAAAACATTAAAAATTTTCACACGAATATCACTACACATACCAGAAATAAAAAGTTATCACTGAAGTATCACTAATTATCCTTGCAAAAATTTCATTTTCTTTCAAAAATAAAGCATTTCATTCCTAAAAATAGCATTTCTAAACAAAATACTGGTTTTCATACACAAAGAAAGACTTTATCCCTACAGAATGATGCTTTGGAGCCTAATAGAATACAGTGATTCAAGAATTCCCAAATTCCTCTACAAAATAAGGACATTCCCACCAGAAATAGCAAGTTGTGTCATAATGTAGAAAACTTTCACACTAATATCCTTGCTTATCTCAGAAATAAAAAGGAATCTCATAAGTATCACTAATTATCCTTTCAAATATTTCATTTTCTTACCAAACTAATGCTTTTCATTCCTAAAAATAGCATTTTCTAAACAAAATACTGGTTTTCATCCCCAAAGGTAGACATTATCTCTACAGAATGTTCCTTTGGAGCATAATAGAATACAGTGTTTCATGAATTCCTGTATTCCTCTACAAAATAAGGACATTTCCACCCAAAATATCAATTTCTGTCAAGATTTAGAGAACTTTGACATTAATAGCAGTACTTATCCCAGAAAAAAAAAAAAAAAAAGGTACATTCTTGAGTATCATTTCTTATCCTTGCAAAAATACATTTTTCTTAACAAATACAATGCTTTTCAGCCCTAAAAATATCATTTTCTCCCCAAAATACTGGGTTTCATCCTCAAAAGAAGACAGTTCCTCTAAAAAATGAATATTTGCAGCATAATATGATACATTGTTTACAGAATACCGGAACTCCTCTTTCAAATAAGGACACTTTCCCCCTAAAGATCAATTTCTGTTCTAATTTTTGAAATTTACACACGACTTTCACTACATAGACCAGAAATAATAGGTTCTCTCTAAAGCATCACCATTTATCCTGGCGAATATTTGAGTTTCTTTTGAAAATATGAATTTTCTTCACTAAAAATAGCATTTTCTAAACCTAATACCTGTTTTCATAACCAAAAGAAGATATTTTCTCTAGAAAATGATGCACTGTAGCATTATAGGATGCATTTCTACCAGAATACCCGTTTTCCTCTACAAATTATGGACATTTCCACCCAAAATGACAGTTTCTGTTAAAATTTTTACCATTTACACATGAATATCACCACTTCTTCCAGAAAGAAGAAGTTCTCTCTTAAGTATCACTCCGTATTCTGGCAAAAATACATTTTTCTTACCTAAGAAAATGCTTTTCATTCCTGAGTATAGTATGTTCTAAACAACATATGGTTTTTAATTCCCAAAAGAAGATATTCTCTCTACTAAATGATACTTAGGAGCATAATATGACACATTGTTTCCAGAACACCAGTTTTACTCTACAAAATAAGGACAGTTCCACCCGAAATATCAATTTCTGTCAAAACACTAAAAATTTTCACACGAATATCACTACACATACCAGAAATAAAAAGTTATCACTGAAGTATCACTAATTATCCTTGCAAAAATTTCATTTTCTTTCAAAAATAAAGCATTTCATTCCTAAAAATAGCATTTCTAAACAAAATACTGGTTTTCATACACAAAGAAAGACTTTATCCCTACAGAATGATGCTTTGGAGCCTAATAGAATACAGTGATTCAAGAATTCCCAAATTCCTCTACAAAATAAGGACATTCCCACCAGAAATAGCAAGTTGTGTCATAATGTAGAAAACTTTCACACTAATATCCTTGCTTATCTCAGAAATAAAAAGGAATCTCATAAGTATCACTAATTATCCTTTCAAATATTTCATTTTCTTACCAAACTAATGCTTTTCATTCCTAAAAATAGCATTTTCTAAACAAAATACTGGTTTTCATCCCCAAAGGTAGACATTATCTCTACAGAATGTTCCTTTGGAGCATAATAGAATACAGTGTTTCATGAATTCCTGTATTCCTCTACAAAATAAGGACATTTCCACCCAAAATATCAATTTCTGTCAAGATTTAGAGAACTTTGACATTAATAGCAGTACTTATCCCAGAAAAAAAAAAAAAAAAGGTACATTCTTGAGTATCACTTCTTATCCTTGCAAAAATACATTTTTCTTAACAAATACAATGCTTTTCAGCCCTAAAAATATCATTTTCTCCCCAAAATACTGGGTTTCATCCTCAAAAGAAGACAGTTCCTCTAAAAAATGAATATTTGCAGCATAATATGATACATTGTTTACAGAATACCGGAACTCCTCTTTCAAATAAGGACACTTTCCCCCTAAAGATCAATTTCTGTTCTAATTTTTGAAATTTACACACGACTTTCACTACATAGACCAGAAATAATAAGTTCTCTCTAAAGCATCACCATTTATCCTGGCAAATATTTGAGTTTCTTTTGAAAGTATGAATTTTCTTCACTAAAAATAGCATTTCCTAAACCTAATACCTGTTTTCATAACCAAAAGAAGATATTTTCTCTAGAAAATGATGCACTGTAGCATTATAGGATGCATTTCTACCAGAATACCCGTTTTCCTCTACAAATTATGGACATTTCCACCCAAAATGACAGTTTCTGTTAAAATTTTTACCATTTACACATGAATATCACCACTTCTTCCAGAAAGAAGAAGTTCTCTCTTAAGTATCACTCCGTATTCTGGCAAAAATACATTTTTCTTACCTAAGAAAATGCTATTCATTCCTGAGTATAGTATGTTCTAAACAACATATGGTTTTTAATTCCCAAAAGAAGATATTCTCTCTACTAAATGATACTTAGGAGCATAATATGACACATTGTTTCCAGAACACCAGTTTTACTCTACAAAATAAGGACAGTTCCACCCGAAATATCAATTTCTGTCAAAACATTAAAAATTTTCACACGAATATCACTACACATACCAGAAATAAAAAGTTATCACTGAAGTATCACTAATTATCCTTGCAAAAATTTCATTTTCTTTCAAAAATAAAGCATTTCATTCCTAAAAATAGCATTTCTAAACAAAATACTGGTTTTCATACACAAAGAAAGACTTTATCCCTACAGAATGATGCTTTGGAGCCTAATAGAATACAGTGATTCAAGAATTCCCAAATTCCTCTACAAAATAAGGACATTCCCACCAGAAATAGCAAGTTGTGTCATAATGTAGAAAACTTTCACACTAATATCCTTGCTTATCTCAGAAATAAAAAGGAATCTCATAAGTATCACTAATTATCCTTTCAAATATTTCATTTTCTTACCAAACTAATGCTTTTCATTCCTAAAAATAGCATTTTCTAAACAAAATACTGGTTTTCATCCCCAAAGGTAGACATTATCTCTACAGAATGTTCCTTTGGAGCATAATAGAATACAGTGTTTCATGAATTCCTGTATTCCTCTGCAAAATAAGGACATTTCCACCCAAAATATCAATTTCTGTCAAGATTTAGAGAACTTTGACATTAATAGCAGTACTTATCCCAGAAAAAAAAAAAAAAGGTACATTCTTGAGTATCACTTCTTATCCTTGCAAAAATACATTTTTCTTAACAAATACAATGCTTTTCAGCCCTAAAAATATCATTTTCTCCCCAAAATACTGGGTTTCATCCTCAAAAGAAGACAGTTCCTCTAAAAAATGAATATTTGCAGCATAATATGATACATTGTTTACAGAATACCGGAACTCCTCTTTCAAATAAGGACACTTTCCCCCTAAAGATCAATTTCTGTTCTAATTTTTGAAATTTACACACGACTTTCACTACATAGACCAGAAATAATAAGTTCTCTCTAAAGCATCACCATTTATCCTGGCAAATATTTGAGTTTCTTTTGAAAGTATGAATTTTCTTCACTAAAAATAGCATTTCCTAAACCTAATACCTGTTTTCATAACCAAAAGAAGATATTTTCTCTAGAAAATGATGCACTGTAGCATTATAGGATGCATTTCTACCAGAATACCCGTTTTCCTCTACAAATTATGGACATTTCCACCCAAAATGACAGTTTCTGTTAAAATTTTTACCATTTACACATGAATATCACCACTTCTTCCAGAAAGAAGAAGTTCTCTCTTAAGTATCACTCCGTATTCTGGCAAAAATACATTTTTCTTACCTAAGAAAATGCTTTTCATTCCTGAGTATAGTATGTTCTAAACAACATATGGTTTTTAATTCCCAAAAGAAGATATTCTCTCTACTAAATGATACTTAGGAGCATAATATGACACATTGTTTCCAGAACACCAGTTTTACTCTACAAAATAAGGACAGTTCCACCCGAAATATCAATTTCTGTCAAAACATTAAAAATTTTCACACGAATATCACTACACATACCAGAAATAAAAAGTTATCACTGAAGTATCACTGATTATCCTTGCAAAAATTTCATTTTCTTTCAAAAATAAAGCATTTCATTCCTAAAAATAGCATTTCTAAACAAAATACTGGTTTTCATACACAAAGAAAGACTTTATCCCTACAGAATGATGCTTTGGAGCCTAATAGAATACAGTGATTCAAGAATTCCAAAATTCCTCTACAGAATAAGGACATTCCCACCAGAAATAGCAAGTTGTGTCATAATGTAGAAAACTTTCACACTAATATCCTTGCTTATCTCAGAAATAAAAAGGAATCTCATAAGTATCACTAATTATCCTTTCAAATATTTCATTTTCTTACCAAACTAATGCTTTTCATTCCTAAAAATAGCATTTTCTAAACAAAATACTGGTTTTCATCCCCAAAGGTAGACATTATCTCTACAGAATGTTCCTTTGGAGCATAATAGAATACAGTGTTTCATGAATTCCTGTATTCCTCTGCAAAATAAGGACATTACCACCCAAAATATCAATTTCTGTCAAGATTTAGAGAACTTTGACATTAATAGCAGTACTTATCCCAGAAAAAAAAAAAAAAGGTACATTCCTGAGTATCACTTCTTATCCTTGCAAAAATACATTTTTCTTAACAAATACAATGCTTTCCAGCCCTAAAAATATCATTTTCTCCCCAAAATACTGGGTTTCATCCTCAAAAGAAGACAGTTCCTCTAAAAAATGAATATTTGCAGCATAATATGATACATTGTTTACAGAATACCGGAACTCCTCTTTCAAATAAGGACACTTTCCCCCTAAAGATCAATTTCTGTTCTAATTTTTGAAATTTACACACGACTTTCACTACATAGACCAGAAATAATAAGTTCTCTCTAAAGCATCACCGTTTATCCTGGCAAATATTTGAGTTTCTTTTGAAAATATGAATTTTCTTCACTAAAAATAGCATTTTCTAAACCTAATACCTGTTTTCATAACCAAAAGAAGATATTTTCTCTAGAAAATGATGCACGGTAGCATTATAGGATGCATTTCTACCAGAATACCCGTTTTCCTCTACAAATTATGGACATTTCCACCCAAAATGACAGTTTCTGTTAAAATTTTTACCATTTACACATGAATATCACCACTTCTTCCAGAAAGAAGAAGTTCTCTCTTAAGTATCACTCCGTATTCTGGCAAAAATACATTTTTCTTACCTAAGAAAATGCTATTCATTCCTGAGTATAGTATGTTCTAAACAACATATGGTTTTTAATTCCCAAAAGAAGATATTCTCTCTACTAAATGATACTTAGGAGCATAATATGACACATTGTTTCCAGAACACCAGTTTTACTCTACAAAATAAGGACAGTTCCACCCGAAATATCAATTTCTGTCAAAACATTAAAAATTTTCACACGAATATCACTACACATACCAGAAATAAAAAGTTATCACTGAAGTATCACTAATTATCCTTGCAAAAATTTCATTTTCTTTCAAAAATAAAGCATTTCATTCCTAAAAATAGCATTTCTAAACAAAATACTGGTTTTCATACACAAAGAAAGACTTTATCCCTACAGAATGATGCTTTGGAGCCTAATAGAATACAGTGATTCAAGAATTCCCAAATTCCTCTACAAAATAAGGACATTCCCACCAGAAATAGCAAGTTGTGTCATAATGTAGAAAACTTTCACACTAGTATCCTTGCTTATCTCAGAAATAAAAAGGAATCTCATAAGTATCACTAATTATCCTTTCAAATATTTCATTTTCTTACCAAACTAATGCTTTTCATTCCTAAAAATAGCATTTTCTAAACAAAATACTGGTTTTCATCCCCAAAGGTAGACATTATCTCTACAGAATGTTCCTTTGGAGCATAATAGAATACAGTGTTTCATGAATTCCTGTATTCCTCTGCAAAATAAGGACATTTCCACCCAAAATATCAATTTCTGTCAAGATTTAGAGAACTTTGACATTAATAGCAGTACTTATCCCAGAAAAAAAAAAAAAGGTACATTCTTGAGTATCACTTCTTATCCTTGCAAAAATACATTTTTCTTAACAAATACAATGCTTTTCAGCCCTAAAAATATCATTTTCTCCCCAAAATACTGGGTTTCATCCTCAAAAGAAGACAGTTCCTCTAAAAAATGAATATTTGCAGCATAATATGATACATTGTTTACAGAATACCGGAACTCCTCTTTCAAATAAGGACACTTTCCCCCTAAAGATCAATTTCTGTTCTAATTTTTGAAATTTACACACGACTTTCACTACATAGACCAGAAATAATAAGTTCTCTCTAAAGCATCACCGTTTATCCTGGCAAATATTTGAGTTTCTTTTGAAAATATGAATTTTCTTCACTAAAAATAGCATTTTCTAAACCTAATACCTGTTTTCATAACCAAAAGAAGATATTTTCTCTAGAAAATGATGCACTGTAGCATTATAGGATGCATTTCTACCAGAATACCCGTTTTCCTCTACAAATTATGGACATTTCCACCCAAAATGACAGTTTCTGTTAAAATTTTTACCATTTACACATGAATATCACCACTTCTTCCAGAAAGAAGAAGTTCTCTCTTAAGTATCACTCCGTATTCTGGCAAAAATACATTTTTCTTACCTAAGAAAATGCTTTTCATTCCTGAGTATAGTATGTTCTAAACAACATATGGTTTTTAATTCCCAAAAGAAGATATTCTCTCTACTAAATGATACTTAGGAGCATAATATGACACATTGTTTCCAGAACACCAGTTTTACTCTACAAAATAAGGACAGTTCCACCCGAAATATCAATTTCTGTCAAAACATTAAAAATTTTCACACGAATATCACTACACATACCAGAAATAAAAAGTTATCACTGAAGTATCACTGATTATCCTTGCAAAAATTTCATTTTCTTTCAAAAATAAAGCATTTCATTCCTAAAAATAGCATTTCTAAACAAAATACTGGTTTTCATACACAAAGAAAGACTTTATCCCTACAGAATGATGCTTTGGAGCCTAATAGAATACAGTGATTCAAGAATTCCCAAATTCCTCTACAAAATAAGGACATTCCCACCAGAAATAGCAAGTTGTGTCATAATGTAGAAAACTTTCACACTAATATCCTTGCTTATCTCAGAAATAAAAAGGAATCTCATAAGTATCACTAATTATCCTTTCAAATATTTCATTTTCTTACCAAACTAATGCTTTTCATTCCTAAAAATAGCATTTTCTAAACAAAATACTGGTTTTCATCCCCAAAGGTAGACATTATCTCTACAGAATGTTCCTTTGGAGCATAATAGAATACAGTGTTTCATGAATTCCTGTATTCCTCTACAAAATAAGGACATTTCCACCCAAAATATCAATTTCTGTCAAGATTTAGAGAACTTTGACATTAATAGCAGTACTTATCCCAGAAAAAAAAAAAAAGGTACATTCTTGAGTATCACTTCTTATCCTTGCAAAAATACATTTTTCTTAACAAATACAATGCTTTTCAGCCCTAAAAATATCATTTTCTCCCCAAAATACTGGGTTTCATCCTCAAAAGAAGACAGTTCCTCTAAAAAATGAATATTTGCAGCATAATATGATACATTGTTTACAGAATACCGGAACTCCTCTTTCAAATAAGGACACTTTCCCCCTAAAGATCAATTTCTGTTCTAATTTTTGAAATTTACACACGACTTTCACTACATAGACCAGAAATAATAAGTTCTCTCTAAAGCATCACCATTTATCCTGGCAAATATTTGAGTTTCTTTTGAAAATATGAATTTTCTTCACTAAAAATAGCATTTCCTAAACCTAATACCTGTTTTCATAACCAAAAGAAGATATTTTCTCTAGAAAATGATGCACTGTAGCATTATAGGATGCATTTCTACCAGAATACCCGTTTTCCTCTACAAATTATGGACATTTCCACCCAAAATGACAGTTTCTGTTAAAATTTTTACCATTTACACATGAATATCACCACTTCTTCCAGAAAGAAGAAGTTCTCTCTTAAGTATCACTCCGTATTCTGGCAAAAATACATTTTTCTTACCTAAGAAAATGCTTTTCATTCCTGAGTATAGTATGTTCTAAACAACATATGGTTTTTAATTCCCAAAAGAAGATATTCTCTCTACTAAATGATACTTAGGAGCATAATATGACACATTGTTTCCAGAACACCAGTTTTACTCTACAAAATAAGGACAGTTCCACCCGAAATATCAATTTCTGTCAAAACATTAAAAATTTTCACACGAATATCACTACACATACCAGAAATAAAAAGTTATCACTGAAGTATCACTAATTATCCTTGCAAAAATTTCATTTTCTTTCAAAAATAAAGCATTTCATTCCTAAAAATAGCATTTCTAAACAAAATACTGGTTTTCATACACAAAGAAAGACTTTATCCCTACAGAATGATGCTTTGGAGCCTAATAGAATACAGTGATTCAAGAATTCCCAAATTCCTCTACAAAATAAGGACATTCCCACCAGAAATAGCAAGTTGTGTCATAATGTAGAAAACTTTCACACTAATATCCTTGCTTATCTCAGAAATAAAAAGGAATCTCATAAGTATCACTAATTATCCTTTCAAATATTTCATTTTCTTACCAAACTAATGCTTTTCATTCCTAAAAATAGCATTTTCTAAACAAAATACTGGTTTTCATCCCCAAAGGTAGACATTATCTCTACAGAATGTTCCTTTGGAGCATAATAGAATACAGTGTTTCATGAATTCCTGTATTCCTCTGCAAAATAAGGACATTTCCACCCAAAATATCAATTTCTGTCAAGATTTAGAGAACTTTGACATTAATAGCAGTACTTATCCCAGAAAAAAAAAAAAAAGGTACATTCTTGAGTATCACTTCTTATCCTTGCAAAAATACATTTTTCTTAACAAATACAATGCTTTTCAGCCCTAAAAATATCATTTTCTCCCCAAAATACTGGGTTTCATCCTCAAAAGAAGACAGTTCCTCTAAAAAATGAATATTTGCAGCATAATATGATACATTGTTTACAGAATACCGGAACTCCTCTTTCAAATAAGGACACTTTCCCCCTAAAGATCAATTTCTGTTCTAATTTTTGAAATTTACACACGACTTTCACTACATAGACCAGAAATAATAAGTTCTCTCTAAAGCATCACCATTTATCCTGGCAAATATTTGAGTTTCTTTTGAAAATATGAATTTTCTTCACTAAAAATAGCATTTTCTAAACCTAATACCTGTTTTCATAACCAAAAGAAGATATTTTCTCTAGAAAATGATGCACTGTAGCATTATAGGATGCATTTCTACCAGAATACCCGTTTTCCTCTACAAATTATGGACATTTCCACCCAAAATGACAGTTTCTGTTAAAATTTTTACCATTTACACATGAATATCACCACTTCTTCCAGAAAGAAGAAGTTCTCTCTTAAGTATCACTCCGTATTCTGGCAAAAATACATTTTTCTTACCTAAGAAAATGCTATTCATTCCTGAGTATAGTATGTTCTAAACAACATATGGTTTTTAATTCCCAAAAGAAGATATTCTCTCTACTAAATGATACTTAGGAGCATAATATGACACATTGTTTCCAGAACACCAGTTTTACTCTACAAAATAAGGACAGTTCCACCCGAAATATCAATTTCTGTCAAAACATTAAAAATTTTCACACGAATATCACTACACATACCAGAAATAAAAAGTTATCACTGAAGTATCACTAATTATCCTTGCAAAAATTTCATTTTCTTTCAAAAATAAAGCATTTCATTCCTAAAAATAGCATTTCTAAACAAAATACTGGTTTTCATACACAAAGAAAGACTTTATCCCTACAGAATGATGCTTTGGAGCCTAATAGAATACAGTGATTCAAGAATTCCCAAATTCCTCTACAAAATAAGGACATTCCCACCAGAAATAGCAAGTTGTGTCATAATGTAGAAAACTTTCACACTAATATCCTTGCTTATCTCAGAAATAAAAAGGAATCTCATAAGTATCACTAATTATCCTTTCAAATATTTCATTTTCTTACCAAACTAATGCTTTTCATTCCTAAAAATAGCATTTTCTAAACAAAATACTGGTTTTCATCCCCAAAGGTAGACATTATCTCTACAGAATGTTCCTTTGGAGCATAATAGAATACAGTGTTTCATGAATTCCTGTATTCCTCTGCAAAATAAGGACATTTCCACCCAAAATATCAATTTCTGTCAAGATTTAGAGAACTTTGACATTAATAGCAGTACTTATCCCAGAAAAAAAAAAAAAAGGTACATTCTTGAGTATCATTTCTTATCCTTGCAAAAATACATTTTTCTTAACAAATACAATGCTTTTCAGCCCTAAAAATATCATTTTCTCCCCAAAATACTGGGTTTCATCCTCAAAAGAAGACAGTTCCTCTAAAAAATGAATATTTGCAGCATAATATGATACATTGTTTACAGAATACCGGAACTCCTCTTTCAAATAAGGACACTTTCCCCCTAAAGATCAATTTCTGTTCTAATTTTTGAAATTTACACACGACTTTCACTACATAGACCAGAAATAATAAGTTCTCTCTAAAGCATCACCATTTATCCTGGCAAATATTTGAGTTTCTTTTGAAAATATGAATTTTCTTCACTAAAAATAGCATTTTCTAAACCTAATACCTGTTTTCATAACCAAAAGAAGATATTTTCTCTAGAAAATGATGCACTGTAGCATTATAGGATGCATTTCTACCAGAATACCCGTTTTCCTCTACAAATTATGGACATTTCCACCCAAAATGACAGTTTCTGTTAAAATTTTTACCATTTACACATGAATATCACCACTTCTTCCAGAAAGAAGAAGTTCTCTCTTGAGTATCACTCCGTATTCTGGCAAAAATACATTTTTCTTACCTAAGAAAATGCTTTTCATTCCTGAGTATAGTATGTTCTAAACAACATATGGTTTTTAATTCCCAAAAGAAGATATTCTCTCTACTAAATGATACTTAGGAGCATAATATGACACATTGTTTCCAGAACACCAGTTTTACTCTACAAAATAAGGACAGTTCCACCCGAAATATCAATTTCTGTCAAAACATTAAAAATTTTCACACAAATATCACTACACATACCAGAAATAAAAAGTTATCACTGAAGTATCACTAATTATCCTTGCAAAAATTTCATTTTCTTTCAAAAATAAAGCATTTCATTCCTAAAAATAGCATTTCTAAACAAAATACTGGTTTTCATACACAAAGAAAGACTTTATCCCTACAGAATGATGCTTTGGAGCCTAATAGAATACAGTGATTCAAGAATTCCCAAATTCCTCTACAAAATAAGGACATTCCCACCAGAAATAGCAAGTTGTGTCATAATGTAGAAAACTTTCACACTAATATCCTTGCTTATCTCAGAAATAAAAAGGAATCTCATAAGTATCACTAATTATCCTTTCAAATATTTCATTTTCTTACCAAACTAATGCTTTTCATTCCTAAAAATAGCATTTTCTAAACAAAATACTGGTTTTCATCCCCAAAGGTAGACATTATCTCTACAGAATGTTCCTTTGGAGCATAATAGAATACAGTGTTTCATGAATTCCTGTATTCCTCTACAAAATAAGGACATTTCCACCCAAAATAACAATTTCTGTCAAGATTTAGAGAACTTTGACATTAATAGCAGTACTTATCCCAGAAAAAAAAAAAAAAAGGTACATTCTTGAGTATCACTTCTTATCCTTACAAAAATACATTTTTCTTAACAAATACAATGCTTTTCAGCCCTAAAAATATCATTTTCTCCCCAAAATACTGGGTTTCATCCTCAAAAGAAGACAGTTCCTCTAAAAAATGAATATTTGCAGCATAATATGATACATTGTTT
The DNA here is from genome assembly GCF_054131305.1 of Coturnix japonica. Taxonomy (NCBI): domain Eukaryota; kingdom Metazoa; phylum Chordata; class Aves; order Galliformes; family Phasianidae; genus Coturnix; species Coturnix japonica. The sequence continues at coordinate 8,238,670 of NC_140691.1, read as the reverse complement.
ACAGAATACCGGAACTCCTCTTTCAAATAAGGACACTTTCCCCCTAAAGATCAATTTCTGTTCTAATTTTTGAAATTTACACACGACTTTCACTACATAGACCAGAAATAATAAGTTCTCTCTAAAGCATCACCATTTATCCTGGCAAATATTTGAGTTTCTTTTGAAAATATGAATTTTCTTCACTAAAAATAGCATTTTCTAAACCTAATACCTGTTTTCATAACCAAAAGAAGATATTTTCTCTAGAAAATGATGCACTCTAGCATTATAGGATGCATTTCTACCAGAATACCCATTTTCCTCTACAAATTATGGACATTTCCACCCAAAATGACAGTTTCTGTTAAAATTTTTACCATTTACACATGAATATCACCACTTCTTCCAGAAAGAAGAAGTTCTCTCTTAAGTATCACTCCGTATTCTGGCAAAAATACATTTTTCTTACCTAAGAAAATGCTTTTCATTCCTAAGAATAGCATATTCTTAACCACATCTGCTTTTCATCACCAAAAGTAGAAATTTTCCCTACAGAATGATGCTTTGGAGCATAATAGAATACAGTGTTTCTAGAATTCCCAAATTCCTCTACCAAATAAGGACATTCCCACCAGAAATATCAATTTATGTCAAAATTTAGAAAACTTTCACATTAATATCCTTGCTTATCTCAGAAATAAAAAGGAATCTCCTAAGTATCACTAATTATCCTTGCAAAAATTTCATTTTCTTGCCAAAATAATTCTTTTCATTCCTAAAAATAGCATTTTCTAAACAAAATACTGGTTTTCATACACAAAGGTAGACATTATCTCTACAAAATTATGCTTTGGAGCATAACATGGTAGATTGTTTCCAGAATTCCTGTATTCCTTTACAAAATTAGGACATTTCCACCCGAAATATCGATTTCTGTCAAGATATAGAGAACTTTGACACCAATTGCTGTACTTATCTCTGAAAGAAATAAAAAGTTCATTCTTGATCATCACTCTTTATCCTTGCAAAAATACATTTTTCTTACCAAATAAAATGATTTTCATTCCTAAAAATTGCATTTTCTAAACCAAATAATGGTTTTCATCCCCAAAGAAGACATTTTCTTTACTGAATGTTGGTTTGTGGATAAGAGAATACATTATTTCAGGAATTCTTGTTTTCCTCTGCAAAATAAAAGACATTTCTACCCCAGTTATCTGTCTCCAGATGCAGGTCAACCCAATGCTGTCATGACTTGAGCAGGTTGCCCTCCCTTTGCTGCTTAACCCAGTACTGCCATGCCATGTGCAGGGTGCCCTCCATCCAGCAGCAGCTCAACCCAATGCTGCCATGCTATGTGCAGGGTGCCATCCAGATGCAGCTCAACCCAGTGCTGCCATGCCATGTGCAGGTTGCCCTCCATCCAGCTGCAGCTCAACCCAATGCTGCTCGTCCATTCATTGCTCACCTGCTTCTGCTCCTGCAGCAGCTTCACACACTGCAGCGCTGTTAATGTTCCGCTGGCAAATTGGGCCCGCATTGCTGCACCACTCACACAGCTCCTTGCAGGACCTGAACCAATTGCAGAATGGGGCCGGTGGGTTCCGTGCTGAGCCACTGCCCCTTCCCCACCCTGGGTGGCTTCTATGAGGTCAGAGTGTCATTGTGACACACCAGCACAGGAGGGTCCTTGAAGGTCACAGTGGGTTTGTGTCTATGTTGGGTTTGGGTTTGAGGATTGGATTTGGGGTAGGGTTGGTTTTAGCTTTGGAGTTTGGTTTTGTGTCTATGTTGGGTTTAGGTTTGGGGTTTGGGTTTGGGGTAGCTGTGGTTTTAGGTTTGGGGTTTGGGCTTGGGGCAGGGTTGGTTTTAGGTTTGGGGTTTGGGTTTGGGATAGGATTGGTTTTAGGTTTGGGGTTTGGGTTCAGGGTAGGGTTGGTTTTAGGTTTGGGGTTTGGGTTTGGGGTAGGGTTGGTTTTGGTTTGGGTTTGGAGTAGGGTTGGTTTTAGGTTTGGGGTTTGGGTTTGGGGTAGGGTTGGTTTTAGCTTTGGGGTTTGGTTTTGTGTCTATATTGGGTTTAGGTTTGGGGTTTGGGTTTGGGGCAGGGTTGGTTTTAGGTTTGGGGTTTGCGTTTGGGATAGGGTTGGTTTTAGGTTTGGGGTTTGGGTTCAGGGTAGGGTTGGTTTTAGGTTTGGGGTTTGGGTTTGGGGTAGGGTTGGTTTTGGGTTGGGTTTGGGGTAGGGTTGGTTTTAGGTTTGGGGTTTGGGTTTGTGTCTGTGTTCAGTTTGGGGTAGCTGTGGTTTTAGCTTTGGGGTTTGCATTTGGGGCAGGGTTGGTTTTAGGTTTGGGGTTTGGGTTTGGGGTAGGGTTGGTTTTGGGTTGGGTTTGGGGTAGGGTTGGTTTTAGGTTTGGGGTTTGGGTTTGGGGTAGGGTTGGTTTTAGATTTGGATTAGGGTTTGTGTCTATGTTCAGTTTGGGATAGGATTGGTTTTAGGTTTGGGGTTTGGGTTTGTGTCTGTGTTCAGTTTGGGGTAGGGCTGCTTTTAGGTTTGGGGTTTGGGCTTGGGGTAGGGTTGGTTTTAGATTTGGATTAGGGTTGAGGGTAGGGTTGGTTTTAGATTTGGATTAGGGTTCAGGGTAAGGTTGGTTTTAGGTTTGGGGTTTGGGTTTGTGTCTATGTTGGGTTTGGGGTAGGGTTGGTTTTAGGTTTGGGGTTTGGGTTTGTGTCTGTGTTCAGTTTGGGGTAGCTGTGGTTTTAGCTTTGGGGTTTGCGTTTGGGGCAGGGTTGGTTTTAGGTCTGGGGTTTGGGTTTGGGATATGGTTGGTTTTACGTTTGGGGTTTGGGTTTGGGGTAGGGTTGGTTTTGGGTTTGGGTTTTTGGTTTGGGGTAGGGTTGGTTTTAGATTTGGATTTGGGTTTGGGGCAGGGTTGGTTTTAGATTTGGATTAGAGTTCAGGGTAGGGTTGGTTTTAGGTTTGGGATTTGGGTTTGTGTCTATGTTGGGTTTGGGGTAGGCTTGCTTTTAGGTTTTAGGTTTGGGGTTTGGGGTAGGGTTGGTTTTCGATTTGGATTTGGCTTCAGGGTAGGGTTGGTTTTAGATTTGGATTAGGGTTCAGGGTAGGGTTGGGTTTAGCTTTGGGGTTTGGGTTTGTGTCTATGTTGGTTTTGGGGTTTCAGTTTGGGGTAGGGTTTGTTTTAGATTTGTGGTTTGCGTTTGTATCTATGCTGGGTTTGGGTTAGGGGTACAGTTGGTTTTAGGTTTGGGGTTTGGGTTTGTGTCTATGTTGAGTTTGGGTTTGTGTCTGTGTTGGTTTATGGTTAGGCTTTGGCACTGGATTAGGGTAGGGTTGGGTTTGGGTTAGGCTTCGGCCTTGGATTAGGGTTCGGTTTTGGTTTAGGGTTTGGGATGGCATTTGGGTCAGAGTTAGGGTTGTGAATCATGCACAACTTAAGCAGATCCAACCTGAAGGACAAAGGCGCTGGAGTAAATGTCAGCTCAGGAACAGAACTGGGAGTGGGCCGCAGAGTTTGCTTTCAAGGGAAGATTGGACAGATGTGCTGCTGTTGAAAATAAGATTGCAGATGTGCTGGTGTTGAAGATAAGATGGCAGAACAGATGCCTCAGCTGGATGTAGCATCAACAGGAACCAGTTTGGGCACCCCCCCTTAGAGAGTTGGGCATTTATAGTGAGAATGGCTATTAGCCTTCATCCCACCACCACCAGAGATGTTCATTAATGCTTGGAATCTCTGCCCATGTCATTGGGATTAATGACCATGTATAGGCTATGCCTATCAATGGGTAGTCGCTGCAGTGATCCCCACGCACCCAGTGCTGCAATAAAGGGAACAGAACTCATTGGCGTGTCACATTCCTGTCTTGATTTCGTTGGCTTCACCATGGCCACAGCTTATAGGACTGGTCATAGATCAGCTTCCAAAGCCCCTTTTTTTAAAGGAGATGCCACAAAGCTGTACTGCCTGGTGGTGTTGTTGATCAGGTAGTAGAGAGCATTCAAAAGGCTCCAAATGATGCATTATAGAAAGCTGCAGCCACATCATGAATCCCTTCCCCTGCCCCCATCCCCAAATCCATCACCAATCAACCCCTCCATCCACGGCCCCAAATCCCCCCCTTCCATTTCTAGGAACCTATGAAGCTACATTGTGTGCCTCCGGTGGCACAGTGGTTAAGGACGCCACTTTGCAACACCAGAGGCCCGGGTTCAAATCTCCCCTGTGTCGCAAGTGGTAGAAGTGCCGCTCTGCTACACAGGAGGCTCAAATCCTGGGGGTTGGACTCGATGATCTCTAAGGTCCCTTCCAACCCGCATGAGACTGTGATACTCTGATACATCCATGGCCCCAGATCCATCTCCAATGAACCTTTATTCACAGCCCCAAATTCATCCCTCCATTTAGAGGAACCAATGAACCCCTTTATCCACAGCCCCAAATCCATCTCCAATGTACCTCCACCCATGACCCCAAACCCATCACCAATGAACCTTCATCCACCACCCCAAATCCATCCCTTCCATTTATAGGAACCAACGAACCCCTTCATTGATGGCCCCAAATCCTTCCCTTCCATTTATAGGAACCAATTAACCCCTCCATCCCATCCCCAACCCCCCACTTCCCCCTTCAGCCTCAACGCACAGAACTGACACATTGTGGGCCTAAAAATGAACCCAAAATCCAAACCCTAAATAAACAGGCCCAAAATGATGCAAAATGAACCCAAAACCAGACCCCAAATTAAGCCGTGGGGCTTCCAAACTCCACCTCAGCACCTTCCCACCTTTGGCTGCTTGATGCCCCCCATGGCAGCAGCTCTCCTGCCCTGCTGCAGCCTGTAGAGCATCTCCCCCCGGTTCCTCCTCATCTTTTCCTCATAGCTTCGGCCCTTTAAGGTCACGACGTCGCCATATTCCTCCTTCAGCTTCTTCATCACAGCCTTCAGTTCCCCTTCGTACCTCGTGAGCTCTGCATTCAGCTGTTGCCGTGTCTCACCAGGCCATGATGGGAGCCCATGTTGGCCTTGGAAGCCATTGGGGTTGGAGTCTGGGATCCCACGTTGACCTATAAAGAAGCCATTGGGGTTGGAGTCACAGCCACCCAGGAGGGGGGTTGAAGGCAGAGCACAGATGAGGGTCCTGCATCCTGAAGGAGCATCTGGTACAGAGCAGACACATCTGAAGGATGAGCTCCAGCATGGCTGGCACCAACAAGGAGCAACCCAGGATGAGCAAGAACGGCCCCAGGGTGGGAACTGCCTCTGGACAGACATGCAGTGACACTGAAGGTACACGTGCCCACAGCCACCAAGGGAGCGGTGCTGCAGCCAGTCTTGGGATGGAAATGGCACTTTCCATCTGCCACCTCCATCCTGCCCAGCAGTGGGAGGGGTGCCAGGAAGCAGCAGATGCAGAGTGTGACCTGCTTTTATTTTAATCTCCAGAGCGAGTTGCCGTCTGGGATGCCGTGGCAGCCTTTGTATGAGAGAATCATGGAACAATTGGAGCAGGAAGGAACCCCAAAAGGGCACCCGGTCCCACCGCCCTGCGGGGAACAGGGACACCTACCTCCAGATGAGGTTGCTCTGAGCCTGGTCCAGCCTGGCCTTGAAAGCCTGTCTGGGCACCCACCACCTCTCTGGGCAAGACATCCCAGTGCCTCACCACCCTCCAGCCAAATCCTTCTTCCTCCCATCCAAAGCCAATCTTCCCTCTTTCTGCCTGAAACTGTTTCCCCTCCTCCTATCCCAAGTGACCCTGCTAACAGCTTTAGAAAGCCTTCATGCAGCATGAAAACATGCCTGTGAGCAAACAAGGAGAGAGCAGCAAGGATTGCTGTTGCACTGCGTCACGCCGCTCACTGCCCTCTCCTCCCTTACCAACTCCCCAAAATAAAGCCCACCCCCCCCCCCCTTCAATATATACTCATTAATAACACACACACACACACCCTTTATATAGAAACCCGGAACGCAGCGTTGGGTGCGGCGCAGCCCCGGGGCAGGAAGCGCTGATGATGGGAGGGGGCTGGGCCATATACACTCATATGGGCCCGCCCCTAAGCTCTGCCCCCCTGCACGGAAGGACACAAAGTTCCCCTGTCGTGGCTGTGGGTGACCACTAGGGGGCGCCGTAGGCATAAAGATTGCCCCCCACGCCCCTTCCCCTTCAACCCAATTTGGTTCCAAAGAGACCCCCCCGCCCCCCCCATTAAACTGGGGTCTTAGAGTGCCCCCACTGACTCCAAATACCTCCCCCAACCCACCCTATAGACCCCAAACCCACCCCACTGCACCCTAATCCCACCCCACAGCCCCCAAACACCCCCCCAAGCCCACCTTAAAACCCCCAAAGTCCACCCCATAACCCCCAGATACCCCCCAAACCCACCCTATGGCCCCAAAATCCACCCCTCAGCCCCCAAATACTCCCTTAAACCTACAATATAGACCCCAAACCCACCCCACTGCACCCTAATCCCACCCCACAGCCCCCAAACACCCCCCAAACCCACCTTAAAACCCCCAAAGGCCACCCCATAACCCCCAGATACCCCCCAAACCCACCCTATGGACCCCAAATCCACCCCTCAGCCCCCAAATACCCCCTTAAACCCACCCTATGGATCTCAAATCCACCCCTTAGCTCCAAAATACCCCCTTAAACCATGCTGGAGCCTTGGGGGCGGCTGTTGGCGGCCCTCAGCCCACAAACCTCTTCCGCTCCCTCTGCCGTTCCCCCCCCTCCGCCCCACGCAACCAGGTCAGGCCTCTCCGGTCTCCACTCCCCCTTCCCCCCATTATCCCCAATGGGTCCGTGCCGTAACCCGCTCCCCCGGAGGGAACGCGTGCTCTGCAGAAATGAGTCCCCTGGGAAACGCGATCCGCTTCACTGGTGTTCCGCCCTTGCTTTGGTTCCTACGGCCTACAGAGCCGGAGGAAGGCGATCCCGGGAAGGGGGGGGGGGTGGTGTCCTCAGAGGGGTGGGGACGTGTCAGCTGTGTCTCCACGGAGGGCTGTGTGTCCCCCCCCTACAGGTGGAGCTGCTGCTGCTGCTGCTCGTGTACCCCCGTGGGCGCCCCCCCCCACCACCCAAAACGAAGGGGGGCTGCGGGGATACCTGAGAGTATTGGCTCGGGCGCCCGGCCCGCCCCGGCCCAAAGCGTGCAGCCGCTACCTGCGGCGTTTGGCTGCCCGGAGCCTGGGGGGGTTACGGGTGGGCTTTGGCACGATGGGGAGCCCCGGAGGGGGGTTACGGCTTTGCCTCCGTTTGGAGCCCGACAACGCGACCCCCCCTCATCGCCTCCACATCCTGCCGGTGCTGCTGCAGATGGGGGGGGGGGCTCAGGGCTGATCGGTGCGGTTGGAGTCGGGGGGAGCAGAATTAAGGCTCACCCTGCGCCCCTCCCGGTTTCCCCCCCACCCCCCACTCCTCCCGGTCAATGCCCTATTCAGCTCCTAAGGCCCCGGGCGATGGGGGGTGTCTCCGACTCCTCTTTGCCCCCCCTTCCTTTACCCGTAGCGGCTCAATTGCGACCCTCCCCCCACCTTGGGATGCCTCCAGGCGACGCCGCATGTTCGACGCCATGTGGGAAACGCTGGGAGTGGGACCCGAAAGCCAGTTGGTGTGAGAAGGGGCTCGGCCCCCCGCCGTCATCACCCCCTTCATGTTGGATGAAGGGGACGGAGATGGGGGGTGGGTGGCGGCCGCCTCGTTGCCCCCCCGTGGTCTGGCCATAGGAAATAATTCATCTCGATGGTTTTCTTATGGATTCATTTGCTTCCTCGAGGTTGTCCTGACATTTGGCAATTTCCTTCAGTAGCGTTTTGAGCCTTTTCACTTCTGCATCCTTCTGCTGTAGAAATATCACATTCCAAACAGGACGAACCAGATCATTTTAGAAACAATTACAAGCCAAGTTGCATTTTGGTGTTAAAAACAGCCATAGACTCATAGAATAGCCTGGGTTGAAAAGGACCACATTGTGCAGGGTCTCCAACCAGCAGACCAGGCTGCCCAGAGCCACATCCAGCCTGGCCTGGAATGCCTCCAGGGATGGAGCATCCACAACCTCAATGGGCAACCTGTTCCAGTGTGTCACCACCCTCTGTGTGAAAAACATCAACCTAATATCCAACCTAAACGTCCCCATATAACTTTAAAACCATTCCCCCTTGTCCTATCACTATCCACCCTTGTAAACAGCCATTCCCCTGCCTGTTTATATGCTCCTTTCAAATACTAGAAGGCCACAGCGAGGTTTCCCTGGAACCTTCTCTTCTCCAAGCACAACAAGCCCAGTTCCCTCAACCTGTCCTCACAGGAAAGGTACTCCAGCCCTCTGATCATCTTACTGGCCCCCCTTAGCGTTATTTGCAATTCTCTTTTGCCTTCCTGCAAGCACACCTGCTTCAGGGCACATTTCATCCCACTGTTAGGCCTTGTAAGAAGCACTATGGAAAGTCCATATGCAGAAAACACTGGCATTCCATTCACTAACTGAGAAACTATTCTGCCCTTGCTCCTGACTCTTGTCCCTGCCTCCTCCTGCACTGGGCAGTGTTTGTGGGCAATGAAAGAAATACCCACATTCTGGAAAATACAGACAAAAAAGAAACAGGCAGAAAAGCGGCACTAATACTTTGTCACTGGTGGGAATCTCCACAGAAAGTGCTGTGCTAAAGGTGTGAGGTTAAGGGATCATCACTGTCATGATAAAAGTCACAGCATGGAAGATTTAGCGATGGCGTGCTGACTAGAAGGAAAAAACAACACTTACCTTGGAGCTTGTTCATTTTCTCTCCTATCATCGGATATCTTCTCATCATCTACGTAGCTCTGAAGTTGGCCAAAGCCTGTTGCCATGAGCTTTGCTAAACGCAACAGTGCTGTGGCTCAGAGGTATTACACCGGCACATAGCATAGGAGAACTCCATAACCCAAGTGTCAAGGGAAGAAGAAAGGGGAACTGTTACAATTAATTACGTTCACTAAATTGATAATTGTAGGCTTCTTGTCACACACTACTGCCTACAGCAAAACAGCACAGATGTTGACAACTGTGATTTCTGCATACAAGCAACCACTCGAGGCTGAGCACACTCTCCTGTCCCTTTGCCATGTCTAGAAAGACCCAGAAGAGCTCAGTGTTCTCTCGCTGTTAGTTTACATCCTCCAAGCACTTCCAAAGGCACGCTGCTCTGTAGAAAAAGCTGAGCTTATCAGAAAGTTTGTGCAGGAAGAAGGCAGCAGTGTCAGTGCACGTCATCCTGGGGGATCTGAAAGCATTTGTGAAGAGAACAGGGAAAGAAGAGGGAAGAGAGCAAAACCAACAGGCACTAGCACTGCTGCCCACAGGGGGCGGGGCTTGAGGCACGGCCTGTTCCAGAGGGGGGCCTGGCACAGTTAGGGCCAGCTCAGGGCCCAGAGCAGAGGGGGAGCAGGCAGAGGCAGGGCCTTGGGGCCCAGGATGGAGGAGGACCAGGCACAGCTGGGGCCAGCTCAGGGCCCAGAGCAGAGGGGGACCAGGCACAGCTGAGGCCACTGCAGGGCCCAGGTGAGAGGGGAACCCAGCACAGTCGGGGCTGCTTTGGGGCCTGGGCCGGAAGGGGGCCGGGCACAGCCAGGGCCTATCCCCCTTTTTTGCACATATGAAATGCTCCCAGCTGTGCTGCACAGCAGAACATCTTTCAATGGAGATGAAAGCCTGTGAAATGAAAGAATCCTTTCTTATTTCTTTCACATTTGTGTTTGTTGACTGCAGTTCCAACCAGGTGGACTCGCAGTGTCTTGCAAGTGCCACCTGGAAGCAGGTACAGACTGGAGACACAGCACCCTCAATGTCCAGGTGAGTAACAGCAGCCAAGGAGGCCTTTGGGCTCTGCAGGGTCCAAGTGTGGAGCATTACACACAGGAGCAGCTGAGTATAAAGACAGTGGCAGAGCTGCAGAGCTTGCCATAGTAGGGAGGCACAGTGGCTCAGCTCATTTCCCACAGTAACACAGGAAATAAGAGCCATGAGGGAAATGCAGATGCCTTCTGCCCCCATCAGAGGGGAGGAATGAGCTGCACTTCCACAGAGACATTCCTCTCACAGCCACTCACACCTCAGGTGTGGAGGGACGAGCTGGGGCTGCTGGTGGCAGCTGTGGAACACTGCCATCTGTGGTGCTCCATCCTACCTTGGAGGTGGGCATGTAGAGCTGAGGACCTTTGTCACTGCACAAATGACTGCAAGCAGAGATGTAGCAGAGGGAACATAAAGCATTTGATAACTTATACAAAGCAATGAGTAATAGAAATGACAATATTTCCAACCAAATATCCCCCATCCTAACAGTCATATCTGATCTCTACAATCCCACCCAAACAATTTCCCAGCCCCCTCCAATTCCTCCTCACTATCCCACCCCTGAATTTCCCTCCCCCAATTCCCACACAGTAATTGCCCACACTAATTACCAGCATGCAGGGCATGGGGAACACCTGTTCCTTGTGTGCAGACACCTGGAAAAAAAAGAAGTGGCAGGGAACTGGGGGTCTGTAGCAGGTTGTGGAGGCTCTGCATAGAACGTAACCCCAGACCACAACCCCATCAGCTGCTGGAGCAGCATCATCCCTGTCATTGGGGGATGTTGCCAGTGGTGGACAGGGACACAGGGAGAAGCCACACCTTGGTGTAGCTCTGATCTGCTCATGTCCAGTCCAATCCTCTATAGCACTTTCCATCTTCTGTCCTTTGTTCTTAACCGTATCCTTCCTTCTCTTCTGCTCTTTTCCTTTCTTTTAGGTGTCTTACCTGTATCTGCTTTTCCCCTCTTCTGTTCTTTTACTGCTCTGGTCAGCATCCAGTGTCTGCACCACAACTCTAGGTTTTGGGATGGAGAAAGGTACACAGGGCATAGATTTGTACAAGAAAAGCTCTCTTGCTGTGCCCAACAGATGACAAAAAGGAACCCTCAGGACCACAGAGGCAGCTTGTTTCTCCAAAGGCCACAGCGTAAGCTCGTGTAACTGGGAAGGACTCTGTTATACATCTCCTAAAAGTGCCTTTGAATTAATAATTTTCTGGTCTTGTTTCCAATTGTTGCTCAGAGGAAATGAGGTTTTTATCCTTGTATCTTTGCAGGAAGACAGAGAGGAGGGAACCTGTCTGGTGAAATGCTCAGGTGCTGTTTCCTTCCTTGCACCAACAGCCTGTTTGTGTCCATGCGATGCCAGTTGTCCTCCTGACAGTTTCTACCGGTCCTTCTCCGAGTCCTTCTGCTAAGCACTGCTATTTCTGTATCCTCAGGGCCCTGTTAGGACTAAAAAGGGGAGCAGATAACAGACGGAAGAATCTGGCCTTCTGCTGGGTGAAAGCCGCCTGCATGTCCTGTTCCTGCTTTCTCTTTTCCCCAGGTGGCATTGTGCTTCCCAAGGAGCTGACTCGCGGAATCAAACTCTATAATCCAGAGATGGGTTATAAAGCAGGTATGTTTATTCCAGCGTTGCGCAGCGCCGGGTGCAAGGGGGATAGCTCCTCCAAACTTGCACACCGTAAAGAGAAAAGTGTGTTACAGATATAGGTTAAGCTAATACATAAACAATAGTCTCCTCCTCAGTTTGATTACATATTCATTACATTCCCTATGGCCCTGTTCCCCGCGACCCCATTCCCTCATTCCCCCTGACCCCATTCCCCGTGACCCTTGCCGATGTTTTGGGGTGAAATTCTTCTTCTGTTTTCTTCTTGGTGTTATCTGCTGTTATTGTTCTCCCATGTCGGCATCATCTTGCCCGGCGGGGGATCTAATCCTTCTTGTCAGAGGTCTCCGGACAGTTTCTTCTTATCTTTATTGCCCTCTTCTCTGGCTTTATTTTGACTAAGTGTCTGCAATTCCCCCTTTCCCTGCACTTTTAAATGTACAGTTACCCTTTGTCTTGGTTTCTGTGAAGTTCCCCTTTCCCTTTCTATAGCAAAGTGTTACCTTACCACCATTTTGAGGCTTTGCTCACTCTTCAATTCCCCCCTTTTCTTTAATCTAGCAGGCTTTTACCTGCTAGATTCTTAATGGGTCTCAAAATAGATTCCGCTCTCTACCTTTTGTCTCAGCTCATGTCTCTTCCAAACCTCGTATTCCCTTCCAGTACCTTGGTACAGACACAAAAGACATCTTATAACAACACAAGTAAAACACACCAAGAGTAGCAAGGTGATGCAGGCTTAGAAAAGCTGTTTTAGTCATCCTAAATTTGGCAACTAGTAAGTTTATCCCATGATCCAGAGAAAACTATTCCCCAATCGGTGTTATCCCTGCCTACTCCATGTTGCAATGCATCTTTGGATAAACAGGATATCTCCTTTTGGATTGTCCATCAAGCATCTGCAGCAGCATCCTCAATTGTTTCTAAGGTTACAGAAATTTTCATACAATGGTACCCCCCTTTTCTTGGGAGTTCTGTGAACTCAATTTGCTGTTGTTGCCCTGGAAGGCCCTCTCCCATGAGGCCCACTTGTGCCCTATTCCTGGTACTGGGACTGTACTTTGTAGTGTTGGTTTGCTCAATATATTCTCTTATCTTCCCTTATAACCAATTTCCATAAAATACTAAAGGGCATAATAATGTGTCCATTTGGGCATGCACACATCTGTCAGCTTGCTCTCTTCCTTTCTAAATTATTAATTGGACTCCTGTTCTCTTTAGAATATTTTACAGGTTTTGACTTGGCTTCAGAGATTTTAAGTTTACCGTCTGGAATTGAAGCCCTCTTCAACTGCCTGTTCTGCCACCTGATCTATCATCTTATTTTCTGTTTCCTGTACAGTGTTACATTTCTGATGTCTTTTACAACATATAATAACCATTGGTAGATTTAAATCAGGCTGTTTTCCTTGTGTGTGAGCAATCCTTGCTCTTTTCAGATGGTACTATGAGCGTGTGGCACATATTTAGCATCTGTCCATATGATTAAAGCTCTTGTCAAGGCAGTTATTTCAGTCTTCTGAGGGGAAGTCCCCACAGCTGGTGGTTGTGCTTCGGTTACCTGGTCAGTAGCAGTTACTGCATGTCCTGCCTTACAGTCTCCTTGTCTCATAAAACTGCAGCTTCTGGTAAACCAGGTGTCTTCTGCATCTTCTAAGGGTTCGTCCTTCAGGTTCGACTGACTGGCTGGAATGTGCAGCTTCAGTTGATTTAAAGCAGTCATGTAATACTGGTTCTCCGGGTGTTCCGCTAAGGAAAGATACTGGGTTGACAATATTAGTCACAATTATTTCTACATCACCCTGCTCTACCAGGATGGCCTGGTATTTCAGGAATCTTTGGGGTGAGAGCCAATGAACTAATGTCCCCCCTTTTGCCTCCAATACAGTAAACACTGTATGAGATATTAAAACTGGTATCCTTTGGCCCAGTGTAGATTTATGGGCTTCTTGAATATTGAGCACTAGTGCAGCCACTGCCCTCAGGCACCCTGGCCATCCCTTACTCACTTCAAGCTGTTTGAGGTTTACCATCAGTCCGTAGCTGTGTATCCATGGTCAGCACCCTCCTGTCATTCCTGGGAACGTATGGAGTTCCTTGGCAGTTTGCAGCTCATTGGCTTAGCAGATGGCTTCTTTCTTGGTAGTCCTTAAGGTTCAAAGTCCAGCTGTAATTTCTGAGTTATTTGTGCTTTCTGTAAACCAAGAAACTCAGCAAACTCTCAGTCTATTCTACACAGTCCTTTTGTCGCTGTGGCATCCACATGCTCCGGTAAAGTTCCACCCTAGGATGGAGGATCCCAGGTCTCAGGCTCACAAGTTGACCGGTTCTCAAAAATCATTAAGCTGTTCTCACAACCCTGGGTAACACTGTCCAGGTTAACTGAGTCTCTTCTCCCTTTATTAGGGCTTTCCTATTCAAAGGCAAATAACCTTAGGCTTCCTTTAGCCAAACCAGGCAGAAGAGACATCCCTCAAATCCAGAAGGTAAACTCCACCTAGTCATTCCTTAACTTGGTTGATAAAGTGCATGGATTTTCCATTACTGAGTGTATCCATTCAACAGTTCCATTACTTGTCCTCATGTCTTCTACCAAACTATCAAAAATTTAGCAAATTGGCAAAACTGGAGTTTTGTACTTGGATTCCCATTCAATTAGTAATTCAAACTCAAAAAATTATCTATTATTTCTTTTATCCTTCTACAGTCACATATCCTCAAAGGGCATCACTTTACCCTGAGTGGGTGAGCTCTTGCTTTTAACTTAATTTTTGGCCCTGATGCCCACACCCCTAAGTGTGTCTTATTTGAGATTGCTGTGGCTCCTGGGGGTATAACATTGTTTTTCCCAGTTTGTGTTAATAGTCAGACTTACAATTCTTAATCAGCCAATATTGTTTGACCCTTAGCTCCAGTTTTATTAAATTTCTTGCCAGGGTAACCTGACAGGTACAAGAATTCCTGTATTCCTACTTGTTTTCTTAGCTTATATTTAATTAATTCCAAAAGTAAGCCTTTTCTTGTTGGGCAGTAGCACCTACTAATGTTACAAAACCATCTATGGGTAGTAAGAAGCTCCCATATCCATCAGAAAATGAACTACTTTATCCTGCTTCTTTAGCTGCAGTTTCATCGGTGTATCTGCTAGGGTAAACTTCCCAAGTTCTCATTGTTCAGCTCTGCAATCAGAGACAATTCCTTCTCACTCAGCTTGGTCAGATTTCTCTACCAGTGTCCCACTGCAGTTTGTACACTGCTTTCATTCCAGCGGAGCAGAGCCCTCCCTGGGCTCTTCAAGCCTCCATCCCCTTTCCTCGTGGGGGATCCCTGGGTCCTATGGCCCTACTCTAGCACCACAACAGTAACAGCTGTTATTATTCTCAATTTCCTGAACATCTCTGATTCTCAATCAGGTGTTTGTTTTGTTTTCTGTTGTTGTTGTTGTTTGTTTGTTTTCTTCTTATTGTACTCCTCTCTTCAGACCTGACATCCCTGTTTTTATCTTTGCCTTCCTCAACCTGCGTCCTTCCCAAACTTTTTCGCTTTCCAAACTCTAATCATTACATTTCACCTCCTCTCCAGAGCCATCCAGTGCTGCCCAGATTTCAGATTTCCCACATCTCTGCACATGAAGGCTATTCTCACTTCCAGTGCCCTGTCCTCTCCACCTTCCCCTTTGCTGTTTACTGCAGCAGTCTCTGACCCTGGCTCCCTCTCCCACTCTGAGAGTTCTGATTGCAGGGGAACGGTGCGGGGGGGTTGTTCTCATGCCAGCACAGATAAACTCACTTTCTCTTTAACCCTTTTTCCTCTGTACACTATTCCACTATTTGTACCCTCATTTACACTTCCACGTACCCTCAACGATACTTCCGTATGACATTAACAACTACACTTTCTTATACCAGCAAAACAGTTTGTCCCATTCCCTTCAAAACCCACAAATCAAACAACACAGTTCTTCAGTTTCCATAAACACTCTTACTACCTTATAACTTTCCCTTAGCAATCCATATCGTTCAGTTATACACCTCTCGCCACAGAGCCATCACTGACTGACCCACCTCCCTTACACCTCTTCGCAGGCAGAACACAGTATCACATAAATGGCTTGATACTCATACCACACAGACATCCCTCTATATGTTCATTGTCCCTGTCCTCTAGCTTATACATCAACCACCACTGATTACAATATTTAATCAGAATTTTTTTTCAGCTCAGGGTTCCTCCTGGTTCCCCAGCGATATCTCGCCAATGTGCCAGTATACACGTCAGGGGTGAGCGCGCAGGGACCTCTTTGCTCTGTGATTTTCCCATCGTAACTTAATATAAACCACCGTATTCTTTTATAAGTAAAACCACTTCTGACACAACAGCATTGTTATGACTTATGACCACATACTTTACAACAACCAGTAATTAATAATACAAAATAAACATGTATTAAAACAAAGACAAACAAGTATTGGAGACAACTTTCGCTTCGTCCGTCCCCGGCCGTTTCCCTCGCGGGAGGACGGAACCGCGGGTCAGGACTCCACACTCGCCCCGCAGCTGTGCTGCGTCTCACTCACACCACACTCACACGACAATTCAAACACAATTACAATATATCATTTGTTAAGCTTAACCAAAGATGTTAAGAACACCGGTGCTAGTTGTTGACTTAGGTCACCTATATAGACAGCGCTGTATGATACCAATTATCCCAGGATTACCCAAATCACCCTGTACCAGAGAGCAGACAAGCTCTGCCCAATTAGCAATCACCTGAATGTGAGCAATAGATCTTTTACCATGCGTACGACTTACTGGCCCCTTTGTAAGCATTCCCTAGGGAGTCCTAACCCAGCCGGCAACCTAACCTAACCCGTGAGCTCACATCCCTGGGGGGGAGCACGCCGACTCCACTGTGCCCTGCGTAGGACGTCTCCTCACGACTTACGGCTCCCCCATTTCACATACCTGGTCCGCCGATAGATGGTTCTTGTCTGCTCCTGCAGTGATCAGATGAGGGAGGGGAGTCCTTCCGAGAAATCTCGGGGCGCGCCAAAGGCGTCCCCCTTCTCAGCTGGTCCTGCAGCCGAACAGAGAGGGTCCCATCTGGGGTGCCAAATTGACTCGCGGAATCAAACTCTATAATCCAGAGATGGGTTATAAAGCAGGTATGTTTATTCCAGCGTTGCGCAGCGCCGGGTGCAAGGGGGATAGCTCCTCCAAACTTGCACACCGTAAAGAGAAAAGTGTGTTACAGATATAGGTTAAGCTAATACATAAACAATAGTCTCCTCCTCAGTTTGATTACATATTCATTACATTCCCTATGGCCCCGTTCCCCGCGACCCCATTCCCTCATTCCCCCTGACCCCATTCCCCGTGACCCTTGCCGATGTTTTGGGGTGAAAGTCTTCTTCTGTTTTCTTCTTGGTGTTATCTGCTGTTATTGTTCTCCCATGTCGGCATCATCTTGCCCGGGGGGGGATCTAATCCTTCTTGTCAGAGGTCTCCGGACAGTTTCTTCTTATCTTTATTGCCCTCTTCTCTGGCTTTATTTTGACTAAGTGTCTGCAATTCCCCCTTTCCCTGCACTTTTAAATGTACAGTTACCCTTTGTCTTGGTTTCTGTGAAGTTCCCCTTTCCCTTTCTATAGCAAAGTGTTACCTTACCACCATTTTGAGGCTTTGCTCACTCTTCAGAGCATATGGACCTTTTAGATGGGAGTGCGCAGCAAGGAACACATGGGGTCTCAGCTTCCTTCCTGCTCTACATCTGAGTGAGGGACACTGTGACCTGCTCAGGAGGCAAGATGTCATGTCAGGGAGGTGTGTTTTCCTTGTTGTTTTTTATCATCTGTGCTTTGCTTTGCTGTGTTATTTTTTTTCCTTTGCAGTTCTATGGTTTTCTTTCCTATTTGGTGTTTTCTATGTCGTGTTTTTTTTGTTTTTTGTTTTTTGTTTTTTGTTTTTTGGTTTTTTTATAAGTTTTTTTCTGTTTTTCCTTGTCTTAGTTTTTTTCTTTTGTTTGATTTATCATTTTTTCTTTGCTTTTATTATTATTATTTTTTTTAATTCTGTGTTATTTCCTAAAATCCTTCATGGTTTATTTGTTGTTGTGTTTTTCATCTATGTTTTGCTATTTTTCTTTATATACGCTGTATGAGAACTGTTGAATCACAGTCTGAGCCACTGATTATCACCTAGGGAAGGGACCTGGTCAGCCCTGGTTAGTGCAGGTGAGGGCAATGCAGCTGAGTGACTGGAAGGGATGGAGCCTGGCTGCACCTCTCTTACAGCTCATTTTTGAAGGCTGACTGCCCCTGGGTGGAATTTTTTTTGATGGTTTCTCCTCTGTGGAGTTTGTTCTGTGCACTTCCATCCTCAGTGGTGGGTGAGCCATTCTTTCCTTACCTTTGTAGTATATTCACACTGTGCTAGTCTTTCTGTTGTTACAGATAGTATGTGTTTTTTTTCTATTTGTTTTCTGTGGTTTTTTAAACTTTGATTCCCTGGTTTTTGGCTTGCTTTTTTTCTTTATATTTCTTTTTTTTTTTTCTTTTTCTTTTTTTTTTTTTTTTTTTTTTTGCTGTGTCCTATTCTGCTTTACGGT
The DNA here is from genome assembly GCF_054131305.1 of Coturnix japonica. Lineage (NCBI taxonomy): Eukaryota > Metazoa > Chordata > Aves > Galliformes > Phasianidae > Coturnix > Coturnix japonica. The sequence goes on along the minus strand of NC_140691.1, from coordinate 8,220,592 downwards.
GACATTTGCAAGAGACTGTGAATTCTCCTGGTTCAAATTGCAGTTGGCTTAATCAAATGTGTAAGAAATATATAAGGGCTGCTGAGGCCAGGCTGGAGTTGCATTTCTTTATGAACTGGGGTGTTGCTGCGGATGCGTTTCTCTCCTGTTTTGTCTCTTTTGCGGCTGTTCAAGAATATTAGATTGTGCTATGTCAGTATTTGTTGCCATCCTGCTTTCTCTTCTCTGTCTTGCAGGTCAGCTCGTGCTAGAAGTCAGTGGTATCACTGTATGAATGGAGGTCAGTTTAGGAGCAGCTGCTGATGGAAGGAATCAAGACCAGGCTAATAAATGGAAGCATCTCCTGGTAAGGTGTCAGAGGTGGCAGTAATGATGTCTGTCATCGTTAAAACCAGAGGTCAGGCTCATCCGAGTGCTTGCTGACTGATACTTCGGAGTATCTCGTTCTCCAGCTGAACGATAAGAAAGCTAAATATGCTGAGCCATTACAGCTTGTGCTGAAGTTGTGAATGTGCTCCCAGATGTTTCCTTTAGTGGTAAATCATGTTCTGGCACTGTGGTAGTCCTATCTCTGGCATGATCTGGAGCACCGTGTCTTGTTGCGAGCCTTGTGTGCCTGTTTCCATGAACCTTGCTTTCTTTCTCTCTTCAGAGTAAGGGCAGGGTGCTTCCTTGCTTTTGGTGGATTCATCCAGGAGGCTGTTAGAAGGCCAAATGCAATGTTCATTAAATGGAGGGACAGGATGGGAATGGACTGTCGTTGCCACCAGGCAAAAGTGAGTTTCTTATGTCATGAATGATATAATTTTGATTATTCTGAGCAGTTGCAGTGTGGTAGAGGATGTCACGAAACCATTTATTTCGGAGCGCAGGGAAGAGTCATGAGAACCGAAACCGTAGTTTCTGTTTTGGATGTCAAAATGGTGGAGTTTCTTTGGGAGGGCAATAGCTGGGCTTCCTGTTAGCAGGCCCCCTCTGAGAGATTGGGCTTTGCTTGCTGCTTTGCTGTGCCTACCTGCCTGCTACCTGTGCTTGTTCCTTTTACATTTCAGTGCTTCTTTTCCCTTGCTTTGATGTTTTTCCCTTTCAGGGCTTCTTTTCTCTTTCAGTGCTGCCTTTGCCCTTTATGTACTCCTTTTCCCTATCAGTGTTACTTTATGCTGTTCCTTTCCCTTTCGGGGCTCCTTTTCCCTTTCAGGGCTGCATTTCATTGCTTATTTTCATTCTCAGGGCTGCTTATCCCTTTCAGGGCTGCTTTCCTTTGCTTATTTTCTTTTTCAGGGCTCCTTTTCCCTTTCAGGGCTCCTTTTCTTTATCAGTTCTGCTTCTCCCTTTCAGGGCTGCATTTTCTTGTTCCTTTTCCATGTCACTGCCGCTTATCCCTTTCACTGCCGCTTTTCCCTTTCATGCTGCTTTTCCCTATTAGTCTTGCTTTTCCCATTCATTGCTGCTTTTCCCTTTTATTCTTGCTTTTCCCGTTCACTGCTGCTTTTCCCTTTCACTGCTGCTTTTCCCTTTCACTGCTGATTTTCCCTTTCACTGCTGCTTTTCCCTTTCAATGCTGCTTTTCCCTTTCACTGCTGCTTTTCCCATTCCATGCTGCTTTTCCCTTTTAGTCTTGCTTTTCACTTTTAGTCTTGCATTTCCCTTTCACTGCTGCTTTTCCCTTTTAGTCTTGCTTTTCCCTTTTAGTCTCGCATTTCCTTTTCACTGCTTATTTTCCCTTTTAGTCTTGCTTTTCCCTTTTAGTCTTGCTTTTCCCTTTTAGTCTTGCTTTTCCCTTTCACTGCTGCTTTTTCCTTTCAGTCTTGCTTTTCCCTTTCTGTTCTGCTTTTCCCTTTCACTGCTGCTTTTCCCGTTCACTGCTGCTTTTCCCTTTCACTGCTGATTTTCCCTTTCACTGCTGCTTTTCCCTTTCACTGCTGCTCTTCCATTTCACTGCTGCTTTTCCCTTTCACTGCTGCTCTTCCATTTCACTGCTGCTTTTCCCTTTCACTGCTGCTCTTCCCTTTAACTGTGGCTCTTCCCTTTCACTGCTGCTTTTCACTTTCACTGCTGCTTTTCCTTTTCACTGCTGCTCTTCCCTTTCACTGCTGCTTTTCCCTTTCACTGCTGCTTTTCCCTTTTCACTGCTGATTTTCCCATTCACTGCTGCTCTTCCCTTTCACTGCTGCTCTTCCCTTTCACTGCTGCTTTTCCCTTTCACTGCTGCTTTCCTTTTTATTCTTGCTTTTCCCTTTCACTGCTGCTTTTCCCTTTTAGTCTTGCTTTTTCCTTTCACTGCTGCTTTTCCCTTTCACTGCTGCTTTTCTCTTCCCCTGCTGCTCCTCCCTTTCACTGCTGCTCTTCCCTTTCACTGCTGCTTTTCCCTTTCACTGCTGATTTTCCCTTATAGTCTTGCTTTTCTTTTTCAGTCTTGCTTTTCACTTTTAGTCTTGCTTTTCTCTTTCAGTCTTGCTTTTCTTTTTCACTGCTGCTTTTCTCTTTCACTGCTGCTCTTCCCTTTCACTGCTGCTCTTCTTTTTCACTGCTGCTTTTTCCTTTCTCTGCTGCTTTTTCCTTTCTCTGCTGCTTTTCCCATTCACTGCTGCTTTTCCCTTTCACTGCTGCTTTTCCCTTTCACTGCTGCTTTTCCCATTCCATGCTGCTTTTCCCTTTTAGTCTTGCTTTTCACTTTTAGTCTTGCATTTCCCTTTCACTGCTGCTTTTCCCTTTTAGTCTTGCTTTTCCCTTTTAGTCTCGCATTTCCTTTTCACTGCTTATTTTCCCTTTTAGTCTTGCTTTTCCCTTTTAGTCTTGCTTTTCCCTTTTAGTCTTGCTTTTCCCTTTCACTGCTGCTTTTTCCTTTCAGTCTTGCTTTTCCCTTTCTGTTCTGCTTTTCCCTTTCACTGCTGCTTTTCCCGTTCACTGCTGCTTTTCCCTTTCACTGCTGATTTTCCCTTTCACTGCTGCTTTTCCCTTTCACTGCTGCTCTTCCATTTCACTGCTGCTTTTCCCTTTCACTGCTGCTCTTCCATTTCACTGCTGCTTTTCCCTTTCACTGCTGCTCTTCCCTTTCACTGCTGCTTTTCCCTTTCACTTCTCCTTTTCCCTTTCACTTCTCCTTTTCCCTTTCACTGCTGATTTTCCCTTTCACTGCTGCTTTTCTTATTAAGTACTGCTTTTCCCTTTCACTGCGGCTTTTCCCTTTCACTGCTGCTTTTCTTATTAAGTACTGCTTTTCCCTTTCACTGCGGCTCTTCCCTTTAACTGTGGCTCTTCCCTTTCACTGCTGCTTTTCACTTTCACTGCTGCTTTTCCTTTTCACTGCTGCTCTTCCCTTTCACTGCTGCTTTTCCCTTTCACTGCTGCTTTTCCCTTTTCACTGCTGATTTTCCCATTCACTGCTGCTCTTCCCTTTCACTGCTGCTCTTCCCTTTCACTGCTGCTTTTCCCTTTCACTGCTGCTTTCCTTTTTATTCTTGCTTTTCCCTTTCACTGCTGCTTTTCCCTTTTAGTCTTGCTTTTTCCTTTCACTGCTGCTTTTCCCTTTCACTGCTGCTTTTCTCTTCCCCTGCTGCTCCTCCCTTTCACTGCTGCTCTTCCCTTTCACTGCTGCTTTTCCCTTTCACTGCTGATTTTCCCTTATAGTCTTGCTTTTCTTTTTCAGTCTTGCTTTTCACTTTTAGTCTTGCTTTTCTCTTTCAGTCTTGCTTTTCTTTTTCACTGCTGCTTTTCTCTTTCACTGCTGCTCTTCCCTTTCACTGCTGCTCTTCTTTTTCACTGCTGCTTTTTCCTTTCTCTGCTGCTTTTTCCTTTCTCTGCTGCTTTTCCCATTCACTGCTGCTTTTCCCTTTCACTGCTGCTTTTCCCTTTCACTGTTGCTTTTCCCTTTTAGTCCTGCTTTTCCCTTTCTCTGCTATTTTCCCTTTTAGTCTTGATTTTCCCTTTCACTCGTGCTTTTCCCTTTTAGTCTTGCTTTTCCCTTTCACTCGTGCTTTTCCTTTTTAGTCCTGCTTTTCTCTTTCACTGCTGATTTTCCCATTCACTGCTGCTCTTCCCTTTCACTGCTCGTCTTCCCTTTCACTGCTGCTCTTCCCTTTCACTGCTGCTCTTCCCTTTCACTGCTGCTCTTCCCTTTCACTGCTGCTCTTCCCTTTCACTGCTGCTTTTCCCTTTCATTGCTGCTCTTCCCTTTCACTGCTGCTTTTTCCTTTTAGTGCTGCATTTCCCTTTCACTGCTGCTTTTTCCTTTCACAGCTGCTTTACCTTTTCACTGCTGCTTTTCCCTTTTAGTCTTGCTTTTCCCTTTTAGTCTTGCTTTTCCCTTTCACTGCTGATTTTCCCATTCACTGCTGCTTTTCCCTTTCACTTCTGCTTTTCCCTTTTAATCTTGCTTTTCCCATTCTCTGCTGCTTTTCCCATTCACTGCTGATTTTCCTTTCACTGCTGATTTTCCCTTTTAGTCTTGCTTTTCCCTTTTAGTCTTGCTTTTCCCTTTCAGTCTTGCTTTTCCCTTTTACTGCTGCTTTTCCCTTTCACTGCTGCTCTTCCCTTTCACTGCTGCACTTCCCTTTCTCTGCTGCTTTTCCCTTTCACTGCTGCTTTTCCCTTTTAGTCCTGCTTTTCCCTTTCTCTGCTGCTTTTCCCTTTTATTCTTGCTTTTCCCTTTCACTCGTGCTTTTCCCGTTCACTCGTGCTTTTCCCTTTTAGTCTTTCTTTTCCCTTTTAGTCCCGCTTTTCCCTTTCACTGCTGCTTTTCCCATTCACTGCTGCTCTTCCCTTTCACTGCAGCTCTTCCCTTTCACTGCAGCTCTTCCCTTTCACTGCTGCTCTTCCCTTTCACTGCTGATTTTCCCATTCACTGCTGCTTTTCCCTTTCACTGCAGTATTTCCCTTTTAAGTCTTGCTTTTCCCGTTCACTCTGCTTTTCCCTTTCACTGCTGCTTTTCCCTTTCACTGTTGCTCTTCCCTTTCACTGCTGCTTTTCCCTTTCACTGCTGATTTTCCCCTTCACTGCTGATTTTCCCTTTCACTGCTGCTTTTCCCTTTAACTGCTGCTTTTCCCTTTTAGTCTTGCTTGTCCCTTTCACTGCTGCTTTTCCCTTTCATTCTACTTTTCCCTTTCACTACTGCTTTTCCCTTTCACTTCTGCTTTTCCCTTTCACTGCTGATTTTCCTTTTTATTCTTGCTTTTCCCTTTCACTGCTGCTTTTCCCTTCCCCTGCTGCTTTTCCCTTCCCCTGCTGCTTTTCCCTTTCACTGCTGCTCTTCCCTTTCACTGCTGCTCTTCCCTTTCACTGCTGCACTTCCCTTTCTCTGCTGCTTTTCCCTTTCTCTGCTCCTTTTCCCTTTCACTGCTGCTTTTCCCTTTTAGTCCTGCTTTTCCCTTTCTCTGCTGCTTTTCCCTTTTATTCTTGCTTTTCCCTTTCACTCGTGCTTTTCCCTTTTAGTCTTTCTTTTCCCTTTTAGTCCTGCTTTTCCCGTTCACTGCTGCTTTTCCCATTCACTGCAGCTCTTCCATTTCACTGCAGCTCTTCCATTTCACTGCTGCTCTTCCATTTCACTGCTGATTTTCCCATTCACTGCTGCTTTTCCCTTTCACTGCTGTTTTTCCCTTTTAGTCTTGCTTTTCCCGTTCACTCTGCTTTTCCCTTTCACTGCTGCTTTTCCCTTTCACTGTTGCTTTTCCCTTTGACTGCTGCTTTTCCCTTTCACTGCTGCTTTTCCCTTTCATGCTGCTTTTCCCTTTCACTGCTGCTTTTCCCTTTCACTGCTGCTTTTCCTTTTTGCTTTTCCCTTTCACTGCTGCTTTTCCCTTTTAGTCTTGCTTTTTCCTTTCACTGCTGCTTTTCCCTTTCACTGCTGCTTTTCTCTTCCCCTGCTGCTCTTCCCTTTCACTGCTGCTCTTCCCTTTCACTGCTGCTTTTCCCTTTCACTGCTGATTTTCCCTTTTAGTCTCGCTTTTCTTTTTCAGTCTTGCTTTTCACTTTTAATCTTGCTTTTCCCTTTCAGTCTTGCTTTTCTTTTTCACTGCTGATTTTCCTTTCACTGCTGCTCTTCCCTTTCACTGCTGAACTTCCCTTTCTCTGCTGCTTTTTCCTTTCTCTGCTGCTTTTCCCATTCACTGCTGCTTTTCCCATTCACTGCTGATTTTCCCTTTCACTGTTGCTTTTCCCTTTTAGTCCTGCTTTTCCCTTTCTCTGCTATTTTCCCTTTTAGTCTTGCTTTTCCCTTTCACTCGTGCTTTTCCCTTTTAGTCTTGCTTTTCCCTTTCACTCGTTCTTTTCCTTTTTAGTCTTGCTTTTCTCTTTCACTGCTGATTTTCCCATTCACTGCTGCTCTTCCCTTTCACTGCTGCTCTTCCCTTTCACTGCTCGTCTTCCCTTTCACTGCTGCTCTTCCCTTTCACTGCTGCTCTTCCCTTTCACTGCTGCTCTTCCCTTTCACTGCTGCTCTTCCCTTTCACTGCTGCTTTTCCCTTTCACTGCTGCTTTCCTTTTTATTCTTGCTTTTCCCTTTCACTGCTGCTTTTCACTTTTAGTCTTGCTTTTTCCTTTCACTGCTGCTTTTCCCTTTCACTGCTGCTTTTCTCTTCCCCTGCTGCTCTTCCCTTTCACTGCTGCTCTTCCCTTTCACTGCTGCTTTTCCCTTTCACTGCTGATTTTCCCTTTTAGTCTTGCTTTTCTTTTTCAGTCTTGCTTTTCACTTTTAGTCTTGCTTTTCTCTTTCAGTCTTGCTTTTCTTTTTCACTGCTGCTTTTCTCTTTCACTGCTGCTCTTCCCTTTCACTGCTGCTCTTCTTTTTCACTGCTGCTTTTTCCTTTCTCTGCTGCTTTTTCCTTTCTCTGCTGCTTTTCCCATTCACTGCTGCTTTTCCCATTCACTGCTGCTTTTCCCTTTCACTGTTGCTTTTCCCTTTTAGTCCTGCTTTTCCCTTTCTCTGCTATTTTCCCTTTTAGTCTTGATTTTCCCTTTCACTCGTGCTTTTCCCTTTTAGTCTTGCTTTTCCCTTTCACTCGTGCTTTTCCTTTTTAGTCCAGCTTTTCTCTTTCACTGCTGATTTTCCCATTCACTGCTGCTCTTCCCTTTCACTGCTGCTCTTCCATTTCACTGCTCGTCTTCCCTTTCACTGCTGCTCTTCCCTTTCACTGCTGCTCTTCCCTTTCACTGCTGCTCTTCCCTTTCACTGCTGCTCTTCCCTTTCACTGCTGCTCTTCCCTTTCACTGTTGCTTTTCCCTTTCACTGCTGCTCTTCCCTTTCATTGCTGCTCTTCCCTTTCACTGCTGCTTTTTCCTTTTAGTGCTGCATTTCCCTTTCACTGCTGCTTTTCCCATTCACTGCTGCTTTTCCCTTATACTGCTGTTTTTCCCTTTCACTGCTGCTTTTCCCTTTCACTGCTGCTTTTCCTTTCACTGCTGCTTTTCCTTTTTATTCTTGCTTTTCCCTTTCACTGCTGCTTTTCCCTTTCACTGCTGCTTTTCCCATTCACTGCTGCTTTTCCCATTCACTGCTGCTTTTCCCTTTTAGTCCTACTTTTCCCTTTCTCTGCTGCTTTTCCCTTTTATTCTTGTTTTTCCCTTTCAATCGTGCTTTTCCCTTTTAGTCCTTCTTTTCCCTTTCACTGCTGCTTTTCCCATTCACTGCTGCTCTTCCATTTCACTGCAGCTCTTCCCTTTCACTGCTGCTCTTGCCTTTCACTGCTGCTCTTCCCTTTCACTGCTGATTTTCACATTCACTGCTGCTTTTCTCTTTCACTGCTGTTTTTCCCTTTTAGTCTTGCTGTTCCCGTTCACTCTGCTTTTCCCTTTCACTGTGGCTTTTCCCTTTCACTGCTGATTTTCCCCTTCACTGCTGCTTTTCCATTTCACTGCTGCTTTTCCCTTTCACTGCTGCTTTTGCCTTTTAGTCTTGCTTTTCCCTTTACTGCTGCTTTTCCATTTCACTGCTGCTTTTCCCTTTCACTGCTGCTTTTACCTTTCACTTCTGCTTTTCCTTTTTATTCTTGCTTTTCCCTTTCACTGCTGCTTTTCCCTTTCACTGCTGTTTTTCCCTTCCCCTGCTGCTCTTCACTTTCACTGCTGCTCTTCCCTTTCACTGCTGCTTTTCCCTTTCACTGCTGATTTTCCCTTTTAGTCTTGCTTTTCCTTTCTAGTCCTGCTTTTCCCTTTCACTGCTGCTCTTCCCTTTCACTGCTGCTCTTCCCTTTCACTGCTGCTCTTCCCTTTCACTGCTCGTCTTCCCTTTCACTGCTGCTCTTCCCTTTCACTGCTGCTTTTCCCATTCACTGCTGCTTTTCCCATTCACTGCTGCTTTTCCCTTTCACTGTTGCTTTTACCTTTTAGTCCTGCTTTTCCCTTTCTCTGCTACTTTCCCTTTTAGTCTTGATTTTCACTTTCACTCGTGCTTTTCCCTTTTAGTCTTGCTTTTCCCTTTCACTCGTGCTTTTCCTTTCTAGTCTTGCTTTTCCCTTTCACTGCTGCTCTTCCCTTTCACTGCTGCTCTTCCCTTGCACTGCTGCTCTTCCCTTTCACTGCTGCTCTTCCCTTTCACTGCTGCTCTTCCCTTTCACTGTTGCTTTTCCCTTTCACTGCTGCTTTTCCCTTTCACTGCTGATTTTCCCTTTCACTGCTGATTTTCCCTTTCACTGCTGATTTTCCCTTTCACTGCTGATTTTCCCTTTCACTGCTGCTTTTCCCTTTTAGTCTTGCTTTTCCCTTTCACTGCTGCTTTTCCCTTTCATGCTGCTTTTCCCTTTCATGCTGCTTTTCCCTTTCACTGCTGCTTTTCCCTTTCACTGCTGCTTTTCCTTTTTATTCTTGCTTTTCACTTTCACTGCTGCTTTTCCCTTTTAGTCTTGCTTTTTCCTTTCACTGCTGCTTTTCCCTTTTTACTGCTGCTTTTCTCTTCCCCTGCTGCTCTTCCCTTTCACTGCTGCTCTTCCCTTTCACTACTGCTTTTCCCTTTCACTGCTGATTTTCCCTTTTAGTCTTGCTTTTCTTTTTCAGTCTTGCTTTTTCCTTTTAGTCTTGCTTTACCCTTTCAGTCTTGCTTTTCTTTTTCACTGCTGCTTTTCTCTTTCACTGCTGCTCTTCCCTTTCACTGCTGCACTTCCCTTTCTCTGCTACTTTTTCCTTTCTCTGCTGCTTTTCCCATTCACTGCTGCTCTTCCCTTTCACTGCTGCTCTTCCCTTTCACTGCTGCTCTTCCCTTTCACTGCTGCTCTTCCCTTTCACTGTTGCTTTTCCCTTTCACTGCTGCTCTTCCCTTTCATTGCTACATTTCCCTTTCACTGCTGCTTTTTCCTTTTAGTGCTGCATTTCCCTTTCACTGCTGCTTTTTCCTTTCACAGCTTCTTTAACTTTTCACTGCTGCTTTTCCCTTTAAGTCTTGCTTTTCCCTTTCACTGCTTCTTTTACCTCTCACTGCTGCTTTTCCCTTTAACTGCTGATTTTCCCTTTCACTGCTGCTTTTCCCTTTCACTGCTGCTTTTCCCTTTTCACTGCTGCTTTTCCTTTTTATTCTTGCTTTTCCCTTTCACTGCTGCTTTTCCCTTTCACTGCTGCTTTTCCATTTTAGTCCTGCTTTTCCCTTTCTCTGCTGCTTTTCCCATTCACTGCTGCTTTTCCCATTCATTGCTGCTTTTCCAATTCACTGCTGCTTTTCCCTTTTAGTCCTACTTTTCCCTTTCTCTGCTCCTTTTCCCTTTTATTCTTGCTTTTCCCTTTCAATCGTGCTTTTCCCTTTTAGTCCTGCTTTTCCCTTTCACTGCTGCTTTTCCCATTCACTGCTGCTTTTCCCTTTCACTGCTGATTTTCACATTCACTGCTGCTTTTCCCTTTCACTGCTGTTTTTCCCTTTTAGTCTTGCTTTTCCCGTTCACTCTGCTTTTCCCTTTCACTGTTGCTTTTCCCTTTCACTGCTGCTTTTCCCTTTCGCTGCTGCTTTTGCCTTTTAGTCTTGCTTTTCCCTTTACTGCTGCTTTTCCATTTCACTGCTGCTTTTACCTTTCACTCCTGCTTTTACCTTTTACTTCTGCTTTTCCTTTTTATTCTTGCTTTTCCCTTTCACTGCTGCTTTTCCCTTTCACTGCTGCTTTTCCCTTCCCCTGCTGGTTTTCCCTTTCACTGCTGCTCTTCCCTTTCACTGCTGCTCTTCCCTTTCACTGCTGCACTTCCCTTTCTCTGCTGTTTTCCCTTTCTCTGCTGCTTTTCCCTTTCTCTGCTGCTTTTCCCATTCACTGCTGCTTTTCCCATTCACTGCGGCGTTTCCCATTCACTGCTGCTTTTCCCTTTTAGTCCTGCTTTTCCATTTTAGTCTTGCTTTTCCCTTTCACTCGTGCTTTTCCTTTTTATTCCTGCTCTTCCCTTTCACTGCTGCTCTTCCCTTTCACTGCTGCTCTTCCCTTTCACTGCTGCTCTTCCCTTTCACTGCTGCTCTTACCTTTAAATGCTGCATTTCCCTTTCAGTGCTGCTTTTCCCTTTCACTGCTGCTTTTCCCTTTTAGTCTTTCTTTTCCCTTTTAGTCTTGCTTTTCCCTTTCAGTGCTGCTTTTCCCTTTTACTGCTGATTTTCCCTTTCACTGCTACTTTTCACATTCACTGCTGCTTTTCCCTTTCACTGCTGCTTTTCCCTTTCACTGCTGCTTTTCCCTTTAACTGCTGCTCTTCCCTTTCACTTCTGCTCTTCCCTTTCACTGCTGCTTTTCCCTTTCACTGCTGCGTTTCCCTTTTCAGTGCTGCTCTTCCCTTTCACTGCTGATTTTCACATTCACTGCTGCTTTTCCCTTTCACTGCTGTTTTTCCCTTTTAGTCTTGCTGTTCCCGTTCACTCTGCTTTTCCCTTTCACTGTTGCTTTTCCCTTTCACTGCTGCTTTTGCCTTTTAGTCTTGCTTTTCCCTTTACTGCTGCTTTTCCATTTCACTTCTGCTTTTCCCTTTCACTGCTGCTTTTCCCTTTCACTGCTGCTTTAACTTTTCACTGCTGCTTTTTCCTTTAATTCTTGCTTTTCCCTTTCAGTCTTGCTTTTCCCTTTCACTGCTGATTTTCCCTTTTAGTCTTGCTTTTCTTTTTCAGTCTTGCTTTTCCCTTTTAGTCTTGCTTTTCCCTTTCAGTCTTGCTTTTCTTTTTCACTGCTGCTTTTCTCTTTCACTGCTGCTCTTCCCTTTTACTGCTGCTTTTCCCTTTCACTGCTGCTCTTCCCTTTCACTGCTGCACTTCCCTTTCTCTGCAGCTTTTCCCTTTCTCTGCTGCTTTTCCCTTTCACTGCTGCTTTTCCCTTTTAGTCCTGCTTTTCCCTTTCTCTGCTGCTTTTCACTTTTATTCTTGCTTTTCCCTTTCACTCGTGCTTTTCCCGTTCACTCGTGCTTTTCCCTTTTAGTCTTTCTTTTCCCTTTTAGTCCCGCTTTTCCCTTTCACTGCTGATTTTCCCACTCACTGCTGCTCTTCCCTTTCACTGCTGCTCTTCCCTTTCACTGCTCGTCTTCCCTTTCACTGCTGCTCTTCCCTTGCACTGCTGCTCTTCCCTTGCACTGCTGCTCTTCCCTTTCACTGCTGCTCTTCCCTTTCACTGCTGCTCTTCCCTTTCACTGCTGCTCTTCCCTTTCACTGTTGCTTTTCACTTTCACTGCTGCTCTTCCCTTTCATTTCTGCATTTCCCTTTCACTGCTGCTTTTTCCTTTTAGTGCTGCATTTCCCTTTCACTGCTGCTTTTTCCTTTCACAGCTGCTTTACCTTTTCACTGCTGCTTTTCCCTTTCAGTCTTGCTTTTCCCTTTCACTGCTTTTTTTACCTTTCACTGCTGATTTTCCCTTTCACTGCTGATTTTCCCTTTCACTGCTGCTTTTCCCTTTCACTGCTACTTTTCCCATTCTCTGCTGCTTTTCCCATTCACTGCTTCTTTTCCCTTTCACTGCTGCTTTTCCTTTCACTGCGGCTTTTCCTTTTTATTCTTGCTTTTCCCTTTCACTGCTGCTTTTCCCTTTTACTGCTGCTTTTCCCTTTCAGTCCTGCTTTTCCCTTTCTCTGCTGCTTTTCCCATTCACTGCTGCTTTTCCCATTCACTGCTGCTTTTCCCATTCACTGCTGCTTTTCCCATTCACTGCTGCTTTTCCCTTTTTGTCCTACCTTTCCCTTTCTCTGCTGCTTTTCCTTTTTATTCTTGCTTTTCCCTTTCAATCGTGCTTTTCCCTTTTAGTCCTGCTTTTCCCTTTCACTGCTGCTTTTCCCATTCACTGCTGCTCTTCCATTTCACTGCATCTCTTGCCTTTCACTGCTGCTCTTCCCTTTCACTGCTGATTTTCACATTCACTGCTGCTTTTCCCTTTCACTGCTGTTTTTCCCTTTTAGTCTTGCTTTTCCCGTTCACTCTGCTTTTCCCTTTCACTGTTGCTTTTCCCTTTCACTGCTGATTTTCCCCTTCACTGCTGATTTTCCCTTTCACTGCTGCTTTTCCCTTTCACTGCTGCTTTTGCCATTTAGTCTTGCTTTTCCCTTTACTGCTGCTTTTCCATTTCACTGCTGCTTTTCCCTTTCACTGCTGCTTTTACCTTTTACTTCTGCATTTCCTTTTTATTCTTGCTTTTCCCTTTCACTGCTGCTTTTCCCTTTCACTGCTGCTTTTCCCTTCCCCTGCTGCTTTTCCCTTTCACTGCTGCTCTTCCCTTTCACTGCTGCTTTTCCCTTTCACTGCTGCTTTTCCCTTTCACTGCTGATTTTCCCTTTTATTCTTGCTTTTCTTTTTCAGTCTTGCTTTTCCCTTTTAGTCTTGCTTTACCCTTTCAGTCTTGCTTTTCCCTTTCACTGCTGCTTTTCCCTTTCACTGCTGCTCTTCCCTTTCACTGCTGCTCTTCCCTTTCACTGCTGCACTTCCCTTTCTCTGCTGCTTTTCCCTTTCTCTGCTGCTTTTCCCATTCACTGCTGCTTTTCCCATTCACTGCGGCTTTTCCCATTCAGTGCTGCTTTTCCCTTTTAGTCCTGCTTTTCCATTTTAGTCTTGATTTTCCCTTTCACTCGTGCTTTTCCTTTTTATTCCTGCTCTTCCCTTTCACTGCTGCTCTTCTCTTTCACTGCTGCTCTTCCCTTTAAATGCTGCATTTCCCTTTCAGTGCTGCTTTTTCCTTTTAGTGCTGCTTTTCCCTTTCACTGCTGCTTTTTCCTTTCACTGCTGCTTTTTCCTTTTAGTCTTGCTTTTCCCTTTCACTGCTGCTTTTCCTTTTTAGTCTTGCTTTTCCTTTTCACTGCTGATTTTCCCTTTCACTGCTTCTTTTCCCTTTCACTGCTACTTTTCCCATTCACTGCTGCTTTTCCCTTTCACTTCTGCTTTTCCCCTTCACTGCTGCTTTTCCCTTTCACTGCTGCTCTTCCCTTTCACTTCTGCTCTTCCCTTTCACTGCTGCTTTTCCCTTTCACTGTTGCGTTTCCCTTTTCACTGCTGCTTTTCCCTTTCACTGCTGATTTTCCCTTCTGGTCTTGCTTTTCTTTTTCAGTCTTGCTTTTCTTTTTTAGTCTTGCTTTTTCCTTTCAGTCTTGATTTTCCCTTTCACTGCTGCTTTTCCCTTTCACTGCTGCTCTTCCCTTTCACTGCTGCACTTCCCTTTCACTGCTGCACTTCCCTTTCTCTGCTGCTTTTCCCATTCTCTGCTGCTTTTCCCATTCACTGCTGCTTTTCCCATTCACTGCTGCTGTTCCCTTTTAGTCTTGCTTTTCCCTTTCACTACTGCTTTTCCATTTCTCTGCTGCTTTTCCCTTTTATTCTTGCTTTTCCCTTTCACTAGTGCTTTTCCCTTTTAGTCTTGCTTTTCCCTTTTAGTCTTTCTTTTCCCTTTTAGTCCTGCTCTTCCCTTTCACTGCTGCTCTTCCCATTCACTGCTGCTCTTCCCTTTCACTGCTGCACTTCCCTTTCTCTGCTGCTTTTTCCTTTCTCTGCTGCTTTTCCCATTCACTGCTGCTTTTCCCATTCACTGCTGCTTTTCCCTTTCACTGTTGCTTTTCCCTTTTAGTCCTGCTTATCCCTTTCTCTGCTATTTTCCCTTTTAGTCTTGATTTTCCCTTTCACTCGTGCTTTTCCCTTTTAGTCTTGCTTTTCCCTTTCACTCGTCCTTTTCCTTTTTAGTCCTGCTTTTCCCTTTCACTGCTGATTTTCCCATTCACTGCTGCTCTTCCCTTTTAGTCCTACTTTTTCCTTTCTCTGCTCCTTTTCCCTTTTATTCTTGCTTTTCCCTTTCAATCGTGCTTTTCCTTTTTAGTCCTGCTTTTCCCTTTCACTGCTGCTTTTCCCATTCACTTCTGCTTTTCCCATTCACTGCTGCTTTTCCCATTCACTGCTGCTTTTCCCTTTTAGTCCTACTTTTCCCTTTCTCTGCTCCTTTTCCCTTTTATTCTTGCTTTTCCCTTTCAATCGTGCTTTTCCCTTTTAGTCCTGCTTTTCCCTTTTACTGCTGCTTTTCCCATTTCAATGCAGCTCTTGCCTTTCACTGCTGCTCTTCCTTTTCACTGCTGATTTTCACATTCACTGCTGCTTTTCCCTTTCACTGCTGTTTTTCCCTTTTAGTCTTGCTTTTCCCGTTCACTTTGCTTTTCCCTTTCACTGTTGCTTTTCCCTTTCACTGCTGATTTTCCCCTTCAGTGCTGATTTTCCCTTTCACTGCTGCTTTTCCCTTTCGCTGCTGCTTTTGCCTTTTAGTCTTGCTTTTCCCTTTACTGCTGCTTTTCCCTTTCACGGCTGCTTTTCCCTTCCCCTGCTGCTTTTCCCTTTCACTGCTGCTCTTCCCTTTCACTGCTGCTCTTCCATTTCACTGCTGCACTTCCCTTTCCCTGCTGCTTTTCCCTTTCTCTGCTGCTTTTCCCATTCACTGCTGCTTTTCCCATTCACTGCGGCGTTTCCCATTCACTGCTGCTTTTCCCTTTTAGTCATGCTTTTCCATTTTAGTCTTGATTTTCCCTTTCACTCGTGCTTTTCCTTTTTATTCCTGCTCTTCCCTTTCACTGCTGCTCTTCCCTTTCACTGCTGCTCTTCCCTTTCACTGCTGCTCTTACCTTTAAATGCTGCATTTCCCTTTCAGTGCTGCTTTTCCCTTTCACTGCTGCTCTTCCCTTTCACTTCTGCTCTTCCCTTTCACTGCTGCTTTTCCCTTTCACTGCTGCTTTTCCCTTTCACTGCATCTCTTCCCTTTCACTGCTGCTCTTCCCTTTCACTTCTGCTCTTCCCTTTCACTGCTGCTTTTCCCTTTCACTGCTGCGTTTCCCTTTTCACTGCTGCTCTTCCCTTTCACTGCTGATTTTCACATTCACTGCTGCTTTTCCCTTTCACTGCTGTTTTTCCCTTTTAGTCTTGCTGTTCCCGTTCACTCTGCTTTTCCCTTTCACTGTTGCTTTTCCCTTTCACTGCTGCTTTTGCCTTTTAGTCTTGCTTTTCCCTTTACTGCTGCTTTTCCATTTCACTGCTGCTTTTCCCTTTCACTGCTGCTTTTACCTTTCACTTCTGCTTTTCCTTTTTATTCTTGCTTTTCCCTTTCACTGCTGCTTTTCCCATTCACTGCTGCTCTTCCATTTCACTGCATCTCTTGCCTTTCACTGCTGCTCTTCCCTTTCACTGCTGATTTTCACATTCACTGCTGCTTTTCCCTTTCACTGCTGTTTTTCCCTTTTAGTCTTGCTTTTCCCGTTCACTCTGCTTTTCCCTTTCACTGTTGCTTTTCCCTTTCACTGCTGATTTTCCCCTTCACTGCTGATTTTCCCTTTCACTGCTGCTTTTCCCTTTCACTGCTGCTTTTGCCATTTAGTCTTGCTTTTCCCTTTACTGCTGCTTTTCCATTTCACTGCTGCTTTTCCCTTTCACTGCTGCTTTTACCTTTTACTTCTGCATTTCCTTTTTATTCTTGCTTTTCCCTTTCACTGCTGCTTTTCCCTTTCACTGCTGCTTTTCCCTTCCCCTGCTGCTTTTCCCTTTCACTGCTGCTCTTCCCTTTCACTGCTGCTTTTCCCTTTCACTGCTGCTTTTCCCTTTCACTGCTGATTTTCCCTTTTATTCTTGCTTTTCTTTTTCAGTCTTGCTTTTCCCTTTTAGTCTTGCTTTACCCTTTCAGTCTTGCTTTTCCCTTTCACTGCTGCTTTTCCCTTTCACTGCTGCTCTTCCCTTTCACTGCTGCTCTTCCCTTTCACTGCTGCACTTCCCTTTCTCTGCTGCTTTTCCCTTTCTCTGCTGCTTTTCCCATTCACTGCTGCTTTTCCCATTCACTGCGGCTTTTCCCATTCAGTGCTGCTTTTCCCT
This sequence comes from Coturnix japonica, assembly GCF_054131305.1. Lineage (NCBI taxonomy): Eukaryota > Metazoa > Chordata > Aves > Galliformes > Phasianidae > Coturnix > Coturnix japonica. Next base: position 8,204,343 of record NC_140691.1, on the reverse strand, counting down.
TTTAGTCCTGCTTTTCCATTTTAGTCTTGATTTTCCCTTTCACTCGTGCTTTTCCTTTTTATTCCTGCTCTTCCCTTTCACTGCTGCTCTTCTCTTTCACTGCTGCTCTTCCCTTTAAATGCTGCATTTCCCTTTCAGTGCTGCTTTTTCCTTTTAGTGCTGCTTTTCCCTTTCACTGCTGCTCTTCCCTTTCACTGCTGCTTTTTCCTTTTAGTCTTGCTTTTCCCTTTCACTGCTGCTTTTCCTTTTTAGTCTTGCTTTTCCTTTTCACTGCTGATTTTCCCTTTCACTGCTTCTTTTCCCTTTCACTGCTACTTTTCCCATTCACTGCTGCTTTTCCCTTTCACTTCTGCTTTTCCCCTTCACTGCTGCTTTTCCCTTTCACTGCTGCTCTTCCCTTTCACTTCTGCTCTTCCCTTTCATTGCTGCTTTTCCCTTTCACTGTTGCGTTTCCCTTTTCACTGCTGCTTTTCCCTTTCACTGCTGATTTTCCCTTCTGGTCTTGCTTTTCTTTTTCAGTCTTGCTTTTCTTTTTTAGTCTTGCTTTTCCCTTTCAGTCTTGATTTTCCCTTTCACTGCTGCTTTTCCCTTTCACTGCTGCTCTTCCCTTTCACTGCTGCACTTCCCTTTCACTGCTGCACTTCCCTTTCTCTGCTGCTTTTCCCATTCTCTGCTGCTTTTCCCATTCACTGCTGCTTTTCCCATTCACTGCTGCTGTTCCCTTTTAGTCTTGCTTTTCCCTTTCACTACTGCTTTTCCATTTCTCTGCTGCTTTTCCCTTTTATTCTTGCTTTTCCCTTTCACTAGTGCTTTTCCCTTTTAGTCTTGCTTTTCCCTTTTAGTCTTTCTTTTCCCTTTTAGTCCTGCTTTTCCCTTTCACTGCTGCTTTACCCATTCACTGCTGCTCTTCCCTTTCACTGCTGCTCTTCCCATTCACTGCTGCTCTTCCCTTTCACTGCTGCACTTCCCTTTCTCTGCTGCTTTTTCCTTTCTCTGCTGCTTTTCCCATTCACTGCTGCTTTTCCCATTCACTGCTGCTTTTCCCTTTCACTGTTGCTTTTCCCTTTTAGTCCTGCTTATCCCTTTCTCTGCTATTTTCCCTTTTAGTCTTGATTTTCCCTTTCACTCGTGCTTTTCCCTTTTAGTCTTGCTTTTCCCTTTCACTCGTCCTTTTCCTTTTTAGTCCTGCTTTTCCCTTTCACTGCTGATTTTCCCATTCACTGCTGCTCTTCCCTTTTAGTCCTACTTTTTCCTTTCTCTGCTCCTTTTCCCTTTTATTCTTGCTTTTCCCTTTCAATCGTGCTTTTCCTTTTTAGTCCTGCTTTTCCCTTTCACTGCTGCTTTTCCCATTCACTTCTGCTTTTCCCATTCACTGCTGCTTTTCCCATTCACTGCTGCTTTTCCCTTTTAGTCCTACTTTTCCCTTTCTCTGCTCCTTTTCCCTTTTATTCTTGCTTTTCCCTTTCAATCGTGCTTTTCCCTTTTAGTCCTGCTTTTCCCTTTTACTGCTGCTTTTCCCATTTCAATGCAGCTCTTGCCTTTCACTGCTGCTCTTCCTTTTCACTGCTGATTTTCACATTCACTGCTGCTTTTCCCTTTCACTGCTGTTTTTCCCTTTTAGTCTTGCTTTTCCCGTTCACTTTGCTTTTCCCTTTCACTGTTGCTTTTCCCTTTCACTGCTGATTTTCCCCTTCAGTGCTGATTTTCCCTTTCACTGCTGCTTTTCCCTTTCGCTGCTGCTTTTGCCTTTTAGTCTTGCTTTTCCCTTTACTGCTGCTTTTCCCTTTCACGGCTGCTTTTCCCTTCCCCTGCTGCTTTTCCCTTTCACTGCTGCTCTTCCCTTTCACTGCTGCTCTTCCATTTCACTGCTGCACTTCCCTTTCCCTGCTGCTTTTCCCTTTCTCTGCTGCTTTTCCCATTCACTGCTGCTTTTCCCATTCACTGCGGCGTTTCCCATTCACTGCTGCTTTTCCCTTTTAGTCCTGCTTTTCCATTTTAGTCTTGATTTTCCCTTTCACTCGTGCTTTTCCTTTTTATTCCTGCTCTTCCCTTTCACTGCTGCTCTTCCCTTTCACTGCTGCTCTTCCCTTTCACTGCTGCTCTTACCTTTAAATGCTGCATTTCCCTTTCAGTGCTGCTTTTCCCTTTCACTGCTGCTCTTCCCTTTCACTTCTGCTCTTCCCTTTCACTGCTGCTTTCCCCTTTCACTGCTGCTTTTCCCTTTCACTGCATCTCTTCCCTTTCACTGCTGCTCTTCCCTTTCACTTCTGCTCTTCCCTTTCACTGCTGCTTTTCCCTTTCACTGCTGCGTTTCCCTTTTCACTGCTGCTCTTCCCTTTCACTGCTGATTTTCACATTCACTGCTGCTTTTCCCTTTCACTGCTGTTTTTCCCTTTTAGTCTTGCTGTTCCCGTTCACTCTGCTTTTCCCTTTCACTGTTGCTTTTCCCTTTCACTGCTGCTTTTGCCTTTTAGTCTTGCTTTTCCCTTTACTGCTGCTTTTCCATTTCACTGCTGCTTTTCCCTTTCACTGCTGCTTTTACCTTTCACTTCTGCTTTTCCTTTTTATTCTTGCTTTTCCCTTTCACTGCTGCTTTTCCCATTCACTGCTGCTCTTCCATTTCACTGCATCTCTTGCCTTTCACTGCTGCTCTTCCCTTTCACTGCTGATTTTCACATTCACTGCTGCTTTTCCCTTTCACTGCTGTTTTTCCCTTTTAGTCTTGCTTTTCCCGTTCACTCTGCTTTTCCCTTTCACTGTTGCTTTTCCCTTTCACTGCTGATTTTCCCCTTCACTGCTGATTTTCCCTTTCACTGCTGCTTTTCCCTTTCACTGCTGCTTTTGCCATTTAGTCTTGCTTTTCCCTTTACTGCTGCTTTTCCATTTCACTGCTGCTTTTCCCTTTCACTGCTGCTTTTACCTTTTACTTCTGCATTTCCTTTTCATTCTTGCTTTTCCCTTTCACTGCTGCTTTTCCCTTTCACTGCTGCTTTTCCCTTCCCCTGCTGCTTTTCCCTTTCACTGCTGCTCTTCCCTTTCACTGCTGCTTTTCCCTTTCACTGCTGCTTTTCCCTTTCACTGCTGCTTTTCCCTTTCACTGCTGATTTTCCCTTTTATTCTTGCTTTTCTTTTTCAGTCTTGCTTTTCCCTTTTAGTCTTGCTTTACCCTTTCAGTCTTGCTTTTCCCTTTCACTGCTGCTTTTCCCTTTCACTGCTGCTCTTCCCTTTCACTGCTGCTCTTCCCTTTCACTGCTGCACTTCCCTTTCTCTGCTGCTTTTCCCTTTCTCTGCTGCTTTTCCCATTCACTGCTGCTTTTCCCATTCACTGCGGCTTTTCCCATTCAGTGCTGCTTTTCCCTTTTAGTCCTGCTTTTCCATTTTAGTCTTGATTTTCCCTTTCACTCGTGCTTTTCCTTTTTATTCCTGCTCTTCCCTTTCACTGCTGCTCTTCTCTTTCACTGCTGCTCTTCCCTTTAAATGCTGCATTTCCCTTTCAGTGCTGCTTTTTCCTTTTAGTGCTGCTTTTTCCTTTCACTGCTGCTTTTTCCTTTTAGTCTTGCTTTTCCCTTTCACTGCTGCTTTTCCTTTTTAGTCTTGCTTTTCCTTTTCACTGCTGATTTTCCCTTTCACTGCTTCTTTTCCCTTTCACTGCTACTTTTCCCATTCACTGCTGCTTTTCCCTTTCACTTCTGCTTTTCCCATTCACTGCTGCTTTTCCCTTTCACTGCTGCTCTTCCCTTTCACTTCTGCTCTTCCCTTTCACTGCTGCTTTTCCCTTTCACTGTTGCGTTTCCCTTTTCACTGCTGCTTTTCCCTTTCACTGCTGATTTTCCCTTCTGGTCTTGCTTTTCTTTTTCAGTCTTGCTTTTCTTTTTTAGTCTTGCTTTTCCCTTTCAGTCTTGATTTTCCCTTTCACTGCTGCTTTTCCCTTTCACTGCTGCTCTTCCCTTTCACTGCTGCACTTCCCTTTCACTGCTGCACTTCCCTTTCTCTGCTGCTTTTCCCATTCTCTGCTGCTTTTCCCATTCACTGCTGCTTTTCCCATTCACTGCTGCTGTTCCCTTTTAGTCTTGCTTTTCCCTTTCACTACTGCTTTTCCATTTCTCTGCTGCTTTTCCCTTTTATTCTTGCTTTTCCCTTTCACTAGTGCTTTTCCCTTTTAGTCTTGCTTTTCCCTTTTAGTCTTTCTTTTCCCTTTTAGTCCTGCTTTTCCCTTTCACTGCTGCTTTACCCATTCACTGCTGCTCTTCCCTTTCACTGCTGCTCTTCCCATTCACTGCTGCTCTTCCCTTTCACTGCTGCACTTCCCTTTCTCTGCTGCTTTTTCCTTTCTCTGCTGCTTTTCCCATTCACTGCTGCTTTTCCCATTCACTGCTGCTTTTCCCTTTCACTGTTGCTTTTCCCTTTTAGTCCTGCTTATCCCTTTCTCTGCTATTTTCCCTTTTAGTCTTGATTTTCCCTTTCACTCGTGCTTTTCCCTTTTAGTCTTGCTTTTCCCTTTCACTCGTCCTTTTCCTTTTTAGTCCTGCTTTTCCCTTTCACTGCTGATTTTCCCATTCACTGCTGCTCTTCCCTTTTAGTCCTACTTTTTCCTTTCTCTGCTCCTTTTCCCTTTTATTCTTGCTTTTCCCTTTCAATCGTGCTTTTCCTTTTTAGTCCTGCTTTTCCCTTTCACTGCTGCTTTTCCCATTCACTTCTGCTTTTCCCATTCACTGCTGCTTTTCCCATTCACTGCTGCTTTTCCCTTTTAGTCCTACTTTTCCCTTTCTCTGCTCCTTTTCCCTTTTATTCTTGCTTTTCCCTTTCAATCGTGCTTTTCCCTTTTAGTCCTGCTTTTCCCTTTTACTGCTGCTTTTCCCATTTCAATGCAGCTCTTGCCTTTCACTGCTGCTCTTCCTTTTCACTGCTGATTTTAACATTCACTGCTGCTTTTCCCTTTCACTGCTGTTTTTCCCTTTTAGTCTTGCTTTTCCCGTTCACTTTGCTTTTCCCTTTCACTGTTGCTTTTCCCTTTCACTGCTGATTTTCCCCTTCACTGCTGATTTTCCCTTTCACTGCTGCTTTTCCCTTTCGCTGCTGCTTTTGCCTTTTAGTCTTGCTTTTCCCTTTACTGCTGCTTTTCCCTTTCACGGCTGCTTTTCCCTTCCCCTGCTGCTTTTCCCTTTCACTGCTGCTCTTCCCTTTCACTGCTGCTCTTCCCTTTCACTGCTGCACTTCCCTTTCCCTGCTGCTTTTCCCTTTCTCTGCTGCTTTTCCCATTCACTGCTGCTTTTCCCATTCACTGCGGCGTTTCCCATTCACTGCTGCTTTTCCCTTTTAGTCCTGCTTTTCCATTTTAGTCTTGATTTTCCCTTTCACTCGTGCTTTTCCTTTTTATTCTTGCTCTTCCCTTTCACTGCTGCTCTTCCCTTTCACTGCTGCTCTTCCCTTTCACTGCTGCTCTTACCTTTAAATGCTGCATTTCCCTTTCAGTGCTGCTTTTCCCTTTCACTGCTGCTCTTCCCTTTCACTTCTGCTCTTCCCTTTCACTGCTGCTTTTCCCTTTCACTGCTGCTTTTCCCTTTCACTGCATCTCTTCCCTTTCACTGCTGCTCTTCCCTTTCACTTCTGCTCTTCCCTTTCACTGCTGCTTTTCCCTTTCACTGCTGCGTTTCCCTTTTCACTGCTGCTCTTCCCTTTCACTGCTGATTTTCACATTCACTGCTGCTTTTCCCTTTCACTGCTGTTTTTCCCTTTTAGTCTTGCTGTTCCCGTTCACTCTGCTTTTCCCTTTCACTGTTGCTTTTCCCTTTCACTGCTGCTTTTGCCTTTTAGTATTGCTTTTCCCTTTACTGCTGCTTTTCCATTTCACTGCTGCTTTTCCCTTTCACTGCTGCTTTTACCTTTCACTTCTGCTTTTCCTTTTTATTCTTGCTTTTCCCTTTCACTGCTGCTTTTCCCTTTCACTGCTGCTTTAACTTTTCACTGCTGCTTTTTCCTTTAATTCTTGCTTTTCCCTTTCAGTCTTGCTTTTCCCTTTCACTGCTGATTTTCCCTTTTAGTCTTGCTTTTCTTTTTCAGTCTTGCTTTTACCTTTTAGTCTTGCTTTTCCCTTTCAGTCTTGCTTTTCTTTTTCACTGCTGCTTTTCTCTTTCACTGCTGCTCTTCCCTTTCGATGCTGCACTTCCCTTTCTCTGCTGCTTTTTCCTTTCCCTGCTGCTTTTCCCATTCACTGCTGCTTTTCCCATTCACTGCTGCTTTTCCCTTTCACTGTTGCTTTTCCTTTTTAGTCCTGCTTTTCCCTTTCACTGCTGATTTTCCCATTCACTGCTGCTCTTCCCTTTCACTGCTGCTCTTCCCTTTCACTGCTCGTCTTCCCTTTCACTGCTGCTCTTCCCTTGCACTGCTGCTCTTCCCTTTCACTGTTGCTTTTCCCTTTCACTGCTGCTCTTCCCTTTCATTGCTGCATTTCCCTTTCACTGCTGCTTTTTCCTTTTAGTGCTGCATTTCCCTTTCACTGCTGCTTTTTCCTTTCACAGCTGCTTTACCTTTTCACTGCTGCTTTTCCCTTTCAGTCTTGCTTTTCCCTTTCACTGCTTCTTTGACCTTTCACTGCTGATTTTCCCTTTCACTGCTGATTTTCCCTTTCACTGCTACTTTTCCCATTCACTGCTGCTTTTCCCTTTCACTTCTGCTTTTCCATTTTAGTCTTGCTTTTCCCATTCTCTGCTGCTTTTCCCATTCACTGCTGCTTTTCCCTTACACTGCTGCTTTACCCTTTCACTGCTGTATTTCCCTTTCACTGCTGCTTTTCCTTTAACTGCTGCTTTTCCTTTTTATTCTTGCTTTTCCCTTTCACTGCTGCTTTTCCCTTTTACTGCTGCTTTTCCCTTTCAGTCCTGCTTTTCCCTTTCACTGCTGCTCTTCCCTTTCACTGCTGATTTTCCCTTTTATTCTTGCTTTTCTTTTTCAGTCTTGCTTTTCCCTTTTAGTCTTGTTTTACCCTTTCAGTCTTGCTTTTCCCTTTCACTGCTGCTCTTCCCTTTCACTGCTGCTCTTCCCTTTCACTGCTGCACTTCCCTTTCTCTGCTGCTTTTCCATTTCTCTGCTGCTTTTCCCATTCACTGCTGCTTTTCCCATTCACTGCGGCTTTTCCCATTCACTGCTGCTTTTCCCTTTTCGTCCTGCTTTTCCATTTTAGTCTTGATTTTCCCTTTACCCCTGCTTTTCCTTTTTATTCCTGCTCTTCCCTTTCACTGCTGCTCTTCCCTTTCACTGCTGCTCTTCCCTTTAAATGCTGCATTTCCCTTTCAGTGCTGCTTTTTCCTTTTAGTGCTGCTTTTCCCTTTCACTGCTGCTTTTTCCTTTCACTGCTGCTTTTTCCTTTTAGTCTTGCTTTTCCCTTTCACTGCTGCTTTTCCTTTTTAGTCTTGCTTTTCCCTTTCACTGCTGCTTTTCCCTTTCACTGCTACTTTTCCCATTCACTGCTGCTCTTCCCTTTCACTGCTGCTCTTCCCTTTCACTGCTGCTTTTCCCTTTCACTGCTGCTCTTCCCTTTCACCTCTGCTCTTCCCTTTCACTGCTGCTTTTCCCTTTCACTGTTGCGTTTCCCTTTTCACTGCTGCTTTTCCCATTCACTGCTGCTGTTCCCTTTTAGTCTTGCTTTTCCCTTTCACTACTGCTTTTCCCTTTCTCTGCTGCTTTTCCCTTTTATTCTTGCTTTTCCCTTTCACTAGTGCTTTTCCCTTTTTGTCTTGCTTTTCCCTTTTAGTCTTTATTTTCCCTTTTAGTCCTGCTTTTCCCTTTAACTGCTGCTTTTCCCATTCACTGCTGCTCTTCCCTTTCACTGCTGCTCTTCCCTTTCACTGCTGCTTTTCCCTTTCACTTCAGCTTTTCCCTGTTAGTCTTGTTTTTCCCATTCACTTCTGCTTTTCCCTTTTACTGCTGCTTTTCCCTTTCACTGCTGCTTTTCCTTTTTATTCTTGCTTTTCCCTTTCACCGCTGCTTTTCCCTTCCCCTGCTGCTTTTCCCTTCCCCTGCTGCTTTTCCCTTTCACTGCTGATATTCCCTTTCACTGCTGATATTCCCTTTCTCTTCTGCACTTCCCTTTCACTGCTGCTTTTCCCTTTCTCTGCTACTTTTCCCATTCACTGCTGCTCTTCCCTTTCACTGCTGCTTTTCCCATTCACTGCTGCTGTTCCCTTTTAGTCTTGCTTTTCCCTTTCACTACTGCTTTTCCCTTTCTCTGCTGCTTTTACCTTTTCTTCTTGCTTTTCCCTTTCACTAGTGCTTTTCCCTTTTAGTCTTTCTTTTCCCTTTTAGTCCTGCTTTTCCCTTTCACTGCTGCTTTTCCCATTCACTGCTGCTCTTCCCTTTCACTGCTGCTCTTCTTTTTCACTGCTGCTCTTCCCTTTTTCTGCTGCTCTTCCCTTTCACTGCTGCTTTTCCCTTTCACTTCTGCTTTTCCCTGATAGTCTTGTTTTTCCCTTTCACTGCTGTTTTCCCTTTCACTACTGCTTTTCCCTTTCACTGCTGCTTTTCCTTTTTATTCTTGCTTTTCCCTTTCACTGCTGCTTTTCCCTTCCCCTGCTGCTTTTCCCTTCCCCTGCTGCTTTTCCCTTTCACTGCTGCTTTTCCCTTTCACTGCTGCTTTTCCCTTTCACTGCTGCTTTTCCCATTCACTGCTGCTTTTCCCATTCACTGCTGCTTTTCCCTTTCACTGCTGCTCTTCCCTTTCACTGCAGCACTTCCCTTTCACTGCTGCACTTCCCTTTCTCTGCTGCTTTTCCCATTCACTGCTGCTTTTCCCATTCACTGCTGCTGTTCCCTTTTAGTCTTGCTTTTCCCTTTCACTACTGCTTTTCCCTTTCTCTGCTGCTTTTCCCTTTTATTCTTGCTTTTCCCTTTCACTAGTGCTTTTCCCTTTTTGTCTTGCTTTTCCCTTTTAGTCTTTATTTTCCCTTTTAGTCCTGCTTTTCCCTTTAACTGCTGCTTTTCCCATTCACTGCTGCTCTTCCCTTTCACTGCTGCTCTTCCCTTTCACTGCTGCTTTTCCCTTTCACTTCAGCTTTTCCCTGTTAGTCTTGTTTTTCCCATTCACTTCTGCTTTTCCCTTTTACTGCTGCTTTTCCCTTTCACTGCTGCTTTTCCTTTTTATTCTTGCTTTTCCCTTTCACCGCTGCTTTTCCCTTCCCCTGCTGCTTTTCCCTTCCCCTGCTGCTTTTCCCTTTCACTGCTGATATTCCCTTTCACTGCTGATATTCCCTTTCTCTTCTGCACTTCCCTTTCACTGCTGCTTTTCCCTTTCTCTGCTACTTTTCCCATTCACTGCTGCTCTTCCCTTTCACTGCTGCTTTTCCCATTCACTGCTGCTGTTCCCTTTTAGTCTTGCTTTTCCCTTTCACTACTGCTTTTCCCTTTCTCTGCTGCTTTTACCTTTTCTTCTTGCTTTTCCCTTTCACTAGTGCTTTTCCCTTTTAGTCTTTCTTTTCCCTTTTAGTCCTGCTTTTCCCTTTCACTGCTGCTTTTCCCATTCACTGCTGCTCTTCCCTTTCACTGCTGCTTTTCCCTCTTAGTCCCGCTTTTCCCTTTCTCTGCTGCTTTTCCCTTTTAGTCTTGATTTTCCCTTTCACTCGTGCTTTTCCCTTTTCATCTTGCTTTTCCCTTTCACTCGTGCTTTTCCTTTTTATTCCTGCTTTTCCCTTTCACTGCTGCTCTTCCATTTCACTGCTGCTCTTCCCTTTCACTGCTGCTCTTCCCTTTCACTGCTGATTTTCCCTTTTAGTCTTGCTTTTCTTTTTCAGTCTTGCTTTTCCCTTTTAGTCTTGCTTTTCCCTTTCAGTCTTGCTTTTCCCATTCTCTGCTGCTTTTCCCATTCACTGCTGCTTTTCCCATTCACTGCTGCTGTTCCCTTTTAGTCTTGCTTTTCCCTTTCACTACTGCTTTTCCCTTTCTCTGCTGCTTTTCCCTTTTATTCTTGCTTTTCCCTTTCACTAGTGCTTTTCCCTTTTAGTCTTGCTTTTCCCTTTTAGTCTTTCTTTTCCCTTTTAGTCCTGCTTTTCCCATTCACTGCTGCTGTTCCCTTTTAGTCTTGCTTTTCCCTTTCACTACTGCTTTTCCCTTTCACTGCTGCTTTTCCCTTTCACTGCTGCTTTTCCCATTCACTGCTGCTTTTCCCATTCACTGCGGCTTTTCCCATTCACTGCTGCTTTTCCCTTTTCGTCCTGCTTTTCCATTTTAGTCTTGATTTTCCCTTTCACTCGTGCTTTTCCTTTTTATTCCTGCTCTTCCCTTTCACTGCTGCTCTTCCCTTTCACTGCTGCTCTTCCCTTTAAATGCTGCATTTCCCTTTCAGTGCTGCTTTTTCCTTTTAGTGCTGCTTTTCCCTTTCACTGCTGTATTTTCCTTTCACTGCTGCTTTTTCCTTTTAGTCTTGCTTTTCCCTTTCACTGCTGCTTTTCCTTTTTAGTCTTGCTTTTCCCTTTCACTGCTGATTTTCCCTTTCACTGCTGCTTTTCCCTTTCACTGCTACTTTTCCCATTCACTGCTGCTCTTCCCTTTCACTGCTGCTCTTCCCTTTCACTGCTGCTTTTCCCTTTCACTGCTGCTTTTCCCTTTCACTGCTGCTTTTCCCTTTCACTGCTGCTCTTCCCTTTCTTTGCTTCTTTTCCCTTTCTCTGCTGCTTTTCCATTCACTGCTGCTTTTCCCATTCACTGCTGCTTTTCCCATTCACTGCTGCTTTTCCTTTTTAGTCCTGCTTTTTTCTTTTAGTCTTGATTTTCCCTTTCACTCGTGCTTTTCCCTTTTCATCTTGATTTTCCCTTTCACTGCTGCTCTTCCCTTTCACTGCTGCTCTTCCCTTTCACTGCTGCTCTTGCCTTTCACTGCTGCTCTTCCCTTTAAATGCTGCATTTCCCTTTCAGTGCTGCTTTTTCCTTTTAGTGCTGCTTTTTCCTTTCACTGCTGCTTTTCCCTTTTAGTCTTTCTTTTCTCTTTTAGTCTTCCTTTTCCCTTTCACTCGTGCTTTTCCCTTTTATTCTTCCTTTTCCCTTTCACTGCTGATTTTCCCTTTCACTGCTGCTTTTCCCTTTCACTGCTACTTTTCCCATTCACTGCTGCTCTTCCCTTTCACTGCTGCTCTTCTTTTTCACTGCTGCTCTTCCCTTTTTCTGCTGCTCTTCCCTTTCACTGCTGCTTTTCCCTTTCACTTCTGCTTTTCCCTGATAGTCTTGTTTTTCCCTTTCACTGCTGTTTTCCCTTTCACTACTGCTTTTCCCTTTCACTGCTGCTTTTCCTTTTTATTCTTGCTTTTCCCTTTCACTGCTGCTTTTCCCTTCCCCTGCTGCTTTTCCCTTCCCCTGCTGCTTTTCCCTTCCCCTGCTGCTTTTCCCTTTCACTGCTGCTTTTCCCTTTCACTGCTGCTTTTCCCTTTCACTGCTGCTTTTCCCATTCACTGCTGCTTTTCCCATTCACTGCTGCTTTTCCCTTTCACTGCTGCTCTTCCCTTTCACTGCAGCACTTCCCTTTCACTGCTGCACTTCCCTTTCTCTGCTGCTTTTCCCATTCACTGCTGCTTTTCCCATTCACTGCTGCTGTTCCCTTTTAGTCTTGCTTTTCCCTTTCACTACTGCTTTTCCCTTTCTCTGCTGCTTTTCCCTTTTATTCTTGCTTTTCCCTTTCACTAGTGCTTTTCCCTTTTTGTCTTGCTTTTCCCTTTTAGTCTTTATTTTCCCTTTTAGTCCTGCTTTTCCCTTTAACTGCTGCTTTTCCCATTCACTGCTGCTCTTCCCTTTCACTGCTGCTCTTCCCTTTCACTGCTGCTTTTCCCTTTCACTTCAGCTTTTCCCTGTTAGTCTTGTTTTTCCCATTCACTTCTGCTTTTCCCTTTTACTGCTGCTTTTCCCTTTCACTGCTGCTTTTCCTTTTTATTCTTGCTTTTCCCTTTCACCGCTGCTTTTCCCTTCCCCTGCTGCTTTTCCCTTCCCCTGCTGCTTTTCCCTTTCACTGCTGATATTCCCTTTCACTGCTGATATTCCCTTTCTCTTCTGCACTTCCCTTTCACTGCTGCTTTTCCCTTTCTCTGCTACTTTTCCCATTCACTGCTGCTCTTCCCTTTCACTGCTGCTTTTCCCATTCACTGCTGCTGTTCCCTTTTAGTCTTGCTTTTCCCTTTCACTACTGCTTTTCCCTTTCTCTGCTGCTTTTACCTTTTCTTCTTGCTTTTCCCTTTCACTAGTGCTTTTCCCTTTTAGTCTTTCTTTTCCCTTTTAGTCCTGCTTTTCCCTTTCACTGCTGCTTTTCCCATTCACTGCTGCTCTTCCCTTTCACTGCTGCTTTTCCCTCTTAGTCCCGCTTTTCCCTTTCTCTGCTGCTTTTCCCTTTTAGTCTTGATTTTCCCTTTCACTCGTGCTTTTCCCTTTTCATCTTGCTTTTCCCTTTCACTCGTGCTTTTCCTTTTTATTCCTGCTTTTCCCTTTCACTGCTGCTCTTCCATTTCACTGCTGCTCTTCCCTTTCACTGCTGCTCTTCCCTTTCACTGCTGATTTTCCCTTTTAGTCTTGCTTTTCTTTTTCAGTCTTGCTTTTCCCTTTTAGTCTTGCTTTTCCCTTTCAGTCTTGCTTTTCCCATTCTCTGCTGCTTTTCCCATTCACTGCTGCTTTTCCCATTCACTGCTGCTGTTCCCTTTTAGTCTTGCTTTTCCCTTTCACTACTGCTTTTCCCTTTCTCTGCTGCTTTTCCCTTTTATTCTTGCTTTTCCCTTTCACTAGTGCTTTTCCCTTTTAGTCTTGCTTTTCCCTTTTAGTCTTTCTTTTCCCTTTTAGTCCTGCTTTTCCCATTCACTGCTGCTGTTCCCTTTTAGTCTTGCTTTTCCCTTTCACTACTGCTTTTCCCTTTCACTGCTGCTTTTCCCATTTCACTGCTGCTTTTCCCATTCACTGCTGCTTTTCCCATTCACTGCGGCTTTTCCCATTCACTGCTGCTTTTCCCTTTTCGTCCTGCTTTTCCATTTTAGTCTTGATTTTCCCTTTCACTCGTGCTTTTCCTTTTTATTCCTGCTCTTCCCTTTCACTGCTGCTCTTCCCTTTCACTGCTGCTCTTCCCTTTAAATGCTGCATTTCCCTTTCAGTGCTGCTTTTTCCTTTTAGTGCTGCTTTTCCCTTTCACTGCTGTATTTTCCTTTCACTGCTGCTTTTTCCTTTTAGTCTTGCTTTTCCCTTTCACTGCTGCTTTTCCTTTTTAGTCTTGCTTTTCCCTTTCACTGCTGATTTTCCCTTTCACTGCTGCTTTTCCCTTTCACTGCTACTTTTCCCATTCACTGCTGCTCTTCCCTTTCACTGCTGCTCTTCCCTTTCACTGCTGCTTTTCCCTTTCACTGCTGCTCTTCCCTTTCACTTCTGCTCTTCCCTTTCACTGCTGCTCTTCCCTTTCACTGTTGCGTTTCCCTTTTCACTGCTGCTTTTCCCTTTCACTGCTGATTTTCCCTTCTGGTCTTGCTTTTCTTTTTCAGTCTTGCTTTTCTTTTTTAGTCTTGCTTTTCCCTTTCAGTCTTGATTTTCCGTTTAACTGCTGCTTTTCCCTTTCACTGCTGCTCTTCCCTTTCACTGCTGCACTTCCCTTTCACTGCTGCACTTCCCTTTCTCTGCTGCTTTTCCCATTCTCTGCTGCTTTTCCCATTCACTGCTGCTTTTCCCATTCACTGCTGCTGTTCCCTTTTAGTCTTGCTTTTCCCTTTCACTACTGCTTTTCCATTTCTCTGCTGCTTTTCCCTTTTATTCTTGCTTTTCCATTTCAGTAGTGCTTTTCCTTTTTAGTTTTGCTTTTCCCTTTTAGTCTTTCTTTTCCCTTTTAGTCCTGCTTTTCCCTTTCACTGCTGCTTTTCCCATTCACTGCTGCTCTTTCCTTTCACTGCTGCTCTTCCCATTCACTTCTGCTCTTCCCTTTCACTGCTGCTTTTACCTTTCACTGCGGTTTTTCCCATTTAGTCTTGTATTTCCTGTTCACTCTGATTTTCCCTTTCACTGTTGCTTTTCCCTTTCACTGCTGATTTTCCCTTTCACTGCTGCTTTTCCCTTTCACTGTTGCTTTTCCCTTTCACTGCTGCTTTTGCCTTTCACTGCTGCTTTTCCCTTTCACTGCTGCTTTTGCCTTTTAGTCTTGCTTTTCCCTTTGCTGCTTTTCCATTTCACTGCTGCTTTTCACTTTCACTGCTGCACTTCCCTTTCACTGCTGCTTTTCCCTTTCACTGCTGCTTTTCCTTTTTATTCTTGCTTTTCCCTTTCACTGCTGCTTTTCTCTTCCCCTGCTGCTTTTCCCTTCCCCTCCTGCTTTTCCCTTTCACTGCTGCTCTTCCCTTTCACTGCTGCTTTTCCCTTTCACTGCTGCTTTTCCCTGTCACTGCTGCGTTTCCCTTTTCACTGCTGCTTTTCCCTTTCACTGCTGATTTTCCCTTCTGGTCTTGCTTTTCTTTTTCAGTCTTGCTTTTCCCTTTTAGTCTTGCTTTTCCCTTTCAGTCTTGCTTTTCCCTTTCACTGCTGCTTTTCCCTTTCACTGCTGCTCTTCCCTTTCACTGCTGCACTTCCCTTTCTTTGCTTCTTTTCCCTTTCTCTGCTGCTTTTCCATTCACTGCTGCTTTTCCCATTCACTGCTGCTTTTCCCATTCACTGCTGCTTTTCCTTTTTAGTCCTGCTTTTTTCTTTTAGTCTTGATTTTCCCTTTCACTCGTGCTTTTCCCTTTTCATCTTGATTTTCCCTTTCACTGCTGCTTTTCCCATTCACTGCTGCTCTTCCATTTCACTGCAGCTCTTCCCTTTCACTGCTGCTCTTCCCTTTCACTGCTGCTCTTGCCTTTCACTGCTGCTCTTCCCTTTAAATGCTGCATTTCCCTTTCAGTGCTGCATTTTCCTTTTAGTGCTGCTTTTCCCTTTCACTGCTGCTTTTTCCTTTCACTGCTGCTTTTCCCTTTTAGTCTTTCTTTTCTCTTTTAGTCTTCCTTTTCCCTTTCACTCGTGCTTTTCCCTTTTAGTCTTGCTTTTCCCTTTCGCTGCTGATTTTCCCTTTCACTGCTGCTTTTCCCTTTCACTGCTACTTTTCCTTTTTATTCTTCCTTTTCCCTTTCACTGCTGCTTTTCCATTTCACTGCTGCTTTTCCTTTTTATTCTTGCTTTTCCCTTTCACTGCTGCTTTTCCCTTTCACTGCTGCTTTTCCTTTTTATTCTTGCTTTTCCCTTTCACTGCTGCTTTTCCCTTTTACTGCTGCTTTTCCCTTCCCCTGCTGCTTTTCCCTTTCACTGTTGCTCTTCCCTTTCACTGCTGCTTCTCCCTTTCACTGCTGCTTTTCCCTTTCACTGCTGCGTTTCCCTTTTCACTGCTGCTTTTCCCTTTCACTGCTGATTTTCCCTTCTGGTCTTGCTTTTCTTTTTCAGTCTTGCTTTTCCCTTTTAGTCTTGCTTTTCCCTTTCAGTCTTGCTTTTCCCTTTCACTGCTGCTTTTCCCTTTCACTACTGCTCTTCCCTTTCACTGCTGCACTTCCCTTTCTTTGCTTCTTTTCCCTTTCTCTGCTGCTTTTCCATTCACTGCTGCTTTTCCCATTCACTGCTGTTTTTCCCATTCACTGCTGCTTTTCCTTTTTAGTCCTGCTTTTTTCTTTTAGTCTTGATTTTCCCTTTCACTCGTGCTTTTCCCTTTTCATCTTGATTTTCCCTTTCACTGCTGCTTTTCCCATTCACTGCTGCTCTTCCATTTCACTGCAGCTCTTCCCTTTCACTGCTGCTCTTCCCTTTCACTGCTGCTCTTGCCTTTCACTGCTGCTCTTCCCTTTAAATGCTGCATTTCCCTTTCAGTGCTGCTTTTTCCTTTTAGTACTGCTTTTTCCTTTCACTGCTGCTTTTCCCTTTTAGTCTTTCTTTTCTCTTTTAGTCTTCCTTTTCCCTTTCACTCGTTCTTTTCCCTTTTATTCTTGCTTTTCCCTTTCACTGCTGATTTTCCCTTTCACTGCTGCTTTTCCCTTTCACTGCTACTTTTCCCATTCACTGCTGCTCTTCCCTTTCACTGCTGCTCTTCTTTTTCACTGCTGCTCTTCCCTTTTTCTGCTGCTCTTCCCTTTCACTGCTGCTTTTCCCTTTCACTTCTGCTTTTCCCTGATAGTCTTGTTTTTCCCTTTCACTGCTGTTTTCCCTTTCACTACTGCTTTTCCCTTTCACTGCTGCTTTTCCTTTTTATTCTTGCTTTTCCCTTTCACTGCTGCTTTTCCCTTCCCCTGCTGCTTTTCCCTTCCCCTGCTGCTTTTCCCTTCCCCTGCTGCTTTTCCCTTTCACTGCTGCTTTTCCCTTTCACTGCTGCTTTTCCCTTTCACTGCTGGTTTTCCCATTCACTGCTGCTTTTCCCATTCACTGCTGCTTTTCCCTTTCACTGCTGCTCTTCCCTTTCACTGCAGCACTTCCCTTTCACTGCTGCACTTCCCTTTCTCTGCTGCTTTTCCCATTCACTGCTGCTTTTCCCATTCTCTGCTGCTTTTCCCATTCACTGCTGCTTTTCCCATTCACTGCTGCTGTTCCCTTTTAGTCTTGCTTTTCCCTTTCACTACTGCTTTTCCCTTTCTCTGCTGCTTTTCCCTTTTATTCTTGCTTTTCCCTTTCACTAGTGCTTTTCCCTTTTATTCTTGCTTTTCCCTTTCACTGCTGATTTTCCCTTTCACTGCTGCTTTTCCCTTTTAGTCTTTCTTTTCTCTTTTAGTCTTCCTTTTCCCTTTCACTCGTGCTTTTCCCTTTTATTCTTGCTTTTCCCTTTCACTGCTGATTTTCCCTTTCACTGCTGCTTTTCCTTTTTATTCTTGCTTTTCCCTTTCACTGCTGCTTTTCCCTTTTACTGCTGCTTTTCCCTTCCCCTGCTGCTTTTCCCTTTCACTGCTGCTCTTCCCTTTCACTGCTGCTTCTCCCTTTCACTGCTGCTTTTCCCTTTCACTGCTGCGTTTCCCTTTTCACTGCTGCTTTTCCCTTCCCCTGCTGCTTTTCCCTTCCCCTGCTGCTTTTCCCTTTCACTGCTGCTTTTCCCTTTCACTGCTGCTTTTCCCTTTCACTGCTGCTTTTCCCATTCACTGCTGCTTTTCCCATTCACTGCTGCTTTTCCCTTTCACTGCTGCTCTTCCCTTTCACTGCAGCACTTCCCTTTCACTGCTGCACTTCCCTTTCTCTGCTGCTTTTCCCATTCTCTGCTGCTTTTCCCATTCACTGCTGCTTTTCCCATTCACTGCTGCTGTTCCCTTTTAGTCTTGCTTTTCCCTTTCACTACTGCTTTTCCCTTTCTCTGCTGCTTTTCCCTTTTATTCTTGCTTTTCCCTTTCACTGGTGCTTTTCCCTTTTTGTCTTGCTTTTCCCTTTTAGTCTTTATTTTCCCTTTTAGTCCTGCTTTTCCTTTTCACTGCTGCTTTTCCCTTTCACTTCAGCTTTTCCCTGTTAGTCTTGTTTTTCCCATTCACTGCTGCTTTTCCCTTTCACTGCTGCTTTTCCCTTTCACTGCTGCTTTTCCTTTTTATTCTTGCTTTTCCCTTTCACCGCTGCTTTTCCCTTCCCCTGCTGCTTTTCCCTTCCCCTGCTGCTTTTCCCTTTCACTGCTGCTTTTCCATTTCACTGCTGCTTTTCCCTTTCACTGCTGATATTCCCTTTCACTGCTGCTTTTCCCTTTCACTGCTGATATTCCCTTTCTCTTCTGCACTTCCCTTTCACTGCTGCTTTTCCCTTTCTCTGCTACTTTTCCCATTCACTGCTGCTCTTCCCTTTCACTGCTGCTTTTCACATTCACTGCTGCTGTTCCCTTTTAGTCTTGCTTTTCCCTTTCACTACTGCTTTTCCCTTTCTCTGCTGCTTTTACCTTTTCTTCTTGCTTTTCCCTTTCACTAGTGCTTTTCCCTTTTAGTCTTTCTTTTCCCTTTTAGTCCTGCTTTTCCCTTTCACTGCTGCTTTTCCCATTCACTGCTGCTCTACCCTTTCACTGCTGCTTTTCCCTCTTAGTCCCGCTTTTCCCTTTCTCTGCTGCTTTTCCCTTTTAGTCTTGATTTTCCCTTTCACTCGTGCTTTTCCCTTTTCATCTTGCTTTTCCCTTTCACTCGTGCTTTTCCTTTTTATTCCTGCTTTTCCCTTTCACTGCTGCTCTTCCATTTCACTGCTGCTCTTCCCTTTCACTGCTGCTCTTCCCTTTCACTGCTGATTTTCCCTTTTAGTCTTGCTTTTCTTTTTCAGTCTTGCTTTTCCCTTTTAGTCTTGCTTTTCCCTTTCAGTCTTGCTTTTCCCATTCTCTGCTGCTTTTCCCATTCACTGCTGCTTTTCCCATTCACTGCTGCTGTTCCCTTTTAGTTTTTTTTTTCCCTTTCACTACTGCTTTTCCCTTTCTCTGCTGCTTTTCCCTTTTATTCTTGCTTTTCCCTTTCACTAGTGCATTTCCCTTTTAGTCTTGCTTTTCCCTTTTAGTCTTTCTTTTCCCTTTTAGTCCTGCTTTTCCCTTTCACTGCTGCTTTTCCCATTCACTGCTGCTCTTCCCTTTCTCTGCTGCTCTTCCCTTTCACTGCTGCTTTTCCCTTTCACTTCTGCTTTTCCCTGATAGTCTTGTTTTTCCCTTTCACTGCGGTTTTCCCTTTCACTGCTGCTTTTCCCTTTCACTACTGCTTTTCCCTTTCACTGCTGCTTTTCCTTTTTATTCTTGCTTTTCCCTTTCACTGCTGCTTTTCCCTTCCCCTGCTGCTTTTCCCTTCCCCTGCTGCTTTTCCCTTCCCCTGCTGCTTTTCCCTTTCACTGCTGCTTTTCCCTTTCACTGCTGCTCTTCCCTTTCACTGCTGCTTTTCCCATTCACTGCTGCTTTTCCCATTCACTGCTGCTTTTCCCTTTCACTGCTGCTCTTCCCTTTCACTGCTGCACTTCCCTTTCACTGCTGCTCTTCCCTTTCTCTGCTGCTTTTCCCATTCTCTGCTGCTTTTCCCATTCACTGCTGCTTTTCCCATTCACTGCTGCTGTTCCCTTTTAGTCTTGCTTTTCCCTTTCACTACTGCTTTTCCCTTTCTCTGCTGCTTTTCCCTTTTATTCTTGCTTTTCCCTTTCACTAGTGCTTTTCCCTTTTAGTCTTCCTTTTCCCTTTTAGTCTTTCTTTTCCATTTTAGTCCTGCTTTTCCCTTTAAATGCTGCTTTTCCCATTCACTGCTGCTCTTCCCTTTCACTGCTGGTCTTCCCTTTCACTGCTGCTTTTCCCTTTCACTGCTGCTTTTCCCTTTCACTGCTGCTCTTCCCTTTCACTTCTGCACTTCCCTTTCTCATCTGCTTTTCCCTTTCTCTGCTACTTTTCCTTTTCTCTTCTGGTTTTCCCATTCACTGCTGCTTTTCCCATTCACTGCCGCTTTTCCCATTCACTGCTGCTTTTCCCTTTTAGTCCTGCTTTTCCCTTTCTCTGCTGCTTTTGCCTTTTAGTTTTGATTTTCCCTTTCACTCGTGCTTTTCCCTTTCACTCGTGCTTTTCCTTTTTATTCCTGCATTTCCCTTTAACTGTTGCTCTTCCCTTTCACTGCTGCTCTTCCCTTTCACTGCTGCTCTTCCCATTCACTGCTGCTCTTCCCTTTCACTGCTGCTCTTGCCTTTCACTGCTGCTCTTCCCTTTAAATGCAGCATTTCCCTTTCATTGCTGCTTTTTCCTTTTACTGCTGCTTTTCACTTTCACTGCTGCTTTTCCCTTTCTCTGCTGCTTTTTCCTTTCACTGCTGTTTTTCCCTTTTAGTCTTTCTTTTCCCTTTTAGTCTTGCTTTTCCCTTTCACTCGTGCTTTTCCCTTTTAGTCTTGCTTTTCCCTTTCACTCGTGCTTTTCCCTTTTAGTCTTGCTTTTCCCTTTCACTCGTGCTTTTCCCTTTTAGTCTTGCTTTTCCCTTTCACTGCTGATTTTCCCTTTCATTGCTGCTTTTCCCTTTCACTGTTACTTTTCCCATTCACTGCTGCTTTTCCCATTCACTGCTGCTTTTCCCATTCACTGCTGCTGTTCCCTTTTAGTCCTGCTTTTCCCTTTCACTACTGCTTTTCCCTTTCTCTGCTGCTTTTCAATTTTATTCTTGCTTTTCTCTTTCACTAGTGCTTTTCCCTTTTAGTCTTGCTTTTCCCTTTTAGTCTTTCTTTTCCCTTTTAGTCCTGCTTTTCCCTTTTACTGCTGCTTTTCCCATTCACTGCTGCTCTTCCCTTTCACTGCTGCTCTTCTCTTTCACTGCTGCTCTTCCATTTCACTGCTACTCTTCCCTTTCACTGCTGCTCTTCCCTTTTACTGCTGCTCTTCTTTTTCGCTGCTGCTCTTCTTTTTCACTGCTGCTCTTCCCTTTCACTGCTGCTCTTCCCTTTCACTGCTACTCTTCCCTTTCATTGCTGCATTTCCCTTTCACTGCTGCTTTTTCCTTTTAGTGCTGCTTTTCCCTTTCACTGCTGCTCTTACCTTTCACTGCTTCTTTCCCCTTTCACTGCTGCTTTTCAATTTCACTGCTGATTTTCCCTTTTAGTCTGGCTTTTCTTTTTCAGTCTTGCTTTTCTATTTTAGTCTTGGTTTTCCCTTTCAGTCTTGCTTTTCCCTTTCACTGCTGCTTTTCCCTTTCAATGCTGGACTTCTTTTTCACTGCTGCACTTCCCTTTCTCTGCTGCTTTTCCCATTCACTGCTGCTTTTCCCATTTACTGCTGCTGTTCCCTTTTAGTCTTGCTTTTACCATTCACTACTGCTTTTCTCTTTCTCTGCTGCTTTTCCCTTTTATTCTTGCTTTTCACTTTCACTCGTGCTTTTCCCTTTTATTCTTGCTTTTCCCTTTTAGTCTTTCTTTTCCCTATTAGTCCTGCTTTTCCCTTTCACTGCTGCTTTTTTTCATTCACTTCTGCTCTTCCCTTTCACTGCTGCTCTTCCCTTTCACTGCTACTCTTCCCTTTCACTGCTGCTCTTCCGTTTCACTGCTGCTCTTCCCTTTCACTGCTGCTATTCCCTTTCACTGCTGCTTTTCCCTTTCACTGCTGCTTTTCATTTTCACTGCTGCTTTTCCCTGTTAGTCTTGTTTTTCCCTTTCACTGCTGCTTTTCCCTTTCACTGCTGCTTTTCCCTGTTAGTCTTGTTTTTCCCTTTCACTGCTGCTTTTCCCTTTTATTCTTGCATTTCCCTTTTAGTCTTTCTTTTCCCTTTTAGTCCTGCTTTTCCCTTTTAGTCCTGCTTTTCCCTTTCACTGCTGCTTTTCCCGTTCACTGCTGCTTTTCCCTTTCACTGCTGCTTTTCCCTTTCACTGCTGATATTCCCTTTCTCTGCTGCTTTTCCCTTTCACTGCTGATTTTCCCTTTTAGTCTTGCTTTTCTTTTTCAGTCTTGCTTTTCTTTTTTAGTCTTGCTTTTCCCTTTCACTGCTGTTTTTCCCTTTCACTGCTGATCTTCCCTTTCACTGCTGCACTTCCCTTTCTCTGCTGCTTTTCCCTTTCTCTGCTGCTTTTCCCATTCTCTGCTGCTTTTCCCATTCACTGCTGCTTTTCCCATTCACTGCTGCTTTTCCCATTCACTGCTGCTCTTCCCTTCCCCTGCTGCTTTTCCCTTTCACTGCTGCTTTTCCCTTCCCCTGCTGCTTTTCCCTTGCCCTGCTGCTTTTCCCTTTCACTGCTGATATTCCCTTTCACTGCTGCTTTTCCCTTTCACTGCTGCTCTTACCTTTCACTGCTGCTCTTCCCTTTCACTGCTGCTTTTCCCTTTCACTGCTGCTTTTCCCTTCCCCTGCTGCTTTTCCCTTGCCCTGCTGCTTTTCCCTTTCACTGCTGATATTCCCTTTCACTGCTGCTTTTCCCTTTCACTGCTGCTTTTCCCTTTCACTGCTGCTCTTCCCTTTCACTTCTGCACTTCCCTTTCTCTGCTGCTTTTCCCTTTCTCTGCTGCTTTTCCCATTCTCTACTGCTTTTCCCTTTCACTGCTGCTTTTTCTTTCACTGCTGCTTTTCCCTTTCACTGCTGCTTTTCCTTTTTATTCTTGCTTTTCCCTTTCACTGCTGCACTTTCCTTTCTCAGCTGCTTTTCCCATTCTCTGCTGCTTTTCCCATTCACTGCTGCTTTTCCCATTCACTGCTGCTGTTCCCTTTTAGTCTTGCTTTTCCCTTTCACTACTGCTTTTCCCTTTCTCTGCAGCTTTTCACTTTTATTCTTGCTTTTCCCTTTCACTAGTGCTATTCCCTTTTAGTCTTGCTTTTCCCTTTTAGTCTTTCTTTTCCCTTTTAGTCCTGCTTTTCCCATTTACTGCTGCTCTTCCCTTTCACTGCTGCTCTTCCCTTTCACTGCTGCTTTTCCCTTTCACTGCTGCTTTTCCTTTTTATTCTTGCTTTTCCCTTTCACTGCTGCTTTACACTTTCGCTGCTGCTTTTCCCTTCCCCTGCTGATTTTCCCTTCCCCTGCTGCTTTTCCCTTTCACTGCTGCTTTTCCCTTTCACTGCTGCTCTTCCCTTTCACTGCTGCTTTTCCCTTTCACTGCTGCTTTTCCCTTTCACTGCTGCTTTTCCTTTTTATTCTTGCTTTTCCCTTTCACTGCTGCTTTACACTTTCACTGCTGCTTTTCCCTTCCCCTGCTGATTTTCCCTTCCCCTGCTGCTTTTCCCTTTCACTGCTGCTTTTCCCTTTCACTGCTGCTCTTCCCTTTCACTGCTGCTTTTCCCTTTCACTGCTGATATTCCCTTTCACTGCTGCTTTTCCCTTTCACTGCTGATTTTCCCTTTTAGTCTTGCTTTTCTTTTTCAGTCTTGCTTTTCCTTTTAGTCTTGCTTTTCCCATTCACTGCTGCTTTTCCCTTTCACTGCTGCTCTTCCCTTTCACTGCTGCAGTTCCCTTTCACTGATGCACTTCCCTTTCTCTGCTACTTTTCCCATTCTCTGCTGCTTTTCCCATTCACTGCGGCTTTTCCCATTCACTGCTGCTGTTCCCTTTTAGTCTTGCTTTTCCCTTTCACTACTGCTTTTCCCTTTCTCTGCTGCTTTTCCCTTTTATTCTTGCTTTTCCCTTTCACTAGTGCTTTTCCCTTTTAGTCTTCCTTTTCCCTTTTAGTCTTTCTTTTCCATTTTAGTCCTGCTTTTCCCTTTAAATGCTGCTTTTCCCATTCACTGCTGCTCTTCCCTTTCACTGCTGATATTCCCTTTCACTGCTGCTTTTCCCTTTCACTGCTGATTTTCCCTTTTAGTCTTGCTTTTCTTTTTCAGTCTTGCTTTTCCTTTTAGTCTTGCTTTTCCCATTCACTGCTGCTTTTCCCTTTCACTGCTGCTCTTCCCTTTCACTGCTGCAGTTCCCTTTCACTGATGCACTTCCCTTTCTCTGCTACTTTTCCCATTCTCTGCTGCTTTTCCCATTCACTGCGGCTTTTCCCATTCACTGCTGCTGTTCCCTTTTAGTCTTGCTTTTCCCTTTCACTACTGCTTTTCCCTTTCTCTGCTGCTTTTCCCTTTTATTCTTGCTTTTCCCTTTCACTAGTGCTTTTCCCTTTTAGTCTTCCTTTTCCCTTTTAGTCTTTCTTTTCCATTTTAGTCCTGCTTTTCCCTTTAAATGCTGCTTTTCCCATTCACTGCTGCTCTTCCCTTTCACTGCTGGTCTTCCCTTTCACTGCTGCTTTTCCCTTTCACTGCTGCTTTTCCCTTTCACTGCTGCTCTTCCCTTTCACTTCTGCACTTCCCTTTCTCATCTGCTTTTCCCTTTCTCTGCTACTTTTCCTTTTCTCTTCTGGTTTTCCCATTCACTGCTGCTTTTCCCATTCACTGCCGCTTTTCCCATTCACTGCTGCTTTTCCCATTCACTGCCGCTTTTCCCATTCACTGCTGCTTTTCCCTTTTAGTCCTGCTTTTCCCTTTCTCTGCTGCTTTTGCCTTTTAGTTTTGATTTTCCCTTTCACTTGTGCTTTTCCCTTTCACTCGTGCTTTTCCTTTTTATTCCTGCATTTCCCTTTAACTGTTGCTCTTCCCTTTCACTGCTGCTCTTCCCTTTCACTGCTGCTCTTCCCATTCACTGCTGCTCTTCCCTTTCACTGCTGCTCTTGCCTTTCACTGCTGCTCTTCCCTTTAAATGCAGCATTTCCCTTTCAGTGCTGCTTTTTCCTTTTACTGCTGCTTTTCCCTTTCACTGCTGCTTTTCCCTTTCACTGCTGCTTTTTCCTTTCACTGCTGTTTTTCCCTTTTAGTCTTTCTTTTCCCTTTTAGTCTTGCTTTTCCCTTTCACTCGTGCTTTTCCCTTTTAGTCTTGCTTTTCCCTTTCACTCGTGCTTTTCCCTTTTAGTCTTGCTTTTCCCTTTCACTCGTGCTTTTCCCTTTTAGTCTTGCTTTTCCCTTTCACTGCTGATTTTCCCTTTCATTGCTGCTTTTCCCTTTCACTGTTACTTTTCCCATTCACTGCTGCTTTTCCCATTCACTGCTGCTTTTCCCATTCACTGCTGCTGTTCCCTTTTAGTCCTGCTTTTCCCTTTCACTACTGCTTTTCCCTTTCTCTGCTGCTTTTCAATTTTATTCTTGCTTTTCCCTTTCACTAGTGCTTTTCCCTTTTAGTCTTGCTTTTCCCTTTTAGTCTTTCTTTTCCCTTTTAGTCCTGCTTTTCCCTTTTACTGCTGCTTTTCCCATTCACTGCTGCTCTTCCCTTTCACTGCTGCTCTTCCCTTTCACTGCTGCTCTTCCATTTCACTGCTACTCTTCCCTTTCACTGCTGCTCTTCCCTTTTACTGCTGCTCTTCTTTTTCGCTGCTGCTCTTCTTTTTCACTGCTGCTCTTCCCTTTCACTGCTGCTCTTCCCTTTCACTGCTACTCTTCCCTTTCATTGCTGCATTTCCCTTTCACTGCTGCTTTTTCCTTTTAGTGCTGCTTTTCCCTTTCACTGCTGCTCTTACCTTTCACTGCTTCTTTCCCCTTTCACTGCTGCTTTTCAATTTCACTGCTGATTTTCCCTTTTAGTCTTGCTTTTCTTTTTCAGTCTTGCTTTTCTATTTTAGTCTTGGTTTTCCCTTTCAGTCTTGCTTTTCCCTTTCACTGCTGCTTTTCCCTTTCAGTGCTGGACTTCTTTTTCACTGCTGCACTTCCCTTTCTCTGCTGCTTTTCCCATTCACTGCTGCTTTTCCCATTTACTGCTGCTGTTCCCTTTAAGTCTTGCTTTTACCATTCACTACTGCTTTTCTCTTTCTCTGCTGCTTTTCCCTTTTATTCTTGCTTTTCACTTTCACTCGTGCTTTTCCCTTTTATTCTTGCTTTTCCCTTTTAGTCTTTCTTTTCCCTATTAGTCCTGCTTTTCCCTTTCACTGCTGCTTTTTTTCATTCACTGCTGCTCTTCCCTTTAACTGCTGCTCTTCCCTTTCACTGCTACTCTTCCCTTTCACTGCTGCTCTTCCGTTTCACTGCTGCTCTTCCCTTTCACTGCTGCTATTCCCTTTCACTGCTGCTTTTCCCTTTCACTGCTGCTTTTCATTTTCACTGCTGCTTTTCCCTGTTAGTCTTGTTTTTCCCTTTCACTGCTGTTTTTCCCTTTCACTGCTGCTTTTCCCTGCTAGTCATGTTTTTCCCTTTCACTGCTGCTTTTCCCTTTTATTCTTGCATTTCCCTTTTAGTCTTTCTTTTCCCTTTTAGTCCTGCTTTTCCCTTTTAGTCCTGCTTTTCCCTTTCACTGCTGCTTTTCCCGTTCACTGCTGCTTTTCCCTTTCACTGCTGCTTTTCCCTTTCACTGCTGATATTCCCTTTCTCTGCTGCTTTTCCCTTTCACTGCTGATATTCCCTTTTAGTCTTGCTTTTCCCTTTTAGTCTTGCTTTTCCCTTTTATTCTTGCTTTTCCCTTTTAGTCTTGCTTTTCCCTTTTAGTCTTGCTTTTCCCTTTCACTGCTGTTTTTCCCTTTCACTGCTGATCTTCCCTTTCACTGCTGCACTTCCCTTTCTCTGCTGCTTTTCCCTTTCTCTGCTGCTTTTCCCATTCTCTGCTGCTTTTCCCATTCACTGCTGCTTTTCCCATTCACTGCTGCTTTTCCCATTCACTGCTGCTCTTCCCTTCCCCTGCTGCTTTTCCCTTTCACTGCTGCTTTTCCCTTCCCCTGCTGCTTTTCCCTTGCCCTGCTGCTTTTCCCTTTCACTGCTGATATTCCCTTTCACTGCTGCTTTACCCTTTCACTGCTGCTCTTACCTTTCACTGCTGCTCTTCCCTTTCACTGCTGCTTTTCCCTTTCACTGCTGCTTTTCCCTTCCCCTGCTGCTTTTCCCTTGCCCTGCTGCTTTTCCCTTTCACTGCTGATATTCCCTTTCACTGCTGCTTTTCCCTTTCACTGCTGCTTTTCCCTTTCACTGCTGCTCTTCCCTTTCACTTCTGCACTTCCCTTTCTCTGCTGCTTTTCCCTTTCTCTGCTGCTTTTCCCATTCTCTACTGCTTTTCCCTTTCACTGCTGCTTTTTCTTTCACTGCTGCTTTTCCCTTTCACTGCTGCTTTTCCTTTTTATTCTTGCTTTTCCCTTTCACTGCTGCTTTTCCCTTTCACTGCTGCACTTTCCTTTCTCAGCTGCTTTTCCCATTCTCTGCTGCTTTTCCCATTCACTGCTGCTTTTCCCATTCACTGCTGCTGTTCCCTTTTAGTCTTGCTTTTCCCTTTCACTACTGCTTTTCCCTTTCTCTGCAGCTTTTCACTTTTATTCTTGCTTTTCCCTTTCACTACTGCTTTTCCCTTTTAGTCTTGCTTTTCCCTTTTAGTCTTTCTTTTCCCTTTTAGTCCTGCTTTTCCCATTCACTGCTGCTCTTCCCTTTCACTGCTGCTCTTCCCTTTCACTGCTGCTCTTCCCTTTCACTGCTGCTTTTCCCTTTCACTGCTGCTTTTCCCTTTCACTGCTGCTTTTCCTTTTTATTCTTGCTTTTCCCTTTCACTGCTGCTTTACACTTCCGCTGCTGCTTTTCCCTTCCCCTGCTGATTTTCCCTTCCCCTGCTGCTTTTCCCTTTCACTGCTGCTTTTCCCTTTCACTGCTGCTCTTCCCTTTCACTGCTGCTTTTCCCTTTCACTGCTGCTCTTCCCTTTCACTGCTGCTTTTCCCTTTCACTGCTGCTTTTCCCTTTCACTGCTGCTTTTCCTTTTTATTCTTGCTTTTCCCTTTCACTACTGCTTTTCCCTTTTAGTCTTGCTTTTCCCTTTTAGTCTTTCTTTTCCCTTTTAGTCCTGCTTTTCCCATTCACTGCTGCTCTTCCCTTTCACTGCTGCTCTTCCCTTTCACTGCTGCTCTTCCCTTTCACTGCTGCTTTTCCCTTTCACTGCTGCTTTTCCCTTTCACTGCTGCTTTTCCTTTTTATTCTTGCTTTTCCCTTTCACTGCTGCTTTACACTTCCGCTGCTGCTTTTCCCTTCCCCTGCTGATTTTCCCTTCCCCTGCTGCTTTTCCCTTTCACTGCTGCTTTTCCCTTTCACTGCTGCTTTTCCCTTCCCCTGCTGATTTTCCCTTCCCCTGCTGCTTTTCCCTTTCACTGCTGCTTTTCCCTTTCACTGCTGCTCTTCCCTTTCACTGCTGCTTTTCCCTTTCACTGCTGATATTCCCTTTCACTGCTGCTTTTCCCTTTCACTGCTGATTTTCCCTTTTAGTCTTGCTTTTCTTTTTCAGTCTTGCTTTTCCTTTTAGTCTTGCTTTTCCCATTCACTGCTGCTTTTCCCTTTCACTGCTGCTCTTCCCTTTCACTGCTGCAGTTCCCTTTCACTGATGCACTTCCCTTTCTCTGCTACTTTTCCCATTCTCTGCTGCTTTTCCCATTCACTGCGGCTTTTCCCATTCACTGCTGCTGTTCCCTTTTAGTCTTGCTTTTCCCTTTCACTACTGCTTTTCCCTTTCTCTGCTGCTTTTCCCTTTTATTCTTGCTTTTCCCTTTCACTAGTGCTTTTCCCTTTTAGTCTTCCTTTTCCCTTTTAGTCTTTTTTTTCCATTTTAGTCCTGCTTTTCCCTTTAAATGCTGCTTTTCCCATTCACTGCTGCTCTTCCCTTTCACTGCTGGTCTTCCCTTTCACTGCTGCTTTTCCCTTTCACTGCTGCTTTTCCCTTTCACTGCTGCTCTTCCCTTTCACTTCTGCACTTCCCTTTCTCATCTGCTTTTCCCTTTCTCTGCTACTTTTCCTTTTCTCTTCTGGTTTTCCCATTCACTGCTGCTTTTCCCATTCACTGCCGCTTTTCCCATTCACTGCTGCTTTTCCCATTCACTGCCGCTTTTCCCATTCACTGCTGCTTTTCCCTTTTAGTCCTGCTTTTCCCTTTCTCTGCTGCTTTTGCCTTTTAGTTTTGATTTTCCCTTTCACTCGTGCTTTTCCTTTTTATTCCTGCATTTCCCTTTAACTGTTGCTCTTCCCTTTCACTGCTGCTCTTCCCTTTCACTGCTGCTCTTCCCATTCACTGCTGCTCTTCCCTTTCACTGCTGCTCTTGCCTTTCACTGCTGCTCTTCCCTTTAAATGCAGCATTTCCCTTTCAGTGCTGCTTTTTCCTTTTACTGCTGCTTTTCCCTTTCACTGCTGCTTTTTCCTTTCACTGCTGTTTTTCCCTTTTAGTCTTTCTTTTCCCTTTTAGTCTTGCTTTTCCCTTTCACTCGTGCTTTTCCCTTTTAGTCTTGCTTTTCCCTTTCACTCGTGCTTTTCCCTTTTAGTCTTGCTTTTCCCTTTCACTGCTGATTTTCCCTTTCATTGCTGCTTTTCCCTTTCACTGTTACTTTTCCCATTCACTGCTGCTTTTCCCATTCACTGCTGCTTTTCCCATTCACTGCTGCTGTTCCCTTTTAGTCCTGCTTTTCCCTTTCACTACTGCTTTTCCCTTTCTCTGCTGCTTTTCAATTTTATTCTTGCTTTTCCCTTTCACTAGTGCTTTTCCCTTTTAGTCTTGCTTTTCCCTTTTAGTCTTTCTTTTCCCTTTTAGTCCTGCTTTTCCCTTTTACTGCTGCTTTTCCCATTCACTGCTGCTCTTCCCTTTCACTGCTGCTCTTCCCTTTCACTGCTGCTCTTCCCTTTCACTGCTGCTCTTCCCTTTTACTGCTGCTCTTCTTTTTCGCTGCTGCTCTTCTTTTTCACTGCTGCTCTTCCCTTTCACTGCTGCTCTTCCCTTTCACTGCTACTCTTCCCTTTCATTGCTGCATTTCCCTTTCACTGCTGCTTTTTCCTTTTAGTGCTGCTTTTCCCTTTCACTGCTGCTCTTACCTTTCACTGCTTCTTTCCCCTTTCACTGCTGCTTTTCAATTTCACTGCTGATTTTCCCTTTTAGTCTTGCTTTTCTTTTTCAGTCTTGCTTTTCTATTTTAGTCTTGGTTTTCCCTTTCAGTCTTGCTTTTCCCTTTCACTGCTGCTTTTCCCTTTCAATGCTGGACTTCTTTTTCACTGCTGCACTTCCCTTTCTCTGCTGCTTTTCCCATTCACTGCTGCTTTTCCCATTTACTGCTGCTGTTCCCTTTTAGTCTTGCTTTTACCATTCACTACTGCTTTTCTCTTTCTCTGCTGCTTTTCCCTTTTATTCTTGCTTTTCACTTTCACTCGTGCTTTTCCCTTTTATTCTTGCTTTTCCCTTTTAGTCTTTCTTTTCCCTATTAGTCCTGCTTTTCCCTTTCACTGCTGCTTTTTTTCATTCACTGCTGCTCTTCCCTTTCACTGCTGCTCTTCCCTTTCACTGCTACTCTTCCCTTTCACTGCTGCTCTTCCGTTTCACTGCTGCTCTTCCCTTTCACTGCTGCTATTCCCTTTCACTGCTGCTTTTCCCTTTCACTGCTGTTTTTCCCTTTCACTGCTGCTTTTCCCTGCTAGTCATGTTTTTCCCTTTCACTGCTGCTTTTCCCTTTTATTCTTGCATTTCCCTTTTAGTCTTTCTTTTCCCTTTTAGTCCTGCTTTTCCCTTTTAGTCCTGCTTTTCCCTTTCACTGCTGCTTTTCCCGTTCACTGCTGCTTTTCCCTTTCACTGCTGCTTTTCCCTTTCACTGCTGATATTCCCTTTCTCTGCTGCTTTTCCCTTTCACTGCTGATTTTCCCTTTTAGTCTTGCTTTTCTTTTTCAGTCTTGCTTTTCTTTTTTAGTCTTGCTTTTCCCTTTCACTGCTGTTTTTCCCTTTCACTGCTGATCTTCCCTTTCACTGCTGCACTTCCCTTTCTCTGCTGCTTTTCCCTTTCTCTGCTGCTTTTCCCATTCTCTGCTGCTTTTCCCATTCACTGCTGCTTTTCCCATTCACTGCTGCTTTTCCCATTCACTGCTGCTCTTCCCTTCCCCTGCTGCTTTTCCCTTTCACTGCTGCTTTTCCCTTCCCCTGCTGCTTTTCCCTTGCCCTGCTGCTTTTCCCTTTCACTGCTGATATTCCCTTTCACTGCTGCTTTACCCTTTCACTGCTGCTCTTACCTTTCACTGCTGCTCTTCCCTTTCACTGCTGCTTTTCCCTTTCACTGCTGCTTTTCCCTTCCCCTGCTGCTTTTCCCTTGCCCTGCTGCTTTTCCCTTTCACTGCTGATATTCCCTTTCACTGCTGCTTTTCCCTTTCACTGCTGCTTTTCCCTTTCACTGCTGCTCTTCCCTTTCACTTCTGCACTTCCCTTTCTCTGCTGCTTTTCCCTTTCTCTGCTGCTTTTCCCATTCTCTACTGCTTTTCCCTTTCACTGCTGCTTTTTCTTTCACTGCTGCTTTTCCCTTTCACTGCTGCTTTTCCTTTTTATTCTTGCTTTTCCCTTTCACTGCTGCTTTTCCCTTTCACTGCTGCACTTTCCTTTCTCAGCTGCTTTTCCCATTCTCTGCTGCTTTTCCCATTCACTGCTGCTTTTCCCATTCACTGCTGCTGTTCCCTTTTAGTCTTGCTTTTCCCTTTCACTACTGCTTTTCCCTTTCTCTGCAGCTTTTCACTTTTATTCTTGCTTTTCCCTTTCACTACTGCTTTTCCCTTTTAGTCTTGCTTTTCCCTTTTAGTCTTTCTTTTCCCTTTAATCCTGCTTTTCCCATTCACTGCTGCTCTTCCCTTTCACTGCTGCTCTTCCCTTTCACTGCTGCTCTTCCCTTTCACTGCTGCTTTTCCCTTTCACTGCTGCTTTTCCCTTTCACTGCTGCTTTTCCTTTTTATTCTTGCTTTTCCCTTTCACTGCTGCTTTACACTTTCGCTGCTGCTTTTCCCTTCCCCTGCTGATTTTCCCTTCCCCTGCTGCTTTTCCCTTTCACTGCTGCTTTTCCCTTTCACTGCTGCTCTTCCCTTTCACTGCTGCTTTTCCCTTTCACTGCTGCTCTTCCCTTTCACTGCTGCTTTTCCCTTTCACTGCTGCTTTTCCCTTTCACTGCTGCTTTTCCTTTTTATTCTTGCTTTTCCCTTTCACTGCTGCTTTACACTTTCACTGCTGCTTTTCCCTTCCCCTGCTGATTTTCCCTTCCCCTGCTGCTTTTCCCTTTCACTGCTGCTTTTCCCTTTCACTGCTGCTCTTCCCTTTCACTGCTGCTTTTCCCTTTCACTGCTGATATTCCCTTTCACTGCTGCTTTTCCCTTTCACTGCTGATTTTCCCTTTTAGTCTTGCTTTTCTTTTTCAGTCTTGCTTTTCCTTTTAGTCTTGCTTTTCCCATTCACTGCTGCTTTTCCCTTTCACTTCTGCTCTTCCCTTTCACTGCTGCAGTTCCCTTTCACTGATGCACTTCCCTTTCTCTGCTACTTTTCCCATTCTCTGCTGCTTTTCCCATTCACTGCGGCTTTTCCCATTCACTGCTGCTGTTCCCTTTTAGTCTTGCTTTTCCCTTTCACTACTGCTTTTCCCTTTCTCTGCTGCTTTTCCCTTTTATTCTTGCTTTTCCCTTTCACTAGTGCTTTTCCCTTTTAGTCTTCCTTTTCCCTTTTAGTCTTTCTTTTCCATTTTAGTTTTGCTTTTCCCTTTAAATGCTGCTTTTCCCATTCACTGCTGCTCTTCCCTTTCACTGCTGGTCTTCCCTTTCACTGCTGCTTTTCCCTTTCACTGCTGCTTTTCCCTTTCACTGCTGCTCTTCCCTTTCACTTCTGCACTTCCCTTTCTCATCTGCTTTTCCCTTTCTCTGCTACTTTTCCTTTTCTCTTCTGGTTTTCCCATTCACTGCTGCTTTTCCCATTCACTGCCGCTTTTCCCATTCACTGCTGCTTTTCCCTTTTAGTCCTGCTTTTCCCATTCACTGCTGCTTTTGCCTTTTAGTTTTGATTTTCACTTTCACTCGTGCTTTTCCCTTTCACTCGTGCTTTTCCTTTTTATTCCTGCATTTCCCTTTAACTGTTGCTCTTCCCTTTCACTGCTGCTCTTCCCTTTCACTGCTGCTCTTCCCATTCACTGCTGCTCTTCCCTTTCACTGCTGCTCTTGCCTTTCACTGCTGCTCTTCCCTTTAAATGCAGCATTTCCCTTTCAGTGCTGCTTTTTCCTTTTACTGCTGCTTTTCCCTTTCACTGCTGCTTTTCCCTTTCACTGCTGCTTTTTCCTTTCACTGCTGTTTTTCCCTTTTAGTCTTTCTTTTCCCTTTTAGTCTTGCTTTTCCCTTTCACTCGTGCTTTTCCCTTTTAGTCTTGCTTTTCCCTTTCACTCGTGCTTTTCCCTTTTAGTCTTGCTTTTCCCTTTCACTCGTGCTTTTCCCTTTTAGTCTTGCTTTCCCTTTCACTGCTGATTTTCCCTTTCATTGCTGCTTTTCCCTTTCACTGTTACTTTTCCCATTCACTGCTGCTTTTCCCATTCACTGCTGCTTTTCCCATTCACTGCTGCTGTTCCCTTTTAGTCCTGCTTTTCCCTTTCACTACTGCTTTTCCCTTTCTCTGCTGCTTTTCAATTTTATTCTTGCTTTTCCCTTTCACTAGTGCTTTTCCCTTTTAGTCTTGCTTTTCCCTTTTAGTCTTTCTTTTCCCTTTTAGTCCTGCTTTTCCCTTTTACTGCTGCTTTTCCCATTCACTGCTGCTCTTCCCTTTCACTGCTGCTCTTCCCTTTCACTGCTGCTCTTCCATTTCACTGCTACTCTTCCCTTTCACTGCTGCTCTTCCTTTTTACTGCTGCTCTTCTTTTTCGCTGCTGCTCTTCTTTTTCACTGCTGCTCTTCCCTTTCACTGCTGCTCTTCCCTTTCACTGCTACTCTTCCCTTTCATTGCTGCATTTCCCTTTCACTGCTGCTTTTTCCTTTTAGTGCTGCTTTTCCCTTTCACTGCTGCTCTTACCTTTCACTGCTTCTTTCCCCTTTCACTGCTGCTTTTCAATTTCACTGCTGATTTTCCCTTTTAGTCTTGCTTTTCTTTTTCAGTCTTGCTTTTCTATTTTAGTCTTGGTTTTCCCTTTCAGTCTTGCTTTTCCCTTTCACTGCTGCTTTTCCCTTTCAATGCTGGACTTCTTTTTCACTGCTGCACTTCCCTTTCTCTGCTGCTTTTCCCATTCACTGCTGCTTTTCCCATTTACAGCTGCTGTTCCCTTTTAGTCTTGCTTTTACCATTCACTACTGCTTTTCTCTTTCTCTGCTGCTTTTCCCTTTTATTCTTGCTTTTCACTTTCACTCGTGCTTTTCCCTTTTATTCTTGCTTTTCCCTTTTAGTCTTTCTTTTCCCTATTAGTCCTGCTTTTCCCTTTCACTGCTGCTTTTTTTCATTCACTGCTGCTCTTCCCTTTCACTGCTGCTCTTCCCTTTCACTGCTACTCTTCCCTTTCACTGCTGCTCTTCCGTTTCACTGCTGCTCTTCCCTTTCACTGCTGCTATTCCCTTTCACTGCCGCTTTTCCCTTTCACTGCTGCTTTTCATTTTCACTGCTGCTTTTCCCTGTTAGTCTTGTTTTACCCTTTCACTGCTGCTTTTCCCTTTCACTGCTGCTTTTCCCTGTTAGTCTTGTTTTTCCCTTTCACTGCTGCTTTTCCCTTTTATTCTTGCATTTCCCTTTTAGTCTTTCTTTTCCCTTTTAGTCCTGCTTTTCCCTTTTAGTCCTGCTTTTCCCTTTCACTGCTGCTTTTCCCGTTCACTGCTGCTTTTCCCTTTCACTGCTGCTTTTCCCTTTCACTGCTGATATTCCCTTTCTCTGCTGCTTTTCCCTTTCACTGCTGATTTTCCCTTTTAGTCTTGCTTTTCTTTTTCAGTCTTGCTTTTCTTTTTTAGTCTTGCTTTTCCCTTTCACTGCTGTTTTTCCCTTTCACTGCTGATCTTCCCTTTCACTGCTGCACTTCCCTTTCTCTGCTGCTTTTCCCTTTCTCTGCTGCTTTTCCCATTCTCTGCTGCTTTTCCCATTCACTGCTGCTTTTCCCATTCACTGCTGCTTTTCCCATTCACTGCTGCTCTTCCCTTTCACTGCTGCTCTTCCCTTTCTCTGCTGCTCTTCCATTTCACTGCTACTCTTCCCTTTCACTGCTGCTTTTCCCTTTCACTGCTGTTTTTCCCTTTCACTGCTGCTTTTCCCTTTCACTGCTGCTTTTCCTTTTTATTCTTCCTTTTCCCTTTCACTGCTGCTTTTCCCTTCCCCTGCTGCTTTTCCCTTCTCCTGCTGCTTTTCCCTTTCACTGCTGCTTTTAGCTTTCACTGCTGCTCTTCCCTTTAACTTCTGCTCTTCCCTTTCACTGCGGCTTTTCCCTTTCACTGCTGCCTTTCCCTTTTCACTGCTGCTTTTCACTTTCAATGCTGGACTTCCATTTCACTGCTGCACTTTCCTTTCTCAGCTGCTTTTCCCATTCTCTGCTGCTTTTCCCATTCACTGCTGCATTTCCCATTCACTGCTGCTGTTCCCTTTTAGTCTTGCTTTTCCCTTTCACTACTGCTTTTCCCTTTCTCTGCAGCTTTTCACTTTTATTCTTGCTTTTCCCTTTCACTAGTGCTTTTCCCTTTTAGTCTTGCTTTTCCCTTTTAGTTTTTCTTTTCCATTTTAGTCCTGCTTTTCCCATTCACTGCTGCTCTTCCCTTTCACTGCTGCTCTTCCCTTTCACTGCTGCTCTTCCCTTTCACTGCTGCTTTTCCCTTTCACTGCTGGTTTTCCCTTTCACTGCTGCTTTTCCTTTTTATTCTTGCTTTTCCCTTTCACTGCTGCTTTACACTTTCGCTGCTGCTTTTCCCTTCCCCTGCTGATTTTCCCTTCCCCTGCTGCTTTTCCCTTTCACTGCTGCTTTTCCCTTTCACTGCTGCTCTTCCCTTTCACTGCTGCTTTTCCCTTTCACTGCTGCTCTTCCCTTTCACTGCTGCTTTTCCCTTTCACTGCTGCTTTTCCCTTTCACTGCTGCTTTTCCTTTTTATTCTTGCTTTTCCCTTTCACTGCTGCTTTACACTTTCACTGCTGCTTTTCCCTTCCCCTGCTGATTTTCCCTTCCCCTGCTGCTTTTCCCTTTCACTGCTGCTTTTCCCTTTCACTGCTGCTCTTCCCTTTCACTGCTGCTTTTCCCTTTCACTGCTGATATTCCCTATCACTGCTGCTTTTCCCTTTCACTGCTGATTTTCCCTTTTAGTCTTGCTTTTCTTTTTCAGTCTTGCTTTTCCTTTTAGTCTTGCTTTTCCCATTCACTGCTGCTTTTCCCTTTCACTTCTGCTCTTCCCTTTCACTGCTGCAGTTCCCTTTCACTGATGCACTTCCCTTTCTCTGCTACTTTTCCCATTCTCTGCTGCTTTTCCCATTCACTGCGGCTTTTCCCATTCACTGCTGCTGTTCCCTTTTAGTCTTGCTTTTCCCTTTCACTACTGCTTTTCCCTTTCTCTGCTGCTTTTCCCTTTTATTCTTGCTTTTCCCTTTCACTAGTGCTTTTCCCTTTTAGTCTTCCTTTTCCCTTTTAGTCTTTCTTTTCCATTTTAGTCCTGCTTTTCCCTTTAAATGCTGCTTTTCCCATTCACTGCTGCTCTTCCCTTTCACTGCTGGTCTTCCCTTTCACTGCTGCTTTTCCCTTTCACTGCTGCTTTTCCCTTTCACTGCTGCTCTTCCCTTTCACTTCTGCACTTCCCTTTCTCATCTGCTTTTCCCTTTCTCTGCTACTTTTCCTTTTCTCTTCTGGTTTTCCCATTCACTGCTGCTTTTCCCATTCACTGCCGCTTTTCCCATTCACTGCTGCTTTTCCCTTTTAGTCCTGCTTTTCCCTTTCTCTGCTGCTTTTGCCTTTTAGTTTTGATTTTCCCTTTCACTCGTGCTTTTCCCTTTCACTCGTGCTTTTCCTTTTTATTCCTGCATTTCCCTTTAACTGTTGCTCTTCCCTTTCACTGCTGCTCTTCCCTTTCACTGCTGCTCTTCCCATTCACTGCTGCTCTTCCCTTTCACTGCTGCTCTTGCCTTTCACTGCTGCTCTTCCCTTTAAATGCAGCATTTCCCTTTCAGTGCTGCTTTTTCCTTTTACTGCTGCTTTTCCCTTTCACTGCTGCTTTTTCCTTTCACTGCTGTTTTTCCCTTTTAGTCTTTCTTTTCCCTTTTAGTCTTGCTTTTCCCTTTCACTCGTGCTTTTCCCTTTTAGTCTTGCTTTTTTCTTTCACTCGTGCTTTTCCCTTTTAGTCTTGCTTTTCC
Organism: Coturnix japonica; assembly: GCF_054131305.1. Taxonomy (NCBI): domain Eukaryota; kingdom Metazoa; phylum Chordata; class Aves; order Galliformes; family Phasianidae; genus Coturnix; species Coturnix japonica. The sequence goes on along the minus strand of NC_140691.1, from coordinate 8,167,941 downwards.
CTTTCACTCGTGCTTTTCCCTTTTAGTCTTGCTTTTCCCTTTCACTGCTGATTTTCCCTTTCATTGCTGCTTTTCCCTTTCACTGTTACTTTTCCCATTCACTGCTGATATTCCCTTTCTCTGCTGCTCTTCCCTTTCACTGCTACTCTTCCCTTTCACTGCTGCTCTTGTGTTTTACTGCTGCTCTTCCCTTTCACTGCTGCTATTCCCTTTCACTGCTGCTTTTCCCTTTCACTGCTGCTTTTCCCATTCACTGCTGCTCTTCCCTTTCACTGCTGCTCTTCCCTTTCACTGCTGCTCTTCCCTTTCACTGCTGCTCTTCCCTTTCACTGCTGCTATTCCCTTTCACTGCTGCTTTTCCCTTTCACTGCTGCTTTTCCCTTTCACTGCTGCTTTTCCCTGTTAGTCTTGTTTTTCCCTTTCACTGCTGCTTTTCCCTTTCACTGCTGCTTTTCCTTTTTATTCTTGCTTTTCCCTTTCACTGCTGCTCTTCCCTTTCACTGCTGCTTTCCCCCTTCACTGCTGCTTTTCAATTTCACTGCTGATTTTCCCTTTTAGTCTTGCTTTTCTTTTTCAGTCTTGCTTTTCCCTATAAGTCTTGCTTTTCCCTTTCAGTCTTGCTTTTCCCTTTCACTGCTGCTCTTCCCTTTCACTGCTGCTCTTCCCTTTCACTGCTGCTCTTCCCTTTCACTGCTGATTTTCCCTTTTAGTCTTGCTTTTTTTTTCAGTCTTGCTTTTCCCTTTTAGTCTTTCTTTTCTCTTTTAGTCCTGCTTTTCCCTTTCACTGCTACTTTTCCATTTCTCTGCTGCTTTTCCCTTTCTCTGCTGCTTTTCCCTTTCTCTGCTGGTTTTCCCATTCACTGCTGCTTTTCCCTTTCACTCGTGCTTTTCATTCTTAGTCCTGCTTTTCCCTTTCACTGCTGCTTTTCCCATTCACTGCTGCTCTTCCCTTTCACTGCTGCTCTTCCCTTTCACTGCTGCTCTTCCCTTCACTGCTACTCTTCCCTTTCATTTCTGCATTTCCCTTTCACTGCTGCTTTTCCCTTTCACTGCTGCTTTTCCCTTTCACTGCTGCTCTTCCCTTTCACTTCTGCACTTCCCTTTCTCTGCTGCTTTTCCCTTTCTCTGCTGCTTTTCCCTTTCTCTGCTACGTTTCCCTTTCACTCCTGCTTTTCCCATTCACTGCTGCTTTTCTCTATTCACTGCTGCTCTTCCCTTTCACTTCTGCACTTCCCTTTCGCTCCTGCTTTTCCCTTTCTCTGCTGCTTTTCCCATTCTCTGCTGCTTTTCCCATTCACTGCTGCTTTTCCCATTCACTGCTGCTGTTCCCTTTTAGTCTTGCTTTTCCCTTTCACTAGTGCTTTTCTTTTTTAGTCCTGCTTTTCCCTTTCTCTGTTTATTTTCCCATTCACTTCTGTTTTCCCTTTCACTGCTGCTCTTCCCTTTCACTGCTGCTCTTTCCTTTCACTGCTGCTCTTCCCTTTCACTGCTGATTTTCCCTTTTAGTCTTGCTTTTCTTTTTCAGTATTGCTTTTCCCTTTTAGTCTTTCTTTTCCCTTTTAGTCCTGCTTTTCCCTTTCACTGCTAATTTTCCCTTTCACTACTACTTTTCCCATTCACTGCTGCTTTTCCCTTTCTCTGCTGCTTTTCCCTTTCTCTGCCGCTTTTCCCTTTCTCTGCTGCTTTTCCCTTTCTCTGCTGGTTTTCCCTTTCTCCGCCGCTTTTCCCTTTCACTGCTGCTTTTCCCAATCACTGCTGCTTTTCCCTTTCACTGCTGCTTTTCCCTTTCACTGCTGCTCTTCTTTTTCACTGCTGCTCTTCCCTTTCACTGCTGCTCTTCCCTTTCACTGCTGATATTCCTTTCACTGCTGCTTTTCCCTTTCACTGCTGCTTTTCCCTTTCACTGCTGCTCTTCCCTTTCACTGCTGCTTTTCCCTTTCACTGCTGCTCTTCCCTTTCACTTCTGCACTTCACTTTCTCTGCTGCTTTTCCCTTTCTTTGCTACTTTTCCCATTCCCTGCTGCTTTTCCCATTCACTGCTGCTTCTACCTTTCACTGCTGCTCTTCCCTTTCACTACTGCTTTTCCCGTTCTCTGCTGCTTTTCCCTTTTATTCTTGCTTTTCCCTTTCACTAGTTCTTTTCCCTTTTAGTCCTGCTTTTCCCTTTCACTGCTCCTTTTCCCATTCACTGCTGCTCTTCCCTTTCACTGCTGCTCTTCCCTTTCACTGCTGCTCTTCGCTTTCACTGCTGCTCTTCCCTTTCATTGCTGCTCTTCCCTTTCATTGCTTCTTTTCCCTTCCCCTGCTGCTTTTCCCTTCCCCTGCTGTATTCCCTTTCACTGCTGCTTTTCCTTTTTATTCTTGCTTTTCCCTTTCACTGCTGCTTTACACTTTCACTGCTGCTTTTCCCTTTCACTGCTGATATTCCCTTTCTCTGCTGCTTTTCCCTTTCACTGCTGATTTTCCCTTTTAGTCTTGCTTTTCTTTTTCAGTCTTGTTTTTCCATTTCAGTCTTGCTTTTCCCTATCAGTCTTGCTTTTCCCTTTCTGTCTTGCTTTTCCATTTTAGTCTTGCTTTTCCCTTTTATTCTTGCTTTTCCCATTTAGTCTTGCTGTTCCTTTTCACTGCTGCTCTTCCCTTTCACTGCTGCTCTTCTTTTTCACTGCTGCTTTTCCATTTCATTGCAGATTTTCCCTTTCACTGCTGCTTTTCACTTTCACTGCTGCTTTTCCCTTTCACTGCTGGTTTTCCCTTTCACTGCTGCTTTTCCGTTTTATTCTTGCTGTTCCCTTTCACTGCTGCTCTTCCCTTTCACTGCTGCTCTTCTCTTTCACTGCTGCTTTTCCATTTCATTGCAGATTTCCCTTTCACTGCTGCTTTTCACTTTCACTGCTGCTTTTCCCTTTCACTGCTGATTTTCCCATTCACTGTTGCTTTTCCCTATCACTGCTGCTTTTCCCTTTTAGTCCTGCTTTTCCCTTTTAGTCTTGCTTTTCCCTTTCACTGCTGCTCTTCTCTTTCAGTCTTGCTTTTCCCTTTCACTGCTGCTCTTCCCTTTCATTGCTGCTCTTCCCTTTCACTGCTGCTCTTCTCTTTCACTGCTGCTTTTCAATTTCATTGCAGCTTTTCCCTTTCACTGCTGCTTTTCCATTTTAGTCTTGCTTTTCACTTTTAGACCAGCTTTTCCATTTCACTGCTGCATTTCCCTTTCACTGCTGCTTTTTATTTTTAGTGCTGCATTTCCCTTTCACTGCTGCTTTTCCCTTTTACTCTTGCTTTTCCTTTTCACTGCCGCTCTTCCCTTTCACTTCTGCACTTCCCTTTCTCTGCTGCGTTTCCCTTTCTCTGCTGCTTTTCCCTTTTATTCTTGCTTTTCTCTTTCACTAGTGCTTTTCCCTTTTAGTCCTGCTTTTCCCTTTCACTGCTGCTTTTCCCTTTCACTGCTGATTTTCCCTTTTAGTCTTGCTTTTCTTTTTCAGTCTTGTTTTTCCCTTTCAGTCTTACTTTTCCCTTTCAGTCTTGCTTTTCCCTTTTAGTCTTGCTTTTCCCTTTCACTGCTGATTTTCCCATTCACTGCTGCTTTTCCCTTTCAGTGCTGCTTTTCCCTTTTGGTCTTGCTTTTCCCTTTTAGTCTTTCTTTTCCCTTTTAGTCCTGCTTTCCCTTTCACTGCTGCTTTTCCCATTCACTGCTGCTCTTCCCTTTCACTGCAGCTCTTCCCTTTCACTGCTGCTCTTCCCTTTCACTGCTGCTCTTCCCTTTCACTGCTGCTCTTCTCTGTCACTGCTGCTTTTCCATTTCATTGCAGCTTTTCCCTTTCACTGCTGCTTTTCCCTTTTAGTGCTGCTTTTCCCTTTCACTGCTGCTTTTCCCTTTCACAGCTGCTTTACCCTTTCACTGCTGCTTTTACCTTTTAGTCTTGCTTTTCCCTTTTAGTCTTGCTTTTCCCTTTCACTGCTGCTTTTCCCTTTCACAGCTGCTTTACCCTTTCACGGCTGCTTTTACCTTTTAGTCTTGCTTTTTCCTTTTAGTCTTGCTTTTCCCTTTCACTGCTGCTTTTCTCTTTCTCTGCTGCTTTTCCTTTTTATTCTTGCTTTTCCCTTTCACTGCTGCTTTACCCTTTCACTGCTGCTTTTCCATTTTAGTCTTGCTTTTCCCTTTCACTGCTGATTTTCCTATTTAGTCCTGCTTTTCCCTTTCTCTGCTGCTTTTCCCTTTTAGTCTTGCTTTTCCCTTTCACTGGTGCTTTTCCCTTTTAGTCTTGCTTTTCCCTTTTAGTCTTTCTTTTCCCATTTAGTCCTGCTTTTCCCTTTCACTGCTGCTTTTCCCATTCACTGCTGCTCTTCCCTTTCAGTCTTGCTCTTCGCTTTCACTGCTGTTCTTCCCTTTCACTGCTGCTCTTCTCTTTCACTGCTGCTCTTCTCTGTCACTTCTGCTTTTCCATTTCATTGCAGCTTTTCCCTTTCACTGCTGCTTTTCCCTTTTAGTGCTGCTTTTCCCTTTCACTGCTGATTTTCCCTTTCACAGCTGTTTTACCCTTTCACTGCTGCTTTTCACTTTTAATCTTGCTTTTCCCTTTCACTGCTGCTTTTCCCTTTCACTGCTGCTTTTCCCTTTCACTGCTGGTTTTCCCTTTCACTGTGCGTTTCCCTTTTAGTCTTGCTTTTCCCTTTCACTGCTGCTTTTCACTTTTAGTCTTGCTTTTCACTTTCACTGCTGCTTTTCCCTTTTAGTCTTGCTTTTCCTTTTCACTGCTGCTTTTCCCTTTCACTTCTGTTTCTGCCTTTTAGTCTTCCTTTTTTTTTCCCTGCTTTTTTTCCCTTTCGCTGCTGCTCTTCCATTTCACTGCTGCTTTTCCCTTTCACTGCTGCTTTTCCCTTTCACTGCTGCTTTTCCCTTTCACTGCTGCTCTTCCCTTTCACTGCTGCTCTTCTCTTTCACTGCTGCTTTTCCATTTCATTGCAGCTTTTCCTTTTCACTGCTGCTTTTCCTTTTCACTGCTGCTTTTCCCTTTCACTGCTGATTTTCCCTTTTCACTGCTGGTTTTCCCTTTCACTGCTGATTTTCTATTTTAGTCTTGCTTTTCTTTTTCAGTCTTTTTTTCCCTTTCAGTCTTGCTTTTCCCTCTCAGTCTTGCTTTAGCCTTTCAGTCTTGCTTTTCACTTTTAGTCTTGCTTTTCCTTTTTATTCTTGCTTTTCCCTTTTAGTCTTGCTTTTCCCTTTTAGTCTTGCTTTTCCCTTTCTCTGCTGATTTTCCCATTCACTGCTGCTTTTCCTATTCACTGCTGATTTTCCCTTTTAGTCTTGCTTTTCACTTTCACTGCTGCTTTTCCCTTTTAGTCCTGCTTTTCCCTTTCTCTGCTGCTTTTCCCTTTTAGTCTTGCTTTTCCCTTTTAGTCTTTCTTTTCCCTTTTAATCCTGCTTTTCTCGTTCACTGCTGCTTTTCCCATTCACTGCTGCTCTTCCCTTTCAGTCTTGCTTTTCCCATTCACTGCTGCTCTTCCCTTTCAGTCTTGCTTTTCCCTTTCACTGCTGCTCTTCCCTTTCACTGCTGCTCTTCCCTTTCACTGTTGCTCTTCCCTTTCACTGCTGCTCTTCTCTGTCACTGCTGCTTTTCCATTTCATTGCAGATTTTCCCTTTCACTGCTGCTTTTCCCTTTAAGTCCTGCTTTTCCCTTTCACTGCTGCTTTTCCCTTTCAATGCTGCTTTTCCCTTTTAGTCTTGCTTTTCCCTTTTAGTCTTGCTTTTCCCTTTCACTGCTGCTTTTCCCTTTCACTGCTGCTCTTCCCTTTCACTGCTGCTTTTCTCTTTCACTGCTGCTTTTCCTTTTTATTCTTGCTTTTCCCTTTCACTGCTGCTTTACCCTTTCACTGCTGCTTTTCCCTTTCACTGCTGCTTTTCTTTTTATTCTTGCTTTTCCCTTTTACTGCTGCTTTTCCCTTTCAGTCTTGCTTTTCCCATTCAGTCTTGCTTTTCCCTTTTAGTCCTGCTTTTCCCTTTCTCTGCTGCTTTTCCCTTTTAGTCCTGATTTTCCCTTTTACTGCTGCTTTTCCCTTTTAGTCTTGTTTTTCTCTTTCACTCTTGCTTTTCCCTATTAGTCTTGTATTTCACTTTTTTTCTTTCTTTTCCCATTTAGTCTTGCTTTTCCCTTTCACTGCTGCTTTTCCCATTCACTGCTGTTCTTCCCTTTCAGTCCTGCTTTTCCCTTTCACTGCTGCTCTTCCCTTTCACTGCTGCTCTTCCCTTTCACTGCTGATCTTCCCTTTCACTGCTGCTCTTCTCTTTCACTGCTGCTCTTCCCTTTCATTTCTGCATTTCCCTTTCACTGCTGATATTCCCTTTCACTGCTGCTTTTCCCTTTCTCTGCTGCTTTTACCTTTCTCTGCTACTTTTCCCATTCACTGCTGCTTTTCCCATTCACTGCTGCTGTTCCCTTTTAGTCTTGCTTTTCCCTTTCACTTCTGCTTTTCCCTTTCTCTGCTGCTTTTCCCTTTTATTCTTGCTTTTCCCTTTCACTATTGCTTTTCCCTTTTAGTCCTGCTTTTCCCTTTCACTGCTGTTTTTCCCTTTCACTGCTGCTCTTCCCTTTCACTGCTTCTCTTCCCTTTCACTGCTGCTCTTCCCTTTCACTGCTGCTCTTCCCTTTCACTGCTGCTCTTCCCTTTAACTGCTGCTCTTCCCTTTTACTGCTGCTCTTCCCTTTCACTGCTGCTCTACCCTTTCACTGCTGCTCTTCCCTTTCACTGCTACTCTTCCCTTTCATTTCTGCATTTCCCTTTCACTGCTGATATTCCCTTTCACTGCTGCTTTTCCCTTTCACTGCTCCTTTTCCCTTCCCCTGCTGCTTTTCCCTTCCCCTGCTGTATTCCCTTTCACTGCTGCTTTTCCTTTTTATTCTTGCTTTTCCCTTTCACTGCTGCTTTACCCTTTCACTGCTCCTTTTCCCTTTCACTGCTGATATTCCCTTTCTCTGCTGCTTTTCCCTTTCACTGCTGATTTTCCCTTTTAGTCTTGCTTTTTTTTATCAGTCTTGTTTTTCACTTTCAGTCTTGCTTTTCCCTTTCAGTCTTGCTTTTCCCTTTCTGTCTTGCTTTTCCCTTTTAGTCTTTCTTTTCCCTTTTAGTCCTGCTCTTCCCTTTCACTGCTGCTCTTCCCCTTCACTGCTTCTCTTCCCTTTCACTGCTGCTCTTCCCTTTCACTGCTGCTCTTCCCTTTCACTGCTGCTCTTCTCTGTCACTGCTGCTTTTCCATTTCATTGCAGCTTTTCCCTTTCACTGCTGCTTTTCCCTTTTAGTCTTGCTTTTCCCTTTTAGTCTTGCTTTTCCCTTTCACTGCTGCTTTACCCTTTCACTGCTACTTTTCTCTTTCACTGCTGCTTTTCCTTTTTATTCTTGCTTTTCCCTTTCACTGCTGCTTTACCCTTTCACTGCTGCTTTTCCATTTTAGTCTTGCGTTTCCCTTTCACTGCTGCTTTTCCCTTTTACTGCTGCTTTTCCCTTTCACTGCTGCTTTTCCCTTTCACTGTTGCTTTTCCCTTTCACTGCTGCTTTTCCCTTTCACTGCTGATTTTCCATTTTAGTCTCGCTTTACTTTTTCAGTCTTGTTTTTTTTCCTTTCAGTCTTGCTTTTGCCTTTCAGTCTTGCTTTTCCCTTTCAGTCTTGCTTTTCCTTTTTAGTCTTGCTTTTCCTATTTATTCTTGCTTTTCCCTTTTATTCTTGCTTTTCCAATTCACTGCTGCTTTTCCCATTCACTGCTGCTTTACCCTTTCACTGCTGATTTTCTCTTTCACTGCTGCTTTTCCTTTTTATTCTTCCTTTTCCCTTTCACTGCTGCTTTTCCCTTTCACTGCTGCTCTTCCCTTTCACTGCTGCTCTTCTCTTTCACTGCTGCTTTTCCATTTCATTGCAGCTTTCCCCTTTCACTGCTGTTTTTCCCTTTCACAGCTGCTTTACCTTTTCACTGCTGCTTTTCCCTTTTAGTCTTGCTTTTCCCTTTTAGTCTTGCTTTTCCCTTTCACTGCTGCTTTACCCTTTCACTGCTTCTTTTCCCTTTCACTGCTGCTTTTCCTTTTTATTCTTGCTTTTCCCTTACACTGCTGCTTTTCCCTTTTAGTCTTGCTTTTCTTTTTCAGTCTTGTTTTTCCCTTTCAGTCTTGTTTTTCCCTTTCATTCTTGCATTTCCCTTTCAGTCTTGCTTTTCCCTTTTAGTCTTGCTTTTCCGTTTCACTGCTGATTTTCCCATTCTCTGCTGCTTTTCCCATTCTCTGCTGCTTTTCCCTTTTAGTCTTGCTTTTCCCTTTCTCTGGTGCTTTTCCCTTTTAGTCTTGCTTTTCCCTTTTAGTCTTTCTTTTCCCTTTTAGTCCTGCTTTTCCCTTTCACTGCTGCTTTTCCCATTCACTGCTGCTCTTCTTTTTCAGTCTTGCTTTTCCCTTTCACTGCTGCTCTTCCCTTTCACTGCTGCTCTTCTCTGTCACTGCTGCTTTTCCATTTCATTGCAGCTTTTCCCTTTCACTGATGCTTTTCCCTTTTAGTGCTGCTTTTCCCTTTCACTGTTGCTTTTCACTTTCACTGCTGCTTTTCCCTTTTAGTCTTGCTTTTCCTTTTCACTGCTGCTTTTCCCTTTCACTGCTGCTCTTCCCTTTCACTGCTGGTCTTCCCTTTCACTGCTGCTTTTCCCTTTCACTGCTGCTTTTCCCTTTCACTGCTGCTCTTCCCTTTCACTTCTGCACTTCCCTTTCTCATCTGCTTTTCCCTTTCTCTGCTACTTTTCCTTTTCTCTTCTGGTTTTCCCATTCACTGCTGCTTTTCCCATTCACTGCCGCTTTTCCCATTCACTGCTGCTTTTCCCTTTTAGTCCTGCTTTTCCCTTTCTCTGCTGCTTTTGCCTTTTAGTTTTGATTTTCCCTTTCACTCGTGCTTTTCCCTTTCACTCGTGCTTTTCCTTTTTATTCCTGCATTTCCCTTTAACTGTTGCTCTTCCCTTTCACTGCTGCTCTTCCCTTTCACTGCTGCTCTTCCCATTCACTGCTGCTCTTCCCTTTCACTGCTGCTCTTGCCTTTCACTGCTGCTCTTCCCTTTAAATGCAGCATTTCCCTTTCAGTGCTGCTTTTTCCTTTTACTGCTGCTTTTCCCTTTCACTGCTGCTTTTTCCTTTCACTGCTGTTTTTCCCTTTTAGTCTTTCTTTTCCCTTTTAGTCTTGCTTTTCCCTTTCACTCGTGCTTTTCCCTTTTAGTCTTGCTTTTTTCTTTCACTCGTGCTTTTCCCTTTTAGTCTTGCTTTTCCCTTTCACTCGTGCTTTTCCCTTTTAGTCTTGCTTTTCCCTTTCACTGCTGATTTTCCCTTTCATTGCTGCTTTTCCCTTTCACTGTTACTTTTCCCATTCACTGCTGATATTCCCTTTCTCTGCTGCTCTTCCCTTTCACTGCTACTCTTCCCTTTCACTGCTGCTCTTGTGTTTTACTGCTGCTCTTCCCTTTCACTGCTGCTATTCCCTTTCACTGCTGCTTTTCCCTTTCACTGCTGCTTTTCCCATTCACTGCTGCTCTTCCCTTTCACTGCTGCTCTTCCCTTTCACTGCTGCTCTTCCCTTTCACTGCTGCTCTTGTGTTTTACTGCTGCTCTTCCCTTTCACTGCTGCTTTTCCCTTTCACTGCTGCTTTTCCCTTTCACTGCTGCTTTTCCCTGTTAGTCTTGTTTTTCCCTTTCACTGCTGCTTTTCCCTTTCACTGCTGCTTTTCCTTTTTATTCTTGCTTTTCCCTTTCACTGCTGCTCTTCCCTTTCACTGCTGCTTTCCCCCTTCACTGCTGCTTTTCAATTTCACTGCTGATTTTCCCTTTTAGTCTTGCTTTTCTTTTTCAGTCTTGCTTTTCCCTATAAGTCTTGCTTTTCCCTTTCAGTCTTGCTTTTCCCTTTCACTGCTGCTCTTCCCTTTCACTGCTGCTCTTCCCTTTCACTGCTGCTCTTCCCTTTCACTGCTGATTTTCCCTTTTAGTCTTGCTTTTTTTTTCAGTCTTGCTTTTCCCTTTTAGTCTTTCTTTTCTCTTTTAGTCCTGCTTTTCCCTTTCACTGCTACTTTTCCATTTCTCTGCTGCTTTTCCCTTTCTCTGCTGCTTTTCCCTTTCTCTGCTGGTTTTCCCATTCACTGCTGCTTTTCCCTTTCACTCGTGCTTTTCATTCTTAGTCCTGCTTTTCCCTTTCACTGCTGCTTTTCCCATTCACTGCTGCTCTTCCCTTTCACTGCTGCTCTTCCCTTTCACTGCTGCTCTTCCCTTCACTGCTACTCTTCCCTTTCATTTCTGCATTTCCCTTTCACTGCTGCTTTTCCCTTTCACTGCTGCTTTTCCCTTTCACTGCTGCTCTTCCCTTTCACTTCTGCACTTCCCTTTCTCTGCTGCTTTTCCCTTTCTCTGCTGCTTTTCCCTTTCTCTGCTACGTTTCCCTTTCACTCCTGCTTTTCCCATTCACTGCTGCTTTTCTCTATTCACTGCTGCTCTTCCCTTTCACTTCTGCACTTCCCTTTCGCTCCTGCTTTTCCCTTTCTCTGCTGCTTTTCCCATTCTCTGCTGCTTTTCCCATTCACTGCTGCTTTTCCCATTCACTGCTGCTGTTCCCTTTTAGTCTTGCTTTTCCCTTTCACTAGTGCTTTTCTTTTTTAGTCCTGCTTTTCCCTTTCTCTGTTTATTTTCCCATTCACTTCTGTTTTCCCTTTCACTGCTGCTCTTCCCTTTCACTGCTGCTCTTTCCTTTCACTGCTGCTCTTCCCTTTCACTGCTGATTTTCCCTTTTAGTCTTGCTTTTCTTTTTCAGTATTGCTTTTCCCTTTTAGTCTTTCTTTTCCCTTTTAGTCCTGCTTTTCCCTTTCACTGCTAATTTTCCCTTTCACTACTACTTTTCCCATTCACTGCTGCTTTTCCCTTTCTCTGCTGCTTTTCCCTTTCTCTGCCGCTTTTCCCTTTCTCTGCTGCTTTTCCCTTTCTCTGCTGGTTTTCCCTTTCTCCGCCGCTTTTCCCTTTCACTGCTGCTTTTCCCAATCACTGCTGCTTTTCCCTTTCACTGCTGCTTTTCCCTTTCACTGCTGCTCTTCTTTTTCACTGCTGCTCTTCCCTTTCACTGCTGCTCTTCCCTTTCACTGCTGATATTCCTTTCACTGCTGCTTTTCCCTTTCACTGCTGCTTTTCCCTTTCACTGCTGCTCTTCCCTTTCACTGCTGCTTTTCCCTTTCACTGCTGCTCTTCCCTTTCACTTCTGCACTTCACTTTCTCTGCTGCTTTTCCCTTTCTTTGCTACTTTTCCCATTCCCTGCTGCTTTTCCCATTCACTGCTGCTTCTACCTTTCACTGCTGCTCTTCCCTTTCACTACTGCTTTTCCCGTTCTCTGCTGCTTTTCCCTTTTATTCTTGCTTTTCCCTTTCACTAGTTCTTTTCCCTTTTAGTCCTGCTTTTCCCTTTCACTGCTCCTTTTCCCATTCACTGCTGCTCTTCCCTTTCACTGCTGCTCTTCCCTTTCACTGCTGCTCTTCGCTTTCACTGCTGCTCTTCCCTTTCATTGCTGCTCTTCCCTTTCATTGCTTCTTTTCCCTTCCCCTGCTGCTTTTCCCTTCCCCTGCTGTATTCCCTTTCACTGCTGCTTTTCCTTTTTATTCTTGCTTTTCCCTTTCACTGCTGCTTTACACTTTCACTGCTGCTTTTCCCTTTCACTGCTGATATTCCCTTTCTCTGCTGCTTTTCCCTTTCACTGCTGATTTTCCCTTTTAGTCTTGCTTTTCTTTTTCAGTCTTGTTTTTCCATTTCAGTCTTGCTTTTCCCTATCAGTCTTGCTTTTCCCTTTCTGTCTTGCTTTTCCATTTTAGTCTTGCTTTTCCCTTTTATTCTTGCTTTTCCCATTTAGTCTTGCTGTTCCTTTTCACTGCTGCTCTTCCCTTTCACTGCTGCTCTTCTTTTTCACTGCTGCTTTTCCATTTCATTGCAGATTTCCCTTTCACTGCTGGTTTTCCCTTTCACTGCTGCTTTTCCGTTTTATTCTTGCTGTTCCCTTTCACTGCTGCTCTTCCCTTTCACTGCTGCTCTTCTCTTTCACTGCTGCTTTTCCATTTCATTGCAGATTTCCCTTTCACTGCTGCTTTTCACTTTCACTGCTGCTTTTCCCTTTCACTGCTGATTTTCCCATTCACTGTTGCTTTTCCCTATCACTGCTGCTTTTCCCTTTTAGTCCTGCTTTTCCCTTTTAGTCTTGCTTTTCCCTTTCACTGCTGCTCTTCCCTTTCAGTCTTGCTTTTCCCTTTCACTGCTGCTCTTCCCTTTCATTGCTGCTCTTCCCTTTCACTGCTGCTCTTCTCTTTCACTGCTGCTTTTCAATTTCATTGCAGCTTTTCCCTTTCACTGCTGCTTTTCCATTTTAGTCTTGCTTTTCACTTTTAGACCAGCTTTTCCATTTCACTGCTGCATTTCCCTTTCACTGCTGCTTTTCCCTTTCACTGCTGTATTTCCCTTTCACTGCTGCTTTTCCCTTTCACTTCTGGTTTTCCCTTTTAGTCTTGGTTTTCCCTTTCACCGCTACTCTTCCCTTTCATTGCTGCATTTCCCTTTCACTGCTGCTTTTTATTTTTAGTGCTGCATTTCCCTTTCACTGCTGCTTTTTCCTTTCACAGCTGCTTTACCCTTTCACTGCTGCTTTTCCCTTTTACTCTTGCTTTTCCTTTTCACTGCCGCTCTTCACTTTCACTTCTGCACTTCCCTTTCTCTGCTGCGTTTCCCTTTCTCTGCTGCTTTTCCCTTTTATTCTTGCTTTTCTCTTTCACTAGTGCTTTTCCCTTTTAGTCCTGCTTTTCCCTTTCACTGCTGCTTTTCCCTTTCACTGCTGATTTTCCCTTTTAGTCTTACTTTTCTTTTTCAGTCTTGTTTTTCCCTTTCAGTCTTACTTTTCCCTTTCAGTCTTGCTTTTCCCTTTTAGTCTTGCTTTTCCCTTTCACTGCTGATTTTCCCATTCACTGCTGCTTTTCCCTTTCAGTGCTGCTTTTCCCTTTTGGTCTTGCTTTTCCCTTTTAGTCTTGCTTTTCACTTTTAGTCCTGCTTTCCCTTTCACTGCTGCTTTTCCCATTCACTGCTGCTCTTCCCTTTCACTGCAGCTCTTCCCTTTCACTGCTGCTCTTCCCTTTCACTGCTGCTCTTCCCTTTCACTGCTGCTCTTCTCTGTCACTGCTGCTTTTCCATTTCATTGCAGCTTTTCCCTTTCACTGCTGCTTTTCCCTTTTAGTGCTGCTTTTCCCTTTCACTGCTGCTTTTCCCTTTCACAGCTGCTTTACCCTTTCACTGCTGCTTTTACCTTTTAGTCTTGCTTTTCCCTTTTAGTCTTGCTTTTCCCTTTCACTGCTGCTTTTCCCTTTCACAGCTGCTTTACCCTTTCACGGCTGCTTTTACCTTTTAGTCTTGCTTTTTCCTTTTAGTCTTGCTTTTCCCTTTCACTGCTGCTTTTCTCTTTCTCTGCTGCTTTTCCTTTTTATTCTTGCTTTTCCCTTTCACTGCTGCTTTACCCTTTCACTGCTGCTTTTCCATTTTAGTCTTGCTTTTCCCTTTCACTGCTGATTTTCCTATTTAGTCCTGCTTTTCCCTTTCTCTGCTGCTTTTCCCTTTTAGTCTTGCTTTTCCCTTTCACTGGTGCTTTTCCCTTTTAGTCTTGCTTTTCCCTTTTAGTCTTTCTTTTCCCATTTAGTCCTGCTTTTCCCTTTCACTGCTGCTTTTCCCATTCACTGCTGCTCTTCCCTTTCAGTCTTGCTCTTCGCTTTCACTGCTGTTCTTCCCTTTCACTGCTGCTCTTCTCTTTCACTGCTGCTCTTCTCTGTCACTTCTGCTTTTCCATTTCATTGCAGCTTTTCCCTTTCACTGCTGCTTTTCCCTTTTAGTGCTGCTTTTCCCTTTCACTGCTGATTTTCCCTTTCACAGCTGTTTTACCCTTTCACTGCTGCTTTTCACTTTTAATCTTGCTTTTCCCTTTCACTGCTGCTTTTCCCTTTCACTGCTGCTTTTCCCTTTCACTGCTGGTTTTCCCTTTCACTGTGCGTTTCCCTTTTAGTCTTGCTTTTCCCTTTCACTGCTGCTTTTCACTTTTAGTCTTGCTTTTCACTTTCACTGCTGCTTTTCCCTTTTAGTCTTGCTTTTCCTTTTCACTGCTGCTTTTCCCTTTCACTTCTGTTTCTGCCTTTTAGTCTTCCTTTTTTTTTCCCTGCTTTTTTTCCCTTTCGCTGCTGCTCTTCCATTTCACTGCTGCTTTTCCCTTTCACTGCTGCTTTTCCCTTTCACTGCTGCTTTTCCCTTTCACTGCTGCTCTTCCCTTTCACTGCTGCTCTTCTCTTTCACTGCTGCTTTTCCATTTCATTGCAGCTTTTCCTTTTCACTGCTGCTTTTCCCTTTCACTGCTGCTTTTCCCTTTCACTGCTGATTTTCCCTTTTCACTGCTGGTTTTCCCTTTCACTGCTGATTTTCTATTTTAGTCTTGCTTTTCTTTTTCAGTCTTTTTTTCCCTTTCAGTCTTGCTTTTCCCTCTCAGTCTTGCTTTAGCCTTTCAGTCTTGCTTTTCACTTTTAGTCTTGCTTTTCCTTTTTATTCTTGCTTTTCCCTTTTAGTCTTGCTTTTCCCTTTTAGTCTTGCTTTTCCCTTTCTCTGCTGATTTTCCCATTCACTGCTGCTTTTCCTATTCACTGCTGATTTTCCCTTTTAGTCTTGCTTTTCACTTTCACTGCTGCTTTTCCCTTTTAGTCCTGCTTTTCCCTTTCTCTGCTGCTTTTCCCTTTTAGTCTTGCTTTTCCCTTTTAGTCTTTCTTTTCCCTTTTAATCCTGCTTTTCTCGTTCACTGCTGCTTTTCCCATTCACTGCTGCTCTTCCCTTTCAGTCTTGCTTTTCCCATTCACTGCTGCTCTTCCCTTTCAGTCTTGCTTTTCCCTTTCACTGTTGCTCTTCCCTTTCACTGCTGCTCTTCTCTGTCACTGCTGCTTTTCCATTTCATTGCAGATTTTCCCTTTCACTGCTGCTTTTCCCTTTAAGTCCTGCTTTTCCCTTTCACTGCTGCTTTTCCCTTTCAATGCTGCTTTTCCCTTTTAGTCTTGCTTTTCCCTTTTAGTCTTGCTTTTCCCTTTCACTGCTGCTTTTCCCTTTCACTGCTGCTCTTCCCTTTCACTGCTGCTTTTCTCTTTCACTGCTGCTTTTCCTTTTTATTCTTGCTTTTCCCTTTCACTGCTGCTTTACCCTTTCACTGCTGCTTTTCCCTTTCACTGCTGCTTTTCTTTTTATTCTTGCTTTTCCCTTTTACTGCTGCTTTTCCCTTTCAGTCTTGCTTTTCCCATTCAGTCTTGCTTTTCCCTTTTAGTCCTGCTTTTCCCTTTCTCTGCTGCTTTTCCCTTTTAGTCCTGATTTTCCCTTTTACTGCTGCTTTTCCCTTTTAGTCTTGTTTTTCTCTTTCACTCTTGCTTTTCCCTATTAGTCTTGCTTTTCACTTTTTTTCTTTCTTTTCCCATTTAGTCTTGCTTTTCCCTTTCACTGCTGCTTTTCCCATTCACTGCTGTTCTTCCCTTTCAGTCCTGCTTTTCCCTTTCACTGCTGCTCTTCCCTTTCACTGCTGCTCTTCCCTTTCACTGCTGCTCTTCCCTTTCACTGCTGCTTTTCCCTTTCACTGCTGTTCTTCCCTTTCACTTCTGCACTTCCCTTTCTCTTCTGCTTTACCCTTTCTCTGCTGCTTTTCCCATTCAGTGCTTCTTTTCCCATTCACTGCCGCTGTTCCCTTTTCGTCTTGCTTTTCCCTTTCACTACTGCTTTTCCCTTTCTCTGCTGCTTTTCCCTTTTATTCTTGCTTTTCCCTTTCACTAGTGCTTTTCCCTTTTAGTCCTGCTTTTCCCTTTCACTGCTGTTTTTCCCATTCACTGCTGCTCTTCCCTTTCACTGCTGCTCTTCCCTTTCACTGCTGCTCTTCCCTTTCACTGCTGCTCTTCCCTTTCACTGCTGCTCTTCCCTTTCACTGCTGCTCTAACCTTTCACTGCTGCTCTTCCCTTTCATTTCTGCATTTCCCTTTCATTTCTGCATTTCCCTTTCACTGCTGATATTCCCTTTTACTGCTGCTTTTCCCTTCCCCTGCTGCTTTTCCCTTCCCCTGCTGTATTCCCTTTCTCTGCTGCTTTTCCCTTTTAGTCTTTCTTTTCCCATTTAGTCCTGCTTTTCCCTTTCACTGCTGCTTTTCCCATTCACTGCTGCTCTTCCCTTTCAGTCTTGCTGTTCCCTTTCACTGCTGCTCTTCCCTTTCACAGCTGCTCTTCCCTTTCACTGCTGATCTTCCCTTTCACTGCTGCTCTTCCCTTTCACTGCTGCTCTTCCCTTTCACTGCTGCTCTTCCCTTTCACTGCTGCTCTTCTCTTTCACTGCTGCTCTTCCCTTTCATTTCTGCATTTCCCTTTCACTGCTAATTTTCCCTTTCACTACTACTTTTCCCTTTCTCTGCTGCTTTTACCTTTCTCTGCTACTTTTCCCATTCACTGCTGCTTTTCCCATTCACTGCTGCTGTTCCCTTTTAGTCTTGCTTTTCCCTTTCACTTCTGCTTTTCCCTTTCTCTGCTGCTTTTCCCTTTTATTCTTGCTTTTCCCTTTCACTATTGCTTTTCCCTTTTAGTCCTGCTTTTCCCTTTCACTGCTGTTTTTCCCTTTCACTGCTGCTCTTCCCTTTCACTGCTTCTCTTCCCTTTCACTGCTGCTCTTCCCTTTCACTGCTGCTCTTCCCTTTCACTGCTGCTCTTCCCTTTAACTGCTGCTCTTCCCTTTTACTGCTGCTCTTCCCTTTCACTGCTGCTCTACCCTTTCACTGCTGCTCTTCCCTTTCACTGCTACTCTTCCCTTTCATTTCTGCATTTCCCTTTCACTGCTGATATTCCCTTTCACTGCTGCTTTTCCCTTTCACTGCTCCTTTTCCCTTCCCCTGCTGCTTTTCCCTTCCCCTGCTGTATTCCCTTTCACTGCTGCTTTTCCTTTTTATTCTTGCTTTTCCCTTTCACTGCTGCTTTACCCTTTCACTGCTCCTTTTCCCTTTCACTGCTGATATTCCCTTTCTCTGCTGCTTTTCCCTTTCACTGCTGATTTTCCCTTTTAGTCTTGCTTTTTTTTATCAGTCTTGTTTTTCACTTTCAGTCTTGCTTTTCCCTTTCAGTCTTGCTTTTCCCTTTCTGTCTTGCTTTTCCCTTTTAGTCTTTCTTTTCCCTTTTAGTCCTGCTCTTCCCTTTCACTGCTGCTCTTCCCCTTCACTGCTTCTCTTCCCTTTCACTGCTGCTCTTCCCTTTCACTGCTGCACTTCCCTTTCACTGCTGCTCTTCTCTGTCACTGCTGCTTTTCCATTTCATTGCAGCTTTTCCCTTTCACTGCTGCTTTTCCCTTTTAGTCTTGCTTTTCCCTTTTAGTCTTGCTTTTCCCTTTCACTGCTGCTTTACCCTTTCACTGCTACTTTTCTCTTTCACTGCTGCTTTTCCTTTTTATTCTTGCTTTTCCCTTTCACTGCTGCTTTACCCTTTCACTGCTGCTTTTCCATTTTAGTCTTGCGTTTCCCTTTCACTGCTGCTTTTCCCTTTTACTGCTGCTTTTCCCTTTCACTGTTGCTTTTCCCTTTCACTGCTGCTTTTCCCTTTCACTGCTGATTTTCCATTTTAGTCTCGCTTTACTTTTTCAGTCTTGTTTTTTTTCCTTTCAGTCTTGCTTTTGCCTTTCAGTCTTGCTTTTCCCTTTCAGTCTTGCTTTTCCTTTTTAGTCTTGCTTTTCCTATTTATTCTTGCTTTTCCCTTTTATTCTTGCTTTTCCAATTCACTGCTGCTTTTCCCATTCACTGCTGCTTTACCCTTTCACTGCTGATTTTCTCTTTCACTGCTGCTTTTCCTTTTTATTCTTCCTTTTCCCTTTCACTGCTGCTTTTCCCTTTCACTGCTGCTCTTCCCTTTCACTGCTGCTCTTCTCTTTCACTGCTGCTTTTCCATTTCATTGCAGCTTTCCCCTTTCACTGCTGTTTTTCCCTTTCACAGCTGCTTTACCTTTTCACTGCTGCTTTTCCCTTTTAGTCTTGCTTTTCCCTTTTAGTCTTGCTTTTCCCTTTCACTGCTGCTTTACCCTTTCACTGCTTCTTTTCCCTTTCACTGCTGCTTTTCCTTTTTATTCTTGCTTTTCCCTTACACTGCTGCTTTTCCCTTTTAGTCTTGCTTTTCTTTTTCAGTCTTGTTTTTCCCTTTCAGTCTTGTTTTTCCCTTTCATTCTTGCATTTCCCTTTCAGTCTTGCTTTTCCCTTTTAGTCTTGCTTTTCCGTTTCACTGCTGATTTTCCCATTCTCTGCTGCTTTTCCCATTCTCTGCTGCTTTTCCCTTTTAGTCTTGCTTTTCCCTTTCTCTGGTGCTTTTCCCTTTTAGTCTTGCTTTTCCCTTTTAGTCTTTCTTTTCCCTTTTAGTCCTGCTTTTCCCTTTCACTGCTGCTTTTCCCATTCACTGCTGCTCTTCTTTTTCAGTCTTGCTTTTCCCTTTCACTGCTGCTCTTCCCTTTCACTGCTGCTCTTCCCCTTCACTGCTGCTCTTCTCTGTCACTGCTGCTTTTCCATTTCATTGCAGCTTTTCCCTTTCACTGATGCTTTTCCCTTTTAGTGCTGCTTTTCCCTTTCACTGTTGCTTTTCACTTTCACTGCTGCTTTTCCCTTTTAGTCTTGCTTTTCCCTTTCACTGCTGCTTTTCCCTTTTACTGCTGCTTTTCCCTTTCACTGCTGCTTTTCCCTTTCACTGCTGCTTTTCCCTTTCACTGCTGATTTTACATTTTAGTCTCGCTTTACTTTTTCAGTCTTGTTTTTTTTCCTTTCAGTCTTGCTTTTGCCTTTCAGTCTTGCTTTTCCCTTTCAGTCTTGCTTTTCCTTTTTAGTCTTTCTTTTCCTATTTATTCTTGCTTTTCCCTTTTAGTCTTGCTTTTCCAATTCACTGCTGCTATTCCCATTCACTGCTGCTCTTCCCCTTCCCTGCTGCTCTTCCCTTTCACTGCTGCTCTTCCCTTTCACTGCTGCTCTTCCCTTTCCCTGCTGCTCTTCCCCTTCACTGCTGAGTTTCCCATTCCCTGCTGCTTTTCCCTTTCACTGCTGTTTTTCCCTTTTAGTTTTGCTATTCCCTTTCACTGCTGCTTTTCCCTTTCATTTCTGCTTTTCCATTTTAGTGCTTATTTTCCCTTTCACTGTGGCTTTTCCCTTTCATTGCTGCTTTTCCCTTTTCACTGCTGCTTTTCTCTTTCACTGCTGATTTTCCCTTTTAGTCTTGCTTTTCTTTTTCAGTCTTGCTTTTCCCTTTTATTCTTGCTTTTCCCTTTTAGTCTTGCTTTTCCTTTTCACTGCTGCTTTTCCCTTTCACTGCTGCTCTTCCCTTTCACTGCTGCTTTTCCCTTTCACTACTGCCTTTCCCATTCACTGCTGCTCTTCTCTTTCACTGCTGCTCTTCCCTTTCACTGCTTCTCTTCCCTTTCACTGCTGCTCTTCCCTTTCACTGCTGCTTTTCCCTTTTAGTGCTGCTTTTCCCTTTCACAGCTGCTTTACCCTTTCACTGCTGCTTTTCCCTTTCACTGCTGCTTTTCCGTTTCACTGCTGCTTTTCCCTTTTACTGCTGCTTTTCCCTTTCACTGCTTCTTTTCCTCTTCATTGCCGATTTTCCCTTTCACTGCAGCTTTTCCCTTTCACTGCTGCTTTCCAGTTTCACTGCTGCTTTTCCCTTTTAGTCTTGCTTTACCCTTTCACTCTTGCTTTTCCCTTTTAGTCTTCCTTTTCCCTTTTAGTCTTCCTTTTCTTTTTTAGTCTTGCTTTTCCCTTTTAGTCTTGGTTTTCCCTTTCATTCCTGCTTTTCCCATTCACTGCTGCTTTTCCCTTTTAGTCTTGCTTTTCCCTTTTAGTCTTGCTTTTCCCTTTCACTGCTGTTTTCCCATTCACTGCTCCTCTTCCCCTTCACTGCTGCTCTTCCCTTTCACTGCTGCTCTTCCCTTTCACTGCTGCTCATCCCTTTCATTGCTGCTCTTCCCTTTCATTGCTGCTTTTCCCATTCACTGCTCCTCGTCCCCTTCACTGCTGCTCATCCCTTTCATTGCTGCTCTTCCCTTTCATTGCTGCTTTTCCCTTTCACTGCTGATTTTCCCTTTCACTGCTGCTTTTCCCTTTCACTGCTGTTTTTCCCTTTTAGTCTTGATTTTCCCTTTCACTGCTGCTTTCCCCTTTCACTCTTGCTTTTCCCTTTTATTCTTGCTTTTCCCTTTTAGTCTTGCTTTTCCTTTTAATCATGCTTTTCCCTTTTAGTCTTGCTTTTCCCTTTTAGTCTTGCTTTTCCCTTTCACTTCTGCTTCTCTCTTTTACTTCTGCTTTTCCCTTTCACTGCTGCTTTTCCCTGTTAGTCTTGTTTTTCCCATTCACTGCTGATTTTCCCTTTTCACTGCTGATTTTCCATTTCACTGCTGCTTTTCCCTTTCACTGCTGCTTTTCCCTTTCACTGCTGCTTTTCCCTTTTAGTTTTGCTTCTCCATTTCACTGCTGCTTTCCCCTTTCACTGCTGCTTTTCAATTTCACTGCTTTTCCCTTTTAGTCTTGCTTTTCTTTTTCAGTCTTGCTTTTCTCTTTTTGTCTTGCTTTTCCCTTTTAGTCTTGCTTTTCCCTTTTAGTCTTGATTTTCCCTTTCACTGCTGCTTTTCCCTTTCACTGCTGCTTTTCCCTTTCACTTCTGCTCTTCCCTTTCAGTCTTGCCTTTCCCTTTTAGTCTTGCTTTTCCCTTTTTATCTTGCTTTTTCCTTTCACTGCTGCTTTTCCCTTTTAGTCTTGATTTTCCCTTTTAGTCTTGCTATTCACTTTTAGTCTTGCTTTTCCCTTTTATTTTATGTTTTTCCCTTTCACTGCTGATTTTCCCTTTCACTGCTGCTTTTCCCTTTTAGTTTTACTTCTCCCATTCACTGCTGCTTTTCCCTTTCATTGCTGCTTTTCCCTTTCACTGCTGCTTTTCCCTTTTAGTCTTCCTTTTCCATTTTAGTCTTGCTATTCACTTTTAGTCTTGCTTTTCCCTTTTATTTTATGTTTTTCCCTTTCACTGCTGCTTTTCCTTTTCACTGCTGCTTTTCCCTTTCCCTGCTACTTTTCCCTTTCACTGCTGCTCTTCCCTTTCACTTCAGCTCTTCCCTTTCACTGGTTCTTTTCCGTTTTATTCCTGCTTTTCCCTTTCACTGCTGCTTTTCCCTTTCACTGCTGCTTTTCCTTTTTATTCTTGTTTTTCCCTTTCACTGCTGCTTTTCCCTTTCACTGCTACTTTTCACTTTCACTGCTGCTTTTCCCTTTACCTGCTGATTTTCCCTTTTAGTCTAGCTTTTCTTTTTCTGTCTTGTTTATCCCTTTCAGTCTTGCTTTTCACTTTCAGTCTTGCTTTTCCCTTTTAGTCTTGCTTTTCCCTTTTATTCTTGCTTTTCCCTTTTAGTCTTGCTTTTCCCTTTCACTGCTGCTTTTCCGTTTCACTGCAGCTCTTCTTATTCACTGCTGCTTTTCCCTTTCTCTGCTGCTTTTCTGATTCACTGCTGCTTTTCCCTTTCACTGGTGCTTTTCCCTTTCTCTGCTGCTTTTCCCTTTTAGTCTGGATTTTCCCTTTTAGTCTTGCTTTTCCCTTTCACTGCTGTTTTCCCATTCACTGCTCCTCTTCCCCTTCACTGCTGCTCTTCCCTTTCACTGCTGCTCTTCCCTTTCACTGCTGCTCTTCCCTTTCACTTCTGCTTTTCCTCTTCACTGCTGATTTTCCCTTTCACTGCTGCAATTACCTTTCACTGCTGTTTTTCCCTTGTAGTCTTGCTTTTCCCTTTTAGTCTTGCTTTTCCCTTTTAGTCTTGCTTTTCCCTTTTAGTCTTGCTTTTCCCTTTTAGTCTTGGTTTTCCCTTTCACTGCTGCTTTTCCCTTTCACTGCTGCTTTTCCCATTCACTGCTGCTTTTCCCTTTTAGTCTTGCTTTTCCCTTTTAGTCTTGCTTTTCCCTTTTAGTCTGGATTTTCCAGTTTATTCTTGCTTTTCCCTTTTAGTCTTGATTTTCCCTTTTAGTCTTGCTTTTCCCTTTCACTTCAGCTCTTCACTTTCATTGCTGCTTTTCCCTTTCACTGCTGATTTTCCCGTTCAGTGCTGCTTTTCCCTTTAACTGCTGATTTTCTCATTCAGTGCTGTTTTTCCCTTTCAGTCTTGCTTTTCCCTTTCACTTCAGCTCTTCACTTTCATTGCTGCTTTTCCCTTTCACTGCTGATTTTCCCGTTCAGTGCTGCTTTTCCCTTTAACTGCTGATTTTCTCATTCAGTGCTGTTTTTCCCTTTCAGTCTTGCTTTTCCCTTTCACTGCTGCTTTTCCCTTTCACTGCTGCTTTTCCCTTTCACTGCAGCTTTTCCCTTTCACTGCTGCTTTTCCCTTTCACTGCTGCTTTTCCCATTCACTGCTGCTTTTCCCATTCAATGCTGTTTTCACTTTCACTGCTGCTTTTCCTTTTTAGTCTTTCTTTTCCCTTTCACTGGTGCTTTTCCCTTTTAATCTTGCTTTTCCCTTTTAGTCTTTCTTTTCCATTTTAGTCCTGCTTTTCCCTTTCACTGCTGCTTTTCCCATTCACTGCTGCTCTTCCCTTTCAGTCTTCCTCTTCCCTTTCACTGCTGCTCTTCCCTTTCACTGCTGCTTTTCCATTTCATTGCTGCATTTTTCTTTCACTGCTGCTTTTCCCTTTTAGTGCTGCTTTTCCCTTTCACTGCTGCTTCTCCCTTTCACAGCTGCTTTACCCTTTCACTGCTGCTTTTCCCTTTTAGTCTTGCTTTTCCCTTTCACTGCTGCTTTTCCCTTTCACTTCTGCTTTTCCTCTTCACTGCTGATTTTCCCTTTCACTGCTGCATTTCCCTTTCACTATTGCTCTTGCCTTTCACTGCTGCTTTCCTGTTTCACTGCTGCTTTTCCCTTTCACTGCTGGTTTTCCCTTTCACTGTGCGTTTCCCTTTTAGACTTGCTTTTCCCTTTCACTGCTGCTTTTCACTTTTAGTCTTGCTTTTCCCTTTCTCTGCTGCTTTTCCCTTTTAGTCTTGCTTTTCCCTTTTAGTCTGGATTTTCCCTTTTAGTCTTGCTTTTCCCGTTTAGTCTTGCTTTTCTCTTTTAGTCTTGATTTTCCCTTTTAGTCTTGCTTTTCCCTTTCACTGCTGTTTTTCCCCTTCACTGCAGCTCTTCCCTTACACTGCTGCTTTTCCCTTCCCCTGCTGCTTTTCCCTTCCCCAGTTGCTTTTCCCTTCCCCTGCTGCTTTTCTCTTTCACTGCTGCTTTTCCCATTCACTGCTTCTTTTCCCTTTCACTGCTGATTTCCTTTTTAGTCTTGCTTTTCCCTTTCACTTGTGCTTTTCCCTTTTAGTCTTGCTTTTTCCTTTTAATCTTGCTTTTCCCTTTTAGTCTTGCTTTTCCCTTTTAGTCTTGCTTTTGCCTTTCACTGCTGCTTTTCCCATTCACTGCTCCTCTTCCCCTTTACTGCTGCTCTTCCCTTTCACTGATGCTCTTCCCTTTCACTGCTGCTCTTCCCTTTCATTGCTGCTCTTCCCTTTCATTGCTTCTTTTCCCTTTCACTGCTGATTTTCCCTTTCACTGCTGCTTTTCCCTTTCACTGCTGCTTTTCCCTTTCACTGCATTATTTCCCTTTCACTGCTGCTTTTCCCTTTCACTGCTGCTTTTCCTTATAATTCTTGCTTTTCCCTTTCACTGCTGCTTTTCCCTTTCACTACTGCTTTTCCCTTTCACTGCTGCTTTTACTTTTTAGTCTTGCTTTTCCCTTTCACTCGTGCTTTTCCCTTTTAGTCTTGCTTTTTCCTTTTAGTCTTGCTTTTCCCTTTTAGTCTTGCTTTTCCCTTTCACTGCTGTTTTCCCATTCACTGCTCCTCTTCCCCTTCAGTGCTGCTCTTCCCTTTCACTGCTGCTCTTCCCTTTCACTGCTGCTCTTCCCTTTCATTGCTTCTTTTCCCTTTCACTGCTGATTTTCCCTTTCACTGCTGCTTTTCCCTTTCACTGCTGCTTTTCCCTTTCACTGCAGCTTTTCCCTTTCACTGCTGCTTTTCCCTTTCACTGCTGCTTTTCCCTTTCACTGCTGCTTTTACTTTTTAGTCTTGCTTTTCCCTTTCACTCGTGCTTTTCCCTTTTAGTCTTGCTTTTCCATTTAAGTCTTGCTTTTCCCTTTTAGTCTTGCTTTTCCCTTTCACTGCTGCTTTTCCCTTTCACTGCTGCTTTTCCCATTCACTGCTGCTTTTCCCTTTTAGTCTTGCTTTTCCCTTTTAGTCTTGCTTTTCCCGTTTATTCTTGCTTTTCCCTATTAGTCTTGATTTTCCCTTTTATTCTTGCTTTTCCCTTTCACTTCAGCTCTTCCCTTTCATTGCTGCTTTTCCCTTTCACTGCTGATTTTCCCATTCAGTGCTGCTTTTCCCTTTAACTGCTTCTTTTCCCATTCAGTGCTGTTTTTCCCTTTCAGTCTTGCTTTTCCCTTTCACTGCTGCTTTTCCCTTTCACTGCTGCTTTTCCCTTTCACTGCAGCTTTTCCCTTTCACTGCTGCTTTTCCCTTTCACTGCTGCTTTTCCTTTTAATTCTTGCTTTTCCCTTTCATTGCTGCTTTTCACTTTTAGTCTTGCTTTTCCCTTTCTCTGCTGCTTTTCCCTTTTAGTCTTGCTTTTCCCTTTTAGTCTGGATTTTCCCTTTTAGTCTTGCTTTTCCCGTTTACTCTTGCTTTTCCCTTTTAGTCTTGATTTTCCCTTTTAGTCTTGCTTTTCCCTTTCACTGCTGCTTTTCCCCTTCACTGCAGCTCTTCCCTTACACTGCTGCTATTCCCTTCCCCTGCTGCTTTTCCCTTCCCCAGTTGCTTTTCCCTTCCCCCGCTGCTTTTCTCTTTCACTGCTGCTTTTCCCATTCACTGCTTCTTTTCCCTTTCACTGCTGATTTCCTTTTTAGTCTTGCTTTTCCCTTTCACTTGTGCTTTTCCCTCTTAGTCTTGCTTTTTCCTTTTAATCTTGCTTTTCCCTTTTAGTCTTGCTTTTCCCTTTTAGTCTTGCTTTTCCCTTACACTGCTGCTTTTCCCATTCACTGCTCCTCTTCCCCTTTACTGCTGCTCTTCCCTTTAACTGATGCTCTTCCCTTTCACTGCTGCTCTTCCCTTTCATTGCTGCTCTTCCCTTTCATTGCTGCTCTTCCCTTTCATTGCTTCTTTTCCCTTTCACTGCTGATTTTCCCTTTCACTGCTGCTTTTCCCTTTCACTGCTGCTTTTCCCTTTCACTGCTGCTTTTCCCTTTCACAGCTGCTTTTCCCTTTCACTGCTGCTTTTCCCATTCACTGCTGCTTTTCCCATTCAATGCTGCTTTTCACTTTCACTGCTGCTTTTCCCTTTTAGTCTTTCTTTTCCCTTTCACTGGTGCTTTTCCCTTTTAATCTTGCTTTTCCCTTTTAGTCTTTCTTTTCCATTTTAGTCCTGCTTTTCCCTTTCACTGCTGCTTTTCCCATTCACTGCTGCTCTTCCCTTTCAGTCTTCCTCTTCCCTTTCACTGCTGCTCTTCCCTTTCACTGCTGCTCTTCCCTTTCACTGCTGCTTTTCCATTTCATTGCTGCATTTTTCTTTCACTGCTGCTTTTCCCTTTTAGTGCTGCTTTTCCCATTCACTGCTGCTTCTCCCTTTCACAGCTGCTTTACCCTTTCACTGCTGCTTTTCCCTTTTAGTCTTGCTTTTCCCTTTCAATGCTGCTTTTCCCTTTCACTGCTGCTTTTCCCTTTCACTTCTGCTTTTCCTCTTCACTGCTGATTTTTCCTTTCACTGCTGCATTTCCCTTTCAGTATTGCTCTTGCCTTTCACTGCTGCTTTCCTTTTTCACTGCTGCTTTTCCCTTTCACTGCTGGTTTTCCCTTTCACTGTGCGTTTCCCTTTTAGTCTTGCTTTTCCCTTTCACTGCTGCTTTTCACTTTTAGTCTTGCTTTTCCCTTTCTCTGCTGCTTTTCCCTTTTAGTCTTGCTTTTCCCTTTTAGTCTGGATTTTCCCTTTTAGTCTTGCTTTTCTCGTTTAGTCTTGCTTTTCCATTTTAGTCTTGATTTTCCCTTTTAGTCTTGCTCTTCCCTTTCACTGCTGCTTTTCCCCTTCACTGCAGCTCTTCCCTTACACTGCTGCTTTTCCCTTCCCCTGCTGCTTTTCCCTTCCCCAGTTGCTTTTCCCTTCCCCTGCTGCTTTTCTCTTTCACTGCTGCTTTTCCTATTCTCTGCTTCTTTTCCCATTTACTGCTGATTTCCTTTTTAGTCTTGCTTTTCCCTTTCACTTGTGCTTTTCCCTTTTAGTCTTGCTTTTTCCTTTTAATTTTGCTTTTCCCTTTTAGTCTTGCTTTTCCCTTTTAGTCTTGCTTTTCCCTTTCACTGCTGCTTTTCCCATTCACTGCTCCTCTTCCCCTTTACTGCTGCTCTTCCCTTTCACTGATGCTCTTCCCTTTCACTGCTGCTCTTCCCTTTCATTGCTGCTCTTCCCTTTCATTGCTGCTCTTCCCTTTCATTACTGCTTTTCCCTTTCACTGCTGATTTTCCCTTTCACTGCTGATTTTCCCGTTTAGTCTTGCTTTTCCCTTTCACTGCTGCTTTCCCCTTTCACTTTTTCTTTTCCCTTTTAGTCTTGCTTTTCCCTTTTAGTCTTGCTTTTCTATTTTAGTCTTGCTTTTCTATTTTAGTATGGATTTTCCCTTTCACTGCTGCTTTTTTCTTTCACTGCTGCTTTTCCCTTTCACTGCTGCTTTTCACTTTTAGTCTTGCTTTTCCCTTTTAGTCTTGCTTTTCCCATTTAGTCTTCCTTTTCCCTTTCACTGCTGCTTCTCACTTTCACTGCTGCATTTCTCTTTCATTGCTGCTTTTCCATTTCACTGCTGCTTTTCCATTTCCCTGCTGCTTTTCCCTTTTCGTCTTCCTTTTCCCTTTCACTGCTGCTTTTCCCTTTCACTGCTGCTTTTCCCTTTCACTGCTGCTTTTCCTTTTCATTCTTCCTTTTCTCTTTTAGTCTTGCTTTTCCTTTTTAGTCTTGCTTTTCCCTTTTAGTCTTGCTTTTCCCTTTTATTCTTGATTTTCCCTTTCACTGCTGCTTTTCCCTTTCACTGCTGCTTTTCAATTTTAGTCTTCCTTTTCCCTTTCACTGCTGACTTCCCCTTTCACTGCTGCTTTTCCCTTTCACTGCTGCTTTTCCATTTTAGTCTTGCTTTTCCCTTTCACTGCTGCTTTTCCCTTTTAGTCCTGCTTTTACCTTTCACTGCTGCTTTTCCCTTTTAGTCTTGCTTTTCCCTTTTAGTCTTGCTTTTCCCTTTTATTCTTGCTTTTCCACTTTATTCTTGCTTTTCCCTTTTAGTCTTGCTTTTCCCTTTCACTGCAACGTTTCCCTTTCACTGCTTCTTTTCCCTTTTAGTCTTGCTTTTACATTTCACTGCTGCTTTTCCCTTTTAGTCTTGCTTTTCCCTTTTAGTCTTGCTTTTCCCTTTTAGTCTTGCTTTTCCCTTTTAGTCTTGCTTATCCCTTTTAGTCTTGCTTTTCCCTTTGAGTTCTGCTTTTCACTTTCAGTCTTGCTTTTCCCTTTTAGTCTTGCTTTTCCCTTTCCCTGCTGCTTTTCCCTTTTAGTCTTGCTTTTCCCTTTTAGTCTTGCTTTTCCCTTTTAGTCTTCCTTTTCCCTTTTAGTCTTGCTTTTCCCTTTTATATTTGCTTTTCCCTTTTATTCTTGCTTTTTTCTGTTAGTCTTGCTTTTCTCTTTCACTGCTGTTTTTCCCTTTCACTGCTGCTTTTCCATTTTATTCTTGCTTTTTCCTTTCACTGCTGCTTTTCCCTTTCACTGCTGATTTCCCTTTTAGTCTTCCTTTTCCCTTTCACTGCTGCTTTTCCATTTTATTCTTGCTTTTCCCTTTCACTGCTGCTTTTCCCTTTCACTGCTGCTTTTCCCTTTTAGACTTCCTTTCCCTTTCACTGCTGCTTTTCCCTTTCACTACTGCTTTTCCCTTTTAATCTTGCTTGTCCTTTTTTGTCTTGCTTTTTGCCTTTTAGTCTTGCTTTTCCCTTTTATTCTTGCTTTTCCCTTTCACTGCTGCTTTTCCCTTTCACTGCTGCTTTTCCCTTTCACTACTGCTTTTCCCTTTTAGTCCTGCTTTTCCCTTATAGTCTTGCTTTTCCCTTTTAGTCTTGCTTTTCCCTTTCACTGCTGCTTTTCCCTCTTAGTCTTGCTTTTACCTTTTAGTCTTACTTTTCCCTTTTATTCTTGCTTTTCCCTTTTAGTCTTGCTTTTCCCTTTTAGTCTTGCTTTTCCCTTTCACTGCTGCTTTTCCCTTTTACTGCTGCTTTTCCATTTTAGTCTTCCTTTTTTGTTTTATTCTTCCCTTTCCCTTTTAGTCTTGCTTTTCCCTTTTAGTCTTGTTTTTCCCTTTTAGTCTTGATTTTCCCTTTTAGTCTTGCTTTTCCCTTTTAGTCTTGCTTTTCCCTTTTATTCTTGATTGTCCCTTTCACTGCTGCTTTTCCCTTTTGTGTCTTGCTTTTCCCTTTCACTGCTGCTTTTCCCTTTTAGTCTTGCTTTTCCCTTTCAGTGCTGCTTTTCCATTTTAGTCTTGCTTTTCCCTTTTAGTCTTGCTTTTCCCTTTTATATTTGCTTTTCCCTTTTATATTTGCTTTTCCCTTTTAGTCTTGCTTTTCCCTCTTAGTCTTGCTTTTCCCTTTCACTGCTGCTTTTCCCTTTCACTGCTGCTTTTCCCTTTTAGTCTTGCTTTTCCCTTTTAGTCTTGCTTTTCCCTTTCACTGCTGCTTTTCCATTTTATTCTTGCTTTTCCCTTTCACTGCTGCTTTTCCCTTTCACTGCTGCTTTTCCCTTTTAGTCTTCCTTTTCCCTTTCACTGCTACTTTTCCCTTTCACTGCTGCTTTTCCCTTTCACTGCTGCTTTTCCCTTTCACTGCTGCATTTCCCTTTCACTGCTGCTTTTCCCTTTTAATCTTGCTGATTTCCTTTTTTGTCTTTCTTTTCCCTTTTAGTCTTGCTTTTCCCTTTTATTCTTGCTTTTCCCTTTCACTGCTGCTTTTCCCTTTTAGTCTTCCTTTTCCCTTTTAGTCTTGCTTTTCCCTTTCACTGCTGCATTTCCCTTTCTTTGCTGCTTTTCTCATTCACTGCTGCTTTTCCTTTTAGTCTTGCTTTTCCCTTTCCCTGCTGCTTTTCCCTTTTAGTCTTGCTTTTCCCTTTTAGTCTTGCTTTTCCCTTTTATTCTTGCTTTTCCCTTTTAGTCTTGCTTTTCCCTTTTAGTCTTGCTTTTCCCTTTTAGTCTTGATTTTCCCTTTCACTGCTGCTTTTCCCTTTCACTGCTGCTTTTTCCTTTTAGTCTTCCTTTTCCCTGTCACTTCTGATTTTCCCTTTCACTGCTGCTTTTCCCTTTTATTCTTCCTTTTCCCTTTCACTGCTGATTTTCCCTTTCACTGATGCTTTTCTTTTTTAGTCTTGTTTTTCTCTTTCACTGCTGCTTTTCCTTTTCACTGCTCCTTTTCCCTTTCACTGCTGCTTCTCCCTTTCACTGCTGCTTTTCCCTTTCAGTCTTGCTTTTCCCTTTTAGTCTTGCTTTTCACTTAAACTGCTGCTTTTCCGTTTTAGTCTTGCTTGTCCTTTTTTGTCTTGCTTTTCCCTTTTAGTCTTGCTTTTCACTTTTAGTTTTGCTTTTCCCTTTTAGTCTTGCTTTTCCCTTTCCCTGCTGCTTTTCCATTTTAGTCTTGCTTTTCCCTTTCCCTGCTGCTTTTCCATTTTAGTCTTGCTTTTCCCTTTCCCTGCTTCTTTTCCCTTTTAGTCTTGCTTTTCCCTTTTAGTCTTGCTTTTCCCTTTTAGTCTTGCTTTTCCCTTTCACTGCTGCATTTCCCTTTCTCTGCTGCTTTTCCCATTCACTGCTGCTTTTCCATTTTAGTCTTGCTTTTCCCTTTCCCTGCTGTTTTTCCCTTTTAGTCTTGCTTTTCCCTTTTAGTCTTGCTTTTCCCTTTTATTCTTGCTTTTCCCTTTTAGTCTTGCTTTTCCCTTATAGTCTTGATTTTCCCTTTCACTGCTGCTTTTCCCTTTCACTGCTGCTTTTCCCTTTTAGTCTTCCTTTTCCCTGTCACTGCTGATTTTCCCTTTCACTGCTGCTTTTCCCTTTTAGTCTTCCTTTTCCCTTTCACTGCTGATTTTCCCTTTCACTGATGCTTTTCTTTTTTAGTCTTGTTTTTCTCTTTCACTGCTGCTTTTCCTTTTCACTGCTGCTTTTCCCTTTCACTGCTGCTTCTCCCTTTCACTGCTGCTTTTCCCTTTCACTACTGCTTTTCCCTTTTAGTCCTGCTTTTCTCTTATAGTCTTGCTTTTCCCTTTTAGTCTTGCTTTTCCCTTTCACTGCTGCTTTTCCCTCTTAGTCTTGCTTTTACCTTTTAGTCTTGCTTTTCCCTTTTATTCTTGCTTTTCCCTTTTAGTCTTGCTTTTCCCTTTTAGTCTTGCTTTTCCCTTTCACTGCTGCTTTTCCCTTTTACTGCTGCTTTTCCATTTTAGTCTTCCTTTTCTGTTTTATTCTTCCCTTTCCCTTTTAGTCTTGCTTTTCCCTTTTAGTCTTGTTTTTCCCTTTTAGTCTTGCTTTTCCCTTTTAGTCTTGTTTTTCCCTTTTAGTCTTGATTTTCCCTTTTAGTCTTGCTTTTCCCTTTTAGTCTTGCTTTTCCCTTTTATTCTTGATTGTCCCTTTCACTGCTGCTTTTCCCTTTTGTGTCTTGCTTTTCCCTTTCACTGCTGCTTTTCCCTTTTAGTCTTGCTTTTCCCTTTCAGTGCTGCTTTTCCCTTTTAGTCTTGCTTTTCCCTTTTAGTCTTGCTTTTCCCTTTTATATTTGCTTTTCCCTTTTATATTTGCTTTTCCCTTTTAGTCTTGCTTTTCCCTCTTAGTCTTGCTTTTCCCTTTCACTGCTGCTTTTCCCTTTCACTGCTGCTTTTCCCTTTCACTGCTGCTTTTCCCTTTTAGTCTTGCTTTTCCCTTTCACTGCTGCTTTTCCATTTTATTCTTGCTTTTCCTTTTCACTGCTGCTTTTCCCTTTCACTGCTCCTTTTCCCTTTTAGTCTTCCTTTTCCCTTTCACTGCTACTTTTCCCTTTCACTGCTGCTTTTCCCTTTCACTGCTGCTTTTCCCTTTCACTGCTGCTTTTCCCTTTCACTGCTGCTTTTCCCTTTTAATCTTGCTGATTTCCTTTTTTGTCTTTCTTTTCCCTTTTAGTCTTGCTTTTCCCTTTTATTCTTGCTTTTCCCTTTCACTGCTGCTTTTCCCTTTCGCTGCTGCTTTTCCATTTTAGTCTTGCTTTTCCCTTTCACTGCTGCTTTTCCCTTTTAGTCTTGCTTTTACCTTTCACTGCTGCTTTTCCCTTTTAGTCTTCCTTTTCCTGTTTAGTCTTGCTTTTCCCTTTTACTGCTGCATTTCCCTTTCTCTGCTGCTTTTCCCATTCACTGCTGCTTTTCCTTTTAGTCTTGCTTTTCCCTTTCCCTGCTGCTTTTCCCTTTTAGTCTTGCTTTTCCCTTTTAGTCTTGCTTTTCCCTTTTATTCTTGCTTTTCCCTTTTAGTCTTGCTTTTCCCTTTTAGTCTTGATTTTCCCTTTCACTGCTGCTTTTCCCTTTCACTGCTGCTTTTCCCTTTTAGTCTTCCTTTTCCCTGTCACTTCTGATTTTCCCTTTCACTGCTGCTTTTCCCTTTTATTCTTCCTTTTCCCTTTCACTGCTGATTTTCCCTTTCACTGATGCTTTTCTTTTTTAGTCTTGTTTTTCTCTTTCACTGCTGCTTTTCCTTTTCACTGCTCCTTTTCCCTTTCACTGCTGCTTCTCCCTTTCACTGCTGCTTTTCCCTTTCAGTCTTGCTTTTCCCTTTTAGTCTTGCTTTTCCCTTAAACTGCTGCTTTTCCGTTTTAGTCTTGCTTGTCCTTTTTTGTCTTGCTTTTCCCTTTTAGTCTTGCTTTTCACTTTTAGTTTTGCTTTTCCCTTTTAGTCTTGCTTTTCCCTTTCCCTGCTGCTTTTCCATTTTAATCTTGCTTTTCCCTTTCCCTGCTTCTTTTCCCTTTTAGTCTTGCTTTTCCCTTTTAGTCTTGCTTTTCCCTTTTAGTCTTGCTTTTCCCTTTCACTGCTGCATTTCCCTTTCTCTGCTGCTTTTCTCATTCACTGCTGCTTTTCCTTTTAGTCTTGCTTTTCCCTTTCCCTGCTGCTTTTCCCTTTTAGTCTTGCTTTTCCCTTTTAGTCTTGCTTTTCCCTTTTATTCTTGCTTTTCCCTTTTAGTCTTGCTTTTCCCTTTTAGTCTTGATTTTCCCTTTCACTGCTGCTTTTCCCTTTCACTGCTGCTTTTCCCTTTCACTGCTGCTTTTCCCTTTTAGTCTTCCTTTTCCCTGTCACTGCTGATTTTCCCTTTCACTGCTGCTTTTCCCTTTTAGTCTTCCTTTTCCCTTTCACTGCTGATTTTCCCTTTCACTGATGCTTTTCTTTTTTAGTCTTGTTTTTCTCTTTCACTGCTGCTTTTCCTTTTCACTGCTGCTTTTCCCTTTCACTGCTGCTTCTCCCTTTCACTGCTGCTTTTCCCTTTCAGTCTTGCTTTTCCCTTTTAGTCTTGCTTTTCCCTTAAACTGCTGCTTTTCCGTTTTAGTCTTGCTTGTCCTTTTTTGTCTTGCTTTTCCCTTTTAGTCTTGCTTTTCACTTTTAGTTTTGCTTTTCCCTTTTAGTCTTGCTTTTCCCTTTCCCTGCTGCTTTTCCATTTTAGTCTTGCTTTTCCCTTTCCCTGCTTCTTTTCCTTTTTAGTCTTGCTTTTCCCTTTTAGTCTTGCTTTTCCCTTTTAGTCTTGCTTTTCCCTTTCACTGCTGCTTTTCCCTTTTAGTCTTGTTTTTCCCTTTTAGTCTTGATTTTCCCTTTTAGTCTTGCTTTTCCCTTTTAGTCTTGCTTTTCCCTTTTAGTCTTGATTGTCCCTTTCACTGCTGCTTTTCCCTTTTGTGTCTTGCTTTTCCCTTTCACTGCTGCTTTTCCCTTTTAGTCTTGCTTTTCCCTTTCACTGCTGCTTTTCCCTTTCACTGCTGCTTTTCCCTTTTAGTCTTGCTTTTCCCTTTTAGTCTTGCTTTTCCCTTTCACTGCTTGTTTTGACTTTTAGTCTTGCTTTTCCCTTTCACTGCTGCTTTTCCCTTTTATTCTTGCTTTTCCCTTTTAGTCCTGCTTTTCCCATTTAGTCTTGCTTTTCCCTTTCACTGCTGCTTTTCCCTTTTAGTCTTGCTTTTCCCTTTCACTGCTGCTTTTCCCTATCATGGTCTTTTAATTTTGTAATTTTGCTATCAGTATTCCACATCATAACATAATGTCAAGTATGGATACTTCTCTTGAATGTGCAGTCCACAGAAGAAGACTCCATATCCCAGAGAGCAACAGGAGTAACAATAAGTTACGGGACCAGGACTCTATATAATCTCGTTTTCAGGCTGGAGTGCCCTCCTTCTTCTTTCGAACTTTTCGGAGAGTGGGATGCGTTCCAGCCGTGTCGCCTAGAGTTCATAGTAGGACTCTCAGTTTTCGGGGACTCTCTCTCTCTGTTTCGTTCGATTTGTTAGCCTCAGTTATATTATATTGTGTTATCTTGTATTTCGATATCATATTTAGTAAAATAAGTTTTTCCTCCTTAGATTGTTGCTGTTTTATCCCACTCGCCTTTTCCCCCTACTTACCAGGCCCCGGGGGGGGCCCACGGGGTGGCTTCCCGTGTCACGGGCATAGGTAGATCTAAGTAACCCGTGACACCTATTAGTCTTGCATTTCCCTTTCACTTCTGCTTTTCCCTTTTAGTCTTTTCCCTTTCACTGCTGCTTTTCCCTTTTAGTCTTGCTTTTCCCTTTCACTGCTGCTTTTCCCTTTTACTCTTTTCACTTTCCCTGCTGCTTTTCCCTTTTAGTCTTGCTTTTCCCTTTCACTGCTGGTTTTCCCTTTTAGTCTTGCTTTTCCCTTTTAGTCTTGCTTTTAACTTTTAGTCTTGCTAAAAACCCTTCTTAAGGCATCATCACCATCAAAGAAGAGGCCACCCCGCCGGCAGCAATAGAAGAGCCCATGGGGCAGCTGAGGAGGCGGGGGCCAGGCAGCACCTGGGACACACACTGGCCCCAACGGACCCTTGTCATCACCGTCCAATTCAACCTCAAATAGAAAACAGAAAGACTGCAAACAATAAATTAACATTGAAAACAATTGAAAAACAAAGTGTTGGTATTGAGTGTTGGTATTGACATCGGCACAGCTGTTGACGCTTCCCCATCCTTGACGCTCTCTCCCCTTTTTCCTACTGCCGTGCAACTGCTGCCACTGTTGCATTCCAGACATGAACCCCACGGGCTTCAGAGAGGGCAATGGCAAACCTCTGCTCCTTTGGACCAACATCCACAGGCCGTGCTACAGCTGGGGTCAGCCAGCTGGAGCAGAACCACCAGTCCTGCTGGACACCAGGCTGAACCTGCAAGGAACCCACCCGGGCTGCCTTGCCGAACGCTGTCCTGGGCTGCGTGAGGCCAGGTGCCACCCGTGGGTGAAGGGCGGTTATCCCGCCCTCTGCTCAGCCCTGAGGAGGTCACAGCTGGAGCGCTGGGACCGCATCTGGGCTACCCAGCACAGGGGATAACAACACGCTTCTTCCCATTACGAGTGGACCATTCGGTTCTACCACTCCAGATCCGCAGCCCATCCCTGTACAACCGCTCTTAAGTAGGGACCTATACACTTCCTTCTTTGCAGGCATTTGAAATGTCTCTACAGAAGACAAAACCAGACAAAAATCTTTCCGTGCCTATTCACACCACGTTCCTAAGACAACACAGCTGGTTCTTAAACACGGTAGTACGTACCCTTGGTTTACTGCACAGCTGGTGAACAGAAAGTTCTCCAGCCTCACTACGGAATAAAGAACTCCACCATCATTCCCATGCTCCCTATGAAGCATACTGAGCTCCAACACTCACTCAGTCCCTCACTCAATCTTCCCCCTGCTAATGTTCTTCCATCTAATTCCACCTCACATCACAACACAAGCTGTCACAGCCTGGTGTACAGTCTCATCAAAGGGAACGCTGCTTGTTTGCCATCAGAATTCATTAAAAAATGAAACAATTCAACAACCAACAACCACTACTTCTCATATTACCTACAGGCAACAATGCCTGAAGAACTGGAGTGTCAGATGGCATGCAAAACATTACAAGTTGGCTCGTAGGAATGAAAGAATTTCATGAGAGAACGGGGTGTTGGTATTGATAACGGCACAGCTGTTGACGCTTCCCCATCCTTGACGCTCTCTCCCCTTTTGAATGCGGGCAATTTGAGTTGCTGTTTTTCTGTGTTTTCTTCTGTTGCTCTTTTAGCTTTTAACAGAGCTACGAGTTTTTTTCCCTGTTAAGGAGCTATCTCAGGTTTGCGATTCTGCACCTGCGAGCTTGACCTTGAAAGTCCAGGTGGACTGCCAATACTCCGGTATATTTTATAAACACTGCTGAGCTTTGTTTTCTTTTACTTTTTTTCCTCTCTATTGAAGAAAAAAAAAGGAAAAAAAAATGTTTTCTCTACTAAAATTTTTTTACCAGGGACTGTGTGCCATTGGTTCCTTTTTTGAGATGCTCCGAACATATTGGGTCATGTTTAAGCTAGCCACTTTTTCTTATGGAGCTATACAATTGTATAATGGATTGAAAGCATGGTTAGCAATGCTCACTTCGTATCTGTGTACAGCTTCAGAGGGAGCAACTAATGCAACTAATTATACAGAAATGGTGATTTTTAAGCGTGCTCCTCTTTCTTTCTATGAATCCTTTATGCAGTTTTTGAATGATCAGTGGGCCACACTCTTAATCTCCCTGATCTTACTGTTGATTATTATAATAATCTCACTCAGTATCTGGATTTATAACATCCGGAGGAAGTCTTCCCTAGAACCAGAGAATACTGAGTGGCAGGGAGTGTGGAGAGGCTTTGAAGAGATTCTCAAAGGACAGACATCTTCAGTGTTATGGAGCTTCACTCCTGAACACTTGAAGAATCCTGAGAGTTTGATTGCATATTTGAGGCAGGAATGTTGTGGCTCAGGCAGATCTCAGGAGGCACAAATGATTTTGGGCCTAGCTAATGCTTATCGGGCCTTAGTCAATACCATTCCTGAGAGGGAAGTTTTTGAAGCTGAGAGAGAGAGTCTCAGGGCCGAGAAGGAGAGTCTTAGAGCTGAGGCAGAAAAACTTTGGACTGAGAAGGTAGAGAGCGAAAAAGCTTTTAAAGCTGCGAGAAAAGATCTGTACCAACGAGACTCAATCTGGTACGAGAAAGAGAATCTTAGAGCTGACGCAGAAAAACTTTGGGATGAGAAAAGCTCCCTGCAATCCCAACTCAACACTCTCCAGTCCGAGCACAGCGCCCTCCGGTCCGAGCACGACACTCTCCAGTCCGAGCACAGCGCCCTCCGGTCCGAGTACAACACTCTCCAGACTGAGCGCGATGCCCTCCTGACCGAGCACAATGCCCTCCTGACCGAGCACAATGCCCTCCAGACCGAGCACAATACTCTCCAGTCCAAGTATGACACCCTCCAGTCTGAGTGCGGCACCCTCCAGGCCAAGCACGATGCCTTCCAACCCAACTGCGATGCCCTCCGGTCCGAGCACAACACTCTTCAGTCTGTGCATAATGCCCTCCGGTCCGAGCATAACGCTCTTCAGACTGAGCACAATGCCCTCTGGACCAAGCACAATACTCTCCAGATTGAGCACAACGCTCTCCAGTCCGGGTACAATACTCTCCAGTCCAAGTATGACGCCCTCCAGTCTGAGTGCGGCACCCTCCAGCCTAAGCACGATGCCCTTCAACCCAATTGTGACACCCTCCAGACCGAGCACAACACTCTTCAGTCCGAGCATAATGCCCTCCAGTCCGAGCACAACGCTCTTCAGACTGAGCACAATGCCCTCCGGACCGAGCTCAATACTCTCCAGACTGAGCACACTGCCCTCCAGGCCGAGCATAACGTCCTCCGGTTCGGGTACAACACTCTCCAGTCCAACTACAACAGCCTCCAGACTGAGCTTGGTGCCGTCCAGTTTGAGCGGAACGCTTTCCGAGACCAGCTATGTGCCCTCCAGGGTGAGTTGAATGTATTTAACCAACTACCAGGGGCACATGTAGTCCAATTGGGCCAGCCACTGGGGGCGCATGTAGTCCAATCTGACCAGCCACCGGGGGCACATGTAGTCCAATTGGACCAACCATCGGGGACACCAGATACAATGTTGGTTGCCCCTGTAAGAGGGTGAAAGACAAAACAAGTTTCAACTCAGTTAGAGAAAATGCAGAAGGAGTTAGAAGAGCGGAGGGAGTTAGGAGAGCAGGACTCAGGAGACTCAGGTGACTCGGGAGAGCAGGGGGAGTCAGAAGACCAGAAGAAGTTGGAGGAGCAGAGGATGTTAGAGGGGTATAAGAAGAAGTTTGAGGAGCAGAAGAAGTTTGAGGAGCAGAAGAAGTTAGAGGAGCAGAGAAAGTTAGGAGAGAGGAAAAAGAAGGTGGGTTACCTGGAGGAAATAACACAAGCGTCAGGGTCAGAGTCAGAAGAGGAGCCAAAAGCTAGTTTTTCTTTACGAGAATTTCTCAAGTCCAAACTTATAGATGGGGCAGCCTCATCAACACAGTTGCCACCATCAACACCTGGGACTCTTGATAGAGCAAAAGGTGAGCAAAGTATTACGACCATTATTGATCGATCTTTTAAACTGAGTGAAATTCGAGATCTAAGAAAGGCTTACACACGTCAGCCAAAAGAAAATATGGTCACTTGGTTACTTCGCTGCTGGGACAATGGTGCCAACAGTGCGTGGCTTGATGGCAGTGAAGCTCGCCAACTGGGTAGCATTTCCAGGGACTCACGTGTGGACAGAGGTATTGGCACATGCCAAAATCGGTCCTACACCCTCTGGAAGCGGATGTTGATAGCGGTAAGAGATAGATTCCCCTTTAAACGGGACTTGGAGCCTGAGAGAAAGAAATGGACTGATATTGAGAAAGGTATCCAATTTTTGAGAGAAAATGCTCTGGTGGAAATGCTATACAGCCGCGAGTTCAATCGTAATGATCCAGACCAATTACATGATCCTGAAGCAGTCCGCGTTCCACGACAAATGTGGCGTGACTTTACAAAAGCAGCTCCAGAAAAGCATGCCAGTGCACTTGCATTAGTATATGGCAAAGGGGACAGGAAACCCTTTGTGAATAAACTAATTGGCAGACTTCAGGAACTTGAATTATTTATAAGCGCCACAGAAGTTAATCTGTATACTTCAGCCATTGTCAAAATTGTGGAAAGGTTAAACGAAGTGGAGGGAACACAAAATGATATTATTGACAAATTGGCTAATGTGCCTGATGTAGATGAATCCACGGTGGTACAAGATGATGGAAACCAGGATTTCCACAATCGCCTATTGAGGAAGTGTCACGGGTTACTTAGATTTACCTATGCCCGTGACAGGGGAAGCCACCCCACGCCCCCCCCCCGGGGCCCGGAAAGGAGGGGGAAAAGGGGAGTGGGATAAAACAGCGACAATCTAAGGAGGAAAAACTTATTTTACTAAATATGATATCGAAATACAAGATAACACAATATAATATAATTAAGGCTAACAAAATCGAACGAAACAGAGAGAGAGAGTCTCCGAAAACCGAGAGGCCTACTGTGAACTCTAGGCGACACGGCTGGAACGCTTCCCACTCTCCGAGAAGTTCGAGAGAAGAAGGAGGGCACTCCAGCCTGGGAACGAGATTATATAGAGTCCTGGTCCCATGACTTATTGTTACTCCTGTTGTTCTCTGGGATATGTAGTCTTCTTCTGTGGACTGCACATTCAACAGAAGTATCCATACTTGACATGATGTTATGATGTGGAATACTGATAGCAAAATTACAAAATTACAAAACCATGACATTCCACCCCTTATTCTACATTATTACATCATGGTTAATATATACATATATATACATATATATACACGTATGTAAAATTGTGATAGCTAAATAGTAGAATTGCATGTAACATAACTAAATGTACAACTATAATAACTAAAATACACTACACATGCAAACATATATATATATATATAGATACATAAAATTATTGACTGCACTCCCCCAGCATCAAATTCCCTTGTGGCACACATTGAACATCCCCATCCTTCTGCATTACCCACCAAGTGCACCCAGGTCCCTGGGCAAAGACAGTTCCACGGATAGGTTTGCCCTTTCCAGAAGCTGGAAGGACCCAAACAGCTTTTCCCAACATGTTCTTTACATGTATAACAGGGACCTTATCTCCTTCTACAGTGTGTAGGGGGCTAGATTGACTAGGACCATCACGATTGACAGATCCTCTAGTATTGACCAACCAAGTGGCTTCTGCCAGATTCTTCTCCCAGTGCTTAAATGTTCCACCACCCATTGCTTTCAACATAGTTTTCAACAACCCATTATATCGTTCAATTTTACCAGAAGCTGGTGCATGGTAGGGAATATGATAAATCCACTCAATGCCATGATCTTTGGCCCAAGTATTTATAAGAGAATTTTTGAAATGTGTCCCATTATCAGATTCAATTCTTTCTGGGGTGCCATGTCGCCACAAGACTTGTTTCTCAAGACCTAATATGGTGTTTCGAGCAGTTGCATGGGGTACTGCGTATGTTTCAAGCCACCCAGTGGTTGCCTCTACCATAGTGAGTACATAACACTTACCACTGCGAGATCGTGGCAAGGTGATATAATCAACCTGCCACGCCTCCCCATATTTATACTTTTGCCATCGCCCTTCCTCCCAGAGAGGTTTCATCCTTCTGGCTTGTTTAATTATGGCACATGTTTCACAATCATGAATAATCTGCGCAATAGCGTCCATGGTTAAGTCCACCCCTCGGTCTCTGGCCCACTTATATGTTGCGTCTCTTCCTTGATGGCCTGAGGTCTCATGAGCCCATCGAGCTAGAAATAATTCACCCTTATTCTGCCAGTCCAAGTCAATTTGAGCCACCTCAATTTTGGCAGCTTTATCTACCTGATGGTTGTTTTGTTGTTCTTCAGTAGCCCGACTTTTGGGCACATGTGCATCCACATGACGCACCTTTACAACCATATTCTTTGTTTGGGAAGCAATGTCCTTCCATAGTTCAGCGGCCCAAACAGATTTTCCCCTCCGTTGCCAGTTATTTTGTTCCCACCGCTGTAACCACCCCCATAAGGCATTTGCCACCATCCATGAGTCAGTATAAAGATACAGCATTGGCCACCTCTCCCGTTCAGCAACATCTAAGGCCAGCTGGACAGCTTTTACCTCTGCAAACTGACTTGATTCTCCCTTACCTTCAGTGGCCTCTGCAACCTGTCGTGTGGGGCTCCACACAGCAGCTTTCCATTTGCGATGCTTCCCTACAATGCGACATGATCCGTCAGTGAATAGGGCATATTTCTTTTCATTTTCTGGTAATTCGTTGTATGGTGGGGCCTCTTTAGCACGTGATACCTCTTCTGCTGGTGATGTTCCAAACTTTTTATCTTCAGGCCAGTCCATGATTACCTCTAGGATTCCTGGACGATTGAGGTTTCCCATTCGCGCTCGCTGTGTAATCAGCGTGATCCACTTGCTCCAGGTGACATCGGTAGCATGATGGGTGGAGGGAACCTGTCCTTTGAACATCCAGTTCAGCACTGGCAGTCGAGGTGCCAAAAGGAGCTGTGTTTCAGTCCCGACTACTTCGGAAGCAGCCCGAACCCCCTCATACGCGGCTAAGATCTCCTTCTCAGTTGGAGTGTAGCACTCTTCAGACCCCTTATATGATCGACTCCAGAATCCCAGGGGTCGGCCTCGGGTCTCTCCTGAGGCTCTTTGCCACAAACTCCAAGTGGGGCCTTTCTCTCCAGCAGCAGTATAGAGGATGTTCTTTACATCCTGTCCAGTCCGTACTGGCCCTAGGGCTACAGCACGGGCTATCTCTTGTTTAATCTGTTCAAAAGCCTGCTGCTGCTCAGGGCCCCATGCAAAATCATTCTTCTTCCGCGTTACCTGATAAAGGGGGCTTACAATGAGGCTGTAGTTTGGAATGTGCATCCTCCAAAAGCCCACTGCACCCAGGAAAGATTGTGTCTCTTTCTTGCTAGTTGGTGGAGACATGGCAGTGATTTTGTCGATCACATCTGCTGGGATGTGACGACGTCCATCCTGCCACTTTATACCTAAGAACTGAATTTCCTGGGCAGGTCCTTTTACTTTGCTTCGCTTAATAGCAAAGCCAGCTTGTAGAAGAATCCGGATTATCTGCTCTCCTTTTGTGAAAACTTCTTCTGCTGTATCACCCCACACAACAATGTCATCAATGTACTGCAGGTGTTCAGGAGCACCACCCTGTTCCAGTACAGTTTGAACCAACCCATGGCAAATGGTTGGGCTGTGTTTCCACCCCTGGGGCAAACGGTTCCAAGTATACTGAATGCCCCTCCAGGTGAAGGCAAACTGTGGCTTGCATTCTGCGGCCAAAGGAATAGAAAAGAAGGCATTGGCAATGTCAATGGTGGCATACCATTTGGCTGCTTTTGACTCCAGCTCGTACTGGAGTTCCAACATGTCCGGCACAGCAGCGCTCAATGGGGGTGTGACCTCATTCAGGCCACGGTAGTCTACTGTCAGCCTCCATTCTCCACTGGCTTTACGCAC
Source organism: Coturnix japonica (assembly GCF_054131305.1). Lineage (NCBI taxonomy): Eukaryota > Metazoa > Chordata > Aves > Galliformes > Phasianidae > Coturnix > Coturnix japonica. The sequence goes on along the minus strand of NC_140691.1, from coordinate 8,126,155 downwards.
TGGCCATATGGGGCTGTTAAAAGGTGAGTGAGTTTTACTGATCACTCCCTGATTCTCCAACTGGCGAATCAAATCATGAATGGGGAGCAAGGAATCCCTGTTGGTGCGATACTGCCGTCTGTGCACTGTCTTTGTAGCAATCGGTACCTGCTGCTCTTTTACTCGTAGCAGCCCCACAACAGACGGGTCCTCTGACAGGCCAGGCAAAACAGACAGCTGCTTAATGTTGTCCATGTCTACAGCAGCTATCCCAAAAGCCCATCGATACCCCTTAGGATCCTTGAAATGCCCCCTTCTGAGGTAATCAATACCCAGTATACATGGAGCCCCTGGGCCAGTCACAATAGGATGTTTTTGCCAGTCTTTGCCAGTGAGGCTTATTTCAGCCTCCAGCACAGTCAATTCTTGAGAGCCCCCAGTCACTCCAGAAATATGGATTGATTCTGTCCCTTCATGACTGGAGGGCATTAGGGTGCACTGTGCACCGGTATCCACCAGCGCCTTATATTCCTGTGGTTCTGATGTGCCAGGCCATCGAATCCACACAGTCCAATAAACTCTATTATCCCTTTCCCTCCCCTGACTGAGGGCAGGGCCCCTCTATTGGTTACCTGTGATGACTGGAGCAACTCCACTGGTGGTTGGTATGTCTAGTAGTTCTTTCACCCGTGCTCGTAGTGCAGACGTGGGCTGATCATGCCACTTCCTCATGTCTTCTCCACGGTCACGTAGGTAGCGCCACATGGAAACACGCGGTGCAATCGTACTGTTGTTCTTTGCTCGAGCTGGGAAGCGTGTGCGTTTAACAGCTGAGACTTTTGATGATGCAGGTGGGGAGTAGGACTGGACTAGTTTGATCAGATCCTTCATTAGACCTGGTGGCCCGTACGAGGATTGACCTTCATCAGTTGTTTCTGATACTATTACGGGATCATTACAATTAGTTGATGGAAACAATTTCTTGCACATTTCATCTACTCGGTTTTCTAGCCGTGAGATGGCAGAAACTGCGGCATGCAGTTGGGGGAGCTGCTGATCGATGGTTTGAAGCATTATAATCAGCTCAACAACTCGGGGCCATCTGTCCACGAATCCTTTAGATCCTGATACCAATGACTGTGCAATTCTCTCTGGTGCTGTACTTGTGATTTTCTGCCACATGTCAGGATCGGCCCTCACTCTCTCAGGGTCAAGTTCGCTTGGATCAGGGCTGTACAACATTTTCGCCATGGCCAATTCCCTCAGGCGCTGAATACCTTTTTGGACGGTATTCCAACTATCAAATTTAGGCTTCAAAGCATCCTTATAGGGGTACCTTTCTCTCACGGCTTCTAACAGCCGCAACCAGAGAGTAGCAGCTCCATCCGAACATCTGCTAATCCCTCTGTCGATACCTGCATCTTGGGCAATGCTTCCTAGTTGGCGAGCTTCATTACCATCTAGAGACAAGCTGTTGGCCCCGTTGTCCCAGCAGCGAAGCAACCAAGCAAGGATACCTTCATCTTGACGCCGTGTGAACTCCTTTCTTGAGCCTTGGATTTCAGTCAGCTTCAGAGGTCGACAATAGGTGATTTCCTCCTCATCATCAGTCTCTTCTTCATGCCTCTTGGTTTTTGCCCTTGCTTTTTTCGGTACTGCTCCATGCCCGGCACCTGGGTCTTCTGCTGCCCCCCCCTGTGCTTCTCCTTCTTTTCGTTCTAGACGCGTGGACACCCGTTTCCATTTCTTGCCTTCCACAGGGGCAACTGATATTGCTACTGATGCCTCCTGTGACTGATCAGAATTAACTTGGGCTTGAATCTCAGATCGGAAACTCTCTCTCTCCAGAATAGTATGATACAAAGCACGGTATGCATAAGCCAAACCCCACATAAGGTTTACCTCCTTAGATCTCTGACCCAAATACTCACTTAATTTCTTAGGGTCCCTTAGGTGTTCAAGAGTGAAATCCCATGACACTGCGGGTCCCCATGCTTCTAAGACTTTTCCTAAACCTTTCCATATTCCCTGCCAGTCATCATTCTCTGGTTCTGGAGGAGACTTCCGCATAGAACGAATGCATAGGAACATATATGCATGCATTGATAGTGATAACATGAATGCAAGTATGAACCCTATCTCAGTTATTGAAAAGCGTGTGGAAATCTGAGAGTACAACCTAAATAAAAAGGGTTTTTTTAGCCTGTACAATGAATTAAACATGGTGGTGTTTGTAAAATTGCCTGTTCCATCTGGGATGCAAGTATTTGTAAAATTGCCTGTTCCATCTGGGATGCAAGTGTTAGTAAGATTCACAATTGCATCTGAGGTGTAGATGCCAAAATTCTGACCATACCACATCTCGTAAAAGCACCAGGCAGGTGTCTCCATCAGTATCCACCTTATTAGGCTATATATCTGCACAATTCCACAACACCAAATTATGGTGTTAATAGTTGACCAATACTTTAAGAAGATCATAATTGCTTTCAATCCCTTAAACAGAGCAACTGGGATGAAGAGTGGATTCATAGCTGGCAGGCTCTGTAAAAGTCAGAGCTAGCTAGCTTTGCTCTAAGGGAGAAAGAAATCCCTTTGTTTTCTACACAAAAGTTAGATAGCAATGCTGAGAATGTGCAGCAGCCCTTAATGTTGACAATTTGTCTGGTATTTCAAGGTCACGTTCTCCGTGAGCAGCTACGGAAAGATAACACTCCGAACACTCCCGTAACGAAGCTCTTTAAGAGCAAAGAGAGAGTTGTTCTAAAAGCTAAAAAGCTCTATGCCCGCATTCTCCACCAAAAAATCTGTCACAGGTTACTTAGATTTACCTATGCCCGTGACAGGGGAAGCCACCCCACGCCCCCCCCCCGGGGCCCGGAAAGGAGGGGGAAAAGGGGAGTGGGATAAAACAGCGACAATCTAAGGAGGAAAAACTTATTTTACTAAATATGATATCGAAATACAAGATAACACAATATAATATAATTAAGGCTAACAAAATCGAACGAAACAGAGAGAGAGAGTCTCCGAAAACCGAGAGGCCTACTGTGAACTCTAGGCGACACGGCTGGAACGCTTCCCACTCTCCGAGAAGTTCGAGAGAAGAAGGAGGGCACTCCAGCCTGGGAACGAGATTATATAGAGTCCTGGTCCCATGACTTATTGTTACTCCTGTTGTTCTCTGGGATATGTAGTCTTCTTCTGTGGACTGCACATTCAACAGAAGTATCCATACTTGACATGATGTTATGATGTGGAATACTGATAGCAAAATTACAAAATTACAAAACCATGACAGGAAGCTAAACAACATGAGTTCCTCTCGACTTGTATCATCGAAAATCTCAACCATTAAAAAGAGACGTCCTCGTATTCAAGCAAATGACAATGATAAGACACCTCATATTCAAGCAAAAGACGATAGGACTACACGTCTTGCCTTGTTGCGTTTCCTCTGTAGTCATGGGGAGGACATGAAGAAGTGGTGTAATTCATCCACCTCTGCACTTCAGGCACAAGTGAAAGAATTACAAGGTGAAACAACTACCAAGGTGAACTCTTCCAAGAAGGGGAGAGTTCCAGTTGCTACAAGTCAACGAGGTAAACAATAGAGGGGCCCTGCCCCCAGCCAGGGGGGGGAAAGGGACAATAGAGTATACTGGACTGTGTGGATTAAGTGGCCTGGCACATCTCAACCACAGAAATATAAAGCCTTGGTGGACACTGGTGCACAATGCACCCTAATGCCCTCAAGTCACCAAGGGACACAACCAATATATATACATGGAGTGACTGGGGGTTCCCAAGAATTGACTATATTGGAGGCCGAAATAAGCCTCACTGGTAAAAACTGGCAGAGACACCCTATTGTGACTGGTCCAGAGGCTCCATGTATACTGGGAATCGATTACCTTAGGATGGGATATTTTAAGGATCCCAAGGGGTATCGATGGGCCTTTGGGATAGCTGCTGTTAACACAAACGGTGTTAAGCAGCTGTCAGCTTTACCTGGTCTGTCAGATCCTTCTGCTGTGGGGTTGCTCCAGGTAAAAGACCAAGAGGTACCAATTGCCACCAAAGTGGTTCACAGACGGCAGTACCGCACCAATAGGGACTCATTGCTCCCCATTCACAAGCTAATTCGCCAATTAGAAAATCAGGGAGTGATTAGCAAAACGCACTCGCCTTTTAACAGCCCCATATGGCCAGTGCGTAAAACCAGTGGGGAATGGAGGCTGACGGTAGATTACCGTGGCCTGAATGAAGTTACACCTCCATTAAGTGCTGTTGTACCAGACATGCTAGAACTCCAGTATGAATTGGAGTCAAAAGAAGCTAGGTGATATGCCACCACTGATATTGCTAATGCCTTCTTTTCCATCCCATTGGCTGCAAAATGTAGGCCACAGTTTGCTTTTACCTGGAGAGGTATTCAGTATACCTGGAACCGTTTACCCCAGGGGTGGAAGCACAGGCCAACAATTTGCCATGGATTAATCCGTGCGTGCACGCAGCTCCTGAGGACACTGAGCTGTATTTCTGGTTAAAATGCACAAAACAGCAACAGCCAACAAAGGTGGCTGCTGCCAGCTCACCTGACCAGCACCTCATGCTCTGTTGTTCTCTTTTAGCACAAACCATGCAGTACTAACACCACCAAAGCAGCAGTGCTGCTGTAAGCCCATGCTGCTCCTGGACCCCCCCTCTGCCTCACACCACAGGTCAGAAAGCAAAACTCAGAGGGGGAGCAGTGGAAATACAAACAGCAAATGCTCCCCATAAAGCTGCAATCCACCCAGCGGGCTGTTACCTCTCTGTTATTTTCATTACTTGGTATCAGCTGGGTTACAGATGGCTGCTCAGAGTTACCAGCTTCAAAAACTAGGTCAATGGTATCAGAGAGAGGAAGGAAACATAACGATCCTGGGCTTTACGAACCCAAACCATCCAAATAACAGCAGCCTAACAGAGAAGATGATTTCACTGAGAGTCCTCATTAACCCCAGGCCTGGCAGCTGCACTGCTGAGCGATCAGAGCAGTGAGAGGGGCAGAGGACCGTGCAGCTGCAGCTGCGCACTCAGTACCTTTTACCATTGCCCAGTAATTCCTATAGGAGTTAATCCTGCTGCGTAACCTTCCAGCAAACATAATCAGTAGCTCTCCAGCATTTCCTAAGACATAGTTAATTTTTTTGTTAGCAGGTTGGTTATGCACAAAAAGCAATACAAAGGGCACTACCACTGCTCTAATTCATACAGAAGTGCCCCGGATCAAAGACCAATGCTCCTGCACTCCTCCAGACCCCAGTTTCATACAACACATTCTGCAGCCAGGCTTCCCCTGCCCTCGTTCCCATGGGGATGGTTTCCCTATTCCAGCAGTACAGGCAGTTACAGCACACAGGGCTTCCAGCCGCAGTGTGGAGCAGAAGCAAACAGCTGTGTGCCAGGGAAGAGTGAGCACCAATACCAGTTACCTGAAATGTCGGTATTGAGGCCAAAGATTTGTGTTGTGAAAGCACAGCCACACTTACAGCCACAGAAACCTCCACTGTGGGCTTTGACTGGGTCAGGTTATGGGATTTCTTCCCAGTAAATATGTAATTGTGGGTCTTTAGGTCAGAACAATCAAATCATATTTGAAGGACTCATTACAACAACGTTTAGCTGAACAAGTTTCCCAATTGAAAGCAAGTTGTAAGCATGTTTAAATGCTACACATCCAGTGCCCAATCTCTTTGAACCTATGGAGAAGAATTCTTGGGGAGCACCAAACATTGTATCACCCCAAGCAGGGACAGTTTAGTGTCTTAACCAAAGGGCTGCAGCAGCCTGGATAGGCATACAATGGGCTCAATGATACCGTTTAATATTTTATTAAATTAAGTGAACTTCCTTGGGTACAGCTGTCACACACCACCAGAGACCCCTGAGCCACAGCCTGGAAGCAGCTCCAGTCACTGAAGTGCAAACCATACCAATGGAAATAGCAGACACCTCGCTGCTGTCAGGGGCTGGATTGAAGAAGATAGTAATTAACATCCCCTAAAGTAAAACACATTCAGTTTTTCGCTACATTTATGACCTCTTCCTAATGTCTAAACCTCATTTTAATAAGATTATGCTGAACACGGTATACATCTATTGAATAATCTGTATATGTTTTACCCTTTTGTTGTACCCTTTTTAACACAGCTCATCCCGTGCAAATACCTCAATATCTTATTTGTGCAGAGAAGCAATGGATAAGGAGCTCATGGGACATTCTGTCCAACAAAAGCATTGCTGCTCACAACTTCTGTGCTTTCTTTTTTCACAGGTAATTACTGAGCCGGAATGTAAACGAAGCTTGTCACTACATTTAAAGAAACACTTGGGGATTGCACAGTGGCAGCACTGAGGAGCAGTGCAGGATGCTGCTCCATCGCTCCCAGGCAATTGTGGCCCATTTGTTTCTCTCACAGGCACCACAGAATGTGAGAGAAGTAAACAGAGAAGGACACCAGGGTCCCTCTGGGACAGGATCCCCATAGAACAGCCCCCCAGCTGCTGCCTGTTCTGCCATCAGGAAACGCTCCTCCCCTGCATTAGAGAAATGAAGAAATGAGTGGCTCAGGGGTGTCAGTATGGTCACAGACAGTGGCAGGCATGCTGCTTTCTCTTGCAACACTCAAAAACAATGGTGTCTTTGTTGTGGGGAGGCTAAATAAATAATGCAGCTAGCAGATGACATAAAGAAAAGGAGCATTACCTGATTAAGTTCCAAATGTTGGCTGGGGCAGCTCCGCCACCCTCACAGGTAAACAAACAGCCGTGTGAGCTGGCAGCTTGCTGTTCTTTAGGGCAAAAAGTGCCCAGGGTGCATAGAGAGACACAACATGAAGATTCTTGGGTATTAAGTACCGTTTAACACTGGATGACGTCTGATAACATGTATTTATTGTTATTATGCTTTAATTTACTGCACTGGAATGGATGAGTACATGAACCCAGTAGGAGTGGAACCAATGGCCCTTGGACATGGCTTCTGAAGAAAACCCAGCCATCATGCAAGGCAGCTCGAGCACATTTCCAGAAGTAAAAGTTCTATTATTCTACCAACCAAACTCTAAAGAGTATCAGAGGTCTCCAAACAGACATCACATTACATCACTACAGACATAACATTGAGCTTTACATACTGACCATCCACAGCTCCCAAGGCCATCCCTGGAATTCCCCTTGGAAGCAAAGAGATCAGCACTTGGAACTAAGAAAGTGACCACATCTATTATTGACAAGTCCGTAGTTGTTAATAGTTGTAGTGACTTATAGTTGCTGTTTACTCTGATTATTTACATTCATTCACTTTATGTTTATCCTGTTTTTCATTCGCCTCATGAAGAGCCTCAAAGCTCAAGCGCTGCCGTAACACTGCACACCCCTGACAATGAGTACAGGCACTGTGACCATCTGCACATCAAAAAGTCACAAATATCTCATTCTCAAACATAAAGCCTATGCTCATACATACGCACAGAACGAAAAATGTAAATCCTGCATCATTTGTGGCAACACACAGGACTGTATTTGGGCATAATTTTCTCGTTACCCACCCTCCACTCCAGCTTGGTGTGCACTGTACAGCCAGAGGAACCTGAACTTACCAGAGCGGGACACCCCCAGGAGCGCTGTGACCAACTTCACCCCCAGCTCAGCCCATTCACTGACACCTCAGCACCCTCCAGTATTCAGTGCCTGAATCCTCACCCACAGAATCATCACCCTTCTGACAGCAAAGACTATCAGGAAACGTTCCTGTCAGGTCATGAAATATTTAAACACATTTGATCACTTTTGAAAATGTACAAAATTAAGTTCCAGAGGAGCATTAAGTTCAGGTGGATCTCCAGGTCTGCCATACACCTGCAGTAATGGCGAGCTGATGTCACAAGAGCAGATGATGAAGAGGAAGGTGATAGAAACTGGAGTGTGTTTGAGACTTGGCACCAACCATATTTCTAGCACAGTCTTTCCTTTGCAGATAACTTTCAAAGAAATTAAAGCTTCATTTTAATAACTAAGGTTAAGAAAACATCACAAACAAAAAGGAACTAACTGTGATTAGCTCTTTTTTCCCCCCTTCTCATTGCTTTCAGCTGTCTGTATGGAAATTATACACGTCTATAATTATGTTTAAAGAACATTCACAGAACTCCTACTCCATTTGTGTTCACCCCACCCCTCCCAGCCCCATTCCCACCTGCTCAGCTCTGCCAGGTCCTGGGGCACAGTGTCAGAACCCCCAGTTCCAGTGTGGCCAATGCCCACCAGGAGCCCACAGTGACAGTCGGGCTCTGCACCTGAAGGCACGGGTTGGAGGCAGCCGGGTCATTTATCTCTTGGGATGAGCCCAGAGTCAGCCCAGCCATGGCTGGGAGCTCCTGGAGATTCCAGTAGGATAAGGACAATCTTCAGACATTTAAGGTATGAAAATCAAAGCGAGTGCATTTTCTGTTGATTATTAATTGGCCAGACTTGGGAAGATCTTCAGAGGGAAGAACAAAAGGTGCATCCCTAATGCAAATCCATGCAAAACAAAAATTAGTTCCTTTCTCCAAATCATGGGAAACGCAGCTGCTCAGTGACAGCTCAGAACTACTGAAAATAGGGAAGACAGCATTTGATCCCCTAAGATCATCGTTAGGGACACAGGGTTTGTTCTGCTAACTTTGCCCCAAAAACCCAGACCGAGTAAACAACCAGAGTGCAAATTATCAGCTGAAACAAACTCCAGCAAAGTCAGGACAAGGCAGCGAGCGAGTTCAACTCCAAAGCTGACTTCACTGTTCAAAGTTGAACAGGAGAGTTCAACTCCAAAGCACAGAGGTGGCTCAGAAGCACGGCAGCACTCCCACATCCCCGGCCCTACGCGTGCTCAGACTCGCAGCTCAGCACCAAACACAGCAGTCAAGAGGCAGCATCAGAGCACACGAAACCTCCCAGGCAGATTCATAAGTAAATCATTTGCATCTGCTCTCCCAAATCACTGGAAAGTCTGCTGGGATTTTCTCCCCCTCCCCTGCAAACACCTTTCCTTCCCAGCCACACCTCTGCCCGATTCATTCACTTTGGATTCCTGTTTTCCAGCTGCATGCTCAAATCGTTTCATGAGTTTTAACGTTTTCTCCTGGACTTTCACACTGAAGCACACACACACACACTGCTAAGAGACACTTCTTAAACACAACACATCCGAACATCTCACAACACAACTAAGTGCTCAGATCTCAGCAGCGCAGTGTATTCGCTCCCTGCCCCGTCCTGGCGCTCAGACCTTTGCTGCTCAGAGGAGACCCCGCAGTGACCGCAGGAATTAGCGATGCGGCTCAGACTGCGACCACACAGATTTTAAAGCCCAGAGAATGGCATGTCGATGCACGGCAGAGCCACCTTAGCCACGTAACGCCGCTTATTCAATCTACAGCAGGGCTCTTTTCACCACGGAGATAACATCACATGAGACACAATCATCGTCAGGACCATTTTGAGCAGACAACAGGACGCTGTACCTTTAGCGCTGTACAGATGAGAGCAGCATCCCTGGGAGGGATTTCCGAGAGTCCGTTTCCAGCCGGGACCGCTTCAGGCAGGAATCAGCGCAGTAACACCCGCACGGCAGCTCCCGAGAGCACAACTTCGGAACTTCCCCAAGCACTGCAGTGTTTCACCGGCCCCTCAAATCGCTGCATAAGCGATCCCTCCCCCTCCGCCCTTCCCAAATCCGTCTACCTCCGTCAGTCCCAAATCGCTTCCAGATGGGTACACGCACTCTCAGCTATTGGACCCGAGCGGCGCAACTCACGGAGCGGAGCCGACCCCGCTCGGCCCAATCCCCGCAGCGCTGCGCTCTGCCGGCCCGGCCCCGGGGAGGCACGGAGGTGGGGTCACAGGGAGACACGTGCGGCTGGAGCGGAGCTGCTGGGGAGAAAGGAGGAGGAGAACCCCCACGGACACGGGGAAAGGGCGAAGCGGCCGCCCCGAAGTCGCAGGAACGGGCAGCGCCGGGCGGAGCAACGGCGTGGGCTCCGGTCCGTGGAGTTCGGAGCGGCCACGAGGGGCTGCTTCACAGCCCAGTGCTTTTATGGCTGAGGGTCACACAAGGACATGCACGGCAGCACAACAAAACGAACGATTCCTTGTTTTCCTACCAGCCGGTGGCTGCCAGAACGGCTGGAATTGCTATTTTATTTAAAAACTATTTTAAAACATCCGAAAAACGTCACACGTGGGTACTGTTATTTACCTACCCCATCAGCTGCCCTGCGCCAGGTGACAGCGGCAGCATCAGTGCCGTGCTGCTGCTTGTAGGTACCTTCCAACGTGAGGACATGGCAGATCTCAGCTCTGTAGCAGCACAAAAACAGGAGGAAGAAAGCCAAGCATCAGCACCCACCTCCTGGCTTGTCAGGAGGGGGTTCATTTGGGTTTTTGTCCTTCCCCTTTATATAGAAAAAGTAAAATAGAAAAGGGTGAAGGTCTTCTGCCAACCTGTCTCTGCATATATTACGAGCGCTTTGGTTGTTCTTAATGACCAACCAGCACACTCTAACCACATGTGCTTTTCCCCAGACCATGCAGCTGATGACAGCACTGCATGGTACCGCCCTACAAAGAATCCACGCTAACAGCAGCACTGCAGAGCCACCACCTCACCTCCTGCCTTCCTCCTTAACAAAGGGCACAGCCTGAGCTGCCCCATGGCCCTGGTTGGATTGAGCAGCCAAGGAATGAGCTCTCATCGTTCTTTTTTAATGAACACCTGATTACAACAAGGAGAGACCCACCAGTTTCTACGCAGTATAGGCTGAACGGGTGAGGATGTGAGTGCCATGTTTGAACACTACGTATCAACATTTATCACCTCACATAACATGGCTGATGGGAAGCAATGAGTGGATGAGTTGTAAACCAAGATTTCAGTACAGAAGAGCTCTAAGTGAGCACTCCACAAGCACATACCTTCACTGCAGCAGGACTGAAGGGACTGGATGAAGCCAAGCAGCCCCAGCAGCCCATGAGCAGAGGAGGGCCAGGCTCCATTCCAGTGGCCAAAGCAGGGCCGTGCTGTGCCAGGCAGTTGTTTTCACCAAGGGTGAAGTACAGCTTTTCTCACATTGCTGCCTATTCAGTCACTGAACTCTACTAAATGAACCAACTGAATGACTACCCTGCCAAGAACAGTTATTAATTCCAGTGGTACAAACTGCCCAGTCTCTCAATGCTGTGCTATATGCTCAGCTTCCTGCTGGTAATGCATCCAAAGGAGCAACAGTGCACCTATGCAGTGTGCCTTGCTCCTGGCATGGAGAACACAGCTCATCACAGCACTGCGTGCAGCAAGCTTCATACTCAGAGCAGGACACAGCTCCACAGCAGGCACTGAGCTCACAGTTACAGTGTAGAAGTAGTTAGCTACAGACCTACAGCATTATCAAGGGACCTTACAGAGAGCACCTGTTGCTTCTTGTATTTCACAGTACTCTGAATCAGCCCAACAAGCCCAAGTAAAGCACTTGGTTGGGGCAGAACAGCTGCACCTGCAATTGATGCTTCCGCTCTCTCATGGAAACAAACAAATGTCATTATCTTGCTACAGGGCAAAGCACCAAGTCTTCTCTGCTTCATAGAAATTCAAAGATTGCCATTAGTTTGTGATAGTACAAATGAGGTACTTGGTGTTTCCCAAGGAAGAAGAAAGAAAAGATATTGGAGAGCAGCTTTAATAGTCATGAAACAGCAGAAACCATCATCATCATCATAGTCTCGTGCGGGTTGGAAGGGACCTTAGAGATCATTGAGTCCAGCCCCCGGGATTCGAGCCTCTGTGTAGCAGAGCGGCACTTCTACCACTTGCGCCACAGGGGGGATTCGAACTCCGGGCCCCAGCGTTGCAAGGCGGCATCCTTAACCACTGCGCCACCGGGGCACACATCATGTTTGTCTGACGTTAACACAGGGAGGGAATGGTTTACATGCACAGGAGAGCAGCAGATCAGCTCTTCAGGTGTCACTGAAGGATGCATTTTTAAAACAAACAGAAGTACCGACCTCATCCAAAGCGCTGTTACACAGATGGCCTTAGACCTGATGGCATCCCCTTATCTCATCACAGTCAGAACAGCTCTAAGAGATCTAAGCAAAAAGGTTATGTTGTTTCACATTAGAGATTGGTTGTTGGAGATGGAGGGAGAAAAGCAAACGACCACACCTGTCATTGACATATGATCAGCTAATCTCATTTATTGCTTGGCTGCGTGTACATTTATAATACAGATAATTAGCTCATACATAGTGCAAAAGCGGAGCTCATCATTGGTTCCCAATTACATACCATCCCCAAGTATCTTTGCAACTTGGAGTTATCATCCTGATAGTTACTCCCTTGCTGAGTTCACAAAACCATGGCTAGTTTCTCACCATCACAGGGCATCCTGTTGCTCTTGCTGTCCTTGCAGGTGGTACAGCTGCTTGTTTAGCTGCACTGTGTTTATGACCCTTCTCAGCTAACTAGCTGTCAATAACACTCCAAAATTGGTATCTGAATTAAACCTTCCATTCCAAATGAAAGAATTCTGTAAGTTAATTAAGCATTCTCTGAACAAGCACACCTTATTTAGAAGCCCTAAGATGCAAAAGCCAGATTACAGGTGACACTTCACTAGATTACCGATAGCACAGCTCTAATTAAAACCATCTGGCATGAAAACACGTTTTCCTTACTAAGTAAAACAAAACTCCACCCCTTTCCTTACATCATGCAACGAGTTTCTAAACACACCAAGCACTCACTACTACTCCAGATGGAATCTTTAGGAGCAACAATATTTAGCATCTTATATATATTTAGCAATGATAACTGGTGCTGTTGCTGAACTTCCTTTAACAGCTAACACCCTGATACCGGAGTGCCGGCAGATCGCGCTCACTCAGCCGGACCGGCGGCATCACTTGGGCTCCCGGCTCCCCCTGGGGGCTGATCCACGAACATGGTGCACTGCAGTTTTCACCAGGTGGAGAAGTTTAACCCTGAGAAGCAGCGTTTGTTGGTGAGACGCTTCCACGTGCAGAGACTCAGCCCGGCCGCACACACACGCACGTGGATTCCACAGCCAGCTGCGGATCTTCCCCTTTGGTTTCTAATCACAAAGAAACCTCCCTTTAGAGTCACAGCTGAAGCATATATAAGGGCTCGCACTCGTGTGCGTTCGTTTTTTCTTGAATATTTTGGGGGAGGCGTTGTTAGGCTGCAGCTCTGAAGAGCATGGAGGGTACCTGGAGGGTCTGCGTTTGTTTCTATTGCTGCATTCACTGGTTTTCTTTCAGCATCCAGTGCTCCCCCCGCTCCAGGGGTCGCGCAGCTCCAGACAAGGGCTCCGGGCTTATGAGAGCTCCTGAGCTCCGCGAGCTCTACCTGCTGCTGCGGCTGCCCAAGGGAGCGAGCCAAGGCTGTGCGCTCCTGCCCCCCCTGCTCAAAGTGCTGTCCGACCAGGGATGGCAGAGCTGGGAACGTGGGACCCCCAGGCTCCAGCTGGACTCCCGAGCCCTGCGGTACATGAAGAGGCTGTATAAGATGTACGCCACCAAGGAGGGAATCCCAAAGGCCCACAAGAGCCACCTCTATAACACTGTTCGACTTTTCACCCCGTGTTCTGAGTGCCAGCACTGCCACAGGGACCTGATTACAGGTAGGTGATCAGGTAGGTGATTTACAGCACAGGCTGCTGGAGGCGTTTTGGTTTTTAACAGGCAGCCTCATGCCAATGTCTCCTAAATACAGCAGCAGTTAAAGCAGTGGTCTGAATCCAAATCAACTTGGAGCAAATTTGGAGGCTGCTGTTGAAATTCATAACTTTAGATAAAAAAAAATCATTAACATAAAGTTGTAAGTTTATTAAGATCCACAGAGACCACATCTGACTCTTAACCCTTTGCTTCTCTGTGTTTGAAGATCACTTAATGCACTTGTGTCTACCAAAGAACAATCTCTAACTCAGGAAAGCAGCAGTGCTGAGCAGTAAGAGAAGCAGCAGTGCTGAGCAGTAAGAGAAGCAGCGTGCTGAGCATTCAGCTCTACACCTGGAGAGAAGGCCAGCACGGGGCTTCATCAGCCTCAGAATGAGACAGAAATTGCAGTAAATACAAATAACATCATGGGAAATGACAACAAACAGCGTGTACTACAGTAGGGACAAATGAGACAGAAATATGCATTCAGAATAGCTTGGAAGCTGTCATTCTGTTTCATGAGAGAGAAGCAAACTGACAGAAATGACTTTCTGCTTTGCTGTTAGTCAGCATCACTGGCAGCTGTTGGTCAGGAATGTGTGAGTAGGAACAATAACTGCAGCTAATGCTAAAAATCTAAAGTTTTAAAGGGAACATGGCAGCACACCCGTTAGAACTTACATCATTTCATGGTTTCCTGCACAGTCCAAAGGCTCTGGTTCCTTTTTCCCCATTGGAACTGCCAACTTTGTGTGCTGTTCCTTAACTGCACTCAGTGCCTCTTAGAAACCTTGGGCCTTCTTGGTTTTGTTGATAAGTTTTGGTTCTGACTGAAGTAGACATTCCATATAATAAAAATATGGGCATCTAAATTGGTTTCTTCTGCTGCTTACCAATTTCTGGTGATCCACTATGTCAGAGCATTTATGTACCGGTGGCAAATCAAGATGCATTAACTGTGCAAGATCTTTGTTTCTCTTTTCAGGAGACCTTCACTCAGTGGATCTGCTCTTCAACCTGGACCGTGTTACTGCTCTCGAGCACTTACTCAAGTCTGTCTTGCTCTACTCATTTGACACCTCAGTTCCCACTTCTTCCTTTACGAGCACGTGCCATTTGGCTGTTAAGGAGCATGATTCTTCTAGCCAAGAATGTCCCAGCATTTCACACTCTGTAGCTTTTAGCCTGCACTTTGAAGTTAGAAAGCGCAAGTGGATTGAGGTTGATGTGACTTCTTTTCTGCAGCCTCTCATTGCTACTAACAGGAGGAATATTCATATGGCTGTGAACTTCACTTGTCTGATGGGTAACCCACAACATAACACTAAACAGGATAATCTCATTAATATGGCTCTGGTCCCCCCTTCTCTTCTTCTTTACCTAAACGATACCAGCGAGCAAGCTTATCACAGGTGGAACTCACTTAGACACAGAAGGAAAAGCCCAGCGCGGCCCAGGCAGAGGAACAGCCTGTTTGCTGATGTGACAGGTGACAAAGGAAGAGAGAACACGCAGGTTAAAAGGGCATCCAGGCATCGAAGGGAAGAGAATCTGAAGGAAGCTCCAGCAACTCCGCCTCAAAACCTGAGTGAATATTTCAAACAATTTCTGTTTCCTCAAAACGAGTGCGAGCTTCACAGCTTCCGTTTAAGCTTCAGCCGGTTAAAATGGGACAAATGGATCATAGCACCGCATAGATACAGCCCTCAGTACTGCAAGGGTGACTGTCCAAGGGTGGTTGGGCACCGTTATGGCTCACCTGTACATACAATGGTGCAGAACCTCATATATGAGAAACTGGACTCCTCTGTTCCCAGGCCCTCCTGTGTTCCTGCTGAATACAGCCCTCTGAGCGTCCTGACCATAGAGCCTGATGGCTCCATAGTCTACAAAGAATACGAGGACATGATAGCTACTAAATGCACTTGTCGGTAGGGGGTGCACCTTAACCTGCTTCACACTTGCTTTAGGTGTTTTGTAATCTCAGAATATTTGTGGTGTTTGTGTAATTCTGACGGCTCTTTCAAACTGAATAGGAGCATGGAGTTAATTAGTGGGTGTTTATATAATAGCACTGTTTTTGTAGCCACTCGGGCTTTCTAGAATGTGGAAATAAATGTAAATATCTTTTTATTGGAATAATGTTGCATTTGAACAGAAGTGGTTTCAACTACCAGGTGCCTATTTTAAGCTGTTTTGGTACAGATTTAATAATAAATAAAATGAGTGCCTATCACACATATCACTTGAATTCAGTGTCTGCTAGTCTTACTTTATATAAAGAAATCCTTTGTAATGGCACTTCTGTTAAGCTTCTGGATAAGAGGAAAGGCTCATGTTAAAATTATTCTCAGTATTTCATTCTTTTTCCTTTCCAAATTTCCAGCCCCCCCCCCCCAGTGTTTTTCTTGTAGTAGGAATGTTGCAGAAAATGCTTGTTTCAGGATGAGAACAACTCAAGCTAAGAGAGCTTTGGCTGCAGCTCACACAAAGGGGGCTGCTTTTGGTAGGGATTTTTTAATAGAATATGGTGCTGTTTTGAGTGTGGGGGTTTTTTTAGTTGCGAAGAATAGCTTTTAAAACAATTTGTGAGCATGTTGTTGCGTAAACTCCCATTCTCTACCAGCCCTTAACATTAGATCATGACTCACACGGCTCCGTGGGGCTTAGGCTGGGAGCACAGCCTGGTGGGGACAGCACGGAGCCCAAGGACTGTACATGGCTCACAGGGCACTGGCAGGGCAGCAGACGTGCTTTAGTCCCTCGGCATGAGCCTGGAGCTGCGGTGCTGCCTGACACAGCCCAGCTCTGCCCATTGCGTTGGCCTGAAGCTGCTGAACTAAAAATAGTGCTGACTTTGGCGCTGTGTGAGGTTCATCTCACCAAGGGCTCCAGGCGAAATGGTTCCACGTCAAACAAAGTCCTGCCTCAGCTTGGTGCTGTGTCTGATTGGCTTTAAAAAGGGTTGCTTGCTGAATGTACGCCACTCCCACCGATCCATTCCAAACGATGGGAGCTGAGCTCTGCCAAACGTGTGTGTATTTGAAGCCGCCTCCTTTCACATTGTGGCTGCGGCTCTTTCAGCAGTGACAGATCCTGGCAGCGCCCTGTGGTGCCTTTTCTCACAGTTTTTAGGGCGTTTTGGCATTTTTAGGGGATTAAAGATGCTGCGCACCCTGCAGCTGGTTCAGCAGAAGCGAACACGGAGATGTGAAGTTATTCGCTCTTTATCACGAGTGTGGAAAAGTCAATGGAGGACAAAGCATTCAGGCTGTGGAAGCTGTAATGGGGGCAGCTACAGAAACGTATCACCTCATATCAGAAACGTGATGGATCCGAGGGCGCATCCTCTGCGCAGTGATAACGCACCCATTGCAACCAATGGCGACCAAGGGCCGCCTCGCCGCCAGGAAGCAGAAGCAGCATGTGAGGTTCCGTTCTGAGTCGCGCTGCAGCGGGGCGGTGTGACAAGGTGACACGGTCCGGCCATGGGCATCCACTTCGGGAACCTGGCCCAGGTGCGGCACATCATCACGTACAGCCTGTCGCCCTTCGAGCAGCGCGCCATCCCCAACGTCTTCTCGGACGGGCTGCCCAATGTGTGGCGGCGCTTCAGCTCGCAGGTCTTCAAGGTGGCGCCCCGTGAGTAGGAGCGGGGCTGAGCGGGGGCCTGATGGAGCTCGGGGGGGCACAGTGAGCAATGGGGTCTTATGGTGGCAATGGGGCTTTGTAGTGGCAGTGGGGTCTTATAGTGGCAATGAGGCTTTATTGTGGCAGTGGGGTCTTATAGTGGCAATGGAGCCTTATGGTGGCAATGGGGCCTTACGGTGGCAGTGGGGCTTTATGGTGGCAATGGGGCTTTATAGCGAGGTGTCATGGCTGTGTTGCCGTAGAAGCACAGCGGGCAGCCCGTGCTGCTCTGTGCCGTGCCCTGTGTCAGTGTTTCCTTTCCGTTTCCAGCCTTCCTGGGCACCTACCTGCTGTACTCGTGGGGCATGCAAGAGTTTGAGAGGCTGAAGAGGAAGAATCCTGCTGACTATGAGAACGACCAGTGACTGCACCGCTCAGTGTCACCGCTCTGCGTTACTTGTTCCATTGCTCATTCACGGAACCAGAGGGACGGGGAGATAATACATAATAATGCCTAATAAACTTTAACTTTGGCCTGTATCTTTATATGAAGTCTGTGTCTTACATTGTTTAAGGTGAATTATACCCCGTTATCTGTCAGGTGAATGCCATACAGAGATAACAGTACTAAAATCCTCTAAGCTCAAATTGCTTTATTTCACATTTCTCTCTGACTCTATTTTCTAGATACATTTCTCAGTGTATTCAGTTGAAGGCAGCCCTGGCTACAGTACAGGTGATGAGAAATAGCAGAGCATTGGTGAGCAATTTGATCTTTTTATCCTCCTCTCACTGGCCACTTTTTGCTTGAATTAGAACATATTCCAGTCTGTGTACCTGTGAAGAACAGTCTGATATGATACTGACAAAAATTGCCCAGCCTGACTGATGGTTCAGAATTGAATATGAGCTTTGATCCTTTATACAGTTACCAGGTTATCATATTTATTAATAATAATCAGATGATAAACTGCAATTCTGATGTTTGGTTAGCGTTAACTGGCTGAATTAAAAGCAGTTCCTAGGGAACTACAAGGAAGTAAAAGGATTATTTTAACACCCAAAGATGATTTAAGGAACTCTATTACTACCATTAAATTTTCAAATGCATGACTACAAAATTCACCCCGGGGCTCTTACATGTATGACACGTTTCCCTCTGCAAAGTCCAGAACATTTGGCCCATTCCTTTATCTTTTATTTTTCTTAGTGTTGAGCTGTCTGCCTCAAATTCAAGCAAAGTAACACCTTTATCTCCCTGTCACGCTATTCCTGTAGCTGGTACTGAAAATTTATCTAATCTGGAGAGTGTGGCGTTCTTCTGTGATAGATCCTTTGTGGGTTAAGGGCTGAGCTGTCTGGAAGTCAAAGATGCTCAGTCTCTCACTTCAGCAAGCTGTGGATATACACTTCCAATAGCTGCAGGCTTTCTTGTTCTGTACTCCCAAGTGCAGTCTGAGGTTGGCAGAAACAAGCAAAGCAAGCTACTCAGTGCTGTAAGTTCTGCTAAAAATAATCTATTTCAGTTCTATTTCTACTTAAGCAAGGGAAGAATAAACTGGGTTCTCCAATTCTGAGCAGCCAAACATGTCGGCAGCCATACTTCATTCAGAACTCTTGTTTGGGTCTTATTTACTTACCCTCAAACAGCAACAGGAGTTGATTCGTAGCCTGAATAACAGGACATCTAAGGTTTCGTACTGTGGGAGTTTGAGTCAATACTTCCTTTTTGGTACCTCTCAGCAGTTCTGTTGAGCATGAGCAGCTCAGAACAGAGCCCAGCCTCTCGTGAGGTCTCTGCTCCCATTCACAGCTGAACTATGTCCAGACCAGCTGCTAGACTGCTGTAAACAGGTGGCAAGTTCAGCTGCCACTGCTGAGTTTACCTACAACCCAGCAGCCCCGTGAGCTTCAAGCGACAGCACCGCTGCCAGGCCCTGGCTTTTAACCTTCATGCTGCAGGGTCAGCAGCTGGGCTGGAGCTGCTCCCTGTCTGTTCCTGCTGCTGGCAGCACCTGCTGCAATCCCGCTGAGCTGTTCTCATCTCTGCAGTTGCCTGCAGGCCCAGCCGTGCAGCAGGGAGCAAGAAGCAAACCTGGCACATTGACATGCTGCTGCAGTGATGGCTCCCACCTGCCAGGTGGTACGTGGGAGCTCAGCTGAGCAGCATTTCAGAGTCTGAACAATGCAGCTGAAAATCAATCTGTCCCCTCATTTATTTCTGATGTTCCTTCACTAAATGCTAAAAGTGGCAACACAGCAATGTTTTACATTCTTTTCAATTGTTTAAACAATTGCAGTGGCTATCTACTGGCCTGCAACAGACATCTGGACTGCACTGCATTTGCACACATGGAAACAATCAGTCCCTTTTTTTTCTTGCACAGATGAAACAGATGCAGCCCAGAAGGGATCTGCAACTACAAAGACACTATAAAGAACTTATAATACACAACAATTTTGATGTATCATCACACGACTAGTTTTAGCTAGCAAAAAATGCTGAGAAACAATGACATGCTGGAGGCACTGCTCTTAGAGTTGAGATGCCATTCAAACCTGTGCTCCACAGGTGAAGGCAGTAATTAAAACTCAGTTGTATGTAAAGAAAGGATTCAGTAGAAGAAACAGTTGAGAAATTCACAGCAAAATGTAAAAAAAACAACCAACCAACACTGAAGTTCAGCTATTTGATCTGCAGTGATTATGTGAGACCCAAGAATGCAAAATAAAGACCAGTTTTGATTCCTCCTCACAGGGAAGCAAGACAAATAAGGGGAAGTGGGAAAATGTAAGAGGAACGCCAGAAAAGGAGCAAATCTTCCTGCAGTGGGTTGGAGGCAATATGCTGCAAAGGGCTTTCATTTAATCCCAGTGAAATTTGGGCTTCGCAGTAATCATTTGTAGGCTGGAACCTGACAACCAAGCAGGCATTATCTTAATCTATGTAACTTGCCTTCCACGCTGGCACTTATGCCTCCATATTGGGCAATCACAGAAAACTGTAGCCTACTGCATTCACATTTGGATTTATAATGTAGCTGAAGCACAATTATTTTGTACAGTACCTGAAATATTTGTTTTTAAACAGACTGCTTCCAAATCTACGTGCAGAGCTTGACACAGCTATACTGGTGTTCTGCTACTCTGCAACTGAAAAAAGTCATTTCCTTGACAGATACAGCAAACCTGGACATACGTGGTAGCTGGGTGCATGAAGCATCACAGCCAAAAAGGAGTAAATAGTGACAAGGTGCATTTACAGAGTAGTAATCTTAGACACACACCTACTCCTACTTGTCTCAGTGGGAGACAAGTGGGGGAAGCATGTTTCAACTTTGATATTTTGGAAGAAATGGGAAGCAGTATGTAGTGCTTTTTAAACATTATTTTCTCTGGGCTGTTGGCAATCTTCTATCACCACAGAAGAGTTTAAGATTTCCCTTAATTACAGTCTGCCTGTCCACATCAGTGGGAGTTTTGTAGGCACCTTTCAGAAGATGAATCGTGAGGTAGACTATGAGATACAGAGGCAGAGTACAGCAGAGAGCATTCATCTCCATAAACCAGTCTTGCTACATAGAGCAACTCACCTCCATAAAATCCTTGCAGCCATCCCTTCTACTTTTTTGCTTAGCTATCTAGAGATTAACTGCACATGAGGATCCTTGAAAGGACAGATCTGTGATTTACCTACCAAGTAATAACATTATTTTGACATTCCAAACCCCACATGGAAAATATTATATCTGATTCTCAAGTACTGCTTTGTGGGAATAAAGGTTAAATTATTTGCTTGTGATTCTTTCACACACCAAGAATGAGAAGCAGAGTCGAAAGTTTGATTCTCTGCTCAAAATACTCTCAGGAGAGCAGTATTTACCTCCCAGCTGGCAAACTCAGAGCTGTGCATGCTGTGAATGTCACAGAAGTCAAATAAGGTTATGGCTTTTTGATCTTCACCATGAGACTGTTGGCCACCCACACTTTTACTTGCAGGCACACAAGGGAGTTCTGGTAACATGCTAGATAGGTGTTAAAGAAAGAACAGTTGGCAAATCTGGTAAGCTGACCAGACAAAGTACAAGTGGAAGGAGAGTAAATCATTAGCTAGATAGATAGGCCTTGAACCAGATCGCTTCAGTAGATGCTAACTTTGTAATTCCCTCTTGCTCCTAAATGAACTTTGTTCCTGTAATGACTGACAGCTGATGCAACGATAAGAGAATGAAGCCTATAAAAATCTGGCTGTAGCTTGGGAAGTTCTATTCGGGGCTCTTCCAACCTCCTCCACCCACAGCTGCTCCTACAGTTGAAGTGGCAGCTCATCCTGTGAAGATGCACTGTTGGAAAAGCATGGCATTCCTTTTATTCTTCTCACTGCTGCTCAGTCAGGTAAGCACAGATTACTGTTTGAAGTGCTAGTTCAGATGTCAGACAGCAAAGACGTGCATGAACGAGAGGAACTGGCAGGAGTCAGCAGTGTGGGTAGAGCTCTTTTGGGGGACTCAGCATCCCAAAGAAGCAGAGTGTCTGCCTAGTGAAGATGGGTCACTTGCTCAGTTACTTTTCAGAGTAATTGTGCCTTCCCTCCCAAAGTAACTAAAATGCTGATTTTTAATAACTATTTCTTTAGGACTCGGATACAAACAATTATGCTTTAAGAGAGCAATGTCTGAAAACAAGGAAGATTTAAAGTCCTTCACTTAGTAATGCTTAAGATGATTGACCCGAGCATCAAAATGACCCTCTGCCCACTGCTGCTGCATGTTGCTGACAGTTGGCTGCTCTGTTCCAGGCACACTCTGCTTCCCTGCACCAACCACAGCCCCTCCAGAGACAGAAGCGGATGACACCTTTCTGGAGAGGAGTCTCACTGAGACCCGTTGGAGCCTCATGTAGGGATAACAGTGAATGCATTACAATGCTATGCAGGTACTAACCCTAATCAACATCATGGCTTGGAGACGTTTGATACTGTGTTATGTGGAGGAAGTTCCTACTTCTTCTCAATCAATTAAGATATGAGATTAACTCTGTGCATAAAAGAAAAAGATGCCAGGAATAAGGATGGAGCAATAGATTGAGACCTCTTCTGTTGGCAGTACAAACAGAACAGAGTCCAAGTGCCCTTGATGACAGGCCTGAGCCATTGCAGTGCAACCCCAGAAAAGTCATCTTAGAAAGAGAAAAAAGAACACAGAGTTCGAGACTGAATTTAGGTACTGAGGCCTTAAAAATTAATCCTTAAGGCCAAAATAATTCACTTTAAAGCATATATTAATTAAAAGGGACTAGTTCAGCTCTCATTTTGAAGAGAGCTAAAATACTAAAGCAAAAATTCCTCAGTTGCCATGCACACGAAGTATGAGTAAATTGTCCAAATCCATATAAAAAGTGATGTTGAAGTTACTTGGTGACTGAAAGCTGATTTTGTGGCACCTACTGTACTGCCAGAAAGCAAATGGAAGAAGAGCAGAACATATACATCATCTAGATGCAAATGCTACAGGAAATGGTAGTCAGGCTCCTCTTTTGCATGCATTTGAAATGCTTCTTGTGGTTCTACCAACTAGTATGGATGAACTGTAACAGCAGCTACAGGAAGATAAATAGACAGAAAGGTGTCTCTTATGGGTAACTTGTACGCCACTATCTGACTACTGGGTCAGACCTGGGTAAGCTGTTCTTTGCAGTTACCATGAGAAGCAAAGAATGTAAAACGAATAAAGTCAAACTGAATTAAGTCAGTGAGATAACAGCAGCACTGCTGCAATGGCTGAGTAAGATGAGCACCGCTAGGGCTGGATAGACTTGTGTAAGCCCTACATGGCCGCCAGTCTGAGCTGTCAGTGCCTGATGATGTTTTGTCCTCCAGGAAGAACCGCTGCTTCCTTAGAACTGCCTCCGAGTGACCTGCCTCTAAGAACACCCACTGCTGTTACTGCTGCCACGGCTCAGCTCTACTTGTGACGTATTTATTGACCACTCAGAAGCTACGACAGCAAATCAGCAACAAGTACATTCGACTTTCCTGCCACAGGAACTGGTAAAAGGACTTCAAAAAGATGGAGAGCATTCGCTCACCGGGGTTGTACCTCTGCAGCACGCACTGAGGATGGCCAAGCTCAATAAAAGGACTCTGCATCTCATGTTTGTTTTGTTTGTAATTGTTCATATATATATATTTATTTTAAGGTGCGTATTAAAAGTTTATATTCCGCAAACTACCTGGGTTTCCCCTTGCATCCTGTGACCACAGTGTCTGCTGACGGCACATCAGGCACTTCAACCAGAAGTGCTTATTTCACAGTGGACTTTAGACATTTATCGTTCAACCTGGCAAGTGTGTAAAGTTGATCACGCTTCTGTCTCATTTCAGTCTCAATAGCTGAACTCTTAGCCGGACTTCAAATAAAAGCCTGTTAGAAGAGAGAGCAAACAAACTGATAATAATAGTGCTAGCAGATTCAATATACTAAATATATCTGGTGATAACTGGAAGAAGTATTTACTTTTAAATTATTTCTAATCAAAATTGCCTACGTCCCAAGCTGACCTCCCCGTCTGAATAATCCCATTATTTCAACATACCTCACATACTGGACGGTATCTTCCCTTGTTATGCAGAGTGCTGGGGTCAAAAAAGAAACCTCTGCTTAAAAATACAGCAGCAGGGAGCACGCAGCCCTTTCAACAGACAGGACCACTTTGAAGTTTAATACAGAAAATCTATTTGATATTTATTAAACTTAGTTTCTCCAGTTACAGTTTTGCATTGTACAAAGCATTTTAATGACACAGTAGTTAAAAAGATCTTTACAAATTGAAATGTGATACCCTTTTCTCCAAATATTTTAATTGCCATAAATTTGTTTAAAAATACACATTAAACGCATGTTTCAGACACTAAACTTTCTATAATCTCAATACCACAAAATACATAGAATATACTATACAGATGTGGAAAAAATCTAGTTAGTATATAATACTTTGCTCACCATTAACAGCTTTATTACGTGAAATGCACATACTGACTTAGAAATCCTAATTTGAGCCCCAAAGTACCCTTTGAAATTTCAAATGTATTGCAACAAATAAAATCACAGTTGGTGTGTTTCTTTAGGTTTTGGTTGAAGACGGACGCCTAAATATTCCCATAGAAACAAAACGTAACACATGGACTTGTCATGTACAAAGTGTGAAACAGAGACATCCCATTAGTTACTAGCAGTACCTTTCTGTATGATTCACAAGGGCTTCATTTATAAGAGACAGGTGAAAAGTTACCTTCCCTCACCCACAAACCCTCCCCCCAAAAAACCCTTCTTCATCAAATAATAATTTCAATTAAGATAAAGGATTTTTAATAAATATATAAGCACTTTATCCTCCATATACAAAATTTCTTAAAACAATTTAAAAGGGGGACCAGATACAAATGTCAGGAACTGTGCTTGCAAAAGTCACGCCTGGTCCTTAGAGTTGAGTTTTCAGATGTGTAACATCAATGCAGCCGAAAAGAAGCGCTGCAGAAGTACTGTGCACCCAACAGCACCGATTCCCCGGGCTGCATATAAAAACCAAGTCGGGGAACACTGCATTCCAATTTGCCCGTATCAGCTCCAATAGCAAACGCAGAGAGGTATGACAGGAGTAGGTACGTTTCCATTAAGTTTCCAGATGAAATTAAAACTTTTACATAAAGATGGCCTATATAAACCCTAACGCTGTAACACAGCGTTTCAAATTGTTCAGTATAGTGTATTCGATTGAAACTCAGCTGAGATCGGCAGAGAGCAAAGAACTAATGCTGTTGATAGCTGATCTAGCAACGACCAGAGCTCGTATTGAGAGAAAAATGTACTTATTACATCGCTAAGCCCTCCCTCCCTGCCTCCCCCCACCCCCAATACCGCTGCTTTCAAATGGCATCATGGCATCAGAAACCAATTCCTTGAAAAGTAATGGAGTTTGACATACATCACGATTCCCTGATTGATTGATTGCTTTTAGGTAACTTTCACACTGTGGAGATTTGCCTCCTGGAACAGCTCTGTATTTGTCTGAGTTGGCCACCAAAAGCTTTGGCTAGTCTTCACACTTCAAGATATCCAGCATTAACATACAGGTTTCCATAACACTGTTTCATTAGATGGAATAATTTAAACCCTGACCAAAATTTTTGTCAGAAATCTAGAAATTTGGAAGTTGCTTACTCCCCAATGGGTAATTCAAACTTGACTTGCTCAGGCCCTTAACATAAACGCTGCGGTGACAGTAAATATCTGTTAGGTAACTGAAATATTAAATACAGCAAAGGTAGTCTCTTTTTCCAATAGTTTCCCATTCTGGAAAACTACATCATTATCTGCCTACGGCTTTATTTTACTTGCCCCGGGCAAGCACATCATTCCCATAAAGTACTGACTCTGTATGTTGGGGCCATTCATAAATACATTTCAGGGCTTTTTTTTTTCTTCTTCTTTTCCTTTGTTATCACAGCAATCAAGCCTCAGCAATCTAAAGGAATATACATTGCACTCCTGTATAATATGCAAGATTTATCACCAGTAAGATGGTGACTCAGCACTCAATAAATAATATATCAATATAGTCAGTTGCACCATAATCTAAAAACAAGTATAACATATACTTTGGACAGACTGATTTCATATATATATACATATATGTTAAAAGACACATACAATACAAATTGCATACTGCCATCAAAAGCCAAGAAGAGCCATTCACACGCTCTACTTTATGGCTAATAGTTTCAAATCAAAATAAAAGTATCGGGCTGTTTTACTCTGGTGTCCTGAAGATTTGTTTATAAGTATAAATGGTTGCACCTTACCATCTAGGAACCTGCAAGTTTCACAGCAAATCCAAATAATAGTGATATCTGAGCAAGCCTAGTCTGATTAAGCCATTTTTAAGATTCACCAACTGGGACCACGTTCGGTAAGGGAATTAAGATCTCAGTGTTGATATGTGCTTAAGATCCAATCATCTAGGGAATCGTTGAGGAAGCTGGGAGTGAGGGATCCCCTCCTCAGCCACCAGCGCAGCCTGCCTTAGTGCTGACGCTGTCTGCATTTCCACTGCTGTTGTGTAGAGGTTAACAAAAGGACAGAGTTGGACTGTTAGTCTGCATCGTGGCACCGGGATGGAAGCATATTCAGTATTTGCATTTTTTTAATTGCTATGAAATCTGACAAAGTACACAACTTCTGTCTTAGAAACAATGGTAAAGCCCAAATCAGATATGCTTTTGGAAGTGTGAAATTTAAGTGTCTCTGATTGAAATAGCCACAGATGAGTAAGGCATTTTTCAAATAACAAGACCACTGTGTATCTCCCATACAGACAGAAAACCTGGGCAGCACTCCAGGGAATGTTTCCCTGTGACGGATTCTGTCATCCATTCCAGGTCCACATTTTAACACAATGTAAGAAGTCTTTCAGTTACCCAAAGACCCACTGACCTGGGGACAAGCAAAACATTTTTGTAAGAGACAACTGCGTGTAACACTAAAAGGTATTTGTGGGACTCTAAGGAAATAAAAAGAGAAAATAAATTCCCAGAGATGAGACCATTCCTGCTTACAGTCATGGTCACGGTGCACAAAGGAGCAAGCTGGAAGCAGCCGCACCGGCCGGTGCAGCACTACACAAAAAAAAACAACTATGAATGCAACTCCTACAAACGTATTTTTTATATAGCGTCAAAAGAGTGCTAGGCACTTTAGAGTATTAAAGGAAAAATTAGTTGACAGTGTCCTATTAACCAGGATGCAGAGTCTGAGGGTACAGAGTTTTGTCTCTAACAGCAAACACGAAAAGAATGCAATCTTGCACAGTGATTTAATAAAAAGGATGCTCCAACCAACAGACCTGATCAGTGATTCAGCTCTAACGGGAAAAGTCACAGGTCCGCTAACCAAACACATGTTGGTTCGTATGTAGCAAAGCTCTTCTGGAAGTACAAAACACGCTGGAACACAAAGGAAGCTCTACGAATATGCAGCTACCTTTTAGTAGGTTACTCATTTCAAAACTTCTAAACTCTTAAAGCCCATAGGACATACTGCAGTACTAAGTAGCGTAGAATTCTATTCCTTCTTTTGAGGTTGCCATGATTTTGGCACTTAACCATGACGACACAAAACTTTAGTGCAATATTTTTTCCTGAACGTGCACGTTCATCTCTGGTACAGAACTAAGGGTTAAATGGGAGATAAAACAAAGCAGCATTCCACAATCGCACTCTAAAGTATTCAGAGCTTGACTCTTTAGAAGACCACTGCAATGAGAAGTCAGTTTGCATGACAGACACTGGTACTTTTGAAAAAGAAATGGAATTTTACCCAAGTACTGCAGAAGACCACTGCATACAGTACACCTGGTCCTGCTGTAAAACATCTTGTAAACAGTTCATAAAATCTTCATCTAAAAGTAAGGCATAAGGCACACCAGACATGTTAGGGGCACTAAGCAATACTGAAAGCAGTAGCATTTTAAACCTTTGACTCAGACAAGCACCTCATGTGGAAAGGTACTTTGGTTTTGAGAGCAGTCGACTGCAACTCCACAAACTGTTTCTGTTACACCAACTCGCTTCCCTCTCAAATGAATATTCTGCTCCATCAAATGCATCAAACACGAATGGGACCTTCATTAACATGGGGTAAATACAAGTTTTAAATCCATTCTGCATCAAAACGATTAGACAACTTCCCTGTAATAGCAGGTGTGCTCCCCCACCCCACAATGGCTGTTGCACTGTTATGCTGTAGTGTCCATTAACCACCAGACATTTTTTCAGGCAGAAAAAAAAATGGACCTCCGTCTCTACTTAAGATTCCTGATTTTCCAGTCAATGAGAAAGTTGCAAATGGCAGTTCTGGTAGGAATTTAACTACTGTTGGTTTTTTTCACCACAAAACTGCTGATTTTGCAAGTGTCAAAAAATGACAAACAAAATGCGTTTTAAATGAAGAGAGATTAAAAAAAAAGCACAAGATTGTCCATTTCAGAAACCTTTCCTATATGCCTTTCCTATCAGACCGAAGTTCATTCCTACACCATTACTCTGATATTACATTCAAATTGTTTCATGATTTGCTATAGTGTTAACCAATGGTTTGAAACTGCCTTGAAAGCAACCCAAGTCAGAACCAGCTAAATTTTTTGTCCATATAAATTTCTTTAAAATTCATTTAAATGAAGTATTTTAATACGTAGAAGAATATCTGGAATTTTTTCTATTTAGTACAAATTCTGCAATAATAAAACTCTAGCTGTCATTTATTAGTTGATCATAGGCATTAGGCATGAAAAGTATGGTGTTTCTACACGTTAGAACCTATCAATCCTAATTCCTTTTACAGGTTCTACCACCACAAGACATTACAGAGTAACAAAGCTCACAGAGTACTTAAATAAAGTGTCTATGTTTAATTTTTCCTAAGTACTTGGAAGGGTAAAATTTAGGGAAGAAACAGCTAAAAACTACCCAAAAACTGGGCTTTTCAAAATTAAAATTAAAAAAATTAAAATAAATAGGATTTAAACCGACTATTTACGTATTGTGACGGGAATTCCAATGACTGATCCATCCATGATAGATTAGCCAAGCTACACCTTTATATGTCGCAAATTTAAAAATATTTAAATAACTTAAAAAGGGAATACTGAAGGAGTTCATTAACAAGATCGTTTTGGGTTAAAACACAAAACACAAATCAAGATGGGAGACATGTGAAAGCATTCTTTGTTTTTAGTGTCAACTAAGCAATGTGTTATGGCAGTCTTCCTTATTGACATGACACAGTGTTGTGGAGATAAATCAGAGGCAGCAAGAAAAATGTGTTCAATTTTCCATTCCTTCAGTTCGAAGTATCACTTGGCATCCAGGCGCAACCAGTGTAGTCCCTGACAGGTGTAACGCACTAGGTCTGTCATGATGCTCGAGTTAAAAACCAGAGGGCCCATAGCTTTATCCAGTTCGGCAAAGAACTCTAAAACAACAGAAACACAAATTAGGCACAGTCGTTCTCATTGGCTGCCGTAAGTGAAATATTGCTCTCCCTAAAAGAACACCACCTCAGCACAAACATTGCAGATCAAGGCAAAAGAAATGAAAGACGGCTGAAGATGGCAGAAGAAAGAGAAAGAGATCCTTTCTAAGCCCATTTCTTTACTGTTTTGCAGAAGGTAAGCATAATTACACTGTGGCCTAACTGTTACAAAGCATTCTTGGCCTTCTCCCTCGAATGTGTATATTCACTCCAGGATTTCAGAAAAGGAAATGCACCAAGTTCTACTTCCTAAAGAGAAAAACTTGCAGGAAATGCAAGACTTATTTATTTATTTTAAGCATAGCTGGTAGGAAATGTTAGATCTCCAACACCACCTGACAACCAGGACAGCCAGCCCAGAGCATCGCTGTCACCAAAGGAATTACTTTCCATCTTTCTTTTACAAAGGACCCAATTATTTATCATTATGCACTGTTAACTCCAAAATTGAAAACCTGTTAGAATTTAACACAATGTATACATCTTAGGTTACAACTTGCCTTTGCCTACCCTTACCTTTCTGTTCTTTAGACAGCTGTTCAGCTTGGTCCCAAATTTCAGTGGCATAGAGGAAGTTGGATGTAACTTGGACGTAGCTGGCTGCCATCTGATGGATCCTCTGGGGGATCGTCACCGAAGACCCACTCCCTGAAGGGTTGGCTGCCCCAGAGGAGTAATTTCCTGAATTCCCTGGAGACAGCTTTGGAGAGACTGGAGACGGCATACCAACAGGCTTGCTGCTTATCCAAAGGAAAACATTACATTGTAAAACACGCACACAGATATGTCAGGTGTGTCATGCAAATGTCTTCCTACAGCTCAGAACATGGGATGCTAAGGCACTCCTACTTCACACACTGAGAACTCAGGACTGGCCCTAAAACAAGTGAGCTTTTGAAAACCTCTCATGTTCCTCCAGCTCCTGTATTTTAGCCTCACAGCCAAATCAACATGCAGCATCTTTCAATCAAATCTGTTGTTTAAATAAATTGAACCTCACATAGTAATAATGAAAAAATTAAAGCAAGGCAATTATACTGCTGTTGTATTTTCAAATAACATGATGCATATCTGAAATGCCCTCCTAAAATTCTGGTTTTTGTTTTGTTTTGATAGAGTAATCTATAAAAAGTCTGTTGTCAGGTTTCAAGAACAGAAGTAAACTGCTGTACCATGGAAGAGCTTACTGTGAAAGCACTTGTAGCCATCTGGGCTACAAGTGCATCACTGCAGCACTAATAAAGCTATTGTTTTGAGAGCAAAAGCATTACATAAAACAACAAACCACTGAGACAAGTGACCTGTGTGTTAAGGACACACTGAGAAGTTTTTTGTTCATTCCTCCCAACAAGGAGTTGCCTGAGAATATCTCTGTACAGCACATTTCTCAACCTCTTATCAGAACACTTACCTGAACAAAGGGATCAAAATCTAGACCTTAGAACAATTAGAAATTAGAACAAAAACAACAGAAGCTCAAGAAAGTAAAAGCTGCTCTTTGAGCACCTCAAACTCACAGTTTATGTGGAGAATGAGCTATAAACATAGAAATACAGGTAAACTTTTACTACCTACCTTCCCATACCAGGTGACGGTGCTTGAGAATTATTATAGGAATTCTGTTGGGAAAAAGTAAACGTATGTTTATACCTCAGCTAATTATATTTTATCTGGTTGTTTAATTGCTCATTTCTGAACATGAGTTCTCATGGCTTTTCTTTTAAGCATATAATAATATCAAAATATCCTAAATAATATCAAAGTACTTTCAAAATTGGGAAAAGCATCCATTTCACTGATGACTAAGACACAAATCAGCAAAGTTTTAACTTTGTTATATCAACAACAAAATTAAAATTCTCTTTGAAGCCAACTAAATTTACTAAAAGCTGCACCAAAATATTAATAGGAAGCTATCATTAGGACCAATGGGTTGATGACATCATAGTCATGCTGTATCCTCCCAGCTTTAAACTGCTCAGCTTGAATGTACTTTCAAGGTCCATTCCTAAATTAGGGCATACTGGAAGTTCACGTGCAGCAATCTGAATACCAGGCAGAGGAATTTTAAGTAATGTAGAGCTTCAATTTGATTAGTTTTTTAATATTTGAAGAAAATATATATCCAATTACCTTCAGATGTTCAGTCAGAGTTTTAGAATATTTCAATGCACTTTCCTTTTTCAGTTTGAAAAGCCTTAGGTATAGTAGAGATTGGCACCGAAGACTAACCAAAGACAGAACAACAAAACATTTCCAGTTAAAGTCAAGCTTATCACAACATACCAAAAGTCAAAAATGGAGTACCCATGTTTTTAAAAACTTTTCTCTCCCAACACTAAACAGCCAACTGTCAAACTGTAACTAGACAAAGTCCCACACTACCTTTACTTCTCAAGAAAGTAAAGAACAGTTTTGTGCCTTAAGCTGAAACTAGGTTGCAGTGACTTTACTGATACAGCCTTCACTTTTTTCTCATGTCAGGACACACTGAATCTGGTGCATGCTGCTATAGTCCCCCCTCCCTTTTCCACCTGACACAGTCAGCTTTGTTCAACTGCTTGCTGCAGCCATTTAATTAGTCCAGAAGGCAAATGACAATTCTTAACAGCCATTTCAAGTTTTGCCATATCACTGTGTGAACACACAGCAAAGACCCCAAACCCTCCTTCTGCTACTCCTCCCAAATCCAATAGATAATTTCCTTTCCAAGAAAGTTTCAAAACAGAACTGGAAATTCATTCAAATGAGTAAAGCAGTGTGCTCTGATTATGTTATTTTACTAAAATTAAAGCCAAGACCAGACAACAGTTTGCTTGTTAATGTAATCTCAAAGTTTCCCGAAGCATTTAGGTCACAGCCCAACATCAGCTGACCGTGCAACCAACTCAACAGTAGTCTGTTATTTTGGAACACTATAATTTACAAAGAGAGCAAATGAAGAGCTCAGTTCATCAACAGTAACTTTATCAAAACACTAAGGATAATGAAATTCACAAAGGCACCTCTATCATTTTTAGCCATATTAACAATTCCATTGCATGCGACAAGTTACCAATGACATCACGTTCTAAAATAAAAGCAGTAACTGACAGAACATTATGGAAGTCAAAGTCGAAGTCAGTCAGTCATTTTCTTAATAGCTGAAAGACTTTGCTGTTAACAAGCCCTTACAGTAATCGATCTATAGCATCAATGGTACTGAACAGTCAAACAGAAAACTCCTATTTGGTTCAAAACACCTGAAAACTCAGTGTAAGACAGCATTTCACAGACTGAAATCTGTGTGTGTAATTAATCAGTGTGTAATATAAAGTTCAGGATACACGTACCAAAGCACTGCTAGCCTTTTGTCTGCAGCCGTAGCATCTGGTGCCAAGTAATTCTTCAGTTTCATAGTGTACCTATAAACAAATCACCAACAAGAAAACTATCAAGTAAATGAAACATTATACAATCATTTATCAGCCACCAAGTTCTTATGAAATTCAACTTTCAACTCCTTCACTGTTTCAGGTCTTTCCCTCAGACCCTAAACAGAACGTGGCTAGGCAATAATTGGAATAGTTCTGCTCTGCACATGTCACAAATTGTTAAGACATCACAAACTTTGGAATAAAGGATCTCAGCCCTCAAGAACACACTTGAAGCTTCAGTAACTGGAACAAAGTGGCTAGTGATCCGTTCTTAGTGCAGAGCAAGGGACTCCAAAAGTTAGTGGCAGAACATGAGTAAAATGCAGAAGCTTTGATTTCCAGCCCTCTTCCCCAACCATCTGAGTTCTGTGTGTGCTTTACAGCGCTTACTTGATTAATTCCACAGTTTCTGAATACATAGTGAACGGGGACTTGGATTCCTGAGCATTTTTCTCCAATGCATTCCCACACTCAATGAATGACACCACTGCATCTAGGTAGTACACAGCCTTCTCAAACCTGTCAGACTTAGAAGATTGGATAAAAAAAAATAAGGAAAATATTGAGAGGAAATACCAGAAAGTTCTAGTACAGACAGGCAGCAACACAGCACAAGCAGTAAACAAACTCCAGCATAATGTGCAAATACTGGATAAACATTGTAGATTTGCTTACCAATGCATCTGCATTATGTTTTAACTTCTTTGCTTGCTGTAAATAATGATTAGCTGAGTAAGTCCTACAATAGAAGACACATTTAAGGAGTCAGACCACCTACTCTGTACTTCCTTTTATGACAAAAGTTTGTTAATGTTACAGCTTTCACTTCATCCCCCTCTAACTCAAGTTACAATAACAGGAGGTACTGCATCACAATCCCATTTGGGTTCAAAAAATGAAGGCTCCTCTTTGCTACCAAAGACAACAACTGCTCACCATGGGCAAAGCAGACTCTGTTAAAAGAGAACAGGCAGCAGTGATATCCTGAAAGTGTGTGATGGATACATCAACACTTAAAAACAGGACAACCCTGGACTGTTTAGATCTACTGTTTGGTCCATCCACGCTCTGCAGGAACACACAGGGCAGACTAGAGTTTCTCCTCAAGGAGTGCACCATCTGCCAAATATTTGGTGCACAAAGCAGGCAGAGAAGCACGTTGCTGCAGAACAGCATGCAGATCTCCAGAGCATGAACTAGTATTCAGCATCTTTTGTGAAGCAAACAGGACAACCCTTCTCCACAGAAGAGCTCACTGTGCTGCAAGATTAGCACCCCCAAAAAGGGAAAGGCACCCTCTGCTTTTCTTACCTGTCAGCAAAAACAAGTTTTGCTCTTCTGGACTTTGAGCTCTCTGTAGATGGAGCAGAAACAGGAGGGCAGTTCGATGAATTGTTCAGAATCTTCTCCTGAAAGGAAAATGGTCACCGAATCATGTCAAGACTTTTTTTTATTTTTATATTCTCAAAGACAAAGAGGAATTTACTGTACACATTTTTCCCATGATTTCACACTCTGTAAGCAGTAAGTTCAGTTTAGTAGCTGCTTTAGCTGCCATTCACCATACAATAACACAGTTTCCCTGAGGCTTTCATCTCATGCTGGCACAGGGGATGACACAGAGGCTATAATTAAGCTGAGCCCTACTACACTAGGAGATCTCCCTTATTGCTAAATCATGATTTTCCACTCTGAACAAAGAGGCTATATATACTTCTATGACTTCTCATGTCTTTCAACAATAAACTACTGAATGTCTCTGGGTAGAAAAGATTAGTATTTCAGAAACACCAACTTCAAGGAGAAATAACAGCTGTCTTCACAACATGCTGCCCTTGCTCCCCTTAATTTTACATGGCTCAATGTGACACTTCAGGCTAAAGAAGGGACATCAAAACATCTTGTGAATTCTAAGTGAATCTCTTCTCACTAGATCAACAGCATAAGGCAATTTCCCAGCTTCAGTGTGCTTTCAGTTCTTTGGAGTCATCGTGACCGAAGGCCAATTACACAGAGTATTTAATAACCTGCCTTTATCAGATCCTTGCTAATTAGAAGGATCTCAAAGTTGCGAGGCACTGCACTTGCACAGCAATGCCCTAACTACCAGTGTAACATAAAACACCACCAAAACATGCAGGGAAATGCAGCATTTCCAAAGTATGAAAAGAAAAACATCAAACAAGTTAACAGCTGGTTTAGGGACAGTTCTATGCTGATGAATAAGGAAAGGCCAGAGCAGCAGTCTATGATGCAAATCTGCTATCTACAGGCTTCCTGTAAGTGCAGACACCGATGCACACAACCTTCCCAGGTTTCTAAAATTTCACAGTAATGGCATGTAAATTAATCCAGCAGGTCTCCCAGTTTAAATATTGCATGGACTCCACCCTAATGACTAAGCTACTTTCTGCCACTGCCGATGGCAATTTGCTGCTTCACTCCTCCCCAAATCAATTACCCTTCCTGAACACTTCAGAGCAATCAAGGAGAAATGGTACATTTGGAATCCCAAAGATAAAGGTGAAATCCCTCCAACTTGAACATATTACACTCAAATCTGGTTATACAACAGAAATTACTCTATGAAGATACCCAGATGTGCTCACAAGTTTACTCCTGTCCAGTAATACACATTTATATACTAATGAAAAAGCACATTACATATCATGACCTTACACTATCATCATCTTATAATGTTTTTGAAACCCTTCAACTACATATGTTCTTAATCTAAGTTGCTTAAAAAACACTTTCTGCATCACCTTTTCCACAGTGTTTTCTCTACTCTAACCACAGAGAGCTCTGTACCATCCTGATCTGGAATCAGATGAACCTTTCTAGAATCCTAGGGTGAAAAATGAGAGCCACAGCTTTGTATCTCAGCACTGTGCACGGACCCAGCTCCTGTTCTCCTTAAAACGAGGACAAGATCTGTACTTGCTCCAGCGACATAAGAGTAACCTCATTATTCATTCAGTGTGAGCAGATCTGTAGTGATATTTCTCATTAACAAATTAAACAGCAAATACGCAGCATCTGTCATCAAAAGATGACTAAATGCACTTTAGTAATTAACATAAATATTTGGTAGGAATAAACATTAGCATTCGACAATATCTCCTAAGTTATTTTCCAATTTAGAGTCTAAGCACCACGGTACGAAACAAGGCAAATCTGAAACTAATTACATTTCAACAACTGCAAATTATTTAGATGACACTGCACGTCAAAATGCAAAGCCAAGAAATAAGTTCAAGGCATTCACAGAACAAGCCCTTTACCTTTGTTTCTTTAGCACTGCCAGAACCTTTTCCCTCTATCTTCCTCTGTTTAGAAGATGAGCAGCTTTTACTGCCACTGCTGCTGTCCTTACTAACATTGCTGCTGGACTTCAAGGATGATGACTGACTGGCTGTCCTCTTCCGGGACCCGTGCTCTTGTTTGGAATCCTTCTGAAGGACTGGGGCAGCAGGAGATGGCAGTAAATCCTTCTCTTTAACAGCACTTGGTTTTAAAGACCTGGACAAAATGAATACATTCAGTTTTGTTTTTTACTTTTCAAAATAGAAATAAAACAAAAATCCAGCATCACTTCTTTTTTTCTCTCCACACCCTTCCCCCATTTAAGCCTTTTCCCTCTCCTTTCCCACCCCCCCAAAAAAAATAATAAAACAAGATTTTTAATGTTAAACATAGCAAGACAGATTCAGAGGAAGCAAATTATCACCACAGTAACTAAACGTTACGAAGCCTGATTAAACTAGTTTTCACCACTTTATCTGTTCTGACCTGAAAACGCAAAAGGCAAGTTCTAACCATAAAACCACATCCCTCAACAGTTCTTAAAAACACCCTAAACACTTGTAATGTTAGAAATGAATGCCAGCATTAGCGCCAGTCTGTCTATTGCAGACAAGTCAGCCTAACAGCTCAGAAAAAAGATGGCCCAGATAACTGTTCTCTAGAATCCATTGGCCTTTTGGTACAGTCTTACCTTGGCTGCTGAGGATTCCAGTTGCTAATTCTGGCATCCCTTTTCACAGAGAACAGTACACAAAATAACTATTTACATGAAGTTTTTGAAAAACCATCTTGTTGCATTTAACCAAGTGCCCTTCAGAAAATCACACCAGCAACAAAACAAAATATCAGGACTAAAGGAAAAAAAACATGACAGACGAGCATCCATTTTTTCTACATTTCTTAACAGAAACAAAGAAGGCATTTAACTCAGAAAGACTTCTAGCATCTGTAGCCAGAAGCTGCAGCTTCTCACACATCAGTAATTCAACAAATATTCGCTGTAGAGAATTTTTTTTCCATGATATAATTATATCAGCTGTCTGTTGTTTGATCTGAAAAAGGTGAACCCTTCATAGTAGGGTTTACCTAGTCAATATTTTCAGTTATGGATATGAATTTCCACCAACAACTAATGGAAACTTCAAACTGAAGAATCAGAAACCATGAAATATTACCCACTGATTAGTAAGGAGACATTTTGTTGTGGAGGAAGGAGAAGAAGGTAAGGGAGAGATGGATACAGGCATGAGTCTTCTCCTTGATCACTCTGAGCCTTCAGTGCTGAAAAGACAGGCAAGATACTCACTCCCTACTGCTAGAAGTCTTGTGTCCTGATGGAGCTTTTTCTTCCAGTTTTGTTTTCTTGCTTTCACTGGCTCTGTTTTCATCCTCATTCTGAATACAGCAAACAAGAAACACATCCAGATAAATGTCTACATTTACAGCTTCACGAAGACAGTAATTTTTCACATTTAACGGATTTAATTCAGTGGGCGTCTTGCAGCGTACAGAATAATACCTGTACAGGCTACAGAAACATCCCCTGAAGCAACTACCTTGTATCATATATTTGAAAAGTGGCAGTCTCAAGTTGTTCATTTTATAACACGCATATCACTATGAAATAACAAAAATCTGCCAAAGGCTTTGGTACGAAATCAGATTTTATGCTGGGGAGTCAAACACAGGTGTCTTATGAATGCCAGGAACTGTAAAACCCATGGAGTCTGTAAGAGATGTCGAAGACCAGATTTTTATATAAACCTAATCCTAAAGTTGAAGAGTTTAAGAGGATACACAATCTGTGCTACCTCCAGGAATGCAAGCTACAGTGCTAACACATCTAAAGGTACAACCCTCTGCCTTTCATGAATGAAAACTCCAATATTCCCTATTACAACGGCACAGGAAGGATCAATTTATTCTACATAGAATAGGTAGGCAAAGTAATCTCCTAAATTACTGAGCCACTGCAGTGAGGTATGACATTGGTTACTGGGCCATATGCTTAACCCCTTTAGCAAGATACTAAAAGGCTAAGATAACAGGCAAGATTTTATTTACGATACTGTTACCTGTTTATGTTTCCTTTTGCCTTTTGTGGAACTCTTATCAGAAGGCTGCTTCTGAGATTCTCTTGCATGCTTCTCTGGCACATTTTTCTTTTCCACTTTGGGCACATCAGCATCCTTGTAAGGCTTCTCTGGTATTCTTGATAAGAGGCTCAGGTATCCATTTTGTGAAGGTACCCACTTCACAATAAGTGGGTACCTTTCATCAGGATCGCTGAGTGGTGAAAGAAGCTCTTTCTCTTCCATAGGAGAGAACATTCTTTGCCGAAAAAAGCTGTCATCCTCCTCCATGGAAGATTTAACAGGAGTCCTATTGCTCTCGGAGTATTTGGGTGTTTGTGATGAAGGAGAAAGGCTTTCATTTTCATCTGAATCAGAGGATGAGGTATCTGTTTCTATGAATTCCCTGGATTTCTGGGCAGATTTGCTTGAAGCCTTGTATTTCTTTTTCTCTGTTGTAGGCCGAGGGGAAGATTTGGGCTCTTTCTTTATATTAGGTTTTCTGGAACCTTTAGTGGCTACCTTATGCCTGTTTGAAGGTATGTTTGTTGCCATGTCTACTGGGGTTTCACTTTCTATTTTAAGACCTCCTCTAGGCTCTTCAACAGATGTCTTTTCTGCTTTCTTGGGCTGCTTTTTACCCACGGTCCTCCTCTGTGTTGAGCTGTCACTCTGGGCAGGTGATTTCTGCGTGCCACGACTGCTCTCTGAGCCCTTTTGGGTGGGTTTGGAATCTCGCCCTGGTGTTGAAGAAATCGAGTCCTTGGATCCGCTTTGATCAGCGTACCCACTTCCTGTTCCCTGATCCCGTCCCTCTTTTTTGTAGCCTTGTGAGGATGGGATGTTGCTGTCCACAGAAGAAGCTGGTGACACTTTATGTGAATTAACTTTGTTCAACCAGTTATCCAGTTGCCACTTGTTTATTGGCGGTGGCTCCGGCTAAAAACAAATTTCAATAAAGCACTGTTAGATACAGTGTTTCACGTGGCTTCCATCTTTTCTGCAGCCCTACTGTGCTGCAAGCCAAAGCAAGCGGTGCACTCGAGCATCTGAGGTCAGTAACTAATGAAAAATGCATATAACTACAGATAGCAGGTCTGCTTTTTCCTTCAATCAGAAGAACTGCAGTCCACAGGAAGCACTTGCTGCCATGGCATTCCAGACTAAAAGCTACTGGTCTTTAAGCTACTGTTCCCATGTCTTCTGCACTCCAACAGATAACTATGGTAAAAATCACCTCAAATAGCAAATGTGTGCTTATAGAAAATATAGTTATCATGTCAAATTACAGGTACTTTAGCAAAAGAATATGTGGAAATATGTGGAAATAATTCTACACTTGACAAGTTTTTGTTAAAAAAAAAAAAAGAGACCGAGAACATGTTCATTTTTTTCTGCTTTTAAAACTCAGGATTAATGCCTGATGACAGCCCAAATGCGTGACAAATCCTACCTCAGGGGATGCACTCTGTGATGGTTCATTAGCTTCACTATCACTGGAACTGCTTTCACTTTCAGAGTCAGATCCTGAACTGCTTTCAGACCCACTGTGGCTGCTTGAGTCATCCCTAGAATTATCTGCTCCTTCACTGTTATGTTGTGAAGGTTCAGAACTACTGAAAACAAAAAGGAAGAAAAATAAACAAACATTACTCAGTGCAAAGGCATCCTGGAAGTTCTTCCATTAGGAAGAATAAAATGTAATATTTTAACTAACATTTGCTAAAGAGTTCAACTGAGCACAATTCACCTTGTTCCCCTCCCCCCTTCACAATGTTGTCAGTATAATATTTGCAGAATATGTGTTGGCCACTGATTAAACTCTAATCACCTTCTGGTCTAATCAAAGACAAACAACTAACACTGATTTTAGAAACGAGATCAAGCCAGAAGCGCTGACTGGACCAAACATCACTACCATTGGATTGCAGCATAGAAAGTAAAGGAATGCCTACCTTCCAGGTGTGCTCCTTGGAACTCTTTTATCACAGTCCTGCAATTAAGAAGAAGAGCATGAGGCTTCTAGAAGCATATGCAATTACATTGCAAAGTATTGATATCAAGTCTTAAAGATTCTAAATACTTAGCCTGAAGAGTGCTCTAATTCAGAAATACAGAGGTTTAAATTTGCCTGCCTTTGGCTTGTACAAAAGGAAAAATAAATCACAGTTCTTTTATCCAAGCTTTTACCACAAACGTGTCATCTCAGAACCCTCCATATTCTGACAGTAGTTCTGAGATTTCCTATTTTCTCCACTCCCCCATGCCATGTTTTAGAACCAGATGATACAAATTTTTACTGTGCTATTCCAGAAATGTTCCATGCCCCAGTAATTAAACAACTAAATGCACCATCTTCAAGTTTTCCATGTGAAAATATAACAAACAGCGGAACTGAGAACAGCAAAAAAAGCAGCATGGACTTCTGCTGGGTAGCACAGACTCAAGAGGTATGTTTAATTCAGCAGGCTGAACACCATCTCTGGCTGGAGATGCACAGAGTTAATATTGCCAAGGAGCAAAAGATACGATAAAAATAAAGGAGCTGCTAGACTTATAGTTACAGAAACAACCTGGGAGTAAAAGACACACACAGCAGCTCTTATCTTGAACAGTTGCTGCATGGACATCTGTGTGCCATGCACTCTTTAGCCAGCACAGAACATGAGGGGCTCTCCCTTAGGTGGCAGCCCATTGTGTGTGTTAGGAAACTGACTCTGTTTCCATTCCACATTTAGAGAAAGCCCATTTGAAATCATCAAAGCATGAGTCCCTAGGTAAAAAAAAAAAGTACTGTTCTCACAAAACCAGATCATTTTCCTCACATTTGCATTTTAGAGTACCTGAAGTTTGTTTGAAAACTTGCTAATTGTTTTTCGTACCTCAATTGCAAATTCTCCTTCAGCTGTTCAGTTTGCTGTTGGACTACTGAACATTGCTGATGTAACAAACCATCAATACACTTGGTTTATTCTACTGAATCTTTGGTATCTTGTGAACATACCTGCTCTCCATCGCTGTCTTCGCTACTGCTAAGTTTTAAGTCATCTTTCAACATACTAAGTAAGTAAAAGGGAGAAAGTGAGACAAGTTTTTCCATGTAATTTAATTACATTCAAAGCACTCTTCTATATTCCAACAAGTTACTGTTTATGCTACAGAGCTGGGTGTGTGGGTGAAATCCACAAGTTACCATTTAAAACATTTAATGTCTAAGAATGGCAAGTTAAGTCATTCTTTAAAGAAAACTACGGGCTGTAGTGCTTTGATTCCTTTGTTCGTTCTTTAAAGTTTAGAAAGGAATTCTGACACGTTTTACTAATGCAGGTGGAGCTAAAACATCTGCGTTCAACCTCTTACACACCACGGACAAGAATACTGTTTCCCATTGAATTAAGAAATGTGATTGCTTCATGTCTAGTGGCAAAATCCCAACTGTTCGACATCATAAATTTTCTACTATTCTTCAAAGGTATAATTGCTCCTATTTAGGGTAGTCATACATACACATACTATTTCATGACACTGAAAGTACAGGAACACAAAGAAAACATAGTGGGGTATTTGTGCTTATTTAAAAACACCTTCGTTACAAAAATAAAACGTCTTACTGTCTGGTTCAATTCACATCTGGAGAAAGAAGATAAGAAAGGATTAGAATACTTCCCAATTTCACAGTACAGCTGTTCTACTTATAATCTGAAAAGAAACAGCAACCTCGAGAATCTACTTAGACATCTATTTTCAGCTGCTACCCTTATCAAAAGATGCATTTATCTCACTTTTTAACGCTTTCTTAACAGAGCACAATCGCTTTATCGGAAATTCTATTGACACAGCAAACATCTCCTCACCCCTCTTCCCATGCACCTCACTTTAACTAATGTGAAGTGCTAACTCCAGTTCTTGCACCTTCCTACACCCTCCCATTCTGGAACCAGCACAGCCCTTTCATAGAGGACTACACTGCTATAACAAAAGAAAAGCCAAATGATGAACTCCTACTGCTACCACTTATTGAAGTGGCTGTGTATAAACATCTGAAACCTCATGTTTTAAGGAACTGACATAGTCTATAATAAATAAATAAATGAACAAGCCACTCTTCAATTATTTCCCATTTCTTTCTCACAGATGATTTGTTTTTTAATCTTATTAATACTAAAAATGTAAACAGAAAAACTAAACTTCATTTCGTAACTGCATCACAAATACTAACTTAGAATACCTTCAGAATCTGCAGTTGCTTTCAGTAAACATTCCATCAGGTGGAATGGGCATTTTTTGTTTGGAAATTGTATTTAAACAGAATGTAATCAATTTTCAGGTATGAATAGGGCAAAAGACAGTTAGATTCTTCCTGCTGCTTTTTTATTTTTTCTTTCTGATGTCTGATTAATGAAGCATAATGTTAGGTCTGTGTACGCAACTAATAAAAATGCCTGTCAGTCACTTAAGAGAATGAGTAACTACTCGTACAAACTTAACTAGATCTCAAACTTAATTTACTGTCTCCTCTAATAACAGAACAGTTCCTCATCCTATTTGTGCAACTGCAACAAGCTGCTTCCAGCTGACAGCTTAGCAATGCACGTTTAGTAAATCCTGTCCCATCGTGCCCATTCTCACACACTGATACACTTCCAGCTCACCAGCCAATTCCTAGGGCCAAACTCCTGCTCAGTATCCTACAGCTGAGAAGAAAGCAGGGGGATGGAAGGAAGGCACAGCGCACCTGTTACACCGGTGTGCCATTATTTGCCCTACTGTTCCTGAAAATAGGTTGAAATCAACTTTTTTTTCCCTCTCCTGTCAGTTAAGTGTAAAGCATGACAAAGAGTGTGCAAGAACTGACACATTCTGGTAAAGAAACAGCTACTTCCAGAATCTTTTAAAAGTTGACTGTTACGTGAGAAATGTTTTCTCAACTGCTACTTACGATTTGGATTGATGGCCATTGGATGTTTTTGATGAAGGATTATATCGTTCTAGAAGGAAAAAGAAATAACGCTGTACTCTTTTGAACACAGACAGCAAAACAGTCACTGCAAAGTGGACAGAACTAAACAGGCTTAGCCAAACAAACTCAAGAATGGCGGAGTGAACAGGAGAAAGAGGGACCAGCTGACGTCAGGTGCAGCCTCTCACACATTGACCAAGTGAGAGAGGAGCAGAGACAGACTGCCAAGAGAAGCAATGACCTTAATCAAGAAAATCTAGAAGGCTTTTTTAAATCGTTGCTGTCTAAACCAACACACACTTAATATGTTTCTGAAGGTGTGAAAAACTTCTGCTTCTATCAAGGTAGGATACAAGTGACAATCCTGAAGTAAAAGAGGATAGGTCTAGCTTAGATATTAGGAAGAAATTCTTTAGTCAGAGTGTGGGGAAGCCCTGGCACTGCTGCCAGAGAGCTGTGGGTGCTCCATCCCTGAAGCCAGGCTGGGTGGGACCTGGGCAGCTTGGTCTGGGGGGAAGCTTGGAACTGGATGGCATCTAAGGGACCTTAGAGCCCAAACCCTCCCATGAAAATTATTCTATTACCCTCTACATGCTGAGGAGATCAATTAAATCAAGTTTTCGATCTGTTTCAGCATTCCTACGCAGCTTTTTAGAGAATGAAAAGTCTTTAAATCCAAAAAGCAAACTCATAAACCAAACCCTACAGTTAGAACACTGTGATATAATCTGCTTTTTGGTTTGTCTTCTTTTTCCTTCCCTGTTCTTTAGTTCTAGTAAATTACTAAACATAGCACAACAGAAACAATATCTGAGGTTGTTGGAAGTGTCACAGAAAACTGAAAATGGAGCTGAGAAATGGTTCTGTGTTTTTATCTATTTGGCCTCCCTGATGACATACCTAAAGATCAGCTGTTTCCAGAATGTAACCTA
Source organism: Coturnix japonica (assembly GCF_054131305.1). Taxonomy (NCBI): domain Eukaryota; kingdom Metazoa; phylum Chordata; class Aves; order Galliformes; family Phasianidae; genus Coturnix; species Coturnix japonica. The sequence goes on along the minus strand of NC_140691.1, from coordinate 8,082,004 downwards.
TTGGCTAGCCTTATGGAATTAAGTTTTAATTTGTTTCCTTAATTCCCCACTGTATTAGGAGTTTAGATTAAGCTGCTTGTGAATACCTAAGAATAAACCATTCCGCTTTTACTATTTAATCTGTTTAATCACTTTGACAGGGACTGGTAAGACTGTTGGAAGGCAACAGCACAAATCTAATTCATTTTTGCCAGATATGTTACCTGGTTAAATGCTTCATTTCAGTAATATTCAAAATGAAGACACAGTCAAATAGGAATAAAAGGTGCATTTGTCTAGACTTTGGAAATACATTCTGGGATAATACACTCAAGAATATTAACAATTCTTGAGCAGTTCTCTTCAATTTTCATATCCATAATGCGAAAGTGGACAAGAAAAAGGAAGAAAATGCATTGTGCTTTTTCTATTAAAATATGAACTTCGTTGCTTTCCAGCATACCCAGGGGTTTTCTCTGTGGGTGTTTTCACACTCAGCTATTTTCAATCATATCAACCAAGGAAGCCTATTTTTCGAGAATTAAAAAAATAACAACAATTTAAAGAAACAATTTTATTTTTTTCCCCTTTTCTAGAAGTTATGAGTGAGTTACACAACAGTTATTAACTTTCCAGTTCTCAGCAAGAAGCCACAAATAAAATCAAGTGTTTATTTCATAAGTCTTGAGAAAATACGGACAATTTTTACGCGCAACCCATTCCATTACCAGCCTGGAGAGGTCTCATGATCTAATGGCCTGACTTCTTAAGGGGTACTAAGAATACTCAGTTGTAACAAAAACACTGCACATAGGAAAGGAAGTTTAATGTACTTACTCTGTTCTCCAGTGCCAAAACTGGACTGTTGAGATTCCTAAGGGAACAAAAGATCACAGGAGTTTTTTCAAAGGGAATTTTAACATCTCAAAAATCATGCCATAATCAAGCTATTGTTCTGACTTTAAAGGATGGCACATATCCTTTAAAAAACAACAACAAAACAAAACCAACACCTACTCCCAAAGAAAACCAACATGCTAAAAACAAAACCCAGTGGTAACAACCAAACAGAAACAGGGAGCCCTTTCCTGGGCCCAAGCTGCCTTCCCCAGCAGTGACAGAGCAGCGAGTACATGGGAAGAGCATCCTTAGCTCATCTGTCCCACTGACCCATCTGTCCCTGCTTCCTTGCTTGCAAGATGGGCCACGTGCAGTTGTCATACACAGTACCTGAATCTCCAGAAACTGTGCAACTTCTGCAAACCCTATCTTCCCTTTCTCACCTTCATCCAAATCCTCATGTAACTGAGCAACCTGGCTGTATAAAAGCCAACAGACAGTGATAAATACCTGCCTCGATATACAGTGGATTTGCTGTCTATGAAACTAGCCTTGAAAGACAGAGCCTCGCCAATTCTAGCACTGGTAAGATCTCTGTATTCCTGTTCCAGAAAACCCAATTCTGCCTCCTGAAACACAGTACGTTATCAAACACTTGAAATGTTAAAAAATAAATAAATAAACAAATAATCAGAGAGTATTGTGTTACTGAAAACCTACTTCTAAGCTAGTGTGCCATTTTAAAATAGGACCTTCCTGACCTCCTTTTAAAATGAGGACAACTGCTGACCTTACGCATAAAAACAGAGAATGTTTGAGTCAATTCACCAAGCTGATAGATGTACTCTGTGACAGTGAATTGCAGGGGTTTGGGGCACAGCTGTACAGCAGTCTTCACAAACAGCCAGCTCAGTGACGTGATGCAATTTATAAATGCAGTTTCCAATTGTAACTTCATAAACACACAAAAGCTCTACCTGGCAAGGCATACTTACATATATCTGACTTCCTTTAACATTTTTATTTCAAAAGTGGCAGCAGTTGAAATCATGACTTGAATGAGTATTGTCAGTGGAATGGAGAAAGAGTGCAATTTTCTCAAAAACAAAACCTCTTAGGGAACTTTAAGATGTTCCCAATGCCCTTCATCTTTACTGACTGAAAGAAGAGACATTAAAATCAACCTATGGTTAAACTGCAAAGTCAAGATCAAGTTGCAGAAGTCTTCTTACTTCAACAGAGAGCAAAAGCCGTACTCTCTTCAGAATACAAACTGATTCTTATCTTTCACACAGGTTCAATGAGTACAAGCATGATTCCTCAGTTTCCTTTTTCCTGTCAACTAAGACAAGTAGGTAAATACTTGATAAAAGTACCTGATAAAATGTAGGTAAAACCAAAAAAAAGACCCTACAGTAATCAAAATACCACATATGCAGAACGACTGCGCTGTGCTGAGCACAAGATGAGTAACTGGGACTGTTCTCATCAATGTACATACCATAAATTCTACAGAAAGTGTCTGCCTCAGTGCTTACCTCAGCCAGCTTCCTATTTCTAAGGCAGTATTCCAGTTAAGGGCACTTTAACGAGGTGTTATGCTTAAATGTGCAACTTCTTCCAAATAACTCACCATCTATTTTGCCTCTGAATACACGTCTCTCAGAAACTCAAAGATTAATAAAGAAATAAACAGAAATATATATTTTTTCAAGTCCAATTTCTTGAGAAAGAAGAAATTAAGAACATTTTGAAGGATGGAAATGCTTTTCACAAAAGCACAGCAGATTGCTGAAGTTAAGTGGAAGACACTTCAACAGGTAAGAAACCATTGCTTGGACTCTGACACAAAATGGTGATTAGAATGGTAGTCAGGTACATAATTCTTACCTGTCCATTTTTGGTTTGGCTGTGGTGAATAGGATCCATTTCCATTTAATATCTGACAACCCAGGTCAGACCTCACTTTTAATTCTCAGAATAAAGTTTCTGGATCACAAGGATCACAAGGGATCGATGCAACTGACTGCTGCCTTCACAACTACTACAGCACGGGACACTGAGCAAACCCAGAGACCAGTGCACCTCTTCAGAGATGTCTGCAGGTCACCGCTCAGGTACACAGACAGAACAGCTGTCAGTGACATCACACTCCCTGTTCTATGATGGAAAGATTCCATCCAATAAGAAACAGCTGCATTTCTGAATATATTTTACAAACACACAAGTCCTCCTGCTCTGCATTTTTTGACTGTGAACCCCTGGCTTTAAAGACTTACACAGGATGAAATTACAGAGCGTTAGGTGATGGGATAACATTTTTATCAAGAGTCAGGAATCTGTTTTTCACAGCACCCATAAAACTTTTTATGACCTATTTTCATGAAGTTTTATCTTCTATTCAAAGACTTCCTGATAATTATAAGATATATTTATAGTAATGCAGACAGGCCCCAGTCAGGATTTTGGGTCCCTGCAAACACTTGCTGCACACAGGGAAAATGATCTTATGCCAGCAATCTTAGACATAAAATCCACCCATCCACCAAAACGAGCCTCATTTTCTACATGTAGGCAAAGTGTACCAGACTTCTGCACACAAGAGAAATGCTGTGAGATGCTGCAGCATATAACTTGTAAATAAATAGAAAGTTAAGGAGAATAAGATTTTCTAGAACAGTGTGGCTTGATTCAAGTAAACCAGCGCTGTGTTCAGCCTTCTGAATTCTGTTCCGGGTCTAGGCTGTACAAGCCTACGGCTCACTAACTTGCTGGAATTTGGAGAAATCCCACTGCCAAGAATGACAGAGGGGAGAAGGCAGAGGAAATTACAGACTTTGGAAACAGAGAATTTGACAAAGTTCCATGGCTAAGATGTACGCACACAAAATAAATAGGCTGGCAGAAAGTTGAAAGGCTCAGGGCAGCCATACATGGAATTTTTTCGCAAACTTTGTGAAGAAACAGAATACAAGGTTGACAGATTCAGAAAGAAAAACACAGCCTCCCTTTTGTGTTCAGACGTCAACAAGGCTGTGCAATATTATGCAGTTCCTATCTGCAGCACAAAGGCCTTTGTATTTCTGCACACTTTCTTTCCCCCCCTGAATCAAACAGCCACTGAGAGAAGAACGTAGGCAACACAGGCTGCTGACACCAAAGCTGCCCATAGCTCTGGGCTACCCAGGCAGTGACAGTACCAGGACCATCCAACCTTCTGTCAGCCTGTGGCACTTTGGTGGATGTGCACTTACAACACACAGCCTGGAACATTTGGCCAAAAAGCAACCATGAGTTGTAGTTGGAGCCTTTTGGAAAGCTCCATTCACACACTGCTCTGAATTCTTAAATGTTGAAAAGCTGGATAACTTAAAAAGTAGTCTGTCTGTGTGCTTCAAACAAAGAAGTAACTAACAACTCTATTAAAATCTTTGATCAAATTTAAATGCAACTTTGCCCAGTTATCATTTTCTCATTTTATTTCATATGGCCAACAAAGTATCTGTGAAGAAGATTTATCCTTCAGCCTGGGAAGACACAAAAACACCCAGGACACAGAACTCTAAGAAAAGCATTATTTAAAGCATTGCTTTTTAGGGAGGCAGGTGAAAGGAAGCAAACTAAAATGTCAGCCATATCTATTTATCAAAGACTACCAAGGGCTGAATGAAAGAACTGCCTTTAGCAAATAAAAAACCACTTCTATGTGTTCTTCTGCATACAGGCCCCTATAAAACTGCCCTCTTGATTGCACGTCAAATAGGATTTCCTATACAGAGGAGATTACCACTGTCTTGGCAGAGGCTGAGAAGACACCTGTTCATAGAAAATAATGACTAAATCCCTACAGGCAGAGAAGAGAAGGAAAAAGACCAAAATACTTTGCAATACTTCATACTTATTTTGACAGTTTACACTTATTTTGATAGAAAGAAAGCCAAATGAAAAGTGTCTATTGATGCCCAATCCATGCTTATTCTCTAAAAAATGAAGCCGTTGTTAAAATCTACACAGTCAATAGAGTTTTTAGTCCCATGCATTAGAAGGTGAAGGAAACAGGCAAGCAGCCACACAAGTGAAAAATACTAATTAAATGGCCTGAAGATCCCTGTACCTTAAACCCCTACAAAGAGTCACAGTGACCCAATTCTCCCCAACCAACCACAGTAATGCAGTTCTTTCCCTCCCTCTGCTCATCTTTTTCTCCCTCAAATTTCCTCTTTCCCCTGAGAGGCAGATGAATTACAGCTGACTTCAAATAAATGGATCAATCACTTCACAAACTCAGTTCTGTTATTTTCTTATATTCCAATTCTCATTCTGGGCAAAGAAAGTGGATTTATTTAATCTGCAGCCAAATTCTAGGCCTTCAGCCAAGTTTCAACAGGGATTTTAAGTAGTACTTCTGTACAGCACCACTTAAATTGACCAAGAATAGTTGAAACACTAACCAGTGCTTCAAAGAATGTATAGGTGAGCTGCATGGAAGACTTTAAGAACTGTAGACATTGTCACCTTAAAGTCTATAATGTATTGGTCAGACAACGCTTTACTTAGCAGTAAAATAACATCAGCTCAACCTCACCACTCAGTTATGTAATTTTTAATTGGTATTTATACTGGAATAACTTGTTGCCAACACAGTTATAGGGGTTCTTTCCTGAAAAACCAGTTGGGGTTTTTTCTGTTGTTTCTTTTTTGCCCTTCAAATCAGTTTTACTGTATCCCAACCAGCTTTAGTTAGCTTCATACTTGTAGGTTTTAGTTATCAGGCACAGCAAACAGAAGGGAAGACAGGAATCAAAAAACTCGCAACTTCCCTCCTGAGGGAGAAAAGTCTTCAGCTGCAATGTTTGACCTCCCGCAAACTAAACAGAGATAAGGGAATGGCTTTGTTTTCAAAGTGAGTTTTGAACTGTATAATGAAAACCTTCAATGGTACCACTTAATGACCACTGCAGCAGAAGCAGAAAAAAGGTTTTTTCAAAAAATAAATTATCTTGTCTCATTATCCCTTTCCTCCCTTGAAAATAGTCCCTGCTTCATAAGTATTAGCATAAATCTGCCTATGGAGATGATTAGTAACTAACTGTCCATCCTTAGTTTCAATACTTGCTTAAATGCTGGTTAAGGTGACAACTGGGACCTGAAAAGATTTCAGATATAAACAGATTTGTAGCACATATTTCCCTACAATTTCCACTACAAAACAAAAAAACACATTTGTACAAATGGCAGAAACTCACAACTTTGTACGGTTCAGCAAAGAGAGGAGAGTTGGGTGGAAAGGATTCTTCACCCTGCTGGATTTCTTGATTTCGCCTTTCCCTTTCTTTCATACGCAGCACATTTCGGTCTTCACGGTTCATGTTGCTGCAAAAAACAACCAACAATTCCCTGGTCACAGAAGGAAAGAGGAGGATGGAAGCACACCCTGTTCTGCAAGAGATCCCAGGCAAGAGCCCCCCGCTGACTGCAGCTCCTCAAAACTGAAAAGAAGTTTGTCCAGCTTAAAACATTTCACATTTAGAGCAGCTATAACCTACAATCTGTTCCTGACAGGGACAGTTTATGCACTTAAATAAATAAATCACAGAGTCCTCAGGCAAACAACTGGAAGTTGGAGCCTTCAGCTCTGTTGGCACTGCGATGCAGCAGTCAGGAGTTGTCCAGGCTCCAGGAAATCCAGAAGGATTGGCCCCTCTGGTAGCCCAACAGACAGCACACATTACAGTGCTCTACTGCAAAAATGTAGATCAAAAACATAGAAATCTCACATATTACAAATCTTCCTTGGAAGCCTGGCCTTGCTGCTTGCATTAACAGCAACGTGTCAAATTGCAGAAATGCAAAATACACAAACAAGTCAGCAATGATTTCCTTTGAGGTTCATAAAGCACCAGGACTTACAGGAGTAAACAAAATAAGGTATAAATAAGGTCTCTAACTCTTTTTTGTACGTGTCATGCTGTACTTTGCATTAAGAGATTTATAAAAGTGGCTTCTTGATCTACAAAATGATGGTAGGTGCATCCAGAACATAAATACTATTCCAATTTAAGTGTAAAATGAAAAAGGTGTCTGCTCAGAAAGTCATTATTTCATATTTTCAGACAGCTGCCTGATTATTAGAAATACAGCATCATAATCCTGCCACAGAGCTCATCTGAAAGCTCTATGAAACCAGCTGTTCCATTCTGGGCACAACTTCCACCTACCACTCAGCTTTTAAAAAAACATTATTTGTGCTTTTCACCTTAAAATCATTTGAGCCTTTCACTGCAGTTTCTTACTCACTTGGCTTCATTTTTTCCTACTGCTCTGCCCACAGGCACATCAAAACCAGAAGAAATCCCTGGTGTAAGTTTAAATGTGTGATGCTTTAGGGTGTGAGTTTGTTGCATTTCCCTGAGATACCTGCACTGTAAGCAAGCTAAAAGCATCAGCATCATCCAACGTGACGCTGACATCGAGCCTAGGGATGTGTTAACTTTTAACGTACATATGAAAATCACTTCTTCTCTAATTGTGCTAAAATCAGTTGAACTCATGCAACTGCAAGTGAATGCAAGTCTGCCAGCTGAGGGAGGGCCCTGCACGCTGCAATGCAGCCAAGCTACAAACTACAACCAATGTTCACAGTGATGGCAGAACGTAAACCTGCCTTGAAAGTTGGAGGTATAAACAGCTTTTTCTTTTTTCCTCCTTCAGATTTCTTGTATATCCAAGACTTAAACAGCAACAAATGTCAGACTTAATCACAGATAGTGACCTGTTAAAGCCAACCATTAGGATCTATGCCATTTTACTATCAAAGGCAAAATGTTTGGCAGGGAACAGAGTATCTACACCTACCTGTGGGTAGTTCATTCAATAAAAAGCACTAAGATAATGAATCATATGCAGCTATCCCTTTAGAAGATAATTACACTTTACAAGTAGAGAGTTACACTTTAACACGAGGATCTTCACTGAGCATCACCTTTCAAAACTGTATCAACATCTGTTGAAAAAAACAAGTGTACTATACAAAGATATAAAAACAAATATAAAGGGAGTTACAGTATTATTTGAGTATAAGAGTAAAAAGGTCAAAAGAGTCAAAACAGTTTAAATCTGCTCTCCACTAAATATCCCAAGACAGACGGAAAATTTGATTTAATATGCTGTTACCCTTTTTTTCCTCCCAGTACATTTCACTTGGGTCTCTCAATATGCATTATGCTACATTTATATTCCTAGTTAAAGAGTCATAACTTCTTCAGAGCGAAGAAGCAGCAAATGCCTGCCATGAATCTGTGCAATGAAGTGCTCCTTAAAAAATCAAAAATGCATGAAATGATCCAGAGCTGAAAGCTGAAAATCATCCATGCCAACCTTCAAAATTACCATTGTGTTTACAAATGTCATAGGAGAATATGATTTTAGTTCCCAGGATTTCCTGTCTTCACAATGAGAAAAATATCTGATATTTAGCCAAGACTTTGTCTTGAGGCTTGTATACAGAGTCATGTCCACAGCATGTGAACATTTGGGTGAACACTTCCAAGGCACAGCACGCATGCCAGTGCAGCTAAGTGCTTCTACCCTGACCTGGCCTCTGTTATCCTGATGAATTTTCATTCAGTGAAATGAAGTAGGATTCTTGGGGTGGGACATCGCAACTGCTTAACTGCACACAAAAACACTCTGTAACAGCATAAAGGAACATGAAGCCGTACTTAACCTTTTTAAGTGGGCTTTTCCTGCAGCCATATTTCTCATAAAGTACAAAGAGGAGAGTAAGCCATACCCTTTATCCTTTTCTGCATGTACAGCACCACACCACCCAAAGCAAAACACTGCTAAATACGTATTAATTCACATGGTAATATAGAGTGAATAAGATGGAAGTACAAAGATAGTAGGACTCTTCTGTTACCTACAGCACTCTGCTAGCTGAGTGTTTTCCTGGGAAACAACCAACTGAATACCTGTAGAAAATTATATTCTGAATCTTTCCTTTTGTGGACCCTCCTTAAATGAATGGAATTTCAGACTTAAACCCTATAAAACTGCAGAATTAAAATTGAAAAACTAGGACCTTAACATTTCTGTGCAAATCAAGATGAATCTGAACATTTGTAAAACATGACCATCTTGGGAAATGAGAAATGTCTTTGGATATTTATTATGCCACAATTTAAAAACATTCTGAAATCTCAGTAGCTTGGGCCTGAGTTAGCTCCCAGTCAGATGGAAAGATTTTGTTTAAAGCTGTAAATCCTTCTAATGGTATTTAACTGTTTGAGTCATTGGAGAATTTCCTGTCGGAGTGACAAAGTGCGTAAATAAAAACTAAAGCATCTGAAATATCAAAGAGATCACAGACACCTTTGGCTTCAGTCTATAGGAAAAAGCTCAATTGCCTCATCTCAGTGCAGCGCCCAGCACACAACATCAGGGCAGAACACCAGACAGAGAAAGCTTTTTTGTGTGTGTTTACACAAACAAACCCAGTAGGGAGTGTAACTGACTAGGACAGTTTTCAAGATCCCTTCACAAAAGCGATCCCAGAAATGCCAAAAAGTGTAGCACATATTTAGTCTGAGACTGAATTGAGGAAAAAGCAATCACTTCTTTCAGGTGAACACTCCAAAGCTAATGGGAATGCCTTTTTATAAACGCCAAGGCAACTTTTAAAGATTGAAAATTAGAACTAGAAGTTATTTTTGCTGTTGTAGGTGTCACGGAGTTCCCTCTGGAGCTCACTCCGGGACAGTGGGCACAAACCCGGGGCAGCAGGAACAAAAGCCCCCCCCCCTTTTCTCTAGCGGCAATGCGGCGCGGCCCGGCCACGTGCGTTTAGGGAGACGGGGAAGGGAAGGGAGATTGCGATTAGGTCTAACAAAAAATAAGGGAGAAAAAAGGTGATCTGAGAACGAATGGCAGTTTAATAACCTAATAATGCTAAACAAACAACAAGAGAGTATCAACAAAGAGAATACCAAGTCCCCAATCTCACCGGTGGAGCTGTGGAAGGCAGGAAGCTCTGACCACGTTGTCTCCTCGCAGGGAGCCGGCCAGCAACCCCGTCCCCTTCCTCACTTCCCTTCCGGTGCCCCACCCCACATGAACATTAAGGCAGCCCACAGAAAAAAAAACTTGTCCCCTTTTTGTCCCATGATTAGCATGGTGTTCTGATGTGGAATACCAACACCAACCAAATTGCAAAACCATAACATAAGGAAACAAACATTTGGAGAATGGCAGAATGGGGTAAAATTTACCGTCACGTCAAGAAAGTTGAAATTTCACTCTCATGTTCTTGGTGTGGTTTCTGCTATAATTATTTGGACTAATTAAGCTTTTCCCTGACGAAAGCCTAGAAGTATATCACAAGAAGGACCAACTTACCCATGACCTTTTATTTGTCTTACTCAAGCATCTCCTCCTGACCAAAACTGACAATAAAATATTCAGCCAGACTACAGGTTTGAGCAGCTGGGTTGTTTCTAGGATCTCCTGCAATCATAAGCTTGGAACACACACTTGTCTTTTGACTAAGTGTCTTTACAGTGCAGTAAAACAACAGGTTTTCACATGGCTATTCCTCATTTACCTTGCTCTGAACTCATTCACAAACCATGCGGGATCAGTCCAGGGAGAAGGGGAGGAGAGGGAAAGGGGAATTCCACTGTCCTCTAAAATCAGGCTTCTTAGCCTAAAGTTCAACAGCAAATAGCTTCCCCACATTGCTAGACTCCGAGCATTTAAAGAACATCAGCTGACCTCATTATGAGCTCTAACATAGCCAAAGGAATTCACATATTCAAATATTCTCTTGAGTGATGAGAAATATGGAGCATAACTTCAGACTTCTGCTGTTAAACTCTCTATCATCAACCAGGGTAACAGTTCAATGCTGTTTTAGATGGAAGACTCATACTTTAAATAACTCAGCTCATTAAGGCTTGGATTCCCTACTACAATTAGCTAAATTCCAGTTTGGATCATGCTTCACCTTGGATCACTTAGGGATTCAGCCACTTAATGGTACTAACTCAGTTTGTCTACAGAGAAGCTGTTTTCTATAGCAACAATAAGCTGGGATTGCAACTGGATGTCAGGAAAGCACAAATCCCGCAGTTATCCTGTACCAACATCCTCTCCTTCCATCAGAACTGCAAGTTTTTAAACCAGACTCATGCAAGCTTGCATGACACACCTTGTGCATAACTGTTGGCAGCCATCAGGACAGCCAGTTGCTTCCTGTATAGACACTGTTCCATCAGTTTGGGTTTTTTGCCTCGCTAGAACAACATCCAGTGGTGAAAACTCACACAGCTGAAGCAACCACGCTGATATACTGCAGTCACTGGAGGTGCTCAAGAGCCACGGGTATGTGGCACTGGGGACGTGGTTAGTAAGTACAGTGAGGGTGGGCTGGGTTGGGCTCAGCTATCTCAGTGGTCTTTTCCAGCCTTGGGTGCAACTTGTAAGAGGGAATGAAGCAGCAAACTGCCCAGCACTGAGCTGCATTCTTCCGACATGTGGTATCAATGAAGTGCTGTATTTCCCTATCTTCTCTGGAACTATTATTCATCTAACCTAACTGAAACAGTAAGCCTGAACCTAGATATAAATCAGGATCATAGTCACCCGTGGTTCCTTATATATTCAGAAATACACTCTAGAGGGTATTTCAGTGCATCTAGAAATTCAAGGTCTCTGAAGGTCTTTGTATTTTCCAATGTCTGTTGGCCGCAGAAGTATGTGAAGTGATGGACATGGCCCAACGATCAGCACTGACAATCAGCTGCAAGTTAATATCTGCGGGTTGTTTGGTTTGTTTGCTTGTCTGTTTTATTTCCTACAACCATTCAGTTTGGAGAAAAGATGAGCAACTGCCAATAGAAGAGATAAGTGCACATTTTGGGACACAGAAGCAGAATTTTGTGATAACTGTCAGCCCAGAATATGTTGATGATGAAGTTGTCCTAACAGTGCATGCCAGTGATTTGACAAACCCTGCTCGGTATGACACAGTTTGTCTTCAATTTTTGGTATCTTTGATTCCCAGTTGGCTCTTAGGCAAAAAAAAAAAAAAAAGCCACCCAAACAACCTTGTCCTCATCTCATCCTTCCCATCCAGCTGCTGCCTCACAGAAGGGGTAAAATAAAAACTCTCTTGGACTAGCAGAGAGATTTACAATGGAGTAACTTAAGTAAGGATGGGAGACTGAAGGTGTTGGGGAAGACATCCAGGCTTTAGCTACAGGGCATGCATGCAGAATCACAAAACAAAGGCCAGTCAGAGAAATCAGAGCTTCGTCAGAATTAATGGGGTTGTTTCTACATGCCCACCCTATCTGCCAGTGTAAAACCTTCCAGTGAAAAAAAAGAAAGCTACAGATGGGTGGGGAGAATTGTTGGTGAAATTATTTGTGATATTTTTTGCTAATAATATGCTTAAAATCCTGGAGCAAGACTTAAAGTTAAGCAACTCACTCTGTGTAAGTAGACTTACAGAAGGGAACCATAAAGCTTATGGAAGGGAACTGTCAAGCTAATCCACAGCTAAAACAGAGTAGAGACGAATTGCAGGAGCTTGTTTACTTTGCAGAAGTGTGAGCTTTAACCACTGCTGAGCTCCTAGTACAAAAGTCTGAACCAATGCAACAAACCAACCCGTCCATGTTGTACAAAAGAATGTACTGACACCACCAGAATACAAAATTCAATGGCTAAAAATACCAGCAAAAATCATCCAGCCCTTCTCCATTGCTCCAGGACATGCTCAGCTCTTTGTGCCCCAGATATTTCACTAACCTTTTCTGAATCCCACAGTGAAGGCTTCAAAGCCCCTCCAAATGACATATCCAGTCATCCAACCATTAAAAAGCTTTTCTGTTGTAGAACTTGCATCTTTGTCATTGCAATTGAAGTCCCTTATTTCTGCACAGAGAACAGATTGTTTGCTTCCACTTTCTAAAAGCCTTTTATATACTCAAAGCCTGCTATCATATTATATATGAGCACCTTCAAAGAGCCAACAGAGTCAATGATTTCATTGGAAGCATCAGATTTTATGACTCGCAGTAAGTGATCACCATAACTCACACTCACATCTCCTGCCTGTAGAGGAGATCCTCCTTGCATCTACAAAGATGCAAGAAGAAAAGAGGCAAAGAAGGGGTAAAATAAATCCCATCTTACATTTGGGATGCTTAATTCCAGCCTTGAAGGCTGATTTGCCCACTTAACAGCTGTGCTCTTCAGAAGCAGTTGTTCCACAGTTATTTAGAGAGAAAGACAGGTTTTGTACTTGGTTGTTAACACAAAGAACAGCATAAACACACAAATGAACTCAGCTTTGCAGTGTTGTAATGGCTGATGAGGGAAGCCAAGGATCCTTCCACACTGTCAGCCTTCATTTCCAGAGACATACCTTTGGGGGTGATGGTAATGCTGCTCTTGTCATCTCTGGACTCACACAAGTACTCTCCCTCATCCTCAGCCCGGATCCCTCTTATTGTCAGGGTTCTTCTGACCCCTTCCTCATCAATCTGGAAACGTTTGCTGGGTTTGATCTCAACTGCATTCCTGCGCCACACCACCTTCCCTTTGGCATGGCTCACTTCACAGCTTAAAGTGACACTGCCTCCAATCTCAGCATTAACAGCTTCGAGCTTCTTGGTGAACTTCACTGGGATTTCTAAGATGCAGAGGAAAGAAAAGAACTATGAGAATGCACAAGTTAACAAACGTGTTCTACAAAACCAAATGAAAAACCCCATGAACGGACACACTCGGGGATCATGGCAGGCTGAAAGAAATCCAAAAGATAGAAATCTGGAGATATTATCAGCATGGAATTATATTATCATTCTATTTCTGCAATGTAAGAACAGCGCCTTAAAGAGACTTAAAGACTACCTTCCAGTGTCTCTAATCTTCTACCTAATGAGATGTGTGGTGGTTTTTTGCTGCTATTGTCGGTTGGTTGGGATTGTCTCTTATTGCTGGTTTTATTGTTCTGTTTTTTAGCATCAGAGTCTAATTTGCCTGACTACCATTAAAAATCTGTACAGATGGAAGAACCCCAGCAGCCACAGTTGTATTTCATGTCACTGGAGACACAGCCAATGGAATCAGAGATCTGGGAATGTGACACATTCAACCTGTTGACATGACCTGCTAGCAACCACTCCCATGCAGTAACAGCCAAAGGGAGCTGGTGGGGTGCATGCCAGCTGCAGATTTCTCCAGTGTGGGTGTCTGAAGGGACACAAACCCCATTCTACATCCTCCTCATCAGCTCTGACATGCTTAGCAGAGTCAGGAAGAGCTGAGGCTCTGAACACACCCTACCAACTGCTTTAGGAAGAGATAGAAACTGGGTGATGACAGTGAAGAGCAAACACCAGAAAAGAACCCATCATAGTCCCTGAGCTCTCAAGTGGCCAGCAGAGGACAAACTTGGATCTCTGGAGGCAAGAAGGTCTTTTCTGGTCTATGCTGGGGATGCTACAGCAGCTGCAACAGCAGTTCAAGCGTAAAGGTTGGAACAGCTTGTAGAATAGACCAATCTTCTTCACTTCATCCTCCCATAAGAAAAGAGCAGCTGTAAAAAAGGACACAACTTGCAGGCTTCTACCTCCTTACCTTTCACTTCTAGAATTCTAAAACTAACTGAGAAGTATTAATACACTGAGTATGGCCTAAGTAAGGCATATTTTCTATTCATTCTACTCCCAATCTCTTGGCCTCTTCATCTTGTACAACACTTTGCCACAGAACTGGGCAGTTCTGGGACACACAGCAGCAGAGAGGATTGTCTTAATCACCTTCCTCCTTATCTCTTTCTCTGCTCTTCAGAACATCCCATGCCTGCTTTCAGCTTCTGCTCACTGACACAGATCAGGTGATGAGGCATGCAAAGATGAACAAAATCTATATAGAAGTTCATTAGTCAAAAATATTCCACAGCCACATTTTCACCTCACTACCACTACATTAAAAAGGAGAATCCAATTAGTGGTGTGGGTCATTGATGTTGTTCCAGGGGGAATTGTGGCTGTTCCATGCCCACAGGGTAGAAGACAGACAGTCTTCCTCTAAGCCACATAAACAGCTGCTTAGTGTTCCCAAAGCGAATATCAGCTCTTCTGTTGAAACAAAGTGTCAAATCTAGGCAAGAAAGAACCTAGGAACTGAAGGAACCAAGAGGGTCCTTGAACACCAGTCCCATGGTTGCAAGTCACTATGCAAACATATTGAACCCAAAAGAACATCTGTCCTGCAGGCAACCAAAACCTGAGTTCCTTTTACTTAAGACCCACTGTGAAACATCAGAACACATAAACATGTGATAGTCAAACCACTGGCTGCCTTTTCATGACCCAGAACAGTACTCCTGGCTTCCTGATGGAAGGTTGGGAACATGCAGCCAAAGGGACAGGATCAAAGGCCTCCCTGAAATCTAGAAAGATTACATCCTTTTCCTTCATACACTGAGTCGGTGGCCTTATCATAGAACAAGATTTGATGACCAAGACTGGTTGCACACACGCTCCCTCACCGATGTTTAGGCCACCAGACTGTTTACCCGGGCAGAGCTTCAGCACACAGAGGCATTTTGACCAGAACCTTGTGCTGAACTCTAAAACTTACCCCCAGGCTTCCTGACTGTGTGGTACTGGCACGTCCTGTTTGGGATGGAATTCTCAAGGGAATGTGCTTGCCACGAGCCTTCTTAGACTGAAGCAAGAGATAGGTTGCCACAACTGGTCGTAATTCTGCTAGAAAACAAGAGGATGTAGATCTCTTCAGAAACATTGTCAGTACAAAGAAAATTTCTGCATGTCTGCCATATTTTCCCCTTGATGTGCAACCTTCACGTCTGATCACATTAGGGTAGTTTCAGGCCTCAGCTGATTCACACAATATGCCTGAGATAAAGAAGCAGACTATTCTCGTTTTTGCTTGAAAGTTAGTGTATTGTACAATTGCTGGAAGTGAAATCTAAAGCTGGTGCCAGAATCTCTCTACTGAAGTGAATGGCAAAGCTCCTACTAATTCAGTTTGTACAGCATTTCAGCTGGACTCCCATTTCTGGGGCCAAGTTTCAGCCCAGCTCCAAGGAGCATCGACATTCAGCTGGATTTTCAGCAGCTTTTTGACTACTATGAGAACCGTGGGTACAATGCTTGACAGACTCAGTGTAGTATAATAAGCTTGAATTACTTATCAGGCATTAGAAGTCCTTTGAATTAAGACTGTGATAATATCAGAGACTTGAACTGAAGAACTTTTTCCCCTTGTAGGTCGATCGTTCTCCTTATTCCCTGTACCTAAAAAAGAAGTAACAGTGACTCCACTATTGATCTTGCCTAGATAAAACTTACATTTTACATCTAGTCTTACTAAGGTTATATGGAAATCTTAACAATCCTTCAAATTCTACCACTTTCTATTTAACAGAAAGACAACTCAATTTCAAGAGACAACTTTCAGATTCAGGTTAAAGCCAGAGTACCCATCATGTTTTAAATCTCTTCTACACCTTGGAATGTCATTATTGACATTTATACAGCATCTCTAGAAGCACTCAGTTCAGCTTTTCTCATTTATTTTCTAAAGTTACTGGAATTAATTTATTTCCTGAAGTATTTGTGAACTGTAATTCCAAATTTGCTTGGTTGTCCTACCTGATGTGTTGATATTTTCCACCTATCAGTGAATCATTTCAAAGCAGGGAGTTAAGCCAGCATGTGACATCTGCTGTTCATCCATCAGTTTCTGTTTTGAGTCTGCCTGGACTTCCAGAGATTCATAAGGATTTCAGCATGGTAAAAAAATAACAAAAAGGCTGAGAAAACACAATTAAAGGAGAAAAAAGGAATAAATGTGAACTTCAGAAATGCAGTTATTAGGTAGACTATGAAGTTCTGCAGTGGTAACTTACCTCTGAAAGGTGTGAAATATTTCATGTTTGAGAATAAGTGAGTGTTAGAGTCTGTTAATACAGTAAGGTTATTTACTGTAGGAGTGGGCTTAAATACAGAGAATTACTGACATACGTTTATTACCTCTGACGTTAATGCTGATCTACTCTCTCTTCTCTTGTTGTGAAACACAGAAAGCTGTTACACAGTCTTCATCAAGGTGTCCCAGCTGCAAGAATAAGACCTATGCTGAGGAAACAGCTTTCAAGTCATCTCACAGCCCAATCTCACCGTGGTAGTGTTCTGCTGTGCAGCAGTCAATAATTAGCCATGATTTCAGATTCTTTTTTAAATAGTGTTATGGCTACATATTACAAGGAGTAAACAGAAAGAGTCATCCAACTTCAGCAACTAGTCCCTCTGTGGCAACAGGTCCTGAGTTCTGAATTCAAGTACAAAAGCCTGTCAGCAGATGAGACCTTTTACTAGAGCAGAAGTGACGCTTCTATCTCTTCTTGATTCCTACTTCCATGGCGTGCACAGCATGCTGTGCTGCATGCACAGCACAGCTGTTCTTCAGAGCAACAGTGGCACCCAGTGACCAACAGCAGCCATTGTCTGCAAATACACAGCAACTTCCCAGGATCTGCAGCAACAATCTCCCCACACACTCCACTGCACACAGACACTATGACCCTGATTAGACTCAAGCAGCAGACTTAAAACAAGTCAGAGTTTTAGATTCCAGGATATTTCAGGACCTATCATGTGTGAAATTCAGTTACACAACAGTGATTAGGTGCCTGCGTTTCAAGCAACTTTCAGATCACGGCCATGTAAAATAAAAACAAATTCAGTGCAGAAATAGCAATCCTGTACCTTAATACCTATAGGATTATCCATGTTATAGTGCATTCTGATTGAGTTCTAAAACTTTCTCATCCTAGATCACTTCAACAAGTTCCACCAGTTCAAGCAATGCAGTTCTGAGATCCTGTGTATGTCAGGCAGATAGAATTGAACAGTGCAGGAATAATCTCTGACAGCTTTAAGAGCTCCGTTCTGCTTACAAACTCTCAGTCCAAAACTATTCTCAGTTTTAAGGCAATGAACACCTGAAGCAGTTGGATCATCTGCCACTTGCTGCATTCTGCTTCTTGGCATCATGATTAGCACAAAGGGTTTTCTGCTGTCCTGCAGAGATGGACAAAGTCCTGCTTACAAATGGACCAAGTTTCAGTGTACAGCAGAGTTTGTACCAGACTAAAAAGCCACGTCATTCAATTCATGTGCTCAGGTTGTTATGCACTCCGAAAGGAAACAGAACTAACTGTTGGATTCTGAAGGCAATCTGTGGGGTCCTACATTACCTCCTGATTCTGGAAGAGGAAATTCTAATAGCAAATGCAGAACTTTGATCTTTGTAAACATGAGAAGAGCTGGCATTTAGGAACATTCATTTCAGGGAAATCAAATGATGTGTCTGTATTTTTACTACAGATAGTATAGGGAGCAGCCAGTTGAAGAACCAGATACAAAAAATCCAGCCCATTGGCAAGAAAATACTTCTCCTTAAATTCTGTATGCTATCATGGTACAGAATTAGGCTACAGTGCCACATAGGCCAACCAAGTGTAGAACCAAATCCACAAAATACTGGTAGACAAAGCAGCAAAAACAGGGACAATATTCAGCAGACAGGCCTTTCTACCCACAGCTCAGCATGTTCTGCCATCTGAAAAGCAAGGCCTCTTGTCAAGCTCAGCTATTTCCCTTCTCCGTGTATTCTAGCACCACTGATACCCACTGGTATCCTCCTGTAGAGTGCCATCATATTGTCATCATCCAAAGGAAAAACCCACACAGCAGAGCATACAGCACTACACCCATGCTCCAAATATCCGCCTGAAAAACAAAAAGACAAGCTTACAAACCTGAAGCACCTCAAATGGCTTCCTGACAGACTGGATTGTCTGCCCTTGCCAAAGCCCACATATAGCCCATGAAAAGCTGGCTCTTTCCCTCAGGAAAAAAAGCCTTATCGTCCCAGAGAAAGCATATAACCCTCATTCAATTGCCCTTCCACTCAGCTTAGAGCACTACTAAAACCAGCATCTTCACCTTAGCTCATCACACTGCTGCAGTTCCTTTTACAAGGATTTCACTGGCAAAAATGAAATCAAAGCCGTCACAAGGGATTTAGCACAGTTACGTGTTACTGGCTACGAGAGCTGTCAGCACAGTCACCTGTCTGGCTTTGCTGCTGTTCTATTTATGTATAGGCACAACAAGGTTCAGACACCTCACAGTGCAGTTCTCACTTTGACTGTAAAGAAAAAGGAGGCTTGAAAAGCAGCGTGTGGAAAACAAAGAAACAAGAATTAGAACAACAGTGGGGCCATGGCACTTGTAGGAATTGCTCCGCCTTTAACAGCGATTCAAGAAGGATGAGGGCATTCCAAACCAGACCAGTTTGGACAGATTAACAACTGCAAGTAGTGGGTTCCAAAATTCCAGACATGAAATCAAAGCTGGAAAAACTCTTTGCATTTACATCTCTCAATTTTTAGTACATTGTGCATTACAACGGAAACAATTCTTCACATACAACTTGGAAGCTAAAGACAAGTCTGACAAAACAGACTGCACAAAAATGATGGATAATTAACAGAGCAAATTGCTCTTTCAAAAACTTAGTAATAGAAAGAGATCTCTGAAGTTGCTGTTCTGTAGAGCACCAAAGCAGTCGCTTGAGGCAGTTCAGGATTAGCCAGAGACAAACCAGCCAGCTGTGAACTGAGACCAATTGCACTTTTCTAGTCTGTGGCCACTGACAGCTTCTGAGAGCTACCAAGCAATGCAACCTAGCAGAATTCAGAAGGGAAACCAAGAGAGCCTACCTGAGCTCCACTGCCTTTAAATGCTCTGTGGAGAGGGAAGGGAAAGAGGGGAAAACAAACACCGCTCTACATCCCTCTGAGCCAATAGACGCTTTGCCCTGGATTAGCTCTGGTGCTGCATAAGCTGGGCTTCCACAGAATGTGTTCAGGTGGTAATAAAGGCCTCCCTGGAATAACACAAAAAAGAGAGAGAAACGTTTGCTTTAACAGAGTTTATGTCTTCTGGTCATAACACTTCAGAAGCCTCAGAGGCTTCTTCTCCTGTGCATATTTTCATTCATCTTATATTTTGCTTTCATTCAATGTGACCTCTCTAGGCAAATATTGTCTAACACCATGAGTATCACATAAATGTGCAGATCTCAAGCTGCTCACTTATCTAGTACCCTTGGCATGATGCTTTATTTTCCTCAGCTGATCATCTAGATTGTGCCTATTGATTGTGCAACAACAGCCTGTTGGTCTCGATTACCTGTGAGAGACTCTAAATTTGGCCAGGAAAAATCATTTGAGGATAAGTAATTATCTGGGACTCAGTAAGTCTTCCCATGCTTTCATAACAGCAGAGATACACACACACACAAACTCGTGGAACCCCACTGCTTTGCACAATCCTGTGCACACTCACGTGTGTCATGCACTGATTTCCCAGCCAGTCCTCGTAGGGTCTCTTACTTAGGATGGGAGTGCAGGGGAGCAGCCAGAAGCTGTTTGCATTCCCTGCTGTCTGCTGGGCAGCTTTGCTGGAGATGCTTGGGTTGCTTTGTTTTTCCTTGGGAGGTGGGAAGGAGCTTTGGGTTGGAGGCACATCCCGTGCCAGAGCATCCCGATGGCACGTGTGTGGCACTGATCTGCAGCAGAGGAAGGGGAGGAGGTCCCAGCACAGCTCTGCACCATGCTCTGCCACACTGGGCAGCTTGTTCCTGGCTCAACAGCGCCATCAGACAAGAAGCAGGGAAGGAAATCAAGGATGGGGGGTACTATCAAACGCAGTTAGTGCATGCCTGTGCAAGACAAACAGACCCAGAGCTTGCAGGCTGTTCCTGCTTTTGTAGCATTTGTGTGCTGTAGCTGAGCAAAAGGTTCGGCTGCTTGAATCTTCTTCTGCAAGAGCCGCCTACCGGTAAATGTCTGCGGGGATGTACTCGGTGTGCACTTCTGAAGCCATTTGAGAACCTAGTCGTTCTTGCTGCAGGACCCCTGTCTTCTGTTAAAAGCTGAACGGTCCCCAGAGCACCTGTTTCCATCAGCTGCCATCATCCAAAACTGCCAGCCTTCTTACAGTCACCTGGCCCAAACATCCCTTTTGCTCTACACTTGATTCCTGCAAGAGATGGGAGCTCGGCACTCACACCATCCTTCCAACACCCCATCCCAGCAGCAAGGGATCACAGCGCTGGCACAGCTGAAACAAAAAGGGTGTGCGAGTTTCCTGTTAGCACTCAGTGTGAACAAATCTGAGCAACTCACTGAGCAACACCGTGAGCCCCCACTGACCTCAGCACAGGTCAATCTGTAACCCCAGCCTTCCCCTATCCATGTGCACACGCACACCCATTCACCACCCTCCCTGCTTTGCACACCCCCATGCACGCACTGCATCGTGTGCCCTCCTTTGCATTCACAGACGTGCGCAAACCACCCCTGGGAACACGTACGTGCCTACACCTTCCACAAACACCCCTTTGTGTGCACCTGTGTGCAACCCAACTCCTCAGCACACGCACGCGTTTGTGCCACCCTGTCCACGCACTCACCACGTGCCCTCCAGCACCCAAGGATTGTAGAGATGCTCCAGACTGTGCCAGAGATGGAATCTCAGAGTGCTGGGACATGATTGATCACTAAGGAAAACACTTGGAAGCATATTCAATCTGTGGAAGCTGAAATTACTGGGCACAGTTAGCTTTCCTATGGCTCAGCTGGAGGAGGCGGGTGCTCTCGTACATCTGAGACACTCGCACAATGTTGGGATCATTCTGATGGAAACTATGTCTTCAGATATCATGGTTAAAACCATCCAAGATGATCATGCAGAGCCTTAGCTCTTGAGCAGCACTTCTTCCCCACCCTTCACTACTCCAAGCAGCTCCAACAAACTTCTCAGAAGAAATCCAGGCCAGCACAGACCTGGCAGACCAGAACCAAGTGCAGCTGGTGGGACGGCAGTGCCCACTCCTTGCTTCCACCCTGCTCCAGCAGGTTAAGGAGTCTGAGCCTCACTGGCCTTTGACAGCTCAAGACTTTCAGCACCTCATGCCAACATTTCTCACTAAGATACACCTCAGGCATTGAATTCTCTTCTCACTACCTCCTCCCAGTCCTCCCCTAGGAACAGAAACCATTCAGATTCTACAGCAAACTACAGCATTTACCCTGCAAGAGCACACTGAACCACCTGCAACAATGAAACATGGTTTTGGAGAGTGGGTATGAAAACACACCTTTAGACAGCTGTCTCCCTGTAGCCAAAAGGAAACCAAGAAGGAAAAGAAAAGTCCAGCCTGAAACATGCCCATGCTACTAGCCCAGGTTTTTCACAGTCAATGCAGAATCCATCCTGTTCTTGAGGTAACAAATGACCAGTGGGTCTCCCTTTGCTCCACCCCTTCTCCTTCAAAGCCCGAAAAAGAAAGAATAAACAAGCAGAAGAAACCCAGACGTACCTTTCCACACACAGAGCAGAAAGTGGAACAGCAGTTGTCTCCTTCCTGAGACATGGTGGGGAGCATCCCAGAGGAAGCCCAAGTTCTTTGCTTCTCTCCACAGGGGAACTCTTGCACTCTTGGCAAGAGCTGCTTTGGTTCTTTCTTCAACTGCTTCCATCACCAGAATCTCCTTTGGAAAAGGAACCCTAGAGAAAGAATCAGCAAATGAAAAAGAATGAGCAATAACCACTTCCCCAGCATTCTTCTGACATGCAATTAATACTCTTGACTCGGGCAAGGTCTTAAAATCAGCTGGTTACAAGAACTGTCCCAAAATATATCCAGCTTCTGTACAGCTGCCGTTATTTCTGACAGCGAGTGTAATCACAGAATCATAGAATGGCCCGGGTTGGAAGGGACCTCAAGGATCATGAAGATCAATCACCTCCCTGTCCCTGCTGGCCATCCCCTCTTCTGATGGAGCCCAGGGGACCATTTGCTCTCTGAGCTGCAAGAGCACGCTGATGGCTCACGTTCTGTTTTTCATCCACCAGGACCCCCAGGTCCTTCTCTGCGGGGCTTCTCTTAAGGACTGCTCCTCCCAGGCTGTACAGATGCCTGGGATTCCTCCAGCCCAAGTGCAAAACCTTGCACTTTGCTGTGTTGAACCTCATTAGATTCACCTAGGCCAACCTCTCGGTTGAGCTCCCTCTGAATGGCATCCCTTCCTTCCACTGCGTCAGCCGCACCACTCAGCAAACAGCAGAGGGTGCACGCGATTGCATCATTGGTGTCACTGATAACCATGTAAAAAAGCACTGGTCCCAAAACAGACTCCTGCATGACACCACTTGTTATTGGCCTCCACATGGACATAGATCAGCTTGAACCTCTGATTAATCAGCTGAGGCAAGTGTTGGGTCAGCTGTGGGAGCACAGGTGAGAGTAATCTAGCTGTGCTCCCAGAAGGGGTGGACCTGGACTCCACCTCCTCTGAGACCTCATTTAAGGGCTGACCACCACTGAGGCAGCATCTCTTGGACATTGCTCCCCAGTTGAGACTGCCTCAGCTTTCTGGTCAAGGCATCAACGTTGGTGAGTTTTCCTTTGCTAAAAACCTTTGTCTATTTACCACCATCTTGGTTAACATCTTTTTATTAGCCACCCTTACAGAGATCATAAGGGTTTGGGCTTTCAAGCTCTCAGCAAGCATTTGGATCAGCCAGCTTCCTGCTGGGGAGCCCCCTGCATCACTGCTGCCTCCTCTGGTACTGTACCCGCAGATGCTTCAGAGCTCATTAGCATGGACTTCCTTCCTCCCCTCAGCAGCTGCTCCTGCACTCACCTTCATTCCTACTCAGATACCGGCCGCTTCCAGCACCAGCTGACCTGCAAGACACAGAAAGGAAAGGTGGGAGTCATGCAAACGCACAAGCCCAAGGCTGCATCACCACCACATATGGCAGCCTCGGGAAGTCAGCTGCAACTACAACCTTTGTCAGAATGGAAACAGGTACCATCAATTCAGTGTGACTTCTGAACTCATTGCCACCATCAGAAATAGGCACTGAAATCGCTCACTTCACTGCAGCTGGTTACATCCAAATACTTGCAGATGGCGTCATCTGCAAACTTGCTGAGGCTGCATTTGATTCCACTGTCCATGTTGCCTACAAAAATGTTAAATAACACCGGTCCCAACACCACCCTCCACCTGGAGACTGAGCTATTGACTGCTGCTCTCTGAGTGTGACCATCCAGACAGTTCCCTATCCTGCAACTGGTCCATCCATCAAAACCATTTTTCTCCACTTTGGTGAC
This sequence comes from Coturnix japonica, assembly GCF_054131305.1. NCBI lineage: Eukaryota > Metazoa > Chordata > Aves > Galliformes > Phasianidae > Coturnix > Coturnix japonica. The sequence goes on along the minus strand of NC_140691.1, from coordinate 8,057,887 downwards.
CAGGATGTCATGCTGGACGGGATCAAATGCTCTGCACAAGTCCAGGTAGATGATGTCAGTTGCTCTCCCATTATCCACTGATGCTGTTACTCCATCATGAAAGGCCACCAAGTTTGTCAGGCATGGCTTGACCTTGATGAAGCCATACTGGTTACCACCAATCACCTCATCTTTATTTTCCAAACTATGCCAAGGAGAACGAGACAGAACTCTACAATGTCGTGTCACTACAAACCTGTCTGAACCATTGGCTTCTCTGCATGCTCATCACTAGTTTCTCCTTAGCTTGTGTGCCCACAAACAATGTATGGGGAATGTCAGCCACAAATCTTACCTAGGGGACATCTTTCCTTCAAAATCCCTTGAACATCACACAATCCCTTTTACCTCTCCAGGTCTGCACTTATTTATGTCAGAATCAGACCGTATTTCTGTGCTGCTATATCCTTTTCCTTCTGAAGGGTCTGGATACAACTTGGATTAACATCAGGAGAAGAGTTCCTGCATAGAATCATAGATTTACCCAGGTTGGAAAAGACATTGAAGATCATCAAGTCCAACCACAGCCTAACCAGTACCCTAACTCTAAAAACCCTACACTAAATCATATCCCTGAGTACCACATCCAAAAGGCTCTTAAACACAACCAGGGATGGCGATTCAACCACCTCTCTGAGGAGCCTATTCCAGTACATAAAACCTCTAGTACCTAAATCTCTCTAAAAGAGCACAGGTATTAATCTGACCAGAAAGGTTCCTGTTTGTTCATAAAATGAGCCTTTTCCGCTCCATCTTGCATAGACCACTGGGCACAGGGTAGCTGGGAGACCACAGAAAAAGTGGTTCTGTGAGCAATAGGGAAACTACTGCCTAATCCAACTCCTCCAATCTCTGCACTCTGCCAGGAGGGACATGCCTAAATAGGGTGGCAGATACACACAGGAGATAAATATTTCCACTTCCCTCAGCCAACACTGCTCTGAATATCTATGGGACACGCAGTTGGATGAAAAGGCATTTGACAAAGAAGGAAAAGAAAGAGTTTAATCTGCTGTGTCATTCTCTCAGTAGCCAGAATAACTAACCCTCGCCAGTGTTAGTTCAAAGAATAGGCAGATTTTATCTCCTGACAAGAGCAGTAATTCAAAGAAGCTGGTATATGATCCAGTATCCTGCATATTCACTGCAGGCAGGCAAAGACATTATGAGATAAGGGAGATCTACACATCACTTGTTATGAACACCTCATAAAGATAAAACCACACACAAGAGGAGAGTTTATGAAGAGGACCACTCTTGGACTGCTTTCCAAGAGGCATCAATTAGTAACTCTCTTCGCTCATTTTTCACACTACTCTACAGTGTCCTCCTGAGCCCCCTTACTCCTGTTGCCAACTGCTGATGCAGGGAATCCTGAGGAACCAAGGATTCATAGTTGTTCCATCAGTAGTCCTTGGTCAGCTCTCCCTCCCTGCCTCTTCTGTTTTGATCCCACTAACCAAATTTTAGTTAGTCTGAAAAGAGGATGGAAACCTCCGCAGCAATTAGTTTCTAAATGTCTTGCAATGGGCAGCTTGTAGGAGCCCCATCTCAATGCCCACAGCACAGGAGGCAGGACTGCTTAGCCCATGCACTAGTGCATTTACCAGCACAGATGTAAGCCCAGATCTATGCACACCAAATACAGGCTCTCAGTTTGCACAAGGAGGCATCCATGGAGCTGAAGTATTAGGCAGATATTGTGGTGGGGCAGCAGTTATTGAGACGCCAGACAGAAAGGACACAGATAACGTGGCAACTCAGCTTTACCATTATGACTGATGATGGAACATCTAATTTCAATGCTCAAAAGAGAACTTCCATATAACTGGAAAGAATGAAATTCACAGGGGAAACCACACACAGACACACACAAAAGCAATACAAAGGAGATGAAGGATGGTTCACATACTAGTGATTCACTCTGAGACGCAAGCAAATGAAAGAGTATCCCCAACCATTTGCCTCCCCAAATGCTAAATATATAAACTCGTTGCAGTGATAGCTCTGCCAGACGTGAGTCATACACTGTAAAACCTTATGGGGTCAATCAGTTTAACGTCATAAATTCATTACACCAACAAAAACAGACCATCGTGTCCAGGCTGGTTCATTTCAGCTCTTCAAAGCTGTTGGTAAAACTGCCTGAGAGCTGAAATGCTTACCAGCAAAAGCTAAAAACTGTAAATCAAATGTAATAGGCTGGCTTTGTCTACTGTATAGAAATGATGTCTGAAAAAAAGAAAAGAAAAAAAAAAAAAAAAGAACCTAAACCAGAACAAATGGAATGGCTGCATAAAACAGCCAGTACTGAAACAGCAACCCAACCTGGTTGCAGAATGAGAGAGAAAATGAGAGTTCACCAAAGTCATGGGACAGGACACATGTTCATGTTCATGCTAACACTGAACCCAAGTGGCCACATGAGGACAGCATCTAGTAGGAAATCAGAAAAAAAGCATCCTTTCAGACGTCCCTTGGGAAGGTGGCATCTACCAGGGCACAGCAGACCCGTGTGTTCAGTAACCAGTCTGATGCTTCAGAGCCTGGTGATGAGCTACAAACTGGGGTTTAACCAATGCAACACATGGAGGGAAAATCTGTCTTGAGCATAAAGAAGAAAGAGAAAGGTATCCAAAAGGACTAACCAAGAAGTGCCCAAACTGCCCATGAAGCATTTCTTCCTGTGGTGCAAAATACCACAATAGGATTTATTTGCTCTTTCAGTTAAACATACCATGAACCTTTAGGATAGCTGATGTCTTGTCTTCAGCTGCTTGGCATGTGCATGTTCCCTGATTTTCATATTCTCACTAGTGAATAATCAGACTTCTCTTATTTCCCTGGGAAGTAATGCCCACTTCTTTTACTTTGACGGAGCTCCTTCCCATCCTAGAAAGGAAAATATCAAGTCAGATCTCCATTAGTCCTTCCATCTCTGCACTGAGCAAAGGGAACCTTCAGATCTATGCTTAATTCACCCACTCCCCTAGAATTAATGGAACTGTGCTTACTGGAACATATGCTGAAGCTTAAGCACAGTGCAGTGTTTTCAACATGTAGGAATGGCTATAGAACTTGCATAAATTCTGGCTGACCTATGACAGCTTAAAGCACTGCGGAGGACTGTTAACAAGCTCGTTTGGACATCACCTTGAATAAATGACGTTATCCCCAAGTAAGGGAAGGAACAGCTGAGCACCGCGGAGGTACACAAAGGGCCAGAGCAAATTCTCACACTGTCAGGTGCAAAGAAAACTCACATTTCACCCTAAAACCCAGTTCACAACAAGGCTACAAAATCCTGGCTGAGAATTTCTGTGTTAGAGTTGAAGCTCAAGACTGTACTGTACTCCAACCAACAACATTTTGTGCAGCAAGACCTCAGGAGTTCACAATAAACCCAAAACAAACTTCCATTTCTACTTGATAAATGAACTCAGGACATAATAACAAAGAGTGCTGATCTGGGCAAGTAAAAGAGCATAAAGAAAAGAGAGCAATGCAAAAGCTATCAAGCAAAAGCTCAGACTCGCATCCCTTGGAAGTGAAATTAAAGGCTCTCATTCATTTCCAGAGAAGTCAGAAAGGAAAATACCATTACATGCCATACCTTGAACCACTCGATGTCCACCTTGGGCCTGGACAGCTCACACTCAAATGTGACCCTGTCCTTCTGAGTGACGCTAATGTCTGCCAATGGTTTGCTGATTTTCACAGGCAATTCTGAGAAGTAGAAAGAAGAATGTGGATTTAGTTGGGAATGAGGTCTCTAGGAGCATCTGGCATAAGGAATAATGAAAGGCAGTGCCTACTCTCCATGCTTACTAGAACTTGTCATTAACAACAAAAAAAACTATTGTTTTGAGCCCATTATCATTACTTGTGCTAGGGACAATAACGTTCCAACAATCCTCTTGTTATTTGAGGGATACTCTGGTGGCAATGGCCCAGTGCATAACATTCTTTGCAGCTGGAAGGAAAGCTGGTTCTGCTGTTCAAGTAATCTGGGACAGGAGCAGATAATGACACCTTGCACCAACCAATACCTGTCACAGTCAGCCTCCCCGATGAATTCATGCCTTCTGCTTTAAAGGAAATGAGTCCTGCATCTTCAAGAGTCACAGAAGAAAGTGTCAAGGAATGTTTCTTCCCCTGGACACCCATCGTGATATTTGGTGCAGGCTTCAGCCGCACGCCGTCCTTCTGCCAAGTCCCTTCCACATCCTCATGGGACACCTCCACCGAAAAGGTGACAGTTCCCTTCTCAGGGAATTCCAGGGGCTGCAGACCTTTCACCAGCTTCATCTGCCACACTGAAAGACAATGGGGACAGGTTGGAGATCTCACACCAGCAGCTGAGAAATAGAATCATCAAAGGAATCAGAGAAAGGTTTAGGTTGGAAGGGACCTTTGAGATCACCCAGTTCCAACCCCCCTGCTGTCGGCAAGGATGCTTCCTTCTACACCAGATTGCACAAAGCCCCCATCCAGCCTGGCCTTGAATGCTTGAATAGCATCAGGACTTCCAAAACAAGTTACTTCCCTCTTCCTCTCCCAGGTACAGTATCTGCCAATTAAGCAACAGCCTTTGCAAAGAAGAAAACTTGCTCATAACCAGGTCCATGGGTGCTCTTAAATGGATCCTTCCAGATGGAAAAAACATTTCAGGTGGCCTCCTAGATTTTACCCCTTTTTGTGTTACACGCAAGACTGAAAAAAAAGTTACTTTTGCAAAGTTCTTCTTGTCATAAGGAAACAAACATTTGGGGAATGGCAGAACCAGGTAAAATTTTCCTTCACGTCAAGAAATTTGAAATATCACTCACATGTTCTTGGTGTGCTTTCTGCTATGATTATTTGGACTAATTAAGCTTTTCCCTGATGAAAGCCTAGAAGTATATCACAAGAAGGACCAACTTACCCATGACCTTTTATTTGTCTTACTCAAGCATCTTCTCCTGACCATAACTGACAATAAAAAATTCAGCCAGACTACAGGTTTGAGCAGCTGAGTTGTTTCTAGGATCTCCTGCAGTCTCAACCTTGGAACACACACTTGTCTTTTGAATAAGTGTCTCTTATAGTGCAGTAAAACAACAGGTTTTCACACGGCGATTCCTCATTTACCTTGATCTGAAATCATTCTCAAACCATGCAGGATCAGTCCAGGGAGAAGAGGAGGAGAGGGGAAGGGAAAGGGGAAGTCCATGGTCCTCTAAAATCAGGCTTGTTAGCCTAAAGCTCAACAGCAAATAGTAGTCCACTTCCCCACATTGCTAGACTCCGAGCATTTAAAGAACATCAGCTGACCTCATGATGAGCTCTAACACAGCCAAAGGAATTCAAATATTCAAATATTCCCTCAGGGGGAATTGTGGCTGTTCCATGCCCACAGAGTAGAAGACAGCCAGTCTTCCTCTCAGCCACATAAACAGCTGCTTAGTGCTCCCAAAGCGAATGCTCACCAGTTGTTTCCAACTTGAAGGTCATCTTCTGGCCAGCAGCCTCGCAGATGTATTCTCCAGCATCTTTCTTCTCCAGCTGCTCCACAACCAGACGCCGTGTTTTGTCCACAGATTCCAGTCTGAACTTTCTGGAGGAGGCAAGCAGTCTTCCATCCTTGTACCATTTTACTTCGGTTGGATCCTGTGCTACTTCACAGCTGAGGGAGGCACTTGCTGCCAGGGCAGCACTCACCTCTTTCTGCACCTGCTCCTGGTTTATAAACACAGGTTTTGGCTCTGAGGGAAAAAAAGAAAAACAGAAGGACTGAAATGAGACCATCTTGCAGGTTTGTATGTGCAGGTTGGAACAGGTTTAGGTTACCACTTGTGCCCAAACTAATAGCCTTCACTAGAGAATATGAGCTCTTCTGTTGAAACAAAGTGTCAAATCTAGGCAAGAAAGAACCTAGGAACTGAAGGAACCAAGAGGGTCCTTGAACACCAGTCCCATGGTTGCAAGTCACTATGCAAACATATTTAACCCAAAAGAACATCTGACCTGCAGGCAACCAAAACCTGAGTTCCTTTTGCTTAAGACCCACTGTGAAACATCAAAACACATAAACATGTGATAGTCAAACCACTGGCTGCCTTTTCATGACACAGAACAGTACTCCTGGCTTCCTGAACAGACTCCTCATGGCCTCTACCATTGCCACAACTGTGACTGTCAAAGGCACAAAGGAAATATGCTCACCAACGCAGTCCTTTGTTCTTTGTGTGTGATTTGCAGATATCTATCTTACTTTGAGCTCTGGGAATAGTCAGCTCTACCAGGTCTCTTACTGTGAGTAGCAGACTCACCTATCCAGATGCAGCCTCCAACATAAAGGCATAGTAAAAAGGCAGTGTACTACTAGGAGAAGTTCCTGCTTCTCCTGCCATGAAAGGCTGCACGTAGAACATGCACTCCAGCCTCACTGCACATACTTACCTCAGTCAAATGTTTAGGTGAACAAGAATTACAGTTTGGGATCTCAGGCACAGGAGAGATTTGAATAATATTTTGAATATTGCTTCCATTGTACATATATCAGTAATTATTATTCTACAGACTGACTGAAACAGGTCTTTGTGCCATACTGAAACCAAATACTTGCTACAAACCCAGGCAATCAAGTATAGGGAAAAAACCTCAGCACAGACTACTGCACCTGGATCACTGTATAATAGAAACTAGATTTTACTTTACTGTTCTCTGCTGTATTTCAGACAACACCTGTCTTACCTGTGACATGAATCTTGAAGGTGAGTTTCTGGCCAGCAGCCTCGCAGCTGTACTCCCCTGCATCTTTCTTCTCCACCTGGCTCACCACCAGCCGACGCTGTTTGCCCTCTGACTCAGCCTTGAACTTCTTGCTCGAGGTGATCAGTTTCCCCTCCTTGTACCACTTCACCTCCGTCTTCTCCTGGGCCACCTCGCAGCTCAGCGTGGCATTTTCTGTTGGTGCAGCCTTCACCTCCTTCTGCACCTTCTGCTTGTTGATAAAGGCATCCTCTGCTTCTGGAATTGAAGGCAAATGGGCACATATAAGACATGAATCTTTTCTACACAGCCTTCCCCAAATGCCCATATTAGTCTTTGGACTGTACCGTTGAGGACAGCTTTCCCACTCACATTTCCTGACAGTGCTATGAACTGAATGCCAACATCTGAACTATATCAATTGCCAGTGAAGAACTTCCTCCCTGCCAGACCAAAACAGCTTAGATAGCCCTAAACTTGTTTTCATTTCCACCAGTATCATGTTCCAAAATCTTCAAAAAGAAAAAAACACCCCTTTCCCCACTGTCCAGCAGCACACCAGAATACGCAGTCATTGAAAAGTCTGTTTCATACAAGGGGACAGGCATTACATTGTCCAAACAAGCTGACAGCTGTAAGTTGCTTTGCCAGCAAAAGCCAGGTGAGGGTCAAGGTTAAATTCTGTTTGTGATTAAGTCATAGTGAGGAAATGTATTTTTCTCACCTACTTATTTCTGAAAACAGTTCTAATATCTCCTGAGTTTTCAGAGGCAGTAATAAAATGGTTTCCTCTATGGAATCATAGAACGGTTTGGGTATAGAAGGAAGCTTTAAAGATCATCCAGTCCAACCTCTTGCCATGGTCAGGGACATCATTCACTAAATGAGGCTGCCCAGGGTCCCCATCCAGCCTGGCCTTGGACACTCCAATGATGAGTCACCCACAACCTTCACTGGACAATCTGTTCCAGTGTATCACCACCCTCATCATAAAGAACTTTTCTCATGTCCAAACTGAGTCTACCCTCTTCACTTTTGAAACCATTGCCCCTTCTTATGTTGCTATAGACCCTGGTAAAAAGCCTTTTTCCACTTTCACATCAGACTCTCCTAATAAATAGAACGCCTGTCTTCCTCCATTTCTGGAAAGAAAAGCACCAGCTTGAAGCCTTTCTATTTTTAAGCATTTCTTTTGTACCTGCTATAGAGAAGAAAACAAAAGAAAATACGGGAAAACCTTCATGGTTGCAGGTTTCTTTAATTTAATGGAAACCACCAATGCTGCCTTCTAGCATTGTGACCAAATGCTGTCTTTGAGACTATTTAGGAAGAAGCATTTGCAGGGGTGTGCTTGTGCCCTGAAGATATCTTTAATATTCTTTAATTTCCCCTGTAATTATTGACTTTTTTGCTATCATTGCATCTACTTGAGATCCCCAGGGAAACTCCCCAGTTATTTCCAGCCTGTCTTAAGCTGAGGCTACCCATGTCCTCTGTGTTCATACCTTCAGAAGGCAAACAGAAAAGTACACGAATTAAACAAAACTTAAGCACCGTCTACATCACTGAATGCTGGGGTGGAATGTGTCAAGCTTTCCCCTCCTTCTTTGTTGGGGGGTTACAATACAGTTCAAACAATTTCTCTCACCCGTTACATCAATCCTGAAGATGAGTTTCAGGCCAGCAGCCTCGCAGCTGTACTCCCCTGCACCTTTCTTCTCCACCTGGCTCACCACCAGCCGACGCTGTTTGCCCTCTGACTCCACCTTGAACTTCTTGCTCGAGGTGATCAGTTTCCCCTCCTTGTACCACTTCACCTCCGTCTTCTCCTGGGCCACCTCGCAGCTCAGCGTGGCATTTTCTGTTGGTGCAGCCTTCATCTCCTTCTGCACTTTCTGCTTGTTGATAAAGGCATCCTCTGCTTCTGGAATTGGAAAACATTGGGTAAAATAGACATTAGATATGAACAGCTTGTGACTGGAAGACATTAAAAGTTGCTTCTATGTTGTATTGGGCCATTTCCCGGAGCAACACTGCTTCACAGTGTTTATCACACATTATAATGCATCTCAGCACAGTCCCTATGGTCATCCCATCCCGTTGGGTAGTATTTACTATCAGCTGGGACTCCTAATTTTCAGATTTCTTCGAATGAAGACAATGACAGATCTTCATCTGTGTGTCTTTTTGATATTGCTCCACTCTACACTGGAGATCAGCCAAATACAGCTCAATTATGAAGACCTCAAAATCAGGAAACCATAGAAAATTCAGAGCAGAAAACCATTTTTTGACTCTACCCAATGGCAATGATATAGCCCTTAATATGGTGAATAAATACTTGGCCTACATTGCATTTTGTAGCTCAGTTTTATGCATAAATCATGGTTTTCTACTCTCAGCAACCCCAGATTCTTCAGAGAACTGGCTGAGGTCATCTCCTCTTAATACCTAACACATATAGAAGAAAGCGTTTAAAGCCCACCTTACCATTTGTGTCAACAAATAGAGTTAGCATCAGAAAGATATCAAGTGTAATTAGTTAAGCATACACACTTCAGTTAAGGTGATTCAGTTAATCACCTTGCTAAGTCGGATCGATTAATGGCTTCATCTGAAGAAAAAAAGAGAAAGTGGTTTACATCCTGACTCAGGCTTATTCAGCACAGCATGAAGATACAGTTAGAACTGATTGTAATGTCTCTGCTCATTACATTTGGGTGATCGAGTTTCACCTCTGGAGGTACTCACATACAAACATCTGCTTGATTCTCCTGTGTAAGGAAAGAGTAAGTTCTATGCAGACAGTTCTTATTTCTTTTAATCAATTCTGTATTCTGCACATGTTCTTCTGAAGCTAAAATGAAGGCAGCTAAGTAACGTGTTTGCAATACATGAACAAACCTGTTCAACACCTTGTCTCTAAGCTAACAAGCAGCGTTTGATGAGCACATCAGTATTTCATGCCCTTCATTCCATCCAGACAGAACCTGCCTGAGGAGCAAGCTGATGGCTGTCAGCTACAGGCAGACCTAGCTTAGTATTGCAGTTCTTAGAGCAACAACTGTTGCTTTCAGTCACTGAATATACCAAGGCCAATTGCTATGACAGGCACATTTATGGCATCAGTGAACAAATAATGCGTTAAAAATTGTAATAGACAGGAGCCATGTATTCTTTTAAAACTAGGTGACCAAAGAAGAACAGTCCCTCTAGAGTCAAGCTGTTAAGAACTAATAGCATCAATCAGTATCACGTAGATAGATTACTTCCCAGACCTAAGACCATCTTGTGACCATTTGGTGCTATTAATTAAGCCCTCTTGATGGCTTTTTTGTCTGAGCCATGTGACATTTTGTGATAGGAGTTACTGCTAGTGTTCCCTTAACCCTACACCAAAGTAGGAGGTATCCATTCTCAGGGAATCATGCAGGCTTCCTCTGTATTTGATGCTCACAGACAGCTCTTAGCTTAGCTCTCATCCAATAATGTTCATCAAACAGTTCAACTTGTCCTTTGGGGATGCCTTTGTTCTGCATCAACCAGTTCCAAAGGAGTCTTCTTGGCTTGTTTTAGATCAGTTTTTCAACAGATAAAGCCAGGGTCTTTGAATTACAAAGTGAAATTGCAGAATGCATGATTCTCAACCCAACAGAACGGGAGGTGGGATGCAGGGTGAATACCTGAGCCAACACCACCTGCAAGCAATCCTTCAATATCTTAGGATTCTCTAGCCATCCCAAATCCAGTGTTGTGCTTGATCTATCATCTCTGCTGAGTTTTTAGCTAGCTGATGGTGAGCATCATGGTGGTGATGGGTGAGCAGTCAGACTAGAGGGTCTTAATCAACCTTAAGGATCCTGTGATCAGAGGAACGTGAATGTGCTGTTAAAGGTCACAAGTGCTGCACTGCAGCATGAGCATACACAGCGACAGGCTTTCAGTAGAGCTTCAGTTCATAAATGAGGACTGGGTTATGGAAAAGAGGCTCAAGATACACACCAGAAAACACATCTTAACGCCAGGTTCTGTGAATGCAGCCAGCTGAATTTCACAGATATTGAATTTCAATGACAATTTCTTGTGTTATTTTACCCTCCAGCTCCACCCTGAACAGGAACATGTCAGTGACAAGCATTACTCCTCCAGGCTTGACCTGACAGTGCTTTACTTGTACTATGAGCTAATGCCAGGAAGAGCAGGAAAAGAGTTTCATCCACGTGCCTTCTCCTTCCTTAGTAAAACCAGTGTGAAACTGCAGCCACGTCAGGCTGAAGGAGACGTCTCAGATGTCCTGCCTGGATGCAGGAGCTCACGTGTCAGAGGATGTCTGGCACGTCAAGTCTCATGGCAGTGCAGTGCATGACAAACTGCAACAACACTTTCCTGTGGGCTCCTTTGGGCACGAGGCCCAGCGGGTGACACACCTCTGGCTGCAGCTCTTCAGAGCCTCCCAGCAGCCACGTGATGCCCATGGGAGAGACACAGCTGACCCGCACAGCAGATGATTTACCAGCTCGCTCTGATTTACAGCAAGAGAAGATACAAGTGGCGATGCTGAATGGTGAAATACTGCGAGTGTGTGGCATGGGTATAAGATTGGTGAGCCTGAGGATGTTCAAAGTCAGGCTGGACAGGGCTCAGAGCACCTGATGGAGCTGCGGTGCCCCTGTTCATTGTGGGGGAATCCAACTAGCTGACCCTTAAGGGTCTCTTCCCTATCTATGAGATACACAAAAGCTGATTCTGCAGTAACCAAGCTACCAACAGCAGTTGCTTGTCTTACAGCTTGCCAACACAGATTTTAAAATAACAGCATTGATTACTCATTTGATAGTCACATTACAGTGCAAAGCACATGGAAACGTCCACCAGCTAATTCAATTAATTCTGGGGGCAGACCTGCCAGTATGAAATATTATGCTAACATGACAAAGAGAGAGAAGAAAAGCAAAATTAAGACTAGCTGACAAGCCTTGGCAGGAAGTTCTGCTCTCCATCAATTTAGTCCCATTATTCAGTTCTGTTTGGAGCTGTCTCCATGCCTCTCTGCAGTTCGTTCTTTGAGAAGAAGCAATTAAGTAAGCTCTCCAATGCCAAAGTGCATACACTACTCTAGGGCTTTGTTGTTTCTCCATGGACCAACAAGGGTGACAAGCCAGCAGAATATGATGAAGAACCTCATGCATACTCAGTGTAAAAAAGAAAAAGGCAATTGTTGCTGGGAAGAAGGTGCATTTGCATTTGTGTCATCTGCAGAGGGTACTGCAGAAATGGAAAGTCTTCCACTGGAGCAAACAAAGGGCTCTCATTTATTGCAATCAAGGCCCAGCGTGTGGATCTCAGAGATCAAACCTACACCCTGAAGCAAAACAGACTTTCCCTGCGTGGGAAAGTTCAGTTTCTCTCTACATCTGTGTAAGAAAAAGCCCACCATGGAATGACAGCTAAGTAAACATCCCTGTGACTCTTCACAGGTCTCTTCTACGTTTGGGATCACTGCTACAAAAAGAGCTGTTGACATCATCTCTCGTGGCCACCCTGAGAAAAGAGCAGGAAGGCTGGGATGCTCTTTTTCCTATCTTTCCCTAGATTTCCTCTATATTCATTTTAAGGACGAATCACAGGACAGAACACAGAAATCAAATGGCTCTACAAAGCAGACTGGCCAGTTCAAGTCAAAACAGCCACTGAAAACACCCCAGATGCTGTCTGACAACAGCTGGACTGTCGGGGAGTCAGGTGAATGCAGTCTGCTGGCCCTGGGCAGGAACAGGACAGCCCAGACTGTCACATACCTTTCAGTGAAAGCTGATAGAGCATTTTATCCCCCTCAGAGATGCACTGACAACTTCCAGCATCATCCATTGAGACGCTGTGAATTTTCAGGGTGTGTTTCTTCCCCACAACGTGCAGTTCCTATTTTTCACTGGCCTTGAGCTCCTTCCCATCCTTCATCCACTCCACAGTAGCGCCCGTGTCTGAAAGCTCAGCCTGCAGTTTGGCTTCCTCACGCAGCCGAGCGGAGATCTTTTCTACATCTTTGCTCTTATTGGTAAATCTCACTGCAGCACCTGTCAGGAGCAAAGGCCTCGTTATTTCAATTGATATCAGGCTAACGTGGTCAATGTTTGCTGCAAGGTCTCTGAAAAAGTTCTGCTAATTTCAGATTCCTGCTAATCAGATTCCTGAAGCAATCTGGTTCAGATACCAAGCAGCTGGGTAGATTGGCTTACCCTACACTCCGTGCTATCATGTTTAGGTCATTACTCACGTCAGTCCAATTTCAGGTATTTGGTACAGTCAGTGAATGCCTGCAGCCCCAGTTCTAATCATCAGATCACAGCAACTATGCATTGACTGTAAGAGGAAAGGAGAAGGATCAAAGCAAATACCTCTCACTCTCATCTTGGTGCTGACATCAACATTTTCGGCAACAAATTTCACTTCTGCTCCATCATCGTTCTTGGGGACGTTCTTTACGATTAGGCTGTGAGTAGTTTGGGTTCTCTTGATGATGCAGGTCTCGCTTTCCTGTAAGACTTTACCACTGAGGTACCAAGTGCCGCAACACGTTGTTGTAAGGTCAATAGTAAACATGGCATCCACTCCAGGTACAGCTTCACCAGTTGTTAGGGGGGATTTCACAGCCAGGACTGGGTCTGAGGAAGAACATGAATGTCTTAATGCTCTTTAGATGCAAGTCTGGTATCTCATTTAGAGATGGAAGATTAAATCATAGGTACATTTCTACTTCTCCCTTTGCATGAATGCTGGAAGAAGCACTTCTGTGCTTAAGATCTGTTACAGAAAGTTCTGCCTCTTGCACATGTGAGATATCAAAAGATAAGGATATTCATGTCTCTGTCACAGAAACATAACTCGTATCACTTTAGTGGTAGCTGGAGGTTGATATGAGATAGGAGAATTAGGAATAAAGGAAAGCCTTTGGTGTGTTAATGCACTACTATCCTTAAAGTCAAAGGAAACATCTTTAGGGAACCAACACAGCTGCTCAGCACACATTGACCTATTTCCATTGGGGTTTTTGAGCTGACCAAGGTGCACGCTCCCTGGGAATTCCAGAGACGGGCTCTGTCCATGCGCATTGACTGCAGACACTCGGAACTGATCATCAGCCTCTTCAGACAGATTGCTCACCGTGAACTCTGGGACGGGGACATGAGACTCGTGGCACCTCACCCAGGTGAAGCCAGTTAGTTTCTTGCGTTCCACAATGTAGCCATCGACTGGAATGGGGCGGTGCATCTTCGGAGGGGACCATGCCAGCGTCACTGAGGTTTCTGTTTTATTTTTCACCACGGGGTCAGCTGGGGGCTGGGTGGGAGGTTTTCTGGGAGCTGAACAGAAATAAATTTCAGAAATATTAGCATAAGGTCATGTAGGCTGGAAAAGACCTACAAAGACCTTCAAGATCAGCAGACTCAACTTTCAGCATGACCTACTGAGTCCCACCATTAACTACTGTGGTACCTGAGGACATACATGACAAGCTTATTCCTGCAGGTATTTGCATAGTGAATATATTCACCCTCTGGTTGCTTTGGAACATTTTAGAGGTTAAAATCCCATCAGACTTTTCACTATGTGCAGCCACTGATACAGGCAGGAGGCTGGGAATTACCTGATGGGCTCTAGTTACAGACTACTGACACAGTAAAGGATTGATTTCATTTAATTTTGGCCATCAGAAAGTTTGGTGTCTGGTTTAAGTCACCCGTCTAGACTCCAATTATAATCATATGGAGAACAGCACATTCAGGAGAACTCATCTAATCTTAATAAACCTGAATGAAATCACAGAATCATAGGATCATGGGAGGGCTTGGGTTGGAAGAAACCTTCAAGATCATTAAGTTCTAAACACCCTGCCATGGGCTGGCTGCCCACTAACCAGCTCAGGCTGCCCATCACCCATCCAACCTCGCCTTCAACACCAAGAACAGGCACCCACAGCTTCTCTGGGCAGCCTGAAATGGAAGCAATGAGCCACATGTTGAAGATACTCAAATATTCATGACTGTAGAGAGAGCCAAATACTCCATACATATTGCCTGCCTGGTCAATGGCATTAAAATGCCAACAACAGACTCATCCAGCTGATTGAAAACGGTGTGAACATGGCATACAGGATTCTTCCAGCAGCTAGTTAGATCTGCAAAGAGTAAAAATAGGAAATCTCAATGCGATACAATTTTCCCTCATAACATAAACAGACACATAACTGCTTTGGGGTGCACTGTTACCAGCCTGTCAGTTGCTGTTGGTCAGTGCTAGATGCCAAAGGCCCCACTAACATGGCATGAAGCCGAAAGCGAGACGCTGGAATCAGATCTCCTGACCTTACCATCAGAAATCGAGATGTCATATTTTGCTCAGAGGTGCCTGCTTGTAGGAGGGACAGCTTCCGAGCTTTTTCTGCTCCAGGAACCAGCTCGAGCTTCAGGATTTAAACAGCAGTCAGAAATTAAACTGAGCTTTGTCACCTCCATCAAATAGAAGGAGTGGTTGGGTGGTACAGCTTTCCAAATCACTTAGAAACTGTCACAACAATCAGATGCCTACCTTTAATTTTTAACTTGTTAATACATAGAGGTTAATAGCATCAGAATGCCCCAAGCACTTCAGATAACAGGACAGCTGTAAACCCTTCTTTAAGGATTCCTTTGTTTAACCACTGAGTAACTGTAATTCAGTGGTGCTGGTGGGAGAAGGGAAGTCCTAATCTTCCCAGATGGTGAATAGAGTTGATGTTCACATGCAGACTGGTGCTGCAGCAGAGCCAGAAACCACTCATTTGGGAAACACAGCACCAAGAAATTAATGTGAATAGCTTCATAAAATCAGGCAGCTTCACCCAAATTTCATGGCAGGTCCATTATTCTTCCTATTTTCAGGAAGAAATGTTTTCCCTTATTCTTGTAGTTTCATTTTCTTTTCCTTTCCAGCAAGCAGCTTTGTAGCTTACAAATTGTTTTCTAATCACCTCCTGGTGTGGACAAATCACTAACCCTGTGTAAAACATCAAACAACCTCCCTGGGCAGCCTGTTCCAGGGCCTAACCATTCTCCTAGTGAAGAACTTCCCCCTAACATCCGACCTAAATCTTCCCTCCTTCAACTTAAAACCATTTCCCCTAGTCCTGCTATTGTCAGCCCTTTCCAAGAGTTTACTCCCCTCCTGGGAGTAAGTTCCCTTCAGGTATTGAAAGGCTGCAATGAGGTCACCCCGCAACCTTCTCTTCTCCAGGCTGAACAAACCCAACTCTCTCAGCCTGTCCTCATAGGGGAGGTGCTCCAGCCCCCTGATCATCTTCGTGGCCCTCCTCTGGACCCTTTCCAAAATCTCCATGTCTTTCTTGTACTGAGGGCTCCACACCTGGACACAGTACTCCAGATGGGGCCTCACAAGAGCAGAGTAGAGAGGGACGATCACCTCCCTATCCCTGCTGACCACCCCTCTCCTGATGGAGCCCAGGATCCCTTTTGCTTTCCGAGCTGCCAGAGCGCCCTGCTGGCTCATGTTAGGTTTCTCATCTATCAGGACCCCTAGGTCTTTTTCAGCCGAGCTGCTCTCAAGGACAACTCCTCCCAGCCTGTACAGGTGCCTGGGGTTCTTCCGGCCCAAGTGCAAAACCTTGCACTTTGCCGTGTTGAACCTCATTAGGTTCACCCGAGCCCAGCTTTCCAGCCTGTCGAGGTCTCTCTGAATGGCATCCGTTCCCTCCACCGTATCGACTGCACCACTCAGCTTGGTGTCATCAGCAAACTTGCTGAGGGTGCACTCCATTCCCTCATCGATGTCATTAATAAAGATGTTAAAGAGCACCGGTCCCAAGACAGACCCTTGAGGGACGCCGCTCGTTACCGGCCTCCACCTGGACATAGAGCCATTGACCACCACCCTCTGTCTGCGGCCTTTCAACCAATTGCTTATCCATCGAGTTGTCCACCCATCAAATCCACTTCCCTCCAATTTGGAGATGAGGATGTGGTGGGGGACCATGTCAGAGGCCTTGCTCAGGTCCAGGTAAATGACATCGGTCGCCCTCCCTTCGTCCACCAACACCGTCACTCCATCATAGAAGGCCACAAGATTAGTTAAGCATGACCTTCCCCTGGTGAAGCCGTGCTGGCTGTCTCGGATCACATGCTCGCTCTTTATGTGATCAAGCATGTTGTCCAGGAGGACCTGTTCCACCATCTTCCCAGGCACGGAGGTGAGAGTCACCGGCCTGTAGTTACCCGGGTCCTCCCTGCTCCCCTTCTTGTAAATGGGAGTGACGTGACCCTTCCTCCAATCATCCGGGACCTCACCTGACAGCCACGACTTCTCAAATATGATGGAGAGCGGCTCAGCAACCACCTCAGCCAGCTCCTTCAGGACCCTGGGATGCACGCCATCTGGCCCCATAGGCTTGTACTCATTCAGTCTAAGGAGGCACTCTCGGACTTGCTCTACCCTTACAGTGGGGAGGGATTTACCTCCTTGGTCCCCACATTGAGGTTTGGGGATGCAGGGCTTAGGGACATGAAAAAGACTAGAATCCTGGCAACCAGTGAAGACCGAGGTGAAGAACTCATTCAGCACCTCAGCTTTCTCTTCATCTGTTGAAGCCAGTTCTCCTTTTAAATTAACCAAAGTAGGTACGCCCATTTTGGCCTGTCTCTTCTGGCCAATGTACCTGTAGAAGGTTTTCTTATTGTTTTTCACGTCCCTCACCAAGTTCAGTTCTGCCTGCGCCTTGGCTTCCCTGATCCCACGTCTGCAAGTCCGGACGGCATCCCTGTATTCTTCCCAGGTGACACGGCCTTGTTTACAGAGCTTGTACGCAAAGCCAAAATCTCAGATTACTTTTGGAGTTATCAGATCGCATGTGCAAACACTCATTGGTCAGGTCCTGTAGAGGTAACTGATTACCTCCTTAGACAGGTTTGATGTTTTACACAGGTTTCCATGCAATGCAGAGATACATTGTGTTGAGGCCAACACCAGGGCCTACAAACCCTTCACAGAATGAAGGAAAGCAGTAAAACTCCCGAACACCGCACTGATTTCCAAGCCTTGGTACCCCCAGAGAGATGGAAGGGAGGGCTTTCAGTATAGCATTGTATCATCTGTTATAAGTCATTAACTGAAATTTCAATATCTGACATAGACATTAAAACATTTTAAATGAGGAGTGTGCATCTCTGTAGGAAAAACAAAGATACAGTATTACACATAAAATACAAGATAAATCACCAGCAGCAATAATAAAAGACAGGCTGAAACTCTCAAGTTGACACTGAACATGACACTTCTTCAAAACAATGGCTCTGTTTTATAAATGACAAATTAGCCATTGCACCTGTCTGCTGGGATTAATACCAACTTGGTAACTGTTGTTCTGAGCTCATTACTATATCCAAAGTCTTTGCAAAACAGGCTGTCTTGTTCTACTCTCAAAATAAAATCAGTCAATCTATACATGAATCTGAAAACATATGAACCAGAGCAATTCCAAGTCCCTTTACCTTCAAACACTTATCCTGGATGTTGGTTCTTCCACTGGACTAAGGCTACACACTATCCTGTCTTTCTTCTTGTCTTTTGAGTATGCTAAGGTGCTCGTCTGAGATCCAGTCCATAAGAAGAGTCAGGAGTCCATAAACTTCAGAGTTCAGTGGTAGCTGTAATATATTCACATATATTCACAAAGCTATTTCAGCTTTCAACTTGATGATCTTATAAACCTCTAACCTCGCTCCTATTTAGAAATGCTCTACCAGAAACATAAAGCCCATTTTTACAAAGCTCTTATGTGTCTCAAACCCTTACTGCAACAAAACATTCACAGCCAAAACAAACTAGTTTTACACAATCTATGGGAATCAATTCAGAAGCTGTCTAAAGGCTTGCTTCATATATTCCCAAACTGAAGAATTCTTATGTTGTATTTTTCTGCATAAGAGTACAAGCAAAATGGTGGGCAATCCTGCTGAATCCGCGGACCGATGCCGGTACCACCCCAACCCCTCCCTGTCCCCAGTGCCACCCACCTGGTGCCTCAGGCCTCTGTCTGGCCTGGGGTACCAGGTGTCTGGGGACAGGCAGCACAGCAGCTCCCACCTGGGGGGCTGCCCCTAACTGCGGGGCTGCACTCACCGCTGCTGCAGCTGCTGCCTGGGGGGCTGCACCCACCGATGGCTCCCCCCGCTGCCCCTGGTCACTGCTGGGGACATCCCCTGCTGGCAGGGACGCTGCTGCCCCAGCAGCGCATGGGGCTGTGGCCTGGGGCCGTGCCCCATGCAGAGCCCCCGCAGCCCGCAGGCACCTGCCTGCCGCAGGCCCCCGGCCGCCCCGGCCCCCCGCCACTTCTTTTGCAGGTACCGGCACTGCAGCAGCACGTGCTCCCCGTGCCCTGCACCCTGCCCGCCAGCTGGGAGCCGCCCATGGAACCTTTGCAAGACGCCGTGCTGCTCATGGAGGACCAGGGGCACCCAGCGCCCACCCATGGCTGCCCCCATCCTGACACGGCTCTGCTCACCTGCAGCGCTGCCACGCCGCAATCAGGCCGTGAGTTCAGGGGCTGCAGAGCGGGCGGCTGGCTGTGGAAAGCTGCCGGCATTGCCCCACTGGGGATCTTCTGGCTTTTCCAGCAGGGACAACAAGCGCAGGCACCCTGCAGGACACAGCAGACATGGATCATCTGCTGGCATGGATCGACCACGGTGAGTTTGTTGGCATCAGAGCTGGCCAGGCTTGGTGGTACCCAGTGCTCCCAGCTGTGGGAGAGCTGCCAGCATTGCCCCACTGGGCAATGGATTTTCTTCCTTCCCCAGAAGTCACATCCGAGACGGCCATCCTGGACGACAGCACAGACTTTGACCAGCTGCTGACGTGGATCAGCCAGAGTGAGTTTGGGGGCAGCAGAGCTGCTGAGGGGGCGTCTGCACCGAGTGGCCGAGTGGGAAAGCTGGAACTGCCCCACTGGGGATTTTCTTCCTTCCTTTTCCAGAAGAGACACCCAGCAGCAACAGATGTGAGGACGACATGGAAATGGAACGTTTCCTCACCTGCATTCTTGGTGAGTTTGTGGCTTACAGAGGTGATTGACGGGTGGCTGTCTGCACCCAGCAGGTGTGGGAAGGCTGCCATCATCCTTCTGCTCTGGGTGATGCTCTTGCTTTTTCAGAAGCGACGAGTGCTCTGGAGGTCCCCCAGCACAGCCAGGGCCTGCCTGCAGTCACAAGAGAGGGGACCAAAGAGAACGAGAACAACACAGAGCACCCTGATTCCCTGGGAGCCAGCAGGGAGCTCAGCAAAGAGCCCAATCCTGAATCAGGGCTCCTCGCAAACCCGCTCTGGCGGCAGCCAGCATCCCCTGAGCTGCCTGAGCCGACCCCCCTGGCTGCCCCCGCACCTCCGTCGCCCCGCACCGCAAATCTGATGGAAGAGGCGCGGCGGAGGCAGCCCCGGGTGCATCTCAGACGCCTGGCACTGCCACCCGGGTGCATCTCCTGCCGGCTGGCAGACAAGGACAAGCAGCACGGGGACAGCAGCCAGCCGGCCAAGCACCCCGTGCCTCCTCTGATGCAAACTGGACAGCTCATGGAGGAGGCACAGCGAAGGCAGCCCCGAGTGCTTCTCACCCGCCTGGCACTGCCCACCCCCCTGGCTGCCCCCGCACCTCCGTCGCCCTGCACTGCACACCTGATGGAGGAGGCACGGCGGAGGCAGCCCCGGGTGCTGCTCAGCCGCCTTTGACTGCCACCCGGCTGCATCTCCTGCCAAATGGCAGACAAGCAGCACGGGGACAGCAGCCAGCCGGCCAAGTGCCCAGCACCCACCTGCACCAACCACAAGAGGCCAGAGCAGCGGGCACAAGCAGCACACTGGCAGCCAGTGTCCCCGCCACAACCAGGAAGCCACCGCGCTGCCAGCATGTTCCAGGCCACAAACACCGGCGCCAGGCGGAGCTGCCTGTGTCAGCACGGCGGCCGGCAGGAGGACTCGGTGCCCATCACACCCCAACAGCGGCTCCAGCGGGAGCGGACCAAGAAACCGGCCCACTTGATGGAGCAGGAGACGTGGCCGTAACCGACCAAGGCGCTTCCCTGTAGCCCTGGGCTCCTGGCCGGCCCCCACCACACACAGAGAGCAGCGGCAGTGTTCCAGGGGCACCAGCACCAGCCCCAGCCCTACCCCTCCCAAACTGGGCTGTCCACAAACGGCATCTTGGACTGGGGCACTGCGGGGCTCTGAAGCTGATGGACCGACAAAGCGTTGCACTGTCAAAGCTCCGGGATGGGAAATGCTGGGTGGGGGGTGGGAAATGGTTGGGGGGGGAAGGGGTGGGAATTCTTGGGGTGGCCAATATTAGGGTGGGAATTGGGGGTGGCTGGTGGGTGGGAATCAGGGGTGGGGAATTTTTGGGGTAGGGGAGTGGTTGGGGGGCGGGAGTTTGGGGTGGGAATTCGTGGGAATTGGCGGTGGGACCTTTTTGGGGTGGGCAATGAAATGGCTGTACTCTGCTACTGGTGGGGTGGGAATCTGGGGGGCCGTTGTAATACCAGAAGAATTTTACAGAGCAGCAGCCATGCATCAAGAGAAGGGCTTCACAGAGCAGCAGCTGTGGAGGGAGAAACAGCATGAGAACCAAGGACACTTCTAGGAAAAAAATGAGTATCTCGCAGCTTTCAAGGGGGGTCTTTGACCAGGCGTTGTTATTGCAATAGCTTTCCTTCAATTAGTGTGTTTGGTTTTTAAACGCCCTCATCTGTCTGCTATAAAAGCATGGCTTTTCGGGCAGTCGATGGACGCAGCCATATTTAACCATATTGCTGTCTGGCTGTTTGTCCTAGCACGCTGACCTTTTGCCTTCAGGTTTGCCAACTACTGTCTCAGAAACCAGAGTTATTAGGCATTATCCAGGTTATCGTGTGCTTCTACTAATTTAATAGATTGGATGTGAATCCATTGGGGTCTGATGTGACCAATGGTGCTGGAATCTGCGGGAATAATCATTGAATGTATTTGTAATGCTCGGTTATGATGCTATTACCTCTCTTATATCCAACTAATTTGGATTTTTCAAATATGACCACGCATCACTTGAGAGGAAGGCGCACGCTCATAGAACTGAATGGGAGAGTTGATTTCATTTTCCAAGCAGGTGTTCCACTTGGGCTCTGTATCACGCACTGGCCACGCGGATATGGAGTACAACTGGAAGAAATCCCTCAGACCCTGCATGCAGGAGAGAATGTGTGGTGGGTGAGAGAGGAAAGGTGCACTTTGAAGCAGGGGACGGCCTGTTGGCACTGCCTGTCGCATCCACCACCAACATGGTTTGCTGTTTATCCTGCTCCACAGCTGCTGCTCAGTCAAGTCCTTCTCTTGATCCATGGCTGCTGCCTTTCTTCTTGTATTACAACAGGGGGCTGGGAGGTTTTTTTGCACAGGGAGGGAACTATTGGTGGGAGGGAGCGGGGGGGCGAGAAGTTGATTGGGGGTGGGAGTTTTAGGGGGTGGGATCAGAAAGAATTGTTAGGATGGGAAATGGTTGGGAATACTGTCATTTCTTGACTGTTTGCTACGTTCAATGATTACATGTCTTTGCCATATTTCTGCCTGCCTGCGGCCGTTCCTTCAGTTACAAAGCCCACCTCCCCAGGCTGCCGGGCCCACCTTCAGGGCAATGTGAAAGGGCAGCAGAAAGGGCAGTGTCCCAGATCTGCCACCACCATTGGACCCATCCCTCCCCTCCTCAGTCAGTTCTGCGTGGGAATGGAGGGATGAGAAAGGGGGATGGACGGGAATTCTGGGAGAGCTGAGTGGCTCAGCCTGGAGTGGAGGAGTCTCACTGCCATCCCAGACACAGCCATCAGTCCCCAGGTGCAGAGAGGACTGAGCCAGGCTGCACCCTGCAGCACCCAGCAGCAGGATCCCAGTCTGAGGCCTGCCTAGGTCGTGTGGCTGCGCTGCAGGCTGAGCTATGGAGAAAGCCCCACTTGGAGATTTCTTCGCTCCCTGAATGTTCCCCCCTTTCTCCATCTTGCTCTGCTCCATCCCCAGCCGCAGCCCGGCGTCCCCGACATGTTGCTGTGCTTGCAGAGCTGGACTTGGCCCTTGACCTGT
Source organism: Coturnix japonica (assembly GCF_054131305.1). Taxonomy (NCBI): domain Eukaryota; kingdom Metazoa; phylum Chordata; class Aves; order Galliformes; family Phasianidae; genus Coturnix; species Coturnix japonica. The sequence continues at coordinate 8,034,952 of NC_140691.1, read as the reverse complement.
ACAGGCCCCTGTCCCCACCTGTCGGATATCCACCTTGCCTTCTCACCCCTCTCTCTAGATCCAGTTCATGCCCCATCTATCTCACCTCCATGTCCCACCTACGTCCTCTCCACGTCTTTTGGTCTCCCCCAAACCACCCTCACGGTGCCTTACCTCCTGGCAGGCTCAGGGAAGGAGCACCCGGTGCCCTGAGCCCACAGGCCCAGCCCTGCACAGCACTGCACACAGCACTGTCATGGCGGCGCCCGGTGCTGCCGCACAGCATCCTGGGAGTGGTAGTTCCTGCGGGGCCTGCAGCTCCCAGCAGGCCCTGCAGCTCCCAGCAGGCCCGGGCGAGGGCAGAGGGGAGCAGTGCTGTCAGCCGGGAGCTCGCCCAGAGAGCCCGATGTTCGGAGCACTTCACACCAGGAACTTTGGACTCGGCTGCTTCTGTCCACAACGTCCCTGAGCTGCTCAGGAAGCACAACTGTCTCACCCTCTGAGAGCTGGGCTGTGCAAAGGAGGCTGCAGTTGCAGGCTCAGCTCTGCCCTGTTCCAGCAATGCACTTCCTTACAACTGGAGCACTGTCACGCTTGCTTCTTGCTTCAACGGAGCAATCGCTCACCGCTTTGCACACCTCTGTGCTCGTGCAAATGGCCACCACCCCATCCCTGCACACACACACACACACACACACACACACACACACGTACCACCCCATCCCTGCACACACACACACACACACACACACACACACGTACCACCCCATCCCTGCACACACACACACACACACGTATCACCCCATCCTTGCACACACACACATACATGTACCACCCCATCCCTGCACACACACACACACACACACATGTACCACCCCATCCCTGCACACACACACACACACACACACACACACGTACCACCCCATCCCTGCACACACACACACACACACGTACCACCTCGTCCTTGCACACCCTCCCACATGCGTGCACAAATCTCTGCAGTGCATGGACACACCTGTGCACACCCACGTGTGCAACCCCAGCACTGTCCACAGCTCCGTGCACGCTCATTTGTGCACGAAGACGTGCACAGCATTGGTCACAGCCATGTGCATACACACAAGTGTGCAAGAAACACAGCACACCTGCAAACACCTTTTTGCACACATGAATGTGCAGCACACACCCTGACATTCAGCCCCATCCTTGCACACATACACTTGAAAGAACATCCCTTCACACACTGCTTATGCACGTGCATCCACATGCTTGCAGACGCTCTGCACATCCACGTGCAAATACCATCCAGGAACACTTTTGCATCTTCACACATGTACAACCCCACCCCTTTGCACACCCCTCTGCTCATACCAATGTGCACAACCCCATCCTTGCACTCCATGCACGTACGTGCACACACATTTCCCACCCATCCTGCACACACTCACACTTGCACTCACACACTTTTGCTACCCCACTTCTCCGCACACTCCTGTGTACATGCACTTCTGCAGCTGCTTTTCCCATCCAGCAGCCGGCAATGCTCCAACCTGAGGCGTGCCTGGCTGTGAGAGGAACGTCTCAGTGGAAGCGTGGCTGTTCCTCCCCTCGGACGGGGCAGATGGTGTGGGATAGAAGAGGAAAGCAGAATGTGCCCACACTTTCTTTGTGGCTCCTAGTTCCTGTCTTATGGTGGGAAACGAGCTGAGCCTCTCTGCCTCTCTATGATGCTCAGCTCTGTACCTCTGCCATCATCTCTATACACAGATGTTTCTTGATGCAATGCTCCACACAATGAGCCTGCAGATCCCAAAGGAATCCTTGGCTGCTCTCCCCCACATGGAGGTTGCAGGGTGCTGGGCCTCCTGCCTGTACTTCCTTCCTGGCGTCATTTGCAAGACCCTGTATGTAAAAGGGATATCGAAAGTTTTCCTTCACCAGACACCAGCCGTACCAGCACCTCAGTGTACCGAGGTACCACTGGGACAAGGACAAATAGACTGTGTAAACTCCCCACTCACTAGTGGAGAAGTCAGACGTTTTATAAAGGAATTGAAATCCTCGACTGAAGATCCTATAAGAGTAGCAGAACAATTAGATCAATTTCTGGGGCCAAATTTGTACTCGTGGATGGAAATGATGTCTATTATGGATATGTTGTTTACTGGAGAAGAAAGAGGCATGATTAGGCGAGCAGCTACACAAGAGTGGGAAAAGAATAACCCTCCTGGGCGTCCTGGAGTGCAAAAATAGCCAGTGGAAGACCCCAGCTGGGATAGTAATAATGCACAACATTGGCAAAATATCGGTGAGACATAATAATGGCTGGGATTAGGGAGGCAGTACCCAAGTCCCAGAATCTTACCTAGGCATTTGGGATTCAGCAGGAGAGGGAAGAACCCCCCAGTGATTTTCTGGAAAGGCTTAGAGATAAAATGAGAAAATACTCGGGAATGAATCCTGAGGATCCTGTAGCCCAAGGGCTTCTAAAAGTTAACTCTGTAACCAAGGCGCAGCCAGATGTGCAAAAGAGGCTTCAGAAGACAGAAGGATGGAGTAAGAGGTCTCTGGAGGAGATCTTACGAGAGGCTCAGAGCGTGTATGTTAGAAGGGGAGATGAGAAGGAAAAACAAAAGGCAAAGTTAATGGTTTCCATGGCAGAACAGGTGGTGAAACAAAGAATGGGTAATAGGGAAAAGAAAATTGGAGGAAGGTTGTGCCCTGGAGGGAGGCAGGGAGAAGGAAGATCCCAAGGATATCCAGTGAGGCCCCAGTTGCAACCAAGTGTAGGGAAATGCTTCTGGTGTGGTCAGCCAGGACACATAAAGAAAAACTGCCCAGAACGGAAGAGAGAGGAAAAGTTACCAGCTGCTTTGAATTCAGAATAGGGGGGTCCGGGGTTTTCAAAACTGTGGTCCCACCAGGAGCCCCTGGTAAATATAAAAGTGGAACCTGAGGGGGAAGAATTTGTGTTTTTACAGGGCCAGCTTGTTCATCGCTGGCCCATAAGGTGTCAGGACTCAAATTAAGAAATGAGACCTTAAAGATAAATGGGGTAGAGGGAACTGGGATGAAAGTATCGAGTTGAAACTGGGGTTTAAAGCAATCACAGGACAATTATTCTACGTACCTGATGCAGGGACTAACTTGCTGGGGAGACATCTCATGATGAAACCAGGAATACAAACAACAACGTGTCAAGATGGAATTACTGTATCAATAAATGTATTAACTGAGGCAGATGAGAGAGGGATAGACCCTGTGGTTTGGGTCAAAGAAAGAAATAGAGGGGGATTAAAAATAACCCCTTTGAAAATAAAAATGAAAGAAAAATATGAAGTCATAAGACAGAGACAATATCCACATCCATTTGAGGGACGTATTGGCCTTAAACCTGTAATACAGTGATTACTAAGGGATGGGTTGCTGGAACATGGCTGTCACCTTTCAATACCCCCATTTTGCCAGTTAAAAAAAACCGATGGTTCCTACTGATTAGTGAAAGATTTGAGAAAAATTAATGACATAGTACAAAATATAGTGGCTCCAAACCCATATACCTTGATGAGCAAAATCCCAAATGGGAACAGGCGGTTCAGTGTTATAGATTGAAAGGATGCCCTTTTGGTCTTGTCCATTGGATCTGAAAGCAGAGACATATTTGCCTTTGAGTGGGAAGATCCTGAGCGTGGGCAGAAACAACAGTATTGGTGGACAGTTCTAGCCCAGGGGTTCACAGAGTCACCCAATTGGTTCGGGCAAACCTTGGAACAAATATTAGAACATTTTCGGCCACCAGAGGGAGCATTACTCCTACAAGATGTAGGTGACCTCGTGTTGTCAGGGTCGGAAAAAGTGGGAGTTAAAAGAGCCACAAATGAACTGCTAAACTTCCTGGGGAAACAAGGACTGAGAGTATCAAAGAATAAGCCACAGTCCGTGGAAAGAGAAGCCAAGTCTTTGGGACAGCTGGTCTCTGAGGGAATGTATAAAATAACCCCAGGGAGGATTCAGGGAGTTATCGAGCTACCCATGCCCAGAACAAAGAGGGAACTGAGAAAATTCCTGGCAGTAGTAGGATATTGCAGACTCTGGATAGAGGCATATGCTCAGAATATCAAGGGCTGATACCTTAAGTTATTAGATGAAGAACCCAACATGCTTCAGTGGACTACTGAAGAGAAGGAACTAAGAAAAGAATTAAAACAAGGCCAAATTACAGCCCCAGTCCTAGCTCTTCCTGCCTTGAAGCCCTTCCAGCTTTTTGTTACTGCAGATCAAGGGGCAGCTCTGGGAGTGCTAACCCAGGAATGGGGACATAAGCATCAACCAGTGGCATACCTATCTAAATTGATAGATCCAGTATCACGAGGGTGGCCAGAGTACATCCAAGCCGTAGCAGCAACCGCCCTTCGGGTAGAAGAGAGCAGAAAATTGACCTTTGGAAGGCAATTGGTAGTCACAGCCCCAGACCAGGTTAGAACTATTCTAACTCAAAAACTCATCCTCGCGCTCCCCAGCTGCATGCATACATGCACCACCATTCTTGCACTCCCTGCCTGCACACACACACACACACACACACACACACACACACACGTACCACCGACACACACATGTGCCACCTCTTCCTTGCTTACACACTGATGCACGTGCAACGCCACCCCTTTGCACAACCCTCCGCTCATATGAATGTGTGCAACCCCATCCTTGCACTCCATGCACATGCGTGCACACGCATTTACCACCCATCCCTGCACACACTCACACACAATCAAAGATTATTAATAAGGGTCCTATGGGAATTCACAGAAGTTGTGGACGCACCCTCTCTGGAAATGTTCAAGGCCAGGCTGGATAGTGCTTTGAGCAACCTGGTCTAGTGGGGGGTGTCCTTGTCCACAGCAGGGTGCGTTGAAATAAGATGATCTCTAAGGTTCCTTCCAACCCAAACTGTTCTGTGATTTTATGAACTTTTAACTTAATATCACATTAAGAACAATGTTCAGAAATGCTCAACACTCACCAGGAAAAACTCATATTAAAATGCTGTGCTGTTGTTTGGATCTTCTCACTCCTTCTGCATTCCCAGCTTTTCCTGCTGCAGTTGAGCTGCTGGAAGTAGGAACTACTTCTATCTGCCCCCTGCTGTTCCTGATACAGGACGAACAAACAGATTTCTCCAACCTGTTACTTCATTTCCATTAAAAAGAATCTTGTAAGCTTAATGGTTTTGTTCTTGTTGCTGTGGGGTTATTTTGTTGTTGTTTATTTGTTTGATTTTTCCTGTCATGAGACATGTATGTCTTCATTTCCAGTAGTGAACTCTGTATTAGGGTCATGACCAAACTTACAAAATAAAAATGTACAGTCACTTGAGAACACCAGGTATGGTATCTGCTTGAGATTTTCGCTCTACAGAGCCCTTAATCTCTATGCCAAAACTTAATTGTTGCAGCAACATGAAAATTATCATCTCTTTCTGAATGGAGAAAACTTACCCCACATAACATAATTTTCTAGTGCACAGAATGTTAATTTACACTGTTCACTAACGTGAATGAAATGATCAGCAAAATATATTTAGGATGTAAAACTTCACAAGTCAGATAAACAGGACAGCAATCACTATATCCCAGCAGTCTAAAGTCTGTACATATATACTGGCAGCAGCAAGACCAGCAGATTTTTATTCCCCATCCTGCAGCAATCTCCATTCCACTTCAAAAGTTTCAGTCGCAGTAGATAGCAAGCTGGATTTAGGATGAGGTACAGTGTGCCAAGAGCTATGACAACCTTTTGTGAGCTGCAGACTTGACTGTCTCACTCCAGAAGCACTTCCAGCAAACACTAAAAGCTTAGCTCATATTTTCCATCATTTTGGTTCTTAGAGAAGTACTGGTCATGTTGAGAACATGTCCTTCAATACAGATGTCTTTAACTAGTTCCTTTTCCTGTTCAATCATATAAAATCACACACAAATACATGAGTATCTTTCTCCACCCCAAAAGTAATTCTGACATAGAGCTGCGGTGCAGGCATTGGACACTGAGCAGAACAGGAGAAGAGCAGCAGACGGGAAGAGCGGATACAGGTAAGACAGAACTAAAGAAGAGCAGAAGAGAGGAATGAGAAAGGATGCAGGTAAGGAAGAAGAGCAGCGGACAACAGGGGCAACACAGGAAAGGAGCGGAGGCAGGCAAGGCAGAAAAACAACGGGAAGAGGAGATGAGCAGAAGAGGAGAAGAGCAGAAGAAAAAGGAGAGGGTGAAGGTAAGGAAGACGTGCAGACGAGGAGAAGAGCAGAAAGGGAGATGAGCGGATAGAGGTAAGGCAGAAAGGCACAAGTGGAGAGGAGCTGAAGAGGAGAAGAGTGAATGGCTGTTTGGCAGAAGGACGGAAGACGGGAAGAGAGGACAGCGGTCAGTGAGAAGTGCAGAAGAGAAAAAGAGCAGAAGGGAGGAAGAGAGGGCAGAAGAGCAGAGAAGGAAACACAGCCTGGAGCAGAAGAGCAGAGAGTGGTGGGAAGAGAAGAACAGTAGAGCATGAGAGGTGCAAAGAGGATGCAGTGAAGTGGGAAGAGCAGATGAGAAGAACGGGAGAGGATGCGGGTAAGAAAGAAAAGCAGAAGAGGAGTAGACGTGCAAGAGATGAGTGAGCATCCAAGGAAAGAAAAAGAGCAGAAGAGCTGAAGAGGAGAGGAGAAGAGTCAGGGAGAAGAGCTGAAGGTTGGATGGTGGATGAGGAAAGGGAAGCAGCCAAGAGGGAAGAGCAGCAAAGACAGTGCTGTGTGTTCTGCCCCAAGATACGTTGGAAGCCAGGAGAAAAGGCCCACGCTCTCAGGTTAGAGATGGGACGAAAAGGATGTTTGGGTCTGACCATGGCAAGCCTGGGGGAAAGGGGCTGAGCCCAACGGCCACAGAAGCCCCGTTGGGGGAGGGGCTCCCCTAACTGCCACTCTCCAGCTGTCATGGCAGGTAAGGCAGCAGGCTCCCCCTGCTCCCGTGCTTCAGCTGGCCCCAGCTGAAGCCCCAGATCCCAGCTGAAGCCCCACATGCCACCCTTGTGAGCCACATCTCAGCCCAGAAGCCCAGATCTCAGCCCAGTGCCCCTTATGGCCTTTCCCCACAGAGAGAATCCCTCGAGGAGCGCTGACGGTGCCTGTGACGCCTGAAGCCACTTTCATTCAAGCCACTGTGCCGCCACCGGACCCCGCCTGGATGCAGCCCACCATCCGCGGACCGATGCCGGTACCACCCCAACCCCTCCCTGTCCCCAGTGCCACCCACCTGGTGCCTCAGGCCTCTGTCTGGCCTGGGGTACCAGGTGTCTGGGGACAGGCAGCACAGCAGCTCCCACCTGGGGGGCTGCCCCTAACTGCGGGGCTGCACTCACCGCTGCTGCAGCTGCTGCCTGGGGGGCTGCACCCACCGATGGCTCCCCCCGCTGCCCCTGGTCACTGCTGGGGACATCCCCTGCTGGCAGGGACGCTGCTGCCCCAGCAGCGCATGGGGCTGTGGCCTGGGGCCGTGCCCCATGCAGAGCCCCCGCAGCCCGCAGGCACCTGCCTGCCGCAGGCCCCCGGCCGCCCCGGCCCCCCGCCACTTCTTTTGCAGGTACCGGCACTGCAGCAGCACGTGCTCCCCGTGCCCTGCACCCTGCCCGCCAGCTGGGAGCCGCCCATGGAGCCCTTGCAAGACACCGTGCTGCTCATGGAGGACCAGGGGCACCCAGCGACCACCCATGGCTGCCCCCATCCTGACACGGCTCCACTCACCTGCAGCGCTGCCACGCCGCAATCAGGCGGTGAGTTCAAAGGCTGCACAGCGGCTGGCTGTGGAAAGCTGCCGGCATTGCCCCACTGGGGATCTTCTGGCTTTTCCAGCAGGGACAACAAGCGCAGGCACCCCGCAGGACACAGCAGACATGGATCATCTGCTGGCATGGATCGACCACGGTGAGTTTGTTGGCATCAGAGCTGGCCAGGCTTGGTGGTACCCAGTGCTCCCAGCTGTGGGAGAGCTGCCAGCATTGCCCCACTGGGCAATGGATTTTCTTCCTTCCCCAGAAGTCACATCTGAGATGGCCATCCCAGACGACAGCGCAGACTTTGACCAGCTGCTGACGTGGATCAGCCAGGGTGAGTTTGGGGGCAGCAGAGCTGCTGGGGGGGGTGTCTGCACCGAGTGGCCGAGTGGGAAAGCTGGAACTGCCCCCCTGGGGATTTTCTTCCTTCCTTTTCCAGAAGAGACACCCAGCAGCAACAGACGTGAGGACGACGTGGAAATGGACAGTTTCCTCACCTGGATTCTTGGTGAGTTTGTGGCTTACAGAGGTGATTGACGGGTGGCTGTCTGCACCCAGCAGGTGTGGGAAGGCTGCCATCATCCTTCTGCTCTGGGTGATGCTCTTGCTTTTTCAGAAGCGACGAGTGCTCTGGAGGTCCCCAAGCACAACCAGGGCCTTCCTGCAGTCACAAGAGAGGGGACCAAAGAGAATGAGAACAACACAGAGCACCCTGATTCCCCGGAGGCCAGCAGGGAGCTCAGCAAAGAGCCCGATCCTGAATCAGGGCTCCTCGCAAACCTGCTCTGGCGGCAGCCAGCATCGCCTGAGCTGCCTGAGCCAACCCCCCTGGCTGCCCCCGCACCTCCGTCGCCCCGCACCGCACATCTGATGGAAGAGGCGCGGCGGAGGCAGCCCCGGGTGCATCTCAGACGCCTGGCACTGCCACCCGGGTGCATCTCCTGCCGGCTGGCAGACAAGGACAAGCAGCACGGGGACAGCAGCCAGCCGGCCAAGCACCCCGTGCCTCCTCTGATGCAAACTGGACAGCTCATGGAGGAGGCACAGCGAAGGCAGCCCCGAGTGCTTCTCACCCGCCTGGCACTGCCCACCCCCCTGGCTGCCCCCGCACCTCCGTCGCCCAGCACTGCACACCTGATGGAGGAGGCACGGCGGAGGCAGCCCCGGGTGCTGCTCAGCCGCCTTTGACTGCCACCCGGCTGCATCTCCTGCCAAATGGCAGACAAGCAGCACGGGGACAGCAGCCAGCCGGCCAAGTGCACAGCACCCACCTGCACCACCACAAGAGGCCAGAGCAGCGGGCACAAGCAGCACACTGGCAGCCAGTGTCCCCGCCACAACCAGGAAGCCACCGCGCTGCCAGCATGTTCCAGGACACAACCACCGGCGCTAGGCGGAGCTGCCTGTGTCAGCACGGCGGCCGGCAGGAGGACTCGGTGCCCATCACACCCCAACAGCGGCTCCAGCGGGAGCGGACCAGGAAACCGGCCCACTTGATGGAGCAGGAGACGTGGCCGTAACCGACCAAGGCGCTTCCCTGTAGCCCTGGGCTCCTGGCCAGCCCCCACCACACACAGAGAGCAGCGGCAGTGTTCCAGGGGCACCAGCACCAGCCCCAGCCCTACCCCTCCCAAACTGGGCTGTCCACAAACGGCATCTTGGACTGGGGCACTGTGGGGCTCTGAAGCTGATGGACCGACAAAGCGTTGCACTGTCAAAGCTCCGGGCTGGGAAATGCTGGGTGGGGGGTGGGAAGTGGTTGGGGGGGGAAGGGGTGGGAATTCTTGGGGTGGCCAATATTAGGGTGGGAATTGGGGGTGGCTGGTGGGTGGGAATTGGGGGTGGGGAATTTTTGGGGTGGGGGAGTGGTTGGGGGGCGGGAGTTTGGGGTGGGAATTTGTGGGAATTGGCGGTGGGACCTTTTTGGGGTGGGCAATGAAATGGCTGTACTCTGCTACTGGTGGGGTGGGAATCTGGGGGGCTGTTGTAATACCAGAAGAATTTTACAGAGCAGCAGCCATGCATCAAGAGAAGGGCTTCACAGAGCAGCAGCTGTGGAGGGAGAAACAGCATGAGAACCAAGGACACTTCTAGGAAAAAAATGAGTATCTCGCAGCTTTCAAGGGGGGTCTTTGACCAGGCGTTGTTATTGCGGTAGCTTTCCTCCAATTGGTGTGTATGGTTTTAAACGCCCTCATCTGTCTGCTATAAAAGCATGGCTTTTCGGGCAGTCGATGGACGCAGCCATATTTAACCATACTGCTGTCTGGCTGTTTGTCCTAGCACGCTGACCTTTTGCCTTCAGGTTTGCCAACTACTGTCTCAGAAACCAGAGTTATTAGGCATTATCCAGGTTATCTTGTGCTTCTACTAATTTAATAGATTGGATGTGAATCCAATAGGATCTGATGTTACCAATGGTGCTGGAATCTGCGGCAATAATCATTGAATGTATTAGTAATGCTCGGTTATGATGCTATTACCTCTCTTATATCCAACTAATTTGGATTTTTCAAATATGACCACACATCACTTGAGAGGAAGGCGCACGCTCATAGAACTGAATGGGAGAGTTGATTTCATTTTCCAAGCAGGTGTTCCACTTGGGCTCTGTATCACGCACTGGCCATGCGGATATGGAGTAAAACTGGAAGAAATCCCTCAGACCCCGAATGCAGGAGAGAATGTGTGGTGGGTGAGAGAGGAAAGGTGCACTTTGAAGCAGGGGACGCCCTGCTGGCACTGCCTGCCGCATCCACCACCAACATGGTTTGCTGTTTATCCTGCTCCACAGCTGCTGCTCTGTCAAGTCCTTCTCTTGATCCATGGCTGCTGCCATTCTTCTTGGATTACAACAGGGGGCTGGGAGGTTTTTTTGCACAGGGAGGGAACTATTGGTGGGAGGGAGCAGGGGGGCGAGAAGTTGATTGAGGGTGGGAGTTTTAGGGGGTGGGATCAGAAAGAATTGTTAGGGTGGGAAATGGTTGGGAATACTGTCATTTCTTTACTGTTTGGTATGTTTAATTATTAAATTCCTTGCATTCACTTTGCTACACCTCTGCTTGCAGCCGCTAGTTCAGTTACAAAGCCCACCTCCCCAGGCCCCCGGGCCCACCTTCAGGGCAATGTGAAAGGGCAGCAGAAAGGGCAGTGTCCCAGATCTGCCACCACCATTGGACCCATCCCTCCCCTCCTCAGTCAGTTCTGCGTAGGAATGGAGGGATGAGAAAGGGGGATGGACGGGAATTCTGGGAGAGCTGAGTGGCTCAGCCTGGAGTGGAGGAGGCTCACTGCCATCCCAGACACAGCCATCAGTCCCCAGGTGCAGAGAGGACTGAGCCAGGCTGCACCCTGCAGCACCCAGCAGCAGGATCCCAGTCTGAGGCCTGCCTAGGTCGTGTGGCTGCGCTGCAGGCTGAGCTATGGAGAAAGCCCCACTTGGAGATTTCTTCGCTCCCTGAATGTTCCCCCCTTTCTCCATCTTGCTCTGCTCCATCCCCAGCCGCAGCCCGGCGTCCCCGACATGTTGCTGTGCTTGCAGAGCTGGACTTGGCCCTTGACCTGTACAGGCCCCTGTCCCCACCTGTCGGATATCCACCTTGCCTTCTCACCCCTCTCTCTAGATCCAGTTCATGCCCCATCTATCTCACCTCCATGTCCCACCTACGTCCTCTCTACGTCTTTTGGTCTCCCCCAAACCACCCTCACGGTGCCTTACCTCCTGGCAGGCTCAGGGAAGGAGCACCCGGTGCCCTGAGCCCACAGGCCCAGCCCTGCACAGCACTGCACACAGCACTGTCATGGCGGCGCCCGGTGCTGCCGCACAGCATCCTGGGAGTGGTAGTTCCTGCGGGGCCTGCAGCTCCCAGCAGGCCCTGCAGCTCCCAGCAGGCCCGGGCGAGGGCAGAGGGGAGCAGTGCTGTCAGCCGGGGGCTCGCCCAGAGAGCCCGATGTTCGGAGCACTTCACACCAGGAACTTTGGACTCGGCTGCTTCTGTCCACAACGTCCCTGAGCTGCTCAGGAAGCACAACTGTCTCACCCTCTGAGAGCTGGGCTGTGCAAAGGAGGCTGCAGTTGCAGGCTCTGCTCTGCCCTGTTCCAGCAATGCACTTCCTTACAACTGGAGCACTGTCACGCTTGCTTCTTGCTTCAACGGAGCAATCGCCCACCGCTTTGCACACCTCTGTGCTCGTGCAAATGGCCACCACCCCATCCCTGCACACACACACACACACACACACACACACACACGTACCACCCCATCCCTGCACACACACACATACACACACACACACACACACACACACGTACCACCCCATCCCTGCACACACACACACACACACACACACGTACCACCCCATCCCTGCACACACACACACACACACACACACACACACACACATGTACCACCCCATCCCTGCACACACACACACACACACACACGTACCAACCCATCCCTGCACACACACACACACACACACACACACACACACACACACACGTACCACCCCATCCCTGCACACACACACACACACACACACACACGCATGTATCACCCCATCCTTGCACACACACACACACATGTACCACCCCATCCCTGCACACACACACACACACACGTACCACCCCATCCCTGCACACACACACACACACACACACACACACGTATCTCCTCGTCCTTGCACACCCACATGCGTGCACAAATCTCTGCAGTGCATGGACACACCTGTGCACACCCACATGTGTGCAGCCCCAGCACTGCCCACAGCTCCCTGCACGCTCATTTGTGCATGAAGAGGAACGTCTCAGTGGAAGCGTGGCTGTTCCTCCCCTCTGACGGGGCTGGTGTGGGACAGAAGAGGAAAGCAGAATGCGGCCACATTTCCTCCAGTGGAAGACTTTCCATTTCTGCAGTACCCTCTGCAGATGACACAAATGCAAATGCACCTTCTTCCCAGCAACATTTGCCTTTTTTTTTTTTTTCCACACTGAGTATGCATGAGGCTCTTCATCATATTCTGCTGGCTTGTCACCCTTGTTGATGCATGGAGAAACAACAAAGCCCTAGAGTAGTGTATGCAATTTGGAATTGGAGAGCTTACTTAATTGCTTCTTCTCAAAGAACAAACTCCAGAGAGACATGGAGACAGCTCCAAACAGAATTGAATAATGGGACTAAATTGATGGAGAGCAGAACTTCCTGCCAAGGCTTGTCAGCTAGTCTTAATTTTGCTTTTCTTCTCTCAGTCATGTTAGCATAATATTTCGTACTGGCAGGTCTGCCCCCAGAATTAATTGAATTAGCTGATGGACGTTTCCATGTGCTTTGCACTGTAATGTGACTATCAAATGAGTAATCAATGCTGTTATTTTAAAATCTGTGCTGGCAAACTGTAAGACAAACAACTGCTGTTGGTAGCTTGGTTACTGCAGAATCAGCTTTTGTGTATCTCATAGATAGGGAAGAGACCCTTAAGGGTCAGCTAGTTGGACTCCCCCCGCAATGAACAGGGGCACCGCAGCTCCATCAGGTGCTCTGAGCCCTGTCCAGCCTGACTTTGAACATCCTCAGGCTCACCAATCTTATACCCATGCCACACACTCGCAGTATTTCACCATTCAGCATCGCCACTTGTATCTTCTCTTGCTGTAAACCAGAGCTAGCTGGTAAATCATCTGCTGTGCGGGTCAGCTGTGTCTCTCCCATGGGCATCACGTGGCTGCTGGGAGGCTCTGAAGAGCTGCAGCCAGAGGTGTGTCACCCGCTGGGCCTCGTGCCCAAAGGAGCCCACAGGAAAGTGTTGTTGCAGTTTGTCATGCACTGCACTGCCATGAGACTTGACGTGCCAGACATCCTCTGACACGTGAGCTCCTGCATCCAGGCAGGACATCTGAGACGTCTCCTTCAGCCTGACGTGGCTGCAGTTTCACACTGGTTTTACTAAGGAAGGAGAAGGCACGTGGATGAAACTCTTTTCCTGCTCTTCCTGGCATTAGCTCATAGTACAAGTAAAGCATTGTCAGGTCAAGCCTGGAGGAGTAATGCTTGTCACTGACATGTTCCTGTTCAGGGTGGAGCTGGAGGGTAAAATAACACAAGAAATTGTCATTGAAATTCAATATCTGTGAAATTCAGCTGGCTGCATTCACAGAACCTGGCATTAAGATCTGTTTTCTGGTTTATATCTTGAGCCTCTTTTCCATAACCCAGTACTCATTTATGAACTGAAGCTCTACTGAAAGCCTTTCGCTGTGTATGCTCATGCTGCAGTGCAGCGCTTGTGACCTTTAACAGCACATTCACGTTCCTCTGATCACAGGATCCTTAAGGTTGATTAAGACCCTCTAGTCCGACTGCTCACCCATCACCACCATGATGCTCACCATCAGCTAGCTAAAAACTCAGCAGAGATGATAGATCAAGCACAACACTGGATTTGGGATGGCTAGAGAATCCTAAGATATTGAAGGATTGCTTGCAGGTGGTGTTGGCTCAGGTATTCACCCTGCATCCCACCTCCTGTTCTGTTTGGTTGAGAATCATGCATTCTGCAATTTCACTTTGTTATTCAAAGACTCTGGCTTTATCTGTTGAAAAACTGATCTAAAACAAGCCAAGAAGACTCCGTTGGAACTGGTTGATGCAGAACAAAGGCATCCCCAAAGGACAAGTTGCACTGTTTGATGAACATTATTGGATGAGAGCTAAGCTAAGATTTAAAAAGTTCTGGGGCTGTCTCTGAGCATCAAATACAGAGGAAGCCTGCATGATTCCCTGAGAATGGATACCTCCTACTTTGGTGTTGGGTTAAGGGAACACTAGCAGTAACTCCTATCACAAAATGTCACATGGCTCAGACAAAAAAGCCATCAAGAGGGCTTAATTAATAGCACCAAATGGTCACAAGATGGTCTTAGGGCAGGGCAGTAATCTATCTATGTGATATTGGTTGGTGCTATTAGTTCTTCACAGCTTGACTCTAGAGGGACTGTTCTTCTTTGGTCACCTAGTTTTAAAAGAATACATGGCTCCTGTCTATTACAATTTTTAACGCATTATTTGTTCACTGATGCCATAAATGTGCCTGTCATAGCAATTGGCCTTGGTATATTCAGTGACTGAAAGCAACAGTTGTTGCTCTAAGAACTGCAATACTAAGCTAGGTCTGCCTGTAGCTGACAGCCATCAGCTTGCTCCTCAGGCAGGTTCTGTCTGGATGGAATGAAGGGCATGAAATACTGATGTGCTCATCAAACGCTGCTTGTTAGCTTAGAGACAAGGTGTTGAACAGGTTTGTTCATGTATTGCAAACACGTTACTTAGCTGCCTTCATTTTAGCTTCAGAAGAACATGTGCAGAATACAGAATTGATTAAAAGAAATAAGAACTGTCTGCATAGAACTTACTCTTTCCTTACACAGGAGAATCAAGCAGATGTTTGTATGTGAGTACCTCCAGAGGTGAAACTCGATCACCCAAATGTAATGAGCAGAGACATTACAATCAGCTCTAACTGTATCTTCATGCTGTGCTGAATAAGCCTGAGTCAGGATGTAAACCACTTTCTCTTTTTTTCTTCAGATGAAGCCATTAATTCTGTCAACAAGCCCAATACGACTCCAGAAATATCAGTCAGTCCTTCTGAAGACCTGGAGCTGGTGTGTGAGGTGTCAGCTTCAAGCGGAGCTGTCGTATGGAAGAAAGATCAAACAGAGGTGAAGCAGGACCAGAGGACAACCATCATCTCCCAGGGGACGCACCGCAAGCTCATGGTCAAAAATGTGACCCTGAAAGACCAAGGGAGCTACAGCTGTGAAACAAAAGATGACAAAGCAACATTCCAAGTGAAAGTCAGAGGTGAGAAAATGCTTGAAATCCCAGAGATAAAGGAATGCTTCATTTTGTGTGTCTTGCATTTGGAGGATCAACTTACAGCCTCTCTGGTGCAAAACACTTTGGCTATAGGACTTTCTTTGTCATCTAGTGTCATAGCAACACTTTTCTACATGTGCTTTTCCATCCAGGAATGAATTACTGCAACAAACCATAGGCAAAGAAGGGTAACTTGTGCACCTCTTGTAGTCATCTGGTGTCTGCAGGGTTACAGTTCAAGAGCACACCAGGCATGCAAGGAGTGAGAAAATGGGAGGTGTTTGAAGAGATCTGGTTACAAAATTTGAATGACACAATTAGGTGGAAAATGCCACTAATCAGACTCATAAATGGCCTGGGTTGCAAAGCCCCACAGTGCTCATCCAGTTCCAACCCCCTTCTTCCTATGTGCAGGGTTGCCAACCAGCAGCCCAGGCTGCCCAGAACCACATCCAGCCTGGCCTTGAATGCCTGCAAGGATGGAGCATCCACAGTCTCCTTGGGCAACCTGTTCTAGAGGGCCGTTCCCTTCTGATTTACTGGAAATGTAGAGAGACATGAGAAGAAAAAAATATAAGGGAAGAGGTTCAGCAGTGCATGCAGGTGTTCTAAATCTCATGTCCAAATCTGCTATCAGACTGCGATATGTTTAGCTTTGTGATATGATATGATATGATATGATATGATATGAACTGATATGCCTATAATTTCCCAAGGCAAAATAGAGGGGAAAGTATTTTCCTGTCTTAATGAGGCATCATGATGGTCCCTGTGAAGGGCAAGTATAGTGAAAACAGGGAACTGGAGTAAGCTCTGCCACAGACTACAGCAAAACGGTGTGACTGTTGTGATGTCCCTGCAGAGAAAGAAGATGTGTTTACAAACAAGGACAAGGTACAAAAGGAGGTGAAGGCTGTACTGACTCAAAATGCCACACTGAGCTGCGAGGTGGCCCAGGAGAAGACTCACCTTCAATATTGATGTAACTGGTAGGAAACGCATTTTGGTTGATATTCTTTGATTATTCCATAGTCTGGCTGTGGAAATGTCTGTGTGAACGTGTCCTCTTGATACTGCCATGAAATTGTTTTGGGGAGGATGAAAAGAAATGCTTACAAACGTGCAGCTAAAATGATTATTTGTTTTTAACAATGTTTTATCCAGCTCTTCCCCTAGGACTACTTTTATCATCAGCTGTCCATGGATGTCCAACTGTGATTTGTACAATGTGCAACACTGCTCTGCCAGTTGATATTTCAACAGTAGTAGTTACAGATCTCTACTGTGGCTGC
The DNA here is from genome assembly GCF_054131305.1 of Coturnix japonica. Taxonomy (NCBI): domain Eukaryota; kingdom Metazoa; phylum Chordata; class Aves; order Galliformes; family Phasianidae; genus Coturnix; species Coturnix japonica. The sequence continues at coordinate 8,018,000 of NC_140691.1, read as the reverse complement.
ACTGAGGTTTGGTTGTTGGTGTCCTAAGAACTTTTAGTCAGAGGCATTGCACTTGCCTTTGGCTTGTTGAATCCCACGTTGACGACCATTCGTTCCATGTTCTGCAAATGTAATGACCAGTCATGAGTCCATTGATACCTTTCTAATTGTACGTTTCTCATTAGTCTGAGAGTTTAGCATGGAGGCAGATCTCTCATTCCAGCTGCAGTAGAGATTGCTCTGGTGTTAGTATATTTTGCACATGATCCGGTAAATTTTAACTTAGACTTCACATAGCCATGAGCACATCAGCTGCATTCTGAGTGACCATTAGTGAGCTGGCTGATGACGAGGGTTTGTCTTCTGTTTTATTTGTAGCTGCACTCTGCTGGTTTTTGCTCGTAAGTCAGCTTGTTCTCTGTTACCTTTACAGTTTTCGTCTTGTATTCTGAGCTGATCAGGACAGGGAATCTGTTTTCTACTCTTCTTTCTTATGGCAGTGAACACATTGGAGCTTAATCCTGGTCAAGGTTTGGCATTTGATCAGCTATGTGGAGGAGCAACTGTACTGGGAGTCTACTGCCTTTCTGCTCACACAGACCTGGTGTCCTTGCAGGGCATAGCTTGCGTTCTGTTCCCTTGTAAAGGTTGCAGTCTTTGCTCTCTCCATCTTGGGGCATTCTGCTCCTTCAGTCCCTGGTGTGCAATACATCTCTGCTCCTGTAGTAGACAGTTTTGCTGTTTTCTGTGGTGTAGACTCTAAACTATCAGCTTTTACGTTTCCCACACCACGTGGATGTGATTCTGGGGCCTTTGGATCTGTTCCGTGAGTTGTGTAGCTCATGCTTTTGGCTCAGGAAACTGGCAGTTTCAGCAAAGAGTGGATTACAGACAGGGTAGATTTGGGAGGTATCTGTCAGAGAAAATGAAATATGAATGATGACAGAAAGACTATGGCAACAGCTGGAATCTACCAAGTTAATCCTCAGCAGCCAAAGCCAGTCCACATCTTATTGCAGAGGTGTAGGGAGAAAACCCAGAAATGTAGTGCTTTTACACTTGAATTTTGCTAGCTGAGGGCTATTATTAGCTGTTTGCCTCAGAAACCAAAGGTTTTCTGTTCTCTTTCAGACCGGATGAGCTCATGGCTGCACAGGGTAATGTAATACCTCCTCCTCTGCCAGACGTGGGGAGTGCTTGCCTAGCTACTGTTGCTGTATTTCTCATGTGTACCACTGACGTGCAAGTCCAGCCCTCACTGCAGAATGATGTGGTGTGAAAGTCAGGAGGGATTATGAGTACTCTTGGAGTGGCTGGCTCTTTTACTACAGAAATCCTCATCTTACTAGCTTCTCCCAAAGTGCAATGGCTTTCTGAGTCTTAATTTCTCCTCTTACCATTGCACTCAGAAAGATTTTCAGGGTTCCTCTACCCCAGGGTTCCACTGGTAGCACAGAACAATCCCATTTTAAGGACATGTTGAATGTTAGGTGCTCAGTGTTGAGCATTACGGGATGCAGATTAGACCTTCTTGCTTAAAAGAAACAAGTGCTGCACACCTTGGAAACCTATAGAAAACTATAGTAAAAAGGGCTGATTCTGCCATCTCATTATCTCAGTATTTGTGGTGCATGCTGAAATCCTTATTTGAAGTGGGCCAAACTCCATTGCATTTGTGAGAAGTTTTGCATCACCTGGTTGGTCTAGGCCATGTTTGTTGTCTTGCTAATAAGCAAGCCTTCTGATCTTCATCAAATCATTGTGGTTGGAAAAGACCACAAAGATCCCCACATCCAGCCTCACCCCATCCCACCATGCACACTGCCCACGTCCCTCAGTGCCACATCTCCATGGTTATTGAACACTCCCAGGGATGGTGACCCCACCACCTCCCTGCAAAGCTGTGCCACCACATCACCATTCCTCTTCAGAAGAAGTTTTTCTTAACATCCAACTTGAACCTCCTCTGAAAATCATCAGTCAGAACAGGGGCTGTTGAAGATGGGCGGAGAGAATGATGCTTCTACAGTCAATACAAGCAGGGAGATCAAATGTAGAGTGTATCAACTGCATTCTTGCATTGGCTTGCTGCCCTGCTCCCTGGCCTTCAGTGGACTGCAGTGCTGGTGGTAGAGCTGTGGTGTGAATCCTGGGATTGCACGTACTGCAACGGTCAGCAGCACAGGAACTTGAGCTGAACTTACCCTCCTGGGCAGCTGCTGCCACTCAGAATTCAGACAGCATGCAGAGGAGAAAGTCATGAAGGAAGGAAAAGGGATGGCAGCAGAAGGCTTCACAGAGTGACAGCGGGGAGGAAGGAGATAGGGGACAGGTCCTGGAAGGGTTTGCCATGACTGCTGGGGAGCAGGAGCCTTCCCGGTCACCTGAGCTGGGTATGCCTGAATATGCTTGCGTGAATGATCTGAATGAGTGGTCTTCCATGTCTCCACTGCAAATAAAAGGCAATGTCAATCCCCCTCACACCTGCTAGTCCTGCATTCATGCTTGGAGCCTCTGTCTTGGTATCAGCATCAGGACCCTGGGATCTTTCCTGGGACCCAAACAAGCATAGGAAGCTTATTCAAAATTGCTCTGCTGTTAGAAGCTGGCTAGCACTAGAGAAGTCCATGATGTAAGTGCGTCAGAAATATTCTGCACTCTACAGCCTTTTGTAGGGCAAACCATGGAATAGAAATGGAAGCCCATTTATTTAGGGTTTATCTGTTCTCCCACACCTCAAATAGGAACTAGCATGAACGCTCTCAGCAACCAGTTGTTGGTAAAAGGAGAACCAGATAAAACAGTCATTAAAGTAATCAATAAAAGATTCAATGTATCAATTGATCCCACTTAGCAAAGTGATTAACTGCATCCCCTTAACTGAAGTGTGTATGCCTAACTAATTACACTTGATATCTTTCTGATGCTAACTCCATTTGTTGACACAAAGGGTAAGGTGGGCTTTAAACACTTTCTTCTATATGTGTTAGGTATTAAGAGGAGATGACCTCAGCCAGTTCTCTGAAGAATCAGGGGTTGCTGAGAGTACAAAACCATGCTTTATGCATAAAACCGAGCTACAAAACCTAATGTAGGCCAAATATTCACCATATTAAGGGCTATATCATTACCATAGGGTAGAGTAAAAAGATGGTTTTCTGCTCTTAAATTTCTATGGTTTCCTGATTTTGAGGTCTTCACTTCATAATTGAGCTGTATTTGGCTGATCTCCAGTGCAGAGTGGAGCAATATCAAAAAGACAGACAGATGAAGATCTGTCATTGTCTTCATTAGAAGAAATCTGAAAATTAGGAGTCCGAGCTGATAGTAAAGACTACCCAGAGTGATGGGATGACCATAGGGACTGTGCTGAGGATGCATTATAATGTGTGATAAACACTTTAAAGCAGTGTTGCTCCAGGAAATGGTCCAATACAACATAGAAGCAACTTTTAATGTCTTCCAGTCAAAATCTGTTCATATCTAATGTATATTTTACCCAATGTTTTCCAGTTCCAGAAGCAGAGGATGCCTTTATCAACAAGCAGAAGGTGCAGAAGGAGGTGAAGGCTGCACCAACAGAAAATGCCATGCTGAGCTGCGAGGTGACCCAGGAGAAGATGGAGGTGAAGTGGTACAAGGAGGGGAAACTGATCACCTCGAGCAAGAAGTTCAGGGTGGAGTCAGAGGGCAAACAGCGTCGGCTGGTGGTGAGCCAGGTGGAGAAGAAAGATGCAGGGGAGTACAGCTGCGAGGCTGCTGGCCAGAAACTCACCTTCAAGATTGATGTCACAGGTGAGAGAAATTGTTTCAACTATATTGAACCCCCTAAAAAAGAAGGAGGGGAAAGTTAAGTGGTTTGACACATTCAACCCCAGCATTCAGTGATGTAGACGGTGCTTAAATTCTGTTTAATTCATATAGTTTTCTGTTTGCCTTCTGAAGCTATGAACGCAGAGGACTTGGGTAGCTTCAGCTTAAGACAGGCTGGAAATAACTGGGGAATTTCCCTGGGGATCTCAAGTAGATGCAATGATAGCAAAATGAGAAGTCTATAATTTCAGGGGCAATTAAAGAATATTAAAGATATCTTCAGGGCACAAGCACACCCCTGCAAATGCTTCTTCCTAAATAGTCTCAGAGACAGCATTTGGTCACAATGCTAGACGGCGGCATTGGTGGTTTCTATTAAATTAAAGAAACCTGCAACTAAAAAGGTTTTCCCGTATTGTCTTTTGTTTTCTTCTCTATAGCAGGTACAAAAGAAATGCTTAAAAATAGAAAGCCTTCAAGCTGGTGCTTTTCTTTCCAAAATGGAGGAAGACAGGCATTCTATTTATTAGGAGAGTCTGATAAGAAAGTGGAAAAAGGCTTTTTACCAGGGTCTATAGCAACATAAGAAGGGGCAATGGTTTCAAAAGTGAAGAGGGTAGACTCAGTTTGGACATGAGAAAAGTTCTTTATGATGAGGGTGGTGATACACTGGAACAGATTGTCCAGTGAAGGTTGTGGGTGACTCATCATTGGAGTGTCCAAGGCCAGGCTGGATGGGGACCCTGGGCAGCCTCATTTAGTGAATGATGTCCCTGACCACGGCAAGAGGTTGGACTGGATGATCTTTAAAGCTTCCTTCTATACCCAAACCGTTCTATGATTCCATAGGGGAAACCATTTTATTACTGCCTCTGAAAACTCAGGAGATATTAGAACTGTTTTCAGAAATAAGTAGGTGAGAAAAATACATTTCCTCACTATGACTTAATCACAAACAGAATTTAACCTTGACCCTCACCTGGCTTTTGCTGGCAAAGCAACTTACAGCTGTCAGCTTGTTTGGACAATGTAATGCCTGTCCCCTTGTATGAAACAGACTTTTCAATGACTGTGTATGCTGGTGTGCTGCTGGACAGTGGGGAAAGGGGTGTTTTTTAATTTTTGAAGATTTTGGAACATGATACTGGTGGAAATGAAAACAAGTTTAGGGCTATCTAAGCTGTTTTGGTCTGGCAGGGAGGAAGTTCTTCACTGGCAATTGATATAGATCAGATGTTGGATTTCAGTTCATAGCACTGTCTGGAAATGTGAGTGGGAAAGCTGTCCTCAACGGTACAGTCCAAAGACTAATTTGGGCATTTGGGGAAGGCTGTGTAGAAAAGATTCATGTCTTAAATGTTTGCCTTAAATTCCAGAAGAAGAAAATGCCTTTATCAACAAGCAGAAGGTGCAGAAGGAGGTGAAGGCTGCACCAACAGAAAATGCCACGCTGAGCTGCGAGGTGGCCCAGGAGAAGACAGAGGTGAAGTGGTACAAGGAGGGGAGACTGATCACCTCGAGCAAGAAGTTCAGGGTGGAGTCAGAGGGCAAACAGTGTCGGCTGGTGGTGAGCCAGGTGGAGAAGAAAGGTGCAGGGGAGTACAGCTGCGAGGCTGCTGGCCAGAAACTCACCTTCAAGATCATGTCACAGGTAAGACAGGTGTTGTCTGAAATACAGCAGAGAACAGTAAAGTAAAATCTAGTTTCCATTATACAGTGATCCAGTTGCAGTAGTCTGTGCTGAGGTTTTTTCCCTATACTTGATTGCCTGGGTTTGTAGAAAGTATTTGGTTTCAGTATGACACAAAGACCTGTTTCAGTCTGTCTGTAGAATAATAATTACTGATATATGTACAGTGGAAGCAATATTCAAGATATTATTCAAATCTCTCCTGTGCCTGAGATCCCAAACTGTAATTCTTGTTCACCTAAACATTTTACTAAGATAAGTATGTGCAGTGAGGCTGGAGTGCATGTTCTACGTGCAGCCTTTCATGGCAGGAGAAGCAGGAACTTCTCCTAGTAGTACACTGCCTTTTTACTATGCCTTTATGTTGGAGGCTGCATCTGGATAGGTGAGTCTGCTACTCACAGTAAGAGACCTGGTAGAGCTGACTATTCCCAGAGCTCAAAGTAAGATAGATATCTGCAAATCACACACAAAGAACAAAGGACTGCGTTGGTGAGCATATTTCCTTTGTGCCTTTGACGGTCACAGTTGTGGCAATGGTAGAGGCCATGAGGAGTCTGTTCAGGAAGCCAGGAGTACTGTTCTGGGTCATGAAAAGGCAGCCAGTGGTTTGACTATCGCATGTTTATGTGTTTTGATGTTTCACAGTGGGTCTTAAGTAAAAGGAACTCAGGTTTTGGTTGCCTGCAGGACAGATGTTCTTTTGGGTTCAATATGTTTGCATAGTGACTTGCAACCATGGGACTGGTGTTCAAGGACCCTCTTGGTTGCTTCAGTTCCTAGGTTCTTTCTTGCCTAGATTTGACACTTTGTTTCAACAGAAGAGCTGATATTCTCTATGAAGGCTATTAGTTTGGGCACAAGTGGTAACCTAAACCTGTTCCAACCTGTACATACAAACCTGCAAGATGGTCTCATTTCAGTCCTTCTGTTTTTCTTTTCTTCCCTCAGAGCCAAAACCTGTGTTTATAAACCAGGAGCAGGTGCAGAAAGAGGTGAGTGCTGCCCTGGCAGCAAGTGCCTCCCTCAGCTGTGAAGTAGCACAGGATCCAACCGAAGTAAAATGGTACAAGGATGGAAGACTGCTTGCCTCCTCCAGAAAGTTCAGAATGGAATCTGTGGGCAAAACACGGCGTCTGGTTGTGGAGCAGCTGGAGAAGAAAGATGCTGGAGAATACATCTGCGAGGCTGCTGGCCAGAAGATGACCTTCGAGCTGGAAACAACTGGTGAGCATTCAGAAATTCTCAGCCAGGATTTTGTAGCCTTGTTGTGAACTGGGTTTTAGGGTGAAATCTCAGTTTTCTTTGCACCTGACAGTGTGAGAATTTGCTCTGGCCCTTTGTGTACCTCCCCGGTGCTCAGCTGTTCCTTCCCTTACTTGGGGATAACGTCATTTATTCAAGGTGATGTCCAAACGAGCTTGTTAACAGTCCTCTGCAGTGCTTTAAGCTGTCATATGTCAGCCAGAATTTATGCATGTTCTATAGCCATTCCTACATGTTGAAAACACTGCACTGTGCTTAAGCTTCAGCATATGTTCCAGTAAGTACAGTTCCATTAATTCTAGGGGAGTGGGTGAATTAAGCATAGATCTGAAGGCTGCCTTTGCTCAGTGCAGAGATGGAAGGACTAATGTAGATTTGACTTGATATTTTCCCTTCTAGGATGGGAAGGAGCTCCGTCAAAGTAAAAAAGTGGGCATTACTTCCCAGGGAAATAAGAGAAGTCTCATTATTCACAGGCGGTGAACTCTCATTTTCTCTCTCAGTCTGCAACCAGGTTGGGTTGCTGTTTCAGTACAGGCTGTTTTATGCAGGAACTCTGCTCCTGAGGTTAATCCAAGTTGTATCCAGGCCCTTCAGAAGGAAAGGGAAATAGCAGCACAGAAATATGGTCTGATTCTGACACAAAGAAGTGCAGACCTGGACAGTTAAAAAGTATTGTGTGTTGTTCAAGGGATTTTGAAGCAAAGGTGTCCCCTAGGTAAGATTTGTGGCTGACATTCCCCATACATTGTGGGCACACAAGCTAAGGAGAGACTAGTGATGAGCATGCAGAGAAGCCAATGATTCAGACAGGTTTGTAGTGACACGACATTGTAGAGTTCTGTCTAGTTCTCCTTGGCATAGTTTGGAAAATAAAGATGAGGTGATGGTGGTAACCAATATGGCTTCCTCAAATTCAAGCCATGCCTGACAAACTTGGTGGCCTTTCATGATGGAGTAACAGCATCAGTGGATAATGGGAGAGCAACTGACATCATCTACATGGACTTGTGCAGAGCATTTGATCCCGTCCTGCATGCCATCCTGGTCACCAAATTGGAGAATAATGGTTTTGATGGATGGACCAGTTGCAAGATAGGGAACTGTCTGGATGGTCACACTCAGAGAGCTGCAGTCAATAGCTCAGTGTCCAGGTGGAGGGTGGTGTTGGGACCAGTGTTATTTAACATTTTTGTAGGCAACATGGACAGTGGAATCAAATGCAGCCTCAGCAAGTTTGCAGATGACACCAAGCTGAGCGGTGCTGTTGATGTGCTAGAGGGAAGGGATGCTACCCAGAGGGACCTGGACAGGCTGGAGAGGTGGGCCCTTGGCAGCCTCATGAACTTGAGTGTGGCCAAGTACAAGGCCCTGCACCTGGGTCAGGGCAATCCCAAGCACAGGCACAGGCTTAGAGGAGAATGATTTGAGAGAAGCCTTGACCCTGAGGAGAAGAGTTGGTCTGGAGGGAGGTGTCCCTGCCTATAGCAGGGGGATTGGAACTAAATGACCTTAAAGATTCAGTCAGTTCTATTGTTTTTCTACCCTTAATTTTACTTAAAATGTTTCAGAATAAATGAGATTCTGGTTTCCAAGAAAACTGTTTGCAGGGAGCTCCACTGTAGCTAGTAAGTCTATCTTTAAGTTCAAGGGCAATAATGCATTGACTGTGTTGAAGAGAGAAATGACTCAGGAATGGATGATGGTTTAGAATAAAACATAATCCTACTTATTTTCTATGCAAATATGTGTAAGGAAAAGATGCTGCACTCAGTTCTGGAAATATCCTGACAAATATATCTCTAGTATTTCACAGCTGGAGATATCAAGATTGTTAAAGCACTGGAAGATGTGGAAGTGAATGAATATGGGAGTGCATCTTTTGTCTGTGAGATTTCACACGATGAGGTTCAGACCCAGTGGTACAAAGATGACAACAAGCTGAAGGCTAATGACAACATTAGAATGCAGCAAGATGGTAGGGTGTAAGAGGGGGATCTTTCTCCTGAGTGGGGGGTGGGTTGGAGATCAAGCATATAAGACATCTGAAATGAAGTGAAGAGGGTTCAGAAGGGAGTTCCCCTTTTGTTTTGGGACTGAGGTTAGGGCGGAACAAGTGACATGGTGGGATGCTTAGTGTGGGAAGTGTGATGCTATCCCACCATCCCACACTGCCGGGAGCAGGTAGGAAATGAGTGCAGTTATTTCCAAAGTGGAGGTGAACAGGGCAGTCAGTTCACCTCTCCAAAGAGGTTTTGTCTGACAGTGAGTGTGATCCTTCTGTACAAGGTACTTTGAAGGTGACGGCGGCCACATTTGGTCAGTCCTTGTAGAAGCCATGTTTAGATTACACTTTGGTGGGGATGTGGATGTGGGGGAATGGGTGGTTTCATTGACATGAGAGAACAGGCAGTGATGCTGTGAAACCAGATGGATGATGCTCAGCCTGGCCATGTGCCTCAGAGCTCTTTGCTCAAGGAAGCCAAGTATAGTTGTGGGTTTGCTCTCAAGAGCACAGTTTGGTAGGGATGAGCTGGCGGTTGGACTAGATGACCTTAGTGGTCTTTTCCAGCCTTAGTGACTCTGTGGTTCTCTGCTTCAGGAAAGAGCTACTCGCTGACTTACACACGTGTCCAAGTCAAGGATGCAGCAGAAATAAAATCTGTAGCAGAAAAGGCAGAATCTCGTGAATCTTGTGCCCATCTTACAGTTAAAGGTAATTATGCTTCTGATGACGATTTTGATTAAATTATCTTATGTTATAAACGAGCTAACATCCTTTGCTTTAATGTCAAGGAAGTTAAACACCACCAGGACCTTTCACAGAAATAAAAACTCCTACCTACCTACCTTTCTGCCCACAAAATATCCAGCTTCTCTTTTGGAATTTACTTTTGCTAAGTAAGACAGATTATTTTCTTAGGAGGTTGATTTTCTACGTTTAGACTTCAGATTTGTGTTTGAACGTTGAGGGATAAAAAACATAGCTTGACTTTTTCTTCATTTTCTCTTGCTGTTTGAAAAGAGCACAGGGTTTTTTTGTTTTTTTTTTAATATATACAATGTTAGGGTATACATATATGATGTTAAGTGTGATAAAGAAAAGGGAGACATTTGAGTTAGCACACAACTCAAGTGTTCAGTCCCCAGCTTTACCACTGTTAGAATTGTAAGGGCAAGAACTTCCTGGAAAATGAATTTCTCCTAAGTAGAGTCATTACATTTGAGCTACAGAGACCTTTACTAGGTGAAAACTTGTTGTTCAGAGCTAAGTTGCTGTATTTAACCAAAGTAATTGTCAATGTCCGTGTTTCATTGAACCTCTTTTCCATTTCGTAATGCGAGGAGTTTGATATTGGGATGGGAAGGTCATGGTTTGATTTAGATGTTGGACTGGGAATCAGAAGATCTGGGCTCTTTTCAGGTTGTCAGTCTTATTGTCTGACTTCTTAACAACATTCCTTTCTTTATATTATTTTTTAATGATGTTTCAAGGCATTCTGAGCTGATAGGTGCAGTAATGCTGATGTGAGTAAGTGGGGTGATAATGTAAGGGTTTTTTACATTCCTTCTAAATCTCTGCTTTTTCTTGTTCCATCCTTCTTAAATAGCAATCCATTAATCTAGTAAAGGAGCTGTGTGATGACTATGTGACTGAGCCTGAAGAAGCCAAATTTGAATGCGAGATATCCATTCCTTCTGTGAAACCTCCCAAGTGGTATCTATGTGGGGAAGTCTTACAGGCTGGCAGAAACTTGATTATGCAGCAAGAAGGCACCATCCACCAGCTGACCATACCGAAAACCACCACTGATATGACAGGCACCAGTCAGTTCTCAATTGGCAAATCAAAATCCACAGCCAATCTGCTTGTCAGAGGTAACATATCCTGGCTTGGTTTACATCATGAAGATGAAGAATTAATTAACGTACAGCCTTCCTTCACTGGGGTCTTTGAAATATTGTGTGTGTGTCTGGAGGGTCTGCTCCATTTCCAGTTCAAAGTCGTTGGACACTAAATGAGACAGCTGCATCTCAGTAAAAGATCTGTTTGAATAGCTGTGATGTGCTTACTATTCAGATCTACAGAGCTGAGGTTTTGTCCTTGGCTATACCAAAGAAGTCAAATCATGTGAAATTAATTGTATTTCTGAACTAGACAAGGTTAAGTTTGGTAGCACCTAAATTTGGTGCAGTTTGTCATTGATTTCATCTGAAAGAAACTCGCAGGCTTTTTATCTGCTGTTGTCCCCAGCATAAGAGTCTCCATTCACATCCTAAAGTACTTGTTATATTTTCAACTCACTCTTATTTGAATAAAAGCCTCAGCAATTGGGAGCAATTTAATAAGCACAGAACAAGAGCTGGACCTTGCATTTGGTAGATAATATACAGTATTACTTTATAGAAATGTAGTCAATGGCATTCCCTATAGACAATCGTTTGTTTTATCTTTAGAGTCGTTCAAAGAACCATTGTGAACATGACATTAATTGGAATGGAATACACGCAAGAGACTTTCCTCTTCTTCCAATTGTCCTCATCCTTTCTTCTCTTCCACCCCTGCTTTGCAGATTACCATATACAAATCACCAGGAAGTTGGAGGACAAGACAGCTTTGGAACGTCATTCTGTCATCCTGTCCTGTGACTTCAGGCCTTCTCCAAAGGTTGTGAAATGGTTCAAAGGCCACACACTCATCAAGCCCTCTGAGAAGTACAAGATCAAGAGGGATAAGCATTCAGCAGAGCTCAAGATTCTGAAGCTGAAGCCCGATGATGCTGGTGTGTACAAGTGCAAGGCAGGAATTGCAGAGACTGAGGCCACGCTGACAGCTGAAGATATGAGCAGGGAGGGTGACCTCTTCCATGTCCTATTTCACCTCAGATTTCTCTTCTTGAGGTTGATTTCTGCCGTTCTCTCCTGCTAACTTTATAAATGTATAGTCTTCACTGAGAAGATTACACAAAGATCATCTAGTCCAACCATTCTACCACATCCCAGTATGATTTATAGTAACAGTGGTAACAGTTCACCTTGTTTCCCCACAGCCCGCAATGTAGAAGTAACGAAGCACCTGCAGGATGTAGAAATTGAAGAAGAGAGCTCTGCTGTCTTCTCCTGCGAGCTGTCCCATAATGACGAGGACGTGGAATGGTTCCTGAATGGCAACCTCCTTTACACCAACAATTACAATGACATCAAGAACGTTGGCAATTGCTGCACACTGACAGTGAAGCAGGTTAAGCCTGAGGATGCTGGCACAGTGACAGTGAAGTCAGACAAGGTGTCAGAAAGCGCACCTGAAGGTGATAGGTGGGTCTGATCACACCCCTCCTGGATGTAAGAGATGCTAAGGAGCTCCAGTTCATTCTATTGTGCAGCAGTCCTGCTTCTAAAGCTGACCTCTCTGGGGTGACAAGTCATCAGGGGCTTTCTTCCAGTGGAAGGTTCCATTGCAGCAGATATCAACGAAGGAGGATGGTTTTGGTGTCCTGCCAAAGCATTCCATTGCTTTTTATCATCATTTTATTTAGCACAAGGAGAGTTACAAGAACAGTTTCTTTTACTGCTTCAGTAACATGCCGTGTCAATGCTGTTGTCTCCAAGGATTTATGACTGCAGGGAGAGATCATTCAGTGTGTGTTTTGCCTCTGGGATGACTAATGACCAGGCTGTGAGCAACCTGATCTAGCTGTGAATGTCCCTTTTTATTGCAGGGGAGCTGGGCTAGATGGCCTTTAAGGGTCTCTTCCAATTCTAAGGGTACTGTGATTCTAATCTGCTCTCCCCAGCAATTAAGCTCTTTTACTCTATGCGCTCAGAGTTTGAAGGATTTCCTCTTTCTCCTTTCTTTTGCATTTGGTGGAAGTTTTTTCCCCATTATAAACATCTGATGTGTGAAATAGAAGATAGATAAAAGGAGTCAATAAAACAGGAAAATCAAAAGTGTTCAGCAGCTTATCCTCTTAATCCTGTGGCCTGCTGTATGAGCTCTGCTCCATGTGAGGGCAATGCCAGCTCTCCAGCTTTAGAAGAGCTGCATCCCAATTACTTCATATGATATCAGTCCCACCCACGGCAATGCAGGCTGTCCCTCCTGTTCCCTGTATTCTCCTACTGATTAGTTCAGAATTCCATAAAGTGCATTCAGTCAACACACATGAAACTGCTTTAGGTTCTATATTGGTGTCGTCAGTGCTGGTAAAGATTTATTTATCCCTCTTTAAAAATCTGAAAGCAACTGGAAATGTCTCAACTTCTGTATCACATTGTTCTGTTTTGCCCTTTTAATTGCAGAGAAGCCTGCTGTCTTCGTGAAGTCCTTGGATGATGTTTTTGGTGAGGAGCGGGGTGTAATTAAATTGGAATGCGAAGTCTCTAAAGAGAAGGTCAAACCAGTGTGGAAGAAGGACGGTGTTGTGCTAACTTCTGGCAACAAGTATGAGCTGGTACAGTCTGGGAAGACCCTATGTTCCCTTATCCATGACCTGGAGATGTCAGATGCAGGTTTCTATACCTGTGATATTGGCAGTGATGTTGCCAAATCAAAGGTCGGCATTCAGGGTAAGTACTGTGGAAAGTAAAGGAGTGCTGAAAGCACATTCAGTGTGGTCACTATGTCTTACACCTATTCCCCCACGAGCCTTAATAGTTTCTACAATAGAAGTGTATTACTGCAATTTAGCACAGTGATGTCTGGAAAATTCCCATTGCTTTTGATGTAAATGTATCTCATTTTGCCATGAAAATCACCAAACACATCAAGAATGTCCTGGAAATATTTCCTTTCTAAACATCCCTAAAATGGAGAAATGGTTTGAACACCAGTAGGGGTAGGATGGTAACAAATTAGCTAATAGAAACAGTTAATTTCTTGTCATAGGCAAAACCCTTTTTCTCACGCAGCATCTTAGAGTTGTCCTCTCTGTTAGGTTGTTCCCTCTGTAGCTCATTGAATCTTCATTCTGCTCCATGGACTGAGCTGCTCTAATTGTAGTTCTTCCAGAGCAAAGGCAAGAGATTCACGTCTCTTTTTTTTTATAGTTTTCTGGTAATTCTGAGTGGAGAATGTCTTAGAGAATACATCAGTAAGGAATGCAGCCATGTTCTGCAAATCCTGAGTTAAAACACCAGTACTGCTACTCACATATGTCACAAATGCCTTTTCTCCATATAAACTTCATACTAACCTATGTCTTATCTTCCAGAGCTGAATAGTGGCATTACCAAACGGCTGAAAAACACTGAAATCCAGGAGGGAGAAGATTGTACTTTTGAATGCATTCTGTCCCATGAAAGCATTGATGAGTTCAAGTGGACACTGAATGGAAGCAGAGTGGAAAATGGTGGGCGATTTAAAGCTTCTAACGTGAGTCGGAAATATACTCTCATTATCAAAAGTGTGACTCCTACTGACGCTGGGGAAGTCGTTTTTACTGCCCGTGGTCTAACCTCCAAAGCCTCTCTGTCTGTGAAAGGTAATGAGATGGGAGAGATTCTGGGGTCTGATTCCTTCAACTGTCTTCTGATAAGATTGTCGTGAGAGCTAACTCATAATATGGTTAAAGTGAATAGCAACCTTCTACTTGAACCTCGAAGCACTGAGAATTTCTCTTAAAAATAAGTAAAAGGAGGAAACATTTTACACAAATGTGAGAACTACCCAAAGCACTGGGGTAGTGTTGGAAATGGGCATCTCACTACAGCTTGTTCCATTAACAGTAAATCAGGAATGATCTGTTGAGGGAACTGTGGGAGCAAATATCCTCTAAGTATAAGCTGAAGGGATGGCCTTCACATCATCTAGCTGTACAACAAATTGCTGTCTAGAACATGTGCATCTGAGAGCATCATCCGAGGCTCCCAGTGTGATGAGTGGAGAGAAGAAAGAGGCAGTTTTCAGACATGGTTCATCATCCTCAGTTGGGTAGATTTAAGAGAGAATAAATGCTGCCTGGAATTCTATTGTCTGTACTTTGCAGATTACTGCTGGCTGTAGGATGGCGTCTGTTGCAAGTGCCTCTCTAACTTATCTCCAGCATGTAGATGCATGTATTTTGAGAGAGGCATCCTACCCTAAGTGTATGTTACTCAAAAAGCAATGTTTTCTTCCAGGAAAACCTACTGAGGTTTCAAAACAGCTGGAGGATAAGACAGCAGCAGCAGGGCAGGACATCAGCCTGAGCTGTGAGCTGTCGAAGCCTGATGTGAACATCAGGTGGTACAAGGATGGCAAAGCAATCAGAAAAAGCCAGAAGTACGACTTGCAGCAGGAGGGAACTGGGGCCATTCTGATCATCCATGACTCTACTGCCAAGGACAGTGGGGAGTACCCCTGTGAGACAGAGGACTCCATAACAAAAGCCAGGGTCACTGTGCAAGGTGAGTTGAAAAGCACACTGGGGATGGCATGTAGAGAAGTCGAGGTAAATATCTGCAGCCTGTGGGTGATGTTTTTCTCTTCTGTTTCCTTGAGCAGGATCAATTCTTAGTTTTCAGAAAATATGATGGATTAAAATCTTTTCCTTAAAATAATCTGGAAACCGAATGATTCTCCAGTGTGATGTGGATCTGGGCAGCCTGGTCTGGTGGTTGGTGGCCCCTTGACAGGGGGTTTAAAACTAGATGATCTTTGAGGTCCTTTTCTACTCAGGCCACTCTATGATTCTGTGATCATTCTATGGTTCTATGATCTTGGGTGTTAGTGAGCCACGAAAAGATGGCAATCTGAATTAGTCTATATTGAATATGTGTAATCCAAACTATATGCAGTTTATCAGATGAGATCCTACCAGCGCATGTATTGAACTTTCATAGTTTCATAGTTTCATAGTTTCATGCAGGTTGGAAGGGACCTTAGAGATCATCGAGTCCAGCCCCCGGAATTCGATCCTCTGTGTAGCAGAGCGGCACTTCTACCACTTGCGCCACAAGGGGGATTCGAACTCCGGGCCCCAGTGTTGCAAGGCGGCGTCTTTAACCACTGCGCCACCGGGGCACATTCCAGATAGCTACTGGTATTATCAAACCTATGTAAATGGGTGGACTCTGTGGTCTTCTTAGACTCTTTGCATCTCTATGTGATATTCTGAAATGAGGGCAAAGGAGATTCAGGACACCTCTGTATGCTTGGGACTTGTTGGGGTAACAAATCCCTTTGTCCTACACCCTCATCCTTTTTTTTTCCTTCCAGAAAAACCTAATTACTTTATCAAGGAACTTTCAGATGTGAAAATTGAAGAAAGTGGAAGTGCACTTTTTACATGTCAGAGCGAGAAAGCCGCATCCTTCGTCATATGGAGGAAAGGCATTGCTGTGCTCAGGCCTGGCAGGAAATACAAGAGGGCACAGAAAGGACGAGACCTGCAGCTGTGCATAAAAAATCTGGAGAAAAGTGACAGTGACGTGTACACCTGTGACATTGGTGATGCCCAGTCCAGAGCCAAGCTGGTTGTACAAGGTATGTGTGCGAGCCATATGACTGCGCATCCTGTTTCTCCACTACCAAGACATTATCCTGGTAGAATTTGTACATTTATGGCAGGTCTTTGGGGCTGCAGCTGTCTGGCCTGAATAGCGGTTCACAAGCCATGCACAGAGCAAGCTGCACAGAAAGGGAAAGAACTACCGACTAGAGCAGTGCCATTGAGAACTTTATGTATCATTTAAAAACCAAAAATGCTGATGTACGGTGAGGCTGGTGACCCAGAAATCAGTGTGAACTTTCTATCTCTGACCTTTCTGAGTTAAAAATAGTCCTCCAGAGTTCTAGGCAAAAATTTCCTTATGCTGCATTCTGGGTAGTTGTCACGGTTTAAACAAAAATCTACCTGTGTCCGTGACAGGGGGGCCACAGGCAAGCGAGGTGCTAGAAGGAGCTGAACCTCTGTCCCAACTACTTCAGAAGCAGCCCAAACCCCCTCGTACACGGCTAAGATCTCCTTCTCAGTTGGAGTGTAGCACTCCTCAGACCCTTTATATGCTCGACTCCAAAGTCCCGGGGGTTGGCCTTGGGTTTCTCCTAAAGCTCTTTGCCACAAACTCCAAGTGGGACCTTTCTCTCCAGCAGCAGTGTAGAGGATGTTCTTTACATCCTGTCCTGTCTGTACTGGCCCCAAGGCCACGGCACGGGCTATCTCTTGTTTTCTCTGCTCAAAAGCCTGCTGCTGCTCAGGACCCCATGAGAAATTATTCTTCTTCCGTGTTACCTGATTTGGATTATCTGTTTTCTTTTCTTGAATATCTTTGCTGCTGTATGGCCCCACACGACAATATCATCAATATACTGCAAGTGTTCGGGAGCATTACCATGTTCCAAGACAGCTTGGATCAACCCATGGCAAATTGTTGGGCTGTGCTTCTACCCTTGAGTTAAACGGTTCCAGGTATACTGAACAGCTCTACAGGAAAAAGCAAACTGTGGCCTTCATTTTGCAGCCAATGGGATGGAAAAGAAGGCATTAGCAATGTCAATGGTGGCATACCACCTAGCTTCTTTTGATTCCAGTTCATACTGGAGTTCTAGCATGTCTGATACAGCAGAACTCAATGGAGGTGTGATTTCATTTAGGCCACGGTAATCCACCATCAACCTCCATTCTTCGCTGGCTTTATGCACTGGCCATATGGGGCTGTTAAAAGGCAAGTGAGTTTTGCTAATCGCTCCCTGATTCTCTAATTGGCGAATTAGCTTGTGAATGGGGAGCAATGAGTCCCTGTTGGTGCGGTACTGCCGTCTGTGAACTACTCTGGTGGCAATTGGTACCTCTTGGTCCTTTACCTGGAGCAACCCCACAGCAGAAGGATCATCTGACAGATCAGGTAAAGCTGACAGCAGATAAACACCATTTGTGTTAACAGCAGCTATCCCAAAGGCCCATTGATACCCCTTGGGATCCTTAAAATATCCCATCCTAAGGTAATCGATACCCAAAACACTTGGAGCCTCTGGACCAGTCACAATAGGGTGTTTTTGCCAGTTTTTACCAGTGAGGCTTATTTTGGCCTCCAACATAGTCAATTCTTGTGAACCCCCAGTCACTCCATGGATATATATTGGTTGTGTCCCTTGGTGACTTGAGGGCATTAGGGTGCATTGTGCACCAGTGTCCACCAAGGCTTTATATTTCTGTGGTTGAGATGTGCCAGGCCACTTAATCCACACAGTCCAGTATACTCTATTGTCCCTTTCCCCCCCTGGCTGGGGGCAGGGCCCCTCTATTGTTTACCTCAGTGGCTTGCAGCAACTGGAACTCTCCCCTTCTTGGAAGAGTTCACCTTGGTAGTTGTTTCACCTTGTAATTCTTCCACTCATGCCTGAAGTGCAGAAGTGGATGAATTACACCACTTCTTCATGTCCTCCCCATGACTACAGAGGAAAAGCAACAAGGCAAGACGTGTAGTCTCATCGTTGATTCGAGGTGACTTATCATTGTCATTTGCTTGAATACGAGGACGTCTCTTTTTTATGGTTGAGATTTTCGATGATACAGGTCGAGAGGAACTCATGTTGTTTAGCTTTCTCAATAGGCGATCGTGGAAATCCTGGTTTCCATCATCTTGTACCACCGTGGATTCATCTACATCAGGCACATTAGCCAATTTGTCAATAATATCATTTTGTGTTCCCTCCACTTCGTTTAACCTTTCCACAATTTTGACAATGGCTGAAGTATACAGATTAACTTCCTTAGCGCTTATAAATAATACAAGTTCCTGAAGTCTGCCAATTAGTTCATTCACAAAGGGTTTCCTTTCCCCTTTGCCATATACTAATGCAAGTGCACTGGCATGCTTTTCTGGAGCTGCCTTTGTAAAGTCATGCCACATTTGTCATGGAACGCGGACTGCTTCAGGATCATGTAATTGGTTTGGATCGTTACGACTGAACTGGGGGCTGTATAGCATTTCCACCAGAGCACTTTCTCTCAAAGATTGGATACCTTTCTCTGTATCAGTCCATTTCTTTCTCTCAGGCTCCAAGTCCCGTTTAAAGGGGAATCTATCTCTTACCGCTATCAACATCCGCTTCCAGAGGGTGTAGGACCGATTTTGGCATGTGCCAATACCTCTGTCCACACGCAAGTCCCTGGAAATGCTACCCAGTTGGCGAGCTTCACTGCCATCAAGCCATGCACTGTTGGCACCATTGTCCCAGCAGCGAAGAAACCAAGTGACCATATTTTCTTTTGGCTGACATGTGAAATCCTTTCTTAGATCTCGAATTTCACTCAGTTTAAAAGATCGATCAATAATGGTCGTTATACTTTGCTCACCTTTTGCTCTATCAAGCGTCCCAGGTGTTGATGGTGGCAACTGTGTTGATGAGGCTGCCCCATCTATAAGTTTGGACTCGAGAAATTCTCGTAAAGAAAATCTAGCTTTTGGCTCCTCTTCAGACTCTGACCCCGACCCTTGTGTTATTTCCTCCAGGTAACCCTCCTGCTTTTTCCTCTCTCCTAACTTCCTCTGCTCCTCTAAATTCTTCTGCTCCTCTAACATCTTCTTATTCCCCTCAGACATCCGCTGCTCCTCCAACTTCATCTGCTCCTGAAACTTCTTCTGCTCCTCTAACATCTTCTTATACTGCTCTAACATCCTCTGCTCCTCTAACTTCTTCTGGTCCTCTGACTCTCCCTGCTCTCCTGAGTCCCCTTGCTCTCCTGAGTCCTGCTCTCCTAACTCCCTCCGCTCTTCTAACTCCTTCTGCATTTTCTCTAACTGAGTTGAAACTTGTTTTGTCTTTCGCCCTCTTACAGGGGCAACCAACATTGTATCTGGTGTCCCCGATGATTGGTCCAATCGGACTACATGTGCCCCCGGTGGCTGGTCAGATTGAACTACATGTGCCCCCGGTGGTTAGTCAAATTGGACTACATGCGCCCCCAGTGGCTGGTCAAATTGGGCTACATGTGCCCCCAATGGCTGGTCAAATTGGACTACATGTGACCCTGGTAGTTGGTTAAATACATTCAGCTCACCCCGGAGGGCACATAGCTGGTCTTGGAGAGCGTTCCGCTCGAACTGGACAGCACCGAACTCAGTCTGGAGGCTGTCGTAGTTGGACTGAAGAGTGTTGTACCCGAACCGGAGGACGTTATGCTCGGACTGGAGAGTGTCGAGTTTGGATTGGATACTCTCATTCTCGGCCCTGAGACTCTCTCTCTCAACCTCAAAATCTTCCCTCTCAGGAATGGTATTGAATAAGGCCTGATAAGCATTAGCTAGGCCCCAAGTCATTTGTGCCTCCTTAGATCTGCCTGAGTCACAACATTCCTGTCTCAAATATGCAGTCAAACTCTCAGGATTCTTTAAGTGTTCAGGAGTAAAGCTCCATGACACTAAAGATGTCTGTCCTCTAAAAGTCTCTCCAAAGTTTCTCCACACTCCCTGCCACTCAGTATTCTCTGACTCTAGGGAAGACTTCCTCCTGAGGTTATAAATCCAGATACCGAGTGAGATCACTACAATAACCAACAGCTAATTGAGGGAGATTAATACGATGGACAGTGTGGTCCACTGGGACAACTGGTCAGTCGAAGACTGCTTAAAAGATGCAAAGAAAAAGGAAAAGCACACTCAAAAACCACCATATCCGTACTATTGGTTGCATTAGTTGCATTAGTTGCTCCCTCTGGAGCTGCATGCAAATACCAAATAAGCGTTGCTAACCATGCTTTCAATCTATTATACATTCCTATAACTTCATAGGAAAAATAGGCTAGCTTAAACATGGTCCAATATGTTTGGAGCATCGTAAAAGAGGAACTAATGAAATGCAGTACCTTATAAAGCACACTTAGTAGAGGGAACTTTTTTTTTTTTTTTTTTTTTTTTCAATAGAGAGGGAAAAAAACTAAAAAAAAAAACAAAACCAAAGCTCAGCAGTGTTTATAAAATAAACCGGAGTATTGGCAGTCCGCCTGGACTTTCAAGGTCAAGCTCACAGGTGCAGAATCGCAAACCTAAGATAGCTCCTTAACAGGAAAAAAAACTTGTAGCTCTGTTAAAAGCTAAAAGAGCAACAGAAGAAAACACAGAAAAACAGCAACTCAATTTGCCCGCATTCTCCACCAAAATCTGTCACGGTTTGAATGAAAAGTCCACCTGCGTCCGTGACAGGGGCCGTGGGCCCCGCAGGGGCCCTAGGCCGAAAGGAAAAAGTTAATTAGGAAAAGAAAACAGCGGCAACGATCTAAGGAGGCACACTTATTTTCTAAATACTATATCGAAATACCGGATAACACAATATAATACAATATAATTGAAAATTGAAAATTGAGCTAACGAATCAAGCAAAATAGGAGAGAGAATGAGTCCCGTAACCGAGAGGCCTACTGTAAATCTAGGCGAACGGCTGAAGGCTCCCACACACTGCCCTGAACGCCAGAACTCGAAAGACGTCAGTCTGTTCTGCGACAGAGTTAATATAGAGTCCAGGTCCCGTGACCCATCGTGTTGTTCTCTGGGAGATGTAGTCTTCTTCTCTAAGTTGCAGATTCAGTAAAATTATTCATGCTTTATATGATGTTATGATGTGGAATACTGATAGCAAAATTACAAAATTATTAAACCATGACACCCTGGTATTTTTCTTTTTTTTTTTCTTAAATATTTTCCTTTTTTTTTTCCTTAAATATTTTCCTTTTTACTATTTAAATGTTATGGGCACATCTTATAGAAACACAAGGCTGTTTACAAAGAAGTGCATGCTGTGTTGCTGTATGATGAGCAAGATACATCTATTCTTCATCTAGCAGGAATAGTTGCTGAGCCTTAAGAACAGTTTCAGAAAGCTTTGGGAATTTGGGCGTTTTCCTTGTTTCTGCAACACAAAATGAAAATTTACGCTGTATACAAAGAAAAGGGGAGTCCGAACTTGTACGTTAAATTTGAAGGAGATCAATCTGGGGTAATATTTTAAAAAAAAAAAAAAAAAAAAGGGAGTGTGGTCATCAAATACTATAAAATATATTAGCTGTTACTAGAATGCCACTTATCTTCCCCCCATATGAATCACTGTCATGTTGTATGTGAATTTGTGAGGTGGGTTTTGAAGCTGAAATTAAAAACTTCTTGTATGGCTGTCTTCATAGTGGCTATCCAGACTATCTGTAGAAATAACAGCTATTATGTAGTCAGCTATTCACCAGTTTTAACTGATTATAAATTACGTTTCAGGGTAGAGAACATAGCATAGTGCCTGACACCTGTGTTGATCCTGAGGGCATTCTTGATTCTGTGCATTATGATGTCATGGATATTAAAGAGCAAGCTGAGGCAGCACATAGTTCCATTGTATCCCTGGAGGACCCGAAGGAAGACACTGGCTGGTTTGAAAAGCAGCTGGAGAAAACTAACTTTGAACTGATGGAGACCAAAGAAGAGCTAACAGAGAAAAACACCAAACTACTTAAAACTGAAGAAGAGCTGATGCAGAAGAACAAAGGTGAGTTATGCGATGTGAAAGGTAGAAGACAGAAATAGTTCATTAATCTAAAAGAGAAATAACCAGTTTGAGTAGGAATTAGAGGAGATGTTCTACCTTTGGAACCATAGCCTGTAGATAAGTGATAGTTTGTTCCTTGTGTATATTCAGGTTCAGCAATTCCATGGTTTTTGGTTATTTCTTTTCTTTTTTCCCCCCTCTCCTTTAAACTGCAACTAGCAGCTTTACGCTTTCGTAAGTATGGGGTTAAATGTCTATATCTTGATTTTTACTTTTATATTGTAATCTCTACTCTTCTTTATGTCTTGTTGATGCAATGTTTTCGTTCCAAGAAATACAGAAAACTTTTGAATCACTCCCAATAAGTGAAGACCACATGCAAATTAATTAATCTGTTCAAAAGCTACCTAAACATTAGAATATCTGGAAAAATTGATTACTTAATAAACTATCTATTGGCTACTTATGAAATACAACCTTTTCTGTGTGTTACAGACTTTGAAATGCAGATGATTAAATTGAATGAGTCTGTTGAGCAACTTAAAGAAGCAACTGAGGTAACTTTATCAAGAAGATGTTGTGTAAAATTGTTTTAATACCAACTTGTGGTAGCTTAAAATGCTATTCCAGTAGGCTCTTTGCCTTTAATGCATTGTGTAATTCAGCTACTTAACACTACATTAGAAACTGATGATTTCCAATCTCAATCAAGGTGCAGAAAGATGACATGATTACAGAGCTACAAGACTTAAAATCTCATTTAGAAGAAAAAGTAAAAGATTATGTGAGTTTTACACATCTCCGTATCCTTATACAAAAAAAGGAAAACACTAATTCTATGCTTGTAATCAACACATTTTTGGAAAACTGATTTTCTGTATGTAGCTGGTACTTGCTTGAAATTGTAAACAATTCAAATTTATCTGAAGGTCGTTGTTGTTAACACAAACAACAAAAATATCAGTGTGTTCCACTAACTCCTGCCTCACACTCCTACATCAGAGGAAGAGCAACAGTAAAAGTATGTTGAGTACAGTTGGAAGTACGAGTATGAATGGTCAGGATATCTCCACGTTCTATGCAGTCCATAAAACTTTATCCTGACTAATGTACTGCGAGCTACTGAATATGTGAAGACTAGCTTGATTAAGTATGTGTGCATACCACTTCTGGTGGTTTTTGTTCATTTTTTGATGTTTGGTAGCCTGAAGTAGCTCTGAAAACATTTATAGTTAATTCTGTCACTCAGATCTCTAACCTTGTAAGCTTAGCAACTTGACCCTTCTTAATCCTTGACTGTCTGCATCACTGCAACTTAGTATTTCCATGGTATTAAAGCTGACTGTGATGAGTAGTCATGTCCTCACCTATTACTTCTTCCAAGAACAAGGCTCCAACTCTATCTGTGAGATTGTGTGGCCTGAACACTTCTGAGGCTTTTCTTTTCATAAGTTACTAAAGATGAATAATCAGTCCTTGGCAGTGCCAGCATGGCTTAACAATCGTCGTCTTGTAAGTAAGGAAGCTTCACTTGTGGTCAAGGACACAATCTAAAATATGCATGACAGAGCTGACTAAGCTTTAAGGTTGGATTATATCTGTCACGATGAAAGTGATTTTAGCAGCTTAGCAGAAGTGTGATGTGATGAACTTGTATGAGAGCTGACCATTTGCTCTTTGACCATGTTTGTAATTTTGTTGACTTCTTGGAAACAGGAAATTCTTTGATAAACTGGTAAACTCTTGATTGTGTGCAAGTCTTTTACTTTGTAACCTGCTAGGCTCTTGCTTTCCCTTGTATACTCTACCGAGTATTGCACTTGTCATTATCTGAAGGTGTACTTGTTCTGTCTGCTATTGAGATTTGTAACTGATGTCTATAGAGTCACCGGGTAAATATTTTAGCTGTATGGTTTTGTGTAAATATTTGCCTACAGAAGATTACTGAGACTTAAGTGCTCCTTTTGTTAAGCTTCAATGTAACTGATCTTATATCAATACAGGAAAAGACTACCTACCATTTAACTACCATTAAAGCAGAACCGGCAGAAGAGAACACTAATAAAGGAACTGAAAGCAGCCAATTTTCAGTGCTTTCAGTTAAAGCACTGAAACAAGAGAAAACTGAGTTGGAAGTGGGAAGAAAGCGCAGTACTGACGAGGATAAGCCTACTGTGGAAGAGCCACCTCCAAAGAAAGGTACAGTTTCTTCCATCGTTGAACAGGGTGTCTTCCAAAACAATAAATTGCTTCCTATTCCGGATAGGAAGCAAAAGGCTGTGAAGCGCGTACCTTATGGTATAAGGAGAAAAGCCACTGTGTTAAACTGTAAATAGAAGTAACTGTTATGTAAATATCCCTTTTTCAGAAGGTCCTATGCTGTTCATTTTTGAATGCTTAAGAATAAAAGTTTTTTGCACTATTTTTTTCCTTTTTGCTGCTTTTTCCTCATCTGTTGATGCACTTGCAGATTTGGTAATAGTTTTAAAGCAGTTTCTTTAGGATTGTTTCAACTGCTGTTGCTGATCTTCTGAGTAGCATCAGCTGCTCAAGTGCTTTTTTTTGTTTGTTTGTTTTGTTTTTCCTGAAGCAACTATCAAAATTGTTGATGACCTGCTAATTGCTCGCTCATGGGCAATATTTGAGCAAAATGGTTTGGATAAGCTCTGATGCATTTAACTTCACTTCTGGGCACAGCTGAGCATCAGTGTTCCTAGAATTACGGAAGGCATATACAATGTAGAAGGGAAAATCTAAAACTTAGCTGTATTCCCTTCCTTTCTTGTATTCCTCTTGCAAAATATGTGCAAGGGAGAAAGTCAAGGCCTTCTTTGGATGAGATGCTGTTCTTGGATGATTTGTCCCTTCTGCCTTTATTTGGCATAAATATTGAATCCTAATGTGACCACTGAATGGCATCACATATAAGCATCTTACCAGAGACTGAGGGAGGGATGTGGACTCCTCCATACTCCAAATAGTAGTGGGTTTGTTCTAATCATATGACCAAAGCTCTCATTTAAAAATTAATGACAGCAATGCTCCACATAGGAATTAAAATGGGTAGCAGATAGTCACAATGTCAGCATGAAGTTTTCTGTTAAGAAGTAATATTTATTTTTTTTAATACTTAAAGTATGCATATTATGGAATGGACGTAACTGGATTCTAAAGCAATGATGAAATACAGCAGAAGTCGCTTTTGATAGAAAGAAAATGCATGTGATTTTAGCTAATTGCTCACCAGTTAAAGAAAAAAACAGCCCCAAGCTAATGGAATATTTATGGAAACTTGAATCTGCAAATTTGTACAACTTTATGCGTGAACTTTATATGCAAAAGAGTAAGTGTGGACAGAAGTAGGAATCCTCATATTTTGTTTAGAGATCAACTGAATAAGAGAGACAGATATCAACACTTAAGTGATCAACTTCTCCAGGGTTTTATCTTTCTTTTGAAAGTAAGAGGACTGTGAGTTGGAATGAAATTTCTTAGAGAACTGTTTATCTACCATTTAGACGTAGATGGAGTGATTCCTGGTTTCCTTATAGGGATTGCTGAAGCACGGAAGATAGAAAGAATATAGCTGTGAATTATCTATCTCGTTCCCATGTTTCTTAGATCTAATAAGATTTTCTACTGGTGTGGAGTGGAAGGTTTGAGTAGTGCCATGGTAAAAGTGTTCTTCCAGACTGAAAACCTTTTGCTGTTAATTCTGTATAGAAATATGAGGCACCTGATTATGTGTCCAGAGGACTTTAATTCCTTCACTAGTATCAAATACTATGTGATGTGAGGGTATGGCTTGCGTATTACGACAGTTTTTCACTTAGAAGTTGCTACTTGGTGTTGTGAACTGCTATGTAATAATGATTTTAATCAATCTGAGCTACATTCCTTTTCCCTTTTTTTTTTTTTTTCTTTGCTTGTTTCTGTTACAGTAGTTGTAAATGAGAGAAAGAAAAAGAACACTGTAGAGCAAAAGAAAATTGAACACATGAAACTAAAGTGCTCCACGTACCGAAAGGAAGTACTAGCACTGAGGGAAAGAACTGAAATCTTGGAACGTCATTTAACTGTGCTTGAAGAACAATGCAGAAGAGAAAAAAATAAAAAAGAAGATTTCAGTAAGCAGGTAACAAGCCTGCGTATTGAGCTTTCTTTTTCTGAAGAAACAGCTGATGTCCTCCGTGAACAAATTCTGCAGGGTCAAGCTGACTATCGGGAAATTGCTTCTGAACTGGATGAACAGAAATCTATAAATATGACACTAGAAGACAAAAATGCCCAACTAACTACCAACATAGAAGTTGCCAAAGAATGTATAATTGATAAAGTGTCACAAGTAAAAGAAATGCAGACCAAATTAGATGAATTATACAAATGTCACTTAGAGTTTCACGCCATCGGTACTGACTTTGTCAGTGTAAAGGATTCCTCAGACTCTGAAAAAGATGAGCCAGGGACATCTCAAATTAGTTCTGCATGCATTCAGTCACAGACTTCTTCCATCTCAGATCTTGTGCAGGACCTCTCCTTTTCCTATAGTCTTGAAAGGATTTGGGAAGTATGCAGAAGTATTGTTGATGTTTCCTCACAAAAAAGTCAGCACATCAAAGCACTGCTTCAAGACAATGAAAACCTAAAGGCGGGACTGAATAATGCTGAAAATCATAATCGTCAACTTGTAATGAAGCTATGTGAGATTACAACTCACACTAGTCAGGAAGATGATCTTGTGAATCAGTTACATGAGCAAATAGAAAAGAAAACTCAGGAGTTTGAAGAAAAGACTGCAGAAGATCAGAGAGTGATTGCACAATTTCAGGAGGAAGTTGCCAACTGTGAGGTAAAAATAAGAGAGCTTGAATATCGCCTGGAGGCTTACAAGACAATGGAAGACAATGTGTCAAAACTCAATGAATTACTTAAAGAAAAAGAATCTATTATTGTTAATCTAGAGACAGTTACAGCAACTCTGCAGGAGAAGTCTGCAAATGCAGACCAAAAGGTTGAAGAGTTAAGTAGCAAAGAAGCAAATCTGATTCAAGAAGTTATGCAGCTGAAAAACAGCTTGGAGCAGATGAAACACTCTCTTCGGGAAAAGGAAAAGAGTGAAATGGAGAAAGTGCAACGTATAGAATCGTAAGTAACCACTGAGTTAACTTAGAGCCCTTTGAGAATGAACTAGAGTTAAAAATAGTTAATGGGAACATCCCTTCGACTTAATGCATCTGCATGCTTATCAATGGCCAAACTACTACTTTAGGATGCTTTGGTATGCTACTTGAGTTCCAAGGGAAAACAGGAGTGTGCAAGGAAATAAAGAATAATATGGGGATTTCTGGTGGTTTTGTTGTACATCCCTCAGAACAGCATCTGAATAATTTATTGCTTCAGCATCTGATTATGAGAAGCAAGCTGAAATTCAAAAGTAATTGTTTAAATCACTGGTCTAGATAGATTTAAGAGTCTATTTACAAATGGAAACCAACAGGCAGGGCATGGATTAAGCTGTAATTGCTGTTTCCATGAGATGTGTAACAGTAATGTTCTTTGTCTCTTTATTTTTAACATAAGGCTAGAAAATATTCTTTCTGAGAGTTCTGCCCTTGTACTGAATTTGAAAAAAGATTTGCAGAGGAAAGAAGAAGAGTATGCAGATCTAAAAGACAAACATTCTGATGCCGAGAAACAAATTCAGCAAGTACAAAGCGAGGTTTGTAGTCAACTGAGATATTTTTTTTCTGTAAGATTATGCTTGGTTTTCTGCTGTTAAAACTTCTCAAACTTTAACTATGAAGCTGGAAATTTCACACTAGTGTGGCTAGCAGCAAATCTTAGGTAAAGTTGCCATTGAAGCTCTAGAGGGGACCAGAAGTTAAAACATGGTTTCACATAGATAATGAACAGAGGAAAGTAAAGTTGGTTGGTAGTCTGGAATAAGGTTTGTGAAGAGAATAGCTAATCTGCCTCTGGAGGGGACTTGTTATTATCTCTACGTTACTGGTGACTTGCCACTGGTATCCGTGGTAACTCCAAAGCCTAAAACCTAAGTCTTGTGAAAAAGCGCTGATAACTGGGAAGAAGAATGCTATTTACTTGAAGAGAAATAGACTAATTTCCAGAGGCTCTTTAATATAAGCATGTATATTTTTTTTCTTCAATTTCAGCTTCAGTGATGCTAATAGTTAAAATTTAATTATTAAACAAGAAGATATCTTAAAACCCATTTTGCAGGATCTTAGTCTGAAAGTTTATTGGGTGTGCTTGGGTTGGAAAATTGAAGCTTAAAAATGAATTCATGTCTTCCTTGGTAACCTTGCACTTGCTGTCGTTTTCCTACTCAGCACTTGTTTGTGAATTCCTCTTTATTTAACAAAGAAGTATTTGGCCAGGTTGGATTACAGAACTCTTTTAATGAACCGTGAGCTGTGCTTACATTACAGGTGTCCACGATGCGTTCTGTGGAGGAATACCTCAGGAATAAGATGGATGAAATTGAAAGGATTGATAACCAGTTTAAGGATGAACTTGAAAATCTTGTTAACCATTTTAAGGATGAGCTGGATTATAAAGACTTCTATATCCAACAACTTCAACAGGTATTTTACTTGCTCTTAATTTTTATTAAATGAGTGATGGAGGTTTTCCAAGCAACAGGGAAAAGGTGAAAAAAAAAATTGGAGCAAAATGAAAGTGGCCAACTGAAATTAGCGGTAGACCATGAAAGATATTCAAATAATTAGTCACTACAGAGCACTGGCAGATTGCTTTAAATACAATAATCTGCATAGTAAATACATATGTAATACATGCATATAACCTGAACTTGTTGAGTGACATCACGATATGTTAATTGAAATGTCTTACCATAAACTCTTTTTATCAGCTTGAGTCCTTATTTATGCTATATGAAAAACTTATTAATTCTAGGCTGTCTTAAAAATTCTGCTTGTTTCTACTGTGTATGCTTTTCTTTCATCATGAAATATAGGAGCTGGAGGAAAAGGACCATAATCTTCAAAAGTGGCGTGAGGAGAGAGATCAGTTAGTAGAAGCTTTGAAAGAACAGCTCAAAACTTTGGCTTCTAATGTCATACAAAAAGAGACAGAAATAGCAGAACTGAAACAATCTGCTTTAAAGGATTCAAGCAAGGTCAGCTCTCCTTTCCTCCTACCTGATTAGCTACCCATAAATTCTGTAAAACTCCTGTACCTGCTCTTTGTATTCTGGGTGTGGTTCTGTTCTTGAACACTGTCGTATTGACATCATGTGCAACTAACCAAAAAAAGCACCAGCTTTTATTTTTGTTCTTCAGAAACAGAATTTCTGTTAATTACTAAAATTTCAAATTTTTCAGTAGTTCAGATAAACAGATGTAAGTTTGATGCTTATGATCCTACAGTCAGACTGGACATCTGTAGCTTTTTCTGATAATTCACAGCATTTCCGGATCCCAAGCTAGGCTCAATACTCAGACAGTAGTTCTGTCTCAGGTTTCTTACTTTCTTTGCTTTCTCTGAGGTAGTATCTACAATGGCATGAAAAGACAGAAGGGGACGTGGAGAGAGATTAAGGGAAGTATCAAAAAGCAGAGGGGGGATGATCTCTGGAAGTTGCATTTCTTATTTCAACATCCAGCTTTTAATCAGGATAGCCAATCTAAGCCGTAGCATAGAATTTCAGAAGCTAAACAGAAGACTAAATGAGTTGTGCTCTTTTGAGAATGTTTGGATTCACTTTCTCTGAGAAGAAAGATGTTCTCATAGCAAAACTTCCCCTACAACTGCCGACTTTCTCACAGTACCGAGGATTTGGGAACAAATAAAAGCTCGGGTTATTATATCTTAAGAGAGATGAAGGCTGAAGCACATAAGTAAAATAGATGAATCAAAATATATTGTATTACAACTTCCCAGGCAATTCTGTGACTACTGCACTTGTAACAGTGACCGTACAAATCCGTGAAATGTTACTGTTCTTGAATAGTTAAGTGTTCTAGCCTGCAATTCTAAAACTGATACTACTAAGTAATTGCAATCTGCTTGTGTGTTAATTCCTTTTGCCAATCCCACAACTCAGCAGTTTTTACTGTTTATTAGGATAATGCAACTGTGATAGAAGAGTTAAGAAAAGAACTGGCTGACAAAGATGACTTTATAAAGGAATTAAAACAACGCATTAACCACAGTAGCCCTCAGTGTTTGCCAGAAATACCTTTACTTGAAGAAAGACAAAGTAGAAGGAATGACTCTGTAAATGAAAAGGTATGATTATATTTATAGAAAGTCAGTACTTAACATCTTGTTAACCCCTTTTTGTTCTTCTGTTTTCCTAGGAGATACTGGAGCTGGAATCATTTTTCTTAGCATATAGTCCTTTAACTACACATTCAGTGATGAGTACTTGTTGGTTCTTTTTGTCTTCCACTCAAACATGAGCTCTCATCTTCTCAAAACTATTTTATTTACTAGAACACCATCTCTCTGTGTACATTATGGAACTTTTCCATGCAGTTTTCCATGTATTCGTATGTGGATGCTGAAGATTAGGCAGAGGTTTAGCCTTTGGTGTTCTAACATAGCAGCTGTGAGCGTGCAGAGTATGGGGGGAATGGATGACAAAACGACCAGCGTTACAGATTTTGTCCCTAAATAATGTCTCGCTTTCTCTCTTTTGGAGGCAGAATACTGCCTGAGACTGTTAGTGAGACCCAGTAGGGTGTATCTGAAGATCACACAATGAATAGATGTTACTACCTTCCCACACTTGTGCTGTGTTTCAGCTTACGTGTTCATGTGGCGTCTGAGCTTGAGGTTTTACACTGTAACTTTAGAAAACTTGAGATATTTTGGAGGTCTAATGCGTGGCCTAATCTTTACTCCTTTTAAATATTTACAGCCTAGGAAACAACAAAGCAAAACTAAAGCTGGAGAAAGTATTCCATTAAGATGCAAAGCTGAAGACAATTATTTGTCATGTCGATGTACTAGGAGCCTCACTTCATTAAATGAATCTGAGGTTAGTATGAAACTCAGATCTGAAAATGTTGTGATTGTATTGCTTTTGATAAGGAATGAGTAGGAAAAGATCTCATGTTCTCTAAACAATAAAGTTTTAATTTATTTATCCCTTTCAAGGTGATCAGATCACCTGTTTTTATAGCCTTTGATAGGAATAAAAGCTGTTGAAACAATTGTGTGATGAATTTTTGTCAGGTGCTGTTGAAAACTCTCCTCATGTTAATGCTTATGAAGTGGCTCATGATTAGATAAGTTACTTGGAAAAAATTCATGGAGCCACTGAAACGGGTACAGCAAATTGAACTTATTTTCTTCCTCTGCAGGATTTCTGGACATTGTTTTGTTAGCAGATGATGTTAATCATTCCTATATAAGTTTTTAATTGCTAACTTTCATAAAATAGCAGTTACATATATTTTAAAAACAAAGTATTTATTAACCAACTTAATTCTTGGAAATACAGTGGGTGGTGATACTCCATTCAGATTCTTAGCAGAGCCTGATAAAGTGGCTCTGACTACTTTTTGTCTTTCTACAATCTTTGGTAACTTTTTGAGAGGAAGAAGACTCCCCTCAGGGGGTCGGAACAGTGTAAGTAGTAAAAGCTGCTAGTCTGTGTTTGGGACACTGGAGTTTGCTAGTTACTAGCAGCAGTAGAAGCAGCCATCTACCATTTTCTGATGTCCCCAGCAGCCTGTCTTCCATGTGTTCAACCAGCATCTGAACTCATTTTTGATATGCTAGCTGAATTCCTGCCATAGAGAAGGAGTCCAGGTGATCTCAGTTCTGACTTTGTTGTTCCTGTTGAGAAAAACAGGATTGGGTGGATTGTGGACAGTAAGTGCTGCTGGGGAAATGCATACTGACATTTTCCTGTCACTTAGCTGTGCATTTGCTGCCATTTGACCATGAGCAGGTACATGATAGCCTTCAGCTTAAGTACGGTGTCATTGCTTGAATGTCTGTATTCTCTCCAGGGAAAAGATAGCAATGGAGTTCTTTAATGACTTGTACTGGGCTTGCACCTTGCCAGCTGGACCTTACTTATGTAAATAACATCTCTAGTGTAGAAGAGGAAGGGCAAATTCCCTAAGATTAAGCTGGAAGTTAATCGAACACTTGAATCAAATGCTCCTGTTCCTGCCCAGTTCTGACGCAGCAGTTGAGATGAAGAAAATCGTGTCAGTTCTACCACCATTCTCTATTTAAAAAAAGTGTAGTTGTCTGTGCCCTTGAGAAAAAATGACTTGTAAAGTATCAGGCTCAGTTTAACATGGAGAACTTTTTTTGTGATCATAGATTGGAAATAACTTTAAATGTAACAAGTTCTAGGAAAGAGGGGTAAAACTCTGCTGTAACTGAAATAGACTCCTTCTGTTACAAGTGTTCTTACAGCAGGAAAATCGAATGCTTACATATCCTTTTCCAGATGCTTTATAGCTTTTTAATCTCATGGCTACCTTAACACTTGCACTTAAAATTCTTCTGTGCTATCAGGAGCATTTGGAAACTGTCCTCGACTCTTCTGGAGTGTCCGCAGAAAATGGCAAAACTAGTCGGTTCCCAAAACCGGAGCTGGAAATCCCACTGACACCTCTGCAACCTCATAAGACGGAGATAAAGCAGCACGGCAGCATGATACCTTTAGGAGTGAAAATGCCTAAGGCAAAAAAGAAAAGAAGTGATGACATGGATGAGGTATGACCTAGACCCAAAAACAAAATATCTGATGCCTTTTTACCATTCTCATTTAAGCATTAAAAAAATGCTATTTCTACCTCAGTAAAGCAGTTGAAGAATTTAATCAATGAACTGCTTTAATGAACAAAACTAACAGCCAAGCTCAGTGATAATGGTTTAAGAGAAGGGAATTCCTCTTAACTTCATTGTGTATTTTCTTTGAAACCTGTAGACATAAATCAGCTTTTTAGACATCATGAGATGTCTAATACTGATACATTAGTGTCCTGTTTATATAATTGAATGCTTATTTATTATTTGATTTACAGTGGAATAGTTACCACTAGCAGATACTTCCCTACTATTAGCAAAAGTGTTTAAAGTGTTCACTTTTGTGACATCAATTGTTCTTTCCAAAAGAATCATGGCTGAAACTTGTCTTATTTTCCCAGGATTTTGTGAAAAGTGAGAACACGAAAAATACAAAATCTGTCATGGCTTTTAATTCACCCTCTGCAAGTGACGAGAAAATGGTTGTTTTTTGTTCTAGTTTTGACGCTAGCTTGGGACTTCCTGTAATTGTGTGGTCACACGAAAGAAGCAGTGTCTTATCCTTATGTGTATACCTGAATGGGAATCTTACATGCTTATGAGCTCTTCCTATTAAATTCCATAAGCTAACCAAAGGGCAAGTCAGTCTGTCCCCAGAGCGTGTAATGGCTGTACTGTGTAATGATTTGGAGGGAAGGATATTGCACACTGAATAGTTGGGAAGAGAAGCTTTAGTGTATTATCGTGTGCTTTTGTAAGTGAAGCCCTTGTATTAAACTAAGGTTCATATCATTAATATGCATGGCAGTTATTAAAAACAGATGTTCACATGTGATAGCAGTATCCTTGGCATGGTCAGAGTATGAGTAGTAGATTTTTCCCATCTGTTGTCTTCTGTTTTGTATGTTTGTTTATTTTATGTAATTAGAACAGCTTATGTAAGAAACAGCTCCACAGCTTGGGAGCTACTTTTAAAGAAACTACTGCCTTATTAAGAAACTTTAAGAAACGTATGCCTTGAAATAGCTGAGATTTTGACAACTCCCTGGAAGGTATAAAATTGTCTACATTACTTGCCGTTGTGGTATCATCAGCAGAATGAACAGAGGTGTCAGTAGTAAAGCTCAAAATGTCAACTTAAAATAACGTTGAACTAAAATGAAGTTTAAACAATGCTCTTGTTTCACATGTTCACATCTCTGTTGAACAGAAATCCGGAAAAGACTACTTCCTGAGAAAGCGAGTACATGCTTCAAGACTGACTAAAAAGAAGGATGAAACACTGCAAAAAGTTGGAGATTTTATTCAAAGCTCTCCTTCTATTATACACTCTAAAGGTTGGTGTAGAATAAGTTTTATTCCATGTTTTCTAGACATTGTAGAATGGCTTGTTTCTGCTGTAGGCTATTAATGTATGTGTTCTTAGAGAACTTGTCTGCCATGTTAAGTTGTCCTTTGATTTATGAAGTAAATGCATTTATTTGTCTCTTCAGAGATTCATTATTACATTTGTGAAAACCTACAAGTATACAGAGAAAGTTGGTTCTGTCCTGTGCTTCTGTCAGCACGAAAGTTAGGCCTGTTGTTTAACTCCTGCTGAAGTTTCTGACTTCCAGAGACTTCTGAGCCATGATTGTCTTTCATACTCCATTTTAATGCGTGCTTTAAGCTGCCGTACCTGAAGCTATAAACTGTTTCAGCTATAGAAGCAATAAAGAACCTCGATGAACAAATACAATTTCTGAGTATTTTCACTTAAATTTTACGTGTCATTTATAAACCAAGTTTGTTACAAAGCTTTTTTTGCATTCATTGATTTAAAGACTCACAAAACCAGTAAGTTGATTGGTTTATGTATCAAAACAAATTTCTTCTAGCCAAGAAGCTGATGTCAGCAGTAAGTTCTCCTAAATCAAACGAACCTGAAAGTCTCGAAGAAGGAGAGACCAAGCCAAAACGATGCAAAAGGAAGCTGTATTCAACTGTCGTTTCTGGCCCTCTAGATATACCTGCTTCTTCGGTAAGCGATTATACTGTAGTCTTGGTTTAAAATAAACTACTAAGGAGTCCAAACAGACTGGAGGTTTCATCTATTTGCAGGGGGAGGTTGAAAGTACTGAGGTATTTCTTTATTCTACCAAGTCATTCTTGTTGGTCTTCCTGCTGTTCTGTTTTATTTTGTCCTCAAAGATCTCTGTGTTTGGCTGGCTTACAGTTTACTAAGTAGGTGATGTAGCAATCATGGAGATGTCTTCTAATTTGGAATCATAGATAATTTCAGTGTGTCGGAGTGGAATTATTCTACTACACGCTTTTCTAGAGCACAACTTAGACAGCTTTTTAGGTATGCTTAAACTATGATCTCCTGTCTAAGCCAACTTGCAAAGGATCTGATGTGCCAGTTTCATGACTCTGTCGGCAGCTATTGTGCTAAGAACATTCTTGCTCTGTTGGAACTGCATCTTTTAATTATATTAGAGTCCTTTTTCTGTTCAGCATAGTGCTCATTTGCCCATACTGTAATATCCCTCTGAGTTTTTTGATGATTTGACGAATGATAGGGGCAGAAACCAAAATGTTATTTTTTTTGTTAGAGGATGAAGAAGATGAGACAATTTCTTCTCTCACTGTAGTTCTGAGAACATGGAACTGAACCGAGAACTGAAATTCTGGGCAAGTCATAGCTACAGGGATTGAGGCTAAAAATGTTTTCTGAACGCTTCATGTTTCACAAAACAAGTATTATAATACTCTTTTGAAAACAAGTATTTCAAAATGAAAGCTGCCTTCAGGCTTTCCTCAGACGTGTGTGCTTTTTTAAGATAAACAGGATTTTGTACATTCTCCATATTTGTTCCTTGTGATTAAGCTGCATTAAAATGATCTCGGTATCCCATAGTTTTCTGAATAAAATATAATAAGCAAATTCCATTCTGAAATCCATTTAGGGGATGAAATATGTTTGCGTGGGTCAAGAAGAGCTTGTCGGTCTTGTGCGAAAAGATGAGTAACTTTTGAAATGTTTTCTTCAGGAATCTGAGGAACAAAAGAAGGAAAGTGATCATCTGATCATCAAGCGACGGCTGAGATCCAGAACAGCTAAAAAACCTTGAAGAAGCATGTTTGTTCCCCTTTCTCAGGACATACTTTTATCGTATTATTAAAACTGGTTGTTAATAAACAGTAACAGTTACTCCGTTGTGTTCTTAAATTTGTATATAGGTGTTTGTTGCAGAACGGCGGGAGAAAAGCAGACGACCACACCTGTCATTGACATATTATCAGCGAATCTCATTTATTCCTTGGCTGCGTGTACCTTTATAATACGGATAATTAGCTCATACATATTGCAAAAGTGGAGCTCATCATTGGTTCCCAATTACATACTATCCCCGAGTATCTTAACAGCTTGTTGTTATCAACTGAAAGCTACTCCCTTGCTGAGTTCCCAGAACCATGGCTAGTTTCTCACCATCCCAGGGCATCCTGTTGTTCTTGCTGTCCTTGCAGGTGTTATGGCTGCTTGCTTATCTGCACCGTGTTTACGGCCCTTCTCAGCTAACTAGCTGTAAAAAACACTCTCTACATTTCCCCCGTTTTCTTTTAGGCTGAAAAAGGGTTTGATTTAACCACCGATTAATCATATTTAACAAGCAGTTCAGTTCATTTGTTCAATCAGTTCTCATGTAGTTTTATCCTGCTTCGTAGCTGCTGTTCTGTGAACTTCTCATCTGGATCCATGACGGACGCTCCGTAGAACTTTTCTTACAATACTGCCTATAGAATAGCAACACTACTTAAATTAATAACATAACTATTATAACTCAATCAAGGCCTCGATTGACAATACTCTAAAAGTGAAAAAAGAGACAAGTCAAATACAACATAACAACATTACTGTTAAACCCACTAAAATTAACAAACATGTTTCTACTGCAACCTAAGTTTCTGTAACCTGAAAATAAATCCATGAGGGTCCCATTGTGTTAATCTGTAACTGATCAGGAAAAGTCTTCAATTTTCATATACTCTGATATATTGATTTTAATGACCACTAAAATTTGTGCAATAAATGCTTTTAAGATGCTCATAACCATGCTCTACCAACTGAGTTATCCGGGCTAATAATTGATTAATGATCGTGCAATTTTATGAAGTAGCATGTCAAATAGAACCAATTTTAGAGGACAAACGTACTAGAGTATCACTAGGGGCATTATTACTTATTGACCCTTGAGAAACAGCAAGCCATGTTGGTGGTGGATGCGACAGGTAGTGCTAGCAGGGCGTCCCCTGCTTCAAGGTGCACATTTCCTCTCTCACCCATCACAGATTCTCTCCTGCATTCAGGGTCTGAAGTATTTCTTCCAGTTGTACACCATATCCGCATGGCCAGTGCGTGATATAGAGCCCAAGTGGAACACCTGCTTGGAAAACAGAATAAACTATCAAATTTAGTTCTATTAGCGTGCACTTTTGTCTAAAACCATGCATGGTTATATTTCAAAAATCCCAATTAGTTGGATGTAAGAGAGGTATCTATTCTATGATACAGGGTCATCTCTTTGTCTGGGATTCCTTTCCAGGTTTTGTCTTTGCAAATTAAGAAAAGCTAATTAATAGGCTAATAACATCATAACCAAACAGTACTAAAACATTAAAAGAGCTATTCCTGTAGATTCTAGCATTGATTAGATCCTGTTTAATATACATCTGATCTATTACTAAAATAGAAGAAGCACACAACATCCTAGCTAATGCCTTAAACTCTAAATCTTGAGACTGCATTGGTAAAACAGAAAATCACACACTATGTCAAACTATTACTAATATTATCTATAACACAGCAAGTTACAAAGTAATATCACTAAGTAGGAAACACACAATTACAATTACTATGAAGGCTGGATGCTATTTTCTGCCTTCAGATGAGACCGAAGATATCATGCTGGAACCCACATAGGGCCAGTCCCTGTGGAAATACGAGCATATTCACGACCCCAAGTTGTCAGTGGTAGGGAACAGTCCCAAAGTCCTGTGGCCATATTCCAAACATTAACCATAGGCTGTTCCTTGAGCACTGGGGAAGCCTCAAAATGACGATCCACATAAGGCGGGAGAAAAGCAGACGACCACACCTGTCATTGACATATGATCAGCTATTCTCGTTTATTCCTTGGCTGCATGTACCTTTATAATACGGATAATTAGCTCATACATATTGCAAATGTGGAGCTCTTCATTGGTTCCCAATTACATACCATCCCCGAGTATCTTTGCAGCTTGTTGTTATCATCCTGAAAGTTACTCCCTTGCCGAGTTCACAAAACCATGGTTAGTTTCTCACCATCCCAGGGCATCCTGTTGATCTCACTGTCCTTGCAGGTGGCATGGCTGCTTGATTAACTGCACCGTGTTTACGACACTTCTCAGCTAGCTGTAAAAAACACTTTCTACACAGGGCTCCTTTTCCAATTCTGTAATGCTTTTCTCTTTCAGGGCTGCTTTTCCTTGCTCTTTTCCCCTTGCAGGGCTCCTTTTCCCCTTGCAGGGCTCCTTTTCCCCTTGCAGGGCTCCTTTTCCAATTCTGTAATGCTTTTCTCTTTCAGGGCTGCTTTTCCTTGCTCTTTTCCCCTTGCAGGGCTCCTTTTCCCCTTTGGGGAAAACAGTATTTCCTCCTTTGGGAGGAAATTTTACTACTCGGAAAGGGTAGTCAGGCATTGGAATGCACTGCCCAGGGAGGTGGTGGAGTCACCGACCATGGGAGTGTTCAAGAAACACTTGGATGTGGTGTTGAGGAATATGATTTAGCCAGGAAGTATCGGTGATGGTTGGACTGGATGATCTTCCAGGTCTTTTCCAGCCTTGATAATTCTGTGATTCTGTGAACCACAGAGAAACACCGTCTGCTTCCTTAAGTGAATCTGGGCTGGAGAACAAAGGACTTGAGCTCATGTACAGTGAGGTGATCTACATGTAATTAAACTGATGTTCGAAAACCTACAGTACAGTGAGGTAATCTACATGTAATTAAACTGATGTTTGAAAACCTACGGTGTTTGACTCTGGTAGTATCTGCAACCTTAGATGTTTGGGAAAGTACTTAATTCTTGAATGGCTTCTTACCACGGTTTAGTGGGCAAATACTGGTGGTAGGTGGATGGACTGGATGATGCTTTAGGTCTTTTCCAACCTTGGTGATTCTATGATAGTATTTCTATCTACCTATCAGGCCTGGCTGCCCTGCCTGTCTCATAGAGGCATCAAGTTCAGTTTTGTTTCCTCATAAAGGAGCAGCATTTTGGAAGGGCTGTGGAGAAAACACTTCGCCACTGAGTTTATTTCCACAAGCTTTATTATTATCTTTGGGAGAATATCATGAGCAGGCTTTGTTACTACAAACTATGGAAAGCCGCGTTACCACAACAACGGCTGGCCAATAGCGAACCTGTTCTAGTAAAGATCTAGGTTTGATCTAGTAAATGTGTATGTTTGATCTAGTAAAGGTTTATGTTTGGTGGCCCTGCTAGGCAGGGGGTTGGAACTACATGATCCTTGAGGTCCCTTCCAACCCGGGTCATTCTGTGACTGATTCTGTGTGACTCTGTGGAGGGTGAGGAGGAAAGGCGGGATCGCAGCGGAGCACCAATCAGAACTGAGGGCTGAAGGGGAAGGCGAGAGGGATTGGCCCGGGGAGTTAGAGGAGGGGAGTGGGGAAAAACAACCAATCATAAGTCTGAACGCAGAGGTGAGGGCGGGTTTTTGGCCATAGCAACCAATCATCTGTAGATTGAGACGGTCCAGCGAATCACATTCACGTTCTTCAGGTCGAGCCAATCGCATGCGGAGCGGTTGAGCGTCACCCAATGGGGACGCGCTGAGCGAACAAAAGGGGCATTCCAAGCTGCCGGCCCCTTTTTTCCCTCAGCCCAATTTCACATGACGCAATGGTTGGAGGAAGCGGTTCACGAGCCGTAGCCGCCGCCGCCATTTTGTGAGCATTGAGACTTGAGCTGGTGGTGGTCGGAAGCGCATTGGCGATCCAGACAGCATTAGCAGCGTCATTAAGCAGCGGAGCCGCAGCTCGGAGGATGCGGTAGAGGAGCCCAGCGGCAGCGGAGGGGGGGAAGCGTCGCTCGGCGGCGGAGGCGGCAGGGGAATCGCGGAGAGGGGGCCGTCGGTCGGTGGGTCGGGTCCTGGTGCGGGCCCCGGTTGGAGGAACATGTCGGCCCCGGAGAGCAGCGCTGGTAGCAGCGAGGCCCGGGAGGACACGTGCCGCGATTACCAGTCATTGTTGGAGGACCTGACGTTCAACAGCAAACCTCACATCAACATGCTGACCATCCTGGCCAAGGAGAACGTGCCCTTCGCCAAGGACATCGTCTCCCTGATCGAGGCGCAAATCGCCAAGGTTTTTATATTCAACCGCCTACTACTCCTACCTATACTGCTGGGGGGACTGGCCGGTGTCAGGAGAAAGGGCTGAGAGATGGAGGAGGCAGGGAGAGAAGGAGGGCCCGAGAGAGGGAGGCAGCAGGGCCGAGGCTGGGAGGGGGAGGGAAGGGGAGCAGGGCTCGGGGCCTCGAGTGAGGTGCTCCCAGGGTCAGAGATGGCAATGGGGGGAGCAGGGAGAGCTGAGGGAGGGGGGGTGGGGGCAGCAGGCCCGGGGGTCGTCGTTGGGAGCAAGCGGAGGACAGCGTGGCTCGGCAGGGAGCATGGCCCTTCCCTAAGCGGCCTTTTACCCCTCCCTTCCTGGCCAGGCTGAGGGCTGCCCCTTATTCCCACACCCCGTAGGGAACAGAGGACCCGAGGGCACCCGGACGGGTTGGGGTCCCTTGGGTTCGGTAACAGATGCAACATGGTGGCCCGGCCGTGACTGGGCAGAGCCTCGCCCTTGGAACTGAGTTTTCCCCTTTAAACTGGTGTCGAAACCGTTGAATTTAGCAATTTCTAACGTAGATAATGATTTTATAAGTCTCGTTAGCGAGAGCCTGACCTTGTG
This sequence comes from Coturnix japonica, assembly GCF_054131305.1. Classification (NCBI taxonomy): domain Eukaryota; kingdom Metazoa; phylum Chordata; class Aves; order Galliformes; family Phasianidae; genus Coturnix; species Coturnix japonica. The sequence goes on along the minus strand of NC_140691.1, from coordinate 7,977,041 downwards.
CAGGTTTGTTGTTTCCCCCCCCCCAGTTTATATCCAGGTAGCGTGAAGGAATATAAATAAGGTTGAGTTTATAGCACAGAAATCGTCTGCTTTAGAAAGGCTAATTATAATGATTTATTTTAAAGTATTGTTTGTAGTTTGAAAGATAAGGTTATTTTCCCAGTGAGATATTAACTGGAGGAGTAAGGGTGGGGGACTGATCTTGCAGGGAAGTTTTGAGGTGAAAGGCGATCATCTGCTCTTAGCAGGGAAGTGTGTGTGTTGCTGGTCGGGTGATTCTTGTGTTTTCTGCTTAGAGAAAGCGATGTGGGCTTGGGGTAACCCATTTGGCTTGCAGGTGGCTGTTTGCCCTAAGTAAAGCGAGTGCTGTGTTATCTTCACGTGTCTTGGTTAGCGAGGTTGATTTGGTGAGGATGGGAAGAAGAAATTCTCCCCGACTGTGTAGAAAAGCCTGTAGGATCCTAACATGGCGTCTGAAAGGCACGTGATAGAAAAGGGAAAGAAGAGGCTCCCTCTGAGCCCAACCCAGGCAGTTGCTGACATCAGTCAGCCTCAGAACACAGATGGGGGTGGGGTGGGGGGTTACTGTACCTTTCTATTGCAGCTTTCTGTAAGAAAAGGGTTATTTCTTCAATCCACCGTGTGTTCTTGCCAGTCACCCCTTCCCCATTGTCTCCCTTGCTCCCTCTAATACCAGGCTCCCTCTAATATAGGCCTTTTTTTCCCCCCTTTGGCTTTAAATCGCTGTTTATAATGGTGAGAATTGTATTGTCTTAATGCTGGGGAGGGAAAGATCTCTTACATTATTTAATCTGTCTTTCTACCAATGCAGGATGGCTCTTTAGCGTTCCACAGACCTCTTCCAGTCTAGTTTTAAATGCTACCAGTGGCCAATCTTTGCCATTCCTTGGGGAGGTGACATCATAATCGAATAGATCTCACCATTATATCTCCTAAAGGGCAGTGGAGGATGTATATAACATGTGATAAATATCAATGCTGTCAAATTTCTTCATTTCTGGGTGTTTTAGAGCCTGCCCTGAAGTGTGTTTTTAATTTTTTTTTCCTCCTTCTTTTGAAAGCTGTCTTTAATCTTGTATCAATGGTTAGTTTTGCCTTAGTTACTATTTGTGACTGTGGTTTATTCAAGGCAAGTTTTCTTAGTTGTTTTTTTGGGGGGAAAGTGCTCTCCTTTGCTTAAGCCACTTTTAAAAAGTGTTGCCTGGAGGCAGTTTTGTTTAGTGTAAAACTGGAGTGCTCTGCTTTACGACTGAATTAATGGCTCTGAGATGTGTGACTGCTATGATAAAAAAATATGTAAATAAAAAGTGTGAAATATGTATTTGTCTTTTTATTTACCATTGTATAGTGCAGAGTTTGTTTCTGAGACCCATTTTGTGTACAAAGTTGGTTTTTAAAGTCTTTTTTTTCTTTGCAAGTTTGTGACTCGGGGTTTGATTATGGTTTGATTTTCAGTTGTTTTTTTTTTTTTAAGTTTTTTTTAGGAAACTAATAAAAAAAAAAACAAAGCCACACATTTCCAACAATAGCTTTCATACGTTATTTGAAAGAAGAGTGGGAATTCTGTTGTGATGAGCTCAGCGTTAGCATTCTGTGTGTTCTGGTGGTATGCGGAGCCTCCCTGCTGTTGGTTTAGCTCTGTGTGGGTCTCTTTCTTTGCTTAGGGGGTACTGTCTAGATCACCTGAAAACAAGAGGTTCAAATCTGGGATTCCATTTGTGTGGTTATTGGAACGTGGGCTAGAGAACATAATAAACATTACCAAAAAATGAAGACTTAAATAACCCAACTCTTTTGAAGTCACGGTTCTTAGACTGTGCCACCTGAGTAGCTGATGTTGGAAGGAGGGCACTGCTAAACTAATGCTGTCACATTCTGAAGTAGGCTTCCTTAATTTCTGTGTGATTACTTCTAACTACTCCCAAACACATGAAGTGCCAACAGAGACTGGGACTGCTTGCTCCGTTCCCTTGGATTACAGTGATATAGTTGTGACCTTTTCTGCGTGTGGCTTGTGAAAGGACTGTGATGTTCAATGTATAATCTGCTACTACCGAAGTTCTCTAACTCGGGCTGTTCGCAGGAAGTCTGATTTGTGTTCTGTGAGATGGAGAAAAGCAGCATTCGGGAGGTCCAAGTGATAAACTATTTTTTAGAAGTTCCTTGAAGTGCTAGCGATGGCTTCCTGCTCATTTCAAGTTACTTTCTCCAGTGGGTTTTGAAAGGCTGCACTCAGTACACTAGCAGTAATACTGTCTTGTGGGCTTCTTTTTTCATTTTTTTTTTCCCCTTTTTTCACCCCAAAGCTTTGAGACAAACAGGATTAACCCAAGTTGTTCCTTTTCTCTGTGGTAGACCCACCGCATTATACTTTGAACTGAGTATTGATTTTCCAGATTTAAGTTTTTAAGTTTTTGTATAAACCAAAACCAAAATCCCAAGCAAATCCCTTGGTGTGGATAGTGGCAACCCAAAAGAGAGGTCTGTATTTCTGGGATTGGTAATCCCTTTATATATAGTTTAACGTATGTCTTTGTTGTAATAAACTTCTCAGTTTCTTCTTATTACTCCAGGCTCCTGCGTCAGAGAAGCTTCCTGTTATGTACCTTATGGATTCCATTGTCAAGAAAGTTGGAAGAGAGTATCTTACTGCATTTACTAAAAACCTAGTTGCAACATTTATTTGTGTATTTGAAAAGGTATATATACACTTTCAGAAAAGTTCTGTATTTAAGCAAAGTTGTTCCTGGTAAAATAAATACATGCTCTCAGCTTTCGGTTTTCTTGGGTACCGAACCAGAAGAACTAATTGCTTTTTATGAATGGCAAATACTGTATCTATAATGTGGAAGGGCATTCTTGCTGTTGTCAAGCCTGTAAGTTAAGTTAGTAGAACAGTTAATTATGAATTGCTGATTTATTTTTTAAGGAAGTAGTTAGTCTTTGTGTCAGGAATATATTGAGAATCAGTTTCTTAGAGGTTTTCTGAGCTCTCTGAGTTAGATTTGTCTGATTCACTTAATTTTTGGTGTGAAAAATGGGTGCTTAAATTGCAACAAATACCACTAGCAGCTGATATTCTTCAAGTGGTCTGTGATTAAAAAACATGATGGGCGAGGGGGGGAGGTTGTGAGAGTATATTATTGCTTTGTTACGTTAAAGATACCCATTTTAATTTCATTCAGTGTTGAAAATTGCTGCCAAATGTATTCACTTTTTTTTTTTTTTTCCTAAGTCTTTAAACCCAGTGAAGTAATTGTGCTTATTCCTCAATGAGAATGGCAAATCCAAGTCCGGCTTTTGAAAGACTGGACTTGAATGGGTTTAAGTTGAATTAATGGTTAATTTCTGTGGTTTCCTGTATGCCCTAACATAACAAAGTGGCACTGCATCTGAATGAGATAAGTGGAGCTTTGGTGTATTTGTTATTGCATAGCAGCGAGGATCTGTGATCCCAGAATGTTTTATATCTGTTTTTCAGGTGTACAATGAGTGACTAAATAAGGGGTAGATTGTAATAGTGAGCTCAGAGATATTGAACTCCTTTGTATAGAGTAGATAGGCAGGCATTTACTTATTTTTCCAATATTGGTTTGTGTTCTTTCACATAGTTGCATTTAAACTTGCAGCTGAAGCTCTGGGTAATTCATTTGCTGAGTTTTGTAGTTAACTGTCCAATAAGCTAACTAGAACTATTAAATTGATATTAAATATGTAAAGTGTCAGTCACTTTAGATAACTCATGATATCGCAAGATGAAATTCTCACCCTGACATTGCTAGAGATTCTGTTTTATCAGTAAATGATCACTGAAGGTATCTTTAAACACTTAGCGATGTCAGAAACTGGCTCAGTCATGGCAGCAGTGAACTTGATACCCTCACACTGAAAGTTGTGTAGAGGCACCTCCCACCCATATTAGCTAAGTATGAGTTACTTTTATTGAAGTTCCTGCCCTCTTTTTCAAAGAACTTCTGAACTTTCTGGACAACGTGTCTTAATGTGACACCTAAAATAAAACTGTAGCCCGAAAAAGGTTGAAAAGCCAAAAAAAAAGGGTCAGTGTGTAATGGTTGAGCTAGCAGCAGCATGTGTTTTGTCAGCAGATGTTTTCCATTTGTTTAAATTAACTACTTGAGTTATGAGATTAATTGAATTTTTTCTTTAATGTGAGTTTTGAGCTTAATTGCTACATCTGATTGCAAAGAGAAAATGGGTTGTAGCACTATTAGTGCTTGATTTATGGGTCTGATTTTGCAGTTGAACTGAAATGTACTTGAGTTCGTTTTGACTCATACACCTTTTGTTGGATTTATTAGGGGGAAAAAAACCTTCAGTGATTAAACAGCTCAACAAAACACTTTCTCTGTTCAGAAAGTTTGTTGTTCTCTGATTTGGTTGTTGTTGCTGTGTGCCGCTCAGCACGAACATTTGAGTTACTGTATTGTTTCAGAGGCATTTTCTTTGGATATTTTTGTCGCTGTATTTTTTTTGACAGAAATTGGCCAAGTAAAATGAGAATTTTGGTAATGGAAAAGCTGAAAGAAAATTCTCAGAGAACGGTAATACACAATTAAACCTTCACATGTCCGCATTTGAACTTCTGTTACCGATTCTGTTGGTGTAGATGTATCAATCTACACCACTTACAAGTTCTTTGTAGCCAGTTCGTTGTGTTAAAATGATAACTTTGGTAAGAATATAAAGCATATGAGATCTTAAGTTCTACAGAAAAGTATAGGTTGTTTTATATTAACTTAACAAGCCATAGAATTGTTTTATTGTTTTAGGTGGATGCAAATACTAGGAAAAGTTTATTTAAATTACGCTCCACATGGGACGATATTTTTCCTTTGAAGAAACTGTATGCACTTGACGTCAGAGTCAACTCATTAGATCCTGCTTGGCCAATTAAACTTCTGCCCCTAAAGGTGAATACTTCTAGCATCCATGTGAATCCTAAGTTTTTAAATAAATCGGTAAGTCTCTATACCTACTGTATGAACAGATGGCAGTACGTGTTGTTTTTGTTGTTTGTATGCTGCTTTTGACAAACGTAGTGTGATAAGAATAAAGCATCTGATCTCTGGAGACAGGCAAGAGGAATTTATGGACTCAGTATTTAAGGGGCTTATTGTAAGTATTTATAACTTGAATTCTAGATTTCCAAACATTTATGTTAAATGCCATATTCTGTCATGGTGGCACAGTTAATCCTATGACAGTAGGCAATTCCTAGAGGAGCAGAAATTGTTTTGTTTGTATTTTGCATAAAAAATGCAGTCATTAACTTGTGCAAGCTAAGTCCCAGTTTTGTATCACACTAGCAGTTAAGAGAGATGGAGCTAGCTGGATCCATTAAGATGTTGAATGTAACCTTATGTTCTATTTTTAGCCAGAGGAATCTACTGCATCTACCTCTGCTGTCACTTCTGGTGCCTCTACTCCTCCAGCTGTTCCAGAAATACAAAAGAATTTGACACAGGAGCAACTGATAAGGCAGCAATTGCTTGCGAAGCAAAAACAGTTGTTAGAACTTCAGCAAAAAATGCTGGAGTTGGAACAGACTAAAGCACAGTTGGTGAGTAGGATAGTTGGTGAATGGTCCATAGTTCGGTCTCACTTTGTTTGGTCGTACCTTAGCGTCTATACTGGTAACTGCAGTTAAGTTTAGACAAGAGGAGCTGTTTTAGGACTAGAGTAGTGCAAGTTGATCTGGTCCTCTAGACCAGTAATTGTTACATAAAAATCTTAAGGATTACATTCAGAACAGGTTAAAAAAGGTTTGTGGTCTTTTGTTCTCATCTTGAAAATTATGTCTGCCTGTGATGTGTCTTCCACCTCTTTTTGTGGCTCACCATAAACAAGGCTTTTTTTGAATACATTTGCACTTAGAAAATTGAGTATTTCCATAAGGAACGGGGAATCCTGATTGTTGGAAATGTCAAGGCAGTTTCTGTCTTCATTACGTCAGGTTGGTTTGATGTCACAATCTGAGGGTGACATTGAGGGTGGTGGCTGTCACAATCTGAAGGTGGTGGCAGTTAAACCTGTTTTGTTTTTACATTCATAATTGAAAGTCATCTTGTGTTGAAAGTTGATGATACTAAAGTGAAATATCGTAGAAGTGTAGAAATGAAAATATATAAACATGCTTGGCCGTTTAGTTGTCTTGGAAATGAGGAATGTATAGAAAAACTAAAGCTGTATTGAGGTGTGCTTTTGTTGATTTTTTTGCTGCGTTGACCTTGTAGTATTGACTTTGTACTTGATCTTCGCCTTTTGTGTTGGTACTATGTTATTTTAATTGCTGCGATGAGGAATGAATGGGTCATTTTCAGTTAAATGGATTAGTCTGATAACTACTTCAAAACATTTCTATTTTCATCTTTCTTTTCAAAACAGAACACGATCATCTCTGTGCAGGTGTTGTATCACACAGATTAATGCTAGGTTTGTTTTTTTCTTGTCACCTTATTTCAGGCTGTTTCTCTTAGTGTTCAGCAAGGATCATCTTCTATACCTTCAGTTCCAGCGCCTTCCAAGCCACATGTGTCCCAGACACCTCACGTGGCCGTTAAGACGCCTACTCAGGCTTCGTTACAGTCTGAGAAGATCAAACCATCCTCAAGTCCTCCACTTCACGATGTCAAAATAGTAAATAGAGATCCTCGACTTAATAGAATGTCACAACATTCTTCTCATGCTAAAGATCAGTCCCATAGGAAAGAATTTCCACCAAGCGCATCTGGTCAGTCTGATACCAAGGCGAGCAAAACATCCCAGTCTGAAAAACAAAGCTCAACAAAGCCAGAGAAAATGAAAGCAGGTGAAAAACCACAAAAGAAAGAACCTGATCAGTTGGAAACAAAGTCTAAATCTCCATCTCCTTTGAAAAACAAGCTTCCCAATACTAAAGATACTAAAACCCAAGAATCTGAAAGCACAAAAGTATCTGAAATGAGTAAACGGGATCCAAGACTGAAAAAACATCTTCAAGAAAAGCCAGAGAGCAAAGGGGATGAGGTGAAAGAAAAGAGGAGAAATACAGAGAAAAAAGAAAAAGATGAGCATAAGACATCTGAGCATAGACCAGTAGGCAGCAGGAATAAAACAATTAATGGTGTTGTCCAGAAACAAGACGTGACTACAGAAGAATCAGAAAAACAGGGTGGAAAACAAGGGAGATCCAGTAATAGAAAACGGTCACGATCCCGTTCTCCTAAGTCACGGTCACCATCTACACATTCTCCAAAACGAAGAGAGAGGAGATCACCCAAAAGAATACTCAGGAGTTTATCTCCCACTTCTTCAACTCCTAAAATTGGAAAGATATGCCAAATTGGCGCTAAACAGTCTCATGCTGAAGAAGCCTCACAAGGGGCAAGAGATGAAAGAAATTCTAATAAGCGAAATGTTAAACAAGAGGTGCGAGATCCAAGGAGGGTGAAAAAAAGCCAAGAAGACAGGCCCCAAGAAACAGCAAGCCAGCATTCTACAAAAGGTTCTCCTGATCCAAAGGAGAATGCAGAGAATTGGCAGGGATCCAAAGCAGGCAAGAGGTGGAAACCCGGTTGGGAGGAAAATAAAAAGTAAGTTACCATATTTCGAACAAATTCTCTCTGAAGTAAGTGGAAATTCTGCTCTTGGCTGAAGTACAGTTAGGTTTGGGAGGAAACATTCAGACAGCCCATGCTGACAGAAGTTCTTGATTGAGATTCATAATTTGCTTGTAGTGAAAAATGGCAATTATGCATACTTTCTGAATCGATAGTGATGTTTTACCATGATCGGTTCTGATAGAGATGTAATACATCCTGAATAAATAACTAACTTGTGTTTTAAACGTGTTCCTATTCACAGCTCTCAGCAGACTGAAGAACACCAAGCAGTTGGTAAATCCCCTCACCAACAACACCGAGAAAACTGGCCTGCTGCTAAAGGAATTCTGTCACCCCGAGCACCGAAACAGCAACACCGGTTAAGTGTGGATGCCAATTTGCAAATTCCCAAAGAACTGACGTCTGCAAGCAAGAGAGAATTACTTAAAAAGGTAATACTGATTGATTGATTTGTAGAGGTGTCTTGGATATAGTTGTGCTTTGCTTTTCTTCTTAGAAATCCAAACTTTATGTTACAGGCCAATGACTGCTTAGCATCTGGTGAAATAACACAAGACGAGTTCCTTGTGGTAGCTCATCAGATTCAACAGCTGTTCCAGTACCAGGAAGGAAAGCACAGATGTAATGTGTGGGATAGCCCTACAGATGAAAAAGGCTCTTTGAAAAGGAAGCCTCTTCTGTCGGATGCGGAGTTAACATACTATGAGCATAAAACTAAACTGAAGAGGACACAAGTTCAGCATTCATTGTCAAGACTTGATCTCTTGGATCCTGATGATATTTTGGATTATCATGTACCTGATGCATTGCTCTCTGTGGACTGTGAGCAAGCGAAAGCAAAGTGTGGAGTGCAGTTTGAAAGAAAAGAACCCTTTGGAGAAAGATCAAGACGGCACTCTCCTGTAAGTGGCACCAGCAGACCCTTTGCTGATAACCTTTCACCTCTGGAGGGTCGACAAAGGCTTGAGGAACAAAATGCTACTAAAGGAGGAAGGGGTTTGAAAAACTTCGACCCTTATGACAACTGGGGAGAATCAGATGAATTCAGAGATGTTCTCAGACAGCAGGGAAAAGGTACAACAGAGTTCCAGAAGATCGATGGTGATGCAGTCTGTAGGTTTGATAACCGTGAAGAAAGACAGCTGCTTGGGAAATCTGGTATGTATTTTTGCCTTATTTTACAGATGTCAAATAATTTGCAATCTTTTTGCAAGTAGTTATTGTTGAGTTGTAGGAGATACATAGTCCAACGCCCCAGTGCTAAAGCAAGTACCTTAGAGTAGGAAAGTGTCTGGGCAGATTATGATTATCTCTGGAGAAGGAAAACCTTTCTGGGCAGTTCGTTCCAGTGCTCTTTAACCCTCAGAGTAAAGTGTTTTGTCTTTTTTCTTTATGTTTTTATGGAACTTTCTATGTTACAGTTTGGTTCCCATTGCACCTTATCTTGTCGCTGAGCACTGCTGAAAAGAGCCTGACCTCATCTATTATTCCCTTAACCTGCTGGCCGTGCTCTTTTTAACGCACTCTAGGTTTATCATTGGTCTCGTTGGCCACAAGGGCCTACTGTTGATACATGGTCAACCTTTTGTCCACCAGGACACCTTGGTCCTTCTCTGTGCAGTGCCTTATCTTTTATTTTCTCCTCTTTCAGGTGTTCGAGATGAACCAAGATCACCATTCAATGAACGTTTCAAAAGAGCTAGATACGAAGATCCAGATAAAGAACCATTTCCTGACAGTCCAGGGTCAAGATTTGGAGGCATAGAAGCAAAGCCGAGAATAAGTGCACTAATGGAAGACAGACCTTTATTTGATGGCTCATCTAGACCATCTGCTGCAAGAGTTGGGGCAGATGGACAAGGAAGTCCTTTTATCGATAGCCCTACTGCTGGTTCAAGTTCTAGAATTGATGGACCGACTGGACAAGCTGCTCTGAGATTTGAGGGCCCTTTGGTGGGGGCAGGTGCTTCTCAGTTTGATGGGCCCCTGGCAGGAGCAGGGGGAGCTGGATCCCTAAGATTTGATGGGCCACCAGGGCAGCTGGCAGGGGCTCTCAGGTTTGAAGGACCTCACGGACAGGTTGGTGGGGGAGGTCCTTTGAGGCTCGAGGGACCTCTTGGACCATTGCGGTTTGAGGGGCCTGCAGGCCAGCCTGTTGGTGGTCCTAGATTCAAAGGACCTGGAGTTGGTCTCAGGTTTGAGGGACCCCGTGGTCAGCCTTCAGGTGGTCTCAGGTTTGAGGGACCTCATGGTCAACCTCTGGGGCCTCGAGGTCAGCCAGGAGGTGGTCTCAGGTTTGAGGGAGGACCACATGGTCAGCCCTTGGGGCCTCATGGTCAAGGTGGTCTCAGGTTTGAGGGTCCGCATTTACAGCCATTGGGGCCCCATGGTCAACCTGGAAGCGGCCTCAGATTTGAGGGGCCACATGGGCAGCCAGGTGTAGGGCCCAGGTTGATTGATGGACCAGTGCACCAGGGCGTTGGTGGACTTAGATTTGATGGTCCTATGGGACGGACCGGTCCAAGATTTGATGGCTGTCATGCTGGCTTTGATGGTCAACCTGGACAACTGTCTCTTTTGCAAAGATTTTATGGAATTCATGGACAGCCCGGCCCAAGATTTGAAAGGGCTCCTGGCCAGCCCGCACAGCCACGATTTGATGCAGCCATACCTCAAAGATTTGATGGCCCTCACCAGCCTGCCTCAAGATTTGACCTGCCCCTTGGCCTTCATGGTTCACGTTTTGAAAATATAGCTAGCCATCCTGCCTCACGATTAGAGATGTCGCCATATGGACAAAGTGGTCCGTTTGTTGACCATCCCGGACAGGGCTACAGCGGACCAGCTCATGGAATGCAGTTCCAAAGGCCTGAAATGTTTGACAGTTCACTAGGACCAAATTTCAGTGGGCCAGCTGGCCCAGGAGCACAGAATTTTGCATTGAGAGCATCCGGACATTACTTTGACGACAAACTTCAAGGTTCACAATACGGAAACTTCAATAATATGTCAATGGGAGGTCATCAGGTAAGAACTGATTCTAGTAAATAATTTACTTAGAGAAGAATTCTTGTGTAGAAAATTAGCAGTTTTTCCTCTAAAAGCATTTTTTTTGCAGACTAAAAATACCCTTAAGTAGTATCTGGATGATACAAGGAAAAAGGGGCAGGCATTGCTATTTGTTAAGTCTTTGTTTTTAGAAATTAAAAGCCAGTTCTTTGCAACCATTTTATAGCTGAGGATATTGCACTGACATCAGTATCTTTTATTTGAAAATGAATTAAATAATAGGAAGAATGCGATGTTTTCTCTTACACAAAGCATGTTAGCTACAAATCATGACAGATTATTGAAGCGAATATACGTAATTACTTTTTCTGAGAGGTTTAGAATTAAAATGAACCAAAATAATTGCAGTCTTTTTGGAGACAACCATAACTTGGGAGCAGTTGAGAAAGATGCAGGCTTTTAAGCTATGGCTTCTGAAGAATGATCATGGCACTGGCAGGCTTTATGGTGTCAGTTGTCCTTGCTGTTGCTTCTTGGAAGCACTCTCTTCTAAAGGAGAAAGTAATTGTAAATCAGTGAAAACAATGTCTGTTCTCCCAGTAGATTGGAGGTTGTAGGGGACATACTTCAAGCGTGCTGTAAAAATTTATTTTCTTTCTGAAGTTTCTTGCAGCTGGCTTGCTGAAAATCCATCTTTCAGGATGCATTTCATGTCATGGGTACTATCTCAGTTATTAGATAAAACCTCATTGTGATCTTGGTGAACGTTTACCAGTTTCTTTTGTTATTAACCCTTTTTTTTGGTGAAAAGGATTGCTTTGAAATACTTTAAGTGGAAAATGTGCTTGAAGGATGCGCAAGTAGAAGAAAAGTTTGTACTGAGAAGTGTGTAGAGGTTAATGATGGAATAATTAAAAACAAATTGCCTTGCCAAGATTGCTTAAATGCTTAATTTTACAGGTTTCGCACATGTCTGCTCAGACAGGACCATATGGCCAAGGTCAACAGTATCTACCAAATCCTGGAAGCTTTGTTCAGAACCCTGCAGGTACTGTAATAGTTAACTTCCTTCTGTGTCCTTTGGACTGTTCTCTGTTCATGACCACAAAAATTAGTGCTGTACGGTGATGGTGCCGTGGGTCCTTGTACACTAAAGGGCATCCTTCTCTGTGAGATGGCAGTAGGTGGCGTTTCAGGAGTACTGTCATCTCTCCAGGGGTTTCTCTCAAGCAGTGAGTGCTTTAACTGCGTGGTTTTGGTATGTAGTTACACTTTAAAACAAAACAGAACCACTGAAACCAATTTTTGGATTGCTTTTCACATAGCAGAAGGGCACCTCAATTGGCCAGGCTGAATACACATTCCCACTATATTAATTGTTAGTAATAAAAGTCTTGTATCAAGTTGTAAATGATACAAGTAGATGGATTCTCATGAGATCTTTAAGCACAGAACAAGAAAATACTATGTTTTCCATGGGAATTTCAGTAGAAAACAGGTAGATGGCATTTCAAAACACATTAGGAAGGAAGTTGTAGGGGCAGAAATGAGGCAAAGGCTGCGTATGAGGCAAACTGAAGTGGATGAGTAGATTGAAGTTAAAAATGGAAGTAAAAAGGGGTAGAAGGAAAAGAGTGTTGTGAAATGCTGATGGAGGTGATTTTTTTTTTTTATGCTAACCTTTGGTTTCCTTGAGTGTTGTGATCTTATTTCCCCTCTCCTAGGAGGAGCAGTTCCACATTCATATCCTGATAACCACGTTGGTCAGCTCGATGTCAACGAATTGTTTGCTAAACTGTTGTCGACAGGAATCCTCAAACTGTCAAAAACGGATTCCACTTCAGCACGTATGTAGCTTTCATTACATTCTGACTCACCAGTTTACGCGTAGCTAAAGTGTAAAGTGAAATGTAAGAACTATGTGAACTATTGCATTCTTTTTTCTTAAATGGATCTTTGAGGGAAACCATTTGGTGCGTGTGATAAAGTGAATTATTAACTTTCTAAATGTATCTTTTAAGCTATTTAGAGCCTCCGTTTCTTCTTTTTTTTTTTTTTTTTTGGTGCCCCACCTCAATAACTTGTCAGTGATTCTAATCAGATTCCTGTCAGTCTCTGAAATATTTGTCTCTCTCTAAATACTGAATTTTAGTGCCAGAAGCTTAGATGAAGTAGAGTCATGTTAAATTGCCATTTGGAGTTGCATACTGTTTTTTGTACGCTTTTTAAAGCTATGAGACTGACTCAGCTCTTATGCACATTCAGGTTAATGTAGTCAGGTTATATTTATTAGTATTTGAATAAAAATAATATCCAGGTGCACCTTATTTTGTTCTGAAAATGAGCTGAAATTTTGATGAAATTCTTTCTTTTAAAGAAGCGAATGAAACATCGGTGCAGCCAGCTGCTGAAGAGGAGGATGATGACCAGGGTGATCACGATGTCCCAGACCTCACGAACTTTAAAGTTGAAGAACTCAGTCAGTGCGTATTGCAGCATGAGCTTACTCTGCACTAGGAATAATGGCATGGTGGTATCTAGGCGGTTAATCCAAGGCAATTGAGTAGGTGTGATATAACAATGCTAGTGTGTTCACTGTGAGTAGTTCATGCTTATTTGAATGCTTTTTAATGTACTTACATGAATGCTTTGACTGTCAAATGCTTTAACCTTATAGGACAATCATGCTTTTCTTCTACTCCTGAGGTCACTTGAAACAACGTACTGAGAAACTTCCAATTTCTTTCCAAAGAAATGTTAATTTCTTTTTGTTTTTCTAGGCGTTATGATAGTGTTATAAATCGACTATACACTGGAATTCAGTGCTTCTCGTGTGGAATGAGATTTCCTACTTCAAAGACAGACGTTTATGCAGACCATTTAGATTGGCACTATCGCCAGAACCGTTCGAAAAAAGACGTTCGCCGAAAAATTACACACAGAAGGTGGTACTACAGCGTAACGGTGAGCAATGCAGGACGTGGGCCTTGTTAATTAGGGCTGGGTTTTGTGTTTCACATACATTGAGTGGGATTGAGATTGAAGTTGTATTACCATTGGAGTTTGGTGATCAGTGATGTATGAAAACTACTTGATATATCAGACATACTTGCCAAAAGAAAAGGCTGTTATGTGGTGAACAATAAGCAGCTTGGAGTTATCCGTACTGCTTTGGTTGGACTAAGAATGAAATGGAAGTTGAAGTATAATGGCCTTTCACAGACTGTTTCAGTTTAACGAACTAAGGCTGATTATATCTGTTACTTCAGGGATTCCATTTTTCTTCTTCTTTTTTTTTTTTCCAAACGTATTTTTTAATGATTTCTGGCTGTTTATGATTGTGATTGAATTCTTGTCCTTAGGATTGGATTGAGTTTGAAGAAATAGCCGACCTAGAGGAGCGTGCAAAAAGCCAGTTCTTTGAAAAAGCTGCAAAAGAAAAGCAGTTTCAGAGTGTGCCTGCTGGACCAGCTGGAGCAGTTGAGGTGAGTTCCAGTTTTCCTGCTGTAACCCATATGGTCTGTAAGTAGATTCAAGTCTTGTGCCTTGTTCTCAGAGGTCGCTGTTTATTTTGCAGAGGAGTGTGAAGGGTGTTAATGCTTTGTGCAGTTCTCACTCTAACTCAGAGTTGAGTTTTGGAAGATGCCATGAAATAAACTAAATCCCTGCACCAGATTGTCTTAATTGACAGTAAAACAGCATTAGATTGTTACAGAGTGTCTTGCTGAGACTTCCTTGTTAAAGGGACAAGACTTAACTTTTTCAATTGACAAATGTTGTTGCTCATTCTACCAACTGTACTCAAATAATTTCTATTAACATTTTCTTAAAGATATTTTGGAAGCGTGGAGGTAAAATGTAGTTTTCGTGTTATCTTAATGTATATATATATGTGACTGTTACAAGCCAAGTTCTTGATGTTGGTGTTCAGTAATGGCTTTAATAACACCATGTATCTATCATGTTACTTCAATAACTTTCAGAGGTGTGAAATCTGCCGGGAGCAGTTTGAGCAGTACTGGGATGAGGAAGAGGAAGAGTGGCATCTAAAGAATGCTATCAGAATGCATGAGAAGGTAATCCAATCTTGTTACGTGGCACTCATTAATATTAAAAAGCAAAACAAAAGCGTAAGAGAAGAATTACAGAAATAGACCACAGTGACCCATCTTTTCTGAAGGACTCCCCTGTTAGTTTTCCTGCTTCTAGTTGTATAAATATCTCAACCTTTGGACATGCTTGAAGTCCTGGGATCATTAGTACAGGCTCAATAGGCTTCCATTGTAATATGTTGCTAAAAGATAAATGAAGGTGATCTTCTCTACTTAGCATTGTTGAGTCTGCCTGGATTACTGGGTCCACTTCTGGGCCCCTCATTACAAGAGAGACCGTGCTGGAAAGAGCCCAGTGGTGGAGCCTGTTTCTCTTTGGAGGCCTTCAAAAGCCAAAGGATGTGGTGCTGGGCAGCTCGGCTCCAGATGTCCCTTCCACCCATTCTGTTCTGTGAATGTTCTGTGAGTGTAGGTGTTGGTTTTGGTCCAGTTATTTCCCTGTGCTAAACAAGGTTTTTATATGATGGCTTTTCCTAACTAAGCATACACCAGATATCTTCCCAGTCACATTTGACACCATACTTGTTCTACACATTGTTGTCCTGGAGGAATAGTGTGATTTGGATTTGTTCTGTTTATGACTGGTGCTTTTACTGTATCCCTAATGTATTTAAATGGTTAACAATTATTTTCCAGATTTACCATCCATCCTGCTATGAAGATTACCAAAACGTAAGAAAACCTTTACTTTCATATATATATATTTTTAAACTATTTTGCTTTCAGTTTGTTTGCTTGATCACTGTCTTTATATAGAGCAGGTCTGCAGAATCAGTTCCTCTTGCATGTGCCTAGGCAAAGAATCAGAGGGAATGCCTTGGGAATGGCAAGTTTGTAATGTATAGTTAGAGTTAGCTATGATGTATCCATGACAGCTTTCGTGTTATATAGGTGAGACTAAAGTGAAGCCATTATGATTTTATTGTTAACATGTGTAATCTTAAGAATTTTAAGAAACTGAAAAAATGAGTGTTAGTATATGTTAAATTTGTTATGACTTGGGAGCTAACAGTGGGGGGAATAGTTGGGAATATTTTACAGTAACATATTAAGCATTTCATCGCTGTGAGGATAATACCATTTGATACTAATTATGGAAAAGTAATGCTATGATATAGTAACTTTGTATTATTAGATAAAGTAGAAAGTAATAAGTGGAAGTTTGGATTTTGAGTGCTCTGCTTGCCCACATGTTTGCGCTTTGAAAGAGACAGAAAGGAAAAGAAGGTAAAAAAAAATGGTTGTTTGAACAATGTGTTAATGCTGTGTGAATGTTTGTTTTATAGACATCATCATCTGATTGCACACCCTCTCCCAGCAAGACCCCTGTAGAAAATCCCCTACATATTATGTTGAACATTGTTAAACAGGAAACGGATGAGTCCTGTGACTCACCTCAAGTGAAAGAAGAACCTGATGGCACCCCTGCTGCCTGTGCAGAAGAGAGCACACCTGCCTCTATAGATGTTAAAACAGAACCAGATGAGTCTGTTTAGAATGAGGTTTGATTTTTTTTTTTTACAGAAGAGCTCCTGTGTTAATTCTGGAAAGCAGATACTTTTTATAGGAAATAAAAGCATTCAAATTGAGGCAGGGCCTCAGTGACTGTTTGGTTAATAAATACATTTTTGTATTTAAATTTCTTATTGCCTGCACTGTTTCAGGTGTCATTGTGTGAAAATTCTGTAGATGCGTGAAAATTTAATGGAATGAAATTGTATATGTAAAAAATGTACAATTTTCACTTGTGGAAATGTAAATTATAAATAAAACCTATTTTTGCTATATACGGGGAGTGTAATGTTTATGCACACCATCAAACAAAGACAGCGTTTCTGTACTTTTTTCAGTTTAAATGGAAATAAAAAGACCTCAGTTTTAAACCTGTTGCTGAATCAGATTCAGAAAAGTGAAAGCAAGCAACTTCCTTCAGTTATTTCATAAGCGGGTGATCAAGGGAAGCAATGCTGGGACTTCTCAAGATAAAATCCTAGATTTCTTCTTAACCTTAACTTGAACAATCTTTTACATATCCAGATGTTAAAACAAGTAACCATAAGACCGTTTTGGGTAGAAATGCCAGAATTTAACAAAGCAACCAGAGTTGCTCAGTTGTGAACACAAGTGCCAACAGACCATTAACAAACCAGGATGCCTGGTAGCTGAGACATCTTCAATGATATATTTTCCCATTAGTCACACATAAGAGTTTAATACAGCTGGACAAGCTTTTCTTTACAGGGGAGGTATGAATCTAAGAATGCTCATTTGAAGTTTTTTTTAAATTTTTTTTTTTTTTTAATTTTTTCGTTGCTTATGACTGAATTTAGGTGATAAACCAGATATCCTGAGATGTTAATATTTCTTAAATGTAATAAATAAAATTGAAGCATATGTTTGTGTCAGTCTCTTTCCTTTCTGTAGTGGGTTTGTGTGGTTGGGTGTGTTTGTGGGATGGGCAGTAAGCTGCATAGGTATGTATGCATGGAAGTGTAAGTGTGCATAAGTCATAGGGTGTTTGTCTTGGGATAAAAATGCATTTTGCCAGGTGTGGATTTCAGGGGCAGGGGTGGATTTCATCTAAAAGTCAGAGGAAATGTCACTGTCTTAGGATAGATGGCTCTTGCAAGGTCGGGTACTCAGAAAATCCAAATTCATCCCAGTGCATGTTGTAAGTATCAGCTGTGAACTTTGACAACCAGACCTCAAGCAATAACCCACACCTTTATGTAAGGCTGCAGTGAGAGGTTTGATACAGGGAAAATCCGGTCTAAAAGCAGTGATGCATTGGCACAGGCTGCTGGGGAAGTGCTGTGGCACTGAGGGAAGTGGCCTTCATGATTCTGAGAGGAGCCACAGCAACCTCCCGCATCACTGTGGGGCAGGGCCCGTCCTCCTGAGCCGCCATGGCCGCCCGCCATTTTCCTCCCGCGAGGACTGCGCCCATAGCAACCCTGCTGCAGTGTGGGGGAAGGACTGGAAGAAGAGGAGAACGCGGCTCCAGCCCTATTCCGGCCAGTGAGACCGCTCCGCCCGCGGCCTTATCCCCACATCCTCCCCTGATGGCCGGGCCGGGCTGTGCTGCTCCTTGTCCCGCTTCCCCCCATCGGCCGTGAGGGGGACGCCCGCGGGGTGGCTGTGCCCGCGCTTTCCGGCTCTCCTCAGTTGTTTTGCCCGTTAGTTAACTTCATATTTCGTATTGGGCCCACCTAAAATACCCCAGACTAATCGATATTTGCCAAACACGTGGAGAAAGGTGGCATAACCCCCACGGGCACTGCCGGGATGGGGTTATAACCCCACACAGGGCTCAGGACCTCGGTCTTTGCCCACTGTGTGGTTTTGTGCCTCATCCCCTTCAACTGCTGCCAAAAAGCACCACAATGGCTTATTTTTGTGTGTTATGGAGATGTAGGGAAAACCTAACACTGTCTCCTTCCCTCAGGCTGAGTAATTTCTTGGGTGAATTCTGGCTAAGTACCATTGTAACACTTACTCTCTTATCTACTTCTTTCTACAGGGCAACTAGGGAACAAGCATTTGATAACAAAGTGCACTGAAGTTATGGAAAATATCACTTGCTCTCAAAACCGGTTGTGTTTTGTAGGGAGTTTGTGTTAACAGCTGTTCATTAAACTCCAGTCCCAGCTGTGCTCGTGGTGCCTGAGCCATGGGGCTGCAGCTTGGCACCCACCTGCACACAGCTGTAGTTCATTGCCCCTTCTGGAAGAAAAAAGAGGGCAAAATTGTTCTGGATTAAAAAACAGTAAATATTACCTTGAACCCATTGCACTGGTACGTGGTGTTAAGCACATTTGTGCTCTGGCAAGCAGTCTGGTTGGCTAGATATGCTTCTGATGTCAGCCTGCATCACCGTGCTGAAGTCTGTAACCCTCACCTGGCATCGTGAGAAGTCTCTCCCTTGGGGGAAAATCAGGTCCTAGTGATGCTTTGTTTAAAAAAACACAACACCAGAATGCTGCATGTACTTAAGTTCTATTTAAAAACATGGACCCCAGGAGGTCCCTTCCAACATGAGCTGTTCTGAGTTGCAGCTGGTGTTGGTTCATGCACTGTTTTGCTGCCTCTGGGCAGGGCAGTGGTACAGCCTGGCGCTGGGGGGAGTGGGAGTGAAGTGATGGTACACCAGGGTGTGATACAACACTCAGCTTTGCTTAATGAAACAGTTTAACCCCCTCTTTTCCTCTCTGTGGCAGTGCTGAATCTGGCCAAGCATTACTTTCATGCTACAGACTACATGGGAACAGGTATAAGTACTGGTAAACAACGTCAGCTGTTTTCATCATAATTTCTGCTTTTATGTACGCCAGGCACCTTTGAGCAGCAACTCATTGATATGCTTTAACATTTTTGATCTCACATTTATAACTATTTGAACTGTTGCCTCAATTTCTTCTCCACGGGCAGGAAAACTGAGGCTCTAATAACTTAAGACCAATATTTCTGTGTATGCTTGACTTGCAGAACAACAACCTGCCTCTTCAAGACTTCTTAGAGCCTGAAATTTAATCAAAGAGTGTTGGTGCGTTTTGGTTCCAGAATGATGACTACTCCAGAAGGTGATTATCAATTGTTTTGGCTTACTCATATGCTTAGCTATCTCAAGTTAGCCATCCCAGCCATTAAAACTACTTACATCACTTATTTTTATTGGCAAATATAGGCAAAAATGCCAAAATGTTGCAAGAGGATTTAGATATCCAGCTCCCATTGTTTACAGTTACAGTGTCAAACAGTAACTAGGCCTGAAGGAAAATACAGACTATTTGATCCCATGGCCTGGTGATGGTTTTGTTTTTTTTTTTGGACCACGCTGTGTCTACATTCAGAGTTTGATTCTGAGCCACTGAAGTCCACGAAAACACTATTGACTTTGGTGGGAGAAAAATACTAGGTTTCTAACAAAGTAACCTGTGCCAGAGCAGTGCTATGGGTATAGCAGCAGAACAGAGCAGGATGACTAACACATTGTATAAAGCATTGCTTTTATGTAGCAGCTTTAACTGATAGGTTCAGCTCAGTCAAGAGCATCTGCATGACCTTATGTCCTATTAGCAAGGTTTGCCTACTTAGCGAAGGGCCCTTGGTGTGCCGTGTCCTTGGGTGGCAGTAAGGAGTGTGGCCATGCAGAGCCCCTGAGCAATGGCTGAACACCTGAAGGCGTGATTGATGAAACAGTTTAGGAAGAGAGCCAGCATTGGGTTGGACTTGATCCAGCATCTGTATACATAGATGGAGTTTCTCTGCTGTCCTGTTCTTTATCTGTGGCTGGAGGGGACGTGGCTCTTTCAGGTTCTTGAATATGGGTTTGCTTCTGGGAAACACAAAGGGCTAAAGACTTGTGCTGATACAAGTTACACTCTCATAGGTTACACTATTGTCTGGTTCTTATAAACTGTCACCCTGATGCTTATTTGATTCATCACTTCTTTCATCTCTCTGAAATGTGA
Organism: Coturnix japonica; assembly: GCF_054131305.1. Lineage (NCBI taxonomy): Eukaryota > Metazoa > Chordata > Aves > Galliformes > Phasianidae > Coturnix > Coturnix japonica. The sequence goes on along the minus strand of NC_140691.1, from coordinate 7,956,806 downwards.
CTGAGCTGGCTAATGCTTTTATTATCCCTCACTAGATGTCAGGAAGAAGCAAACTTACACCAGTGTACATGAGGCAGTGAAAGCTGGTGATGTAGAACAGCTTGCATTAATGATAAAACGTGGAGCCTCTATCGACGAGGTGGATTTAGTCCACAAGTTCACACCATTGCACTGTGCTGCACACTCTGGAAGCCTGGAGGTAAAATCATAAAATCATGGAATAACCTGGGTTGAAAAGGACCACAATGATCATCCAGTTTCAACCACCTGCAGGGTTGGCAACAACCAGACCAGGCTGCCCAGAGTCACATCCAGCCTGGCCCTGAATGTCTGCAGGGATGGGGCATCCACAGCCTCCTTGGGCAACCTGTCACCACCCTCTGTGTGAAAAACTTCCCTCTAATCTCTAACCTAAACCTCCCCTGTCTCAGTTTAAATTCATCCCCCCTTGTCCTAAAAATATCTACCCTTGAAAACAGCCATTCCTCCCCTGTTTATGTTAGTGTTTGGACACAGCAAGGTTTTATGGGTTAACGTTTTCCTCTGGGGAGAGGCTGAACACAACATTGCTAGCTTTGATCAAGCCAGATCTATAATCTCTGCCTGCTCTTTTTTTCTGATTTAAGGTATTCACTAAGGAAAGATGTGCAGTTTGTTAGGACTACATTTTACCTTTCTGAAGCCCCAGACAGTTTATGTAATCAGTGTCCTCAGATTTTACAAAATCAGAGCTTTTCTAACACCAAACAAGGTGTGCCTTCTGGTCTCCCCTTCTAGCCTCATTACCTTCTTTTGTCCTTGTGTTTTCCCCTTCACTCAGAACACTTGGAAAATCCATAAGGATATGTTTAATATTCTGAAAGTGACTGAGCCAAGCGAGAAGTGACACAAAAATGTTTGTTCATTTCCCAGTGTTCTGTCCCATGCCTCATTCTCTACAGAAACAGTTCAAATACAGTTCATTTTCATAAGCAAGAACACTGACTGTTGATGCAGAAATGATTTGATTTCCAGAAGGACTGAGCTGCTGCATTCAGCACATTCACCTTCCTGTTACAGCCTCCTTGTGCAATGTTTATAGCGATCTTACTTTGAAACAGCAAGGCTGTAAATAACCGTATAAAAAATGAAGTCCCAAAGGAAAGAGAGCTGGAGACTAGCCTAAAAGAAGACAGTAAATAGTAATGATGTGTAACAAAAAGCTTTAACTAGTTTTGTAGTTTATTATTTTCTTAATTGTTCTTTAAGCTTTCCATGGAAAGCAATAACACCTGCTGAAAAAAAGTTGAATAAAGTTAAAATAATCTGTGATGGGTGAGAGGAGAGATGGGATTACATATACTCAAGAAAGCCTAATAAATGAACTGAGGCTTTACTTTTGATTCATGGCATCTTTCCTGCTGTTCATTTTAGCTGGACTTCAAATGAGCATCTTTGCACCATTTTTCCCCAGTGTTTTTACCTCATGCCACATGAACGCTCTCACAGTCTGCATTTTAAGTATGGAATTGTAAGATAAAGAAGGCACACTGCAAGTCATTGCAATTAGTAGGTTGGTTGTGCTTTTTGTGCCCTTGGATGAAGCCTTGAGACCTTGTCATTTCCTAACACTGTTTGAAATGTAACATCTACTGTTGATTTATAGTTAGCATTTGCCTCAGATGAGTTATAAGAATTGTTATGGAATAAGAGTTTATTAAATGAATAAGAGCTTGTTTTTGGTTGCGCAGTGCCTTCACTGGTTGCTCTGGCATGGAGCTGATGTGACACGTGTGACAGTCAGAGGCTGGACAGCAGCTCACCTTGCGGCAATCCGTGGGCAGGATGCTTGCGTGCAGGTATGTAGAGATATTCACTCTCCAGCAAAAGGAAGGCAGGCCTTTGGTTTGGACACTTCCTCATGAAGATCAGCTGAAAGTGCTCCTACTGGAGCTGGCTCTTTGTCTTTACAGCTGAAACCAAGTCACTGGTAAAATGACTGCACTCGTTTGTTCCCTCTGTGCTATCAGATTTATCAGAGGAACCCAGCTGACCATCTCAAGTCACCCTGTGAGACAGTGTTGCTCTTTCAGCCTGTGAGCTTTGCATTTCTTGTAGGCTTTGTTAATAAATGGAGCAAACCTAGAAGCTCGAGATGACCGCGGGTGCACTCCATCACACCTGGCTGCAGCCCATGGGCAGTCGTACACATTGCAAACCATACTGCGAAGTGGAGCGGTGAGAGCCTTCTACCTGCAATTCCCTAATGCAGAGCCAGAGTCTGGTATCCTTTTCCATACCAAACCCCTCACTAACTGAGGTTTGGGACTATAGATTAACCTCTGTTGGTACATTCTCATTGGTGACGCTGTGAATTTATTTGTAGTGTAAATTTGCATTTTTTTAATCGTAAGATGTTAAAAAAATCCAGTTGTGTATTATATAACGACTAACATGGTGGTAGATGTCTGAAAACACAACTTTTATGTGTGTTTTATTTCAATGAAGCCACGAACCTGTGAGAAATACGTCTTATGCCGCTTTCGTGGCTTGAATTCGGAGAAATATTTGATTTTGTTTAAATAAAGTAGCACAATGAACTGTTGATACTTATTTATGGAATGTCTCGTGTCTAAGCTTCATAAACAAACTAACCTGCAGCTTTCGTTTTAGAATGTAAACGCAGCAGACAGGAATGACTGGAAGCCTGTTCATTATGCTGCTTTTCATGGTGGCTTGGGCTGTTTGCAGCTTCTTGTTAGATGGGGAGCATGCATTGGTGATGTGGATACTGATGGAAACCTTCCAGGTATGTCAGGAATAATCATTTGGTTTTTCAGCCCTTGTTGTGGATGTGATAACTCTAGCACATCATATATAAAACACACAAGCAGCATTGATATGATGATAATGGTTTGGTAAGACAGAAGGGAACAACTTAAAAATAAAAAAGGAAATTAAATGGTAGGAATAAATTCTTTCTAAATTCAAGACTAAAAGGTAAAAGCAGAAGTGAAAGGGAAAAGCAAGAATGAAAGGGAAAAGCAAGACTGAAAGGGAAAAGAAGCAGTGAAAGAGAAGAGCAGCAGTGAAAGGGAAGAGCAGCAGCGAAAGGCAAAAGCAGCAGTGAAAGGGAAAAGCAGCAGTGAAAGGGAAAAGCAAGACTGAAAGGGAAAAGCAAGACTGAAAGGGAAAAGCAAGACTGAAAGGGAAAAGCAGCAGTGAAAGAGAAGAGCAGCAGTGAAATAGAAGAGCAGCAGTGAAAGAGAAGAGCAGCAGTGAAAGGGAAAATCAGAGGTGAAAGGGAAAATCAGAGGTGAAAGGGAAAATCAGAGGTGAAAGGGAAAATCAGAGGTGAAAGGGAAAATCAGAGGTGAAAGGGAAAATCAGAGGTGAAAGGGAAAATCAGAGGTGAAAGGGAAGAGCAGCAGTGAAAGGGAAGAGCAGCAGTGAAAGGGAAGAGCAGCAGTGAAAGGGAAAAGTAAGACTAAAAGGGAAAAGCAGCAGTAAAAGGGAAAAGTAAGACTAAAAGGGAAAAGCAGCAGTGAAAGGGAAAAGCAGCAGTGAAAGGGAAAATCATCAGTGAAAGGGAAAATCAGAGGTGAAAGGGAAAATCAGAGGTGAAAGTAAAAAGCAGCACTGAAAGGGAAAATCAGAAATGAAAGGGAAAAGCAAAACCAAAAGGTGAAATCAGCAGTGAAAGGGAAAAGCAGCAGTGAAAGGGAAAAGCAGCAGTGAAAGGGAAAAGCAGCAGGGAAAGGGAAAAGCAGCAGGGAAAGGGAAAAGCAGCAGGGAAAGGGAAAAGCAGCAGGGAAAGGGAAAAGCAAGACTAAAAGGGAAATTCAGCAGTGAATGGGAAAATCAGCAGTGAAAGGGAAAATCAGCAGTGAAAGGGAAAAGCAGAAATGAAAGGGAAAATCAGCAGTGAAAGGGAAAAGCAACAGTGAAAGGGAAAAGCAGCAGTGAAAGGGAAAAGCAGCAGTGAAAGTGAAGAGCAGCAGTGAAAGGGAAGAGCAGCAGTGAAAGGGAAGAGCAGCAGTGAAAGGGAAAAGCAAGACTGAAAGGGAAAAGCAAGACTGAAAGGGAAAAGCAAGACTGAAAGGGAAAAGCAAGACTGAAAGGGAAAAGCAAGACTGAAAGGGAAAAGGAGCAGTGAAAGGGAAAAGCAAGATTAAAAGGGAAAAGCAGCAGTAAAAGGGAAAAGCAAGACTAAAAGGGAAAAGCAGCAGTAAAAGGGAAAGGAAGACTAAAAGGGAAAAGCAGCAGTGAAAGGGAAAAGCAAGACTAAAAGGGAAATTCAGCAGTGAATGGGAAATTCAGCAGTGAATGGGAAATTCAGCAGTGAATGGGAAAATCAGCAGTGAATGGGAAAATCAGCAGTGAAAGGGAAAATCAGCAGTGAAAGGGAAAATCAGCAGTGAAAGGGAAAAGCAGAAATGAAAGGGAAAATCAGCAGTGAAAGGGAAAAGCAGCAGTGAAAGGGAAAAGCAGCAGTGAAAGTGAAGAGCAGCAGTGAAAGGGAAAAGCAGCAGTGAAAGGGAAAAGCAAGACTGAAAGGGAAAAGCAAGACTGAAAGGGAAAAGGAGCAGTGAAAGGGAAAGGAAGACTAAAAGGGAAAAGCAGCAGTGAAAGGGAAAAGCAAGACTAAAAGGGAAAAGCAGCAGTAAAAGGGAAAAGCAAGACTAAAAGGGAAAAGCAAGAATAAAAGGGAAAAGCAAGAATAAAAGGGAAAAGCAAGACTAAATGGGAAAAGCAAGATTACATGGGAAAAGCAAGACTGAAAGGGAAAAGCAAGACTGAAAGGGAAAAGCAGCAGTGAAAGGGAAAAGCAGCAGTGAAAGGGAAAAGCAGCAGTGAAAGGGAAAAGCAAGACTGAAAGGGAAAAGCAAGACTAAAAGGGAAAAGCAAGACTAAAAGGGAAAAGCAGCAGTGAAAGGGAAAAGCAGCAGTGAAAGGGAAAAGCAGCAGTGAAAGGGAAAAGCAAGACTGAAAGAGAAAAGCAAGACTGAAAGGGAAAAGCAAGACTGAAAGGGAAAAGCAAGACTGAAAGGGAAAAGCATGACAGAAAGGGAAAAGCAAGACTGAAAGGGAAAAGCAAGACTGAAAGGGAAAAGCAAGACTGAAAGGGAAAAGCAAGACTAAAAGGGAAAAGCAAGACTAAAAGGGAAAAGCAGCAGTGAAAGGGAAAAGCAAGACTAAAAGGGAAAAGCAGCAGTAAAAGGGAAAAGCAAGACTAAAAGGGAAAAGCAGCAGTAAAAGGGAAAAGCAAGACTAAAAGGGAAAAGCAAGACTAAATTGGAAAAGCAAGACTAAATGGGAAAAGCAAGACTAAATGGGAAAAGCAAGACTAAATGGGAAAAGCAAGACTAAAAGAGAAAAGCAAGACTAAAAGGGAAAAGCAAGACTAAAAGGGAAAAGCAGCAGTGAAAGGGAAAAGCAAGACTAAATGGGAAAAGCAAGACTAAATGGGAAAAGCAAGACTAAATGGGAGAAGCAAGACTAAATGGGAGAAGCAGCAGTGAAAGGGAAAAGCAAGACTAAATGGGAAAAGCAAGACTAAATGGGAAAAGCAAGACTAAATGGGAAAAGCAAGACTAAATGGGAAAAGCAAGACTAAATGGGAATAGCAAGACTAAATGGGAGAAGCAAGACTAAATGGGAGAAGCAAGACTAAAAGGGAAAAGCAAGACTAAAAGGGAAAAGCAGCAGTGAAAGGGAAAAGCAAGACTAAAAGGGAAAAGCAGCAGTGAAAGGGAAAAGCAAGAATAAAAGGGAAAAGCATCAGTGAAAGGGAAAAGCAAGACTAAAAGGGAAAAACAGCAGTGAAAGGGAAAATCAAGACTAAAAGGGAAAATCAAGTCTAAAAGGGAAAAGCAAGACTAAAAGGGAAAAGCAGCAGTGAAAGGGAAAAGCAGCAGTGAAAGGGAAAAGCAGCAGTGAAAGGGAAGAGCAGCAGTGAAAGGGAAGAGAAGCAGTGAAAGGGAAAAGCAGCAGTGAAAGGGAAAAGCAAGACTAAAAGGGAAAAGCAGCAGTGAAAGGGAAAAGCAGCAGTGAAAGGGAAAAGCAGCAGTGAAAGGGAAAAGCAGCAGTGAAAGGGAAAAGCAGCAGTGAAAGGGAAAAGCAGCAGTGAAAGTGAAAAGCAGCAGTGAAAGTGAAAAGCAGCAGTGAAAGAGAAAAGCAGCAGTGAAAGGGAAAAGCAAGACTAAAATGTAAAAGCAGCAGTGAAAGGGAAAAGCAAGACTAACAGGGAAAAGCAGTAGTGAAAGGGAAAGCAAGACTAAAAGGGAAAAGCAGCAGGGAAAGGGAAAAGCGGCAGGGAAAGGGAAAGGAGCACAGAAAAGCAGCACTGAAAGGGAAAAGGAACAAGAAAATGCAGCACTGAAAGGGAGAAGCAGAACTGATAAAGAAAAGGAGCCCTGAAACAGAAAAGGAGCCGTGAGAGGGAAAAGGAGAACTGATAAAGAAAAGCAGCCCTGAAAGGGAAAAGCAGCCCTGAAAATGAAAATAAGCAAAGAAATGCAGCCCTGAAAGGAAAAAGCAGTCCTGAAAGTTAGAAGGAGCCCCGAAAGGGAATGGAACAGCATAAAGTAACACTGACAGGGAAAAGGAGTACATAAAGGGCAAAGGCAGCACTGAAAGAGAAAAGGAGCCCTGAAAGGGAAAAGCATCAAAGCAAGGGAAAAGAAGCACTGAAAGAGAAAAGGAACAAGCACATGGAGCAGGCAGGTAGGCACAGCAAAGCAGCAAGCAAAGCCCAATCTCTCAGAGGGGGCCTGCTAACAGGAAGCCCAGCTATTGCCCTCCCAAAGAAACTCCACCATTTTGACAGCCAAAACAGAAACTACGGTTTTGGTTCTCATGACTCTTCCCTGCGCTCCCAAATAAATGGTTTCGTGACATCCTCTACCACACTGCAACTGCTCTGAATAATCAAAATTATATCATTCATGACATAAGAAACTCACTTTTGCCTGGTGGCAACGACAGTCCATTCCCATCATGTCCCTCCATGTAATGAACATTGCATTTGGCCTTCTAACAGCCTCCTGGATGAATCCACCAAAAGCAAGGAAGCACCCTGCCCTTACTCTGAAGAGAGAAAGAAAGCAAGGTTCATGGAAACAGGCACACAAGGCTCGCAACAAGACACGGTGCTCCACATCATGCCAGAGATAGGACTACCACAGTGCCAGAACATGATTTACCACTAAAGGAAACATCTGGGGGCACATTCACAACTTCAGCACAAGCTGTAATGGCTCAGCATATTTAGCTTTCTTATCGTTCAGCTGGAGAACGAGATAGTCCGAAGTATCAGTCAGCAAGCACTCGGATGAGCCTGCCCTCTGGTTTTAACGATGACAGACATCATTACTGCCACCTCTGACACCTTACCAGGAGATGCTTCCATTTATTAGCCTGGTCTTGATTCCTTCCATCAGCAGCTGCTCCTAAACTGACCTCCATTCATACAGTGATACCACTGACTTCTAGCACGAGCTGACCTGCAAGACAGAGAAGAGAAAGCAGGATGGTAACAAACACTGACATAGCACGTTCAAATATTCTTGAACAGCCATAAAAGAGACAAAACAGGAGAGAAACGCATCCGCAGCAACACCCAGGTTCATAAAGAAATGCAACTCCAGCCTGGCCTCAGCAGCCCTTATATATTTCTTACACATTTGATTAAGCCAACTGCAATTTGAACCAGGAGAATTCACAGTCTCTTGCAAATGTCACCGTAAAGCAGAATAGGACACAGCAAAAAAAAAAAAAAAAAAAAAAAAAAAAAAAAAAAAAAAAAAAAAAAAAAGAAATATAAAGAAAAAAAGCAAGCCAAAAACCAGGGAATCAAAGTTTAAAAAACCACAGAAAACAAACAGAAAAAAACCACATACTATCTGTAACAACAGAAAGACTAGCACAGTGTGAATATACTACAAAGGTAAGGAAAGAATGGCTCACCCACCACTGAGGATGGAAGTGCACAGAACAAACTCCACAGAGGAGAAACCATCAAAAAAAATTCCACCCATTGGCAGTCAGCCTTCAAAAATGAGCTGTAAGAGAGGTGCAGCCAGGCTCCATCCCTTCCAGTCACTCAGCTGCATTGGCCTCACCTGCACTAACCAGGACTGACCAGGTCCCTTCCCTAGGTGATAATCAGTGGCTCAGACTGTGATTCAACAGTTCTCATACAGCACATCTAAAGAAAAATAGCAAAGCATAGATGAAAAACACAACAACAAATAAACCATGAAGGATTTTAGGAAATAACACAGAATTAAAAAAAATAATAATAATAAAAGCAAAGAAAAAATAATAACTCAAACAAAAGAAAAAAACTAAGACAAGGAAAAACAGAAAAAAACTTATAAAAAAAACAAAAAACAAAAAACAAAAAAAAACCAAAAAAAAAACACGACACAGAAAACACCAAATAGGAAAGAAAACCATAGAACTGCAAAGGAAAAAAAATAACACAGCAAAGCAAAGCACAGATGATAAAAAACAACAAGGAAAACACACCTCCCTGACATGACATCTTGCCTCCTGAGCAGGTCACAGTGTCCCTCACTCAGATGTAGAGCACGGAGGAAGCTGAGACCCCATGTGTTCCTTGCTGTGCACTCCCATCTAAAAGGTCCATATGCTCCTTGGGAAGCACAATGCCACCTGGGGAAAAGAGAAAGCAGGAACAGGACATGCAGGCGGCTATCACCCAGCAGAAGGCCAGATCCTTCCATCTGTTATCCGCTCCTCTTTTTAGTCCTAATAGGGCCCCGAGGATACAGAAATAGCAGTGCTTAGCAGAAGGACTCGGAGAAGGACCGGTAGAAACTGTCAGGAGGACAACTGGCATCGTGTGGACACAAACAGGCTGTTGGTGCAAGGAAGGAAACAGCACCTGAGCATTTCACCAGACAGGTTCCCTCCTCTCTGTCTTCCTGCAAAGATACAAGGATAAAAACCTCATTTCCTCTGAGCAACAATTGGAAACAAGACCAGAAAATTATTCATTCAAAGGCACTTCTAGGAGATGTATAACAGAGTCCTTCCCAGTTACACGAGCTTACGCTGTGGCCTTTGGAGAAACAAGCTGCCTTTGTGGTCCTGAGGGTTCCTTTTTGTCATCTGTTGGGCACAGCAAGAGAGCTTTTCTTGTACAAATCTATGCCCTGTGTACCTTTCTCCATCCCAAAACCTAGAGTTGCGGTGCAGACACTGGATGCTGACCAGAGCAGTAAAAGAACAGAAGAGGGGAAAAGCAGATACAGGTAAGACACCTAAAAGAAAGGAAAAGAGCAGAAGAGAAGGAAGGATACGGTTAAGAACAAAGGACAGAAGATGGAAAGTGCTATAGAGGATTGGACTGGACATGAGCAGATCAGAGCTACACCAAGGTGTGGCTTCTCCCTGTGTCCCTGTCCACCACTGGCAACATCCCCCAATGACAGGGATGATGCTGCTCCAGCAGCTGATGGGGTTGTGGTCTGAGGTTACGTTCTATGCAGAGCCTCCACAACCTACTACAGACATCCAGTTCCCTGCCACTTCTTTTTTTTCCAGGTGTCTGCACACAAGGAACAGGTGTTCTCTATGCCCTGCATGCTGGTAATTAGTGTGGGCAATTACTGTGTGGGAATTGGGGGAGGGAAATTCAGGGGTGGGATAGTGAGGAGGAATTGGAGGGGGCTGGGAAATTGTTTGGGTGGGATTGTAGAGATCAGATATGACTGCTAGGATGGGGGATATTTGGTTGGAAATACTGTCATTAATATTACTCATTGCTTTGTGTGATAAGTTATTAAATGCTTTATGTTCCCTCTGCTACATCTCTGCTTGCAGTCATTTGTGCAGTGACAAAGGTCCTCAGCTCTACATGCCCACCTCCAAGGTAGGATGGAGCACCACAGATGGCAGTGTTCCACAGCTGCCACCAGCAGCCCCAGCTCGTCCCTCCACACCTGAGGTGTGAGTGGCTGTGAGAGGAATGTCTCTGTGGAAGTGCAGCTCATTCCTCCCCTCTGATGGGGGCAGAAGGCATCTGCATTTCCCTCATGGCTCTTATTTCCTGTGTTACTGTGGGAAATGAGCTGAGCCACTGTGCCTCCCTACTATGGCAAGCTCTGCAGCTCTGCCACTGTCTTTATACTCAGCTGCTCCTGTGTGTAATGCTCCACACTTGGACCCTGCAGAGCCCAAAGGCCTCCTTGGCTGCTGTTACTCACCTGGACATTGAGGGTGCTGTGTCTCCAGTCTGTACCTGCTTCCAGGTGGCACTTGCAAGACACTGCGAGTCCACCTGGTTGGAACTGCAGTCAACAAACACAAATGTGAAAGAAATAAGAAAGGATTCTCTCATTTCACAGGCTTTCATCTCCATTGAAAGATGTTCTGCTGTGCAGCACAGCTGGGAGCATTTCATATGTGCAAAAAAGGGGGATAGGCCCTGGCTGTGCCGGGCCCCCTTCCGGCCCAGGCCCCAAAGCAGCCCCGACTGTGCTGGGTTCCCCTCTCACCTGGGCCCTGCAGTGGCCTCAGCTGTGCCTGGTCCCCCTCTGCTCTGGGCCCTGAGCTGGCCCCAGCTGTGCCTGGTCCTCCTCCATCCTGGGCCCCAAGGCCCTGCCTCTGCCTGCTCCCCCTCTGCTCTGGGCCCTGAGCTGGCCCTAACTGTGCCAGGCCCCCCTCTGGCACAGGCCCTGCCTCAAGCCCCGCCCCCTGTGGGCAGCAGTGCTAGTGCCTGTTGGTTTTGCTCTCTTCCCTCTTCTTTCCCTGTTCTCTTCACAAATGCTTTCAGATCCCCCAGGATGACGTGCACTGACACTGCTGCCTTCTTCCTGCACAAACTTTCTGGGCAGCTCAGCTTTTTCTACAGAGCAGCGTGCCTTTGGAAGTGCTTGGAGGATGTAAACTAACAGCAAGAGAACACTGAGCTCTTCTGGGTCTTTCTAGACATGGCAAAGGGACAGGAGAGAGTGCTCAGCCTCGAGTGGTTGCTTGTATGCAGAAATCACAGTTGTCAACATCTGTGCTGTTTTGCTGTAGGCAGTAGTGTGTGACAAGAAGCCAACAATTACCAATTTAGTGAACGTAATTAATTGTAACAGTTCCCCTTCCTTCTTCCCTCGACACTTGGGTTATGGAGTTCTCCTATGCTATGTGCCGGTGTAATACCTCTGAGCCACAGCACTGTTGCGTTTAGCAAAGCTCATGGCAACAGGCTTTGGCCAACCTCAGAGCTACGTAGATGATGATATCTGATGATAGGAGAGAAAATGAACAAGCTCCAAGGTAAGTGTTGTTTTTTCCTTCTAGTCAGCACGCCATCGCTAAATCTTCCATGCTGTGACTTTTATCTTGATAGTGATGATCCCTTAACCTCACATCTTTAGCACTGCACTTTCTGTGGAGATTCCCACCAGTGACAAAGTATTAGTGCCGCTTTTCTGCCTGTTTCTTTTTTGTCTGTATTTTCCAGAATGTGGGTATTTCTTTCATTGCCCACAAACACTGCCCAGTGCAGGAGGAGGCAGGGACAAGAGTCAGGAGCAAGGGCAGAATAGTTTCTCTGTTAGTGAATGGAATGCCAGTGTTTTCTGCATGTGGACTTGCCATAGTGCTTCTTACAAGGCCTAACAGTGGGATGAAATGTGCCCTGAAGCAGGTGTGCTTGCAGGAAGGCAAAAGAGAATTGCAAATAATGCTAAGGGGGGCCAGTAAGATGATCAGAGGGCTGGAGCACCTTTCCTATGAGAACAGGTTGAGGGAACTGGGCTTGTTGTGCTTGGAAAAGAGAAGGCTCCAGGGAGACCTCACTGTGGCCTTCTAGTATTTGAAAGGAGCATATAAACAGGCCGGGGAATGGCTGTTTACAAGGGTGGATAGTGATAGAACAAGGGGGAATGTTTTTGAAGTGATACGGGGACGTTTAGGTTGGATATTAGGTTGATGTTTTTCACACAGAGGGTGGTAACGCACTGGAACAGGTTGCCCAGGGAGGTTGTGGATGCTCCATCCCTGGAGGCATTCCAGGCCAGGCTGGATGTGGCTCTGGGCAGCCTGGTCTGCTGGTTGGAGACCCTGCACACTGTGGTCCTTTTCAACCCAGGCTATTCTATGAGTCTATGACTGTACGATTGTATCAGACCTCAGGGAAGTCACGTGGAAGAGACAAGCCTTTGAAATTAAGCTTGATTCGCTTTGCCCCTCATACACCTGATCACTGCATCCCTTACTTGGCAAATGGTCTTTCTGTGGGGTGTAGATGAGGAAAGGGGAGGAGGAAAATAAAGCAGCTGCTTTGTCTTAGAGCTCTTGTTTTGTTGGGGTCTGGCCATATTTTCTGAAACTAAAAGACGATGTGTGAAAGAAGGACAGGGAAAGGCACAAGGAGGTTTTGGTTTTGGTGCTGACTCCAGCTCGCTGCTTGGTGCTGGGAAAGGCACACTTAGCTCCAAGGAAGGATGCATGCGTGGAAATCCAGTGGCCAGGGGTAAGGGGTACCCAGCAATAGAGGGCAACGAGAGCTGGGGTGATTTGCTTTTAAACTGCAGCCAGTGAAGTCCTGTCCCATTGGATCTGACATATGTCTCCCCATTCCCTTCCAGTTTGTGCAGAGATGGCATGAGACAGAGGGCATTGCTTTCTGCCAGACTGAAGGAGCAAAAGCATTTCAGGTGCCTAAATGGTTTGATTTCCTCATTGTGGTGGAATGGGGTACGCATAGAAGGAGGACTTCCATTCTTGGGGTGGATATGCACATGGGAGGCTGTGCAGGGAAGGCTCCATCCTGGCCAGTTCAGCCAGCAGCTGTATCCAGCTGGTAGAAGCCCCAGCCCATGAGGCCGGCACTGGCCCTGGGCCATAAAGCCACAGTAAGGGAAGCCAACATCAGCTCTGGAGCCTAAAGCCACAGTCAGAGAGGCGAGCAACAGCCTCGGGGCATACAGATGTGAACCCCTATTCATTCCCACTATCTCCCCTGGGACTCCATTGAGCGCTATGAGGCCACATTAGTCTCGACTGGTTTTTAATGAAAATTACAAAACCATGACATCTGCACAAGAGTCACCTTCACTTCCCTGTTGTCTTTTAGTCTTGCTTTTCCCTTTCACTGCCGCTTTTCCCTTTCACTGCTGCTTTTCCCTTTCAGTCTTGCTTTTCCCTTTCACTGCTGCTTTTTCCTTTCACTGCCGCTTTTCCCTTTTAGTGCTGCTTTTCCCTCTTAGTCTTGCTTTTCCCCTTTTAGTCTTGCTTTCCCCTTATAGTCTTGCTTTTCCCTTTTAGTCTTGCTTTTCCCTTTCCCTGCTGCTTTTCCCTATTTATTCTTGCTTTTCCCTTTTAGTCTTGCTTTTCCCTTTCACTGCTGCTTTTCCCTTTTACTCTTGCTTTTCCCTTTCACTGCTGCTTTTCCCTTTCACTGCTGCTTTTCCCCTTAACTGCTGCTTTTCCTTTTCACTGCTGCTTTTCCCTTTCACTACTGCTTTTCTCTTTTAGTGTTGCTTTTTCCTTTCTCCTGAGAGTGTTTTTTACAGCTAGTTAGCTGAGAAGGGTCGTAAACACGGTGCAGCTAAACAAGCAGCCATAACACCTGCAAGGACAGCAAGAACAACAGGATGCCCTGGGATGGTGAGAAACTAGCCATGGTTCTGGGAACTCAGCAAGGGAGTAGCTTTCAGTTGATAACAACAAGCTGTTAAGATACTCGGGGATAGTATGTAATTGGGAACCAATGATGAGCTCTACTTTTGCAATATGTATGAGCTAATTATCCGTATTATAAAGGTACACGCAGCCAAGGAATAAATGAGATTCGCTGATAATATGTCAATGACAGCTGTGGTCGTCTGCTTTTCTCCCACCGTTCTGCAACATACACCTATATACAAATTTAAGAACACAACGGAGTAACTGTTACTGTTTATTAACAACCAGTTTTAATAATACGATAAAAGTATGTCCTGAGAAAGGGGAACAAACATGCTTCTTCAAGGTTTTTTAGCTGTTCTGGATCTCAGCCGTCGCTTGATGATCAGATGATCACTTTCCTTCTTTTGTTCCTCAGATTCCTGAAGAAAACATTTCAAAAGTTACTCATCTTTTCACACAAGACTGACAAGCTCTTCTTGACCCACGCAAACATATTTCTTCCCCTAAATGGATTTCAGAATGGAATTTGCTTATTATATTTTATTCAGAAAACTATGGGATACCGAGATCATTTTAATGCAGCTTAATCACAAGGAACAAATATGGAGAATGTACAAAATCCTGTTTATCTTAAAAAAGCACACACATCTGAGGAAAGCCTGAAGGCAGCTTTCATTTTGAAATACTTGTTTTCAAAAGAGTATTATAATACTTGTTTTGTGAAACATGAAGCGTTCAGAAAACATTTTTAGCCTCAATCCCTGTAGCTATGACTTGCCCAGAATTTCAGTTCTCGGTTCAGTTCCATGTTCTCAGAACTACAGTGAGAAAAGAAATTCTCATCTTCTTCATCCTCTAACAAAAAAAAAATAACATTTTGGTTTGTGCCCCTATCATTCGTCAAATCATCAAAAAACTCAGAGGGATATTACAGTATGGGCAAATGATCACTATGCTGAACAGAAAAAGGACTCTAATATAATTAAAAGATGCAGTTCCAACAGAGCAAGAATGTTCTTAGCACAATAGCTGCCGACAGAGTCATGAAACTGGCGCATCAGATCCAACTTGCAGTTGGCTTAGACAGGAGATCATAGTTTAAGCATACCTAAAAAGCTGTCTAAGTTGTGCTCTAGAAAAGCGTGTAGTAGAATAATCCCACTCCGACACACTGAAATTATCTATGATTCCAAATTAGAAGACATCTCCGTGATTGCTACATCACCTACTTAGTAAACTGTAAGCCAGCCAAACACAGAGATCTTTGAGGACAAACTAAAACAGAACAGCAGGAAGACCAACAAGAATGACTTGGTAGAATAAAGAAATACCTCAGTACTTTCAACCTCCCCCTACAAATAGATGAAACCTCCAGTCTGTTTGGACTCCTTAGAAGTTTATTTTAAGCCAAGACTACAGTATAATCGCTTACCGAAGAAGCAGGTATATCTAGAGGGCCAGAAACAACAGTGGAATACAGCTTCCTTTTGCATCGTTTTGGCTTGGTCTCTCCTTCTTCGAGACTTTCAGGTTCGTTTGATTTAGGAGAACTTACTGCTGACATCAGCTTCTTGGCTAGAAGAAATTTGTTTTGATACATAAACCAATCAACTTACTGGTTTTGTGAGTCTTTAAATCAATGAATGCAAAAAAAGCTTTGTAACAAACTTGGTTTATAAATGACACGTAAAATTTAAGTGAAAATACTCAGAAATTGTATTTGTTCATCGAGGTTCTTTATTGCTTCTATAGCTGAAACAGTTTATAGCTTCAGGTACGGCAGCTTAAAGCACGCATTAAAATGGAGTATGAAAGACAATCATGGCTCAGAAGTCTCTGGAAGTCAGAAACTTCAGCAGGAGTTAAACAACAGGCCTAACTTTCGTGCTGACAGAAGCACAGGACAGAACCAACTTTCTCTGTATACTTGTAGGTTTTCACAAATGTAATAATGAATCTCTGAAGAGACGAATAAATGCATTTACTTCATAAATCAAAGGACAACTTAACATGGCAGACAAGTCTCAGAACACATACATTAATAGCCTACAGCAGAAACAAGCCATTCTGCAATGTCTAGAAAACATGGAATAAAACTTATTCTACACCAACCTTTAGAGTGTATAATAGAAGGAGAGCTTTGAATAAAATCTCCAACTTTTTGCAGTGTTTCATCCTTCTTTTTAGTCTGTCTTGAAGCATGTACTCGCTTTCTCAGGAAGTAGTCTTTTCCGGATTTCTGTTCAACAGAGATGTGAACATGTGAAACAAGAGCATTGTTTAAACTTCATTTTAGTTCAACGTTATTTTAAGTTGACATTTTGAGCTTTACTACTGACACCTCTGTTCATTATGCTGATGATACCACAACGGCAAGTAATGTAGACAATTTTATACCCTTTAGGGAGTTGTCAAAATCTCAGCTATTTCAAGGCATACGTTTCTTAAAGTTTCTTAATAAGGCAGTAGTTTCTTTAAAAGTAGCTCCCAAGCTGTGGAGCTGTTTCTTACATAAGCTGTTCTAATTACATAAAATAAACAAACATACAAAACAGAAGACAACAGATGGGAAAAATCTACTACTCATACTCTGACCATGCCAAGGATACTGCTATCACATGTGAACATCTGTTTTTAATAACTGCCATGCATATTAATGATATGAACCTTAGTTTAATACAAGGGCTTCACTTACAAAAGCACACGATAATACACTAAAGCTTCTCTTCCCAACTATTCAGTGTGCAATATCCTTCCCTCCAAATCATTACACAGTACAGCCATTACACGCTCTGGGGACAGACTGACTTGCCCTTTGGTTAGCTTATGGAATTTAATAGGAAGAGCTCATAAGCATGTAAGATTCCCATTCAGGTATACACATAAGGATAAGACACTGCTTCTTTCGTGTGACCACACAATTACAGGAAGTCCCAAGCTAGCGTCAAAACTAGAACAAAAAACAACCATTTTCTCGTCACTTGCAGAGGGTGAATTAAAAGCCATGACAGATTTTGTATTTTTCGTGTTCTCACTTTTCACAAAATCCTGGGAAAATAAGACAAGTTTCAGCCATGATTCTTTTGGAAAGAACAATTGATGTCACAAAAGTGAACACTTTAAACACTTCTGCTAATAGTAGGGAAGTATTTGCTAGTGGTAACTATTCCACTGTAAATCAAATAATAAATAAGCATTCAATTATAAAAACAGGACATTAAGATATCAGTATTAGACATCTCATGATGTCTAAAAAGCTGATTTATGTCTACAGGTTTCAAAGAAAATACACAATGGAGTTAAGAGAAATTCCCTTCTCTTAAACCATTATCACTGAGCTTGGCTATTAGTTTTGTTCATTAAAGCAGTTCATTGATTAAATTCTTCAACTACTTTACTGAGGTAGAAATAGCATTTTTTTAATGCTTAAATGAGAATGGTAAAAAGGCACCAGATATTTTGTTTTCTGTTGGGTCTAGGTCATACCTCATCCATGTCATCACTTCTTTTCTTTTTTGCCTTAGGCATTTTCACTCCTAAAGGTATCATGCTGCCGTGCTGCTTTATCTCCATCTTATCAGGTTGCAGAGGTGTCAGTGGGATTTCCAGCTCCGGTTTTGGGAACCGACTAGTTTTGCCATTTTCTGCGGACACTCCAGAAGAGTCGAGGACAGTTTCCAAATGCTCCTGATAGCACAGAAGAATTTTAAGTGCAAGTGTTAAGGTAGCCATGAGATTAAAAATCTATAAAGCATCTGGAAAAGGATATGTAAGCATTCGATTTTCCTGCTGTAAGAACACTTGTAACAGAAGGAGTCTATTTCAGTTACAGCAGAGTTTTACCCTTCTTTCCTAGAACTTGTTACATTTAAAATTATTTCCAATCTATGATCACAAAAAAAGTTCTCCATGTTAAACTGAGCCTGATACTTTACAAGTCATTTTTTCTCAAGGGCACAGACAACTACACTTTTTTTTAATAGAGAATGGTGGTAGAACTGACACGATTTTCTTCATCTCAACTCTGCTGCGTCAGAACTGGGCAGGAACAGGAGCATTTGATTCAAGTGTTCGATTAACTTCCAGCTTAATCTTAGGGAATTTGCCCTTCCTCTTCTACACTAGAGATGTTATTTACATAAGTAAGGTCCAGCTGGCAAGGTGCAAGCCCAGTACAAGTCATTAAAGAACTCCATTGCTATCTTTTCCCTGGAGAGAATACATTCATGCAATGACACCGTACTTAAGCTGAAGGCTATCATGTACCTGCTCATGGTCAAATGGCAGCAAATGCACAGCTAAGTGACAGGGAAATGTCAGTATGCATTTCCCCAGCAGCACTTACTGTCCACAATCCACCCAATCCTGTTTTTCTCAACAGGAACAACAAAGTCAGAACTGAGATCACCTGGACTCCTCCTTCTCTATGGCAGGAATTCAGGTAGCATATAAAAAATGAGTTCAGATGCTGGTTGAACACATGGAAGACAGGCTGCTGGGGACATCAGAAAATGGTAGATGGCTGCTTCTACTGCTGCTAGTAACTAGCAAACTCCAGTGTCCCAAACACAGACTAGCAGCTTTTACTACTTACACTGTTCCGACCCCCTGAGGGGAGTCTTCTTCCTCTCAAAAAGTTACCAAAGATTGTAGAAAGACAAAAAGTAGTCAGAGCCACTTTATCAGGCTCTGCTAAGAATCTGAATGGAGTATCACCACCCACTGTATTTCCAAGAATTAAGTTGGTTAATAAATACTTTGTTTTTAAAATATATGTAACTGCTATTTTATGAAAGTTAGCAATTAAAAACTTATATAGGAATGATTAACATCATCTGCTAACAAAACAATGTCCAGAAATCCTGCAGAGGAAGAAAATAAGTTCAATTTGCTGTGCCCGTTTCAGTGGCTCCATGAATTTTTTCCAAGTAACTTATGTAATCATGAGCCACTTCATAAGCATTAACATGAGGAGAGTTTTCAACAGCACCTGACAAAAATTCATCACACAATTGTTTCAACAGCTTTTATTCCTATCAAAGGCTATAAAAACAGGTGATCTGATCACCTTGAAAGGGATAAATAAATTAAAACTTGGGAATTGTTTAGAGAACATGAGATCTTTTCCTACTCATTCCTTATCAAAAGCAATACAATCACAACATTTTCAGATCTGAAGTTTCATACTAACCTCAGATTCATTTAATGAAGTGAGGCTCCTAGTACATTGACGTGACAAATAATTGTCTTCAGCTTTGCATCTTAATGGAATACTTTCTCCAGTTTTAGTTTTGCTTTGTTGTTTCCTAGGCTGTAAATATTTAAAAGGAGTAAAGATTAGGCTATGCATTAGACCTCCAAAGTATCTCGAGTTTTCTAAAGTTACAGTGTAAAACCTCAAGCTCAGACGCCACATGAACACGTAAGCTGAAACACAGCACAAGTGTGGGAAGGTAGTAACATCTATTCATTGTGTGATCTTCAGATACACCCTACTGGGTCTCACTAACAGTCTCAGGCAGTATTCTGCCTCCAAAAGAGAGAAAGCGAGACATTATTTAGGGACAAAATCTGTAACGCTGGTCGTTTTGTCATCCATTCCCCCCATACTCTGCACGCTCACAGCTGCTATGTTAGAACACCAAAGGCTAAACCTCTGCCTAATCTTCAGCATCCACATACGAATACATGGAAAACTGCATGGAAAAGTTCCATAATGTACACAGAGAGATGGTGTTCTAGTAAATAAAATATTTTTGAGAAGATGAGAGCTCATGTTTGAGTGGAAGACAAAAAGAACCAACAAGTACTCATCACTGAATATGTAGTTAAAGGACTGTATGCTAAGAAAAATGATTCCAGCTCCAGTATCTCCTAGGAAAACAGAAGAACAAAAAGGGGTTAACAAGATGTTAAGTACTGACTTTCTATAAATATAATCATACCTTTTCATTTACAGAGTCATTCCTTCTACTTTGTCTTTCTTCAAGTAAAGGTATTTTTGGTAAAGACTGAGGGCTACTGTGGTTAATGCGTTGTTTTAATTCCTTTATAAAGTCATCTTTGTCAGCCAGTTCTTTTCTTAACTCTTCTATCACAGTTGCATTATCCTAATAAACAGTAAAAACTGCTGAGTTGTGGGATTGGCAAAAGGAATTAACACACACAAGCAGTATTGCAATTACTTAGTAGCATCAGTTTTAGAATTGCAGGCTAGAACACTTAACTATTCAAGAACAGTAACATTTCACGGATTTGTATGGTCACTGTTACAAGTGCAGTAGTCATAGAATTGCCTGGGAAGTTGTAATACAATATATTTTGATTCATCTATTTTACTTATGTGCTTCAGCCTTCATCTCTCTTAAGATATAATAACCCGAGTTTTTATTTGTTCCCAAATCCTCGGTACTGTGAGAAAGTCGGCAGTTGTAGGGGAAGTTTTGCTATGAGAACATCTTTCTTCTCAGAGAAAGTGAATCCAAACATTCTCAAAAGAGCACAACTCATTTAGTCTTCTGTTTAGCTTCTGAAATTCTATGCTACGGCTTAGATTGGCTATCCTGATTAAAAGCTGGATGTTGAAATAAGAAATGCAACTTCCAGAGATCATCCCCCCTCTGCTTTTTGATGCTTCCCTTAATCTCTCTCCACGTCCCCTTCTGTCTTTTCATGCCATTGTAGATACTACCTCAGAGAAAGCAAAGAAAGTAAGAAACCTGAGACAGAACTACTGTCTGAGTATTGAGCCTAGCTTGGGATCCGGAAATGCTGTGAATTATCGGAAAAAGCTACAGATGTCCAGTCTGACTGTAGGATCATAAGCATCAAACTTACATCTGTTTATCTGAACTACTGAAAAATTTGAAATTTTAGTAATTAACAGAAATTCTGTTTCTGAAGAACAAAAATAAAAGCTGGTGCTTTTTTTGGTTAGTTGCACATGATGTCAATACGACAGTGTTCAAGAACAGAACCACACCCAGAATACAAAGAGCAGGTACAGGAGTTTTACAGAATTTATGGGTAGCTAATCAGGTAGGAGGAAAGGAGAGCTGACCTTGCTTGAATCCTTTAAAGCAGATTGTTTCAGTTCTGCTATTTCTGTCTCTTTTTGTATGACATTAGAAGCCAAAGTTTTGAGCTGTTCTTTCAAAGCTTCTACTAACTGATCTCTCTCATCACGCCACTTTTGAAGATTATGGTCCTTTTCCTCCAGCTCCTATATTTCATGATGAAAGAAAAGCATACACAGTAGAAACAAGCAGAATTTTTAAGACAGCCTAGAATTAATAAGTTTTTCATATAGCATAAATAAGGACTCAAGCTGATAAAAAGAGTTTATGGTAAGACATTTCAATTAACATATCGTGATGTCACTCAACAAGTTCAGGTTATATGCATGTATTACATATGTATTTACTATGCAGATTATTGTATTTAAAGCAATCTGCCAGTGCTCTGTAGTGACTAATTATTTGAATATCTTTCATGGTCTACCGCTAATTTCAGTTGGCCACTTTCATTTTGCTCCAATTTTTTTATTTTTTTTTGACCTTTTTCCTGTTGCTTGGAAAACCTGCATCATTCATTTAATAAAAATTAAGAGCAAGAAAAATACCTGTTTAAGTTGTTGGATAGTATAGTCTTTATAATCCAGCTCATCCTTAAACTGGTTATTAATCCTTTCAATTTCTTCCATCTTGTTCCTGAGGGATTCCTCCACAGAACGCATCGTGGACACCTGTAATGTAAGCACAGCTCACGGTTCATTAAAAGACTTCTGTA
Source organism: Coturnix japonica (assembly GCF_054131305.1). Taxonomy (NCBI): domain Eukaryota; kingdom Metazoa; phylum Chordata; class Aves; order Galliformes; family Phasianidae; genus Coturnix; species Coturnix japonica. The sequence goes on along the minus strand of NC_140691.1, from coordinate 7,935,383 downwards.
ATCCAACCTGGCCAAATACTTCTTTGTTAAATAAAGAGGAATTCACAAACAATTGCTGAGTAGGAAAACGACAGCAAGTGCAAGGTTACCAAGGAAGACATGAATTCATTTTTAAGCTTCAATTTTCCACCCCAAGCACACCCAATAAACTTTCAGACTAAGATCCTGCAAAATGGGTTTTAAGATATCTTCTTGTTTAATAATTAAATTTTAACTATTAACATCACTGAAACTGAAATTGAAGAAAAAAAATATACATGCTTATATTAAAGAGCCTCTGGAAATTAGTCTATTTCTCTTCAAGTAAATAGCATTCTTCTTCCCAGTTATCAGCGTTTTTTCACAAGACTTAGGTTTTAGGCTTTGGAGTTACCACGGATACCAATGGCAAGTCACCAGTAACGTAGAGATAATAACAAGTCCCCTCCAGAGGCAGATTAGCTATTCTCTTCACAAACGTTATTCCAGACTACTAACCAACTTTACTTTCCTCTGTTCATTATCTATGTGAAACCATGTTTTAACTTCTGGTCCCCTCTAGAGCTTCAATGGCAACTTTACCTAAGATTTGCTGCTAGCCACACTAGTGTGAAATTTCCAGCTTCATAGTTAAAGTTTGAGAAGTTTTAACAGCAGAAAGCCAAGCATAATCTTACAGAAAAAAATATCTCAGTTGACTACAAACCTCGCTTTGTACTTGCTGAATTTGTTTCTCGGCATCAGAATGTTTGTCTTTTAGATCTGCATACTCTTCTTCTTTCCTCTGCAAATCTTTTTTCAAATTCAGTACAAGGGCAGAACTCTCAGAAAGAATATTTTCTAGCCTTATGTTAAAAATAAAGAGACAAAGAACATTACTGTTACACATCTCATGGAAACAGCAATTACAGCTTAATCCATGCCCTGCCTGTTGGTTTCTATTTGTAAATAGACTCTTAAATCTATCTAGACCAGTGACAAGATTTAAACAATTTCTTTTGAATTTCAGCTTGCTTCTCATAATCAGATGCTGAAGCAATAAATTATTCAGATGCTATTCTGAGGGATGTACAACAAAACCACCAGCAATCCCCATATTATTCTTTATTTCCTTGCACACTCCTGTTTTCCCTTGGAACTCAAGTAGCATACCAAAGCATCCTAAAGTAGTAGTTTGGCCATTGATAAGCATGCAGATGCATTAAGTCGAAGGGATGTTCCCATTAACTATTTTTAACTCTAGTTCATTCTCAAAGGGCTCTAAGTTAACTCAGTGGTTACTTACGATTCTATACGTTGCACTTTCTCCATTTCACTCTTTTCCTTTTCCCGAAGAGAGTGTTTCATCTGCTCCAAGCTGTTTTTCAGCTGCATAACTTCTTGAATCAGATTTGCTTCTTTGCTACTTAACTCTTCAAAATTTTTGTCTGCATTTGCAGACTTCTCCTGCAGAGTTGCTGTAACTGTCTCCAGATTAACAATAATAGATTCTTTTTCTTTAAGTAATTCATTGAGTTTTGACACATTGTCTTCCATTGTCTTGGAAGCCTCCAGGAGATATTCAAGCTCTCTTATTTTTACCTCACAGTTGGCAACTTCCTCCTGAAATTGTGCAATCACTCTCTGATCTTCTGCAGTCTTTTCTTCAAAGTCCTGAGTTTTCTTTTCTATTTGCTCATGTAACTGATTCACAAGATCATCTTCCTGACTAGTGTGAGTTGTAATCTCACATAGCTTCATTACAAGTTGATGATTATGATTTTCAGCATTATTCAGTCCCGCCTTTAGGTTTTCATTGTCTTGAAGCAGTGCTTTGATGTGCTGACTTTTTTGTGAGGAAACATCAACAATACTTCTGCATACTTCCCAAATCCTTTCAAGACTATAGTTAAAGGAGAGGTCCTGCACAAGATCTGAGATGGAAGAAGTCTGTGACTGAATGCATGCAGAACTAATTTGAGATGTCCCTGGCTCATCTTTTTCACAGTCTGAGGAATCCTTTACACTGACAAAGTCAGTACCGATGGCGTGAAACTCTAAGTGACACTTGTATAATTCATCTAATTTGGTCCGCATTTCTTTTACTTGTGACACTTTATCAATTATATATTCTTTGGCAACTTCTATGTTGTTAGTTAGTTGGGCATTTTTGTCTTCTAGTGTCATATTTATAGATTTCTGTTCATCCAGTTCAGAAGCAATTTCCCGATAGTCAGCTTGACCCTGCAGAATTTGTTCACGGAGGGCATCAGCTGTTTCTTCAGAAAAAGAAAGCTCAATACGCAGGCTTGTTACCTGCTTACTGAAATCTTTTTTATTTTTTTCTCTTCTGCATTGTTCTTCAAGCACAGCTAAATGACGTTCCAAGATTTCAGTTCTTTCCCTCAGTGCTAGTACTTCCTTTCGGTACGCGGAGCACTTTTGTTTCATGTGTTCAATTTTCTTTTGCTCTACAGTGTTCTTTTTCTTTCTCTCATTTACAACTACTGTAAAACCAACAAACAAACAAACAAAAAAAAGGGAAAAGGAATGTAGCTCAGATTGATTAAAATCATTATTACATAGCAGTTCACAACACCAAGTAGCAACTTCTAAGTGAAAAACTGTCGTAATATGCAAGCCATGCCCTCACATCACATAGTATTTGATACTAGTGAAGGAATTAAAGTCCTCTGAACACGTATTCAGGTGCCTCAGATTTCTATACAGAATTAACAGCAAAAGGTTTTCAGTCTGGAAGAACACTTTTACCATGGCACTACTCAAACCTTCCACTCCACACCAGTAGAAAATCTTATTAGATCTAAGAAACATGGGAACGAGATAGATAATTCACAGCTATATTCTTTCTATCTTCCCTGCTTCAGCAATCCCTATAAGGCAGCCAGGAATCACTCCATCTACATCTAAATGGTAGATAAACAGTTCTCTAAGAAATTTCATTCCAACTCACAGTCCTCTTACTTTCAAAAGAAAGATAAAACCCTGGACAAGTTGATCACTTAAGTGTTGATATCTGTCTCTCTTATTCAGTTGATCTCTAAACAAAATATGAGGATTCCTACTTCTGTCCACACTTACTCTTTTGCATATAAAGTTCACGCATAAAGTTGTACAAATTTGCAGATTCAAGTTTCCATAAATATTCCATTAGCTTGGGGCTGTTTTTTCTTTAACTGGTGAGCAATTAGCTAAAATCACATGCATTTTCTTTCTATCAAAAGCGACTTCTGCTGTATTTCATAATTGCTTTAGAATCCAGTTATGTCCATTCCATAATATGCATACTTTAAGTATTAGAAAAATAAATATAAGTCAAGACTTACTAGGGATTGTGTCACCACAACAATATATTCCATGGTGATTCTTGTACAGTCCTTTTATTACTACAACTACAGAAATGCAGAATTTTATAGCGCCGACGTGCAGCCTGCATTACATACAGATTCACATGTACTGCATGGAAACAGCCTCTTAACTCATCTAAGGAGTTTTATATACAGCCCTCAACTGATTTAAAAGTCATACTGAAGAAACAGCAGTGGCGTATTCCACCCCAAACCAGGTTTTGGTTTTGATTGCTGCTCCCAGCAACACTAGTGAGGGGAAAATGATTTATAAGTAATCTAAACACTTTATGCTGAAAACAACAAGCAAGCACTAAAGCAAGATAAATAAGACTCGGTAGAGTATACAAGGGAAAGCAAGAGCCTAGCAGGTTACAAAGTAAAAGACTTGCACACAATCAAGAGTTTACCAGTTTATCAAAGAATTTCCTGTTTCCAAGAAGTCAACAAAATTACAAACATGGTCAAAGAGCCATTATTCTTGGAAATAAAAAATAAAAAAAAATCAGTCATCAGTCTCTAATGTAGTGTTAAGTAGCTGAATTACACAATGCATTAAAGGCAAATTCAGTTAAGCTAAGCTCGGTAAGAAACCTATTAATGGAGCCTACTGGAATAGCATTCTAAGCTACCACAAGTTGGTTTTAAAACAATTTTACACAACATCTTCTTGATAAAGTTACCTCAGTTGCTTCTTTAAGTTGCTCAACAGACTCATCCAATTTAATCACCTGCATTTCAAAGTCTGTAACACACAGAAAAGGTTGTATTACATAAGTAGCCAATAGATAGTTTATTAAGTAATCAATTTTTCCAGATATTCTAACGTTTAGGTAGCTTTTGAACAGATTAATTAATTTGCATGTGGTCTTCACTTATTGGGAGTGATTCAAAAGTTTTCTATATTTCTTGGAACGAAAACATTGCATCAACAAGACATAAAGAAGAGTAGAGATTACAATATAAAAGTAAAAATCAAGATATAGACATTTAACCCCATACTTACGAAAGCGTAAAGCTGCTAGTTGCAGTTTAAAGGAGAGGGGGAAAAAAAGAAAAGAAATAACCAAAAACCGTGGAATTGCTGAACCTGAATATACACAAGGAACAAACTATCACTTATCTACAGGCTATGGTTCCAAAGGTAGAACATCTCCTCTAATTCCTACTCAAACTGGTTATTTCTCTTTTAGATTAATGAACTATTTATGTCTTCTACCTTTCACATCGCATAACTCACCTTTGTTCTTCTGCATCAGCTCTTCTTCAGTTTTAAGTAGTTTGGTGTTTTTCTCTGTTAGCTCTTCATTGGTCTCCATCAGTTCAAAGTTAGTTTTCTCCAGCTGCTTTTCAAACCAGCCAATATCTTCCTTCGGGTCCTCCAGGGATACAATGGAACTATGTGCTGCCTCAGCTTGCTCTTTAATATCCATGACATCATAATGCACAGAATCAAGAATGCCCTCAGGGTCAACACAGGTGTCAGGCACTATGCTATGTTCTCCACCCTGAAACGTAATTTATAATCAGTTAAAACTGGTGAATAGCTGACTACATAATAGCTGTTATTTCTACAGATAGTCTGGATAGCCACTATGAAGACAGCCATACAAGAAGTTTTTAATTTCAGCTTCAAAACCCACCTCACAAATTCACATACAACATGACAGTGATTCGTATGGGGGGAAGATAAGTGGCATTCTAGTAACAGCTAATATATTTTATAGTATTTCATGACCACACTCCCTCTTTTTTTTTTTTTTTTTTTTTTGTTTTTTTAAATATTACCCCAGATTGATCTCCTTCAAATTTAACGTACAAGTTCGGACTCCCCTTTTCTTTGTATACAGCGTAAATTTTCATTTTGTGTTGCAGAAACAAGGAAAACGCCCAAATTCCCAAAGCTTTCTGAAACTGTTCTTAAGGCTCAGCAACTATTCCTGCTAGATGAAGAATAGATGTATCTTGCTCATCATACAGCAACACAGCATGCACTTCTTTGTAAACAGCCTTGTGTTTCTATAAGATGTGCCCATAACATTTAAATAGTAAAAAGGAAAATATTTAAGAAAAAAAAAAGAAAAATACCAGGGTGTCATGGTTTAATAATTTTGTAATTTTGCTATCAGTATTCCACATCATAACATCATATAAAGCATGAATAATTTTACTGCTCCCGAACACTTGCAGTATATTGATGATATTGTTGTGTGGGGCCATACAGCAGCAGAGATTTTCAAGAAAAGAAAACAGATAATCCTAATTCTTTTGCAAGCTGGTTTTGCCATTAAGCGCAGCAAGGTGAAGGGGTCTGCCCAGGAAATCCAGTTCTTAGGTGTAAAATGGCAAGATGGGCATCGACACATCCCAGCAGATGTGATTGAAAAAATCACTGCTATGTCTCCTCCCACCAACAAGACAGAGACCCAATCTTTTCTGGGAGTAGTGGGCTTTTGGAGAATGCATGTCCCAAACTACAGCCGCATAATGAGCCCCCTCTATCAGGTAACACGGAAGAAGAATAATTTCTCATGGGGTCCTGAGCAGCAGCAGGCTTTTGAGCAGAGAAAACAAGAGATAGCCCGTGCCGTGGCCTTGGGGCCAGTACGGACAGGACAGGATGTAAAGAACATCCTCTACACTGCTGCTGGAGAGAAAGGTCCCACTTGGAGTTTGTGGCAAAGAGCTTTAGGAGAAACCCAAGGCCAACCCCCGGGACTTTGGAGTCGAGCATATAAAGGGTCTGAGGAGTGCTACACTCCAACTGAGAAGGAGATCTTAGCTGTGTACGAGGGGGTTTGGGCTGTTTCTGAAGTAGTTGGGACAGAGGTTCAGCTCCTTCTAGCACCTCGCTTGCCTGTGCCCCCCCTGTCACGGACACAGGTAGATTTTTGTTTAAACCGTGACAACTACCCAGAATGCAGCATAAGGGAATTTTTGCCTAGAACTCTGGAGGACTATTTGTAACTCAGAAAGGTCAGAGATAGAAAGTTCACACTGATTTCTGGGTCACCAGCCTCACCGTACATCAGCATTCTTGGTTTTTAAATGATACATAAAGTTCTCAATGGCACTGCTCTAGTCGGTAGTTCTTTCCCTTTCCGTGCAGCTTGCTCTGTGCATGGCTTGTGAACCGCTATTCAGGCCAGACAGCTGCAGCCCCAAAGACCTGCCATAAATGTACAAATTCTACCAGGATAATGTCTTGGTAGTGGAGAAACAGGATGCGCAGTCATATGGCTCTCACACATACCTTGTACAACCAGCTTGGCTCTGGACTGGGCATCACCAATGTCACAGGTGTACACGTCGCTGTCACTTTTCTCCAGATTTTTTATGCACAGCTGCAGGTCTCGTCCTTTCTGTGCCCTCTTGTATTTCCTGCCAGGCCTGAGCTCAGCAATGCCTTTCCTCCATATGACGAAGGATGCGGCTTTCTCGCTCTGACATGTAAAAAGTGCACTTCCACTTTCTTCAATTTTCACATCTGAAAGTTCCTTGATAAAGTAATTAGGTTTTTCTGGAAGGAAAAAGAGGGGGATGAGGGTGTAGGACAAAGGGATTTGTTACCCCAACAAGTCCCAAGCATACAGAGGTGTCCTGAATCTCCTTTGCCCTCATTTCAGAATATCACATAGAGATGCAAAGAGTCTAAGAAGACCACAGAGTCCACCCATTTACATAGGTTTGATAATTCCAGTAGATATCTGGAAAGTTCAATACCATTATACATGCGCTGGTAGGATCTCATCTGATAAACTGCATATAGTTTGGATTACACATATTCAATATAGACTAATTCAGATTGCCATCTTTTCTTGGCTCACTAACACCCAAGATCATAGAATCATAGAATGATCACAGAATCATAGAGTGGCCTGAGTAGAAAAGGACCTCAAAGAGCATCTAGTTTCAAACCCCCTCCAAGGGGTCACCAACCACCAGACCAGGCTGCCCAGATCCACATCACACTGGAGAATCATTCAGTTTCCAGATTATTTTAAGGAAAAGATTTTAATCCATCATATTTTCTGAAAACTAAGAATTGATCCTGCTCAAGGAAACAGAAGAGAAAAACATCACCCACAGGCTGCAGATATTTACCTCGACTTCTCTACATGCCATCCCCAGTGTGCTTTTCAACTCACCTTGCACAGTGACCCTGGCTTTTGTTATGGAGTCCTCTGTCTCACAGGGGTACTCCCCACTGTCCTTGGCAGTAGAGTCATGGATGATCAGAATGGCCCCAGTTCCCTCCTGCTGCAAGTCGTACTTCTGGCTTTTTCTGATTGCTTTGCCATCCTTGTACCACCTGATGTTCAAATCCAGTTTTGACAGCTCACAGATCAGGCTGATGTCCTGCCCTGCTGCTGCTGTCTTATCCTCCAGCTGTTTTGAAACCTCAGTAGGTTTTCCTGGAAGAAAACATTGCTTTTTGAGTAACATACACTTAGGGTAGGATGCCTCTCTCAAAATACATGCATCTACATGCTGGAGATAAGTTAGAGAGGCACTTGCAACAGACGCCATCCTACAGCCAGCAGTAATCTGCAAAGTACAGACAATAGAATTCCAGGTAGCATTTATTCTCTCTTAAATCTATTCAATTAATGATGATGAACCATGTCTGAAAACTGCCTCTTTCTTCTCTCCACTCATCACACTGGGAGCCTTGGATGATGCTCTCAGATGCACATGCTCTAGATAGGAATTTGTTGTACAGCTAGATGATGTGAAGGCCATCCCTTCAGCTTATACTTAGAGGATATTTGCTCCCACAGTTCCCTCAACAGATCATTCCTGATTTACTGTTAATGGAACAAGCTGTAGTGAGATGCCCATTTCCAACACTACCCCAGTGCTTTGGGTAGTTCTCACATTTGTGTAAAATGTTTCCTCCTTTTACTTATTTTTAAGAGAAATTCTCAGTGCTTCAAGGTTCAAGTAGAAGGTTGCTATTCACTTTAACCATATTATGAGTTAGCTCTCACGACAATCTTATCAGAAGACAGTTGAAGGAATCAGACCCCAGAATCTCTCCCATCTCATTACCTTTCACAGACAGAGAGGCTTTGGAGGTTAGACCACGGGCAGTAAAAACGACTTCCTCAGTGTCAGTAGGAGTCACACTTTTGATAATGAGAGTATATTTCCGACCCACGTTAGAAGCTTTAAATCGCCCACCACTTTCCACTCTGCTTCCAATCAGTGTCCACATGAACTCATCAATGCTTTCATGGGACGGAATTTATTCAGAAGTATAATCTTCTCCCTCCTGGATTTCAGTGTTTTTCAGCTGTTTGGTAATGCCAATATTCAGCTCTGGAAGATAAGAGATAGGTTAGTATGGGGTTTATATGGAGAAAAGGCATTTGTGACTGATGAGTAGCAGTACTGGTGTTTTAACTCAGGATTTGCAGAACATGGCTGCATTCCTTACTGATGTATTCTCTAAGACATTCTCCACTCAGAATTACCAGAAAGCTATTAAAAAAAAGAGATGTGAATCTCTTGTCTTTGCTCTGGAAGAACTACAATTAGAGCAGCTCAGCCCATGGAGCAGAATGAAGATTCAATGAGCTACAGAGGGAACAACCTAACAGAGAGGACAACTCTAGGATGCTGCGTGAGAAAAAGGGTTTTGCCTATGACAAGAAATTAACTGTTTCTATTAGCTAATTTGTTACCATCCTACCCCTACTGGTGTTCAAACCATTTCTCCATTTTAGGGATGTTTAGAAAGGAAATATTTCCAGGACATTCTTGATGTGTTTGGTGATTTTCATGGCAAAATGAGATACATTTACATCAAAAGCAATGGGAATTTTCCAGACATCACTGTGCTAATTGCAGTAATACACTTCTATTGCAGAAACTATTAAGGCTCGTGGGGGAATAGGTGTAAGACATAGTGACCACACTGAATGGGCTTTCAGCACTCCTTTACTTTCCACAGTACTTACCCTGAATGCCGACCTTTGATTTGGCAACATCACTGCCAATATCACGGGTATAGAAACCTGCATCTGACTTCTCGAAGTCATGGATAAGGGGATATAGGGTCTTCCCAGACTGTACCAGTCTCTTTATAGAGACTTCGCATTCCAATTTAATCACACCCCGCTCCTCACCAAAATCATCATCCAAGGACTTCACGAAGACAGCAGGCTTCTCTGCAATTAAAAAGGCAAAACAGAACAACGTGATACAGAAGTTGAGACATTTCCAGTTGCTTTCAGATTTTTAAAGAGGGATAAATAAATCTTTACCAGCACTGACGACACCAATATAGAACCTAAAGCGGTTTCATGTGTGTTGACTGAATGCACTTTATGGAATTCTGAACTAATCAGTAGGAGAATACAGGGAACAGGAGGGACAGCCTGCATTGCCGTGGGTGGGACTGATATCATATGAAGTAATTGGGATGCAGCTCTTCTAAAGCTGGAGAGCTGGCATTGCCCTCACATGGAGCAGAGCTCATACAGCAGGCCACAGGATTAAGAGGATAAGCTGCTGAACACTTCTGATTTTCCTGTTTTATTGACTCCTTTTATCTATCTTCTATTTCACACATCAGATGTTTATACTGGGGAAAAAACTTCCACCAAATGCAAAAGAAAGGAGAAAGAGGAAATCCTTCAAACTCTGAGCACATAGAGTAAAAGAGCTTAATTGCTGGGGAGAGCAGATTAGAATCACAGTACACTTAGAATTGGAAGAGACCCTTAAAGGCCATCTAGCCCAGCTCCCCTGCAATAAAAAGGGACATTCACAGCTAGATCAGGTTGCTCACAGCCTGGTCATTAGTCATCCCAGAGGCAAAACACACACTGAATGATCTCTCCCTGCAGTCATAAATCCTTGGAGACAACAGCATTGACACTGCATGTTACTGAAGCAGTAAAAGAAACTGCTCTTGTAACTCTCCTTGTGCTAAATAAAATGATGATAAAAAGCAATGGAATGCTTTGGCAGGACACCAAAACCATCCTCCTTCGTTGATATCTGCTGCAACGGAACCTTCCACTGGAAGAAAGCCCCTGATGACTTGTCACCCCAGAGAGGTGAGCTTTAGAAGCAGGACTGCTGCACAATAGAAAGAACTGGAGCTCCTTAGCATCTCTTACATCCAGGAGGGGTGTGATCAGACCCACCTATCACCTTCAGGTGCGCTTTCTGACACCTTCTCTGACTTCACTGTCACTGGGCCAGCATCATCAGGCTTAACCTGCTTCATTGTCAGTGTGCAGCAATTGCCAACGTTCTTGATGTCATTGTAATTGTTGGTGTAAAGGAGGTTGCCATTCAGGAACCATTCCACGTCCTCGTCATTATGGGACAGCTCGCAGGAGAAGACAGCAGAGCTCTCTTCTTCAATTTCCACATCCTGCAGGTGCTTCGTTACTTCTACATTGCGGGCTGTGGGGAAACAAGGTGAACTGTTACCACTGTTACTATAAATCATACTGGGATGTGGTAGAATGGTTGGACTAGATGATCTTTGTGTAATCTTCTCAGTGAAGATTATACATTTATAAAGTTAGCAGGAGAGAACTGCAGAAATCAACCCCAAGAAGAGAAATCTGAGGTGAAATAGAACATGGAAGAGGCCACCCTCCCTGCTCATACCTTCAGCTGTCAGCGTGGCCTCAGTCTCTGCAATTCCTGCCTTGCACTTGTACACATCAGCATCATCGGGCTTCAGCTTCAGAATCTTGAGCTCTGCTGAATGCTTATCCCTCTTGATCTTGTACTTCTCAGAGGGCTCGATGGGTGTGCGGCCCTTGAACCATTTCACAACCTTTGGAGAAGGCCTGAAGTCACAGGACAGGATGACAGAATGACGTTCCACAGCTGTCTTGTCCTCCATCTTCCTGGTGATTTGTATATGGTAATCTGCAAAGCAGGGGTGGAAGAGAAGAAAGGATGAGGACAATTGGAAGAAGAGGAAAGTCTCTTGCATGTATTCAATTCCAATTAATGTCATGTTCACAATGGTTCTTTGAACCACTCTAAAGATAAACGATTGTCTATAGGGAATGCCATTGACTACATTTCTATAAAGTAATACTGTATATTATCTACCAAATGCAAGGTCCAGCTCTTGTTCTGTGCTTATTAAATTGCTCCCAATTGTTGAGGCTTTTATTCAAATAAGAGTGAGTTAAAAATATAACAAGTACTTTAGGATGTGAATGGAGACTCTTATGCTGGGGACAACAGCAGATAAAAAGCCTGCAAGTTTCTTTCAGATGAAATCAATGACTAACTGCATCAAATTTAGGTGCTACCAAACTTAACCTTGTCTAGTTCTGAAATACAATTAATTTCACCTGATCTGACTTCTTTGGTACAGCCAAGGACAAAACCTCAGCTCTGTAGATCTGAATAGTAAGCACATCACAGCTATTCAAACAGATCTTTTACTGAGATGCAGCTGTCTCATTTAGTGTCCAACGACTTTGAACTGGAAATGGAGCAGACCCTCCAGACACACACACAATATTTCAAAGACCCCAGTGAAGGAAGACTGTATGTTAATTAATTCTTCATCTTCATGATGTAAACCAAGCCTGGATATGTTACCTCTGACAAGCAGATTGGCTGTGGATTTTGATTTGCCAATTGAGAACTGAATGGTGCTTGTCATATCAGTGGTGGTTTTCGGTATGTTCAGCTGGTGGATGGTGCCTTCTTGCTGCATAATCAAGTTTCTGCCAGCCTGTAAGACTTCCCCACGTAGATACCACTTGGGAGGTTTCACAGAAGGAATGGATATCTCGCATTCAAATTTGGCTTCTTCAGGCTCAGTCAAATACTCATCACACAGCTCCTTTACTAGATTAATGGATTGCTCTTTAAGAAGGATGGAACAAGAGAAAGCAGAGATTTAGAAGGAATGTAAAAAACCCTTACATTATCACCCTACTTACTCACATCAGCATTACTGCACATGAACACTACACCTATCAGCTCAGAATGCCTTGAAACATCATTAAAAAATAATAGAAAGAAAAGAATGTTGTTAAGAAGTCAGTCAATAAGACTGACAACCTGAAGAGAGCCCAGATCTTCTGATTCCCAGTCCAACATCTAAATCAAACCATGACCTTCCCATCCCAATATCAAACTCCTCGCATTACGAAATGGAAAAGAGGTTCAATGAAACACGGACGTTGACAATTACTTTGGTTAAATACAGCAACTTAGCTCTGAACAACAAGTTTTTACCTAGTAAAGGTCTCTGTAGCTCAAATGTAATGACTCAACTTAGGAGACATTCATTTTCCAGGAAGTTCTTGCCCTTACAACTGTAACAGTGGCAAAGCTGGGGACTGAACTCTTGAGTAGTGTGCTAACTCAAATGTCTCCCTTTTCTTTATCACACTTAACATCATATATGTATACCCTAAAACTGTATATATTAAAAAGAAAAACAAAACCCTGTGTTCTTTTCAAACAGCAAGAGAAAATGAAGAAAAAGTCAAGCTATGTTTTTTATCCCTCAACGTTCAAACACAAATCTGAAGTCTAAACGTAGAAAATCAACCTCCTAAGAAAATAATCGGTCTTACTTTGCAAAAGTAAATTCCAAAAGAGAAGCTGGATATTTTGTGGGCAGAAAGGTAGGTAGGTAGGAGTTTTTATTTCTGTGAAAGGCCCTGGTGGTGTTTAACTTCCTTGACATTAAAGCAAAGGATGTTAGCTTGTTTATAACATAAGATAATTTAATCAAAATCGTCATCAGAAGCATAATTACCTTTAACTGTAAGATGGGCACAAGATTCACGAGATTCTGCCTTTTCTGCTACAGATTTTATTTCTGCTGCATCCTTGACTTGGACACGTGTGTAAGTCAGCGAGTAGCTCTTTCCTGAAGCAGAGAACCACAGAGTCACTAAGGCTGGAAAAGACCACTAAGGTCATCTAGTCCAACCGCCAGCTCATCCCTACCAAACTGTGCTCTTGAGAGCAAACCCACAACTACACTTGGCTTCCTTGAGCAAAGAGCTCTGAGGCACATGGCCAGGCTGAGCATCATCCATCTGGTTTCACAGCATCACTGCCTGTTCTCTCATGTCAATGAAACCACCCATTCCCCCATGTCCACATCCCCACCAAAGCGGAATCTAAACATGGCTTCTACAAGGACTGACCGAATGCGGCCACCATCACCATTAAAGTACCTGAGACAGAAGGATCACACTCACTGTCAGACAAAACCTCTTTGGAGAGGTGAACTGACTGCCCTGGTCACCCCCACTTTGGAAATAACTGCACTCATTTCCTACCTGCTCCCAGCAGTGTGGGATGGAGGGATAGCATCACACTTCCCACACTAAGCATCCCACCATGTCACTTGTTCCACACTAACCTCAGTCCCAAAACAAAAGGGGAACTCGCTTCTGAACCCTCTTCACTTCATTTCAGATGTCTTATATGCTTGATCTCCAACCCACCCCCCACTCAGGAGAAAGATCCCCCTCTTACACCCTACCATCTTGCTGCATTCTAATGTTGTCATCAGCCTTCAGCTTGTTGTCATCTTTGTACCACTGGGTCTGAACCTCATCATGTGAAATCTCACAGACAAAAGATGCACTCCCATATTCATTCACTTCCACATCTTCCAGTGCTTTAACAATCTTGATATCTCCAGCTGTGAAATACTAGAGATATATTTGTCAGGGTATTTCCAGAACTGAGTGCAGCATCTTTTCCTTACACATATTTGCATAGAAAATAAGTAGGATTATGTTTTATTCTAAACCATCATCCATTCCTGAGTCATTTCCCTTTTCAACACAGTCAATGCATTATTGCCCTTGAACTTAAAGATAGACTTACTAGCTACAATGGAGCTCCCTGCAAACAGTTTTCATGGAAACCAGAATCTCATTTATTCTAAAACCTTTCAAGCAAAATTAAGGGTAGAAAAACAATAGAACTGACTGAATCTTTAAGGTCATTTAGTTCCAGTCCCCCTGCTATAGGCAGGGACACCTCCCTCCACACCAACTCTTCTCCTCAGGGTCAAGGCTTCTCTCAAATCATTCTCCTCTAAGCCTGTGCCTGTGCTTGGGATTGCCCTGACCCAGGTGCAGGGCCTTGTACTTGGCCACACTCAAGTTCATGAGGCTGCCAAGGGCCCACCTCTCCAGCCTGTCCAGGTCCCTCTGGGTAGCATCCCTTCCCTCTAGCACATCAACAGCACCGCTCAGCTTGGTGTCATCTGCAAACTTGCTGAGGGTTCATTTGATTCCACTCTCCATGTTGCCTACAAAAATGTTAAATAACACTGGTCCCAACACCACCCTCCATCTGGACACTGAGCTATTGACTGCAGCTCTCTGAGTGTGACCATCCAGACAGTTCCCTATCCTGCAACTGGTCCATCCATCAAAACCATTTTTCTCCAGTTCGGTGACCAGGATGTCATGCAGGATGGGATCAAATGCTCTGCACAGGTCCATGTAGATGATGTCAGTTGCTCTCCCATTATCCACTGATGCTGTTACTCCATCATGAAAGGCCACCAAGTTTGTCAGGCATGGCTTGACCTTGAGGAAGCCATATTGGTTACCACCATCACCTCATCTTTATTTTCCAAACTATGCCAAGGAGAACTAGACAGAACTCTACAATGTCGTGTCACTACAAACCTGTCTGAATTATTGGCTTCTCTGCATGCTCATCACTAGTCTCTCCTTAGCTTGTGTGCCCACAATGTATGGGGAATGTCAGCCACAAATCTTACCTAGGGGACATCTTTGCTTCAAAGTCCCTTGAACATCACACAATCCCTTTTAACTCTCTAGGTCTGCACTTATTTATGTCAGAATCAGACCATATTTCTGTGCTGCTATTTCCCTTTCCTTCTGAAGGGCCTGGATACAACTTAGATTAACCTCAGGAGCAGAGTTCCTGCATAAAACAGCCTGTACTGAAACAGCAACCCAACCTGGTTGCAGACTGAGAGAGAAAATGAGAGTTCACCGCCTGTGAATAATGAGACTTCTCTTATTTCCCTGGGAAGTAATGCCCACTTTTTTACTTTGACAGAGCTCCTTCCCATCCTAGAAGGGAAAATATCAAGTCAAATCTACATTAGTCCTTCCATCTCTGCACTGGGCAAAGGCAGCCTTCAAATCTATGCTTAATTCACCCAATTCCCTAGAATTAATGGAACTGTACTTACTGGAACATATGCTGAAGCTTAAGCACAGTGCAGTGTTTTCAACATGTAGGAATGGCTATAGAACATGCATAAATTCTGGCTGACATATGACAGCTTAAAGCACTGCAGAGGACTGTTAACAAGCCCGTTTGGACATCACCTTGAATAAATGACGTTATCCCCAAGTAAGGGAAGGAACAGCTCAGCACGGGGGAGGTACACAAAGGGCCAGAGCAAATTCTCACACTGTCAGGTGCAAAGAAAACTGAGATTTCACCCTAAAACCCAGTTCACAACAAGGCTACAAAATCCTGGCTGAGAATTTCTGAATGCTCACCAGTTGTTTCCAGCTCGAAGGTCATCTTCTGGCCAGCAGCCTCACAGATGTATTCTCCAGCATCTTTCTTCTCCAGCTGCTCCACAACCAGACGCCGTGTTTTGCCCACAGATTCCATTCTGAACTTTCTGGAGGAGGCAAGCAGTCTTCCATCCTTGAACCATTTTACTTCGCTTGGATCCTGTGCTACTTCACAGCTGAGGGAGGCACTTGCTGCCAGGGCAGCACTCACCTCTTTCTGCACCTTCTCCTGGTTTATAAACACAGGTTTTGGCTCTGAGGGAAGAAAAGAAAAACAGAAGGACTGAAATGAGACCATCTTGCAGGTTTGTATGTACAGCTTGGAACAGGTTTAGGTTACCACTTGTGCCCAAACTAATAGCCTTCACTAGAGAATATCAGCTCTTCTGTTGAAACAAAGTGTCAAATCTAGGCAAGAAAGAACCTAGGAACTGAAGGAACCAAGAGTCCTTGAACACCAGTCCCATGGTTGCAAGTCACTATGCAAACATATTGAACCCAAAAGAACATCTGACCTGCAGGCAACCAAAACCTGAGTTCCTTTTGCTTAAGACCCACTGTGAAACATCAAAACACATAAACATGCGATAGTCAAACCACTGGCTGCCTTTTCATGACCCAGAACAGTACTCCTGGCTTCCTGAACAGACTCCTCATGGCCTCTACCATTGCCACAACTGTGACTGTCAAAGGCACAAAGGAAATATGCTCACCAACGCAGTCCTTTGTTCTTTGTGTGTGATTTGCAGATATCTATCTTACTTTGAGCTCTGGGAATAGTCAGCTCTACCAGGTCTCTTACTGTGAGTAGCAGACTCACCTATCCAGATGCAGCCTCCAACATAAAGGCATAGTAAAAAGGCAGTGTACTACTAGGAGAAGTTCCTGCTTCTCCTGCCATGAAAGGCTGCACGTACAACATGCACTCCAGCCTCACTGCACATACTTATCTTAGTCAAATGTTTAGGTGAACAAGAATTACAGTTTGGGATCTCAGGCACTGGAGAGATTTGAATAATATCTTGAATATTGCTTCCATTGTACATATATCAGTAATTATTATTCTACAGACAGACTGAAACAGGTCTTTGTGCCATACTAAATCCAAATACTTGCTACAAACCCAGGCAATCAAGTATAGGGGAAAAACCTCAGCACAGACTACTGCAACTGGATCACTGTATAATAGAAACTAGATTTTACTTTACTGTTCTCTGCTGTATTTCAGACAACACCTGTCTTACCTGTGACACGAATCTTGAAGGTGAGTTTCTGGCCAGCAGCCTCGCAGCTGTACTCCCCTGCATCTTTCTTCTCCACCTGGCTCACCACCAGCCGACGCTGTTTGCCCTCTGACTCAGCCTTGAACTTCTTGCTCGAGGTGATCAGTTTCCCCTTCTTGTACCACTTCACCTCCGTCTTCACCTGGGCCACCTCGCAGCTCAGCGTGACATTTTCTGTTGGTGCAGCCTTCACCTCCTTCTGCACCTTCTGCTTGTTGATAAAAGCATCTTCTGCTTCTGGAATTGAAGGCAAATGGGCACATATAAGACATGAATCTTTTCTACACAGCCTTCCCCAAATGCCCAAATTAGTCTTTGGACTGTACCGTTGAGGACAGCTTTCCCACTCACATTTCCTGACAGTGCTATGAACTGAATGCCAACATCTGAACTATATCAATTGCCAGTGAAGAACTTCCTCCCTGCCAGACCAAAACAGCTTAGATAGCCCTAAACTTGTTTTCATTTCCACCAGTATCATGTTCCAAAATCTTCAAAAATTAAAAAACACCCCTTTCCCCACTGTCCAGCAGCACACCAGCATACGCAGTCATTGAAAAGTCTGTTTCATACAAGGGGACAGGCATTAAATTGTCCAAACAAGCTGACAGCTGTAAGTTGCTTTGCCAGCAAAAGCCAGGTGAGGGGTCAAGGTTAAATTCTGTTTGTGATTAAGTCATAGTGAGGAAATGTATTTTTCTCACCTACTTATTTCTGAAAACAATTCTAATATCTCCTGAGTTTTCAGAGGCAGTAATAAAATGGTTTCCCCTATGGAATCATAGAACGATTTGGGTATAGAAGGAAGCTTTAAAGATCATCCAGTCCAACCTCTTGCCGTGGTCAGGGACATCATTTACTAAATGAGGCTGCCCAGGGTCCCCATCCAGCCTGGCCTTGGACACTCCAATGATGAGTCACCCACAACCTGCACTGGACAATCTGTTCCAGTGTATCACCATCCTCATCATAAAGAACTTTTCTCATGTCCAAACTGAGTCTACCCTCTTCACTTTTGAAACCATTGCCCCTTCTTATGTTGCTATAGACCCTGGTAAAAAGCCTTTTTCCACTTTCTTATCAGACTCTCCTAATAAATAGAACGCCTGTCTTCCTCCATTTCTGGAAAGAAAAGCACCAGCTTGAAGCCTTTCTATTTTTAAGCATTTCTTTTGTACCTGCTATAGAGAAGAAAACAAAAGAAAATACTGGAAAACCTTTTTAGTTGCAGGTTTCTTTAATTTAATAGAAACCACCAATGCCGCCTTCTAGCATTGTGACCAAATGCTGTCTCTAAGACTATTTAGGAAGAAGCATTTGCAGGGGTGTGCTTGTGCCCTGAAGATATCTTTCATATTCTTTAATTTCCCCTGAAATTAGTGACTTCTCATTTTGCTATCATTGCATCTACTTGAGATGCCCAGGGAAATTCCCCAATTATTTCCAGCCTGTCTTAAGCTGAGGCTACCCAAGTCCTCTGTGTTCATAGCTTCAGAAGGCAAACAGAAAGTACACGAATTAAACAGATTTTAAGCACCGTCTACATCACTGAATGCTGGGGTTGAATGTGTCAAACCACTTAACTTTCCCTTCCTTCTTTGTTGGGGGGTTCAATACAGTCGAAACAATTTCTCTCACCTGTGAAATGAATCTTGAAGGTGAGTTTCTGGCCAGCAGCCTCGCAGCTGTACTCCCCTGCATCTTTCTTCTCCACCTGGCTCACCACCAGCCGACGCTGTTTGCCCTCTGACTCCACCTTGAACTTCTTGCTCCAGGTGATCAGTTTCCCCTCCTTGTACCACTTCACCTCCGTCTTCTCCTGGGTCACCTCGCAGCTCAGCGTGGCATTTTGAGTCAGTACAGCCTTCACCTCCTTCTGCACCTTCTGCTTGTTGATAAAGGCATCCTCTGCTTCTGGAACTGGAAAACACTGGGTAAAATATACATTAGATATGAACAACTTGTGACTGGAAGACATTAAAAGTTGCTTCTATGTTGTATTGGACCATTTCCTGGAGCAACTCTGCTTCACAGTGTTTATCACACATTATAATGCATCTCAGCACAGTCCCTATGGTCATCCCATCCCTCTGGGTAGTCTTTACTATCAGCTGGGACTCCTAATTTTCAGATTTCTTCGAATGAAGACAATGACAGATCTTCATCTGTCTGTCTTTTTGATATTGCTCCACTCTACGCTGGAGATCAGCCAAATACAGCTCAATTATGAAGACCTCAAAATCAGGAAACCATAGAAATTTAAGAGCAGAAAACCATCTTTTGACTCTACCATATGGCAGTGATATAGCCCTTAATATTGTGAATACTTGGCCTACATTAGGTTTTGTAGCTCGGTTTTATGCATAAAGCATGGTTTTCTACTCTCAGCAACCCCTGATTCTTCAGAGAACTGGCTGAGGTCATCTCCTCTTAATACCTAACACATATAGAAGAAAGTGTTTAAAGCCCACCTTACCCTTTGTGTCAACAAATGGAGTTAGCATCAGAAAGATAGCAAGTATAATTAGTTAGGCATACACACTTCAGTTAAGGGGATTCAGTTAATCACTTTGCTAAGTGGGATCGATTGATACATTGAATCTTTTATTGATTACTTTAATGACTGTTTTATCTGATTCTCCTTTTACCAACAACTGGTCGCTGAGAGCGTTCATGCTAGTTCCTATTTGAGGCGTGGGAGAACAGATAAACCCTAAATAAATGGGCTTCCATTTCTATTCCATGGTTTGCCCTACAAAAGGCTGTAGAAGTGCAGAATATTTATGATGCACTTACATCATGGACTTCTCTAGTGCTAGCCAGCTTCTAACAGCAGAGCAATTTTGAATAAGCTTCCTATGCTTGTTTGGGTCCCAGGAAAGATCCCAGGGTCCTGATGCTGATACCAAGACAGAGGCTCCAAGCATGAATGCAGGACTAGCAGGTGTGAGGGGGATTGACATTGCCTTTTATTTGCAGTGGAGACATGGAAGACCACTCATTCAGATCATTCATGCAAGCATATTCAGGCATACCCAGCTCAGGTGACCGGGAAGGCTCCTGCTCCCCAGCAGTCATGGCAAACCCTTCCAGGACCTGTCCCCTATCTCCTTCCTCCCCGCTGTCACTCTGTGAAGCCTTCTGCTGCCATCCCTTTCCCTTCCTTCATGACTTTCTCCTCTGCATGCTGTCTGAATTCTGAGTGGCAGCAGCTGCCCAGGAGGGTAAGTTCAGCTCAAGTTCCTGTGCTGCTGACCGTTGCAGTACGTGCAATCCCAGGATTCACACCACAGCTCTACCACCAGCACTGCAGTCCACTGAAGGCCAGGGAGCAGGGCAGCAAGCCAATGCAAGAATGCAGTTGATACACTCTACATTTGATCTCCCTGCTTGTATTGACTGCAGAAGCATCATTCTCTCAGCCCATCTTCAACAGCCCCTGTTCTGACTGATGATTTTCAGGGAAGGTTCAAATTGGATGTTAAGAAAAACTTCTTCTGAAGAGGAATGGTGATGTGGTGGCACAGCTTTGCAGGGAGGTGGTGGGGTCACCATCCCTGGGAGTGTTCAATAACCATGGAGATGTGGCACTGAGGGACGTGGGCAGTGTGCATGGTGGGATGGGTTGAGGCTGGATGTGGGGATCTTTGTGGTCTTTTCCAACCACAATGATTTGATGAAGATCAGAAGGCTTGCTTATTAGCAAGACAACAAACATGGCCTAGACCAACCAGGTGATGCAAAACTTCTCACAAATGCAATGGAGCTTTGGCCCACTTCAAATAAGGATTTCAGCGTGCACCACAAATACTGAGATAATGAGATGGCAGAATCAGCCCTTTTTAGTCTAGTTTTCTATAGGTTTCCAAGGTGTGCAGCACTTGTTTCTTTTAAGCAAGAAGGTCTAATCTGCATCCCATAATGCTCAACACTCAGCACCTAACATTCAACATGTCCTTAAAATGGGATTGTTCTGTGCTACCAGTGGAACCCTGGGGTAGAGGAACCCTGAAAAGCTTTCTGAGTGCAATGGTAAGAG
Organism: Coturnix japonica; assembly: GCF_054131305.1. Taxonomy (NCBI): domain Eukaryota; kingdom Metazoa; phylum Chordata; class Aves; order Galliformes; family Phasianidae; genus Coturnix; species Coturnix japonica. The sequence continues at coordinate 7,914,196 of NC_140691.1, read as the reverse complement.
GAGAAATTAAGACTCAGAAAGCCATTGCACTTTGGGAGAAGCTAGTAAGATGAGGATTTCTGTAGTGAAAGAGCCAACCACTCCAAGAGTACTCATAATCCCTCCTGACTTTCACACCACATCATTCTGCAGTGAGGGCTGGACTTGCAAGTCATGTTACAGTGGTTAACATGAGAAATACAGCAACGGTAGCTAGGCAAGCACTCTCCACGTATGGCAGAGGAGGAAGTATTACATTACCCTGTGCAGCCATGAGCTCATCCGGTCTGAAAGAGAACAGAAAACCTTTGGTTTCTGAGGCAAACAGCTAATAATAGCCCTCAGCTAGCAAAATTCAAGTGTAAAAGCACTACATTGCTGGGTTTTCTCCCTACACCTCTGCAATAAGACGTGGGCTGGCTTTGGCTGCTGAGGATTAACTTGGTTGATTCCAGCTGTTGCCATAGTCTTTCTGTCATTGTTCATATTTCATTTTCTCTGACAGATAACTCCCAAATCTACCCTTTCTGTAATCCACTCTTTGCTGAAACTGCCAGTTTCCTGAGCCAAAAGCATGAGCTACACAACTCACGGAACAGATCCAAAGGCCCCAGAATCACATCCACATGGTGTGGGAAACGTAAAAGCTGATAGTTTAGAGTCTACACCACAGGCAGCAGCAAAACTGTCTACTACAGGAGCAGAGATATATTGCACACCAGGGACTGAAGGAGCAGAATGCCCCAAGATGGAGAGAGCAAAGACTGCAACCTTTACGAGGGAACAGAACGCAAGCTATGCTCTGCAAGGACACCAGGTCTGTGTGAGCAGAAAGGCAGTAGACTCCCAGTACAGTTGCTCCTCCACATAGCTGACCAAATGCCAAACCTTGACCAGGATTAAGCTCCAATGTGTTCACTGCCATAAGAAAGAAGAGGAGAAAACAGATTCCCTGTCCTGATCAGCTCAGAATACAAGACAAGAACTGTAAAGTTAACAGAGAACAAGCTGACTTACGAGCAAAAACCAGCAGAGTGCAGCTACAAATAAAACAGAAGACAAACCCTCGTCATCAGCCAGCTCACTAATGGTCACTCAGAATGCAGCTGATGTGCCCATGGCTATCTGGAGTCTAAGTTAAAATTTACTGGATCTTGTGCAAAATATACTGACACCAGAGCAATCTCTACTGCAGCTGGAGTGAGAGATCTGCCTCTGTTCTAAACTCTCAGACTAATGAGAAATGTACAATTAGACAGGTATCAATGGATTCATGACTGGTCATTACATTTACAGAACATGGAACGAATGGTCGTCAACGTGGGATTCAACAAGCCAAAGGCAAGTGCAATGCCTCTGACTAAAAGTTCTTAGGACACCAACAACCAAACCTCAGTGCAGCCACAGTAGAGATCTGTAACTACTACTGTTGAAATATCAACTGGCAGAGCAGTGTTGCACATTGTACAAATCACAGTTGGACATCCATGGACAGCTGATGATAAAGTAGTTGTAGGGGAAGAGCTGGATGAAACACTGTTAAAAACAAATAATCATTTTAGCTGCACGTTTGTAAGCATTTCTTTTCATCCTCCCCAAAACAGTTTCATGGCAGAATCAAGACACATTCACACAGACGTTTCCACAGCCAGACTATGGAATAATCAAAGAATATCAACCAAAATGTGTTTCCTACCAGTTACATGAATCTTGAAGGTGAGTTTCTGGCCAGCAGCCTTGCAGCTGTACTCCCCTGCACCTTTCTTCTCCACCTGGCTCACCACCAGCCGACGCTGTTTGCCCTCTGACTGCACCTTGAACTTCTTGCTCGAGGTGATCAGTTTCCCCTCCTTGTACCACTTCACCTCCGTCTTCTCCTGGGCCACCTCGCAGCTCAGCGTGGCATTTTGAGTCAGTACAGCCTTCACCTCTTTTTGTACCTTGTCCTTGTTTGTAAACACATCTTCTTTCTCTGCAGGTACATCACAACAGTCACACCGTTTTGCTGTAGTCTGCTGCAGAGCTTACTCCAGTTCCCCGTTTTCACTATACTTGCCCTTCACAGGGAGCATTGTGATACCTCGTTAAGACAGGAAAATACTTTCCCCTCTATTTTGCCTTGGGAAATGATAAGCATATCATTTCATTTCATATCATATCACATCATATCACAAAGCTAAACATTTCGCAGTCTGATAGCAGATTTGGACATGAGATTTAGAACACCTGCATGCACTGCTGAACCTCCTCCCTTATCTTTTTTTCTTCTCATGTCTCTCTACATTTCCAGTAAAACAGAAGGGAATGGCCCTCTAGAACAGGTTGCCCAAGGAGGCTGTGGATGCTCCATCCCTGCAGGCATTCAAGGCCAGGCTGGATGTGGTTCTGGGCAGCCTGGGCAGCTGGTTGGCAACCCTGCACATAGGAGGGGTTTGGAACTGGATGAGCACTGTGGGGCTTTGCAACCCAGGCCATTTATGAGTCTGATTAGTGGCATTTTCCACCTAATTGTGTCATTCAAATTTTGTAACCAGATCTCTTCAAACACCTCCCCTTTTCTCACTCCTTGCATGCCTGGTGTGCTCTTGCACTGTAACCCTGCAGACACCAGATGACTACAAGAGCTGCACAAGTTACCCTCCTTGCCTATGGTTTGTTGCAGTAATTCATTCCTGGATGGAAAAGCACATGTAGAAAAGTGTTGCTATGACACTAGATGACAAAGAAAGTCCTATAGCCAAAATGTTTTGCACCAGAGAGGCTGTCAGTTGATCCTCCAAATGCAAGACACACAAAATGAAGCATTCCTTTATCTCTGGGATTTCAAGCATTTTCTCACCTCTGACTTTCACCTGGAATGTTGCTTTGTCATCTTTGGTTTCACAGCTGTAGCTCCCTTGGTCTTTCAGGGTCACATTTTTGACCATGAGCTTGCGGTGCGTCCCCTGGGAGATGATGGTTGTCCTCTGGTCCTGCTTCACCTCTGTTTGATCTTTCTTCCATATGAAAGCTCCGCTTGCAGCTGACACCTCACACACCAGCTCCAGGTCTTCAGAAGGACTGACTGATATTTCTGGAGTCGTTTTGGGCTTGTTGATAGAATTAATGGCTTCATCTGAAGAAAAAAAGAGAAAGTGGTTTACATCCTGACTCAGGCTTATTCAGCACAGCATGAAGATACAGTTAGAACTGATTGTAATGTCTCTGCTCATTACATTTGGGTGATTGAGTTTCACCTCTGGAGGTACTCACATACAAATGTGTGCTTGATTCTCCTGTGTAAGGAAAGAGTAAGTTCTATGCAGACAGTTCTTATTTCTTTTAATCAGTTCTGTATTCTGCACATGTTCTTCTGAAGCTAAAATGAAGGCAGCTAAGTAACGTGTTTGCAATACATGAACAAACCTATTCAACACCTTGTCTCTAAGCTAACAAGCAGCGTTTGATGAGCACATCAGTATTTCATGCCCTTCATTCCATCCAGACAGAACCTGTCTGAGGAGCAAGCTGATGGCTGTCAGCTACAGGCAGACCTAGCTTAGTATTGCATTTCTTAGAGCAACAACTGTTGCTTTCAGTCACTGAATATGAATCCTTGGGACCTGATGAGGTGCATCCATAGGTGCTGAGGGAGCTGCTGGAGGTCGTTGCTGAGCTGCTCTCAGTAATCTGTCAGAGGTCTTGGAGAACTGGGGAGGTGCCTGAAGACTGGAGGACGGCCAGTGTCACTCCTGTCTTCAAAATGGCAAGAAGGAAGACCCGGGTAATTATAGGCCGGTCAGCCTCACCTCTGTCCCAGGGAAGGTGATGGAACAGCTTGTGCTGGATGCCATCTCCAGACAACTGGGAGAAAAGGAGGTTATCAGGAGTATTCAGCATGGATTCACCAAGGGGAGGTCGTGCTCGACCAACCTGTAGGCCTTTTATGAAGATGTCACTAGCTGGGTGGACAGGGGGAGAGCGGTAGATGTAGTCTACCTTGATTTCTGTAAGGCTTTTGATGCTGTCCCCCTTGACATCCTTATAACAAAGCTGAGGAAGTATGGGATAGATGAGTGGACGGTGAAGTGGGTCGAGAATTGGCTGACTGGCCGAGTGCAGAGGGTTGTCGTTGGCGGTGCGGAATCTGGCTGGAGGCCTGTAACTAGCGGCGTCCCCCAGGGGTCTGTGCTGGGTCTGGTCTTGTTCAACATCTTCATCAGCGACCTTGATGAGGGGATAGTGACCACCCTCAGCAAGTTTGCTGATGCCACGAAGTTGTGAGGATTGGCTGACACGCCTGAAGGCTGTGCTGCCATTCAGAGAGACCTGGACAGGCTGGAGAGCTGAGCAGTAAGAAACCAGATGAGGTTTAACAAAAGCAAGTGTAGAGTCTTGCACCTAGGGAGAAATAATTGCATGCACCAGTACAGGCTGGGGGAAGAGCTGCTGGAGAGGGGCTCTGCTGAGTGGGACCTGGGCGTCCTGGTGGACGACAGATTGACCATGAGCCAGCAGTGTGCCCTTGTGGCCAAGAAGGCCAATGGCATCCTGGGGTGTATTAAAAAGAGCATGGCCAGCGGGTCGAGGGAGGTGATCCTCCTCCTCTACTCTGCCCCGGTGGGGCCTCCTCTGGAGTACTGTGTCCAGTTCTGGGCTCCCCAGTACAAAAAAGACAGGGATCTCTTGGAAAGAGTCCAGCGGAGGGCCACTAAGATGGTGGAGGGCCTGGAGCATTTCCCCTATGAGGAGAGATTTAGCAAACTGGGTCTGTTTAGCCTTGAGAAAGGAAGACTGAGAGGGGATTTGATCCAGGTTTATAAATACCTGAGGTGTGGGTGCCATAGTGGCGTGGCTGGTCTCTTTTCAGTAATGTGTAGGGACAGGACTAGGGGTAATGGGATGAAACTTCAGCATTGGAAGTTCTGCACGAAGATGCGGAAGAACTTCTTTACGGTGAGGGTGACGTAGCACTGGAACAGGCTGCCCAGGGAGGTGGTGGAGTCTCCTTCTGTGGAGATATTCAAGATCCGACTGGACGCCGAGCTGTGCGACGTGGTGTAGGGAGCCTGCTTTCCAGGAGGGTTGGACTCGATGATCTCTAGAGGTCCCTTCCAACCCCTGCAATTCTGTGATTCTGTGAGGCAACCACAGCCTCACTGGGAAGACTGTTCCAGTGTTTCACCACCCTCACAGTAAAGTTCTTCCTGGTATGTATTCTAAATCTACCCTCTTCCAGTTTAAAACCATTTCCCTTCATCCTGTCACTACATGCATTTATAAAAAGTCCCTCCCAAGCTTTCCTATGCACTCCCTTCAGATACTGGGAGGTTGCTATAAGGTCCCCCTGGAGCCTTCTCTTCTCCAGGCTGAAGAGCCCCAGCTCTCTCAGCCTGTCCTTCTAGGGGAGGTGCTCCAGCCCTCTGATCATCTCCATTTCCCTCATCTGGACCTGCTCCAACAGCACAGTGTCCTTGTGTTGGGGTCCCCAGAGCTGGACGCAGTACTCCATGTGGGGTCTTACGGGAGCAGCGCGGAGGGGCAGAGTTGCCTCCTCGACTCGCTGGTCACACTTCTCTTGATGAAACCTGGGATATATTTGGCCTTCCAGGCCGCAAGCGTACACTGCCACCTCGTGCTGAATCATCTGAGACCCCCAAATCCTTCTCCTCGTTGCTGCTCTCAAGCCATTCTCCACCCAACCTTTATCTGTGCTTGAGATTTCCCCAACTCAGGGCACTTGTCCTTGTTGAACTTCATGAAGTTGACATGGGCCACCAAGTTTGTCACGTCTGACTTGCCCATGGTGAAACCATTTTGATTACCACCAGCCACCTTGTCTTTATTTTTCCGTGTGGTGCAGTAGGGCCTTCAGTTGGATCTACCCCGCGATCTTACCAAGCACAGAGGTGAGACTGACTGGCCTGTAGTTCCCTGGATCTTCTTTTTTCCTGATCCGGAATAGGGGGGTTATGTTTCCCCTTTTCTGATCAGTGGGAACTTCACCAGACTGCCATGACCTTTCAAATACGATGCACAGCGGCTTGGCAAGTTCATCCACCAGTTCCCTCAGAACCTGCGGATGGATCCCTTGGACTTGTGCAGCTTCAGATTCTTTCGATGGTCTAGAACCTCATCTTCACTTACAGCACCTACAGATCCACCTTCTCCAAGTTTTACTGTTGCTTTCTGCAGTTTGGGCTCTGGGCCTTGAGCACTTGCCAGTGAGGCCTGAAGCAAAGAAGTCATTGAGCACCTCAGCTCTCTCTGTATTCCTCATGACCAGGCCTCTAGTTGCCTTCCAGAGAGGGCCCACATCCTCGCTTACCTTCTTTTTAATCACTGATATACCTGTTCCCCTTTCTGTCCCCAGCTAGATTTAGTTCTGCCTGGGTTTTAGCTTTCCTAACCTGATCTTTGAGGTTCCCATACTACTTGGAAGAGGAAGTTATCATCAGCACATTCCAGAAACCTCTTTGATTTCTGGTGCAATGCTGTGTTGTCCCTCCCACAGATATCAGGGTGGTTGAAGTCCCCTGTGAGGACCTCATCCTCCATGTCCTTCTTGTAGTGAGGAGCCCAAAACTGAACACAGTACTTGAGATGCGGCCTCACCAGAGCTGAGTACAGAGGGATGATCACCTCTCTGCTCCTGCTGGCCACACTGTTTCTTATACAGGCCAGGATGCCCTTGGCCTTCTTGGCCACCTGGGCACACTGTGGGCTCATGTTGAGCAGAGCATCGACCAACAGCCCCAGGTCCCTTTCCTCTTCACAGTCATCCAGCCATTCTGTCCCAAGCCTGTAACACTGCATGTACCCCCAGCAGAGAACAACTACATCCCCCAGAGGATTGCTTGCTGCTCTGTCACCCTTTATGTTCAGTGCAAAAGATAAAAGCCATCCGTATATCACTTGATCTCCCCTTTCCTTTTTGATCCCAGCAGCACGAGAACTCCCTGGGTTGTCTCACCTCGGCTTTAGAATAAGGACTTCAGTTTTCGGACACACTTTGTAATGTTATTTTTTTAATTTTTTTTATTGGTTTTAATTCTAATTCTGATACTAATTATGATATATTGTACTGTAGTGTGTTATCTTGCATTCTGGTATCATCTTTGGTCAATTAATTAAACAAATTAAAACGAATTAAACAAATTAAAATTAATTAAGCCAATTAAAACTAATTTGTTGCCACTGTTTTGGTTTTTGGCCAATCTCTCTACTTGTTTTCCCCTTTTTTTCCTTTTCCCTTCACTGGGGCCTGGATGCTTCTAGGGACTCTGGAGTTTGTTTTTGGGTCAGAAGCAGTACGAATGCTTCTGGGGAGTTTGGAGTTTGTTGTTGACGCAGAAGTAGTCTGGATGATTCTGGGGACTCTGGAGTTTGCTGTTGGGTCAGAAGCAGTACGAATGCTTCTGGGGAGTTTGGAGTTTGTTGTTGACGCAGAAGTAGTCTGGATGATTCTGGGGAGTTTGGAGCCTTCCCTGCCCAATGCAGGTTTGGGTGACTTCTCAGGCAGCTTCATTGCACGCCCTGTGCTCCATGAGTCTCCCTGAAGGCCACGCTCCATCAAAGCCACATTCCTTCTGCATTGTCCAGACAGAAGATTATAGCATGAAGGAGAGGGGCCAGCTGGTTTATGAAGCATTGTGGGTCTGATTTTCGAACCCGCAATGTAATCCACGGGACCGGGCTGGAACTTGTCCCTGGCCATCTGTAGTCTGTGGATCGATTTCTTCAAATTGGAAATCTCCCGAAGAAGCTCATCCTGGAAGGGAACAGAGGGTTTATGCTTGGTCTTGTCTTAGAGAGTGCTTCCCACCCTAAGTACTGCTGCTTTACGCAGAAGAGGGCAAGCACACTGCTTCAGCCTTGCAATGAGGGCAGAAGAGAACGGCTGCCACAGTGCTCTGCTTGTAAGCAAGCAACTTTCCAGGCTGCCTTCACACCAGCACGCTGTGCTAGCTCAGCTCTGAGCTGAGCTGTCCTTTCCATGCCTCAATGCCTAGACCACCAGCCCGCCCCTCACCTTTTCTGCTTTCCCCATCTCCCTCAGATCCATCAAGTAAAGCCCGTGCCCTCAGTGCCATGCTGCTGACACGTGCCTACCAATACTGGGCTTTGCCTACCTCTTCTCGCCTCTTTGCTTGCTTTTTCTCCAGCTTCAGCCTCGTCAGGTACTGCCTGTACTCGTTGAACTCCTTCAGAGTGCAGACAACCTACAGAAGAGACAATGACAGATGGCTGTAGTGTCAGGCCCCTGCCTGGCAGACTGGAAAGCCCTCCTGAGGAGACCCGTGTTGGTCAGCCCAACAGCCAAACTTACGTCGCCATCCTCGGTGACCAAGCCCCGTTTCTTCAGGTTCCGCAGGTTGTTTTTGCGGTTGTGGAACTCCCGCAGATGCGGGTCATGCAGGCTGTTGTACTCTGTGCACAGATTGCGACTGTACGGATCTCTCAGGTCAAACTGAGGAGAAGGCTGGTGGAGCTGGAAGAGATGTGTTGTAGAGTGTGAATGGGGAAGGAGAGAGCAGCAAAGAAACAGAGACACTTCCAAGCTGCTCACACCCACAGGCTGGCCTCTTGCCTCTTTCCCAAACAGTCATGTCTGGGTTTTCCTAAGTCCTCCAAGAGGGAGAGCAGAGGGTTGCACCCTCCTCCAGGAACGACCCGGTCTCCACATTTCTGTGCCTGATGGGTGCCTGGCCCCAGCATCCCAACACATGGGATTGGCATCCCAACACAAGGCCTCCTTGGCATGGCGGCAACCCCAGGAAACAAGAGCCCTTTTTGACGCTTCCTTACTCCTCTCACCTTTTCCCCCAGCTTTCTCCTGGCGAAAAGGAGCTTGGTGCCGGGCTGCACAGGGATTTTAACCCCGAGTGGAAGGTCCAACAGCCAGCTACCTCCTGCTCCAACTTCCTGTCCTCTGGGTCGGAGCTAGAAAGACAAAGACACGCTTGGACACTCAGACACTCCATTCCCCTCTCCAGCCCACCTCCGCTCCCTTTGGCAGCTCCCTCCCCACTTCTGTAACCGATGCTGGGATGTGCAGAGAGGTGCGATTCCCTGCAAGCCTTCTCCAGCACCAGCATGAGGAGAAGTGTCCCTCAGCCTCTGGAGAGCATCTACAGCCCCAGAGCAGTCCTGCATACCCCAGGCTACTGCACTCAGCCCTCTCTTGATGTAGCAGCGCTCACCTTTCCACTCTTCCCCGCTCTGCTCAGAAATTCATCTGGATTTCGGAATCCAGCACTGCAACAGCACTCCATGGCTCCTGGTAGGAACTCTCTGAGAGCTGCAACCCTCCGCTACCACCTCTCGCTCCAGCAGCAGCGAACTGAGGCCACCCCAGCCGGAGTTCCAGCCTGCAGCTTTATGTCACGCTCACCCACTGTTGCATCACAATGACATGCAATGACATGCGGCAAGCCTGCAGCTGCATGGAGGCCCTTCTGGGTGCACTCGTGGTAAGCTGCTCCAGCTGGCCCTGCTTTGAGCCAAAAAGGCTTGCTGAGTCCTGAGGCCTGCTGTAGGCTTCCTTGGTTTCTATCACAGGTGATGCTGCACGTGGAACAAATACCTTCTCGGGTTGTCCCAGAGCTTGTTTTATAAGTAAATGACACTGAAACAATGTGGGAGAGCTGGCCTGTTTTTCTGTCCTAGAATCTTAGAATGGTTTGTGTTGGAAGGGACCCTTAAGATCACCTCGTTCCAACCTGCTATAGACAGGGACACCTCGCTGTAGACCAGGTTGCTCACAACACATCCAGCCTGGCCTTGAGTGCTTCCAGGGAGAGGAGGGATGCTGAGGAGGTGGAAATAGTGAACGCCTTTTTTGCTTCTGTCTTTAGTGAAAGGGCTCTCCCTCCGGAATCCCAGGCCCTGGAGGTTAATGAGAGAGTGTGGGGAATGGGAGATTTCCCTTTAGTCAGGGAAGAGGTGGTCTGTGAGTGCCTAGGAAACATTAAGGTCCATAAATCCTTGGGACCTGATGGGGTGCATCCACAGGTCCTGAGGGAGCTGCTGGAGGTCGTTGCTGAGCCGCTCTCTGTAATCTATCAGAGGTCTTGGAGAACTGGGGAGGTGCCTGAAGACTGGAGGACGGCCAGTGTCACTCCTGTCTTCAAAATGGCAAGAAGGAGGACCCGGGTAATTATAGGCCAGTCAGCCTCACCTCTGTCCCAGGGAAGGTGATGGAACAGCTTGTGCTGGATGCCATCTCCAGACAACTGGGAGAAAAGGAGGTTATCAGGAGTACTCAGCATGGGTTCACCAAGGGGAGGTCGTGCTCGACCAACCTGTAGGCCTTTTATGAAGATGTCACTAGCTGGGTGGACAGGGGGAGAGCGGTAGATGTAGTCTACCTTGATTTCTGTAAGGCTTTTGATGCTGTCCCCCTTGACATCCTTATAACAAAGCTGAGGAAGTATGGGATAGATGAGTGGACAGTGAAGTGGGTCGAGAATTGGCTGACAGGCCGAGTGCAGAGGGTTGTCGTTGGCGGTGCGGAATCTGGCTGGAGGCCTGTAACTAGCGGCGTCCCCCAGGGGTCTGTGCTGGGTCCGGTCTTGTTCAACATCTTCATCAGTGACCTTGATGAGGGGATAGTGACCACCCTCAGCAAGTTTGCTGATGCCACGAAGTTGTGAGGATTGGCTGACACGCCTGAAGGCTGTGCTGCCATTCAGAGAGACCTGGACAGGCTGGAGAGCTGAGCAGTAAGAAACCAGATGAGGTTTAACAAAAGCAAGTGTAGAGTCTTGCACCTAGGGAGAAATAATTGCATGCACCAGTACAGGCTGGGGGAAGAGCTGCTGGACAGGAGCTCTGCTGAGTGGGACCTGGGCGTCCTGGTGGACGACAGATTGACCATGAGCCAGCAGTGTGCCCTTGTGGCCAAAAAGGCCAATGGCATCCTGGGGTGCATTAAAAAGAGCGTGTCCAGCAGGTCGAAGGAGGTGATCCTCCCCCTCTACTCTGCCCTGGTGAGGCCTCATCTGGAATATTGTGTCCAGTTCTGGGCTCCCCAGTAAAAAAAAGACAGGGATCTCTTAGAAAGAGTCCAGCAGAGGGCCACTAAGATGGTGAAAGGCCTGGAGCATCTCCCCAATGAGGAGAGACTGAGGGAACTGGGTCTGTTTAGCCTTGAGAAAAGAAGGCTGAGAGGGGACAGGATCCAGGTTCTATAAATATTTGAGGTGTGGGGGGCAAAGTGTTGAGGCCAGACTCTTTTCAGCAGTGTGTGGAGACGGGACAAGGGGAAACAGACAGAAACTGCACCATAGGAAGTTCTGCACTAATGTGTGCAATAACTTCTTTACGGTGAGAGTGACGTAGCACTGGAACAGGCTGCCCAGGGAGGTGGTGGAGTCTCCTTCTGTGGAGATATTCAAGATCCGACTGGACGCCGAGCTGAATATACCAAGGCCAATTGCTATGCCAGGCACATTTATGGCATCAGTGAACAAATAATGCATTAAAAATTGTAATAGACAGGAGCCATCTATTCTTTTAAAACTAGGTGACCAAAGAAGAACAGTCCCTCTAGAGTCAAGCTGTTAAGAACTAACAGCATCAATCAATATCACATAGATAGATTACTTCCCTGCCCTAAGACCATCTTGTGACCATTTGGTGCTCCTAATTAAGCCCTCTTGATGGCATTTTGTCTGTGCCATGTGACATTTTGTGATAGGAGTTACTGCTAGTGTTCCCTTAACCCTACACCAAAGTAGGAGGTATCCATTCTCAGGGAATCATGCAGGCTTCCTCTGTATCTGATGCTCAGAGACAGCCCCAGAACTTTTTAAATCTTAGCTTAGCTCTCATCCAATAATGTTCATCAAACAGTGCAACTTGTCCTTTGGGGATGTCCTTTGTTCTGCATCAACCAGTTCCAACGGAGTCTTCTTGGCTTGTTTTAGATCAGTTTTTCAACAGATAAAGCCAGGGTCTTTGAATTACAAAGTGAAATTGCAGAATGCATGATTCTCAACCAAACAGAACAGGAGGTGGGATGCAGGGTGAATACCTGAGCCAATACCACCTGCAAGCAATCCTTCAATATCTTAGGAATCTCTAGCCATCCCAAATCCAGTGTTGTGCTTGATCTATCATCTCTGCTGAGTTTTTAGCTAGCTGATGGTGAGCATCATGGTGGTGATGGGTGAGCAGTCAGACTAGAGGGTCTTAATCAACCTTAAGGATCCTGTGATCAGAGGAATGTGAATGTGCTGTTAAAGGTCACAAGCGCTGCACTGCAGCATGAGCATACACAGCGAAAGGCTTTCAGTAGAGCTTCAGTTCATAAATGAGGACTGGGTTATGGAAAATAGGCTCAAGATAGAAACCAGAAAACAGATCTTAACGCCAGGTTCTGTGAATGCAGCCAGCTGAATTTCACAGATATTGAATTTCAATGACAATTTCTTGTGTTATTTTACCCTCCAGCTCCACCCTGAACAGGAACAGGTCAGTGACAAGCATTACTCCTCCAGGCTTGACCTGACAGTGCTTTACTTGTACTATGAGCTAATGCCAGGAAGAGCAGGAAAAGAGTTTCATCCACGTGCCTTCTCCTTCCTTAGTAAAACCAGTGTGAAACTGCAGCCACGTCAGGCTGAAGGAGACGTCTCAGATGTCCTGCCTGGATGCAGGAGGTCACGGGTCAGAGGATGTCTGGCACGTCAAGTCTCATGGCAGTGCAGTGCATGACAAACTGCAACAACACTTTCCTGTGGGCTCCTTTGGGCACGAGGCCCAGCGGGTGACACACCTCTGGCTGCAGCTCTTCAGAGCCTCCCAGCAGCCACGTGATGCCCATGGGAGAGACACAGCTGACCCGCACAGCAGATGATTTACCAGCTAGCTCTGGTTTACAGCAAGAGAAGATACAAGTGGCGATGCTGAATGGTGAAATACTGCGAGTGTGTGGCATGGGTATAAGATTGGTGAGCCTGAGGATGTTCAAAGTCAGGCTGGACAGGGCTCAGAGCACCTGATGGAGCTGCGGTGCCCCTGTTCATTGTGGGGGAGTCCAACTAGCTGACCCTTAAGGGTCTCTTCCCTATCTATGAGATACACGAAAGCTGATTCTGCAGTAACCAAGCTACCAACAGCAGTTGTTTGTCTTACAGCTTGCCAACACAGGTTTTAAAATAACAGCATTGATTACTCATTTGATAGTCACATTACAGTGCAAAGCACATGGAAACGTCCATCAGCTAATTCAGTTAATTCTGGGGGCAGACCTGCCAGTATGAAATATTATGCTAACATGACTGAGAGAAGAAAAGCAAAATTAAGACTAGCTGACAAGCCTTGGCAGGAAGTTCTGCTCTCCATCAATTTAGTCCCATTATTCAGTTCTGTTTGGAGCTTTCTCCATGTCTCTCTGGAGTTTGTTCTTTGAGAAGAAGCAATTAAGTAAGCTCTCCAATGCCAAAGTGCATACACTACTCTAGGGCTTTGTTGTTTCTCCATGGATCAACAAGGGTGACAAGCCAGCAGAATATGATGAAGAGCCTCATGCATACTCAGTGTGAAAAAAAAAAAAGGCAATTGTTGCTGGGAAGAAGGTGCATTTGCATTTGTGTCATCTGCAGAGGGTACTGCAGAAATGGAAAGTCTTCCACTGGAGCAAACAAAGGGCTCTCATTTATTGCAATCAAGGCCCAGCGTGTGGATCTCAGAGATCAGACCTACACCCTGCAGCAAAACAGAGACCTGCGTGGGAAAGTTAAGTTTCTCTCTACATCTGTGCAAGAAAAAGCCCACCATGGAATGACAGCTAAGTAAACATCCCTGTGACTCTTCACAGGTCTCTTCTACATTTTGGATCACTGCTACAAAAAGAGCTGTTTACATCATCTCTCGTGGCCACCCTGGGAGAAGAACAGGAAGACTGGGATGCTCTTTTTCCTATCTTTCCCTTGATTTCCTCTATATCTTAGGGACGAATCACAGGACAGAACACAGAAATCAAATGGCTCTACAAAGCAGATTGGCCAGTTCAAGTCAAAACAGCCACTGAAAACACCCCAGATGCTGTCTGACAACAGCTGGACTGTCGGGGAGTCAGGTGAATGCAGTCTGCTGGCCCTGGGCAGGAAGAGGACAGCCCAGACTGTCACATACCTTTCACTGAAAGCTGATAGAGCATTTTATCCCCCTCACAGATGCACTGATAACTTGCAGCATCATCCATGGAGACGCTGTGAATTTTCAGGGTGTGTTTCTTCCCCACAATGTGCAGTTCCTATTTTTCACTGGCCTTGAGCTCCTTCCCATCCTTCATCCACTCCACAGTAGCGCCTGTGTCTGAAAGCTCAGCCTGCAGTTTGGCTTCCTCACGCAGCGGAGCAGAGATCTTTTCTACATCTTTGCTCTTCTTGGTAAATCTCACTGCAGCACCTGTCAGGAGCAAAGGCCTCATTATTTCAATTTATATCAGGCTAACGTGGTCAATGTTTGCTGCAAGATCTCTGAAAAAGTATCACCTTCTGTTCCTGCACTCATAACTGGGTCAGTGCTGAGCAATTCAAGATATTTAATTTGTTCTTCTTGCCGGATTTACTAAGTAAAAATCAACCAAACATCTCCTTCTACTGATTAATAATGCTCTAAACATGCTTCTGCGGAGGTTTCCACCCAATGACAAACAGCTCCTCCCATAATGAATCTTTATTTGTTTTATTTTGTCATGCAAAGCTGATTGATAGAGATATTATTGGAATGATTGCTCCCCTACTTCTAAACTATTCCAGTGCAATCAGAAAGGCTGTCTGAACCTGGAGCTGAAAGTACTGCTCTATGGTGATGCAGTGGTAAACCTGGTGACTGAATGCACTGGCCAGTAGCTGTGAACTGCAGACATTCATCAGCTGGCATGAAGCAATCTGGTTCAGATACCAAGCAGCTGGGTAGATTGGCTTACCCTACACTCAGTGCTATCATGTTTAGGTCATTACCAGGACTCACGTCAGTCCATGGGATGCAATTTCAGGTATTTGGTACAGTCAGTGAATGCCTGCAGCCCCAGTTCTAATCATCAGATCACAGCAACTATGCCTTGACTGTAAGAGGAAAGGAGAAGGATCAAAGCAAATACCTCTCACTCTCATCTTGGTGCTGACATCAACATTTTTGGCAACAAATTTCACTTCTGCTCCATCCTCTTTCTTGGTGACGTTCTTTATGATTAGGCTGTGAGTAGTTTGGGTTCTCTTGATGATCCAGGTCTCGCTTTCCTGTAAGACTTTACCACTGAGGTACCAAGTGCCGCGACACGTTGTTGTAAGGTCAATAGTAAACATGGCATCCCCTCCAGGTACAGCTTCACCAGTTGTTAGGGGGGATTTCACAGCCAGGACTGGTTCTGAGGAAGAACAACATGTATGTCTTAATGCTCTTTAGATGCAAGTCTGGTATCTCATTTAGAGATGGAAGATTAAATCATAGGGACATTTCTACTTCTCCCTTTGCATGAGTGCTGGAAGAAGCACTTCTATGCTTAAGATCTGTTACAGATCTTGCACATATGAGATATCAAAAGATAAGGATATTCATGTCCCTGTCACAGAAACATAACTTGTATCACTTTAGTGGTAGCTGGAGGTTGATAGGAGATAGGAGAACTAGGAATAAGGGAAAGCCTTTGGTGTGTTAATGCACTACTATCCTTAAAGTCAAAGGAAGCATCTTTAGGGAACCAACACAGCTGCTCAGCACACACTGACCCATTTCCACTGGGGTTTTTGTGCTTACCAAGGTGCACGCTCCCTGGGAATTCCAGAGACGGGCTCTGTCCATGCGCATTGACTGCAGACACTCGGAACTGATCATCAGCCTCTTCAGACAGATTGCTCACCGTGAACTCTGGGACGGGGACATGAGACTCGTGGCACCTCACCCAGGTGAAGCCAGTTAGTTTCTTGCATTCCACGACGTAGCCATTGATTGGAATGGGGCGGTGCATCTTCAGAGGGGTCCATGCCAGCATCACTGAGGTTTCTGTTTTATTTTTCACCACGGGGTCAACTGGGGGCTGGGTGGGAGGTTTTCTGGGAGCTGAACAGAAATAAATACAGAAATATTAGCATAAGGTCATGTAGGCTGGAAAAGACCTTCAAGATCAGCAGACTCAACTTTCAGCATGACCTACTGAGTCCCACCATTAACTACTGTGGTACCTGAGGACATACATGACAAGCTTATTCCTGCAGGTATTTGCATAGTGAATATATTCACCCTCTGGTTGCTTTGGAACATTTTAGAGGTTAAAATCCCATCAGACTTTTTCACTGTGTGCAGCCACTGATACAGGCAGGAGGCTGGGAATTACCTGATGGGCTCTAGTTACAGACTACTGACACAGTCAAGGATTGATTTCATTTAATTTTGGCTATCAGAAAGTTTGGTGTCTGGTTTAAGTCACCCAATTATAATTCAAGACTCCAAATATAATCATATGGAGAACAGTGCATTTAGGAGAACTCATCTCATCTTAATAAACCTGAGTGAAATCACAGAATCATAGGATCATGGGAGGGCTTGGGTTGGAAGAAACCTTCAAGATCATTAAGTGCTAGATGCCAAAGGTCCCACTAACATAGCATGAAGCCGAAAGCTAGACGCTGGTATCAGATCTCCTGACCTTACCATCAGAAATTGAGATGTCATATTTTGCTCAGAGGTGCCTGCTTGTAGGAGGGACAGTTTCCGAGCTTTTTCTGCTCCAGGAACCAGCTCGAGCTTCAGAATTTAAACAGCAGTCAGAAATTAAACTGAGCTTTGTCACCTCCATCAAATAGAAGGAGTGGTTGGGTGGTACAGCTTTCCAAATAACTTAGAAACTGTCACAACAATCAGATGCCTACCTTTTCTTTTTGAACTTGTTAATACATAGAGCTTAATAGCATCAGAATGCCCCAAGCACTTCAGATAACAGGACAGCTGTAAACCCTTCTTTAAGGATTCCTTTGTTTAATCACTGAGTAACTGTAATTCAGTGGTGCTGGTGGGAGAAGTGAAGTCTTAATCTTCCCAGATGGAGAGTAGAGTTGATGTTCACATGCAGACTGGTGCTGCAGCAGAGCCAGAAACCACTCATTTGGGAAACACAGCACCAAGAAAATAATGTGAATAGCTTCATAAAATCAGGCAGCTTCACCCAAATTTCATGGCAGGTCCATTATTCTTCCTATTTTCAGGAAGAAATGTTTTCCCTGTTTCTTGTAGTTTTATTTTCTCTTCCTTTCCAGCAAGCAGCTTTGTAGCTTACAAATTGTTTTCTAATCACCTCCTGGTGTGGACAAATCACACAGGTTTTACTCCATGTTTTACATAGTTAGCATTTTATATTTGTTCCAGTATGGAACTGTACAGTCATAGAATGGCCTGGGTTGAAAAGGATCTCAAAGATCACAGAATCACACAGAATCACAGAATCCTTCTGCAAAAGAAAACACAAAAGCTACAGGGACTTGGAACTACTTTGTATATCGAGATCAGAAGGAACTGAGAAGTTTTCAAGTACAAAGAACTTACTTTTCCAGATTGCCTTTTCCAGACTGCTATTCCAGCAGTGACAACAAGCGCAGGCAGCCCGGAGGACATGGCTGACATCGATGATCGGCTGGCATGGATCAGCGAGGATGAGTTTGGGCACAGCACAGCTGGCAAGGGATGCTGGGGTGGCTGCAGCAAGACAAGAGCTCCTCCAGCCTGAAGATCTCCATCACCAGAAGAAAAAGGACAGGGTGAAAGTAAGGAAGACGCGCAGACGAGAAGAGCAGAAAGGGAGATGAGGAGGGAACTTGGTGCGGTGGCAATTCTGGGGGAGAAATTGTACTCTGATAATGTTACACTCTGAAATTCAGTGTTGCAATTTGGAGGAAGGAATTATTGGGGTGGGAATCTGGGGGGCCGTTGTAATACCAGAAGAATTTTACAGAGCAGCAGCCATGCATCAAGAGAAGGGCTTCACAGAGCAGCAGCTGTGGAGGGAGAAACAGCATGAGAACCAAGGACACCTCTAGGAAAAGAATGAGTAGCTCGGGGCTTTCAACGGGGGTTTTAGGGTTGTTATTGCAATAGGTTTCCTTCAATTAGTGTGTGTGGTTTTTAAATGCCCTCGTCTGTCTGCTATAAAAGCATGGCTTTTCGGGCAGTCGATGGACGCAGCCATATTTAACCATACTGCTGTCTGGCTGTTTGTCCTAGCGGGCTGACCTTTTGCCTTCAGGTTCGCCAACTACTGTCTCAGGAACCAGAGTTATTAGGCATTATCCAGGTTATCTTGTGCTTCTACTATGTTAATAGATTGGATGTGAATCCAATGGGGTCTGATGTTACCAATGGTGCTGGAATCTGCGGCAATAATCATTGAATGTATTAGTAATGCTCGGTTATGATGCTATTACCTCTCTTATATCCAACTAATTTGGATTTTTCAAATATGACCACGCATCACTTGAGAGGAAGGCGCACGCTCATAGAACTGAATGGGAGAATTGATTTCATTTTCCAAGCAGGTGTTCCACTTGGGCTCTGTATCACGCACTGGCCATGCGGATATGGAGTACAACTGGAAGAAATCCCTCAGACCCTGAATGCAGGAGAGAATGTGTGGTGGGTGAGAGAGGAAAGGTGCACTTTGAAGCAGGGGACGCCCTGCTGGCACTGCCTGCCGCATCCACCACCAACACGGTTTGCTCTTTATCCTGCTCCACAGCTGCTGCTCTGTCAAGTCCTTCTCTTGATCCATGGCTGCTGCCATTCTTCTTGGATTACAACAGGGGGCTGGGAGGTTTTTGGCAGAGGGAGGGAAGTTGATTGGGGGTGGGAGTTTGAGGGGGTGGGATCAGAACGGATTGTTAGGATGGGAAATGGTTGGGAATACTGTCATTTCTTGACTGTTTGCTACGTTCAATTATTAAATGTCTTTGCCATATTTCTGCCTGCCTGCGGCCGTTCCTTCAGTTACAAAGCCCACCTCCCCAGGCCCCCGGGCCCACCATCAGGGCAATGTGAAAGGGCAGCAGAAAGGGCAGTGTCCCAGATCTGCCACCACCATTGGACCCATCCCTCCCCTCCTCAGTCAGTTCTGCGTGGGAATGGAGGGATGAGAAAGGGGGATGGACGGGAATTCTGGGAGAGCTGAGTGGCTCAGCCTGGAGTGGAGGAGGCTCACTGCCATCCCAGACACAGCCATCAGTCCCCAGGTGCAGAGAGGACTGAGCCAGGCTGCACCCTGCAGCACCCAGCAGCAGGATCCCAGTCTGAGGCCTGCCTAGGTCGTGTGGCTGCGCTGCAGGCTGAGCTATGGAGAAAGCCCCACTTGGAGATTTCTTCGCTCCCTGAATGTTCCCCCCTTTCTCCATCTTGCTCTGCTCCATCCCCAGCCGCAGCCCGGCGTCCCCGACATGTTGCTGTGCTTGCAGAGCTGGACTTGGCCCTTGACCTGTACAGGCCCCTGTCCCCACCTGTCGGATATCCACCTTGCCTTCTCACCCCTCTCTCTAGATCCAGTTCATGCCCCATCTATCTCACCTCCATGTCCCACCTACGTCCTCTCTACGTCTTTTGGTCTCCCCCAAACCACCCTCACGGTGCCTTACCTCCTGGCAGGCTCAGGGAAGGAGCACCCGGTGCCCTGAGCCCACAGGCCCAGCCCTGCACAGCACTGCACACAGCACTGTCATGGCGGCGCCCGGTGCTGCCGCACAGCATCCTGGGAGTGGTAGTTCCTGCGGGGCCTGCAGCTCCCAGCAGGCCCTGCAGCTCCCAGCAGGCCCGGGCGAGGGCAGAGGGGAGCAGTGCTGTCAGCCGGGAGCTCGCCCAGAGAGCCCGATGTTCGGAGCACTTCACACCAGGAACTTTGGACTCGGCTGCTTCTGTCCACAACGTCCCTGAGCTGCTCAGGAAGCACAACTGTCTCACCCTCTGAGAGCTGGGCTGTGCAAAGGAGGCTGCAGTTGCAGGCTCAGCTCTGCCCTGTTCCAGCAATGCACTTCCTTACAACTGGAGCACTGTCACGCTTGCTTCTTGCTTCAACGGAGCAATCGCCCACCGCTTTGCACACCTCTGTGCTCGTGCAAATGGCCACCACCCCATCCCTGCACACACACACACACACACACACACACACGTACCACCCCATCCCTGCACACACACACACACACACACACACATGTACCACCCCATCCCTGCACACACACACACACACACACACACACACACGTACCACCCCATCCCTGCACACACACACACACACACACACGTACCACCCCATCCCTGCACACACACACACACACACACACACACGTACCACCCCATCCCTGCACACACACACACACGCACGCACACGTACCACCTCGTCCTTGCACACCCTCCCACATGCGTGCACAAATCTCTGCAGTGCATGGACACACCCGTGCACACCCACATGTGCAACCCCAGCACTGTCCACAGCTCCGTGCACGCTCATTTGTGCATGAAGACGTGCACAGCGTTGGTCACAGCCATGTGCATACACACAAGTGTGCAAGAAACACAGCACACCTGCAAGCACCTTTTTGCACACATGAATGTGCAGCGCACACCCTGACATTCAGCCCCATCCTTGCACACATACACGTGAAAGAACATCCCTTCACACACTGCTTAGGCACGTGCATCCACATGCTTGCAGACGCTCTGCACATCCACATGCAAATACCATCCAGGAACA
Organism: Coturnix japonica; assembly: GCF_054131305.1. Taxonomy (NCBI): domain Eukaryota; kingdom Metazoa; phylum Chordata; class Aves; order Galliformes; family Phasianidae; genus Coturnix; species Coturnix japonica. The sequence goes on along the minus strand of NC_140691.1, from coordinate 7,893,501 downwards.
CTTTTGCGTCTTCACACATGTACAACCCCACCCCTTTGCACACCCCTCTGCTCATACCAATGTGCACAACCCCATCCTTGCACTCCATGCACGTGCATGCACACACATTTCCCACCCATCCCTGCACACACTCACACTTGCACTCACACACTTTTGCTACCCCACTTCTCCGCACACTCCTGTGTACACGCACTTCTGCAGCTGCTTTTCCCATCCAGCAGCCGGCAATGCTCCAACATGAGGCGTGCCTGGCTGTGAGAGGAACGTCTCAGTGGAAGCGTGGCTGTTCCTCCCCTCTGACGGGGCAGATGGTGTGGGGTAGAAGAGGAAAGCAGAATGCGCCCACACTTTCTTTGTGGCTCCTAGTTCCTGTCTCATGGTGGGAAACTAGCTGAGCCTCTCTGCCTCTATGATGCTCAGCTCTGTACCTCTGCCATCATCTCTATACACAGATGTTTCTTGATGCAATGCTCCACACAATGAGCCTGCAGATCCCAAAGGAATCCTTGGCTGCTCTCCCCCACATGGAGGTTGCAGGGTGCTGGGCCTCCTGCCTGTACTTCCTTCCTGGCGTCATTTGCAAGACCCTGTATGTAAAAGGGATATCGAAAGTTTTCCTTCACCAGACACCAGCCGTACCAGCACCTCAGTGTACCGAGGTACCACTGGGACAAGGACAAATAGGCTGTGTAAACTCCCCACTCACTAGTGGAGAAGTCAGACATTTTATAAAGGAATTGAAATCCTCGACTGAAGATCCTATAAGAGAAGCAGAACAATTAGATCAATTTCTGGGGCCAAATTTGTACTCGTGGATGGAAATGATGTCTATTATGGATATGTTGTTTACTGGAGAAGAAAGAGGCATGATTAGGCGAGCAGCTACACAAGAGTGGGAAAAGAATAACCCTCCTGGGCGTCCTGGAGTGCAAAAATAGCCAGTGGCAGACCCCAGCTGGGATAGTAATAATGCACAACATTGGCAAAATATCGGTGAGACATAATAATGGCTGGGATTAGAGAGGCAGTACCCAAGTCCCCGAATCTTACCTAGGCATTTGGGATTCAGCAGGATAGGGAAGAACCCCCCAGTGATTTTCTGGAAAGGCTTAGAGATAAAATGAGAAAATACTCGGGAATGAATCCTGAGGATCCTATAGCCCAAGGGCTTCTAAAAGTTAACTCTGTAACCAAGGCGCAGCCAGATGTGCAAAAGAGGCTTCAGAAGACAGAAGGATGGAGTAAGAGGTCTCTGGAGGAGATCTTACGAGAGGCTCAGAGCGTGTATGTTAGAAGGGGAGATGAGAAGGAAAAACAAAAGGCAAAGTTAATGGTTTCCATGGCAGAACAGGTGGTGAAACAAAGAATGGGTAATAGGGAAAAGAAAATTGGAGGAAGGTTGTGCCCTGGAGGGAGGCAGGGAGAAGGAAGATCCCAAGGATATCCAGTGAGGCCCCAGTTGCAACCAAGTGTAGGGAAATGCTTCTGGTGTGGTCAGCCAGGACACATAAAGAAAAACTGCCCAGAACGGAAGAGAGAGGAAAAGTTACCAGCTGCTTTGAATTCAGAATAGGGGGGTCCGGGGCTTTCAAAACTGTGGTCCCACCAGGAGCCCCTGGTAAATATAAAAGTGGAACCTGAGGGGGAAGAATTTGTGTTTTTACAGGGCCAGCTTGTTCATCGCTGGCCCATAAGGTGTCAGGACTCAAATTAAGAAATGAGACCTTAAAGATAAATGGGGTAGAGGGAACTGGGATGAAAGTATCGAGTTGAAACTGGGGTTTAAAGCAATCACAGGACAATTATTCTACGTACCTGATGCAGGGACTAACTTGCTGGGGAGACATCTCATGATGAAACCAGGAATACAAACAACAACGTGTCAAGATGGAATTACTGTATCAATAAATGTATTAACTGAGGCAGATGAGAGAGGGATAGACCCTGTGGTTTGGGTCAAAGAAAGAAATAGAGGGGGATTAAAAATAACCCCTTTGAAAATAAAAATGCAAGAAAAATATGAAGTCATAAGACAGAGACAATATCCACATCCATTTGAGGGACGTATTGGCCTTAAACCTGTAATACAGTGATTACTAAGGGATGGGTTGCTGGAACATGGCTGTCACCTTTCAATACCCCCATTTTGCCAGTTAAAAAAAAACCGATGGTTCCTACTGATTAGTGCAAGATTTGAGAAAAATGAATGACATAGTACAAAATATAGTGGCTCCAAACCCATATACCTTGATGAACAAAATCCCAAATGGGAACAGGCGGTTCAGTGTTATAGATTTAAAGGATGCCCTTTTGGTCTTGTCCATTGGATCTGAAAGCAGAGACATATTTGCCTTTGAGTGGGAAGATCCTGAGCGTGGGCGGAAACAACAGTATTGGTGGACAGTTCTAGCCCAGGGGTTCACAGAGTCACCCAATTGGTTCGGGCAAACCTTGGAACAAATATTAGAACATTTTCGGCCACCAGAGGGAGCATAACTCCTACAAGATGTAGTTGACCTCGTGTTGTCAGGGTCAGAGAAGGTGGGAGTAAAAAGAGCCACAAATGAACTGCTAAACTTCCTGGGGAAACAAGGACTGAGAGTATCAAAGAATAAGCCACAGTCTGTGGAAAGAGAAGCCAAGTCTTTGGGACACCTGGTCTCTGAGGGAATGTATAAAATAACCCCAGGGAGGATTCAGGGAGTTATCGAGCTACCCATGCCCAGAACAAAGAGGAAACTGAGAAAATTCCTGGGGGTAGTAGGATATTGCAGACGCTGGATAGAGGCATATGCTCAGAATATCAAGGGCTGATACCTTAAGTTATTAGATGAAGAACCCAACATGCTTAAGTGGACTACTGAAGAGAAGGAACTAAGAAAAGAATTAAAACAAGGCCAAATTACAGCCCCAGTCCTAGCTCTTCCTGCCTTGAAGCCCTTCCAGCTTTTTGTTACTGTAGATCGAGGGGCAGCACTGGGAGTGCTAACCCAGGAATGGGGACATAAGCGTCAACCAGCGGCATACCTATCTAAATTGATAGATCCAGTATCACAAGGGTGGCCAGAGTACATCCAAGCCGTAGCAGCAACCGCCCTTTGGGTAGAAGAGAGCAGAAAATTGACCTTTGGAAGGCAATTGGTAGTCACAGCCCCAGACCAGGTTAGAACTATTCTAACTCAAAAACTCATCCTCGCGCTCCCCAGCTGCATGCATACATGCACCACCATTCTTGCACTCCCTGCCTGCACACACACACACACACACACACACGTACCACCCCGTCCCTGCACACACACACACACACACACACACACGTACCACCTCATCCTTGCACACCCTCCCACATGCATGCACAAATCTCTGCAGTGCATGGACACACCTGTGCACACCCACATGTGTGCAGCCCCAGCACTGTCCACAGCTCCGTGCACACTCATTTGTGCATGAAGAGGAACGTCTCAGTGGAAGCGTGGCTGTTCCTCCCCTCTGACGGGGCTGGTGTGGGACAGAAGAGGAAAGCAGAATGCGGCCACATTTTCCTTGTGGCTCCTAGTTCCTGTCTCACCATGGGAAACAAGATGAGCAACTCTCCCTCTCTGTGATGCTTAGCTCTGTACCTCTGCCATCATCTCTATACTCAGATGCTCCTGCATGTAATGCTGCACACAGTGAACCTGCAGGTCCCAAAGGAATCCTTGGCTGCTCTCCCTCACCTGGAGGTTGCAGGGTGCTGGGCCTCCTGCCTGTACCTCCTTCCAGGTGTCATTTGCCAGACCCTGTATGTCCAGCTGGTTGGAACTGCAGTCAACTAACACAAACAAGGTGTATGAAAGTAGTCTTTCCGTTCCCCAGGCATTCATCTTTATAAAAACATGTTGTGCTGTGAAGCACAGCAGGAAGCAACTCAACTGTGCAACAAATACTTGGAGCCTTGTTTCATCCCTCCCTAACCTCACTGAAAGGCTGACTGACACCTGCTTGCCAGCGGTGACTGTGGGTCTTCCCTCAGAGTCCAGAGCACATTAATCTCTTCTGAAACTCACACTCATTCGTGTTTCTTTTGTAGTTGCTGTTGCATTCATCAGGAAGGAAATGCACTGCGCTTATTCTGGTGCATGTGCAGGCTCACTCTGCAGTGCCCAAGATGCCTTCATGAGGAGGAAAGGCAGCAAAGCCCTCTGCCAGCAGGGCCATGGAATCGTATGTCTACGGCATGACATTTCGGCAGAGCACTCACTGCGCCTGCTCCTCCCTGCTGAAATACACGGCCACATCCACAAAGCTCGAGTCTCCTGCAAGCAAGCAAGAAACTCCAGTGCCAGTGGCTTTTCTGTCCCCGGCACACAAATGCTGCTGAGAGCATCTCGCTGTCTCCCTGCGCTCCCATCTCTTGCCCCTTGCCTTCTCCAAAACCTTCCCTGGAGAACCAGGCTGATCAAGTCCATGCTCATCAGCATCTCCCACAGGTACTGTTCCAGCTCTTGCTGTCTTTTTGGCCTTCTCATCCACCGGCATCCCTCTGTTTGAGTCTCACCAGCTTTGTCACCAGAAGAGATTTCAACACTCGAGAATGAAGAACGCACATCTGGCTCCAAGGAATGTAACTCTCCTGTCTCCCAGAGATCCACGCCCTCTGTGTGCCATCTCACCTGGTCGTGAGCATCCCTCACAGCCAGCCAGAAAAGCAAGCAGAGGCTGAGACCAAGGAACCCCTCCCTGATGTGCAGCTCTCTGACAGTTTCTCTTTACACAGAGTGCTGGCCGCAGCCGCGTGCATTATCACACGCACTTGTATGGGCAGTTGGTGTCTAGACGTGAAGGAGTCTTGCTAAGTGCTCTGCTGACATGTAGGGACAGAAAGAAAATTTCAAGGGGGAGCTGGAACATGTACATAAAGGATGTACGGACCTACAGTTAAGGATGTGGATTTGCATCTGAGTCCATGCCTGCAGACAATGCAAGCGCTATGCATTGTCACCCAGTGGAAATGATCAAACAGCTGCTTTGGGACAGACTGTCTGTAGGGCTCAGGAAGTGTGGCCTTCCAAGGTGCTTAAGGTGTCCCAAAGAACAGAGGCAAGCAGTGATGATTCCTTTCTCTCTTCATTCTAATACTTGTAGGTAGAGCGCTTGAGAAAGACTTTGGAGGCTTTCCTCAGCCTCTACCTTTCCTTGTACCTTTACAAAAGCAGACTGTCTAAAAACAAGAAGACTGGACACACTTTTTGGGTTTGGTTATTTTTATTAGTATTTTTTTAATATTATAATATATATAATATAATATTATTTATCATTGTATTTATTATATTATATATATTATGTATATAATGTATATTATGTATATTATAATATATATATTATATAATCATATATTATAATATATATAATATATAAATAACATATAATATATAAATTTTTTTAAATTGTTTTGGTGTTTTTGGTGTTTTTTGTTGTTTTTTGTTGTTTTATTAAAGTCCAATGTAATAAATTCTCAGTCTTACAAGGGATGAATTTTTAAGGCCTTCCTGCTGATGGACCACACTCCACTTGAACATCAAGTGGAGCATGAGGTAGCCTTCATCCAGAAAGGTGGAATCTTGATGGGATGTTGCTGTCTTATGGAGAGGAATCTCGGCGTCCCCCAGGCTGAGCCAACACACGGACACAGATTTCTGGATGGTGACCATCACTTTCTGCCCCTGCTCCTGCTGCCTGGTCTCTCTTCATCATCGGTATCCAGCAGGAGATCACGAAGCCCTGGAGGCACGGTGGTATCCAGGTCATCATCTGAAACTTCTTCCACCAGATTGGAAGGGACCAGTCCTCTTGTGCCGTCCGTCAGCTCTCCCAGAAACCAGCCATCCTCATCCATGTCTCCACAGATGTAAACGTATTGTCCAGCTGTCAGTGGAAGCTCGTTTTCTGGGTCCTCATTAGGGCCCTCATAAGGATTTTGTAGCTGTGACGAGCTAAGAATCTTCGTTTTGGTGGTGATGGTCTGCGAAAATGTAGATGCAGACTGCCACTGGCCACTCTTTTGACTCCCCCGGCTTTTCCTGGGGATTGGGGCATTCCTGTTTGGGATTTCTGTGTGGCCTCAGCTTTTTCCCCATCTCCTGGAGCTGTGTGCATTTTTCCTCCAGACGCTTGCTGAGCGCTCCAAGCTTGATGTCAGCCTGCTGGAGGTCTCTCAGCAGGTGGTTCTGGGCCTTCAGGGCCTGGCAGTGACTCTCCATGTTGCTCAGGGCTTGTTGGAGGTAGCTGCACTGCTCCAGCAGCTTGCTGCTTGTGCTGCCTGGGAACCCCGGGTCTTCCTTGGCCATCTCATTCTCCTTTTCCAGATGCTGTCCCTGCAGCTGGTTGATGTCCTCTGCCTTCTCTGTGGCCTCTTTGGATGTGGAAGAGGCCTCCTTGAGCTGCTGGACTATTTCCAGCAGCTGCTGGGTACGGAGGCAGAGCGTACGCATCTTGTCCTTGAGCCACTCCACCTCCTCCCACATCTGCTGAGAGCTTCTGCTCTTCTCTTCAAGGAGGCTGCACCGTCTCTGCAGCTCCTTCAGCTTACTCAGCAGATGGGTGTTCTGCTCCTGCTGCTCCCTGCGCTCAGGTGGGCAGGCCTCTTGTTGCTCTGTAGCCTGAACACCCACCTCTGCTACAGCCCGATGGCAGGCCCTGGCCCTGTTGAAGAAGACGCGTGGCTGCCCCTCCACGTGCTCCAGGATGTACTGCAGGAAGCGTCTTCTCTGCTCCTGCAGCTCACACTGGAGGCGCTTGCTCTCCACGGCCTGCTCTGCACGGGACTTCCAGCAGAGCTGCCGCTGGACTTCCTGCTGCATTCTGCGGTCCGCTCTGCTGCTGTCGCTCCTCAGCAGCGCCTCCGCCAGCTGCCGCTGCAGTTGCCATGCCTGGCAGATGGTGTCGTTGCGCCGCTTCTGCAGCAGCTCCTGCATCTGGCGCAGCTGGGCCTCCTTCTCCTGCAGCAGTTGGCAGATCTCTGCTTGCCACTGCCTCAGGCTCTGCTCCTGCAGGCGCTGCAGCTTTGACACCCGCACCCGCTCCCACTTGGAGCGCAGTTTGTCGGCCAGCAGCTGCCGCTCCCGCTCTGCCGCCTCCTGCCGCTCACGTCTCTCAGCAGCGCAGCGGCGCTGCAGCTCCTGGGAGCGGAGCCGCTCGCCCTCCAGCTGGGCCTGCAGTGCCTTCAGCTCCTGCCTCTTCTCCTCCCGCTGCGCAGGGCAGGTGGGGGGCTGTGCCGGGCCCCGGCGGGGAGACGGCCGGCTGCCCGGGAGCCCCAGGTCTTCCTTGGCTGTCTCTGGCACCTAGAACCAGAAAATCATAGAATAACAGAATGGTTTGTGTAGGAAGGGGCCTTCAAGACTCTCCCGTTCCAAGCCCATGCCAAGGGCAGGGACAACTTCCACTAGGTCAGGTTGCCCAAAGGGGTGTCCAGCCTGGCCTGGGGCACTGCCAGGCGTGTGGCAACCACAGCCTCTCTGGGCAGCCTGTGCCAGCGCCTCTGCCCCCTCATGGTGTCCTGTCTTCTTATATCTCATCCAGATCTCCCCTCTTCTACTTTCAGGGCATTGTCCTTTGTTGTATCACTACCCTCCCTTACAACCAGTACATCTCCAGCTTTCCCCAGTTCTCCTTCAGGCACTGGAGGGCCGCTCTGTGGTTTCTCCAGAGCCTCCCCTCCCCAGGCTGAACAATCCCCACTCTCTCAGTGTGTCATCTCACCTGGACATGAGCATCCTTCACGGCAAGTCGACTGGAGCCCTGCTCTGCACGGTGGCGGCGCAGAGCTCCCTCTTTTTCCTGGGAGCAGGACATTGCGTTACGGAGCACATCTGCCCAGCTCCCCACGATGTAAAAGGTGAAGAGCCTCCTCTCCAGCTCCAGCTGACGCTGGAGGTGGCGGATGCAGGCGGGCTGCTCACCATCCGTCTCCCAGCGCAGCTTGCTGAGGACGTCCTGCAGCTGGGCATGGGCCGCCTCGCTGCTGGGGGGGTTCCTCAGCACCTTGGCCAGCTGCTGCTGCAGCTCCCGAGCCTGGCGCAGGGCTGCATCGCAATCACGCTGCAGCAGCTCCTTTGTCGCGTGCAGCTCGGCCTCCTTCCAGAGCAGCAGCTGCCGGGTCCCCGTCACCCACTGCCGCTGCTCCCACTCCTTCAGCTGCTGCTCTTCCTGGGCCTGCTGCTTCTCCCAGGCACAGCGCAGTTGGTCGGTCAGCAGCTGCCGCTCCCGCTCTGCCGCCTTCTGCAGTTCACATCTCTCGGCAGCCCAGGGTCGCTGCAGCTCCTGGCAGTGGAGCCGCTCGCCCTCCAGCTGGGCCTGCAGCACCTCCAGCTCCCAGCTGTTCTCCTCCTGCTGCACAGGATGAGCTCACATAGTGGTGCAGATGAAGAGGTATTGTACAAGCCATTCACTGTGCGGGCTATATTCATCTCTATAGCCGAACCATGCCAAGTCAGTGAAAGAAATAACTTGCTGGATTCTAAAATAGTTTTGCTTGAGAATGGTGCTGTTGCCAACTCTAGTTGTTACAAAATGAACTACACCAGAGAGAGAAGGAAAGGGCAGCAAAGTTTTATATTTCTTTAGGCAGATCTGACTTCAGCTAACCCAGCACGAGGTACGATCCCAACAACTGAACAATGCAGGGCAGCAGCTGCTTTGAAAGTTGCTTTACCAATCTGCCGATTACTTTTTACGTCTAATTGCAGTCTTTATCTTCCGACCGAGAACTGAAGATCCGGAGGCAGAGAAAATATTTTTTCCATTAGTCCTATGAATAGAAACCGGTAGCACAGAGTTAGGACAACGCAGAGTTAGCGCAACGACACATCATCAGTAGGGTAAAACTAACCTGTCTCACGACGGTCTAAACCCAGCTGACGTTCCCTACTGTTAGCTGACAGTTCAGTAGCAGCACTGAGCAGATATTCCAGAACAACTGTTTTATCATCTGGCTGCTCACTGCTCAGCAGCTGGCAACAGAGAACGTATGATGAACGGGAAGAGAGTTCCAGAAACCAAAAGCAATGAAATCTCTCTCATTCAGCAGGTAAGCAGCAGCGTAACAGCTCAATTCAGATCTTATTTTTCAAGAACACTTCTCATGGCTGCATGATATTTCTGAGAGCTGTGCTGCTATAAAGCCATCGTTGCCTACTTAGCCAGTCACACTAACAGAGCGAGGAGAGATGCTGTCCTTAGACATAAATTCCGAAGTACATCTGAGCACCTCACAATTTAACATCAGTAGAGGCTGCCTGCGCTCCACAGATAGTACCAAAAGCTCAAGTGAAAATCTGATTTGGTCTCTTACCCCACTGTGAACGTTGCAGGTTGGCTGAATGAAAATCCTGAAGAGCCGGAAGGTTGTACTGATGCTGCCGGTGCAGGAGGATTTGCACCAAAAGTAAATACTTCTGGGTTACTCGTGAAGTTGAAATTAGAAGTACTACTCCCAAACTGGAATACGGGACCTGAGAAAGACAGGGTAGAAGGAGAAGGGAATAAGAAAGTTGAAATTTGAGTTTGTTCTTTCCAGGAAAGTCCTCCCCTCCTTCCTCCCACCACTTCTAACATACATTGCTTAGACCTTGCTCAAGGCGGCACAGCTTGGGGTGGGAGGGAGGTTTACCAGAAATGCTAAGTTACAACAGGAACAACACCTAGACAACATCATTTGTTTCAGTAGAGCATCATAAAGAGATTTTTAGACTGCTGGCAAATTGCTAAGGAACTGTCTGCTGCTACCTGTACTGCCATTAGTCTATGGCTGCATGCACACAATATACAACAATGTACAACCTATTGGTGAAGGTAGTGTACCTCTCCGGCAGTAAGGAATCAGATGCAAAATACTTAACCCTGTGTCTACTCCCTCTATGGAGGGCAATTCTTACAGTAGAGTATGTACAAAAGGCAGAAGTAATTTCATTCACTAAACTTCAGCTGCACTTCATGGAAACCAACTCACTGACTAACCAAGCTCTCTTTGAGACCTGAAACGAAAAGGATGGTCAACACTCACCAGCATTGGAGGCGCCGGAGCCAAAACCTGGCTGTTGGCTCGATTGCTGTCCAAACACAGTACTGCTTGTCACAGAGCCGAAGGCAGGAGGCGCAGGCTGAGAGCCAGATGAAAACAGTGAGTCGACAAAGATCCAAAGCTGGGAGCATTTGGCTGGCCAGGGCCCTGGCTCTGGCCAAATGCTGGTAGCTGACTGGCACCAAATGCTGGTCCAGCAGCAGGCTCTGAAGACCCAGACCCAAAGACAAATGTAGAGGATGACCCTAAAGGAAAAGAAGAGAAATTTCAGTATGTGCTGAGTTGTTTTGTTTGTTACAGAGCTTTATGTTTGCAGCCAAGTAGGTAAAACAACAAACAGCACCTCATTCATGATAGGAATCCTACCTTTTCTTGTAAGTTACATGAAAAACAGCATACTTAAAGGAGTCAGACAACGCACACCTCAAACACGGGTTGTCTAGACTCAAATTACTGTTAGCCATTCAGGCTCTAGAAGCAGGCTCCCACAAATAGCACAGGCTAATTTGTATTACTAAGATTATTTATACCACGGGTAAAGAACACTCACTCACTTATTTGTATTATTTTAAGCGTTCAAAACACAGCTCCTGATCTACTAGAATGAGGAGAACGCCAATCTTTCCTCTCATAAGCAACTGCACCCCTTCCTCATCCAAATGTTTACAATTATCAGTTTCTGGAGACCACATCAGGCTTGCAGGGACCTAACTGAGCTACCAGAATAATTCTGTCTCTCCATATAATAGCAAACAAGCTCATTCACTTAGCTGCTTTGGTTCTGCATGGCCAGCAGAAATAATGAGAAAAAAATACAGGACTGAGCTGTGACTTCAAACATACACACATCTGCTGAGCAAAAAGACCTTCTAAATAGCGCTATTAATCTAAATGCAATTTAAGCAGACGTCACGCAACATAAAAATACCAACTGCTGCAACGTAACTCGGAATGGCTGATTGTTTTTCCAGGAAGGAAAACAGAAGTTAAGACGGACTAAAAGGCATTCCAGTACTTTTATGAAGATTTGAAGATTATGAAGACCAAGAAAATGAAGGACTGGCTATCGTGCTCATTAGAAGTCACGCTTTACAAAGCAGCAGCTGCATATATCAATACTGTGTTTGTAATATACACCTGTGAAGGGTGGATAGTACAAATCTTGATGTTATTTACAACGCTTGAAGAGTTTTAGGTATGGGAGAGAAAAATTCAAGTTAAAACTAACTTTTAACCTTCAGCACTGGATGGATACTGAGAAGAGGGAAATTCATTCTCACAATGACAAGTTCCTATGCAAATGAAAGCCAGTAAAGAATTATCCAATGCACAAAATATCACCACAGCCAGTTGATCCCTAAACTGTATTTCCCAGACTGCCTCAAAACTTGACCTGAGCCCCAAGCAATAGCACTGTTTATATATTGTTGGATGTAAATATTCACTACTTTTCTCAATTTCCACGCATTTTCCCTACCTGTTCTCCAGGAAACACTCTTTCCCTGCTCCACTTTTGTGATCTAAGAGCAAAAACAAAAGCACCTGCTTAAATGTACCTGTTGAACTCGATGTGGCCGTGGCTCCAAAGGTAAAGCCAGAACTTGCTGCATTGCTACTGTTGGCTCCTGAACAGAAGACAAATGGATTAACTGCAGCACCAGTGGTGGAAGATGTGGTGGTGGGTTTGTTTTCTTGAGAGAAGCCAAATGACTGAGATGCTGTAGATTCTGCAGAATTGCCAAAAGCGGTGCTGCTCACAGTGTTGCTGGCTTGCCCAAACACAAAGGGAGTGGGAACTGGTGCAGGGTTGGAGGAAGAAGTGACGCTGCCAAACAGGCTGCTGCTGTTGGCTGAAGTGGCAGGTACGGCTGCGCTGGAGGAACTAGAGCTCAAGAAGCTGAAGGATGGCTTTGCTGCTCCTTGATCTGAGAGGGAGAACAGAACATAAAACGCTGCAAGACGGCAAACCAAGCGCAACAGAGAGACCCTGTTCCAGCCACTGTACAAGGAGAAATGCTGGACGATGTCTCAACTATTATCCAGCTACTGTGGATTACATAAAATCCAGGTTTAATACACTGATCGCTGCCATGTGCAATTAAAGGAATGGGAGAATTGTGAAGAATGATGACACCACCACAGTTCTAGGCTTTAGTAGTTACGGACACCAAGCACTGGCTATAACAACTGGAACCAGAATGAACCAGTACATCTCAGCTCCTCAAACAAAACTATTCTTCAGATGCTCTGAGAAGAACAACATGCATTACCTGCAACACTTCTGTAGTTTGCTAAATAACACAGCAAAAAAAAAACAACCCACAGTGGTACAGCTGCTTTTGTAGCCTCTCCTGAAATTACAGCCCTGTGCCTACAGCCCTAAAGCTGGCTAAGCCCATCATCCTGCAGCCTCACTCTTTTGGCTTAAGCTCACTGTAATTCAGTACTTTCAAGACCTGCTTTTGGGAGCCACAGAGAACAGCCCCCTGTTACAGAACTGTCACAAAGTACTGAGTGCAATTTTACATTTAAAGTTATCTTTTAAAGTATGCAGTTCTTCAGCTTTCCCTAAGCTTCTGCTCTCTCATTATTACACCTGACCCTGTTCTTGATTTCCCACTGCTGTTTTTCCAGAAGTTACGGACCCTTTTCATCTATGCCACTTTTAAGGGACTCTCTACTGTGCTGAAGAAGGCTCGTTAAAATCTCATTTTTACACAAGGTGTTTCATCAAATTTCCATGGTTAAATAAAACTCCAGAACTTCAACTCAATCATAAGAACCATAACCCCATGCGTTGCTTTTATTCTCTCTGTTCCTTCCCTTATAACTTCCAAAGTTAGTAGAAGTGAGTAATGAACGCTGTTCTGCAAACCATGGCTGATAAGTCATGAAATCAGAATCAGAATTCTTCCACATGGCAATTGTTACTAAAATCTTTCAGCCCGCTCTTTCAGAAGGTTAAAGATGCACAAAACTGTGTAGTACCTATTAAGCAATTTCCACACCTTCATGGCAGTAAATTGCAGCAGCACAGCTGCAAGAACACATGAATGAGACACCTCCTCACATCCCCTTTCACTATGAAAACCATCGCATGAGACCTCTGTCGCCATGCTAAAGACTGTACCACCAACTATGCTGCTAGCACAGAAACCATACAAACCATCCATGCTCATGTGGGATGCAATACAGGTTCCTTAATGTGTGACAATATGTATATATTTTTTGTCTAAACCTAGTCTTAAAACTCACTGAAATCAAAACAGGAATTCTACTAATTGTCTATACGTCAACAACTGGAACACAAATCACACTGCACAGAGTAATTAAGCTTTTTCTAAAGCTCCAGTACATGAACCCAGCAACTCCTACAGATTCTGTAACTTATGACTTCAGAGGTACCATCTGAGGGACTTAGACAACTGAAGACAAAAGATATTCTGCTTACCTGAAGTATTGGCTTGGGCCCCAAATGAAAAAGTTGGCTTTGCCTGCTCAGTTTCTTTCTCCGATGGTTTAACAAAGCTGAAGTTGAACATAGGTTTTGCTGTGCTTTCTTCTTTGGTACATTCAGGCTGCCCAACGGAAAAGACAGGTTGTGCCTTTGACTCTTCATTCTCAACTTTCTTCCCAAACAGTAACGGAGGAGCAGAACTGACAGAATCCTGTTTCTCTTCTGTCCTTCCCAAAACAAACTGCGAGGCAGGAGCCGACTCCGCGTTACCAAAAGAGAAGCCTCTCTTTGCTGCAGGAGTTTTGTCCTTTTTCTCATCTGATTTCTTAAATGCAAAAGAAGCTGATGCAACTTCATTTTCTGCCACAGTTCCAAAACCAAACCAGACATTTGCAAGTCTAAGACTGACAATCAAAAAACTGCATTTTTCTCTCCAAACTGCAATACAACTCTGACTTACTCAACTCAGTATGAACTAACACCAGTTAATTTCATGAGCACCACAGAAGTTAACTTGCAAAAGAGCAGATACAGACTCATACAGGAAAGCATTTATAGCATACAACATAGATTCAACTTGTTCATCACTGATGTTGAAACAGTGCTTGGTGACGATGAGACAGTACTGCTAGTCAGAAAACTAAAGTTGAATGGAGCCAGAGATGCAGTACTGATGGGTAGGGATATTTTTGGGAGTACCGGTTCCTCCACTTCCTAGAGTTGTAAAGTAAAATTTTTCTCTTTAAAAACATGCTACTTTCTCATCCTGCTCCGCTCTGATTCGCTACAACAGCGAATTTGGAACAAATATAACATTTAAAGTATTGTGTACTGAACCCACACAACAAAACAAAATACCTACAAAGAAAACTACAGATGAAAGAACATTTACTCTGGTAAATCCAGCCTATACCACATGTAAGGATGCAAATCATATATCAGTACGTCTTAAAAACAACAGCGTTTGTTCTTGCCTTTTAAGCTATTTGATAACCAAGACTGAATGAGTTAGGGTTTAAATGAGAACTGCCAATCTAATCACAGGCTGCACAGAAGCACCAAGATCTAAATAGAAATGAATGACTAAGCAGAGGGATAAATTGGTACTACAGACATTCAAGCGTATCCTACGACTTACAAGTGTTTCACTATTATGGTCTGAAAAGTTAATGGAACTTAGCTATTTTTATCTGCATCACTATTTTATTTGAATTACATAAACATACTCCATTGTTTATGATTTCTTTATATTGCATCAGCTAAAAGACCAACATAAAGACTGACACTAAAGATACAGTCATAGGCAGCTCAGATAACATCCAATCAGAAAAATAATCTTGAATATTTGTGGCTACAGTTTGATAAAATAGATCTTTTCCCCTTAAAACAGGAAAAAAAACCTTTCACTACAAGTTCAGTAAGTATCAGCAATCCTAAGTCATCATTAGCAGACATGCAGAACACCATTTTCTAATTCTCTTTTGGACTCCTGGCCCGTACAAGACTTAAACAGGAAAGAATAAATTCAATAAACTTTGTTTACATACTTGACACTTGTTTCAAGTATCGCTGCATTATAGAAACCATACAAACCTCCACCAAAACATTCCTACTCTTAGGATTCATTCATTTAACTGCTAGTGGGAAACTTCCTAGTACGAGGAATCTCCAGCGTAGCAGAACTACCAATTCAGAACTTCATAAGCAAGGTTCAGAGTAAGTAAATACGAGTTTGCTCTGAAATCCACAAGAAAAAATCCTAAGGCTGCATTCTTATCATTTACTATGAGGCAATAAAACTGATATACTTCAGTCATCTCAAAGACAACAATCAATGCAAGAGTCACCTACCTGTTCTTGTCCAGACTTTGACACGTAGTGCACTCCTCTTACCCTTCTCATCTTGCCAACACCACTTACTCCTGAAGACAGACCATTGGATGCAGGAGTACTGAATTTGGGGTAGGTCGAATTGCTAGCACTGAATAACAACACATGGGATGGGGTTTAAAAAAAAAAAAAAAAAAGGAAAGAAAAATAAGAAAAAATTGTCAATTTCTTTTTGAGCTATTGTAGCCATCATTAGTCCTTGAAATGAAACCTCTTCATCAGAATCAGAAGAAACAGTTAAGCTGCTTCAAAAGTTCCTAAATGCCGGTAAATACAATTACTGCTATATAGAAAATCAAGTTTTAAAAAAGAACAGGAAGGAAAATGACATACATAAAGTTGCAACATCCATATGGAAATAATGACTAAGCCAGAAGACCTGAAATAGAACAGCTGATTCATATCGATAATTTCTAATGTTTCTTTTAATTAGCCCAGACGTGGACTGGTTCTCCAGTTCTGTGATAAACATTAACTCTACAAGGATATAAAAAGAACAACTCATGAAAATACACAAAAAGTGCACATATGCACATAAGGGAAACACCGCCAACAGCAGAGCAAGCCTTTAAGATGGCAAGAAGTTTGAGAAGCAGCTCAGGCTTTTATGTGGCCATCAGCAGGAACAGCAGAGGTGTTTGGCTATGCCAACATTCCAGAAGTCTTTTCAGACACGAACACAGATCCCTTTTGTAATGCATACAAAGGCATTTCTCTGTTTATTATGAAAGCCTAGATCAAAACCAGAAAGATTTCCCAATGCAAGTGGTTAAGAGAAGAAAACGTACCCCAAACCAGAAGTGAAATAAGAAATAACATCTGAAGTACTGTGGCAACAAAATGAAATATCCCTGGGAAAAAAAAATAAATCATTATATCAATGCTTATCCCATCAGTTGTTAAAGTAATCTATTAGTTGACATTGGAAGATACCAGGTCCAGTTTCTGGAAGACTGAGGAAAAGAATCAGTCTAAACTTGTCAGACACTTGAAAGCAGCTTGATTAGCACTGTAACTATTGAGGGGAAGCCAGATCCCTAAGGCCATAAAGCTCAGGCTTTTCTCTAAACCAAACTGTCAGTCAATCAGAATTCTGAAAAAAGTCTTATGTCAAAATAGATATTTGTACAGACAACTATAGCCTGCATATAATAGTCTGTTTCCCTCTTTCTCTTAACACGTATCAGCTTCAAGGGGCAAAGACATTTGTCAGGCTTCAAGTAAATCCATCCCACAACCAGGCAAGTTTAAAGAACAAATAGCCCTTTGTAAGTTGAAAATAGTTTAACCAGTATGCCAGCTTATCTACTCTATGGACAAAAAGTAAGACACTGCAACATTGCAATAGTGCAATAAACATTGCGTACAAAATAAAATGCAGTATGTATTCTGAATCTCTACATGGAGGAGTAGAATGGATTTCAACAAAAGACGATTCAGAGCTGTTTGGAATGAAACCACAAGTCAAAGTGAACGCCTCTTTTCATTAAGACCAAAACCTTAAAGCCAACCTCTCACACCCCTGACAAGGCAGCTGCTGTGAAGTCATACTTTTAAATGCTAAATCAAAGCGTTGAGGTGTTGTTTTGTTGGTTGTTTTGTTTTGTTTTTTATTATGAGCCAAAGAATGCCCCAGGCCACACTGGAATTGCTTGGCAGATGAACAGAGCCCTGTTACTGTTGTTTGAAGAGAAAAATCCACACCCTAAAAGGTAACCTTAGAGTGCAAAGTGCCTTCAGTCAAGCTTTACAGAACAAACTATCAGTCCAGAAAGGAAAGCTATTGACGTTATCTGGAGAACTCATCCTACCTACCTAAACCAAGTAAGCAGTATAGCACAGATCAATCTCCTCTGGACAATTACAACTGTTAACTCCCTGAGAACTTCGTTTTAGGAACAAGCTGGCACTTGGCCTCAAAAGGTTCTGTAAAGCTCCGGGTTCTCATCCTAACTAAAACTAATAGGTCTTACTCCAGAGAATATCAAGATGGATAAATGGTTCCATTGCCAATAAGTAAACTGATAAACTACAGAATATCTGCCAAAGTGAAATTTCTTACACTGTAGACTTCATTGAAGTGAAAACTAAACTTTCTTTACTTCCTAAAGAAAAAAAGGCCTCCAATAGCAAATACTCTTTCTGCAGATACAGCATCGTAATTATAATGCTACAGTGCAACGGAAAACACAGCAATGACAGCAGGGTAGCTAAGTTCTAGGCTACAGAAAGTGAAGATAATCCCAAATGCAGCAGCCATGGATGTAGAAACAAAGTAAAAAAGCTGCTTGCCCTTGGAAGGCCTCAGGCAGGCAGGGATCTCCAGCAAGATACCCTCACCTCCACTGCCAACCCTTAAATAAGGTCTGGCTCCACACTCCTTCTGGTCACTGAGGTGCACTGCAGGTACCTGAGCTCACCTGGGTTGGCCCTGCCTCCCCCATCAGGTGCTCAATCACTGCTTCAGGCTGTGACTTAGCATTTCCACTACAATGACATACCTTGTTTCCAATCTTCCTATCCTACTAAGGATACAGACATGGGAAAGAAATCATTTCTGATACATCACTGATAATCTAATTTTCTTCTTGTTTATCTTCCTTCCAATCTTAAAAACAAATTTTTTTTCAAACTTATATTGATCTTCAAATGTGATTTAGACTTTACAGCTCTCAAAATACAGAATTCTTGTTCCCATTACTGAGAACTGTTACTGCGTTTTCTAAGAGACATACAGGCAGAACATAGTGACAAAGGAGACAGTTTTCTTCATACAAGTTAGTCTTTGTCATGGTTTTGTAATTTTGTAATTTTGCTATCAGTATTCCACATCATAACATCATGTCAAGTATGGATACTTCTGTTGAATGTGCAGTCCACAGAAGAAGACTACATATCCCAGAGAACAACAGGAGTAACAATAAGTCACGGGACCAGGACTCTATATAATCTCGTTCCCAGGCTGGAGTGCCCTCCTTCTTCTCTCGAACTTCTCGGAGAGTGGGAAGCGTTCCAGCCGTGTCGCCTAGAGTTCACAGTAGGCCTCTCGGTTTTCGGAGACTCTCTCTCTCTGTTTCGTTCGATTTTGTTAGCCTTAATTATATTATATTGTGTTATCTTGTATTTCGATATCATATTTAGTAAAATAAGTTTTTCCTCCTTAGATTGTCGCTGTTTTATCCCACTCCCCTTTTCCCCCTCCTTTCCGGACCCCGGGGGGGGGCGTGGGGTGGCTTCCCCTGTCACGGGCATAGGTAAATCTAAGTAACCCGTGACAGATTTTTTGGTGGAGGATGCGGGCATAGAGCTTTTTAGCTTTTAGAACGACTCTCTCTTTGCTCTTAAAGAGCTTCGTTACGGGAGTGTTGGGAGTGTTATCTTTCCGTAGCTGCTCACAGAGAACGTGACCTTGAAATACCAGACAAATTGTCAACATTAAGGGCCGCTGAACTATGGAAGGACATTGCTTCCCGAACAAAGAATATGGTTGTAAAGGTGCGTCATGTGGATGCACATGTGCCCAAAAGTCGGGCTACTGAAGAACAACAAAACAACCATCAGGTAGATAAAGCTGCCAAAATTGAGGTGGCTCAAATTGACTTGGACTGGCAGAATAAGGGTGAATTATTTCTAGCTCGATGGGCTCATGAGACCTCAGGTCATCAAGGAAGAGACGCGACATATAAGTGGGCCAGAGACCGAGGGGTGGACTTAACCATGGATGCTATTGCGCAGATTATTCATGATTGTGAAACATGTGCCATAATTAAACAAGCCAGAAGGATGAAACCTCTCTGGGAGGAAGGGCGATGGCAAAAGTATAAATATGGGGAGGCGTGGCAGGTTGATTATATCACCTTGCCACGATCTCGCAGTGGTAAGTGTTATGTACTCACTATGGTAGAGGCAACCACTGGGTGGCTTGAAACATACGCAGTACCCCATGCTACTGTTTGAAACACCATATTAGGTCTTGAGAAACAAGTCCTGTGGCGACATGGCACCCCAGAAAGAATTGAATCTGATAATGGGACACATTTCAAAAATTCTCTTATAAATACTTGGGCCAAAGATCATGGCATTGAGTGGATTTATCATATTCCCTACCATGCACCAGCTTCTGGTAAAATTGAACGATATAATGGGTTGTTGAAAACTATGTTGAAAGCAATGGGTGGTGGAACATTTAAGCACTGGGAGAAGAATCTGGCAGAAGCCACTTGGTTGGTCAATACTAGAGGATCTGTCAATCGTGATGGTCCTAGTCAATCTAGCCCCCTACACACTGTAGAAGGAGATAAGGTCCCTGTTATACATGTAAAGAACATGTTGGGAAAAGCTGTTTGGGTCCTTCCAGCTTCTGGAAAGGGCAAACCTATCCGTGGAACTGTCTTTGCCCAGGGACCTGGGTGCACTTGGTGGGTAATGCAGAAGGATGGGGATGTTCAATGTGTGCCACAAGGGAATTTGATGCTGGGGGAATGCAGTCAATAATTTTATGTATCTATATATATATATATATGTTTGCATGTGTAGTGTATTTTAGTTATTATAGTTGTACATTTAGTTATGTTACATGCAATTCTACTATTTAGCTATCACAATTTTACATACGTGTATATATATGTATATATATGTATATATTAACCATGATGTAATAATGTAGAATAAGGGGTGGAATGTCATGGTTTTGTAATTTTGTAATTTTGCTATCAGTATTCCACATCATAACATCATGTCAAGTATGGATACTTCTGTTGAATGTGCAGTCCACAGAAGAAGACTACATATCCCAGAGAACAACAGGAGTAACAATAAGTCACGGGACCAGGACTCTATATAATCTCGTTCCCAGGCTGGAGTGCCCTCCTTCTTCTCTCGAACTTCTCGGAGAGTGGGAAGCGTTCCAGCCGTGTCGCCTAGAGTTCACAGTAGGCCTCTCGGTTTTCGGAGACTCTCTCTCTCTGTTTCGTTCGATTTTGTTAGCCTTAATTATATTATATTGTGTTATCTTGTATTTCGATATCATATTTAGTAAAATAAGTTTTTCCTCCTTAGATTGTCACTGTTTTATCCCACTCCCCTTTTCCCCCTCCTTTCCGGACCCCGGGGGGGGGCGTGGGGTGGCTTCCCCTGTCACGGGCATAGGTAAATCTAAGTAACCCGTGACAGTCTTAAATTAATAGATCTGTCATACCTTTCAGATGGTTCTACACGCTGTTCTAAAGGCAAACTCTTCTCTTTCATTTCCTGCAAATTATTTCAAGATTTAGCTGAAGATATATACTATATGCAAAGTAAAGACAATGACTCGTATTTTTTTTTGTATTTTTGTTTGCTAGCTTTTTAATTTATACCACTAAATACACCTCTAGCTAATAAATCTCGTTGCCTAATTCAGTATTCTAGGTACAGCTCAGCTACATTTGGGGGCTAAAACAAGTACTGCTGCTTCTCTTTGCATCGAGGATGAACTGACAGAACAGTTAACCACATCTGTCAAACTCTCTACCAAAGAACATAATTAAACAAAACATAACGATAATAGTATTGCATGGTAGGGAATCAAATCAAGTTGTTAATAAAGCTAGTGCTAGTTTACCGACCCTTAAAAAGGGCTTCAGTTATATCATTTATCAAAGAAGAAAACAGAACAGTACAACCTTCCCTCCCCAAAAAAACCCAAGCAGTTCCAGCTATGCTCTTTTTTAGAACTCTTCTAAAGAAAGATTATGCTGGCTAAATGATACAGAGATTGAGAGGTTTCAAAGCAGTAATTAATCAGAAATGACCGTCCACTTTCATCTCTTCCCTATAAGGTCCACAGATTTAACACCGGGCCATTTTTACACTCAGACCAATACTGGGAATGCGGTGGTTTTTCAGAAAGAAAAACATAAAGAAAACTTTGTGTACAGGAGGATACAAAAGGAAAATGTCGCTTCTGTCTTTTAATATTCTTTCACTGAAAACAACCTGATCCTACAGTACATCATTACACTGTGAAACAACCACAAGCCACTTAATCATTCCAAAAATGTAATTTAATCCAGAAAAACTCAACCTATTTCTCAGTAGTTCCCACAGTTTTAATGCATATCCCAAATGTACTAGCAGTACACTCTGCAAAGAAAGAACATCTCGGTATAGGAATTGGTCAGAAACATTCCAGGCAGGTAAGGGCTGCAAAATTTACTTACTTTGTGCTTTGTATCTACTCTCTGGTGAATTTTGCTAGAATCAGCAGATGGAGTCAGAGATGGCTTGACATAACGGGCCAGAACTCCTGACAGAGAGATTGCCTTTGGTGTCACCACTCTTTGAACAGGTGGATGCTGAGATTCCATCTTAGAAAGGGAAGCGGTAATCAATTTATTCTTTCATGCACCAAAACTAACTGCAGTATTTATGGATGAAAACATTTACAGAACTATAAACATCCTATTAGTATTGGAACTCAACTCTAAATGCATTCAACTCACAGAGGGAAATCACCAGAAAACCAGAGATCAAGTCCAGAAAGCTACACAGAAGCTACATAGAAGTAGCCAAAGCTTGACTAAATCTCATTTCAAACTTTGGCACTTAGTTTCATAGACAAAACAATTCACACTACCATAACCAAAATAACTCATGTTCCTACAATACTCCCCTCTTTTCCTCTGCCTACACTGTGATAGTTTTTACTAGCTTAACCCATTGATTTATCATTCAAAGCATTAAGCAACTGATAGGGCCTTCTGAGCTACATACTACATAGATTTTCCTCCTACAGAGCCAAACAAACAGTAGAGCAAAAAGTAAAAAATGTTGTCAAATAATATTAAATTAATCTCATTCACTAATATGTCATCTAACATTTTAGATTTGTACTAGATAGATTTAAAGTACTTTAACTTCCCTGTTCAAAGTATTGCCCAGTTAGCTGTTCAGTACACCAAGAGCTATTCTGTCTGGTGCAGATCCTTGAAATAAGTGAAATGCCACATACATCACTGCTACCCACTGCAAAAGTTTTGCCTGAGCGTACAAGAGCTCTGTCAACCACACGCTCACTTCAGCAGGAAAACGGAGAGCCATGTCCTTCACAAATAATTGTTTTCATCACGGGCCACCCTTCTCCTGCCAATTATGAATCCTAGTATTGTGAACAGACAGTCTATCTCCTTTTACCCAGTGACAGCTGTGTGCAACATTCGTTTACTGCCTGACAACTTCAAGCTCCCTGTTGCAAATTTGGCAGATCTTTCTTAATGCCTTATCACAGGTGTGGTTCTACAATTTGACTGAGAATTCACACCAGATTTGCTTGCAGTTAATTGGGTAACAAGCTGTACTTTATTTTCAATAATCTTGCAATTTAGCACACGGCAAAAAGAAGGTGCAGGAAGTCTCAGATGTTTGGAAACTCTGAAGTGATTGTAAACTTAATTTTACACCGATCAAGGGATTGTATAAAGGACAGAAATTAACAGTTTTCTTTCTCGTTATCTGGATGGTGATAGTAAACAGAAGTATTCTTTTTCTGTGCTTGAATCAACACAGAAGCCTGCACAAAATCTGTATGACCACTCAATCATTACTTTGCTATCTGTGATAATTTCTTTAAGATCAAGCTTTCCTAAATAGGAATTTTAACACACAGTTTCACTCCAAGATGCAGAACAAGACAAAACCACTTTATGCACTCTAGGAAAGTTGTTTCTTCATTTGACATATCAAGACACCACCACACAAAGATCACATAAATGTTTAACCTGAGTAATCTTCACAGCTCCTCATTTAGTGCAGGCAGAATGGCACTTTTTAGCTACACAACCCAGACATGAATTTATAACTGTAATGCTAACATTAACTTGTACTCATGCATACATTGCCACCGAGGTTTGTGAAATTTCTTGTGATAGCACTGAAGCAAAGACAATTTCTCAGCTTAAGACGTTCCTGGTTCTTACCTGTTTTCGTGGGGAATGGAAACCCGTGATACACAGCACGCTTCTGTCCACAGGCTAAGGGAAAAAAAGAAAGCCCAAATATTAGAGTTGTTTTTTTTTCCCTGAGAGAGGGTTTCATGCAATAGGTTTGGTGGTCAACTTACAGAAGACAGTGGACTGGTAACAGAAGATGGAATTCTTTTAGCATCCTGTGGAAAAAATAATGCAATAAATTAAACAGGGCTCAACATAGGGAAGACTTTCATTCTTTACTGGCACATCTACTAAGTTTTACTAATATATTAAAAGGAGTGCTGCTTACTGCCAGAGGACTTGACATCTTCTCTAGTGACTGCAGGATGCGCCGTGCTGTGGAACTCGTCACACCATAGGATTGCACGTTTGCTTGTTTAGCTTTCATTTGCCTTACTGGTGTCTGAAAAAACAACATTGTAATTGTCATGCTGTTCAATTCTGAGTTAAACACACGTGTATTTTATGGCCCCAGGCTACACGAACAATATAACCAATATTCTCCGATGACAGAGAAAAACGCATTTGCTGGGAGCTCAAGACAATGAAAAAACATTCTGAGTTATAGCAGTTTAACTGGGTCTCCAATACATCTTGCACACGGGATAAAACAAAAACAAGAAGCCCATATGTGTAGAAAGTAAAGATGGAAGATGTTATGACTGCCGGTGTCTCTGAAGCAGTAATTAGGAAAACTGAACTGAAGCAAAGGCTTGTGATCCAGACAGCGCTTTCACTAACAACACAGACCTCAGGAGTTTCATGATGGTACAATACCATCTTTAAATCAGTGTATATAACCACAACCAGGAGTTTTTAGTTCTACTTCTCTCTTGCCTGCATCCAGACATCTTAGGGAGACCTCCAAGGAAGAGACTCGACAGCCTCTGAATAGCCTGTATCAATGTTCCATCACCTGCACAGCACAGAAGTGCTTCCTGGTATCTACATGGAACCTCCAGTGTTCCAGTTTGTGCCCAATGACTCCTGTCCCAGCACTAGGCAACACTGAAAAGAGACCAGTGCTTCACCCTTTTGGCATCCACTCGTCAAGGATTTACAGACACTGATGAGATCTCCCTAAACAGGCCCGGCTCTCTCAGCCTCTTCCCACAAGAGAGGTGTTCCAAACCCCTCATCACCTTGGTGGCCTTCTGGACTCTCCTCAGTATGTTGCTGTAATCCACAGCATACAGGAATAAGTAAGCTACTGTCTCCTTTTAAAGCCTAATATTTTGGTTCCTATTTTCAGTATAACCTACAGTTACACTGCAAAAAGTTTAAATAACTGATCATAGAGGGCTCCCAGCTTTCAGGAAGTTTTAAAAACAAGTTTTCAAGGTTTCCCATACATCAGAAACTTGCACTCTAGCTATTAAGAGTTGTCAGCATTCATTTACAGCTTCATTTCAGAACACCAAGAACTCTTATGGGCAAATAACTCTCTTCAAGAACAGTGCGAAACATTAAAAGAAAAAAGAATGCTACTGTTCACCTCGAGATTGGCATTTAGTCCTGCATGCTCCTCTCAGTATTAGAACAAAGGATCTGTAATGCTAATTCTAGATACAGTAAAGAGCAAACAGCCTCATACAATTTATTCATAGCATGAGCACAGATACGATTGTGTAATTTCTACAGATAAATATCAGACAGGTCTGACCACTGCAGCTTTTGCTACTATAAGCACAAGTTTTCAGTGTTGTGCTGTCATTGTTCTAATTGCATGACGTTATTTTAACGTGATACAGTTAGAGGTATACAACAGCACTCAAATGGAATATTTTTAAAGACTTAACAGAGGAAATCCCAAGTACAAACATCTAGCTTTAACAGTCATTCTCCTTCATTCCAACAAATACTTACATAATAACCATTAAAATAATTTGAATAACAATTGCCATTTAAACTTCTACTCTTGTAGGCAAAGAGGGAAGAATAGGAGCTGTTGCCACATTCTTGGCTCCCCTCTCAAAGCTACAGTGCTACTTTAATATTTCAACCACAATTTCTTACCACACTGTTTTTCTCTTACCTGATAAGGAGCAGCTCGCACTTTTGTCTGCCTTGCAGCTGCAGCCCTTCCACCATAAGTGGTCTTTCCAGGGTAAAATGGAGAGTCTCCAAGCTGGCTTGTCTTAAAGACAGAAGTGTTTCCAAGCGTCTATAGAAATATAGCATGGTAACTGATCAGTAAAATGGGTATGCATTTCAAATGATTAAAACAAATACTGTGCAGTACTTACAGGAGAGAGAGCTCCAAAAGCAGATAAATTGAATGCAGGTTTCTTTGAACTAGACGCAGAATGTTGGGTGAGGGAATGAGATCTTTCAGCTTCTGCGGACCAGAGCAGTGGTGCTGAATTATTTTTTGAAAGTGCGGTATCTGCCAAAAAGACAAACACTGGATATAAAAGCCTCGAGGACAAAAAGAACTCCCGTTATTAAGGATCACACTGACCTAAGCTCTTTAATACAAAAATCATTCCTTAGTGAACTCGGCATAAAACACGGCAGCACTGACAGCTGAAGCCTTCTTTCAAGAAAGGCCAGAAAAGCAGCTCAAAACTTGCACAGTCAGAATAGTTCCTTTATCTGCTCTTTGTGAAACACAAGAAAACAACCTGCATTGCCATTTGTCACCTGTAGTTACTCACTAGCTGTCTGTTGGACAGTAGCTCTTCCTTCTAAGCAATAAACCTAGTTGTTGAGCTAAAGCAATTCACTTTCACTTGCTACCATCCCAGTTCAATATTTACATACAACTAGCTGAGAGTGGGTAAATCAGAACTGATTTTTTTTGTAATACCAAGGTCTCATAATGCACTTCTGAACACAGTTACATTAAAACGTTGACTGAAACAAATACTTCTAAAACACTAAAAATAAAATGCAATTCTCACTTCCAAAGTTGACATTCACTTATTTACTAAGTTGATGAGGAATATGAATGGATGCAAAGTATTTAACATGATGTAAAAATTACACTAAAGCCTAAAAAAAATATGAAAATTACCTTTCTCAGATGCTCTACAGGAGAAGCCACTAGTTGTTGCGATGTTATCATCATCGTGCTGAGAGGTAGAATCTTTTATTTCTTTTACTAGAGACAGTCCAGGATTGCCAATGCCAAGTGAAGAAGATGTAGAGGGCTGACAGGGTGGCACAGTGGAATCTGACACGTTACAGTTCAAATGGCCCCGATGAAGAGAGGGCCTCGTTAATACAGATGAACAGTTCAATGCTGATCTACTCGTGGATGGTTCTAAATACAAACAGGGAGACGATTAGCTTTCCTATAGACGAGCTCATAGAAGCCAAAATCTGTTTTCTATCAACAGTCAAGCTATTGCCAAGATCTAAGCACAAAAATAGAGAAGCCAAATTTAACTTCTTCCTCATCCAGATAGAGTTTCAACTGTGTGACTATAACAGCAACACTACTTGCAATTCTGAGTATTAATATCACATTAAGAAGAAGTTAATTACGGGGCTTTACAACACCGGGCCCTGACTTCATGCTCAAGTACTTCAACACTGGATCTTTAACTAAATCAAACATACAGACTCCTTCCTCTTGCATGAAAAGCTTGCAATAAACTTTCCAAAATTTGAGACCATGCAGCAAATTGCAGACAACACTGCCGTTTACATAATCTCAGTACATTAGTTTGAATACAACATGAAAATGAATGTTTGCAGTACTTTTTATTTTTCCTTCCCAAACAAATCTACAAATCAGGTCATGCCACATGTAAACATTATCTCCTATCCATAAACTTTGGAGATTTTAAGTCAAGAAACAAGTAAGCATGTTTTCCTCTGGAACCAAAGGGTCAACAAACACTGCCAGTGGCATGGAGGGGGTGGCCTCACAGCTCCAAGTTGCTGAATGAACAGGACTACTAATAAATATCTTGCCTGATGAAAGTTCACTCTCTCAGGAATCCTGAAAATTCAAAAGATTCTGAGCCGCTCTCCCCTTGATACTTGCACTGAAGCTTAAACTAGCTAGTTCAATCCTCATTACCACTGCTGTAGCACTAATCAGTTCTCTGAAACATTAGCAGATTATGAGGACAGTATTGCTTGACAGTTTATTGGCCAAGCAAGGAATACATGCTGTAGCACGTAGGTATCTCAGAGCTGAAGAAATACATATTTCTAAAATTGCAGTAATAACTAATCTTAAACAAAAAACTGAAATATAGCAAGTAACATACACAGACAGCAACATAAGCTAGCAGAGGTCCCACACGGTCCACCTGCTTCCGATATTCTGGACTTAATAAGTTTGCTGTGCAGCTGTTCTTACTAAAAGGTCCTTTCACACAGTCCTGTAGAAAAGCCAACACACGCTCCTCAGCCATGAAGACATTATCTATTCCTTTATTCATACTTATTTCCTCAGGTCCTGTTTGTCGCCTGGGAGAAGAGGCCAAACCCCTCCTCATCACAACCTCCCTTCAGGAAGTTGTAGAGTGCAATGAGGTCTCCCCTGAACCTCCTCTTCTCCAGGCTAAACAATCCCAGCTCCCTGAGCTGCTCCACATAAAACTTGTGCTCCAGACCCCTCACCAGTTTTGTTGCCCTTCTCTGGATGTGTTCCAGGGCCTTGATGTCTTTCTTGTAGCGAGGAGCCCAAAACTGAACACAGTATCAAGATGTGGCCTCACCAGTGCTGAGTACCATTGTTTACAATTACATGGCATTGGAGGCAAAGATACTTCCTCATTGTTTTTGACTCTGACAACAGAAGCAACCGACTTTCCACATTATCTACGATTACCTTTACATGCTCAGACTAAACTACTTTCCTTATTAAAAGATAAGTTCCCCCAACAGCTATCAAAGAGGAACCCAACTGAAAGCACACGCAAATTCACACAGCACGACTACAGAACCAGTGGGAGGAACCTGATTTAAAACAAAGATGAATTTTTAACATAGTACAGAGGCTGCAAGTCTCTGCCAAGAGTCCAAATATCTTTTCAAAGACAACAGCCTAGATACTAACACATATCTTAATTTTACTGAATATTCTAAAAATAATGTAATATATCACATGCATGAGTTCCCCAGCTCGCTATTAAGCTAACAAGGAGCTTTACTAAATCGATCAAAGTCCAAAAAGTAATAAACAAATAAAAAAATAAATAAAATTTTAAAAATCAAGACATGAGAAGAAATGTTTCCTCTGCCATTCTGGAATCTACTTTTTGTTTTCAGGACTTCAAAACAAATTAATGTTTTTAACTGCCTAAGGCAGTTAGACAAAGTCTAACAGGTCTTCTAAAAAATAAAACAGAAAATACAATTTAGCACACTTGTGAGTATTTTCAACGTTTCCTCCCTGACTAATAGAGTACATGAAGTCAACGGACGGCTTCCAAGAGTTGTAAGTTCTGTGCTTTACAACTCTATTTACAGTTTAAAGCTAAGAGACAGTTTCACAAACTGTTGTTTTGAGGTTTGGGTGGTTTTTTTGTTAACTTGCGGAGGAGGGGCTGATTTTAATTACATCAAAAACCCTCTTAGCAAATTCCTTTGGTTATTTAGATTTGAAACCAGAAATCTGTGAGGAAATAGAGATAACCAGAACACTACATGATTTTTCACATACCTTCCAGGTTAATTCCTGCTGGTTCAGGCGTGACTCTCCCATCAGTCATTATGGTATCTTCATCTCCACAATCGTGATGATAATTTACTGGATTCTCTTCCTGGTTTGTAGATTCATTTGTATCTGCACATTCATCTTCACTTTTATTAAAATACTTCTGTAGCCATCCTGGTACAATGTTTTTCACCGACTCCGTCATTCTGCTAATGATTCCCTGCTTGAAAGAAGAAATGCTTCTTTAATTACAGAAACAGACAACAGCATATGCTGGGATACAATCTTCCACAAACCTCAAAGACAAGAGTAAGATGCAAGAGTTTGATCCTAAGTGTAGGATTGCTATGCTTCTGGGATGCCTAAAATTTCCCTAATATTAATTTCTGACTAACTATTAATATTCAAAGTTCCGAAGCTTCCATCAGAGTCAATTCACAAGGCCACCAGGAAACTATTTCTACATAACTCCTCATCTACATACTTGTTTCACAACTCTTCCTCCACACACTCCATTGGAAACCACCTAAAACAGAAGCTCAGCAGTTATCTGCAGTGATAGTGAGGATCATTGTATCTGCTATCATTCCCTGAAAACTTTAGCATCCCTTTCTGTCAAATCTCAACCACAGGCAGACAATCACTTGCAGCACTCCTTCTCGCACTGCTGACAACCATGGAGCTGCTTGGCTCCTTACACTACAAGCAAACATGAAGGCTGACTCAGCAACTCCAACACTGAAAACCAAGAAGTGACACAAGCAATTCAGCAAAAAAAATCTGTTGCTAACGGGCACATCCAGGTTTTGGCTGGTTCTGTACCAACAGGCCTGCTCTACCACTTTTCTGGGTTTGGGAAATAGAATTCCCCAGCTGAACTTGTTATTTGGGTGTAGAAAATTGATAATATACTTTGAACGTGCTGAAGCTAGCTACAGTCTAACAAAATTCTGAGATAACAACCATGCACACACATAACAACAACAACAAAAAACCCAAATAACCAAAATAAAACCCTGTATCATTGAAGTATTCCACAGAAGACAGTGCAAAAACCGAGATACAAGAATTATAAACACCGATACATCCTTGAATCCAGAGCTGAGAGGGAGGTAAGAGAAGAGGAAAAAGTAGAAAACAAAAAGCCTTTTCGCAGGAAGAAAGTCATCCTAATTCACAATTAGACATTTTTCCTAATGATCTGTAATTCTATTGTTTATTTGCACAAGGACAGAATAAATACCCGTGGACAGTTTGAACCACACAGGATACCATGGAATGAACACATCCATCACAATTACTACCTTAAAATGCACACGACTACGAAATGCTCAGAATGATGCTATTCTCTTATATGCTAAGCCTCAGCTTCCCTGCAGAAACCACAAATGCAGATGATGCCAGAGTTCACAAGCAGTTCAACGCAAGGTGTCAGCAGAGCGGCTCCTTCTAATCCCCCAGCCCCTTATTTACACCCTTTTCCCTGACACACTTCACTTTTTACCAGGGCTACCAATGAAAGAGCATTGGGACAAATCAGACGGGATAATATTTGCAAAAAAGAGCAAATGCAAACAGCACAAACAGCACCCAGGGCTGCGTTCCTTCACAAAAGGCACTGCTTCATGTAGTCAGTAGAAACTGACTCAACAACTTGAGTTCAAGAAAGAGAAGAACTGGGTCCTGCAGAGGCAGGGCAATGAGCAGGTTTACCCGCTTCCCTTCATGGCATCTTACTGAGGAGAGGGTGCACAACCACCAGAGGCCGTTGTCAAATACTCTGTTATCTTCTAGAACTCCCTTGCTGAACAGATGTGAGGGACCTGCCACCTCAACGGCATCCTCTAAACGACTGGAATACTTGATGGTGAACACACACATTTTGTTGTTGGTTGAGTCTCCACCCACAGAGCAAGGCTCCAACTCAGGACAACACTGGATCCAAGAATGTGGTGGAAAATCTCTTTCACCTTTGTTTCGTCTATTCTTTCACTGTTTCTCCCCTCGATCTCTTTCCATTTGTTTCCATCACCTCCAGGGATAATGACTCCACCACCTTCATGGACAGCCTGTTCCAATGCCTCATCACTATTTTAGAGGAGAAATTTTTCTTAATATCCAACCTGAACTTCCCCAGGTGCAACTTAAGACCATTACCTCTCATTCTATCACTAGTTACCTGGGAGAAGAGCCCAACTCCCACCTGGCTACAACGTCCACTCAGGTCACTGTAGAGAGAAATGAGGTCTCTCCTGAGTAGCCTTCTCCAGACAGAACAATACCCAAGTTCCCACAGACATTCCCCATAAGACCTGTGCTCCAAATCCTTCACAGCTTTGTTGCCCTTCTCCGGATGTGCTCCAGGGCCTCAACATCTCTCTTGTAGTGAGGGGCCCAAAGCCAAACACAGTATTTGAGGTGCGGCCTCATCAGAGAGATGATCACTCCCCTACTCCTGCTGGCAACGCTAGTTCTGATACAAGCTGGGATGCCATTTGCCTTCTTGGCCACCTGGAGACACTGCTGGCTCACATTCAGCCAGCTGTTGACTAGCACTTCCAGATCATTTTCTTCCTTACAGCTTGCCAGCCATACTGCCCCAAGCCTGTAGCACTGCATGGGGCTGTTGTGAGCAAAATTGGTCTCAATGAACCTCATACAACTGGCCTGAGCCCATCAATCCACGTGGTGACCAATGCATATGGTGAAGTAAATCAAATACAAGTAAAACGCTACCTGTGTTTATTTCACTTACAACTTCCAAGCTGATTTCATTACAAAAAAAATACATAATGAATCTTACAATTCCTGGAATATACTGGGCAATGCATGCAAAGCAGAAAAAAGGAAACAACCCAAGAAACAGACGTGCTTCATTTTATAACAAGACTTACTTGTGAAATGCTCACCCCTCACCTCTTCACACCACAGTTACTTACCAGGCCCTCCCTCGTCACCTGAACTCACTAGACATACGCCCAATGTGTTGCCGCACAAAAACTCTTCTGGTGCCAGCCCTGTGCTCAGAGGAAGGGCAGCTCTGTAGTTCCTCATTGCTACTGGCCTGGGAGGCTCTGAAACGTGATACGGTGACAGGGAGAATCCAAACCGTGAGTAGCAGCAATTTGGTCAGTGAATACGTTTTGGTCCTTCAGCAGATTCAGAATTAACTCACTGATTTCAGCAGTTTGAAAGCTGCTCTCAGTTCCAGCAGTTGTCTGCTGATGTTAAATGCACTCACACGCTAAGCTCATCTGAAAACAGCAGCGGCAGGAAAGCAGAACAAAACACAGAACGTGGAGAAGAGATCCAATAGCTTATGAACAGGTATTTACAACAGCTCCTCGAACATGGTACCCCCCAAGCACCTGCAGCACTGCTGGGTATGTCTCCACCAACACATACATGCACCACCACAGCAACAGTAACTACAGCTGCAGCTCAGAGGCTCGCTGCCTTGGGATGCGACTCCAAACAAATGATGTGCTGTAGGCACCCAAGAGTAAGCAAGCAGGTGGCCTAATTTACTACTTTGAAACACCATTTTCTGAAATGGTTGATATAAAGAAATAAAAGCCAATAGCCAACAGAACTCAGGCTCCTTCCATCCCCCACATTACCCGGTGCCAGCTCTGGCGCAGCAGGCTGCTCTCCTTACTAGCTGAATTTGTTAATCTGGCAAAAAGCGCATGTTTCTCTGCTGGACTAATGAGTTCAGCTGGCGCAGTGCAACGAAAATGGCTCAGGAGAAAGAGAAATATCGGGCAGCAGGACAAGATAAAGAAGCAGCAAGACCTTCCTTTGAGCAAATATCCACAGATACACAACCATGAACAGCCGTACCAGGCCTGCTTCAAACCAACTCAGCCAGAATTTCACCTTCAGCTTGCAACAGCTCACTATTTAGTTACAGTGGTGATAATGCAAAAGCAAGGACAGAAATGGAAATGTGACATGGTTGTCTCCTGCAGCAGCACAGATGCAGAATGGCTCCGAACTCGCCGTGCTCTTTTTCTTTAGGGAGTGGTTTAAATCTGGATGTAGGACAGCAGAGTTTGATATTTCATTTAGAAAACAGACAATAAAACTTATGACTTAATAAGAACAATATTTCATAGTTTCATAGTTTCGTGCGGGTTGGAAGGGACCTTAGAGATCATCGAGTCCAGCCCCCGGAATTCGAGCCTCTGTGTAGCAGAGCGGCACTTCTACCACTTGCGCCACAGGGGGGATTCGAACTCCGGGCCCCAGTGTTGCAAGGCGGCATCTTTAACCACTGCGCCACCGGGGCACACATATGTAACAATATGTTACAGGAATGTCATCAATTATACGACAGTGGAAAAAAACAACTATTTAAGGCAACCGGACTAGTACAACTTTACTTCCAAAGACCACGAAGAAGGGTTTACACTTTCAGATGCCAGTACTTCCTTCTTATAGTGATAAACGAGCCTTTCTTAGTCCAGCTCTAGAATGAACACCCAGGGACACTGGTGCTGTTCTGCATTCTGGCACTGCCTGCAGATTTCCAGCAGGAAGACGACAGCCCATCATCATCACTTCCATCCAAGTGCAAAAAGCCAGTGTATGGTGTGCTCCTGTATGTAAACCAGCATGTAACTATAGCTTAAATCCTAGTGACACCACGGATGCCCCGTCCTTGGAGGTGTTCAAGACCAGGTTGGACGGGGCCCTGGGCAACATATTTCTGGCCACGTGCCTTCTCCACAGTTCATCTGACAGAATCAAGAGCATCTCTCAAACGTAAGTGGATCTCTAAATACCATTATCTTACCACTACCAAACAAAAAAGATTGTCACTGCACAGAGATTTACTCAGTGGCTGTAGATAACAGCATACAGTTCTACAAATCTGTATGTATTCTGCAGCTTTGCATACTATCATAGTGAATACTTAAGGCTGATATTACAGCAGCTGTGATATTAGAATGACCACATGCCCGGTGCAGATGAAGAGTTTTAATCTTTGGTTGATACCTTAGAGACAAGCAGAGGTAGAGCACTAAGAGGGGAAGGAGCCACGAGACCCAATTCACACAGAAAAAAGTTTGTCTCAAAGCAGAGCTACAGCTTCAAAGCAAAGTCAGCTATTTTTTCAGGACACACTTGCACAACTCCTTCCAACAGCAGCGTTATGGAGACAATAATAAACAACCTTACCAAGGAGAAAGAAAATTTTCTGCTGGCACAGGTATTTGCAAAGCAAGCGTGTGTGTTAAAACTGTAGCTTTAAGCCTAGTTCCAGAGGTATAAATGTTAACACACACATTTTTTTCTGCAACAAAAGTAGAGATTATCATGAGCCTATGCTTACTTTAAAAAAGATCACAGAATCACAGAGTTGTAGGGGTTGGAAGGGACCTCTAGAGATCATCGAGTCCAACCCCCCTGCCAAAGCAGGCTCCCTACACCACATCACACAGGTAGGCATCCAGGCAGGTCTTGAATATCTCCAGAGAAGGAGACTCCACCACCTCCCTGGGCAGCCTGTTCCAGTGCTCCGTCACCCTCACCGTAAAGAAGTTCTTGCGCACATTCGTGCAGAACTTCCTATGCTGTAGTTTCAACCCATTACCCCTAGTCCTATCCCCATGCACTAGATGGCAATCACAACCATGCCAAGCACGCACAGAGACACTATAATTAAATGCCAAGTGCAATTAGAAGATGAGTTACAGAATCTCAAAAGGAACTGCCGCCCTGAAAACGTCAGTGCTACCGCCCCACCACAATAGCTTTAGTGCTGTGCCACTTCCTAGACAGCAGAAAAATGACTTCAGGTCTTCTCTTGTCAAAAGAAGGGGAATATATCTGTATTCCCTCCAATAACAACAAAGAAAAGCAAACGTTATAGTTGAGAGGATCTTTTAATTAATGAGTGTTTTTTGTAAAATAATCTAGAATACCACTATGACAAACACTGCATCAGCAAGTTGCAAAATGACTTACGCTTCAGGCAGTCAAACAAGCTAGTTCCTGCTCGCCTTGGCCCCATTTTCAGATGACCCATCTGCCTTGGCTTTAAAGGGCTCTGTAATCTTCCAGTCCCTTTCACTAACAGAGGTGAGGGAGTAACAACCTGAAGTGGTGACGCATAGAAGTGAGTACGAAGCTTATGCAGACCAGGATGTCATTGGTGTCCTTGGCCACACTGATGGCTCATGTTCATCTGCCCGTTGACTAACACCTCCAGTTCCTTTTCTGCTGGACAGCTTTACAGCCACACTTTCCCCAACCTGTACCACTGCATGGGGTTGTTATACCCCAACAAAACAAGGTTCCTGTCAGCCCACTACTGTCAAGAAACACTGCAGCCTTGCCCTTCAGCATTCGGACATTGCCCCCTTAAGTTTGCTGTCACCCAGGAGCCAGCTGGGGCTGCATGCCCTTCTCTTGTCCCTGTTGCTTCCTAAAGACCTAAAACAGAATTAGTCCAAATATCAACCCCCAGGAGATTCTTAACAATTGGCTGTCAGTGTCCCTCAGCAGCACAGATCACAACCCTTTAAGGCCAATGGTCCAGCTAGTCTGGCCCAACCACCTGGCAGTCTACTTGATGAGCATGTATTTCACCAATCTGTCTACACAAATAATAGAGAAGACCATGCTGAGGTCCTTGCTGATCTCCGGGTGAGCCATGCTGACTGAGCCAGCCATCCATCCTGCTTATGTTAAATTTGTTACACAGTGCTGCCGTAGCAGTCGTGCTGATCCAAAATAGCTCCGCTCAAACTTCTTCAGGTAAGCAGAAGAAATGTGGTGCTCTACCCTCAGTCTTCTGAATCAGCAGCTCAGTTCCCACACAGCAGGGAAGCAAGAAGCAATGCTAATTACCGACTGGAGGAATAAACAACACGGAGGAAATGATGAGCCGCTGGCAAATGAAGGCCGTGTCAGTGTCCCAGCTAAGGGACCATTCTTTCATCTACTTTAAAATCTTCTGTCTGAAGACACCGCTCACTAAGATTGCTCTCCTCCAACACTTAGCCCCCAAGGCTGTCGTGAAAACACTTTGCAAGACAGAAATCAAAATATTCATAAAATGGGACAGCAATCAGATTCTACTGCTTGTCGTACCACTGACAGCACTGCCAGCTTCAGTGAGGGAAAACTGTCAGCATCTCAGCTAAGGTCTTCCCAACCAGGATACGACGCCGCTCCAAAGCCAAGTATTAGCTTTAAACACCTGTTTTGCTAATACAATTTGATATTGTTGGAACAGAGACAAAACATCATTTAAGGATGATGATTCAATTAGTTCTGGAAGTTCACAAACATTGAGCCCGATGTGCTCACCTGCTACTAAATCAAAACCAGCAGAGAGACATACAAGTGTAAACACAACCACTTCAGCACACTTTGCGGTATAATCCTATTGGTAAGAATGAAACCGATAGCCATACTTGCTTAGCTCTCCATGGACATTCTTAATAGATTAAGTATTTTTATAGATTAAGATTTTCCCTCCTAAGATTTACAAGAACTAACTTACATTACTCAACAGGATATTCTAGGAACTTTCTGCATGATTTCAAGATCTCATCCCCAAATAAACCCAGCAGTTTATAAAACTCCTGCCCACTGCTTGCAGGCACTGCACACCACGGAAATCCCAGACATAAATCAAGTGCGAGTTTATAACTGGCCCATGTTCATTATAGAATCTAGTGATAATGCAATGATTCAGGCATTGCTGCAGACAGTGGAAGTTCCCAATCCCATAACTACTCTGTCCTTACGTGACATTGCATGTGACACTAAACTTCATCCATCCAAGCAGAGCTGCTTTACAATCAGCACACACAGAAAATGCACCTCTCATCTTTCTGGTATCATCCCAAGGACGTCAGAATCAGACTGATCACAAATATGTAGCAACTCCTGCTGTTTTCTTCCACGCTAATCAGTACATCTACACAAAACAGCAAAGCTAAACCTAAAACTAACAATAAGAACACAGAGATATCATATAGATATTTAATAAGTTAATAATGTCAACAGATATCCCATTAACACACCCACCCTAGTAATTGCAGTCATCATCCTACTTAAATGACCAGGACAACCCAGCATTTAAAGCACTTCCAGCCACATCCAGGAGATGAAACCCACATGCCAGGAACAACAGGTCCCTTGCTGTACCATACTGAGCCCTCAGAGCAAATACATGACTTTAGGCCAAGTGTCCACACTCTTCAGGTAGTGCTGAATGAGGATGGATGTTTCAGCACGAGGCAGCTGACTGAACAGGTCGTTTGCCAAGTATGGCGTTACCAAAAGTCAACACAAACAGCATGGAGCTGTCGTCATTCAGCCATTAGGAAAACCCAGTCGCTGAGAGGAACTCCTAAATGTTACCTGCAGAATGCCTCACCTAGAAATACAGAAGGGCCCTTTTGGCTCTGAGGACTGCCAACCAGGAATCATTCACAGTGGAAGAGTCTGTATCCCCTTTACTTAGTAAGGCTGCTACTTCTCATTTGTTTGATAACAAAGCCACTGACGGTGCCCTTTGTTGTAAGGCAGGAGGGAAAGCACCATGGTTTAAGTTCCTTCACTTCTGGGACAATCAGCATCCGTATCTCCATCCCCCAGGACAGCACATGAATTGCAAGTCACCAGCGTTCTTCTCCAGACTGCATCTGCTCACCTTTCCTATTACGGCTGATTTTAAAAAGGCACTAGACTTTAAAACAAACAAATAAAAGCATAATGAAGCATGGTTCGAAAGATTAATCATCAAGCATATGGGCAGGAAATACTAGGCTTTGGATGCTCGCTGCAGGAACATCTAATGTAAAATGAGTAACAAGTTCTGAAACCGTGGACCAGAGCCTGCACACCTCCATTCTTGGAGGGCAGCATTTTCTCATATATCCTCTTTCTGGCTCAGTGAATCACGCTTTCTTTTTCTGGATAGCAGCACAGCTTCAACCAGGAGAGCTGAAGCTAACGCGCAGCTTGACGGCTGGGATATCTGCCTGCAAAGTGGAAGATGTGGGTTGATTGCTCCAGGCAAAAAAAGGAAACTGAAGCGGGGTCTACCACATTTTGAACAAACGCTATAACTAATAGCCTTTAAAAAGCATCAGCACCTCCTCTTGCAAACGCCTTCCTAAGCTGTCACTGTGTTTTGTAGAAGACTGACTGCAGCGTATATTGGAGACAATCGGAGAATTCCCACCTGACTAAAATCCCCAAGAACAACAGTTAAATTACAACACCCAGAAAGTAGATGGTGATGAGCTTGGCATCCCGCTAATCATCCCCCTAATCATCCCCATACAAGTGGGGAAAAAAGAAGGAATTGGATTTCCCAGAGATTCAAAGCTGCCGGCTATGCTGCCCAGAGTGCCCAGTCACCCTCAGAGCTTGACAGTAAGAGACCAAGGGTTTTTGGGGCCACTATTTTGACCGTGAGCATCTCAAGCAGGTCTACTCAAGTGAATCTACTTAATGATAAAAGCTGGAAGGGGAATGATCAGAATCAGAGGTATGACTTCAAGATAAAATTGCGCTGATCGCTTTCGAGTCCTCCTGAATTCATCACTGAGACTAATAAATCACAGATCCCCTGTGGAGAGCAAACCTTATATTGAAAACAGGAACATATGTTCATTAATTTCAATTTCAACTTCGTTGTCAGTTAGCTACCTACCTAGAGCTCATTCTTTTATGTAATATGAGTTTACACTACTCATACGGTTAAAAAGCTATTCACTATAATAAGAGCATCTCTCAGTCCATCATTTACTAACCCACTACAGCTTCCCATTCCAACAAGCTACTCTTGATCTAGTCTACACGTTGGCTCTGCAGCACCCACTACCAGGGCAGAACCCACAGACATAGAATCACAGAATCATAGAATGGCCTGGGTTGAAAAGGACCACAATGATCATGTAGTTTCAACCCCCCTGCTATGTGCATCCAGCTTGGCCTTGAATGCCTCCAGGGATGGGGCATCCACAGCCTCCTTGGGCAACCTGTTCCAGTGTGGCACAAACCCTCTGCGTGAAAATCTTCCTCCTAATATCTAACCTAAACCTCCCCTGTCTCAGTTTAAAACCATTCCCCTTTATCCTATCGCTATCCACCCTTGTAAACAGCCATTAAACATCCATCCCTCAGCACAGGTTTATGCTTAAACAAACCTACTGAGAAATTCCTCTAGATATCAGACAACAGCAGAGCTAGGAAGCCACCTCTGCCGATTACTTTAAACACAAGCACGAAGCTTATCAGACGCACTATCAGTGCAGGAAATACACAGCAACTTCAACACTGATTCAGTCAGAGCTTTCAGCACTGTCAGCGCGGCGATGCTCCACACAGAGTGCTGCCAGCCTCACGTGGACAGCATCGCTCAGTCAATGGAGCACGCGAGACTCAGCGCTCCTTTAAAGAACAGGACGCAGATCGGGCACAACCATACGAAGCCAGCGGGCACTGGGCACCCACAGGCACTGGGTACCAACATACTCCCCTCCCGCTCCTCGGGCCGCTCAGAGGGGCTGTAACCTCCCGGCCTTTGTTCCCCGCCCCCTCCGTTCCCGGGCCGCACGCGGAGCGCGGGGCGGGCGAAGATGAGGGAAGGGCCGCTCCCGTCCCCGCTCCCTCCCGCCGGGCGGTGAGGCCTCTTCCCCGCCGGTCCCGCCGCTGGCACCGAGGGGAACAAAAGGGGCCACCCTCCCGCCCCTCACCCGCCGCCTCGCACGTGGGGACCGAGAGAGGGTCGGCCCCGCTCCGCCGCTCCTCACCTGCCTGCTCCTGCGGTACGGAGGATTCGCGGTGCCCAGGTGGTACCGCCGGGTCCGGATCTTGCCGCCGCCGCCGGCTCCTCCTCCCGGTCCTCCGCTGCCACCCGAGGCCATGCTGGGACGCGGCCCCTCGGCTGCCCTCCTTTCCGCCGGGCCGCTCCCTCGCTCTGCGCCTTCACCGCCCGCCAAGCCACGCGCCGCGCGGCCTGGAAGGCGCGGGGGCCCCTGTCGGCCTGCCCTTGCTCCTCCCCTCCACCCCACTCTCCAAAGCTCCGCTCCGCCGGCCTTTCCGCTCCGCCTCTCCTCAGCCATGCGCGCCTCAACCCCAAGCCCCGCTGCCTCGCGACCTTCGCCCGCTGCCGCCTCGCGCTCTGGGCGCCGGCCGGCCCCGCGCTGCCCGCCCGCCCGCTTGCCCCTACCCCCCTCCGGGCTCCGGCTCCGACCAACCACACCAAGCCGCCCGCTTGTCACCGGGAAGCGCCGAAGCGTCAGCAACCGCGACGGACCGGCGTGCACAGCGAACACGGGTGGAGGCGGGGCTGCGCGGGAAAGCACGGCGAGAACGTGGGCGAGTGGGCCGCAAACACGCAGAAATTGAAGCGCCTCAGAAAACGCGTCCGGCACGGGACTCGGCCTGAAGTGCACCTTTCCCCTGTGAAGTGGGAAAGAATAGAACGTTCGATTGTGCCGTTGTGTTCCCATGGTGTTGGAAGGGCAACGGTGCGGCTCTACCGCCCGTTTAGAACGCTGCTTTGGGGAGTGGGCACAGCAGGGAGGCACGGCGCCTACAGTGCACAGAATTCAACACAGAATCAACAAGGTTGGAAAAGATTCTTCTAGGTCTTTTCCAACCATTCCCAATACTTCCCAGCTAAATCATATTCCTCAACACCACATCCAAACGTTTCTTGAACACTCTCATGGTCGGTGACTCCACCACCTCCCTGGGCAGTGCATTCCAATGCCTGACTACCCTTTATGAGAACTAATATTTCCTAATGTCCAGCCTGGCACAGCAGGGGAAGCAGAGGAAGCACTAAAATGTGCTTCCTCGTGCACAGAACACACTCAAAGTTGTGTGGAATAGAAAGTTGCATAGAATATCTTCATGTGGAAGGGACACAGAAGGTGACTGAGGCCATCACAGGGAGCCCTTGGATTGCTCGCAGCCCTCCCACCTTTCCCCAGTCAAAGTCCACACAAAGTGAGCACTGAAGGAACTGCTGCAGGAGTCTCAGTCCAAAGCTTTGCAATAAATCCTCGCTTGTAGTTGCATGCTTTTTTGTTGCTGTCATTTTAAACCCCCCTCCGGTGTTTTCAGAGCCATCCTCCAGGATCTGTTAGCTCTCAGTTCTCGTGTACTGCCATACAAAGCACTTTTGAAACCCCTGGTGAGCAGAATTACACCCTGCACTTTCAGAGCTTCCCCCCCACACACACTGTCAATACACGCTGAGCAGCAGCAGGATAGCTCCTATCAACACCCTCCCTGCAGAACATGGAAGGCCTCATCTTTAGT
This sequence comes from Coturnix japonica, assembly GCF_054131305.1. Taxonomy (NCBI): domain Eukaryota; kingdom Metazoa; phylum Chordata; class Aves; order Galliformes; family Phasianidae; genus Coturnix; species Coturnix japonica. The sequence goes on along the minus strand of NC_140691.1, from coordinate 7,852,210 downwards.
CAATAGTCAAGAACACGACTATCATGCTCAACTCTAATTTCCTCTGTAAATTCAAACGCTGCTTTATTTATTTCACTTCCGTTTTTCCCATTTAGAACAATTTCTAAACAAGGCCTTGAATGACACTCACGACTCCGAAATATCTGCAGGTGTAGTCAGTGCCCATTAACACGTGTCACTTCAGTTAATTGTTGCTAAAAGTGAGCCGAAACAACAACAAAAAAAAAGGCAAATATATATATGCATCCAGCAGAATGATAGTGATCATCGCCATTTGATCAGTCTTCCCTGTGAGTTATATCTGCACGTTACTTTGAGGTAGCGCTAGAAAGAAGCGGTTGGTCCAGAGCATCCCTGCAAAAAGAAACATTCATGGCTTAAGTACCATTTACTATTCATGCATCCTCTTAAGAACCCTTTAACCTTTCTCCATAGCTGTTTTTTCTTCTCCCATTGACTTAGAGATTAATAGTAGCCCCTCAAACCTTCCTGATCAGAGAAGAGATAGGAAACACCCCACTACTATTCTTGAAGAAACTAGCAGGTTTTGTGTAAAGGTACCCCCTGCTGCAGCTGTATCCAATGGAAAGAGTTTACGAAACCATTACTGTATACTCCTATAGGAAACCTCAAACAATGGGGCGGCCACAGACTTTTTCTCTGAGGCTCACATGCTTTGGTCATAGGCCACAACTGCACCAGACTAAGTGAAATCACATACACATAAAGTGGCAAACCTTGTAAGCTTTTGAAGCTGTAACACTGCCATCCAAATTCAAGAGGCCTACACCTACTGTCTTGAGTTTCTCCCCTTCAGCAACTCCATATATACACACAAGCAAGTTATTTCCCTCTAGATTCTCTCTGCTTTATCTCTCACCTCTAGCTCAAGTCATGCTCCTGTTACTAAATCCCCTCAACCTAATCCTTTAAAGATCACCAGCTCACACAAGGGAATGGCCCAACAAATTCCTGTGCCCAGCTCCAGTGCTTCTCTGCTTTAGAGAGAGCCAGCTGCAATTGCTGAAACTGATGCCCCTACCCCACCTCCATATATGTATACCTACATCACACATAGTAGTAGGGAACTGCCTCACCTGGCATTAGCAGCTTCCACAGCTACTGCCACAGCAATTTCTGCTCTTAGAATATTCTGTTTCCAACCTGACCTATTTATCATTATATATATTGTGAAGTAACAAGTAATCCAATACACAGAGGGTTAACTAGATCCAAGGCCTAGAAAATCATTGATACCTTCCAAGATGAGTAGTTTAAAGGCACAAGATTGCTAGCTCAAAGCTAAGTTTTCCTCCCTTCTCTCACTTGCTTTGAATACAGTCATCACTTAAGGTTTTGTAACTTCATAACTAAAACACCTAGTCATCAGGGATACCACAGAAATAATCAAGGACAGGCAGGAAATTAAAGCACTGTTATTAGGATATTAGTGTTTATGGTTGCCTCCTTTAAGTCAACAAGTTATCTCCAATAATTTCCAGGTTGAAAAGCATATTGTATACATGCGTATACAATATGTATATTGTAAATGTACAAAGTGTGAGCTGAGAAGTCTAACACTAAGGAGGGTAAGCAAAAGCTGAATGCTGAGGCTGAGATTGACAGCGGGGATCATCCTTAGTCCACAGAACTTTTACAGCTATGGCAGCTGAAGCCTGCACTTCTGTATGCTTAAAATATCATATTTATAAACCAATTTGAACTGACTTTCACATTAATAATGGTGCCAGACTCCTGCAGGAGGAAGGGAACACAAGGATTTTCATGACAAAACCCAGGAACAATCTCCCACCTTATGCTGTTACGCTAAACAAGTAGTCTACAAGTGAGTGTTAGGTTTTGCCAGTGTCCTAACACACTCATAAAAAAATAAAGATGAATGAGATGTCTTTACTACCCCAATTAAATGCCATAAGCCAGAAGAGAACGTCCTACACATACATAAGAGTGAAGTCCCTTGCTGGCAGGTTTGCAGAAACAAAAGTTTATTTACACAGGCAAGTCTATCTTTAGACCTCAATTAACTCTTTACATTTCTAGAATATTTACATGATTTCATGAGGCTCCAAGAATTGAGTGATTAACAACAACAACAAAGAAATGATTACAGAAACTGTCAAAAGCAGAGCCAAAAAAGAAAATCCAACCTATCGTTGTGCTTTAAAACTTATGATCTAGATGAATGTAGAAGAAGTGTAGTTTTAGCACCTTGGTCATAACGGCCATGCTATATAAGACACTTAAATAGCAGAGGGGATTTTGGAAGTGACCGTATCCAGAGGTTGCCAGTGATAATTCATAAGCGAATCATAGAGTTCTTCACTTGTCTCCATAAATTGTCTGTTCATTTCATCAACATCCAAATACAATTGCGGATCTGAAAATAAAAGCCCCAAGAAGTACAAGCATCAGCATTGAGGTACACACACAAATCTCAAGTGAAATGCCTAGTAAAGCATTTTGGCTTAACAAAATAGATATTAAAATTGTATGAAGATTTTATTTCCCTAAAACTTTAAACAAACCTGACAACTCCCAATTCTCCTCCACGGATTTGTGTATTAGAAGGCTAGGACTCTTATTTCTATTTCAAGATAAAATCATGTTTAGGGATAATCGACCACAAAACCGTCACAAAAATCATTTATTCAGCCCTGCTATACTGTGTATTCCATGTAATAAAGCTTTGAACACTAGAACAAGATGCCTCCATATGAGGAGCTGTCTGAAAAGGTTCCCAAGACAAAGAACTATATTTGGTACCAAATGTTTAAGCACAAGCTAAAACCTCCCTTTAGAACCTGCAATGTAAAGCTTTTAGCTCATGGCACAGAAAACAAAGCTCTTGCATATGGAGTTTACCATATAGAACCTGCTTAGTGGAATCAATACAAGGAAAATAAATCCTATATTAGACCTTTTCAAAACAGACTGAAGGCATCATTACAGGAACCCTACTGTAGATGCCTCATTTTATTTCATATAGTGTAACCATATTAGCTTTAAAACTCCTAAGTAATAGATGAGCCACACAGAGGGCTGACTCCTGTATCAGCTGAATTTCCAAGATGATCTTACAGCTCATCCAGCCTTGTATCGTTTAAGGACACCGGTATGGCTAAACACAAAACAATGACAGAACCATCGTTACCTTCAGTAAGTAGGTCTTCATTGATTTCAGCCATAGCCGTAGATTCCTGCAAGACAAAGTTTAACCATAATCAATTTCAGAAAGCTTCCTAAATTCAAAATAATGTTGTTACCCTGAGACATTCTTTCTTTCCACAGACACATAAAGTGCCATTTGCCCTTGTAACTTTCAAAAGAAGGACAGTATTACAGTGCAGGTTAGAAGGGACTTCTGCAGGTCATAATTGACTAAGTGACCAAGATAAGACCATTTACAACAGCTATTTAATTTGCTCTAAGCAAAGCACATTGGGGGTAAGAAAGGAGGACAAAAACATACATAATTATGTTGTCAAAACAGTTATTTGATATACATAAATAATGTATAAACTGCTAATTCTATGCATAAACTATAAGCACTATAAGCATAGATACCTCTGAATGTAGTGTGATATCCTAATCTCCATGCTAAGCAAAAAACATAACTTCAGTTTTAGAACATATTTGCTCCAATTCACACAATTTGTACAGCTATCCACAGGTGTTTTCTTTTATTTAAGGCAAGTGTGTAGTATGCTTTACCTCAAAAACAGCTGGTGCCATAACAGCATCTCCTAAAGAGCAGTCTCCTATGATAGCTTGCATGCTATCATAGGCAGCATAGGAGTTGTAGTTGTTATACTCGGCACATGCATCATAATTCCACTGTGAGTAGTAGTTCTGATAATCTTGGTAATAATCATTATAGTTGTATGACTGGTACCGCTGGAATTCTGCTTTCAGTCTGAAACATGAGAAGTTATAAAGAGTTTGAGAACCACAAACTGTAAACTCAGTTCTCCAGTTCAACAACATGCCAGCTCACACATTTCAAAGCTTAAATGAAAGCTTTATGAACAGTTGCTTTAAGTGACAGCTTAAGGCACATCACAAGATCTTGTATTTAAACAGAAGCAGATGTCCTCACCTTCACCAATATCAAAAGCAATTGTTTCCATTGATTAAATCCAGAGCTTTGACATTGTTACCATAGAGCATTCTTAGCACTGGCACAAGCAAGCTACTCACAAGCCTTTGTGCTCTGCAAAGATTAATTCAAGACCAAAGACATTCATCAAGCACAGCTGCTTTGAAGATGCAGTCTTAACCCTTTCATAGTTTGATTAATTACTAGATCTTTCTTCCAGAAAGACATGAATGATGTCAGATTATCCATCTCAGAGAAGCATCTTACACTGCCTGCTAGTTTGCCATGTCTACCTCTACTTGCACAGTTTTTTAGTTCATTAAGCATTCAACAGTTGCCAAGTACAGCTGTCAGGTGAAGCCAGTCTTGTTTAACTCCACTCTTCTAATTGTCCATTAAGATGACCAAATCAATGGGAAACTTCCCCTTCCCTGAGATTTTCTCTGGGGCAGCTATAAGTGGCAAGAATCAAGACAAGAGTTATCTAATCTAAAACTAATGCATGCTACATGAAGTGCATTCAGATAAACATGCTATGTATCCCAGAAAATCCTGCTTAGTCATGTCCTCACCAATTCTGTACAGGCAGATCTCCTCTTACTTAAAGTGGGGAATCGCAGAACGACCCGGGTTGGAAAGGACCTCGAGGATCATGTAGTTCCAACCCCCCTGCCTGGCAGGGCCACCAAACATACACCTTTACTAGATCAGGTTGCCCAGGGCCCCGTCCAACCTGGTCTTGAACACCTCCAAGGACGGGGCATCCATAACCTCCCTGGGCAGCCTGTTCCAGGGCCTAACCACTCTCCTAGTGAAGAACTTCCCCCTAACATCCAACCTAAATCTTCCCTCTTTTAACTTAAAACCATTTCCCCGTGTCCTGCTATTGTCAGCCCTTTCAAAGAGTTTCCTCCCTTCCTGGGTGTAAGTTCTCTTCAGGTATTAAAAGGTTGCAATGAGGTCACCCCGCAACCTTCTCTTCTCCAGGAAGCAGAGAAATCAGTTGAATACTTTTCTGTGTGTTGAACACAAACTGAAGGAGTTGAGAAACACTCACCAAAATGAACAAACAATGTCAGACTGTTTAATTTGATGACTGGATATTCTGACACTGAGACAGCATGGTACTCTGCCCTTCAGAAACACACTAATGATGCATATTTTAACACCTACGTTGTATGTTTCACTACCATAAGTGTATGCAAGTCATAATACAGACATTCTATTGTCCTGCTACTGGAGTAAACAATCGCCGTGAGACTTCTACTTCCAACTGCATTCCCCCTAAAAGCACTGTTGACATTCTTCTGGATGGCAAAAGTAAGGAAATGTGTTTTTGAGACCTATTCTTGTTTCCAAAATAATTATGGTCAAGGCAGTTTTGGATAGTGCTTTCTCAGGCAAGAGCACTTCCATTCTAAGGCAAAAAGAGGCAACATCTGCAGAGTTATGCTAGGTAAACAGAAACAAAAGTGTTACTTGTTTTTTCACTATTTATCAGAATATACAAGCTAACCTCACGTACATACTGAAATTCTTCATATGAAGGATTTTTTTAAGCATCCTGGATCAAAGTCTATCAAATTAAGTATCAATTCCTTTCAATTTTCAGAGTTGAACTGCTGTAAGTGACTGACAGAAGTGAGATGTAAAGAGTAAAATCCCTCTCAAAAAGTGCTACACTCCCCACTGCCCTAACCTATTGAAAAGCTAAGAATAGCACTTTGAAAACTGTTCTAGTAAAGTTTCCTTTGTCTTTCTCCCTATATTCCTATATTTTCCCCCACTTAAGAATTCTTTTTCCAGCCAGCCTACTGTAAAACTAGCAATGTGCTTCTTTCCTCACCTAGAGGGAAAGGCTCAAGAACAAAAGCTCTCTAACATATAAAAACCACTTGTCCCTTCTACTTTACTCAGGCCCAAACCTGGAAAATATTTACAAATGCATTTGGCTTTGCTACTTGAGAAATAAAGCAGGCTGCAAGAGCAGCTAAGCCCAAGCTACACTGTATGGTTAGACTTGAGTTGGATGCCCCCAGCAATCCTGAAACAGGCTGATAAATCCAGGGAGTCAAAACAATCTCTATATTTTTGATTTTGTAGACTGCATCCTACAGCCAGTGTTACAGCCGTTACAGCAAGGGCCACAGACTTTACAAAGGCGAAGCTACAAGAATCTGATTATTTAGAAGAACTGTATCAATGCACAACTCATTGGTTACCTTTTAGAAATTCCTATGCTCAGCCGGATTCGTTTTCCCCCCAGACCTGGCGCATTCTGGCAGTCTTGCAGTGCCCTCATCTGATCACCTTGCTCACCAAATCTGACATAGGCATACCCTCTACAATTTTCAAAAGGGAGAGAACAAATTCTAGTATGCATAACAGTTACAAAGCTAATTAATTCAATTGCTGTCTTTTACAAAAACAGAAGGTAGCAGCTACTATCGCTTCTATTATTTAAGCAACCTCTCTGGCATATGTGCATGCACAGAAGAGGCTTTCACCAAATTAAAGACTTGGGCCATAAGCAAAAAGCCTGTTCTTTGGTAGCAATAAGATCACATTTGCCGAGAGACAGCAAGACAATACATTTAATTTAATTACTATCTGCATAAGTAATCAGATTCTACATTTCTGCATATACAGAGTTGATTTATCAGTTACGAACACACTCCTAGAACACTGGTATTCTTTTTATCTGCCTTCTCTCAAGCTTCTTGAATTAGTCTGTTACAGGCAGCATTGTCTGAACAGCAAAATCCCTCACTCACATGGCCAACACAGTTTGAGCTAGGCTTTATTTACTAGCAATGAAACTGTATTCAAACTTCCACAACCCTCAGATTTGCCTGGTCTGATGCTTTCCCTCCCCCACATATAATGGGAATTTTGACCTCAGTATTGCAGGTGACAGAAAGCAGCACCAATTTCAGTGCACAGCTCTCCCCTCTCCCAGCACCTGATTTGATTTTTTTTTACATGTAAATATGCACGTGACACAATTAAACCTCAAAGTTAACTGTTAAAACCAGTTTTAGAAACTCAAGGACCTGTGCTGTTAAGAAAAGCAGTGCTTATAGACTAACCTCATTCCTCTTCCCTCAGAAGAAAAGCAGAGAAGTTCTGACATGAGTTCTTACACAGCACTCCAGAAGCAAACACAACCAATGGCATTACAAAGTAGCACTGAATTACCTGGAATATCCCAGCAGGTCTGTTGCTATTTTGCAGTCGAGACACGAGGGTTTCCTCTTTAGGAAATAGTCATAGAGCTGGAAATCATCCACTTCTGGAGTAAGCTCCCCAACAAATATTGAATAATCTGGTCTTTAAGAAGATAAAGAAAACAGTTTTAAAACTTTGAGACCAAAATACTAATTCCGGTATTAAAACACTTACTATATTACAGCTAGTTAAAACCAGACAAATTAGTGTAGAGTACTGCAGTGCAAAAACACACTGAAGTGTACAGAACTGCCACCACACCAACATACAGTTCTCTAGTGCTGTGTGTCTATTCTACTACTTGAACAAGGATCCATTTTCTGAGAACTTTCAGAAACTTGTTTTAAAGACACATTTATATGGAGGAAGGTGTTCCCGCCCACAGCAGGGAGTTGGAACTACATGATCTTAGGGGTGCCTTCCAACCCAAACCATTCTATGATTGACCAAACAAGAGGCACAGAAATACCACGAAGAATTAACTTGTACCACAACTGTGACTATTTTGCCACCACCCGTCACTGATAACGGGAGGGAAACTACAAACAACATTGTTTGTGAAAACATATTACCAATACAACACTTGCATATACGTATCACACCAGCCATCACAGAGTTTTTCAAGTGAGTGATGACATCCTGTGGTCACCACCAACCTCAGCAGATAAAAAGAAGCAGAGCATTTCATGTTAGAAGGACTTTACCTGACTATACTACTGGTGGTAGTAGTAGCGCTGACAAACTCTATTCTTCCTGGTTTTATTTTGTTCTTTTTCTTCCGTTTCTTCTGCGGTGTTCTCCACCAGCTGTAGGCCTGGAGACATTCTCGCTTTTTCCCAAGTAAATCCTGTTGGGATAAAAACCACCTCTATAGTATTTAGCCTCATTTACATTCCTCCCTCCCACTCCCCATCACCACAGGTGATTTCCCCATATTCACCTTGCCCTTGAAAGAAGCCTGGGGTCCCATTTCTCCCTCCACCTCCCATGAGGGAAAGCAGCCTCTGGGGAAAATGCCTGGCAGAAATAACAGAGCCAAAGGATTGTATGAACAGCCACATTCCCCTGACTTGTCAAGCTGGCTAATGGATTGACAGCTTCCTCTTGGAATTGGGAAGAAAGCAGTTAGTCCTTCGATGCTGGTCAATCCTAAATGTTAATTAGCTTCGGGACTGGACTGTGCTCCACCTGAGCTCTAAGACTCTCAAATTAAAAAAAAAAAAAAAAAGCCTTCAGTGGCAAAATGAGCCAAAAAAAATATAGAGATAGATATATCTATCTCTATTCCACTCTTGCTCAAAAAGGGATTTCAGCTGTCCCTATCTCCCCTCTCTTAGGGATTCTTCTTTGCTTCTAAGAGATGCCTCTCCTCACTACCTAACACTAGGCCAGGTATATTCCCAGGCCAGGAATAACAGGAGGCCCATTAATGGGATGGAAGAAGAAAGCAGACCAGAAACAGGCACCAACTTGGCTGAGGAAAAATACTAAACCCAGATGCAAGGCCAGGAAAAAAAGAGGCAGAAAAAGCACCTCAAGAAACAAAACTAAAAAGCCAAAAAAATAACAAAAAACTGTAAACCCCAAAAGGCAGAGTTTAAAAAATGTGGGGTAACTATGCACACAAAAAAGGAAACAGCCATATTAACAGGTTGCCTCCCTCTTTTAATATTCTGAAGAACAGTTTCTAAAATTAAGAATGGTATTTTTTCAGTAGCTTTACTTACGCAGTGCTTAATGTTCTTCCTCTAAAACACCTCTACATAACTTTATATAGAGAGAGTGTTATTTGCAAGATCCTTCAGAAGAATTCATGCTCAAATAATCCAAACTGCAAAGTTTAATATCATGCTCCCAACCTGTTTCGGTTGCTTTGATCAAGCATACAGAGGACAACCACCAATTACCAAATTACCAGAGGAAATGATGGGACTAGAAGAATATCCCACTCAGAGTGAGCTAGCTATTTCAGCTTCACATTTACTGGGGATTTTGAATGTTTTGGAACCCATTTTAGACGCTACAAACCTGAATTTCTCACCGAATTATCTTACCTGGCTCGCCATGGCTGAAAAAATAGCTGTCTTCTGCCTTCTTCAAGGGATACAGGTGCACAAGTTGAGTTTATCGCAATCCTTCAGCTGGACAAAAAAGCGTAAAGGAGGACCAAGAAACTTAATTCTGAAATCAACTACTTTCAAAGACATTCACCCTGTCTAACATTTTTAACATTCTTAATTCACAGCTTGGGAATTTAAGTTCTGACTTGTCATTGCCAAAGAAATGGAGATAAGAATTACATATTACTATGGGGATTACAAGCAGAAGTTATCTTAAGGTTCAAGTAGATCACAGATTTTTCCTGTTGCCCAAAGAACTACAAAATTCCATAAACAAGACAAAAAGGGAAAAGAGGCAGTGAAAGGGAAAAGCAGCAATGAAAGGGAAAAGCAGCAGTGAAAGGGAAAAGCAGCAGTGAAAGGGAACAGCAAGACTAAAAGGTAAAAGCAGAAGTGAAAGGGAACAGCAAAACTAAAAGGGAAAAGCAGCAGTGAAAGGGAAAAGCAGCAGTGAAACAGAAAAGCAGCAGTGAAAGGGAAAAGCAGCAGTGAAAGGGAAATGCTACAGTGAAAGGGAAATGCTACAGTGAAAGGGAAATGCTACAGTGAAAGGGAAAAGCAGCAGTGAAAAGGAAAAGCAAGACTAAAAGGAAAAGCAAGACTAAAAGGAAAAGCAGCAGTGAAAGGGAAAAGCAAGGCTAAAAGGGAAAAGCAAGGCTAAAAGGGAAAAGCAAGGCTAAAAGGGAAAAGCAAGGCTAAAAGGGAAAAGCAAGGCTAAAAGGGAAAAGCAAGGCTAAAAGGGAAAAGCAAGGCTAAAAGGGAAAAGCAAGGCTAAAAGGGAAAAGCAAGGCTAAAAGGGAAAAGCAAGGCTAAAAGGGAAAAGCAAGGCTAAAAGGGAAAAGCAAGGCCAAAAGGGAAAAGCAGCAGTGAAAGGGAAAAGCAGCAGTGAAAGGGAAAAGCAGCAGTGAAAGGGAAAAGCAGCAGTGAAAGGGAAAAGCAGAAGTGAAAGGGAAAAGCAGCAGTGAAAGGGAAAAGCAGCAGTGAAAGGGAAAAGCAGCAGTGAAAGGGAAAAGCAGCAGTGAAAGGGAAAACAAGAAAAAAAAGGAAAAGCAAGACTAAAAGGGAACAGCAGCAGTGAAAGGTAAAAGGAGCAGTGAAATGGAAAAGCAGCAGTGAAAGGGAAAAGCAGCAGTGAAAGGGAAAAGCAAGACTAAAAAGGAAAAGCAAGACTAAAAGGGAAAAGCAAGACTAAAAGGGAAAAGCAGTAGTGAAAAGGAAAAGCAGCAGTGAAATGGAAAAGCAAGACTGAAAGGAAAAAGCAAGACTGAAAGGGAAAAGCAAGACTGAAAGGGAAAAGCAAGACTGAAAGGGAAAAGCAGCAGTGAAAGGGAAGAGCAGCAGTGAAAGGGAAAAGCAGCAGTGAAAGGGAAAAGCAGCAGTGAAAGGGAAAAGCAAGACTAAAAGGGAAAAGCAAGACTAAAAGGGAAAAGAAAGACTAAAAGGGAAAAGAAAGACTAAAAGGGAAAAGAAAGACTAAAAGGGAAAAGAAAGACTAAAAGGGAAAAGCAGCAGTGAAAGGGAAAACCAAGACTAAAAAGGAAAAGCAGAAGTGAAAGGGAAAACAAGACTAAAAGGAAAAAGCAGCAGTGACAGGGAAAAGCAGCAGTGACAGGGAAAAGCAGCAGTGACAGGGAAAAGCAGCAGTGACAGGGAAAAGCAAGGCTAAAAGTGAAAATCAGCAGTGAAAGGGAAAAACAGCAGTGAAAGGGAAAAACAGCAGTGAAAGGGAAAATAAGCAGTGAAAGGGAAAAGCAAGGCTCAAAGGGAAAAGCAAGGCTCAAAGGGAAAAGCAAGGCTCAAAGGGAAAAGCAAGGCTCAAAGGGAAAAGCAAGGCTCAAAGGGAAAAGCAAGGCTCAAAGGGAAAAGCAAGGCTCAAAGGGAAAAGCAAGGCTCAAAGGGAAAAGCAAGGCTCAAAGGGAAAAGCAAGGCTCAAAGGGAAAAGCAAGGCTCAAAGGGAAAAGCAGCAGTGAAAGGGAAAAGCGGCAGTGAAAGGGAAAAGCGGCAGTGAAAGGGAAAAGTGGCAGTGAAAGGGAAAAGCGGCAGTGAAAGGGAAAAGCGGCAGTGAAAGGGAAAAGCGGCAGTGAAAGGGAAAAGCGGCAGTGAAAGGGAAAAGCAGCAGTGAAAGGGAAAAGGAAGACTAAAAGGAAAAAGCAGCAGTGAAAGGGAAAAGCAGCAATGAAAGGGAAAAGCAGCAATGAAAGGGAAAAGCAGCAGTGAAAGGGAAAAGGAAGACTAAAAGGGAAAAGCAGCAGTGAAAGGGAAAAGCAGCAATGAAAGGGAAAAGCAGCAGTGAAAGGGAAAAGCAGCAGTGAAAGGGAAAAGCAGCAGTGAAAGGGAAAAGCAGCAGTGAAAGGGAAAACAAGAAAAAAAGGGAAAAGCAAGACTAAAAGGGAACAGCAGCAGTGAAAGGTAAAAGGAGCAGTGAAATGGAAAAGCAGCAGTGAAAGGGAAAAGCAGCAGTGAAAGGGAAAAGCAAGACTAAAAAGGAAAAGCAAGACTAAAAGGGAAAAGCAAGACTAAAAGGGAAAAGCAGTAGTGAAAAGGAAAAGCAGCAGTGAAATGGAAAAGCAAGACTGAAAGGAAAAAGCAAGACTGAAAGGGAAAAGCAAGACTGAAAGGGAAAAGCAAGACTGAAAGGGAAAAGCAAGACTGAAAGGGAAAAGCAAGACTGAAAGGGAAAAGCAGCAGTGAAAGGGAAAAGCAGCAGTGAAAGGGAAAAGCAGCAGTGAAAGGGAAAAGCAGCAGTGAAAGGGAAAAGCAGCAGTGAAAGGGAAAAGCAGCAGTGAAAGGGAAAAGCAAGACTAAAAGGGAAAAGCAAGACTAAAAGGGAAAAGCAAGACTAAAAGGGAAAAGAAAGACTAAAAGGGAAAAGAAAGACTAAAAGGGAAAAGAAAGACTAAAAGGGAAAAGAAAGACTAAAAGGGAAAAGAAAGACTAAAAGGGAAAAGAAAGACTAAAAGGGAAAAGAAAGACTAAAAGGGAAAAGAAAGACTAAAAGGGAAAAGCAGCAGTGAAAGGGAAAACCAAGACTAAAAAGGAAAAGCAGAAGTGAAAGGGAAAACAAGACTAAAAGGAAAAAGCAGCAGTGAAAGGGAAAAGCAGCAGTGACAGGGAAAAGCAGCAGTGACAGGGAAAAGCAGCAGTGACAGGGAAAAGCAGCAGTGACAGGGAAAAGCAGCAGTGACAGGGAAAAGCAGCAGTGACAGGGAAAAGCAAGGCTAAAAGTGAAAATCAGCAGTGAAGGGGAAAAACAGCAGTGAAAGGGAAAAGAAGCAGTGAAAGGGAAAAGCAAGACTAATAGGGAAAAGCAGCAGTGAAAGGGAAAAGCAAGGCTCAAAGGGAAAAGCAAGGCTCAAAGGGAAAAGCAAGGCTCAAAGGGAAAAGCAAGGCTCAAAGGGAAAAGCAAGGCTCAAAGGGAAAAGCAAGGCTCAAAGGGAAAAGCAAGGCTCAAAGGGACAAGCAAGGCTCAAAGGGACAAGCAAGGCTCAAAGGGACAAGCAAGGCTCAAAGGGAAAAGCAAGGCTCAAAGGGAAAAGCAAGGCTCAAAGGGAAAAGCAAGGCTCAAAGGGAAAAGCAAGGCTCAAAGGGAAAAGCAGCAGTGAAAGGGAAAAGCAGCAGTGAAAGGGAAAAGCAGCAGTGAAAGGGAAAAGCAGCTGTGAAAGGGAAAAGCAGCTGTGAAAGGGAAAAGCGGCAGTGAAAGGGAAAAGCAGCAGTGAAAGGGAAAAGGAAGACTAAAAGGGAAAAGCAGCAGTGAAAGGGAAAAGCAGCAATGAAAGGGAAAAGCAGCAGTGAAAGGGAAAAGCAGCAGTGAAAGGGAAAACAAGAAAAAAAGGGAAAAGCAAGACTAAAAGGGAACAGCAGCAGTGAAAGGTAAAAGGAGCAGTGAAATGGAAAAGCAGCAGTGAAAGGGAAAAGCAGCAGTGAAAGGGAAAAGCAAGACTAAAAAGGAAAAGCAAGACTAAAAGGGAAAAGCAAGACTAAAAGGGAAAAGCAGTAGTGAAAAGGAAAAGCAGCAGTGAAAAGGAAAAGCAGCAGTGAAATGGAAAAGCAAGACTGAAAGGAAAAAGCAAGACTGAAAGGGAAAAGCAAGACTGAAAGGGAAAAGCAAGACTGAAAGGGAAAAGCAAGACTGAAAGGGAAAAGCAAGACTGAAAGGGAAAAGCAAGACTGAAAGGGAAAAGCAGCAGTGAAAGGGAAAAGCAGCAGTGAAAGGGAAAAGCAGCAGTGAAAGGGAAAAGCAGCAGTGAAAGGGAAAAGCAAGACTAAAAGGGAAAAGCAAGACTAAAAGGGAAAAGAAAGACTAAAAGGGAAAAGAAAGACTAAAAGGGAAAAGAAAGACTAAAAGGGAAAAGAAAGACTAAAAGGGAAAAGAAAGACTAAAAGGGAAAAGAAAGACTAAAAGGGAAAAGCAGCAGTGAAAGGGAAAACCAAGACTAAAAAGGAAAAGCAGAAGTGAAAGGGAAAACAAGACTAAAAGGAAAAAGCAGCAGTGACAGGGAAAAGCAGCAGTGACAGGGAAAAGCAGCAGTGACAGGGAAAAGCAGCAGTGACAGGGAAAAGCAGCAGTGACAGGGAAAAGCAAGGCTAAAAGTGAAAATCAGCAGTGAAGGGGAAAAACAGCAGTGAAAGGGAAAAGAAGCAGTGAAAGGGAAAAGCAAGACTAATAGGGAAAAGCAGCAGTGAAAGGGAAAAGAAGCAGTGAAAGGGAAAAGCAAGACTAATAGGGAAAAGCAGCAGTGAAAGGGAAAAGCAAGGCTCAAAGGGAAAAGCAAGGCTCAAAGGGAAAAGCAAGGCTCAAAGGGAAAAGCAAGGCTCAAAGGGAAAAGCAAGGCTCAAAGGGAAAAGCAAGGCTCAAAGGGAAAAGCAAGGCTCAAAGGGACAAGCAAGGCTCAAAGGGAAAAGCAAGGCTCAAAGGGAAAAGCAAGGCTCAAAGGGAAAAGCAGCAGTGAAAGGGAAAAGCAGCAGTGAAAGGGAAAAGCAGCAGTGAAAGGGAAAAGCAGCAGTGAAAGGGAAAAGCAGCAGTGAAAGGGAAAAGCAGCAGTGAAAGGGAAAAGCAGCAGTGAAAGGGAAAAGCAGCAGTGAAAGGGAAAAGCAGCAGTGAAAGGGAAAAGCAGCAGTGAAAGGGAAAAGCAAGACTAAAAGGGAAAAGCAAGATTAAAGGGAAAAGCAAGATTAAAGGGAAAAGCAGCAGTGAAAGGGAAAAGCAGCAGTGAAAGGGAAAAGCAGCAGTGAAAGGGAAAAGCAGCAGTGAAAGGGAAAAGCTGCAGTGAAAGGGAAAAGCTGCAGTGAAAGGGTGAAGCTGCAGTGAAAGGGAAAAGCAGCAGTGAAAGGGAAAAGCAGATGTGAAAGGGAAAAGCAGCAGTGAAAGGGAAAAGCAGCAGTGAATGGGAAAAGCAAGACTAAAAGGGAAAAGCAGCAGTGAAAGGGAAAAACAGCAGTGAAAGGGAAAATCAAGACTAATAGGGAAAAGCAGCAGTGAAAGGGAAAAGCAAGGCTAAAAGGGAAAAGCAAGGCTAAAAGGGAAAAGCAGCAGTGAAAGGGAAAAGCAGCAGTGAATGGGAAAAGCAAGACTAAATGGGAAAAGCAAGACTGAAAGGGAAAAGCAAGACTGAAAGGGAAAAGCAGCAGTGAAAGGGAAAAGCAGCAGTGAAAGGGAAAAGCAGCAGTGAAAGGGAAAAGCAGCAGTGAAAGGGAAAAGCAGCAGTGAAAGGGAAAAGCAGCAGTGAAAGGGAAAAGCAAGACTGAAAGGGAAAAGGAACAAGAAAATGCAGCCCTGAAAGGGAGAAGCAGAACTAATAAAGAAAAGCAGCCCTGAAAGGCAAAATCAGCCCTGAAAAATAAAATAAGCAAAAAAAGCAGCCCTGAAAGGGAAAAGCAGCTCCGAAAGGGAAAGGAACAGCATAAAGTAACACTGATAGGGAAAAGGAGTACATAAAGGGCAAAGGCAGCACTGAAAGAGAAAAGGAGCCCTGAAAGGGAAAAGCATCAAAGCAAGGGAAAAGAAGCACTGAAAGGTAAAAGGAACAAGCACAGGGAGCAGGCAGGTAGGCACAGCAAAGCAGCAAGCAAAGACCAGTCTCTCAGAGGGGGCTCGCTAACAGGAAGCCCAGCTATTGCCCTCCCAAAGGAACTCCACCATTTTGACAGCCAAAACAGAAACTACGGTTTTGGTTCTCATGACTCTTCCCTGCGCTCCCAAATAAATGGTTTCGTGACATCCTCTACCACACTGCAACTGCTCTGAATAATCAAAATTATATCATTCATGACATAAGAAACTCACTTTTGCCTGGTGGCAACGACAGTCCATTCCCATCCTGTCCCTCCATGTAATGAACATTGCATTTGGCCTTCTAACAGCCTCCTGGATGAATCCACCAAAAGCAAGGAAGCACCCTGCCCTTACTCTGAAGAGAGAAAGAAAGCAAGGTTCATGGAAACAGGCACACAAGGCTCGCAACAAGACATGGTGCTCCAGATCATGACAGAGATAGGACTACCACAGAGCCAGAACATGATTTACCACTAAAGGAAACATCTGGGAGCACATTCACAACTTCAGCACAAGCTGTAACGGCTCAACATGTTTAGCTTTATTGTTCAGCTGGAGAACGAGATACTCCCAAGTATCAGTCAGCAAGCACTCGGATGAGCCTGCCCTCTGGTTTTAACGATGACAGACATCATTACTGCCACCTCTGACACCTTACCAGGAGATGCTTCCATTTATTAGCCTGGTTTTGATTCCTTCCATCAGCAGCTGCTCCTAAACTGACCTCCATTCATACAGTGATACCACTGACTTCTAGCACGAACTGACCTGCAAGACAGAGAAGAAAATGCAGGATGGCAACAAACACTGACATAACATGTTCTAATATTCTTGAACAGCCACAAAAGAGACAAAACAGGAGACAAACGTATCCGCAGCAACACCCCAGTTCATAAAGAAACGCAACTCCAGCCTGGCCTCAGCAGCCCTTATATATTTCTTACACATTTGATTAAGCCAACTGCAGTTTGAACCAGGAGAATTCACAATCTCTTGCAAATGAGCAATACAAAGAAATATAAAAAAAAAACCAAACAAGGAAAACACACAAACACACCTCCCTGACATGACATCTTGCCTCCTGAGCAGGTCACAGTGTCCCTCACTCAGATGTAGAGCAGGGAGGAAGATGAGACCCCATGTGTTCCTTGCTGTGCACTCCCATCTAAAAGGTCCATATGCTCCTTGGGAAGCACAATGCCACCTGAGGAAAAGAGAAAGCAGGAACAGGACATGCAGGCGGCTATCACCCAGCAGAAGGCCAGATCCTTCCGTCTGTTATCCGCTCCTCTTTTTAGTCCTAATAGGGCCCCGAGGATACAGAAATAGCAGTGCTTAGCAGAAGGACTCGGAGAAGGACCGGTAGAAACTGTCAGGAGGACAACTGGCATCGTGTGGACACAAACAGGCTGTTGGTGCAAGGAAGGAAACAGCACCTGAGCATTTCACCAAACAGGTTCCCTCCTCTCTGTCTTCCTGCAAAGATACAAGGATAAAAACCTCATTTCCTCTGAGCAACAATTGGAAACAAGACCAGAAAATTATTCATTCAAAGGCACTTTTAGGAGATGTATAACAGAGTCCTTCCCAGTTACATGAGCTTACGCTGTGGCCTTTGGAGAAACAAGCTGCCTTTGTGGTCCTGAGGGTTCCTTTTTGTCATCTGTTGGGCACAGCAAGAGAGCTTTTCTTGTACAAATCTATGCCCTGTGTACCTTTCTCCATCCCAAAACCTAGAGTTGCGGTGCAGACACTGGATGCTGACCAGAGCAGTAAAAGAACAGAAGAGGGGAAAAGCAGATACAGGTAAGACACCTAAAAGAAAGGAAAAGAGCAGAAGAGAAGGAAGGATACGGTTAAGAACAAAGGACAGAAGATGGAAAGTGCTATAGAGGATTGGACTGGACATGAGCAGATCAGAGCTACACCAAGGTGTGGCTTCTCCCTGTGTCCCTGTCCACCACTGGCAACATCCCCCAATGACAGGGATGCTGCTGCTCCAGCAGCTGATGGGGTTGTGGTCTGGGGTTACGTTCTATGCAGAGCCTCCACAACCTGCTACAGACCCCCAGTTCCCTGCCACTTCTTTTTTTTCCAGGTGTCTGCACACAAGGAACAGGTGTTCTCTATGCCCTGCATGCTGGTAATTAGTGTGGGCAATTACTGTGTGGGAATTGGGGGAGGGAAATTCAGGGGTGGGATAGTGAGGAGGAATTGGAGGGGGCTGGGAAATTGTTTGGGTGGGATTGTAGAGATCAGATATGACTGTGAGGATGGGGGATATTTGGTTGGAAATACTGTCATTTCTATTACTCATTGCTTTGTATGATAAGTTATTAAATGCTTTATGTTCCCTCTGCTACATCTCTGCTTGCAGTCATTTGTGCAGTGTCAAAGGTCCTCAGCTCTACATGCCCACCTCCAGGGCAGGATGGAGCACCACAGATGGCAGTGTTCCACAGCTGCCACCAGCAGCCCCAGCTCGTCCCTCCACACCTGAGGTGTGAGTGGCTGTGAGAGGAATGTCTCTGTGGAAGTGCAGCTCATTCCTCCCCTCTGATGGGGGCAGAAGGCATCTGCATTTCCCTCATGGCTCTTATTTCCTGCGTTACTGTGGGAAATGAGCTGAGCCACTGTGCCTCCCTACTATGGCAAGCTCTGCAGCTCTGCCACTGTCTTTATACTCAGCTGTTCCTGTGTGTAATGCTCCACACTTGGACCCTGCAGAGCCCAAAGGCCTCCTTGGCTGCTGTTACTCACCTGGACATTGAGGGTGCTGTGTCTCCAGTCTGTACCTGCTTCCAGGTGGCACTTGCAAGACACTGCGAGTCCACCTGGTTGGAACTGCAGTCAACAAACACAAATGTGAAAGAAATAAGAAAGGATTCTTTCATTTCACAGGCTTTCATCTCCATTGAAAGATGTTCTGCTGTGCAGCACAGCTGGGAGCATTTCATATGTGCAAAAAAGGGGGATAGGCCCTGGCTGTGCCGGGCCCCCTTCGGGCCCAGGCCCCAAAGCAGCCCCGACTGTGCTGGGTTCCCCTCTCACCTGGGCCCTGCAGTGGCCTCAGCTGTGCCTGGTCCCCCTCTGCTCTGGGCCCTGAGCTGGCCCCAGCTGTGCCTGGTCCTCCTCCATCCTGGGCCCCAAGGCCCTGCCTCTGCCTGCTCCCCCTCTGAGCTGGCCCTAACTGTGCCAGGCCCCCCTCTGGCACAGGCCCTGCCTCAAGCCCCGCCCCCTGTGGGCAGCAGTGCTAGTGCCTGTTGGTTTTGCTCTCTTCCCTCTTCTTTCCCTGTTCTCTTCACAAATGCTTTCAGATCCCCCAGGATGACGTGCACTGACACTGCTGCCTTCTTCCTGCACAAACTTTCTGGGCAGCTCAGCTTTTTCTACAGAGCAGCGTGCCTTTGGAAGTGCTTGGAGGATGTAAACTAACAGCAAGAGAACACTGAGCTCTTCTGGGTCTTTCTAGGCATGGCAAAGAGACAGGAGTGTGCTCAGCCTCGAGTGGTTGCTTGTATGCAGAAATCACAGTTGTCAACATCTGTGCTGTTTTGCTGTAGGCAGTAGTGTGTGACAAGAAGCCTACAATTATCAATTTAGTGAACGTAATTATTTGTAACAGTTCCCCTTTCTTCTTCCCTTGACACTTGGGTTATGGAGTTCTCCTATGCTATGTGCCGGTGTAATACCTCTGAGCCACAGCACTGTTGCGTTTAGCAAAGCTCATGGCAACAGGCTTTGGCCAACCTCAGAGCTACGTAGATGATGAGAAGATATCCAATGATAGGAGAGAAAATGAACAAGCTCCAAGGTAAGTGTTTTTTTTTCCTTCTAGTGAACACGCCATCGCTAAATCTTCCATGCTATCACTTTTATCGTGACAGTGATGATCCCTTAACCTCACACCTTTAGCACAGCACTTTCTGTGGAGATTCCCACCAGTGACAAAGTATTAGTGCCGCTTTTCTGCCTGTTTCTTTTTTGTCTGTATTTTCCAGACTGTGGGTATTTCTTTCATTGCCCACAAACACTGCCCAGTGCAGGAGGAGGCAGGGACAAGAGTCAGGAGCAAGGGCAGAATAGTTTCTCTGTTAGTGAATGGAATGCCAATGTTTTCTGCATATGGACTTGCCATAGTGCTTCTTACAAGGCCTAACAGTGGGATGAAATGTGCCCTGAAGCAGGTGTGCTTTTTAGGAAGGCAAAAGAGAAATGCAGATAATGCTAAGGGGGGCCAGTAAGATGATCAGAGGGCTGGAGCACCTTTCCTGTGAGAACAGGTTGAGGGAACTGGGCTTGTTGTGCTTGGAGATGAGAAGGTTCCAGGGAAACCTCACTGTGGCCTTCTAGTATTTGAAAGGAGTGTATAAACAGGCGGGGGAATGGCTGTTTACAAGGGTGGATAGTGATAGAACAAGGGGGAATGGTTTTAAAGTTATACGGGGACGTTTAGGTTGGATATTAGGTTGATGTTTTTCACACAGAGTGTGGTAACGCACTGGAACAGGTTGCCCATGGAGGTTGTGGATGCTCCATCCCTGGAGGCATTCCAGGCCAGGCTGGATGTGGCTCTGGGCAGCCTGGTCTGCTGGTTGGAGACCCTGCACACTGTGGTCCTTTTCAACCCAGGCTATTCTATGAGTCTATGGCTGTACAATTGTATCAGACCTCAGGGAAGTCACGTGGAAGAGACAAGCCTTTGAAATTAAGCTTGATTCACTTTGCCCCTCATACACCTGATCGCTGCATCCCTTACTTGGCAAATGGTCTTTCTGTGGGGTGTAGATGAGGAAAGGGGAGGAGGAAAATAAAGCAGCTGCTTTGTCTTAGAGCTCTTGTTTCGTTGGGGTCTGGCCATATTTTCTGAAACTAAAAGACGATGTGTGAAAGAAGGACAGGGAAAGGCACAAGGAGGTTTTGGTTTTGGTGCTGACTCCAGCTCGCTGCTTGCTGCTGGGAAAGGCACACTTAGCTCCAAGGAAGGATGCATGCGTGGAAATCCAGTGGCCAGGGGCAAGGGGTACCCAGCAATAGAGGGCAACGAGAGCTGGAGTGATTTGCTTTAAACTGCAGCCAGTGAAGTCCTGTCCCATTGGATCTGACATATGTCTCCCCATTCCCTTCCAGTTTGTGCAGAGATGGCATGAGACAGAGGGCATTGCTTTCTGCCAGACTGCAGGAGCAGAAGCATTTCAGGTGCCTAAATGGTTTGGTTTCCTCACAAAATCACACAGAATCACAGAATTACCCGGGTTGGAAGGGACCTCAAGGATCATGTAGTTCCAACCCCCCTGCCTAGCAGGGCCACCAAACATACGCCTTTACTAGATCAGGTTGCCCAGGGTCCCGTCCAACCTGGTCTTGAACACCTCCAAGGACGGGGCATTCACAACCTCACTGGGCAGCCTGTTCCAGGACCTAACCACTCTTCTAGTAAAGAACTTTCCCCTAACATCCAACCTAAATCTTCCCTCTTTCAACTTAAAACCATTTCCCCTAGTCCTGCTATTATCAGCCCTTTCCAAGAGTTTACTCCCCTCCTGGCAGTAAGTTCCCTTCAGGTACTGAAAGGCTGCAATGAGGTCACCCCGCAACCTTCTCTTCTCCAGGCTGAACAAACCCAACTCCCTCAGCCTGTCCTCATAGGGGAGGTGCTCCAGCCCCCTGATCATCTTCGTGACCCTCTTCTGGGCCCCTTCCAACAGCTCCATGTCTTTTTTGTACTGAGGGCTCCACACCTGGACACGGTACAACAGATGGGGCCTCACAAGAGCAGAGTAGAGAGGGACGATCACCTCCCTATCCCTGCTGACCACCCCTCTCCTGATGGAGCCCAGGATCCCATTTGCTTTCCGGGCTGCCAGAGCGCACTGCTGGCTCATGTTAAGTTTCTCATCCATCAGGACCCCCAGGTCCTTCTCTGCCGAGCTGTTCTCAAGGACCACTCCTCCCAGCCTGTACAGGTGCCTGGGGTTCTTCCAACCTAAGTGCAAAACCTTGCACTTTGCCGTGTTGAACCTCATTAGGTTCACTCAGGCCCACCTTTCAAGCCTGTCAAGGTCCCTCTGAATGGCATTCCTTCAACTGCACCACTCAGCTTAGTGTCATCATGCACACACACCCATGTGGACAAATTCTGTATAATCATCTCCTCACTCTGGTGATAAAATCTCCCCGAAGAAGGATCCTGCAGCTCCACCATGGCACCTTCTAACTGAGGAAGAGGACCTTTGGTGAAGAAAAGAGCACTTGGGCAGTATGAGTCTCCAAGCACATGTGCTTCGTGTCTCCAGGCTGCTGCTGAGACCCAAAGGTGCTGTAAATCCATATAACTACCTTCACTTTTGCAGTATGACTGAATTAGGCACAGAAATATGGATAAAAGAGGCATTAAAATCAGAGCAGTTGGCTTTCAAGGCACACAGCTTTCAAAATGGCTCGGAGAGCAGAGCAAACTCTTTGCAAGTAACTATTACCACACAGTTCCATTTGGCTAAGTCAAAACATGTGCATTCTATTCGAGTATGATGATCTTTACATGCAGTTTATAACTGTAAAAAGGTATGTTTCAACTTGGGGAGAGGGGAGCTGTGGTGAGAGCCATGGTTTGGAATCCTTCAGGGCCAGCATGCTTATCTGTGAGTCTGAGGGAGACGCCTCCAGGCCAAAGCAGGTGCTACAGAGAGAAAGGTTTGACACAAATGGTTTTATTTGACTGCTAGAGACAAATGAGTAGGAAGAAGCTATGATTTCTTTGCTGACTGCTGGTAAATCAGAACTGCAGACTGTAGGAGAGCTTAAAGGAGCAGTAGTAGGAGTGTGAATGAATGCTCTCTGTTCTGCACTAGGATGGATGTGTGACCAGCATGACATACCAATCTTCCACTCCCAAATCATGCTTTCCTGGAGGGCCTTCAAAACACTCTCACTGAGCCAAAAAAGACACTTTCTGGGCAGGGAAGGTCCCCAGAATGCCCATAGCCCCACCTGAGCACCTGACACTGGCACTCTGTGCCTGCCTCACTGAGCCTCTTTGTATTTTCACCTCTGCCCAGCATCATGTAGAAGGGCTGCCAAGGGCTGTGTGCCTGCATGCTCCCCTTGTGACAGCATTGTGTTGTAGGTGCCAACAAAGGGAAAGCACGGACAGTGCAAAGTAGCTGATAATTGCATTAAATGGGACTGTTTTGGCAGCACTTTGATTGTGTGCTGAACATACTTACACGGATCTTCATTAATTTAGGGGCTGAAGAGAGGCTGCAGCTCATTGCACAACATTCAGAGGTTCCCTCCCACATGCAAACGCATCTTTTGAAAAGCCAAGCCTTGATCTCGTTTGAGGTACCTTAGAAAATTTAACTGCAGTGGATCTGCTGAAGCTGAATTATTTGTGGAGAGAACATATTACATGTCTTCCCTTAGATCTAGTCACTACTTATCTCACATGTGCTGTTGTATTAGACAGAAAATGCACAAAATGGTGTACTTCCTCTTGTTCCAAAGGAAGTGACAGTCGTTATTCTTTCCAGCAAATCTAATTGCATCAATTGTTTCTCACACAATACTCACAATTAAGGTTTCCAAAAGAACAGCTAAACTATAAAGCAGAGGGGAGCTGTTATTCACAGGTGTTGGATTAGATCTAATTTATGAGTGTAGCAGAAGCTACTTAGATGCGGGTGCTTAAAGCACATTCCTTCCCCCTATATTCTGAAAGAATACTTAGACCACTCAAGGATATTTCAATACCCTGAGTTTTTCCTGGAAATGCTTGAATATGGCGTAGGCAAACGAGAGATAAAGGAGAATCTTATAGCACAGGCAGATGACTAATGATGGTGCAAGCCATAAAAAAACACAGGACTACTAACAAGGGAATGGAGATCAGCTGAGTAACCAAAAGAACCGGGTTTCAAATATTCATTTTTACACAAATGCAATTGTGATAGAGTAGGTGCATTATTCCGAGGGAAGGCAGAAAGTGAGATAGAGTAAAAGCTCTGCACTGTGCTGGTCACAGCACATTCAGCATTTTGCAAGCAGCTCCCAGCTGCATAGAATTGAGCAACACACCCATGAGCAGCCCACAGCACTGGAGGTGATGCTGCCCTGCTGTCACCTACAGGTTGTGCTTAAAAGTTCTACTATATGTGAATACTTATGCTGCAGCTCTCTCCAGCTCCTCCAGATCTGAGCAAGACTGGATCAAAGAAGGGTAAGGTGCCCTGTTTTTTGAGGCTGCAAGGTTTTTTATTCATAGGGGAAAAGAGGTGTAGTCCAACATGAACATGTGCCTCTAAAATCTTTGTCAGTCTTCAAGGGAGGGAGCTGGAATTTCATCTGATTAATTTTTCCCCACTCTCAGTTCTCAGGAGGGTCACCGGCTGAGGAACTGGCAAAACTCTTTTCCCATTTTGTTTTCAACCTTTACCTTTTGTCAGCTCACTCTGCATCTTCTAGATCCCAGCCACCCCCAGTTTCCAAACACACCACCTTCTCACCCATCCTCTGCTCATACATGAGGTACCGCCAGCTGATGTTTATTCAGCTCAGAGAACAGCAGCGTATCTAACAGTCTTTACTTATTAACACAAAAATCTTACCATGTGCTCACACCAAGACAATCTGGTACCATCACCCTTTCAGGTCATGCAGCAAAGCACTTGTTTGACTGCTTTTGAAAGATTCTTTTTCTTGCACTATCCCCTCAATACTCTTCATCTTATCTAGATGAGAACAAGCCACATCTGCTTACATCTCCTTTCAGATGTAACAGCCCTGGCAATCCTAAGGCATACTTCCTGATTGCACTGCTGCAACCAGCATTACACATACAGTATTGCATAATGTAGCCAAGTGTGGGAACAACCACACAGCCACAGGCAAGCTGTCACCTCAAAAGAAAGTTCGTTCATGTTTTTCATGGCGCTGGGACTGCAGAGTGCATAAGTGAATTCAACATTCTCTGTAGTATTACCAGAATTCAACAGGGATGGAACCTTTACAGCACAAATAATTTTGTTTGAGCCCAGGCTTTGAAGACTATAAACTATTTGACCATTGCACGAGTTAGAAAATAAATTCTAAGTCTTGAAATATTCTCTACATACTTAGGAGTAAAATGCCCTACATTTTGAGCAGTTCTGTTGGCAACACTGTGAGGTTGCTACCTCTGGCTTTGCACGTGCTCTTGAACCAGGAGGAGGATCTGTGCTTTTGTCCACTTAGAGAGCATTTGTGCTTTTTCTCATGAGTTTCCATTCTTTCCATGCTAAAGAGGGAAGGTGATGTGCCTGTAAACATGTTGTAGTTTAAACCTTCTGGTGCTGCACGCAGGTGCTGTGGGAGGGATTACCTTGTTTGTGGCAGTCTGGGCTGGGGGTGTGTTTGTGTGAAGATCTGCAAGGTGATATTTGCTCCTCCCAGACTTCTTATGGGACATGCACGCATGCAAGCAAATATGTAAAAGAAAACCCACTTCAGGTGTGTTGCATTGCTCCAAAGGAGTGTAAGAAAGGAAAACACCAGTTACATAATAGAAGTATTCTCAAGAAGGAATTGTTTAATCACAAACACCTTTCAGTCTTAATAAAACTAAATTAGATCTTCTCTAACGGATCAGCATTTTATCCACAGTTGTTATACACACAAATAAAGAGAAAAAAGTAGATTATCGTTTTAAAATGTAGCACTGCTATTATAAAAGAAAGGCTGGATGTTCTGCTGGTACAGCTTCTCCCTCACAGTTTAGCATTAAACTGCGTCAGCATCTTCTCTAGCTTCAATGCTACCTTTAATCCTTAATTTTCCTGACATGAAGGCCATGGTTGGCTTTAGTTTACCTAAAAAGAAGACACAGAATCATCAGGAAAAGGAAAGGAACTGGAGATTGTGATATCATATAGTAGTTACTTTGCTACCAAGTTCTACTGTAAAAGCATCAGAAAAGAGGTTCAACAGATTGACTGGATGCTTTCTGAAGCTACGCTCTGAAAAGTTCAATAGCTACTGAACAAAGCAGTAGATATTTTTATTATAAAATCATGGACTCACAGAGTGACTTACGTTGGAAGGGAATTTAAAGGCCATGCACTTCCAGCTACAGCTCATCCAATTCCAAGACCACAAAGAGAGGTGAGCCTGTCAGCTCATCCATCAGCAAGATGTTTCCTGCCACCAGTAGCTGCCTCAGTTCTGCCAAACCCGTTTGTTACTCACCAGTGAACATCTTCACAAAGTCGCCACTCGACATGCTCATCACAACATCAGCTGCTGCAGGAGGCTTCCCAAACCCAGCACTCCCACTGCTGGTTTTCAGGTCAAGGTACCAAGTGCCTCCTTCATCACCTGAGTGGAACAGGGAGAACCTGTGGCAGCACCACAAGGACTGATGTGCCCTGCCCTTTGCTACCCCCGCCTGCTTTTCTCTCCCATCTTCGTGCTAGACGTGCTGGAGGTGCTGTGCCAGAAGCTGCCCCGCGCTCTCTGTGCAGACAAGGTCAGCCCCAGCAGATGCCCCACAATGCCACAGTGTCAGGGGACAAGGCAGTGGCTGCTGGTGGAGCTGGAGGCAGCAGGGGTTTGGAACAGAACTACCATGCTGACCCTGTGCAGCACGGCCAGCAGGGTGACACAGCAGAAATGAAACACCAGGAAAACACACCACAGTCCCCAAAAGAGCAGCACATGCTGCTGATGCAGAAAGCATCTCCCTGTGACAACAGCAGCAGGGTAAATCCCACATGTGCTGAAGTTGGCTCTGAAAGGCAGCATCTTACAGAGCACACCCAAAGATGTCCCTGTTCCTAGACCAGTTATAAAAGACAAGTATTTACATGTGAAAATACAGACTGACTCTTGCTAGAAAAGTGAGCATTTGAGAATTTTACAAGTGATGGTCTTACCTGACAATTCAAACTGAAAGACGCCCTGCGTGGATTTCACTGTTTCTTTATTGAGTTCTCCCTGAATAACTCTGAATGTTTCTGCAACAGGCCCCGCTGAAGCTGATTCTTTATTAAGCTTGGCTCCACCTGATGCCTGTGAAGCACCTAAAAGAAACAGATGGATTCTCTGTAAAATGCTGGAACGCTCTATCTCACTTATCTTTCTAAGAATATATATGTTTTCAGCAGTTCTTCTGCAAAAGCTTCTAAGGTGTGAATCAATTCACTACTTTAATCAGCAACTTTCTACACTGCAGTGAATGTGCTCATTTAACATTAAGAAAGAGCATTTGCAATTTATAAGGCATGTAATGCTTAGCAGCCCCTAAAAGCCATGCAGAAGGTCAGTGTATCAGGAAATAATTATTCTACTCAGTGAATTGCTACTGTGTTGGAGATCTGGGCAGTTGGCAGTATCAGTTCCTGGCAGAAAAGTCTAAGTGCGCACTCACAAATAGTATTTTCAAGGGAACCGGGCTCTTTTCAAACTTAGCCTCTTTCTTTCCTATATTTGTTTTGGCACTCCTATAAAACATATTCAGTATTCCTATTTGCCCTCCAATAGAAACATCACTATTCTGAAAAAGTGAACCTGATGCTTTTGTAAAAAAACAACTTCTCTATTTCATCTTGTAGACATTCACATCATGTACGACTGTGAGAACTTCATGTAGGAATAGAAGCTTCTCAAGTTCTCACGCTGCAAGAAAGATGTAACACTCCTGCAAAATATGCTGATTGCTTGTGATTTTTTTACAGCAATATTTACTCATAATCTTCATACCACTTAACTCTGGTGGTAAAAAGCAAAAAGGTTGTTCAAAACAAGGTGCTGATTATGAACTGTGAAAGTTGCAGACACTAAAGTCACTTCCATAAATCAAACAGCCCAAATACAATAGATTTTGCCACATAGCTTGAATGTAGTCCAAAAGTAACTTGAAATAGAGGAGGCATTCATTATCATCACAAATAATCGACATGTACATGCAGAGGTTGCCCTTCCACGGCCTTCTGATTATGTGGCTGTCATGTCAGTTTCAGCATCCAAGAAGAAGTCAGGCATCAGGGGGTGACCTAAAGGGGAGTTGAACAATAACAGTAAGCCCAAGTAAGGGTGAACAGCACAAACAAACAGGAATCCATTCTGAAGGCAACAGCACCTCAATTTACCAGTAAATGAACTACAGGTTGAAAGAAGACGAGGTGACATGTTTAGGTTCTGGTACATTTAAAATCAGACCCAGAAGCCTCTTACAAATTCAGTCAGAAACATCTGAAGATGAAGAAACACTATCTCACTATTTGGTAAATAGTAATACATGCGCTTGTGGTGCAGGTCTATTTTCTTTTTGCTAATGGGTTTAAAATATATATTCAGGACAGCCTTAGCTCCAGCTGGGGCTGGAGTCATGACTTGAGCCCTGACATCTGGGCTTCATTCTTCTAGTTCATGAATTGCCTCAGCACTTACATCATCTTTAAACCTATGACTGAAATGTTCCTAAGTTCTTAGCATGGGAATCCTGTCTCCTCTTTGGACAAATTAAACTCCACATTTGGAGAGTTGAGTGTCTCCTGCTGTACCCGAAGGACGTTGTGATCTCTGAGGTGTCTCCCTGAGGTGCTGTAAGCACAGCCATTAGCTCATAGTGCAAGTAAAACACTGTCAGGACAAGCCTGGAGGAGTAATGCTTGTCACTGACATGTTCCTGTTCAGGGTGGAGCTGGAGGGTAAAATAACACAAGAAATTGTCATTGAAATTCAACATCTGTGAAATTCAGCTGGCTGCATTCACAGAACCTGGTGTTAAGATCTGTTTTCTGGTTTCTATCTTGAGCATATTTTCCATAACCCAGTTTTCATTTATGAACTGAAGCTCTACTGAAAGCCTTTCGCTGTAATCTATCTATGTGATATTGATTGATGCTATTAGTTCTTAACAGCTTGACTCTAGAGGGACTGTTCTTCTTTGGTCACCTAGTTTTAAAAGAATAGATGGCTCCTGTCTATTACAATTCTTAATGCATTATTTGCATGCATTATTAACCTGGCGTTAAGATCTGTTTTCTGGTTTATTTTCCATAACCCAGTCCTCATTTATGAACTGAAGCTCTACTGAAAGCCTTTCGCTGTGTATGCTCATGCTGCAGTGCAGCTCTTGTGACCTTTAACAGCACATTCACGTTCCCCTGATCACAGGATCCTTAAGGTTGATTAAGACCCTCTAGTCTGACTGCTCACCCATCACCACCATGATGCTCACCATCAGCTAGCTAAAAACTCAGCAGAGATGATAGATCAAGCACAACACTGGATTTGGGATGGCTAGAGATTCCTAAGATATTGAAGGATTGCTTGCAGGTGGTATTGGCTCAGGTATTCACCCTGCATCCCACCTCCTGTTCTGTTTGGTTGAGAATCATGCATTCTGCAATTTCACTTTGTAATTCAAAGACCCTGGCTTTATCTGTTGAAAAACTGATCTAAAACAAGCCAAGAAGACTCCGTTGGAACTGGTTGATGCAGAACAAAGGCATCCCCAAAGGACAAGTTGCACTGTTTGATGAACATTATTGGATGAGAGCTAAGCTAAGATTTAAAAAGTTCTGGGGCTGTCTCTGAGCATCAAATACAGAGGAAGCCTGCATGATTCCCTGAGAATGGATACCTCCTACTTTGGTGTTGGGTTAAGGGAACACTAGCAGTAACTCCTATCACAAAATGTCACATGGCTCAGACAAAAAAGCCATCAAGAGGGCTTAATTAGGAGCACCAAATGGTCACAAAATGGTCTTAGGGCAGGGAAGTAATCTATGTATGTGATATTGGTTGGTGCTATTAGTTCTTAACAGCTTGACTCTAGAGGGACTGTTCTTTGGTCACCTAGTTTTAAAAGAATAGATGGCTCCTGTCTATTACAATTTTTAACGAATTATTTGTTCACTGATGCCATAAATGTGCCTGGCATAGCAGTTGGCTTTGGTATATTCAGTGAATGAAAGCAACAGTTGTTGCTCTAATAAATGCAATACTAAGCTCGGTCTGCCTGTAGCTGACAGCCATCAGCTTGCTCCTCAGGCAGGTTCTGTCTGGATGGAATGAAGGGCATGAAATACTGATGTGCTCATCAAACGCTGCTTGTTAGCTTAGAGACAAGGTGTTAAATAGGTTTGTTCATGTATTGCAAACATGTTACTTAGCTGCCTTCATTTTATCTTCAGAAGAACATGTGCAGAATACAGAAATGATTAAAAGAAATAAGAACTGTCTGCATAGTCACTTACTCTTTCCTTACACAGGAGAATCAAGCACACATTTGTATGTGAGTACCTCCAGAGGTGAAACTCGATCACCCAAATGTAACGAGCAGAGACATTACAATCAGTTCTAACTGTATGTTAATGCTGTGCTGAATAAGCCTGAGTCAGGATGTAAACCACTTTCTCTTTTTTTCTTCAGATGAAGCCATTAATTCTGTCAACAAGCCCAAAACGACTCCAGAAATATCAGTCAGTCCTTCTGAAGACCTGGAGCTGGTGTGTGAGGTGTCAGCTGCAAGCGGAGCTGTCGTATGGAAGAAAGATCAAACAGAGGTGAAGCAGGACCAGAGGACAACCATCATCTCCCAGGGGACGCACCGCAAGCTCATGGTCAGAAATGTGACCCTGAAAGACCAAGGGAGCTACAGCTGTGAAACAGAAGATGACAAAGCAACATTCCAAGTGAAAGTCAGAGGTGAGAAAATGCTTGGAATCCCAGAGATAAAGGAACGCTTCATTTGGTGTGTCTTGCATTTGGAGGATCAACTTACAGCCTCTCTGGTGCAAAACACTTTGGCTATAGGACTTTCTTTGTCATCTAGTGTCATAGCAACACTTTTCTACACGTGCTTTTCCATCGAGGAATGAATTACTGCAACAAACAATAGGCAAGGAGGGTAACTTGTGCAGCTCTTGTAGTCAGCTGGTGTCTGCAGGGTTACAGTGCAAGAGCACACCAGGCATGCAAGGAGTGAGAAAAGGGGAGGTGTTTCAAGAGATCTGGTTACAAAATTTGAATGACACAATTAGGTGGAAAATGCCACTAATCAGACTCATAAATGGCCTGGGTTGCAAAGCCCCACAGTGCTCATCCAGTTCCAACCCCCTTCTTCCTATGTGCTGGGTTGCCAAGCAGCAGCCCAGGCTGCCCAGAACCACATCCAGCCTGGCCTTGAATGCCTGCAGGGATGGAGCATCCACAGTCTCCTTGGGCAACCTGTTCTGGAGGGCCGTTCCCTTCTGATTTACTGGAAATGTAGAGAGACATGAGAAGAAAAAAAGATAAGGGAGAAGGTTCAGTAGTGCATGCAGGTGTTCTAAATCTCATGTCCAAATCTGCTATCAGACTGCGAAATGTTTAGCTTTGTGATATGATGTGATATGATATATCATATGAATGTGATATGAAATGATATGCTTATGATTTCCCAAGGCAAAATAGAGGGGAAAGTGTTTTCTTGTCTTAATGAGGCATCACGATGCTCTCTGTGAAGGGCAAGTATAGTGAAAATGGGGAACTGGAGTTAGCTCTGCAGCAGACTACAGCAAAACGGTGTGACTGTTGTGATGTCCCTGCAGAGAAAGAAGACGTGTTTACAAACAAGGACAAGGTACAAAAAGAGGTGAAGGCTGTACTGACTCAAAATGCCACGCTGAGCTGCGAGGTGGCCCAGGAGAAGACAGAGGTGAAGTGGTACAAGGAGGGGAAACTGATCACCTGGAGCAAGAAGTTCAAGGCTGAGTCAGAGGGCAAACAGCGTCGGCTGGTGGTGAGCCAGGTGGAGAAGAAAGATGCAGGGGAGTACAGCTGCGAGGCTGCTGGCCAGAAACTCACCTTCAAGATTCATGTAACTGGTAGGAAACACATTTTGGTTGATATTCTTTGATTATTCCAGTCTGGCTGTGGAAACGTCTGTGTGAATGTGTCCTCTTGATTCTGCCATGAAACTGTTTTGGGGAGGATGAAAATAAATGCTTACAAACGTGCAGCTAAAATGATTATTTGTTTTTAACAGTGTTTCATCCAGCTCTTCCCCAACGACTACTTTTATAATGAGCTGTCCATGGATGTCCAACTGTGATTTGTACAATGTGCAACACTGCTCTACCAATTGATATTTCAACAGTAGTAGTTACAGTTCTCTACTGTGGCTGCACTGAGAAGGTTTGGTTGTTGGTGTCCTAAGAACTTTTAGTCAGAGGCATTGCACTTGCCTTTGGTTTGTTGAATCGCACGTTGACGACCATTCGTTCCATGTTCTGTAAATGTAATGACCAGTCATGAATCCATTGATACCTTTCTAATTGTACGTTTCTCATTAGTCTGAGAGTTTAGCACGGAGGCAGATCTCTCACTCCAGCTGCAGTAGAGATTGCTCTGGTGTCAGTATATTTTGCACAAGATCCGGTACATTTTAACTTAGACTCCAGATAGCCATGGGCACATCAGCTGCATTCTGAGTGACCATTAGTGAGCTGGCTGATGACGAGGGTTTGTCTTCTGTTTTATTTGAAGCTGCACTCTGCTGGTTTTTGCTCGTAAGTCAGCTTGTTCTCTGTTAACTTTACAGTTCTCGTCTTGTATTCTGAGCTGATCAGGACAGGGAATCTGTTTTCTCCTCTTCTTTCTTATGGCAGTGAACACATTGGAGCTTAATCCTGGTCAAGGTTTGGCATTTGGTCAGCTATGTGGAGGAGCAACTGTATTGGGAGTCTACTGCCTTTCTGCTCACACAGACCTGGTGTCCTTGCAGGGCATAGCTTGCGTTCTGTTCCCTTGTAAAGGTTGCAGTCTTTGCTCTCTCCATCTTGGGGCATTCTGCTCCTTCAGTCCCTGGTGTGCAATATATCTCTGCTCCTGTAGTAGACAGTTTTGCTGCTGCCTGCGGTGTAGACTCTAAACCATCAGCTCTTACTATTCCCACACCACGTGGATGTGATTCTGGGGCCTTTGGATCTGTTCCGTGAGTTGTGTAGCTCATGCTTTTGGCTCAGGAAACTGGCAGTTTCAGGAAATAGTGGATTACAGAAAGGGTAGATTTGGGAGGTATCTGTCAGAGCAAATGAAATATGAACGATGACAGAAAGACTATGGAAACAGCTGGAATCTACCAAGTTAATCCTCAGCAGCCAAAGCCAGCCCACATCTTATTGCAGAGGTGTAGGGAGAAAACACAGCAATGTAGTGCTTTTACACTTGAATTTTGCTAGCTGAGGGCTATTATTAGCTGTTTGCCTCAGAAACCAAAGGTTTTCTGTTCTCTTTCAGACCAGATGAGCTCATGGCTGCACAGGGTAATGTGATACTTCCTCCTCTGCCATACGTGGAGAGTGCTTGCCTAGCTACTGTTGCTGTATTTCTCATGTGTACCACTGTAACATGATGTGCAAGTCCAGCCCTCACTGCAGAATGATGTGGTGTGAAAGTCAGGAGGGATTATGAGTACTCTTGGAGTGGTTGGCTCTTTCACTACAGAAATCCTCATCTTACTAGCTTCTCCCAAAGTGCAACGGCTTTCTGAGTCTTAATTTCTCCTCTTACCATTGCACTCAGAAAGCTTTTCAGGGTTCCTCTACCCCAGGGTTCCACTGGCAGCACAGAACAATCCCATTTTAATGACATGTTGAATGTTAGGTGCTGAGTGTTGAGCATTATGGGATGCAGATTAGACCTTCTTGCTTAAAAGAAACAAGTGCTGCACACCTTGGAAACCTATAGAAAACTAGAGTAAAAAGGGCTGATTCTGCCATCTCATTATCTCAGTATTTGTGGTGCATGCTGAAATCCTTATTTGAAGTGGGCCAAAGCTCCATTGCATTTGTGAGAAGTTTTGCATCACCTGGTTGGTCTAGGCCATGTTTGTTGTCTTGCTAATAAGCAACCCTTCTGATCTTCATCAAATCATTGTGGTTGGAAAAGACCACAAAGATCCCCACATCCAGCCTCAACCCATCCTACCATGCACACTGCCCACGTCCCTCAGTGCCACATCTCCATGGTTATTGAACACTCCCAGGGATGGTGACCCCACCACCTCCCTGCAAAGCTGTGCCACCACATCACGATTCCTCTTCAGAAGAAGTTTTTCTTAACATCCAACTTGAACCTTCCCTGAAAATCATCAGTCAAAACAGGGGCTGTTGAAGATGGGCGGAGAGAATGATGCTTTTGCAGTCAATCCAAGCAGGGAGATCAAATGTAGAGTGTATCAACTGCATTCTTGCATTGGCTTGCTGCCCTGCTCCCTCGCCTTCAGTGGACTGCAGTGCTGGTGGTAGAGCTGTGGTGTGAATCCTGGGATTGCACGTACTGCAACGGTCAGCAGCACAGGAACTTGAGCTGAACTTACCCTCCTGGGCAGCTGCTGCCACTCAGAATTCAGACAGCATGCAGAGGAGAAAGTCATGAAGGAAGGGAAAGGGATGGCAGCAGAAGGCTTCACAGAGTGACAGCGGGGAGGAAGGAGATAGGGGACAGGTCATGGAAGGGTTTGCCATGACTGCTGGGGAGCAGGAGCCTTCCCGGTCACCTGAGCTGGGTATGCCTGAATATGCTTGCATGAATGATCTGAATGAGTGGTCTTCCATGTCTCCACTGCAAATAAAAGGCAATGTCAATCCCCCTCACAACTGCTAGTCCTGCATTCATGCTTGGAGCCTCTGTCTTGGTATCAGCATCAGGACCCTGGGATCTTTCCTGGGACCCAAACAAGCATCGGAAGCTTATTCAAAATTGCTCTGCTGTTAGAAGCTGGTAGCACTAGAGAAGTCCATGATGTAAGTGCGTCAGAAATATTCTGCACTTCTACAGCCTTTTGTAGGGCAAACCATGGAATAGAAATGGAAGCCCATTTATTTAGGGTTTATCTGTTCTCCCACGCCTCAAATAGGAACTAGCATGAACGCTCTCAGCAACCAGTTGTTGGTAAAAGGAGAATCAGATAAAACAGTCATTAAAGTAATCAATAAAAGATTCAATGTATCAATCGATCCCACTTAGCAAAGTAATTAACTGAATCACCTTAACTGAAGTGTGTATGCCTAACTAATTACACTTGATATCTTTCTGATGCTAACTCCATTTGTTGACACAAAGGGTAAGGTGGGCTTTAAACACTTTCTTCTATATGTGTTAGGTATTAAGAGGAGATTACCTCAGCCAGTTCTCTGAAGAATCAGGGGTTGCTGAGAGTACAAAACCATGCTTTATGCATAAAACCGAGCTACAAAATCTAATGTAGGCCAAGTATTCACCATATTAAGGGCTATATCATTGCCATAGGGTAGAGTCAAAAGATGGTTTTCTGCTCTTAAATTTCTATGGTTTCCTGATTTTGAGGTCTTCACTTCATAATTGAGCTGTATTTGGCTGATCTCCAGTGCAGAGTGGAGCAATATCAAAAAGACAGACAGATGAAGATCTGTCATTGTCTTCATTAGAAGAAATCTGAAAATTAGGAGTCCAAGCTGATAGTAAAGACTACCCAGAGGGATGGGATGACCATAGGGACTGTGCTGAGGATGCATTATAATGTGTGATAAACACTGTGAAGCAGAGTTGCTCCAGGAAATGGTCCAATACAACATAGAAGCAACTTTTAATGTCTTCCAGTCACAAGTTGCTCATATCTAATGTATATTTTACCCAGTGTTTTCCAGTTCCAGAAGCAGAGGATGCCTTTATCAACAAGCAGAAGGTGCAGAAGGAGGTGAAGGCTGCACCAACAGAAAATGCCACGCTGAGCTGCGAGGTGACCCAGGAGAAGACAGAGGTGAAGTGGTACAAGGAGGGGAAACTGATCACCTCGAGCAAGAAGTTCAAGGCTGAGTCAGAGGGCAAACAGCGTCGGCTGGTGGTGAGCCAGGTGGAGAAGAAAGATGCAGGGGAGTACAGCTGCAAGGCTGCTGGCCAGAAACTCACCTTCAAGATTCATGTCACAGGTGAGAGAAATTGTTTCGACTGTATTGAACCCCCCAACAAAGAAGGAGGGGAAAGTTAAGTGGTTTGACACATTTAACCCCAGCATTCAGTGATGTAGACGGTGCTTAAATTCTGTTTAATTTGTGTACATTCCTGTTTGCCTTCTGAAGCTATGAACACAGAGGACTTGGGTAGCCTCAGCTTAAGACAGGCTGGAAATAATTTGGGAATTTCCCTGGGGATCTCAAGTAGATGCAATGATAGCAAAATGAGAAGACAATAATTTCAGGGGAAATTAAAGAATATTAAAGATATCTTCAGGGCACAAGCACACCCCTGCAAATGCTTCTTCCTAAATAGTCTCAGAGACAGCATTTGGTCACAATGCTAGACGGCGGCATTGGTGGTTTCTATTAAATTAAAGAAACCTGCAACTAAAAAGGTTTTCCAGTATTTTCTTTTGTTTTCTTCTCTATAGCAGGTACAAAAGAAATGCTTAAAAATAGAAAGGCTTCAAGCTGGTGCTTTTCTTTCCAAAATGTAGGAAGACAGGCGTTCTATTTATTAGGAGAGTCTGATAAGAAAGTGGAAAAAGGCTTTTTACCAGGGTCTGTAGCAACATAAGAAGGGGCAATGGTTTCAAAAGTGAAGAGGGTAGACTCAGTTTGGACATGAGAAAAGTTCTTTATGATGAGGGTAGTGATACACTGGAACAGATTGTCCAGTGAAGGTTGTGGGTGACTCATCATTGTAGTGTCCAAGGGCAGGCTGGATGGTGACCCTGGGCAGCCTCATTTAGTGAATGATGTCCCTGACCACGGCAAGAGGTTGGACTGGATGATCTTTAAAGCTTCCTTCTATACCCAAACCGTTCTATGATTCCATAGGGGAAACCATTTTATTACTGCCTCTGAAAACTCAGGGGATATTAGAATTGTTTTCAGAAATAAGTAGGTGAGAAAAATACATTTCCTCACTATGACTTAATCACAAACAGAATTTAACCTTGACCCTCACCTGGCTTTTGCTGGCAAAGCAACTTACAGCTGTCAGCTTGTTTGGACAAATTAATGCCTGTCCCCTTGTATGAAACAGACTTTTCAATGACTGCGTATGCTGGTGTGCTGCTGGACAGTGGGGAAAGGGGTGTTTTTTAATTTTTGAAGATTTTGGAACATGATACTGGTGGAAATGAAAACAAGTTTAGGGCTATCTAAGCTGTTTTGGTCTGGCAGGGAGGAAGTTCTTCACTGGCAATTGATATAGTTCAGATGTTGGCATTCAGTTCATAGCACTGTCAGGAAATGTGAGTGGGAAAGCTGTCCTCAACGGTACAGTCCAAAGACTAATTTGGGCATTTGGGGAAGGCTGTGTAGAAAAGATTCATGTCTTAAATGTGCTCATTTGCCTTAAATTCCAGAACCAGAATATGCTTTTATCAACAAGGAGAAGGTGCAGAAGGAGGTGAAGGCTGCACCAACAGAAAATGCCACGCTGAGCTGCGAGGTGGTGCAGGAGAAGAGGGAGGTGAAGTGGTACAAGGAGGGGAAACTGATCACCTGGAGCAAGAAGTTCAAGGCTGAGTCAGAGGGCAAACAGCGTCGGCTGGTGGTGAGCCAGGTGGAGAAGAAAGATGCAAGGGAGTACAGCTGCGAGGCTGCTGGCCAGAAACTCACCTTCAAGATTCATGTCACAGGTGAGACAGGTGTTGTATGAAATACAGCAGAGAACAGTAAAGTAAAATCTAGTTTCTATTATACAGTGATCCAGGTGCAGTAGTCTGTGCTGAGGTTTTTCCCCTATACTTGATTGCCGGAGTTTGTAGCAAGTATTTGGATTTAGTATGGCACAAAGACCTGTTTCAGTCTGTCTGTAGAATAATAATTACTGATATATGTACAATGGAAGCAATATTCAAGATATTATTCAAATCTCTCCTGTGCCTGAGATCCCAAACTGTAATTCTTGTTCCCCTAAACATTTGACTAAGATAAGTATGTGCAGTGAGGCTGGAGTGCATGTTCTACGTGCAGCCTTTCATGGCAGGAGAAGCAGGAACTTCTCCTAGTAGTACACTGCCTTTTTACTATGCCTTTATGTTGGAGGCTGCATCTGGATAGGTGAGTCTGCTACTCACAGTAAGAGACCTGGTAGAGCTGACTATTCCCAGAGCTCAAAGTAAGATAGATATCTGCAAATCACACACAAAGAACAAAGGACTGCGTTGGTGAGAATATTTCCTTTGTGCCTTTGACAGTCACAGTTGTGGCAATGGTAGAGGCCATGAGGAGTCTGTTCGGGAAGCCAGGAGTACTGTTCTGGGTCATGAAAAGGCAGCCAGTGGTTTGACTATCGCATGTTTATGTGTTTTGATGTTTCACAGTGGGTCTTAAGCAAAAGGAACTCAGGTTTTGGTTGCCTGCAGGACAGATGTTCTTTTGGGTTCAATATGTTTGCATAGTGACTTGCAACCATGGGACTGGTGTTCAAGGACCCTCTTGGTTCCTTCAGTTCCTAGGTTCTTTCTTGCCTAGATTTGACACTTTGTTTCAACAGAAGAGCTGATATTCTCTAGTGAAGGCTATTAGTTTGGGCACAAGTGGTAACCTAAACCTGTTCCAACCTGTACATACAAACCTGCAAGATGGTCTCATTTCAGTCCTTCTGTTTTTCTTTTCTTCCCTCAGAGCCAAAACCTGTGTTTATAAACCAGGAGCAGGTACAGAAAGAGGTGAGTGCTGCCCTGGCAGCAAGTGCCTCCCTCAGCTGTGAAGTAGCACAGGATCCAACTGGAGTAAAATGGTACAAGGATGGAAGACTGCTTGCCTCCTCCAGAAAGTTCAGAATGGAATCTGTGGGCAAAACACGGCGTCTGGTTGTGGAGCAGCTGGAGAAGAAAGATGCTGGAGAATACATCTGCGAGGCTGCTGGCCAGAAGATGACCTTCGAGCTGGAAACAACTGGTGAGCATTCAGAAATTCTCAGCCAGGATTTTGTAGCCTTGTTGTGAACTGGGTTTTAGGGTGAAATCTGAGTTTTCTTTGCACCTGACAGTGTGAGAATTTGCTTTGGCCCTTTGTGTACCTCCCCGGTGCTCAGCTGTTCCTTCCCTTACTTGGGGATAACGTCATTTATTCAAGGTGATGTCCAAACGGGCTTGTTAACAGTCCTCTGCAGTGCTTTAAGCTGTCATATGTCAGCCAGAATTTATGCATGTTCTATAGCCATTCCTACATGTTGAAAACACTGCACTGTGCTTAAGCTTCAGCATATGTTCCAGTAAGCACAGTTCCATTAATTCTAGGGAATTGGGTGAATTAAGCATAGATCTGAAGGCTGCCTTTGCCCAGTGCAGAGATGGAAGGACTAATGTAGATTTGACTTGATATTTTCCCTTCTAGGATGGGAAGGAGCTCTGTCAAAGTAAAAAAGTGGGCATTACTTCCCAGGGAAATAAGAGAAGTCTCATTATTCACAGGCGGTTAACTCTCATTTTCTCTCTCAGTCTGCAACCAGGTTGGGTTGCTGTTTCAGTACTGGCTGTTTTATGCAGGAACTCTGCTCCTGAGGTTAATCCAAGTTGTATCCAGGCCCTTCAGAAGGAAAGGGAAATAGCAGCACAGAAATATGGTCTGATTCTGACACAAAGAAGTGCAGACCTGGACAGTTAAAAAGTATTGTGTGATGTTCAAGGGATTTTGAAGCAAAGATGTCCCCTAGGTAAGATTTGTGGCTGACATTCCCCATACATTGTGGGCACACAAGCTAAGGAGAGATAGTGATGAGCATGCAGAGAAGCCAATGATTCAGACAGGTTTGTAGTGACACGACATTGTAGAGTTCTGTCTATTTCTCCTTGGCATAGTTTGGAAAATAAAGATGAGGTGATGGTGGTAACCAATATGGCTTCCTCAAGGTCAAGCCATGCCTGACAAACTTGGTGGCCTTTCATGATGGAGTAACAGCATCAGTGGATAATGGGAGAGCAACTGACATCATCTACATGGACTTGTGCAGAGCATTTGATCCCGTCCTGCATGACATCCTGGTCACCAAACTGGAGAAAAATGGTTTTGATGGATGGACCAGTTGCAGGATAGGGAACTGTCTGGATGGTCACACTCAGAGAGCAGCAGTCAATAGCTCAGTGTCCAGGTGGAGGGTGGTGTTGGGACCAGTGTTATTTAATATTTTTGTAGGCAACATGGACAGTGGAATCAAATGAACCCTCAGCAAGTTTGCAGATGACCCCAAGCTGAGCGGTGCTGTTGATGTGCTAGAGGGAAGGGATGCTACCCAGAGGGACCTGGACAGGCTGGAGAGGTGGGCCCTTGGCAGCCTCATGAACTTGAGTGTGGCCAAGTACAAGGCCCTGCACCTGGGTCAGGGCAATCCCAAGCACAGGCACAGGCTTAGAGGAGAATGATTTGAGAGAAGCCTTGACCCTGAGGAGAAGAGTTGGTGTGGAGGGAGGTGTCCCTGCCTATAGCAGGGGGACTGGAACTAAATGACCTTAAAGATTCATTCAGTTCTATTGTTTTTCTATACTTAATTTTGCTTGAAAGGTTTTAGAATAAATGAGATTCTGGTTTCCATGAAAACTGTTTGCAGGGAGCTCCATTGTAGCTAGTAAGTCTATCTTTAAGTTCAAGGGCAATAATGCATTGACTGTGTTGAAGAGAGAAATGACTAAGGAATGGATGATGGTTTAGAATAAAACATAATCCTACTTATTTTCTATGCAAATATGTGTAAGGAAAAGATGCTGCACTCAGTTCTGGAAATATCCTGACAAATATATCTCTACTGTTTCACAGCTGGAGATATCAAGATTGTTAAAGCACTGGAAGATGTGGAAGTGAATGAATATGGGAGTGCATCTTTTGTCTGTGAGATTTCACACGATGAGGTTCAGACCCAGTGGTACAAAGATGACGACAAGCTGAAGGCTGATGACAACATCAGAATGCGGCAAGATGGTAGGGTGTAAGAGGGAGATCTTTCTCCTGAGTGGGGGGTGGGTTGAAGATGAAGCAGAAAGGACATCTGAAATGAAGTGAAGAAGGTTAAGAAGGGAGTTCCCCTTTTGTTTTGGGACTGATGTTAGGGTGGAACAAGTGACATGGACCAGCTAACATCATTTGCAAGAATGTCAAAAAAGTTGAACGCCACCAGGACCTTTCAGAGAAATAAAAACTCCTACCTACCTACCTTTCTGCCCACAAAATATCCAGCTTGTCTTTTGGGTTTTACTTTTGCTAAGTAGAACAGATTATTTTCTTACGAGGTTGATTTTCTACTTTTAAACTTCAGATTTGTGTTTGAACGTTGATGGATAAAAAACATAGCTTGACTTTTTCTTCATTTTCTCTGTCTGTTTGAAAAGAGCACAGGGTTGTTTTTGTTTTTTTTTTTTAATATATACAATGTTAGGGTATATATATGATGTTAAGTGTGATAAAGAAAAGGGAGACATTTGAGTTAGCACACTACTCAAGAGTTCAGTCCCCAGCTTTGCCACTGTTACCATTATAAGGGCAAGAACATCCTGGAAAATGAATTTCTCCTAAGTAGAGTCAATACATTTGAGCTACAGAGACCTTTACTAGGTGAAAACTTGCTGTTCAGAGCTAAGTTGCTGTATTTAACCAAAGTAATTATCAATGTCTGTGTTTCATTGAACCTCTATTCCATTTCGTAATGCGAGGAGTTTGATATTGGGATGGGAAGGTCATGGTTTGATTTGGATGTTGGACTGGGAATCAGAAGAACTGGGCTCTCTTCAGGTTGTCAGTCTTATTGTCTGACTTCTTAACAACATTCCTTTCTTTAGAATATTATTTAATGATGTTTTAAGGCATTTTGAGCTGATAGGTGTAGTGTTCATGTGACTTCTTAACAACATTCCTTTCTTTATATTATTTTTAATGATGTTTTAAAGGCATTTTGAGCTGATAGGTGTAGTGTTCATGTGCAGTAATGCTGATGTGAGTAAGTAGGGTGATAATGTAAGGGTTTTTTACATTCCTTCTACATCTCTGCTTTCTCTTGTTCCATCCTTCTTAAAGAGCAATCCATTAGTCTAGTAAAGGAGCTGTGTGATGAGGATGTGACTGAGCCTGAAAAAGCCAAGTTTGAATGCAAGATATCCATTCCTTCTGTGAAACCTCCCAAGTGGTATCTACATGGGGAAGTCTTACAGGCTGGCAGAAACTTGATTATGCAGCAAGAAGGCACCATCCACCAGCTTGCCATAGCGATAACCACCACTGATATGACAAGCACCATTCAGTTCTCAATTGGCAAATCAAAATCCACAGCCAATCTGCTTGTCAGAGGTAACATATCCAGGCTTGGTTTACATCATGAAGATGAAGAATTAATTAACGTACAGTCTTCCTTCACTGGGGTCTTTGAAATATTTTGTGTGTGTCTGGAGGGTCTGCTCCATTTCCAGTTCAAAGTCGTTGGACACTAAATGAGACAGCTGCATCTCAGTAAAAGATCTGTTTGAATAGCTGTGATGTGCTTACTATTCAGATCTACAGAGCTGAGGTTTTGTCCTTGGCTATACCAAAGAAGTCAAATCAGGTGAAATTAATTGTATTTCTGAACTAGACAAGGTTAAGTTTGGTAGCACCTAAATTTGATGCAGTTTGTCATTGATTTCACCTGAAAGAAACTTGCA
Organism: Coturnix japonica; assembly: GCF_054131305.1. NCBI lineage: Eukaryota > Metazoa > Chordata > Aves > Galliformes > Phasianidae > Coturnix > Coturnix japonica. The sequence goes on along the minus strand of NC_140691.1, from coordinate 7,810,091 downwards.
GGCTTTTTATCTGCTGTTGTCCCCAGCGTAAGAGTCTCCATTCACATCCTAAAGTACTTGTTATATTTTCAACTCACTCTTATTTGAATAAAAGCCTCAACAAATGGGAGCAATTTAATTAGCACAGAACAAGAGCTGGACCTTGCATTTGGTAGATAATATACAGTATTACTTTATAGAAATGTAGTCAATGGCATTCCCTATAGACAATCATTTGTTTTATCTTTGGAGTGGTTCAAAAAACCATTGTGAACATGACATTAATTGGAATTGAATACATGCAAGAGACTTTCCTCTTCTTCCAATTGTCCTCATCCTTTCTTCTCTTCCACCCCTGCTTTGCAGATTACCATATAGAAATCACCAGGAAGTTGGAGGACAAGACAGCTTTGGAACGTCATTCTGTCATCCTGTCCTGTGACTTCAGGCCTTCTCCAAAGGTTGTTAACTGGTTCAAGGGCCACACACCCATCGAGCCCTCTGAGAAGTACAAGATCAAGAGGGATAAGCATTCAGCAGAGCTCAAGATTCTGAAGCTGAAGCCCGATGATGCTGGTGTGTACAAGTGCAAGGCAGGAATTGCAGAGACTGAGGCCACGCTGACAGCTGAAGGTATGAGCAGGGAGGGTGGCCTCTTCCATGTCCTATTTCACCTCAGATTTCTCTTCTTGGGGTTGATTTCTGCCATTCTCTCCTGCTAACTTTATAAATGTATAATCTTCACTGAGAAGATTACACAAAGATCATCTAGTCCAACCATTCTAACACATCCCAGTATGATTTATAGTAACAGTGGTAACAGTTCACCTTGTTTCCCCACAGCCCGCAATGTAGAAGTAACGAAGCATCTGCAGGATGTAGAAATTGAAGAAGAGAGCTCTGCTGTCTTCTCCTGCGAGCTGTCCCATAATGACGAGGACGTGGAATGGTTCCTGAATGGCAACCTCCTTTACACCAACAATTACAATGACATCAAGAACGTTGGCAATTGCTGCACACTGACAATGAAGCAGGTTAAGCTTGAGGATGCTGGCACAGTGACAGTGAAGTCAGACAAGGTGTCAGAAAGCGCACCTGAAGGTGATAGGTGGGTCTGATCACACCCCTCCTGGATGTAAGAGATGCTAAGGAGCTCCAGTTCATTCTATTGTGCAGCAGTCCTGCTTCTAAAGCTCACCTCTCTGGGGCTCAGATAGCCACCAAATCATGATGGGCTTTTTTCCAGTGATTTATGGAATTAAGGATTTATGACTGCAGGGAGAGATCATTCAGTGTGTGTTTTGCCTCTGGGATGACTAATGACCAGGCTGTGAGCAACCTGATCTAGCTGTGAATGTCCCTTTTTATTGCAGGGGAGCTGGGCTAGATGGCCTTGAAGGGTCTCTTCCAGTTCTAAGGATACTGTGATTCTAATCTGCTCTCCCCAGCAATTAAGCTCTTTTACTCTATGCGCTCAGAGTTTGAAGGATTTCCTCTTTCTCCTTTCTTTTGCATTTGGTGGAAGTTTTTTCCCCAGTATAAACATCTGATGTGTGAAATAGAAGACAGATAAGAGGAGTCAATAATACAGGAAAATCAAAAGTGTTCCTCTTAATCCTGTGGCCTGCTGTATGAGCTCTGCTCCATGTGAGGGCAATGCCAGCTCTCCAGCTTTAGAAGAGCTGCATCCCAATTACTTCATATGATATCAGTCCCACCCAAGGCAATGCAGGCTGTCCCTCCTGTTCCCTGTATTCTCCTACTGATTAGTTCAGAATTCCATAAAGCGTATTCAGTCAACAGACATGAAACCGCTTTAGGTTCTATCTTGGTGTCGTCAGTAGTGGTGAAGATTTATTTATCCCTCTTTAAAAATCTGAAAGCAACTGGAAATGTCTGATCTTCTGTATCATGTTGTTCTGTTTTGCCTTTTTAATTGCAGAGAAGCCTGCTGTCTTCATGAAGTCCTTGGATGATGTTTTTGGTGAGGAGCGAGGTGTGATTAAATTGGAATGCGAAGTCTCTAAAGAGAAGGTCAAACCAGTGTGGAAAAAGGACGGTGTTGTGCTCACTTCTGGCAACAAGTATGAGCTGGTACAGTCTGGGAAGACCCTATGTCCCCTTATCCATGACATCGAGAAGTCAGATGCAGGTTTCTATACCTGTGATATTGGCACTGATGTTGCCAAATCAAAGGTCGGCATTCAGGGTAAGTACTGTGGAAAGTAAAGGAGTGCTGAAAGCACATTCAGTGTGGTCACTATGTCTTACACCTATTCCCCCATGAGCCTTAATAGTTTCTACAATAGAAGTGTATTACTGCAATTAGCACAGTGATGTCTGGAAAATTCCCATTGCTTTTGATGTAAATGTATCTCATTTTGCCATGAAAATCACCAAACACATCAAGAATGTCGTTTTTTACTGCCCGTGGTCTAACCTCTAAAGCCTCTCTGTCTGTGAAAGGTAATGAGATGGGAGAGATTCTGGGGTCTGATTCCTTCAACTGTCTTCTGATAAGATTGTCGTGAGAGCTAACTCATAATATGGTTAAAGTGAATAGCAACCTTCTACTTGAACCTCGAAGCACTGAGAATTTCTCTTAAAAATAAGTAAAAGGAGGAAACATTTTACACAATTGTGAGAACTACCCAAAGCACTGGGGTAGTGTTGGAAATGGGCATCTCACTACAGCTTGTTCCATTAACAGTAAATCAGGAATGATCTGTTGAGGGAACTGTGGGAGCAAATATCCTCTAAGTATAAGCTGAAGGGATGGCCTTCACACCATTTAGCTGTACAACAAATTCCTAACTAGAACGTGTGCATCTGAGAGCATCATCCGAGGCTCCCAGTGTGATGAGTGGAGAGAAGAAAGAGGCAGTTTTCAGACATGGTTCATCATCCTCAATTGGGTAGATTTAAGAGAGAATAAATGCTGCCTGGAATTCTATTGTCTGTACTTTGCAGATTACTGCTGGCTGTAGGATGGCGTCTGTTGCAAGTGCCTCTCTAACTTATCTCCAGCATGTAGATGCATGTATTTTGAGAGAGGCATCCTACCCTAAGTGTATGTTACTCAAAAAGGAATGTTTTCTTCCAGGAAAACCTACTGAGGTTTCAAAACAGCTGGAGGATAAGACAGCAGCAGCAGGGCAGGACATCAGCCTGAGCTGTGAGCTGTCAAAACCGGATTTGAACATCAGGTGGTACAAGGATGGCAAAGCAATCAGAAAAAGCCAGAAGTACGACTTGCAGCAGGAGGGAAGTGGGGCCATTCTGATCATCCATGACTCTACTGCCAAGGACAGTGGGGAGTACCCCTGTGAGACAGAGGACTCCATAACAAAAGCCAGGGTCACTGTGCAAGGTGAGTTGAAAAGCACACTGGGGATGGCATGTAGAGAAGTCGAGGTAAATATCTGCAGCCTGTGGGTGATGTTTTTCTCTTCTGTTTCCTTGAGCAGGATCAATTCTTAGTTTTCAGAAAATATGATGGATTAAAATCTTTTCCTTAAAATAATCTGGAAACCGAATGATTCTCCAGTGTGATGTGGATCTGGGCAGCCTGGTCTGGTGGTTGGTGACCCCTTGGAGGGGGTTTGAAACTAGATGATCTTTGAGGTCCTTTTCTACTCAGGCCACTCTATGATTCTGTGATCATTCTATGATTCTATGATCTTGGGTGTTAGTGAGCCAAGATAAGATGGCAATCTGAATTAGTCTATATTGAATATGTGTAATCAAAACTATATGCAGTTTATCAGATGAGATCCTACCAGCGCATGTATAATGGTATTGAACTTTCCAGATATCTACTGGAATTATCAAACCTATGTAAATGGGTGGACTCTGTGGTCTTCTTAGACTCTTTGCATCTCTATGTGATATTCTGAAATGAGGGCAAAGGAGATTCAGGACACCTCTGTATGCTTGGGACTTGTTGGGGTAACAAATCCCTTTGTCCTACACCCTCATCCTTTTTTTTTTCCTTCCAGAAAAACCTAATTACTTTATCAAGGAACTTTCAGATGTGAAAATTGAAGAAAGTGGAAGTGCACTTTTTACATGTCAGAGCGAGAAAGCCGCATCCTTTGTCATAAGGAGGAAAGGCATTGCTGAGCTCAGGCCTGGCAGGAAATACAAGAGGGCACAGAAAGGACGAGACCTGCAGCTGTGCATAAAAAATCTGGAGAAAAGTGACAGTGACGTGTACACCTGTGACATTGGTGATGCCCAGTCCAGAGCCAAGCTGGTTGTACAAGGTATGTGTGAGAGCCATATGACTGCGCATCCTGTTTCTCCACTACCAAGACATTATCCTGGTAGAATTTGTACATTTATGGCAGGTCTTTGGGGCTGCAGCTGTCTGGCCTGAATAGCGGTTCACAAGCCATGCACAGAGCGAGCTGCACGGAAAGGGAAAGAACTACCGACTAGAGCAGTGCCATTGAGAACTTTATGTATCATTAAAAAACCAAAAGTGCTGATGTACGGTGAGGCTGGTGACCCAGAAATCAGTGTGAACTTTCTATCTCTGACCTTTCTGAATTACAAATAGTCCTCCAGAGTTCTAGGCAAAAATTCCCTTATGCTGCATTCTGGGTAGTTGTCACGGTTTAAACAAAAATCTACCTGTGTCCGTGACAGGGGGGCCACAGGCAAGCGAGGTGCTAGAAGGAGCTGAACCTCTGTCCCAACTACTTCAGAAGCAGCCCAAACCCCCTCGTACATGGCTAAGATCTCCTCCTCAGTTGGAGTGTAGCACTCCTCAGACCCTTTATATGCTCGACTCCAAAGTCCCGAGGGTTGGCCTTGGGTTTCTCCTAAAGCTCTTTGCCACAAACTCCAAGTGGGACCTTTCTCTCCAGCAGCAGTGTAGAGGATGTTCTTTACATCCTGTCCTGTCCGTACTGGCCCCAAGGCCACGGCACGGGCTATCTCTTGTTTTCTCTGCTCAAAAGCCTGCTGCTGCTCAGGACCCCATGAGAAATTATTCTTCTTCCGTGTTACCTGATAGAGGGGGCTCACTATGTGGCTGTAGTTTGGGACATGCATTCTCCAGAAGCCCACTACTCCCAGAAAAGATTGGGTCTCTGTCTTGGTGGTGGGAGGAGACATAGCAGTGATTTTGTCAATCACATCTGCTGGGATGTGTCGATGCCCATCTTGCCATTTTACACCTAAGAACTGGATTTCCTGGGCAGACCCCTTCACCTTGCTGCGCTTAATGGCAAAACCAGCTTGCAAAAGAATTTGGATAATCTGTGGCAGCACATAGTTCCATTGTATCCCTGGAGGACCCGAAGGAAGATACTGGCTGGTTTGAAAAGCAGCTGGAGAAAACTAACTTTGAACTGATGGAGACCAAAGAAGAGCTAACAGAGAAAAACACCAAACTACTTAAAACTGAAGAAGAGCTGATGCAGAAGAACAAAGGTGAGTTATGCGATGTGAAAGGTAGAAGACAGAAATAGTTCATTAATCTAAAAGAGAAATAACCAGTTTGAGTAGGAATTAGAGGAGATGTTCTACCTTTGGAACCATAGCCTGTAGATAAGTGATAGTTTGTTCCTTGTGTATATTCAGGTTCAGCAATTCCACGGTTTTTGGTTATTTCTTTTCTTTTTTTCCCCCTCTCCTTTAAACTGCAACTAGCAGCTTTACGCTTTCATAAGTATGGGGTTAAATGTCTATATCTTGATTTTTACTTTTATATTGTAATCTCTACTCTTCTTTATGTCTTGTTGATGCAATGTTTTTGTTCCAAGAAATATAGAAAACTTTTGAATCACTCCCAATAAGTGAAGACCACATGCAAATTAATTAATCTGTTCAAAGCTACCTAAACATTAGAATATCTGGAAAAATTGATTACTTAATAAACTATCTATTGGCTACTTATGTAATACAACCTTTTCTGTGTGTTACAGACTTTGAAATGCAGGTGATTAAATTGGATGAGTCTGTTGAGCAACTTAAAGAAGCAACTGAGGTAACTTTATCAAGAAGATGTTGTGTAAAATTGTTTTAATACCAACTTGTGGTAGCTTAAAATGCTATTCCAGTAGGCTCCATTAATAGATTTCTTACCGAGCTTAGCTTAACTGAATTTGCCTTTAATGCATTGTGTAATTCAGCTACTTAACACTCCATTAGAAACTGATGACTGAATTTTTTTTATTTTTTATTTCCAATCTCAATCAAGGTGCAGAAAGATGACATTATTACAGAGCTACGAGACTTAAAATCTCATTTAGAAGAAAAAGTAAAAGATTATGTGAGTTTTACACATCTCCGTATCCTTATACAAAAAAAGGAAAACACTAATTCTATGCTTGTAATCAACACATTTTTGGAAAACTGATTTTCTGTATGTAGCTGGTACTCGCTTGAAATTGTAAACAATTCAAATTTATCTGAAGGTAGTTGTTGTTAACACAAACAACAAAAATATCAACGTGTTCCACTAACTCCTGCCTCACACTCCTACATCAGATGAAGAGCAACAGTAAAAGTATATTGAGTTTGAAGTACGAGTATGAATGGTCAGGATATCTCCACGTTCTATGCAGTCCATAAAACTTTATCCTGACTAATGTACTGCGAGCTACTGAATATGTGAAGACTAGCTTGATTAAGTATGTGTGCATACCACTTCTGGTGGTTTTTGATCATTTTTTGATGTTTGGTAGCCTGAAGTAGCTCTGAAAACATTTATAGTTAATTCTGTCACTCAGATCTCTAACCTTGTAAGCTTAGCAACTTGACCCTTCTTAGTCTTTGACTGTCTGCATCACTGCAACTTAGTATTTCCATGGTATTAAAGCTGACTGTGATGAGTAGTCATGTCCTCACCTATTACTTCTTCCAAGAACAAGGCTCCAACTCTATCTGTGAGATTGTGTGGCCTGAACACTTCTGAGGCTTTTCTTTTCATAAGCTAATAAAGATGAATAATCAGTCCTTGGCAGTGCCAGCATGGCTTAACAATCGTCATCTTGTAAGTAAGGAAGCTTCACTTGTGGTCAAGGACACAATCTAAAATATGCGTGACAGAGCTGACTAAGCTTTAAGGTTGGATTATATCTGTCACGATGAAAGTGATTTTAGCAGCTTAGCAGAAGTGTGATGTGATGAACTTGTATGAGAGCTGACCATTTGCTCTTTGACCATGTTTGTAATTTTGTTGACTTCTTGGAAACAGGAAATTCTTTGATAAACTGGTAAACTCTTGATTGTGTGCAAGTCTTTTACTTTGTAACCTGCTAGGCTCTTGCTTTCCCTTGTATACTCTACCGAGTATTGCACTTGTCATTATCTGAAGGTGTACTTGTTCTGTCTGCTATTGAGATTTGTAACTGATGTCTATAGAGTCACCGGGTAAATATTTTAGCTGTATGGTTTTGTGTAAATATTTGCCTACAGAAGATTACTGAGACTTAAGTGCTCCTTTTGTTAAGCTTCAATGTAACTGATGTTATATCAATACAGGAAAAGACTACCTACCATTTAACTACCATTAAAGCAGAACCGGCAGAAGAGAACACTAATAAAGGAACTGAAAGCAGCCAATTTTCAGTGCTTTCAGTTAAAGCACTGAAACAAGAGAAAACTGAGTTGGAAGTGGGAAGAAAGCGCAGTATTGATGAAGATAAGCCTACTGTGGAAGAGCCACCTACAAAGAAAGGTACAGTTTCTTCCATCCTTGAACAGGGTGTCTTCCAAAACAATAAATTGCTTCCTATTCCGGATAGGAAGCAAAAGGCTGTGAAGCACGTACCTTATGGTATAAGGAGAAAAGCCACTGTGTTAAACTGTAAATAGAAGTAACTGTTATGTAAATATCCCTTTTTCAGAATGCTTTTCTTTTTTGAATGCTTAAGAATAAAAGTTTTTTGCACTATTTTTTTCCTTTTTGCTGCTTTTTCCTCATCTGTTGATGCACTTGCAGATTTGGTAATAGTTTTAAAGCAGTTTCTTTAGGATTGTTTCAACTGCTGTTGCTGATCTTCTGAGTAGCATCAGCTGTTCAAGTGCTTTTTTTGTTTGTTTGTTTTGTTTTTCCTGAAGCAACTATCAAAATTGTTGACGACCTGCTAATTGCTCGCTCATGGGCAATATTTGAGCAAAATGGTTTGGATAACCTCTGATGCATTTAACTTCACTTCTGGGAACAGCTGATCATCAGTGTTCCTAGAATTACGGAAGGCATATACAATGTAGAAGGGAAAATCTAAAACTTAGCTGTATTCCCTTCCTTTCTTGTATTCCTCTTGCAAAATATGTGCAAGGGAGAAAGTCAAGGCCTTCTTTGGATGAGATGCTGTTCTTGGATGATTTGTCTTTGCTGCCTTTATTTGGCATAAATATTGAATCCTAATGTGACCACTGAATGGCATCACATATAAGCATCTTACCAGAGACTGAGGGAGGGATGTGGACTCCTCCATACTCCAAATAGTAGTGGGTTTGTTCTAATCATATGACCAAAGCTCTCATTTAAAAATTAATGACAGCAATGCTTCACATAGGAATTAAAATGGGTAGCTGATAGTCACAATGTCAGCATGAAGTTTTCTGTTAAGAAGTACTGAGTATTCAATCATGTTAAAATTTTCTTCTATTTGTGAGTATTAATAGCGTCCAATTTCAAAAACCGCTTAATATATATTCTTTAGCTATGTTAAATATACACAGTAGAACAATGAGCACAGGTATGTTGTGCTGGTTCTTTTGTAGAATTAGTTATATAAGTAGCACGAGCAAAAGTGTTTTAGGAGATGCTAGGTTATCTCAGCTTCAAGTTCAGGGTATTTACACCATTCTCTGAGCTTTTAGGTCTTGTTTCCTATGCTCTGTAATAATGCTTTTTCCCTACTTCCTGTGTAAGGAGCTTCTAGACTGAACATTACACATCTTCTCCCTAGTCTTATTTATCTTGCTTTAGTGCTTGCTTGTTGTTTTCAGCATAAAGTGTTTAGATTACTTATAAATCATATTCCCCTCACTAGTGTTGCTGGGAGCAGCAATCAAACCCAAAACCTGGTTTGGGGTGGAATACGCCACTGCTGTTTCTTCAGTATGACTTTTAAATCAATTGAGGGCTGTATATAAAACTCCTTAGATGAGTTAAGAGGCTGTTTCCATGCAGTACATGTGAATCTGTATGTAATGCAGGCTGCACGTGGGCGCTATAAAATTCTGCAATTCTGTAGTTGTAGTAATAAAAGGACTGTACAAGAATCACCATGGAATATATTGTTGTGGTGACACAATCCCTAGTAAGTCTTGACTTATATTTATTTTTTTTAATACTTAAAGTATGCATATTATGGAATGGACATAACTGGATTCTAAAGCAGTGATGAAATACAGCAGAAGTCGCTTTTGATAGAAAGAAAATGCATGTGATTTTAGCTAATTGCTCACCAGTTAAAGAAAAAAACAGCCCCAAGCTAATGGAATATTTATGGAAACTTGAATCTGCAAATTTGTACAACTTTATGAGTGAACTTTATATGCAAAAGAGTAAGTGTGGACAGAAGTAGGAATCCTCATATTTTGTTTAGAGATCAACTGAATAAGAGAGACAGATATCAACACTTAAGTGATCAACTTGTCCAGGGTTTTATCTTTCTTTTGAAAGTAAGAGGACTGTGAGTTGGAATGAAATTTCTTAGAGAACTGTTTATCTACCATTTAGATGTAGATGGAGTGATTCCTGGCTGCCTTATAGGGATTGCTGAAGTACGGAAGATAGAAAGAATATAGCTGTGAATTATCTATCTCGTTCCCATGTTTCTTAGATCTAATAAGATTTTCTACTGGTGTGGAGTGGAAGGTTTGAGTAGTGCCATGGTAAAAGTGTTCTTCCAGACTGAAAACCTTTTGCTGTTAATTCTGTATAGAAATCTGAGGCACCTGATTATGTGTCCAGAGAACTTTAATTCCTTCACTACTATCAAATACTATGTGATGTGAGGGCATGGCTTGCATATTACGACAGTTTTTCACTTAGAAGTTGCTACTTGGTGTTGTGAACTGCTATGTAATAATGATTTTAATCAATCTGAGCTACATTCCTTTTCCCTTTTTTTTGTTTGTTTGTTTGTTTGTTTTACAGTAGTTGTAAATGAGAGAAAGAAAAAGAACACTGTAGAGCAAAAGACAATTGAACACATGAAACAAAAGTGCTCCGCGTACCGAAAGGAAGTACTAGCACTGAGGGAAAGAACTGAAATCTTGGAACGTCATTTAACTGTGCTTGAAGAACAATGCAGAAGAGAAAAAAATAAAAACGAAGATTTCAGTAAGGAGGTAACAAGCCTGCGTATTGAGCTTTCTTTTTCTGAAGAAACAGCTGATGTCCTCCGTGAACAAATTCTGCAGGGTCAAGCTGACTATCGGGAAATTGCTTCTGAACTGGATGAACAGAAATCTATAAATATGACACTAGAAGACAAAAATGCCCAACTAACTAACAACATAGAAGTTGCCAAAGAATATATAATTGATAAAGTGTCACAAATAAAAGAAATGCGGACCAAATTAGATGAATTATACAAATGTCACTTAGAGTTTCACGCCATCGGTACTGACTTTGTCAGTGTAAAGGATTCCTCAGACTGTGAAAAAGATGAGCCAGGGACATCTCAAATTAGTTCTGCATGCATTCAGTCACAGACTTCTTCCATCTCAGATCTTGTGCAGGGCCTCTCCTTTAACTATAGTCTTGAAAGGATTTGGGAAGTATGCAGAAGTATTGTTGATGTTTCCTCACAAAAAAGTCAGCACATCAAAGCACTGCTTCAAGACAATGAAAACCTAAAGGCGGGACTGAATAATGCTGAAAATCATAATCGTCAACTTGTAATGAAGCTATGTGAGATTACAACTCACACTAGTCAGGAAGATGATCTTGTGAATCAGTTACATGAGCAAATAGAAAAGAAAACTCAGGAGTTTGAAGAAAAGACTGCAGAAGATCAGAGAGTGATTGCACAATTTCAGGAGGAAGTTGCCAACTGTGAGGTAAAAAGAAGAGAGCTTGAATATCGCCTGGAGGCTTCCAAGACAATGGAAGACAATGTGTCAAAACTCAATGAATTACTTAAAGAAAAAGAATCTATTATTGTTAATCTGGAGAGAGTTACAGCAACTCTGCAGGAGAAGTCTGCAAATGCAGACAGAAAGGTTGAAGAGTTAAGTAGCAAAGAAGCAAATCTGATTCAAGAAGATATGCAGCTGAAAAACAGCTTGGAGCAGATGAAACATTCTCTTCAGGAAAAGGAAAAGAGTGAAATGGAGAAAGTGCAGCGTATAGAATCGTAAGTAACCACTGAGTTAACTTAGAGCCCTTTGAGAATGAACTAGAGTTAAAAATAGTTAATGGGAACATCCCTTTGACTTAATGCATTTGCAAAAAGAGACAGAAATAGCAGAACTGAGACAATCTGCCTTAAAGGATTCAAGCAAGGTCAGCTCTCCTTTCCTCCTACCTGATTAGCTACCCATAAATTCTGTAAAACTCCTGTACCTGCTCTTTGTATTCTGGGTGTGGTTCTGTTCTTGAACACTGTCGTATTGACATCATGTGCAACTAACCAAAAAAAGCACCAGCTTTTATTTTTGTTCTTCAGAAACAGAATTTCTGTTAATTACTAAAATTTCAATTTTTTCAGTAGTTCGATAAGCAGATGTCAGTTTGATGCTTATGATCCTACAGTCAGACTGGACATCTGTAGCTTTTTCCGATAATTCAACATGAAATATAGGAGCTGGTGGAAACTGAGAGGATGGAAGATATCTCCAAAGACTATGACCAACTATGTGACGGTCAGCCATTATTTGTGTGTGTGTGTGTGGAATATCTGTGTAAATGTTGTCACATTGCTAATGACTTTGAGTCTTCTGTGTTTCGATTTTAAAACATATCTGCATGTATTTGTATGTAAATATTTCAATGGAGATGCTCTATTTCTTTTAAAAGAGCTTTTGGTCATGGGAGAATCTTGATTTGAGAATAATGGGAGCTAGTAGGGAGTTCATCTGTAAATTTTCAAACCTTCTGTGTGCAAGGGATAGAATAATTGAAGTTATGCAAATGACATTAGAAGAACAAGAGGAAATGCAGCTTAAACAAGATGAAATGCGTGAAGCTCTGTTAGAGATGAACGAAAAATTAGCTTCAGGTAATCTTTCCAGGGAAAGGGAGCAGGGATGCAAAAGGGGTTTAGACGTACTGTGATAGCCACTTCCATTTTCATGTGACTGTTACTTAGGCATTAACGTTCCATAGTAAACAACAACTCTCTTGTAGTTAAAGGCTTCTGTTATTTCTTTATGTCTGTAGCAGATAAAACCGAAGCGGTTTTAGTAAAAAGTCATTGGTGTGGTATTTCAAATATATATTTGAAATGATATGCTATCTAACCTCTTTTTGTGTATTGAGTAGAACTGATTGCATGGAAACAGAAATACAGTGAACTGGAATACCAGAGCAATAGTGACTGGCAGCAAAAGAACAACGAAAGTGATGAGGCAAATTTGAATGAAAACAGTACAGAATTAATAAAGCTGCAAAAAGAGCTGGAGGTAACTTAACTTCAAAGTTGTAACTTGATAAAGTAAACTGTTATATTGATTACAGAAACTTCCTGTAAAAGCTGCAGTGCAACATGCAATAGGGACCAGGTGCAGCTTTTTTGTGGTACGTTAAGAATGGAATCACTGATGCCCCCATAGTATAGGAAGTGTAGCCTTCCCTACATTATGCTGCCATGAGCAGTGCTTCTTTTGCTGGCCTCTGAACAGTTAGTTGTCTTATCCCATCTGATGTTATTTTTTGTTGTTGTTGTTTGTTTGTTTTTTTAAATAAAAGTAATGGGCTGGCAGTGGGAGTTTTCTAAGTGAGTATACAATAGGTTACATCCACTCTGTTAGTGGAATGGTTCTGAGCTTCTTTCCTCCTTCACCTTGAGTAAGCTTATTCATGATATTTTTTTTAATGCGCAGAGCCAATTCCCTTTTTCAAGAAGAGGGGAAAGTTGAGCATTCATTGCTTCATTCTATACCACGTCAATGTGCTATAAGCAGAGTATACTTATACAATTGTTGTTTGCAAGAAAGGAATACTAACTCAAAGCAAATTGTAACTTACGGTGTATTTGTCAAAACTGTTTTCTGTTAGTTGCTTGGGCAACTAATATAAGCTATCGAAATCATCATCTAACTTTATCACCAGGAAGCCTTTTTTGTTGGGCTGCGGGTCTACTAATTTTCCTTGGTTAAAAGACTTTTATTTTTTCCAAGCGGTTTCTCAGGTGCTCTGTCCTATATATGAGAATGTCTGCCAGTAGGTTTGATAGGAAAGGAGACTACTCCTACAGTGTAAACTATGTTGCTTTTCTTTGTCTTTCAACCCTGAAGGAGCTGCAAGTTTTTCTACAACTGCTGCAAGGCAGCGTAAAGTGTTAGAAGTTTTTAAGTTAAAAGAGTTTTTCTTATACTGACTTTTGGTGTAAGTTCTGTAAAGCTTGTGTGAACATTTATAAAGAAAAAGAGATGTTTTATGGGGGCTCTCCAGTCTGAATAAGAAATACTGGAAATGATTATTTTTTAATGGAAAAGAACTAATGATTATCCAATACCTGCCTTTGGGAATATTCTGTAGTAAAAACTGCTAATGTTTCTGTTATCTTGCAGAAACAAGTCTATTTAATGATGACCTGGCTTTTAAGACTTTTATTCCTTAATGTCTCACTATTTCATTTTTGGTTTCTTTGAAACAGGAAAGTGAGACTAAGTATCAAACTGATAGAAAAAAGTGGCTGGAGGAGAAAGAAGAGCTCCTAAATCAGATAAAAGAAGCTGAGAATATTCGCAACAAAGAAATGAAACAATTTGCTGAGGACTGACAACATTATGGAAAGCAACAAGCAGAAATCGTAAGTGATGAGGTCCTGGCAGAGTTGTCTGGTGCCTGTAGTTTGGAGACAAGTTCATACCAAGTATTAACAGTAAGGGTGCATAAGAGCAGCTTGTCCAAGTCCCCTTGCTTTCTTATGTGGCAAAGCCCATATGAGAACTGCTTGATTTGGAAAAGAAAGGAATGGGGGGGCCACAAAAAGAAAGATCTTTCATAAGTGCATAATGAAATGTCACGTATGTGGGACATCAATAAGAAAAGTACAGTTGAAAAATAGATCACTATTTAATGAGGCTAAGAAAGTATTTTGTACAATAGCTTTTGTTTGTTCTCTTTTCTGCAAAGCAGAAGGCCTTTAAGCCTTTATAAGGAAGAAAAGGCAATTGAGTTTCTAAAGAAACCCCACAAACTTCTCTCCAGATACTGAATAAAAATACTTGGTCAAACGGCCACAGTTTTGCTCCTTTATCACTTTCCAAATAGTGACTGATAACAAAGTCACTTGAGTTACTTGAGCTGTTTGCTGGGCTCTTGTCATGTAACTTCTTAAACATGTGAATCTGTACATTCTGCAAAGCTTTTTTTACATCTGGAAGTAGTTAGTCCCGACTTTCTGGACCTGCAAGCAGCATAGAAGGATGTGAGGAGCTTAGTATTATTATCACTTTGTGACTTTATTTTCCTAAAGCTCATTAGTAATCATTAAATGAGCAAATTGAAGTTCTTAAATAATACTAATATTTTTTCACAAGGAGAGTAATGTAGGTTGTCTAATAGAAGCATAGTTTTGCTTCTGTAAGTTTGTAGTGCAACTAGTTCTAGAGCTCCTGTGGATCTTGAAGAGATCATACATTTACTAAGACTGTAAAACGGTGCTAACTACCGAAGTGTTAGAACAGTTCAGTGTGTAGTAGGTGATGTTCACTGTTCATCTGTTCTTCATTTAGGAAAGACTTGTTGCCCAGCTGGAGGAAAAGGACCGTAATCTTCAAAAGTGGCATGAGGAGAGAGATCAGTTAGTAGAAGCTTTGGAAGAACAGCTCAAAAGTTTGGCTTTCAATGAAAGCTTGGAGCAGATGAAACATTCTCTTCGGGAAAAGGAAAAGAGTGAAATGGAGAAAGTGCAACGTATAGAATCGTAAGTAACCACTGAGTTAACTTAGAGCCCTTTGAGAATGAACTAGAGTTAAAAATAGTTAATGGGAACATCCCTTTGACTTAATGCATCTGCATGCTTATCAATGGCCAAACTACTACTTTAGGATGCTTTGGTATGCTACTTGAGTTCCAAGGGAAAACAGGAGTGTGCAAGGAAATAAAGAATAATATGGGGATTGCTGGTGGTTTTGTTGTCCATCCCTCAGAATAGCATCTGAATAATTTATTGCTTCAGCATCTGATTATGAGAAGCAAGCTGAAATTCAAAAGTAATTGTTTAAATCACTGGTCTAGATAGATTTAAGAGTCTATTTACAAATAGAAACCAACAGGCAGGGCATGGATTAAGCTGTAATTGCTGTTTCCATGAGATGTGTAACAGTAATGTTCTTTGTGTCTTTATTTTTAACAAAAGGCTAGAAAATATTCTTTCTGAGAGTTCTGCCCTTGTACTGAATCTGAAAAAAGATTTGCAGAGGAAAGAAGAAGAGTATGCAGATCTGAAAGACAAACATTCTGATGCCGAGAAACAAATTCAGCAAGTACAAAGCGAGGTTTGTAGTCAACTGAGATATTTTTTTCTGTAAGATTATGCTTGGCTTTCTGCTGTTAAAACTTCTCAAACTTTAACTATGAAGCTGGAAATTTCACACTAGTGTGGCTAGCAGCAAATCTTAGGTAAAGTTGCCATTGAAGCTCTAGAGGGGACCAGAAGTTAAAACATGGTTTCACATAGATAATGAACAGAGGAAAGTAAAGTTGGTTGGTAGTCTGGAATAAGGTTTGTGAAGAGAATAGCTAATCTGTCTCTGGAGGGGACTTGTTATTATCTCTACGTTTCTGGTGACTTGCCATTGGTATCCGTGGTAACTCCAAAGCCTAAAACCTAAGTCTTGTGAAAAAACGCTGATAACTGGGAAGAAGAATGCTATTTACTTGAAGAGAAATAGACTAATTTCCAGAGGCTCTTTAATATAAGCATGTATATTTTTTTTCTTCAATTTCAGCTTCAGTGATGTTAATAGTTAAAATTTAATTATTAAACAAGAAGATATCTTAAAACCCATATTGCAGGATCTTAGTCTGAAAGTTTATTGGGTGTGCTTGGGGTGGAAAATTGAAGCTTAAAAATGAATTCATGTCTTCCTTGGTAACCTTGCACTTGCTGTCGTTTTCCTACTCAGCACTTGTTTGTGAATTCCTCTTTATTTAACAAAGAAGTATTTGGCCAGGTTGGATTACAGAAGTCTTTTAATGAACCGTGAGCTGTGCTTACATTACAGGTGTCCACGATGCGTTCTGTGGAGGAATCCCTCAGGAACAAGATGGAAGAACTTGAAAGGATTAATAACCAGTTTAAGGATGAGCTGGATTATAAAGACTATACTATCCAACAACTTAAACAGGTATTTTACTTGCTCTTAATTTTTATTACATGAATGATGCAGGTTTTCCAAGCAACAGGGAAAAGGTCAAAAAAGAAAAAAAATAGAGCAAAGTGAAAGTGGCCAACTGAAATTAGTGGTAGACCATGAAAGATATTCAAATAATTAGTCACTACATAGCACTGGCAGATTGCTTTAAATACAATAATCTGCATAGTAAATACATATGTAATACATGCATGTAACCTGATCTTGTTGAGTGACATCACGATATGTTAATTGAAATGTCTTACCATAAACTCTTTTTATCAGCTTGAGTCCTTATTTATGCTATATGAAAAACTTATTAATTCTAGGCTGTCTTAAAGATTCTGCTTGTTTTTACTGTGTATGCTTTTCTTTCAACATGAAATATATGAGCTGGTGGAAAAGGACCATAATATTCAAAAGTGGCGTGAGGAGAGAGATCAGTTAGTAGAAGCTTTGGAAGAACAGCTCAAAACTTTGGCTTCTATTGCCATACAAAAAGAGACAGAAATAGCAGAACTGAGACAATCTGCCTTAAAGGATTCAAGCAAGGTCAGCTCTCCTTTCCTCCTACCTGATTAGCTACCCATAAATTCTGTAAAACTCCTGTACCTGCTCTTTGTATTCTGGGTGTGGTTCTGTTCTTGAACACTGTCGTATTGACATCATGTGCAACTAACCAAAAAAAGCACCAGCTTTTATTTTTGTTCTTCAGAAACAGAATTTCTGTTAATTACTAAAATTTCAATTTTTTCAGTAGTTCGATAAGCAGATGTCAGTTTGATGCTTATGATCCTACAGTCAGACTGGACATCTGTAGCTTTTTCCGATAATTCACAGCATTTCCGGATCCCAAGCTAGGCTCAATACTCAGACAGTAGTTCTGTCTCAGGTTTCTTACTTTCTTTGCTTTCTCTGAGGTAGTATCTACAATGGCATGAAAAGACAGAAGGGGACGTGGAGAGAGATTAAGGGAAGCATCAAAAAGCAGAGGGGGGATGATCTTTGGAAGTTGCATTTCTTATTTCAACATCCAGCTTTTAATCAGGATAGCCAATCTAAGACGTAGCATAGAATTTCAGAAGCTAAACAGAAGACTAAATGAGTTGTGCTCTTTTGAGAATGTTTGGATTCACTTTCTCTGAGAAGAAAGATGTTCTCATAGCAAAACTTCCCCTACAACTGCCGACTTTCTCACAGTACCGAGGATTTGGGAACAAATAAAAGCTCGGGTTATTATATCTTAAGAGAGATGAAGGCTGAAGCACATAAGTAAAATAGAAGAATCAAAATATATTGTATTACAACTTCCCAGGCAATTCTGTGACTACTGCACTTGTAACAGTGACCGTACAAATCCGTGAAATGTTACTGTTCTTGAATAGTTAAGTGTTCTAGCCTGCAATTCTAAAACTGATGCTACTAAGTAATTGCAATACTGCTTGTGTGTGTTAATTCCTTTTGCCAATCCCACAACTCAGCAGTTTTTACTGTTTATTAGGATAATGCAACTGTGATAGAAGAGTTAAGAAAAGAACTGGCTGACAAAGATGACTTTATAAAGGAATTAAAAAAATGCATTAACCACAGTAGCCCTCAGTGTTTGCCAGAAATACTTTTACTTGAAGAAAGACAAAGTAGAAGGAATGACTCTGTAAATGAAAAAGTATGATTATATTTATAGAAAGTCAGTACTTAACATCTTGTTTACCCCTTTTTGTTCTTCTGTTTTCCTAGGAGATACTGGAGCTGGAATCATTTTCCTTAGCATATAGTCCTTTAACTACATATTCAGTGATGAGTACTTGTTGGTTCTTTTTGTCTTCCACTCAAACATGAGCTCTCATCTTCTCAAAACTATTTTATTTACTAGAACACCATCTCTCTGTGTACATTATGGAACTTTTCCATGCAGTTTTCCATGTATTCGTATGTGGATGCTGAAGATTAGGCAGAGGTTTAGCCTTTGGTGTTCTAACATAGCAGCTGTGAGCGTGCAGAGTATGGGGGGAATGGATGACAAAACGACCAGCGTTACAGATTTTGTCCCTAAATAATGTCTCACTTTCTCTCTTTTGGAGGCAGAATACTGCCTGAGACTGTTAGTGAGACCCAGTAGGGTGTATCTGAAGATCACACAATGAATAGATGTTACTACCTTCCCACACTTGTGCTGTGTTTCAGCTTACGTGTTCATGTGGCGTCTGAGCTTGAGGTTTTACACTGTAACTTTAGAAAACTCGAGATATTTTGGAGGTCTAATGCATAGCCTAATCTTTACTCCTTTTAAATATTTACAGCCTAGGAAACAACAAAGCAAAACTAAAACTGGAGAAAGTATTCCATTAAGATGCAAAGCTGAAGACAATTATTTGTCACGTCGATGTACTAGGAGCCTCACTTCATTAAATGAATCTGAGGTTAGTATGAAACTTCAGATCTGACAATGTTGTGATTGTATTGCTTTTGATAAGGAATGAGTAGGAAAAGATCTCATGTTCTCTAAACAATTCCCAAGTTTTAATTTATTTATCCCTTTCAAGGTGATCAGATCACCTGTTTTTATAGCCTTTGATAGGAATAAAAGCTGTTGAAACAATTGTGTGATGAATTTTTGTCAGGTGCTGTTGAAAACTCTCCTCATGTTAATGCTTATGAAGTGGCTCATGATTAGATAAGTTACTTGGAAAAAATTCATGGAGCCACTGAAACGGGCACAGCAAATTGAACTTATTTTCTTCCTCTGCAGGATTTCTGGACATTGTTTTGTTAGCAGATGATGTTAATCATTCCTATATAAGTTTTTAATTGCTAACTTTCATAAAACAGCAGTTACATATATTTTAAAAACAAAGTATTTATTAACCAACTTAATTCTTGGAAATACAGTGGGTGGTGATACTCCATTCAGATTCTTAGCAGAGCCTGATAAAGTGGCTCTGACTACTTTTTGTCTTTCTACAATCTTTGGTAACTTTTTGAGAGGAAGAAGACTCCCCTCAGGGGGTCGGAACAGTGTAAGTAGTAAAAGCTGCTAGTCTGTGTTTGGGACACTGGAGTTTGCTAGTTACTAGCAGCAGTAGAAGCAGCCATCTCCCATTTTCTGATGTCCCCAGCAGCCTGTCTTCCATGTGTTCAACCAGCATCTGAACTCATTTTTGATATGCTAGCTGAATTCCTGCCATAGAGAAGGAGGAGTCCAGGTGATCTCAGTTCTGACTTTGTTGTTCCTGTTGAGAAAAACAGGATTGGGTGGATTGTGGACAGTAAGTGCTGCTGGGGAAATGCATACTGACATTTCCCTGTCACTTAGCTGTGCATTTGCTGCCATTTGACCGTGAGCAGGTACATGATAGCCTTCAGCTTAAGTACGGTGTCATTGCTTGAATGTCTGTATTCTCTCCAGGGAAAAGATAGCAATGGAGTTCTTTAATGACTTGTACTGGGCTTGCACCTTGCCAGCTGGACCTTACTTATGTAAATAACATCTCTAGTGTAGAAGAGGAAGGGCAAATTCCCTAAGATTAAGCTGGAAGTTAATCGAACACTTGAATCAAATGCTCCTGTTCCTGCCCAGTTCTGACGCAGCAGAGTTGAGATGAAGAAAATCGTGACAGTTCTACCACCATTCTCTATTAAAAAAAAGTGTAGTTGTCTGTGCCCTTGAGAAAAAATGACTTGTAAAGTATCAGGCTCAGTTTAACATGGAGAACTTTTTTTGTGATCATAGATTGGAAATAATTTTAAATGTAACAAGTTCTAGGAAAGAAGGGTAAAACTCTGCTGTAACTGAAATAGACTCCTTCTGTTACAAGTGTTCTTACAGCAGGAAAATCGAATGCTTACATATCCTTTTCCAGATGCTTTATAGCTTTTTAATCTCATGGCTACCTCAACACTTGCACTTAAAATTCTTCTGTGCTATCAGGAGCATTTGGAAACTGTCCTCGACTCTTCTGGAGTGTCCGCAGAAAATGGCAAAACTAGTCGGTTCCCAAAACCGGAGCTGGAAATCCCACTGACACCTCTGCAACCTGATAAGACGGAGATAAAGCAGCACGGCAGCATGATACCTTTAGGAGTGAAAATGCCTAAGGCAAAAAAGAAAAGAAGTGATGACATGGATGAGGTATGACCTAGACCCAACAGAAAACAAAATATCTGATGCCTTTTTACCATTCTCATTTAAGCATTAAAAAAATGCTATTTCTACCTCAGTAAAGTAGTTGAAGAATTTAATCAATGAACTGCTTTAATGAACAAAACTAATAGCCAAGCTCAGTGATAATGGTTTAAGAGAAGGGAATTTCTCTTAACTCCATTGTGTATTTTCTTTGAAACCTGTAGACATAAATCAGCTTTTTAGACATCATGAGATGTCTAATACTGATATATTAATGTCCTGTTTTTATAATTGAATGCTTATTTATTATTTGATTTACAGTGGAATAGTTACCACTAGCAGATACTTCCCTACTATTAGCAAAAGTGTTTGAAGTGTTCACTTTTGTGACATCAATTGTTCTTTCCAAAAGAATCATGGCTGAAACTTGTCTTATTTTCCCAGGATTTTGTGAAAAGTGAGAACACGAAAAATACAAAATCTGTCATGGCTTTTAATTCACCCTCTGCAAGTGACGAGAAAATGGTTGGTTTTTGTTCTAGTTTTGAAGCTAGCTTGGGTCTTCCTGTAATTGTGTGGTCACACGAAAGAAGCAGTGTCTTATCCTTATGTGTATACCTGAATGGGAATCTTACATGCTTATGAGCTCTTCCTATTAAATTCCATAAGCTAACCAAAGGGCAAGTCAGTCTGTCCCCAGAGCGTGTAATGGCTGTACTGTGTAATGATTTGGAGGGAAGGATATTGCACACTGAATAGTTGGGAAGAGAAGCTTTAGTGTATTATCGTGTGCTTTTGTAAGTGAAGCCCTTGTATTAAAATAAGGTTCATATCATTAATATGCATGGCAGTTATTAAAAACAGATGTTCACATGTGATAGCAGTATCCTTGGCATGGTCAGAGTATGAGTAGTAGATTTTTCCCATCTGTTGTCTTCTGTTTTATATGTTTGTTTATTTTATGTAATTAGAACAGCTTATGTAAGAAACAACTCCACAGCTTGGGAGCTACTTTTAAAGAAACTACTGCCTTATTAAGAAACTTTAAGAAACGTATGCCTTGAAATAGCTGAGATTTTGACAACTCCCTGAAGGGTATAAAATTGTATACATTACTTGCCGTTGTGGTATCATCAGCATAATGAACAGAGGTGTCAGTAGTAAAGCTCAAAATGTCAACTTCAAATAACATTGAACTAAAATGAAGTTTAAACAATGTTCTTGTTTCACATGTTCACATCTCTGTTGAACAGAAATCCGGAAAAGACTACTTCCTGAGAAAGCGAGTACATGCTTCAAGACTGACTAAAAAGAAGGATGAAACACTGCAAAAAGTTGGAGATTTTATTCAAAGCTCTCTTTCTATTATACACTCTAAAGGTTGGTGTAGAATAAGTTTTATTCCATGTTTTCTAGACATTGTAGAATGGCTTGTTTCTGCTGTAGGCTATTGATGTATGTGTTCTTAGAGAACTTGTCTGCCATGTTAAGTTGTCTTGTCCTTTGATTTATGAAGTAAATGCATTTATTCGTCTCTTCAGAGATTCATTATTACATTTGTGAATATCTACAAGTATACAGAGAAAGTTGGTTCTGTCTTGTGCTTCTGTCAGCACGAAAGTTAGGCCTGTTGTTTAACTCCTGCTGAAGTTTCTGACTTCCAGCGACTTCTGAGCCATGATTGTCTTTCATACTCCATTTTAATGCGTGCTTTAAGCTGCCGTACCTGAAGCTATAAACTGTTTCAGCTATAGAAGCAATAAAGAACCTCGATGAACAAATACAATTTCTGAGTATTTTCACTTAAATTTTACATGTCATTTATAAACCAAGTTTGTTACGAAGCTTTTTTTGCATTCAGTGATTTAAAGACTCACAAAACCAGTAAGTTGATTGGTTTACGTATCAAAACAAATTTCTTCTAGCCAAGAAGCTGATGTCAGCAGTAAGTTCTCCTAAATCAAACGAACCTGAAAGTCTCGAAGAAGGAGAGACCAAGCCAAAACGATGCAAAAGGAAGCTGTATTCCACTGTCGTTTCTGGCCCTCTAGATATACCAGCTTCTTCGGTAAGCGATTATACTGTAGTCTTGGCTTAAAATAAACTACTAAGGAGTCCAAACAGACTGGAGGTTTCATCTATTTGCAGGAGGAGGTTGAAAGTACTGAGGTATTTCTTTATTCTACCAAGTCATTCTTGTTGGTCTTCCTGCTGTTCTGTTTTAGTTTGTCCTCAAAGATCTCTGTGTTTGGCTGGCTTACAGTTTACTAAGTAGGTGATGTAGCAATCACGGAGATGTCTTCTAATTTGGAATCATAGATAATTTCAGTGTGTTGGAGTGGGATTATTCTACTACACGCTTTTCTAGAGCACAACTTAGACAGCTTTTTAGGTATGCTTAAACTATGATCTCCTGTCTAAGCCAACTTGCAAAGGATCTGATGTGCCAGTTTCATGACTCTGTCGGCAGCTATTGTGCTAAGAACATTCTTGCTCTGTTGGAACTGCATCTTTTAATTATAATAGAGTCCTTTTTCTGTTCAGCATAGTGATCATTTGCCCATACTGTAACATCCCTCTGAATTTTTTGATGATTTGACGAATGATAGGGGCAGAAACCAAAATGTTATTTTTTTTTTGTTAGAGGATGAAGAAGGTGAGACAATTTCTTCTCTCACTGTAGTTCTGAGAACACGGAACTGAACCGAGAACTGAAATTCTGGGCAAGTCATAGCTACAGGGGTTGAGGCTAAAAATGTTTTCTGAACGCTTCATGTTTCACAAAACAAGTATTATAATACTCTTTTGAAAATAAGTATTTCAAAATGAAAGCTGCCTTCAGGCTTTCCCCAGATGTGTGTGCTTTTTTAAGATAAACAGGATTTTGTACATTCTCCATATTTGTTCCTTGTGATTAAGCTGCATTAAAATGATCTCGGTATCCCATATTTTTCTGAATAAAATATAATAAGCAAATTCCATTCTGAAATCCATTTAGGGGATGAAATATGTTTGCGTGGGTCAAGAAGAGCTTGTCAGTCTTGTGCAAAAAGATGAGTAACTTTTGAAATGTTTTCTTCAGGAATCTGAGGAACAAAAGAAGGAAAGTGATCATCTGATCATCAAGCGACGGCTGAGATCCAGAACAGCTAAAAAACCTTGAAGAAGCGTGTTTGTTCCCCTTTCTCAGGACATACTTTTATTGTATTATTAAAACTGGTTGTTAATAAACAGTAACAGTTACTCCGTTGTGTTCTTAAATTTGTATATAGGTGTTTGTTGCAGAACGGCAGGAGAAAAGCAGACGACCACACCTGTCATTGACATATGATCAGCGAATCTCATTTATTCCTTGGCTGCGTGTACCTTAATAATACGGATAATTAGCTCATACATATTGCAAAAGTGGAGCTCATCATTGGTTCCCAATAACATACTATCCCCGAGTATCTTAACAGCTTGTTGTTATCAACTGAAAGCTACTCCCTTGCTGAGTTCCCAGAACCATGGCTAGTTTCTCACCATCCCAGGGCATCCTGTTGTTCTTGCTGTCCTTGCAGGTGTTATGGCTGCTTGCTTAGCTGCACCATGTTTACGACCCTTCTCAGCTAACTAGCTGTAAAAAACACACTCTACATTTCCCCTGTTTTCTTTTAGGCTGAAAAAGGGTTTGATTTAACGACCGATTAATCATATTTAACAAGCAGTTCAGTTCATTTGTTCAATCAGTTCTCATGTAGTTTTATCCTGCTTCGTAGCTGCTGTTCTGTGAACTTCTCATCTGGATCCATGACGGACGCTCCGTAGAATTCTTCTTACAATACTGCCTATAGAATAGCAACACTACTTAAATTAATAACATAACTATTATAACTCAATCAAGGCCTAGATTGACAATACTCTAAAAGTGAAAAAAGAGACAAGTCAAATACAACATAACAACATTACTGTTAAACCCACTAAAAAGAACAAACATGTTTGTACTGCAACCTAAGTTTCTGTAACCTGAAAATAAATCCATGAGGGTCCCATTGTGTTAATGTGTAACTGATCAGGAAAAGTCTTCAATTTTCATATACTCTGATATATTGATTTTAATGAACACTAAAATTTGTGCAATAAATGCTTTTAAGATGCTCATAACCATGCTCTACCGACTGAGTTATCCGGGCTAATAATTGATTAATGATCGTCCAATTTTATGAAGTAGCATGTCAAATAGAACCAATTTTAGAGCACAAATGTACTAAAGTATCACTAGGGGCTAATTAATAGGCTAATAACATAATAACCAAACAGTACTAAAACATTAAAAGAGCTATTCCTGTAGATTCTAGTATTGATTAGATCAAATCCTGTTTAATACACATCTGATCTATTACTAAAATAGAAGAAGCACACAACATCCTAGCTAATGCCTTAAATTCTAAATCTTGAGACTGCATTGGTAAAACAGAAAATCACACACTATGTCAAACTATTACCAATATTATCTATAACACAGCAAGTTACAAAGCAATATCACTAAGTAAGAAACACACAATTACAATTACTATGAAGGCTGGATGCTATTTTCTGCCTTCAGATGAGACCGAAGATATCATGCTGGAACCCACATAGGGCCAGTCCCTGTGGAAATACGAGCATATTCACGACCCCAAGTTGTCAGTGGTAGGGAACAGTCCCAAAGTCCTATGGCCATATTCCAAACATTAACCATAGGCTGTTCCTTTAGCACTGGGGAAGCCTCAAAATGACGATCCACACAAGCTGTATCTCTATGAACACGATTCAAAAAATTCAGCACAAGCAAAACAAGAAAAACCTTGCACAATACTTCTTGTAGTGTGTCTCCCATATTCCCCCTTTTTTGTTTAATAATAATAAGAATGGATTTCAATGTTTGATAAATGTGCACAGTGATAGCTTGTTCAGTGGGAGAATGAGCTGTAGTATGTTTAACACCCCCTTCTTGGAGGAAAGTTTGAGTGGCCTTAGAGGTATACGCAGGCCCATTATCTGTTTTTGTAGTATGTGGGATTCCCATAGCAGCATAAGCAGATAACCAGTGTTTATAGGTGTCATGACTGCGTTCACCTGTATGTGTTGTGGCAAATACATAAGAAGAATGAGTATCTATTGTTACATGTGCATATTTTAGATGGCCAGATTCAGGAACGGGAGTGACATCTGTCTGACACAGTTGAAGAGGTGCTGTGCCGCATGGATGTGTCCCAATTTGAGGCAAAAAGATATCAGTCAAATTATGTAGCTGGTATTCAGTCATAAACATGGTGTATCGTATAAGAGAGAGGATCATTCTTAACACAATTTTTCAGTCGTGAAGGGTCATAGCGTAACTGTCACTGTTTGCAACCAAAAGATTGTATGTAAAGGCTGACTGAAGTCCATATGTTCTTGCTGACTCCCTTAGCTCCTTCACTGCCTCATAAGGCAGGGATTCCCAACGGGGGACCTGATTCGGCTGATACAACATAGGAAAGGCTTGCAATGTGTCAGCATCACCCCTTAATATAGTTTCTTTTCTGCACTGCTCTAAGACATCACAGTACGCTGTAGGGAAATTTGTCGTTCCTGCTCCCTTCAAAGTACCATCAGGAGGAAATGCGTCCGATTCTCTTTCTGGATCTACAGGACCGGGGTCACAACGATCCACTGGTTTTGGTCCATCCGTGTCTTTAACCACGTTATACACGGGCTGCACAGACGCAGCCATGCATGACGAGGGGGGGGCGGCACGGCGAGGCGCAGAGAACGACGTGGGCGGAGCAGAGGGCGGGGGCGCGATGAGCAACGTAGGCGGACTGAAGGGCGGGGGGGCGTAGAGGCCGACAATGCGGCGAGCGACGTGAGGGGGGCAGCAGGCGGCCTCTGGCTGGGAACGGCTGGTTGTGTCGGAGCGCAGCCGCTGTTCTTTCTCGCGCTGGGCTGGAGGTTTCTTGACCGGCGACGGCAGGTGACGGTGTTGTGGTTGTCCGAGCGGCAGTTCTGGCACCACACACCGACAGCTTGGCAATTCCGTCGCAAATGTCCCTTAACGCCGCACCGGAAACATTTAACAGAGGTGCTTGGGCCTGCACTAGTTACCGCAGACGCTTGTAAGGGTGCAAGAGCTGCTGACACTTGATTCTGAGAAGCCTCAGCCTGTGCCTTTAATCCTGCCCCTAGCTCTTTAATAGCCTCAACTATGAAAGCCTGAGCCCCTGTGGGAATGCTTGATAATCTGTGTAACGCCTCCTCTATTGTCCAGTTACTCCTCAAAGTACTTAGAATGCCACGAGCTGTAGCATTACAATTCTGAAGTGCTCAATGTTTTAGCATTATTTCCCTCATGTACTCTGGTACTCCAGCCTTCTCTATGGCTCCGGCTACCTTATCTAGAGGCGCTCCAAAATCCTCATTTCTTCCCTGCTGGGAAGAAACTTGTTTAGCAGTATCTTCACCCTGTTCATCAATATACCATGAGAAAAGACCTTTCATCTCATCTCATTTGATGTATGTATGTTGCAGAATGGCGGGAGAAAAGCAGACGACCACACCTGTCATTGACATGATCAGCGAATCTCGTTTATTCCTTGGCTGCGTGTACATTTATAATACGGATAATTAGCTCATACATATTGCAAAAGTAGAGCTCATCATTGGTTCCCAATTACATACCATCCCCGAGTATCTTAACAGCTGTTATCATCCTGAAAGCTACTCCCTTGCTGAGTTCCCAGAACCATGGCTAGTTTCTCACCATCACAGGGCATCCTGATGTTCTCACTGTCCTTGCAGGTGTTATGGCTGCTTGATTAACCGCACCATGTTTACGACCCTTCTCAGCTAACTAGCTGTAAAAAACACTCTCTACAGGACCCCACAGATTACCTTCAGAATTCAACAGTTAGTTCTGTTTCCTTTCGGAGTGCATAACAACCTGAGCAAATGAATTGAATGACGTGGCTTGTTAGTCTGGTACAAACTCTGCTGTACACTGGAACTTGGTCCATTTGTAAGCAGGACTTTGTCCATTTCTGCAGGACAGCAGAAAACCCTTTGTGCTAATCATGATGCCAAGAAGCAGAATGCGGCAAATGGCAGATGATCCAACTGCTTCAGGTGTTCATTTCCTTAAAACTGAGAATAGTTTTGGACTGAGAGTTTGTAAGCAGAACGGAGCTCTTAAAGCTGTCAGAGATTATTTCTGCACTGCTCAATTCTATCTGCCTAACATACACAGGATCTCAGAACTGCGTTGCGTGAACTGGTGGAACTTGTTGAAGTGAACTGGGATGAGCAAATTTTAGAACTTAGTCAGAACGCAGTAAAAAATGGATAATCTCATGGGTATTAAGGTACAGGCTTGCTATTTCTGCACTGAATTTGTTTTTATTTTACATGGCTGTGATCTGAAAGTTGCTTGAAACGCAGGCACCTCGGCACTGTTGTGTAACTGAATTTCACACATGATAGGTCCTGAAATATCCTGGAATTTAAAACTCTGACTTGTTTTAAGTCTGCTGCTTGAGTATAATCAGGGTCATAGTGTCTGTGTGCAGTGTTTCTTTTCCCTGTAATGCTCCACATCATTTCATTTTGGGAATATTGAAGGAAATGGACTATGTGCCATAACTGTTGTTAGAACAAACTATGCCTGGTGTGATCTTATGCATAGGTTCTGTAACTGCTCTTCACAGCTCAGGTGTTTGACCTTCCTTTTGGTGAAGTGATGAAATACTGCTGGTTTCTATTTGTGCTTCTAGGCACCTTGAAGCTCTTAGGAATAGAACAATTGTCTCCTGTTCTTTTCAGTGATATCAGTAACAGCTCGAGTGCTGCTGCCCACTAGGTAGACCCAAAGAAGCAGATTACAGTGAAACAATACATGAGCTGGACCTGCACGAGGATCACTTGCAAGACAGTGGCTCTGTTGCTTGAAGCCTATTTGCTTCTTCCTGACGCCACTCTATTACCAAATATCAACAACCTTTCATGATTCAACTTGCAAACGTTTGACACTAACCCTTGTGTTTCTATGCCTTCCTAGGTGATTCGAGCCCTTGTCAACCCCAAAGATCCAAACCAAGTAGTGATGTGCAGTGTGTTTCCATCAATGGAGAGTTCTTATTAAGCACGAATCGCTGCAATTCGGATGACAGCCTTCCACATGGTAACAGTGATGGACACAAGGGGCTCATCCACGTTCATGCTCTCATATCTCCTGGCTCTGCTGAAGCTCCTGACCTGAGCCTGCCAGACACAGCAGTCACCTGCCTGGATTGTGACCCAGCGCCTTTGCAGTGCTGCCCATCCCAAGCACAGCCCGAGTGCCCCAACAGCAGCACCACCATGCAGGAGCAGGTCAGCATCAGTGAGGTGAAGCTGAGCATCTTAGATGGGGACTTAGAGTCAGGCTGCCAGTCCCAGGCACCAGGCAGCAGCACCAGCTCTGAGCCACTCTCATCTTGACAAGAGGAGTCCCATCTTCACCCTTGACCTCTCAAGCCCTCCTGTCTTTTATTGAATAAAGTCACTCTCATGCTCAATCATCGCCTTGACTGCATTCCGAGTCTTCATTCACAGGGATTGGGATGAATGCAACAAACAGCAAGGCAACTCAGTTTGCAATGCTATGGCTGTGGGGTTCGTGCAGGCAGAGCTCTGGGTTCCCATTTTGCCTGCCTTTGGGATGTCTGCAGCAAGATCTCTACCATTTTGTATGGGAGCAAATAATCTCTAGCATCCAGGTTGCTGCTCATGATAATCCCAGTCTTCCTGGCTGTTCCTTTGTGATACTTTTCAAAGCCTTTTGATACTCTCTGATGCCTTGGCTGCTCCCTAACACCTCTGTCCTCCTGCCATGTTGACTCACGTCTCCCACTTTTAAGCTGGCTTTGCAGATCATCTCCAGCGCTGTCATCATCACGCTGCAGCAGGAGGTGCTCACCTGGCCCAATGTCTGGCAGTACTGCTTGTTCTGCAGATGAGCAGCTGCCTCCTCATCTCTTCAGCTACAGTAGTTTTTCTCAGGGAAGTTAGATGCAGTCATGCTCCTCTGGATTTGGTGTGTTAAATCCATGCTGCATGGCAGCAGTCAGTGCAATACAAAGGTGTTCTGTGTGCCACAGCATTTCTGCAGGGGCTGCCAAAGGTAGAAGCACAACACAGCACCATCCTTCTGACAGTAATGTCTGTGAGTGTTAGACATGTGAGCACTGCATCATCCCCAGGGTGTCAGTGCTTTTCCACACCAACCTGACTCTCACACACTCTGCACTGAATGTAACTATGCTCTTGTGGAGACAAATGCTTTCTGTCACATCCTCCATCCCTGCAACCATTTGCCGGTAGGCAGCTCTTGCAGAAGAATCAAGCAGCAGAACCTTTTGCTCACCCTACAGCATGCAAATGCTATGAAAGCAGAAATAACCTGGCATGCTCTGGGTCTGCAAGGCTGCACAGATGGGAGAGGTAGATTGTGTTTTTGCAGTGGAAGTTTCCAGTATTTTCAGTACATAGTGTAGGCCCTAACTGAATGTATAACCCTCTTGTAACACAGCTGTATAAGTAGTTTTTCCACCAAGAAAGTTGCTGAACAGAGTTAAGTTCAGACTGGGGGCATTCTGACATGGGTAGAATTGAGACAAGCACAAGATAAATACAGAGTGGGTAGAGCCCAGCACAGGACAGAATGAATGTACTGACTTTTGGAAACATTGCCCTTCTCTCTCCGCAGAAAAGTACAAGGCAGACCTAAAAACAAGAGGTTGGTAATTGACCTTCTATGGAAATGAATCCTAGCAACAGTCTCGAGGAGTCTGTGAGCCTGAGATGCTCAACCAATGAGAGCCATGAGAGCATCACCTGCCTTGGGTTTAGGGCATAGAACAGAATTGATTTCACTGACTGGTGTGCAGTTTCTCCCTTGCCAATAGGGGATGTGCGCGCAGTATTGCAATAATGAATAAGCACTGCTGCTATCGCTGCCATCTTTGCCTAACTAGAAATCTTTGACTTTGAGAGTTTCTCACACAAGGGGAGAGGGTAAGAAAGTAAAGAGGCACAGAAAACTAAGGAAAACTGCTCTTCTTTATCTTATCTATAAAAATTGATACGATGCTGTTGTGCACTTTTTTTAATTTTATTTTTAATTTTTTGCTAATGTCAGTTAGATTGTTTTAAAATATCCACACACCAAAATCTGACTACCAAGCAAATGTAATGAAAATGAAATGAAGGTGAGTTAGCGGAAAGCACAAGGCCATATTATATTAGGCTCCAGCAAATTTACAGGCAGTCACTGCACGAAGAGGTAGATCTGAGTTGCACATTATATGATTCCCACAAAGATTAAGGAAATCTGAAGCTTTCAATATATTTTTTTAATTCTTTTTTCATTTCATTTTTAAACACCTGACCCAGACCCCAACCCTCACAGGAGCTGTAAAGATAACAGCATTAACCCCCAATGTAACTCTAATCCTAACCCTTACCCTGATTCTAAAATCGTCCCTAACTCCAAATGCAACAACAAAAATGATGCTAGAAGTTTGTAGCAAAAGGAACCTTAACCCTGATCATAATCCAA
Source organism: Coturnix japonica (assembly GCF_054131305.1). Taxonomy (NCBI): domain Eukaryota; kingdom Metazoa; phylum Chordata; class Aves; order Galliformes; family Phasianidae; genus Coturnix; species Coturnix japonica. The sequence goes on along the minus strand of NC_140691.1, from coordinate 7,778,895 downwards.
AAAAAAAAATCATTATGGTAACAATAATCTTTACCTTAAGAGTAATATTAATCAGAGCCCAGATGATGCCTGCATCCAATCAGAAGCATGCTTTGTATTATTTAAGAGTTGTATTTTTTCCAATGAACTCTCTCTATTATCACTTTTATAAAGTAACAGAGTCTGTTCTTTTTCTCCTGACACTGTGCCTTACTCCTGACACCCCCTGAAAATGACCCAGATAGGGCACCATCAAAGTAATGCTAATAGTAATGTCAATCCTAAGGGTATCTCTAGCCTCAGTGTTACTGGAACGCTAACAGCAATCCCAACAGCCTTAAACATTCTGGTGGTGTGAAAGAGGTGCTGCCTTGCACATGCTGGGCAGTCCCATTGCCTGTTAAATGCAGGCGGCAGCGTAGAAACATGATGCCCGTGGTCAGAATGCCCTGTGGCAGATCCTGGCACCGGAGAACTGACCGGAGAACCATGAGAGAACTGACAACAAATCACTCGACATCAGAACCGACCCAGTGGTTATTTACAAGCCTTGGGTGACCCAGACAGGATCTCAGAGTGGTGAATGTAGGTACAGAAGTTGTTACTACTCTGTTTTCTTCTAAAAGAAGTGTTTTTTTTTCATCTCAGAAGTTGGGGGGGGGGGGGGCGGGTGGTGCGGGAAAGGGATATCAATTTAATTACTCATTAATTTATTGACAGACATTCACGTTTGCTACGTTTGGAGAAGTTTTTATTTGTTTGCTGTGGTTTGATTTTTTTTTTTTCTTTTTATTTTCCCCCTTCCCTCCTCTTCCATCTTTGTGTTCTTCCCCTATAATCAAAAGAGAACGGATCCCCAGAGTCTGTCCTGCAGACGTTCTTTCCGTGGTCTCTGCTGCCACCTGCTGGCCAATAAGCGGAACTGCCACTGTTGGGCGTTTGGTGCCGCAGGAAGCACAACGCGGATCTGAGTTCTGACCGGTCTACGCAGCAAATCCGCCAATCTTTATTGCGATAAGCCCTCCAGACAAGAGCATAAAGTCTTTGCCTGAGGGCAGGGTTAGTAGTAATGGATGTCAGTTTTGAAATTTCCAGTCCATTCACCATAGCACTTTCTGCCTCCATGTCCCATAACCAGAGCAGCTATGCTGGCATGCTCTCTTGGTTTCTGTCTAAACCACTCTACTATATCCATCAGTTCAGCTGCTGTATTATGGGCAGCAGGGTTTGGGGGGTGGACACTGGTCTGGGCACTCCCACCAGCCTATCCTGCATTTATTTTTTTTCATTTATGGGTTACAATCAGTCAGATCTCAAATAGATCTAGTCCAAATGGAACCTCAAAATCTGACCTTTTAGTGCCTTCATTTACAGAGTCCATTTTATACAGATTCCCTTGTACAGGGCCCCCATGGTCCTCCAGAGAGTTGTTACTGATCTTCCATAGGAGAATGATTGAATTAGGTTTTTTTCCCATCAAAACTGCCACCTGTCTTTCCAATTTTTCAACACTATCATTCAATAGCTGATTTGCATTAGCCTGAGCCTCTTCAGTTATGTTCAGACAGTTCAAGGTCATTAAAAGTGGCCATGCCACCATGAACACAGCTAACTGTCATTCTCAAGTTGTAAGTATGTCTTTGCTAAGACCATGGAAATACTCAGTCAGGTGAGCCAGGGACTCATGGACCCTCCCTCCGTCCCACACAGGGCCCCATTTTTCAGTGACAGAAGCAGTGCTGCATTTTGAGGATCCTAGGAATCCCAGGACATGCCCTGACAAAAGGTCATTCAAAGGGGTAGTCTTTCCCCATCCAAACAACTCCATGATATTCACAGAATCACAGAATTGTAGGGGTTGGAAGGGACCTCCAGAGACCACTGAGTCCAGTCCCCCTGCCAAAGCAGGTTCCCTACACCACGTTGCACAGCTCGGCATCCAGGCAGGTCTTGAATATCTCCAGAGAAGGAGATTCCACAACCACCCTAGGCAGCCTGTTCCAGTGCTCTGTCACTCTCACCGTAAAGAAGTTATTGCACACATTAGTGCAGAATTTCCTATGGTCCAGTTTCTGTCTGTTTCCCCTTGTCCCTCCTCCACACACTGCTGAAAAGAGTCTGGCCTCACATCTTTGCCCCCCACACCTCAAATATTTATAGACCTGGATCAGGTCCCCTCTCAGCCTTCTTTTCTCAAGGCTAAACAGACCCAGTTCCCTCAGTCTCTCCTCATAGGGGAGATGCTCCAGGCCCTTCACCATCTTTGTGGTCCTCCACTGGACTCTTTCCAAGAGATCCCTGTCTTTTTTGTACTGGGGAGCCCAGAACTGGATACAATATTCCATATGGGGCCTCACCAGGGCAGAATAGAGGGGGAGGATCACCTCCTTCGACCTGCTGGACACGCTCTTTTTAATGCACCCCAGGATGCCATTGGCTTTTTTGGCTACAAGGGCACACTGCTGGCTCATGGTCAATCTGTCGTCCACCAGGACGCCCAGGTCCCTCTCAGCAGAGCTCCTCTCCAGCAGCTCTTCCCCCAGCCTGTACTGGTGCATGCAATTATTTCTACCCAGGTGCAAGACTCTACACTTGCTTTTGTTAAACCTCATCCGGTGTCTTACCGCCCAGCTCTCCAGCCTGTCCAGGTCTCGCTGAATGGCAGCACAGCCTTCAGGCGTGTCAGCCAATCCTCCCAACTTCGTGTCATCAGCAAACTTGCTGAGGGTGGTCACTATCCCCTCATCAAGGTCGTTGATGAAGATGTTGAACAAGACCGGACCCAGCACAGACCCCTGGGGGACGCCGCTAGTTACAGCCCTGCAGCCAGACACTGCACCGCCAACGACAACCCTCTGCACTCTGCCAGTCAGCCAGTTCTCGACCCACTTCACTGTCCAATCACCTATCCCATACTTCCTCAGCTTTGGTATAAGTATGTCATGGGAGACTGTATCAGTTATAGAGGTTATAGAGTTCAATTCCTGTAGTCAATTTGGCGGCCCAGGTGGGACCAGCTCTGTTCGCTGCAGGACCAGCTGAGAGGGAGACACTTTTGGCGCACCCTGAGATTTCTCTGAAGGACTCCCTTCCTCACCTGATCACTGCAGGGACAGACAAGGACCACCCATAGGTGGACCAGGTATGTGTATGGTAAGTGGAGCCCATATGTCTTGAGGAGACATCCTACACAGTTTACAGCCATACGTGCTGCTCCCAGGGAGGTGAGCTCATGGCTTTGGTTGCCAGCTGGGTAGGAAGACTCCTTGGGTGAGTTCCTATGAAAGGGAACTGTATGTCATATGAATGGAAACAAGAACAAATACTCTCTCCCAGGTAGTTGACAATAGGAGGGACCTAGGTTGGTCTCTCCTACGGGTATGGGATATAGTGGATAGCCTGTCAAATGGTAGCCTGGGTTCTCTAAGTTGTAATCACGGGGGTTATAGGTTGTATGTTCAATATTATCATCTGCTTTAAGTGTTTGGTACCGTGTGTCAAGCCGACTCTGGGAAAAACATTAACGTTTGCAACTGGTCGACCAGAGTATGAGTGTTATTAAGATTCCAGCTAGAAAACGTTGTCAGCATTGTGTAGTATGAATAAACCATGGTTTTTGATCTAAATGTCAGAGTGAGTGTGGTGTGAGTGAGACACAGAACAGCTGCAGGGTGAGTGCCGAGTCCCGATCCATGTTTCCTTCCTCCTGTGAGGGAAATGGCCAGACACGGACAAAGTGAAAGACTGTGTTGTCTGTCCACTCATATGTACTTTCTGCTTGTATGTAAGAAGACGGGAGTTTGTACTCTGTAGATTAGTAAGATTGTCCTGAGGAGAGGTGTACATTCCACCCAACCAATGAATGTCAACCCATTTATGTAATACTATGTACTGCTTGCGAGGAAGTGTGTGAGGGAGGTGGTTCAGTCAGTGCTGGTTCTGTGGCACAGTGTTTATAACTGAAGAATACAGACTGTATTAAGGGAGTTTATGTGAACTGAAGAACTGTACTGTTTGACAAACAGTTTTGATGGTATAAGAAAGTGTAATTGTTAATGATATATGGAAGTGTACTTGAGGGAATGTGGGAGTGTATCTGAGCATACAAACAGAGGAAGCATTTACAGAAGAAAAAAGGTTAAAGTGAGTTTACCTGCACTGACATGAGAGCAACACCCTGCACCGCAGCCCTGTGAGCTGAGCAGAGCAGAGCAGAGACACAGTCCCCATGTATCAGGTAGTGTTATTCTGCTTACCAAATGAATGAGTTCACTACAGAAGAGGCAAATCTTCCCCTCTGCTCCATTTGTGGCATACTCTGGAGTTCAAGACATTGCAAAGCTATGGCACATCTACTTTCTTTCAATGATGACGCCTTAGTATGCTCTGGGCTGTCATTTCAATTGCATCTAAAGAAGTCTAGGGTCATACCAGCTGACAGGAAGCTGGCAAATGTTGTCTCATTGTAAGGAAGAGCAAGAAAGATGACATGGGCAATTATGGACCTGTCAGTCCAGAGCCTGGTAAAATTATGGAGAAAATGATGGTGGGAGTTATGGAAAAACAGCTGAAGGACAATTCTGTCATTGGTCGCAGCCAACACAAGTTTGTGAGGCGAAGGTCCTGTTTAATTTAAGCTCATTTTGTGACACAGTTATCCATTTAGTTGACCAAGGGAAGCCAGTCGATGTAATCCTTGAGGATTTCAGTGGAGATTTTGATACTGTTTCTCGCAACAACCTTCTGGACAGAATGTTCTGCATATGGCTAGACAGAAACACAATGTGGTGGGTGAGCAGTTGGCCAGTAGGTCAGTCCCAAAGGATTATAGTCCGTGGGTTCCATCAGGCTGGTAGATGGTCACTATCAGGGGTCCCCAGGGTTCCATTTGGGGGCCACTTTCCTTTCGTGTTTATGCAGATGACTTGAATGCAGGACTAGAAGACGTTCTGAGCAAGTTTGCTGATGAGACCAGATGAGGAGGTGCTGTTGCCTCCACTGAGGGTGGAGAGGACTTGCAGAGAGATGTGGACAAGTCAGAGAAGTGGGTACCAGTTGGTACTAAGCACCAAGTGCATAACGCATAACAAGAACAAGTGCCTGATTGTGCACCTGGGTAGGGGCAACACTGGACATACACACTGACTGGATATGGGACACTGGAGAGGATTCTGACTGGAAAGGGTTGGGGTGCTGGTCAGCATCACACTGAATGTGAGTCAGCAGTGTGCCAAGGCAGCCAGGAAAGCCAACAGTCCCCTGGAGTGCATGAAGCAACTTATTGCCAGCTGGGTGAGGGAAAGGATCATCCCTCTCTGCTCTGCATTGCTACTGCCTCACTAGCAGCACTAGGTGCACTTCTGGGCACCACAGAACATAAAGGACATCAAACTCTGGGAGAATGTGCAAAGGAGGGCACTGGAACTGAGAGATGTGAAGTTCAGAGTTTCACAGGGATTGACTGCTTGTTCAGACTGGGCCCTTCTCAAATCCCTTCTCACATCCTGCAATGAAACATAGGTCTCATATGGGACATGAACCTCACAGCGTCCTTGCACCACATGTAGAGCCTGGGATCTTCTGTCCCCATGTCTTTCATTTAACATCATACGGACCTCCAACCCATTGCCCCAGGAAATGCTAGGAGCCAACATGAGAGACAGGATCTCTCTACCACTGGTCTTGCAATCAGGGCTTGTCCTGTTTGCTTCGTAAGGCAAAGGAGAGGTTTCTTAGCATGCCAGTCCCTTTGCCTGCCTGTAGTCATGGCTTCCAGTTATCTTCTCTAACAAGTCCCTTGGGAAGCTTACTTGGTAATGGCCCTCACTGGGCCCATTAATACTCCAAGAAACTTCACTGTTACTTCTGACTTTGTCTTGTTGAGCACTTTGTGCAAACTTCTCTCTGCACTGGAGGCTGATGAACTCAGCATCAAATGCACCCTGGGACCATTATAACCTAAAGAATCTCCTGTGCCTTATGCCATCTTGTTATCTTCTTCAGGTTATCAGAACTTGTTCAGCAAAAAGGAGGGATATCTGGAGAGAGATTAAAGAGATAGAATCCATTATAAATTTATTTTCTCTTTATTTATATCTGGTTTTAAAGCAGCACTGTGCAACTGATACCAATCCAGGATGTCCCAATGAGTTCTGTACTGTTACTGTGTTGACAAAGGTCCTTCTCAACCTCCCCACACGATTTCTGCTCACATTGGACCTATGGGACTTGCATCACTTTTCTTCACATCACTCTTCTCCTCTGCATTCATCCGCTCAGTGTTAAAACTGCTTTGCACCAACTCTCTCTGGCTTTCCTTAGAGAACCAGCTGCACATGGAAAAGGAAAGATTTCTCTCTTTTATCTGGCCAGCAAATGGAAGGAAAGGTGATGCAATTGAATGAACAGTAAAACACAGTGATCAACTGCATGCCATGTTCAAGCTGCATCTATTGAAGTTTGTCTTTCATATGGAATACTTTTAAAATAAATGATTTATACTGAGGTAGGATAGGATAGATTGAATCACAGTGAAGTAGTTGACAACAGAGGCCATCAGACTCTGGGAGATGGAGCAAATTCCAGTAATCTCCCTGGGATAGATCAGCCAGGTAGTTGAGAGGTATCAACTTAAAACTGAACAGGACTTGTGAGTATTTCACACATTGAGACGAGTTAACATATTCTCACTGATTTCTATTTTTGTCTCCAACTCTATTTTACACTTTTACTGACATTAATGAACATCTTTCAAACTTCGTGCCTTAATAAAAAAGAGACAGTGATTGAGAAAAAGAAAAAGTATAAGAAGAAAAAGAAAAAGAATAGATAGGAAGGGATAGATCAAATCACAGTGAAGGAGTTGACAACACATTCCATCAGACTTTGGGGAGATGGAACAAATTCCAGTAATCCCCCTGAAAGTCAGAAATCAGACAGATAATTGGGAGATATCTGACTGAACAAAGAGCAAGGGATGGAGAAATCTGGAGGGCAGTGGGAGTAGTGTGTGCCCAAATGGCCTGCTGAAAACATGCCCTTAACCATGGCCATTTATTTAGGAGAGCTGAAAAAACTTGGAGGATGAGGCACATCAAATAGGCAGCAGGGAAGAGTAGTGCTGGGCACCGGGCAATAGTCACAGGGCATTGGCACTGGCACCGCTGTCTGTGTCTCTGAACCTGAAGGCATTTGTGTCCAGCGAACACAGTTCTGGAAAACATTGTAGTTTCAGTAAAAGAAAAAAAAAGTAAGAAAGAAAAAAAAAAGACATCAAATCACCTCAAAGATTCATATATACAACTTAAAATGGAACAAGACTCATGAGAATTTCCCATGTTGAGAAGGGTTAACACATTTTCATTGATTTCCATCTTTGTCTTCAATTATTTGTTTCAGTTTTATTGACATTTATGATCAACTATTAAGCTTACAGCCTCAAAATAAATAAATAAATTAAAAGAGATACATTTGCATCTTGCACATGGCCTGATGCCCCTTTGACCTTCACAGTTCCCACAAGTCCTTCCATGCCGGAGAGTATGAGATCCAGCAGAGCACCTCTCCTCTTTGGTTCCTCCATGGCTTGGTCAAGAAGCTGCCATCTGTGCTCTCCAGGGATCTGCTGGATGCCACATGCCCTGCTGTGCTGTCCCTGCCGCAGATAATGGAGTGACAAAGGCCACCAAATGGGACAAGGGACAGACAACATCAGATTCCCATCTGTCTGCAGAGGGCACCTTCCATTGACTGTCCCTGATCAGGAAGACAGGAAAAGACACTGATGGTCTCCTCTGTTGGCCATTTCCTGAGCTCTGACCTGTCTGCTCTTCCATCCCCAGGCAGAGCTCAGTGCACTCTCACAGAGGGCATTCACCCTTCTTTGTCTCCTTGCCCATCCATCCTAAAGACTCTGTATCCCCCTTGTGCTACAGTGCAGTTGTGGAAGCCATTAAACTGTGTCCCTGCGGTCCAAACAGGAGCTCAGGCCTGCAGCTCTACCAAGATTTCTAGCTTCTTGTGTGTTGGTGTTTGCATTAGTGCAAAAGCACAGAAGTAAACATCCTAATTGAAAAGCATCACTGGACATTGCCTGACTGGATAGCTCATCTATGGTATCAGTGTGCAGAAGGTGGCACACAGGCATTAGAGTGATTGTGGGTCTTGGAGGTGACGTAGCAGCACGGACACACCATGGGCATGGCTTTGCTGAAGGCCCTGTGCTGCACTTGCAGCTGCATGTGAATTCACCAGACAGCCGGTGCTATCCCCTCTCTGGCCCTCAGTTCATGCCCAGGAAGGAGCTGTCTATCTCAGGGATTTCCCACATGGTTTACAAGCTCTGGCACACATCAGGAGCAGCCCAGGCACCTTGGGCATCACCCAGTGTCTGTGTGTGAGCAGCTGCCTCCCTGCTGAAGGGCCGAGGACTCAGAGCAGGAGCTCACATGCAGGCAACTCCTTGTGCACTTCTGAGCTGAACCAGAGGTATCCCAGCTCCTGTGGGTGTGTAGGGAGCTGAATCCCATTTCAGCTCCAGGATTTCTGTCAACGGATGAGATTCCTGCACTGCCTCAGCTGGATCACTGTCCTGCACAGGGAAAGTCCAAACCTCCTGTCCTTGTCTGGGTGCCCTTATTGTTTCATCAAACAATAACTGGGAGCACTCCCCATATGTCTCCAATCAGTCACTGACCACTGGACATGTGGTGGTTAATTGAGCAAATTTCAACGCACAGTTATGATGCTGTTGTCTTTCAGGAGCTGTTGGCCATGAGGACACAGGGACATGTCAGGGGAGATGAGTGGGAAGGATAAAAATGACATCATCTGCTGCTTGCTTGTCAAGGCTCCTGGGACACAGGGAGCTCATACAAGTGGGCAGAGCTGCAGAGAGACAGCTGTGCCCAGGAGCAGCTCTTGTGCACAGCACAGCCTGCAGGTGACAGAAGGAGAGAAACTGGAGAGAGCTTGCAGGATGTGTGTGGTGTGAGCGGGCTGTGAGCTCACTGCAGGAGCATTGCTCACAGACCATGACAGGGTAAGTCTCACTGCAGACCATGAGCTGCTTTTCCTGGAGGGATCACCAAATCTGGGACATCCCATAGCAGATCTGGATGCAGGCACTGCATGTTTCTTTACTGTGGAAAAAGCCTTCTGCTCCAGCTGAGGGCTTCCATACTGCAGTGTCAGAGCACAGCCCTGAGGGCTGCGTGTCCCAGCACGGCTGCAGGCTGTGCAGCCGGGGCTGCAGGCGGGTGCCCAGGGCTGTCCTGCAGAGCAGGGTCCCTGCTGTGCCCCAGGGGCTGTGTGCCGGGTATGGGACTCTGCCGCCTGCCAGGCTCAGCACTCAGCCTGCCCGGGGAGCTGCCCAGGGCGCTGCGGGGAGACGTGTGGGGGAAAGGAGCCCCCCGGCAGGGCTTGTGCTGCCACAGCTGCTGCCTGGGGCAGGGGATCACAGCTCCACTGCACAACTGAATGTTGGTAAGGGTACTTTGCAAGAGGAGAGCGAAGGCAGGGATTTCCATTTCCTGTTCTGAGGCAAAGAGGTTTGGAGTCAGAAATCTAAAAGGGGCAATAAGAGTTCTGAGAATTTTTCGTCAATCAATTGCTTGTTTTGTGAACAGTCACACATGATGTGCTTTCAGTCTTCCCTTTCTCAAAGGATGGAATTATTATCATTTTCTGTAGGCATGAATAATTCACTTATCCTACAAAAAGGCAGCACTTTCTAACTGAAACTGAATGCCACAGAAGCTTTGGTAGGGGGCTCTAAGAGCACTTGGGGTAAAGATATGAGACATGAAACAGATGAAAATATTCAGGGAGAAGGCATAAGAAAAGAAGAGGAAGGTCAGAGCTCCATATGCTGCTTCTACTTTAGGAATGCTAAAATACATGAAATTAAATGCAAGTAATGGTGCTAAATGTACACTGTTGTAGGAGAATTAAAACATTTCATATTATAGCAGGAGGAGTGTCTCTGAGAATGGCCTGGACTTGTCATTATCTTCTGCACTCTGAACAGGACTCCAAGCCCAGGAACAGCAGATGCCCAACAGCAGCTCCATCAGTGAGTTCCTCCTGCTGCCGTTGGCAGACACGCGGCAGCTGCAGCTCCTGCACTTCTGGCTCTTCCTGGGCATCTACCTGGCTGCCCTCCTGGGCAACGGCCTCATCAGCACAGCCGTAGCCTGCGACCGCCGCCTGCACACCCCCATGTACTTCTTCCTCCTCAACCTGGCCCTCCTCGACCTGGGCTGCATCTCCACCACTCTCCCCAAAGCCATGGCCAACGCCCTCTGGGACACCAGGGCCATCTCCTATGCAGGATGTGCTGCACAGCTCTTTTTCTTCTCCTTCTTACTCTCAGCAGAGTATTCCCTTCTCACCATCATGTCCTATGACCGCTATGTTGCCATCTGCAAGCCCCTGCACTACAGGACCTTGATGGACAGCAGAGCTTGTGCCACCATGGCAGCAGCTGCCTGGGGCACTGGGGTTCTCTATTCCCTGCTGCACACTGCCAGTACGTTTTCACTGCCTCTCTGCCAAGGGAATTTTGTCAACCAGTTTTTCTGTGAAATCCCCCAGATCCTCAAGCTCTCCTGCTCAGAATCAAATCTCAGGGAAGTTGTGTTCCTCAATTTTAGTGCCAGTTTAGTTTTTGGATGCTTTGTTTTCATAGTGGTGTCCTATGTGCAAATCTTCATGGCCGTGCTGCGGATGCCCTCTGAGCAGGGAAGGCACAAAGCCTTCTCCACGTGCCTCCCTCACCTGGCTGTGGTCGCCCTACTTACCATCACTGGGTTTTATGCCTACCTGAAGCCACCCTCTGTCTCCTCTCCATCCGTGGACCTGATGGTGGCAGTTCTGTACTCAGCTGTGCCACCAGCAGTAAACCCCCTCATCTACAGCATGAGGAACAGGGAGGTGAAGGATGCTGTGAGGAAAGTGATTACCAGATGTTTTTCAAATGCAGTGAATTGCCTGTCTTTTGGAATTTATGACTTGTAATGCAGCTTTTTACAGAATCACTCTCTCTCTCATTGTTTGTTTGTTTCATGCCACTTAGTATGTGTAATTTATTCTGCTTATTATTATGTTTTAAATACTGTAATGTTTTTCACTAAAACTTCATTATTAAAACCAATTCTTATTCAGCGTTTACCTTTGTATTGTAGCCCAGATACACTGTGCATAATGAACCAGGCTCTCTGTGAACCTTAAAAGAATAAAGGACGTGCAGTGACTCTGTCTGTCCTCCTTCTTGTGAGACATTTCTGGAGCTGTCGGGGTCGGATGTTCTCAGAAACCCACAATCCAGCAGGAAGCGCACAGCTATTCATCAAATTGTGTGGTGACTTCAGCCTGCAACAGTTTCCAGCTGGTCCCTTGCCCAGTGTTCCCCATAACGCTGACAATGGAGTTTCAAAATATTCTTTTCTTATCTGATCTGACATCCTGCTTACCCAAGCCCCTCTGCAATAGTTGAGCCTTAGATTGTCCCCTTGTTCAAACTCTATCCCCCTTTTCTTAGACTTTGCAAATACTTTTGCTAGATTGCTACATTCTGGGAAAGGGAAGATTTCAAATAACTTCCGCTCTCCACTTTCTGTCTTAGCTTGTGCTTTTTCTATTCTTCACAGCTATTCCCACTGGTTTTACACTGCCGTAATGCACACCTCATTTCAACGTACATTAAAACAAGCAAGATGTCTGCAGTAATACAAAGCAACAAAGAGCTGCTTCAGCCATGCAAACTGTGGTAGCCAAGCAGTAAGTTTTTCCCACAATTTGGTAAATCCAAATAAAGTATCATCTATCGATACTTGATGAAATAGTTTAGTATGTTCCCATATTGCCTTTAGACCAGATTCTCTCTTTTGTTGTTTTAAGAGATGTAGTTAATCCAGTCCACATTGTTGTTAATTGTCACCCACCAGAACAGTGATTCAAACCCTGCAGCAATTGGATTTCTTGCCTTAAATTTATCACAGAAACCTCTGAGCATTCCCATCAAATCTATATCTATATACAGCATTATCAAATGAGAACCCTAAGCTCCATTTGTTCCTTCTGGGGGTGTGTGACATCCCCTTCGTGAATGCCAGGGTGAATGGTAGAGCTCGTTGAGCAAGCACACAGGTACCTCCCCAGTAAGATGGGAGAGTGGACTGTAAGATCTTCCCACAGGCCGCAACAGCACCAGAGATCTGCTCTACAGATTCCCATTCTCAAATAGTTTCCTGCTGAATCTTCCATGACATTCAAGGTCTCACTGCATAGGGAGAAATTCCCTGTAGTCCTGGTAGCTCTTTCACCCTGTCTTGAGAGGCAAACTGTATGGTTACCCGTGGCCATGGGGAATGCAGGAGGGGTTTTGGCATCCACCTCAGGCATTGGAGAGAGCAGTAAAGATAGCAATTTACAGGCTCTGTTTCCCTAAGTGGCTTTCTCCTGATACAGGAGACAAATGGTGGCAGATGAGCAGAAGGTGGATTGCCAAATGGTTTAAGACCCCATCACTTGTGCACGGAACCCACTCTATATTGTACTGGTCGGGACAACAGGGGGAGATGTCTGGGGGAGATGAGCTGTGCAAAAGGAGGTGAGCTTGAACATAGAGCTGCATCTCCCATGGGAATGGTTCCATGGCAGGCTGGGAGCAGGGTGCGGTGGGCGGCACATTGCTGAGTGGCTGCTGACAGAGTACTGCACTGAGATGGGGGCACCTGATGTCTCCTTTCTTGTCAGGAAGAACTAAAAACTCATTGGGGAATGCATTCTGTCCATCTGGCGTAATAGGAAAGTGCAGCATTGTCACATCCACAGGCAGCAGGACACCAGCATCCACAGTTTCTTTCTGACTGACAGCTGAGAATTTGACAGCCTCTACGACCTCATCACCCACCACCGGGAGACGCTGCTGTCATACAACAAACTTGAGATGAGGCTGACAGAGCCGGTGCCTCAGTCCAACCCTTGCAGCAACACAGTCTGGGTGCCATGGGATGGCACAAGAGGGACCATGCCAATTCCACTGATAATTTTGTAAGCAGTGTATACGGATATGGTACCAATGGATATAAGTTCTCCACTGTTCTGTTGATAGTCCTTGAATCTTGTAGTATCTAGTAGTTCCTGTACAGTTTTCTAACCAGGAGGATGGCTGCGTTGTATTTTTGATTAAACACTCCATCAAAAACCTGAGTTTCTGAAAATGATCAGTTATTGGCTGGATTGCTTTCCTGTCTTTGAACAGGCTTGTCCCATCTGGATCACCAAGCTGACTTCTGGAATCAAACTCTATAACCCAGGGTTAGGTTATAAAGCAGAGATGTGTTTATTCAGAGCAGGGTGCAAAGGGGAATCACTCTTCCTGTCTTGCACACTAGCATGCAGAATTGTTACATAATTCAAAGTCAATCTCATACATATTCAACAAATCTATATGAACTCATCTACATATTCATAGGAAGGAGCTACAAGTTTCTGCTACATGTCCTGCAGATGCTCCAAGCTCTGAACAGTTCCCACTGTCACTCCACCCCTCATAATGAGCTCTGCAGTCACTCCTGCTACAGGTTTTATAGCTGTTCCAAGTATTGTGATAAGGAAATGAAACAAATTTTTCCCAGGGAAGGTGCACTGTGCCAGGAAGTACAGCCCTGCGGTCGCTCCAACCCCTCCAATGAGTCCAGTGGCTGCTCCAACTTCAGCCACAGGTCCCGTGTTGATTCCAGCTCTGGCAATGAGCTCTGCAGTTGCTCCAACCCCTGTAACAGCCCGACAGCTGCTTCAGTTCCTACAGTAAACCCTGTGGCTTTTAAAACCCCTGCAACAATTCCTGGACTTGCAAGCAGATATGCAACATATTAGTATCTGTGCATATATGTTAGCAACTGCATATGTTGTATATTGTTGCAGAACAATGGGAGAAAAGCAAACGACCACACCTGTCATTGACATATGATCAGCTAATCCCGTTTATTCCTTGGCTGCATGTACCTTTATAATATGGATAATTAGCTCATACATATTGCAAAAGTGGAGCTCATCACTGGTTCCCAATTACATACCATCCCCAAGTATCTTAACAGCTTGTTGTTATCAACTGAAACCTACTCCCTTGCTGAGTTCCCAGAATCATGGCTAGTTTCTCACCATCCCAGGGCATCCTGTTGTTCTTGCTGTCCTTGTAGGTGTTATGGCTGCTTGCTTAGCTGCACCGTGTTTACGACCCTTCTCAGCTAACTAGCTGTAAAAAACACTCTCTACATTTCCCCCGTTTTCTTTTAGGCTGAAAAAGGGTTTGATTTAACGACCGATTAATCATATTTAACAAGCAGTTCAGTTCATTTGTTCAATCAGTGTCATGGTTTAATAATTTTGTAATTTTGCTATCAGTATTCCACATCATAACATCATATAAAGCATGAATAATTTTACTGAATCTGCAACTTACAGAAGAAGACTACATCTCCCAGAGAGCAACACGATAGGTCACGGGACCTGGACTCTATATTAACTGTCGCAGACTAGACTGACGTCTTTCGAGTTCTGGCGTTCAGGGGAGTGTGTGGGAGCCTTCAGTCGTTCGCCTAGATTCACAGTAGGCCTCTCGGTTACGGGACTCATTCTCTCTCCTATTTTGCTTGATTCGTTAGCTCAATTTTCAATTTTCAATTATATTGTATTATATTGTGTTATCCGGTATTTCGATATAGTATTTAGTAAATAAGTGTGCCTCCTTAGATCGTTGCCGCTGTTTTCTTTTCCTAATTAACTCTTTCCTTTCGGCCTGGGGTCCCTCCGGGGCCCACGGCCCCTGTCACAGACGCAGGTGGATTTTTTCGTTCAAACCGTGACAGATTTTGGTGGAGAATGCGGGCATATTGAGTTGCTGTTTTTCTGTGTTTTCTTCGGTTGCTCTTTTAGCTTTTAACAGAGCTACAAGTTTTTTTCACTGTTAAGGAGTTATCTTAGGTTTGCGATTCTGCACCTGCGAGCTTGACCTTGAAAAGTCCAGGCGGACTGCCAATACTCTGGTATATTTTATAAACATTGTTGAGCTTTGTTTTCTTTTACTTTTTTCTCTCTATTGAAGAAAAAAAAGGGAAAAAAAAAATGTTTTCTCTACTAAATTTGTTTTACCAGGAACTGTGTGCCATTGGTTCCTTTTTTGAGATGTTCCGAACATATTGGGTCATGTTTAAGCTAGCCACTTTTTCTTATGGAGCTATACAATTGTATAATGGATTGAAAGCATGGTTAGCAATGCTCACTTCGTATCTGTATACAGCTCCAGAGGGAGCAACTAATGCAACTAATTATACAGAAATGGTGATTTTTAAGCGTGCTCCTCTTTCTTTCTATGAATCCTTTATGCAGTTTTTGAATGATCAGTGGGCCACACTCTTAATCTCCCTGATCTTATTGTTGATTATTGTAATAATCTCACTCAGTATCTGGATTTATAACATCCGGAGGAAGTCTTCCCTAGAACCAGAGAATACTGAGTGGCAGGGAGTGTGGAGAGGCTTTGAAGAGATTCTCAAACGACAGACGTCTTCAGTGTTATGGAGCTTCACTCCTGAACACTTGAAGAATCCTGAGAGTTTGATTGCATATTTGAGGCAGGAATGTCGTGGCTCAGGCAGATCTCAGGAGGCACAAATGATTTTGGGCCTAGCTAATGCTTATTGGGCCTTATTCAATACCATTCCTGAGAGGGAAGTTTTTGAAGCTGAGAGAGAGAGTCTCAGGGCTGAGAAGGAGAGTCTTAGAGCTGAGGCAGAAAAACTTTGGACTGAGAAGGTAGAGAGAGAAAAAGCTTTTGAAGCTGAGAGAAAGATCTCCTGTACCAATGAGACTCAATCTGGTACGAGAAAGAGAATCTTAGAGCTGACGCAGAAAAACTTTGTGATGAGAAGGTAGAGAGAGAAAAAGCTATTGAAGCTGAGAGAAAAGATCTCCTATATCAAAGAGACACCTTGTGGTATGAGGGAGAGGCTCTCCAAAATGAGAAAAGCTCCCTGCAATCCCAACTCAACACTCTCCAGTCCGAGCACAGCGCCCTCCGGTCCTAGCACGACACTCTCCAGTCCGAGCACAGCGCCCTCCGGTCCGAGTACAACACTCTCCAGACTGAGCGCGATGCCCTCTGGACCGAGCACAATGCCCTCCAGACTGAGCACAACACTCTCCAGTCCAAGTATGACGCCCTCCAGTCTGAGAGCGGCACCCTCCAGGCCAAGCACGATGCCTTCCAACCCAACTGCGACACCCTCCAGACCGAGCACAACACTCTTCAGTCCGAGCATAATGCCGTCCAGTCCAAGCACAACACTCTCCAGACTGACCACAATGCCCTCCGGACCGAGCTCAACACTCTCCAGACTGAGCACACTGCCCTCCAGGCCGAGCATAACGTCCTCCGGTTCGGGTACAACACTCTCCAGTCCAACTACAACAGCCTCCAGACTGAGCTTGGTGCCGTCCAGTTTGAGCGGAACGCTCTCCGAGACCAGCTATGTGCCCTCCGGGGTGAGCTGAATGTATGTAACCAACTACCAGGGGCACATGTAGTCCAATTTGACCAGCCATTGGGGGCACATGTAGTCCAATTTGACCAGCCATTGGGGGCACATGTAGTCCAATTTGGCCAGCCACTGGGGGCGCATGTAGTTCAATCTGACCAGCCACCGGGGACACATGTAGTCCAATTGGACCAACTATCAGGGACACCAGGTACAATGTTGGTTGCCCCTGTAAGAGGGCGGAAGACAAAACGAGTTTCAACTCAGTTAGAGAAAATGCAGAAGGAGTTGGAAGAGCGGAGGGAGTTAGGAGAGCAGGACTCAGGAGAGCAGGGGACTCAGGAGAGCAGGGGGACTCAGAAGACCAGAGGAAGTTGGAGGAGCAGAGGATGTTAGAGGGGTACAAGAAGATGTTAGAGGAGCAGAAGAAGTTAGAGGAGCAGAGGAAGTTTGGAGAGAGGAAAAAGAAGGAGGGTTACCTGGAGGAAATAACACAAGCGTCAGGGTCAGGGTCAGAGTCAGAAGAGGAGCCAAAAGCCAGATTTTCTTTACGAGAATTTCTTGAGTCCAAACTTAGAGATGGGGCAGCCTCATCAACACAGTTGCCACCATCAACACCTGGGACTCTTGATAGAGCAAAAGGTGAGCAAAGTATAACGACCATTATTGATCGATCTTTTAAACTGAGTGAAATTCGAGATCTAAGGAAGGATTTTACACGTCAGCCAAAAAAAAATATGGTCACTTGGTTAATTTGCTGCTGGGACAATGGTGCCAATAGTGCGTGGCTCGATGGCAGTGAAGCTCGCCAACTGGGTAGCATTTCCAGGGACTCACGTGTGGACAGAGGTATTGGCACATGCCAAAATCAGTCCTACACCCTCTGGAAGCGGATGTTGATAGCGGTAAGAGATAGATTCCCCTTTAAACGGGACTTGGAGCCTGAGAAAAGGAAATGGACTGATATGGAGAAAGGTATCCAATTTTTGAGAGAAAATGCTCTGGTGGAAATGCTATACAGCCGCGAGTTCAATCGTAATGATCCAGACCAATTACATGATCCCGAAGCAGTCCGCGTTCCACGACAAATGTGGCGTGACTTTACAAAAGCAGCTCCAGAAAAGCATGCCAGTGCACTTGCATTAGTATATGGCAAAGGGGACAGGAAACCCTTTGTGAATGAACTAATTGGCAGACTTCAGGAACTTGAATTATTTATAAGCGCTACAGAAGTTAATCTGTATACTTCAGCCATTGTCAAAATAGTGGAAAGATTAAACAAAATGGAGCTGCTTTTGTCGTGGAACGCGGACTGCTTCAGGATCATGTAATTGGTTTGGAGCTGTGGTATATGGAGCCTGCTTTGGCAGAGGGGTTGGACTCGATGATCTCTAGAGGTCCCTTCTAGCCCCTACAATTCTGTGATTCTGTGATTCCAGGAGGGATGTGAAGCCGACCACTTCATGGCCCTGCAATTGCCAGCCCGAGCCAGGCACTGTATTGAGCAGCTACTGAAAGAGGCAGAAACACTTATCAAATATTTGTTTCACTTTTATTTACAACAAAGAGAAGCTAAATGCATCCAAAATACATTTCAATATGAAATCAAAAAGGCGGGATACTGGTAATGATTAAAGACACAGCTTCCTTAGTTCCCCTCTGGAATCCATGAAAGGGAAAGCATGGCCAGGCCTGAAAAACGCACCACGCAGTGTGTGTCCTTTGGTGCACCTGTGAGGACGCAATCCAGGCGATTCTGCTGTCCTTTGTGCCTTCCTGCTCAAGCCCTTATCGCTTCTTTTTGCTTTCCTTCTTGGCTTTCTTGCTCAGCTGAGCAGCACTTGCCTTGGGTTTCTTCATTGTCTCCCAAGTCTGATACTCAAAACCCTCCGAGTCCTGCAAGAATCAATTGGGAAACAGTCAGGGAGCTTTCAAACAACTGAAAGGGAAGAGAAACAAGAGAGGATGGGTGGGTGTCAATAAGGGAAAAGCTTAACAGGCAAGAATAAACCTATCCATGAGCTCCAGCACACACGCGTGACCACTGCCTTGATACTAACAGGAACGTTATTCTAGCCATTAAAGTTACCCATGTTCACGTACCTGGTTGTAGACGTGTTCGTGGCCTTGCTGCTGCTGTGCTCTACAACGCCAGCCACAGAAATAAAGAGTGCAGAAAGCTGATCTGTTGAAGACAGAGGAGTGAGCTGTGCTTAACCAACACTGCTTCAGTGCACGCTTACAGTAAGGCACACCTACCTTACAACGGCCATGCAGGAAGCTCCAGACACAGGTCCAGACTGTTTCCATGAAGCATTTCCCAATTGCATTTCACAGCCACTCACGCTCTGCTCCTCGACAATCTGCAACAGAAAAGTCAAAAGATGCAAATCCCATCCCTTGGAGATGTCAGCAGACCATTGCACTCATGGAGCAGCACTCATGGCATTGGGTGAGAAAGCAGACGTGTGCTTACCGAGTGAGTGCTGTTTGCTGCCAGCAGCTGGTAGGACCCCACCTAACTCTAAGTACGAACAGAAACCTATACCTAACTCTAAAACAGGAACAATCATCTACTCAGAACACTAACACGAACAATAACCTACTCCTAACTAGAAAACACTAACAATAACCTAATCCTAACACTACAACTAAACTTAACATGAAAAACACCAATAAAAACAGGGTTTAGATGGAACCGGGGGCCTGCAGAGGTCTCAGAGGAGGAGATGATGTTAAATGAAGCCGCCCGGCTAATGCCGGGGGTGGGGGCCGCTCAGACAGTACGGAGCCCAGCGCCTGGACCAGCGATGCTGCAGCTGAGGTGGTACTGCTGCAGGGCCTGGCACGGTGGTGTGGTGCCAGGCCAGCTGTGCATTGGGCGGATCCACCTCCATGGGCTCATCCTCAGGTGGATCCACCTCCATGGGTTCATCTGGAGGTGGATCCACCTCCATGGGTTCATCTGGAGGTGGATCCACCTCCATGGGCTCCACGGAGGTGATCACGCGCCTGGTCCAGGCGCGATGGCAATGGGCTCGCTTGCCTTTCTGCCGCCTGATGGTCCTGGCGGGCCCCCTCCTCCTCCTCCTCGACCCTGCAGTCCCCGGAACCATCTTCCCAGCTAAATGTTGGGTTTCCTCCAGCCTCGCTCTCTTAGGTCCCCACATGGCTGTTAATGGCCGGAGCACTAAGAGGCGAGTGCGTTGCGTGGGGCAGCAGTGACCAAGGTAACAGCTGTGGCCAGGGTTCTAACATGGCCCAGCAGGGTTCTAACTGCTGGCACTGCTGGCACTGGCGTTCCACATGGCATGAGGAGGGGGCTGGAGGACAGGGCACGGCACGGGAGCCAGAAGGCACTGCCCGTGCCCAGCGGGCAGCCCTTCTCTCCGGCAGCAAGAGGCTACAGACGAGCTGGCCCTGAGCAAAGGGCCCTCGGCCTCCTTCATCCTCCCCCTTCTTCCACAAGGGAATCTCTTGGCGCTGCCATACGCAGCACGCAGCACCACGTTGATCTGATGGGGCTCCTGAGCTCAGCGCCAACAACAGCAGGCTCCAAAGGGCACCTGACTACGCCTGCCTGCTGGGACACACCAGCTCTGCTCTCCGTGTTCCAATCCAGAGCCTCTCCTTGTAACACCTCCGACTCCATTTGCACCCACTCTCTCTGATTACGTTCCACATCCGCACACCGTGCTGGAACACACACGGGGCCACGCTGCCTCACCGACCCTCAGTGGGGACCCACAGCCGTACAGCACCATCAGCACAGCAGAACCGGGCCGTGCTCCTGATGCTGCCGCTTGTCCAACCTCCCTCTCGCTGCCCCCATTCTGCTCAGGCAGCCGGTCCCAGCAACAAACACCAGCACAGAACTGCAGCCCCGACTCGTCCCGCTCACTGACAGCCAGAGCAAGGACATGTTACACACCTTCCTTCAGCTCCACGCACTCGCTGGCACCGCACGCATCACCTCTGCATGCCGCAGCACCGCCAGCTCCTCCCCCGACATCCCTCCATGCCCCGCACCGCGGCCCGACCCCGTTGGCAGCGCACAGCCCGCTCCTCCCGGCCCCGATCACCTTCCCATGCCGCCATGGACCGGAACTGCTCCCGCCGGCACCAAGCGCTTCCTGCCCCTCCATCCCCCGCTCCTCCTTTCCCTTCACTTTCCATCTGCACTCAGGACGCAGATCTCAATGGAGGTGGCTGCAGAACATAATCAGTGCAGGCAATCAATGGCTCGTGCTGCGCTTCACTGCCTTGTGCTCCTCACTGACTGCTCTGCTGTGCCCTTTCCTAACCCCGCAGGATCATTTGCTTCTATCTTTAGTGAAAGGGCTCTCCCTCAGGAATCCCAGACCCTGGAGGTTAATGAGAGAGTCCGGGGAATGGGAGATTTCTCTTTAGTCGGGGAGGAGGTGGTCCGTGAGTGCCTAGGAAACATTAAGGTCGATAAATCCATGGGACCTGATGGGGTGCATCCGCGGGTGCTGAGAGAGCTGGCAGAGATCTTTGCTGAGCTGCTCTCTGTAATCTATCAGAGATCTTGGAGAACTGGGGAGGTGCCTGAAGACTGGAGGATGGCCAATATCACTTCAGTCTTTAAAAAGGGCAAGAAGGAAGACCCGGGTAATTATAGGCCGGTCAGCCTCACCTCTGTCCCAGGGAAGGTGATGGAACAGCTTGTTCTAGATGCCATCTCCAGACAACTGGGTGATATGGAGGCTATCAGGAGTACTCAGCATGGGTTCACCAAGGGGAGGTCGTGCTCGACCAACCTGGTCGCCTTTTATGAAGATGTCACTAGCTGGGTTGACAGGGGGAGAGCGGTAGATGTAGTCTACCTTGATTTCAGTAAGGCTTTTGATACTGTCCCCCATGACATCCTTATAAAGCTGAGGAAGTATGGGATAGATGAGTGGACGGTGAAGTGGGTTGAGAATTGGCTGACTGGCAGAGTGCAGAGGGTTGTCATTGCCGGTGCGGTGTCTGGCTGGAGGCGTGTAACTAGCAGCGTCCCCCTGGGGTCTGTACTGGGTCTGGTCTTGTTAAACATCATCAGCGACCTTGATGAGGGGATAGTGACCACCCTCAGCAAGTTTGCTGATGACACGAAGTTGGGAGGATTGGCTGACACGCCTGAAGGCTGTGCTGCCATTCAGCGAGACCTGGACAGGCTGGAGAGCTGGGCAGTAAGAAACCAGATGAGGTTTAGCAAAAGCAAGTGTAGAGTCTTGCACCTGGGTAGAAATAATTGCATGCACCAGTACAGGCTGGGGGAAGAGCTGCTGGAGAGGAGCTATGCATAGAGGGACATGGGCGTCCTGGTGGACGACAGATTGGCCATGAGCCAGCAGTGTGCCCTTGTAGCCAAGAAGGCCAATGGCATCCTGGGGTGTATTAAAAAGAGCGTGTCCAGCAGGTCGAAGGAGGTGATCCTCCCCCTCTACTATGCCCTGGTGAGGCCTCATCTGGAATATTGTGTCCAGTTCTGGGCTCCCCAGTACAAAAAAGACAGGGATCTCTTGGAAAGAGCCCAGTGGAGGGCCACAAAGATGGTGAAGGGCCTGGAGCATCTCCCCTATTAAGAAAGGAAATGCCTTGTCCAGAAGCAAGCAGTGGGCTGGAGAGGGCACCAAAACGAAACCCTGCTTGCACCTTTCCCTCTCCTCATTCCACATGCTGACATTTATTTTAAGAGCAAAAACAAGACTACAGTGAAGAAAGCTCCAGAACAACTCAGCTACTTTATTCACCCCCTTCTCTTTCCACTACAGAAGATTCTCAGAAAACCTCCAAGAGCCACGTTACTGCTCTCCTGACTCTTCTCTGGGATGCATGAGTGTGCTCAGAAATGACTGAGAGCAACACATGCACACAGACACACAGCAGATCCCTACACAACCACTTCTCCACTAGGAAACCGCATCAAAAAGCAGCTGGTGGGAAGAGTAGAAGTGGAAAGCGGGCATGGTGAGAGAAGTGCTTTGGGCAGCAAGGAAAGGCCATCTGAAGCTCCTGGGTTAAGTCCCTTCTGCAGAGGGTGTCGGTGATGCCGTCTCCTTTGCAAACTGTTCCTGCATGGGGAGAAGCATTGGTCTCCCTCATCCCTGGGCTATCCAGCATCCTGAAAGTCTCTCCTGCTGGGGGTTTTCCCATGAGAAATGAGGCACCAGCCCTGAGAGAAACTCTTCCTGCAGGAGATGCACTCCTAGTAGCTACCTGTCCTGTTGACTGCAATGTTTAATGACGACTGAGCTTTGCATGAAGTTCTTCTGGGAGTGTGAGGAGCTCTCTGCTCGGCACAAAGCCCTTCTCACACTCAAGGCTTCCTGCCATTTCAGCTCACTGGTGCAGACATTCTGGTAACACAGCAGATGGGATTCTCTGAAGGAGAGAAAAGACAAGTTCCCAGGCATCTCCCTGCATGCAGGCCTGGCCAAAATGTTCTAAAATGTCCAACAGAAGCTATGGTCTCTCTCCTGTGTGCATATGCTGGTGCAGCTTCAATTCAGAACTCCCTTTGAAGCTCTTACCACACTCAGGACACTCACAGGGTCTCTTTTTCCTGTGGATGCTCTGATGCAGTGTCAGCTCAGAACGCCTTTTAAAGCTCTTCCCACACTCAGGACACTTATAGGGTCGCTCTCCTGTGTGCATGCACTGGTGCATCTTCAATTCAGAACGCCTTTTGAAGCTCTTCCCACACTCAGGACACTTATAGGGTTTCTCTCCTGTGTGGACACGCTGGTGCATCTTCAGTTCAGAGCTGCTTCTGAAGCTCTTCCCACACTCAGAGCACTTGCAGGGTTTCTCTCCTGTGTGGATGTGCTGGTGGAGCTTCAAATCAGAACTGCTTATGAAGCTCTTCCCACACTCAGAGCACTTATATGGTCTCTCTCCTGTGTGGACACGCTGGTGCACCTTCAGTTCAGAGCTGCTTCTGAAGCTCTTCCCACACTCAGGACACTTATAGGGTTTCTCTCCTGTATGGATGCGCTGGTGGAGCTTCAAATTAGAACTGCTTATGAAGCTCTTTCCACACTCAGAGCACTTATATGGTCTCACTCCTGTGTGGACACGCTGGTGCACCTTCAGTTTAGAGCTGCTTCTGAAGCTCTTCCCACACTAAGAGCACTTGCAGGGTTTCTCTCCTGTGTGAATGTGATGGTGGAGCTTCAAATTAGAACTGCTTATGAAGCTCTTCTCACACTCAGAGCACTTATATGGTCTCTCTCCTGTGTGGACACGCTGGTGCACCTTCAGTTCAGAGCTGCTTTTGAAGTTCTTCCCACACTCCTTGCACTTGCAGGGTCTCTCTCCTGTGTGAATGTGATGGTGGACGGTGAGGCTGGAACTCTTTTTGAAGCTCTTCCCACAATCAGTGCACTTAAATGGTCTCTCTCCTGTGTGGATGCGATGGTGGATGGTGAGGTTGGAACTGTTTTTGAAGCTCTTCCCACACTCAAGGCACTTATATGGTCGCTCTCCTGTGTGGACACGTTGGTGTATTTTGAGTTTAGAACTATCCTTAAAGCTCTTCCCACACTCAGGGCACTTACATGGTTGCTCTCCTGTGTGGACACGTTGGTGTATTTTGAGTTTAGAAATACCTTTCAAGCTCTTCCCACACTCAAGGCACTTGTACAGTCTCTCTCTTCTGTGGATACACTGGTGGGAAGTGAGGCTCCCACTGTCCGTAAAAGTCTTTCCACAGTCAGAGCACTCAGAGGCTCTCTCTCCTGTGTACATGCACTGCTGGCCAGTGGGGTGGAGTCTCCATTTCATGCTCTCTGCAGAATCACAGAACTCGTAATGCCTCTTTGCTGAGTGCGTGCACTGGTGGCTAGTGATGCTGGAATCCAGTTTAAAGCTTTTCTCACACTCAGTGCGTGGATTCTGCTTTTTCATCTGGCACACATCCTTGCTCCTGGTTTCCTCAGGCTGCTTTGGACCTATGCTGAAGTCCACTGGGTTCCTCAGTGTCATTCCCAGATGCTTTCCCAGGGGCTTCTTGATGTGCTCACCCTGACCTTGCTGCAGGACTTCCTGGACATCCCTTCTGATTTCTTCCTCAGAGATGCAATTCCGCTGCATTTCCGCTACACAATTTCTCTGTGGAACCTCCTTTGTATTTCTGATCCCATCAGCTGCTGGATGACAGAGGAAATGCAGCAATAGCACACGGTGCCCAAAATAAAACACAGGCAGAGAAGGCTCTTACAGCCCCAACATTCCCCTTCCCTCCACCACCTCACCTGGGCTGAGGTCTCCTGGCATGGCCTCAGGGCTATGCACATCTGGGATCCAGGGGTCTCCCCCTCTTTCAAGCAGGGAGATCACCACGGGCTTGGGGGCTGGAAGTGGAGCTTCAGGGAGAGAAACAGGGAACAAGAGAGCATTTCCCTCATGCTGGCACAGTGCCTGTTCAGCAGTTCCACTCTGTGCCCCTCCCCAAGGAGAAACCACCATTTAGGTCTAAATGACACTGTGCCTACAGCTTCCCTTGGAGCAAAGAATGTTTTGACATCTCTGAACATTGTGAAGGGATATTTTTTCTTTCAAATTAACTTTACAACAGCTTATTTGTTTTCTTACAGTCTACCAGTGGTCAAGGCATCAAAATGCTGATGGCAATTGCATGGAAAATCCTCAATTCCATAGCAGTAACCAGGAAGTAATCTGTGAGCTGGAGCTGGTGGCACCAAGCAACACACAACACAAGGGCTGGTTTTCTCCCTCCTGGCTGATGCCTGCTTGCCAGCACTGACTCTGTGGCTTTGATCAGAGTGCCGTGCATACTAATCCCTTCTGAAACTCATGCTTTTCAGTATCTCCTTTCTTGCTGGCACTGTGGTGTAAGTCAATATGTAGCTGCATGCTGTTTATTCAAGGCCCGGCTTGCAGAGGCTCATTCTGCACAGCCAAAGGTGCCCTAACGAGGAGGAAAGGCAGACAAGCTCTCACCCAGCGAGGCCACACACTGGTATGTCTCCAACATCACGTCCCGGTAGAGCTCTCGTTGCACAGGGTCCAGCAGCTCCCACTCCTCCCTGCTGAAATACACGGCCACCTCCTCAAAGCTCACGGGCTCCTGCAAGCAAAGAGGCTCCTTGCTGGGAACAGCCAAGGCCCAGGCAAGCAGCTCGCACAGGACAGAACCTCACACCCCAGCTGCTTTTCTGTCCCCAGCACACACACGCTGGCTGAGGGCACCTCCCTCTACCCCTGCATTCACATCCCTGGCCCCTTGGCCTCTCCTGCCTGCTTCCCCAACCCCTACCTCAACTGGATGTGCTGCAGCCATTTGCTGCTCTCCTGCAGGCTGGGATGGTCATGGCTGGAAGGCAGAAGTTGAACTGGAGCCTGCAGAGAGAAGAGAAATGGCAGGGGAGCTGTGAGGGAATGCAGCAGTCCCAGTCCCAGCTCAGCCCTTCTGCAGGGCACTGCCTGGCCTTGCAGAGGAAGACAATGAGCTGCAGCACAGGAAACAATCTGTCTCAAAGAGATGAACCGTCACAAAGCTGTCTCATACTGGGAGGCTGAAACAACTGGTAGCTGACACTTAGTTCAACAGCTGAGACTGAGAGGGGACTTAAGACAAAGCACGGCAAGGAGGCAGTCATCTTACCCCAAAAGAGGGAGCAGCCCAAGTGCCCCTCCAGCTCTGCTGCACAGCAGCAGGCTGCACCACAGGACCTGCCCTCGAGCAGGGCTGTTTCTGCAGCTCACACCTGCACAGAGATCCCTTGCAGTTTGACATCAAGACTCCTTCTCAATACAGATCTTCTGTAAGACACCCGTGGTTACTTTGGACCTTTCATGTATTCTCTAAGGTTCTGTCTTAGAGGGACTGTGCACGTATGATTCCTTCCACACAAAGCCTTGACCAAGCTTGGGACTAGGAGAGGATCCAGCCACATCCTAGCTCCTTACCTCTGTGGTCTGAAGACATGAGAAAAAAAGGGGAACTACTCTGAGCCTCGTGACTCAATGGGAGGGCCTCCTGTAGGTGTGTGCGTAACCCTACCCTCCATGCAGTAAATAACCAAGTGTATCCAGCCACCTCCGATCCTGTTGTGTCACTGTTAAATCA
Source organism: Coturnix japonica (assembly GCF_054131305.1). NCBI lineage: Eukaryota > Metazoa > Chordata > Aves > Galliformes > Phasianidae > Coturnix > Coturnix japonica. The sequence continues at coordinate 7,752,276 of NC_140691.1, read as the reverse complement.
CTACAGCATATCCCTATTATATCAACCAATATAGTCCTGCTTCTCCCTTAGGAGTGTATGCTGTGTTTGGATCCACTTGTGACCAATGGGCAAAGTCTGCAGGATGGCAAGAAGGGAAACAAACCGATGACAAGAGACATGAAGCACATCCCAAATTCTTCTGTGAATGTTCTCGTGGCAACTGCTGTAGTTGAGCGGCAAGCAGAGGTCACTGGGGCAGTAATAGGATGCAAAATGGGAAAGGTGTTATCAGCATCGTGTCGGGTTTGGAAGTGACATATGAAGCAAAGGAGAACTGCACCGGTCCTCCCAGAATCAAAAGCGACTGATATACCACAATATTTCTGCTGCACTACGCAGTGCAAGTTGTGCAGGTAATGCTTATTCACACAATAAACGAAGACCTCCCCGAGTCGCCTACAATCCTTTACGCCACACATCCTCCACCTGTAGGGTTTGGCTCCAAACAGATGCAAAACTGCACCCATAGCACTAATTAAAGGCACTGCCTCTACACAGTTAAGGCAAACAGAGGCAGCAGAATGACGGCTTATTGCCTGCCCTAGCTGCAGTTAAGGAAACTGAAGAGTGATACAGGAGGAATGGGAAAGGGGAGTTTTATTGGAGGTCTGAGTGGTGAAGGAAGTTGAGGACATACAACAAGGACAGCCTGTGCCAACTGGGGGATCTTTTGATTGACTGCAAGCACGCCTAAAGGGGACGGCTACCCAGGAAAGAAATGCAGAAATACTGTTAGAAAATGGTATGGCCATCCAACCATCCAGCAGGAGGTGCAGAAAAGCACCTGGTTCATGGAAGAACACCGTGAATGCAGCCCCCAACACACAATCACAGCAAGCCTCAGCACAGATGGCAGCTGCCAGCAGAGCAGCCTGCTGGAGCACCACCTCCACAGATCCATGAGGGAACACCTGGTGGCAAATGGATTAAATCCTCTGGCAGATGTCCGTACATCCTCTCAGGAGTGGAAGTAGCCCTGGGCTTGCTGAAATCAAGCAAGCCCTCAGAAAAGGGTTGGGAAAAGTACTCTGTAAAGGTGACTGATGTAGTTCTCAAAACCACCTACTGCTGATGTTACCTAAAAGTGGTGATGGCTCACATTCCTCGGGTAAGGAAGTGCAAAATGGCGAGGAGTCAACTGGATGGTTCACACTTCTCAAATAAATAGGATGGCTTACTTAAACACAACAATAAATCAACAAAACATCCAACCACATGGAGATTATTTTTCCATCTCCTGAGAAGAGAGAGTATCTGACAGCACTGCAGCCAAACCAGCCTGTGACGGTCACAGCCACCACCAGCCGATGCAGTCAGCCCACAGGCTGCCAGCTTCTCATCGTCTGTTCCAGAGCCCAGTGCCGGAGCTGCTGCAGATGCTGAACGTGCTCAGGGCCCGCAGCTGTGTGCTCAAGGCATCTGCAGCTGCCGGGACAGCCTGAACAAAAGCCTTGCCAGGGGTTTGCACAACCCCAGCTGAGCCATCAGGCAAGCGCTCAGCAAACAAAAGGTAACGCCATTTCAAGGGTCGCCAGAGGCACATGTTGCCCGCAGGGTCCCCGAAGGGAAGCTGGGGGCTGCCGGGGACGAGGAGCAGGGCGAGTGCAAATTTCCACTTGGAGGCTTCACATTAAGACACTCCAAAGGAGGCATCGGGGGGGTTAAAGCTTCCATCAATCCACGCATGCACAGCTGCAGAGCGAGGCCGTCTCGTGTCTCCCGTGGCCCAGAGGAAGAACTGCAGCCCCAGCTGCGCTGTGTTACAGAGATCCAACCGGGCAGCAGAGCACGCTGACCTCCTCTGCTCCCTTCCTCACTGTCCCAGCTCCCAGCCCGTTCCCGTGCCCCTCGGAGCCCAGCCCGGGCTGCATGAACTGCTGCCCTGGTTGCAGCCCGTCTGGGCCAGCAAACCTGCTGCGCTGAGCGGGAGCTGGAGCCGGGACCAGGGTCCCGCCTGGGGTACGGCAGTGCGGGTTCCGCCCCGTCCGGGGCCGCTCCCCGCTCCTCTCCCGGTGCTGCTGGCAGGGGGCAGGAAGCGTGCGCTCCTCTGCACGAGCCACGAAGGGCACCTACCTTGGGTGCGGAGCAGGCTGCTCCCAGCTCTGGTGCAGGTAGCCGGGCTCCTCGGAGTCGCGTAGAGCAGAGGACGCCGAGTGCCCTCAGCCCGGAGCTGGCCGCAGGACGGCCTTGGTGCACCTCCTGCCACCGCGGTGCTGCCCGGATGGCTTCCAGCCAGGCTCTCGCCTCTTCCGCACAGGCTCAGGAAGGCAGGAATTCCCGCAGTGAGCACGCCCCGAGCCGGCTGCCAGGCGCTCGGCAGTTTCACAGCTCGTTCTCATGGCACATCTGCACCCGGGGGAGGGGGGGAGGGGGGAAGGGATGGGTGTTTGTGTTACGCTAATGAAGCATCGCTTTCTGCCGGCTCTCTTTGCTTCCTTCGCTGGGGACATTCGCACACCCCTGTGCTCAGGCATCCCTCCCTTGCTGTCCTGGCGTTCCTTTCACTCCTCTCCCCCACGAGTATGTCCCAGCAAGAGGCAATCTCCGGTACAGCACCAGAGGACATTGTGTGTTGAACAGAACTCTTGCAATGGAACCGAGCTGTGGGTAGGAGCTTTACCCAGAAGCTGCTGTAAGAATACGACTTTCCCCAGATCCTTGTCTAAGGGTCCTAATAAGTCTTCTGTGCAGTGATACCTTGTGGTTCTGTGTGGGTTTGTGGTCCGTATGGCTGGCCATACCTACCCTTGAGTTGCACCGGGCAATGTACTTGGGGGTGACCTCACTGGAAGGAAACCAGTGTGCAAACTGCAGTGGGAAATTGCATTTAGGAAAGCAGGATATTGAGGTTCGTTTTCTGGTGGATATGGGTGCTTCTTACTACCCATAGATGGTTTTGTAACAGTAGTAGGTGCTACTGCGCAACGAGAAATGTTTCCTTTTTTGGATTAATTAAACATAAGCTAAGAAAACAAGCAGGAATACAGAAATTCTTGTACCTGCCAGGTTACTCTGGCAAGAAATTGAATAAAACTGGAGCTAAGAGTGCAACGATATTGACTGATTAAAAACTGTAACTCTGGCTTTAACACAAACTGGGCAAAACAATGTTGTACCCCCAGGAGTTACAGCAATCTCAAATATGACACACTTGGTGGTGTGGGCATCAGGGCCAAAAATGAAGCCCTAAATAGAAGTTAAAAGCAAGAGTTTGCCTAGTCAGGGTAAAGCGGTGCCCTTTGAGGGTATGGGACTGTAGAAGGATAAAAGAAATAATAGGTAACTTTTTGGAGTTTGGATTCCAATTTTGATAGCAAGTGCTGTAGTTTGGTACAAGACTTGAGGGCAAGTACTAGAATAGTTGAATGGATACACTCAGTGGTGGCAAATCCATGCACTTTATTAACCAAGTTAAGGAACGAAAAGATGGAGTTTACCTTCTGGATTTGAGGGATGTCTCTTCTGCCTGGTTTGGCCAAAGGAAGCCCAAGGTTATTAGCCTTTGAATAGGAAAGCCCTGATATGGGGAGAAGAGTCTCAGTTAACCTGGACAGTGTTACCCAGGGTTGTGAGAACAGCTTAATGATGGTCAACTCATGAGCCTGAGATCTGGGATCCTCCATCCTAGGGTGGAACTTTACTGCAGCACGTGGCTGCCACAGCAACAAAAGGACTGTGTACAATAGACTGAGAGTTTGCTGAGTTTCTTGGTTTACAGAAAGCACAAATAACTCAACAGCAAGTGACATATTTGGGAAATGAGATTACAGCTGGACTTTGAACCTTAAGGACTGCCAGGAAAGAAGTCGTCTGCCAAACCCCTGAGCTGCAAATTGCCAAGGAAGTGAGTAAGGGATGGCCAGGGTGCCTGAGGGCGGTGGCTGCACTGGTGCTTGTGGGAATACAAGAAAAGCTGTTCAGAGCAGCAGCTGTGGAGCAAGATAAACGGCATGAGAACCAAGGACACCTCTGCAAGGAGAATGTCATGGTTTTGTAATTTTGTAATTTTGCTATCAGTATTCCACATCATAACATCATGTAAAGTATGGATACTTCTATTGAATGTGCAGTCCACAGAAGAAGACTACATATCCCAGAGAACAACAGGGGTAATAATAAGTCACGGGACCAGGACGTTGTATAATCTCGTTCCCAGGCTGGAGTGCCCTCCTTCTTCTCTCGAACTTCTCGGAGAGTGGGAAGCGTTCCAGCCGTGTCGCCTAGAGTTCACAGTAGGCCTCTCGGTTTTCAGGGACTCTCTCTCTCTCTCTGTTTGTTCGATTTGTTAGCCTTAATTATATTACATTGTGTTATCTTGTATTTCGATATCATATTTAGTAAAATAAGTTTTTCCTCCTTAGATTGCCGCTGTTTTTATCCCATTCCCCTTTTCCCCCTCCTTTCCGGGCCCCGAGGGGGGGGCCCACAGGGTGGCTTCCCCTGTCACGGGCATAGGTAAATCTAAGTAACCCGTGACAGGCAGCTATGGGGCACTTATGGGGCTGCTATGGGGCACTTATGGGGTAGCTATGGGACACTTATGGGGCACTTATGGGGCTGCTATGGGGCACTTATGGGGCAGCTATGGGGCACTTATGGGGCAGCTATGGAGCACTTATGGGGCAGCTATGGGGGAGCTATGGGGCACTTATGGGGCAGCTATGGGGCACTTATGAGGCAACTATGGGGCAATTATGGGGCAGCTATGAAGCATTTATAGGGCAGCTATGGGGCAGTAATGGGGCACTTATGAGGCTGCTATGGGGCACTTATGAGGCTGCTATGGGGCACTTATGGGGCAGCTATGGGACAGTAATGGGGCTGCTATGGGGCAGTAATGGGGCAGTAATGGGGCTGCTATGGGGCAGTAATGGGGCACCTATAGGGCACATATGGGGCACTTATGGGGCTGGTATGGGGCAGCTATGTGGCACTTATGAGGTTGCTATAGGGCAGCCATGGGGCACTTATGGGGCAGCTATGGGGCATCTATGGGGCACTTATGGGGCAGCTATGGGGCATTCATGTGGCAGCTATGAGGCATTTATGGGGCACTTAATGGGCTGCTATGGGGCACTTATTGGGCAGCTATGGGGCACTTATGTGGCTGCTATGTGGCAGCTTAGGGACAGCAATGGGGCAGTTATTGGGCTGCTATGGGGCACTTATTGGGCTGCTATGGGGCACTTATGGGGCATTTATGGGGCACTTATGGGGCATTTATGGGGCTGCTATGTGGCAGCTATGGGGCAGTTATTGGGCTGCTATGGGGTACTTATTGGGCTGCTATGGGGCACTTATGGGGCAGCTATGGGGCACTTATGAGGCACATATGGGGCACTTATGAGGCACATATGGGGCAGATATGGGTCTGCTATGGGGCAGCTATGGGGCCGGTATGGGGCACTTATAGGGCACTTATGGGGCTGCTATGGGGCACTTATGGGGCAGCTATGGAGCTTTTATGGGGTACTTATGGGGAAGCTGTGGGACTCTTTTGGTTCCGTTATGAGGCAGCTATGGGGCATCTATGGGGCAGCTATGAGGCACTTATAGGGCACTTATGGGCACATATGGGGAACTTATGGAGCAGCTATGGGGCACTTATGGGGCTGCTATTGGGCAGCAATGGGGCACTTATGGGTCACATATTGGGCAAGTATGGGGCAGCTATGGGGCACTTACAGGTCACATATTGGGCAAGTATGGGGCAGCTATGGGGCACTTATGGGGCACTTATTGGGCTGCTATGGGGCAGATATGGGGCACTTATGGGGCACTTATTGGGCTGCTATGGGGCAGCTATGGGGCACTTATGGGCCAGCTATGGGGCGGGTATGAAGCACTTATGGGGCAATTATCACTGAATCACAGAATTATCAAGGTTGGAAAAGACCTAGAAGATTATCTAGTCCAACAATTACCAATACTTCCTGGCTAAATCATATTCCTCAGCACCACATCCAAGCATTTCTTGAACACTCCCATGGTCGGTGACTCCACCACCTCCCTGGGCAGTGCATTCCAATGCCTGAGTACCCTTTCCAAAAAGTAATACTTCCTAATGTCCAGCCTGAATCTCCCCTGACGCAGCTTAAAACCATTCCCTCTAGTTCTATCACTGATTACACGAGAGAAGAGGCCAACCCCCAGCTCACTACAACCCCCCTTCAGGAAGTTATAGAGAGCTATAAGGTCTCCCCTGAGCCTCCTCTTCTCCAGGCTGAGCAATCCCAGCTCCCTCAGCTGCTCCTCATAAGGCCTGTGCTCCAGATCCCTCACCAGCTTCGTAGCCCTCCTCTGAACACGTTCCAGGGCCGCAGTGTCTTTCTTGCAGTGAGGGGCCCAAAACTGAACAGAGTACTCAAGGTACGGCCGCACCAATGCCGAGTACAGGGGGGCAATTACCTCCCTGTTTCTGCTAGTAACACTGTTTTTGATGCAAGCCAGTATGCCGTTGGCCTTCTTGGCCACCCGGGCACACTGACGGCTCATGTTCAGCCGAGCATCAATCAATACCCCCAGGTCTGTTTCCTCAACACAATCCTCTAGCCATTCTGCCCCAAGCCTGTAGCACTGCCCAGGGTTGTTGTGGCCAAAATGCAGAACCCGGCATTTGGTCTTGTTGAACCTCATCCTGTTGGCTTTGGCCCAGCTCTCCAGCCTATCCAGATCCCTCTGCAGGGCCTCTCTACCCTCAGGCAGATCGACACTCCCTGCCAATTTGGTGTCATCTGTGAACTTACTGAGGGTGCACTCAATGCCCCCATCCAAGTCATCAATAAAGATGTTGAAGAGGACAGGTCCCAGCACCAACCCCTAGGGAACACCACTCATGACTGGTCTCCAACTGGATTTAACTCCATTCACCACCACTCTCTGGGCCCGGCCCTCCAGCCAGCTCCTTACCCAGCCGAGAGTGTACTCATCCAAGCCACGGGCTGCCAGCTTTTGTAGGAGAACAGCATGGGAGACAGTGTCAAAGGCTTTGCTGAGGTCTAAGTAGAGCACATTGACAGCCTTTCCTTCATCTATTAGACGGGTCACGGGATCGTAGAAGGAGATCAGATTGGTCAAGCAGGACCTGCCCTTCACAATCCCATGCTGGCTAGGTCGGATCTCCTGGTCTTCCCACACCTGCCACATGATCTCCCTCAAGACTATCCGTTCCATTACCTTCCCTGGCACCGAGGTCAGGCTCACAGGCCTGTAGTTCCCTGGATCCTCCTTACAAACTTTCTTGTAAATGGGAGTCACGTTGGCAAGCCTCCAGTCTTCCGGGACCTCACCCGTTAACAGGGAGCACTGAAAGATAATGGAAAGCGGCTCAGCGATCACCTCCGTCAGCTCCTTTAGCACTCTTGGGTGAATCTCATCCGGACCCATGGACTTGTGGCAGTCCAGTTGGAGTAGTAATTCCCTGACCACTTCTTCAAGAATCACAGGGGGTTCATTCTGCTCCCCAGCCGAGACTACCAGGTCAGAGCGTGGGGAGCCCTGGGAATAACCGAGATGACTTTTAAAGACAGACATAAAGAAGGCATTCAGAACATCTGCCTTTTCCTTATCCTCTATGATCACATTCCCAGCCTCGTCCAGTAAAGAATGGAGATTCCCCTTTGTCCTCCTCTTACAGCTGATGTACTTGTAAAAGAGTTTCCTGTTTGTTTTTACCCCAGCAGCCAGCTTAGATTCAAGCTGGGCTTTTGCCTCTCTGATTTTCCCTCTACACAACTTAACAGCTTCTTTGTAGTCATTCTGAGTTGCTCTTCCCTCCTTCCACAGGTGGTAGATTCTCTTCTTCTTCTGCAACCTTAAGAACAGTTTCCTATTCATCCACGCCGGTCTTCTTCCCCGCCGGCTCATTTTGCGGCTCAGGGGGACTGCCTGCTCCTGCGCCCTTAAGACTTCCTTCTTGAATAGCAACCAGCTCTCTTGGACCCCTTTGTTTGCTAAGACTGAATGCCAGGGGACTGCCCCTACTAGTCTCTTGAACAATTCAAAGTCCGCCCTCCGGAAGTCCAAGGTAGCAGTTTTACTATTCCCCCTCCAAGTTTCACCATGAATTGAGAAATTTATCATTTCATGGTCACTCTGTCCAAGGCAGCCCCCAGCCTCCACATCTCCCACCAGACATTCCCTGTTTGCAAACAGCAGGTCTAGCAGGGCATTTCCTCTTGTGGGTTCTCTGACCAGCTGCATCAGGAAGGCATCCTCTATGCACTCCAGAAACCTCCTAGAGTGCTTCTTCTGTGCCGTGCTATACTCCCAGCATATGACAGGGAAGATGAAGTCCCCAATAAGGACAAGGGCTGACAACCGTGCAGCTCGTGCCAGCTGCTTGAAGAATACCCCATCTGTCTCTTCATCCTGGTTTGGCGGTCTATAAAAGACGCCCACCAGGATGTCTGCCTTGTCAGCCCTTCCTCTGATCTTTACCCATAGCGATTCAATGTTATCATCCCCAGTAACAATCTCGATAGCATAAAATAATTCCCTAACGTAGAGAGCCACACCATCACCCCTCCTTCCTTGCCTATCCTTCCTGAAGAGTTTGTAGCCATCCATTGCAGTGCTCCAGTCATGGGAGCAATCCCACCATGTTTCTGTTATGAAGTTCAGAGTTTCATTGGAACTGACTGCTTGTTCAGACTGGGCCCTTCTCTCAACCCACATCCTGCGATGATACACAGGGCCCATATGGGATATGAACTTCACACCGTCCTTGCACCCCATGCACAGCCTGGGATCTTCTGTCCCCATGTCTTTCATTAAACATCATACAGAACTCCATCCCACTGCCCCAGGAAGGGCCCTGAGCCAACATGAGAGACAGGATCTCCCTTCCAAGGGTCTGGGAATCAGGGCTTGTCCTGTTTGCTTCTTAAGACAAAGAAGGATTTTCTTAGCATCAGAGCCACCATGCCAGTGCCTTTGCCTGACTGGAGTCATGGCTTCCAATTATCTGCTCTAATTAGTGCCTTGGGAAGCTTACTTGGTAATGGCCCTCAGTGGGCCCATTAGTACTCCAAGAATCTTCACTGTTACTTTTGACTTTGTCTTGCTGAGTTCTTTGTGCAAACTTCTCTCTGCACTGGAGGTTGATGGACTCAGCACCAAATGTGCCCTGTGGCCCATTATTAACTAAAGAGCCTCTTGTGCCTTGTGCCTTCCTGTTATCTTCTTCAGGTTTTCAGAACTTGTTCAGCAAAATGGAGACAGCTTAAAGAGCAAGAATCCAAAATGCAGTTATTGTCTATTTGTTTATAGTTTGTTTTATACAGGAAGTAAAAGAAGCACTTTGCAACTGATGTCAATCCAGGATGTCCCCAGTGAGTTCTATTCTGTTTCTGTGTGGGCAAAGTTCCTCCTCAATCTCCCCACCTCGCTTCTACTCTCATTGGCCCCATGGGACTTGCATCACTTTTCCTCACATCACTCTTCTCTTCTGCCATCACCCGCTCAGTGTTAAACCTACTTTGTACCAACTCCCAATGGCTTTCCACAGAGAACCAGCTGCACATGGAAAAAGAAAGAATTATCTTTATTTATGGCCAACAAACAGAAGGAAAGGTGATGTAATTGAATGAACAGTAAAACACAGTGATCAACTGTATGCCATGTCCAAGCTGCTTCTATTGAGGTTTATCTTTCATAGGGAATATTTGCACAAGAAATGAGTTAGACACAGATAGGATGGGATAGACAGAATCACGGTAAAGGAGCTGACAACAGAATTTTGAGGAATGGAGCAAATTCCAGTAATCTCCCTGGGATAGATCAGCCAGGGAGTTGGGAGGTATCAACACTGAACAGGACTCATGAGTATTTCTCACTTTGAGATGGGTTAACACATTCTTCTTGATTTCTCTTTGTCTTCAACTATTTTTTTTTCTCTTTTACTGACATTAATGAACAACTTACAGAATTCATGCTTTCTTTGAAGCATGAAATATTAAAAGAGAGAAAGTGAAAGAAAAAAAGAAATAGAAATAGAAAAAGAAAAAGGAAAATGAAAAGGAAAAAAAAGGATATGGAAAGGGAAAGGGAAAAGGTAAAGGAAAGAAAAAGGAGAAGAAAACGACATAGAAAAAGAAAAAGTAAGAGAAAAAGAAAAGATAAGAAGGGATAGATAGAATCACAGTGAAGGAGTTGACAACACAGTCCATCAGACTTTGGCAAGATGGAGCAAATTTGAGTCATCCCCCTAAAAGTCACAAATCAGGCAGATAATTGGGAGGTATCTGGCTGAACAAAGAGCAAGGGGTGAGGAAATCTGGCAGGCTGTGGTAGGAGCATGTGTCTAAATGGCCTGCTGAAAACATGCCCTTAATGACAGCCATTTATTTAGGAGAGCTGGAGACACCTGGAGCATGAGGGACATCAAATAGACAGCAGGGAAGAGCAGCAGCGGGCGCCGGGCTATAGTCTCAGGGCATTGGCACTGGCACCGCTGTCTGTGTCCCTGAACCTGAAGGCATTTGTGTCCAGCAAACACAGTTCTGGAAAGCATCGTAGTTTCAGAAAAAGAAAAAAAAAAAAAAAAAAGAAAAAAAAAAGACATCAAATCACCTCAAAGATAAATATTTACAAGTTAAAATGGAACAAGACTCATGAGGTTTTCTCATGTTGAGAATGGTTAACAAATTTTCATTGATTTCAATTTTTGTCTTTAATTCTTTCTCTCAATTTTATTGACATTAATGAATATCTTTTAAGCTTACGGACTCAAATAAATAAATAAATAAATAAATAAATAAATAAATAAATAAATAAATAAATAAATAAATAAAACGAGATCCATTTGCTTCTTGTACATGGCCTGATGCCCCTTCGACCTTCAGAGATCCCACCAGACTTTTGTTGACGGAGAGTATGAGATCCAGCAGAGAGAAGCTCTCCACTTTGGTTCCTCCATGGCTTGGTCAAGAATCTCCCATCTGTGCTCTGCACGAATCTTCTGGATGGCACATGCCCTGCTGTGCTGTCCCTGCAGCAGATACTGGAGTGAAAAAGGCTCCCAAAAGGGCCAATGGCCTGACAACATGAGACTCCCATATGTCTGCAGAGGGCACCTTCCACTTGCTCTCCATGAAAAGAAGACAGGAACAGACACTGATGGTCTCCTCTGTTGGCCATTTCCATTAGATCTGACCTGTCTGCTCTTCCATCCTCAGGCAGATCTCAGTGCACTCTCACAGAGGGCAGTTGCCCTTCCTTGACTCCTCACCCAACCCTTGTTAAGACTCTGTACTCCCCTTGTGCTACAGTGAAGTTGTGGAAGCCATGTAACTGTGTCCCTGTGGTCCAAACAGGAGCTCAGGCCTGCAGATCATCTGTGGTATCAGTGTGCAGAACGTGAAACACAGACATTAGACAGATCGTGGGTCTTGGATTCGACGTAGCAACACAGACACTCCATGGGCATGGCTTTCCTGAAGGCCCTGTGCTGCTCTTGCAGATGAGTGTGAATACACCAGACAGCCGGTGCTATCCCCTCTCTGGCTCTCAGCTGATGCCCAGGAAGGAGGTGTCTATCTCAGGGATTTCCCACATGGTTTACAAGCATTTGCAAACATCAGGAGCAGCCCAGGCACCTTGGGCATCACCCAGTGTCTGTGTGTGAGCAGCTGCCTCCCAGCTGAAGGACCGAGGACTCAGAGCAGGAGCTCACATGCAGGCAACTCCTTGTGCTCTTCTGAACTGAATCAGAGGAATCCCAGCTCCTGTGGTTCTGTGGGGAGCTGAATCTCGTTTCAGCTCCAGGATTTCTGTCAATGGATGAGATTTCTGCACTGCCTCAGCTGGATCACTGTCCTGCACAGGGAAAGTCCAAACCTCCCTGTCCTTGCCTGGGTGCCCTTTGTGCTTCATCAAACGAACTCTAGTAGCAATCGCTATATGTCTCCATCAGTCACTGACCACTGGACATGTGGTGGTTAATTGAGCGGATTTCAAAACACAGTCATGATGCTGTTGTCTTTCAGGAGATGTTGACCTTGAGGACCCAGGGAAATGTCAGGGGAGATGAGTGGGAAGGATAAAAATGAGATCATCTGCTATTGAGCTGGGCCACGCTCCTGGGACACAGGGAGCTCATAAAAGTGGATGGTGCTGTAGAGAGACAGCTATGCCCAGGAGCGTCTCTTGTGCACAGAGAGACACCCATTTGCTGTGTGGATAAAGAGAGGCCAGAGTGGGTGGGGAACTAGTTCCCGCCCACACAACACAGAAGGTGTGAAAAGCTGTTCTGAGCACCTAGTTTGGAGGTAGTCAGTGTTTGAGGGCTGCCTGGACTACCCACTCAATAAGGCAGCAGTGGGAGTGGAGGCTGCATCATGTGTGAGCACGGGTCAGTGTTCTTGTCTTTTCTCAGGTAACTTGCTCTTCTGTTGACAGGACCTGATGCTAACACTTCAAACATGGTCCTCACCAGGAAACGGGCTTCCCGTGCAAAGACTGTGTCAACCCAAACAGAGGGTCTGCTCCAAGATGCGGCAGTTCAGGTCTCTGGCTGCCAGGAGTGCCTCAACCTGCTGCTGCCAGGAGAGGATGGGAAGGATGCAACTTGTGTGCGGTGTGAGCAGCTAGATGAGCTGCTCAGCCTTGTGGTGGAGCTTAGGGAGGAGGTAGTTAGACTGCGGACAATCAGAGAATCTGAACAGGAGAGGCTGGGGTCCATTAAGGACTGTGAAATTGAAATTGATGGGTGGTGCCAGGCCCTATCGGCCCTGGGATCCAGGCACACAGCTGAGGCTCCCCAAGAAGCATGTTGCCCCCGGTCACCTTGCGAATAGGCGATAGAAAGGAGTGTGCAGATGGACTGTGCTCCTGCTGCACTGAGCCCTCAGTCCTCGTTACCCCTACCAATACAAATGTAGAGGTAGGGGGTGTGGGACTGTCGGCAGAGCCTCTATCCTGCAGTTGCCAGTCAGACCAAAGTAGTCTGAGAGAAAAGGATGGGTGGAAACAGGTACCGGCAGCTCGGCGAAGTGGGAGTCCCCCCCCACGACCATGCTTGGCTCCCCAGGTGCCTCTGCAAAATAGGTTTGGGGCCCTGGAACCCGAGGGAGAGGTGAATGCCGATGTGGAAGCAGCCCCACCTGTGAGGGTGCCTCGGGGGAAGCGGACACACCCACGCCTCAAAACTTCTTCCACACGGAAGGATAGAAGGGTAGTCATCATAGGCGACTCCCTTCTGCGAGGAATGGAAGGCCCTATATGCCAGCCTGACCCTACCCACAGGGAGGTGTGCTCCCTCCCCGGGGACATTGCTGGGAGACTTCCCAGTCTGATCTGCCCTTCTGACTACTATCCCCTGCTGATAGTTCAGGCTGGCAGTGAAGAAGTTAGTTAAAAAAGCCTGAAGGCTATCAAAGATGATTTCAGGGGACTGGGGCGGGTAATCGAAGGAACAGGTGTGCAAGTGGTTATTGCATCTGTACCTTCAGTGGCAGGGAGGGATACTGAGTTGGGCCTAAAAACCCACCTCTTAAACAAATGGTTAAAGAGTTGGTGCAGACATAGGAGTCTTGGTTTTTTTGATCATGGGGCAATTTATTCGGCTCCTGGCATGACAGCTGCAGACGGAAGCGGCCTGTCTCAAAGGGGTAAGAGGGTTCCAGGTGAGGAACTGTCAGGACTTATTGACAGGTGTTTAAACTAGGTAGGATGGGGGAAGGGGACAAAACAAGGGTCACTGGGTCTGAGGCAGCAGTTCAGGTCTTAAAGCAGAACTCGCTGGGTGCAGACAATGGAGTTAAAAGGCATGGAGAGGGGTGGAGAGATGCTGCCTCTCTCAAGTGCATCTATACCAACACGCAAAGCATGGGGAATAAACAGGAAGAATTGAAGTTCTGAGTACAGTCACGTGGCCATGATCTCATTGCGATCATGGAAACGTGGTGGGACAGCTCGCATGACTGGAATGTTGTCATGGAGGGCTATGTGCTTTTTAGGAAAGATCGGCTGGCAAGGTGGGGTGGTGGAGTTGCTCTTTACGTGAGAGAGCAGCTAGAATGTATTGAACTCCACCTGGGGGAGAGTAATGTAGAAGTCGAGAGCTTGTGGGTGAGAATCAAGGGCCAGGCTGGCAAAGGGGACACTGTTGTGGGTGTGTACTACAGGCCTCCTGATCAGGAGGAGGAGGTCAATGAGGCCTTCCATAAGCAACTGGAAGTAGCGGCACACTCCCAGGCACTGGTGCTTATGGGGGATTTCAATTATCCAGATATTTTCTGGACAACCAACATGGCCAGGCATGCGCGGTCCAGACAATTCTTGCAGTGCATTGAAGACAACTTCCTGATGCAGGTGGTAGAGGAACCAACGTGGGGTGGGGCATTGCTGGACCTTATTCTCACCAATAAGGAAGGACTTGTTAAGGAAGTAAAAGTTGGGGGCAGCTTGGGATGTAGTGACCATGAGATGGTGGAGTTTGAGATCCTGAGTGGAGGAAGCAAAGCAAAAAGTAGGACTGCTACCCTGGACTTTAGGATAGCCAACTTTGATCTCCTTCGGGACCGACTTGGGGCTATCCCATGGGCCAGGGTGCTAGAAGGCAAGGGGGCCTGTGAGAGCTGGTTAGTGTTTAAACGGCTCTTCTTCCAAGCTCAGGATTGGTGAGTCCCTGTGACTAAGAAATCGGGAAAAGGTGCAAGGAGACCTGTGTGGATGAGTAAGGAGCTCATGTGCCAGCTCCGTGGAAAGAAGAAAGTACATGATATGTGGAAAAAGGGTCTGACCACTTGGGAACAATACAAGAATGTAGTCAGGGACTGCAGAGATGCGACCAGGAAGGCCAAAACCCACCTAGAGTTGAATCTAGCTCAAGAGATAAAGGATAATAAAAAAGGCTTTTTAAAATACGTTAACAGCAAAAGGAAGGCTAGGGAGAATGTGGGCCCCATACTAGGTGAGGGGGGCGCTCTTGTAACAGGGGATGCTGAGAAGGCGAAAATACTGAACGCCATCTTCGCTTTTGTCTTTAGTGAAAGGGCTCTACCTCAGGAATCCCGAACCCTGGAGGTTGATGAGAGAGTCTGGGGAATGGGAGATTTCCCTTTAGTCAGGGAAGAGGTGGTCCGTGAGTGCCTAGGAAACATTAAGGTCCATAAATCCATGGGACCTGATGGGGTGCATCCGCGGTTGCTGAGAGAGCTGGCGGAGGTCATTGCTGAGCCGCTCTCTGTAATCTATCAGAGGTCTTGGAGAACTGGGGAGGTGCCTGAAGACTGGAGGACGGCCAGTGTCAGTCCAGTCTTCAAAAAGGGCAAGAAGGAAGACCCGGGTAATTATAGGCCAGTCAGCCTCACTTCTGTCCCAGGGAAGGTGATGGAACAGCTTGTGCTGGATGCCATCTCCAGACAACTGGGTGATAAGGAGGTTATCAGGAGAACCCAGCATGGGTTCACCAAGGGGAGGTCGTGCTCGACCAACCTGGTGGCCTTTTATGAAGATGTCACTAGCTGGGTGGACAGGGGGAGGGTGGTAGATGTAGTCTACCTTGATTTCAGTAAGGCTTTTGATACTGTCCCCCATGACATCCTTATAACAAAGCTGAGGAAGTATGGGATAGATGAGTGGACGGTGAAGTGGGTCGAGAATTGGCTGACTGGCAGAGTGCAGAGGGTTGTCGTTGGCGGTGCGGTGTCTGGCTGGAGGCCTGTAACTAGCGGCGTCCCCCAGGGGTCCGTACGGGGTCCGGTCTTGTTCAACATCTTCATCAGCGACCTTGATGAGGGGATAGTGACCACCCTCAGCAAGTTTGCTGATGACACGAAGTTGGGAGGATTGGCTGACACACCTGAAGGCTGTGCTGCCATTCAGCGAGACCTGGACAGGCTGGAGAGCTGGGCAGTAAGAAACTGGATGAGGTTTAACAAAAGCAAGTGTAGAGTCTTGCATGAGGGTAGAAATAATTGCATGCACCAGCACAAGCTGGGGGTAGACCTGTTGGAGAGGAGCTCTGCTGAGAGGGACCTGGGCGTCCTGGTGGACAACAGATTGACCATGAGCCAGCAGTGTGCCCTTGTAGCCAAAAGAGCCAATGGCATCCTGGGGTGCATTAAAAAGAGCGTGTCCAGCAGGCTGAAGGAGGTGATCCTCCCCCTCTACTCTGCCCTGGTGAGGCCTCATCTGGAATACTGTGTCCAGTTCTGAGCTGCCAGTACAAAAAAGACAGGGATCTCTTGGAAAGTGTCCAGCGGAAGGCCACAGAGAAGGTGAAGGGCCTGGAGCATCTCCCCTATGAGGAGAGACTTAGGGAACTGGGTCTGATTAGCCTAGAAAAAAAAGAAGGCTGAGAGGGGACTTGATCCAGGTTTATAAATACCTGAGGTTTTGGCTGGGGGGTTGGACTCGATGATCTCTAGAGGTCCCTTCCAATCCTTACAATTCTGTGATTCTGTGATTTCCCACACGGTTTACAAGCACTGGCAAACATCAGGAGCAGCCCAGGCACCTTGGGCATCACCCAGTGTCTGTGTGTGAGCAGCTGCCTCCCAGCTGAAGGACCGAGGACTCAGAGCAGGAGCTCACATGCAGGCAACTCCTTGTGCTCTTCTGAACACAACCAAAGGAATCCCAATGATACTGTGGTTCTGTGGGGAGCTGAATCCCATTTCAGCTTCAGGATTTCTGTCAAGGGATGAGACTCCTGCTCTGCCTCAGCTGGATCAGTGTCCTGCACAGGGAAAGTCCAAACCTCCCTGTTCTTGTCTGGGTGCCCTTTGTGCTTCATCAAATGAACTCTGATAGTACTCCCCATATGTCTCCAATCAGTCACTGGCCACTGGACATGTGGTGGTTAATTGAGCAGATTTCAAAACACAGTCATGATGCTGTTGTATTTCAGGAGCTGTTGGCCATGAGGACCCAGGGATGTGTCAGGGGACACGAGTGGGAAGGATAAAAATGAGATCATCTGCTGTTGAGCTGGGCCACGCTCCTGGGACACAGGGAGCTCATAAAAGTGGATGGTGCTCTAGAGAGACAGCTGTGCCCAGGAGCAGCACACAGCACAGCCTGCAAATGACAGAAAGAGAAGAGAGAAACTGGAGAGAGCTTACAAGATATGTACTGTGTAAGCGGGCTGCGAGCTCTATGAAAGAGCATTACTCAAAGACCATGATACAGTAAGTCCCTTGCAGTAGACAATGCAGATGCTTTTAATAGAGGGTTATCTAAATGTGGGACAAACCATAGCAGATCTGGCCGCAGGCACTGCATGTTTCTTTACTGTGTTAAAAGCCTTCTGCTCCAGCTGGGGGCTTCTGTGCTGGATTGTAAGAGCACAGCCCTGAGGGCTGCGTGTCCCAGCACGGCTGCAGGCTGTGCAGTGGGGGCTGCAGGTGGGTAACCAGGGCTGTCCTGCAGAGCAGGGTCCCTGCTGTGCCCCAGGGGCTGTGTGCCGGGTATGGGACTCTGCCACCTGCCAGGCTCAGCACTCAGCCTGCCCGGGGAGCTGCCCAGGGCGCTGCGGGGAGACGGGTGGGGGGAAGAAGACCCCGGCAGGGCTTGTGCTGCCACAGCTGCTGCCTGGGGCAGGGGATCACAGCTCCACTGCTCAACAGAATGTTTGTGAACGGTCTTGGCAAGAGGAGAGCGAAGGCAGGTTTCCATTTTCTTTTCTGGGGCAAAAAGAATTGAAGTCAGAAACCTTAAAGGGGCTGTCAGAGATCTGAGAATTTTTCGTCAGTCATTTGCTTGTTTTGTGAACAGTCACACATGATGTGCTCTCAGTCTACCCCTTCTCTAAGAATGGAACCAATTGTAATTATCTTCATTTTCTGCAGGCATGAATAATTCACTTATCATAAAAACAGGAAGCATTATCTAACTGAAACTGAATGCCACTGAAGCTGGGGTAGGGGGCTCTAAGAGCACCTGGGGTAAAGATAAGACAAGAAACAGTAGGAAATATCCAGGGAGAAGGGATAAGAAAAGAAGAGGAAGGTCAGAGTTCCATATGCTGCTTCTGCTTTAGGAATGCTAAAATACATGAAATTAAATGCAAGTAATGGTGCTAAATGTACACTGTTGTAAGAGAATAAAAACATTTCATAGTATAGCAGGAGGAGTGTCTCTGAGAATGGTCTGGACTTGTCATTATCTTCTGCACTCTGAGCAGGACTCCAAGCCCAGGAACAGCAGATGCCCAACAGCAGCTCCATCAGCGAGTTCCTCCTGCTGCCGTTGGCAGACACGCAGCAGCTGCAGCTCCTGCACTTCTGGCTCTTCCTGGGCATCTACCTGGCTGCCCTCCTGGGCAACGGCCTCATCAGCACAGCCGTAGCCTGCGACCGCCGCCTGCACACCCCCATGTACTTCTTCCTCCTCAACCTGGCCCTCCTCGACCTGGGCTGCATCTCCACCACTCTCCCCAAAGCCATGGCCAACACCCTCTGGGACACCAGGGCCATCTCCTACACAGGATGTGCTGCACAGCTCTTTTTCTTTACCTTCTTCATCTCAGCAGAGTTGTCCCTTCTCACCATCATGTCCTATGACCGCTACGTTGCCATCTGCAAGCCCCTGCACTACGGGACCTTGATGGACAGCAGAGCTTGTGCCACCATGGCAGCAGCTGCCTGGGGCACTGTGCTCCTCTATTCCCTGCTGCACACTGCCAGTACGTTTTCACTGCCTCTCTGACAAGGCAATGTTGTGAACCAGTTTTTCTGTGAAATCCCACAGATCCTCAAGCTCTCCTGCTCAGAATCAAATCTCAGGGAAGTTGTGTTCCTCAATTTTAGTGCCAGTTTAGTTTTTGGATGCTTTGTTTTCATAGTGGTGTCCTATGTGCAAATCTTCATGGCCGTGCTGCGGATGCCCTCTGAGCAGGGAAGGCACAAAGCCTTCTCCACGTGCCTCCCTCACCTGGCTGTGGTCTCCCTGTTTCTCAGCACTGCCTTTTTTGCCTACCTGAAGCCCCCATCCATTTCCTCCCCATCCATGGACCTGATGGTGGCAGTTCTGTACTCAGTGGTGCCTCCAGCAGTAAACCCCCTCATCTACAGCATGAGGAACCATGAAGTCAAGAATGCTGTGAGGGAAGTTATGACCAGATGTGTTTTAAATGCAGTGAATTGCCTGTCTATTGGAATTCATGACATGTAATGCGGCTTTTTACTGTTGCAAACTCTTTGTTTTGTTTCAATCGATTTTTATAAGTGTAATGTATTAAATCTTATTCTTTTTTTTAAAAATACCGTAATGCTCTTTACTAAAATGTCATTATTCAAATCAATTCCTCTTCAGCTTGTAACTTCTTAGTGTAGCCCAGACGCACTGTACATAATGAATTAGGCTCTCCGTGAACCTTAAAAGAATTGAGGACATGCAGTTACTCTGTCTGTCCTCCTTCTTGTAAGACATTTCTGGAGCTGTCGGGGTCGGATGTTCTCAGAAGCCCACAATCCAGCAGGAAGCACACGGCTGTTCATCAAACTGTGCGTTGACTTCAGCCTGCAACCGTTTCCAGCTGGTCCCTTGCCCAGTGTTCCCCGTAACGCTGACAATGGAGTTTCAAAATATTCTTTTCTCATCTGACCTGACATCCTGCTTACCCAAGCCCCTCTGCAATAGTTAAGCCTTAGATTGTCCCCTCGTTCGAACTCAATCCCCCTTTTCTTGGACTTTGTAAATACTTTTGCTTGATTACTACATTCTGGGAAAGGGAAGATTTCAAATAACTTCCGCTCTCCACTTTCTGTCTTAGCTTGTTCATTTTGTATTCTTCACAGCTATTCCCACTGGTTTTACACTGCTGTAATGCACACCTCATTTCAACGTACATTAAAACAAGCAAGATGATTGCAGTAATACAAAGCAATAAAGAGTTGCTTCAGCCATGCAAAATCACCCAAATGTCTCCACAGAGCATTTAAAGGCAGTGGAGCTCAGGTAGGCTCTCTTGGTTTCCCTTCTGAATTCTGCTAGGTTGCATCGCTTGGTAGCTCTCAGAAGCTGTCAGTGGCCACAGACTGGAAAATTGCAATTGGTCTCAGTTCACACAGCTGGCTGGTTTGTCTCAGGCTAATCCTGAACTGTCTCAAGCGACTGCTTTGGGGCTCTACAGAACAGCAACTTCAGAGATCTCTTTCTATTACTAAGTTTTTGAAAGAGCAATTTGCTCTGTTAATTATCCATCATTTCTGTGCAGTCTGTTTTGTCAGACTTGTCTTTAGCTTCCAAGTTGTATGTGAAGAATTGTTTCCGTTGTAATGCACAATGTACTAAAAACTGAGAGATGAAAATGTGAAGAGTTTTTCCAGCTTTGATTTCATGTCTGGAATTTTGGAACCCACTACTTGCAGTTGTTAATCTGTCCAAACTGGTCTGGTTTGGGATGCCCTCGTACTTCTTGAATCGCTCTGCTGTTAAAGGCGGAGCAATTCCTACAAGTGCCATGGCCCCACTGTTGTTCTAATTCTTGTTTCTTTGTTTTCCACACACTGCTTTTCAAGCCTCCTTTTTCTTTACAGTCAAAGTGAGAATTGCACTGTGAGGTGTCTGAACCTTGTTGTGCCTATACATAAATAGAACAGCAGCAAAGCCAGACAGGTGACTGTGCTGACAGCTCTCGTAGCCAGTAACACGTAACTGTGCTAAATCCCTTGTGACGGCTTTGATTTCATTTTTGCCAGTGAAATCCTTGTAAAAGGAACTGCAGCAGTGTGATGAGCTAAGGTGAAGATGCTGGTTTTAGTAGTGCTCTAAGCTGAGTGGAAGGGCAATTGAATGAGGGTTATATGCTTTCTCTGGGACGATAAGGTTTTATTTCCTGAGGGAAAGAGCCAGCTTTTCATGGGCTATATGTGGGCTTTGGCAAGGGCAGACAATCCAGTCTGTCAGGAAGCCATTTGAGGTGCTTCAGGTTTGTAAGCTTGTCTTTTTGTTTTTCAGGCGGATATTTGGAGCATGGGTGTAGTGCTGTATGCTCTGCTGTGTGGGTTTTTCCTTTGGATGATGACAATATGATGGCACTCTACAAGAGGCCTTGCTTTTCGGATGGCAGAACATGCTGAGCTGTGGGTAGAAAGGCCTGTCTGCTGAATATTGTCCCTGTTTTTGCTGCTTTGTCTACCAGTATTTTGTGGATTTGGTTCTACGCTTGGTTGGCCTATGTGGCACTGTAGCTTGATTCTATACCATGATAGCATACAGAATTTAAGGAGAAGTATTTTCTTGCCAGTGGGCTGGATTTTTTGTATCTGGTTCTTCAACTGGCTGCTCCCTATACTATCTATAGTAAAAATATAGACACATCATTTGATTTCCCTGAAATGAATGTTCCTAAATGCCAGCTCTTCTCATGTCTACAAAGATCAAAGTTCTGCATTTGCTATTAGAATTTCCACTTCCAGAATCAGGAGGTAATGTAGGACCCCACAGATTGCCTTCAGAATCCAACAGTTAGTTCTGTTTCCTTTCGGAGTGCATAACAACCTGAGCACATGAATTGAATGACGTGGCTTTTTAGTCTGGTACAAACTCTGCTGTACACTGAAACTTGGTCCATTTGTAAGCAGGACTTTGTCCATC
This sequence comes from Coturnix japonica, assembly GCF_054131305.1. Classification (NCBI taxonomy): domain Eukaryota; kingdom Metazoa; phylum Chordata; class Aves; order Galliformes; family Phasianidae; genus Coturnix; species Coturnix japonica. The sequence continues at coordinate 7,730,709 of NC_140691.1, read as the reverse complement.
TCTGCAGGACAGCAGAAAACCCTTTGTGCTAATCATGATGCCAAGAAGCAGAATGCAGCAAATGGCAGATGATCCAACTGCTTCAGGTGTTCATTTCCTTAAAACTGTGAATAGTTTTGGACTGAGAGTTTGTAAGCAGAACGGAGCTCTTAAAGCTGTCAGAGATTATTTCTGCACTGTTCAATTCTATCTGCATAACATACATAGGACCTCAGAACTGCGTTGCTTGAACTGGTGGAACTTGTTGAAGTGAACTGGGATGAGCAAGTTTTAGAACTTAGTCAGAGTGCTGTAAAAAATGGATAATCTCATGAGTATTAAGGTACAGGATTACTATTTCTGCACTGAATTTGTTTTTATTTTACATGGCTGTGATCTGAAAGTTGCTTGTAACGCAGGCACCTAGGCACTGTTGTGTAACTGAATTTCACACATGATAGGTCCTGAAATATCCTGGAATCTGAAACTCTGACTTGTTTTAAGTCTGCTGCTTGAGTATAATCAGGGTCATAGTGTCTGTGTGCAGTTTTTCTTTCCCTGTAATGCTCCACATCATTTCATTTTGGGAATATTGAAGGAAATGGACTATGTGCCATAACTGTTGTTAGAACAAAGTATGTCTGGTGTGATCTTATGCATAGGTTCTGTAACTGCTCTTCACAGCTCAGGTGTTTGACCTTCCTTTAGGTGAAGTGATGAAATACTGCTGGTTTCTATTTGTGCTTCTAGGCACCTTGAAGCTCTTAGGAATAGAAAAATTGTCTCCAGTTCTTTTCAATGATATCAGTAACAGCTCGAGTGTTGCTGCCCGCTAGGTAGACCCAAAGAAGCGGATTACAGTGAAACAACACACGAGCTGGACCTGCATGAGGATATCTTTCAAGACAGTGGCTCTGTTGCTTGAAGCCTATTTGCTTCTTCCTGACGCCACTCTATTACCAAATATCAACAACCTTTCATGATTCAACTTGCAAATGTTTGACACTAACCCTTGTGTTTCTATGCCTTCCTAGGTGATTCGAGCCCTTGTCAACCCCAAAGATCCAAACCAAGTAGTGATGTTGTCACGGTTTGAACGAAAAATCCACTTGCGCCCGTGACAGGGGGCCGTGGGCCCCGCGGGGGCCCTAGGCCGAAAGGAAAAAGTTAATTAGGAAAAGAAAACAGCGGCAACGATCTAAGGAGGCACACTTATTTACTAAATACTATATCAAAATACAGGATAATAAAATATAATATATAATATAATATAATTGAAAATTGAGCTAACGAATCAGACAAAATAGGAGAGAGAATGAGTCCCGTAACCGAGAGGCCTACTGTGAAATTTAGGCGAGACGGTGAAGGCTCCCACACACTCCCCTGAACGCCAGAACTCGAAAGAAGAGATCAGTCTAGTCTGCAACCGAGTTAATATAGAGTCCAGGTCCCGTGACCTATCGTGTTGTTCTCTGGGAGATGTAGTTTTCTTCTGTAAGTAGCAGATTCAGTAAAATTCATGCTTTATATGATGTTATGATGTGGAATACTGATAGCAAAATTACAAAATTATTAAACCATGACATTCCACCCCTTATTCTACATCATTACATTATGTTTATACATACATACACACTCATACATATAGTTGTGAATAATCAGCAACCTTATTGTCTCAACAATTTATATTTATTCCATACAAATCCCTAAGTTGGGAACAAAACTCTGTAACCTAACCTACTATTTATTAATTTTGAGAACAAAATGGCAAAACTGCCAGAAAAAAGAAAACATGTCAGCGGTGGAGGAGAAAGGCCGTGCTAGTAGGGCGTCCCCCACATCAAGGTGCACTCATCCTTTCCCAGCCACCACAGCAGATTTCCTTTTGACTTATACTTCTTTCCATGTGTACTCTACACATGCATGGCCAGTGCACGATATAGAGTTCAGATGGAAAACTTGCTTACAGAATGCCTAATTAAGGTATATAGAAAAAAAAAGTGTTTCCTTAACATTAATCCACTCTATCTTAAGCCCTGTACCTAATTGGACATTTGTCAAATATTTTCTGAGACTCTACCTATATATCTACAAGAAATCATTGGCTGCACTCCCCCAACATCAAATTCCCTTGTGGTACACATTGGACATTCCCATTTTTGTCCATCACCCACCACGTGCACCCAGGTCCCTGGGCAAAGACAGTACCCCGGAGAGGTTTGCCCTTTCCAGACGCTGGAAGGACCCAAACTGTTTTTCCCAACACACTTTTTATGTGTACTACAGGAACCTTATCTCCCTCCACGGTACGTAGGGAGCTGGATTGGTTAGGACCATTATGATTACTAGATCCTCGAGTGTTGACCAACCAGGTGGCTTCTGCTAAATGGTTCTCCCAGTTTTTGTACGTTCCACCACCCATTGCTTTCAACATAGTTTTCAACAACCCATTGAATCGTTCAATCTTACCAGAAGCTGGTGCATGATAGGGAATATGGTAAATCCACTCAATGCCATGATTTTTGGCCCAAGTGGTTACAAGAGAATTTTTAAAATGGGTCCCATTATCTGATTCAATTCTTTCCGGAGTGCCATGCCGCCACAGGATTTGCTTTTCCAACCCTAATATGGTGTTTCGGGCGGTAGCATGGGGTACTGCGTATGTTTCGAGCCACCCAGTGGTTGCCTCCACCATGGTGAGTACATAACGCTTACCATTGCGAGATCGTGGCAAGGTGATATAATCAACCTGCCATGCTTCTCCATATTTATACTTTTGCCATCGCCCTTCCCCCCAAAAAGGTTTCATCCTCTTGGCTTGTTTAATTATGACGCATGTTTCACAGTCATGAATAACTTGAGCAGTAGCGTCCATAGTTAAGTCCACCTCTCGGTCTCTGGCCCACTTGTATGTCGCATCCCTTCCTTGATGACCTGAAGTCTCGTGGGCCCACCGAGCTAGGAATAATTCACCCTTGTTCTGCCAGTCCAAGTCTATTTGAGCCACCTCAATTTTGGCAGCTCGATCAACCTGATGGTTATTTTTATGTTCTTCAGTAGCCTTACTTTTAGGCACATGAGCATCTACATGGCGCACCTTTACAACAATGTTCCTTATTCGGGCAGCAATGTCTTTCCACAGTTCAGCAGCCCAAACAGGTTTACCCTTTCATTGCCAATTATCATCTTCCCACTGTTGCAACCACCCCCATAAGGCATTTTCCACCATCCATGAATCAGTATAAAGATGAAGCATTGGCCACCTCTCCCGTTCAGCCACATCTAAAGCCAGCTGAACAGCCTTTACCTCTGCGAATTGACTTGATTCTCCTTTACCTTCAGTGGCCTCTGCAACTTGTCGTGTGGGGCTCCATACAGCAGCTTTCCATCTGCGATGCTTCCCTACAATGCAACATGATCCATCTGTGAATAGGGCAAATTTCTTTTCGTTTTCTGGTAGCTCATTGTATGGTGGTGCCTCTTTAGCACGTGATACCTCTTCTGTAGGTGGTTTTTCAATTTTTTTACTCTCAGGCCAGTCCATGATCACTTCTAGAATTCCAGGACTGCTGAGTTTTCCCATTCGAGCTCGTTGAGTAATTAATGAAATCCACTTACTCCAAGTGGCATCAGTAGCATGATGGGTGGAGGGAACCTGTCCTTTAAACATCCAGTTTATTACTGGCAAGCGAGGTGCTAGAAGAAGCTGAACCTCTGTCCCAACTACTTCAGAAGCAGCCCGAACCCCCTCATACACGGCTAAGATCTCCTTCTCAGTCGGAGTGTAGCACTCCTCAGACCCTTTATATGCTCGACTCCAGAATCCCAGGGGTCGGCCTCGGGTCTCTCCTGAGGCTCTTTGCCACAAACTCCAGGTGGGACCTTTCTCTCCAGCAGCAGTGTAGAGGATGTTCTTCACATCCTGTCCTGTCCGTACTGGCCCCAAGGCCACGGCACGGGCTATCTCTTGTTTTACCTGCTCAAAAGCCTGCTGCTGCTCAGGACCCCATGAGAAATTATTCTTCTTCCATGTTACCTGATAGAGGGGGCTCACTATGTGGCTGTAGTTTGGGACATGCATTCTCCAAAAGCCCACTACTCCCAGAAAAGATTAGGTCTCTGTTTTGTTGGTGGGCGGAGACATAGCAGTGATTTTGTCAATCACATCTGCTGGGATGTGACGACGTCCATCTTGCCATTTTATACCTAAGAACTGGATTTCCTGGGCAGGCCCCTTCACCTTGCTGCTCTTAATGGCAAAACCAGCTTTCAAAAGAATTTGGATTATCTGTTTTCCTTTCTGGAAAACCTCTGCTGCTGTATGGCCCCACACTACAATGTCATCAATATACTGCAAGTGTTCAGGAGCATTACCCTGTTCCAAGACAGCTTGGATCAATCAATGGCAAATTGTTGGGCTGTGCTTCCACCCTTGAGGTAAACGGTTCCAGGTATACTGAATACCTCTCCAGGTAAAAGCAAACTGTGGCCTACATTTTGCAGCCAATGGGATGGAAAAGAAGGCATTACCAATGTCAATGGTGGCATACCACCTAGCTTCTTTTGACTCCAGTTCATACTGGAGTTCTAGCATGTCTGGTACAGCAGCACTTAATGGAGGTGTGACTTCATTCAGGCCACAGTAATCTACCGTCAGCCTCCATTCCCCACTGGTTTTACGCACTGGCCATATGGGGCTGTTAAAAGGTGAGTGAGTTTTGCTAATCACTCCCTGATTTTCTAATTGGCGAATTAGCTTGTGAATGGGGAGGAATGAGTCCCTATTGGTGCTGTACTGCCGTCTGTGAACCACTTTGGTGGCAATTGGTACCTCTTGGTCTTTTACCTGGAGCAACCCCACAGCAGAAGGATCATCTGACAGACCAGGTAAAGCTGACAACTGCTTAACGCTGTTTGTGTTAACAGCAGCTATCCCAAAGGCCCATCGATACCCCTTGGGATCCTTAAAATGTCCCATCCTAAGGTAATCGATTCCCAGTATACATGGAGCCTCTGGACCAGTCACAATAGGGTGTTTTTGCCAGTTTCTACCAGTGAGGCTTATTTCGGCCTCCAACATAGTCAATTCTTGAGAACCCCCAGTCACTCCATGGATATATATTGGTTGTGTCCCTTGGTGACTTGAGGGCATTAGGGTGCATTGTGCACCAGTGTCCACCAAGGCTTTATATTTATGTGGTTGAGATGTGCCAGGCCACTTAATCCACACAGTCAAGTTTACTCTGTTGTCCCTTTCCCCCCCCTGGCTGGGGGCAGGGCCCCTCTATTGTTTACCTCGGTGGCTTGCAGCAACTGGAACTTTCCCCCTTTTGGAAGAGTTCGCCTTGGTGGTTGTTTTGTACTGTAATTCTTTCACTCGTGCCTGAAGTGCAGAAGTGGATGAATTATAACACCTCTTTATATCCTCCCCATGATTACTCAAGAAATACAACAAAGCAAAACGTATGGTCTTATCGTTGTCATTTGCTTGAATATGAGGACCTCTCTTTTTTATGGTTGAGATTTTCGATGATACGGGTCGAGAGGAACTCATGTTGTTTAGCTTTTTCAATAGGCGATCGTGGGAATCCTGGTCCCCATCATCTGGTACCACCATGGATCCATCTACATCAGGCATGTTAGTCAACATGTCAATAATATCATTTTGTGTTCCCTCCATTCTGTTTAACCTTTCAGCTATTTTGACAATGGCTGAAGTATAACGATTAACTTCTGTAGTGCTTATAAATAATTCAATCTCCTGAAGTTTAGCAATTAGTTCATTAACAAGGGGTTTCCTTTCCCCTTGGCCATATACTAATGCAAGTGCACTGGCATGCTTTTCTGGAGCAGCCCTTGTAAAGTCACGCCACATTTGTCGTGGTACACGGACTATCTCAGGATCATGTAATTGGTTCGGGTCATTGCGGTTGAAGTGGGAGCTGTATAGCATTTCCACCAGAGCATTTTCTCTCAAAGTTTGGATGCCTTTCTCTATATCAGTCCATTTCCTTTTCTCAGGCTCCAAGTCCCGTTTAAAGGGGAATCTATCTCTTACCGCTATCAACATCCGCTTCCAGAGGGTGTAGGACTGATCTTGGCATGTGCCAATACCTCTGTCCACACGTGCATCTCTGGAAATGCTACCCAGTTGGCGAGCTTCATTGCCATCAAGCCACACACTGCTGGCACCATTGTCCCAGCATCGAAGTAACCAAGTGACCATATGTTCTTTTGGTTGACGTGTGTAATCCTTTCTTAGATCCCGAATTTCACTCAGTTTTAAAGATCTATCATTAATGGTCGTAATACTTTGCTCACCTTTTGCTCTATCAAGAGTCCCGGGTGTTGATGGTGGCAACTGTGTTGATGAGGCTGCCCCATCTCTAAGTTTGGACTCGAGAAATTCTCGTAAAGAAAATCTAACTTTTGGCTCCTCTTCTTCATCTGACTCTGCCTCTTGTATTATTTCCTCCAGGTAACCCTCCTTCTTTTTCCTCTCTCCTAACTTCCTCTGCTCCTCATACTTCTTCTGCTCCTCTATCATCTTCTTATACCCCTCTAACATCCTCTGCTCCTCCAACTTCTTCTGGTCTTCTGACTCCCCCTGCTCTCCTGAGTCCCCCTGCTCTCCTGAGTCCCCCTGCTCTCCTGAGTCCTGCTCTCCTAACTCCCTCCGCTCTTCTAACTCCTTCTGCATTTTCTCTAGCTGAGTTGAAAATTGTTTTATTTTTCGCCCTCTTACAGGGGCAACTAACATTGTATCTGGTGCCCCTGGTAGTTGGTCAAGGTGTGGTACATACGGTTCAGATTTGGGGATGTTCCCCTTGGACTGGAGGGTGCATAGCTTGGATCGGAGGAGATCGCGCTCGAACTCCAGGGTGTCGAACTCAGCCCTGAGGGCGTTGTACTTGGACTGAATTGTGTCGAACCCGGACTGGAGCGCGTCGTGTTTGAACTGGAGAGTGTTGCACTCAGATTGGACGGCATCGTAAGTGGTCTGGAGGTTGTTACGATCGATCTTGATAGCATCGAACTGAACCTTGAGGTCGCTGTACATGGACCGGAGGACGTCTCGCTCAGATCGGAGGGTGTTACACTCGGACTGGAGGATGTTGTGCTCAGACTGGAGGGCGTTGTAATCAGTCTGGAGGGTGTCACGCTCCGACGGGAGAATGTCGCGCTCAGACTGGGGGCAGCTATTCTCAGTCTGGAGGGCGTTGTGCTCGGACCGGAGAGTGTTGTGCTCGGACTGGAGAGCGTTGTGCTCGGACCGGAGAGCGTTGTGCTCAGAATGGAGAGCGTCGTGCTTGGACCGGAGAGCGTTGTGCTCGGACTGGAGAGTGTCGTGCTTGGACCGGAGAGCATTGTGCTCGGTCTGGAGAGTGTTGTGCTCGGACTGGAGAGCGTTGTGCTTGGACCGGAGAGCGTTGTTCTCGGACTGGAGAGCGTTGTGCTCGGACCGGAGAGCGTTGTGCTCAGACTGGAGAGCGTTGTGCTCGGACTGGAGAGTGTCGTGCTTGGACCGGAGAGTGTTGTGCTCGGACTGGAGAGTGCTGTGCTCGGACTGAAGAGTGTTGAGTTTGGATTGCAGGGATTCTTTCTCATACCAATATGTGTCTCGTTGATATAGGAGGTCTTCTCTCTCAGCTCTGAGACTCTCTTTCTCATACCAGAATGAGTCTCGTTGTTGTAGGAGGTTATTTCTCTCATCAAGGAGACTCTCATTCTCAGCCCTGAGACTCCCTCTCTCAGCATCAAAAACTTCCCTCTCAGAAATGGTATTAAATAAGGCCCGATAAGCATTAGCTAGGCCCCAAGTCTTTTGTGCCTCCTGAGATCTGCCTGAGCCACAACATTCCTGTCTCAAATATGCGGTCAAACTCTTGGGATTCTTTAAGTGTTCAGGAGTAAAGCTCCATGACACTAAAGATGTCTGTCTTCTAAAAGTCTCTCCAAAGTCTCTCCACACTCCCTGCCACTCAGTATTCTCTGATTCTAGGGAAGACTTCCTCCTGATGTAACAAATGTAATAAATCCAAGAACCAATAAGTAAAAAAACCAACATTAAGTTCAGGGAGATTGACACAATTGACAGTGTGGTCCACTGGGACAATTGTTCATTAGAAGACTGCTTAAAGGATGCAAAGAAAAAAGGAGGAGTACGCTCAAAAACCACAATTCCTGAACTATTAGTTGCATTAGTTGCATTAGTTGCTCCCTCTGGAGCTGCATGCAGATACCAAGTAAGTGTTGATAACCATGCTTTCAATCTATAATACATTCCTATAACTTCATAGGTAAAATGGGCTAGCTTAAACATGGTCCAATATGTTTGGAGCATCATAAAAGAGGAACTAATGAAATGCAGTACCTTATAAAGCCAACTTAGTAGAGAGAACTTTTTTTTTTATTTTTCCAATAGACAGAAAAAAAAGTTAAAAACGCAAAGCTCAGTAGCGTTTATAAAATAAACCGGAGTATTATTTTCGGACTTTCAAGGTCAAGCTCGCAGGCGCAGAATCGCAAACCTAAGATAGCTCCTTAACAAAGAAAAACAACTTGTAGCCCTGTTAAAAGCTAAAAGAGCAACAGAAGAAAACACAGAAAAACAGTGACTCAAACTGCCTGCATTCTCCACCAAAATCTGTCACGGTTTGAACGAAAAATCCACTTGCGCCCGTGACAGGGGGCCGTGGGCCCCGCGGGGGCCCTAGGCCGAAAGGAAAAAGTTAATTAGGAAAAGAAAACAGCGGCAACGATCTAAGGAGGCACACTTATTTACTAAATACTATATCAAAATACAGGATAATAAAATATAATATATAATATAATATAATTGAAAATTGAGCTAACGAATCAGACAAAATAGGAGAGAGAATGAGTCCCGTAACCGAGAGGCCTACTGTGAAATTTAGGCGAGACGGTGAAGGCTCCCACACACTCCCCTGAACGCCAGAACTCGAAAGAAGAGATCAGTCTAGTCTGCAACCGAGTTAATATAGAGTCCAGGTCCCGTGACCTATCGTGTTGTTCTCTGGGAGATGTAGTTTTCTTCTGTAAGTAGCAGATTCAGTAAAATTCATGCTTTATATGATGTTATGATGTGGAATACTGATAGCAAAATTACAAAATTATTAAACCATGACAGATGTGCAGTGTGTTTCCATCAATGGAGAGTTCTTATTAAGCACGAATCGCTGCAATTCGGATGACAGCCTTCCACATGGTAACAGTGATGGACACAAGGGGCTCATCCACGTTCATGCTCTCATATCTCCTGGCTCTGCTGAAGATGCTGACCTGAGCCTGCCAGACACAGCAGTCACCTGCCTGGATTGTGACCCAGCGCCTTTGCAGTGCTGCCCATCCCAAGCACAGCCCGAGTGCCCCAGCAGCAGCACCACCATGCAGGAGCAGGTCAGCATCAGTGAGGTGAAGCTGAGCATCTTAGATGGGGACTTAGAGTCAGGCTGCCAGTCCCAGGCACCAGGCAGCAGCACAAGCTCTGAGCCACTCTCATCTTGACAAGAGGAGTCCCATCTTCACCCTTGACCTCTCAAGCCCTCCTGTCTTTTATTGAATAAAGTCACTCTCATGCTCAGTCATCGCCTTCATTTCTGAAAATGAAATGAAGGTGAGTTAGCAGAAAGCACAAGGCCATATTATATTAGGCTCTAGCAAATTTACAGGCAGTCACTGCACGAAGAGGTAGATCTGAGTTGCACATTATATGAATCCCACAAAGATTAAGGAAATCTGAAGCTTTCAATATATTTTTTTTTATTCTTTTTTCATTTCATTTTTAAACAACTGAACCAGACCCCCACCCTCACAGGAGCTGTAAAGATAACAGCAATAACCTGCAATGTAACTCTAATCCTAACCCTTACCCTGATTCTGAAATCATCTCTAACTCCAAATGTAACAACAAAAATGATGCTAGAAGTTTGTAGCAAAAGAAACCTTAACCCTGATCATAATCCAAAAAAAAAATCATTATGGTAACAATAATCTTTACCTTAAGAGTAATATTAATCAGAGCCCAGATGATGCCTGCATCCAATCAGAAGCATGCTTTGTATTATTTAAGAGTTGTATTTTTTCCAATGAACTCTCTCTATTATCACGTTTATAAAGTAACAGAGTCTGTTCTTTTTCTCCTGGCACTGTGCCTTATTCCTGACATCCCCTGGAAATGACCCAGATAGGGCACCATCAAAGTAATGCTAATAGTAATGTCAATCCTAAGGGTATCTCTAGCCTCAGTGTTAATGGGACGCTAACAACAGTCCCAACAGCCTTAAACATTCTGGTGGTGTGAAAGAGGTGCTGCCTTGCACATGCTGGGCAGTCCCATTGCCTGTTAAATGCAGGCGGCAGCGTAGAAACATGATGCCCGTGGTCAGAATGCCCTGTGGCAGATCCTGGCACTGGAGAACTGACCGGAGAACCATGAGAGAACTGACAACAAATCACTCGACATCAGAACCGACCCAGTGGTTATTTACAAGCCTTGGGTGACCCAGACAGGATCTCAGAGTGGTGAATGTAGGTACAGAAGTTGTTACTACTCTGTTTTCTTCTAAAAGCTGCTCAGCTGCTTTGCATTTCAGACCATCCCTGGCTTCACTGTGTGCATCTGTCCAATTGATACCAGGTGTTTTTTTTCATCTCAGAAGTTGGGGGTGGGGGGGTGGGGGGTGGGAAAGGGACATCAATTCAATTACTCGTTTATTTATTGACATAGATTCACATTTGCTACGTTTGGAGAAGTTTTTATTTGTTTGCTGTGGTTTGGTTTTTTCTTTTTTTTTTTTTTTTCCCCCCTTCCCTCCTCTTCCATCTTTGTGTTCTTCCCCTATAATCAAAAGAGAACGGATCCCCAGGGTCTGTCCCGCAGACGTTCTTTCCGTGGTCTCTGCTGCCACCTGCTGGCCAATACACGGAACTGCCACTGTTGGGCGTTTGGTGCCGCAGGAAGCACAACGCAGATCTGAGTTCTGACCGGTCTACGCAGCAAATCCGCCAATCTTTATTGTGATAAGCCCTCCACATGGCATTGCGCATGCACTCGAACACGCAGCAGGCATAGATTTCTCCTAACTCCTTGAGGAGCAGGCAAGCAGAACAACTGAGCACACCACTGCTTGTGATTGGGCCACCCCCATCATAGAGATGTGTCTTAGATCTTTTACCCACCCCTGGACTGGCCTTGTTGTTTTAACGATAACCTCTGAAATATGAGTTACTGGTTCTACCACCTGTAGTGTAGAATAGGTAGCCAATAAATGCTCTTCAACTGTGATGTATCTTTATTCTGCTCCATGCCAAACCTGTGACCAAAACCTCATAGGGGTTCACAAAGAACTCTGGCTCTGCCAGAGCCCCCATCCAGACCCTTCTTGAGTTACATTCACATCTAGTTTGGCTGAAAAGGTTGGACTATAAATACTCAGTGCTTGGGCCTGTTTAACAGATATTTTTTCCTGATTATGCTGTCCATCGATCTTTTTAAACTGAACTCCTGCTCTAATCTGGTCTTTAAACATTTGCTGTCTCAAGACCCTAATGGGTCCAGACTGGATTACCTTAGGGGCTGGACGCCTACATCATGGCAGCAGATGGTTCTCTGACCTTTCCACCACCATTCAGAGCCTGCATCTGGCCGTAGGCACAAATCTTGTCTCCCCATCAATTGGGCAGCCTGTTGTATTACAGCACCTGAGGGCCACTGGGGGGTTCAGTATGGATAACATAGACCCATCCTGATGTAAAGGTGATGGCTGTAGGATGAGATCCCTCGTTCCTGATGAAAAATTTATTGACTGGGCTCTCAAAATCATCTTCATAGATTGCCTCTTTCATGCCTAATTCTCTAATATAATTTTGTTAGTCCTCCATAGAGGACCACAGGCCGATATTTAATGGTATGTCATTCTTATTTGGCCATGTTATATGACACACAGCCATAAATCATTCACTGATCAAATGGCTATCCTCATTATGTTGGACAGAGCATAGAGTCTTTGCCTGAGGGCAGGGTGAGTAGTAATGGATGTCAGTTTTGAAATTTCCAGTCCGTTCACCACAGCGCTTTCTGCCTCCATGTCCCATAACCAGAGCAGCTATGCTGGCATGCTCTCTTGGTTTCTGTCTAAACCACTGTACTATATCCACCAGTTCAGCTGCTGTATTATGGGCAGCAGGGTTTGGGGGGTTGGACACTGGTCAGGGCACTCCCACCAGCCTATCCTGCATTTTATTTATTTATTTATTTATTTCATTTTTGGGTTACAATCAGTCAGATCTCAAATAGATCTAGTCCAAATGGAACCTCAAAATCTGACCTTTTAGTGCCTTCACTTACAGAGTCCATTTTATACAGATTCCCTTGTACAGGGTCATCATGGTCTTCCAGAGAGATGTCCCTGATCTTACATAGGAGAATGATTGAATTAGGTTTTTCCCCATCAAAACTGCCACCTGTCTTTCCAGTTTTTCAACACTGTCATTCAATAGCTGATTTGCATCAGCCTGAGCCTCTTCAGTTATGTTCAGACGGTTCAAGGCCATCAGCAGTGGCCATGCCACCATGAACACAGCTTACTGTCATTCTCAGGTTGTAAGTATGTCTTTGCTAAGACCATGGAAATACTCAGTCAGGTGGGCCAGGGACTCATGGACCCTCCCTCCGTCCCACACAGGGCCCCATTTTTCAGTGACAGAAGCAGTGCTGCATTTTGAGGATCCTAGGAATCCCAGGACATGCCCTGACAAAAGGTCATTCAAAGGGGTAGTCTTTCCCCATCCAAACCACCCCATGATATTCACAGAATCACAGAATTGTAGGGGTTGGAAGGGACCTCCAGAGACCATTGAGTCCAGCCCCCCTGCCAAAGCAGGTTCCCTACACCACATCGCACAGCTCGGCATCCAGGCAGGTCTTGAATATCTCCAGAGAAGGAGACTCCACAACCACCCAGGGCAGCCTGTTCCAGTGCTCTGTCACCCTCACCATAAAGAAGTTATTGCACACATTAGTGCAGAACTTCTTATGCTGTACTTTCATCCCATTACCCCTAATCCTGTCCCCACGCATTACTGGAAAGAGACCAGCCTCACCACTATGACCCCCACACCTCAGGTATTTATTAACCTGGATCCTGTCCCCTCTCAGCCTTCTTTTCTCAAGGCTAAACAGACCCAGTTCCCTAAGTCTCTCCTCATAGCGGAGATGCTCCAGGCCCTTCACCATCTTTGTGACCCTCCGCTCCTGAAGAAAGACAAAGTAGAAGGAATGACTCTGTAAATGAAAAGGTATGATTATATTTATAGAAAGTCAGTACGTAACATCTTGTTAACCTCTTTTTGTTCTTCTGTTTTCCTAGGAGATACTGGAGCTGGAATCATTTTTCTTAGCATATAGTCCTTTAACTACATATTCAGTGATGAGTACTTGTTGGTTCTTTTTGTCTTCCACTCAAACATGAGCTCTCATCTTCTCAAAAATATTTTATTTACTAGAACACCATCTCTCTGTGTACATTATGGAACTTTTCCATGCAGTTTTCCATGCATTCGTATGTGGATGCTGAAGATTAGGCAGAGGTTTAGCCTTTGGTGTTCTAACATAGCAGCTGTGAGCGTGCAGAGTATGGGAGGAATGGATGACAAAACGACCAGCGTTACAGATTTTGTCTCTAAATAATGTCTCGCTTTCTCTCTTTTGGAGGCAGAATACTGCCTGAGACTGTTAGTGAGACCCAGTAGGGTGTATCTGAAGATCACACAATGAATAGATGTTACTACCTTCCCACACTTGTGCTGTGTTTCAGCTTACGTGTTCATGTGGCGTCTGAGCTTGAGGTTTTACACTGTAACTTTAGAAAACTCGGGATATTTTGGAGGTCTAATGCATAGCCTAATCTTTATTCCTTTTAAATATTTACAGCCTAGGAAACAACAAAGCAAAACTAAAACTGGAGAAAGTATTCCATTAAGATGCAAAGCTGAAGACAATTATTTGTCACGTTGATGTACTAGGAGCCTCACTTCATTAAATGAATCTGAGGTTAGTATGAAACTTCAGATCTGACAATGTTGTGATTGTATTGCTTTTGATAAGGAATGAGTAGGAAAAGATCTCATGTTCTCTAAACAATTCCCAAGTTTTAATTTATTTATCCCTTTCAAGGTGATCAGATCACCTGTTTTTATAGCCTTTGATAGGAATAAAAGCTGTTGAAACAATTGTGTGATGAATTTTTGTCAGGTGCTGTTGAAAACTCTCCTCATGTTAACGCTTATGAAGTGGCTCATGATTAGATAAGTTACTTGGAAAAAATTCATGGAGCCACTGAAACGGGCACAGCAAATTGAACTTATTTTCTTCCTCTGCAGGATTTCTGGATATTGTTTTGTTTGCAGATGATGTTAATCATTCCTATATAAGTTTTTAATTGCTAACTTTCATAAAATAGCAGTTACATATATTTTAAAACCAAGTATTTATTAACCAACTTAATTCTTGGAAATACAGTGGGTGGTGATACTCCATTCAGATTCTTAGCAGAGCCTGATAAAGTGGCTCTGACTACTTTTTGTCTTTCTACAATCTTTGGTAACTTTTTGAGAGGAAGAAGACTCCCCTCAGGGGGTCGGAACAGTGTAAGTAGTAAAAGCTGCTAGTCTGTGTTTGGGACACTGGAGTTTGCTAGTTACTAGCAGCAGTAGAAGCAGCCATCTCCCATTTTCTGATGTCCCCAGCAGCCTGTCTTCCATGTGTTCAACCAGCATCTGAACTCATTTTTGATATGCTTGCTGAATTCCTGCCATAGAGAAGGAGGAGTCCAGGTGATCTCAGTTCTGACTTTGTTGTTCCTGTTGAGAAAAACAGGATTGGGTGGATTGTGGACAGTAAGTGCTGCTGGGGAAATGCATACTGACATTTCCCTGTCACTTAGCTGTGCATTTGCTGCCATTTGACCGTGAGCAGGTACATGATAGCCTTCAGCTTAAGTACAGTGTCATTGCTTGAATGTCTGTATTCTCTCCAGGGAAAAGATAGCAATGGAGTTCTTTAATGACTTGTACTGGGCTTGCACCTTGCCAGCTGGACCTTACTTATGTAAATAACATCTCTAGTGTAGAAGAGGAAGGGCAAATTCCCTAAGATTAAGCTGGAAGTTAATCGAACACTTGAATCAAATGCTCCTGTTCCTGCCCAGTTCTGACACAGCAGAGTTGAGATGAAGAAAATCGTGTCAGTTCTACCACCATTCTCTATTAAAAAAAAAGTGTAGTTGTCTGTGCCCTTGAGAAAAAATGACTTGTAAAGTATCAGGCTCAGTTTAACATGGAGAACTTTTTTTGTGATCATAGATTGGAAATAATTTTAAATGTAACAAGTTCTAGGAAAGAATGGTAAAACTCTGCTGTAACTGAAATAGACTCCTTCTGTTACAAGTGTTCTTACAGCAGGAAAATCGAATGCTTACATATCCTTTTCCAGATGCTTTATAGCTTTTTAATCTCATGGCTACCTTAACATTTGCACTTAAAGTTATTCTGTGCTATCAGGAGCATTTGGAAACTGTCCTCGACTCTTCTGGAGTGTCCACAGAAAATGGCAAAACTAGTCGGTTCCCAAAACCGGAGCTGGAAATCCCACTGACACCTCTGCAACCTGATAAGATGGAGATAAAGCAGCACGGCAGCATGATACCTTTAGGAGTGAAAATGCCTAAGGCAAAAAAGAAAAAAAGTGATGACATGGATGAGGTATGACCTAGACCCAACAGAAAACAAAATATCTGATGCCTTTTTACCATTCTCATTCAAGCATTAAAAAAAATGCTATTTCTACCTCAGTAAAGTAGTTGAAGAATTTAATCAATGAACTGCTTTAATGAACAAAACTAATAGCCAAGCTCAGTGATAATGGTTTAAGAGAAGGGAATTTCTCTTAACTCCATTGTGTATTTTCTTTGAAACCTGTAGACATAAATCAGCTTTTTAGACATCATGAGATGTCTAATACTGATATCTTAATGTCCTGTTTTTATAATTGAATGCTCATTTATTATTTGATTTACAGTGGAATAGTTACCACTAGCAGATACTTCCCTACTATTAGCAAAAGTGTTTAAAGTGTTCACTTTTGTGACATCAGTTGTTCTTTCCAAAAGAATCATGGCTGAAACGTGTCTTATTTTCCCAGGATTTTGTGAAAAGTGAGAACACGAAAAATACAAAATCTGTCATGGCTTTTAATTCACCCTCTGCAAGTAACGAGAAAATGGTTGGTTTTTGTTCTAGTTTTGAAGCTAGCTTGGGACTTCCTGTAATTGTGTGGTCACACGAAAGAAGCAGTGTCTTATCCTTATGTGTATACCTGAATGGGAATCTTACATGCTTATGAGCTCTTCCTATTAAATTCCATAAGCTAACCAAAGGGCAAGTCAGTCTGTCCCCAGAGCGTGTAATGGCTGTACTGTGTAATGATTTGGAGGGAAGGATATTGCACACTGAATAGTTGGGAAGAGAAGCTTTAGTGTATTATCGTGTGCTTTTGTAAGTGAAGCCCTTGTATTAAACTAAGGTTCATATCATTAATATGCATGGCAATTATTAAAAACAGATGTTCACATGTGATAGCAGTATCTTTGGCATGGTCAGAGTATGAGTAGTAGATTTTTCCCATCTGTTGTCTTCTGTTTTGTATGTTTGTTTATTTATTTTATTTATTATACCCCCTAAAGGGTATAAAATTGTCTACATTACTTGCCGTTGTGGTATCATCAGCATAATGAACAGAGGTGTCAGTAGTAAAGCTCAAAATGTCAACTTAAAATAACGTTGAACTAAAATGAAGTTTAAACAATGCTCTTGTTTCACATGTTCACATCTCTGTTGAACAGAAATCCGGAAAAGACTACTTCCTGAGAAAGCGAGTACATGCTTCAAGACTGACTAAAAAGAAGGATGAAACACTGCAAAAAGTTGGAGATTTTATTCAAAGCTCTCCTTCTATTATACACTCTAAAGGTTGGTGTAGAATAAGTTTTATTCCATGTTTTCTAGACATTGTAGAATGGCTTGTTTCTGCTGTAGGCTATTAATGTATGTGTTCTTAGAGAACTTGTCTGCCATGTTAAGTTGTCTTGTCCTTTGATTTATGAAGTAAATGCATTTATTCGTCTCTTCAGAGATTCATTATTACATTTGTGAATATCTACAAGTATACAGAGAAAGTTGGTTCTGTCTTGTGCTTCTGTCAGCACGAAAGTTAGGCCTGTTGTTTAACTCCTGCTGAAGTTTCTGACTTCCAGCGACTTCTGAGCCATGATTGTCTTTCATACTCCATTTTAATGCGTGCTTTAAGCTGCCGTACCTGAAGCTATAAACTGTTTCAGCTATAGAAGCAATAAAGAACCTCGATGAACAAATACAATTTCTGAGTATTTTCACTTAAATTTTACGTGTCATTTATAAACCAAGTTTGTTACGAAGCTTTTTTTGCATTCAGTGATTTAAAGACTCACAAAACCAGTAAGTTTATTGGTTTATGTATCAAAACAAATTTCTTCTAGCCAAGAAGCTGATGTCAGCAGTAAGTTCTCCTAAATCAAACGAATCTGAAAGTCTTGAAGAAGGAGAGACCAAGCCTAAACGATGCAAAAGGAAGCTGTATTCCACTGTCGTTTCTGGCCCTCTAGATATACCTGCTTCTTCGGTAAGCGATTATACTGTAGTCTTGGCTTAAAATAAACTACTAAGGAGTCCAAACAGACTGGAGGTTTCATCTATTTGCAAGAGGAGGTTGAAAGTACTGAGGTATTTCTTTATTCTACCAAGTCATTCTTGTTGGTCTTCCTGCTGTTCTGTTTTATTTTGTCCTCAAAGATCTCTGTGTTTGGCTGGCTTACAGTTTACTAAGTAGGTGATGTAGCAATCACGGAGATGTCTTCTAATTTGGAATCATAGATAATTTCAGTGTGTCGGAGTGGGATTATTCTACTACACGCTTTTCTAGAGCACAACTTAGACAGCTTTTTAGGTATGCTTAAACTATGATCTCCTGTCTAAGCCAACTTGCAAAGGATCTGATGTGCCAGTTTCATGACTCTGTCGGCAGCTATTGTGCTAAGAACATTCTTGCTCTGTTGGAACTGCATCTTTTAATTATATTAGAGTCCTTTTTCTGTTCAGCATAGTGATCATTTGCCCATACTGTAATATCCCTCTGAATTTTTTGATGATTTGACGAATGATAGGGGCACAAACCAAAATGTTATTTTTTTTTGTTAGAGGATGAAGAAGATGAGAATTTCTTTTCTCACTGTAGTTCTGAGAACATGGAACTGAACCGAGAACTGAAATTCTGGGCAAGTCATAGCTACAGGGATTGAGGCTAAAAATGTTTTCTGAACGCTTCATGTTTCACAAAACAAGTATTATAATACTCTTTTGAAAACAAGTATTTCAAAATGAAAGCTGCCTTCAGGCTTTCCTCAGATGTATGTGCTTTTTTAAGATAAACAGGATTTTGTACATTCTCCATATTTGTTCCTTGTGATTAAGCTGCATTAAAATGATCTCGGTATCCCATATTTTTCTGAATAAAATATAATAAGCAAATTCCATTCTGAAATCCATTTAGGGGATGAAATATGTTTGCGTGGGTCAAGAAGAGCTTGTCAGTCTTGTGCGAAAAGATGAGTAACTTTTGAAATGTTTTCTTCAGGAATCTGAGGAACATAAGAAGGAAAGTGATCATCTGATCATCAAGCGACGGCTGAGATCCAGAACAGCTAAAAAACCTTGAAGAAGCGTGTTTGTTCCCCTTTCTCAGGACATACTTTTATTGTATTATTAAAACTGGTTGTTAATAAACAGTAACAGTTACTCCGTTGTGTTCTTAAATTTGTATATAGGTATTTGTTGCAGAACGGCGGGAGAAAAGCAGACGACCACACCTGTCATTGACATATGATCAGCGAATCTCATTTATTCCTTGGCTGCGTGTACCTTAATAATACGGATAATTAGCTCATACATATTGTAAAAGTGGAGCTCATCATTGGTTCCCAATTACATACCATCCCCAAGTATCTTAACAGCTTGTTGTTATCAACTGAAAGCTACTCCCTTGCTGAGTTCCCAGAACCATGGCTAGTTTCTCACCATCCCAGGGCATCCTGTTGTTCTTGCTGTCCTTGCAGGTGTTATGGCTGCTTGCTTAGCTGCACCATGTTTACGACCCTTCTCAGCTAACTAGCTGTAAAAAACACTCTCTACATTTCCCCCGTTTTCTTTTAGGCTGAAAAAGGGGTTGATTTAACGACCGATTAATCATATTTAACAAGCAGTTCAGTTCATTTGTTCAATCAGTTCTCATGTAGTTTTATCCTGCTTCGTAGCTGCTGTTCTGTGAACTTCTCATCTGGATCCATGACGGACGCTCCGTAGAATTCTTCTTACAATACTGCCTATAGAATAGCAACACTACTTAAATTAATAACATAACTATTATAACTCAATCAAGGCCTCGATTGACAATACTCTAAAAGTGAAAAAAGAGACAAGTCAAATACAACATAACAACATTACTGTTAAACCCACTAAAAAGAACAAACATGTTTGTACTGCAACCTAAGTTTCTGCAACCTGAAAATAAATCCATGAGGGTCCCATTGTGTTAATGTGTAACTGATCAGGAAAAGTCTTCAATTTTCATATACTCTGATATATTGATTTTAATGACCACTAAAATTTGTGAAATAAATGCTTTTAAGATGCTCATAACCATGCTCTACCGACTGAGTTATCCGGGCTAATAATTGATTAATGATCGTGCAATTTTATGAAGTAACATGTCAAATAGAACCAATTTTAGAGGACATTTTAGAGGAGTGTTATCACTAGGGGCTAATTAATAGGCTAATAACATCATAACCAAACAGTACTAAAACATTAAAAGAGCTATTCCTGTAGATTCTAGTATTGATTAGATCAAATCCTGTTTAATACACATCTGATCTATTACTAAAATAGAAGAAGCACACAACATCCTAGCTAATGCCTTAAATTCTAAATCTTGAGACTGCATTGGTAAAACAGAAAATCACACACTATGTCAAACTATTACTAATATTATCTATAACACAGCAAGTTACAAAGCAATATCACTAAGTAAGGCTGGATGCTATTTTCTGCCTTCAGATGAGACCGAAGATATCATGCTGGAACCCACATAGGGCCAGTCCCTGTGGAAATACGAGCATATTCACGACCCCAAGTTGTCAGTGGTAGGGAACAGTCCCAAAGTCCTGTGGCCATATTCCAAACATTAACCATAGGCTGTTCCTTTAGCACTGGGGAAGCCTCAAAATGACAATCCACATAAGCTGTATCTCTATGATTACGATTCAAAAAATTCAGCACAAGCAAAACAAGCAAAACCTTGCATAATATTTCTTGTAGCGTGTCTCCCATATTCCCCCTTTTTTGTTTAATAATAATAAGAATGGATTTCAATGTTTGATAAATGTGATCAGTGATAGCTTGTCCAGTGGGAGAATGAGCAATGGCTGTAGTATGTTTAACACACCCTTCTTGGAGGAAAGTTTGAGTGGCCTTAGAGGTATACGCAGGCCCATTATCTGTTTTTGTAGTATGTGGGATTCCCATAGCAGCATAAGCAGATAACCAGTGTTTACGGGTGTCATGACTGTGTTCACCTGTATGTGCTGTGGTAAATACGTAAGAAAAATTAGTATCTATTGTTACATGTGCATATTTTAGACAGCCAAATTCAGGAACGTGAGTGACATCTGTCTGACACAGTTGAAGAGGTGCTGTGCCACATGGATTTGTCCCAGTTTGAGGCAAAGAGGTATCAGTCAAATTATGTAGCTGGTATTCAGAGACAAACACGGTGTATTGCGTAGGAGAGAGGATCATCCTTAACACAGTTTTCTAATCGTGAGGGGTCATAGAGTAACTGTCACTGTTTGCAACCAAAAGATTGTATGTAAAGGCTGACTGAAGTCCATATGTTCTCACTGACTCCCTTAGCTCCTTCACTGCCTCACAAGGCAGGGATTCCAAATGGGGGACCTGATTAGGAAAGGTTTGCAACGTGTCAGCATCACCCCTTAATATTGTTTCTTTTCTGCCTTGCTCTAAGACATCACAGTACGCTGTAGGGAAATTTGTCATTCCTGCTCCCTTCAAAGTATCATCAGGAGGAAATGCGTCCGATTCGCTTTCTGGATCTACAGGACCGGGGTCACAACGATCCCCTGGTTTCAGTCCGTCCGTGTCTTTAACCACATTATACGCGGGCTGCACAGACGCAGCCGCGCACGACGAGGGGTGGGCGGCATGGCGAGGTGCAGAGAACAACGTGGGCAGAGCAGAGGGTGGGGGTGCGACGAGCGACGTAGGCGGACTGAAGGGCGGGGGGGCCGTAGAGGCCGACAACGCGGCGAGCGACGTGAGGGGGGCGGCAGGCGGCCGCTGGCTGGGAACGGCTGGTTGTGTCGGAGCGCGGCCGCTGTTCTTTCGTGCGCTGGGCTGGAGGTTTCTTGACCGGCGACGGCAGGTGACGGTGTTGTGGTTGTCCGAGCGGCAGTTCTGGCACCACACACCGACAGCTTGGCAATTCCATCGCAAATGTCTCTTAACGCCGCACCGGAAACATTTAACAGAGGTGCTTGGGCCTGCACTGGTTACCGCAGACGCTTGTAAGGGTGCAAGAGCTGCTGAAACTTGATTCTGAGAAGCCTCAGCCTGTGCTTTTAATCCTGCCCCTAGCTCTTTAATGGCCTCAACTATGAAAGCCTGAGCCCCTGTGGGAACGCTTGATAATCTGTGTAACGCCTCCTCTATTGTCCAGTTACTCCTCAAAGTACTTAGAATGCCACGAACTGTAGCATTACAATTCTGAAGTGCACAATGTTTTAGCATTATTTCCCTCATGTACTCTGGTACTCCAGCCTTCTCTATGGCTCCGGCTACCTTATCTAGAGGCGCTCCAAAATCCTCATTTCTTCCCTGCTGGGAAGAAACTTGTTTAGCAGTATCTTCACCCTGTTCATCAATATACCATGAGAAAAGACCTTTCATCTCATCTCATTTGATGTATGTATGTTGCAGAACAGCGGGAGAAAAGCAGACGACCACACCTGTCATTGACATATGATCAGCTAATCTCATTTATTCCTTGGCTGTGTGTACATTTATAATACGGACAATTAGCTCATACATATTGCAAAAGTGGAGCTCATCATTGGTTCCCAATTACATACCATCCCCAAGTATCTTAACAGCTTGTTGTTATCAACTGAAAGCTACTCCCTTGCTGAGTTCCCAGAACCATGGCTAGTTTCTCACCATCACAGGGCATCCTGATGTTCTTGCTGTCCTTGCAGGTGTTATGGCTGCTTGATTAACCGCACCGTGTTTATGACCCTTCTCAGCTAACTAGCTGTAAAAAACACTCTCTACAGGACCCCACAGATTACCTTCAGAATTCAACAGTTAGTTCTGTTTCCTTTCTGAGTGCATAACAACCTGAGCAAATGAATTGAATGACGTGGCTTGTTAGTCTGGTAAAAACTCTGCTGTACACTCGAACTTGGTCCATTTGTAAGCAGGACTTCGTCCATCTCTGCAGGACAGCAGAAAACCCTTTGTGCTAATCATGATGCCAAGAAGCAGAATGCAGCAAATGGCAGATGATCCAACTGCTTCAGGTGTTCATTTCCTTAAAACTGTGAATAGTTTTGGACTGAGAGTTTGTAAGCAGAACGGAGCTCTTAAAGCTGTCAGAGATTATTTCTGCACTGTTCAATTCTATCTGCATAACATACATAGGACCTCAGAACTGCGTTGCTTGAACTGGTGGAACTTGTTGAAGTGAACTGGGATGAGCAAGTTTTAGAACTTAGTCAGAGTGCTGTAAAAAATGGATAATCTCATGAGTATTAAGGTACAGGATTACTATTTCTGCACTGAATTTGTTTTTATTTTACATGGCTGTGATCTGAAAGTTGCTTGTAACGCAGGCACCTAGGCACTGTTGTGTAACTGAATTTCACACATGATAGGTCCTGAAATATCCTGGAATCTGAAACTCTGACTTGTTTTAAGTCTGCTGCTTGAGTCTAATCAGGGTCATAGTGTCTATGTGCAGTGTTTCTTTCCCTGTAATGCTCCACATCATTTCATTTTGGGAATATTGAAGGAAATGGACTATGTGCCATAACTGTTGTTAGAACAAACTATGCCTGGTGTGATCTTATGCATAGGTTCTGTAACTGCTCTTCACAGCTCAGGTGTTTGACCTTCCTTTTGGTGAAGTGATGAAATACTGCTGGTTTCTATTTGTGCTTCTAGGCACCTTGAAGCTCTTAGGAATAGAACAATTGTCTCCTGTTCTTTTCAGTGATATCAGTAACAGCTCGAGTGCTGCTGCCCACTAGGTAGACCCAAAGAAGCGGATTACAGTGAAACAACACACGAGCTGGACCTGCACGAGGATCACTTTCAAGACAGTGGCTCTGTTGCTTGAAGCCTATTTGCTTCTTCCTGACGCCACTCTATTACCAAGTATCAACAACCTCTTTTATGATTCAACTTGCAGACGTTTGACACTAACCCTTGTGTTTCTATGCCTTCCTAGGTGATTCGAGCCCTTGTCAACCCCAAAGATCCAAACCAAGTAGTGATGTGCAGTGTGTTTCCATCAATGGAGAGTTCTTATTAAGCACGAATCGCTGCAATTCGGATGACAGCCTTCCACATGGTAACAGTGATGGACACAAGGGGCTCATCCACGTTCATGCTCTCATATCTCCTGGCTCTGCTGAAGATGCTGACCTGAGCCTGCCAGACACAGCAGTCACCTGCCTGGATTGTGACCCAGCGCCTTTGCAGCGCTGCCCATCCCAAGCACAGCCCGAGTGCCCCAGCAGCAGCACCACCATGCAGGAGCAGGTCAGCATCAGTGAGGTGAAGCTGAGCATCTTAGATGGGGACTTAGAGTCAGGCTGCCAGTCCCAGGCACCAGGCAGCAGCACAAGCTCTGAGCCACTCTCATCTTGACAAGAGGAGTCCCATCTTCACCCTTGACCTCTCAAGCCCTCCTGACTTTTATTGAATAAAGTCACTCATGCTCAATCATCGCCTTGACTGCATTCCGAGTCTTCATTCACAGGGATTGCGATGAATGCAACAAACAGCAAGGCAGCTCAGCTTGCAATGCTATGGCTGTGGGGTTCGTGCAGGCAGAGCTCTGGGTTCCCATTTTGCCTGGCTGTCACGGGTTACTTAGATTTACCTATGCCCGTGACAGGGGAAGCCACCCCACGCCCCCCCCCCGGGGCCCGGAAAGGAGGGGGAAGAGGGGAGTGGGATAAAACAGCGACAATCTAAGGAGGAAAAACTTATTTTACTAAATATGATATCGAAATACAAGATAACACAATATAATATAATAAAGGCTAACAAATCGAACGAAACAGAGAGAGAGAGTCCCCGAAAACCGAGAGGCCTACTGTGAACTCTAGGCGACACGGCTGGAACGCTTCCCACTCTCCGAGAAGTTCGGGAGAAGAAGGAGGGCACTCCAGCCTGGGAACGAGATTATATAGAGTCCTGGTCCCGTGACTTATTGTTACTCCTGTTGTTCTCTGGGATATGTAGTCTTCTTCTGTGGACTGCACATTCAACAGAAGTATCCATACTTGACATGATGTTATGATGTGGAATACTGATAGCAAAATTACAAAATTACAAAACCATGACACTGGCTTTGGGATGTCTGCAGCAAGATCTCTACCATTTTGTATGGGAGCAAATAATCTCTAGCATCCAGGTTGCTGCTCATGATAATCCCAGTCTTCCTGGCTGTTGCTTTGTGATACCTTTCAAAGCCTTTTGATACTCTTTGATGCCTTGGCTGCTCCCTAACACCTCTGCCCTCCTGCCATGTTGACTCACGTCTCCCACTTTTAAGCTGGCTTTGCAGATCATCTCCAGCCCTGTCATCATCACGCTGCAGCAGGAGGTGCTCACCTGGCCCAATGTCTGGCAGTACTGCTTGTTCTGCAGATGAGCAGCTGCCTCCTCATCTCTTCAGCTACAGTAGTTTTTCTCAGGGAAGTTAGATGCAGTCATGCTCCTCTGGATTTGGTGTGTTAAATCCATGCTGCATGGCAGCAGTCAGTGCAATACAAAGGTGTTCTGTGTGCCACAGCATTTCTGCAGGGGCTGCCAAAGGTAGAAGCACAACACAGCACCATCCTTCTGACAGTAATGTCTGTGAGTTTTAGACATGTGAGCACTGCATCATCCCCAGCGTGTCAGTGCTTTTCCACACCAACCTGACTCTCACACTCTCTGCACTGAATGTAACTCTGCTCTTGTGGAGACAAATGCTTTCTGTCACATCCTCCATCCCTGCAACCATTTGCCAGTAGGCAGCTCTTGCAGAAGAATCAAGCAGCAGAACCTTTTGCTCACCCCACAGCATGCAAATGCTATGAAAGCAGAAATAACCTGGCATGCTCTGGGTCTGCAAGGCTGCACAGATGGGGGAGGTAGATTGTGTTTTTGCAGTGGAGGTTTCCAGTATTTTCAGTACATAGTGTAGGCCCTAACTGAATGTATAACCCTCTTGTAAAACAGCTGTATAAGTAGTTTTTCCACCAAGAAAGTTGCTGAACAGAGTTAAGTTCAGACTGGGGGCATTCTGACATGGGTAGAATTGAGACAATCACAAGATAAATACACAGGGTGGGTAGAGCCCAGCACAGGACAGAATGAATGTACTGACTTTTGGAAACATTGCCCTTCTCTCTCCACAGAAAAGTACAAGGCAGACCTAAAAACAAGAGTTTGGTAATTGACCTTCTATGGAAATGAATCCTAGCAACAGTCTCGAGGAGTCTGTGAGCCTGTGATGCTCAACCAATGAGAGCCATGAGAGCATCACCTGCATTGGGTTTAGGGCACAGAACTGAATTGATTTCACTGACTGGTGTGCAATTTCTCCCTTGCCAATAGGGGATGTGCGCGCAGTATTGCAATAATGAATAAGCACTGCTGCTATCGCTGCCATCTTTGCCTAACTAGAAATCTTTGACTTTGAGAGTTTCTCACACAAGGGGAGAGGGTAAAAATATAAAGAGGCACAGAAAACAAAGGAAAACTGCTCTTCTTATCTATAAAAATTGATACAATTGATGCTGTCGTGCATTTTTTAATTTATTTTTAATTTTTTGCCAATGTCAGTTAGATTGTTTTAAAATATCCACACACCAAAATCTGACTACCAAGCAAATGTAATGAAAATGAAATGAAGGTGAGTTAGCGGAAAGCACAAGGCCATATTATATTAGGCTCTAGGAAATTTACAGGCAGACACTGCACGAAGAGATAGATCTGAGTTGCACATTATATGATTTCCACAAAGATTAAGGAAATCTGAAGCTTTCAATATATTTTTTAATGCTTTTTTCATTTCATTTTTTAAACACCTGACCCAGACCCCAACCCTCACAAGAGCTGTAAAATAACAGCATTAACCGGCAGTGTAACTCTAATCCTAACCCTTACCCTGATTCTAAAATCGTCTCTAACTCCAAATGTAACAACAAAAATGATGCTAGAAGTTTGTAGCAAAAGGAACCTTAACCCTGATCATAATCCAAAAAAAAAATCATTATGGTAACAATAATCTTTACCTTAAGAGTAATACTAATCAGAGCCCAGATGATGCCTGCATCCAATCAGAAGCATGCTTTGTATTATTTAAGAGTTGTATTTTTTCCAATGAACTCTCTCTATTATCACGTTTATAAAGTAACAGAGTCTGTTCTTTTTCTCCTGACACTATGCCTTACTCCTGACATCCCCTGGAAATGACCCAGATAGGGCACCATCAAAGTAATGCTAATAGTAATGTCAATCCTAAGGGTATCTCTAGCCTCAGTGTTAATGGGACGCTCACAGCAATCCCAACAGCCTTAAACATTCTGGTGGTGTGAAAGAGGTGCTGCCTTGCACATGCTGGGCAGTCCCATTGCCTGTTAAATGCAGGCGGCAGCGTAGAAACATGATGCCCGTGGTCAGAATGCCCTGTGGCAGATCCTGGCACTGGAGAACTGACCGGAGAACCATGAGAGAACTGACAACAAATCACTCGACATCAGAACCGACCCAGTGGTTATTTACAAGCCTTGGGTGACCCAGACAGGATCTCAGAGTGGTGAATGTAGGTACAGAAGTTGTTACTACTCTGTTTTCTTCTAAAAGCTGCTCAGCTGCTTTGCGTTTCAGACCATCCCTGGCTTCACTGTGTGCATCTGTCCAATTGATACCAGGTGGTTTTTTTTCATCTCAGAAGTTGGGGGGGGGGGGGGGGGGGGGGAGGAAAGGGACATCAATTCAATTACTCATTTATTTATTGACAGAGATTCACGTTTGCTACGTTTGGAGAAGTTTTATTTGTTTGCTGTGGTTTGGTTTTTTCTTTTTTTTTTTTTTTTCCCCCCTTCCCTCCTCTTCCATCTTTGTGTTCTTCCCCTATAATCAAAAGAGAACGGATCCCCAGGGTCTGTCCCGCAGACGTTCTTTCCGTGGTCTCTGCTGCCACCTGCTGGCCAATACACGGAACTGCCACTGTTGGGCGTTTGGTGCCGCAGGAAGCACAACGCAGATCTGAGTTCTGACCGGTCTACGCAGCAAATCCGCCAGTCTTTATTGCGATAAGCCCTCCAGACAAGAGCATAAAGTCTTTGCCTGAGGGCAGGGTGAGTAGTAATGGATGTCAGTTTTGAAATTTCCAGTCCATTCACCACAGCGCTTTCTGTCTCCATGTCCCATAACCAGAGCAGCTATGCTGGCATGCTCTCTTGGTTTCTGTCTAAACCACTGTACTATATCCATCAGTTCAGCTGCTGTATTATGGGCAGCAGGGTTTGGGGGGTTGGACACTGGTCAGGGCACTCCCACCAGCCTATCCTGCATTTTTTTTTTTTTCATTTTTGGGTTACAATCAGTCAGATCTCAAATAGATCTAGTCCAAATGGAACCTCAAAATCTGACCTTTTAGTGCCTTCATTTACAGAGTCCATTTTATACAGATTCCCTTGTACAGGGCCCCCATGGTCCTCCAGAGAGTTGTTACTGATCTTCCATAGGAGAATGATTGAATTAGGTTTTTTCCCATCAAAACTGCCACCTGTCTTTCCAGTTTTTCAACACTATCATTCAATAGCTGATTTGCATCAGCCTGAGCCTCTTCAGTTATGTTCAGACAGTTCAAGGCCATTAAAAGTGGCCATGCCACCATGAACGCAGCTAACTGTCATTCTCAAGTTGTAAGTATGTCTTTGCTAAGACCATGGAAATACTCAGTCAGGTGGGCCAGGGACTCATGGACCCTCTCTCCGTCCCACAAAGGTCCCCATTTTTCAGTGACAGAAGCAATGCTGCATTTTGAGGATCCTAGGAATCCCAGGACATGCCCTGACAAAAGGTCATTCAAAGGGGTAGTCTTTCCCCATCCAAACCACCCCATGATATTCACAGAATCACAGAATTGTAGGGGTTGGAAGGGACCTCCAGAGACCATTGAGTCCAGCCCCCCTGCCAAAGCAGGTTCCCTACACCACGTTGCACAGCTCAGCATCCAGGCAGGTCTTGAATATCTCCAGAGAAGGAGATTCCACAACCACCCTGGGCAGCCTGTTCCAGTGCTCTGTCACTCTCACCATAAAGAAGTTATTGCACACATTAGTGCAGAACTTCCTATGGTCCAGTTTCTATCTGTTTCCCCTTGTCCCTCCTCCACAAACTGCTGAAAAGAGTCTGGCCTCACCACTTTGCCCCCCCACCTCAAATATTTATAGACCTGGATCAGGTCCCCTCTCAGCCTTCTTTTTTCAAGGCTAAACAGACCCAGTTCCCTAAGTCTCTCCTCATAGGGGAGATGCTCCAGGCCCTTCACAAACTTTGTGGCCCTCCACTGGACTCTTTCTAAGAGATCCCTGTCTTTTTTGTACTGGGGTGCCCAGAACTGGACACAGTATTACAGATGAGGCCTCACCAGGGCAGAGTAGAGGGGGAGGATCACCTCCTTCGACCTGCTGGACACACTCTTTTTAATGCACCCCAGGATGCCATTGGCTTTTTTGGCTACAAGGGCACACTGCTGGCTCATGGTTTATCTGTCGTCCACCAGGACACCCAGGTCCCTCTCAGCAGAGCTCCTCTCCAGCAGCTCTTCCCCCAGCCTGTACTGGTGCATGCAATTATTTCTACCCAGGTGCAAGACTCTACACTTGCTTTTGTTAAACCTCATCCGGTTTCTTACTGCCCAGCTGTCCAGCCTGTCCAGGTCTCGCTGAATGGCATCACAGCCTTCAGGTGTGTCAGCCAATCCTCCCAACTTCGTGTCATCAGCAAACTTGCTGCGGGTGGTCATTGATGAAGATGTTGAACAAGACCGGACCCAGCACAGACCACTGGGGGACGCCGCTAGTTACAGCCCTGCAGCCAGACACTGCACCGCCAACGACAACCCTCTGCACTCTGCCAGTCAGCCAATTCTCAACCCACTTCACTGTCCACTCACCTATCCCATACTTCCTCAACTTTGGTATAAGTATGTCATGGGAGACTGTATCAGTTATAGAGGTTATAGAGTTCAATTCCTGTAGTCAATTTGGCGGCCCAGGTGGGACCAGCTCTGTTCGCTGCAGGACCAGCTGAGAGGGAGACACTTTTGGCGCACCCTGAGATTTCTCTGAAGGACTCCCTTCCTCACCTGATCACTGCAGGGACAGACAAGGACCACCCATAGGTGGACCAGGTATGTGTATGGTAAGTGGAGCCCATATGTCTTGAGGAGACATCCTACACAGTTTACAGCCATACGTGCTGCTCCCAGGGAGGTGAGCTCATGGCTTTGGTTGCCAGCTGGGGTAGGAAGACTCCTTGGGTGAGTTCCTATGAAAGGGAACTGTATGTCATATGAATGGAAACAAGAACAAATACTCTCTCCCAGGTAGTTGACAATAGGAGGGACCTAGGTTGGTCTCTCCTACGGGTATGGGATATAGTGGATAGCCTGTCAAATGGTAGCCTGGGTTCTCCAAGGTGGAATCATGGGGCTTATAGGTTGTATGTTAAATATTATCATCTGCTTTAAGTGTTTGGTACCGTGTGTCAAGCCGACTCTGGGAAAAACATTAACGTTTGCAACTGGTCAACCAGAGTATGAGTGTTATTAAGATTCCAGCTAGAAAACGTTGTCAGCATTGTGTAGTATGAATAACCCATGGTTTTTGATCTAAATGTCAGAGTGAGTGTGGTGTGAGTGAGACACAGAACAGCTGCAGGGTGAGTGCCGAGTCCCGATCCATGTTTCCTTCCTCCTGTGAGGGAAATGGCCGGACACGGACAAAGTGAAAGACTGTGTTGTCTGTCCACTCATAAGTACTTTCTGCTTGTATGTAAGAAGACAGGAGTTTGTACTCTGTAGATTAATAAGATGGTCCTGAGGAGAGGTGTACATTCCACCACCAATGAGTGTCAACCCATTTATGTAATACTATGTACTGCTTGCGAGGAAGTGTGTGAGGGAGGTGGTTCAGTCAGTGCTGGTTCTGTGGCACAGTGTTTATAACTGAAGAATACAGACTGTATTAAGGGAGTTTATGTGAACTGAAGAACCGTACTGTTTGACAAACTGTTTTGATGGTATAAGAAAGTGTAATTGTTAATGATATATGAAAGTGTACTTGAGGGAATGTGGAAGTGTATCTGAGCATAGAAATAGAGGAAGCATTTACAGAGGAAAAAGGGTTAAAGTGAGTTTACCTGCACTGACATGAGAGCAACGCCCTGCACCGCTGCCCTGTGAGCTCAGCAGAGCAGAGCAGAGACACAGTCCCCATGTATCAGGTAGTGTTATTCTGCTTACCAAATGAATGAGTTCACTACAGAAGAGGCAAATCTTCCCCTCTGCTCCATCTGTGGCATACTCTGGAGTTCAAGGCATTGCAAAGCTATGGCACATCTACTTTCTTTCAATGATGACACCTTAGTATGCTCTGGGCTCTCATTTCAATTGCATCTATAGAAGTCTAGGGTCATACCAGCTGACAGGAAGCTGGCAAATGTTGTCTTGTTGTAAGGAAGAGCAAGAAAGATGACACGGGCAATTATGGACCTGTCAGTCCAGAGCCTGGTAAAATTATGGAGAAAATGATGGTGGGAGTTATGGACAAACAGCTGAAGAACAATTCTGTCATTGGTCGCAGCCAACACAAGTTTGTGAGGCGAAGGTCCTGTTTAATTTAAGCTCATTCTGTGACACAGTTATCCGTTTAGTTGACCAAGGGAAGCCAGTTGATGTAATCCTTGAGGATTTTAGTGGAGATTTTGATACTGTTTCTCACAACAACCTTCTGGACAGAATGTTCTGCATATGGCTAGACAGAAACACAATGTGGTGGGTGAGCAGTTGGCCAGTAGGTCAGTCCCAAAGGATTATAGTCCGTGGGTTCCATCAGGCTGGTGGATGGTCACTGTCGCGGTCCCCAGGGTTCCATTTTGGGGCCACTTTCCTTTCATGTTTATGCAGATGACTTGAATGCAGGACTAGAAGACGTTCTGAGCAAGTTTGCTGATGAGACCAGATGAGGAGGTGCTGTTGCCTCCACTGAGGGTGGAGAGGACTTGCAGAGAGATGTGGACAAGTCAGAGAAGTGGGTACCAGTTGGTACTAAGCACCAAGTGCATAAAATATAACAAGAACAAGTGCCTGATTGTGCACCTGGGTAGGGGCAACGCTGGACATACACACTGACTGGATATGGGACACTGGAGAGGATTCTGACTGGAAAGGATTGGGGTGCTGGTCAGCATCACACTGAATGTGAGTCAGCAGTGTGCCAAGGCAGCCAGGAAAGCCAACGGTCCCCTGGAGTGCATGAAGCAACTTATTGTCAGCTGGGTGAGGGAAAGGATCGTCCCTCTCTGCTCTGCATTGCTACTGCCTCACTAGCAGCACTGGGTGCACTTCTGTGCACCGCAGAACATAAAGGACTTCAAACTCTGGGAGAATGTGCAAAGGAGGGCACTGGAACTGAGAGATGTGAAATTCAGAGTTACACAGGGATTGACTGCTTGTTCACACTGGGCCCTTCTCACATCCCTTCTCACATCCTGCAATGAAACATAGGTCTCATATGGGACATGAACCTTACAGCGTCCTTGCACCACATGTAGAGCCTGGGATCTTCTGTCCCCATGTCTATCATTTAACATCATACAAAATTCCAACCCATTGCCCCAGGAAATGCCCGGAGCCAACATGAGATACAGGACCTCTCTACCACTGGTCTTGCAATCAGGGCTTGACCTGTCTGCTTCGTAAGGCAAAGGAGAGGTTTCTTAGCATGCCAGTGCCTTTGCCTGACTGTAGTCGTGGCTTCCAGTTATCTTCTCTAACAAGTCCCTTGGGAAACTTGCTTGTTAATGTTCCTCAGTGGGCCCATTACTACTCCAAGAAACTTCACTGTTACTTCTGACTTTGTCTTGTTGAGCACTCTGTGCAAACTTCTCTGCACTGGAGATTGATCGACTCAGCATCAAATGAGCCCTGGGACAATTATAACCTAAAGAATCTCCTGTGTTTTATGCCATCTTGTTATCTTCTTCAAGTTATCAGAACTTGTTCAGCAAAAAGGAGGGATATCTGGAGAGAGCTTAAAGAGAAAGAATCCATTATAAATTTATTTTCTATTTATTTATAGTTGGGTTTAAAGAAGACATTAAAGCAGCACTGTGCAACTGATACCAATCCAGGATGTCCCAATGAGTTCTGTACTGTTACTGTGTTGACAAAGGTCCTTCTCAACCTCCCCACCCAATTTCTGCTCACAATGGAACAATGGGACTTGCATCACTTTTCTTCACATCACTCTTCTCCTCTGCATTCATCCGCTCAGTGTTAAAACTGCTTTGCACCAACTCCCACTGGCTTTCCTCAGAGAACCAGCTACACATGGAAAAGGAAAGATTTCTCTTTTTTATCTGGCCAGCAAATGGAAAGAAAGGTGATGCAATTGAATGAACAGTAAAACACAGTAATCAACTGCATGCCATGTTCAAGCTGCATCTATTGAAGTTTGTCTTTCATATGGAATACTTTTAAAAGAAATGATTTATACTGAGGTAGGATAGGATAGATTGAATCACAGTGAAGTAGTTGACAACAGAGGCCATCAGACTCTGGTAGATAGAGCAAATTCCAGTAATCTCCCTGGGATAGATCAGCCAGGTAGTTGAGAGGTATCAACTTAAAACTGATCAGGACTTCTAAGTATTTCACACATTGAGACAGGTTAACACATTCTCACTGATTCTCAGAATTTGGGGAGATGGAACAAATTCCAGTAATCCCCCTAAAAGTCAGAAATCAGACAGATAATTGGGAGGTATCTGACTGAACAAAGAGCAAGGGATGGAGAAATCTGGAGGGCAGTGGGAGTAGTGTGTGCCCAAATGGCCTGCTGAAAACATGCCCTTAACCATGGCCATTTATTTAGGAGAGCTGAAAAAACTTGGAGGATGAGACACATCAAATAGGCAGCAGGGAAGAGTAGTGCTGGGCACCGGGCTATAGTCACAGGGCATTGGCACTGGCACCACTGTCTGTGTCTCTGAATCTGAAGGCATTTGTGTCCAGCGAACACAGTTCTGGAAAACATTGTAGTTTCAGCAAAAGAAAAAAAAGGACATCAAATCACCACCAAGATTCATGTATACAACTTAAAATGGAACAAGACTCATGAGAATTTCTCATGTTGAAAAGTGTTAACACATTTTCATTGATTTCCATCTTTGTTTTCAATTATTTGTTTCAGTTTTATTGACATTTATGATCAACTATTAAGCTTACAGCCTCAAAATAAATAAATAAATTAAAAGAGATACATTTGCATCTTGCACATAGCCTGATACCCTTTGACCTTCACAGTTCCCACAAGTCCTTCCATGACAGAAAGTATGAGATCCAGCAGAGCACCTCTCCTCTTTGGTTCCTCCATGGCTTGGTCAAGAAGCTGCCATCTGTGCTCTCCACGGATCTGCTGGATGGCACATGCCCTGCTGTGCTGTCCCTGCCGCAGATAATGGAGTGGCAAAGGCCACCAAATGGGACAAGGGACAGTCAACATCAGATTCCCATCTGTCTGCAGAGGGCACCTTCCATTGACTCTCCCTGATCAGGAAGACAAGAAAAGACACTGATGGTCTCCTCTGTTGGCCATTTCCATTAGCTCTGACCTGTCTGCTCTTCCATCCCCAGGCAGAGCTCAGTGCACTCTCACAGAGGGCAGTCGCTCTTCCTTGTCTCCTCGCCCATCCATCCTAAAGACTCTGTATCCCCCTTGTGCTACAGTGCAGTTGTGGAAGCCATTCAACTGTGTCCCCATGGTCCAAACAGGAGCTCAGGCCAGCAGCTCTACCAAGATTTCTAGCTTCTTGTGTGTTGGTGTTTGCATTAGTGCAAAACCACATAAGTAAACATCCTAATTGAAAAGCATCACTGGACATAGCCTGACTGGATAGCTCATCTATGGTATCAGTGTGCAGAAGGTGGCACACAAACATTAGACCGATCGTGTGTCTTGGAGGTGACGTAGCAGCACGGACACACCATGGGCATGGCTTTGCTGAAGGCCCTGTGCTGCACTTGTAGCTGTGAGTGAATTCACCAGACAGCCGGTGCTATCCCCTCTCTGGCCCTCGGCTGATGCCCAGGAAGGAGCTGTCTGTCTCAGGGATTTCCCACACAGTTTACAAGCACTGGCACACATCAGGAGCAGCCCAGGCACCTTGGGCATCACCCAGTGTCTGTGTGTGAGCAGCTGCCTCCCCGCTGAAGGACCAAGGACTCAGAGCAGGAGCTCACATGCAGGCAACTCCTTGTGCACTTCTGAACTGAACCAGAGGAATCCCAGCTCCTGTGGGTGTGTAGGGAGCTGAATCCCATTTCAGCTCCAGGATTTCTGTCAACGGATGAGACTCTTGCACTGCCTCAGCTGGATCACTGCCCTGCACAGGGAAAGTCCAAACCTCGCCTTCCTTGTCTGGGTGCCCTTATTGTTTCATCAAACGAACTCTGGGAGCACTCCCCATATGTCTCCAATCAGTCACTGACCACTGGACATTTGGTGGTTAATTGAGCGAATTTCAAAGCACAGTCATGATGCTGTTGTCTTTCAGGAGCTGTTGGCCATGAGGACCCAGGGACATGTCAGGGGAGACAATTGGGAAAGATAAAAATGACATCATCTGCTGCTTGCTTGTCCAGGCTCCTGGGACACAGGGAGCTCATAAAAGTGGGCAGAGCTGCAGAGAGACAGCTGTGCCCAGGAGCAGCTCTTGTGCACAGCACAGCCTGCAGGTGACAGAAGGAGAGGAGAGAAATTGAAGAGAACTTACAGGAAGTGTGAAGTGTGAGTGGGCTGTGAGCTCACTGCAGGAGCATTGCTCACAGACCATGACAAGGTAAGTCTCACAGCTGACCATGAGCTGCTTTTAATTAAGGGATAACTATAACTGGGACATCCCATAGGAGATCTGACTGCAGGCACTGCATGTTTCTTTACTGTGGAAAAAGCTTTCTGCTCCAGCTGAGACGGGTGCCCAGGGCTGTCCTGCAGAGCAGGGTCCCTGCTGTGCCCCAGGGGCTGTGTGCCAGGTATGGGACTCTGCCGCCTGCCAGGCTCAGCACTCAGCCTGCCCGGGGAGCTGCCAAGGGTTCTGCAGGGAGACGTGTGGGGGGAAGGAGCCCCCCGGCAGGGCTTGTGCTGCCACAGCTGCTGCCTGGGGCAGGGGATCACAGCTCCACTGCACAACTGAATGTTTGTGAGGGCACTTCACAAGAGGAGAGCCAAGGCAGGGGGTTTCCGTTTCCTGTTCTGAGGCAAACAGAATTGGAGTCAGAAATCTAAAAGGGACAGTAAGAGTTATGAGAATTTTTCGTCAATCAATTGCTTGTTTTGTGAACGGTCTCACATGATGTGCTTTCAGTCTCCCCTTTCTCGAAGGACGGAATTATCATCATTTTCTGTAGGCATGAATAATTCCCTTATCCTACAAACAGGCAGCATTTTCTAACTGAAACTGAATGCTACAGAAGCTTGGGTAGGGGGCTTTAAGAGCAGTTGGGGTAAACATATGAGACATGAAACAGATGAAAATATCCAGGGAGACAGGATAAGGTAAGAAAGTAAGAGGAATGGTTAGAGCTCCAAATGCTGCTTCTGCCTAAGGAATGCTGAACAAAATGAAATTAAATGCAAGTAATGGTGCTAAATGTACACTGTTGTAGGAGAATAAAAACATTTTATATTATTGCAGGAGGAGTGTGTCTGAGAATGGTCTGGACTTGTCATTATCTTCTGCACTCTGAACAGGAATCCAAGCCCAACAACAGCAGATGCCCAACAGCAGCTCCATCAGCGAGTTCCTCCTGCTGCCGTTGGCAGACACACGGCAGCTGCAGCTCCTGCACTTCTGGCTCTTCCTGGGCATCTACCTGGCTGCCCTCCTGGGCAACGGCCTCATCAGCACAGCCGTAGCCTGCGACCGCCGCCTGCACACCCCCATGTACTTCTTCCTCCTCAACCTGGCCCTCCTCGACCTGGGCTGCATCTCCACCACAATCCCCAAAGCCATGGCCAACGCCCTCTGGGACACCAGGGCCATCTCCTACACAGGATGTGCTGTACAGCTCTTTTTCTTTGTCTTCTTCCTCTCAGCAGAGTATTCCCTTCTCACCATCATGTCCTATGACCGCTACGTTGCCATCTGCAAGCCCCTGCACTACGGGACCTTGATGGACAGCAGAGCTTGTGCCACCATGGCAGCAGCTGCCTCGGGCACTGGGGTTCTCTATTCCCTGCTGCACACTGCCAGTACGTTTTCACTGCCTCTCTGCCAAGGCAATGTTGTCAACCAGATTTTCTGTGAAATCCCACAGATCCTCAAGCTCTCCTGCTCAGAATCAAATCTCAGGGAAATTGTGTTTATAATTTTTAGTGCAAGTTTATTCTTTGGTTGCTTTGTTTTCATAGTGGTGTCCTATGTGCAGATCTTCCTTGCTGTGCTGAGGATGCCCTCTGAGCAGGGACGGCACAAAGCCTTCTCCATGTGCCTCCCTCACCTGGCCGTGGTCTCCCTGTTTCTCAGCACTGGTGCTTTTGCCTACCTGAAGCCCCCGTCCATTTCCTCCCCACTCCTGGATCTGACAGTGGCACTTCTGTATGCAGTGGTTCCTCCAACACTGAACCCTATTATCTACAGCATGAGGAACAGGGAGATCAAGCACGCTTTCAGGAAGGTGTTGCAATACGCACTATTCCAGCTAAAATAAAATGCACAACTTCCTCAATAGGATTCCCAGTGATGGTTCTTTATGTTTTATGCATCTTTGTCTGTTTGATTATGTGAGATATAGGAATGTGCAAAAAAAAAAGTTATTGAACTTATAAATAAAAATGTATTTAAATTCTTTCCTACCTAATTTCCATTTTCTCACTCCAAGAACTCATGTAAACATGGAACCAGATTCCCTGAATATGTTATAAGATACCTAAATGCTTTCAAAATAGACTTACTTAGCTTTTCTTTCTTCCTACTTTGCCTGGATCTGGGGAGGTACAGCCACAGACAGCAGCACAAAGTGCTCTTTTCATTAAGTGCTCTTACCAGTGCTGCAGTGCTCTTGAGTCCTCTCATTTGTGCAGTCCTGAAGGTCTTCTGTGTCTCACGACAGTCCTATTGCCTCTACAGCAGCAATCCAGGGCTGCAGTCAGTAGCCGGCAATATGAACAGGTCTGTCAGAGCTGGTCTCCTTGCTGGCACTGCCATAACAAGAGGGCCCCTTTAGAGCAGGACCAGAGAACTGGAGGGAGGCCTCTTCCAAAGCTGGTGTAAGGAATATACCTCAGGAGC
The DNA here is from genome assembly GCF_054131305.1 of Coturnix japonica. Classification (NCBI taxonomy): domain Eukaryota; kingdom Metazoa; phylum Chordata; class Aves; order Galliformes; family Phasianidae; genus Coturnix; species Coturnix japonica. Next base: position 7,692,681 of record NC_140691.1, on the reverse strand, counting down.
TGCTCCCTGAGAAAACCTTGAGATCTTCAGGTGCTCTTCACTGTGTGACCAGATCAGATTGAATAGTCCCAAGGAAATCCGTAAGCGTCTCGGGGCAGTGCTGTGGTTTAAGGTTTATGGGTTGAGACAAAGAGAAAAAGAAAAGGATAATAATTATGACAAATGTATTTATACATATATAATATATTTAGTGTATTTTCACACATATACAACATACGCAGTTGCAAACATATATGAACTAATCCCTATGTGCATCTGTTTGCAAGTCCAGGACTAGTTTCAGGGGTTTTAACAGCCACAAAGTTCACTGTAGGAGCTGAAGTGGCTGTCGGGCTGTTGCAGGAGTTGAAGTGACCTCAGAGTTCATTGCCAGAGCTGGAACCACCACAGGACCTGTGACTATGTTGGAGCAGCCACTGGGCTCATTGGAGGGGTTGGAGCCACCGCAGGGCTGTACTTCCTCCCTTGGGAGGAATTTGTTGCATTTTCTTATTACCATACTTGGAACAGCTACAGGACCCGTAGCACGAGTAACTGCAGAGCTCATTATGAGGGATGGAGTGACAGCGGAATCTGTCCCAGAGCTTGGAGAAACTGCAGGACATGTAGCAAAACCTTGGAGCTGCTGCAGGGTCTGTGCCAGGAGTTGCAGAGGTTGCAGCACTGTCAGCAGATCCAGCTCTCTGGATCTGGCACACTGCAGTCATTTGTGCATCTTGGGGGTTACCAGTGCCACAGCAGACCTGCCCCCAGTATTCTACCAGTTTCTCAGGATCCTGCAGTTGCTCGGAGATGAAGTTCCAAAGCCCTGGGGGTGCCCACTGCTCCAGGCAGCTGCCCAGACTGTCCCACACCCTCTGCCATGCAGAGCCTTCTCACCTTGGGGCAGATCTCTCAGTGATATTCCTGAATAATTGTTTAACCTCAATCCTAGAATCATAGAATCTCCAAGGCTGGAAAAGGCCTGAAAGATCATCCAGTCCAACCGTTCACCTATTACCTATAGCTCCCACTAAACCATGTCCCTCAACACAATATCCAGTACACCCCCGGACTCACAGAGGCGACAATGTAAATTGTGTAATTCCTAATCATATGGACAATGTTACTTCCAAAACCCAAAGATGACCGCAGAGCTGAATGTGCACAAAACTTCACTTTGTCAGCTGCCAATTTTATCGTGGTACAAACTGAGGTCAAACAGCATAGCAAAATAAATACCCTAATCCAGCATCCAAGCACCAAGTAAGGAGCTGTGCAGTGAAGCTTCATGAGAAGACTCAACAAGCTCCACACATAGGGAGCACATCCACACATATCAGCACCATGGCCTGCACTTCTCCAGCTCCCACAAAGCCCTGAGTTATCTCGCTCTGGACAGATGTGCTGCTATCTCAACCCTTGGAGCCTCACATCAGGCACCAAAATGATGGTGGTTGTTGAACCCAACATGTGGCTCAGCAGCACACAGTGCTTTGTGCACTGCCCCATTCCCAGTGGGATGGGGATGAGAACTGGGAAAAAAAGTACAACTTCTGGGTTGTAACAAAGCAATTTACTAAGAGAGATAAAAGGAGAGGAGTAATAGTTATCACTATATATCCGTTGATATGGAATTGTATGTAACAACTGATGCACAAGCACTTGCTCAGCACCACCAGACTGATGCTCAGCTGGACCCTGGGCAGTCAAGAGACTGAGATGAACTCCCACCCCTTTCAGTACAATTTCTGCTTGCTGTCAGCTGATAGAGAACGTCCCTTTGGCCACTATCAGTCAGCTGTCCTCACTCTGTTCCCTCCCAGCTCCATGTGCCCTCCACTGACCATGGCCTTGGCTCTGTACAACACTGCTTAGCAGCAGCTGTAAACATCAGAGTGTTATCAGTGGTTTTCTCCTAGAACCAAAACGCTGCACCACAGCGGACAGTCTGAAGAAAACTATTCCATCCCAGCTGTAACTCAGATTCCTGCCTGTCCCCTCTTCTTGTTCTTCCTGATCAGGAAGCAAACAGAATCTGCTGCTCTCCTTTCTGAGCCCTTTCCATCAGTTCTCAGCTGGCTCCTCTGCCATCCCCAGGCAGAGCTCAGTGCCCTCTCATGGATGGCAGCAGCCTTTCTTCTTCTTCCTTGCCCATCCGTCATGCAGAATCTGTACCCCATTTGCTACAGTACAGAGCTGAGAATCTACCCACCATGTCTCTGTGAACCAAACAAGACCCTAGGCCTGCAAAGGCACAGAGATTTGGAGTTAGCTGAGTGAATGTTTGTCGTCCTCTCATTAGTGTAAAGACTCTTCAGAAAGCATCCCCTTCCAGAAGCATGTTTTGATTTTGCCTGGCTGGGCCTTGCATCTACACTGTGGTACTGGTGTTCAGAAGATGGCACAAGGTACCAGACCCATTGTGGGGCTCACAGTTGTCCAGTGAACATTGTCACTACCCAGGGCATTTCTTTCCTGAAGGTCCTCAGCGGCATTTGCCAGCTGGCTGGAGGTGTGTTGGAGACCCCAGGGAACTGCCATTCTGTTGTAATACAAGAAGAATTTTACAGAGCAGCAGCCATGGATCAAGATAAGCACTTTTCAGAGCAGCAGCTGCGGAGCAGGATAAACAGCATGAGAACCAAGGACACCTCTAGCAAAAGAGTGAAAGGCTCGTGGCTTTGAAGCGGGGTTTTAGGGTTCTTATTGCAGAAGCTTTCTTCCAATTAGTACGTGTGATTTTTGAACACCCTTGTTTGTTTGCTATAAAAGTACGGCTTTTCAGGCAATAGATGGACACAGCTATATTTAACTATATTGGTGTGTGATTGTTTGTCCTAGAACACTGACTTTTGCCTTCAGGTTCGCCAACACATGGGGGCCCGCAATGTCATGGGATTTAACTCTTGAACACCTATGGGATCCCGAGAAACTAAGCCAGTATTTGAGTCAGGGATGGTGCAGCCTAGATAGATCTAAGGGGGTACGACTTATTTGGGGCTTGGCTTGTGCTTACCGTGCTCTATAGAACACTGTTCTGAAAAGAGAGATTTTCCGAGCTGAGGTTCAAGCCAAAAAGGGAAATCCCCAAGTCAATTTTGATCAGTCACAGGAGGCACCAGTAACAATATCAGTTGCCCTTGTGGAAGGCAAGAAATGGAAATGGATGTCCTCACATCTAGAACGGAAAAAAGAAGTGGAGGAGGAGGCAACAGAAGATCCAGGTGACAGGTCTGGATCAGTACCGAGAAAGGCAAAAGGAAAAGTGTCATGAAGAAGAGAGTGATGAGGAGGAAATCTCTATTACTGTTTGTCGACCCCTGAAGATGACTGAAATCGAAGGCGTAAGAAAGGAGTTCACACGGCACCAGAATGAATCTCTTGTTACCTGGTTTCTTCGCTGTTGGGACAGCTGGGACGGTAGCTTGTTGTGATGTGACAGGCCCTTCCCCATATTCTGGAAGAATCTTAGTGTAATACAGTGGGTGTAGACGAAAAGGTGTAGGTTATATAAGGATGTGTCTGTTTCAATAAATCGCCATTTTGCCTCTTCATCTCCTTGGTGTCACTTGGTAATTGGCCTAGCTGCTGCTTCAGTTGAAGGCGAGAGATCGTAAAGAAATTAACGACCATAAAGCCTTCATATGTATCATTAAAATTCTCAGCTATTAGACACAAGTGCTTTCCAGATCGAGCAAGGAACAACAGTAAATTGCACTGCGTGTTTCCTTGTGGCGTTACCTATGTGACCACAGAGAAGACATGAGGAAGTGGCATGATTAGCCTACTCCTGTACTATGAGCACGGGTGAGGGAACTACAAAACAGTCCAACCACCAGTACGGCTGCTCCAGTTATCACAGGTAACCAATAGAGGGGCCCTGCCCTCAGTCAAGGGAGTGGAAGGGATAATAGAGTTTATTGAACTGTGTGGATTCGATGGCCTGGCACATTAGAACCACAGAAATATAAGGCACTGGTGGATACCGGTGCACAGTGCACCCTAATGCCCTCCAGTCATGAAGGGACAGAATCAATCCATATTTCTGGATATCTCTCAAGAATTGACTGTGCTGGAGGCTGAAATAAGCCTCACTGGTAAAGACTGGAAAAAACATCCTATGTGAGTGGCCCAGGGTTTCCGTTCATACTTGGTATTGATTACCTCAGAAGAGGGCATTTCAAGGATACTAAGGGGTATCACTGGGCCTTTGGAATCGCTGCTGTAGATATGGACAACATTAAGCAGCTGTCAGTTTTACCTGGCCTGTCAGAGGACCCGTCTGTTGTGAGGCTGCTACGAGTAAAAATAAAAGAGCAGCAGGTACCGATTGCTACAAAGACAGTGCACAGACGGCAGTATCGCACCAACAGGGATTCCTTGCTCCCCATTCATGATTTGATTCACCAGTTGGAGAATCAGGGAGTGATCAGTAAAACTCACTCACCTTTTAACAGCTCCATATGGCCAGTGTGTAAAGCCAGTGGAGAATGGAGGCTGACAGTAGACTACCGTGGCCTGAATGAGGTCACACCCCCACTGAGTGCTGCTGTGCTGGAGAGCAAATAATTCAAATTCTTCTATGAGCCAGTTTTGCTATTAAGTGAAGCAAAGTAAAAGGACCTGCCCAGGAAATTCAGTTCTTAGGTATAAAGTGGCAGGATGGATGTCATCACATCCCAACAGTGATTGACAAAATCACTGCCATGTCTCCACCAACTAGCAAGACAGAGACATAATCTTTCCTGGGTGCAGTGGGCTTTTGGAGGATGCACATTCACAACTACAGCCTCATTGTAAGCCCCCTTTATCAGGTGATGCAGAAGAAGAATGTTTTTGCATAGGGCCCAGAGCAGCAGCAGTCTTTTGAACAGATTAAACAGGAGATAGCCTGTGCCGTGGACCTCGGGCCAGTACGGACTGGACAGGATGTAAAGAACATCCTCTACACTGCTGCTGGAGAGAAAGGTCCCACTTGGAGTCCCACAAAGAGCCTCAGGAGGGACCCAAGGCTGACCCCTGGGATTTTGGAGCTGAGCGTACAAGGGGTCTGAAGAGTGCTACACTCCAACTGAGAAGGAGATCTTAGCCACGTATAAGGGGGCTCGGGCTGCTTCCGAAGTAGCTGGTACTGAAATGCAGCTCTTTCTGGCACCTCGACTGTCAATGATGAACCGGATGTTGAAAGGGGAGGTTCCCTCCACCCATCATGCTACCGATGTCACCTGGAGCAAGTGGATTGCACTGATTAGACAACAAGCGCGGATGGGGAACCTCAATCGTCCAGGAATTTTAGAAGTGATCATGAACTGGCCTGAAGATAAAAAGTTTGGAACATCACCAGGAGAAGAGGTGTCATGTGCTAAAGCGGCCCCACCATACATCGAACTACCAGAAAATGAAAAGAAATATGCTCTTTTCACTGATGGATCATTTCATATTGTAGGGAAGCATCGGAGATGGAAAGCTGCTGTTTGGAGCCCCACACGACAGGTCGCAGAGGCCACTGAAGGTAAAGGAGAATCAAGTCAGTTTGCAGAGGTAAAAGCTGTCCAGCTGACCTTAGATGTGGCTGAACGGGAGAGGTGGCCAATGCTGTATCTTTATACTGACTCATGGATGGTGGCAAATGCCTTATGGGGGTTGTTACAGCAGTGGGAACAAAATAACTGGCAACGGAGGTGTAAACCTATTTGGGCTGCTGAACTGTAGAAAAACATAACTGCTCAAAAAAAAGATATGATTGTAAAGGTGTGTCACGTGGATGCACACTTGCCCAAGAGTCAGGCTATTGCAGAACAACAAAACAACCATCAGGTAGGTCGAGCTGCCAGAATTGAGGTGGCTCAAATAGACTTGGACTGGCAGAACAAGAGTGAATTATTTCAAGCTTGATGGTTCCATGAGACCTCAGGCCATCAAGGAATGGACATAACATATAATTGGGCTAGAGACTGAGGGGTGGACTTAACTATGGATGCTATTGCACTGGTTATTCATGACTGTGAATCATGTGCCATAATTAAACAAGCAAAGAATATGAAGCCTCTCTGGGGGGAAGGCCAAGGCAAAAGTATAAATATGGGGAGGAGTGACAGGTGAATGATGTCACCTTGCCAGGATCTCATAATGATAAGCGTTTTGTGCTTACCATGGTGGAAGCAACCACTGGGTGGCTTGAAACATACGCAGTACCCCATGCTACTGCCAGAAACACAATATTGGGTTGTTAGAAACAAGTCCTATAGAGACATGACACCTCAGAAAGAACTGAGTCTCATAATGGGACACATTTCAAAAATTCCCTTAATAAATACTTGGGCCAAAGTTCACAGCATTGAGTGGATTTATCATATCCCCTACCATGCACCAGCTTCTGGTAAAATTAAAAGATACAATGGGGTGTTGAAAACTATGTTGAAAGCAATGGGTGGTGGAACACTGAAGCACTGGGAAAAGCATTTGCATGTGGTGCAAGGATGCTGTTAAAGTTCATATCCCACATGTGCCCTGTGTCTCATCACAGGATGTGGGGTGTGAGAAGGGCCCCGTCTGAACAAGCAGTCAATCCCAGTGAAACTCTGAACTTCAGATCTCTCAGTTCCAGTGTCCTCCTGTGCACACTCTACCATCGTTTGATGTCTGTTATGTTCTGCATTGCCCAGAAGTGCACCCAGTGCTCCTGGTGAGGGTATAGCAATGCAGAGCAAAGAGGGACAACCCTTTCTCCCACACAGCTGGCAATAAATTGCTTTATGCACTTTAGGGGACTGTTGGCCTTCTTGGCTGGCTGGGCACACTGCTGACTCACTTAAAATTTTATGTTGAGCAGGACCCCCAATCCTTTTCAGTCAGACGTCTCTCATGTGTCCAATATACAGACAGTGTTTATGTCCAGGGTTGCCCATACCCAGGTGCACAATCAGGCACTTGTTCTTGTTATGCGTTATGCACTTGGTGCTTAGTACCAACTGGTACCCAGTTCTCTGACTTGTCCACATCTCTCTGCAAGTCCTCTCCACCCTCAGTGGAGGCAACAGCACCTCCTCATCTGGTCTCATCAGCAAACTTGCTCAGAACATCTTCTAGTCCTGCATGCAAGTCATCTGCATAAACATTAAAGGAAAGTGGCCCTAAAATGGAACCCTGGGGAACTCTGGAAGTGACCATCTACCAGCCCGATGGAACCCACTGACTATAATCCTTTGGGACAGAACTACTGGCCAACTGCTCACCCACCACTGCTGGTGAACCTGAAAGGCAAAATGTCAGCGTGCTGGGACAAACAGACAAACACCAATATAGTTACATATAGCTGCGTCAATTTATTGCCCGAAAAGCCATGATTTTAAAGGAGACAGACAAGGGTGTCCAAAAATCACACACGCTAATTGGAGGAAAGCTACTGCAATAACAACCATATAACCCCCCTTCAAAGCCACGAGCCATTCATTCTTTTCCTAGAGATGTCCTTTGTTCTCATGCTGTTTATCCTGCTCCGTAGCTGCTGCTCTGTGAACTCCTTATCTCAATCCATGGCTGCTGCTCTGTAAAATTCTTCTTGTATTACAACACACCACGTTCTGTTTCTGTCTAGCTGTATGCAGGAATTTCTGTCCAGAAGGGTGCTGGAGAAATAGTATCAAAAGCTCTACTGAAATCCTCAAGGATTACATCAACTGCCTTCCCTTGTTCAGCTCAATGGATAAAGGTGTCATAAAAAGACCTGAAATTAAATAGTAATTCCTCTCAGGATCTTGTGTTGTCTGTGACCAATGACAGAATTGTCCTTCAGCTGTTTTTCCATAACTCCCACCATCATTTTCTCCATAATTTTACCAAGCACTGTAGTGAGACTGACAGGTCCATAATTGCCCATGTCATCTTTCTTGTTCTTCCTTACAATGTGACAACATTTGCCAGCTTCCTGTCGACAGGTATGACCCTTGATTTATTAGATGCCATTGAAATGCGAGCCCAGAGCATGCTAAAGTGTCATCAGTGCAAGAACGTAGATGTGCCATAGCTTTGCAATGCCTTGAAATCCAGACTATGCCACAGATGGAGCAGAGAGGAAGATCTGCCTCTTCTGTTGTGAGCTCATCCTTTCAGTAAGCTGAATATCACTACGTACTCCATGGGGTCAGGTGCAAAAGACACACTGGGTGACCTAAGCACGGGGCTGAGGTGGTATTTAGGATGGCCAAGAATACCTCCATTCTGTCCCTCAGCTGATGCTCCAGAAGGAGGTGTCTATCTCATAGATTTTCCGTCACAGTTTACAAGCACTAGCACAAAACTAGGATCACCCAAGGCACCTTGGGCATCACCAAGAGTCTGTGTATAAGCAGTGCAGTCACTGTGGAATAAAAACCAAGGATTCAGATGAGGGACTCACACACAGACACCTCACTGTGCACATCTGAACTCAGCTAGGTGAACTTGCAGCCCCTGTGGTTCTTTGAAAAACTGATCCCAATTCAGCCCCAGGGTTTCCATCTGAGGATGAGATGCCTAACGCTAGAATAAGGATGGGATGGTCTGATGATAACAGGACAAATGGAAATGGATTTAAATTAAAAAGGGGAGACATAGGTTAGATGTGAGGAACCTATTTTTTTACACAGCAACACTGGAAAAAGTTGCCCTCAGAGGCTGTGCATGCCTGATGGATGGGATCCTGGGTTTACTCTGGGTTTACCCTCACGTCAATCCAGGTTTCTACTCATACTTTTCTCTAGGTGAACTCTCACTTTACTCAAGGTTTTACTCACAATTTACCATCAGGGTGTGTGATCGGGAGATGGGCTGGTGGAGTGACTTGCTGGCATCCCCGAGGGAAGGCTGCCAGGCAGATACCCCCAGAAAAGTGGTTGACTCCCTGCCCTGTCACAGTCGGACAGACCTGACTGATGAGGAGGGTTGGAAGAGAGTCCCAACTCAACGTCACAGGAGCCCCCCCATGCCTGCCTAGCCCTCAACACCTGCTCCCTCTAAGCAACAGGTTTGACACTGAAATCTGAAGGAGATAAGAATGGGGAGGCAATGGAGGATCTGCCTAGGAGGGAGCCTAATGCAAGGCGGTAACTACCAAGCCTTGTGACTTCCTCTGCCATGAAAGAAAGAAGGGTGGCCGTGGTGGGTGACTCCCTTCTCAGAGGAATAGAGGGCCCCATTTGCAGACTGGACCCGAGTTGTCAGGAAGTCTGCTGCCTTCTTGGCTTCAGGTCAGGGACATAATGAGGAAACTCCCAATGCTGGTTAGGTCCACTGATTATTTTCCACTACTCATAGTTTAGGTGGGCAGTGATGAAATTTCTTAGAGAAGCCTACAAACTATGAAAAGAGATTTCAGGAATTTAGGCCATTTAGTTCACAGAGTGTGAGATCAAGTGATATTTTGTTCTGTACCTTCAGGGGCAGTGAGGGACACGGAGCAGGCTTGGAAAGCAAAGCAATGAACAATTGTCTCAGAGGTTGGTACTGCGCCAGAAACTTTGGGTTCTTTGATCACAGGGCAGTTTACTTGGCCCATGGCCTGTTATCCATGAATGGAACCCAACTGTCTCAAAGGGGGAAACAAATCCTAGCACAGAAGGTAGTGGGGCTTATCGAAAGAGCTTTAAACTAGCTACGATGGGGGAGGGGACAAAACAGAGCTCACCAGAGATGACCCTAGGGGAACGCTGCTTGTGTTGGGAGAGAGGCAGATGCCTCAGCTGAAGTGTCTACACCAACACAAGGAGCTTGGTCAACAAGCAGGAGGAGCTGGAAGCAACTGTGCATCTGACAAACCATAACCTAGTTGCTATTACCGACCCATGGTGGGACCACTGCCATGACTGGAGTCCTGTGATGGATGGTTACAAGCTCTTCAGAAGGGATAGATGAGGAAGGAAGGGTGGTGGTGTGTCCCTTTATATTAAAGAGAGTTTTGATGTTGAAGAGCTTGGGCTTCAGAACCATCAAGATGCGTGCATGTTTGTAAGGATCAGGGGAAAGACCTGTAGGTGTGACATCTTGCTAAAAGTCTCCTATAGACCACCTAATCAAGATGAATTGATGGGTGAGGCATTCTATGAGCAGCTTACTGAAGTCGCACGATCGCCAGCACGCATTCTCTTGGGAGACTTCAACTTCCCTGATATATGCTGGGAATATAATAAAGAGCAGAGGAATCAGTCCAAGAGGTTTATAGATTGCATGCAAGACAGCTTCCTTACTCAGTTGGTATGAAGGCCTACCAGGGGTGGTTCCTTACTTGACCTGCTCTTCACTAACAATGAACGACTGGTAGGAGTTGAGAAGGTTGGGGACTGTCTTGGGCAGAGCAACCATGAAATGGTAGAATTCTCTATTCTTGGAGATGTCAGAAGGGTGACTAGCAAAACTACTATCCTGAACTTCTAGAGGGCGGACTTTGACCTGTTCAGGACACTTGTAGCACAGGTGCCTTGGGAGTCGCTTCTTATGGGTAAAGGGGTCCAGGAAGCCTGGACACGCCTCAAGATGGAAATCTTAAAGGCACGAGATCAGGCTGTCCCTGAATGCCATAAGGTGAGCCATAGGGGAAGAACACCAGTGCAGATGAACTGGGAACAATTGTTGAGACTCAGGAAGAAAAAGAGAATCTACGCCCTCTGGAAGAAAGGACAGGATACTTGGGGAGATTACAAAGAAGTTGCTAAGGCATGCAGGGAGGAAGTTAGGAAGGCACATTACTTCCCTGTCCCTTAATCCATGCCCAGAGCTTCTCAGCCATGTCACTGCCAACTGTAAGCTCCATGCAGAGTTCAAGTGGGACACAGAGGGCACAGCCTTCTGCTGGGTGGATACAAGTGTTGGTGGAACCAGATGGGACAAAGCCCTCCCACCATGCCCTCCTGGGAAAATGGCCACCCCAAGAATGGCAGTCTGCCTCCTCCATGACCCCATCTGAAATGCTCCTGCACTGATTGATTAAAGGGCTTTAAACCAGGTCCAAAGGGGGAAGGGTGGGGAATTGGATGTGACAGAGAAGGGCTGAGGGATGTTTTTGCTGTTGGAGATTGAATGGAAAGCTTCTGAGTTGTTCTATAGGATTGTGTGAGGATTCCTCAGAGAAAGTCTTGTTGCCAATACCCCGTCCTAAATCTTACTGTGTACCCTCTGGGGGTAACCCCAACCTGCTGCTGCCCTAAAGTGCCTGTAGACCAGTGCAGGTAGCATGGGAAATAAACGGGACAAATCAAGAGAAAACCACAGAGCTTTTCCTTTCATGCAGGCTGCTGCTTCTGAGCAAGGCCCTGAACATCAGTACCACAGTGTAGATGCAAGACCCAGTCAGGCTAAATCAAAGCATGCTTCTGGAAGGGGATGCTTTCTGAAGAATCCTTACACTAATGAGAGGACCACAAACATTCACTCAGCGAACTCCAAATCTCTGTGCCTTTGCGGGCCTAGGGTCTTGTTTGTCTCACAGAGACATGGTGGGATGGTTCCCACCTCTGAACTGTAGCAAAGTAGGTACAGGCTCTTCATTACGATTAGGCAATGAAGATGAAGAAAGGCTGCTGCCATCTGTGAGAGTGCACTGAGCTCTGCCTGGGGATGGCAGAGGAGCCACCTGAATACTGGTGGAAAGGTTTCAAAAAGAGCAGCAGATTCTGTTCCTTGCTTCCTGATCAGGAAGAACAAGAGGAGGGGGACAAGCAGGAATCTGAGTTACAGCTCAGATGAATTTTTTTTCTTCAGACTGCCTGCTATGGTGCAGTGTTTTGGTTCTAGGAGAAAATCATTGATAACACTCTGATGTTTACTGCTGCTGCTAAGCAGTGTTGTACAGAGCCAAGGCCATGGTCAGTGGAGGGCACATGGAGCTGGGAGGGAACAGAGTGAGGACAGCTGACTGATAGTGGCCAAAGGGACGTTCTCTATCAGCTGACAGCAAGCAGAAATTGTATTGAAAGGGGTGGGAGTTCATCTCAGTCTCTTCACTGCCCAGGGTCCAGCTGAGCATCAGTCTGGTGGTGCTGAGCAAGTGCTTGTGCATCAGTTGTTACATACAACCCAGAAGTTGTACTTTTTTTCCCAGTTCTCATCCCCATCCCACTGGGAATGGGGCAGTGCACCAAGCACTGTGTGCTGCTGAGCCACATGTTGGGTTCAACAACCACCATCATTTTGGTGCCTGATGTGAGGCTCCAAGGGTTGTGGTAACAGCACATCTGTCCAGAGTGGACAGGGCTTTGTGGGAGTTGGAGATGTGCAGGCCATGGTGCTGATAGTTTCCCTATTTGTGAAGCTTGCTGAGTCTTCTCATGAAGCTGCATTGCACAGCTCCTTGCTTGCTGCTTGTTTTCCCTGCTGCATTATTTGTCAACTCTGGATGCTGGATTAGGGTATTTATTTTGCTATGCTGTTTGACCTCAGTTTGTACCACGATAAAATTGGCAAAGTGACGTTTTGTGCACATTCAGCTCTTTGGACATCTTTGGGTTTTGGAAGTAATATTGCTGGTATGATTAGGAATTACACATTTTACACTGTCGTCTCTGGGAGCCCAGGGGTATTCAAGGACAGACTGGATATTGTGTTGAGGGACATGGTTTAGTGGGAGCTATAGGTAATAGGTGAACGGTTGGAATGGATGATCTTTTAGGCCTTTTCCAACATTGGTGATTCTATGATTCTAGGACTGAGGTTAAACAATTATTCAGGAATATCACTGAGAGATCTGCTCCAAGGTGAGAAGGCTCTGCATGGCAGAGGGTTTGGGACAGTCTGGGCAGCTGCCTGGAGCGGTGGGCACCCCCAGGGCTTTGGAACTTCATCTCCGAGCAACTGCAGGATCCTGAGAAACTGGTAGAATAGTGGGGGCAGGTCTGCTGTGGCTCTGGTAATCCCCAAGATACACACATGACTGCAGTGTGCCAGATCCAGAGAGCTGGATCTGCTGACAGTGCTGCAGCCTCTGCAACTCCTGGCACAGACCCTGCAGCAGCTCCAAGGTTTTGCTACACGTCCTGCAGTTGCTCCAAGCTCTGGGACAGATCCCGCTGTCACTCCACCCCTCATAATGAGCTCTGCAGTCAATCCTGCTACAGGTCCTGTAGCTGTTCCAAGTATGGTAATAAGAAAATGCAACAAATGTCACCCAAGGGAGGTGCACTGTGCCAGGAGGTTCAGCCCTGTGGTCACTCCAACCCCTCCAATGAGCCCAGTGGCTGCTCCAACATAGTCACAGGTCCTGTGGTGGTTCCAGCTCTGGCAATGAACTCTGAGGTCACTTCAACTCCTGCAACAGCCCGACAGCCACTTCAGCTCCTACAGTGAACCTTGTGGCTGTTAAAACCCCTGCAACTTGTCCTGGACTTGTAAACAGATGCGCATAGGGATTAGTTCATATATATTTGCAACTGCATATGTTGTATATGTGTGAAAATACACTAAATATATTATACATGTACAAATACATTTGTCATAATTATTATCCTTTTCTTTTTCTCTTTGTCTCAACCCATAAACCTTAAACCACAGCACTGCCCTGAGACGCTTACGGATCTCCTTGGGACAATTCAATCTGATCTGGTCACACAGTGAAGAGCACCAGAAGATCTCGAGGTTTTCTCAGGGAGCAGCTCCTGAGGTATATTCCTTACACCAGCTTTGGAAGAGGCCTCCCTCCAGTTCTCTGGTCCTGCTCTAAAGGGGCCCTCTTGTTATGGCAGTGCCAGCAAGGAGACCAGCTCTGACACAGCCGTTCGTATTGCTGGCTACTGACTGCAGCCCTGGATTGCTGCTGTAGAGGCAACAGGACTGTCATGAGACACACAAGATCATCAGGACTGCACAAATGAGAGGGCTTGAGAGCACTGTGGTGGTGTAAAGAGATCAGAAATGAAAAGAGCACGTTGAGCTGCTGTCTGTGGCTGTACCTCCCCAAATGCAGACAAAGTAGGAAGGAAGAAAAGCTAAGTAAAATCTATTTTGAAACATTTTTAGGTATATTTTAACGTATTTGGGGAATCTGGATACATGTTTACATGAGCTCCTAAAGTGACAAAATGGAAATTAGGTAGGAAAGAAGTGAAATAAATTTTTATTTATAAGTCCAATAACAGTTTTTTTGCACGTTGCTATATCTCACATAATCAAACAATCAAAGATGCATAAAACATGAAGAACCACCACTGGGAATCCTATGAGGAAGTTGTGCATTTTATGGAAGTTAGAATAGTGCTTATTGCAACACCTTCCTGAGAGCGTGCTTGATCTCCCTGTTCCTCATGCTGTAGATAATAGGGTTCAGTGTTGGAGGAACCACTGAGTACAGAAGTGCCACTGTCAGATCCAGGAGTGGGGAGGAAATGGAGGGGGGCTTCAGGTAGGCAAAAAAGGCAGTGCTGAGAAACATGGAGACCACGGCCAGGTGAGGGAGGCACGTGGAGAAGGCTTTGTGCCGTCCCTGCTCAGAGGGCATCCTCAGCACAGCAGGAAGATCTGCACATAGGACAACACTATGAAAACAAAGCAACCAAAGAATAAACTTGCACTAAAAATTATAAACACAATTTCCCTGAGATTTGATTCTGAGCAGGAGAGCTTGAGGATCTGGGAGATTTCACAGAAAAACTGGTTGACAACATTGCCTTTGCAGAGAGGCAGTGAAAACGTGCTGGCAGTGTGCAGCAGGGAACAGAGTACCCCAGCGCCCCAGGCAGCTGCTGCCATGTTGGCACAAGCTCTGCTGTCCATCAAGGTCCTGTAGTGCAGGGGCTTGCAGATGGCAACGTAGCGGTCATAGGACATGATGGTGAGAAGGGAATACTCTGCTGACATGAAGAAGACAAAGAAAAAGACCTGTGCAGCACATCCTGCGTAGGAGATGGCCCTGGTGTCCCAGAGGGTGTTGGCCATGGCTTTGGGGAGAGTGGTGGAGATGCAGCCCAGGTCAAGGAGGGCCAGGTTAAGGAGGAAGAAGTACATGGGGGTGTGCAGGCGGCGGTCGCAGGCTATGGCTGTGCTGATGAGGCCGTTGCCCAGGAGGGCAGCCAGGTAGATGCCCAGGAAGAGCCAGAAGTGCAGGAGCTGCAGCTGCCGCGTGTCTGCCAACGGCAGCAGGAGGAACTCGCTGATGGAGCTGCTATTGAGCATCTGCTGTTGTTGGGCTTGGAGTCCTGTTCAGAGTGCAGAAGGTAATGACAAGTCCAGACCATTCTCAAAGACACTTCTCCTGCTATAATACGAAATGTTTTTATTCTCCTACAACAGTGTACATTTAGCACCATTACTTGCATTTAATTTCATGTATTTCAACATTCCTTAAGCAGAAGCAGCATATGGAGCTCTAACCTTACTCTTATTTTCTTACCCCTTCTCCCTGAATATTTTCATCTGTTTCATGTCTCATATCTTTACCCCAAGTGCTCTTAGAGCCCCCTACCCCAGCATCTGTGGCATTCAGTTTCAGTTATAAAATGCTGCCTGTTTGTAGGATAAGTGAATTATTCATGCCTACAGAAAATGATGATAATTCCATCCTTCGAGAAAGGGGAGAGTGAAAGCACATCATGTGTGACTGTTCACAAAACAAGCAATTGATTGACGAAAAATTCTCAGAACTCTTATTGCCCCTTTTAGATTTCTGACTCCAAACCTCTTTGCCTCAGAACAGGAAATGGAAACCCCCTGCCTTGGCTCTCCTCTTGCAAAGTGCCCTCAGAAACATACTGTTGTGCAGTGGAGCTGTGATCCCCTGCCCCAGGCAACAGCTGTGGCAGCACAAGCCCTGCCGGGGGGCTCCTTCCCCCCACACGTCTCCCCGCAGCGCCCTGGGCAGCTCCCCGGGCAGGCTGAGTGCTGAGCCTGGCAGGCAGCAGAGTCCCATACCCGGCACACAGCCCCTGGGGCACAGCAGGGACCCTGCTCTGCAGGACAGCCCTGGGCACCCGCCTGCAGCCCCGGCTGCACAGCCTGCAGCCATGCTGGGACACGCAGCCCTCAGAGCTGTGCTTTCATACTGCAGCATGGAAGACCTCAGCTGGAGAAGAAGGCTTTTAACACAGTAAAGAAACATGCGGTGCCAGCAGCCAGATCTGCTATGGGATGTCCCACATTTAGATAACCCTCTCTTAAAATCACACCTATTAAAGCAACTGCATTACCTACTGCAAGATACTTACTGTGTTGTTTTCTGTGAGCAGTGCTCCTTCCGAGAGCTCTCAGCCTGCTCACACAGTGCACATCCTGTAAGCTTTCTCCCCTTTCTCTTTTCTCCTTCTGTCACTTGCAGGCTGTGCTGTGCACAAGAGCTGCTCCTGGGTGCAGCTGTCTCTCTACAGCACCGTTCACTTGTATGAGGTTCCTGTGTCCCAGGAGCCCTGCCCAGCTTAGTACACCAGAGGATATGAGGTTCTCTTCCTCACTGCTTCCCCTGGAGATTTCACTTGGGCTCCAGGGCTGAAACCTCTTGACAGACAGCAGGCTCATCTCTGCTAAATGCACTTGGATGTCAGATCAGTTATTCACCAGTGGACAGACTGATTCCAGAGGCATGGCTTTGAGTTACAGAATCAAACTCTATAACCCAGAGTTACGTTATTAAGTAGGAATATGTTTATTAGGCACTTGGTGTAAGGGGATCACTCTTACCTTGCATACCTGCAAGCAGAAGTGTTATATATTTGAAAGCCAAACTGATACATATCCAACAAATTTCCTGGAACTCATCTTCATATTCATTATTTTCCTGAAACTCATTTACATTCTGCCTGCGTGCACCAGGGGGCGGACACATGTGGGACACTTTGGTCACAGGTACTCGGTGCATGTGTCTGTTCTGTGTGCTCTGAGCTGTGGATGTCCAGAATGTAGGGGGTTAGCCTAGCTGGTTTGCCGTTCAATCAACACAGGTCTTTAGCATCGCGGCAACATTTGGTGACCACCATTTGATACAACTGGGTGCACACTCATGTGTTTATAGGCTGCTCATTATGGCTTCATTGAAGCAAGTGGTGAGTATGCTAACAGGGACAGGGCAGAATGTGGACTATCCAGTCCATGAAAAGGAACTGAAGCCGCTAATTCATTGGATGATGAAGAAGGGGTTTGGCTCAACCCCTGGGGAATGCATTAGCAAAAGTAATTTAGAGAAGGTGGGAGGATAACTATTCCAGAACTATTCTTGCGCTGGTAGTAAGGAAGCAGCAAATCTGCTTCCAGCCTTTGGGTCGTTAAAATGTCTTTTTTCCTGGGTGAAGAAATCACAGCAGCTATGCAAAGCAGCGCGTGACTGCTTGTCTAATAAGCTTTGTCCCAAGTCTGAGTCTGACAACCTTGCCACCTCCTCAGACGCAGCACTGGACAAGGGGAATCAGATGGAGCCTGCGGCTGGTGAAATACAAAATACTGATGCCGAAGCGACTTTAGATCAGGAACCATCAACAGGGGTGGGAGGAGAGGAGTCAAAGAAGTCAGACAAGAACAGTTCAAGAAGGGCTGTGGTGGTTGCTGTAACCTCAGCCTTAATGGATCCTAAGTCCCCTGTGGCACAAGTTTTGATGAAACTGTGCAGCATTATGTCAAGGAGATCAGTGATTTGTTCAAGACTTCCCCATATTTTAGCCTGAATAGAAGGATACATCTGCTTTTCATTTATTGTTATTGTTATAGGCTTAGCTAGGATAGCAGTGACTCACTGACGCTTTGTATTGTCCTTGTGTTTACAGAATCAGACCAGATTGGACAGCCAGGGAGTCATATACTCCAGACAACGATATTTCAGTTCAAGACTAGATTTCTTAAATCCTGAAATACAATCTTCCATGAACTCTAGGGTAAGACCTCTACAGTGCCTGTCCTTGCTTCTTTCACTTCTGCTCAACCATGTGGCATGGGAATTTGTGAATGGGAATTTCCCCCTAGGGATAGAAAAAATGAAAAAAAAAACCAAAAAAAAAAAAAAAAACAATCTGAGAACAAGCGACATTTGAATGAACCCTGTGACACTAAACAGCAAAGAGAGAGTTTCAGCAAGGAGAAAAACAAGTTGAAATCTCACCGATGGGCTGTGGGAGGTGGGAAGTTCCAACCACGCTGTCTCCTGCAGGGAACCGGCTTAGACCCCAACCCCTTCCTGACCTTACCTCCAGTGCCAACCCCCCCCCCCCCCCACATGCCCATTTAAGGCAGTCCACAGAAAAAGAAAAGAAAGAAAAAATTTGTCTCCTTAACTCCCATTATCCCACATGATGTTCTGATGTGGAATAGTAACCCCAACCAAATTACAAAACCACAACAGCGAGCTTTCCCGGCCTTGCTCACTAACCAACCGAAACCTGCCTTGTCGTATGGATGTGATCCCTCCGGGCAAAAGCTCTGCTGTATGAACCCTCAGGGTCAGGAGGAGAGGCTTGTCAAGTCCGAGCCTTACCCGGCCGTGCTGCAGCCTGCTGGCCAGGCCATCCTTGTTGGGCCTCTTGGAGTCCATTTTGAGCTCCCACAGAGCACATGGGAACCCTGCCTTTGGAAGCAACCTCTTCAGGCCTGCCGAACATCTGTCATTGGTCGCAGCCAACACAAGTTCCAAAGGAGATGGTCCTTGTTTAATTATAAGTCCTTTTATGACATAGTTATCCATTTAGCTGAACAAGGGAAGCCAGTTGATGTTATCCTTGAAGATTTCAGTAGAGCTTTTGAGACTATTTCTCACAGTACTCTTCTGTACAGAATGTACTGAATACGGCTAGACAAAAAAATAACGTGGTAGGTGAACAGCTGGCCAGTAGTTCAGGCCCAAAGGATTGTAGTCATTGGGTTCCATCAGGCTGGTAGATGGTCACTATCCGGGTTCCCCAGGGCTCCATTTTAGGGCCACCTCTCTTTCATGTTTCTCTGGATGACTTGAATGCAGGACTAGAAGATGTTCTGAGCAATTTTGCTGATGATAGCAGATGAGGAGGTGCTGTTGCCTCCACTGAGGGTGGAGAGGACTTGCAGAGATTTGTGGACAAGTCAGAGAACTGGGTACCAGTTGGTACTAAGCACCAAGTGCATAACGCATAACAAGTGCCTGATTGTGCACCTGAGTAGGGGCAACCATGAACATACACACTGGCTGGATATGGGACACATGAGAGAGGTCTGACTGAAAAGCATTGGAGGTCCTGGTCAGAATCAAATTGAACATGAGTCAGCAGTGTGCCCAGGCAGCCAGGAAAGCCAACAGTCCCCTGGAACGCATCAAGCAACTTATTGCCATCTGAGTGAGGGAATGGATTGTCCCTGTGTGCACTGCACTGCTGCAGCATCACCTGGAGCACTGGGTGCACTTCTGGGCAATGCAGAAAATCAAACTATGGGAGGGTGAGCACAGGAGGGCACTGGAACTGAGAGATCTGAAGTTCAGAGTTACATAGGGATTGACTGCTTGTTCAGACTGGGCCCTTCTCACATCCCACATCCTGTGATGAGACAAAGGGCACACACGGGACATGAACTTGACAGCATCCTTGCACCCCATGCAGAGCCTGGGATCTTCTGTCCCCATGTCTTTCATTAAACATCATACAGACTTCTGACTCACTGCCCCAGGAAGAATCCTTAGTCAGCATGAGGTTCTCCATGCAAAGGGTCTGGGAATCAGGGCTTTCTGCTTCATAAGACAAAGGAGGGGTTTCTCAGCATCAGAGCCACCATGCCAGAGCCTTTCGTTGCCTGTTGTCATATCTTCCAATTATCTGCTCTAACAAGTCCCTTGGGAAGCTTGCTTGATAATGGCCCTCAGTGGGCCCATTAATACTCCAAGAAACTTCACTGTTACTTCTGACTTTGTCTTGCTGAGTTCTTTGTGCAAACTTCTCTCTGCACTGGAGTCTGATGAACTCAGCATCAAATGCGCCCTGGGGCCCATTATAAACGTAAGAGCCTCTTGTGCCTTGTGCCTTCCTGTTCTCTTCTTCGGGTTTTCAGAACTTGTTCAGCAACATGGAGAGAGCTTAAAGAGCAAGAATCCAAAATGCACTTATTGTCTATTTATATTTGGGTTTATACAAGAAGTTAAAGAAGCACTTTGCAACTGATGTCGATCCAGGATGTCCCAGTGAGTTCTATTCTGTTTCTGTGTGGTCAAAGTTCCTCCTCCACCTCCCCACCCCTCTTCTACTCACATTGGCCCCATGGGACTTGCATCACTTTTCCTCACATCACTCTTCTCTTCTGCCATCACCCGCTCAGTATTAAACCTCCTTTGTACCAACTCCCACTGGCTTTCCACAGAGAACCAGCTGCACATCAGCAAGGAAAGAATTCTCTTTATTTATGGCCAACCAACAGAAGGAAAGGTGATGCAATTGAATGAACAGTAAAACACAGAGATCAACTGCATGCCATGTCCAAGCTGCTTCTATTGAGATTTATCTTTCATAGGGAATATTTGCACAAGAAATGAGTTAGACACAGATAGGATGTGATAGATAGATAGAATCACTGTGAAGGAGTTGACAACAGACTTTTGAGGAATGGGGCAAATTCCAGTAATCTCCCTGGGATAGATCAGCCAGGGATTTGGGAGGTATCAACTTAAAATTGAACAGGACTAGTGAGTTTTTCACCCATTGAGACAGGTTAACACATTCTTATTGATTTCTATCTTTGTCTTCAACTCTTTATTCAGTTTTACTGACATAAATGAACATCTTACAGAATTCATGCATTTTTAAAGCATGAAAAAAGAGAGAAAGAGAAAAAGAAAAAAAATGAAAGAGAAAGAGAAGGAGAAGGCAAAGGCAAAGGCAAAGCATAAGGAAAAGAAAAAGGAAAAGGAAAAGGAAAAGGAAAAGGAAAAGGAAGAGGAAGAGGAAGAGGAAGAGGAAGAGGAAGAGGAAGAGGAAGAGGAAGAGGAAAAGGAAAGAGAAAGAGGAAGAAATCAACATACAAACAGAAAAAGAAAGAGAAAAATAAAAAATAAAAAGGGATAGATAGAATCACGGTGAATGAGTTGACAACACAGTCCATCAGTCTTTAGCAAGATGAAGCAAATTTTAGTCATCCCCCTAAAAGTCAGAAATCAGACAGATAATTGGGAGGTATCTGACTGAACAAACAGCATGGGATGGGGAAATCTGGCAGGCTGTGGCAGGAGCGTGTGTCTAAATGGCCTGCTGAAAACACGCCCTTAACCACGGCCATTTATTTAGGAGAGCTGGAGACACCTGGAGGACGAGGGACATCAAATAGGCAGCAGTGAAGAGCAGCAGCAACGCCAGGATTTAGTCTCAGGGCATTGGCACTGGCACCTCAGTCTGTGTCGGTGAACCTGAAGGCATTTGTGTCCAGCAAACACAGTTCTGGAAAACATCGTTCTTTCAGAAAAAGAATTAACAAAGAATTAAAAAAGAAAAAGAAAAAAAAAAAGAAAAAAAAAAAAGACATCAAATCACCTCAAAGATTCATACATACAACTTAAAATGGAACAAGACTCATGAGAATTTCTCATGTTGAGAAGGGTTAACACATTTTCATTGATTTCGCTCTTTGTCTTCAATTTTTTATCTCAATTTGATTGACACTAATGAACATCTTTTAAGCTTACGGCCTCTAAATAAATAAATAAATAAATAAATAAATAAATAAATAAATAAATAAATAAATAGAGATCCATTTGCGTCTTGTACTTGCCCTGATGCCCCCTTTGACCTTCACAGATCCCACCAGACTTTCATTGACGGAGAGTATGAGATCCAGCAGAGCACCTCTCCTCTTTGGTTCCTCCATGGCTTGGTCAAGAATCTGCCATCTGTGCTTTCCACGGATCTGCTGGATGGCACATGCCCTGCTGTGCTGTCCCTGCAGTTGATACTAGAGTGAAAAAGGCTCCCAAACGGGACTTGAGTATGACAAAATGAGACTCCCATATGTCTGCAGAGGGCACCTTCCATTTGCTCTCCATGATCAAGAAGCCAGGAACAGACACTGATAGTCTCCTCTGTTGGCCATTTCCATTAGCTCTGACCTGGCTATTCTTCCATCCCCAGGCAGAGCTCAGTGCATTCTCACAGAGGGCAGTCACCCTTCTTTGACTCCTCGCTCAACCATTGTAAAATCTCTGTATTCCCCTTCTGTTACAGTGCAGTTGTGGAAGCCATTTAACTGTGTCGCTGTGGTCCAATCAGGAGCTCAGGCCCGCAGCTCATCAATGGTATCAGTGTGCAGAAGGTGGCACAAAGACATTAGATGGATCATGGGTCTTGGAGTTGACAAAGCAACACGGACACTCCTAGGGCATGGCTTTCCTGAAGGCCTTGTGCTGCTCTTGCAGCTGCATGTGAATTCACCAGACAGCCGGTGCTATCCCCTCTCTGGCCCTCAGCTGATGTTCAGGAAGGAGCTGTCTGTCTCAGGGACTTCCCACACGGTTTACAAGCTCTGGCACACATCAGGAGCAGCCCAGGCACCTTGGGCATCACCCAGTGTCTGTGCGTGAGCAACTGCCTCCCTGCTGAAGAACCGAGGACTCAGAGCAGGAGCTCACATGCAGGCAACTCCTTGTGCACTTCTGAATTGAACCAGAGGAATCCCAGCTCCTGTGGGTGTGTAGGGAGCTGAATCCCATTTCAGCTCCAGGATTTTTGTCAAGGGATGAGACTCCTGCACTGCCTCAACTCGATCACTGTCCTGCACAGGGAAAGTCCAAACCTCGCCTTCCTTGTCTGGGTGCCCTTATTGTTTCATCAAACGAACTCTGGGAGCACTCCCCATATGTCTCCAATCAGTCACTGACCACTGGACATGTGGTGGTTAATTGAGTGGATTTCAAAGCACAGTCATGATGCTGTTGTCTTTCAGGAGCTGTTGGCCATGCGGACCCAGGGATGTGTCAGGGGACACGAGTGGGAAGGATAAAAATGACATCATCTGCTGCTTGCTGGGCCAGGCTCCTGGGACACAGGGAGCTCATAAAAGTGTGCAGGGCTGCAGAGAGACAGCTATGCCCAGGAGCAGCTCTTGTGCACAGCACAGCCTGCAGGTGACAGGAGGAGAGGAGAGAAACTGGAGAGAGCTTGCAGGATGTGTGTGGTGTGAGCGGGTTGTGAGCTCACTGCAGGAGCATTGCTCACAGACCATGACAGGGTAAGTCTCACTGCAGACCGTGAGCTGCTTTTCATAGAGGGTTAACTTAATTTGGGATATCCCATAGCAGATCTGGATGCAGGCACTGCATGTTCCTTTACTGTGGAAAAAGCCTTCTGCTCCAGCTGAGGGCTTCCATACTGCAGTGTCAGAGGACAGCCCTGAGGCACTGCGTGTCCCAGCATGGCTGCAGGCTGTGCAGCCGGGGCTGCAGGCGGGTGCCCAGGGCTGTCCTGCAGAGCAGGGTCCCTGCTGTGCCCCAGGGGCTGTGTGCCGGGTATGGGACTCTGCCGCCTGCCAGGCTCAGCACTCAGCCTGCCCGGGGAGCTGCCCAGGGCGCTGCGGGGAGACGTGTGGGGGGAAGGAGCCCCCCGGCAGGGCTTGTGCTGCCACAGCTGCTGCCTGGGGCCGGGGATCACAGCTCCACTGCACAACTGAATGTTTCTGAGGGCACTTTGCAAGAGGAGAGCCAAGGCAGGGGTTTTCCATTTCCTGTTCTGAGGCAAAGAGGTTTAGAGTCAGAAATCTAAATGGGCCAATATGAGTTCTGAGAATTTTTCGTCAATCAATTGCTTGTTTTGTGAACGGTCTCACATGATGTGCTTTCAGTCTTCCCTTTCTCAAAGGATGGAATTATTATCATTTTCTGTAGGCATGAATAATTCACTTATCCTACAAACAGGCAGCATTTTATAACTGAAACTGA
Source organism: Coturnix japonica (assembly GCF_054131305.1). Taxonomy (NCBI): domain Eukaryota; kingdom Metazoa; phylum Chordata; class Aves; order Galliformes; family Phasianidae; genus Coturnix; species Coturnix japonica. Next base: position 7,668,884 of record NC_140691.1, on the reverse strand, counting down.
ATGCCACAGATGCTGGGGTAGGGGGCTCTAAGAGCACTTGGGGTAAAGATATGTGACATGAAACAGATGAAAATATCCAGGGAGAAGGGATAAGAATATAAGAGGAAGGTTAGAGCTCCATATGCTGCTTCTGCTTAAGGAATGTTGAAACACATGAAATTAAATGCAAGTAATGGTGCTAAATGTACACTGTTGTAAGAGAATAAAAACATTTCATAGTATAGCAGGAGGAGTGTCTCTGAGAATGGTCTGGACTTGTCATTATCTTCTGCACTCTGAACAGGACTCCAAGCACAACAACAGCAGATGCCCAACAGCAGCTCCATCAGCGAGTTCCTCCTGCTGCCGTTGGCAGACACGCGGCAGCTGCAGCTCCTGCACTTCTGGCTCTTCCTGGGCATCTACCTGGCTGCCCTTCTGGGCAATGGCCTCATCAGCACAGCCGTAGCCTGCGACCGCCGCCTGCACACCCCCATGTACTTCTTCCTCCTCAACCTGGCCCTCCTCGACCTGGGCTGCATCTCCACCACTCTCCCCAAAGCCATGGCCAGCGCTCTCTGGGACACCAGGGCCATCTCCTACACAGGATGTGCTGCACAGGTCTTTTCCTTTGTCTTCTTCATGTCAGCAGAGTATTCCCTTCTCACCATCATGTCCTATGACCACTATGTTGCCATCTGCAAGCCCCTGCACTAAGGGACCTTGATGGACAGCAGAGCTTGTGCCACCATGGCAGCAGCTGCCTGGGGCACTGGGGTTCTCTATTCCCTGCTGCACACTGCCAGTACGTTTTCACTGCCTCTCTGCCAAGGCAATGTTGTCAACCAGATTTTCTGTGAAATCCCACAGATCCTCAAGCTCTCCTGCTCAGAATCAAATCTCAGGGAAATTGTGTTTATAATTTTTAGTGCAAGTTTATTCTTTGGTTGCTTTGTTTTCATAGTGTTGTCCTATGTGCAGATCTTCCTTGCTGTGCTGAGGATGCCCTCTGAGCAAGGACGGCACAAAGCCTTCTCCACGTGCCTCCCTCACCTGGCCGTGGTCTCCCTGTTTCTCAGCACTGCTTCTTTTGCCTACCTGAAGCCCCCGTCCATTTCCTCCCCACTCCTGGATCTCACAGTGGCACTTCTGTACTCAGTGGTTCCTCCAACCCTGAACCCTGTTATCTACAGCATGAGGAACAGGGAGATCAAGCACGCTCTCAGGAAGGTGTTGCAATAAGCACTATTCCAGCTTCCATAAAATGCACAACTTCCTCATAGGATTCCCAGTGGTGGTTCTTCATGTTTTATGCAGCTTTGATTGTTTGATTATGTGAGATATAGCAACGTGCAAAAAAAATAAATAAATAAATAAATAAAAAATTATTGGACTTAAAAATGAAAATGTATTACACTTCTTTCCTACCTATTTTTCATATTTTCACTCCAAGAGCTCATGTAAACATGTATCCAGATTCCCTGAATACGTTAGGAGATACCTAAAAAGTTTTCAAAATAGACATTTGCTTAGCTTTTCTTCCTTCCTACTTTTTCTGGATTTGGGGAGGTACAGCCACGGACAGCAGCTCAACGTGCTCTTTTCATTTCTGATCTCCTTACACCGCCACAGTGCTCTCAAGCCCTCTTATTTGTGCAGTCCTGATGGTCTTGTGTGTCTCATGACAGTCCTGTTGTCTCTACACCCGCACTCCAGGGCTGCAGTCAGTAGCCGGCCATATGAACAGGTCTGTCAGAGCTGGTCTCCTTGCTGGCACTGCCATAACAAGAGGGCCCCTTTAGAGCAGGACCAGAGAACTGGAGGGAGGCCTCTTCCAAAGCTGGTGTAAGGAATATACCTCAGGAGCTGCTCCCTGAGAAAACCTTGAGATCTTCTGGTGCTCTTCACTGTGTGACCAGATCAGAATGAATAGTCCCAAGGAGATCCGTAAGCATCTCGTTGCAGTGCTGTGGTTTAAGGTTTATGGGTTGAGACAAAGAGAAAAAGAAAAGGATAATAATTATGACAAATGTATTTATACATATATAATATATTTAGTGTATTTTCACACATATACAACATATGCAGTTGCAAACATATATGAACTAATCCCTATGCGCATCTGTTTACAGGTCCAGGACTAGTTGCAGGGTTAGGGTTAGTTACAGCCAGAGGGTTCACTGTAGGAGCTGAATGACTGTCGGGCTGTTGCAGGAGTTGGAGCAGCTGCAGAGCTCATTGCCAGAGCTGGAATCACCACAGGACCTGTGTTTGAAGTTGGAGCAGCCACTGGGCTCATCGGAGGGGCTGGAGTGACCACATGGCTGTACCTGCTGGCACAGTGCATCTCCCTTGGGAAGCATTTGATTCATTTTCTTATTGCAATACTTGGAACAGCTGTGGGGAACTGAATCCCTTTTCAACCACAGGGTTTTACATCTGGAGATGAGATACCCGCACCGACTGCCTCAGCTGAATGACAGCCCTGCAAAGGGGAATTCAGAGGGTCTCTTTCCTTGTCTGCATGTTTTTTTTAATTAAGGCCCGGGAGCAGAGCTTTCCAGATGAGACATTTGCATTTCTGCCAGGCAAACACGATCTGTTAGGGCAAACTGATTCAGTAGAACAGTTAATCTCAAAGTCAAAAGTTTGGTATGTGGGCCCATAAACAAGTAAGATGTGTAGTTGAAATAAAGGAAGAACATCCTGCATGCTAAAGGGAACACTGTCCAAGAAGCTGTCCTGGACCAGACTACTTGTATCAAACATGAAAGGGTAAAAAGGACAGAGGAAGGAAGACCTTGAGCCTTTGTGAGAAAGACGTCTGAGTTCATCCCCACAGCCACTGGAGGGAGACCCCCTGCTACAAACTGTGCATGTGCCAGAGGGAGAGGCAGTGTGTAAAATATCTACTGGAAACGATGAATAAGTAGTTGGGTTCCAGAAAATTTATTGAATTTATTGAATTAGTTTGATTTCTCAAGTTACTTTGGCAGCCCAGATGGGACCAGCTCTATTCGGTGGCAGGACCAGCTGAGAGGTTGACAATTTTGGCGCACCCTGAGATTTCTCTGAAGGACTCCCTTTCTCACCTGATCACTGCAGGGACAGACAAAACCACCTGTACGTGGACCAAGTATGTGTATGGTAAGGGGAGCCCAGAAGTCCTGAGGAGACATCCTACACAGGCTATAGCCATCCGTGCTGCCCCTAGGGAGGTGAGCTCATGGCTTATGTAGCCAGCTGGGGTAGGGAGACTCCTTGGGGGAGTTCCTGTGAAGGGTACCTGCAAGTCATACGCATGGAATCAAGAGCGAGTTCTCTCTCCCAGCTGGTTGGCAGTAGGACAGACCTAGGTTGGTCTCTCCTACGGGCATGGGATATAGTGGATATCCTGTCAAATGGTAACCTGGGTTCTCCTTGCTGTAATCATGGGGCTTATAGGCTGTATGGCCATTATTATCATCTGCTGTAAGTGTTCAGTACTATGTATCTAATCATTAAAGGTCAAGCTGACTGGGAAGAATCTTAAAGTTTGCAACTGGTCGACCAGGGTATGAGCATTATTAAGATTCCAGCTAAAAGACGTTGTCAGCATTGTGTATTATGAGTAAACCATGGTTTTTGATCTAAATGTCAGAGTGAGTGTGGTGTGAGTGAGACACAGCATAGCTGCGTTGAGTGCTGAGTCCCATTCCGTGGTTCCTTCTTCCTGCGAGGGATATGGCCGGAAACAGATGAAGTGAAAGACTCTGTGTTGTCTGTCCATTCATATGTACTTTCTGCTTGTATGTAAGAAGATGGGAGTTTGTATTCTGTAGATTAGGAAGAGGGTCCTCAGGAGAGGTTTACATTCCACCTGACAAAAGAGTGTCCACCCATTTATGTAATACTATGTACTGCTTGCGAGGAAGTGTGCGAGGGAGGTGGTTCAATCAGTGCTGGTTCTGTGGAGAAGTGTTTATAACTGAACAATACAGATTGTAAAGGGAAAGTTACATACTATTAAGCGTGTATAAGGAAACTAAAAAACAGTATTGTATCACAAGCTATTTTGATGTTATAAGAAAGTGTAATTGTTAATGGCATATGGAAGTGTACTTGAGGGTATGTGGAAGTGTAACCGAGGGTACAAATAGCGGAATAGTGGACAGAGGAAAAAGGGTTAAAGAGAAAGTGAGCTAATCTTCACGGAAATGAGAGCAACCCCCCTGCACCATTCCCCTACGAGCTGAGCAGAGCAGAGCAGAGACACAGTCCCCATGTATCAGGTAGTGTTATTCTGCTTACCAAATAGAAGAGCTCACAACAGAAGAAGCAGATTTTTCTTCCTGCTCCATCTGTGACATACTCTGGAGTTTAAGGCATTGCAAAATGTCACAGGTTAACTGAAAATCTACCTGTGCCCATGACAGGGGGGAAGCTGGCGCGCAGGGCCGCTGGCCCAAAAAGGAAAGGGAAGAAGGGAAAGGGAAAAGAAAACAGCAGCAATGATCTAAGGAGGCTGGCTGCACTCCCCCAACGTGAAATTCCCTTGTGTTACACATCGGACATTCCCATCTTTGTGCATTACTCACCAAGTGCACCCAGGTCCCTGGGCAAAGACAGTACCTCGGAGAGGTTTGCCCTTTCCAGACACTGGAAGGACCCAAACTGCTTTTCCCAACATGCTCTTTATGTGTACTACAGGAACCTTATCTCCCTCCACGGTACGTAGGGAGCTGGATTGGTTAGGACCATTACAATTACTAGATCCTCGAGTTTTGACCAACCAGGTGGCTTCTGCTAAATGGTTTTCTCAATTTTTATATGTTCTGCCACCCATTGCTTTCAACATAGTTTTCAACAACCCGTTGAATCATTCAATCTTACCAGAAGCTGGTGCATGATAGGGAATATGGTAAATCCACTCAATGCCATGATCTTTGGCCCAAGTGGTTACAAGGGAATTCTTGAAATGAGTCCCATTATCTGATTCAGTTCTTTCCAGAATGCCATGACGCCACAGGACTTGTTTCTCAAGACCTAATTTGGTGTTTCGGGCGGTAGCATGGGGTACTGCGTATGTTTCGAGACACCCAGCGGTTGCCTCCACCATGGTGAGTACGTAACGCTTACCATTGTGAGATCGTGGCAAGGTGATATAATCAACCTGCCATGCCTCTCCATATCTATACTTCTGCCATCACCCTTCCCCCCAAAAAGTTTCATCCTCTTGGCTTGTTTAATTATGGCGCATGTTTCGCAGTCATGAATAACCTGAGCAGTAGCGTCCATAGTTAAGTCCACCCCTCGGTCTCTGGCCCACTTATATGTTGCATCCCTTCCTTGATGACCTGAAGTCTCATGGGCCCACCGAGCTAGGAATAATTCACCCTTGTTCTGCCAGTCCAAGTCTATTTGAGCCACCTCAATTTTGGCAGATCAACCAACCTGATGGTTATTTTTATGTTCTTCTGTAGCCTTACTTTTAGGCATATGGGCATCTACATGGCGCACCTTTACAACAATGTTCCTTATTCGGGCAGCAATGTCTTTCCACAGTTCAGCAGCCCAAATAAATTTACCCCTTCGTTGCCAATTGTTTTGTTCCCGCTGTTGCAACCACCCCCATAAGGCATTTTCCACCATCCATGAATCAGTATAAAGATGAAGCATTGGCCACCTCTCCCGTTCAGCCACATCTAAAGCCAGCTGAACAGCCTTTACCTCTGCGAATTGACTTGATTCTCCTTTACCTTCAGTGGCCTCTGCAACTTGTCGTGTGGGGCTCCATACAGCAGCTTTCCATCTGCAGTGCTTCCCTACAATACGACATGATCCGTCTGTGAATAGGGCAAATTTCTTTTCATTTTCTGGTAGCTCATTGTATGGAAGTGCTTCTTTAGCACGTGATACCTCTTCTGTAGGTGATATTTCAATTTTTTTACCTTCAGGCCAGTCCATGATCACTTCTAGAATTCCAGGACGGCTGAGTTTTCCCATTTGAGCTCATTGAGTAATTAATGAAATCCACTTACTCCAAGTGGCATCAGTAGCATGATGGGTGGAAGGAATTTGTCCTTTAAACATCCAGTTTATTACTGGCAAGCGAGGTGCTAGAAGAAGCTGAACCTCTGTCCCAGCTACTTCAGAAGCAGCTCGAACCCCCTCATACACGGCTAAGATCTCCTTCTCAGATGGAGTGTAGTGCTATTCAGACCCCTTATCCGCTCAACTCCAAAATCCTAGGGGTCGGCCTCGGGTCTCTCCTGAGGCTCTTTGCCACAAACTCCAGGTGGGACCTTCCTCTAAAGCAGCAGTGTAGAGGATGTTCTTCACATCCTGTCTGTCCGTACCGGTTCCAAGGCCATGGCACGGGCTATTTCTTGTTTTATCTGCTCAAAAGCCTGCTGCTGCTCAGGACCCCATGAGAAATTATTCTTCTTCCGTGTTACCTGATAGAGGGGGCTCACTATGTGGCTGTAGTTTGGGACATGCATTCTCCAAAAGCCCACTACTCCCAGAAAAGATTGGGTCTCTGTCTTGTTGATGGGCGGAGACATAGCAGTGATTTTGTCAATCACATCTGCTGGGATGTGATGACGTCCATCTTGCCATTTTATACCTAAGCAGTGGATTTCCTGGGCAGGCCCCTTCACCTTGCTGCGCTTAATGACAAAACCAGCTTGCAAAAGAATTTCGATTATCCATTTCCCTTTCTTGAAAACCTCTGCTGCTGAATGGCCCTACACCACAATATCATCATTATACTGCAAGTGCTCAGGAGCATTACCCTGTTCCAAAACAGCTTGGATCAACCCATGGAAATTGTTGGGCTGTGCTTCCACCGTTGGGGTAAACGGTTCCAGGTATACTGAATACCTCTCCAGGTAAAAGCAAACTGTGGCCTTCATTTTGCAGCCAATGGGATGGAAAAGAAGGCATTAGCAATGTCAATGGTGGCATACCACCTGGCTTCTTTTGACTCCAGTTCATACTGGAGTTCTAGCATGTCTGGTACAGCAGCACTCAATGGAGGTGTGATTTCATTTAGGCCACGGTAATCCACCGTCAACCTCCATTCTTCACTGGCTTTATGCACTGGCCATATGGGGCTGTTAAAAGGCGAGTGCGTTTTGCTAATCACTCCCTGATTTTCTAATTGGAGAATTAGCTTGTGAATGGGGAGCAATGAGTCCCTATTGGTGCAGTACTGCCGTCTGTGAACCACTTTGGTGGCAATTGGTACCTCTTGGTCTTTTACCTGGAGCAACCCCACAGCAGAAGGATCATCTGACAGACCAGGTAAAGCTGACAGCTGCTTGACACCGTTTTTGTTAACAGCAGCTATCCCAAAGGCCCATTGATACCCCTTGGAATCCTTAAAATATCCCATCCTAAGGTAATCGATACCCAGAACACTTGGAGCCTCTGGACCAGTCACAATAGGGTGTCTCTGCCAGTTTTTACCAGTGAGGCTTATTTCGGCCTCCAACATAGTCAATTCTTGGGAACCCCCAGTCACTCCATGGATATATATTGGTTGTGTCCCTTGGTGACTTGAGGGCATTAGGGTGCATTGTGCACCAGTGTCCACCAAGGCTTTATATTTCTGTGGTTGAGATGTGCCAGGCCACTTAATCCACACAGTCCAGTATACTCTATTGTCCCTTTCCCCCCCTGTTGCTGCTTGCAGCAACTGGAACTTTCGCCTTTTTGGAAGAGTTCACCTTGGTGGTTGTTTTGCATTGTAATTCTTTCACTCATGCCTGAAGTGCAGAAGTGGATGAATTACACCGGTCTTCACTGATGGCCAGGATTCTAGTCTTTTTCACGTCCCTAAGTCTTGCACCCCCATACCTCTATGTGGGGACCAAGGAGGTAAATCCCTCCCCTCTGTAAGGGTAGAGCAAGTCTGAGAGTGCCTCCTTAGACTGAATGAGTACAAGTCTATGGGGCCAGATGGCGTGCATCCCAGGGTCCTGAAGGAGCTGGCTGAGGTGGTTGCTGAGCCGCTCTCCATCATATTTGAGAAGTCGTGGGTGTCAGGTGAGGTCCCGGATGATTGGAGGAAGGGTCACGTCACTCCCATTTACAAGAAGGGGAGCAGGGAGGACCCGGGTAACTACAGGCCGGTGAGTCTCACCTCTGTGCCTGGGAAGATTATGGAACAGATCCTCCTGGACAACATGCTTGATCACATAAAGAACGAGCATGTGATCCGAGACAGCCAGCATGGCTTCACCAGGGGAAGGTCATGCTTAACTAATCTTGTGGCCTTCTATGATGGAGTGACGGCGTTGGTGGACAAAGGGAAGGTGACTGATGTCATTTACCTGGACCTGAGCAAGGCCTTTGACATGGTCCCGCACCACATCCTCATCTTCAAATTGGAGGGAAGTGGATTTGATGGGTGGACAACTCGATGGATAAGCAATTGGTTGAAAGGCCGCAGACAGAGGGTGGTGATCAATGGCTCTATGTCCAGGTAGAGGCCGGTAACTAGCGGTGTCCCCCAAGGGTCTGTCTTGGGACTGGTGCTCTTTAACATCTTTATTAATGACATAGATGAGGGAATGGAGTGCACCCTCAGCAAGTTTGCTGATGACACCAAGCTGAGTGGTGTGGTCGATACGGTGGAGGGAACAGATGCCATTCAGAGGGACCTTGACAGGCTGGAAAGCTGGGCTTGGGTGAACCTAATGAGGTTCAACACGGCAAAGTGCAAGGTTTTGCACTTGGGCCGGAAGAACCCCAGGCACCTGTACAGGCTGGGAGGAGTTGTCCTTGAGAGCAGCTCGGCAGAGAAGGACCTGGGGGTCCTGATGGATGAGAAACTTAACATGAGCCAGCAGTGCGCTCTTGCAGCTCAGAAAGCAAATGGGATCCTGGGCTCCATCAGGAGAGGGGTGGTCAGCAGGGATAGGGAGGTGATCGTCCCTCTCTACTCTGCTCTTGTGAGGCCCCATCTGGAGTACTGTGTCCAGGTGTGGAGCCCTCAGTACAAAAAAGACATGGAGATTTTGGAAAGGGTCCAGAGGAGGGCCCACAAAGATGACCAGGGGGCTGGAGCACCTCCCCTATGAGGGCAGGCAGAGGGAGTTGGATTTGATCAGCCTGGAGAAGAGAAGGTTGCAGGGTGACCTCATTGCAGCCTTTCAATACCTGAAGGGTAATTGTTTAGTTTGTGGAAGATTGTGGAATTTTAGTTTGTGGAAACTGAAAAATTGTACTGTTTGATACGTGGGTTTTGAAGGGAATGGGACAAACTGCTTTGATGGTATAAGAAAGTGTAATTGCTATTGGTATACAGAAGTATAATTGAGGGTGTGTCAAAGTGTAACTGAAGGTACAAATAGTGAAATCGTGTACAAAGGAAAAAGAGTTAAAGAGAAAGTAAGTTTATGTGTGCTGGTATGAGAGCAACCCCCTGTATTGTTTCCCCCCCCTTGCAAGAACTCTTGGAGTGAGAGAGAGCCGGGTACAGAGACTGTTGCTGTAAGCAGCAAAGGGGGAAGGTGGGGAGGAGGGGGCAATGGAAGTGAGAATAGCCTTCATGTGCAGAGATGTAGGAAACCTGAAATCCCAGTGTTAGCACTGGACACCTGGAGAGAAGGAGGTGAAACTGAAATAGGATGTTAGTAGTTTTTGTAATGATGAGAGTTTGGAAAGTGAGAAAGTTTGGGACAGACACAGGCTGGAGGAGTAAGGACTGGCAAGGTATAACAGGGATGTCAGGACTGAAAAGAGGTGAACGATATGAAAACAAAACAAAACTGATTGACAAACAGATAGTACGGGAATTGGTGATAATAACAGCTGTTACTGTTGTGGTGCCAGAATAGGGCCGTAGGACCCAGAGATCCCCTCAGGGAGAGGTGGGGGGAGTGGGGGCTTGAAGTGCCCAGGGAGGGCTCCGCCCCACTGAAAGGAAAGCAGTGTGCAAACTGCAACGGGAAATTGCATCTAGGGAAGCAGGATAAAGAGATTTATTTTCTGGTGGATATGGGTGCTTCTTACTACTCATAGATGGTTTTGTAACAGTAATAGAAGCTACTGCCCAACAAGAAAAGGTTTACGTTTTTTTTGGATTAATTAAATATAAACTAAGTAGGAATACAGAAATTCTTGTACCTGCCAGGTTGCTCTGGCAAGAAATTTAATAAAACTGGAGCTAAGGGTCCAACAATATTGACTGTTTAAAAACTGTAAGTCTGACATTAGCACAAATGGGGAAAAACAATGTTGTACCCCAGGAGTCACAGCAATATCAAACATGATGCACTTAGGGGTGTGGGCATCAGGGCCAAACATGAAGCCCTGAATAGAAGTTAAAAGCAAGAGATTGCCCAGTCAGGGTAAAGTGGTACCCTATAAGGATACATAACTGTAGAAGGATAGAAGACTTTCTGGAGTTTGGACTCCAATTTTGCAAAAATTTTTGATAGCAAGTGCTGTAGTTTGGTACAACACTTGAAGGCAAGTAATAGAATTGTTGAATGCATACACTCAGTGGTGGCAAATCCATGCACTTTATTAACCCAGTTAAGGAATGAATAGGTGGAGTTTACCTTCTGGATTTGAAGGATGTTTCTTCTGCCTGCTTTCTGTATCACGGCTTTACAAGTCGGTGTGCAGGTTTGGAGGAGCTCTCCCCCTTGCACCCGGCGCTGCGCAACGCTGGAATAAACATACCTGCTTTACAACCCATCTCTGGATTATAGAGTTTGATTCCGCAAGTCAGCTAAACATTTGTGGTTGGCTTTTCTTTCGCTAAACAAAGCAACCTGTTTTCTGCACTTGCTGTGCCTTACGAAAATGCACAGAAATTAGGCAAGCCTGAGACTCACCAAACACCACATGTGACGTTTTGTAAAAGGTCAGTTTTGCAGCAGAGAACCACATATAATTATACCAAGTGTGCAACTACTTTTCCCATGCAGCAGCAGGCAGCAATGAGGCTGTTCTCATAATAAAAATACCATTTGAAAAGTAGTGTAATTAAGTGTATATCATGATGTACCCAGTAGCAACGAGAGCTCTATTAACAGCTTCTGGAACAAGTAGATCACTCCCATCCCCTGCAATGACTTTGCCTCCAATATCGCATGGCTGATAAATTGCAGTCTTCTGGATATGAAATATTTGCAAGTAATTTGCAAACTGCAGCTAATCAGAACTGTCTTCCATATTGTCACCAACCACTTCAGGCAGCATTGTTCCATTTTGACATCTGGCTATGAGGCATTCATGCACGGCATTCACATACGTAGGTCAATAAATAGGAGGGAGGGTGATTTCAAGTACTTATGCTTCCATCAGTTTCTTCTGTGTACCTGTGCAGTAGCTGCCCATCTCACCTGGTAGGTACGAATGCTGTTTTCTACTCCAGGTCAATAAAAGCCTCCATGTTGACATCCACATGCAGATTTGTCCAGCTAACACCATGGAGAAAAGCTTCTAAAAGTCAGTTCAAGTTTTTAATGAGATTGCTGAGCATAAAACCACATGATTCCCATGATTTTTCACAGATTGTTTTCTGCAAACCTGGATCTCACAAGCCTACAAGCAAGGAGAAAGCTTATCGGCACAGCAACAAATAGTACGATTGTGGGTTTTTTTAAATACAATCAGTATATTGTTCTATCACCAGCTGCTTTTAAGGCAATTCACTCCCATCAAACTCTCAAATATTCACCCAAGTCGGCTTTCATCCATGTTTTTACCTCCTGAGCAATTGAATCTATAGGAACTATTGGACTTGGAGACAACACAAGGACATACTGCCAGCTGAGAACCTTTCAGCTAATTCATCCAACAGCATCTAAAGGTTCGAAGCTCACTGAGGGGGAGAACAGTATTTGGGATATTAGAATTCCCCCCAAATGTATTGGGTTTATTTTTCTAAGTTTATTAATTTAAAGCTGAATTTGCACAAGTGAGGGAAAGCACCTTTCTTCCACACTGAGGAATTGGCACCATCTTCTCTCCAAAGAAAATTCTTTAAAAAGGCCCAAAAATTAAGTATACATAAATATTAATGTGTATTCATGCTCTTCCCTCTGCCAGAGTTCTGCTAAGTACAAAAGTCACGTGAAAAAAGCAAGCCAGGCCATCCTGAACAAGTACAGTTATTACTGCACAATGGGTAAATAGCAATCAGTCCTAGAGATACTGTTCCTATACAGGGGAGGCAAGACAAAAATAAATAAACCCTTAACCACAATAAAATCCAAACCCAGTTTAAGAAAGCTTGTATTTATTTCAGCCTCAATGGAGTCAGTTTGAAACTGTCAGAGAGACACTGTACACCCATATACAAATTTAAGAACACAACGGAGTAACTGTTACTGTTTATTAACAACCAGTTTTAATAATACGATAAAAGTATGTCCTGAGAAAGGGGAACAAACATGCTTCTTCAAGGTTTTTTAGCTGTTCTGGATCTCAGCCATCGCTTGATGATCAGATGATCACTTTCCTTCTTTTGTTCCTCAGATTCCTGAAGAAAACATTTCAAAAGTTACTCATCTTTTCGCACAAGACTGACAAGCTCTTCTTGACCCACGCAAACATATTTCTTCCCCTAAATGGATTTCAGAATAGCATTTGCTTATTATATTTTATTCAGAAAACTATGGGATACTGAGATCATTTTAATGCAGCGTAATCACAAGGAACAAATATGGAGAATGTACCAAATCCTGTTTATCTTAAAAAAGCACACACATCTGAGGAAAGCCTGAAGGCAGCTTTCATTTTGAAATACTTGTTTTCAAAAGAGTATTATAATACTTGTTTTGTGAAACATGAAGCGTTCAGAAAACATTTTTAGCCTCAATCCCTGTAGCTATGACTTGCCCAGAATTTCAGTTCTCGGTTCAGTTCCATGTTCTCAGAACTACAGTGAGAGAAGAAATTGTCTCATCTTCTTCATCCTCTAACAAAAAAAAATAACCTTTTGGTTTCTGCCCCTATCATTTGTCAAATCATCAAAAAATTCAGAGGGATATTACAGTATGGGCAAATGATCACTATGCTGAACAGAAAAAGGACTCTAATATAATTAAAAGATGCAGTTCCAACAGTGCAAGAATGTTCTTAGCACAATAGCTGCCGACAGAGTCATGAAACTGGCACATCAGGTCCTTTGCAAGTTGGCTTAGACAGGAGATCATAGTTTAAGCATACCTAAAAAGCTGTCTAAGTTGTGCTCTAAAAAAGCGTGTAGTAGAATAATCCCACTCCAACACACTGAAATTATCTATGATTCCAAATTAGAAGACATCTCCGTGATTGCTACATCACCTACTTAGTAAACTGTAAGCCAGCCAAACACAGAGATCTTTGAGGACAAACTAAAACAGAACAGCAGGAAGACCAACAAGAATGACTTGGTAGAATAAAGAAATACCTCAGTACTTTCAGCCTCCCCCTGCAAATAGATGAAACCTCCAGTCTGTTTGGACTCCTTAGTAGTTTATTTTAAGCCAAGACTACAGTATAATCGCTTACCGAAGAAGCAGGTATATCTAGAGGGCCAGAAACGACAGTGGAATACAGCTTCCTTTTGGATCGTTTTGGCTTGGTCTCTCCTTCTTCGAGACTTTCAGGTTCGTTTGATTTAGGAGAACTTACTGTTGACATCAGCTTCTTGGCTAGAAGAAATTTGTTTTGATACGTAAACCAATCAACTTACTGGTTTTGTGAGTCTTTAAATCAATGAATGCAAAAAAAGCTTCGTAACAAACTTGGTTTATAAATGACACGTAAAATTTAAGTGAAAATACTCAGAAATTGTATTTGTTCATCGAGGTTCTTTATTGCTTCTATAGCTGAAACAGTTTATAGCTTCAGGTACGGCAGCTTAAAGCACGCATTAAAATGGAGTATGAAAGACAATCATGGCTCAGAAGTCGCTGGAAGTCAGAAACTTCAGCAGGCGTTAAACAACAGGCCTAACTTTCGTGCTGACAGAAGCACAAGACAGAACCAACTTTCTCTGCATACTTGTAGGTTTTCACAAATGTAATAATGAATCTCTGAAGAGATGAATAAATGCATTTACTTCATAAATCAAAGGACAAGACAACTTAACATGGCAGACAAGTTCTCTAAGAACACATACATTAATAGCCTACAGCAGAAACAAGCCATTCTACAATGTCTAGAAAACATGGAATAAAACTTATTCTACACCAACCTTTAGAGTGTATAATAGAAGGAGAGCTTTGAATAAAATCTCCAACTTTTTGCAGTGTTTCATCCTTCTTTTTAGTCAGTCTTGAAGCATGTACTCGCTTTCTCAGGAAGTAGTCTTTTCCGGATTTCTGTTCAACAGAGATGTGAACATGTGAAACAAGAGCATTGTTTAAACTTCATTTTAGTTCAACGTTATTTTAAGTTGACATTTTGAGCTTTACTACTGACACCTCTGTTCATTATGCTGATGATACCACAACGGCAAGTAATGTAGACAATTTTATACCCTTTAGGGAGTTGTCAAAATCTCAGCTATTTCAAGGCATACGTTTCTTAAAGTTTCTTAATAAGGCAGTAGTTTCTTTAAAAGTAGCTCCCAAGCTGTGGAGTTGTTTCTTACATAAGCTGTTCTAATTACATAAAATAAAAAACATACAAAACAGAAGACAACAGATGGGAAAAATCTACTACTCATACTCTGACCATGCCAAGGATACTGCTATCACATGTGAACATCTGTTTTTAATAACTGCCATGCATATTAATGATATGAACCTTAGTTTAATACAAGGGCTTCACTTACAAAAGCACACGATAATACACTAAAGCTTCTCTTCCCAACTATTCAGTGTGCAATATCCTTCCCTCCAAATCATTACACAGTACAGCCATTACACGCTCTGGGGACAGACTGACTTGCCCTTTGGTTAGCTTATGGAATTTAATAGGAAGAGCTCATAAGCATGTAAGATTCCCATTCAGGTATACACATAAGGATAAGACACTGCTTCTTTCGTGTGACCACACAATTACAGGAAGTCCCAAGCTAGCTTCAAAACTAGAACAAAAACCAACCATTTTCTCGTCACTTGCAGAGGGTGAATTAAAAGCCATGACAGAGTTTGTATTTTTCGTGTTCTCACTTTTCACAAAATCCTGGGAAAATAAGACAAGTTTCAGCCATGATTCTTTTGGAAAGAACAACTGATGTCACAAAAGTGAACACTTTAAACACTTTTGCTAATAGTAGGGAAGTATCTGCTAGTGGTAACTATTCCACTGTAAATCAGATAATAAATAAGCATTCAATTATAAAAACAGGACATTAAGATATCAGTATTAGACATCTCATGATGTCTAAAAAGCTGATTTATGTCTACAGGTTTCAAAGAAAATACACAATGGAGTTAAGAGAAATTCCCTTCTCTTAAACCATTATCACTGAGCTTGGCTATTAGTTTTGTTCATTAAAGCAGTTCATTGATTAAATTCTTCAACTACTTTACTGAGGTAGAAATAGCATTTTTTTAATGCTTAAATGAGAATGGTAAAAAGGCATCAGATATTTTGTTTTCTGTTGGGTCTAGGTCATACCTCATCCATGTCATCACTTCTTTTCTTTTTTGCCTTAGGCATTTTCACTCCTAAAGGTATCATGCTGCCGTGCTGCTTTATCTCCATCTTATCAGGTTGCAGAGGTGTCAGTGGGATTTCCAGCTCCGGTTTTGGGAACCGACTAGTTTTGCCATTTTCTGCGGACACTCCAGAAGAGTCAAGGACAGTTTCCAAATGCTCCTGATAGCACAGAAGAATTTTAAGTGCAAGTGTTAAGGTAGCCATGAGATTAAAAAGCTATAAAGCATCTGGAAAAGGATATGTAAGCATTCGATTTTCCTGCTCTAAGAACACTTGTAACAGAAGGAGTCTATTTCAGTTACAGCAGAGTTTTACCCCTCTTTCCTAGAATTTGTTACATTTAAAGTTATTTCCAATCTATGATCACAAAAAAAGTTCTCCATGTTAAACTGAGCCTGATACTTTACAAGTCATTTTTTCTCAAGGGCACAGACAACTACACTTTTTTTTTTCTTATAGAGAATGGTGGTAGAACTGACACGATTTTCTTCATCTCAACTCTGCTGTGTCAGAACTGGGCAGGAACAGGAGCATTTGATTCAAGTGTTCGATTAACTTCCAGCTTAATCTTAGGGAATTTGCCCTTCCTCTTCTACACTAGAGATGTTATTTACATAAGTAAGGTCCAGCTGGCAAGGTGCAAGCCCAGTACAAGTCATTGAAGAACTCCATTGCTATCTTTTCCCTGGAGAGAATACAGACATTCAAGCAATGACACCGTACTTAAGCTGAAGGCTATCATGTACCTGCTCATGGTCAAATGGCAGCAAATGCACAGCTAAGTGACAGGGAAATGTCAGTATGCATTTCCCCAGCAGCACTTACTGTCCACAATCCACCCAATCCTGTTTTTCTCAACAGGAACAACAAAGTCAGAACTGAGATCACCTGGACTCCTCCTTCTCTATGGCAGGAATTCAGCTAGCATATCAAAAATGAGTTCAGATGCTGGTTGAACACATGGAAGACAGGCTGCTGGGGACTTCAGAAAATGGTAGATGGCTGCTTCAACTGCTGCTAGTAACTAGCAAACTCCAGTGTCCCAAACACAGACTAGCAGCTTTTACTACTTACACTGTTCCGACCCCCTGAGGGGAGTCTTCTTCCTCTCAAAAAGTTACCAAAGATTGTAGAAAGACAAAAAGTAGTCAGAGCCACTTTATCAGGCTCTGCTAGGAATCTGAATGGAGTATCACCACCCACTGTATTTCCAAGAATTAAGTTGGTTAATAAATACTTTGTTTTTAAAATATATGTAACTGCTATTTTATGAAAGTTAGCAATTAAAAACTTATATAGGAATGATTAACATCATCTGCTAACAAAACAATGTCCAGAAATCCTGCAGAGGAAGAAAATAAGTTCAATTTGCTGTGCCCGTTTCAGTGGCTCCATGAATTTTTTCCAAGTAACTTATCTAATCATGAGCCACTTCATAAGCATTAACATGAGGACAGTTTTCAACAGCACCTGAAAAAAATTCATCACACAATTGTTTCAACAGCTTTTATTCCTATCAAAGGCTATAAAAACAGGTGATCTGATCACCTTGAAAGGGATAAATAAATTAAAACTTGGGAATTGTTTAGAGAACATGAGATCTTTTCCTACTCATTCCTTATCAAAAGCAATACAATCACAACATTTTCAGATCTGAAGTTTCATACTAACCTCAGATTCATTTAATGAAGTGAGGCTCCTAGTACATCGACGTGACAAATAATTGTCTTCAGCTTTGCATCTTAATGGAATACTTTCTCCAGTTTTAGTTTTGCTTTGTTGTTTCCTAGGCTGTAAATATTTAAAAGGAGTAAAGATTAGGCTATGCATTAGACCTCCAAAATATCTCCAGTTTTCTAAAGTTACAGTGTAAAACCTCAGGCTCAGACGCCACATGAACACGTAAGCTGAAACACAGCACAAGTGTGGGAAGGTAGTAACATCTATTCATTGTGTGATCTTCAGATACACCCTACTGGGTCTCACTAACAGTCTCAGGCAGTATTCTGCCTCCAAAAGAGAGAAAGCGAGACATTATTTAGGGACAAAATCTGTAACGCTGGTCGTTTTGTCATCCATTCCCCCCATACTCTGCACGCTCACAGCTGCTATGTTAGAACACCAAAGGCTAAACCTCTGCCTAATCTTCAGCATCCACATACGAATGCATGGAAAACTGCATGGAAAAGTTCCATAATGTACACAGAGAGATGGTGTTCTAGTAAATAAAATATTTTTGAGAAGATGAGAACTCATGTTTGAGTGGAAGACAAAAAGAACCAACAAGTACTCATCACTGAATATTTAGTTAAAGGACTATATGCCAAGAACAATGATTCCAGCTCCAGTATCTCCTAGGAAAACAGAAGAACAAAAAGGGGTTAACAAGATGTTACGTACTGACTTTCTATAAATATAATCATACGTTTTCATTTACAGAGTCATTCCTTCTACTTTGTCTTTCTTCAAGTAAAGGTTTTTCTGGCAAACACTGAGGGCTACTGTGGTTAAAGCGTTGTTTTAATTCCTTTATAAAGTCATCTTTGTCAGCCAGTTCTTTTCTTAACTCTTCTATCACAGTTGCATTATCCTAATAAACAGTAAAAACTGCTGAGTTGTGGGATTGGCAAAAGGAATTAACACACACAAGCAGTATTGCAATTACTTAGTAGCATCAGTTTTAGAATTGCAGGCTAGAACACTTAACTATTCAAGAACAGTAACATTTCATGGATTTGTACGGTCACTGTTACAAGTGCAGTAGTCACAGAATTGCCTGGGAAGTTGTAATACAATATATTTTGATTCTTCTATTTTACTTATGTGCTTCAGCCTTCATCTCTCTTAAGATATAATAACCCGAGCTTTTATTTGTTCCCAAATCCTCGGTACTGTGAGAAAGTCGGCAGTTGTAGGGGAAGTTTTGCTATGAGAACATCTTTCTTCTCAGAGAAAGTGAATCCAAACATTCTCAAAAGAGCACAACTCATTTAGTCTTCTGTTTAGCTTCTGAAATTCTATGCTACGGCTTAGATTGGCTATCCTGATTAAAAGCTGGATGTTGGAATAAGAAATGCAACTTCCAGAGATCATCCCCCCTCTGCATTTTGATGCTTCCCTTAATCTCTCTCCACGTCCCCTTCTGTCTTTTCATGCCATTGTAGATACTACCTCAGAGAAAGCAAAGAAAGTAAGAAACCTGAGACAGAACTACTGTCTGAGTATTGAGCCTAGCTTGGGATCCGGAAATGCTGTGAATTATCGGAAAAAGCTACAGATGTCCAGTATGATTGTAGGATCATAAGCATCAAACTGACATCTGCTTATCTGAACTACTGAAAAATTTGAAATTTTAGTAATTAACAGAAATTCTGTTTCTGAAGAACAAAAATAAAAGCTGGTCTTTTTTTGGTTATGTCATGGTTTTGTAATTTTGTAATTTTGCTATCAGTATTCCACATCATAACATCATGTAAAGTATGGATACTTCTATTGAATGTGCAGTCCACAGAAGAAGACTACATATCCCAGAGAACAACAGGGTTAATGATAAGTCACGGGACCAGGACTCTATATAATCTCGTTCCCAGGCTGGAGTGCCCTCCTTCTTCTCTCGAACTTCTCGGAGAGTGGGAAGTGTTCCAGCCGTGTCGCCTAGAGTTCACAGTAGGCCTCTTGGTTTTCGGGGACTCTCTCTCTCTGTTTCGTTCGATTTGTTAGCCTCAATTATATTATATTGTGTTATCTTGTATTTCGATATCATATTTAGTAAAATAAGTTTTTCCTCCTTAGATTGTTGCTGTTTTATCCCACTCCCTTTTTCCCCCTCCTTTCCGGGCCCCGGGGGGGGGGCCCACGGGGTGGCTTCCCCTGTCACGGGCATAGGTAAATCTAAGTAACCCGTGACAGATTTTTGGTGGAGGATGCGGGCATAGAGCTTTTTAGCTTTTAGAACGACTCTCTCTTTACTCTTAAAGAGCTTCGTTAGGGGAGTGTTATCTTTTCGTAGCTGCTCACTGAGAACGTGACCTTGAAATACCAGACATATTGTCAACATTAAGGGCTGCTGTACATTCTCAGCACTGCTATCTAACTTTTGTGTAGAAAATAAAGGGATTTCTTTCTCCCTTAGAGCAAAGCTAGCTAGCTCTGACTTTTACAGAGCCTGCCAGCTATGAATCCACTCTTCATCCCAGTTGCTCTGTTTAAGGGATTGAAAGCAATTATGATCTTCTTAAAGTATTGGTCAACTATTAACACCATAATTTGGTGTTGTGGAAT
Organism: Coturnix japonica; assembly: GCF_054131305.1. Taxonomy (NCBI): domain Eukaryota; kingdom Metazoa; phylum Chordata; class Aves; order Galliformes; family Phasianidae; genus Coturnix; species Coturnix japonica. The sequence continues at coordinate 7,649,024 of NC_140691.1, read as the reverse complement.
TGTGCAGGTATATAGCCTAATAAGGTGGATACTGATGGAGACACCTGCCTGGTACTTTTATGAGATGTGGTATGGTCAGAATTTTGGCACCTACACCCCAGATGGAATTGTGAATCTTACAAACACTTGCATCCCAGATGGAATTGCGAATCTTACAAGTACTTGCATCCCAGATGGAACAGGCAATTTTACAAACAGCACCATGTTTAATTCATTGTACAGGCTAAAAAAACCCTTTTTATTTAGGTTGTACTCTCAGGTTTCCACACGCCTTTCAATAACTGAGATAGGGTTCATACTTGCATCCATGTTATCACTATTAATGAATGCATATATGTTCCTATGCATTCGTTCTATGCGGAAGTCTCCTCCAGAACCAGAGAATGATGACTGGCAGGGAATATGGAAAGGTTTAGGAAAAGTCTTAGAAGCATGGGGACCCGCAGTGTCATGGGATTTCACTCTTGAACACCTAAGGGACCCTAAGAAATTAAGTGAGTATTTGGGTCAGAGATCTAAGGAGGTAAACCTTATGTGGGGTTTGGCTTATGCATACTGTGCTTTGTATCATACTATTCTGGAGAGAGAGAGTTTCCGATCTGAGATTCAAGCCCAAGTTAATTCTGATCAGTCACAGGAGGCATCAGTAGCAATATCAGTTGCCCCTGTGGAAGGCAAGAAATGGAAACTGGTGTCCATGCGTCTAGAACGAAAAGAAGGAGAAGCACAGGGCGGGGCAGCAGAAGACCCAGGTGCCGGGCATGGAGCAGTACCGAAAAAAGCAAAGGCAAAAACCAAGAGGCACGAAGAAGAGACTGATGATGAGGAGGAAATCACCTATTGTCGACCTCTGAAGCTGACTGAAATCCAGGGCTCAAGAAAGGAGTTCACACGGCGTCAAGATGAAGGTATCCTTGCTTGGTTGCTTCGCTGCTGGGACAACGGGGCCAACAGCTTGTCTCTAGATGGTAATGAAGCTCGCCAACTAGGAAGCATTGCCCAAGATGCAGGTATCGACAGAGGGATTAGCAGATGTTCGGATGGAGCTGCCACTCTCTGGTTGCGGCTGTTAGAAGCCGTGAGAGAAAGGTACCCCTATAAGGATGCTTTGAAGCCTAAATTTGATAGTTGGAATACCGTCCAAAAAGGTATTCAGCGCTTGAGGGAATTGGCCATGGCGAAAATGTTGTACAGCCCTGATCCAAGCGAACTTGACCCTGAGAGAGTGAGGACCGATCCTGACATGTGGCAGAAAATCACAAGTACAGCACCAGAGAGAATTGCACAGTCATTGGTATCAGGATCTAAAGGATTCATGGACAGATGGCCCCGAGTTGTTGAGCTGATTATAATGCTTCAAACCACCGATCAGCAGCTCCCCCAACTGCATGCCGCAGTTTCTGCCATCTCACGGCTAGAAAACTGAGTAGATGAAATGTGCAAGAAATTGTTTCCATCAACTAATTGCAATGATCCCGTAATAGTATCAGAAACAACTGATGAAGGTCAATCCTCGTACGGGCCACCAGGTCTAATGAAGGATCTGATCAAACTAGTCCAGTCCTACTCCTCACCTGCATCATCAAAAGTCTCAGCTGTTAAACGCACACGCTTCCCAGCTCGAGCAAAGAACAACAGTATTATTGCACCGTGTGTTTCCATGTGGCGCTACCTACGTGACCGTGGAGAAGACATGAGGAAGTGGCATGATCAGCCCACGTCTGCACTACGAGCACGGGTGAAAGAACTACTAGACATACCAACCACCAGTGGAGTTGCTCCAGTCATCACAGGTAACCAATAGAGGGGCCCTGCCCTCAGTCAGGGGAGGGAAAGGGATAATAGAGTTTATTGGACTGTGTGGATTCGATGGCCTGGCACATCAGAACCACAGGAATATAAGGCGCTGGTGGATACCGGTGCACAGTGCATCCTAATGCCCTCCAGTCATGAAGGGACAGAATCAATCCATATTTCTGGAGTGACTGGGGGCTCTCAAGAATTGACTGTGTTGGAGGCTGAAATAAGCCCCACTGGCAAAGACTGGCAAAAACATACTATTGTGACTGGCCCAGGGGCTCCATGTATACTGGGTATTGATTACCTCAGAAGGGGGCATTTCAAGGATCCTAAGGGGTATCACTGGGCCTTTGGGATAGCTGCTGTAGACATGGACAACATTAAGCAGCTGTCTGTTTTGCCTGGCCTGTCAGAAGACCCGTCTGTTGTGGGGCTGCTACGAGTAAAAGAGCAGCAGGTACCGATTGCTACAAAGACAGTGCACAGACGGCAGTATCGTACCAACAGGGATTCCTTGCTCCCCATTCATGATTTGATTCGCCAGTTGGAGAATCAGGGAGTGATCAGTAAAACTCACTCACCTTTTAACAGTCCCATATGGCCAGTGCGTAAAGCCAGTGGAGAATGGAGGCTGACAGTAGACTACCGTGGCCTGAATGAGGTCACACCCCCACTGAGCGCTGCTGTGCCGGACATGTTGGAACTCCAGTACGAGCTGGAGTCAAAAGCAGCCAAATGGTATGCCACCATTGACATTGCCAATGCCTTCTTTTCTATTCCTTTGGCTGCAGAATGTAAGCCACAGTTTGCCTTCACCTGGAGGGGCATTCAGTATACTTGGAACCGTTTGCCCCAGGGGTGGAAACACAGCCCAACCATTTGCCATGGGTTGGTCCAAACTGTACTGGAACAGGGTGGTGCTCCTGAACACCTGCAGTACATTGATGACATTGTTGTGTGGGGTGATACAGCAGAAGAGGTTTTCACAAAAGGAGAGCAGATCATCCAAATTCTTCTACAAGCCGGCTTTGCTATTAAGCGAAGCAAAGTAAAAGGACCTGCCCAGGAAATTCAGTTCTTAGGTATAAAGTGGCAGGATGGACGTCGTCACATCCCAACAGATGTGATCGACAAAATCACTGCCACGTCTCCACCAACTAGCAAGAAAGAGACACAATCTTTCCTGGGTGCAGTAGGCTTTGGGAGGATGAACATTCCAAACTACAGCCTCATTGTAAGCCCCCTTTATCAGGTGACGCGGAAGAAGAACGATTTTGCATGGGGCCCTGAGCAGCAGCAGGCTTTCGAACAGATTAAACAAGAGATAGCCCGAGCTGTAGCTCTGGGGCCAGTACGGACTGGACAGGATGTAAAGAACATCCTCTATACTGCTGCTGGAGAGAAAGGCCCCACTTGGAGTTTGTGGCAAAGAGCCTCAGGAGAGACCCGAGGCCGACCCCTGGGATTCTGGAGTCGATCATATAAGGGGTCTGAAGAGTGCTACACTCCAACTGAGAAGGAGATCTTAGCCGCGTATGAGGGGGTTCGAGCTGCTTCCGAAGTAGTTGGGACTGAAACACAGCTCCTTTTGGCACCTCGACTGCCAGTGCTGAACTGGATGTTCAAAGGACAGGTTCCCTCCACTCATCATGCTACCGATGTCACCTGGAGCAAGTGGATTACACTGATTACACAGCGAGCGCGAATGGGAAACCTCAATCGTCCAGGAATCCTAGAGGTAATCATGGACTGGCCTGAAGATAAAAGGTTTGGAACATCACCAGCAGAAGAGGTATCACGTGCTAAAGAGGCCCCACCATACAACGAATTACCAGAAAATGAAAAGAAATATGCCCTATTCACAGACGGATCATGTCGCATTGTAGGGAAGCATCGCAAATGGAAAGCTGCTGTGTAGAGCCCCACACGACAGGTTGCAGAGGCCACCGAAGGTAAGGGAGAATCAAGTCAGTTTGCAGAGGTAAAAGCTGTCCAGCTGGCCTTAGATGTTGCTGAACGGGAGAGGTGGCCAATGCTGTATCGTTATACTGACTCATGGATGGTGGCAAATGCCTTATGGGGGTGGTTACAGAGGTGGGAACAAAATAACTGGCAACGGAAGGGTAAATCTGTTTGGGCCGCTGAATTATGGAAGGACATTGCTGCCCGAACAAAGAATATGGTTGTAAAGGTGCGTCATGTGGATGCACATGTGCCCAAAAGTCGGGCTACTGAAGAACAACAAAACAACCATCAGGTAGATAAAGCTGCCAAAATTGAGGTGGCTCAAATTGACTTGGACTGGCAGAATAAGGGTGAATTATTTCTAGCTCGATGGGCTCATGAGACCTCAGGTCATCAAGGAAGAGACGCGACATATAAGTGGGCCAGAGACCGAGGGGTGGACTTAACCATGGACGCTATTGCGCAGATTATTCATGATTGTGAAACATGTGCCATAATTAAACAAGCCAAAAGGATGAAACCTCTCTGGGAGGAAGGGCGGTGGCAAAAGTATAAATATGGGGAGGCATGGCAGGTTGATTATATCACCTTGCCACGATCTCGCAGTGGTAAGTGTTATGTACTCACCATGGTAGAGGCAACCACTGGGTGGCTTGAAACATACGCAGTACCCCATGCAACTGCTCGAAACACCATATTAGGTCTTGAGAAACAAGTCCTGTGGCGACATGGCACCCCAGAAAGAATTGAATCTGATAATGGGACACATTTCAAAAATTCTCTTATAAATACTTGGGCCAAAGATCATGGCATTGAGTGGATTTATCATATTCCCTACCATGCACCAGCTTCTTGTAAAATTGAACGATATAATGGGTTGTTGAAAACTATGTTGAAAGCAATGGGTGGTGGAACATTTAAGCACTGGGAGAAGAATCTGGCAGAAGCCACTTGGTTGGTGAATACTAGAGGATCTGTCAATCGTGATGGTCCTAGTCAATCTAGCCCCCTACACACTGTAGAAGGAGATAAGGTCCCTGTTGTACATGTAAAGAACATGTTGGGAAAAGCTGTTTGGGTCCTTCCAGCTTCTGGAAAGGGCAAACCTATCCGTGGAACTGTCTTTGCCCAGGGACCTGGGTGCACTTGGTGGGTAATGCAGAAGGATGGGGATGTTCAATGTGTGCCACAAGGGAATTTAATGCTGGGGGAGTGCAGTCAATAATTTTATGTATTTATGTATATATGTTTGCATGTGTAGTGTATTTTAGTTATTATAGTTGTACATTTAGTTATGTTACATGTAATTCTACTGTTTAGATATCATAATTTTACATATGTGTATATATATGTATATATATATTTACCATGATGTAATAATGTAGAATAAGGGGTGGAATGTCATGTTTTTGTAATTTTGTAATTTTGCTATCAGTATTCCACATCATAACATCATGTAAAGTATGGATACTTCTATTGAATGTGCAGTCCACAGAAGAAGACTACATATCCCAGAGAACAACAGGGTTAATGATAAGTCACGGGACCAGGACTCTATATAATCTCGTTCCCAGGCTGGAGTGCCCTCCTTCTTCTCTCGAACTTCTCGGAGAGTGGGAAGCGTTCCAGCCGTGTCGCCTAGAGTTCACAGTAGGCCTCTCGGTTTTCGGGGACTCTCTCTCTCTGTTTCGTTTGATTTGTTAGCCTCAATTATATTATACTGTGTTATCTTGTATTTTGGTATCATATTTAGTAAAATAAGTTTTTCCTCCTTAGATTGTCGCTGTTTTATCCCACTCCCCTTTTCCCCCTCCTTTCCGGGCCCTGGGGGGGGGGCCACGGGGTGGCTTCCCCTGTCACGGGCATAGGTAAATCTAAGTAACCCGTGACAGGTTAGTTGCACATGATGTCAATACGGCAGTGTTCAAGAACAGAACCACACCCAGAATACAAAGAGCAGGTACAGGAGTTTTACAGAATTTATGGGTAGCTAATCAGGTAGGAGGAAAGGAGAGCTGACCTTGCTTGAATCCTTTAAGGCAGATTGTCTCAGTTCTGCTATTTCTGTCTCTTTTTGTATGGCATTAGAAGCCAAAGTTTTGAGCTGTTCTTCCAAAGCTTCTACTAACTGATCTCTCTCCTCACGCCACTTTTGAATATTATGGTCCTTTTCCTCCAGCTCCTATATTTCATGTTGAAAGAAAAGCATACACAGTAAAAACAAGCAGAATCTTTAAGACAGCCTAGAATTAATAAGTTTTTCATATAGCATAAATAAGGACTCAAGCTGATAAAAAGAGTTTATGGTAAGACATTTCAATTAACATATCGTGATGTCACTCAACAAGATCAGGTTACATGCATGTATTACATATGTATTTACTATGCAGATTATTGTATTTAAAGCAATCTGCCAGTGCTCTGTAGTGACTAATTATTTGAATATCTTTCATGGTCTACCACTAATTTCAGTTGGCCACTTTCATTTTGCTCCAATTTTTTTTTTTTTTTGACCTATTTCCTGTTGCTTGGAAAACCTGCATCATTCATTTAATAAAAATTAAGAGCAAGAAAAATACCTGTTTAAGTTGTTGTATAGTATAGTCTTTATAATCCAGCTCATCCTTAAACTGGTTATTAATCCTTTCAAGTTCTTCCATCTTGTTCCTGAGGGATTCCTCCACAGAACGCATCGTGGACACCTGTAATGTAAGCACAGCTCACGGTTCATTAAAAGACTTCTGTAATCCAACCTGGCCAAATACTTCTTTGTTAAATAAAGAGGAATTCACAAACAAGTGCTGAGTAGGAAAACGACAGCAAGTGCAAGGTTACCAAGGAAGACATGAATTCATTTTTAAGCTTCAATTTTCCACCCCAAGCACACCCAATAAACTTTCAGACTAAGATCCTGCAAAATGGGTTTTAAAATATCTACTTGTTTAATAATTAAATTTTAACTATTAACATCACTGAAGCTGAAATTGAAGAAAAAAAATATACATGCTTATATTAAAGAGCCTCTGGAAATTAGTCTATTTCTCTTCAAGTAAATAGCATTCTTCTTCCCAGTTATCAGCGTTTTTTCACAAGACTTAGGTTTTAGGCTTTGGAGTTACCACGGATACCAATGGCAAGTCACCAGTAACGTAGAGATAATAACGAGTCCCCTCCAGAGGCAGATTAGCTATTCTCTTCACAAACCTTATTCCAGACTACCAACCAACTTTACTTTCCTCTGTTCATTATCTATGTGATACCATGTTTTAACTTCTGGTCCCCTCTAGAGCTTCAATGGCAACTTTACCTAAGATTTGCTGCTAGCCACACTAGTGTGAAATTTCCAGCTTCATAGTTAAAGTTTGAGAAGTTTTAACAGCAGAAAGCCAAGCATAATCTTACAGAAAAAAATATCTCAGTTGACTACAAACCTCGCTTTGTACTTGCTGAATTTGTTTCTCGGCATCAGAATGTTTGTCTTTTAGATCTGCATACTCTTCTTCTTTCCTCTGCAAATCTTTTTTCAAATTCAGTACAAGGGCAGAACTCTCAGAAAGAATATTTTCTAGCCTTATGTTAAAAATAAAGACACAAAGAACATTACTGTTACACATCTCATGGAAACAGCAATTACAGCTTAATCCATGCCCTGCCTGTTGGTTTCTATTTGTAAATAGACTCTTAAATCTATCCAGACCAGTGACAAGATTTAAACAATTACTTTTGAATTTCAGCTTTCTTCTCATAATCAGATTCTGAAGCAATAAATTATTCAGATGCTATTCTGAGGGATATACAACAAAACCACCAGAAATCCCCATATTATTCTTTATTTCCTTGCATACTCCTGTTTTCCCTTGGAACTCAAGTAGCATACCAAAGCATCCTAAAGTAGTAGTTTGGCCATTGATAAGCATGCAGATGCATTAAGTCGAAGGGATGTTCCCATTAACTATTTTTAACTCTAGTTCATTCTCAAAGGGCTCTAAGTTAACTCAGTGGTTACTTACGATTCTATATGTTGCACTTTCTCCATTTCACTCTTTTCCCGAAGAGAATGTTTCATCTGCTCCAAGCTTTCATTGAAAGCCAAACTTTTGAGCTGTTCTTCCAAAGCTTCTACTAACTGATCTCTCTCCTCATGCCACTTTTGAAGATTACAGTCCTTTTCCTCCAGCTGGGCAACAAGTCTTTCCTAAATGAAGAACAGATGAACAGTGAACATCACCTACTACACACTGAACTGTTCTAACACTTCGGTAGTTAGCACCGTTTTACAGTCTTAGTAAATGTATGATCTCTTCAAGATCCACAGGAGCTCTAGAACTAGTTGCACTACAAACCTACAGAAGCAAAACTATGCTTCTATTAGACAACCTACACTACTCTCCTTGTGAAAAAATATTAGTATTATTTAACAACTTCAATTTGCTCATTTAATGATTACTAATGAGCTTTAGGAAAATAAAGTCACAAAGTGATAATAATACTAAGCTCCTCACATCCTTCTATGCTGCTTGCAGGTCCAGAAAGTCGGGACTAACTACTTCCAGATGTAAAAAAAGCTTTGCAGAATGTACAGATTCACATGTTTAAGAAGTTACATGACAAGAGCCCAGCAAACAGCTCAAGTAACTCAAGTGACTTTGTTATCAGTCACTATTTGGAAAGTGATAAAGGAGCAAAACTGTGGCCGTTTGACCAAGTATTTTTATTCAGTATCTGGAGAGAAGTTTGTGGGGTTTCTTTAGAAACTCAATTTCCTTTTCTTCCTTATAAAGGCTTAAAGGCCTTCTGCTTTGAAGAAAAGAGAACGTCTGTTGTACAAGCTATTGTACAAAATACTTTCTTAGCCTCATTAAATAGTGATCTATTTTTCAACTGTAATTTTCTTATTGATGTCCCACATACGTGACATTTCATTATGCACTTATGAAAGATCTTTCTTTTTGTGGCCCCCCCATTCCTTCCTTTTCCAAATCAAGCAGTTCTCATATGGGCTTTGCCACATAAGAAAGCAAGGGGACTTGGACAAGCTGCTCTTATGCACCCTTACTGTTAATACTTGGTATGTAGTTGTCTCCAAACTACAGGCACCAGACAACTCTGCCAGGACCTCATCACTTACAGTTTCTGCTTGTTGCTTTCCATAATGTTGTCAGTCCTCAGCAAATTGTTTCATTTCTTTGTTGCGAAGATTCTCAGCTTCTTTTATCTGATTTAGGAGCTCTTCTTTCTCCTCCAGCCACTTTTTTCTATCAGTTTGATACTTAGTCTCACTTTCCTATTTCAAAGAAACCAAAAATGAAATAGTGAGACATTAAGGAATAAAAGTCTTAAAAGCCAGGTCATCATTAAATAGACTTGTTTCTGCAAGATAACAGAAACATTAGCAGTTTTTACTACAGAATATTCCCAAAGGCAGGTATTGGATAATCATTAGTTCTTTTCCATTAAAAAATAATCATTTCCAGTATTTCTTATTCAGACTGGAGAGCCTCCATAAAACATCTCTTTTTCTTTATAAATGTTTACACAAGCTTTACAGAACTTACACCAAAAGTCAGTATAAGAAAAACTCTTTTAACTTAAAAACTTCTAACACTTTACGCTGCCTTGCAGCAGTTGTAGAAAAACTTGCAGCTCCTTCAGGGTTGAAAGACAAAGAAAAGCAACATAGTTTACACTGTAGGAGTAGTCTCCTTTCCTATCAAACCTACTGGCAGACATTCTCATATATAGGACAGAGCACCTGAGAAACTGCTTGGAAAAAATAAAAGTCTTTTAACCAAGGAAAATTAGTAGACCCGCAGCCCAACAAAAAAGGCTTCCTGGTGATAAAGTTAGATGATGATTTCGATAGCTTATATTAGTTGCCCAAGCAACTAACAGAAAACAGTTTTGACAAATACACCGTAAGTTACAATTTGCTTTGAGTTAGTATTCCTTTCTTGCAAACAACAATTGTATAAGTATACTCTGCTTATAGCACATTGACGTGGTATAGAATGAAGCAATGAATGTTCAACTTTCCCCTCTTCTTGAAAAAGGGAATTGGCTCTGCGCATTAAAAAAAAATATCATGAATAAGCTTACTCAAGGTGAAGGAGGAAAGAAGTTCAGAACCATTCCACTAACAGAGTGGATGTAACCTATTGTATACTCACTTAGAAAACTCCCACTGCCAGCCCATTACTTTTATTTAAAAAAACAAACAAACAACAACAACAAAAAATAACATCAGATGGGGTAAGACAACTAACTGTTCAGAGGCCAGCAAAAGAAGCACTGCTCATGGCAGCATAATGTAGGGAAGGCTACACTTCCTATACTATGGGGGCATCAGTGATGCCATTCTTAACGTACCACAAAAAAGCTGCACCTGGTCCCTATTGCATGTTGCACTGCAGCTTTTACAGGAAGTTTCTGTAATCAATATAACAGTTTACTTTATCAAGTTACAACTTTGAAGTTAAGTTACCTCCAGCTCTTTTTGCAGCTTTATTAATTCTGTATTGTTTTAATTCAAATTTGCCTCATCACTTTCGTTGTTCTTTTGCTGCCAGTCACCATTGCTCTGGTATTCCAGTTCACTGTATTTGTGTTTCCATGCAATCAGTTCTACTCAATACACAAAATGAGGTTAGATAGCATATCATTTCAAATATATATTTGAAATACCACACCAATGACTTTTTACTAAAGCAGCTTCGGTTTTATCTGCTACAGACATAAAAAAATAACAGAAGCCTTTAACTACAAGAGAGTTGTTGTTTACTATGGAACGTTAATGCCTAAGTAACAGTCACATGAAAATGGAAGTGGCTATCACAGTACGTCTAAACCCCTTTTGCATCCCTGCTCCCTTTCCCTGGAAAGATTACCTGAAGCTAATTTTTGGTTCTCTTCTAACTGAGCTTGAAGCATTTCATCTTGTTCAAGCTGCACTTCCTCTTGTTCTTCTAATGTCATCCGCATAACTTCAATTGTTCTATCCCTTGCACACAGATCTGAAGGTTTGAAAATTTACAGATGAACTCCCTACTAGCTCCCATTATTCTCAAATCAAGATTCTCCCATGACCAAAAGCTCTTTTAAAAGAAATAGAGCATCTCCATTGAAATATTTACATACAAATATATGCAGACATGTTTTAAAATTGAAACACAGAAGACTCAAAGTCATTAGCAATGTGACAACATTTACACGGATATTCCACACACACACACACACACAAATAATTGCTGACCGTCACATAGTTGGTCATAGTCTTTGGAGATATCTTCCATCCTCTCAGTTTCCACCAGCTCCTATATTTCATGTTGAAAGAAAAGCATACACAGTAAAAACAAGCAGAATCTTTAAGACAGCCTAGAATTAATAAGTTTTTCATATAGCATAAATAAGGACTCAAGCTGATAAAAAGAGTTTATGGTAAGACATTTCAATTAACATATCGTGATGTCACTCAACAAGATCAGGTTACATGCATGTATTACATATGTATTTACTATGCAGATTATTGTATTTAAAGCAATCTGCCAGTGCTCTGTAGTGACTAATTATTTGAATATCTTTCATGGTCTACCACTAATTTCAGTTGGCCACTTTCATTTTGCTCCAATTTTTTTTTTTTTTTGACCTATTTCCTGTTGCTTGGAAAACCTGCATCATTCATTTAATAAAAAATAAGAGCAAGAAAAATACCTGTTTAAGTTGTTGTATATAGAAGTCTTTATAATCCAGCTCATCCTTAAACTGGTTATTAATCCTTTCAAGTTCTTCCATCTTGTTCCTGAGGGATTCCTCCACAGAACACATCGTGGACACCTGTAATGTAAGCACAGCTCACGGTTCATTAAAAGACTTTGTAATCCAACCTGGCCAAATACTTCTTTGTTAAATAAAGAGGAATTCACAAACAAGTGCTGAGTAGGAAAATGACAGCAAGTGCAAGGTTACCAAGGAAGACATGAATTCATTTTTAAGCTTCAATTTTCCACCCCAAGCACACCCAATAAACTTTCAGACTAAGATCCTGCAAAATGGGTTTTAAGATATCTTCTTGTTTAATACTTAAATTTTAACTATTAACATCACTGAAGCTGAAATTGAAGAAAAAAAATATACATGCTTATATTAAAGAGCCTCTGGAAATTAGTCTATTTCTCTTCAAGTAAATAGCATTCTTCTTCCCAGTTATCAGCGTTTTTTCACAAGACTTAGGTTTTAGGCTTTGGAGTTACAAACCTCGCTTTGTACTTGCTGAATTTGTTTCTCGGCATCAGAATGTTTGTCTTTTAGATCTGCATACTCTTCTTCTTTCCTCTGCAAATCTTTTTTCAAATTCAGTACAAGGGCAGAACTCTCAGAAAGAATATTTTCTAGCCTTATGTTAAAAATAAAGACACAAAGAACATTACTGTTACACATCTCATGGAAACAGCAATTACAGCTTCATCCATGCCCTGCCTGTTGGTTTCTATTTGTAAATAGACTCTTAAATCTATCTAGACCAGTGACAAGATTTAAACAATTACTTTTGAATTTCAGCTTTCTTCTCATAATCAGATTCTGAAGCAATAAATTATTCAGATGCTATTCTGAGGGATGTACAACAAAACCACCAGAAATCACCATATTATTCTTTATTTCCTTGCACACTCCTGTTTTCCCTTGGAACTGAAGTAGCATACCAAAGCACCCTAAAGTAGTAGTTTGGCCATTGATAAGCATGCAGATGCATTAAGTCGAAGGGATGTTCTCATTAACTATTTTTAACTCTAGTTCATTCTCAAAGGGCTCTAAGTTAACTCAGTGGTTACTTATGATTCTATACGTTGCACTTTCTCCATTTCACTCTTTTCCTTTTCTCGATGAGAGTGTTTCATCTGCTCCAAGCTGTTTTTCAGCTGCATAACTTCTTGAATCAGATTTGCTTCTTTGCTACTTAACTCTTCAAACTTTTTGTCTGCATTTGCAGACTTCTCCTGCAGAGTTGCTGTAACTGTCTCCAGATTAACAATAATAGATTCTTTTTCTTTAACTAATTCATTGAGTTTTGACACATTGTCTTCCATTGTCTTGGAAGCCTCCAGGCGATATTCAAGCTCTCTTATTTTTACCTCACAGTTGGCAACTTCCTCCTGAAATTGTGCAATCACTCTCTGATCTTCTGCAGTCTTTTCTTCAAACTCCTGAGTTTTCTTTTCTATTTGCTCATGTAACTGATTCACAAGATCATCTTCCTGACTAGTGTGAGTTGTAATCTCACATAGCTTCATTACAAGTTGACGATTATGATTTTCAGCATTATTCAGTCCCGCCTTTAGGTTTTCATTGTCTTGAAGCAGTGCTTTGATGTGCTGACTTTTTTGTGAGAAAACATCAACAATACTTCTGCATACTTCCCAAATCCTTTTAAGACTATAGTTAAAGGAGAGGTCCTGCACAAGATCTGAGATGGAAGAAGTCTTTGACTGAATGCATGCAGAACTAATTTGAGATGTCCCTGGCTCATCTTTTTCAGAGTCTGAGGAATCCTTTACACTGACAAAGTCAGTACCGATGGCGTGAAACTCTAAGTGACATTTGTATAATTCATCTAATTTGGTCCACATTTCTTTTACTTGTGACACTTTATCAATTATACATTCTTTGGCAACTTCTATGTTGTTAGTTAGTTGGGCATTTTTGTCTTCTAGTGTCATATTTATAGATTTCTGTTCATCCAGTTCAGAAGCAATTTCCCGATAGTCAGCTTGACCCTGCAGAATTTGTTCACGGAGGGCATCAGCTGTTTCTTCAGAAAAAGAAAGCTCAATACGCAGGCTTGTTACCTGCTTACTGAAATCTTCTTTTTTATTTTTTTCTCCTCTGCATTGTTCTTCAAGCACAGCTAAATGACGTTCCAAGATTTCAGTTCTTTCCCTCAGTGCTAGTACTTCCTTTCGGTACGTGGAGCACTTTTGTTTCATGTGTTCAATTTTCTTTTGCTCTACTGTGTTCTTTTTCTTTCTCTCATTTACAACTACTGTAAAACAAACAAACAAACAAACAAAAAAAAAGGGGAAAGGAATGTAGCTCAGATTGATTAAAATCATTATTACATAGCAGTTCACAACACCAAGTAGCAACTTCTAAGTGAAAAACTGTCGTAATATGCAAGCCATGCCCTCACATCACATAGTATTTGATACTAGTGAAGGAATTAAAGTCCTCTGAACATGTAATCAGGTGCCTCAGATTTCTATACAGAATTAACAGCAAAAGGTTTTCAGTCTGGAAGAACACTTTTACCATGGCACTACTCAAACCTTCCACTCCACACCAGTAGAAAATCTTATTAGATCTAAGAAACATGGGAACGAGATAGATAATTCACAGCTATATTCTTTCTATCTTCCGTGTCTCAGCAATCCCTATAAGGCAGCCAGGAATCACTCCATCTACATCTAAATGGTAGATAAACAGTTCTCTAAGAAATTTCATTCCAACTCACAGTCCTCTTACTTTCAAAAGAAAGATAAAACCCTGGACAAGTTGATCACTTAAGTGTTGATATCTGTCTCTCTTATTCAGTTGATCTCTAAACAAAATATGAGGATTCTTACTTCTGTCCACACTTACTCTTTTGCATATAAAGTTCACTCATAAAGTTGTACAAATTTGCAGATTCAAGTTTCCATAAATATTCCATTAGCTTGGGGCTGTTTTTTTCTTTAACTGGTGAGCAATTAGCTAAAATCACATGCATTTTCTTTCTATCAAAAGCGACTTCTGCTGTATTTCATCATTGCTTTAGAATCCAGTTATGTCCATTCCATAATATGCATACTTTAAGTATTAAAAAAAATAAATATAAGTCAAGACTTACTAGGGATTGTGTCACCACAACAATATATTCCATGGTGATACTTGTACAGTCCTTTTATTACTACAACTACAGAAATGCAGAATTTTATAGCGCCCCCGTGCAGCCTGCATTACATACAGATTCACATGTACTGCATGGAAACAGCCTCTTAACTCATCTAAGGAGTTTTATATACAGCCCTCAACTGATTTAAAAGTCATACTGAAGAAACAGCAGTGGCATATTCCACCCCAAACCAGGTTTTGGTTTTGATTGCTGCTCACAGCAACACTAGTGAGGGGAATATGATTTATAAGTAATCTAAACACTTTATGCTGAAAACAACAAGCAAGCACTAAAGCAAGATAAATAAGACTAGGGAGAAGATTTGTAATGTTCAGTCTAGAAGCTCCTTACACAGGAAGTAGGGAAAAAGCATTATTACAGAGCATAGGAAACAAGACCTAAAAGCTCAGAGAATGGTGTAAATACCCTGAACTTGAAGCTGAGATAACCTAGCATCTCCTAAAACACTTTTGCTCGTGCTACTTATATAACTAATTCTACAAAAGAACCAGCACAACATACCTGTGCTCATTGTTCTACTGTGTATATTTAACATAGCTAAAGAATATATATTAAGCAGTTTTTGAAATTGGATGCTATTAATACTCACAAATAGAAGAAAATTTTAAGATGATTGAATACTCAGTACTTCTTAACAGAAAACTTCATGCTGACATTGTGACTATCAGCTACCCATTTTAATTCCTATGTGGAGCATTGCTGTCATTAATTTTTAAATGAGAGCTTTGGTCATATGATTAGAACAAACCCACTACTATTTGGAGTATGGAGGAGTCCACATCCCTCCCTCAGTCTCTGGTAAGATGCATATACGTTATGCCATTCAGTGGTCACATTAGGATTCAATATTTATGCCAAATAAAGGCAGCAGGGACAAATCATCCAAGAACAGCATCTCATCCAAAGAAGACCTTGACTTTCTCCCTTGCACATATTTTGCAAGAGGAATACAAGAAAGGAAGGGACTACAGCTAAGTTTTAGATTTTCCCTTCTACATTGTATATGCCTTCCGTAATTCTAGGAACACTGATGCTCAGCTGTGCCCAGAAGTGAAGTTAAATGCATCAGAGCTTATCCAAACCATTTTGCTCAAATATTGCCCATGAGCGAGCAATTAGCAGGTCGTCAACAATTTTGATAGTTGCTTCAGGAAAAACAAAACAAACAAACAAAAAAATGCACTTGAGCAGCTGATGCTACTCAGAAGATCAGCAACAGCAGTTGAAACAATCCTAAAGAAACTGCTTTAAAACTATTACCAAATCTGCACGTGCATCAACAGATGAGGAAAAAGCAGCAAAAAGGAAAAAAATAGTGCAAAAAACTTTTATTCTTAAGCATTCAAAAATGAACAGCATAGGACCTTCTGAAAAAGGGATATTTACATAACAGTTACTTCTATTTACAGTTTAACACAGTGGCTTTTCTCCTTATACCATAAGGTAACGTGCTTCACAGCCTTTTGCTTCCTATCCGGAATAGGAAGCAATTTATTGTTTTGGAAGACACCCTGTTCAACGATGGAAGAAACTGTACCTTTCTTTGGAGGTGGCTCTTCCACAGTAGGCTTATCTTCATCAGTACTGCACTTTCTTCCCACTTCCAACTCAGTTTTCTCTTGTTTCAGTGCTTTAACTGAAAGCACTGAAAATTGGCTGCTTTCAGTTCCTTTATTAGTGTTCTCTTCTGCCGGTTCTGCTTTAATGGTAGTTAAATGGTAGGTAGTATTTTCCTGTATTGATATAAGATCAGTTACATTGAAGCTTAACAAAAGGAGCACTTAAGTCTCAGTAATCTTCTGTAGGCAAATATTTACACAAAACCATACAGCTAAAATATTTACCCAGTGACTCTATAGACATCAGTTACAAATTTCAATAGCAGACAGAACAAGTACACCTTCAGATAATGACAAGTGCAATACTCGGTAGAGTATACAAGGGAAAGCAAGAGCCTAGCAGGTTACAAAGTAAAAGACTTGCACACAATCAAGAGTTTACCAGTTTATCAAAGAATTTCCTGTTTCCAAGAAGTCAACAAAATTACAAACATGGTCAAAGAGCAAATGGTCAGCTCTCATACAAGTTCATCGCATCACACTTCTGCTAAGCTGCTAAAATCACTTTCATCCTGACAGATATAATCCAACCTTAAAGCTTAGTCAGCTCTGTCACGCATATTTTAGATTGTGTCCTTGACCACAAGTGAACCTTCCTTACTTACAAGATGACGATTGTTAAGCCATGCTGGCACTGCCAAGGACTGATTATTCATCTTTAGTAACTTATGAAAAGAAAAGCCTCAGAAGTGTTCAGGCCACACAATCTCACAGATAGAGTTGGAGCCTTGTTCTTGGAAGAAGTAATAGGTGAGGACATGACTACTCATCACAGTCAGCTTTAATACCATGGAAATACTAAGTTGCAGTGATGCAGGCAGTCAAAGACTAAGAAGGGTCAAGTTGCTAAGCTTACAAGGTTAGAGATCTGAGTGACAGAATTAACTATAAATGTTTTCAGAGCTACTTCAGGCTACCAAACATCAAAAAATGAACAAAAACCACCAGAAGTGGTATGCACACATACTTAATCAAGCTAGTCTTCACATATTCAGTAGCTCGTGGTACATTAGTCAGGATAAAGTTTTATGGACTGCATAGAACGTGGAGATATCCTGACCATTCATACTCGTACTTCCAACTCTACTCAGCATACTTGTACTGTTGCTCTTCCTCTGATGTAGGAGTGTGAGGCAGGAGTTAGTGGAACACACTGATATTTTTGTTGTTTGTGTTAACAACAACTACCTTCAGATAAATTTGAATTGTTTACAATTTCAAGCGAGTAGCAGCTACATACAGAAAATCAGTTTTCCAAAAATGTGTTGATTAGAAGCATAGAATTAGTGTTTTCCTTTTTTTGTATAAGGATACGGAGATGTGTAAAACTCACATAATCTTTTACTTTTTCTTCTAAATGAGATTTTAAGTCTTGTAGCTCTGTCATAATGTCATCTTTCTGCACCACGATGTCCATTAGCTCTCGAATCCTTTCATTTTGTGCATTCATTTTCTTGGAAATAAAAAATAAAAAAAATTCAGTCATCAGTTTCTAATGTAGTGTTAAGTAGCTGAATTACACAATGCATTAAAGGCAAATTAAGCTAAGCTCGGTAAGAAATCTATTAATGGAGCCTACTGGAATAGCATTTTAAGCTACCACAAGTTGGTATTAAAACAATTTTACACAACATCTTCTTGATAAAGTTACCTCAGTTGCTTCTTTAAGTTGCTCAACAGACTCATCCAATTTAATCACCTGCATTTCAAAGTCTGTAACACACAGAAAAGGTTGTATTACATAAGTAGCCAATAGATAGTTTATTAAGTAATCAATTTTTCCAGATATTCTAACGTTTAGGTAGCTTTTGAACAGATTAATTAATTTGCATGTGGTCTTCACTTATTGGGAGTGATTCTAAAGTTTTCTATATTTCTTGGAACGAAAACATTGCATCAACAAGACATAAAGAAGAGTAGAGATTACAATATAAAAGTAAAAATCAAGATATAGACATTTAACCCCATACTTATGAAAGCGTAAAGCTGCTAGTTGCAGTTTAAAGGAGAGGGGGAAAAAAGAAAAGAAATAACCAAAAACCGTGGAATTGCTGAACCTGAATATACACAAGGAACAAACTATCACTTATCTACAGGCTATGGTTCCAAAGGTAGAACATCTCCTCTAATTCCTACTCAAACTGGTTATTTCTCTTTTAGATTAATGAACTATTTCTGTCTTCTACCTTTCACATCGCATAACTCACCTTTGTTCTTCTGCATCAGCTCTTCTTCAGTTTTAAGTAGTTTGGTGTTTTTCTCTGTTAGCTCTTCTTTGGTCTCCATCAGTTCAAAGTTAGTTTTCTCCAGCTGCTTTTCAAACCAGCCAGTATCTTCCTTCGGGTCCTCCAGGGATACAATGGAACTATGTGCTGCCTCAGCTTGCTCTTTAATATCCATGACATCATAATGCACAGAATCAAGAATGCCCTCAGGATCAACACAGGTGTCAGGCACTATGCTATGTTCTCCACCCTGAAACGTAATTTATAATCAGTTAAAACTGGTGAACAGCTGACTACATAATAGCTGTTATTTCTACAGATAGTCTGGATAGTCACTATGAAGACAGCCATACAAGAAGTTTTTAATTTCAGCTTCAAAACCCACCTCACAAATTCACATACAACATGACAGTGATTCGTATGGGGGGAAGATAAGTGGCATTCTAGTAACAGCTAATATATTTTATAGTATTTGATGTTTGGTCACTACTTAAACCAGTTTTCAAGAAAGTACAAAGGAGTTATTGCAGACTCCAATCCTGCTTTTAACCTCAAGAGTTTCACTAGGCAAACAATGTACAAGAACTGCCACTTCATGCAGCCATAGATTTCTGCTTTTTTTATGTTTTGAGTTCCCAGTTGCATTCAATGCAACTGATCATCATCTTTTCAGTTCTTTGTCTTGCAGCGCCACATCACCCTCATAGGCTGCTCCATCTACTTTCACACTTAACCTCTTTCAGATAAGGCCACGATCCAAGGGCACACATCCATCAATTGTGCTTCAAACACAAACTCCCAGCACTTCAAAGTTTTCCATCAAGACTGTAGCACTGATCTGACAGCTTAACTTCTTCAGTGTTATATCATAGCACTCACTCCTACCCATTCCGCTTAACCCCCACTTTCCCACTGAAGCATCTGATGGCCATAACACAGCTTTTCAAACTCTTTACTGCTCCACTTCTTTTGTCAACACTTGAACTGGACAATATTCAAAATTACAACAGCAGCAACATATGGGGTAGCTGGATTTGCTTTCCTACATGGGATCATATTTTGAGAAGAGAGAAAAATTAAGTAAATAGCATAAAATCTCCTCCAGATGTAACAAGTTGCTTCTTGTTAGGTTGAATACTTTTTAGGAATGAGATTCTCAGAAGATGCTTCTGCCCTCACGCCCCAAAGAAACACAAAGACCCCAGTAGAGATTTTTAGAAAACTCTGTAGGAAAATTAAGCTCAACTAAAACACTAAATTAAAAAACCTGACTGCTGTATGGAGACAAACACCCAGATTCACTACAGATACTACACAAATAGATTCATATTCTTAGAAGAACAGAATTTTTTCTTTAAATGCAAATCATAAGTACTGATCAACAAAATAGACTACAACATACTCACTTTTTGTGCAATAGCTGAGAATCTTAGCACATTGAGTGTTTCTTCATAGGTTGAAGCACACTGGCTGATGTTTGCTAACATGTGTATCTTCCCTTTTCCACTGAAGAATCCCTGAAGAAAGTGTGTTAACTTACTTTCACCAAACGGTATGTGCTGCTGCACCCTTTGAAGACAAAAACCACAACAAATCCCATTAGCAGAAGTTAACAGCTTCATTTCAATGTGAGAGCTATCCAAGTGGAAGACAACACATTAATAACTGCACTAGTCTTTAAATCATTTTGAGTTGTGGGTTGTTTTGAATTTAATCTTTTTGCTAGTTTGCAGACAGGTTGTATGATTGTTCCAGCTACTATGCAGCCATTATCTTCTTAGACAACCCACGAGAACATTTAAAACAAAAAGTACATTCAACATCCAGCCTAAGATAGGTCATACAGCCTCACGTTAGCTTAAATTCTCTCTCACCTTTCTCTTTCCCTTACCACATCTGGCAAACTGACCTATCTACTTCTAAGAAAACAGTACCCAACAAAATCAGAGATAACCACTCTCTCAGTATATTGTCTCTAGGAAAGGACAATAGTAAATACTTTGGAAATAAAGAAGCATATACTTATCACAACATCTCTGGTGTTTCCTAAACCAAGGTTAAGCCACTGAATCAAACAGCTGGTGATGTACAGAAAATTAGGAGAGAACTCCTAAAGCGTGACTAAACACACTGTTCTCTAGTGAGGTTACCTGCTAGACTCTTTACAGCTACTGAATTCTGCCAACAGAGCTAAAAGCTTCACATAGCTACGCTCCTGTCACAACACACGTGACCCATAAGTAGCTTTAGTGCAGGAGTGGTAAATGAGTTCTTATTTTAAAGAAAATTACTATCAAAGTCATCACTACATTTCCCCCATATTGTTAAAATTTCAAGTGATCAGGACCAACAAATAAAACAGTTCTGAATAAATCAAAGCACTTTAAGCAGCAGCTAATTTTAAGGAATCCTTCTTCCCTAGAAAGGACAGACAGACAAGAGACTAATCCAGTAGCAAGGCCTATTTTCATCTACTTTTAAGCATAACAGAATTTGAATAGGCTACCAGGCACAGTGTGGCATTTCATGAACACAGAGCTCACCTAATCTTTGGGACAGAAAGACACCTTCAAATGAGAATCAGCAGAGAATTCTGCAATTATATCCAGCTGTGACTGTAAATAAATACTACATTGTTTAAAATACAGAAAGCTCTGTCTGCACTCATTTAGAGCACAACCTCAGACAGAAGTAGGAAGCAGGCTTTCTTCTCTCTGAATTTGGTTAGCTAGATCAGAAAGAATGATGAAGTTGCATCAAGGTTTGGAAAAATATATATATATATGTATATATGTAATTATATATATCTATATGTATATATGTAATTATATATATCTATATGTATATATGTAATTATATATATCTATATATAATTTTTTTTTTCCAAATTATATATATATATATATTCTGACCATGTCTCTTGGCTAGGACAAAGCACAGCAATATCCCTGAGGAAAACTGTTACAGCAGAACTAAATGATAAATGCAACTAACTAACAAAGGAGGAAAAGGTCTAACATTTCACACATTTAAAGTGAAAATAGTGAAAACAAATTTTATAATCTGCCCCAGGACTTGTTTGAGAAGGCAAGGCCAGAAAAAAAAAAACAAAACCACAACGCTAATTTGCTTAAGTCTATGAAAACACATTCAGAAATTTAGAACTGGAATGGTTTTATTTGAAAAAACAAACAAACAAACAAACAAAAAACAACAACAAAAAGAAGGCAAGTTTATAGATCACTTTCTTAGATCATTAAGTCTTCACACATCTGCAGAAGCCTACAGATAGTTTTCACTCATAACATAGTTTTGTACTCTGCATTTTAAACAATAGTTTAAACATTGTACATGATATCTGAAATCTACAACTAGTTTACAGTTTGTACAAGGACTTACTTTGACTGCTGACTGATCTTGAGTGCACTAATGCACTTGCTTAGAGTTAGGAGAGATGCATTGATATTTCCACTCTCTTTCAGTCTGTCACCTTCATTGCACGTCTTGGTATTCCTTTCTGAACCAGCAAGATCACACAGTGATAATCTGAAGGCAGATAAGGAAAATTAAGTTTTCTTGCCTTTGAATGTACATTGATTATTTATCATTTCCAACACAACCACTCCTCCTAGAGGAATAATTTCTTGAACCCTTTCATGCTTTTTAATGTTGCTTTCCTAGTGAAGTTGCACACTACTTCCTGCCAAACTCTTTTCCAACACAGCTTCCATTTTTCTGCCATATTCTTCCTTCTGAGGATTTACATTAGTTCAGAAGTTGAGTGAGAAGGATAAAGGAACACTGTGTGGAACAGTGGGCACAAGATATAGAACAGCATTACAACTTGATGGTTTAGTACTGCATAATGACAGGAAATGGGGAACCACCACTCATACAGGAGGCTGTATCAGGGAACCTAGTGTCCGTAGCCCAATATCAATACATCAATACTGAAAGTAACTGACAATTTCATCCTAAAAGAAGAAGGGAACTCTGCTCTGAACTTACTCATTGACTCGTGTCACTCATGGCATTTCAAGGTCTTCGATTCTTAGTACCTTAATTGTAAATATACTGTGGCTAAAAGGAGAAATGAAGCAAGGTCAATAGCCAGAAATACACACATTTTCTAAAATCTATAACATCTGTTCAAAACACTGCTGGATTTATTCCAGATTCAATTAACAATAATTCTACTAGATGCATTAAACCTTTTAAAGACACATTCTTTCTTGGTTTATTTTGCTTTTCTTCCCCCTCATGAACCACCATTACTTACATGGAAGAAGGCTTAGTTGTTTTGTTGAGAGTTTTTGATAAAACACTTAGCTTTTGTATGCACTTATCTGCTTGAAGGACTAATCCTTCTAGTTTAAAGCACTAGAATCACAAACTGTCACAAAACATCACATGGAACACTAGATATCAAGCCTTTTTAAAGCCTCTTCCCCGAAAAAAAGCCATAAACAATATTTTCATTCATCCTTCTTCCCCACAATATGTTACACCCAATGTTAGTGAAAGTTCCCACCTTCAGCTGGAGCAAGTATTTAGCTTTGTGCTTGCAAAACTCTGGTGTTTCTGTCCCAGTTTAAAAAGTCTGAAAGCTTCTTTAGAATCAGAAATCTGAACCCACTGCAAACCTTTCAAAAGAAGGAAAAGTGATTTTTGCAAGCTTCATTAGCAAAAGAGAAAGTGAACAAGAAATAAGGTATACAAACTAAGAACATTTAGTTAAGACAATAAAATACTTCATTAACTCTGCCTCAAACATACGACAAGCTGATGGCAGATAAGACTAAGATTCTTCCTCCCACAGAAAAGGGCAAGGTATAGTATAGCACAACAGTTTATCCTACCAGTATACTAAAGTATGCTCCATCCAAATTAAGCAAGCAGCCTTAGTACTGAAAGTACAAAAGCTAAGTTCTTAAACTACAGAAGCCCAAAGTTTGTATTCACTGGTGCAGAAGTCAATCTGAGAAGTTTTTTGTTTTAGCTTGTAGTTTTTATTGGGGATGGGTTATCTGGATTTTGTCTGCATTATAACGACTGTATGGCTCTCATTTTCAAGGATGATGAAGGCAGTGGAGTTCACACAGGCTTTATGGGCAAAGTACAGGAATAAGGAGAATACTGTTGAAGATGCAGATACGTACATGTAGCTTGTTGCCTTCCCATTCAAGCAGACACTTCTAGAGCTACACTGAACACATTTAAGAGTTTTCTATCTCAGAAGAAACATTGTTACACTATTCTATGACAAGCTTGGCAGTTTGCAAAGTATTCTAGTTACCTTTTACGTAAGAATATCCCTTGATGTCTTGAGCAAGGCGAAGTGTCCTTTTTTTTCTGTCATTTGATAAAGGAGCCAGTAAATCATAAAAACATTCATTGTAAATCTCAAAAAATGAAACCCAGAGAACTTCACAAAATCATCTATAGATAATCTGCTAAGTTGGTCTGATCCTTCTGAGAGATTTTCTGCACCTGCAAAGTAGAAAATATTACAAGTCAATGTAGAGACAGTAAAACTAGCTGCATTTAAAAATAAGTAATAGTTAAGCTTACAGCTTAAAACTTTTCCCAGAACATAAACACAGAGAACCCCCACCTCTCATACAAACACCAAGTATCTGGAAGTCAAGACGCTTGCCCTACACATTTGCAAAGACACGACTGCTATAAAGCTTGCTTTTTCACTTCCAAAACCCAATCTAACATCTATAGTTGGGTTAGAAATATTCAGAACTCTTCAGTCTTTACAATATAGAGAACTGAACTAGTAAGGACACTTCGTTCTGACTTTTTAGGGAAAAAAAAGTATTTAGTGAGTTCTTAAGTGCCCTAAAGGCCTGTCGGAAAACCACTAGGGATCTTATCACAAATCATACTCTTTTTCTTTGTTTTACTTTCACCTCATAAAACCAGGTTATTATAGATGTCCCAGTAGTCTCCTAGCCATTTTATTCCTTCTGTTTTCTGCCCAGATGTCCTGCCCATTATTCCGTTCTGTTACAAATAAAAGCTAAATAATCCTTTTATTATCAGCATTAGCCAATAAAGCCAGTCGTTGACCTTACAGAAGCTTTTCTAATTGCTACTATTTAATATAAAACATACCCTTAGAATCAGCTGGGGATTTGTCATTAGTGCTGTTGTGATGGTCTACCTACGAAAGAAAACAGAGACTTTAGGATCTATTATTGATGTACAGCACCAATACACCACTGGTTGCTTTTATTTATTTATTTATTTATTTTTAAAGCAGCTGTATTGCTCTACCAGAAAACAATACAGTATAGTTCCAAGGTGCCAACACAAAAATCCTGGCTACACATTT
Source organism: Coturnix japonica (assembly GCF_054131305.1). Classification (NCBI taxonomy): domain Eukaryota; kingdom Metazoa; phylum Chordata; class Aves; order Galliformes; family Phasianidae; genus Coturnix; species Coturnix japonica. The sequence goes on along the minus strand of NC_140691.1, from coordinate 7,624,130 downwards.
TGACTGGTTTCACCTTACTACTCATTTCTGACAATTCCTTTACTATAAGATCTGATGCACTTCAGCTTCCTGATTCAGAAAGAAAAAGAACAAATAGGGAGAGAATCCCCAACAGGAAAAGGAGTTATTTAATAAGATGATTTTCAATAGCCCATTTATAATCTGCATTTTACCCTTCATGAATCTTGGACTCCTGAAATATTTTTCTTATTGGGATTTTCTTAATTCAGGACTTCCATATCCTATGGCTTATTAGGTCAACTCTCAGAAAAGGAAGTTAAGGTAGAATACTCGATCACTTAATGTAGATAAGCAGCTTATTATTTCTTAACTCAGGCTATCAAAGTGTTACACAAATGAAGTTATGACTAAATTTTGTAAATATAATATTTTTAAGTAGTTTGGTCATAGAAAATACAGAATAGCTCCCAACATGTAGATCTCATGATGTTCATAGATGTATACTCAGTTCCCAGGCTTCAGGTTGTGTTGCTTTTTTATAGAGCACAAAAGTAGAAAGAAATTCTCATCTACTGAAGAGGAGGAATCTCACCTACCAGATACAGTATGCTTAGAAGTAAAACTTCTAACATAGAAGTTTTCATCTACATGACACTCACCCAGATCTGGCTTTGTATAGTCAGCAAAGCTTGTACCTACTTAGCTTATAAGGTCAAGTATTTTACCTAGGAACACTGTTCTTGAAACTAGAGGAGGCACCTATATCGCACGATCGCATCTTAACTCTCTAATGGAGTAGGATGAGATCAGCATATAGCTGTCCAATGCATTTTCTTTCCACATACTCAGTAAACCTAAAACAGTTTTACACATCTTTGGTTCATGTAGAAGACAGGTGTTGTTTTTCCCCGAAATACTTAAAGATCATTGGAGCCAGACTTCATACTCAGCTGTGCTCTTGAAATAATTCAGAAGGAATTTTACTGCCACCTGCCTTTCACACTGTGAAGTCCACACTTAACCAACTCATCAGTAAGATCAAGTTAACATACTCCACAACTAAAATACCCCAGTGCGGTGTAGCACACCACTAATAAGATGCTTCATTCTTTTTCAGCAGGAACAGAAAGACAAATAGAAAACTGTGTGTAAATACAGAACCCTCTTTCATTACAGAATGGAAAGGATAACACTGAACTATCACAAGATGCATGTACTCATCATTTCTTTATAAAGTAGTTTCCTACCTCTTTTGTCAGACGAAGCAACGAATTTTTAAGAGCAATTTCTTCTCTCACTTTGTCATTAGTCAGTTTTACGTAATCTCTCCACCGAATAGGTTTCAGATCCATTTTTGTGTATAGCCTTCCTCCAACAGTTTTAAACCACATATCCATCGCCCTTGGCAAAATACCAACATCATCTTCTGTCCCTGTAAGCAATACACAAAAGAAGGGCCAGGTTACTATTGTAAGCAACATATAAACATAAATGAAGACAAAGATAACTGATTCTAATCTCAAAGTATACACAAAGAATTTAGAGGCCAGTTACAGTCTGAAGCAATGTTTGCAGTGTTACTAGACTGTTCCCTGAAAAATACTGGCTTTAAGCAACAGCTCACATCCCATTCCTTAGACATTACAGGGCATCACTTTAAAACAGCCAGAATATTCTGCATAAGCTTAGCCTTAAGAAGAAAAAATAACCCACAGCAAACTCCCACATTTAACAGACATGCAGATTTTCAACTGTTTACCAGGCTCCCTTCCCGCTCTGAAACAACCCTGAAATAACAACCAGAGTGATGTCTCTGCTACAACATTCCGTTCGTCCCACAAACCCTATTTATAAATATCTACAAGTCTTCCCTCTAGCACATTAACAGCACCGCTCAGCTTGGTGTCATCTGCAAACTTGCTGAGGGTTCATTTGATTCCACTGTCCATGTTGCCTACAAAAATGTTAAATAACACTGGTCCCAACACCACCCTCCACCTGGACACTGAGCTATTGACTGCTGCTCTCTGAGTGTGACCATCCAGCCAGTTCCCTGTCCTGCAACTGGTCCATCCATCAAAACCATTTTTCTCCAGTTTGGTGACCAGGATGTCATGCAGGACGGGATCAAATGCTCTGCACAAGTCCAAGTAGATGATGTCAGTTGCTCTCCCATTATCCACTGATGCTGTTACTCCATCATGAAAGGCCACCAAGTTTGTCAGGCATGTCTTGAATTTGAGGAAGCCATATTGGTTACCACCAATCTCCTCATCTTCATTTTCCAAACTATGCCAAGGAGAACTAGACAGAACTCTACAATGTCGTGTCACTACAAACCTGTCTGAATCATTGGCTTCTCTGCATGCTCATCACTAGTCTCTCCTTAGCTTGTGTGCCCACAGTGTATGGGGAATGTCAGCCACAAATCTTACCTAGGGGACATCTTTGCTTCAAAATCCCTTAAACATCACACAATCCCTTTTAACTCTCCAGGTCTGCACTTATTTACGTCAGAATCAGACCATATTTCTGTGCTGCTATTTCCCTTTCCTTCTGAAGGGCCTGGATACAACTTAGATTAACCTCAGGAGCAGAGTTCCTGCATAAAACAGCCAGTACTGAAACAGCAACCCAACCTGGTTGCAGACTGAGAGAGAAAATGAGAGTTCACCAAAGTCATGGGACAGGACACATGTTCATGTTCATGCTAACACTGAACCCAAGTGGCCACATGAGGACAGCAGCTAGTAGGAAATCAGAAAAAAAGCATCCTTTCAGACGTCCCTTAGGAAGGTGGAATCTACCAGGGCAAAGCAGACCCGTGTGTTAAGTAACCAGTCTGATGCTTCAGAGCCCGGTGATGAGCTACAAACTGGGGTTTAACCAATGCAACACATGGAGGGAAAATCTGTCTTGAGCATAAAGAAGAAAGAGAAAGGTATCCAAAAGGACTAACCAAGATGTGCCCAAACTGCCCATGAAGCATTTCTTCCTGTGGTGCAAAATACCACAATAGGATTTATTTGCTCTTTCAGTTAAACATACCATGAACCTTTAGGGTAGCTGATGTCTTGTCTTCAGCTGCTTGGCATGTGCATGTTCCCTGATTTTCATATTCACACTAGTGAATAATAAGACTTCCCTTATTTCCCTGGGAAGTAATGCCCACTTCTTTTACTTTGACGGAGCTCCTTCCAATCCTAGAAGGGAAAATATCAAGTCAGATCTCCATGAGTCCTTCCATCTCTGCACTGAGCAAAGGGAGCCTTCAGATCTATGCTTAATTCACCCACTCCCCTAGAATTAATGGAACTGTGCTTACTGGAACATATGCTGAAGCTTAAGCACAGTGCAGTGTTTTCAACATGGAGGAATGGCTATAGAACTTGCATAAATTCTGGCTGACTTATGACAGCTTAAAGCACTGTGGAGGACTGTTAACAAGCCCGTTTGGACATCACCTTGAATAAATGACGTTATCCTCAAGTAAGGGAAGGAACAGCTGAGCACCGGGGAGGTACACAAAGTGCCAGAGCAAATTCTCACACTGTCAGGTGCAAAGAAAACTGAGATTTCACCCTAAAACCCAGTTCACAACAAGGCTACAAAATCCTGGCTGAGAATTTCTGTGTTAGAGTTGAAGCTCAAGACTGTGCTCCAACCAACAATATTTTGAGAAGCAAGACCTCAGGAGTTCACAATAAACCCAAAACGACTTGATATCAAGTTCAACTTGATAAATGAACTCAGGACATAATAACAAAGAGTGCTGATCTGGGCAAGTAAAAGAGCACTAAGAAAAGAGAGCAATGCAAAAGCTATCAAGTAAAAGCTCAGACTCGCATCCCTTGGAAGTGAAATTAAAGGCTCTCATTCATTTCCAGAGAAGTCAGAAAGGAAAATACCATTACATGCCATACCTTGAACCACTTGACGTCCACCTTGGGCCTGGACAGCTCACACTCAAATGTGACCTTGTCCTTCTGATTGATGCTAATGTCTGCCAATGGTTTGCTGATTTTCACAGGCAATTCTGAGAAGGAGAAAGAAGGATGTGGATTTAGTTGGGAATGAGGTCTCTAGGAGCATCTGGCAGAAGGAATAATGAAAGGCAGTGCCTACTCTCCATGCTTACTAGAACTTGTAATTGACAACAAAAAAACCTATTGTTTTGAGCACATTATCATTACTTGTGCTAGGGACAATAACGTTCCAACAATCCTCTTGATATCTGAGGGATACTCTGGTGGCAATGGCCCAGTGCAAAACATTCTTTGCAGCTGGAAGGAAAGCTGGTTCTGCTGTTCAAGTAATCTGGGACAGGAGCAGATAATGACACCTTGCACCAACCAATACCTGTCACAGTGAGCCTCCCCGATGAATTCATGCCTTCTGCTTTAACGGAAATGAGTCCTGCATCTTCAAGGGTCACAGAAGAAAGTGTCAAGGAATGTTTCTTCCCCTGGACACCCATCGTGATATTTGGTGCAGGCTTCAGCCGCACGCCGTCCTTCTGCCAAGTCCCTTCCACATCCTCATGGGACACCTCCACCGTAAAGGTGACAGTTCCCTTCTCAGGGAATTCCAGGGGCTGCAGACCTTTCACCAGCTTCATCTGCGCACTGAAAGACAACGGGGACAGGTTGGAGATCTCACACCAGCAGCTGAGAAATAGAATCATCAAAGGAATCAGAGAAAGGTTTAGGTTGGAAGGGACCTTTGAGATCACCCAGTTCCAAACCCCCTGCTGTAGGCAGGAATGCTTCCCTCTACACCAGATTGCACAAAGCCCCATCCAGCCTGGCCTTGAATGCTTGAATAGCATCAGGACTTCCAAAACAAGTTACTTCCCTCTTCCTCTCCCAGGTACAGTATCTGCTAATTAAGCAACAGCCTTTGCAAAGAAGAAAACTTGTTCATAACCAGGTCCATGGGTGCTCTTAAATGGATCCTTCCAGATGGAAAAAACATTTCAGGTGGCCTCCTAGATTTTACCCCTTTTTGTGTTGCACACAAGACTGAAAAAAAAATAAAATTACTTTTGCAAAGTTCTTCTTGTCATAAGGAAACAAACATTTGGGGAATGGCAGAACCAGGTAAAATTTACCTTCATGTCAAGAAATTTGAAATATCACTCACATGTTCTTGGTGTGGTGTTTCTGCTATAATTATTTGGACTAATTAAGCTTTTCCCTGATGAAAGCCTAGAAGAATATCACAAGAAGGACCAACTTACCCATGACCTCTTATTTGTCTTACTCAAGCATCTCCTCCTGACCATAACTTCCAATCAAATATTCAGCCAGACTACAGGTTTGAGCAGCTGAGTTGTTTCTAGGATCTCCTGCAGTCTTAACCTTGGAACACACACTTGTCTTTTGACTAAGTGTCTTTTACAGTGCAGTAAAACAACAGGTTTTCACATGGCTATTCCTCATTTACCTTGCTCTGAAATCATTCTCAAACCATGCAGGATCAGTCCAGGGAGAAGGCGAGGAGAGGGGAAGGGAAAGGGGAAGTCCACGGTCCTCTAAAATCAGGCTTCTCAGCCTAAAGCTCAACAGCAAATAGCAGTCCACTTGCCCACATTGCTAGACTCCGAGCATTTAAAGAACATCAGCTGACCTCATTATGAGCTCTAACATAGCCAAAGGAATTCATATATTCAAATATTCTTTTGAGTGATGAGAAATATGGAGCATAACTTCAGATTTCTGCTCTTAAACTCTCACTTCTATCATAAACCAGGGTAACAGTTCAATGCTGTTTGTTATGGTTTTGCAATTTGGTTGGTGTTGGTATTCCACATCAGAGCACCATGCCTAATAATGGGAGTAAAGGGGACAAGTTTTTTTTTCTGTGAACTGCCTTAATGAGCATGTGGGGTGGGGCACCGGAAGGGAAGGGAGGAAGGGGACAGCGTTGCTGGACCGGCTCCCTGCGAGGAGACAATGTGGTCAGACCTTCCTGCCTTCCACAGCTCCATCGGTGAGATTGGGGACTTGGTATTCTCTTTGTTGAAACTCTCTTGTTGTTGTTTAGTGTTATTAGGTTATTAAACTGCCATTCGTTCTCAGATCACCTTTTTCCTCCCTCATTTTTTTTGTTAGATTTAATCGCAATCTCCCTTCCCTTCCCCGTCTCCCTAAACGCACGTGGCTGGGCCGCGCCGGGCCGCGCCGCCGTGCCGCTAGAGAAAAGGGGGGGGGGCTTTTGTTCCTGCTGCCCCGGGTTTGTGCCCACTGTCCCGGAGTGAGCTCTAGAGAGAACTCCGTGACATTTTTGGTGGAGAATGCGGGCAGAGCTCTGGGCAATGTTTTGGGCAGTAATTAGGTGGTTTTTTTCAGCAGCCCTGTATGTAGGACTGATAGTCCGTAGGTTCCTGTGGTCCTGGCTTAAGGACTTCCTGATGTTGGGGGTACGGGTAGACTTATTAAGCCGATGGCTGGCAGGGATAGAGATATCTGCCTGGCTCCCTTCCAGACTAACGAACATCACAGGCACCGTGCTTGAACTGGCTCACGAATGCTCTGAATTCCTTAAGTATGACTGGGGTGTCAATTGGAATACTGTGTTGTTAGTCTCTCTAATTGTAGTAGTTTACTATAAATTGCAGAGAGACTTGCAAAGAATAGTGCAGAGAGACTCAGGAAAAGGGCCAGAAGCATCGGGACCCCCAGTATCAGGTAATCTCACCCCTGAACACCAGAGGGACCTTGGGAAATTAATAGAACCCCTGAGTGAGTGTGGGAGATCAGGGGGATCTCAGAACGAATGGCTTATGAAAAAGATAGAGAGTCTCGAGAATGAGATCCAAATCCTAAGGGGAAGGCAACAAGTTAATCCCAGCCGACCACAGGAAGCACCAGCATCAGTGTCAGTCGCCCCAGTGGAAGGCCAGAGATGGGAACGTGTGTCCTCACGTCTGGAACGGATGGAGGAAGTAGAGGAAGATCCGGGCGAGGGACCCTCCCAAAAACCACCAAGGAAGGCAACCCAGAAGACTAACAGACGCGGAGAAGATAGTGATGATGAGGGAAAAGTCACTGCTTCCTCTACTCGTAAACCTCTGAAAATTACTGAAATCCAAAGTGCGAGAAAGGAGTTTGCCCGACTCCCAGGTGAACGCCTTGTCACTTGGCTGCTCCGGTGTTGGGACATTGGGGCCTCCTGCATGTCCCTAAGCTGCGATGAGGCTCGTCAATTAGGAAACATTGCTCGAGACTCATCTATTGATAGAGGGATCAGCAGATGTCTCGATGGAGTCGCCAATCTCTGGGAGAGGATTCTATCAGCTGTAAAGGCAACCTGTCTTCTCAAAAGTGATTTGGAGCCTGTACTGGAAAAATGGAGTACAGCTGAGGAAGGTATCCAGTACCTGAGAGAAATGGCTGTGGCAGAAATGCTGTTCGATCCCACGTTTGTCCCTGGGGACCCAGAGGATTACCATGACCCAGAAAAGGTGAGCGGTACTCCGGAAATATGCAAGAAACTCATACGGTCAGCACCAGTGAAGTATTCCAGTGTACTATTAACGAACTCTAACAGGTATGATGAGCTGGATAGGAGACCTGAAATTTTTGAGCTCATCCTTTCACTGCAAAATATCGAATACTCACTACTGCCACACCGTACCACCATCGCAGCCATCTGTAAAATGGTGGATAGAATGGACCGAATGGAGAAAAGACAGGACAACATGCAGAAGAGCTGGTCTGCGGCAAGGAACCACAGTGAACCTGTGGCAGTCTCAGCTGTCAGACGCAAACGCACACCTGTCCGAGTGAAGGACCGCAGTGAGCCTATGTCACGTGGTGCCATGTGGAACTACCTGCGTGACCATGGAGAGGATATGAAGAAGTGGCATGACAAACCCAATTTTGTACTGCGAGCACGGGTAAGAAAATTACAAAAGAGGTCAGCCACTACTGAGGTTGCCTCTACCGCTGCAGACAACCAATAGAGGGGCCCTGCCCTCAGCCAGGGGGGGGAAAGGGATAATAGAGTGTATTGGACTGTGTGGATTCGGTGGCCTGGCACATCAGAACCACAAAAATATAAAGCACTGGTGGATACCGGTGCACAGTGCACTCTGATACCCTCAGGTTTCGAAGGGACAGAACGGATACATATACATGGGGTGACTGGGGGTTTGCAGGAACTGTCTGTATTGGAGGCCGAGATAAGCCTCACTGGTAGAGACTGGCAGAAACATCGTATAGTGACTGGCCAGGGGGCTCCTTGCATACCTGGAGGGGTGTTCAGTACACTTGGAATCGTTTGCCCCAGGGGTGGAAACACAGCCCGACCATCTGCCATGGGCTGATCCAAGCCACGTTGGAACAGGGCGGTGCTCCAGAGCACCTGCAGTATATAGATGATATCGTTGTGTGGGGTGATACAGCGACGGAGGTTTTTAAAAAAGGAGAACGGATAATCCAAATCCTCCTGTCTGCTGGTTTCACTATTAAGCGAGACAAAGTGAAGGGCCCTGCCCAAGAAATCCAGTTTCTAGGGGTGAAATGGCAAGATGGGCGTCGCCATAGAGTGGATCTATCACATCCTCTATCACGCACCAGCCGCTGGTAAGATCGAGCGCCACAATGGTTTGCTGAAAACCACGCTGAAAGCGATGGGTGGTGGAACATTTAAGAACTGGGAGAAACATCTAGCAGAAGCCACCTGGCTGGTAAACACCTGAGGATCAGCCAACCGAGATGGCCCTACACAGTCCAACTCCCTGCGTACCTTGGAGGGAGATAAGGTTCCTGTGGTGCATGTAAAGAATATGCTGGGAAAAGCGGTTTGGGTCCTTCCAGCCTCTGGAAAGGGGAGGCCCCTCCGTGGAACTGTCTTTGCACAGGGACCTGGGTGCACCTGGTGGGTGATGCAGAAGGATGGGGATGTTCAGTGTGTGCCACAGGGAAATTTGATGCTGGGGGAGTGCAGCCTGTGATTCCATGTGTGTATATATATCTATATATGTATATGTATGTACATATGTAATGCATGTTAACTACTGTTCTGTTTATATGTTGATAAAAGTTAGGCATGATGTGATGATGTGTAATAAGGGGTGGAATGTTATGGTTTTGCAATTTGGTTGGTGTTGGTATTCCACATCAGAGCACCATGCCTAATAATGGGAGTAAAGGGGACAAGTTTTTTTTTCTGTGAACTGCCTTAATGAGCATGTGGGGTGGGGCACCGGAAGGGAAGGGAGGAAGGGGACGGCGTTGCTGGACCGGCTCCCTGCGAGGAGACAACATGGTCAGACCTTCCTGCCTTCCACAGCTCCATCGGTGAGATTGGGGACTTGGTATTCTCTTTGTTGAAACTCTCTTGTTGTTGTTTAGTGTTATTAGGTTATTAAACTGCCATTCGTTCTCAGATCACCTTTTTCCTCCCTCATTTTTTTGTTAGATTTAATCGCAATCTCCCTTCCCTTCCCCGTCTCCCTAAACGCACGTGGCTGGGCTGCGCCGGGCCGCGCCGCCGTGCCGCTAGAGAAAAGGGGGGGGGGGCTTTTGTTCCTGCTGCCCCGGGTTTGTGCCCACTGTCCCGGAGTGAGCTCTAGAGAGAACTCCGTGACACTGTTTTAGATGGAGGACTCATATTTTAAATAACTCATCTCATTAAGGCTTGGATTCCCTAGTACAATTAGCTAAATTCCAGTTTGGATCATGCTTCACCTTGGATCACTTAGGGCTTCAGCCACTTAATGGAACTAACTTAGTTTGTCTACAGATAAGCTGTTTTCTATAGCAACAATAAGCTGTGATTGCAACTGGATGTCGGGAGAGCACAAATCCCGCAGTTATCCTGTACCAACATCCTCTCCTTCCATCAGAACAGCAAGTTTTTAAACCAGACTCATGCAGGCTTGCATGACACACCTTGTGCAAAACTGTTGGCAGCCATCAGGACAGCCAGTTGCTTCCTGTATAGACACTGTTCCATCAGTTTTGGTTTTTTGTCTCGCTAGAACAACAGCCAGTGGCTGAAAACTCACACAACTGAAGCAACCACGCTGATATACCACAGTCACTGGAGGTGCTCAAGAGCCACGGGTATGTGGCACTGGGGACGTGGTTAGTAAGTCCAGTGAGGGTGGGCAGGGGTTGGACTCAGCTATCTCAGTGGTCTTTTCCAGCCTTGGGTGCAACTTGTAAGAGGGAATGAAGCAGCAAACTGCCCAGCACTGAGATGCATTCTTCTGACACGTGGTATCAGTGAACTGCTGTATTTCCCTATCTTCTCCGGAACTATTCATCTAACCTAACTGAAAAAGTAAGCCAGAACCTAGATATAAATCAGGATCATAGTCACCCGTGGTTGCTTATATAATCAGAAAGACACTCTAGAGGGTAATTCAGTGCATCTAGAAATTAAAGTAGAATTTCCTTAGTCAAAAGTATTCCACAGCCACATTTTCACCTTGCTACCACTACATTAAAAAGGAGAATCCAACTTGTGGTGTGGGTCATTGATGTTGTTCCGGGGGGAATTGTGGCTGTTCCATGGCCACAGGGTAGAAGACAGCCAGTCTTCCTCTAAGCCACATAAACAGCTGCTTAGTGCTCCCAAAGTGAATGCTCACCAGTTGTTTCCAACTTGAAGGTCATCTTCTGGCCAGCAGCCTCGCAGATGTATTCTCCAGCATCTTTCTTCTCCAGCTGCTCCACAACCAGACGCCGTGTTTTGCCCACAGATTCCAGTTTGAACTTTCTGGAGGAGGCAAGCAGTCTTCCATCCTTGTACCATTTTACTTCGGTTTTATCCTGTGCTACTTCACAGCTGAGGGAGGCACTTGCTGCCAGGGCAGCACTCACCTCTTTCTGCACCTTCTCCTGGTTTATAAACACAGGTTTTGGCTCTGAGGGGAGAAAAGAGAAAGTATTGACTGAGGGACTGAAATGAGACCAACTTGCAGATCTGTATGTACAGCTTGGAACAGGTTTAGGTTATCACTTGTGCCCAAACTAATAGCCTTCACTAGAGAATATCAGCTCTTCTGTTGAAACAAAGTGTCAAATCTAGGCAAGAAAGAACCTAGGAACTAAAGGAACCAAGAGGGTCCTTGAACACCAGTCCCATGGTTGCAAGTCACTATGCAAGCATATTGAACCCAAAAGAACATCTGTCCTGCAGGCAACCAAAACCTGAGTTCCTTTTACTTAAAACCCACTGTGAAACATCAAAACACATAAACATGAAATAGTCAAACCACTGGCTGCCTTTTCATGACCCAGAACAGTACTCCTGGCTTCCTGAACAGACTCCTCATGGCCTCTACCATTGCCACAACTGTGACTGTCAAAGGCACAAAGGAAATATGCTCACCAATGCAGTCCTTTGTTCTTTGTGTGTGATTTGCAGATATCTATCTTACTTTGAGCTCTGGGAATAGTCAGCTCTACCAGGTCTCTTACTGTGAGTAGCAGACTCACCTATCCAGATGCAGCCTCCAACATAAAGGCATAGTAAAAAGGCAGTGTACTACTAGGAGAAGTTCCTGCTTCTCCTGCCACGAAAGGCTGCACGTAGAACATGCACTCCAGCCTCACTGCACATACTTCTCTTAGTCAAATGTTTCGGTGAACAAGAATTACAGTTTGGGATCTCAGGCACAGGAGAGATTTGAATACTATCTTGAATATTGCTTCCATTGTACATATATCAGTAATTATTATTCTACAGACAGACTGAAACAGGTCTTTGTGCCATACTAAAACCAAATACTTGCTACAAACCCAGGCAATCAAGTCTAGGGAAAAAACCTCAGCACAGACTACTGCACCTGGATCACTGTATAATAGAAACTAGATTTTACTTTACTGTTCTCTGCTGTATTTCAGACAACACCTGTCCTACCTGTGCAGCTCAGCGTGGCATTTTCTGTTGGTGCAGCCTTCACCTCCTTCTGCGCCTTATCCATGTTGATAAAGCATCTTCTGCTTCTGGAATTGAAGGCAAATGGGCACATTTAAGACATGAATCTTTTCTACACAGCCTTCCCCAAATGCCCAAATTAGTCTTTGGACTGTACCGTTGAGGACAGCTTTCCCACTCACATTTCCTGACAGTGCTATGAACTGAATGCCAACATCTGAACTATATCAATTGCCAGTGAAGAACTTCCTCCCTGCCAGACCAAAACAGCTTAGATAGCCCTAAAATTGTTTTCATTTCCACCAGTATCATGTTCCAAAATCTTCAAAAATTAAAAAACACCCCTTTCCCCACTGTCCAGCAGCACACCAGCATACGCAGTCATTGAAAAGTCTGTTTCTTACAAGGGGACAGGCATTAAATTGTCCAAACAAGCTGACAGCTGTAAGTTGCTTTGCCAGCAAAAGCCAGGTGAGGGTCAAGGTTAAATTCTGTTTGTGATTAAGTCATAGTGAGGAAATGTATTTTTCTCACCTACTTATTTCTGAAAACAATTCTAATATCTCCTGAGTTTTCAGAGGCAGTAATAAAATGGTTTCCCCTATGGAATCATAGAACGGTTTGGGTATAGAAGGAAGCTTTAAAGATCATCCAGTCCAACCTCTTGCCGTGGTCAGGGACATCATTCACTAAATGAGGCTGCCCAGGGTCCCCATCCAGCCTGGCCTTGGACACTCCAATGATGAGTCACCCACAACCTTCACTGGACAATCTGTTCCAGTGTATCACTACCCTCATCATAAAGAACTTTTCTCATGTCCAAACTGAGTCTACCCTCTTCACTTTTGAAACCATTGCCCTTTGTTATGTTGCTATAGACCCTGGTAAAAAGCCTTTTTCCACTTTCTTATCAGACTCTCCTAATAAATGAACGCCTGTCTTCCTCCATTTCTGGAAAGAAAAGCACCAGCTTGAAGCCTTTCTATTTTTAAGCATTTCTTTTGTACCTGCTATAGAGAAGAAAACAAAAGAAAATACGGGAAAACCTTTTTAGTTGCAGGTTTCTTTAATTTAATAGAAACCACCAATGCTGCCGTCTAGCATTGTGACAAAATGCTGTCTCTGAGACTATTTAGGAAGAAGCATTTGCAGGGGTGTGCTTGTGCCCTGAAGATACCTTTAATATTCTTTAATTTCCCCTGTAATTATTGACTTCTCATTTTGCTATCATTGCATCTACTTGAGATCCCCAGGGAAATTCCCCAATTATTTCCAGCCTGTCTTAAGCTGAGGCTACCCAAGTCCTCTGTGTTCATAGCTTCAGAAGGCAAACAGGAATGTACACAAATTAAACAGAATTTAAGCACCGTCTACATCACTGAATGCTGGGGTTGAATGTGTCAAACCACTTAACTTTCCCCTCCTTCTTTGTTGGGGGGTTCAATACAGTCAAAACAATTTCTCTCACCTGTGACATCAATCTTGAAGGTGAGTTTCTGGCCAGCAGCCTCGCAGCTGTACTCCCCTGCATCTTTCTTCTCCACCTGGCTCACCACCACCCGACGCTGTTTGCCCTCTGACTCCACCTTGAACTTCTTGCTCGAGGTGATCAGTTTCCCCTCCTTGTACCACTTCACCTCCGTCTTCTCCTGGGTCACCTCGCAGCTCAGCGTGGCATTTTGAGTCAGTGCAGCCTACACCTCCTTCTGCACCTTCTGCTTGTTGATAAAGGCATCCTCTGCTTCTGGAACTGGAAAACACTGGGTAAAATATACATTACATATGAACAACTTGTGACTGGAAGACATTAAAAGTTGCTTCTATGTTGTATTGGACCATTTCCTGGAGCAACACTGCTTCACAGTGTTTATCACACATTATAATGCATCCTCAGCACAGTCCCTATGGTCATCCCATCCCTCTGGGTAGTCTTTACTATCAGCTAGGACTCCTAATTTTCAGATTTCTTCTAATGAAGACAATGACAGATCTTCATCTGTGTGTCTTTTTGATATTGCTCCACTCTACGCTGGAGAGCAGCCAAATACAGCTCAATTATGAAGACCTCAAAATCAGGAAACCATAGAAATTTAAAAGCAGAAAACCATCTTTTGACTCTACCATATGGCAGTGATATAGTCCTTAATATTGTGAATACTTGGCCTACATTAGGTTTTGTAGCTCGGTTTTATGCATAAACCATGGTTTTCTACTCTCAGCAACCCCTGATTCTTCAGAGAACTGGCTGAGGTCATCTCCTCTTAATACCTAACACATAAAGAAGAAAGTGTTTAAAGCCCACCTTACCCTTTGTGTCAACAAATGGAGTTAGCATCAGAAAGATAGCAAGTATAATTAGTTAGGCATACACACTTCAGTTAAGGGGATTCAGTTAATTACTTTGCTAAGTGGGATCGATTGATACATTGAATCTTTTATTGATTACTTTAATGACTGTTTTATCTGATTCTCCTTTTACCAACAACTGGTCGCTGAGAGCATTCATGCTAGCTCCTATTTGAGGCGTGGGAGAACAGATAAACCCTAAATAAATGGGCTTCCATTTCTATTCCATGGTTTGCCCTACAAAAGGCTGTAGAAGTGCAGAATATTTATGATGCACTTACATCATGGACTTCTCTAGTGCTAGCCAGCTTCTAACAGCAGAGCAATTTTGAATAAGCTTCCTATGCTTGTTTGGGTCCCAGGAAAGATCCCAGGGTCCTGATGTTGATACCAAGACAGAGGCTCCAAGCATGAATGCAGGACTAGCAGGTGTGAGGGGGATTGACATTGCCTTTTATTTGCAGTGGAGACATGGAAGACCACTCATTCAGATCATTCATGCAAGCATATTCAGGCATACCCAGCTCAGGTGACCGGGAAGGCTCCTGCTCCCCAGCAGTCATGGCAAACCCTTCCATGACCTGTCCCCTATCTCCTTCCTCCCCGCTGTCACTCTGTGAAGCCTTCTGCTGCCATCCCTTTCCCTTCCTTCATGACTTTCTCCTCTGCATGCTGTCTGAATTCTGAGTGGCAGCAGCTGCCCAGGAGGGTAAGTTCAGCTCAAGTTCCTGTGCTGCTGACCGTTGCAGTACGTGCAATCCCAGGATTCACACCACAGCTCTACCACCAGCACTGCAGTCCACTGAAGGCGAGGGAGCAGGGCAGCAAGCCAATGCAAGAATGCAGTTGATACACTCTACATTTGACCTCCCTGCTTGTATTGACTGCAGAAGCATCATTCTCTCCACCCATCTTCAACAGCCCCTGTTCTGACTGATGATTTTCAGGGGAGGTTCAAGTTGGATGTTAAGAAAAACTTCTTCTGAAGAGGAATGGTGATGTGGTGGCACAGCTTTGCAGGGAGGTGGTGGGGTCACCATCCCTGGGAGTATTCAATAACCATGGAGATGTGGCACTGAGGGACGTGGGCAGTGTGCATGGTGGGATGGGTTGAGGCTGGATGTGGGGATCTTTGTGGTCTTTTCCAACCACAATGATTTGATGAAGATCAGAAGGCTTGCTTATTAGCAAGACAACAAACATGGCCTAGACCAACCAGGTGATGCAAAACTTCTCACAAATGCAATGGAACTTTGGCCCACTTCAAATAAGGATTTCAGCGTGCACCACAAATACTGAGATAATGAGATGGCAGAATCAGCCCTTTTTAGTCTAGTTTTCTATAGGTTTCCAAGGTGTACAGCACTTGTTTCTTTTAAGCAAGAAGGTCTAATCTGCATCCCATAATGCTCAACACTCAGCACCTAACATTCAACATGTCCTTAAAATGGGATTGTTCTGTGCTACCAGTGGAACCCTGGGGTAGAGGAACCCTGAAAAGCTTTCTGAGTGCAATGGTAAGAGGACAAATTAAGACTCAGAAAGCCGTTGCACTTTGGGAGAAGCTAGTAAGATGAGGATTTCTGTAGTGAAAGAGCCAACCACTCCAAGAGTACTCATAATCCCTCCTGACTTTCACACCACATCATTTTGCAGTGAGTGCTGGACTTGCACGTCATGTTACAGTGGTAAACATGAGAAATACAGCAACGGTAGCTAGGCAAGCACTCTCCACGTATGGCAGAGGAGGAAGTATTACATTACCCTGTGCAGCCATGAGCTCATCCGGTCTGAAAGAGAACAGAAAACCTTTGGTTTCTGAGGCAAACAGCTAATAATAGCCCTCAGCTAGCAAAATTCAAGTGTAAAAGCACTACATTGCTGGGTTTTCTCCCTACGCCTCTGCAATAAGATGTGGGCTGGCTTTGGCTGCTGAGGATTAACTTGGTTGATTCCAGCTGTTGCCATAGTCTTTCTGTTATCGTTCATATTTCATTTGCTCTGACAGATACCTCCCAAATCTACCCTTTCTGTAATCCACTATTTGCTGAAACTGCAAGTTTCCTGAGCCAAAACATGAGCGACACAACTCACGGAACAGATCCAAAGGCCCCAGAATCACATCCACGTGGTGTGGGAAACGTAAAAGCTGATAGTTTAGAGTCTACACCACAGGCAGCAGCAAAACTGTCTACTACAGGAGCAGAGATATATTGCACACCAGGGACTGAAGGAGCAGAATGCCCCAAGATGGAGAGAGCAAAGAGTGCAACCTTTACAAGGGAACAGACCGCAAGCTATGCCCTGCAAGGACACCAGGTCTGCGTGAGCAGAAAGGCAGTAGACTCCCAGTACAGTTGCTCCTCCACATAGCTGATCAAATGCCAAACCTTGACCAGGATTAAGCTCCAATGTGTTCACTGCCATAAGAAAGGAGAAAACAGATTCCCTGTCCTGATCAGCTCAGAATACAAGACGAGAACTGTAAAGTTAACAGAGAACAAGTTGACTTATGAGCAAAAACCAGTAGAGTGCAGCTACAAATAAAACAGAAGACAAACCCTCGTCATCAGCCAGCTCACTAATGGTCACTCAGAATGCAGCTGATGTGCCCATGGCTATCTGGAGTCTAAGTTAAAATTTACTGGATCTTGTGCAAAATATACTGACACCAGAGCAATCTCTACTGCAGCTGGAGTGAGAGATCTGCCTCTGTTCTAAACCCTCAGACTAATGAGAAACGTACAATTAGAAAGGTATCAATGGATTCATGACTGGTCATTACATTTACAGAACATGGAACGAATGGTTGTCAGCGTGGGATTCAACAAACCAAAGGCAAGTGCAATGCCTCTGACTAAAAGTTCTTAGGACACCGACAACCAAACCTTCTCAGTGCAGCCACAGTAGAGATCTGTAACTACTACTGTTGAAATATCAACTGGTAGAGCAGTGTTGCACATTGTACAAATCACAGTTGGACATCCATGGACAGCTGATGATAAAGTAGTTGTAGGGGAAGAGCTGGATGAAACACTGTTAAAAACAAATAATCATTTTAGCTGCACGTTTGTAAGCATTTCTTTTCATCCTCCCCAAAACAGTTTCATGGCAGAATCAAGACACATTCACACAAACGTTTCCACAGCCAGACTATGGAATAATCAAAGAATATCAACCAAAATGTGTTTCCTACCAGTTACATGAATCTTGAAGGTGAGTTTCTGGCCAGCAGCCTCGCAGCTGTACTCCCCTGCATCTTTCTTCTCCACCTGGCTCACCACCAGCCGACGCTGTTTGCCCTCTGACTGCACCTTGAACTTCTTGCTTGAGGTGATCAGTTTCCCCTCCTTGTACCACTTCACCTCCGTCTTCTCCTGGGCCACCTCGCAGCTCAGCGTGGCATTTTGAGTCAGTACAGCCTTCACCTCTTTTTGTACCTTGTCCTTGTTTGTAAACACGTCTTCTTTCTCTGCAGGGACATCACAACAGTCACACCGTTTTGCTGTAGTCTGCTGCAGAGCTAACTCCAGTTCCCCGTTTTCACTATACTTGCCCTTCACAGGGAGCATTGTGATACCTCATTAAGACAGGAAAATACTTTCCCCTCTATTTTGCCTTGGGAAATGATAAGCATATCATTTCATTTCATATCATATCACATCATATCACAAAGCTAAACATTTCGCAGTCTGATAGCAGATTTGGACATGAGATTTAGAACACCTGCATGCACTGCTGAACCTCCTCCCTTATCTTTTTTTCTTCTCATGTCTCTCTACATTTCCAGTAAATCAGAAGGGAACGGCCCTCTAGAACAGGTTGCCCAAGGAGACTGTGGATGCTCCATCCCTGCAGGCATTCAAGGCCAGGCTGGATGTGGTTCTGGGCAGCCTGGGCAGCTGGTTGGCAACCCTGCACATAGGAAGAAGGGGGTTGGAACTGGATGAGCACTGTGGGGCTTTGCAACCCAGGCCATTTATGAGTCTGATTATTTGCATTTTCCACCTCATTGTGTCATTCAAATTTTGTAACCAGATCTCTTCAAACACCTCCCATTTTCTCACTCCTTGCACGCCTGGTGTGCTCTTGCACTGTAACCCTGCAGACACCAGATGACTACAAGAGCTGCACAAGTTACCCTCCTTGCCTATGGTTTGTTGCAGTAATTCATTCCTGGATGGAAAAGCACATGTAGAAAAGTGTTGCTATGACACTAGATGACAAAGAAAGTCCTATAGCCAAAGTGTTTTGCACCAGAGAGGCTGTCAGTTGATCCTCCAAATGCAAGACACACCAAATGAAGCGTTCCTTTATCTCTGGGATTCCAAGCATTTTCTCACCTCTGACTTTCACTTGGAATGTTGCTTTGTCATCTTTTGTTTCACAGCTGTAGCTCCCTTGGTCTTTCAGGGTCACATTTTTGACCATGAGCTTGTGGTGCGTCCCCTGGGAGATGATGCTTGTCCTCTGGTCCTGCTTCACCTCTGTTTGATCTTTCTTCCATACGACAGCTCCGCTTGCAGCTGACACCTCACACACCAGCTCCAGGCCTTCAGAAGGACTGACTGATATTTCTGGAGTCGTTTTGGGCTTCTTGACTAAATTAATGGCTCCATCTGAAGAAAAAAAGAGAAAGTGGTTTACATCCTGACACAGGCTTATTCAGCACAGCATGAAGATACAGTTAGAACTGATTGTAATGTCTCTGCTCATTACATTTGGGTGATCGAGTTTCACCTCTGCAGGTACTCACATACAAACATCTGCTTGATTCTCCTGTGGAAGGAAAGAGTAAGTTCTATGCAGACAGTTCTTATTTCTTCTAATCAATTCTGTATTCTGCACATGTTCTTCTGAAGCTAAAATGAAGGCAGCTAAGTAACGTGTTTGCAATACATGAACAAACCTATTCAACACCTTGTCTCTAAGCTAACAAGCAGCGTTTGATGAGCACATCAGTATTTCATGCCCTTCATTCCATCCAGACAGATCCTGCCTGAGGAGCAAGCTGATGGCTGTCAGCTACAGGCAGACCTAGCTTAGTATTGCAGTTCTTAGAGCAACAACTGTTGCTTTCAGTCACTGAATATACCAAGGCCAATTGCTATGCCAGGCGCATTTATGGCATCAGTGAACAAATAATGAGTTAAAAATTGTAATAGACAGGAGCCACCTATTCTTTTAAAACTAGGTGACCAAAGAAGAACAGACCCTCTAGAGTGAAGCTGTTAAGAACTAACAGCATCAATCAATATCACATAGATAGATTACTTCCCTGCCCTAAGACCATCTTGTGACCATTTGGTGCTTCTAATTAAGCCCTCTTGATGGCATTTTGTCTGAGCCATGTGACATTTTGTGATAGGAGTTACTGCCAGTGTTCCCTTAACCCTACACCAAAGTAGGAGGTATCCATTCTCAGGGAATCATGCAGGCTTCCTCTGTATTTGACGCTCAGAGACAGCCCCAGAACTTTTTAAATCTTAGCTTAGCTCTCATCCAATAATGTTCATCAAACAGTGCAACTTGTCCTTTGGGGATGCCTTTGTTCTGCATCAACCAGTTCCAACGGAGTCTTCTTGGCTTGTTTTAGATCAGTTTGTCAACAGGTAAAGCCAGGGTCTTTGAATTACAAAGTGAAATTGCAGAATGCATGATTCTCAACCAAACAGAACGGGAGGTGGGATGCAGGGTGAATACCTGAGCCAATACCACCTGCAAGCAATCCTTCAATATCTTAGGAATCTCTAGCCATCCCAAATCCAGTGTTGTGCTTGATCTATCATCTCTGCTGAGTTTTTAGCTAGCTGATGGTGAGCATCATGGTGGTGATGGGTGAGCAGTTGGACTAGAGGGTCTTAATCAACCTTAAGGATCCTGTGATCAGAGGAATGTGAATGTGCTGTTAAAGGTCACAAGAGCTGCACTGCAGCATGAGCATACACAGCGAAAGGCTTTCAGTAGAGCTTCAGTTCATAAATGAGGACTGGGTTATGGAAAATAAACCAGAAAACAGATCTTAACGCCAGGTTCTGTGAATGCAGCCAGCTGAATTTCACAGATATTGAGTATCAATGACAATTTCTTGTGTTATTTTACCCTCCAGCTCCACCCTGAACAGGAACATGTCAGTGACAAGCATTACTCCTCCAGGCTTGACCTGACAGTGCTTTACTTGTACTATGAGCTAATGCCAGGAAGGGCAGGAAAAGAGTTTCATCCACGTGCCTTCTCCTTCCTTAGTAAAACCAGTGTGAAACTGCAGCCACGTCAGGCTGAAGGAGACGTCTCAGATGTCCTGCCTGGATGCAGGAGGTCACGTGTCAGAGGATGTCTGGCACGTCAAGTCTCATGGCAGTGCAGTGCATGACAAACTGCAACAACACTTTCCTGTGGGCTCCTTTGGGCACGAGGCCCAGCGGGTGACACACCTCTGGCTGCAGCTCTTCAGAGCCTCCCAGCAGCCACGTGATGCCCATGGGAGAGACACAGCTGACCCGCACAGCAGATGATTTACCAGCTAGCTCTGGTTTACAGGAAGAGAAGATACAAGTGGCGATGCTGAATGGTGAAATACTGCGAGTGTGTGGCATGGGTATAAGATTGGTGAGCCTGAGGATGTTCAAAGTCAGGCTGGACAGGGCTCAGAGCACCTGATGGAGCTGCGGTGCCCCTGTTCATTGCCAGTCAGTCCAACTAGCTGACCCTTAAGGGTCTCTTCCCTATCTATGAGATACACGAAAGCTGATTCTGCAGTAACCAAGCTACCAACAGCAGCTGTTTGTCTTACAGCTTGCCAACACAGGTTTTAAAATAACAGCATTGATTACTCATTTGATAGTCACATTACAGTGCAAAGCACATGGAAACGTCCATCAGCTAATTCAGTTAATTCTGGGGGCAGACCTGCCAGTTTGAAATATTATGCTAACATGACAGAGAGAAGAAAAGCAAAATTAAGACTAGCTGACAAGCCTTGGCAGGAAGTTCTGCTCTCCATCAATTTAGTCCCATTATTCAGTTCTGTTTGGAGCTTTCTCCATGTCTCTCTGGAGTCTGTTCTTTGAGAAGAAGCAATTAAGTAAGCTCTCCAATGCCAAAGTGCATACACTACTCTAGGGCTTTGTTGTTTCTCCATGGATCAACAAGGGTGACAAGCCAGCAGAATATGATGAAGAGCCTCATGCATACTCAGTGTGAAAAAAAAAAAGGCAATTGTTGCTGGGAAGAAGGTGCATTTGCATTTGTGTCATCTGCAGAGGGTACTGCAGAAATGGAAAGTCTTCCACTGGAGAAAACAAAGGGCTCTCATTTATTGCAATCAAGGCCCAGCGTGTGGATCTCAGAGATCAGACCTACACCCTGCAGCAAAACAGAGACCTGCGTGGGAAAGTTCAGTTTCTCTCTACATCTGTGCAAGAAAAAGCCCACCATGGAATGACAGCTAAGTAAACATCCCTGTGACTCTTCACAGGTCTCTTCTACATTTGGGATCACTGCTACAAAAAGAGCATTTTACATCATCTCTCGTGGCCACCCTGAGAGAAGAGCAGGAAGGCTGGGATGCTCTTTTTCCTCTCTTTCCCTTGACTTCCTCTATATCTTAGGGACGAATCACAGCACAGAACACAGAAATCAAATGGCTCTACAAAGCAGATTGGCCAGTTCAAGTCAAAACAGCCACTGAAAACACCCCAGATGCTGTCTGACAACAGCTGGACTGTCGGGGAGTCAGGTGAATGCAGTCTGCTGGCCCTGGGCAGGAAGAGGACAGCCCAGACTGTCACATACCTTTCACTGAAAGCTGATAGAGCATTTTATCCCCCTCACAGATGCACTGACAACTTCCAGCATCATCCATTGAGACGCTGTGAATTTTCAGGGTGTGTTTCTTCCCCACAATGTGCAGTTCCTATTTTTCACTGGCCTTGAGCTCCTTCCCATCCTTCATCCACTCCACAGTAGCACCTGTGTCTGAAAGCTCAGCCTGCAGTTTGGCTTCCTCACGCAGCGGAGCAGAGATCTTTTCTACATCTTTGCTCTTCTTGGTAAATCTCACTGCAGCACCTGTCAGGAGCAAAGGCCTCCTTATTTCAATTTATATCAGGCTAACGTGGTCAATGTTTGCTGCAAGATCTCTGAAAAAGTATCACCTTCTGTTCCTGCACTCATAACTGGGTCAGTGCTGAGCAATTCAAGATATTTCATTTGGTCTTCTTGCCGGATTTACTAAGTAAAAATCAACCAAACATCTCCTTCTACTGATTAATAATGCTCTAAACATGCTTCTGCGGAGGTTTCCACCCAATGACAAACAGCTCCTCCCATAATGAATGTTTATTTGTTTTATTTTGTCATGCAAAGCTGATTGATAGAGATATTATTGGAATGATTGCTCCCCTACTTCTAAACTATTCCAGTGCAATCAGAAAGGCTGTCTGAACCTGGAGCTGAAAGTACTGCTCTATGGTGATGCAGTGGTAAACCTGGTGACTGAAGGCACTGGCCAGTAGCTGTGAACTGCAGACATTCATCAGCTGGCATGGAGCAATCTGGTTCAGATACCAAGCAGCTGGGTAGATTGGCTTACCCTACACTCAGTGCTATCATGTTTAGGTCATTACCAGGACTCACATCAGTCCATGGGATGCAATTTCAGGTATTTGGTACAGTCAGTGAATGCCTGCAGCCCCAGTTCTAATCATCAGATCACAGCAACTATGCCTTGACTGTAAGAGGAAAGGAGAAGGATCAAAGCAAATACCTCTCACTCTCATCTTGGTGCTGACATCAACATTTTTGGCAACAAATTTCACTTCTGCTCCATCCTCGTTCTTGGTGACGTTCTTTATGATTAGGCTGTGAGTAGTTTGGGTTCTCTTGATGATCCAGGTCTCGCTTTCCTGTAAGACTTTACCACTGAGGTACCAAGTGCCGCGACACGTTGTTGTAAGGTCAATAGTAAACATGGCATCCCCTCCAGGTACAGCTTCACCAGTTGTTAGGGGGGATTTCACAGCCAGGACTGGGTCTGAGGAAGAACAACATGAATGTCTTAATGCTCTTTAGATGCAAGTCTGGTATCTCATTTAGAGATGGAAGATTAAATCATAGGGACATTTCTACTTCTCCCTTTGCATGAGTGCTGGAAGAAGCACTTCTATGCTTAAGATCTGTTACAGATCTTGCACATATGAGATATCAAAAGATAAGGATATTCATGTCCCTGTCACAGAAACATAACTTGTATCACTTTAGTGGTAGCTGGAGGTTGATAGGAGATAGGAGAACTAGGAATAAGGGAAAGCCTTTGGTGTGTTAATGCACTACTATCCTTAAAGTCAAAGGAAGCATCTTTAGGGAACCAACACAGCTGCTCAGCACACACTGACCCATTTCCACTGGGGTTTTTGTGCTTACCAAGGTGCACGCTCCCTGGGAATTCCAGAGACAGGCTCTGTCCATGCGCATTGACTGCAGACACTCGGAACTGATCATCAGCCTCTTCAGACAGATTGCTCACCGTGAACTCTGGGACGGGGACATGAGACTCGTGGCACCTCACCCAGGTGAAGCCAGTTAGTTTCTTGCATTCCACGACGTAGCCATTGATTGGAATGGGGCAGTGCATCTTCGGAGGGGTCCATGCCAGCATCACTGAGGTTTCTGTTTTATTTTTCACCACGGGGTCAACTGGGGGCTGGGTGGGAGGTTTTCTGGGAGCTGAACAGAAATAAATACAGAAATATTAGCATAAGGTCATGTAGGCTGGAAAAGACCTTCAAGATCAGCAGACTCAACTTTCAGCATGACCTACTGAGTCCCACCATTAACTACTGTGGTACCTGAGGACATACATGACAAGCTTATTCCTGCAGGTATTTGCATAGTGAATATATTCACCCTCTGGTTGCTTTGGAACATTTTAGAGGTTAAAATCCCATCAGACTTTTTCACTGTGTGCAGCCACTGATACAGGCAGGAGGCTGGGAATTACCTGATGGGCTCTAGTTACAGACTACTGACACAGTAAAGGATTGATTTCATTTAATTTTGGCCATCAGAAAGTTTGGTGTCTGGTTTAAGTCACCCAATTATAATTTAAGACTCCAAATATAATCATATGGAGAACAGTGCATTTAGGAGAACTCATCTCATCTTAATAAACCTGAGTGAAATCACAGAATCATAGGATCATGGGAGGGCTTGGGTTGGAAGAAACCTTCAAGATCATTAAGTGCTAGATGCCAAAGGTCCCACTAACATAGCATGAAGCCGAAAGCTAGACGCTGGTATCAGATCTCCTGACCTTACCATCAGAAATTGAGATGTCATATTTTGCTCAGAGGTGCCTGCTTGTAGGAGGGACAGCTTCCGAGCTTTTTCTGCTCCAGGAACCAGCTCGAGCTTCAGAATTTAAACAGCAGTCAGAAATTAAACTGAGCTTTGTCACCTCCATCAAATAGAAGGAGTGGTTGGGTGGTACAGCTTTCCAAATAACTTAGAAACTGTCACAACAATCAGATGCCTACCTTTTCTTTTTGAACTTGTTAATACATAGAGCTTAATAGCATCAGAATGCCCCAGGCACTTCAGATAACAGGACAGCTGTAAACCCTTCTTTAAGGATTCCTTTGTTTAATCACTGAGTAACTGTAATTCAGTGGTGCTGGTGGGAGAAGTGAAGTCTTAATCTTCCCAGATGGAGAGTAGAGTTGATGTTCACATGCAGACTGGTGCTGCAGCAGAGCCAGAAACCACTCATTTGGGAAACACAGCACCAAGAAAATAATGGGAATAGCTTCATAAAATCAGGCAGCTTCACCCAAATTTCACGGCAGGTCCATTATTCTTCCTATTTTCAGGAAGAAATGTTTTCCCTGTTTCTTGTAGTTTTATTTTCTCTTCCTTTCCAGCAAGCAGCTTTGTAGCTTACAAATTGTTTTCTAATCACCTCCTGGTGTGGACAAATCACACAGGTTTGACTCCATGTTTTACATAGTTAGCATTTTATATTTGTTCCAGTATGGAACTGTACAGTCATAGAATGGCCTGGGTTGAAAAGGATCTCAAAGATCACAGAATCACACAGAATCACAGAATCCTTCTGCAAAAGAAAACACAAAAGCTACAGGGACTTGGAACTACTTTGTATATCGAGATCAGAAGGAACTGAGAAGTTATCAAGTACAAAGAACTTACTTTTCCAGATTGCCTTTTCCAGACTGCTGTTCCAGCAGTGACAACAAGCGCAGGCAGCCCGGAGGACATGGCTGACATCGATGATCGGCTGGCATGGATCAGCGAGGATGAGTTTGGGCACAGCACAGCTGGCAAGGGATGCTGGGGTGGCTGCAGCTAGACAAGAGCTCCTCCAGCCTGAAGATCTCCATCACCAGAAGAAAAAGGACAGGGTGAAAGTAAGGAAGACGTGCAGACGAGAAGAGCAGAAAGGGAGATGAGGAGGGAACTTGGTGCGGTGGCAATTCTGGGGGAGAAATTGTACTCTGATAATGTTACACTCTGAAATTCAGTGTTGCAATTTGGAGGAAGGAATTATTGGGGTGGGAATCTGGGGGGCCGTTGTAATACCAGAAGAATTTTACAGAGCAGCAGCCATGCATCAAGAGAAGGGCTTCACAGAGCAGCAGCTGTGGAGGGAGAAACAGCATGAGAACCAAGGACACCTCTAGGAAAAGAATGAGTAGCTCGGGGCTTTCAACGGGGGTTTTAGGGTTGTTATTGCAATAGCTTTCCTTCAATTAGTGTGTGTGGTTTTTAAATGCCCTCGTCTGTCTGCTATAAAAGCATGGCTTTTCGGGCAGTCGATGGACGCAGCCATATTTAACCATACTGCTGTATGGCTGTTTGTCCTAGCGGGCTGACCTTTTGCCTTCAGGTTCGCCAACTACTGTCTCAGGAACCAGAGTTATTAGGCATTATCCAGGTTATCTTGTGCTTCTACTATGTTAATAGATTGGATGTGTATCCAATGGGGTCTGATGTTACAAATGGTGCTGGAATCTGCGGCAATAATCATTGAATGTATTAGTAATGCTCGGTTATGATGCTATTACCTCTCTTATCTCCAACTAATTTGGATTTTTCAAATATGACCACGCATCACTTGAGAGGAAGGCGCACGCTCATAGAACTGAATGGGGGAGTTGATTTCATTTTCCAAGCAGGTGTTCCACTTGGGCTCTGTATCACGCACTGGCCATGCGGATATGGAGTACAACTGGAAGAAATCCCTCAGACCCTGAATGCAGGAGAGAATGTGTGGTGGGTGAGAGAGGAAAGGTGCACTTTGAAGCAGGGGACGCCCTGCTGGCACTGCCTGCCGCATCCACCACCAACACGGTTTGCTCTTTATCCTGCTCCACAGCTGCTGCTCTGTCAAGTCCTTCTCTTGATCCATGGCTGCTGCCATTCTTCTTGGATTACAACAGGGGGCTGGGAGGTTTTTGGCAGAGGGAGGGAAGTCGACTGGGGGTGGGAGTTTGAGGGGGTGGGATCAGAAAGGATTGTTAGGGTGGGAAATGGTTGGGAATACTGTCATTTCTTGACTGTTTGCTACGTTCAATGATTACATGTCTTTGCCATATTTCTGCCTGCCTGCGGCCGTTCCTTCAGTTACAAAGCCCACCTCCCCAGGCCCCCGGGCCCACCTTCAGGGCAATGTGAAAGGGCAGCAGAAAGGGCAGTGTCCCAGATCTGCCACCACCATTGGACCCATCCCTCCCCTCCTCAGTCAGTTCTGCGTGGGAATGGAGGGATGAGAAAGGGGGATGGACGGGAATTCTGGGAGAGCTGAGTGGCTCAGCCTGGAGTGGAGGAGGCTCACTGCCATCCCAGACACAGCCATCAGTCCCCAGGTGCAAAGAGGACTGAGCCAGGCTGCACCCTGCAGCACCCAGCAGCAGGATCCCAGTCTGAGGCCTGCCTAGGTCGTGTGGCTGCGCTGCAGGCTGAGCTATGGAGAAAGCCCCACTTGGAGATTTCTTCGCTCCCTGAATGTTCCCCCCTTTCTCCATCTTGCTCTGCTCCATCCCCAGCCGCAGCCCGGCGTCCCCGACATGTTGCTGTGCTTGCAGAGCTGGACTTGGCCCTTGACCTGTACAGGCCCCTGTCCCCACCTGTCGGATATCCACCTTGCCTTCTCACCCCTCTCTCTAGATCCAGTTCATGCCCCATCTATCTCACCTCCATGTCCCACCTACGTCCTCTCTACGTCTTTTGGTCTCCTCCAAACCACCCTCACGGTGCCTTACCTCCTGGCAGGCTCAGGGAAGGAGCACCCGGTGCCCTGAGCCCACAGGCCCAGCCCTGCACAGCACTGCACACAGCACTGTCATGGCGGCGCCCGGTGCTGCCGCACAGCATCCTGGGAGTGGTAGTTCCTGCGGGGCCTGCAGCTCCCAGCAGGCCCTGCAGCTCCCAGCAGGCCCGGGCGAGGGCAGAGGGGAGCAGTGCTGTCAGCCGGGAGCTCGCCCAGAGAGCCCGATGTTCGGAGCACTTCACACCAGGAACTTTGGACTCGGCTGCTTCTGTCCACAACGTCCCTGAGCTGCTCAGGAAGCACAACTGTCTCACCCTCTGAGAGCTGGGCTGTGCAAAGGAGGCTGCAGTTGCAGGCTCAGCTCTGCCCTGTTCCAGCAATGCACTTCCTTACAACTGGAGCACTGTCACGCTTGCTTCTTGCTTCAACGGAGCAATCGCTCACCGCTTTGCACACCTCTGTGCTCGTGCAAATGGCCACCACCCCATCCCTGCACACACACACACACACACACGTACCACCCCATCCCTGCACACACACACACACACACACACACACATGTACCACCCCATCCCTGCACACACACACACACACACACACACACACACACACACACACGTACCACCTCATCCTTGCACACACACACACACACACACACACACACATGTACCACCCCATCCCTGCACACACACACACACACACACACACACACACACACACACGTACCACCCCATCCCTGCACACACACACACACACACACACACACACATGTACCACCCCATCCCTGCACACACACACACACACACACACATGTACCACCCCATCCCTGCACACACACACACACACACACACGTACCACCCCATCCCTGCACACACACACACACACACACACGTACCACCCCATCCCTGCACACACACACACACACACACACACACACACACACACGTACCACCCCATCCCTGCACACACACACACACACACACACACATGTACCACCCCATCCCTGCACACACACACACACACACACGTACCACCCCATCCCTGCACACACACACACACACACACACACGTACCACCCCATCCCTGCACACACACACACACACACACACACACACACACATACCACCTTGTCCTTGCACACCCTCCCACATGCGTGCACAAATCTCTGCAGTGCATGGACACACCCGTGCACACCCACATGTGCAACCCCAGCACTGTCCACAGCTCCGTGCACGCTCATTTGTGCATGAAGACATGCACAGCGTTGGTCACAGCCATGTGCATACACACAAGTGTGCAAGAAACACAGCACACCTGCAAGCACCTTTTTGCACACATGAATGTGCAGCGCACACCCTGACATTCAGCCCCATCCTTGCACACATACACGTGAAAGAACATCCCTTCACACACTGCTTAGGCACGTGCATCCACATGCTTGCAGACGCTCTGCACATCCACATGCAAATACCATCCAGGAACACTTTTGCGTCTTCACACATGTACAACCCCACCCCTTTGCACACCCCTCTGCTCATACCAATGTGCACAACCCCATCCTTGCACTCCATGCACGTGCATGCACACACATTTCCCACCCATCCTGCACACACTCACACTTGCACTCACACACTTTTGCTACCCCACTTCTCCGCACACTCCTGTGTACACGCACTTCTGCAGCTGCTTTTCCCATCCAGCAGCTGGCAATGCTCCAACCTGAGGGGTGCCTGGCTGTGAGAGGAACGTCTCAGTGGAAGCGTGGCTGTTCCTCCCCTCTGACGGGGCAGATGGTGTGGGATAGAAGAGGAAAGCAGAATGTGCCCACACTTTCTTTGTGGCTCCTAGTTCCTGTCTTATGGTGGGAAACGAGCTGAGCCTCTCTGCCTCTCTATGATGCTCAGCTCTGTACCTCTGCCATCATCTCTATACACAGATGTTTCTTGATGCAATGCTCCACACAATGAGCCTGCAGATCCCAAAGGAATCCTTGGCTGCTCTCCCCCACATGGAGGTTGCAGGGTGCTGGGCCTCCTGCCTGTACTTCCTTCCTGGCGTCATTTGCAAGACCCTGTATGTAAAAGGGATATCGAAAGTTTTCCTTCACCAGACACCAGCCGTACCAGCACCTCAGTGTACCGAGGTACCACTGGGACAAGGACAAATAGGCTGTGTAAACTCCCCACTCACTAGTGGAGAAGTCAGACGTTTTATAAAGGAATTGAAATCCTCGACTGAAGATCCTATAAGAGAAGCAGAACAATTAGATCAATTTCTGGGGCCAAATTTGTACTCGTGGATGGAAATGATGTCTATTATGGATATGTTGTTTACTGGAGAAGAAAGAGGCATGATTAGGCGAGCAGCTACACAAGAGTGGGAAAAGAATAACCCTCCTGGGCGTCCTGGAGTGCAAAAATAGCCAGTGGCAGACCCCAGCTGGGATAGTAATAATGCACAACATTGGCAAAATATTGGTGAGACATAATAATGGCTGGGATTAGGGAGGCAGTACCCAAGTCCCCGAATCTTACCTAGGCATTTGGGATTCAGCAGGATAGGGAAGAACCCCCCAGTGATTTTCTGGAAAGGCTTAGAGATAAAAAGAGAAAATACTCGGGAATGAATCCTGAGGATCCTATAGCCCAAGGGCTTCTAAAAGTTAACTCTGTAACCAAGGCGCAGCCAGATGTGCAAAAGAGGCTTCAGAAGACAGAAGGATGGAGTAAGAGGTCTCTGGAGGAGATCTTACGAGAGGCTCAGAGCGTGTATGTTAGAAGGGGAGATGAGAAGGAAAAACAAAAGGCAAAGTTAATGGTTTCCATGGCAGAACAGGTGGTGAAACAAAGAATGGGTAATAGGGAAAAGAAAATTGGAGGAAGGTTGTGCCCTGGAGGGAGGCAGGGAGAAGGAAGATCCCAAGGATATCCAGTGAGGCCCCAGTTGCAACCAAGTGTAGGGAAATGCTTCTGGTGTGGTCAGCCAGGACACATAAAGAAAAACTGCCCAGAACGGAAGAGAGAGGAAAAGTTACCAGCTGCTTTGAATTCAGAATAGGGGGGTCCGGGGCTTTCAAAACTGTGGTCCCACCAGGAGCCCCTGGTAAATATAAAAGTGGAACCTGAGGGGGAAGAATTTGTGTTTTTACAGGGCCAGCTTGTTCATCGCTGGCCCATAAGGTGTCAGGACTCAAATTAAGAAATGAGACCTTAAAGATAAATGGGGTAGAGGGAACTGGGATGAAAGTATCGAGTTGAAACTGGGGTTTAAAGCAATCACAGGACAATTATTCTACGTACCTGATGCAGGGACTAACTTGCTGGGGAGACATCTCATGATGAAACCAGGAATACAAACAACAACGTGTCAAGATGGAATTACTGTATCAATAAATGTATTAACTGAGGCAGATGAGAGAGGGATAGACCCTGTGGTTTGGGTCAAAGAAAGAAATAGAGGGGGATTAAAAATAACCCCTTTGAAAATAAAAATGCAAGAAAAATATGAAGTCATAAGACAGAGACAATATCCACATCCATTTGAGGGACGTATTGGCCTTAAACCTGTAATACAGTGATTACTAAGGGATGGGTTGCTGGAACATGGCTGTCACCTTTCAATACCCCCATTTTGCCAGTTAAAAAAAACCGATGGTTCCTACTGATTAGTGCAAGATTTGAGAAAAATTAATGACATAGTACAAAATATAGTGGCTCCAAACCCATATACCTTGATGAACAAAATCCCAAATGGGAACAGGCAGTTCAGTGTTATAAATTTAAAGGATGCCCTTTTGGTCTTGTCCATTGGATCTGAAAGCAGAGACATATTTGCCTTTGAGTGGGAAGATCCTGAGCGTGGGCGGAAACAACAGTATTGGTGGACAGTTCTAGCCCAGGGGTTCACAGAGTCACCCAATTGGTTCGGGCAAACCTTGGAACAAATATTAGAACATTTTCGGCCACCAGAGGGAGCATAACTCCTACAAGATGTAGGTGACCTCGTGTTGTCAGGGTCAGAGAAGGTGGGAGTAAAAAGAGCCACAAATGAACTGCTAAACTTCCTGGGGAAACAAGGACTGAGAGTATCAAAGAATAAGCCACAGTCTGTGGAAAGAGAAGCCAAGTCTTTGGGACACCTGGTCTCTGAGGGAATGTATAAAATAACCCCAGGGAGGATTCAGGGAGTTATCGAGCTACCCATGCCCAGAACAAAGAGGAAACTGAGAAAATTCCTGGGGGTAGTAGGATATTGCAGACGCTGGATAGAGGCATATGCTCAGAATATCAAGGGCTGATACCTTAAGTTATTAGATGAAGAACCCAACATGCTTCAGTGGACTACTGAAGAGAAGGAACTAAGAAAAGAATTAAAACAAGGCCAAATTACAGCCCCAGTCCTAGCTCTTCCTGCCTTGAAGCCCTTCCAGCTTTTTGTTACTGTAGATCGAGGGGCAGCACTGGGAGTGCTAACCCAGGAATGGGGACATAAGTGTCAACCAGCGGCATACCTATCTAAATTGATAGATCCAGTATCACAAGGGTGGCCAGAGTACATCCAAGCCGTAGCAGCAACCGCCCTTTGGGTAGAAGAGAGCAGAAAATTGACCTTTGGAAGGCAATTGGTAGTCACAGCCCCAGACCAGGTTAGAACTATTCTAACTCAAAAACTCATCCTCGCGCTCCCCAGCTGCATGCATACATGCACCACCATTCTTGCACTCCCTGCCTGCACACACACACACACACACACACACACACACACACACACATGTACCACCCAATCCCTGCACACACACACACACACACACACACACACACACACACACATGTACCACCCAATCCCTGCACACACACACACACACACACACACACACACACACACACACACACACGTACCACCTCATCCTTGCACACCCTCCCACATGCGTGCACAAATCTCTGCAGTGCATGGACACACCTGTGCACACCCACGTGTGTGCAGCCCCAGCACTGCCCACAGCTCCGTGCACACTCATTTGTGCATGAAGAGGAACGTCTCAGTGGAAGCGTGGCTGTTCCTCCCCTCTGACGGGGCTGGTGTGGGACAGAAGAGGAAAGCAGAATGCGGCCACATTTTCCTCGTGGCTCCTAGTTCCTGTCTCACCATGGGAAACAAGATGAGCAACTCTCCCTCTCTGTGATGCTTAGCTCTGTACCTCTGCCATCATCTCTATACTCAGATGCTCCTGCATGTAATGCTGCACACAGTGAACCTGCAGGTCCCAAAGGAATCCTTGGCTGCTCTCCCTCACCTGGAGGTTGCAGGGTGCTGGGCCTCCTGCCTGTACCTCCTTCCAGGTGTCATTTGCCAGACCCTGTATGTCCAGCTGGTTGGAACTGCAGTCAGCTAACACAAACAAGGTGTATGAAAGTAGTCTTTCCGTTCCCCAGGCATTCATCTTTATAAAAACATGTTGTGCTGTGAAGCACAGCAGGAAGCAACTCAACTGTGCAACAAATACTTGGAGCCTTGTTTCATCCCTCCCTAACCTCACTGAAAGGCTGACTGACACCTGCTTGCCAGCAGTGACTGTGGGTCTTTCCTCAGAGTCCAGAGCACATTAATCTCTTCTGATACTCACACTCATTCGTGTTTCTTTTGTAGTTGCTGTTGCATTCATCAGGAAGGAAATGCCCTGCACTTATTCTGCTGCATGTGCAGGCTCACTCTGCAGTGCCCAAGATGCCTTCATGAGGAGGAAAGGCAGCAAAGCCCTCTGCCAGCAGGGCCATAGAATCGTATGTCTACGGCATGACATCTCGGCAGAGCACTCACTGCGCCTGCTCCTCCCTGCTGAAATACATGGCCACATCCACAAAGCTCGAGTCTCCTGCAAGCAAGCAAGAAACTCCAGTGCCAGTGGCTTTTCTGTCCCCGGCACACAAATGCTGGCTGAGAGCATCTCGCTGTCTCCCTGCGCTCCCATCTCTTGCCCCTTGCCTTCTCCAAAACCTTCCCTGGAGAACCAGGTTGATCAAGTCCATGCTCATCAGCATCTCCCACAGGTACGGTTCCAGCTCTTGCTGTCTTTTTGGCCTTCTCATCCACCGGCATCCCTCTGTCTGAGTCTCACCAGCTTTGTCACCAGAAGAGATTTCAACACTCGAGAATGAAGAACGCACATCTGGCTCCAAGGAATGTAACTCTCCTGTCTCCCAGAGATCCACGCCCTCTGTGTGCCATCTCACCTGGTCGTGAGCGTCCCTCACAGCCAGCCAGAAAAGCAAGCAGAGGCTGAGACCAAGAAACCCTGATGTGCAGCTCTCTGACAGTTTCTCTTTACACAGAGTGCTGGCCGCAGCCGTGTGCATTATCACACGCACTTGTATGGGCAGTTGGTGTCTAGACGTGAAGGAGTCTTGCTAATTGCCCTGCTGACATGTAGGGACAGAAAGAAAATTTCAAGGGGGAGCTGGAGCATGTATATAAAGGATGTACGGACCTACAGTTAAGGATGTGGATTTGCATCTGAGTCCGTGCCTGCAGACGATGCAAGCGCTATGCATTGTCACCCAATGGAAATGATCAAACAGCTGCTTTGGGACAGACTGTCTGTAGGGCTCAGGAAGTGCGGCCTTCCAAGGTGCTTAAGGTGTCCCAAAGAACAGAGGCAAGCAGTGATGATTCCTTTCTCTCTTCATTCTAATACTTGTAGGTAGAGAGCTTGAGAAAGACTTTGGAGGCTTTCCTCAGCCTCTACCTTTCCTTGTACCTTTACAAAAGCAGACTGTCTAAAAACAAGAAGACTGGACACACTTTTTGGGTTTGGTTATTTTTATTAGAATTTTTTTAATATTATAATATATATAATATAATATTATTATTGTATTTATTATATTATATATATTATGTATATTATGTATATTATGTATATTATAATATATATATTATATAATCATATATTATAATATATATAATATATAAATAACATATAATATATAAATTTTTAAAAATTGTTTTGGTGTTTTTGGTGTTTTTTGTTTTTTTTTGTTGTTTTAGTCCAGTCCAATGTAATAAATTCTCAGTCTTACAAGGGATGAATTTTTAAGGCCTCCCTGCTGATGGACCACACTCCACTTGAACGTCAAGTGGAGCATGAGGTAGCCTTCATCCAGAAAGGTGGAATCTTGATGGGATGTTGCTGTCTTATGGAGAGGAATCTTGGCGTCCCCCAGGCTGAGCCAACACACGGACACAGATTTCTGGATGGTGACCATCACTTTCTGCCCCTGCTCCTGCTGCCTGGTCTCTCTTCGTCATTGGTATCCAGCAGGAGATCATGAAGCCCTGGAGGCACGGTGATATCCAGGTCATCATCTGAAACTTCTTCCACCAGATTGGAAGGGACCAGTCCTCTTGTGCCGTCCGTCAGCTCTCCCAGAAACCAGCCATCCTCATCCATGTCTCCACAGATGTAAACGTATTGTCCAGGTGTCAGTGGAAGCTCGTTTTCTGGGTCCTCATTAAGGCCCTCATAAGGATTTTGTAGCTGTGACGAGCTAAGAATCTTCGTTTTGGTGGTGATGGTCTGCGAAAATGTAGATGCAGACTGCCACTGGCCACTCTTTTGACTCCCCCGGCTTTTCCTGGGGATTGGGGCATTCCTGTTTGGGATTTCTGTGTGGCCTCAGCTTTTTCCCCATCTCCTGGAGCTGTGTGCATTTTTCCTCCAGACGCTTGCTGAGCGCTCCAAGCTTGATGTCAGCCTGCTGGAGGTCTCTCAGCAGGTGGTTCTGGGCCTTCAGGGCCTGGCAGTGCCTCTGCAGGTTGCTCAGGGCTTGTTGGAGGTAGCTGCACTGCTCCAGCAGCTTGCTGCTTGTGCTGCCTGGGAACCCCGAGTCTTCCTTGGCCGTCTCATTCTCCTTTTCCAGATGCTGTCCCTGCAGCTGGTTGATGTCCTCTGCCTTCTCTGTGGCCTCTTTGGATGTGGAAGAGGCCTCCTTGAGCTGCCAGACTATTTCCAGCAGCTGCTGGGTACGGAGACAGAGCGTACGCATCTTGTCCTTGAGCCACTCCACCTCCTCCCATATCTGCTGAGAGCTTCTGCTCTTCTCTTCAAGGAGGCTGCACCGTCTCTGCAGCTCCTTCAGCTTACTCAGCAGATGGGTGTTCTGCTCCTGCTGCTCCCTGCGCTCAGGTGGGCAGGCCTCTTGTTGCTCTGTAGCCTGAACACCCACCTCTGCTACAGCCCGATGGCAGGCCCTGGCCCTGTTGAAGAAGACGCGTGGCTGCCCCTCCACGTGCTCCAGGATGTACTGCAGGAAGCGTCTTCTCTGCTCCTGCAGCTCACACTGGAGGCGCTTGCTCTCCACGGCCTGCTCTGCACGGGACTTCCAGCAGAGCTGCCGCTGGACTTCCTGCTGCATTCTGCGGTCCGCTCTGCTGCTGTCGCACCTCAGCAGCGCCTCCGCCAGCTGCCGCTGCAGATGCCATGCCTGGCGGATGGTGTCGTTGCGCCGCTTCTGCAGCAGCTCCTGCATCTGGTGCAGCTGGGCCTCCTTCTCCTGCAGCAGTTGGCAGATCTCTGCTTCCCACTGCCTCAGGCTCTGCTCCCGCAGGCGCTGCAGCTTTGACACCCGCACCCGCTCCCACTTGGAGCGCAGTTTGTCGGCCAGCAGCTGCCGCTCCCGCTCTGCCGCCTCCTGCCGCTCACGTCTCTCAGCAGCGCAGCGGCGCTGCAGCTCCTGGGAGCGGAGCCGCTCGCCCTCCAGCTGGGCCTGCAGTGCCTTCAGCTCCTGCCTCTTCTCCTCCCGCTGCGCAGGGCAGGTGGGGGGCTGTGCCGGGCCCCGGCGGGGAGAGGGCCAGCTGCCCGGGAGCCCCAGGTCTTCCTTGGCTGTCTCTGGCACCTAGAACCAGAAAATCATAGAATAACAGAATGGTTTGTGTAGGAAGGGGCCTTCAAGACCCTCCCGTTCCAAGCCCATGCCAAGGGCAGGGACAACTTCCACTAGGTCAGGTTGCCCAAAGGTGCGTCCAGCCTGGCCTGGGGCATTGCCAGGCGTGTGGCAACCACAGCCTCTCTGGGCAGCCTGTGCCAGCGCCTCTGCCCCCTCATGGTGTCCCGTCTTCGTATACCTCATCCAGATCTCCCCTCTTCTACTTTCAGGGCATTGTCCTTTGTTGTATCACTACCCTCCCTTACAACCAGTACATCTCCAGCTTTCCCCAGTTCTCCTTCAGGCACTGGATGGCCACTCTGTGGTGTTCCCAGAGCCCCCCAGTTGTGCAGAGTTAGCGCAACGACACATCATCAGTAGGGTAAAACTAACCTGTCTCACGACCGTCTAAACCCAGCTGACGTTCCCTACTGTTAGCTGACAGTTCAGTAGCAGCACTGAGCAGATATTCCAGAACAACTGTTTTATCATCTGGCTGCTCACTGCTCAGCAGCTGGCAACAGACAATGTATGATGAACGGGAAGAGAGTTCCAGAAACCAAAAGCAATGAAATCTCTCTCACTCAGCAGGTAAGCAGCAGCGTAACAGCTCAATTCAGATCTTATTTTTCAAGAACACTTCTCATGGCTGCATGATATTTCTGAGAGCTGTGCTGCTATAAAGCCATCGTTGCCTACTTAGCCAGTCACACTAACAGAGCGAGGAGAGATGCTGTCCTTAGACATAAATTCTGAAGTACATCTGAGCACCTCGCAATTTAACATCAGTAGAGGCTGCCTGCGCTCCACAGATAGTACCAAAAGCTCAAGTGAAAATCTGATTTGGTCTCTTACCCCACTGTAAACGTTGCAGGTTGGCTGAATGAAAATCCTGAAGAGCCGGAAGGTTGTACCGATGCTGCCGGTGCAGGAGGATTTGCACCAAAAGTAAATACTTCTGGGTTACTCGTGAAGTTGAAATTAGAAGTACTACTCCCAAACTGGAATACGGGACCTGAGAAAGACGGGGTAGAAGGAGAAGGGAATAAGAAAGTTGAAATTTGAGTTTGTTCTTTCCAGGAAAGTCCTCCCCTCCTTCCTCCCACCACCTCTAACATACATTGCTTAGACCTTGCTCAAGGCGGCACAGCTTGGGGTGGGAGGGAGGTTTACCAGAAATGCTAAGTTACAACAGGAACAACACCTAGACAACGTCATTTGTTTCAGTAGAGCATCATAAAGAGATTTTTAGACTGCTGGCAAATTGCTAAGGAACTGTCTGCTGCTACCTGTACTGCCATTAGTCTATGGCTGCATGCACCACAATATACAACAATGTACAACCTATTGGTGAAGGTAGTGTACCTCTCTGGCAGTAAGGAATCAGATGCAAAATACTTAAC
The DNA here is from genome assembly GCF_054131305.1 of Coturnix japonica. Classification (NCBI taxonomy): domain Eukaryota; kingdom Metazoa; phylum Chordata; class Aves; order Galliformes; family Phasianidae; genus Coturnix; species Coturnix japonica. The sequence goes on along the minus strand of NC_140691.1, from coordinate 7,586,321 downwards.
CCTGTGTCTACTCCCTCTATGGAGGGCAATTCTTACAGTAGAGTATGTACAAAAGGCAGAAGTAATTTCATTCACTAAACTTCAGCTGCACTTCATGGAAACCAACTCACTGACTAACCAAGCTCTCTTTGAGACCTGAAATGAAAAGGATGGTCAACACTCACCAGCACTGGAGGCGCCGGAGCCAAAACCTGGCTGTTGGCTCGATTGCTGTCCAGACACAGTACTGCTTGTCACAGAGCCGAAGGCAGGAGGCGCAGGCTGAGAGCCAGATGAAAACAGTGATGTCGACAAAGATCCAAAGCTGGGAGCATTTGGCTGGCCAGAGCCCTGGCTCTGGCCAAATGCTGGTAGCTGACTGGCACCAAATGCTGGTCCAGCAGCAGGCGCTGAAGACCCAGACCCAAAGACAAATGTAGAGGACGACCCTAAAGGAAAAGAAGAGAAATTTCAGTATGTGCTGAGTTGTTTTGTTTGTTACAGAGCTTTATGTTTGCAGCCAAGTAGGTAAAACAACAAACAGCACCTCATTCATGATAGGAATCCTACCTTTTCTTGTAAGTTACATGAAAAACAGCATACTTAAAGGAGTCAGACAACGCACACCTCAAACACGGGTTGTCTAGACTCAAATTACTGTTAGCCATTCATGCTCTAGAAGCAGGCTCCCACAAATAGCATAAGCTGATTTGTATTACTAAGACTTATTTATACCACGGGTAAAGAACACTCACTCACTTATTTGTATTATTTTAAGCGTTCAAAACACAGCTCCTGATCTATTAGAATGAGGAGAACGCCAATCTTTCCTCTCATAAGCAACTGCACCCCTTCCTCATCCAAATGTTTACAATTATCAATTTCTGGAGACCACATCAGGCTTGCAGGGACCTAACTGAGCTACCAGAATAATTCTGTCTCTCCATATAATAGCAAACAAGCTCATTCAATTAGCTGCTTTGGTTCTGCATGGCCAGCAGAAATAATGAGAAGAAAATACAGGACTGAGCTGTGACTTCAAACATACACACTTCTGCTGAGCAAAAAGAGACCTTCTAAATAGCGCTATTAATCTAAATGCAATTTAAGCAGACGTCACGCAACATAAAAATACCAACTGCTGCAATGTAACTCGGAATGGCTGATTGTTTTTCCAGGAAGGAAAACAGAAGTTAAGACGGACTAAAAGGCATTCCAGTACTTTTATGAAGATTTGAAGATTATGAAGACCAAGAAAATGAAGGACTGGCTATCGTGCTCATTAGAAGTCACGCTTTACAAAGCAGCAGCTGCATATATCAATACTGTGTTTGTAATATACACTTGTGAAGGGTGGATAGTACAAATCTTGATGTTATTTACAACGCTTGAAGAGTTTTAGGTATGGGAGAGAAAAATTCAAGTTATAACTAACTTTTAACCTTCAGCACTGGATTGATACTGAGAAGAGGGAAATTCATTCTCACAATGACAAGTTCCTATGCAAATGAAAGCCAGTAAAGGATTATCCAATGCACAAAATATCACCACAGCCAGTTGATCCCTAAACTGTATTTCCCAGACTGCCTCAAAACTTGACCTGATCCCCAAGCATTAGCACTGTTTATATATTGTTGGATGTAAATATTCACTACTTTTCTCAATTTCCACGCATTTTCCCTACCTGTTCTCCAGGAAACACTCTTTCCCTGCTCCACTTTTGTGATCTAAGAGCAAAAACAAAAGCACCTGCTTAAATGTACCTGTTGAACTCGATGTGGCCGTGGCTCCAAAGGTAAAGCCAGAACTTGCTGCATTGCTACTGTTGGCTCCTGAACCAAAGACAAATGGATTAACTGCTGCACCAGTGGTGGAAGATGTGGTGGTGGGTTTGTTTTCTTGAGAGAAGCCAAATGACTGAGATGCTGTAGATTCTGCAGAATTGCCAAAAGCGGTGCTGCTCACAGTGTTGCTGGCTTGCCCAAACACAAAGGGAGTGGGAACTGGTGCAGGGTTGGGGGAAGAAGTGACGCTGCCAAACAGGCTGCTGCTGTTGGCTGAAGTGGCAGGTACGGCTGCGCTGGAGGAACTAGAGCTCAAGAAGCTGAAGGATGGCTTTGCTGCTCCTTGATCTGAGAGGGAGAACAGAACATAAAACGCTGCAAAACGGCAAACCAAGCGCAACAGAGAGACCCTGTTCCAGCCACTGTACAAGGAGAAATGCTGGACGATGTCTCAACTATTATCCAGCTACTGTGGATTACATAAAATCCAGGTTTAATACACTGATCGCTGCCATGTGCAATTAAAGGAATGGGAGAATTGTGAAGAATGATGACACCACCACAGTTCTAGGCTTTAGTAGTTACGGACACCAAGCACTGGCTATAACAACTGGAACCAGAATGAACCAGTACATCTCAGCTCCTCAAACAAAACTATTCTTCAGATGCTCTGAGAAGAACAACATGCATTACCTGCAACACTTCTGTAGTTTGCTAAATAACACAGAAAAAAAAAAAAACCCCACAGTGGTACAGCTGCTTTTGTAGCCTATCCTGAAATTACAGCCCTGTGCCTACAGCCCTAAAGCTGGCTAAGCCCATCATCCTGCAGCCTCACTCTTTTGGCTTAAGCTCACTGTAATTCAGTACTTTCAAGACCTGCTTTTGGGAGCCACAGAGAACAGCCCCCTGTTACAGAACTGTCACAAAGTACTGAGTGCAATTTTACATTTAAAGTTATCTTTTAAAGTATGCAGTTCTTCAGCTTTCCCTAAGCTTCTGCTCTCTCATTATTACACCTGACCCTGTTCTTGATTTCCCACTGCTGTTTTTCCAGAAGTTACGGACCCTTTTCATCTATGCCACTTTTAAGGGACTCTCTACTGTGCTGAAGAAGGCTCGTTAAAATCTCATTTTTACACAAGGTGTTTCATCAAATTTCCATGGTTAAATCAAACTCCAGAACTTCAACTCAATCATAAGAACCATAACCCCATGCGTTGCTTTTATTCTCTCTGTTCCTTCCCTTATAACTTCCAAAGTTAGTAGAAGTGAGTAATGAACGCTGTTCTGCAAACCATGGCTGATAAGTCATGAAATCAGAATCAGAATTCTTCCACATGGCAATTGTTACTAAAATCTTTCAGCCCGCTCTTTCAGAAGGTTAAAGATGCACAAAACTGTGTAGTACCTATTAAGCAATTTCCACACCTTCATGGCAGTAAATTGCAGCAGCACAGCTGCAAGAACACATGAATGAGACACCTCCTCACATCCCCTTTCACTATGAAAACCATCGCATGAGGCCTCTGTCGCCATGCTAAAGACTGTACCACCAACTATGCTGCTAGCACAGAAACCATACAAACCATCCATGCTCATGTGGGATGCAATACAGGTTCTTTAATGTGTGACAATATGTATATATTTTTTGTCTAAACCTAGTCTTAAAACTCACTGAAATCAAAACAGGAATTCTACTAATTGTCTATACGTCAACAACTGGAACACAAATCACACTGCACAGAGTAATTAAGCTTTTTCTAAAGCTCCAGTACATGAACCCAGCAACTCCTACAGATTCTGTAACTTATGACTTCAGAGGTACCATCTGAGGGACTTAGACAACTGAAGACAAAAGATATTCTGCTTACCTGAAGTATTGGCTTGGGCCCCAAATGAAAAAGTTGGCTTTGCCTGCTCAGTTTCTTTCTCCGATGGTTTAACAAAGCTGAAGTTGAACATAGGTTTTGCTGTGCTTTCTTCTTTGGTACATTCAGGCTGCCCAACGGAAAAGACAGGTTGTGCCTTTGACTCTTCATTCTCAACTTTCTTCCCAAACAGTAACGGAGGAGCAGAACTGACAGAATCCTGTTTCTCTTCTGTCCTTCCCAAAACAAACTGCGAGGCAGGAGCCGACTCCACGTTACCAAAAGAGAAGCCTCTCTTTGATGCAGGAGTTTCGTCCTTTTTCTCATCTGATTTCTTAAATGCAAAAGAAGCTGATGCAACTTCATTTTCTGCCACAGTTCCAAAACCAAACCAGACATTTGCAAGTCTAAGACTGACAATCAAAAAACTGCATTTTTCTCTCCAAACTGCAATACAGCTCTGACTTACTCAACTCAGTATGAACTAACACCAGTTAATTTCATGAGCACCACAGAAGTTAACTTGCAAAAGAGCAGATACAGACTCATACAGGAAAGCATTTATAGCATACAACATAGATTCACCTTGTTCATCACTGATGTTGAAACAGTGCTTGGTGACGATGACACAGTACTGCTAGTCAGAAAACTAAAGTTGAATGGAGCCAGAGATGCAGTACTGATGGGTAGGGATATTTTTGGGAGTACCGGTTCCTCCACTTCCTAGAGTTGTAAAGAAAAATTTTTCTCTTTTACAAAACATGCTACTTTCTCATCCTGCTCCGCTCTGATTCGCTACAACAGCGAATTTGGAACAAATATAACATTTAAAGTATTGTGTACTGAACCCACACAACAAAACACAAAATACCTACAAAGAAAACTACAGATGAAAGAACATTTACTCCGGTAAATCCAGCCTATACCACATGTAAGGATGCAAATCATATATCAGTACATCTTAAAAACAACAGCGTTTGTTCTTGCCTTTTAAGCTATTTGATAACCAAGACTGAATGAGTTAGGGTTTAAATGAGAACTGCCAATCTAATCACAGGCTGCACAGAAGCACCAAGATCTAAATAGAAATGAATGACTAAGCAGAGGGATAAATTGGTACTACAGACATTCAAGCGTATCCTACGACTTACAAGTGTTTCACTATTATGGTCTGAAAAGTTAATGGAACTTAGCTATTTTTATCTGCATCACTATTTTATTTGAATTACATAAACATACTCCATTGTTTATGATTTCTTTATATTGCATCAGCTAAAAGACCAACATAAAGACTGACACTAAAGATACAGTCATAGGCAGCTCAGATAACATCCAATCAGAAAAATAATCTTGAATATTTGTGGCTACAGTTTGATAAAATAGATCTTTTCCCCTTAAAACAGGAAAAAAAACCTTTCACTACAAGTTCAGTAAGTATCAGCAATCCTAAGTCATCATTAGCAGACATGCAGAACACCATTTTCTAATTCTCTTTTGGACTCCTGGCCCGTACAAGACTTAAACAGGAAAGAATAAATTCAATAAACTTTGTTTACATACTTGACACTTGTTTCAAGTATCGCTGCATTATAGAAACCATACAAACCTCCACCAAAACATTCCTACTCTTTGGATACCTTGAAAATTGTAATACCAGGCAGAGGAGAGACATGGTTAAGCAGATAAATCAGCATATTCTTTCATATAATTTAAACTATAGAAATGAAATTGCAGTGAAATTCATGGCTTCCATAGCAGTTGTTACAAGATTTCCTCTTCTTGTATGGTATTCATGGGAAAAAGAAAGAAAGAAAAAAAAATAAATAGTGTGTTATTAAAAGCAATGGGAGATTTAGTTGAGCAGTGAAAATATTTAGTTCAGCATCTTGTTATGCTACACACTATTTTTGAGTTCCCTCTAATCATTTCCTATGGTGGAACATGATGAAGAACTGGGCCCCCTACTTAACATATTTCCCATTGCTACCAAGGTAAAAGGTCACCAATACACAGGAATGTTCACCTAACAACATGAGTCATGCAAATATCATCCTTTACCTGAAGGCAAATTCCTGCCCCTTAATATTTAAATCCTATCTAGCTTTCACTGATTTCTAAACATCACATCCTTCAAATATTCAGAACACACTGAGGGACAAAAGGTCCCTCTCTTTTTTCCTTCCCCTGTCTAATAGGATTTTTCACTTATTTTACCAAAGCAAAATGTTGGCAGAGAAAAAAAAGTCAATTAAAACAAGTTCCCTCCTTTGGCAAAGATGTTCACACTAAAGACAGAGCTGAAGACAGCCACTACTATATCTGACTTTAGAGACCTCAACTCTACTGAGACATCTTGTCTTGTACATGGTGCATTTAATGCATAATAGCAGTATATAATGCACTCAAGCTCACTAACCAAGGGACCATGTAAAATCCACTCTCCTCCACCCTTATCTAACAACTATTCAGTAAGGATAGAGTAATTCTTAAATCTGCATTCTCCTCCAACTTTGTCATGGCCGTAGTTGATGCCACTGTCTCCTTGGAATTCACAGCTCAAAAATTTCTCTTTAAGACTGGTGCCCTTTCTCTCTCTTCTGAAGAAATGAGACAAGTAGGTTTGATTATTTGTTTTTAAATCGCTGCCAAGTGGTACAACTTTTCAGATGACCTTCTTGGAACAGGACCAATATGGGAAGTTGGTTCAGAGCCTTGCCAGGGTAGTCTGCTCTTAGACAGGTGAGGGAGAGCAACGAATGAGTTGAATTCCAAAGAAATATTCCATTTACCTATATTTGTCCCCAGAAGCTCTGTTCTTGTTCTGACACTGTTAGAAACAAACAATAATACAGCCACAGAAGCCTGCTGGCATAAACACATCAGATGGAGAGCAGAATCAAGCCCACTGAATCTTTTATTGCAGTCACTGAGATGATACAGCTACATGGCAGTGCTATAGCTATCAGCTGCAACAAAGCTACCTGGAACACAGTCATTTTTCATAAAACATTCTCTATCCAAACAGTGGAAGAAAATAGGAACAAAGAACCATTTCTTCCAGATCAGCAGAACTTCGCTTCTACCAGGTCTGAACCACAGTGCAAGTCTGCTTTCACAGACACAAAGGTTAGTCCACAAAATACTAGTCCAGTTTCTAAGGCAGAGACAAAGCTTGCAGTGGTGATAGAGTGTTTAACTTGGGTTTCCAGTATGGTAGCACCACAAAGGTCCAAAGGCTTTTGGCCCTGAAGACCTTTTACTCCATTTTGAGTATAACATACAGAAATCCTTCCTTTAGACTTAACACCAAAACTTTGGAGAGCTCCAAATAGTTCGGGGAATAACAAAACCCAGCAAAGAAAAGTCAGGCCAATTACAAGCATGCCTTGCTCACTGTAGATTCAACCAAGTGCTTGGATCAGATCAAGAAAAAGCAGAACGATACACTTTTCCCCGATACTTCTGTCTGCTCATTCCCTCTCTGCCCTGGAGCAGTCAATTACGCATTAAGAGAGCACAGCAAAGACACCACTCTCAGCTGTAACTGCTTTTGCAAGGCCACATCTTCTGTCTCAGAAATCCCAGGCCACAGTCTGCTAATTGCTAACAGGCTGAAGAGAGCTTTGCAACCCCTTAATGATAATAACCCTGACAAGCCAAAGAACAAGGCCGACAGTGAAAGGAAAGAGACCTAAGTGTCACTCGTTTCCTTGCAGAGGCATTGCCAAGGAGAAAGTGTTTAAGAATTTGCAAATGCAACTGAGCAGGACAGCTTGCAGAGGTGTTGGAGAGTGTTCACAGTCAGCCTAAGGCATGGTGGCAGCACCCAGGCAGGCATGGAGGACATGGGGACAGCACCACTGTGCTACGTGGGGCTCTTACACCTCATCCTGAGATTGCTCTAAGGGTCAGCACCACTCATTCCTGCCTTATCCCTGTTTCTGACCACATTTTGCTTTGGTTGTGATGGCTTTGGGATCCTTTGACTGACTTCCAATTGTTTTTCGGCCACTCCATATCTGACTTTTTGACTCCTCAGATGTTTGATTTTGGCTTGTATGTTCTGCAATGCCCTATTCCTACATCCACCCTCACTGTGCTTTCCTGTGTTTCTTTGAGTCCTAATCAGGAGGCTGTCTGAACTGATAAATGCCCCCCAAGGCATGGTCCCAGCTGCAGGAATACAGTTCTGCAACCTTTTACTTTTATGTTTCAGCTGCATCCTATTCTGTCTCAACTCAATTTATAAGCCAGTGTTCATGGAACACCGGTGGAATTTCTGAAGTGCATTTACATGTGATTGTTGGCTTGTACTTCAGGCAACAGAAGCAAATAAAAACTGAAATTCATTGCAATGACCTAGAGGTACAGGAAAGCAGACCTTGAGTCTTAATCACTTGAACACGCCATGAATGACTTAACAAATTAATATTAAAAACTGTAGGAAATACAAATCCTTCTCAAAATAATGTTCTAAACAGCAGAGAGTGGTAAAGAAGAGTATTTATGCTTCTGTTCTACACAATTAATATTATTTACTACTTCAAAAGAAAATCACTGACAAAGCTGGCTACAACATAAACATAATCTAAATTTGTTGTCAGCTAATAGAGGCCATGTGCGCCATCACCTGGATGTGAGAAAATGATCAATTTTCCTGTTACTTCTGACTACAATGTCTCAGCAAGATACAGAAAATAAGAAGTTTTCCTGCCTTGTCCTTCTCCTTCAGAGCATTTTCATTTAGTTCATATTCACATTGTTTAAAAACAGAGCAAACTCACGCTGGTCATGCTGGAACCACTTAACCACTCTAGTGTTTTACTGGAGCCTATTCTCCCTCTGCATTGGAGACTTCTGAGCTATAGGGAAGCTGGAAGAAGATTCAAAACACTGAACAAAAACAGATGGTTGAGAATGGTGTGCTAGAATAACTCCCAAACACAAACACATAGGAGAAAAGTCATGTTAGGTTTAAAAAGAGAGAATACTAACCAGGTCCCAGAAAAGTCTGAAAAGCTGTATTATGTTTTTAAGTATAAGAAACAATAATTCACCAAACTTTCCAGACATAATTTGATGATGCTTCTGTCTCAGGTGCAGAGAGAAGAAGAATTTGTTTAAAGTGTGCCAAATAATTCACCATGATATTAAGTTATGCCATCTGGAAAAGGGATATAGAACTCAGATTTCTCTCAAGATCAGATTTAGAGAAAGCATCTCATACTTTGATAGGCCATTTAAAAGCAAACATCTTACAGCCGACCCCAGATGCTTTCTCTATTTGTATCAAGTGCTTATTAAAGCTCCTCATCATAAGTAGGTTTTTGTTTTCCAGTCTTTTTATTTCCAAGGGCAAACACAGATGGTGCACAGCAGCATAATGCAGGAAGGACTCAGGCTGAGAATGAGCAGCAGTGTGGCAGAGGGCTGTCCCACGTGGGGTGAAGCTCAGGCCTTGCAAGCAGGAAGATTTCTGGTCATGCAGCATTTGCTAATAAGCAAATGTCCTGTAAGCACAGTCTCGTGGCTTCAAGGTACTGCAGTTTTTCCTCAGAGTCCAATAAAGACCCATCAGGGATAAGCAGCATCAAAGAAAATTCTAGTTAAATAATAGTGAAAAATGTGGATCAGAACTGAAACTGGGGCCCATAAAGGGTATGGAATACTCATCCTTGGAGATTTTTAAAACTTGATTAGACAAGAATTCCAGTAACCTGGTTTAGCTTTGAAGCGTACCCTCCTCTGAGCAAGGCATTGGACCAGAGGACCCAAAGGTCCCTTCCAACCTGAATTATTCAATACAGCTAAACGGCACTAGCTGTACTGATGCAGAGCATTGGGAAAAGACAGGCAGGTAAGATTTGCAAAATCTGTCAGCCTCAAGATATCAAACTTACACTTGCAGGGCAAAGCAACAATGGAAGTAAGTTTCATCATCCTTCCCCACCAACAGCAGTATCACAGGTATCCCACTGATCCTTCTCCCCAGCCTCTGACTCATCCATAGCATGCTCTTTATGGCAGGGCTGAAGTAAGAAAATCCATTTCCCTATACCCTTTCTCTGCTCTTTCCTCCAGTACCTCCCCAGCAAAATTTTCACATTCCCACTGCGTTCACCTGAGCTCTGAATGCCTAACAAGAAATGCAAAAGCATCTAGCAATCATAATAGGTGTTAAAATCCTGCACGTTGTTTTTACCTGGTGTAACAAGCAACCATGAGGCATTATGCAACTGACCCAATTTGAGGCATTTAACATACCAAGGCTTAGCAAAGAGTGCCTGCTACAATCTACAGATTCTGTTCCCAATGAAAATCAGTAACCCTGTTACTGGAGGCAGAGCCAGACCCGACACGTCAGTGCCGCCTATCCATATTTCTAAATAAGTTGTGCAGGAAACATATTAGTTTCTAATCTTGCTGCTTCAGTGCCTAAATGAGCCTCATCACCATAGCAACAGATGGCTTCACAATCTTTAATGCCTTTATTTTCACAAGTCCTCTGAGAAATAGAGGAGGACAGCTGTCCCCATTTCACAACTGTGTAACTGCCAGGCAAAGAGGCAAAGTAATTTGCCCCAAATCCTGCAGGAAATGTATGGAGAGCAGGATGTCAGGGCATCAGGTTTCCCAGCCTTCCTACACATGCTCCAACCTACCCCATCCTTACTGCTAAAAGTACTTCCTACATCTATGGATACAGGAGCATGGCCTTTAAAAAAATGGCTTTTCTATTTGAAAGCTTGGGTCTCCTAAAAGGCTGGCCTGTCTCTGCAGGGAGATGACCTACAGAGGAGGTCCAAAGGGCAGTGGAAAATGGACTTGGCCAATTCATTAAGCCGGAAAGCAGTGATGCCATGTGTAAATCTCACAAGTTTCATAGCGTTTTAAGAGGCTGCTAAGGGTTCTAATTCTGTAATTCCTTTCTGTTGTATTTGGCAAGCATCTGGCTTTTACTCTGTCCACAGTGTGCACTCCAGGGAACAAAACATTAAGGAAGCCAGCAAACCAATACTTGTCCAGTTGTTCTGGATGTGTCAGATCACAGCAGATTTTCCCAGGCAGGCGCAAACTCTGCAGAAAGCCATATCTCCCCTTCCAATGTCATCTGAACTTGTATTTTGTTTTAATTCAGTCTATTCTCCTTCCCAGGCATAAAACTTAAATTTCCAAATTTGGGATATTCTGATCATGTCCTTCTATGTTGAGCTGTTTCAGCACAATTCATTGCCCAATCAAGATAGGTTTCTAAACCCATTTTATGTTGTTCTGTTTCCTCTCAAAGTTCAGACATTCTCTTGATTCTCTTATTTATAATGGCTTATAGGTAAAACAAATTTAACTCATGCAATTTGTACCTCTATTTTATGAGGGGAAAAAAAAAAAAAAGAAGAAGAAGAAGAAGAAGAAGAAGAAAAGAAGTAAGACAAGGTTCATTTATCAATATAATCTTTTTCGTTTACAATTAGCATCGGAGTTGTATACAAAACATCTCAGCCCTAAAATGCCTCTACTTATCACAGCAGTCTACACTGTTTATATTTATGAGGCAATTTGCATAAATGCCTTCAGATTGATGCGGCATTTATATTTATTTCATTTTTCTATTTCTGGTATTTTGTGTTCCTCTTCCCTTTATATTGCCTTTTTGAGAAACCTGCTTCATTCATCTCTCAGGAAGAACTGCTTTAAGAGAGGCAGATGGGAGCACCTATAAAGTGAAATATCGAAACTGTCTCTACATGACATAAGCGTCCTCCTGGTACTGCTGAATATTACAGCTTTTAAAAGTCATGTTTTACTTTGGAAATAGAAGCAATTACTTTTAATTGTAGTTCTCAGCATGAAAAACTTGGAAAAGGGATGTTTTTCTCCTCTTCAAGTCAGATCCTTATATTAAAAACAGAAACACTTCAGCACACACTGAGAAACAGGCCATAGTTACCCTAGGAATATACAGCAGCAGCACCGTTAAGCATGACTGCATTAAAAAGATATGTTAAGTGTGAAGTTGCCTTAGGTTTATCTTGGCTGTCTTAACTCTGATGAGATTAGAGTTGCAGAAGCAAATGCAAACTGCCTGTCCCTGTTTTACTACAATAAACTTGGAGCTTCTTTAAACTACCAAAACATGTCAGTGCTTCACTGTATTGCCCTGTTCTGAATGTTATAACTTGGTTCTTCAGTTATGGAGAAGGAGTTGAAAACCACGACAGATGCTTTAAACTAAAGACGGATTGCAGAGCTACACCACTCAAGACAACTGATGCTAGGAACAGAGTTCAGCTCAGGCTACGCAATTGACCTCTTCAGTTCAAATATGCTGTGATGAAGTCTATCAAGCAGTCTGCTACCAAAGAAAAAAAGTCAAGGCAGCACAGAGGACAACACGAGGATGCTGTGGCAAAAATAGACATAGAAACCAAAGGATTCATGTCTATGGTGTGGAACAGTTAAACAAATGGACTTCTTGATGGATGTCCCAGCAATGGGGATTAGTGTTGCTTTTGTAACACTAAACTGAAGGTTTAGTTCAAAGGTTGAACGTCCACATGCTCATATACAGAAAGTGTAAAAATGACCTGTCTCCCTTCATAGGGGTGGAAATTAAACAGCATTAACTAGTAACTACTTACTGTGGCATCACACACCATCGAAGAGAGAAAATAGAAGTACTTTAAAACATATGAGGCGCATAACAATTTGATGAACAGGCAAATTCAGCAGTCTTTGCCTGAAGTTGAACAAAACAGGTTTCACGTGTCAGTTTGCATTTATGGTTACTATCAACAGCTATTGGCAAGGATTAGGTCACCAAAAGTAATTTAGATGATAGAGCACGGCTGGAGTGGCATACTCCCAATCCATTTTCATTCCGTGTATTAAAACAAACTTCCCTTAGATTTCTACTTGCATTTCTCTGAAACAGTCTCACTAGAAGATAGCACAATTGAATTAACAACTGCTTATATCAAATGCATTTTTCTTGCATGTTCTACCTGCCCAGAGGTATGTCTGAAAGTGGACCAGAGTTTAATGGAGATGAATTTAAAGAGCACCTGGAGACAAGCAACCACTAGTCACCATTATCCTTCATTTAAATAGGTATTGGAAAACAGTATCAAAATAAATTGCTTATTTGAAAGACCTTGGAATCAGTTTCCTATCCATATTCCGTACTATTTAATTAAGGAACAATACCATTTAAGTGTGGGTTGTCACCCTCCGACACTGTGTTCAACAGAAAATTGAAAACCAGAATGCCTGCCTACGCTGTTGAAACCCAGTGTCAAACACATTAGAGATTTGCTGATTTATAAAGCAACAGACAGAGAAAAACAAAAAATAATACAATTGGAAGCCTTAGAAACTATCCTATTTCATGAAAATAGTTCTGTGTATCTCAATAAAGAGAAACAATGGTTGTAAAAAGAGATAGTGTCTCAAGAGGTTGCCCTCATTTATATGAGATTGTCATCACAGACGCATTTTATGAAGGAGTAGACAACTTATTCTCACAAACACACAAAGAAAGGATATACGTGGCACTCAGTCTGCCCTCTTGCCTGAATGGGACTGGGAGAAAACAGCTGGTGCAGACTGAGACTATGAACATGGAACAGCCAAAACAGATGCATCTGTCAATTCCTGACAGTCTAAATGCTATTGAGAATATCTCACACGTTGGAAGGAGCAGTGCAGAGCATCTCAAACATAAGTCAAGCACTTTGAGCAGAGCTGCCTACTAAGTTGAGCATAGTGGCTTTGGTTAGAAGGTGACAATGAGCAGCACACTGAAGGTCACCTCTCGATACATTTTCTCAAAAGAGACACATCTCAAAAGATTTACATGTATGGTTGGTGTTAGGAACAACGGAAATTTAGAGCTGGTACAGTAGAAAAGCCTGTTCAGGTAAAGGTTCAGATGCTGTACTCCCTAGTATTAATTCAGAATCTCTGTTTTATTCTGTGGCCTAAATTCACACTCATACTTATGAAAGCAGTAGAAAACTTCTTGATTTACTTATTTTTCAATCTTGCTCCTCACAACAAAAAGCAAACTTAGCAGCTTCTGACCAAAGCAAATTGGAGGTTCTGCAGTTAATATTGCCTTCACATTAGTGCACATACATAAAATGCCCCTTGCTCTTCCCACTGCTCATGCAGTCACATTTTGCAGTCTATTCAGCAGGTGATGCAGTAACAACTGAACACTGATAAAACCTTGACACTAGCTTACCAAGAAGGCTTGGGCGCAAAGCTAAGCAGCAGCACGTATCCTTACTTTCAGCAGATGGACAGAACTACTTCCAGAGAGCTCCCTGGGGAGCCCTTGGCCAAGAAAAGCTGCAGATTTCTAAATGGGCTTTACCAGTTACTCTGCTCTTGCTGTCACAAAGGTCCTTCTCTCAGTTGCTTTCCTCTTTAAGCCAGCAGTAAGGCACCTCAGCAAACGTCCAACCACGTGAGATGGCAAAAATTCTGCAAACATCTATGAAGATTACAGGCATGTCATGGGGAGGTGCTACAGAGGAGAAATTTCTTCACTAGTTTAGTTGGTTTGGATGAAGTAGGTAATGAAGTAGATAATACTCATAACAAGCTTTCCTGGTATTCTGCAGGCATAGACATAACTGACTTCAGAGATGAGCTGAAAATAGTGACATAACTGAGCATACTTCCAGTATAAGTGATACAAATATTTCAGCTTTATTACATCTGCTGCTTAGCAATCGGGGAGGTAAAAATCCATGCTTCTTTGGCTTCAGAGTGACTTCGCATGCTGAACTGCCTTCAGTTCTAGTTAGTAGATAGCAAATTTTGCTTTATGTTAATAAAATGGACAGAGTTTTAAGACAAGTAAGACACATGAAGTAAAGGAACTCATCTATAAGGGAGAATTAAGAGCCTCCATAACCTGTCCAAACCACTGGATGACACACTTTTGCTTCATCTGCACTTCCATGCCAGAAACCACTTTGTTAGTCTGCCCTTCTGCTTCTATCTGTCACACAGCAACAAAATGCAATGGAATATTGGTGGGAATTTTCATTCTCTACTGCCGTACCACCACCATCTGCCTCTAATGTTGTAGGCCAACAAAGTAGGAAGCATTATTTTTGAAGCAGACCTCATATTTCACCAATGTGGATGAATTATCATTAGTTTTGTTCAAAATTAATTTTAGGTGGAATATATGCAGCAAAATAAGAAACCTTTTCCTCTGATGAGAACCTTCCTGTGAACTCCAGAAGCATGAAGCTCAGACTGAGCTTCCCTGTGTCGATGGATCAGCACGAGTTCCATACAGAGCAATTTCATACACTGCTGCATCAGATCTCTTAGAAACAGTACACTTGATATCTTAAGTATTTCTTGATAGTGATTCGTATTAGGCAGTAGAACATCCTCCTGAGAAAAGATAAGGCAGCCTTATTGTTGAGAGCATATCAAACCAGGAGAGCACAATACTAGAAACCATAGTCCAGAGAATAAAACCTGTAACAGCCTTGTTGATGACTGAATAAGGCTTTTCCATCTTTAATATCTCCAGCGATGCACAAGCCCTTAGGAAAGCAAAACGGATTCATATCTAACAAGTCACAATATTAAATTCATATTTTGGAGGAAAGAAAAAAAAAAAAAAAAAGGGAATTCTTCTTGCTATCCTAAAGATAAAATGAGGTCTATCTAACTACTAGCACTACTGTGGGACTTTAGGACTAAATTTTAAACAATCTGCCATTCTAATATAAAATATGAACAAAACTACTGAATGCTAATTTTTTCTGAACTAATACTTGACATATTTCTCCTTCCTTTATTCACATTTTTCTTCTCCTTCTTTTCCACTGTAAGTGGACTCACATAAATACTGTTCCATTACCTAAATTCCCAGTCCAAATTACAGCAGTTATTCCTCTAAGGAATTGCTGAGTTCTGAATAATAAGATCTTAGTGAGCTTTCAGCAAGAAACCAGAGAACAAGGTGCTCCTCTAAAGCAATATCAGAATTGATTTCTTTACATTTGTCAGAAACAACTGGAAAGAAAATGTATTAAGTACAGCACTGTCAGCCACAATCGACTGAAAGCCTGGGGGAAAGAAATTGCTAATCCAGGACCCTCAGAGTCTTCTTGACGCCTACTTTTCACAGAAGATCCAGCTGTTCTAGAATTCAAGCTGACCAAAGCTTTCAGAAAGAAGACTGCGAAAAACTGTGGCCAACCCAATATTCAGAAATATGGAACAAACAGATGCCAAGAACCCAATCTACCCTTTTCAGAAAACATGCCAAATATCGTTCTCTACTTTCCTGTATTCCCTCCTGTATAAACTTGCTTTTTTTATTTTTATTTTTTTTTAAGAAGGATAAAGAAATGGTTATATAAAAGCACACAGAAAATGGTTTAATTTAAAGAAAAGCTGTGCTCTAAAAGACCAGGAATACTTCACTTATGCTTGTAGAAAAGCATCATAAGCTACTCAAGTAACTCCCAGACCATTTAATTTCAGTAAAAATCACCTGAAGGAAAAACCTGTGAATGAATATCATGATTCCTAGCAGAAACAGCTGGCTTTACACCAGAGCTAAGCCCTCCATCTCCATCCACTACATAGAGTGAAGCAAGACCAAGAAATGCAGATCATGCCCAGAAAACAACCTCAAAATACAAGCGTGAAATAACCACAGCCTATGCCATTTCCTCCCCTTACTTCAATCTTTTACCAACTTCTGATAAATTAAATTAATTTTAAAAAGCAAGAGAAGTTAAAGCATCGGAATGAACATACTGAGTTGATCTCTCTCTTCCCAGATGTACTGGTTGCTACCAATTTCCCGTGAACTTATCTATGTTAGCCAAATAGGCACCTGAATAGCAACAGGTTCTCCTTATGCCACAGAAAATGAGAGTGCAGAGTGCATAAAACTGTTATTAAATGGAGCCAGAATCTGTCAAACAGTCCTTAGATAAGTGACTCAAGAGGAAAAATGATTTGGGACAAAGGCTATGCCTTTTTTGTTACTGTTGTTCCAAAACACTTTCCTTGTGGGTATTAACAGTTCAACGTGAGTTCCTCCTGTTTCAATCCTTAGCTGCTTTTTTCTTCCTTTTGAAGTTTTGCCCAATCACTTATAATAATAATGAATAATTTACTAAAAGAAAATCAAAGAAAACATAAGTCTGTCTTAATATTGGCATGTCAAATGATGTTTAACAGTTGCTTAGCACCACGGATTTCAGTAGAGCATTTCCTCATCCTCATTAGTGTAAGTCAGAGAAGCAGCAGCAACACAATGAAACATTTGCAGAATTTTCTAAGTGGCTTACTTCATCTAAGAGGAACAGCACTTCACTATAATAGGAATGATTATATGTGGATTTAGCTCAATTAAGCATCACCTTGGTAATGCTCTCTCTTTTGTTATCCAAACATCCTTGTGTATGTTTATCAGGACGACTGAAGTTTGCCCAGGAAGCCAAGTTAAATTTCTAGCTTTATAGTTAAAGGAGCCAAGTTTAAAGAAACATTTCAAACACGTACTGGCTGTATTCCCTGACAAATCCCTTCCACCTTTTTTCTGAACCTTACCCACGAAATTAAATATATTAGGTTGCATGATCAGAGAAAGAGTGGCTGGTCATGCATTCCCACTAAGCATACAAGGTACCTATAGAAACTAAGAAAGACTTCTCCCAGGCAGCTGCACAGATAAACTCATTTTTCAGAGTTGTTCTGGACTCTATGCTTCTGTAAAAGATAATACACATTTCCAGATAAAAATCTCATTTCCCATCTGTGCTGCATCCGATGCATCATGACAAACATCTTGAATAAAAAGAAATATAAGGGACTCCTAGAAATAAAGTATAAACTCAAAGGGCATTTGATGGAAACTTCAAGAACAACTTGTGAGTGGTTTTTTCATGTTTTGTATTTGCACCTATGTGGCATATTAACTTGGTACCAGCCTGCACATGCAGACCCCAGAAAATTATGCATGAATGCTCTGTGTCCTATCATTTATAGGGAGCAAGTTCCAAACACACTGCCTACTTTTTCCTTGTCAAATGGCATACACAAGAGGCAGTGTTTACCATATTTATAACACAATGTTCAGGTTTGTAAGGCTTAAATCCTACCTATGGCAGCAAAATTATTCTGTGCTCAAGTTACTCATGTCCCCTCGTTAACTCTTTACTACAATTGGTGCCTCATGGCAGACAAGCAAAAATCTAAATTCCTGCATTAAGGTGTCATAAATCACAGTGTGGCAGACTCAGATTACACCAGGATTCATGCAGGCTTTTAAAAAATTGCATAGTCAGAATGAGCAAGCTAACTGCTGGGAGGTTAAAAACCATGGCATGTCTTTGCGGCAGCTTTTCCTCTTCTGGTCTGTGTCCGGACAGTTTCTTAAAGCTGATCACACATTCATGTGTTCAAAACTAATAGTGACAAAAGCAAAAAGGTAAACAAAGAGACATAGCAAGTTCTCTTAAAGCATTCTGAATTCATAAAAAATTAAGGTGATAAACAAGAAGTACAAAGATCATGCTCCTTTAAAATAAGAAGGCTCATCACGAAAGAAAACTCAAACGACAGTCACCTCACAACAGAAATATCCTGGTTTTCAATGTTTCTTTAACTATTCAAGCGCTCCAACAGCCAATAAGATCAAAACACAATGTATTTTTAGTAAGGTACCCAAATTTGACGTATTTCATAACAAAAACTCTCAGAGAGCATTCTTGTTCTTCTATGTCAGCTACTGCATTTGCATCAGTTTAAGGGCAAAGTTCTTCTAGTTCAGAAGAGAGCAAGCAGTGCGTCATAGAATGGCTCAGGTTGGAAAGGACCTTAAAGAAAATCCAGTTCTAATTCTCCTTAATATTCTTAATATTTTTTTCCCCACTGAAAAGGACCGTGCTTAGTAGAAAAAGGTTTAGATACCAGTCCCATGAGGTCCTTCGACAGTGCTAGTACTTATTTTTCTCCTTCACAAGGTCATTTAAATTTCAAACATTAATTGACGTGGTCCTTCATGTCAAAAGAAAACAAACTTGTTGTCACTCAGTCCATAGGTTTCAGATTACTTCTCAATGAAACATCTTCTTAGACATTTTATATACATTCACCCAAAATGGTACATGAAAAGAGGTAGATGTTCCTATCTTCAAGGAGCTTAATTCATCTTGCATTTTATACCCCTCTGGACAGGAATTAAATAAAAAATACCCAAAAAGAAGCATAGAACTTTCATATGACACGGGAGGAAGAAGGCCCAAAATGAAATTATACTCCAAATAGAACAGAAATACAAGCAAGCACTAGCGAGGGGACAGTTCATCTTTTTGCAGTAGAATTTTCACCTTCAGCCAGGAATTGCTGCCCCTGAGCCTTCAAAGCTAGCTGAAAGAGAGAAGCCTCAAAACCACTTGCTGGGAGACAGCATCAATTCAGCCACAACTCAAATAGGACAGTCCTTATGCAAGTCACAAGGCAAGTCTGATACTCAGTAGCACTTTGAAAGCAGTAACAAAACATCCATTCACTTATGTGGGTGCCATTTTCTACATAGTGCCAGTACAGCATTCAATTGGGCGATATTCTGTGACAGTAGATATGCTCTCCATACAAGTGAAGGTGTAAGAATCATAAAGTACCTTTGTCTGGAGATCAGCTAGAGCTGAACTGTTGTTGGTAATGCACTACATTTTCTCCACTGAGTGCTAATAACTTGATGTATGTGCATTTGACTTCTGTTTTGTATCTCTTCCAAAACAGAAAAACAAGACACTGGATGTAAGAAGTAACTTTTTTACTCTAAGATAAATCTACTCCAAGATGGCTTATGAAAATGGCTAAAGCACAGTGTTATGTACAGGAATAAAATTTATATACTTACTAATAAAAACATCACTTTACTAAAAAACAGAAAAAAAAAATATTTTTAATCTTCCATAATAAAAAACCATGTAACTTTCCTTTACACCAGCAGCATATGTCCAACTAAATACTTGGATAGAAAATTGTTTCTTATTTTACCTTCTTCAAACTACTTGATATAAAAATCTTAAAACAGATTCCATACACTGGCAGTGAAAATTCATTAACAAAGGTTTCCCTCAGCATCTAAATCAGAGTGATCGTGGGTAACACAAAATCATAGATTCATGAAGGCCGAAAAAGATCTCCAAGATCACCAACTTCAAGAGGCAGAGGGAAGCAGGAAATTTTATTGAATAATAAAACGTGCAGCACGTGAGGCTGGCGCATAGTGATGAGCAAGCAGTGGATGACGGCGTCGCTGTGGGACGGGTGGTGATGTCCCCCAGTGAAGGCGAGGCCCAGCAACACGGCCAAGCCCTGGTCTGTGACATCTCCGTGCGATGGATTGTGACTGCTTGGCCCACACTGCTCCAATGCGGGCGCAGCAGCCCAGCCCAGCAGTTCGTGCCTGGCCTCCAACCGAGCGAGTGCGCGAGGACTGGAGTGTGGACAGGGCGAGTTTTGGAGCTGGAACGTGATCTGGGTGTTGCTTGCGCAGCACTCAGCCGCCGTCCCAGAGCCTCTTGAGCTGTACCCCGACCCTGCTGGTTGCAGGCGTCTGGGACATCTAGGAGAGGAGCGTGCAGCAGCGCAGGTGGGCAGCGTGGCAATGCCTGACGCCAGAAGCTGGGGGTGCTTCTTGAGGGCCCCTCCCCAGGCCGGCCTATGCCCGTGGGGACATGGCCCCCGCAGTGGCAGGAGGGGAACAGGGACCGGGAGGGTTTGCTGATGAGAGACTGGGACAGTGAGTGACCGTGGCCTCTCTCTGTCTTTTGCAGTTGGTGACACCGTCTTTCTGCCTGCTGCAGCACCTGTGAGGGGAGCAGCTTCCCGACCTCAGCTCTCCCCAGCCCACTGAACAGCCCGGGCCATGGATGCAACATCCGACTGGACCTGCCCCATCTGTGGGCAAGTACGGGAGGATGTGGCTTACGTGACCCCCTGCCAGCACCAGCTGTGCTACGGCTGTGCCGTCTGGTGGGCACAGAAGAAACCGAGTTGTGCCGTATGCGGGCACAAAGTCGCCACCATCCGATACTCGGTGAGGTCGGACGAGGATTACCTGGAGTGTGCTGTCCCGCAGCCCGCAGCGCACTCAGGTGACGGCCTGCAGGACGAGCAGGGGCCTGCAGAGCCGGTGCTCATCCCAGCTGAGCACAACTTCCCAGCCGAGGTCTGGGCTGCCTTCTTCCAGCAACATCCGGAAGACCTCGGACCCCTGCTCCGATGGCTGCAGGGAGAGATCCATGAGGTGTCCAGCGACGACTGGTGGGAAGTCTACGTGGCACAGTGCACCACCGTGAACTTCCTGTGCCAGCACGGGCTGGACCAGGAGGCCTTGGTGCAGGCGCTGCAGATGACCACCAGTGGTGACGTGGTGCCCTTCGTCAGAAGGCTCATCGGCATCGCTGCAGCCCTGTACGGCCCCACCATCCGCCACCAGCTGGACCACCAGGACACCCGTGCTGCTGGAGGGAGGGAGGACAGTCCTGCAGCCAGCACCAGCACCAGCACCTCCCATCAGGAGCCTCCTGCCTCGGGCCCAGGCCGCTCCACCAGCACCGCAGGGCCCAGCACGGAGCCAGGGCAGGCGGCCACAGCGGGTCCCTCTTCCCAGGGCAGCGACCGCTCGTCTGGGGGGCCCCAGCGTCCCCCGAAGAGGAAGGCCCGCAGCAGCCCCCAGGACTCTGCGCCGCCCTGCAAGAGGCGGCCCCGGCGGCGGCACTAGGACGGCACCGCAATGCCGTCACAGCACGGCTCCGGCGGGCCGGGAGCCCAACATCTGCCTCTCGGCCTGCTGCTTATAATACCTAATAAACATCCCTTAAAACTTAGAACAAAAAGTCTCTGTGTTTTTGACAAGACTGCTGGCGTTGCTGTTCCTACCCATGCTGCCCATGCTGCTTTCTCCATATTTCTGTCCTTATAGATAGAGGGTGTTAAATTTCATCTTTGAAATTTATGACCGTAAATCAGCACTCCTGATATTACTAATAAAAGAGACAAAGACCCTAATAAGCAGAAGATGGACCGATTATGATTGCATGTGATGACACTGCGTGATGACATCACAAAATCAGACCCCATCCCAAACCATCCCACTGTGAGTAATGCAGGAACTCATCAGAGGAAGGAAAACACATGGAACACTAAAGAATCAAACTCCAATCCAATAGCAGCACATAGCCTTGAGTGATACCCTTGATTTTTGAAACATTTAAGTTACATCATGATCTTTTTTTACTTGAATCCCCCGATTTTTTTAAAATGGAGAACAGCTTCATATGTGATACCTCAACTTGCTTTTAAAAAAACTCCAAATAGCACGAGGCTCCTGTGGCTGTTCAAGGGAACACAGGAAAAATGAGAATTAATCTCGTATTATTCAATGAAGTGAAACACCGTAGCAAGCACACCTGTAATAGACTTTCTGCCCAGTTCAGCAGCCCAACCAGCTTCAACAGGGATGAGGTGCCAACCATGGCAGAAGAGCTGCATCTATTCCACCTTCATTGTGGATCATGCATCATCTGGTGAGGAACTGGCAGAGCCTACGGCAGGGCCCTGTGGCATCAGCCCATCTGGGGGGGACCCAGTGAGCCTCCCACAGGAAGGCCAGTAACTACTAGGATCTGCCATCACCAAGGAAGACTCCACCCCACCAGCAGCAGCAATACAACAGTGGTGGAGCTGGCAAGACTGTGGCTGTGTGGCAGCTGGGACACAAATCAGCTCCCATGGACTCCTGTCATTGCTGTCCACTTCCACCATGGAAATCAAGCAGAAACAGAGATGCAGAATCGTGTTGGTGCTGCCAACAGCATAGTGGTCATTGCCTCCCTACCCCAAATGCTTTCTCCCCTTTTTCCTGCTGCTGTGCCACTGTTACATTTCAGGCAGGATCCCCGTGGGTCTCAGTGAAGGGAAGAGCAAATTTCTGCAACTGAGGAGAAAAATCACCAGGCTCTTTCATAGATGGTGCCAACCATCTGGACAGTAAGTCAGAGTTCTGCTGGACACTAGGCAGAACCAGCAGGGAGCCCTGGCCACTAAGGTGAATGGTGTCCTGGGCTACATGAGGGCAAGTGCTGCCAGCAAGTGAAAGGTGGTGATCCTGCCCCTCTGCTCAGCTCCCAAATGCTGCACCTAGAGTTAGGCAGCCTAGCACATGATGGGATAAAGATGCCAAATTCTGTGATGTCTCTTTGTGGATCTAGTTCAGCTTTACAGAAAGAAAAGGCCACAAGCGTAAAAACGAATCAAGTTGGCCTAATTTTATTATGAACTTGCATCAAGAGTGGGAGCAAGACAAGAAAAAGCCACCAAGAAAATGTAAGGAAATAGATTCTGGTAAAATACACTTTTCTTTTTGATATCTGCAACATATGCATGTAGTGCAGAGCCAACAAAATCCATCAAATTCAGCAATGGCTGCATACATGACCATGCATATGTTGATTCACAAAATAAATAAGAAATCCTAGTTCAATTCTGCATCTGATGACGGTACTCATATTAGCAAACAACTCTCTGGATACCGAAAATAGATTATTTCCTTCCTCACATAGCCACCTTGGATATTTGAAAAACATTACCACATCCCACCCTGTCACCTTCCCTCTATGCTGAGAAATTGCTTCATTCAGGTGTGTCTTTCCCACTTTGATTATTCTCTTCTGTGAGCTCTCTATAGTTTGTTCACATCTTTCTTTAGCGTGATATCCAAAACTGAGTAAACCACACCAGGTGAAGAGTTTGGCAGTATCTCAGGTACTCAGCAAAGCAATTACTTCCCATTTCTGCATCCTAGAATTATCTTCTTTTGTTTGTTTGCTTTGTGTGGGGAGGTGACTTTACAAGCTTCCCCTTCCTATTGGTCTGTTTTCCAAAATGCTTATCAGTCTTATCAGTTTGCATAGATCAGCAACTGCAAAGTGCACAGCTGTAAAGAGTATTTTTCCTACTTTCTCTTGAAACTTTGAGACATTTACTTTAACTGTACAGCTACATGATCTTTCAATGTATTCTCATGCACATTTCTCCCTTTCATTCTCAACATGCAATATGTGGATTACTTTATTATTTCACAGATTTCAGCTGACCAATACCACTTGCAGTAAAAGAATCTCCTTACATGTACATACATAGATACTTATACCTATGTACACTCCACATATATGACGCATACAAGTTTTCACATTTATGTATACACGCACTTAGATATTGTGAATGCAACCCTATTCCATACCTTGTATTTGCTTATTATATTATTGCATTGCTGACAGCTCAAATGCAATATTCTTTCCAAAAATTTGCTCGCAATGGCAATTACACAAGACATTATTTGGAGTCCTGAAGGAGGAAAGGAATAGAGTTAAATACGCTTGAGAAATACATCCATGAAAATAATCAAGCCTGGATTTTTCCATGACAGAAGGCATGCTTAACACAAGGAAGAGTGCAGAGGCTGACATAAATTCGCCCCTAAAGGCCACTTTAAAGTCCTTGCTCACTTTCAGACTAGGACTCCTGTGGAAGTTACGTTTCCTCTGGGCTCAGTGATGGCCCTCTGCACGAAGGGAAGTTCAGCCACCTAGGATGACCCCTGTACCACTGCAATCACACCATGCTGTAGAAGCAGCCCAAAGGAGAAAGTCCAAGATATGCATCAGTGGGATTGTTGGGAAAGCAGACCTAACTTAATGTCACTTTGTATAAGAATGAAAATAAAAGGTCTTTCTTATACGTGGTAGCAAAAAAGAGAATACAAAAGGGTCCTGTACACTTCAGACACTCATCAGCAGCATGGGGTAAGTGGTTCAGGGCTGCTCTTCCTGGTTTAGAACTGAGGCTCCCTCTCCAGGCATATTTACAGCCAGAGAGAAGAGCTGTAAAGAAACCACCAAATCACTTCTGTTTTGACAAAAATAAACTACCAGAAACTTTCAAACAGCTTTGTTGTATCTTTTCCTTCAATTGCTGCATGCGTCAACAGGAAGACTTATCTCCTCAACTGGGTATTGGATTAAGCTCATATAAGCAGAAATAAAAGAGGAAATCATAATCATGTGAGGCCTAAAATACTTGGCCTCCTGGTCTCTGGAAAGACAAGTCCCATTTATCAACAGGAGGCAGTTTTATAACCCGGAACAAACTTAGGTCAGTGGTAATATTTGTAGGCATGTACCCACACAGCAATAAAAAGGTTAAAATACTTCAGTGGTGCGGCTATAAGAACTCCAACAATTTTCATTTCCCTGGCCTTTCCTTAGAAAGATTCTGGGAGATGTACCCCCTGGAGTATAAATTAAGGAATAAAATCTCTAAGCTTGTACAAGCACTCTCTGGATATTATTGGTACAAGATAGAAGAGGAAACAAGTAATGTTCAAGAGTAAAAACAATGCTGTGGTTAATCAAACTGGGGTGGGGAGGGGAAGAATCCTTCTTGTCTTCAGTATAACTGTGGCATTTACTTTTTTTTTAATGTGAAATATGTCTTCCCCACAAGAGACTTAGGACTGACAATTATAAGAGGAAAAAGAATGTTTTAACACTTTTTATTCTTATAAATCAGTGTTTGCCTGTGATGTTAAACCCCTCCTGCCTTATGAATCACCAGCCTTACAGGTAGAGCAGAGCATTCCAGAAGAACCCCAGACTCATCTTAAATTGGACCATAAACCCATTCATGCATCAACTGTATGGAAAATGTCCTCACATAAAGCAAATGAATGGAATAACACTCATTCAGCCATCACAAAGAGGAACTTGATGCATTTAAAATGACAAGCTAACAGAGCCATCAGCAGCCAAAACTAAGAAGCTTAGTTTCTACAAAGTTTTGATCCAAAGCACAGCTCTGCACTCTGTGTGCATTTTCCAAGGATTTTCGCTTTGTGGGAGCACGCACAAGACCCATCTTCTTCAATGAGACACCTCTGCTCAAGAAACTAATGTGAACTCATTCTTTTTTATTATTCTACCTCTCCATCAGTTAATTGGGTCAGGAGGTAGTTAGGAGGGAGAGAGGAAGAAAAAGACATAGCAGCAAGTGCAGCACAAGCGCACGGTTTTCATTTAGTTTTCAGTGATCTTCTACAGGAAAAAGAAGAATTGTAATCACTGTCCTTACTTAGCAAACCACAGAAAACTGAGGAACCATGGTCTGAGCTAACATTATACATTCAGTTCACCAGGTTCACTTAGGAAGACCAGAAAAAGTCTCCTGTACGCTGAAAATAGTAAACAGCTGAGCCCACACGATTACTTTCCCTCTTTCTTGCCTTTCTATGCCTTTCATATCATTCATGGAATATCATTTCCATTCCTGCAAAACCAGCTGGGCTTTGTGCAGCATCAGCAGCAGCTCAAGCAGACAGAGGAAAATCAGCCTTGTTAACAGCACAGGACCAAGGCAAATCTTGGTTTTCATTTGCTCATAAAACACCTGAGATTCACTCTGCAAAGAGAGGCGGAAATCTCAGGGAGCAAACTGTGGGGTCCTATCACCAGGGGAAAATGTATCCTTTTACAATTCATGGGATCTGAACAGATGTCCAGAAAATTAACTTACTAATGTTGTTGGACCCATAGCTGGTTCTTTCACCTCCCTGCAGTCCTACTTTTGCCGTGCCTCTGTGTTTGCCTGGGTAAGGCACTTTGCTTTCCATCTGCAAAGCATCAGTCCCATGCAGTCCCTGCCAGGCTGAAGCCCTTGCTGTTGTTTCTCGCTACATGAAAAGAGTGGCTGGATCCAGAAGACAGAAAATGGAGCAAAAACACCTGCGTGTGCTGTGTGCCAAACCAAACTGCAACAGAACTTCATTAAAAGTTTTCAGCCTGAAAGGTAACTCCCATTTTACCACAGTGTCAAGAAACATTTTTTCAGTAGGACCACAGTCACAGTACCAGGCACATGGCTCAGTGAAACAACAAAATCCCATTGGATTTTGCTGCTTCCCTTGCTTTTTCATTTTTTTAACCACTTTTATGTTCAATGTGTCTACTCTAAAGGGCAGAGATTTGAAACAGTTGGTTCTATGTCCTACTTATTAGAGTCCTTTAAGTTACACAGTATGCACAGTGAGCTTAATTATGAGACAATGATAGGAAATTAAATTTTTCCAAAGAGCAGTAGATGTTAAAAATGAAAATGTGATGTTTAATTTGCAAATGGACTAAAAATGTGAATTATTAATGGAAGAAGTAACTCAACTTATAGTGGTCTCAAAGATAATGGCTCTATTATTTTTTAAAACCGATATACTATTAGTCCTGCATCGGCTAATAAATAAAAATAAGCAGCAAGACCAGCAAAACCACTAACAACCTCCCATTACAGGAAGGAATGCTGCAAAAATAAGATGCATAGGCAAGGATGATTAATACCAGCGTAAGGGAGCATGCACTTTGTGTAGACCTCCACGTTTAGAAGAAACTCTGAACAGTATGGACACCTGTGATATTCTCACCCCAGACAATTAATCAGACCAATGTACTTCAAGAGAAAAATTGACCAGATGTGAAGGGGTCTGGAGCACCAGCCAAAACTGAGAGATTCTACGTACCCAGCAACAGTGTTTGTGCTCACTGGGTCATTCTTGCCAAAAGTTGGAGTGCAAAAGAGCTTCTAATACTAGCAAATAAAAGTTGGTTCACCATAGAGTAAAAAAATATATATATAACAATGACTGGGGAATCTTTGTTGAAGCTGAACATCCTGGCCTCCTTCCCTGTGTTCCACAGGAAAAAGATTGTTTGTTATCAGAATGCCTTTATAAGAAGAGTCATAAATTCATTACAACCATGCAAGAAATATCTCTATCACATCACTGTCTGTAAGCTAATTGTACAAGACTCCATTCATGTTAAACACAAGGAAGACAAACCAAGAAAACACTGAAATAGCTTCAAAAAAGAAACAGAAACCCAGTCGCGCCGCTATGCGGTAGAAATTCCTTCAAATCTGATAAGGTACTAAAATCTCTGATAAAAACAGTAATGGCCAGAAGGGTGACAGAATTTCTGATGCACCTGTCACAGTGCACTGAGACATGAGCAAACTACAACCCTGCTCAGTTTAAGACTCTTGGGAAGCAGATCACAGGATAAAAATCCAAGTACATAACGTCTTTTTGTTACTGTTGTCAATCAGACTGCATCTTTTAAAAAGTACATGTAGCTGGTCACAGAACAATTATATCCAATTTTATTAAAATAAAGAGAAAATGCTCCTCAGAATAACACTATCTATAAGCTCTTCAAAAAGTAGTAACATAATTCAAGGAAATACGACTTTTACTATCTTCCCTTCAGAGAAAACCAATGTAGATGTTACTGCTTACTTTGTCCTCGATAAGGAAAACTATGAAAGCACAGAATCATTAAATGCCTTGTGTTAGAAGGGACATCAAGGATCACCAACTTCCAACGCCCCACTGCAGGCAGGGTTGCCAGCCACTAGATGCTGGTAAACGCTTCAGCATCACCGAATAGGTTTCACACATAAAATTCTTTCCAAAAATTTCCCAGAATTTCCAAGGGGAAAGCACTGGAAGTGTCTGCACCAATACTGGCAGAGTTTGATTTCAGTAAATTAAAATGTTTCTCCTCCCTCTGTGCTCACACTCTAATAAAACACATCTGGAAAATAGTGAAAATATTCAGAGAAGCAAAATTTTCTTTGATTATGATGATTCATTGAAAGCGAAATCAAATCTGTTATTAGCCATTAGAGTCTAAACGCTATGATGAATGTCTGGGATTTACATGGCACTTTGCATCTTCAGAGTACTGTAATTAATTACTCTTACACTGTGAGGCATTGTTTTCACACAAGGCTCTCTCCAAGACCAACTAGATGTTAATTATAAGGGCCCCTCTCCTCAGATGGCATAATACAGTAAGACTCTGTTCATGTACCTAACACTGATATCAAACAGTGCTCTACTGAACCCTGCAATGACATAGCAGCACTTCTGATGCTTTTTATTAAAATCTCCCTCTAAATATGTTTTAAAGGGTTTTCTTTCTTTTTTTAATAAGAGAAAGCTCCAGAGGGAGCCCATGCACAAAGAATATATACATAAAATAGCTTCCAGACTAATAGTAAAACTGTGTGCAGAAAGTTCTTCAAATCTATTGTTGAGGTTTCAAGGCAATCTATATAGGGAACTATAAATTCCAATATATGGAATAATGCTCCAAAGAACTTTTACAAAACAGGGCTTAACACTGTTTTATTTAGTGCACGTATGTCAATAAACAGAAAGAAAAAACACTACAGAGTTGTAATGGAAAGAATCTCTAATATCAAAGATATTAAATCTCAGATAGAGAAGAGCTCAGGATAGCCTGTGGTTAGTTACTCATGGGAGATGAGAGACATCTAAAAGAAATATTAAAATAACAGTAAGAGATTGGGGGCTGAAGAGGAATGGCTATATTGCAGCACCCCAGGACAAGTATCCAGAAAGCCATCCAGCCAGAAAGCCATCCAACAACAGCCTGCCACAGAATACATCAAGGTAATCAGGTGCACAATGGACTGCTTTTCCACCTCGCCTCTGTCAAGAACTGTTCCATGAAATATATCTTACATTCTGTTCTCACATATACACAATTCATCAGCTTTCTCTGGAACTCCTCTTTCTTCTCTAGCCCTTTCTGACACTGCAGATTAGGCCCTCTCCTAAGGCCTCTTCCTCTCTGTTTCAGTCCCCATGGAATTAAAGAACCAAACCCCTCTACTAGCATTTCACTTTAAGTCTACAGAGAATTTGAGCCAGTTTGGAGACTTAATAAAAAGGTTAACCCAAAGGAGAAAGTGCAAGAAGAGTAAAACAGTGAAGACGAAGATATTTCAGACAATGCCACAATGACATTCCTCTAAGGACTGGTGTTGAGAAGGAGCATCTCATTCCCTTCTCCTCCAGCACTTGCATAACATTTCACAGTATCACAGTATCACAGTGTTGTGCAGGTTGGAAGGGACCTTAGAGATCATCGAGTCCAACCCCCGGGATTCAAGCCTCTGTGTAGCAGAGAGGCACTTCTACCACTTGAGCCTCAGAGGGGTTCTCATCTTAATCATTGTGAACCTTCACATCTTCATTTTACAGCCAGGAAAACCCAAAGCTAGAGGTTCAGTAAATGAGTTGTCCCAGATTAGAACACACGTCAGGGAACAAATCAGAAGAACTCCACAGTTACTCTCTCTAGATCCCAGCCTGAGCATTGTTGATCTTAGTGAAATTTGGGCTCCTTCTCTTCAAAATATCCACTATTGCTTTGCTTTGGCTAGAAACTACAAATCCTCCAGCAACTAGTCTTAAGACAATTTACCATATGGGTTCCCTTCTGATATTAAGCGTTCTTCTAACCCCAAACTCTCCAGTGGACTTCAGTTTACAGTTACTGTGGAGTATCAGGCAGCAAGGGCAATAGCAACAGTTCCTCAATGGACATCGATTTTAGCATGCTCTTTGCTAAGAGCAGAGATGCACAAACATACAGATGAACTAAAATAATGCTATTGCTTTGTCTCGTTTGGAAGGGCTACAGGGAAAAAGAAAAAACTACCCGAGTGAAGAATGGAAATATTTGCTATGTTTGACAGGGGAAGCATGATTAAAAAGCACTGACGCTGAAATAATGACTAAACTCTATCAAGACTAACACACACACCAGCTCATACCACAAGTACGTACCACAATTTGTAATGTGGGTAAGAATATATAAAAGCCATCCTGTCTCAAGGCACACCTTATAACTTGTGGCTATTACCATTAAAAAGACATTTCCCAGAATATCTCACAAGACTCAAAGAGGTAGAGTTGCCTATCAATGCATCTCTGGAAATGGGCAGGAATTTAGCCCTGCCAGCAGACGCCCCTACATAACCATCACTTCTCTGCTTGCTTGCTCAGTACTCTCTTGAAATTCCCACCCTACACGAACTTCATTAAGAGTACTTCAACCAGGTGTAGCTTGGGTCAGAACATATTGGGATCCTCCCTTGTGCCTAATTCAGTGGCAGATGAGAGCACTGTCCCTGTAACTCAGGCCTGAAAGGGTCTTGTGGTCTTTCTGTCAGGTTTCAGAAACACACTGCAGAAAATGAACTTAACAGCCCCATTCAAACATGTGAGGTCCCAGGCAGATCAGCAGCAGTGAGGTGAGTCTGGCCCTCCTGGGATCGTTTCAGTGCCCCTCACCTCAAGGCAGCACCTACTGCATTATCCATGAGGTGCCAGCATGAACATCAGAAACAATGTAATACAACTTTCTGATCATAGAATCACAATGTTGGGAAGGACCTACAAGATCATCTAGTCCAACCGTCCTCCCATTACCATTGCTACCACAAGCTACTAAACCATATCTCATAGCTCCTCATCCAGACGCCTCTTGAACACTGCCAGGGACGGCGACTCCATCACCTCCCTGAGCAGCCATTCCAGTGCCTGACCACTCTTTCAGATAAAAAGTTCCGTCTTATGTCCAGTCTAAACCTCCTCTGGTACAACTTATGGCCATTTCCTTGGGTCCTGTTTGTTGCCTGGGAGAAGAGGCCAAGCCCCTCCTCATCACAACCTCCCTTCACAATGAAACCTTCAGGCTGGAATCAGATAACCCCCCTCTCAGAGACAGGCTCCCAGGTCTGCATATAAGAGAAGAGATGCTCTGCAATTTGATATTCCCCCAATCAATGACATTTACATGCCTTTATTCACAGACTCCTTCTGATTGTTTTTTTATAGCCCGCACCAGTACCCATAAAACCCCCAGCCGAACGCTGATCATCATTTATCTTCCCTTTCGCTCTGCCAAACACCAGAGGTAATTTCTTAGTCAAAAGATAACCTGCTTCTCTTTTTTTAATTTTTTCCCTTCATTTCTACATAGTTTCTGAACACCTGTGCTTTATGTTGTACTGCAAAACATCAGGCAATTAAAAACTTAGAGAACAAGTGAAAACAAAGCTGTCTGTATACAGAGAATTATACATTAGACAGTAATGGCTACACTGCAGCCATGAGCTAAGACATTAATTTACACGTGTATTCAGCGCTAAAAATTGTTGGGATTTTTTATGTTTAGACTTTAAATTCCAAAGTAAAGAAATTCAAAAGTGAAGTACCCATGGCAACCTTAATTCTATTCATCTTACCCTCGGATGCAGCATTTGTTCAGCAATTACATACTCCTGAGTAAAGCTGTGCCTCCCAGATGATGGTAAAGCAAGGTTAAAGAATTCTCAAAATTAATAAAGTCCTCCCATACACTTGTAAGATTTACAGCTAGGGGCATTCTAAACATTAAAAAGGAAGAAGAACTTTCTTAGTCTTGTGTAGGAAAAACATGTTAATTGCCATCAAATAATTTTCATCTCCACTACACTTTTACTTTTCTTATTCCTTTTCACATTGCCCTCGGTCTCTCAGTGTGAGAAAGAAGCAGCATCTTAGTCATCACAGCACTGGACGCTGGGTTTCTGCGTCTTGGTATGTGCTCCAGTGAGAGCTGAAAAGCAGCATTTGCCATGATCGTTAGGGGATTTTTCCTAACTTCCCCCACTGAATGTTTTTATAATGATTTGTTTAAGTGAGTCAAGTATCATGAGGATGTTTAAGATACAGAGAACCACATCATAAATTCACAGGAATTTTACTATTTATTTCTAGCCTAGTTTTCTAATAGTAGTGTGCTGATATATTCATGCTGTCTGTCCAGCAAATGTGCAAACTGCAAGTCCTCCCCTATCATTTGAGTTCAGTAGCTAACTTCACCCGAATTTGAAAGGGGAGGGTATAGCCTCTAACATAACTGAGTTCTTACAAGTTTAGTGGATGCGTAGGCAGAGTAGAGAAGACAGAAATCAGCACAGCCAGCAACACTCCAGAAGAGAGACAAGCAGAGCAGAGCCGTCTCCCATTCTGCTTTACAGCAGCCAGGTGGCATTAACATACTGACAATGCAAGGCTGCAGGTCAGCCATGGGGTTACTGCAGTAGTGCGGGCAGGAGGGACAAATCACGGGTTTTCCTATTGGCAACATTCTCCAACGCTGCCAATAAGCAAGATTTTTCAGCCATACTGTTTCCTCAGAAAAGTCTAATGCCTCAGTGGATTGAGGTGTTCTCAGCTAAGGGGCACCGTGCTTGATGGAAAGATTTATGTAGCCACACAACAAAGGGCAGCAGAATGAGAATGTTAGGGCAGCTGATACACTTCGAGAAGGGGCTACAGATTACAGAGTTACTGCAGCATTCATCCCAGCAGACACACAAGGCAGCAAGAGAAGACCACTACTCCAAATACACTGCTAAGGCTGAACAAAGAGTTGTATTACTCAAAAAAAAAGTGCATTACTAATATCACAATCATATTAGATAAAAAATAAAATAACAGGATTTTCACTTCTCCCTGCTGGGAAAAAAAGAAAAAAAAAGAAAAAAAAAGAAAAAAAAAAAAAAAAGAAAGAATAATATTCAGCATTAACTCTGACAATGACAAAATGCATTGGTAATAATTAACATAGTCCTCATTGTAACTTTAGTGACAGTGTGGGAAGTTGCAACTGAAAAATACTCCTCAGCCACCCAATATTCCACAGGACTCTGATCGCAGTTTGGGGCACATAGCAGCACTGCTCCAGAGTCTCAAGGAGCTCTTAGATGGCCCAGTTCCTTGAGAAAGAGCATCTGATACTGAGAAGTATTTTGTGGAGATCTTACACATGTAAAGAAATTTCAGTCGTGCTCAGAATCTAGATAGGTCACATCTACATCTGTCTTCTACAGTCAAAGCTACAAGCTCTTTCTGTGGGCGGAAAGAGCTATGAGCAGCCCTCACTATACACCAAAGAGTAAATGAGACCAAGGAGTACACAGAGAGAAACCCATCTCCCTTGCTTCAGCCCAGTGCCACTCAATTCTGAGCAAAGGTGTCTTCCAAGAGGACTGCAGGTAGGAAGCAAAGCAAATGAAGTTCTGTATACTCGGACACATTTCTCTCCTAATAACAAATATTTGAGGCCACAAATGCCCATCTCTTCCCCATCCCTTTATCCTCATGATGGGTTCCCACCTAGTGGGACCAGGCTGTGCTACTCTAAATTCTGCTTCAGCCCCCTCAGGCCCAAGAATTGTTCCTCTTGGATGAGAGGGACATTTCCCTCCTGAGCCTTCCCCAGCCTCCTCTCAGCAGCAGCTAAATCCTACTATTGGCCCAAGGTCAAGAAGGACCTGCTGGGGATCTGTTGTGCTAACAGGAGGCTGCTGGACCATTATCCTTGTGATGTGAGGGACTTCCTTGCCTTTAAAAGCCATGCAGAGCCCGGAGACTGCTCGCAGCCTCAATAAGATGGGTAGTTGTGTGGGCTGTTTCACTGGAGTAACCAAGGAGAGGCACCGGAAACCTGATGCAGGAGAGTAAACCAAAAAGCATGGAGATCCTTCTGAAGGTAGACAGGTCAGCTAGGAAGGGCATACAGCAGAGGAGGGTGGAAGGCAGCAGCAGGGAGAAACTTAGAGGGCCAAAGCCAGGATAGGATGCAGAGCATTAAATGTTCAATGGAGTTTCAATTTGAAACCCCCACTTCCCATTGTGGTTTCTTCAGCCATGCCCAGAGGTTGTCCATCAGTTGCTTCTCAGGACAGGGTACATAAGCACTCTCCAGGCACACAAGAAAATGAGTTTCTCTCACAAAACACAGAGTCCATTACTCTCCAGCAAACGCATAAGACTCAGAAAACGCTACCTTGGCTCTGTTAGCAAGTTTATCAGTTTCAGCTCTCACAGAAGCCACACCATTCACATGAGCAGCAGTGCCATTCTCAGACATTTTGTTCTCATTTGAAAAGGGTGATGCTACAGGCAGCTCCAGCTGATGACAGTTGCCAAGCTCTGCGTGCATCACACCTGTGTTCTGAAAGAAGCAGCACTTTCCCCAAACAGGTGAAGAGAGGGAAGCTCACACATCTTCTCTGCTAGCCATCTAGCTGTTAGTGTAGCTGCAGCCCATTCCTCTAAAGTTCCAGTAAAGAAAGCATGTTGAGAGATGTCCTACAGATGAGGCAGCATCAAAGGGGGCTGCCTTGATTAAACCAGGTTGTTCTGCTGAGAGTCCTCAACGCACGCTCTTTGTTATGGCTGTTAGAGCTGCAGCAGGGTGACATGAATTGCCTTTTATCTAATTGGAAAACTCCCACAGAGTTTAGAAGTACTCATTTAGACAGGCAAATCAATAAAGGAAATGGTAAGTGTGAGAATATAGTGAGACTATAGAGTCTATGTGGGTCCTGTATGCTTCTGCTTTAAAAAGGTTAACTCTTGCCTTCAAGAGTTTACTGCAATGCCAGCACTTGGAAAACAGCAAAATGGGTAGGTTCTACCCAAAATTTCAGTGAGTAAGTTGGTGGCTGTATATAAGGGCAAGACAACAAGTTTTCTGTTAGAGACCAGAAATTCAAGAAGAGTCACAGAAATTCAGAAGACATTGCAGAGAAGGAGGGAGAGAGGGAAAACTAATCTTAAATGTTACAGCTCTGAGGCTGGCAATGAGATCAGAAGTTTTATTAAAAGGAAAAGGGAGCAAAACCTGATTTGCAAAATAGTAAGGGCTAGAGCTGCATTTCTACGGAGTTCTGCTGTCACAAGGAACATTGGGATAAGGGAAATGAGCAGAGAAATTACTCCTGCTTTCTCACCTAAGAGCTTTCCTTGTCCTTTCACATCCACCTTCATCAGGGGCTCTGCAAATCCCCACCCACAGAGCCGCTCCAAGACTTCAAAACCATTAAGAATAGTTATTTAGTTGCTTAAAAACTCTAGGTTTCAAGGAAAATCACAAGAAAAAGCCCACAGTTCTTACAGTTGCTTGGTTTAGAATTAGTTTTGTTTTTCTTATTTCTCTCTGGCATTCCTTCTCCTAAATCTCCAATCACTTTCACAACAGGCTTATGCTGAGTAGCTTCAGGTAGCTGAGGAAAAAAAAAAAAACAACCTGTTTAGCAATGTAAGTTATCTCTTCTCCCACCAATGCTAATAGGAGTTTTGTGCATAAATCAGGCACACACTGATGGGAGGAGAGATCGTGAAATCTATGTCTGTTTTTTTATCCACTGCAGTGAGGGTTTTATTCTCCTCTAATTTACACCAAAATATTGGTCTCAGGAGGAATACTTCTGACACACCTGGTATAAGAAAGAGGAGAACTAGGCCCATGGGGTGATAGCAGATAATTCAACATCTTCATCCAGTGACAAAAGGCAAGTATATTAGAGTACCACAGACTGACTCATAGTGGCTTCTTAGAAGCCAACAGCATGGGATAGGCTGGGATTCATGGTCCAGCCTCATCCATCCTTGCCTTACCATCCCTCTTCTCCACTACAGTCTGGCAACCACACGTTCAGCCCTTCCACACATCACAGACATACAGATAGCCTGGTACTGCCTCACTGGAGGACAACTGGTTAGAAAAAAGGTCTGAGAGGGAGTAGACAGGACTGACAACCACTTCAGACTGAG
Source organism: Coturnix japonica (assembly GCF_054131305.1). Taxonomy (NCBI): domain Eukaryota; kingdom Metazoa; phylum Chordata; class Aves; order Galliformes; family Phasianidae; genus Coturnix; species Coturnix japonica. Next base: position 7,550,091 of record NC_140691.1, on the reverse strand, counting down.
TATGAAACCTCTGCTAATAACCACTGCATGAGGCACGATTCCACAGAGCTCACTGTGTATTTTTCAGTATGGGACTACTAAAACAGGACATCCCTTGCTTCCTTCTTGCTCCTACTTAGAAACATCAAGAAAGTCTTCATGCAGTGACCTCTCCAAGCCAGTTCTAGGGAAAGAGAGTGCACAAAACAAATGTAACACTGACCATTTTTATCTGGCAAAATTCTGATGCCTCTGGACTGCCAATAGCATCTTTTAACATTGGCTTTCATGATGCCCTCCAAAATATCTGGTAGGTCAGAAGGCAGTCACCTCTGCCAAACACATATCAGGGTTTGCAGCATAGGTCACTGAGGCCAGTATTTCTTTTTCCCTAATGTGGGTAACTGGAGGCAGAACAAATGTCTTAAGAGAGAAATATCATGACCAAGAGAGCCTAATGGAATACAACTACAGCTGGGATGATCAGGAGCTTCCTAATTGGCATATAAGTGCACAAAAGTAATCTTTTTGGGAGAAGGTCTACTTTCATAACAGTAGACCTACTAAAGATTGTGAGAAAACACTCTGTTTTTTAAATATATATGTATATTATCAGGATTTTATGTAAGGTTTTATATATGTATACGATATATGATAGCTTGAATTCCTTTGTTCATGTTTTCTTTAAAGCCAAAGTTTTATTGATCAGCATTAACAAGCAAAAATAAACAGCCTCTTTAAAAAAAATAAAAAGGTACTTTTTATTGTACTTATGTTCAGTTGGAGAAGGAAACACATAATAAAATTAATTGATTTTTCATGAGTTTCGTTTCTTACTGACAAAGTGCGTATTTTAATAAGGACTTTATCTCCCCTTCCTTGATCCTACACTGAAGTCATGATCCCGTACTTTGGACATCAGTCTGTTGCCATGGAAATGATCATAATATCGCTCAAAAAAATGAAGTATTATGATTTCACTGCAGGATCAAGGAGAGATAAAATGATAGGCTGCAAGGGATCAAGTCTTCAAGCTGCAAAAGCCTTAGTTACTAACAAAAAGAACATTTATGAAAAACGTCCAATGTAAATTCCCTTACATCTTGCAATGTTCAAAAATTATTTTTCCCCCTATTTATTTTTTAAAGCACTAATTTCAGAGATCATAAGCACTCCGTTTCTCTTCTTTTGATCTGCGGTCCCACCCTCAATTTGAAATGCACCTTTTCTATGAATGAATCCTGGTCATCTTTCATTCCATTCCTATTCAGTGCCCACATAGAACCTTCCCACCCAATGTGTTGTACCACATTATTACTTAAAGGACTGACATTTTATTCAGAAAAATTAATGCAATTGAAAACAATCATTTAGTTCGGGTGATGTGTGTGATGGGAAAGGTTGGCACGTGCCAGATCTTACTTCGAAATGGAAACAGTACACGGCTAGCATAACACAGATATCATTAAGTTCCCTCTAAACCTCAAAGCACATACTTTTAGACACCAAGTATTCCCAGTACTGTAATTTACCTCTAAGGAGGTAAAATGAACCCTCCTGTTCATTTTCACCATCTGCCACAGCACTTCTTCGTAGTTGTTAAGAACAATGTTAGATCTTTTCCGAGAAGTTCAGGGAGCCAACCCGAGAACACACTCTTCAGAGATGTCCAGGCCACTTTCAGATGTCACACAAATCCAAAGGTCCAGACTTTGAGGCCTTCTCTTGTATCAAACACTTACTGAAACCTGAAGCTTCGTCCCCAAAGGCTTGCACAGATGAATTAAAAACTCAGAATAAGTTTTCAAAGTCTCAAATTTTAATGGCTCACAAGGGGACCTGCAGGAAGGTAGGTTCTACTGTACTTCACTGATGTCATTCCCGATAGGAGCAACAACATCACAAGGGCAACAAACACACTTTGAAAGACTCCAGAAGAGAGTTGTGACCTTAATAATTTGCTTTCAGGCCTTATCTGTTTTGACGAGCTCTGTTCTAGTGACCACTTTGAAGGGTTGCCAAGAGCCAGAGAAGGGAAGAGAACAGGTGCTGCTAACAGAATTCAACTTTAGACTTTGAGCTTTAACAAGCATGACTTTCTCCCAAAATCTGCCAGCTTTGGCAGCTCTCTTAAGAGCTCCTTTCCACATATCCCACATCAAACAGTTTCCCCTACAACCCTGTCACAAGAAGAAAATAGGATTTGTAGTGGTAACAGACAATACAAAAGGTGCTGGAAGAAAGATTAGGGAGAAAGGAGGAAAAGAAATGGTTGAGATAAGAGTGTTCTCCTTCATGGGTTCTCTCATTTTCTTTGGGATGGAAAAAAAAGTCTTTATTTTGAACCCCAACATAAACACTTAAACATAAGCATAAACAAGCTTATGAGCTTGTGATTGCTTCTGAATTCACACGAATACAGCTTGAGTTTCTCAACATTACTAAATCTTCCAAGTGAGAAAGCCTAGAGCATCTGTATTACATACCAAAAGACTATTCACTCCCATTAAGAAATCACTGATTTTTTCTGCCTCCAGATGTGTTTTAAGCTGCTGGGAAGCCTCAGAATTGAGCAGATTAATGCATTCTAAATGTCATTTGACAAAGGGCACTGCCGCCAATGGTTCATTCACACTGTACGGATTTAATTATCTAAATGAAGTACACTCCAAGAAGTGCACGTTGGGCTTTTTTTGTTCTTTGCAGTTGTGTTTTATTGTTGTTTTTTCTGTTATCTTTAAAAACAAAAAAACACTCCACTTCAGTTTGTATTTTTCCATTCTAATTGAAATTAATTTCCCTGGCTGTTTTATTTTTGAAAACACCTGGAACAGGGCTATTATTTCAAAGAGGTAATTATGAAATTAGAAAGATAACTACGATACTTACTTCTTTAATTACGGATATAAATAGGGACTTTAATGCAGAAATTGCTTACAGACATCTTCCTGGATTGCGCTGGAAGAAAACTGCAGAATCTGCTGCTCATCTAATTCCAAGGAGATACGAACCAAGATGAAATGAAGAGGTTGCTATATCTGCTGGAGTTCTGTCTGAAACTCTGACAAGGCCCTTGCCTCTCATAGTTCTGCTTTGGCAACCAGAGCAAAAATTGCTGGTTTTGGTTTTGCCACACAGGAGTGTGCTAAAGGAAGGTGACACTGGTGGTGTTTAAGAGCAGGTGAGATAAGTCCACCCCAGGCACAAAATGGCCACAGTTGGTGTGGGGCTGCCCAAGGCCTTTGGGTCTTCTCCCAGGCCCACAGCACTGTGCATTTGGGTCTCCAGACCAGGAACACCCAGCATAGACCTGAGAGACAGCAGCAACACAGCCAACAATCAGAGCTAAGTGCAGTTATTCACCAGTCCTGTTCAAAGCCCTCTGTTATTTTAGCCGGCCGTAGCAACAGCTATAATTAGGCACTCTTAACACAGCACAGTGCTTTTCAGAAATCAAGGCCCTTTCCTCCTCCACAAGAGCCGTGTCAAGGGGCAGCTTCCACTAGTGCTGGCTGCTGACCCCTCTCTGACATGACTTGATCGTTTGCAGTTATTGATCTCAGCTCTTTTTTCTCCCAAGCCACCTGCCAGGTAATAAAAATCTGCATCAGAATGCAAGGCACACAGGGTGCTGAGAGCCAGCAGCAACATTTGTCTTACAGACCTGGAAACCTGGCAGTGTCGATAGGGGCCAGTTATCACAGCGCTGTGTGATCTTTCTGCTGAGGCTGTAAATAACTTCCATCAGCATCCGAATAGGGACAGAGAGAATCTGCCACATTAACTACAGAAGCGAAGTGCTGCTTTGTCAATGGCAGAAGACACTGTTAAGCAACATAAACAGCGTTGACAAGATCTCTAAAGACTCCCTGAGTTTAAAAGGGAAGGTTTAGGATGCTGAACTTTTGATGCACCATCATTAATCGAGCCTTGCCTTTCTTCTGAATGTGTTTGTATGCATGCCCAATGCAAGCATTTCAAAATGTTTTAATTGAGTCCTATAAGGGTACATGACATTTCACTCCTAGTCTCACTCAGATGGCAAAATTCTGGATCCTTTTGCTCTCCAAAGCACCTCCATATGCCAGTGGAAACAAACAGATCCACTGTTTGAGATAAAAGCATGTGGGCGCTACAGGGATCTGCCTCTTTTCCTACTTACTCTTTCCTCCAGTGTGCAACCCCAGCAAGTGCTTTACATGGCTTTGTACCTGCATTAAACCCCACCTTCCAAAAGCCCACACTGTGCCAATTTTACACTGAAAAGTCAGTGTAGTAAGCCAGCATAATGATGTAATAAAAGTGATGAAGAACTAGAGTTAGTGCCAATGCTTTTGCCAAAGAAGTAAGGCTTACAGATCTGACTGACTGCTTTTCCTATTCCCATTCCAGATCTCTAGCCCTGAATGAGCTAAAGTAAGCTGCAAGAGAAGACAGATTCAGTAAAAATTAGGCAGAAAAATAAGGGGGGGGGGGAGAAATAAAGGCAAACTCACAACAGCTGTTCTTCAGCGTGGCACACAGATTTACACAGATCCAAAGTGTGGAAGCAAAACAAAGCGAAGGTCCATGCTTACAGAAGAAACTAGTTAGTCTGGGTCTTTGAGGGACAAACTAGACCATACATTTTACAAGGAAAACCCAAACTCCAAATGCATTTTGCTAATCCTCAGACCTTCAAAGATCTTTCCTGCAGTTCTGCCTGTCTCATCACCTGGAGTCTATTAAACATTGTTCACTGAAGAAACTATTCGTCATGAGGGTGAAATTTGCTGAATTTACTAGTGTTTTATGAATCTACAAGAACCACAATCTAGAAGACACATCAGGACACCTTTGATCCCATTTTGCTACCTTACATAAATCAGCTGTAAGCTCAAAGGTGGAATGGTTTTGTACAGTCTCTTCATTTTCAGCAAGATACATTGAAAGTAAGCCTGGAATATGAACGTATTTTTATGCCAAGTGTATTGGCTAGCTTTGGGAACTGATAACTGTCTCGCTCCAATTTGTAGGAGGGAGGCAAGGTTCTTTGATATGTGTATACCCGGCGTGAGATTAAGAAGCAACGGTTCAAATGTTGGTCCAACCAGTTTATTAAAGACCTAGGTGTTTTTTTAGGGAGACGGGGAAGGGAAGGTAGGCGATAGGGAAAGTAGGAAATGTAAGCAAGGAGTCTTTGCAGATAGCAAAAGAGATATAGTCATCACCGTGGATCCAGCGAGGTACACAGTAGGTCCGATGATGTCAGGAACTCGTCTGATCACCGCGGGGGATGGGAGACAGCCAGGGAGCTCCGCAGCAAGCCGGTCCCGGGGGTTCTTCCGACGAAGTTTCCCCCTCAGGGAATTCTCCGTCAAAGGTGTCTTTGGGAGTTTGTCTCCAAAGTCCCCAGTTTAGCGAGGGCCTTTTATCCCCCATTTCGGTGGGAATTTTTCCTCTTCGAAGTCTGAGAATTGCAGCTCAGCATTTTTGGGGGAAATACCAAACTTCCAAACAAACAGGCAAAACACTTCTCGAAAGATGATTTACAACCAGCTTTTGTGACATTCCTGGCCACAGATGGGCCAGCAAGGAAGGAAGAGGGGGGTCTCCGTTGCCGGACACAAGCGTTATCGCCTTCTGCAGTGGTCCACTCCTTCGAGCACCACCCCTGAGAAAGAGTGCTCATCCGGCTTCTGCTTATCTTTGCAATCATAAGCAGAGGTACTGTGACACAACAACACCCACCATTCACCCTCCTAGATAGTTAGCAGTCGCCAGTCTTATCATCAGAAAGGCCTCATGAAGCAAGCTTTGAGACAACAAAAGAAAACCAGTTCTGTCTTTCACAATAACACACGTACCAGACTTCCATTTCATCTCAATTTCTTTTATAGATAGTGATTAAAGCCTGTTGTAGTTAAAGGGGTTTCTGAACGCACATATAGAATGATTCAGTGGTTTCGCTCAAGTTTTTGGATGACAGTGGTCCATTCTAATACCACTAAGCTCAGGAGGGATGGGGCAGGGGAAGAGGGAAGTAAACTTATATTTAATCTCCATGAGTAACTATCTCTCAGTAATTGTCACTGAAGCATCCCTGGTGGTGTAGACACAGAAGTTGACAAGACAGTGGGCTTTTTCCTTATTAATACATTCAGATCTAGAGGACCTTTTCTTGCTATCCCAATCTAGTCCCTTTAATAAACAGTAAATTATCTGTTTAGAAATAATCTTTGCTTCAGTCTAGTTGTTTAAAGCATTGCATCAGGAGACATTTTACTCATCTTCTTACTTCAGATAGATCTACGATGCACAGATAAATGGATGGTCATATATTTAAGGAAGATTTTAAATGCATTTTTTAGTAGATGTCAAAAAGGATAGCATTTTATAACCAAAAAATGAACACTGGAAAAAAACAGAAGCAGACATGCTGAGAAAAGTCCAGTCTGCTGTTTTTGTAGATCACACAATAATTTGACATAGGTTAGGAAATTTCTTTTAACCACTGTCTGTGCCTCCCTTAAACCTTAATGGAGTACAAAGATTACCTTCCAAAACTTAGGACCGCATATTACTTAAGCTTTTCTGGCCAAGTTTTTTCCCCTTTTCTTCAACGTGATTAGAAATATGAAAAGATTTGAACCACTGGAGCTAAGGACTGAGTTCTCCTTTACACAAAAGTAAAATGAGGCAGAACTCCAAAGAGAACACATCTCCAAAACTGAATAGATTGCACCAAACAATCCTTATCTTGAGGTTATGTTTTCCTACTGAAAAACAATAAAAAAACTCACTTATCTAACAATTTCAAATGGGTAGCTTATGAGATCCAGCACTTTGGGGCCACAGAATATATATATTTTTTAAATGAACTGAATTTATGAAAGTACTTACATTGCATCATTACTCTCAGAGCTAAAGTCCTTAACTTAGAATAGAGACTTGAAGCTAGATTTGCTCCTAAAAGCAAGATTTTTCTGGGGAATGTAGTTATTAGTTATCTCCCTGGAAAGTTGCAACTCAGAAAACTTCACTCAATTGCAGCCTTTTCCTGGAAGAAATTAAGCTCCTTATTCATTTTCTTATTTGACTGGAAATTGTCATATCTGAAATTATTCTTCAGAGCCTGCCCAGGAAGGCCACAATGGTAATGGTGCAAAGCCAGGCTGGAATGAGCGCAGCTAAGGCTGCACCCCAGCTCTTCTTTCCATTGTCTCTCTTTAGGGAGATTCAAAACTAATTCTCCAAAATGAGCGTTGCAGACACCTGCTTAAATGGAAGGCACCCAAAGCTCTGCCTCTTGAAGCTGTGATACCATGCAGGAAGGAACCCTCAAGACATCAAGGACTCAAGTCCCTGCCCTGTCCTCCACAGAACCTAAGAGGGGTATCTTTTCTGTATTCTGTTACAGAGGCATGCAATGCCAGTTTTTTTAGTCAAGAATCCTCCCACCATCATCCCCATTGGGAAAAATAAAATAAAATAAAATAAAATAAAATAAAATAAAATAAAATAAAATAAAATAAAATAAAATATAAAAAAATCACATATAGCATTAGTGGAGGCCTCTCCACCAAGTACCCAATCCAGAACCAGTAGAAGCAAAAAAAGCACCTTCTCTCCTAGACTTTTTACTCAGATGTAGCAAAGGAGTTTCCTACAGCCTGTCACCTAATGCAGAACTCAGCAATGATGAAGTAACACAAATCAGTATCACCCAAGGATTCTACCTTGTTTATCATACAAGATCTACAAATTCTGCAAATTTAGACCGATTTCAGTAACTGCATCTTCAAAAGCCAAGATGGTACACATACTACACTGTCACATTGTTGCATGACCTCTAACACCCACTGTATTTCAAATTATTTTCCAGCATTACTAATGCTGAAGAGCACATATTTTCAAGTTCTCATTCCCTTTTTCTTTTGAGATACTTTGATGACTCATATTACGAAGTTTTATTACAACACAAGTATGATTCTGCTCTATCAACACTTGCATTCAAACTGGATCCCCAGTGAATTAAAAGTCATATACTTCACATACAGCTGCAGAGCCTGATACAGCTCCTCTACTGAAAACTGAGTCACTTCCAGATGAGACTTGAAGCCAAGACAGTGTTCTGTGCACACACACACAACCAGACACAAAGCTCTCCCAGTTTCAGCACTATTCTTTTTATAGGCATTTTATAAAATCATTGAGCTTTGTTTTTTTTTAAGTGACATTTCTGACACCAGCAGCCAAGAAAAAAAAATAAAACTGAAGTTAAAGCTGTTGTTCTACATTTAATGTGCTGCATTGTGAGGCAACACGGGTCACACATCTGCATCTGTCACTTTGAAATGCGTCTGGCAGGTCTTGACAAAAAACAAAGATCAATAAGGTAAAAGGCATAGCTGGACATTACAAGCAGTGCTGGCCATCACCGCCTGGTCCCCAGGCTGACAACACTTGTGCACTCTGTGAAATGTCCTAAGTTGCAACAAAGCCTCCTATGCAAGCATGGTTTTTGTTTTAGTTTGGTTTTCTGTCTTTGTTCACTTTTCAAAGCTCATTCTAACATGGTTTCATAACCAAAAAAATAAAAAAGATAAAGTTTCTTGTTTTGTATAATTTGGCTTCCTCAGATTTGCTAATTCTGCTGAATTCTCCTAGTAACTGCCTCACTATGTAGCACGCAGCAGAGGTCTGATACCTTCCCTACTGAGACAAGTAGCATTGCCTTCTCCTTTGGGCTCTCCATACTCTTCCAAATTATTCTGATTGATATAGACCTCGATCCATGCTAATTATGCAGAGCTTCCCTTATAAAGTGTAGTTGCCATAGGAACAGTACCGGGTGAACAGGTGCGTGGAAAGCTGTGATATATTAAATGACAGCTACCCTCTGCCACTGCGATGCAGATTGCCATTCTCAGGGTTTATTTATAGCAGGTAGTAATTAATCTGTATGAATCTCATTTCATTGAGAAGGAAAAAACAAAAACGCACAGAATCATTAGCAAGATTCCTAATTACATCCATACCTTTGATTCTCAGAATTTTGTTGCCATCAGACAACCCTAACACAGAACTACTGGATTATTATTTGTGTGGAGCTGTCATTATGAGAAACTCTAAGCTGTCGCCTGTAACAAATACCTTCTTACAGCTATCACATTAAAACTTGCATTAGCGTTGCTGCAGTGGAGCAACAAAATAGTTTTTACCCTTTAAAAAAGTAAAGAAACAAAAAGGAGATATAAGCTTTAGTTGGCTTTTAAATGGAGGCTCCTAATTCTGGAATGGGAATCAAGTGTACAGAAACCTGAATTTAGCCCAGACACCAACTGTTTCTGTGCCTGAAGCAAGCCCCTTAACCTCCGTTTCTCAGTCACTGTCTCTCAGGTGTTAGGTGAACTAAGAGCAAACAGTCTGAAAGCACTTCAAAGATGAAAAAACGACTCGTTATGCTATGAAAGGGATAAGCACTGTAATTTAAATGACTGCATGAAGTAGACTTATCTACCAGGCATACCAGGCATGACTCAGCCTGGTGTCTTAGAGCTGCTTGCGTAAAGTAGATAAGCTTGAGAAGACAAAACTAAACTACATTTTCTGTGGCTGATGAGAACAATGATTCTCATAGCGAGGCAATACTAGCACCAGGTAGAGTACGTGGATCTTGCCTGTGTCTCAGTTTTCATCCTCTTGCTTTCTTATTATTATGTTTATGATCACAGTTAGCAGCAAACACTCCAAGAAAATAGAAGTGATAGAAAATGATCACATTCTCAAAACACTCTTCTAAAAGTTTTGTCAGTACACATCTCAGATGAAAACATACAGTGATTCCCAGTCGCTGTTAGGGATGCCATTGGAAACATTCTTACAGGCAAGTGTTAGAATCACAGCAGTGTTATGGGATACCCTGCAGAACATTATTCTAGAAATCATGCAAATGATCCACATCAAGATTTAATTTCAGCTACATTCCTAAACAGCATTTCGTTCGTGGTTCACCAGGTTCATATTAGAACCCTGTAGGCAACAGGTAAACTTGCAGTTCTAAGATAAAGCAAAAAATCACAATGATGTAGCAATTACTCATTTCTTGAATAGACCCAGTTAAATCACAGCATGAAAAATGAAGGCTACATTGGTATATGCCTAACCTGCTGGGAAATCCTCCCATGATAAAATCCTTCTTGAGAATATAAATATTTCACAGAAATGGGTTACACATGGTCTGAACCCTGATATTAATCACTGCCTACTCAGACCCTGACCTAGTTTTTAAGCTAAGCACATTCCACCTTTGCAACAGGCTCTACCAAGCTTAGTTCTGATGCTGGATAATACAGGGCTATAGAGAGAACATAACTCCTGCTATTGAGAAACTAAATCCCCTTTAACTGAGTCTTATACTAGACCTGCCTATATTTGATCAAATCCAAGAGATCTGATGAACATGAATTGAAATTCATTAGCAGTGTTTCCACATCATTATAGAAAATGAGGTCTCAGAACAATGGAAATGAGTTACTCTTGCAGACGAGACTGTTTCCACATCCAGGCTTGCGTGCTAAAGCTTTCTTCCAACTGGCCAGGAAGACCCACACCATTCTTAGTCTCAAGCAGATATTGCCCTGTTAGACCAGGCACAGCTGGAGAATGGGATGCTGTAACTTTAACTGCTGCTTGTATCCAGCATGAGTCAGGGACACTGAGCAGCCTGCAGACAGTTTGTATGTGCTTTGTACCAGTTAAAATGTTGCTAAACTGGGCAAACCCAAACAGATTTCATCCTACTTCACGCAGCAAGAGAGGCCTGAGTATTAATGCAAAACTTTAGTTGGCAGGATATCAAACCTGAACCTCTCAAATCAGCTCATTGCTCAAAAATCCCCATTCAGGCCAATTTTTTTCCTAAGTGTTCCCTGCCTAATTAAAGATCCCAACCTAATTCACAGGTCAGAATTCCTCATGTTTTCCTACATCTGCCACAGGCCTCAAAAAATGAAAGAACACAGAGGCCAGCTTGGCAATTGGGAGCTCACATCTACTGGATGTTAACATGTAACCTCACAAGTTTCATCAGTTCCTTCAAAATCACTTCTTTTATCCCCAGTACCTGAATTGTCAGCTAGGAGAAGCTGCTGATAGCTTCTGAAGCTTACTGCATTACGTACTTGGTCTTCAAAACCAAAACCACATGGAGAACTGACCTTTGTAAACATGCTTTTTTCACTGTCTCTTCCTGATGCTGCTCCTTTGCTTACTGCACCTCACCATGGAGTCTAGTCCCAGTCAGACTGCAGCTTCCCCCAGTAGGACCTCTCTCATTTTTAATCACACAACCACAGAACAGCAATAGTTCATAATGTAGTATATATCAGAGTTATGGTCAATCAAGGACATGGGCAAGAAAAGCACTGAATGGAAAGAGAAAATACTTCATTCTCCCCACCTCTCGCTAAGAGATGTTGGGAGGAAAAAAAAAAAAAAGACAAATTCTTTTACAGCCAGGAGCTTGTCTTTTTTTTCCTTCCAACTCTACCCATTAGTTTAATAAAAGACAGTACTTGCTTTGCCTAATAATTATTAGGTCTAATGTCAAGAGAGTTAAAGTCTTAGTTAAACTCTATTTAAGCAGGATTTTAAATTTAAGCATGCAAACTTAGCACTCTTTACTGTGAGAGATCCCTTGTGTGCCTGTGTAAAAGAAGAAGGTGGACTGTATGGGTCACTGCTAGAACTCATTTAGAAATAGCAACCTGGATTATTTTTTTCTCCTCTCCCTTAGCAAAACCAGAAATATTAAAATGCAACACATGATTTCCACTAAGGCATTGGTTTTTACTTGAAGCATATCAAGTACTCCATTTTGAACGCCTCTTCAGGGTCTCCCTTCTAAAGAAGCATCATGCAGTTCTAAGCTAAGGACCATACAACAGCCCTCTTCTGCAAATTCACATTCAGCTTGTGATTACTGTGTCACTCTTTCTAGGTGACACGACGTTTCTGCATCCAGAGGACAAGAGGAAAAGTTTTTCTGTTCTGCTATCGCAGGTTCCAAACGTCTGATTCCTTATGAATCCATAAAAACAATCTCACAAGAGTTAACGCAGAATCAAAACTTATCACAGACTGATTACACCGCTGGGAAAATTGTCAGTAAAGGAAAAAGGGACCCACTATAATAACCCACATTCAAATTCCACTGCATGGCTGAAAAAGAGTCAGCTAGAATGACATCCAAACTAAACTTAGATTTGTGCAATCTGTGGAAAATACGTAATAACCATCAAGGTTTGGGTCCAGCAAACTTCTGGACAATTAAGGAAACCTTTTGTTGTTGTTTTGTTTTTAAATCAACAGGATTAACAACACACAGGAAATGGTCTTTATGAAGAAATCCAAGGCCTGCCTATCCAACTGTCTGTACAATTCATTGTCCGGTTTACTTCATGCTAACTTTGTCTTTCAGCCAAGCCAGCAAAGAGTTTCTCTATAATATTTACAAGAAAGCTTCGTTTCATTTCAGTCCTTTCCCCCAATCCCAAAAGGAAACTTCTCTTTTCTTCATTGAACACACTCCCCTTTTACATTGCTTTGATAATTCCCACTTCATCGGCCTTTGTCAGAACTGTCATCTTTTCACTTCTGGAAAACCTTACTGGGATGTATCTCGGGACATGGCATCAGTGACACTTTAGTGACCACAGAGTTTGCTGTTGAATGAGCCCAACCTGCTGACCCTCAGATTAGAAGTTAGGTACCACAGCAGGTCTCTGCTAGAGCTTCAGAGCAAGCAGCAAAACAGTAAAACATTTGGTAGGGAAAGGAGAGGCATCATCAAATAGCACAAACTTTCAATATATGCAGAGACAGGAGGAAAGCTATCCATTGCAAATATTGTATCATTTCGGTTTATTTTCCAATCAGCCTCATCTTTCTCTTGCTTACCAGATTACTGCAAGGCACGGCTGCAGTTGTCCCAGGGCTCCCAGGCTCTGAAGGCAGCTTTCACTGAAGAGAATGGATTTTCCTCATAAGGATCCTCACCCTGCCTGGAAACTCTCAGTCAAGCATGCTCTGTGTGCCATGCACCCTGAACCAACTAGTTTAGACCATGCTTGTTTAGACAAAGAAAAAGGAAAGATCAGATCAGATTTCACTGGGATGTTTGAAGCCACTGAGGACTGCCAGTCCCACAGATGGCAAGCCTAGAAGAAACAACCAGCAGAAAAAATTAAGGGCACAATTATCTCAGAAGATACAATTGTTACAAGGTACGAGTGCACTGTATCCTAAAAATTTATGAAGAAACTTAAATTTATATTTATATACATGTATGTATGTATATATGTATATACATACATACATAAAATAGATATTCAAAGAGAAGAGATGAGAATTCAGAGCCATCAGCTGCTATGGGACATCGATAGTCCATTGTGATGCAATTCCTGATCATTTTAGCTAATAAGCCAATAGATTGATCTACCCATGCAATCCCTGCAAACCCAGCTCTGTGCTCAGCAGGCATTTTGCAGAGGATATTGCATCTTTTTTACTGCAGCTTGAAGTAGATCAAAATTCAACCTCAGCAGAGGCACAACCAACAGCTGCTGCTCCCTAGCACAGAAAAAAGCCATTGGAGTGCTTTTCAAAGCTAACCTTCTCAAGCTTGTGCCTGTGACCTGCTCCCCTCTCCATTCTGACCTCACCCAGGAAGCTTGCCTTCCTTGTAGCACATTCATTTTGTCTCTTTTGCATGGGTTGTACAGGCTGCTGTGTTTTCTTTTCCATCCACATCTTCACCCTCATCCTTCCCCCTACCTTTTTTTTTTACTTCTTTTTTTATACTGTGCAGGCAAGCTGCCAGCATTAACACTTTGGTTAAGGACTAAGCTCAATCACTGGCCTGTTTCAATACAAATCCCTGAGCTGCTCTCCTGGGGGAAACAGGTTCTTCACTCCCCACTCCTCATTCAGTTTTCCCTCAGGAAACACCCGGCAGGGAACAGGCAGGGACTGGCACTGTACCCCGGAAGGACAGAGGAATAACTGGCTCAGACACTGCCCTCAGACCCAATGCACCTTCATTCAGTGAGAAATAAGGTAAGCAAATAAAAAAGCAGGGGAGAAGTTTCTCACCGCTTGCCCTACTCTGCTTTTGGGACATGCATCCAAATAGCTCAGAACTGTTCATACAAACACCTCATAGTGTGCACATCTCCATTAAATCAACACAGAAGCTTTTCCAGATAAATCTTCTCTGGAGAACAAACTTGGAAAACACGTGATTCTATTTCTTTCCTCACCTCATTAATTAATGTGGGAGCGTTGTCTGACTCCCACATCCAGATCTGCTGCTGAACTGGTCTCTCTGGGCTGCTCTGCACATTGAGGCTCTTCTCACACATTACCACATGCCTCCTGCTCATCGAGATTCAAGTGCAAAACTCACACATCTATTTTTTTGTCTGTTTACCGATCAAGACGAAGGTATCCTAAATTGACCTTTTCAGGAATTGCTGTCTTTAATACAGTTACTCCTCTAAGAAGCCCAGCCCTACACAACCCTATCAGAGTAGAGAAACAAAACAAAAAAGGGAGAGTGGTGCCCAAGGTTCATGTTCTCCTCCACCTGCATACAAACCATTCTCACTGGATTCTGTCCTTGAAGCAGCTTTTACGCCAGCCTGCAGCCCGCTGTCTCTTGGGCAGAGTGCTTGTTACTTCCAAACACAAACACCTTCCAGCAGGAGAGCAACTCTCAGCAGTTCTCCTCTACTCTTGTTGTCTCAAGCATAGCAACCTTGTTTAGTACGACTGAATATTAAGACAGTCTTAAAAACATGTTCTTATCTTCCTCCTTGCCCCACAATTGCTTCTAACTAATGTCTTCACTGATGTAGCAAAGTTATAAGCAATTAGTAAGTTCTAAATAAGGTGATTTGGCTTGCTGCAGGTTTTTGTTCTGAATTTAAAACTTAAGCATTTTTTCAGTGCCAGCCCGTTGCCTCCAACAGTCAAGACAAACAACCAAGGAGCGAGTTTTAGGACTGAGTCTCCCCTCACCTTAAGAATTCTAATCCACACCTTTTCACAGCACCCAGGTATACCTTGCCAGTGCCTGATCATTCCAGGTCACTCAAACCCTAGCTAGTGTGCGCACAACTCACCAAGGCAGACTGCTGGCTTCTTGCCCCCTCAAATCATCTTCCCAGCTCCAAGGCAGTCACAGGACACACTCAAGATGTGTTTCATGAATAAACTTGTTTGGAGTCACAATGCCCAAACAGGTCACAGAATTAGTCCAAGAAATAAACTGATGTGGGGCAGAGGGAGTGACGTCTTCTTTTTCACCCAGGTCATCTCAAGAGTCAGCTTTCCAGCACAGACCTGCAAACTGCAGCACAAGGCACCTGAACCACATGCCAGCTTTCTCCCTGAGGAAAATAGATAGCAGAGCCAATCCGACTCCTTCAGAGAAGAGCAGCTAGTCAGACAGAAGGACAGAAGGGACTACTAAAAGCTGAGCCAATCCAGCAATAGGAAGCCAAGTCAAATCCATAAAGATATGTCCTTGGTTTTGGATTTTGGCTTGTTTTAAGGATTTTTCTCGGTGGTGTTCATGTTTGGTGAACTTTTTGTTGCTGTTGTTCTTGTGTTTTGTTTTTTAAAGATAGTGTTCTTGAAGAGTTAAACTCACTCAAGTTCATTTTACAATGAAATCGGAATGTTTTAGATGGAAACAACCTCTTATAAGTGTAATCCTATATTCCTAATAAGCAGAATTAACAGTTCTAGGACCATTGTTCTCTCACACACTGTAATGGAGAGCATTATACCAGCAATGGACCATCTGGAACAACAGGCAGGGAGAGCCTTGGAGGATCAGAATGGATAACCATTTGCAGACTACATGGTTTTGGGGGAGTGAGACTTTAATAGCAGAGTGCAAGCATCTGTTTTCCCAGATACATGATCTGATTTGAACCATGACTCTTTGATACTGGTACCTACTGTTTTACTAGAGCCAAGTGGCTCTAAACAATGTCTATTCAGTTACTGCTAGAGAGAAATAAACAAATTGACAAGCTTATTTTCAATAAAGTTTAGAATTGGAAGAAGAATCTACTTATGTTGTGTAAATCTCCAGCTAGAAATTAAAATATCTGGACTTGGTTTAATTACATTTTGAATGTGGCCCCCAATAGGACTCTGTAACCTTTAGGGTTTAATAACTTCAGCTCATTTAATGTCCTTTCATTACATTACTGTAGCAATCCAAGAGTAAGGTTTGAAAACTAAAACTCTGTGCTTCCTCCTGGGCTTTCCCATATGTTCACCATCTTTAGCTTAGACTCCCAGGATACTCACGCCAAGTCTTACAAAATTGCCTTAGCAGAACAGAAAAATATCTTCTTTCACTTTATTCTATATACTTATTCTTTGTAGAGGAAGGAAAGGGGAAAAAAAGTTTGCCAAGCAATGCTCTGCTGAGTACCTACAGAAGATCCTGCCTAACTTCATGGAGAAAATCCAGGCAGCTCTCCTCATCCAGCCCCAGGAATAGGTCAGATAGCAAGGTACAGGCCCAAGACTGGCTGCTATGTTATGACCTGTTAAAAGACAGATTGCCCGACTTAAAACCTGCCACTAATAACCATGAATTTGAAAAACTCTGGATGAAGAGTCATAGAATTAACCAGACTGGAAGAGGCTTTTGGAGGTTGCATAATCCAACCATGCTCAAAACAGGGCTAACTTGCCCTAGTTGTAACAGCAAAGGACCCATTTGACAAAGTCTCCTACAGCACCTCCACTTCTCTCCTATGCATTATGTCAAATGAAGTGTTTTAGAATGTGGTTCTTGTGCTGACAGGCAGAATTAAAACATCTGGAGACTACATTTTCACATTTATGAACTCTAATGTCAAGGCAAAAATCATACTGGTGTGCAGGAAAGCAGAACCACAGAAATGCAGAGCGGGAGGCCAGTAGATGGGAAGCACCTCACTGCAGGAACCACTCTGTGCTGACACCACAGGTGGGATGCACATCACTGAGCTTCAGAGCTGATGACTGTGATACAAACATCTACTCTCCCTCCATAATCAGTGGAAAGAAATAAACCTCTCAGGCACAATTAATCTGACCTATTTAAGTGTTGCTTTAAGATAGCAGGAATTGCACTCGAGAATCTACTGACTGTCCTGATGTGATCTCCACTGACTCTAAAGAGACATAGTTGTAAGGAGATGAATCCTACCCAGTGATTGCTTTTACTCACAGCAAACCTTAAAATAGAAATAATGTGCATATGTGAACAAAGCAGGGGTGGAATATACCTTTCAAAGCCAATACCACTCAATGGAGACTGTAAAAGGATAGCGTTTCTCTTACAGTGAATAGATACAAATCTGTACAAAAGACTATCTAAAAATACATAGACATACACTTATAAGTGTTTCTCAGAGTTCCTTTCAACTACAATTTCTGCATCTCCAGGCAGCTGTCCCCCTTCATTAACAAGTGCGAATACATATCGAGATGCCTCTGACTCCACAAACAAACTGAATTCATGCTTTTACTTTACAGGGTGCTTTAAGAAAAAATATATATGTGTATATATATATATATTTTTTTAATGACACTTCATTAATTTTTTTTCCTAAATCCTGTTCATAATAAACTAATTTCTCATGGCCCAATAACAGTGTGGATAGGAGGATGTTCTCTCCATGGATTAACATCAGGACTGTAAGTCCCAGTGCCACAATTTGGCCATGCCCACACAGACAAGTACTCTTCCCTCATTTGCCACTAAGGAAAGATTAGGACATCGTTTAATTTCTAGACTGTTCTAAATCCAGAACTGCTAGAAACAGAAAAGACCAAGATTCTTTTGATTCAGAGCTACTAGATATTGGAAAACACTGTGAAATTAATGCAACAGATGGCTCTGAACAAAGACAACTGTTAAATACAGGTATTATACACATATAGAGCACTTATACTTGAGTGCATAAAATAGCCACTAGGGCAATTACCATTTAAAACCATAAAGGCAATGTTATAACAGAAGTCTAGTGTTGAACATCCTCTAAATATTATGGATATAAGTTAAGGTTTTAAGCCTGATACCTACTCCACTACAAAATGAACGTGAAAACTGCAGCACCAGACTATAATCCGACGTAGGTTTAATCAAGACTGAAATTTGTCACTACAGACCTACATTTAATTTAACAAATACATAGGTGAAACATCTGTGAATCTACCACGGCAAGTTTCAACTTGATGTTATGCGCCCCATGTTTAACACAGGCCAAAAAGACAAAGCTCTGATGATGGAAAGCCTCAAATCAGGAACAAACAGCACCAGATTTGTATGGCTTTGTACTGCTGCCACAGCACCCATATATGTCATTTATGTATACAAATCCACTCATACACACTGCTGAGCTATTACCAAATCTTGAAAGGAATTTCCCAGCTGCACAAAAATGAACTACCACTTGGGCTAGCAAATGAATTTGTATGTGCAGCAATAACATCTGATTGATGTCACTGTCACATTCTCTTTAGTTTCAGAGAATTTGATAACCCCATCAGATACTGCTGCTGTGAGGAGAATCCCTATTTGTTAATCCAAATGGCATCTGTTACTGGAAAAAAGTAGAGACATCATTCCTCAAAGATGCAGTTCATATACTGTTGTTCATATATTCCCAGCTAGACATGATTTCAAGTACTCTGAAGATTAAAGAGGAGCTGTTTTGTGTTTCAATTAAGAAACAATTTGAATCAAACAATCAGCTTGCCTGCTCCTAAGGAATTATATTCTCGGTACATATATTTATGCCTACACAAATTACCTTTTGTGCATTCTCCTGAGTGTGTGTGGCATGTAGCTGTGTGTTGAGCTGCCCAGTGGGTGCTGGCAGACACCATACCTCTGTACTCATATTTGGGAGGAAGACGTACCAGCAACTGCCCCTAAGAAGTGTATTTATTGATGCTTGTACGCAAGTATGTCATGATGACCCATCGCTTCAGTTTTTCCTTCTGATCTCTTCCCCTCCCCTGCAAATCTCTGCTGAAGGCATAACAGTCCTTGAAGTATAGTTTTAAAGCAGATAAATGATTTCATTTAGGACTCGCCATAGATCCCTTTTTGTACCCAAGCTATCAAGACCAGACACTATCCTCTTCAATTCTGCTAAAAGAGCAGAATGATACAAGTACAAGAACAGAGGTAAAAGTTGAATATGACAAGATTCATGTTATAGTCAGACATCAATTATATTACAAAAGCATTTTCATTTGTGTCTCTAACAGCTCTAGAAATAAACAAAAGGAAGGCACATATGATTTAAAAGTTACATCCGATTTTTAAAAGCCTGCTTTAAAAGTTCTGATTCCTATAACATATGTAAGAGCATTGAAAGTGGAAGAAGCACATGACTCTAAATAAGTACACGAAGATTTAATGCAATACAGGGTAGGCAGTGTAACTGCCATTAGTGAAGTTGCAAGAGCAATTGACCTTATAGGACAATGATATTTTAAGTGTCTATAAACTGGTAGTAAAGATGTTTCAACATTAAGTGCCCATATAAGACTTCAATAATGTTTGCGGGGTTTTTTTTGAGTACTTCATGTTTTACTACACTGCATTTCTGGTAATAACAGAGCAAGTAAAACACAGCTTAAGATTTATAGCTTAAGATGGTCAAGAAATAAAGTCAAAGTTTTCTTTAAACGTAAATTATTTCTGCTCTCAAAAAATAACCTTAAATATCCATTGTTCACTATGCTCTCAATAAAGCAGTCTTTAATGAGACACTAAAATTTGTTTGTGGAGACTTGTTTTGTAACAGCACTGAGGACAAATCTATTCTAGCGTCATGTACAACCGTAACAGTGTTCCCTTTAACTTATCATCTTACATTACATTTTTAAATTAGAAAGACCAGATTATCTTTAACTAGCTAGTCAGCTGCAGCTGATGCGCTGAGGACCCCACAACTTCAGGTTTCTCACTCATATTGTGAGAATGGCTCTTCCTTACAGTTTCAAGCACCCAGGACTGACGAATGAAAACCTAACATGATGCACTCTGCCACAGCTACTGAATGAAATCTTGAGTGTGCAAAGCATCTGACCCAAAGCCCAGATGTAGACATGAAAGGCATGCAAAGCGTTTCCATTCAGAAATGAGCATAACAAAGCAACTTTGATTTCCCATGAATCTGACGTCCAGGATGATCAGAAGGGTGAGCGAGCACAGTGATTTTCAACCTGAGATCCATCATCCAGAGACACTGAGCCTGTTGGCCCAAGCCCCATCATCAACTAATGCAATGTGGGACTCTTACAGATGCCATGAATTCTGCAGGTTTCATTAAATGCCAGCAACTGACCAAAACATTCATAGGACTGCTCGTAAGTGTGGAATTTTGAAAGGCACAAGTTTCCCAGCCAATCAGACTAGTTTTCATATCTCCTGAGCATTATGTACCAGCATTTCCTATTTCCCTCTGATATTTTTATAATAGAAATTTATTACAAGAATTTAAATTAGCATCAACAAGATTAGTTAAGAGGTTTGTGACTTTACTAGTTTCTAGAGCATCCCCCTCATGTGATTTGACACGTGGCTGAAATTGGTTAAATTAAGTCAATGAAAAAGGGCTTGCATTACATATTTTGTTCAATTGCATCTATGCAGATTCACAAATTCTTCTTGCTTATAAAATGAAAGAGTCTGAAGTTAAATTGGATTTTATGTCATTTCCTTTAGGTTCTGCCCATAGGTTAGTACAGTGAGGTTACAAGAGTGTTCATGAAGAGCAAAACTGCTTTCCAGTTATGATTCTATGAGACTGGGCTCTTCCTACCTCCTCTCTTCACAGCAACAATGTGAAATTTAATTTAATCTATTTCAGAACTGCAAAGACAAGTACTTTTTTAGCAAAGCATAAGAGGGTTATCACTTTGAAGAACCACATTAGGCACTATAGTTCAGTCTTACACAAGAGATTAATTGACATGTGCTGTAGATTAATCAGAATAAGGCTTTTCATTATGAGTGGCCAAACATAACCAAATCACTTTGGAAGCAAATTACTGACTTGCCTAGAAATATATATGCAACAATTGCAAGTTTATTATTGCTGCTTGATGAAATGAAACAGCCTTTCAAAAACATTTACCTTGATTCTACATGAACCTCCTCTCACCTGCAGAATGCCTACATTAAAACTAAAACTAATCAAAAGCTACTCCACACTCAACAGAGTACTAAGTTGTCAAGCACAACTGGCATTCTCCTCTCAACAGCAGTGCTTGAGTCAAATTTCTGGCTGAAAAGGCTGCATCCTTTCATATACATCCAGTTGATAAACTGTGTTCTACAAAGAGAAGTTTAATGAACAGGAAGAAAAGAAATGGAAATAGGAAAAAGAAACCACAGTTCTCCTTTTGTAGTATAGCCTTGTAACAAATAGTGCAGCGAAGAATATAGAAATTCTGATCTTTTGTCACCTGTCAAGGAATCCAAAGGAGGCAATACATGTTGTTGACACTGTGAAACCCAAACTTTTTCGTCTGACTCTCACACCCACTTTGCCCATTTTCCATTTGTTTTTAAATAAGGTCTGGAAAAAGCCCATAGAGCTACCACAGACTAAGAGCACAATTTAGGGCTGTAACACAACAGAAAGCACAACTACAACAGCAGAGGAGCAAGATCACAGGCTGCAACAAGTGAGGATTTGCTCAAACACAGCAGACACAGAAATAAAGAAAAGTAGCTACTTACTTTGAGAAGGCCTCAGGTATACAGGAATCTCCAACAAGATATCCTCACCTTCACCACCAACCCTCAAATGAGGTGTTGGAAAGGGTAGATCTTGGCTCCAGCCCTTCCAATCACTCAGACACATTACATGCACTTAAGCTCCCCTGGGTAGGCCCTGCCTTCCCACCAGGAGCTCCGTCACTGGTGCAGGCTGTGACTCAGCAGTTCTGCTTCAAGAGTATCTATGGGGAATGAAATACAGAGAAACTTACCAACCACTGCACCGTGAAATTCCACAACATGAAGAGTATTTTCCTGAGTGCCACACCACAAAAGAAAAACCTTCATACACGTGTCCCATTTTTTCATAGGCTATTATTTTGTTACATGCTTCACCCACCAGAAGGCAAGTTCTAGTTCAAATTCATTTTGATTCAAGTTTAATTAGCATCCTTTTCATGGAAAATTATCCTGTGTAACTGCTGACATGTCAGTGCATCACATACTTGTTGATCTTTGTTTGGAAGCGGAGAAAATACATTTTTATGGCATTTCAAAAGAAAAGTACATCCACGTGGAAAAAAAAAAATCACACACTTGACTATAAAACACAAAAGAACTTCACGTGTACCAAAGCAGCAGCATCTGTACACTCAGCCCAGAAAATAATGTTTCTTTCCTGTGTTAAGTGCAAGTTTCTAGCACAAATTTACTTGGTGCAATTTTGTTCTGGAAAAAAAAAAAAAAAATGTTAAAAACTGTTTGGATACACAGTGAAATCAGATGCAGTACATCTTTATTTTTAATGGAATAATAATTGTACCCAAATTTCATATTCAGCCTTTGAAACATTTACCAGGGAAAAAAAAAAAAACAAAGGAGTGCTGTGAAGGTTTTTTCAGCATGACTCATATTGCTGTCATAAGAGTAAAAAAGTTTGAATTGATTTTGGTTGTATTGTTTCTTTATCTATAGCAATTGTCTGTCCTCTACTATCTATCTGGCCACCTACTACTTGTGTCAAACAAAGAGATCATCTAGCAAGTGACCCCTGACTTTGATTAGGACACTGATTGCACTATTTGTATTCCTTGTAAAAGAGTCTGAACTACAAGAAGAAAGTATCTAAGCTCAATTTTGAATGAAATATTTTTGTTTTTTTTTTGCAATAGATTCACCTCTCCTAGCACCTATATCACACCATCTTCTAGAAGTAAACAAGTGTAAGCCTTAAGTGAGATCTGATTTTGTCACTTATCATCTAGACACAAATGGACACAGAGCAGTCTTGTAAATAAACTTACAGATAAACAGGAAAAGGGCCAAGACCAAAGATTTCAAAACAAGGTTTATATGAATAACGTGTCCTCTCTATGAACTCTGTTTGACAGTGGATTGTGCACATATGGGTTTTCCAGGGCATAGGACAGGATATGTCAGTCAGAATAAGGTCATGAGCCCAAATGCTGACAGCTACATTGCATGTGGAACACAAAGCTCAAATGCCAAGACTGGGACTCACCTTCTGGCATAAACCACCCACGAATCCCAGAGCCAGCAACTACCAGCAACTCATGAGAAATGAAGCTTGCCAGCACGGGTACAACCTGGAAAACAAATCAAGGACTGATTGGCCAGAAATTTATTCCCACGTAAGGAGTATGTTATTTGATTTCCATGCCATTGTTCTTCTTTTCAGAGGAGAAGCTGAGTTATTCAAGCTCAGTTTCTCTTTGTACTTATTCAGTTCATTAGTTAATGAAGGCTTCCTTATATTAGTTAAATTCAGCCACCATTCATCTACCTGTTCCAGAGTTCACAACAGATGCCCTCTGGCACTTCACAAAGACCAGAATCTGCCTCAAAACAGGAATAACATATCTTATGAAAATGGAGATGCTATTGTTCATATGCTTTACCCCTGACCTATTTCCTCTGCACTCACAGGGCTGACCTGTTCTCTATAATTTTATACTGACTAAAGCAGTAAAAGGCTGAAGTTTATTGTAATATTCCATCAGTCTTTGTTTAGCCAGAAAGGAGGAAACTGCATTCAATCTGTTTGGGTTCTTACTGAATAGTGAAGAGCTCTGTACTCATCCAAAAGCTGCAGGTTCCTCTTCCTCACTAGCAAACACTGATAGTCAGTTCCCTTCCTCAGGTCTTTTAATCCCTATTCTGCTACTACACACACCAGCTTCATTTATACCCCTACAGGTCACCTTCAGCTCTTCTCTTTCAGTCTTAATTAAAGCAAGTGGGTGCTGCCTACCTGTAAATCTTTCCCAGACTCAAAGCTGCTTCTTCTTCTCTTATTTCAGAGATGCTGATGCACACATTTTCATACTCCCAAACTGACTATCCTTGCTGGCAATCCTAACTCATTGTTTAACAGTTTGTACGGAGCAAACTCTGAATAACGCACTGATGTGTCAATTATGTGGGGTGGCCACAAACTGCTTGCTGACATTCTTGGCAGTGCCAACACACTGCCTGCCTCTTAGCTAACTTAAGTGCTGCTGATTGTTAAAAACTCCACACTGACACCATGAAATGTGGGAAAAGGTACAGAGCTGTGGACACCCCCTCACTGTGGGAGCAAAGGGGAGCCCTGCTGGTGGAGTCTTACTGATATTCAATCCCCACAAAAAAACAGAGCTTATTCCTACTCAGAATGTAACTGATCCAAGGCTTTGCAAACTTCCTACTTAAAGATTAGAGACTGCCTGACTCTAACATGGGCCATCCCAACCGTCTCAGTGAATAAATGGTGCTGATTATGGATCAAAGTCTGGTAACTCAGCTTTTCCATCAGCAAACCCACAGAGGGCTGCTTTCAGTCACCTTTCTGACCAGGGTGTAGGATTGTGCACCAGAAAGTTACCACGTCACTCACTTTCCGTGCTTGAATGTGAACTTCAGGATTCTGCCTTAAATATCCCCAGCTTAGGCATAACCCACTGCTCACTTGTTTTGAGAGCTTCTCTCCTGATTTGCTCAACACAGCAGACATAGTTATTTCCTAATTGCAGACAAGCTCCAGATGTAGGTCAGGGAGTATTTAGCTAGAGGAGGCTAATAAAACAAGTCCCCAAGTGATGGGCTTGTCTTTGTTTCCCTGACATTGCTTACTTTTGAACATCAGAGACTACGAGACTGTTTTGGTACAGGAAGTATGTTATGGCTGATGTAGCATAACAAATACTAGCTCTACATCCTTCTATTTAGGCTTCAATAATGTCAGAGGGCAGAAGTGACAATCAATGTATTTTGCATTCAGCAGAGATGACAGGCAGCTAAGAGCAATGGACAGACACAACATGGCAGAACAGAAGGTACTTGCCTGGAATAAATATCGTCTTTGCTCCAGGCCTTCAAGAAATAACATTTCCGGTTTAGATTAATTTGTAATGCACAATGTATGATTGCAGACCTTGCTTTTGTACACAGACCTGGCCTTAAACATTGTTTGAACTGGTGTTGTCAGTCCTTTCTTGATCATTAAATTTATTTCCTAAAACTTAAGAAGCGTAAATGAAAGGCAGCTTCTGAAAAACAGTATTCAACATTTTTATGGAAAGTAGGTTTCTGGCTCTGCTCTTACTAATGCACCCTTCAATCATAAATAATAAAACTGGTGAGTTCTATCTCTTTTTCAGAAAAGTTAGACGGAACTATCACCCAGTGTATACAAAATAGGGCTTCAAAGACACCTGCTCTGCAACATAATAGAAGAAATGGTGCTGAATGATGGATGGGAATCAGTTAAACTGATTTCTGGGACACGTTGTGCATTAATAAATCAGAGGCTGTGTGTTCACTGAAAGAAGCGTAGGAGGCACATTAAGAACTTTTACGGGAGTAAAGAAAAAAAAAGTTAACACTGTATTTCAAAGGAACCTACAGGAGGATTAGTACTAAAATCTTTTTATGAGCACTAATTCTGAGCACTTACATGAAGATCAAGAAAATAGTCAGCTCCACAGGAAATCCTGGAAGTTAATTTTTTTAGAAGACCCTGCCGCATTTCACTGCATTTAATGACAACCACGCGCTATTTCTGAAGCGCTCTTGCCCAGCTCACAGCAAAGGTATTAGTTCCAACACTGATTGCTAATTCTAACACTACAAAAACACCTTCCTGCTTAGCAAGAACACAGCTTCAGAAACCAAGAGAAAAGCACTGAAACTAGAATCAAATATACACCTTCATCATGGATCCCAAGAAGTGCCCGCTGCAACACTATATGGTGAGCAGAGAGAGAAGCCTACAAGTCCTCGTGACTTGAGTCTGCAGACAACCTCAGTGCTATCTTATCTTCACCTTCCAAGTGGCTGGCTGAACTACATTTAAAAAGGAGGAAGAAAAAAAAAGAAATAAAACTCCTCCCAACCTGAACCAAAGATTGACTCCTTGCAGCTCCCAGGGACACAGAACTTGTGTAGGCAGAGAAATTTCACCGGAAAAAGGAAAAAAAAACCAGATATTTTGTCTTATTCATTTACAGAACGACCCTGCTGCTAATAGCACATTGAGGGTGCTGTTAGAGGCTACAGAGCAAAATGATTAAGACAACCATAGAACAGCTATATGCTAGGGAAACAACATTTCAGTTAATAAGACAAGATGGTGCAGAAGTCTGTGAACACAGAACCACTCTTCTGTCAATAAACTCTTACCCTGTTTTCCTACTTTATTCAATTACAGACTCTTAGAATAGATGTACCACCATATAGTGGGCTTATATACCATTCAGTTAAGGTAACCTAACCATAAATACTTCCATGATTTCAGTAAATTGGAAAAAAAGACACGGTAAGTGAATACAAAATATGTCCTTCATTTACTGTCATTGTAATATAGTCGAGCTACAACACAATCTTCATTTAGGCAGCTCTAGGTACTAGACCACTTTCAGCAATGGACATGTTATAGCACAAAGAAACACGGGTTTCTTGAAAGCACTCCTGCATCAAAAGCTTAGCATTGTTATGGTGTGTGCATTTTAATGGAGTGGATTGTGTTGTGTGTTCATCCTACAGCTCATAGGAGACACATTTTCTAGAAAGCTAGAGGTTAGACAGCATTCTTAAGATGAAGAGCAGGCTGTTATGAGAAAACATAAAAACATGATTTGAGACAACTAAACTAGAAATTTAGAAATATATTGTAAGAATTATAAATAATTGAAAAGAGAATGTTCCAAAGTTTTGATGTGTCATAAAAGCTTAGTTTAGAAGGTGATGAAATTATTTCAATTAAACAGAACAAATGTCAGCCGTGAATGCCTAAGCATTTTAATGTATTCATCCTGTAAAAGTACGGTGCATGCTGAGGCATGGAGGTGGTAGGGGCTCGCACAAAGGCAAGTTATTTGTGAATATAATTTGGACTGTACAAGAAATACGTTCCCAGACTGAGGAAGAGTTTCTCAATACAAAGTCTGTAAAAGCTCCAGTGTTGCAGTAGAAAACACTGACTTCAGAATGATAATATACAAAGATGAGGATGCAAATGGTCCAAAGCTACCGAAACAGTTTGGTCATAGCAACAGAAAAAAAAAAACTTCTTTAACTTGATCCTAATGCATATAAAACAGTTTTGGAACAGACTGGTTCCATCGTCTTAAATGGTAGCACTCCCCACCCTGTAAAGGATACAATATTTCGTCTAACATAGGAGAAATATCTAAGTACCTAGTCAGTCCAAAGACAACATTCCCCTCAAGCAAAAACATGAACAAGGCAAAGAAGCTACGCACAAACAAATACAGTGGGTAAACCTGGTACTCAGATTATTTCCCTTTAAAAAAAAGTGACCAGAGAAAGAAAATAATCAGAAGGCAACAAGCTTTAAAGTAAACAAAAACAACCTGCTGCTTGGGCACTTCAGAAACTATCAACTGTAGGACCCCAAAAGCACTTCAGAATACAGCTGGTTTTGATACCATTTCTTCTTCTTTGAGCCTGATTCCCTCAACCAACCATATCATTGAACTTGATACCAGATTTATCATATTTGCTAAATAGTGAGCATACATTACATACAGGTGAGTAAACAACCTGTGATGGTGCCCAATACTCCAACCTGTGGAATCCAGAGATCCTAAGCTACAGACTGTGTCATATGCATGTATTCAGTATGCTGATGTACAATGTGCATTGTTAGTTATGATACATTTTCAATTTGGCTGCATCTAACAGCAGCACCATGGACTCAGCTGATGTTATATTACCTGTAGATGAAGGTCTTAGGAAGGTGGCTTTGTCACATTGTAGAGTGAGAACCAAAATCAGTACTTCAGGAAAGGTCTCTTTCAGGCAACTTCGTATTCTTACACATCTTCCTGTAGGAGAGCAAATAAATGGATGATACTTGTAGCTGCTCACAGCAGTTCCTAAACACCTAAGAACAAATGGATTTGAGTTATGA
This sequence comes from Coturnix japonica, assembly GCF_054131305.1. Classification (NCBI taxonomy): domain Eukaryota; kingdom Metazoa; phylum Chordata; class Aves; order Galliformes; family Phasianidae; genus Coturnix; species Coturnix japonica. The sequence continues at coordinate 7,521,883 of NC_140691.1, read as the reverse complement.
CAATCATATCAAACCGACAAACATACAGAAAAATATAATACAAGCTCGAAGCACTAAAGAAGAGTGTTTATTACTGGTATTTAGCTTCTCCCAGTATCTTCCAGTCATTCTATCCAGCCAAAAACCAAAGCTTCCAGATCATACAAATAAAACCTGATTCCTTTGCTCCACAGTAATAATAATGTACTGGACTATATTTCATAGAACTTATTTGTGTCCTGCGAAACAGACTTTTCCATGACTGCCTGTTGTTAATAACCTCTCATGGGCTCACAGGAAACCTCAGTTTATGGCACAGCGGGAGAAATGTCTCCAAATAATAGTTTCATTTTAAACTTCTTTGGCAATCCAGCCAGGTGCACCAACCTCACTAAGGAACAGGGATAGAGTTCCATCTAAGAGACTGTCAGATGAGTGGTAACTCACAAAGCCAAGGAAAATGGGTATTTGGTAGGTAAAATCAGGCCTGTTGGAGACTTCACATGGGACAACTGGAAATATCAAAGGCTTGCTGAAGTGCAAGACTGAGCACAGAAAACTGAGAACAGACTACAGTAATAGCACTTAGGGAATGGTGGAAGCTGTTACACAATCATTACAAACAGAAAGAAGGCAAAACACTGCAGGTATTCAGCAATTTGTAAGAAACAGCAGCCTCTGACAGGGTGTGAGCTATGTAGACAAAGAATGATTATGGATCTTCAGGCTACAAATGAAATTCATTCCTAGGATTCAAGTGGAGAGCAAGCCAAACTTTTGTGAAGAAAACTAGGAGGAGGTCTCTTCATCACACAGAGAGAGGAACAAATTGTGATACTTAAAAAAAAACCAAAAAAGTCATGAGAAGCATAGAAAAGGGGGGAAAAAATCTTTCAATAATAATAGATGAGTCCAGAATAATCAAATGAAACACTTGGAAAATTTAGATATATGCAGCCATAAGCATAAAGCATAAGCATAAAACTACTTAAATCTGCTTTTAATTTCTATTGTAATTTTTATCTGCCCAAAATGGCTATTAGAGTTTGCTGAACAGCACAGTCATTGATATGTTGATACATGATTACACAAGGCACAATGTCATATTTGGCAATCCAAATCCTAATTAATGAACAGTCCTTGAAATAATACTAACTCGAATGATCAAAATTTAAAGTGATGAGCTTGCAGAAGGAAGCAGCATCCCATGATTTCTTTTCCACTGAACCATGAGATCTACAGGAACAAAATAGAAAATGAAAAATAAGGTTTTATGCAATCAAATTAAAGACAAAAGCAGAGAAGAAGAAAAACAATAACAGTTTCTTTATCATCCCGAGCACTGGTAGTAAGAATAACTTATTCCTCATAGCCTGGAATGTCATGGCTGAAGCTGGAATCGAGAAATCAACAAGTCACAATCAGCATCTGGTTGATGGCCAGAAGGATGCTCAACATGTATTCCGGTATTAAAGACAATCTACAAGCAGATAATAACGTTGCAGCTTGCCTTGCCTAATGGTGTCCAATGAATCCATATTTCACATCCCAGCCACACTTCTTGCACAGCCATCCTTTACATGAGGATTTCATACATTACAGAGGTAGTTAATCCGATACCAGCAGAAAGCACTTCCAGGCCTCCCATACATGCAGCAACCTATAGTAGCAGTAGCTGCATTCAACTTATAAAACTAAAACCAAGAGCCTCCTATTTCTAGGAATATATTATATGGCGAGGTACAGAGTAAATGAACAATAACTTGTATCTTTTCCTATGTATCATGGATTTAAGTTTTAACGAGAGCGGAAAAAAAAAGCAACCACTTTTATAGAGGATTTTACTAAGATGAGTGACACTGTTCTAATTACATTGAATAATCTTGAACCAAAGAATTTTTTCCATTTCATGCCTTTAATGGATTTAAAGAAAATAAAAAATAAAAAAGAAAGAAAAAAAGAAACCCACAAATTACCTTAAGAACTGAATAGTTCTGACGATTAACAATATTTAACCAGAAAAATACTTCAAAGACATTAAGCATCTTTCCAAAATCCCATTCACCCAGCCAACAGGAACAAACAGGTTGGTTCTGCAGAACAACTAGCAAGGATATGGCCTGCCTCACTGATTTCCACAGCAAAGCTGACTTATCCCAAGGAAGACAGTGAAATGGCATCTGAACTCCTTACAGAAATGTGAAGGAGAACTCTACGGGTGATTTTAAGGAACTCATCTGAGTTCAGACTCCTTCCACAGCATCCTGCTGAAGACCAAGGAGATTTTTTTGCCTAAGGCCCTGAAGCCAGCTGCTGTGACAGCCTGTGCAATGGGGCAAAGACATATCTGATTGCTCTGGATCTGGATCTTCAGGATGTTAGGTCTCACAAAAACTGCTCAGTTGCCTTTTTCAAGGGGCAGGAAAACCCATAGGAATGATACCAAAGCTTTGGTCAGTTACCTTGACATTTCCTATAATACAAGCAAGGTTAAAAAAAAAAATAACAGGAAAAAAAAAAATTAACAGAAATCTAACATTTGCCTTGTTTCTAATGTTGAAGGACAAATGAACAAAAATAGAAGTGTGGTTTTCTCTTTAATCTTCTCATTTGAGGACCAGACCTAAGAGGTTTCTCACTCTATTCTGCAGTTTTAGACGAGACAACCCTGTGATGAAGGCTCTGCTCTTTGAAGAATCCTTCAGACCTCACATTCTCAGAGGAGAATACAGACAGAGGGACACATTTGCTACAAAATCCTCCCCCTTCTGCATGGCACTCCAGCTACTTTCAGATCTTGGTCCTTTTCTCAACCTTTGGGAATACCCTATTTAGCTTCAATAAGGATGCAGTTTGGGTAGTATTTCCTCACTACCATCTTCTCCCCTCCTCTACTGAGTGCCCCAATTTCACTGAACATGCTTGAAGTATAGATGTCTCTGTGAGAAAGTTATTAAAAAAAAACCAAACCAAATCACATTATATCCACAGTCAGGTCACAGACTGAAGAGGTAAGATCTGGACTAGAAGCACTGCTGACTTCCTAAATCAGTTTCACAAACCACACCAAGCATTCCACTGCTCTGCACCAGCCACCCAAAAAATAAACTGAGGAGGGAAAAGAGAAATAAAGATAAGGCGTGATCACCACGAAGAGGAGAACTGTACACTCAGACACAGAGCGCCTCTACAGTGACACAGGTTCATGCAGATAAATGCATTTCCTCAGCACTTCAATAGAGATCAATAGCAGTCCCTTGAGATAAACACCGCAAACAATATGCCACCACGGGAATAAATCAGAAGATTAGAAGCAGAAAGGATTATTTATGTAAAAGAGCTGCATTGCGTTTATTCCTTGGTTTGTGCAGCAGGTTTCTGAACGTCTCTGAGGAATTCTAAACTGTTCACTTAAGGACTGCTCATTACTTATAGCACTGAAAGGCAGCCACCCCAGGCCCGCTCTCTAGCCTCCACTAGCAATAGAGCCAGCATTGTTATCGTACATTGTGCTTTCCTTGAAGATGTGGCCATGGTTTTCAGATTATACAAAGAAAAGTCTCAGTCCTTTATTGCATAAGGAGAAACATGAATGCACCCTTATGCCAAAAAACTTGATAGCTACAGGACTGACAGCTGGTGTGAGAGCATGATGACACCACTCACTCACCACCTCCCCTCCAGTTGTTTCACCAAATACGACAGTCTTAGCAGACCCTGGCCTGTAGCCTTGGTAGAGGCAGATTTGTCCAGGACAGGTTTATGCAAGATCAGGTATTTCCACTGGATGTAAGACACTTTCAAGCTGGCATCTAAGAAACGCATCCTATGGAGAGAGTTTATCAGGGCTCCTAAAAGCAGTTTACAGTAATGGAAAACCAGTTCCTTAAAAGACAATAAAATAAAATAAAATAAAATAAAATAAAATAAAATAAAATAAAATAAAATAAAATAAAATAAAATAAAATAAAATAAAATAAAATAAAATAAAAATAGAAATAGGAAGAAATCACACACAGCACAAGTGTTCCTCATGAAAGGTGCTAAGCCTTTGCAGTGCTGCAAGGAGTGCTGTTTCGTACAGTCCTGTTTTTAATTCAATTATCTCAAGCTCTGCTGGAGGTAAGGAAATGCTGTTTTGACACAAAGGCTTTGACTTCATATGGTATACAAGGCTAGAGATGGTAATGTTGGGCCTTCAGAAAGCTTCAACTAAAGTCACAAAATTCAATGAAAAATAGTATGGATTTTCCTTTTTGATAGGCGCAAGGATTATCTTCCATCACTAGAAAAAGCTATAAAGTTATATTCTGTGAGAATACCTTGAATTGATATTTCAAAGGGCTTCTTTTGAAAGAATGATTTATAGATCACAAAGATCAATGGGTCTTTTATCAAAGAAAATGGATTCCTTTTCTGAACCACAAAGAAAAGAATAATGACATCCTAGACCATATTTTTGAAAGTTGTGTACAGCCAAGAAGACAATAGCTACAGCAGGTTACCACTTTACAGCAATGCGAACAACTCACTAATTACAGATGAAGTCCTTACGGTGCTTTGTGGAAGCCAGAAAGCAAAAGTTATAGTGCAGGAAAATTCACACTGAGAGTTATCTTACTCACTCGGCACATATTAAAAATTACATGGAGGTTTTCACTAATAAGTGCATATGACATAATAGAAAAATGGATACAAGTGTGCCAGTGTGCACACTTCATATCTTACCAGAACTCAAAACATGCATTTATGTTAAAGCATGCTCCCTGTATGAATTTTAAGTTACCTACTTCTTGACCACATCCCCTCCTCAGCTCAGCAATGAAATTCCTATCAAGTTTTTATTTGGATAGCCTGGATAGACAGGCTTTCCAAAATTATTTTCAGTGCTCAATGTGGTGGTACAGTTGATCTATTTCCATCATTTCATGCGCATCTGCTAAAGCATTACTCATCACAGCAGACATGAGATTCCCCCATTAGTTTCCTATAGAATGTTCCTCCAACCCACCAAGCCCCAACCTTTTTCTGAAGCTCATGAGCTCACAGAACAGTCTAACCTGACTTGCGGAATCAAACTCTATAATTCAGAGATGGGTTCTAAAGCAGGTATGTTTATTCCAGCGTTGCGCAGCGCCGGGTGCAAGGGGGATAGCTCCACCAAACTTGCACACCGTAAGGAGAAAAGTGTGTTGCAGATATAGGTTAAGCTAATACATAATCAATAGTCTCCTCCTCAGTTTGATTACATATTCATTACATTCCCTATGGCCCCGTTCCCCGTAACCCCATTCCCTCATTCCCCCTGACCCCATTTCCTGCGACCCTTGCCGTTGTTTTGGGGTGAAATTCTTCTTCTGTTTTCTTCTTGGTGTTATCTGCTGGTACCATTCTCCCACGTAAGCATCGTCTTGCCCGGGGGTATCTAATCCTTCTTCTTGTCAGAGGTCTCTGGACAGTTTCTTCTTATCTTTATTGCCCTCTTCTCTGGTTTTCTTTTGACTAAGTGTCTGTAATTCCCCTTTTCCCTGCCCTTTTAAATGTAAACTATCTACAGTTACCCTTTGTCTTGGTTTCTGTTAAGTTCCCCTTTCCCTTTCTATAGCAAAGTGTTACCTTACCACTATTTTGAGGCTTTGCTCATTCTTCAATTCCCCCCTTTTCTTTAATCTAGCAGGCTTTTACCTGCTAGATTCTTAATGGGTCTCAAAATAGGCTCCGCTCTCTACCTTTTGTCTCATCTCATATCTCTTCCAAACCTCGTATTCCCTTCCGGTACCTTGGTACAAGCACATAGAGCACTTTACTACTATACAGGTATAACTTATTAACAGCACCAAGATGGCTATAATGATTCCGACCAAAAAGAGCTGCTTTACCCATCCTAAATTTGGTAACCAGCTAGTGAGTGTATCCCACAATCTTTTTTCCCAGCCTATGTTATCCTGACTTGCCTTGTGCAACACCTTTGTTTGTTCCCAAATTTTCCTCAAGTCGGTTTCAATTCTTAGGTCTTTGTTTAGGTACACACAGCAGCTCTGATTTATTATTGTGCATACCCCCCCTTCTTTGGCTGTTAATATATCCAGTGCCATCCTGTTTTGAATCACCACCTTGGATAAGGAGGATACCTCTTCTTGGATTGCTCGTAATGCATCTGTTGTGGCATTTTCTACTATTTCTAAAGTAGCTGAGATATTCACAATTGCCTGTTCTAGTTGTGTCACCCCTAGAGATGGAATGAGAATTCTTAAGAAGCTATGAAAGCCTGTGCTGTGCACTAAGGGATTGTATGTGCGCCTAGTTCGAATCCAGGGAGTTCTTAAAAGTCCTCGTGGGGTGTCTTCGTGTACTGTAGTTTGAGGTACCAAATATCCTACAGTACATGTCCCTGTCCAATTTATAGGTAATGCTTTTCAAGCATGCCCATCCCCACACAGCTACCAATACCCATTTGGTAATTTACATGGCTTGGGCATCTTTTCTTGGTAGGCAAATGATGTAGCCATCCTTGCAATTCCGAGAATATTCTTATCTGAGACCCAGTATGATGCCTCATTTGTTCTAGGGTCGCATCCCGTGCCTTGTGCCCATTTCCCAATTCTAACAATCCCTGTTACTATTCCTGAATTCCCATATTCCCAACTACACCCTATGCCCGTTAAGTTTCGCCATCCCACCCCCACCCCCTTATCAAATTTTCTATCTACAAAGATTGACCTAGTAGAATCTAAGATTAGCAACTCAAACCTAGGACCTTTCTGTGGTTTGTCTTGTTTGTCTTCTAGACCAAACTTACATTTCCCATATTCCACCCAGCTTGCAATTGTCCAGTTTAGTGTTGCCACCCCATACATAGGCACTCTTCCCTCTCCTCTAGGGAGGGCCGTGCATATCCAGCAAGATTTATTGAAAGCCTGGCCAATTTTCTCAGTCATTTTCAGGTAGCTGTTCCCATGCCAGGCTACGACTGTTGTCACGGTCATGCTAAAAATTACCAAGCTGTTATACATGTTTTTGGATTTTGATCTTCTGTTACCTCGATCTGGTAACCTGGAAAGTCAAGTCCCTTTGTGAATGTGTATCGACGGCCCCGACCAAGTCACAGCTATTTGTTACACCATTATGGTGAGCGGTAAAATGGCCTTTATTGGAATGTGAGGGTCCCTTATATAGGTATCCAGTTTCATCCTTACCTTTTTTACATATGCATGACCCAGCAGGGGAGGGCCTATCACGTTACATCCCGAGGGTCCGATTTCGCCTAATACAACAATCTTCAGTGGTCCTTCCTCTTTCACCGTCCACTGTTGTCTGGGAGCTTTCTTCAGGCGGGTGTGGTGTATCCAAGGCGTCAGTCCTTTCACCTTTGCTGCCGTGTGGGTGGTCAGGAGCACTTGGTAGGGCCCACTCCACTTTGGTTCCAGAGGTGAATCGTCTGGAATTAAAGAATGCATTTCCACCGGGTCTTCCCTTGCTGCTCGTTTTGCCTCTCGATCTGCAAAAGCATTTCCTACTTCTTCCGGCATCTTTCCTTTCTGGTGTGCTCTGCAATGCATAATAGCCACCTTTCTTGATCTATGAACTGCTTCCAGGAGCTTTAAAATTTCCTCGGCATGCTTAATGCCCTTTCCTTGTGTTGATAATAGTCCTCTCTCCTTCCATATTGCTCCATGGGCATGTACCACACTAAAAGCATACTTTGAATCTGTCCATATGTTGATTCTCTTTCCCTCTGCCAGCTCTGATGCTTGAGTTAGAGCTATGATTTCTGCCTTTTGTGCAGAGGTATTTGGGGTCAAGGCTTTTGATTCTATTACCTTGTTTGTAGTTGTCACAGCATAGCCTGCTTTGCGTACCCCCTGCAGCACAAAGCTGCTACCGTCAGTATACCAAGAGTCCTCAGCATCTTCTAGTGGTTCTTCTTTCAGGTCTGGTCGGCTGCAACACACCGCATCAATGGTTTCCAGGCAATCATGCAGTACTGGTTCTCCCGAGGTTCCACAGAAGTCCATAGTTATGGATCCAGAGTCGACACCAGCCTGTCATTCCCAGGAATGTGCGCAGCTCCTTTGCAGTCCGGGGCTCGGGGGTCTGACAAATGGCTTCCTTCCTCGCTGTTCCCAGCATCCTTAGTCCTGCTGTGATTTCGTAGCCCAAATAGACTACTTGTCGTTTCGCCACCTGGGCCTTCTGTGGGGAGACTCGATACCCATTAAGCCCCAGAAAATTCAGTAGACTGATAGTCCATGTTACACACTCTTCTTCCGTTTCAGTAGCTATTAATAGATCATCTACATACTGTAACAGAACTCCTTTCTAAGAGGCGTTCCCATTGTTCCAAATCCTTGGCTAGCTGATTCCCAAAAATAGTTGGGCTATTCTTGAACCCTTGGGGAAGCACTGTCCATGTCAGTTGTGTTTTTCTGCCGGATTTAGGGTTCTCCCACTCAAATGCAAATAATAGCTGACTCTCTGGACTTAGGGGTAAGCAGAAGAATGCATCCTTTAGATCCAGTACGGTAAACCAAGCCAATTCACTAGATAGTTTTGTAAGCAGTGTATATGGGTTTGCTACCAGGGGATATAAATCTTCTACTATTTTATTGATTGCTCTCAGATCCTGTACTATACGGTAGTTCCCGTCTGGTTTCCTAATTGGGAGTATCGGGGTATTGTATTTAGATTCACATTCCACTAATAACCCATGTCTCATGAATTTATCAATTAATGGTTGTGCTCCCTCTCTATCTTCTATCCTTAGGGGGTATTGTTTAATTCGTGGGGGTTGAGCTCCTTGCTTTATATTAATTACCACAGGAGGGGCGTTTTTTGCACGCCCTGGGGTTTCTGTTGCCCATACCCCTGGATAGACCTGATTACTGATTTCTTCGGGCATCCCTGTGTTTTCGGGAGTTGAGTTCGTTGTAATCAGTGCTAGTCTCAGTACCTCAATTAAAGAATCATCCCTTACTTTAAACCGCATCTTTCCTGCCTCAAATTTTATTTCTGCCCCTAATAATTCTAAGAGATCCCGTCCTAAGAGGTGATGTGGTGAGTCAGGTAGGTATAAAAATCGATGTATCCCTACCTGCTTCCCCAGTTTATATTTCAGAGGTTTAAGGAAGTAAGCCTTTTCGGGTTGACCAGTGGCCCCTTTTACAGTCATAAATTCTTTACTTAATCGAGTTAATTCTTCATTTAGTACTGAACAAGCCGCACCAGTATCTATTAAAAATTCTACACTCTTTTGTTTCTTCCCTAGCTTTATCTTAACCAGTGAATCCGCCAGGGTAGACTCGCCCAGTTCCAGTCAATCCTCCTTTACGGGGGCTTGGAACTTAGTCCATGCCCCCCTTTTCTGTTTTCTCAGTGGGCATTCATTTTTCCAATGTCCTTTTTTCCGGCAGATGGCACATTGGTCCTTTTCCAGGGGCTTTCTTGTTCTGCACATTTCACCCCTCCCTGTCCCTTGCAAAGCTGCAATCAGTATCTGTCTGTCCTTTTTCCTATCTTCCTCCTCCCGATTGCTAAACACTCTCCAAGCTACTTCTAGCAAACTTTCCAAATTTCTATTGGCCGTTGCTGGTAATTTTTGTAGCTTCTTTCTTATATCCCCTGCAGACTGCCCTGTGAATAGTGACACCAACTGATGAATACCTTCCTCTGAATTTGGATCCAGGGAGGTATGTTTTCTCATTACATTCCTCAACCTTTCAAGGAATTCCGAGGGAGTTTCCTGGGGACCCTGTTTCATTTCAAATAATTTAGACCAGTTCACTGTTCTGGGGATAGCTCTTTCTACTCCCTTTATTACCCATTCTTGGTATCTCTCCAAAAGCTCCCTCCCATGATCTGTATTTGGGTCCCAGCAAGGGTTTCGTAATGGGAAATAGTCTTCAATATCTTCATCTGTTCCTCGCAAACTATCCTCAAGCAGGGTTTGTGCTGTTCTTAGAACCAGTTGTTTTTCTGTTTCAGTCAGTTGATCTAACAGCAACTGAATATCATTCCAGTCTGGTTCAAATTGTCTAACTAAAAACTGCATTTGTCTTGCTACCTTTGATGGGTCATCTCGGTAGTTTTTACAAACCTCCTTCCAAGATTCTAAGTCAAATGAAGAGAACGGAACTTTAACATTGTACCCCCCTCTGGACGTACCACTTCCCTCAACGGAGCTATTGTTAACGGCTGCTGGCTTCGGGTACGTGAGGCTACTGGGGAGGCAGGAGGCTCAGGGGGAGAAGGGAGGGCCGGGGGTGAAGGGGGTGAAGGAGGATTAGAATCCTCAAGAGAAGGCATTTCTTGATCTAGTGGGATTTCCTCATTTCTCACCCTTATTGCCCACTGAACCTGGAGATATTCCGACAATTCTTCAGGCTCCCTAACCTTGCCTGTCTTTGTGCACTGCTGTCCGATACTACAGGATGAGCAGCAGCGTTTTATTTTACTTTCTTTTGCCTTCCGCCGTACTTTTTCTATAGTTAGTACAAAAGGATCTTGTGGCGGTCCCATTCCACACTCTTTCTGCCATTCCAGGTGGTTGCGGAGGGTGAAGAACATATCTGCATATGCTACCTCCTCCCACTTATTTTCTCTCCTCAGAAACAACATAAGCTGCAAGATTGTATTATATTTTACTGTTCCATTTAGAGGCCATTTCTCCCCTTCCTCCAGCTTATACACCAACCACCATTGATTACAATATTTAATCAAGTTTTTCCGACTCAGGGTTCCTCTTGATTTCCCAGCAATATCTCGCCAGTGTGCCAGTATACAACCCAGGGGTGTGCACTCAGGGACCTCTTTGCTCTGTGATTTCCCCATCGTAACTTAATATAAACAACCGTATTCTTTTATAAGTAAAACCACTTCTGACACAACAGTATCGTTATGACTTATGACCACGTACTTTACAACAACCGGTAACTAATAATACAAAATAAACACGTATTAAAACAAAGACAAACAAGTATTGGTGACAGCTTTCGCTTCATCCGTCCCCGGCCGTTTCCCTCGCGGGAGGACGGAACCGCGGGTCGGGACTCCGCACTTGCCTCGCAGCTGTGCTGCGTCTCACTCACACCACACTCACACGACAATTCAGAATTACAGAATTTAAAAAAACAGAATTACAATATATCATTTGTTAAGCTTAACCAAAGATGTTAAGAACACTGGTGCTAGTTGTTGACTTAGGTCACCTATATAGACAGCGCTGTACGATACCAATTATCCCAGGATTACCCAAATCACCCTGTACAAGAGAGCAGACAAGCTCTGCCCTATTAGCAATCACCTGAGGGTGACCAATAGCTCTTTTACCATGAGTACGACTTACTGACCCCTTTGTAGGCACTCCCTAGGGAGGCCTCATAACCAAGCCGGCAACCTAACCTAACCCGTGAGCTCATGTCCCTTGGGGGGGAGCACGCTGACTCCTCTCTGCCCTGTGTAGGATGTCTCCTCATGACTTACGGGTGCCCCGTTTCCCAGTTTCACATACCTGGTCCACCGATAGATGGTTCTTGTCTGCTCCTGCAGTAATCAGAAGAGGGAGGGGAGTCCTTCCGAGAAATCTCGGGGCACTTCAAAGGCGTTCCCCTTCTCAGCCGGTCCTGCAGCCGAGCAGAGGAGGTCCCATCTGGGGTGCCAAATTGACTTGCAGAATCAAACTCCATAACCATGAAGTAGTTACAAAGCAGGTATGTTTAATGAGTGATGCGCACACACCCTGGTGCAAGGGGGAGAGCTGGTCCAAACTTGCACACCGTCAGGAGAAAGCATGCAACAGATATAGGCTGAACTAATACATCATCAATAGTTTGCAGGAATTGGGATACATATTCATTACATTCCTGAGACCCCATTAGCATGCAGTCCCTCCCCCCTTGCACATGCGCAGTGAGTTGTGGTGGTGGTTGTGGGATGAAGGCTCATCATCTTCCTCACTGTAAACTTTCGACCCTTCAGGAAGGGCACCCCCCAAACTGGTTCCAGTTGCTCTGTGGACATCTAATCACCACACTGTTCTTGGGCTGTTCCACCCTGATCTTCATGGCCTTCATCCCCTTGTTTTCTCAAGCTTAGTGTCTGCAATTCCCCCTCTCTCTGCTCCCCCTTAACATAAACTATCTGTAACTACCCTTTGCCTTAGTGAGGCCCCCTTTCCCTTTCTGTAGCAAAGTGTTCCCTTTTCATCTACTATGGGGTCCCTTTTCACTATTCACTGACACTTCATGATGGATGGGCAAGGAAGATGAGGAAAGGCTGCTGCCCCTCTTGAGAGTGCACTGAGCTCTGCCTAGGAATGGCAGAGGAGCCAGCTGAGAACTGAAGAAAAGATTTCAAAGAGGAGAGCGGCAGATTTTGTTCCTTGCTTCCTGATTAGGAAGAACAAGAGGAGGGGGACAGGCAGGAATCTGAGTTATAGCTCAGATGGAATTGTTTTCTTCAGACTGCACTGTTTTGGTTCTAGAAGAAAACCATTGATAACACTCTGATGTTTTCAGTTGCTGCTAAGCAGTGTTGTATGGAGCCAAGGCCATGGTCAGTGGAGGGCACATGCAGCTGGGAGGGAACAGAGTGAGGACAGCTGACTGAAAGTGGCCAAAGGGACGTACTCTATCAGCTGACAGCAAGCAGAAATTGTATTGAAAGGGGTGGGAGTTCATCCCAGTCTCTTCTCTTCCCAGGGCCCAGCTGAGCATCAGTCTGATGGTGCTGAGCAAGTGCTTGTGCATCAGTTGTTACATACAATTCCATATCCACAGATATATAGTGATAACTATTACTCCTCTCCTTTTATCTCTCCTAGTAAATTACTTTGTTACAACCCACAAGTTGTACTTTTTTTTCCCAGCTCTCTTCAACATCCCACAGTGAATGGGGCAGTGCACAAAGCACTGTGTGCTGCTGAGCCACATGTTGGGTTCAACAACCACTTGTTGTTCCCGATGTGAGTCTCCAAGGGTTGAGATAACAGCACATCTGTCCAGATCGAGTTAACACAGGGCTTTGTGGGAGTTGGAGAACTGCTGGCCATGATGCTGATAGTTTCCCTATGTGTGGAGCTTGCTGAGTCTTCTCATGAAGCTGCATTGCACAGCTCCTTGCTTGCTGCTTGTTTTCCCTGCTGCATTATTTGTCAACTCTGGATTCTGGATTAGGGTATTTATTTTGCTATGCTGTTTGACCTTGGTTTGTATCATGATAAAATTGGCAGCTGACAAAGTGAAGTTTTGTGCACATTCATCTCTGTGGTCATCTTTGGGTTTTGGAAGTAATATTGTTGGTATGATTAGAAATTACACATTTTACATTGTCTTCTCTGGGAGCCCAGGGGTGTTCAAGGAGTGACTGGATGTTGTGTTGAGGGACATGGTTTAGTGGGAGCTATTGGTAATAGGTGAACGGTTGGACTGGATGATCTTTTAGGCCTTTTCCAACATTGGTGATTCTATGAATCTATGATTGAGGTTAAACAATTATTCAGGAATATCAGTGAGAGATCTGTTTCAAGGTGAGAAGGCTCTGCATGGCAGAGGGTGTGGGATGGTCTGGGCAGCTGCCTGGAGCGGTGGGCACCCCAGGGGCTTTGGAACTTCATCTCTGAGCAACTGCAGGATTTTGAGAAACTGGTAGAATATTGGGGGCAGGTCTGCTGTGGCTCTGGTAGCCCCCAAGAAACACACATGACTGCAGTGTGCCAGATCCAGAGAGCTGGAAATGCTGACAGTGCTGCAGCCTCTGCAACTCCTGGCACAGATCCTGCAGCAGCTCCAAGGTTTTGCCACATGTCCTGCGTTTGCTCCATGCTCTGGACAGATCCTGCTGTCACTCATCCCCTCATAATGAGCTCTGCATTCACTCCTGCAACAGGTCCTGTAGCTGTTCCAAGTATTGCTATAAGAAAATGAAACAAATTCCTCCCAAGGGAGGTGCACTGTGCCAGGAGGTACAGCACTGTGGTCACTCCAACCCCTCCAATGAGCACAGTGGCTGCTCCAACTTCAGTCACAGGTCCTGCGGTGATTTCAGCTCTGGCAATGAGCTCTGCAGTTGCTCCAACTCCTGCAATAGGAAAAGAGCCTCTCCAGTTCCTACAGTGAACCTTGGGGCTGTTAAAAACCCTGCAACAGGTCCTGGACTTGCAAACAGATATGCATATAAACAATTATCATCTATGTATCATATGTATATGTACTAGTACATGCACATGTTAGCCACTGCCTATATTATACATATGTGAAAATATACTATATATATATGTATATATGCATTTATCATATTTATAATCGTTTTCTTTTTATCTTGACATTAGACCACAGATTCTAATCCTCAGCACTGCCTTGAGTCCCTTACAGATCTCCTTGGGACTTCTGAAACTATCCCTGCCAGTCAGTGAAATGCACCAGAATATCTTGAAGTCTTCTCAGGGAGCAGCTCCTGAGGTACATTCCTTTAACCAGATTTGGAAGAGGCCTCCAGTTCTCTGGACCTGCTCCGAAGGGGCCCTCTTGTTATGGCAGTGACAGCAAGGAGACCAGCACTGATGCAGTCGTTCTTATTGCTGGCTACTGACTGCTGTCCCGGAGTGCTGCTGTAGAGACAACAGGACTGTCATGAGACACAGAAGACATTCAGCCTGCACAAATGAGAGGACTTGAGAGCACTGTGGCAGTGTAAAGAGATCAGAAATGAAAATCACAGAATCACAGAATCACAGAATTGTAGGGGTTGGAAGGGACCTCCAGAGATCATCGAGTCCAACCCCCCTGCCAAAGCAGGCTCCCTACACCATGTCACACAAGAAGGCGTCCAGGCGGGTCTTAAATATCTCCAGAGAAGGAGACTCCACCACCTCCCTGGGCAGCCTGTTCCAGTGCTCCGTCACCCTCACTGTAAAGAAGTTCTTCCGCACATTCGTGCGGAACTTCCTATGCTGTACATTGAGCTGCTGTCTGTGGCTGCACCTCCCCAAATCCAGACAAAGTAGGAAGAAAGAAAAGCTAAGCAAATGTCTTTTTTGAAACCTTTTTAGGTATCTTATAACGTATTCAGGGAATCTGGTTACATGTTTACACCAGCTCCTAAAGTGACAAAATGAAATTAGGTAGGAAAGAATTTAAATTCATTTTTATTTATAAGTTCAATAACATTATTTTCTTTTGCACATTCTTATATCTCACATAATCAAACAACCAAAGATACATAAAACATGAAGAACCACCACTGGGAATCCTATGAGGAAGTTGTGCATTTTATGGAAGCTGGAATAGTGCTTATTGCAACACCTTCCTGAGAGCGTGCTTGATCTCCCTGTTCCTCATGCTGTAGATAATAGGGTTCAGGGTTGGAGGAACCACTGCGTACACAAGTGCCACTGTCAGATCCAGGAGTGGGGAGGAGATGGAGGGGGGCTTCAGGTAGGCAAAAAAGCCAGTGCTGAGAAATAGGGAGACCACAGCCAGGTGAGGGAGGCACGTGGAGAAGGCTTTGTGCCGTCCTTGCTCAGAGGGCATCCTCAGCACAGCCACAAAGATCTGCACATAAGACACCACTATGAAAACAAAGCATCCAAAGAATAAACTTGCACTAAAAATTATAAACACAATTTCCCTGAGATTTGATTCTGAGCAGGAGAGTTTGAGGATCTGGGGGATTTCACAGAAAAACAGGTTGACAACATTGCCTTGGCAGAGAGGCAGTGAAAACGTACTGGCAGTGTGCAGCAGGGAATTGAGAACCCCAGCGCCCCAGGCAGCTGCTGCCATGGTGGCACAAGCTCTGCTGTCCATCAAGGTCCCGTAGTGCAGGGGCTTGCAGATGGCAACGTAGCGGTCATAGCACATGATGGTGAGAAGGGAAAACTCTGCTGAGATGAAGAAGGTAAAGAAAAAGAGCTGTGCAGCACATCCTGTGTAGGAGATGGCCCTGTTGTCCCAGAGGGTGTTGGCCATGGCTTTGGGGAGAGTGGTGGAGATGCAGCCCAGGTCGAGGAGGGCCAGGTTGAGGAGGAAGAAGTACATGGGGGTGTGCAGGCGGCGGTCGCAGGCTACGGCTGTGCTGATGAGGCCGTTGCCCAGGAGGGCAGCCAGGTAGATGCCCAGGAAGAGCCAGAAGTGCAGGAGCTGCAGCTGCCGCGTGTCTGCCAACGGCAGCAGGAGGAACTCGCTGATGGAGCTGCTGTTGGGCATTTGCTGTTGTTGGGCTTGGAGTCCTGCTCAGAGTGCAGAAGATAATGACAAGCCCAGATCATTCTCAGAGACACTCCTCCTGCTATAATAAGAAATGTTTTAATTCTCCTACAACAGTGTACATTTAGCACCATTACTTGCATTTAATTTCATGTATTTTAGCATTCCTAAAGCAGAAGCAGCATATGGAGCTCTGACCTTCCTCTTCTTTTCTTATCCCTTCTCCCTGGATATTTCCTTCTGTTTCTTGTCTTATCTTTACCCCAAGTGCTCTTAGAGCCCCCTACCCCAGCTTCAGTGACATACAGTTTCAGTTAGATAATGCTGCCTGTTTTTATGATAAGCAAATTATTCATGCCTGCAGAAACTGAAGATAATTACAATTGGTTCCATTCTTAGAGAAGGCGTAGACTGAGAGCACATCATGTGTGACTGTTCACAAAACAAGCAAATGACTGAAAAAAATTCTCAGATCTCTGACAGCCCCTTTTAGGTTTCTGACTCCAATCCTTTTTGCCCCAGAATAGGAAATGGAAACCTCCTGCCTTTGTTCTCCTCTTGCCAAGGGCCTTCACAAACATGCTATTGTGCAGTGGAGCTGTGATCCCCCTGCCCCAGGCAGCAGCTGTGGCAGCACAAGACATGCCGGGGGCTCCTTCCCCCCACACGTCTCCCTGCAGCGCCCTGGGCAGCTCCCCGGGCAGGCTGAGTGCTGAGCCTGGCAGGCGGCAGAGTCCCATACCCGGCACACAGCCCCTGGGGCACAGCAGGGACCCTGCTCTGCAGGACAGCCCTGGGCACCCGCCTGCAGCCCCGGCTGCACAGCCTGCAGCCGTGCTGAGACACGCAGCCCTCAGGGCTGTGCTCTGGTGCTGCAGCACCGAAGCCCTCAGCTGTAGCAGAAGGCTTTTAACATAGTAAAGGAATATGCAGTGCCTGCAGCCAGATCTGCTACGGGATGTCACAGATTAAGTTAACTGTCATGGTTTAATAATTTTGTATTTTTTTGCTATCAGTATTCCACATCATAACATCATATAAAGCATGAATAATTTTACTGAATCTGCAACTTACAGAAGAAGAATACATCTCCCAGGGAACAACACGATAGGTCACGGGACCTGGACTCTATATTAACTCTGTCGCAGAACAGACTGACGTCTTTCGAGTTCTGGCGTTCAGGGGAGTGTGTGGGAGCCTTCAGCCGTTCGCCTAGATTCACAGTAGGCCTCTCGGTTACGGGACTCATTCTCTCTCCTATTTTGCTTGATTCGTTAGCTCAATTTTCAATTATATTGTATTCTATTGTGTTATCCTGTATTTCGATATAGTATTTAGTAAATAAGTGTGCCTCCTTAGATCGTTGCCGCTGTTTTCTTTTCCTAATTAACTTTTTCCTTTCGGCCTAGGGCCCCTCCGGGGCCCACGGCCCCCTGTCACGGACGCAGGTGGATTTTTAGTTCAAACCGTGACAGATTTTGGTGGAGGATGCGGGCAAATTGAGTTGCTGTTTTTCTGTGTTTTCTTCTGTTGCTCTTTTAGCTTTTAACAGAGCTACGAGTTTTTTTTCCCTGTTAAGGAGCTATCTCGTGTTTGCGATTCTGCACCTGCGAGCTTGACCTTGAAAGTCCAGGCGGACTGCCAATACTCCGGTATATTTTATAAACACTGCTGAGTTTTGTTTTCTTTTACTTTTTTCTCTCTATTGGAGGAAAAAAAATGTTTTCTCTACTAAATTTGTTTTACCAGGGACTGTGTGCCATTGGTTCCTTTTTTGAGACGCTCCGAACATATTGGGCCATGTTTAAGCTAGCCACTTTTTCTTATGGAGCTATACAATTGTATAATGGATTGAAAGCATGGTTAGCAATGCTCACTTCGTATCTGTATACAGCTCCAGAGGGAGCAACTAATGCAACTAATTATACAGAAATGGTGATTTTTAAGCGTGCTCCTCTTTCTTTCTATGAATCCTTTATGCAGTTTTTGAATGATCAGTGGGCCACACTCTTAATCTCCCTGATCTTACTGTTGATTATTGTAATAATCTCACTCAGTATTTGGATTTATAACATCCGGAGGAAGTCTTCCCTAGAACCAGAGAATACTGAGTGGCAGGGAATTGAAGAGATTCTCAAAGGACAGACATCTTCAGTGTTATGGAGCTTCACTCCTGAACACTTGAAGAATCCTGAGAGTTTGATTGCATATTTGAGGCAGGAATGTTGTGGCTCAGGCAGATCTCAGGAGGCACAAATGATTTTGGGCCTAGCTAATGCTTATCGGGCCTTAGTCAATACCATTCCTGAGAGGGAACTTTTTGAAGCTGAGAGAGAGTGTCTCAGGGCCGAGAAGGAGAGTCTTAGAGCTGAGGCAGAAAAACTTTGGACTGAGAAGGTAGAGAGAGAAAAAGCTTTTGAAGCTGAGAGAAAAGATCTCTTGTACCAACGAGACTCAATCTGGTACGAGAAAGAGAGTCTTAGAGCTGACGCAGAAAAACTTTGGGATGAGAAGGTAGAGAGAGAAAAAGTTTTTGAAGCTGAGAGAAAAGATCTCCTGTACCAACGAGACTCAATCTGGTATGAGAAAGAGAATCATAGAGCTGACGCAGAAAAACTTTGGGATGAGAAAAGCTCCCTGCAATCCCAACTCAACACTCTCCAGTCCGAGCACAGCGCCCTCCGGTCCGAGCACGACACTCTCCAGTCCGAGCACGGCGCCCTCCAGTCCGAGCACGACACTCTCCAGTCCGAGCACGGCGCCCTCCAGTCCGAGCATGACACTCTCCAGACTGAGCGCGATGCCCTCCGGTCCGAGCACGACACTCTCTAGTCCGAGCACAGCGCCCTCCGGTCCGAGCACGACACTCTCCAGTCCGAGCACAGTGCCCTCCGGTCCGAGCACGACACTCTCCAGTCCGAGCACAGCGCCCTCCGGTCCGAGTACAACACTCTCCAGACTGAGCGCGATGCCCTCCGGACCGAGCACAATGCCCTCCAGACCGAGCACAACACTCTCCAGTCCAAGTATGACGCCGTCCAGTCTGAGTGCGGCACCCTCCAGGCCAAGCATGATGCCTTCCAATCCAACTGTGACACCCTCCAGTCCGAGCACAACACTCTTCAGTCTGTGCATAATGCCCTCCGGTCCGAGCATAACGCTCTTCAGACTGAGCACAATGCCCTTCGGACCGAGCACAACACTCTTCAGTCCGAGCATAATGCCCTCCAGTCCGAGCATAACGCTCTTCAGACCGAGCACAATGCCCTCCAGACCAAGCTCAACACTCTCCAGACTGAGCACACTGCCCTCCAGGCCGAGCATAACGTCCTCCGGTTCGGGTACAACACTATCCAATCCAACTACAACAGCCTCCAGACTGAGCTTGGTGCTGTCCAGTTTGAGCGGAACGCTCTCCGAGACCAGCTATGTGCCCTCCAGGATGAGTTGAATGTATTTAACCAACTGCCAGGGGCACATGTAGTCCAATTTGGCCAGCCATTGGGGGCACATGTAGTCCAATCTGACCAGCCACCGGGGGCACAGGTAGTCCAATTGGACCAACCATCTGGGACACCAGATACAATGTTGGTTGCCCCTGTAAGAGGGCGAAAGACAAAACAAGTTTCAACTCAGTTAGAGAAAATGCAGAAGGAGTTAGAAGAGCGGAGGGAGTTAGGAGAGCAGGACTCAGGAGACTCAGGGGAGCAGGGGGAGTCAGAAGACCAGAAGAAGTTGGAGGAGCAGAGGATGTTAGAGGGGTATAAGAAGATGATAGAGGAGCAGAAGATGATAGAGGAGCAGAAGATGATAGAGGAGCAGAAGAAGTTAGAGGAGCAGAGAAAGTTAGGAGAGAGGAAAAAGAAGGAGGGTTACCTGGAGGAAATAACACAAGCATCAGCGTCAGGGTCAGAGTCAGAAGAGGAGCCAAAAGCTACTTTTTCTTTACGAGAATTTCTCAAGTCCAAACTTGTAGATGGGGCAGCCTCATCAACACAGTTGCCACCATCAACACCTGGGACTCTTGATAGAGCAAAAGGTGAGCAAAGTATTACGACCATTATTGATCGATCTTTTAAACTGAGTGAAATTCGAGATCTAAGAAAGGATTACACACGTCAGCCAAAAGAAAATATGGTCACTTGGTTACTTCGCTGCTGGGACAATGGTGCCAACAGTGCATGGCTCGATGGCAGTGAAGCTCGCCAACTGGGTAGCATTTCCAGGGACCCACGTGTGGACAGAGGTATTGGCACATGCCAAAATCGGTCCTACACCCTCTGGAAGCGGATGTTGATAGCAGTAAGAGATAGATTCCCCTTTAAACGGGACTTGGAGCCTGAGAGAAAGAAATGGACTGATATTGAGAAAGGTATCCAGTTTTTGAGAGAAAATGCTCTGGTGGAAATGCTATACAGCCGCGAGTTCAATCGTAATGATCCAGACCAATTACATGATCCCGAAGCAGTCCGCGTTCCACGACAAATGTGGCGTGACTTTACAAAAGCAGCTCCAGAAAAGCATGCCAGTGCACTTGCATTAGTATATGGCAAAGGGGACAGGAAACCCTTTGTGAATGAACTAATTGGCAGACTTCAGGAACTTGAATTATTTATAAGCGCCACAGAAGTTAATCTGTATACTTCAGCCATTGTCAAAATTGTGGAAAGGTTAAACGAAGTGGAGGGAACACAAAATGATATTATTGACAAATTGGCTAATGTGCCTGATGTAGATGAATCCACGGTGGTACAAGATGATGGAAACCAGGATTTCCACAATCGCCTATTGAGGAAGCTAAACAACATGAGTTCCTCTCGACCTGTATCATCGAAAATCTCAACCATTAAAAAGAGACGTCCTCGTATTCAAGCAAATGACGATGATAAGTCACCTCGAATCAACAATGAGACTACACGTCTTGCCTTGTTGCTTTTCCTCTGTAGTCATGGGGAGGACATGAAGAAGTGGTGTAATTCATCCACTTCTGCACTTCAGGCACGAGTGAAAGAATTACAAGGTGAAACAACTACCAAGGTGAACTCTTCCAAGAAGGGGAGAGTTCCAGTTGCTGCAAGTCAACGAGGTAAACAATAGAGGGGCCCTGCCCCCAGCCAGGGGGGGGAAAGGGACAACAGAGTATACTGGACTGTGTGGATTAAGTGGCCTGGCACATCTCAACCACAGAAATATAAAGCCTTGGTGGACACTGGTGCACAATGCACCCTAATGCCCTCAAGTCACCAAGGGACACAACCAATATATATCCATGGAGTGACTGGGGGTTCCCAAGAATTGACTATGTTGGAGGCCGAAATAAGCCTCACTGGTAAAAACTGGCAAAGGCACCCTATTGTGACTGGTCCAGAGGCTCCATGTATACTGGGAATCGATTACCTTAGGATGGGATATTTCAAGGATCCCAAGGGGTATCGATGGGCCTTTGGGATAGCTGCTGTAAACACAAATGGTGTTAAGCAGCTGTCAACTTTACCTGGTCTGTCAGATGATCCTTCTGCTGTGGGGTTGCTCCAGGTAAAAGACCAAGAGGTACCAATTGCCACCAAAGTGGTTCACAGACGGCAGTACCGCACCAATAGGGACTCATTGCTCCCCATTCAAAAGCTAATTCGCCAATTAGAAAATCAGGGAGTGATTAGCAAAACGCACTCGCCTTTTAGCAGCCCCATATGGCCAGTGCGTAAAACCAGTGGGGAATGGAGGCTGACGGTAGATTACCGTGGCCTGAAGGAAGTTACACCTCCATTAAGTGCTGCTGTACCAGACATGCTAGAACTCCAGTATGAATTGGAGTCAAAAGAAGCTAGGTGGTATGCCACCATTGATATTGCTAATGCTTTCTTTTCCATCCCATTGGCTGCAAAATGTAGGCCACAGTTTGCTTTTACCTGGAGAGGTATTCAGTATACCTGGAACCGTTTACCCCAGGGGTGGAAGCACAGCCCAACAATTTGCCATGGATTGATCCAAGCTGTTTTAGAACAGGGTAATGCTCCTGAACACTTGCAGTATATTGATGACATTGTGGTGTGGGGCCATACAGCAGCAGAGGTTTCCAAGAAAGGGAAACAGATAATCCAAATTCTTTTGAAAGCTGGTTTTGCCATTAAGCGCAGCAAGGTGAAGGGGCCTGCCCAGGAAATCCAGTTCTTAGGCATAAAATGGCAAGATGGACGTCGTCACATCCCAGCAGATGTGATTGACAAAATCACTGCTATGTCTCCGCCCACAAATAAAACAGAGACCCAATCTTTTCTGGGAGTAGTGGGCTTTTGGAGAATGCATGTCCCAAACTACTGCCACATAGTGAGCCCCCTCTATCAGGTAACACGGAAGAAGAATAATTTCTCATGGGGTCCTGAGCAGCAGCAGGCTTTTGAGCAGATAAAACAAGAAATAGCCCGTGCCGTGGCCTTGGGGCCAGTACGGACGGGACAGGATGTGAAGAACATCCTCTACACTGCTGCTGGAGAGAAAGGTCCCACCTGGAGTTTGTGGCAAAGAGCCTCAGGAGAGACCCGAGGCCGACCCCTAGGATTTTGGAGTCGAGCATATAAAGGGTCTGAGGAGCGCTACACTCCAACTGAGAAGGAGATCTTAGCCGTGTATGAGGGGGTTCGGGCTGCTTCTGAAGTAGTTGGGACAGAGGTTCAGCTTCTTCTAGCACCTCGCTTGCCAGTAATAAACTGGATGTTTAAAGGACAGGTTCCCTCCACCCATCATGCTACTGATGCCACTTGGAGTAAGTGGATTTCATTAATTACTCAACGAGCTCGAATGGGAAAACTCAGCCGTCCTGGAATTCTAGAAGTGATCATGGACTGACCTGAGAGTAAAAAAATTGAAACACCACCTACAGAAGAGGTATCACGTGCTAAAGAGGCACCACCATACAATGAGCTACCAGAAAACGAAAAGAAATTTGCCCTATTCACAGACGGATCATGTCGTATTGTAGGGAAGCATCGCAGATGGAAAGCTGCTGTATGGAGCCCCACACGACAAGTTGCAGAGGCCACTGAAGGTAAAGGAGAATCAAGTCAATTCGCAGAGGTAAAGGCTGTTCAGCTGGCTTTAGATGTGGCTGAACGGGAGAGGTGGCCAATGCTTCATCTTTATACTGATTCATGGATGGTGGCAAATGCCTTATGGGGGTGGTTGCAACAATGGGAGAATGATAATTGGCAACGAAAGGGTAAACCTGTTTGGGCTGCTGAACTGTGGAAAGACATTGCTGCCCGAATAAGGAACATTGTTGTAAAGGTGCGCCATGTAGATGCTCATGTGCCTAAAAGTAAGGCTACTGAAGAACATAAAAATAACCATCAGGTTGATCGAGCTGCTAAAATTGAGGTGGCTCAAATAGACTTGGACTGGCAGAACAAGGGTGAATTATTCCTAGCTCGGTGGGCCCACGAGACTTCAGGTCATCAAGGAAGGGATGCAACATATAAGTGGGCCAGAGACCGAGGGGTGGACTTAACTATGGACGCTATTGCTCAGGTTATTCATGATTGTGAAACATGCGCCATAATTAAACAAGCCAAGAGGATGAAACCTTTTTGGGGGGAAGGGCGATGGCAAAAGTATAAATATGGAGAGGCATGGCAGGTTGATTATATCACCTTGCCACGATCTCGCAATGGTAAGCGTTATGTACTCACCATGGTGGAGGCAACCACTGGGTGGCTCGAAACATACGCAGTACCCCATGCTACCGCCCGAAACACCATATTAGGGTTGGAAAAGCAAATCCTGTGGCGGCATGGCACTCCAGAAAGAATTGAATCAGATAATGGGACCCATTTTAAAAATTCCCTTGTAACCACTTGGGCTAAAAATCATGGCATTGAGTGGATTTACCATATTCCCTATCATGCACCAGCTTCTGGTAAGATTGAACGATTCAATGGGTTGTTGAAAACTATGTTGAAAGCAATGGGTGGCGGAACGTATAAAAATTGGGAGAACCATTTAGCAGAAGCCACCTGGTTGGTCAACACTCGAGGATCTAGTAATCGCAATGGTCCTAACTAATCCAGCTCCCTACGTACCGTGGAGGGAGATAAGGTTCCTGTAGTACACATAAAGAGCGTGTTGGGAAAGACGGTTTGGGTCCTTCCAGCGTCTGGAAAGGGCAAACCTCTCCGGGGTACTGTCTTTGCCCAGGGACCTGGGTGCACATGGTGGGTGATGGACAAAAATGGGAATGTTCAATGTGTACCACAAGGGAATTTGATGTTGGGGGAGTGCAGCCAATGATTTTCCTGTAAATATATAGGTAGAGTCTCAGAAAATATTTCAATTAGGTACAGAATAGTTCAATTAGGTATAGGACTTAAGATAGAGTGGATTAATGTTAAGGAAACACTTTTTCTCTATATACCTTAATTAGGCATTCTGTAAGCAAGTTTTCCATCTGGACTCTATATCCTGCACTGGCCATGCATGTGTAGAGCACACATGGAAAGAAGTATAAGTCAAAAGGAAATCTGCTGTGGTGGCTGGGAAAGGATGAGTGCACCTTGATGTGGGGGACGCCCTACTAGCGCTGCCTTTCCCCTCTACCGCTGACATGTTTTCCTTTTTCTGGCAGTTTTGCCATTTTCTCAAAATTAATAAATAGTAGGTTAGGTTATAGAGTTTTGTTCTCAACTTAGGGATTTGTATGGAATAAATATAAATTGTTGAGAAAAATAAGGTTGCTGATTATTCACAATTATACATATGAGTGTGTATGTATGTATAAACATAATGTAATGATGTAGAATAAGGGGTGGAATGTCATGGTTTAATAATTTTGTATTTTTTGCTATCAGTATTCCACATCATAACATCATATAAAGCATGAATAATTTTACTGAATCTGCAACTTACAGAAGAAGAATACATCTCCCAGGGAACAACACGATAGGTCACGGGACCTGGACTCTATATTAACTCTGTCGCAGAACATACTGACGTCTTTCGAGTTCTGGCGTTCAGGGCAGTGTGTGGGAGCCTTCAGCCGTTCGCCTAGATTCACAGTAGGCCTCTCGGTTACGGGACTCATTCTCTCTCCTATTTTGCTTGATTCGTTAGCTCAATTTTCAATTATATTGTATTATATTGTGTTATCCTGTATTTCGATATAGTATTTAGTAAATAAGTGTGCCTCCTTAGATCGTTGCCGCTGTTTTCTTTTCCTAATTAACTTTTTCCTTTCAGCCTAGGGCCCCTCCGGGGCCCACGGCCCCCTGTCACGGACGCAGGTGGATTTTTAGTTCAAACCGTGACAGTTAACCCTCTATGAAAAGCATCTGCATGGTCTGTAGTGAGACTTACCCTGTCATGGTCTGTGAGCAAACCTCTTGCAGTGAGCTCGAAGCCCTCTCACACCACACACATCCTGTAAGCTCTCTCCAGTTTCTCTCCTCTCCTTCTGTCACCTGCAGGCTGTGCTGTGCACGAGAGCTGCTCCTGGGCACAGCTGTCTCTCTGCAGCTCGGCTCAATTTTATGAGCTCCCTGTGTCCTTGGAGCCTGGACAAGCAAGCAGCAGATGATGTCATTTTTATCCTTCCCACTCATCTCACCAGACATGTCCCTGGGTCCTCATGGCCAACAGCTCCTGAAAGACAACAGCATCATAACTGTGCTTTGAAATCCGCTCAATTAACCACCACATGTCCAGTGGTCAGTGAGTGACTGGAAACATATAGCGAGTACTACCAGAGTTCATTTGATGAAGCAAAAAGTGCACCCAGACAAGGACGGGGAGGTTTGAACTTTCCCTGTGCAGGGCAGTGATCCAGCTGAGGCAGTGTAGGAGTCTCATCCCTTGACAGAAATCCTGGAGCTGAAATGGGATTCAGCTCCCCACAGAACCACAGGACCTGGGATTCCTCTGGTTCAGTTCAGAAGTGCACAAGGAGTTGCCTGCATGTGAGCTCCTGCTCTGAGTCCTCGGTTCTTCAGCAGGGAGGCAGTTGCTCACAAACAGACACTGGGTGATGCCCAAGTGCCTGGGCTGCTCCTGATGTGTGCCAGTGCTTGTAAACCGTGTGGGAAGTCCCTGTTCTCTGCTGGGCATCATACTCTCTGTCAATGAAGGTCTGGTAGGAACTGTGAAGGTCAAAGGGGCATCAGGCCAAGTGCAAGACGCAAATGGATCTCTTTTTATCTATCTATCTATCTATCTATCTATCTATCTATCTATCTATCTATTTACTTATATTTAGGCAAGATGCAAATGGATCTTTTTTTTTAAATGTATTTATGTATTTATGTATTTATTTATTTATTTATTTATTTATTTATGTATTTTGAGGCCGTAAGCTTAAAAGATGCTCATTAACGTCAATCAAATTGAGATTAAAAATATAAAACAGAGATCAAAATCAATGAAAATGTGTTAACCCTTCTCAACATGAGAAAATCTCATGAGTCTTGTTCCATTTTAAGTTGTAAATATGAATGTTTGCGGTGATATTATGACTGTTATTTATTTATTCATTTATTTATTTTTAATTATTTTTCTGAAACTACGATGTTTTCCAGAACTGTGTTTGCTGGACACAAATGCCTTCAGGTTCAGGGACACAGACAGCGGTGCCAGTCCCAATGCCCTGAGACTAAATCCTGGCACCCGCTGCTTCTCTTCCTTGCTGCCTATTTGATGTCCCTCAACCTCCAGGTGTCTCCAGCTCTCCTAATAAATGGACTTGGTTAAGGGCATATTTTCAGCAGGCCATTTAGACACACGCTCATGCCACAGCCTGCCAGATTTCCCCATCCCTTGCTCTTTGTTCAGTCAGATACCTCTCAATTATCTGTCTGATTTCTGACTTTTAGGGGGATGACTCAAATTTGCTCTCTCTTGCCAAAGACTGATGGATTGTGCAGTCAAATCCTTTACCGTGATTCTATCTAGCCCTTCCTATATTTTCTTTTTCTCTTTCTTTTTTTTTTCTATGTTGTTTTCTTCTCCTTTTTCTTTTCTTTTCCTCTCCTTTTCTTTTTCCTTTTTCTCTTTCTTTTTTTTCCCTTTTTCTCTTTCTTTTTCTCTCTTTTTTATTTTTCATGCTTTTTAAAAAAAGCATGAATTCTGTACGATGTTCATTAATGTCAGTAAAAGTAACAAAAAAAGTTGAAGACAAAGATAGAAATCAAGAAGAATTTGTTAACCCATCTCAATTTTTGTAATACTTGTAAGTCCTGTTCAGTTTTAAGTTGATAACTCCCAACTCCCTGGCTGATCTATCCCAGGGAGATTACTGGAATTTGCTCCATTCCTCAAAAGTCTGTTTTCAACTCCTTCACCGTGATTCTATCTATCCCATCCTATCTGTGTCTAACTCATTTCTTGTGCAAATACTCCCTATGAAACATAAACCTCAATAGAAGAAGCTTGGACATGGCATGCAGTTGATCACTGTGTTTTACTGATCATTCAATTGCATCACCTTTCCTTCTGTTTGTTGGCCATAACTAAGGGAAATTCTTTCTTTTTCTGCATGCAGCTGGTTCTCTGTGGAAAGCCATTGGGAGTTGGTACAAAGTAGGTTTAACACTGAGCGAGTGACTGCAGAGGAGAAGAGTGATGTGAGGAAAAGTGATGCAAGTCCCATGGGGCCGATGAGAGTAGAAGCGAGGTGGGGAGGTTGAGAAGGAACTTTGTCCACACAGAAACAGCATATAACTCATTGGGGATATCCCGGATTGACAAAGTGCTTATTTAACATCTTTTATAAACCCAACTATAAATAAATTGACAATAAATGCATTTTGGATTCTTCCTATTTGAGCACTCTCCAGATGTCTTATCATTTTCCTGAACATGTTCTGAAAACCTGAAGAAGATAACAGGAAGGCACAAGGCACAGGGGGCTCTTTAAGCTATAATGGGCCCCAGGGCGCATTTGATGCTGAGTCCATCCTCCAGTGCAGAGAGAAGTTTGCACAAAGTGCTCAACAATACAAAGTCAGAAGTAACAGTGAAGTTTCTTGGAGTATTAATGGGTGTACTGAGGTCCATTATCAAGCAAGCTTCCCAAGAGACTTATTAGAGAAGATAATTGGAAGCCTTGTTTACAGGCAGGGAAAGGCACTGGCATGGTGGCTCTTATGCTGAAAAACTTATCTTTCGTCTTATGAAGCAGAAAAGCCATGCCCTGAACTCCAGACCCCTGGCAGGGAGGACCTCATTCTGACTAAGGATTCTTCCTGGGGCAGTAGGATTGAGGTCTGTATGATGTTAAATGAAAGACATGGGGACAGAAGATCCCAGGCTTCGCATGTGGTGCACAGATACTGTGAAGTTCATGTCCCACATGTGCCCTGTATCTCATCACAGGATGTAGGATGTGAGAAGGGCCCCATCTGAACAAGCAGTCAATCACAGTGAAACTCTGAACTTCAGATCTCTCAGTTCCAGTGCCCTCCTGTGCACACCCTCCCATCGCTTGATGTCCTTTATGTTCTGCATTGCCCAGAAGTGCACCCAGTGCTCCACGTGAGGCTGTAGCAATGCAGAGCAAAGAGGGACAACCCTTTCTCTCACCCAGCTGGCAATAAATTGCTTTATGCGCTCCAGGGTACCGTTGGCCTTCCTGGATGCCTGGGCACACTGCTGACTCACTTCCAATTTTATGTTGAGAAGGACCCCCAATGCTTTTCAGTCAGACCTCTCTCATGTGTCCAATATACAGACAGTGTTTATGTCCAGGGTTGCCCATACCCAGGTGCACAATCAGGCAATTGTTCTTGTTATGCGTTATGCACTTGGTGCTTAGTGCCAACTGATACCCACTTCTCTGACTTGTCCACATCTCTCTGCAAGTCCTCTCCACCCTCAGTGGAGGCAGCAGCACCTCCTCATCTAGTATCATCAGCGAACATCAGCAAAAAGTCTTGCATGCAAGTCATTCGCAAAAACATGACAGAGAAGTGACAATAAAATGGAGCTCTGGGGAACCCTGCTAGTGACCATCTACCAGCCTGTTGGAACCCATTGACTCTAATCCTTTGGGCCTGACCTACCAGCCAACATCTCACCCACCACATTCTGTTTCTGTCTAGCCGTATGCAGGACGTTCTGTCCAGAAGGGTGCTGTGAGAAATAGTCTCAAAAGCTCTACTAAAATTCTGAAGGATAACATCAACTGTCAACCCTTGGTCAACCAATTCACTAACATTGTCATAAAAAGACCTATAGTTAAACAGGACCTTCCCCTCGGGAACTTGTGTTGGCTGTGACCAATGACACAATTGTCCTTCAGGTGATTTTCAATCACTCCCACCATCACTTTCTCCATAATTTTACCAGGCACTGGAGTGAGACTGACAAGTCCATAGTTGCCCCTGTCATCTTTGTTGCTCTTCCATACAATGAGACAACATTTGCCAGCTTCCCGTCAACTGGTATGACCCTAGATTTATTAGATGCCATTGAAATGCGAGCCCAGAGCATACTAAGGTGTCATCATTGTAAGGACATAGATGTGCCAGAGCTTTGCAGTGCCTTGAACTCTAGAGTATGAAACAGATGGAGCATAGAGAAAGACTGGCCTCTTCTGTTGGTTAGCAGAATAACACTACATGATACATGGGGTCTCTGCTCTGCTGGGAGTGTGGATGTGCCTGAAGGCCTTATTTAGGAATCTGGACAGGCTGGAGAGCTGGGCTGAAGCTAATGGGATGAGGTTCACCAAGACCAAGTGCCACATCCTGAACTTTGGGACCTGGAATGGACTTCCCAGTGTGGGGGTGGTGGATTCACTGACCCTGGAGGAGTTCAAGGAATGACTGGTTGTTCTGTTGAGGGACATGGATTAGTGGGAGCTATTCGTGATAGGTGACCAGCTGGAGTGAATGATCTTTTAGGTCTTTTCCAACCTTGGTGATTCTATGATTCTATGATATCCTGTCCTTGTATGAGTGCCCTCTTTGAGCAAACACTCTCTGGGAGGACTCAGCACATGTCTGGAATTAGTCACTGACCACTAGAAATCTGGTGTTCAATTCAACAGATTTTAATGTACTGTCATGATGCTGTTGTCTTTCAGGAGCGGTTGGCCATGAGGACCCCGGGACACCACAGGGGAGATGAGTGGGAAGGATAAAAAATGACATCATCTGTTACTGATATGCACTGGGCTCCTCAGATACAGGGAGCTCATAAATGTGGGCAATGTTTTAGATGTGCCAAGGTGCATCTCTTGTGCGCAGCACAGCAAGGCTGGGGCTTCATCAGCAGTTGACATGAGGATAGAAGAGAAGGGAGAGAGAGCGTACAGAGTTCACACAGTGTGAGCCTGCTGTGAGCTGACTGCTGGAGCATTGATAACAGACCACAGCATGGTAAGTGTCTAGCAGTAGGCAATGGAGCTACTTTTCCTGGAGGGATCACCAATCTGGGACACCCCATAGCTGATCTGGCTGCAGGCAACGCATGATTCTTTACTATGTTAAAAGCCTTCTGCTCCAACTGAGGGCTTCTGTGCTGCAGTATCAGACCACAGCCATGAGGGCTGCGTGTCCCAGCACGGCTGCAGGCTGTGCAGCCGGGGCTGCAGGCGGGTGCCCAGGGCTGTCCTGCAGAGCAGGGTCCTTGCTGTGCCCCAGGGGCTGTGTGCCAGGTATGGGACTCTGCCGCCTGCCAGGCTCAGCACTCAGCCTGCCCGGGGAGCTGCCCAGGGCGCTGCGGGGAGACGTGTGGGGGGAAGGAGCCCCCCGGCAGGGCTTGTGCTGCCACAGCTGCTGCCTGGGGCAGGGGGATCACAGCTCCACTGCACAACAGGATGTTTGTGAACGGTCTTGGCAAGAGGAGAGCGAAGGCAGGGATTTTGCAATTATTTTTCTGAGGGAAAGCAGAAAGGACTGGAGGCAGAAATAGAATAGGGGCTGTAAAATTTAAAACACAGCTATGTTACTCACAAGTATTTCTTCAATCAATTGCTTGTTTTGTGAACAGTGACACAGGTTGTGCTTTCAACCTCTCATTTCTAAAAGGAAAGAATCAGTTTGTTGTTCTCTGAAGACTTTAATATTGCACTTACCCTGCAAACAGGCATATTTGTCTAAGACATATTGAAGTGCAAAAAGGCTGGGGCTGGGGGTCTAAGAGAAGCTGGAGTAAAAATATGTGATGAGTAAAGGGCACCTAACAGGAAAGTACTCAGGAGTCTGGGATATGATTATGAAATGAGAAAAAAGTAGGAGCTCCTTAATCTTCTACTTCTGTAGGGACGGTGAAGTTCACGAAAATAAATTGAAGTTATGGAGTTAAATGAAAATTATCCAAAGGTAAATGAATACATTTCACAGTACAGCAGAAGAACTGTCTCTGAGAATGGTCTGGACTTGTCATTATCTTCTGCACTCTGAACAGGACTCCAAGCCCAACAACAGCAGATGCCCAACAGCAGCTCCATCAGCGAGTTCCTCCTGCTGCCGTTGGCAGACACGTGGCAGCTGCAGCTCCTGCACTTCTGGCGCTTCCTGGGCATCTACCTGGCTGCCCTCCTGGGCAACGGCCTCATCAGCACAGCCGTAGCCTGCGACCGCCGCCTGCACACCCCCATGTACTTCTTCCTCCTCAACCTGGCCCTCCTCGACCTGGGCTGCATCTCCACCACTCTCCCCAAAGCCATGGCCAACGCCCTCTGGGACACCAGGGCCATCTCCTACACAGGATGTGCTGCACAGCTCTTTTTCTTTCTCTTCTTCATCTCAGCAGAGTATTCCCTTCTCACCATCATGTGCTATGACCGCTACGTTGCCATCTGCAAGCCCCTGCACTATGGGACCATGATGGACAGCAGAGCTTGTGCCACCATGACAGCAGCTGCCTGGGGCACTGGGGTTCTCTTTTCCCTGCTGCACACTGCCAGTACGTTTTCACTGCCTCTCTGCCAAGGCAATGTTGTCAACCAGTTTTTCTGTGAAATCCCCCAGATCCTCAAGCTCTCCTGCTCAGAATCCTACCTCAGGGAAGTTGTGTTTATCTTTTTTAGTATCAGTTTAATCTTTGGGTGCTTTGTTTTCATAGTTGTGTCATATGTGCAGATCTTCATGGCTGTGCTGAGGATGCCCTCTGAGCAGGGACGGCACAAAGCCTTCTCCACGTGCCTCCCTCACCTGGCTGTGGTCTCCCTATTTATCATCACTGGCTTTTATGCCTATCTCAATCCCTACTCTGTCTCCTCTCCATCCATGAACCTGATGGTGGCAGTTATGTACTCAGTGGTACCGCCAGCACTGAACCCTATTATCTACAGCATGAGGAACCAGGAAGTCAAGGATGCAGTGAGGAAAGCGATGTCCATATGTGTTTCAAAAACACTGAACTGCCCATCTTTTCTAATTCATGACAAGTAATGCAGCTTTTTACTGTTGCAAACACTTTGTTTTATATAGTTTTGATCAATTTTTATAATTGTAATGTATTAAATGTTATTCTTTTTTTTTTTTTTTGCTAAAATATAATTATTGAAATAAATTCCTCTTATCTTGTGCCTTTGTTGTGTAGCCCAGAGACACTGTATATAATGAACCAGGCTCTCTGTGAACCTTAACAGAATAAGGGACGTGCAGTGACTTTGTCTTTCCTCCTTCTTGTGAGACATTTATGGAGGTCTTGGGGTTGGATGTGCTCAGAAACCCACAGTCCAGCAGGAAGCAAATAGCTATTCATCAAACTGTGCAGTGACTTCAGCCTGCAACAGCTGATGGGCCATCCCTGGTCTCCTGGCTGGGGTCTGTGTTTTCAGGCTCACATCTGTCAGTGCCTCTGACAGGCCAGCAGCAGCAGTTGGTTTGCATGTTGGTTGTCACATCCCCTCTTCATCATTCCCTGTGAGACCCTGCACAGGACAAGTTCTTGGATATGGGTTATCACGTCAGAAGTTTCCAAGCTTCATAGAATCATAGGATCATAGAACTACCCAGGTTGGAAAAGACCTTGAATATCATCAATTCCAACCGCAGCCTAACCATAGTACACTAACTCTAACAACCCTCTGCTAAATCATATCTCTGAGCAGCACATCCAAAAAGCTCTTGAACACATCCAGAGACGATGACTCAACCACCACCCTAGGGAGCCTATTCCTGTGTTTAACTACCCTTTCTGTAAAAAGGTGTTTTATAACGTCCAGCCTGAACTTATCCTGGCACAACTTGAGGCCATTTCCCCTCATCCTGTCACTTGTCACCAGTGAGAAGAGAATTGCCCCACTCTCACTGTAAGCCCCCATCAGATCCCTCAGCCTCTCCTCATAGGGTTGATTTTCCAAGCCCTTCACAAGCCTCTTTGCCCTTCTCTGGACCTGCTCCAGTACCTCCATGACTTTATTGTTCTGAGCTGTCCAGAAATGAACACAGTACTCGAGGTGTAACCTCACCAATGCCGAGTACAGGGGAAGGATGACTTCCCTAGTCCTGCTCACCACACCATTCCTGATCCAAGCCAGGATGCCATTGGCCCTCTTGGCCACTTGGGCACACTGCTGGCTCATATTCAGCCAACTGTCCATCAGCACACCAAGGTCCCTTTCCATCAGGTAGCTTTCCAGCCACACCTCCCCAAGTCTATATGGTTGCCTGGGGTTGTTGTGACCAAAATGCAGGACCCAACAACTGGTCCCATTGAAGCTCACGCCATTAATCTTGACCCATAGATCCAGCCTATCCAGGTCCCTCTGTAAAGCCCTTCTCCCCTCAGGCAA
Organism: Coturnix japonica; assembly: GCF_054131305.1. Lineage (NCBI taxonomy): Eukaryota > Metazoa > Chordata > Aves > Galliformes > Phasianidae > Coturnix > Coturnix japonica. Next base: position 7,487,977 of record NC_140691.1, on the reverse strand, counting down.
ATCAACACTCCCTTCCAACTTGGTATCCTCTACAAACTTACTGAGGGTGCACACAATCCCCTCATCCAGATCATCAGTGAAGAAATATAGAAGATATACAAAATAGCTTCCAAAACCCAAAGATGAACTCAGAGCTGAATATGTACAAAACTTAATTTTGTCAGCTGCAAATTTTATCATGATATAAACCAAGGTCAAACAGCATAGCAAAATAAATACCCTAATCCAGAATCCAGAGTTGACAAATAATGCAGCAGGGAAAGGAAGCAGGAAGCAAGGAGCTGTGCACTGAAGCTTTATGAGAAGGCTCAGCAAGCTCCACAAATAAGGGAACAATCAGCATCATTGCCAGCAGTTCTCCAGCTCCCACGAAGCCCTGTGTTATCTCACTCTGAATAGATGTGCTGTTATCTCAACCCTTGGAGACTCACATCAGGCACCAAAATGACGGTGGTGGTTGAACCCAGCAGGCGGGTCAACTGCACACAGTGCTCTGTGCACTGCCCCATTCCCAGTGCGATGGGGAGGAGAACTGGGAAAAAAAGTACAACTTGTGTGTTGTAACAAAGCAATTTACTAAGAGAGATAAAAGGAGAGGAGTAATAGTTATCACTATATATCTGTTGATATGGAATTGTATGTAACAATTGATGCACAAGCACTTGCTCAGCACCACCAGACTGATGCCCAGCTGGGCCCTGGGCAGTCAAGAGAGTGAGATGAACTCCCAACACTTTCAACACTCCTTCTGCTTGCTGTCAGATGGTACGCAACATCCCTTCAGCCACTATCAGTCAGCTGTCCTCACTGTTCCCTCCCACTTCCTTGAGCCCTCCACTGACCATGGCCTTGGCTCTGTACAATGCTGCTTAGCAGCAGCTGTAAACACCACAGTGTTATCAACGTTTTTTTTCACCTAGAACCAAAACACTGCACCATAGCAGGCAGTCTGAAGAAAAAAATTCCATCCCAGATGTAACTCATATTCCTGCTTTTCCTCCTCCTCTTGTTCTTCCTTATCAGGAGGCAAGGAACACAATCTGCCGCTCTCCTCTTTGTGCCCTTTCCATCAGTGTTCAGGTGGCTCCTCTGCCATCCCCAGGCAGAGCTCAGTGCACTCTCACAGATGGCAGCAGCCATTTCTAATTGTCCTTGGCCACCCGTCATAAAGAATTGATATCTGCTCTGCTACAGTTCAGAGGTGAGAACCATCCCACCATGTCCCTGAGAGACAAACAAGACACTAGGCCTGCAAAGGCACAGAGATTTGGAGTTCGCTGAGTGAATGTTTGTGGTCCTCTCATTAGTGTAAAGATTCTTCAGAAAGCATCCCCTTCCAGAAGCATGTTTTGATTTAGCCTGTCTGGGCCTTGCATCTACACTGTGGTACTGATGTTCAGGGCCTTGCTCAGAAGCAGCAGCCTGCATGAAAGGAAATGCTCTGTGGTTTTCTCTTGTGTTGTCCCGTTTACTTCCCATGCTTCCCGCACTGGTCTACAGGCACTATAGGGCAGCAGCAGGTTGGGGTTACCCCCAGAGGGTACACAGTAAGATTTAGGACGAGGTATTGGCAATAAGACCTTCACTGAGGAATCCTCACACAATCCTATAGAACAACTCAGAGGCTTTCTCTGCAATCTCCAACAGCAACAACATCCCTCAGCCCTTCTCTGTCACATCCAATTCCCCTCCCTTCCCACTTCGGACCTGGTTTAAAGCCCTTTAATCAATCAGTGCAGGAGCATTTCAGATGGGGTCATGGAGGAGGCAGACTGCCATTCTTGGGGTGGCCATTTTCCCAGGAGGGCATGGTGGGAGGGCTTGTCCCGTCCAGTTCAACCAACACTTGTATCCACCCAGCAGAAGGCTGTGCCCTATGTGTCCCACTTGAACTCTGCATGGAGCTTACAGTTGGCAGTGACATGGCTGAGAAGCTCTGGGCATGGATTAAGGGATAGGGAAGTAAGGTACCTTCCTAACTTCCTCCCTGCATACCTTAGCAACTTCCTTGTAATCTCCCCAAGTATCCTGTCCCTTCTTCCAGAGGGCGTAGATTCTCTTTTTCTTCCTGAGTCTCAACAATTGTTCCCAGTTCATCTGCACTGGTGTTCTTCCCCTATGGCTCACCTTATGGCATTCAGGGACAGCCTGATCTTGTGCCTTTAAGATTTCCATCTTGAGGAGTGTCCAGGCTTCCTGGACCCCTTTACCCATAAGGAGCGACTCCCAAGGGACCTGTGCTACAAGTGTCCTGAACAGGTCAAAGTCCGCCCTCTAGAAGTTCAGGATAGTAGTTTTGCTAGTCACCCTTCTGACATCTCCAAGAATAGAGAATTCTACCATTTCATGGCCACTCTGCCCAAGACAGTCCCCAACCTTCTCAACTCCTACCAGTCCTTCACTGTTAGTGAAGAGCTGGTCTAGCAAGGAACCACCCCTGGTAGGACTTCATACCAGCTGCGTAAGGAAGCTGTCTTGCATGCAATCTATAAACCTCTTGGACTGATTCCTCTGCTATTTATTATATTCCCAGCATATATCAGAGAAGTTGTAGTCTCCCAAGAAAATGAGTGCTGGCAATCTTGCGACTTCAGTAAGCTGCTCATAGAATGCCTCACCCATCAATTAGGCGGTCTATAAGAAACCTTTAGCAAGATGTCACACTTACAGGCCTTTCCCCTGATCCTTACAAACATGCACTTCATTCTGAAGCCCAAGCTCTTCAACATCAAAACTCTCTTTAATATAAAGGGCCACACCACCACCCTTCCTTCCTCCTCTATCCCTTCTGAAGAGCTTGTAACCATCCATCACAGCACTGCAGTCATGGCAGTGGTCCCACCATGGGTCAGTAATAGCAACTAGGTTATGGTTTGTCAGATGCAGAGTTGCTTCCAGCTCCTCCTGCTTGTTGACCAAGATGCGTGCGTTGGTGTAGACGCACTTCAGCTGAGGCATCTGCCTCTCTCCCAGCTCAAACAGCATTTCCCTAGGCTTCTCTCTGGTAAGCCCTGTTTTGTCCCCTCCCCCATCGTAGCTAGTTTAAAGCTCTTTCGATAAGCCCCACTACCGTCTGTGCTAGGATTCACTTCCCCCTTTGAGACATTTGGGTTCCATTCATGGATAACAGACCATGGGCCAAGTAAACTGTCCTGTGATCAAAGAACCCAAAGTTTCTGGCTCAGTACCAACCTCTGAGACAATTGTTCATTGCTTTGCTTTCCAAGCCTGCTCTGTGTCCCTCACTGCCACTGAAGGTACAGAACAAAAAATCATTTGATCTCCCACTTTGTGAACTAAATGGCCTAAATTCCTGAAATCTCTTTTTATAGTTTGTAGTCTTATCTAAGAAATTTCATCACTGCCCACCTAAACTATGAGTAGTGGAAAATAATCAGTGGACCTAACCAGCATGGGGAGTTTCCTCATTATGTCCCTGACCTGAAGCCAAGAAGGCAGCAGACTTCCTGACAACTCTGGTCCAGTCTGCAAATGGGGCCCTCTATTCCTCTGAGAAGGGAGTCACCCACCACGACCACCCTTCTTTCTTTCATGGCAGAGGAAGTCACAAGGCTTGGTAGTGACTGCCTTGCATTAGGCTCCCTCCTAGGCAGATCCTCCATTGCCTCCCTATTCTTATCTCCTTCAGATTTCAGAGTGTCAAACCTGTTGCTTAGATGGATCAGGGGTCGAGGGCTAGGCAGGCATGGGGGGGCTCCTGTGATGTTGAGTTGGGACTCTCTTCCAACCCTCCTCATCAGTCAGGTCTGTCTGACTGTGACAGGGCAGGGAGTCAACCACTTTTCTGGGGGTATCTGCCTGGCAGCCTTCCCTCGGGGATGCCAGCAAGTCACTCCACCAGCCCATCTCCCGATCACACACCCTGATGGTAAATTGTGAGTAAAACCTTGAGTAAAGTGAGAGTTCACCTAGAGAAAAGTATGAGTAGAAACCTGGATTGACGTGAGGGTAAACCCAGAGTAAAACCAGGATCCCATCCATCATCATGCTCAGCCTCTAAGAGGAACATTTTCCAGTGTTGCTGTGTAAAAATATAGGTTCCTCACATCTAACCTATGTCTCCCCTTTTTAATTTAAATCCATTTCCATTTGTCCTGTTATCAACAGACCATCCCATCCTTATTCTAGCGTTAGGCATCTCATCCTCAGATGGAAACCCTGGGGCTGAATTGGGATCAGTTTTTCAAAGAACCACGGGGGCTGCAATTTCACCTAGCTGAGTTCAGATGTGCACAGTGAGGTGTCTGTGTGTGAGTCCCTCATCTGAATCCTTGGTTTTTATTCCACAGTGACTGCACTGCTTATACACAGACTCTCAGTGATGCCCAAGGTGCCTGAGGTGATCCTAGTTTTGTGCTAGTGCTTGTAAACTGTGACGGAAAATCTATGAGATAGACACCTCCTTCTGGAGCATCAGCTGAGGCCCAGAAGGGAGGTATTCTTGGCCATCCTAAATACCACTGCAGCCCCGTGCTTAGGGCACCCATTGTGTCTTTTGCACCTGACCCCATGGAGTACGTAGTGATATTCAGCTTATCAAAAGGATGAGCTCAGAACAGAAGAGGCAGATCTTCCTCTCTGCTCCATCTGTGGCATAGTCTGGATTTCAAGGCATTGCAAAGCTATGGCACATCTACGTTCTTGCACTGATGACACTTTAGCATGCTCTGGGCTCGCATTTCAATGGCATCTAATAAATCTAGGGTCATACCAGTTGACAGGAAGCTGGCAAATGTTGTCACATTGTAAGGAAGAGCAAGAAAGATGACACGGGCAACTATGGACCTGTCAGTCTCACACCAGTGCCTGGTAAAATTATGGAGAAAATGATGGTGGGAGTTATGGAAAAACAACTGAAGGACAGGTCACAGACAACACAAGATACAGAGGGGAAGGTCCTATTTAATTTCAGGTCTTTTTATGACACCTTTATCCATTGAGCTGAACAAGGGAAGGCAGTTGATGCAATCCTTGAGGATTTCAGTAGAGCTTTTGATACTATTTCTCCAGCACCCTTCTGGACAGAAATTCCTGCATACAGCTAGACAGAAACAGAACGTGGTGTGTTGTAATACAAGAAGAATTTTACAGAGCAGCAGCCATAGATTGAGATAAGGAGTTCACAGAGCAGCAGCTGCGGAGCAGGATAAACAGCATGAGAACAAAGGACATCTCTAGGAAAAGAATGAATGGCTCGTGGCTTTGAAGGGGGGTTATAGGGTTGTTATTGCAGTAGCTTTCCTCCAATTAGCGTGTGTGATTTTTGGACACCCTTGTCTGTCTCCTTTAAAATCATGGCTTTTCGGGCAATAAATTGACGCAGCTATATGTAACTATATTGGTGTTTGTCTGTTTGTCCCAGCACGCTGACATTTTGCCTTTCAGGTTCACCAGCAGTGGTGGGTGAGCAGTTGGCCAGTAGTTCTGTCCCAAAGGATTATTGTCAGTGTGTTCCATCGGGCTGGTAGATGGTCACTTCCAGAGTTCCCCAGGGTTCCATTTTAGGGCCACTTTCCTTTCATGTTTATGCAGATGACTTGCATGCAGGACTAGAAGATGTTCTGAGCAAGTTTGCTGATGAGACCAGATGAGGAGGTGCTGTTGCCTCCACTGAGGGTGGAGAGGACTTGCAGAGAGATGTGGACAAGTCAGAGAAGTGGGTACCAGTTGGTACTAAGCACCAAGTGCATAACGCATAACAAGAACAATTGCCTGATTGTGCACCTGGGTATGGGCAACCCTGGACATAAACACTGTCTGTATATTGGACACATGAGAGAGGTCTGACTGAAAAGCATTGGGGGTCCTGCTCAACACAAAATTTTAAGTGAGTCAGCAGTGTGCCTAGCCAGCCAAGAAGGCCAACAGTCCCCTAAAGTGCATCAAGCACTTTATTGTCAGCTGGGTGGGAGAAAGGTTTGTCCCTCTTTGCTCTGCATTGCTACTGCCTCACCTGGAGCACTGGGTGCACTTCTGGGCAATGCAGAACATAAAGAACATCAAACTATGGGAGAGTGTGCACAGGAGGGCACTGGAACTGAGAGATCTGAAGTTTGGAGTTTCACTGGGATTGACTGCTTGTTCAGACTGGGCCCTTCTCACACCCCACATCCTGTGATGAGACACAGGGCACATTTGGGATATGAACTTTAACAGCATCCTTGCACCACATGCAAATGCTTTTCCCAGTGCTTCAGTGTTCCACCACCCATTGCTTTCAACATAGTTTTCAACACCCCATTGTATCTTTTAATTTTACCAGAAGCTGGTGCATGGTAGGGGATATGATAAATCCACTCAATGCCGTGAACTTTGGCCCATGTATTTATTAAGGGAATTTTTGAAATGTGTCCCATTATGAGACTCAGTTCTTTCTGAGGTGTCATGTCTCTATAGGACTTGTTTCTAACAACCCAATATTGTGTTTCTGGCAGTAGCATTGGGTACTGCGTATGTTTCAAGCCACCCAGTGGTTGCTTCCACCATGGTAAGCACAAAACGCTTATCATTATGAGATCCTGGCAAGGTGACATCATTCACCTGTCACTCCTCCCCATATTTATACTTTTGCCTTGGCCTTCCCCCCAGAGAGGCTTCATATTCTTGGCTTGTTTAATTATGGCACATGATTCACAGTCATGAATAACCAGTGCAATAGCATCCATAGTTAAGTCCACCCCTCAGTCTCTAGCCCAATTATATGTTATGTCCATTCCTTGATGGCCTGAGGTCTCATGGAACCATCAAGCTTGAAATAATTCACTCTTGTTCTGCCAGTCCAAGTCTATTTGAGCCACCTCAATTCTGGCAGCTCAATCTACCTGATGGTTGTTTTGTTGTTCTGCAATAGCCTGACTCTTGGGCAAGTGTGCATCCACGTGACACACCTTTACAATCATATATTTTTTTTGAGCAGTTATGTTTTTCTACAGTTTAACAGCCCAAATAGGTTTACACCTCCGTTGCCAGTTATTTTGTTCCCACTGCTGTAACAACCCCCATAAGGCATTTGCCACCATCCATGAGTCAGTATAAAGATAAAGCATTGGCCACCTCTCCCGTTCAGCCACATCTAAGGTCAGCTGGACAGCTTTTACCTCTGCAAACTGACTTGATTCTCCTTTACCTTCAGTGGCCTCTGCGACCTGTCATGTGGGGCTCCAAACAGCAGCTTTCCATCTCCGATGCTTCCCTACAATATGAAATGATCCATCAGTGAAAAGAGCATATTTCTTTTCATTTTCTGGTAGTTCAATGTATGGTGGGGCCGCTTTAGCACATGACACCTCTTCTCCTGGTGATGTTCCAAACTTTTTATCTTCAGGCCAGTTCATGATCACTTCTAAAATTCCTGGACGATTGAGGTTCCCCATCCGCGCTTGTTGTCTAATCAGTGCAATCCACTTGCTCCAGGTGGCATCGGTAGCATGATGGGTGGAGGGAACCTCCCCTTTCAACATCCGGTTCATCATTGACAGTCGAGGTGCCAGAAAGAGCTGCATTTCAGTACCAGCTACTTCGGAAGCAGCCCGAGCCCCCTTATACGTGGCTAAGATCTCCTTCTCAGTTGGAGTGTAGCACTCTTCAGACCCCTTGTACGCTCAGCTCCAAAATCCCAGGGGTCAGCCTTGGGTCCCTCCTGAGGCTCTTTGCCACAAACTCCAAGTGGGACCTTTCTCTCCAGCAGCAGTATAGAGGATGTTCTTTACATCCTGTCCAGTCCGTACTGGCCCCAGGTCCACAGCATGGGCTATCTCCTGTTTAATCTGTTCAAAAGCCTGCTGCTGCTCTGGGCCCTATGCAAAATCATTCTTCTTCTGCATCACCTGATAAAGGGGGCTTACAATGAGGCTGTAGTTTGGAATGTGCATCCTCCAAAAGCCCACTGCACCCAGGAAAGATTGTGTCTCTTTCTTGCTAGTTGGTGGAGACATGGCAGTGATTTTGTCAATCACTGTTGGGATGTGATGACATCCATCCTGCCACTTTATACCTAAGAACTGAATTTCCTGGGCAGGCCCTTTTACTTTGCTTCACTTAATAGCAAAACTGGCTCATAGAAGAATTTGAATTATTTGCTCTCCAGCACAGCAGCACTCAGTGGGGGTGTGACCTCATTCAGGCCACGGTAGTCTACTGTCAACCTCCATTCTCCACTGGCTTTACGCACTGGCCATATGGAGCTGTTAAAAGGTGAGTGAGTTTTACTGATCACTCCCTGATTCTCCAACTGGCGAATCAAATCATGAATGGGGAGCAAGGACTCCCTGTTGGTGCGATACTGCCGTCTGTGCACTGTCTTTATAGCAATCGGTACCTGCTGCTCTTTTATTTTTACTCGTAGCAGCCTCACAACAGACGGGTCCTCTGACAGGACAGGTAAAACTGACAGCTGTTTAATGTTGTCCATATCTACAGCAGTGATTCCAAAGGCCCAGTGATACCCCTTAGTATCCTTGAAATGCCCTCTTCTGAGGTAATCAATACCAAGTATGAACGGAAACCCTGGGCCACTCACATAGGATGTTTTTTCCAGTCTTTACCAGTGAGGCTTATTTCAGCCTCCAACACAGTCAATTCTTGAGAGATATCCAGAAATATGGATTGATTCTGTCCCTTCATGACTGGAGGGCATTAGGGTGCACTGTGCACCGGTATCCACCAGTGCCTTATATTTCTGTGGTTCTGATGTGCCAGGCCATCAAATCCACACAGTCCAATAAACTCTATTATCCCTTCCACTCCCTTGACTGAGGGCAGGGCCCCTCTATTTGTTACCTGTGATAACTGGAGCAGCCGTACTGGTGGTTGGACTGTATTGTAGTTCCCTCACCCGTGCTCATAGTACAGGAGTAGGCTGGTCATGCCACTTCCTCATGTCTTCTCTGTGGTCACGTAGGTAACGCCACAAGGAAACACACAGTGCAATTTACTGTTGTTCCTTGCTCGATCTGGAAAGCGCTTGTGTCTAATAGCTGAGATTTTTAATGATACACATGAAGGCTTTATGATCGTTAATGGCTTTACGATCTCTCGCCTTCAACTGAAGCAGCAGCTAGGCCAATTACCAAGTGACACCAAGGAGATGAAGTGGCAAAATGGTGATTTATTGAAACAGACACATCCTTATATAACCTACGCCTTTTTGTCTACACCCACTGTATTACACTAAGATTCTTCCAGAATATGGGGAAGGGCCTGTCACATCACAACAAGCTACCGTCCCAGCTGTCCCAACAGCGAAGCAACCAGGTAACAAGAGATTCATTCTGGTGCCGTGTGAACTCCTTTCTTACGCCTTCGATTTCAGTCATCTTCAGGGGTCGACAAACAGTAATAGATTTCCTCCTCATCACTCTCTTCTTCATGCCACTTTTCCTTTTGCCTTTCTCGGTACTGATCCAGTCCTGTCACCTGGATCTTCTGTTGCCTCCTCCTCCACTTCTTTTTTCCGTTCTAGACGTGAGGACATCCATTTCCATTTCTTGCCTTCCACAGAGGCAACTGATATTGTTACTGGTGCCTCCTGTGACTGATCAAAATCGACTTGGGGATTTCCCTTTTTGGCTTGAACCTCAGCTCGGAAATTCTCTCTTTTCGGAACAGTGTTATATAGAGCACGGTAAGCACAAGCCAAGCCCCAAATAAGTCGTACCCCCTTAGATCTATCTAGGCTGCACCATCCCTGACTCAAATACTGGCTTAGTTTCTCGGGATCCCACAGGTGTTCAAGAGTTAAATCCCATGACATTGCGGGCCCCCACATCTTGGCGAACCTGAAGGCAAAAGGTCAGTGTTCTAGGACAAACAACCACACACCAATGTTACCTCGATCTGGTAACCTGGAAAGTCAAGTCCCTTTGTGAATGTGTATCGACGGCCCCGACCAAGTCACAGCTGCTTGTTACACCAATATGGTCAGCGGTAAAATGGCGTTTATTGGAATGTGAGGGTCCCTTATATAGGTATCCAGTTTCATCCTTATCTTTTATACATATGCATGACCCAGCAGGGGAAGGCCTATCACGTTACATCCCGAGGGTCGTACTTCGCCTAATACAACATCTCCCCTTCCCCATGCCCAATAAAACCAAGACCCGTAACACACGACCGCTAAAACTATCCCTAACATATAAAAGTGTTAGTTTTCATATATAAATTTTGTGGTGAGTTATTTAAAAAGTGACGTAAACATGCAAAGGTATGTGGTGCAGTGTATAATAATGTTAGTGGTTCTTTAGTTAGTATTTTCAAGGCATCTTGGGCTTATGCAGCTCATTATCATGCGCTGTAAACAACCCTGAATACATTGAAACAAACAAGGTAAACAAATTCTTAAAACTAAAAGACTAAAATGATAGGAACACTGTGGTGGCATTAGCTTAACAGACCAGCATGCCAGCATGCCAGCCTCTCAATTTCTCTAAAAGCATAAACTACAACTACTCCTAGAGCTAAAATAAATGCAAAAATTCTGGCTGTAGAACCCCACAAACGAACCTCATCCCCTTATAACAATCACACAAAGGCACACAGTCAATAATGTAACAGATGTCCTTCTCGTGAGTACTGACAGCTGTTCTTCATTCGTCCCTTTTCTTTTTCCTGTGGGGTCGCTTCGCGGATGCAGCTGGCAGGCTCCCACCACCCGTACCTAGAAGGAAAGTACTCAGCTTTTCGATTACTTTTCTGTTTCTCCCAGAACATCCTTTTGGGCGATCGCTGTATCAGGTTTTATTTTTCTCGACGGAACCCATAAAATTTTTCCCGATTCTCTGTCCTTTACTGCAGCATAACCTCTGCCCCAAACTAAAACAGACCACCCTGATTCCCAGGTACCATCGTCCCGTCTTATCTTTACTGGTGGCCCCTCGTCAATGATTCTTGGTTGCCAGTGTTTCTGTATTGGGGTGTGCTTACTCTCTCCTCGTTCAAAATGATTGATTGCATAAAGTGCTCGGGCCAATACTTCTGCCTGTTGGGCTATTGGGATCCTACCTCTGTGACCCTCCCCCTCCCCAAGGACACGTATCTTATCCTTCAGGAGGCGGTTGGCCCTCTCCACAATTGCTTGTCCCTGGGAATTCCCAGGGATGCCTGTAGAGTGAGATATTCCCCACCGTTCAAGCCAATCTTGTGTAGACCGCGGGATGAAACACGAGCCATTGTCTGTTTTGATGTGTCGCGGCACCCCCAGGACCGCGATGGCAGTGGCCCAATGTTGCTGAGCAGCAGGAGAGTTAGCACGCGTGTGTTGGGTGGCAATGATGATCGTCGATGATGTGTCCACGGTGACCGCCAACCATTGCTTTGGAGCCATACGTTGTTCTAAAGTGAAGTCAGTCTGCCAGATATCTAGAGGAGAGAGCCCCCGAGGGTTAACTCCCGCCCCCAACGCAGGTGCTGAATTACAGTGCGGGCATGTTTGAACCACTTCTCGAGCTGCGGATAGAGGAATGGAACATGCTCGTGACAAAGCTCGTGCTCCAATGTGCAGAGAGGAGTGTAAGTCACGTGCCTTTTGAAGTGTAAGCACCTGTCCACCTGCTACCCGGTCAGCCACCGCATTTCCAGCTGTAAAGAACCCTGGAACCTCCGAATGACTGCGGACATGAAGAATGGCCACAGATGCAGATCGGGAGACCAGAGCCTCCTCCAGCAAGAAAGCGATCTCAGTGTTAGGCACACCCTCATTGCCCATGCGAAGCAGTAACTTAGCCACAAATGCTGAATCAGTGACCACATTACACGGAGTTTCTGGCCACAAACGTAAAGCCACTGCTACGGCCCTGGCTTCAAGCACCTGAACACTGACTGTTTTATCTGTTATCAGCTTGTGTTCCCACCTATTGGATGAATTCTGCCAAACCACCGCTCCCTGACCCGTGGCAGAAGAGGCATCTGTGAATACAGTTGGTCCCTCCATCGGGGTGTCAAGTACCCTGAGCTTTAATGAAAAACATCTGCTCCTGAGTCAAGCAAGGCTGTGATAAGGACGGAGCGAGGAACCTTTTTATAAGGCAATTGTCCCATAAAAGCCATAATTATCTTGACTATAGGCCGTTGACTGAGATCCATAGTTAAGGCCACTGCGGGTGAGAGATGTGGACTCTCCCCTGCGCCAAACTCAATGGCATGTGGGGCCCAAGTACTTGACTGCGGGAGGGACCCTGGGCCTGAGGTGCCCTCCCATTCTCGTTTCCCTGCGGCATAAGAGTGTATTTTCGGCAATGACGAGCTGTATGACCCAGCCTATTACAGGCTTGGCACTTGCTGTTAGTCTTGAGCTGCCCACCTGAAGCTTTACACTGTACCTTGAAATGGCCAGGCTGACCACATTTAAAGCAATTGCCCTTGGACTGACCATTTTGTATGGCCATGACAGAAAGCAATGCGTTTGCTAGCCCCTCATTAGACAGCGGTGTTGTCTGTTGTTTGTCCAGCACATACTTAATAATTTCACCCGGAGTCTCAAGATCGTCAGGGGCAGCTCGAATGATGTCCCTAACATTTTTGTGAGCCTTCTGCTTCAGGCAATCCTTTAAAACAGAAGCTTGCGCGTCCTTAGGTAGATCTGATCCTTCTACTGCTCGTATCAATCGATTAGCAAAATCAGAGAATGACTCTGAGGGACCCTGAGCAATCTCTGACCACGGGGCTGCAGGCTCTGCCTTTCTTATAAAGTTTCTAAAGGCAGTAGCAGCCGCCCCTGTAGTGGAAAGCAATTCCCCTGGGCGCAGGAGCCTAAGCTGTCTCTCTGGGGACCCAGCCATTTCCGCAGTTACTCCCGAAAGCCTCATTATATCAGTTCTCGGTTCCCCCTCCCTCCCATTAGCAGGGTGTTGAGCATCACGTCCAGCCTCAGCTACAATAGCTTTAAGTTGTATCATCCACTCCTCCCTCCACAAAGTAAACTGAACTGGCTCGAGAACGACTCTCATTAGACTCTCAATGTCATACGGGAGTAGGGGACCTGGGGCAATGAGTGCCTCAAAAGCACTTAGTGTCATCGGAGATCTCAGCCCCTTTTTCTCAATCGCTTCTGCAAACCGAGTAACTGCTTTTGCTTCCAAAGGTACCCAAACCGGTCCCTCCTGTCTGACGACAATCGGGAACACTGCATGATCTCGCTCCTTGAGTCCCGACTCGCGCATTGATTCCTGGATGTCAGCCCAATTAGTGGGCCTGCGTGATAACTCTTGCTCCCCCCACAACTCCTCCCTCCATGGAGGCGAACCCGATACTGTGGGGCCGGGCAAAGCCTTCCGTTCCTCCCCCTTTTTGGAACACGATCCCTCCTCTGAGGGAGGCGGGTATGAGGGCGAGCCCACGCCTCCACGGCGCGCCGCCTCCATAAACCCTCCCCCCTCCGGACAAGAACCGCCCCCTTCGGGTGAGTGAAAGCTCTGCAAAGAGGGGTAAAGGCGGGGATATGATGGTGGCGCCTCCTTCGATGACTCAGCTTCCGCCTTCTTTTCCAGAGTTGTTTCGAGCGCGGCCATGGCCATCTTGGAATCAGCCGGCGTGGCCGACGCCATCTTGGATCCGGAGTCACTGCAAGAAAGCAGATCCCCCGCACCCCCCGAGACCCCGGACGTCCCGGAATCCAGACCAAAGACCCCTTTCGCGATGGCCTGGACTTGCTTCTCCTCCCTAGCCGCTTTAAGCGCACCTAGGACCAAACCCCAGGTTTTTAATTCTTTCGCTTTATGCTCGCGGGTGGCTCTCTGGAGCAGGGCCTCAGTGAAAGAGTCCCACCGCCCCGAATCGAGCAAAACGCCAGGGGAGGGTAAAAGCCGCGCCGACTCCAAGCAAGAGGCAACAGCGGCAATATCCTTCTTAGAAGGAGCATTCTTACCACAATAGGTTTTACAAAGTTGCAATACTACTCTAAAGACGGAATCCATTTACCCAGAGACCTGAAGTCTTCCTGGTCTTCTACGAACTATCGGCCGTAGGATAGGCGCAGCGCTGCATTCCCCTTTGCACCCCACCGAGAGTGCTTCCACGGGCTCGAACCGTGGATACCGCGTCCGTCAGCGCGGTTTTAGCCGTCGCACACTCACCTCCAGGACTTTGCCTCACACGGGGCACCAATTGTTACCTCGATCTGGTAACCTGGAAAGTCAAGTCCCTTTGTGAATGTGTATCGACGGCCCCGACCAAGTCACAGCTGCTTGTTACACCAATATGGTCAGCGGTAAAATGGCGTTTATTGGAATGTGAGGGTCCCTTATATAGGTATCCAGTTTCATCCTTATCTTTTATACATATGCATGACCCAGCAGGGGTAGGCCTATCACGTTACATCCCGAGGGTCGTACTTCGCCTAATACAACACACCAATATAGTTAATTATAGCTGTGTCCATCTATTGCCTGAAAAGCCGTACTTTTATAGCAAACAAACAAGGGTGTTCAAAAATCACACACACTAATTGGAAGAAAGCTTCTGCAATAAGAACCCTAAAACCCCACTTCAAAGCCACGAGCCTTTCACTCTTTTGCTAGAGGTGTCCTTGGTTCTCATGCTGTTTATCCTGCTCCGCAGCTGCTGCTCTGTAAAGTGCTTATCTTGATCCATGGCAGCTGCTCTGTAAAATTCTTCTTGTATTACAACAGAATGGCAGTTCCCTGGGGTCTCCAGCACACCCCCAGCCAGCTGGCAAATGCCACTGAGGACCTTCAGGAAAGACATGCCCTGGGTAGTGACAATGTTCACTGGACAACTGTGAGCCCCACAATGGGTCTGGTACCTGTGTGCCACCTTCTGAACACCAGTAGCATGGTGTAGATGCAAGGCCCAGCCAGGCAAAATCAAATCATGCTTCTGGAAGGGGATGCTTTCTGAAGAGTCGTTACACTAATGAGAGGACCACAAACATTCACTCAGCTAACTCCAAATCTCTGTGCCTTTGCAGACCTAGAGTCTTGTTTGGTTCACAGAGACATGGTGGGTTGATTCTCAGCTCTGTACTGTAGCAAATGGGGTACAGATTCTGCATGACGGATGGGCAAGGAAGAAGAAGAAAGGCTTCTGCCATGCATGAGAGGGCACTGAGCTCTGCCTGGGGATGGCAGAGGAGCCAGCTGAGAACTGATAGAAAGGGCTCAGAAAGGAGAGCAGCAGATTCTGTTCCTTGCTTCCTGATCAGGAAGAACAAGAAGAGGGGACAGGCAGGAATCTGAGTTACAGCTCAGATTGAATTGTTTTCTTCAGACTGTCTGCTGTGGTGCAGTTTTTTGGTTCTTGGAGAAAACCATTGATAACACTCTGATATTTACAGCTGCTGCTAAGCAGTGTTGTACAGAGCCAAGGCCATGGTCAGAGGAGGGCACATGGAGCTGGGAGGGAACAGAGTGAGGACAGCTGACTGAAAGTGGCCAAAGGGACGTTCTGTATCACCTGACAGCAAGCAGAAATTGTATTGAAAGGGGTGGGAGTTCATCTCAGTCTCCTCACTGCCCAGGGTCCAGCTGAGCATCAGTCTGGTGGTGCTGAGCAAGTGCTTATGCATCAGTTGTTACATACAATTCCATATCAACGGATATATAGTGATAACTATTACTCCTCTTCTTTTATCTCTCTTAGTAAACTGCTTAGTTACAACCCAGAAGTTGTACTTTTTTTCCCAGTTCTCATCCCCATCCCACTGGGAATGGGGCAGTGCACAAAGCACTGTGTGCTGCTGAGCCACATGTTGGGTTCAACAACCACTGTCATTTTGGTGCCTGATGTGAGACTCCAAGGGTTGAGATAACGGCACATCTGTCCAGAGTGAGATAACACAGGGCTTTGTGGGAGCTGGAGAAGTGCAGGCCATGGTGCTGATATGTGTGGATGTGCTCCCTATGTGTGGAGCTTGTTGAGTCTTCTCATGAAGCTTCACTGCACAGCTCCTAACTTGGTGCTTGGATGCTGGATTAGGGTATTTATTTTGCTATGCTGTTTGACCTCAGTTTGTACCACGATAAATTGGCAGCTGACAAAGTGAAGTTTTGTGCACATTCAGCTCTGCGGTCATCTTTGGGTTTTGGAAGTAATATTGTCCATATGATTAGGAATTACACAATTTACATTGTCGCCTCTGTGAGTCCGGGGGTGTACTGGATATTGTGTTGAGGGACATGGTTTAGTGGGAGCTATAGGTAATAGGTGAACGGTTGGACTGGATGATCTTTTAGGCCTTTTCCAACCTTGGTTTTTCTATGAATCTATGATTGAGGTTAAACAATTATTCAGGAATATCACTGAGAGATCTACCCCAAGCTGAGAAGGCTCTGCATGGCAGGGGGTGTGGGACAGTCTGGGCAGCTGCCTGGAGCGGTGGGCACCCCCAGGGCTTTGGAACTTCATCTCTGAGCAACTGCAGGATCCTGAGAAACTGGTAGAATATTGGGGGCAGGTCTGCTGTGGCACTGGTAACCCCCAAGAGGCACAAAGGACTGCAGTGTGCCATATCCAGAGAGCTGGAAATGCTGACAGTGCTGCAGCCTCTGCAACTCCTGGCACAGACCCTGCAGCAGCTCCAAGGTTTTGCTACACGTCCTGCAGTTGCTCCAAGCTCTGGGACAGATCCCACTGTCACTCCATCCCTCATAATGAGCTCTGCAGTTACTCGTGCTACGGGTCCTGTAGCTGTTCCAAGTATGGTAATAAGAAAATGGTACAAATTCCTCCCAAGGGAGGAAGTACAGCCCTGCGGTGGCTCCAACCCCTCCAATGAGCCCAGTGGCTGCTCCAACATAGTCACAGGTCCTGTGGTGGTTTCAGCTCTGGCAATGAACTCTGAGGTCACTTCAACTCCTGCAACAGCCCAACAGCCACTTCAGCTCCTACAGTGAACCCTGTGGCTGTTAAAACCCCTGCAACTAGTCCTGGACTTGCAAACAGATGTGCACAGGGATTAGTTCATATATGTTTGCAACTGAATATGTTGTATATGTGTGAAAATACACTAAATATATTATATATGTATAAATACATTTGTCATAATTATTATCCTTTTCTTTTTCTCTTTGTCTCAACCCATAAACCTTAAACCACAGCACTGCCCCGAGACGCTTACGGATCTCCTTGGGACTATTCATTCTGATCTGGTCACACACTGAAGAGCACCTGAAGATCTCGAGGTTTTCTCAGGGAGCAGCTCCTGAGGTATATTCCTTACACCAGCTTTGGAAGAGGCCTCCCTCCAGTTCTCTGGTCCTGCTCTAAAGGAGCCCTCTTGTTATGGCAGTGCCAGCAAGGAGACCAGCTCTGACAGACCTGTTCATATTGCTGGCTACTGACTGCAGCCCCAGAGTGCTGCTGTAGAGACAACAGGACGGTCATGAGTCACACAAGACCTTCAGGACTGCACAAATGAGAGGAGTTGAGAGCACTGTGGTGGTGTAAAGAGATCAGAAATGAAAAGAGCACGTTGAGCTGCTGTCTGTGGCTGTATCTACCTAAATCCAGACAAAGTAGGAAAAAAGAAAATCTAAGTAAAAGTTTATTTTGAAACATTTTTAGGTATCTTTTAAAGTATTTGGGGAATCTGGATACATGTTTACATGAGCTCTTGGAGTGAAAAAATGGAAATTAGTTTGGAAAGAGTTGTAATACAATTTTATTTTTAAGTTCAATAATATATATATAGTTTTTTTGCACGTTGCTATATCTCACATAATCAAACAATCAAAGATGCATAAAACATAAAGAACCATCATTGGGAATCCTATGATGAAGCTGTACATTTTATGGAAGCTGGAATAGTGCATATTGCAAGATCTTCCTGAGAGCGTGCTTGATCTCCCTGTTCCTCATGCTGTAGATAATAGGGTTCAGTGTTGGAGGAACCACTGAGTACAGAAGTGCCACTGTCAGATCCAGGAGTGGGGAGGAGATGGAGGGGGGCTTCAGGTTGGCAAAAATGCCAGTGCTGACAAATAGGGAGACCATGGCCAGGTGAGGGAGGCACGTGGAGAAGGCTTTGTGCCGTCCCTGCTCAGAGGGCATCCTCAGCACAGCAAGGAAGATCTGCACGTAGGACACAACTATGAAAACAAAGCAACCAAAGCCTAAACTCACACCAAAAAAGATAAACACAACTTCCCTGAGGTAGGATGCTGAGCAGGAGAGCTTGAGGATCTGGGGGATTTCACAGAAAAACTGGTTCACAACATTGCCTTGGCAGAGAGGCAGTGAAAACGTACTGGCAGTGTGCAGCAGGGAATGGAGAACCCCAGTGCCCCAGGCAGCTCCTGCCATGGTGGCACAAGCTCTGCTGTCCATCAAGGTCCCGTAGTGCAGGGGCTTGCAGATGGCAACGTAGCGGTCATAGCACATGATGGTGAGAAGGGAATACTCTGCTGAGATGAAGAAGACAAAGAAAAAGAGCTGTGCAGCACATCCTGTGTAGGAGATGGCCCTGGTGTCCCAGAGGGCGTTGGCCATGGCTTTGGGGAGAGTGGTGGAGATGCAGCCCAGGTCGAGGAGGGCCAGGTTGAGGAGGAAGAAGTACATGGGGGTGTGCAGGCGGCGGTCGCAGGCTACGGCTGTGCTGATGAGGCCGTTGCCCAGGAGGGCAGCCAGGTAGATGCCCAGCAAGAGCCAGAAGTGCAGGAGCTGCAGCTGCCGCGTGTCTGCCAACGGCAGCAGGAGGAACTCACTGATGGAGCTGCTGTTGGGCATCTGCTGCTTCTGGGCTTGGAGTCCTGCTCAGAGTGCAGAAGATAATGACAAGCCCAGATCATTCTCAGAGACACTCCTCCTGCTATAATATGAAATGTTTTCATTCTCCTACAACAGTGTACATTTAGCACCATTACTTGCATTTAATTTCATGTTGTTCAGCATTTCTTAAGCAAAAGCAGTATATGGAGCTCTAACTTTCCACTTATTTTCTTATTCCTCCTCCCTGGATATTTTCATGTGCTTCATGTCTCATATCTTTAACCCAACTGCTCTTAGAGCCCCAAAACAGCCTCTGTGTCATTCAGTGTAAATTCTAAAAAGCTGCCTGCTTGCAGGTTAATTATTCATGTCTACTGAAAATAGGGATATTTTCAATTGTTTCCATCCTTCAGGAAATGGGATACTGAGAGCACATCATGTGTGACTGTTCTCAAAACAAGCAACTGATTGAAGAAAAATTCTCAGAGCTGTGACAGCCCCTTTTACATTTCTGCCTCCAATCCTTTCTGCATTCCCCCAGAACAGGAAATTGAAACCCGCTGCATTGGCTCTGCTCTTGCAAAGTACCCTCAGAAACATACTGTTGTGCAGTGGAGATGTGATTCTTTGACCTAGGCAGCAGCTGTGGCAGCACAAGACATGCCGGGGGCTCCTTCCCCTAAACGTCTCCTGCCCGGCAGCTCCCCGGGCAGGCTGAGTACTGAGCCTGGCAGGCGGCAGAGTCCCATACCCGGCACACAGCCCCTGGGGCACAGCAGGGACCCTGCTCTGCAGGACAGCCCTGGGCACCCACCTGCAGTCCCGGCTGCACAGCCTGCAGCCGTGCTGGGACACACAGCCCTCAGGGCTGTGATTTCATACTGCAGCACATAAGCCCTCAGCTGGAGCCGAAGTCTTTTTCCACAGTAAAGGAACATGCAGTGCCTGTGGCCATGTCTTCTATGGGATGTCCCACATTTATATAATCCTCTATTAAAAGCAGCTGCATTACCTACTGCAAGAGACTTACCATGTCATGGTCTGTGAGCATTGTTCTTGCTGTGTGCTCACAGCTTTCTCACACAGTACCCATCTTCTAAGTTCTCTCCAATTTTTCTCCTCTCCTCTGTCACCTGCAGGCTGTGCTGTGCACAAGAGCTGCTCCTGGGCACAGCTGCCTCTCTAAAGAGCTGCACACTTTTATGAGCTCCCTGTGTCCCAGGAGCATGGTCCA
The DNA here is from genome assembly GCF_054131305.1 of Coturnix japonica. Lineage (NCBI taxonomy): Eukaryota > Metazoa > Chordata > Aves > Galliformes > Phasianidae > Coturnix > Coturnix japonica. The sequence goes on along the minus strand of NC_140691.1, from coordinate 7,468,065 downwards.
GCTCAGCATAAGATGATGTCAGTTTTTATGTTTCCCACTCACCTCCCCTGAGATGTCCCTGGGTCCTCATGGCCATCAGCTCCTGAAAGACAACAGTGTGCTTTGAAATCTGCTCAATTATCCACCAGACAATTCCTGACATGAGGTGAATCGTACCAGGGAGTGTTTGATGAAACAAAAATTGCACCCAGACAACAAGAAGGAGGGTTGGACTTCCCCTGTGCAGGGCAGTGATCCAGCAGAGGCTGTACAGGCACCTCATCCCCAGATGGAAACCTTGGGGCTGAAATGGGATTCAGTGCCCCACGGACCCACAGGAGCTGGGATTCCTCTGGTTCAGCTAAGATGTGTACAAGGAGTTGTACAGAGCAGCTTTAATATCTTCTTTATAACTGTATATTAATAAACTATAAATGTCTGCTAGATTCTGGCTCTTTAAGCTCTCTCTAGATAACTCTCCATTTTGCTGAACAAGTTTGAAAACCTGAAGAAGATTACAGAAAGGCACAAGACACAAGATGCTCTTTAGGTTATAATGGGCCCCAGGGCGCATTTGATGTTTAGTCCATCAATCTCCAGTGCAGAGAGAAGTTTGCACATAGTGCTCAGCAAGACAAAGTCATAAGTAACAGTGAAGTTTCTTGGAGTATTAATGGGCCCACTGAGGGACATTACAGGCAAGATTCCCAAGGGACTTGTTAGAGAAGATAATTGGAAGACAAGATTACAGGCAATGAAAGGCACTGGCATGGTGGCTCTAATGCTAAGAAACCCCTCCTTTGCCTTACGAAATAGACAGGCCAAGCCCTGATCCCCATACCCTTGTCATGGAGATCTGGTCTCATGTTGGCTCAGGACCCTTCCTGGGGCAGTGGGATGGAGGTCTGTATGATGTTAAATGAAAGACATGGGGACAGAAGATCCCAGGCTCTGCATGGTGTGCAAGGATACTGTCAAGTTCATGTCCCATGTGTGCCCTGTGTTTCATTGCAGGTTGCGGGTTGTGAGAAGGGCCCAGTCTGAGCAAGCAGTCTATCCCAATGAAACTCTGAACTTCAGATCTCTCAGTACCAGTGCCCTCCTGTGCACACTCTCATAGTTTGATGTTTTTGATGTTCTGCATTGCCCAGAAGTGCACCCAGTGCTCCAGGTGAGGCTGCAGCAGTGCAGAGAATACAGTGACAATCCTTTCCCTCACCCAGCTGGCAATAACTTGCTTGATGCACTCCAGAGGACCGTTGGCTTTCCTGGCTGCCTGGGTGCACTGCTGACTCACATTCAATTTGATGCAGACCAGGACCCCCAATCCTTTTCAGTCAGACCACTCTCCAGTGTCCCATATCCAGGCAGTGTGTCCAGGGTTGCCCCTACCCAGGTGCACAATCAGGCACTTGTTATGCTTTATGCACTTGGTGCTTAGTACCAACTGGTACCCACTTCTCTGCCTTGTCCACATCTCTCTGCAAGTCCTCTCCACCCTCAGTGGTGGAAACATCACATCCTCATCTGGTCAAATCAGCAAACTTGCTCAGAACATCTTCTAGTCCTGCATTCAAGTCATACATAAAATATGAAAGAGAAGTGGCCCTAAAGTGGAGCTCTGGGGAACCCTGATAGTGAATATCTAACAGCCTTAATGAACCCACTGACTATAGTCCTTTGGGCCTGACCTATTGGCCAACTGTTCACCTACCACGTTATGTTTCTGTCTAGCCATATGCAGTACATTCTGTCCAGAAGGGTGCTGTGAGAAATAGCCTGAAAAGATCTACCGAAATCCTCAAGGATTACATCAACTGGATTCTCTTGTTCAGCTAAATGGATAACCATGTCATAAAAGGATCTATAGTTAAACAGGACCATCTCCGTTGGAACTTGTGTTGGCTGCAACCAATGACAGACATTCAGCAGGGCTGAAGTGGCTGCTTCCAAAGGCAGGGCTCCCGTGTGCGCTGTGGGATCTCAAAATGGACTCCAAGGGGCCCGACTGGTCTGGCCCAGCCAGCAGGCTGCAGCACGGCCTGGTGAGGCTCAGTCCTGACAGGCCTGTCCCCGCAGCCCTGAGGGTTCGTACAGCAGAGCTTCTGCCCAGTGGGACCACATCCATACAGCAAGGCAGGCTTCGGCTGGTTAGTGAGCGAGGCTGGAAAAGCTCACTGTTGTAGTTTTGTAATGTGGTTGGTGTTGCTATTCCACATCAGAATATCATGTGGGATAATGAGAGTTAAGAAGACAAGTTTTTCTTTCCTTTCTTTTTCTGTGGACTGCCTTAAATGGGCATGGGGGGAAGGAAGTAGCACTGGAGGGAAGGTCAGGAAGGTGTCAAGGTTTAACCCGGTTCCCTGCAGGAGACAGCATGGTTGAAACTTCCCACTTCCCGCAGCCCATCGGTGAGATTTGGACTTGTTTTTCTCCTTGTTGAAAATCTCTCTTTGCTGTTTAGTGTCACAGGGTTCATTAAAATGCCGCTTGTTCTCAGATCGTTGCTTTTTTTTTTTAATTTTTTCCCTCCCTAGGGGGAAATTCCCATTCGCAATCTCCCTCACCGTCCCCTCTTGGGGTGCATATGGACAGGCTGTGCCTCCATGCAGTACCGCGCTGTTAGAGCAGGGAGGTACTTTGTTCCTTCTCTCCCTGTGTATATTCCTGCTGTCACGGAGTGAGCTCTGGAGAGAATTCCATGATAAAACACGTCAATCACATCACAGCTTCAACTATGGCACTTATGACTATTGGATTGCAAGCAACACGTATTGCGTAGCCACCACCTGCATCCTGATGAGTCCTTGGATGAACTAGAGAATAGTTGGTGTAAAGCATAAGGTCACAGAGCCAATTTCCAGCCACATGAGCACAGTGCCATGAACATCATCGAACCACAACCAATTCCAGAAGTCAGAGATACCTAGCTTGCTGCCCCACCAGTCGCGACTGATGTACCCTTTCTTTTCTAAGAGCCTCTGCACAGCATCCTTCACTCTCTGCATGGCGGTAGTGGTGTTTTTTTCCCTGTCGGAGGTTCTATTCCTTTTGAGCATGTTAAGAACCTCAGTCATTACCGTGATCCCGGTGGCCTTGGTTAGTGGCCAATGGAGGGTGGAGCAGCACCCTCTGAAGTTCCTCCTCTTCCTCATCCTCCTCATCTGCCAGCACTCGAAATGCCCCTGGCATGTTGCAAGACACAGCCAATGAGTAGGTGTAAATGAGGGATCGCCAAGGGTCATGGCATGTCAGGTTGTCAGTGGTGTTTACCGACACATTGAAGGTCATAACTGAGATATTAGGTCTCGTGCTGTAGTTCCCTGGCTTCAAGAAATATCCAGGGAGGGGAACCCCAAACCAGCAGAGTGAGAAAGGGTCCCCTACAGATGCGAAGGCCAGGCATATCACGCCATTCTCCTGGTGGGAAGTCAGAGTGGCCAAGTCTTTCCAGAAATGAGATGCCACATGGTTGAGCAGAAGTGAAAGTTCCAAGGACAGGCATTGTAGAGGTCTTACCCTAGAGTACATGGAAGATTCTATTTCATGATTTATGAAATCTAGTCATGAACTGAACCATCTTTGTCTGGAGTATATGACTCCCTGATTGTCCAATCTGGTCTGATTCTGCAAACACAATGACAATGCAAAGCACCAGCAAGTCACTGCTATCTTTGCTAATTCTATAACTGACAATAAATGAAAAGCAGATGTATCCTTCTATTCAGGCTTAAATATGGGGAAGTCTTGAACAGAGCACAGATCTCCTTGATGTAATGCTGGACAGTTTCATCAAAACTGGTGCCACAGGGGATTTAGGATCCATTAAGGCTGAGGTTACAGCAACAACCGTGGACAACGCCCTCTGGGACAACAGGGCCATCTCCTATACAGGATGCGCTGCACAGCTCTTTTTCCTTCTCTTCTTCATCTCAGCAGAGTATTCCCTTCTCACCATCATCTCCTATGACCGCTACATTGCCATCTGCAAGCCCCTGCACTACGGGACCTTGATGGACAGCAGAGCTTGTGCCACCATGGCAGCAGCTGCCTGGGGCACTGGGGTTCTCTATTCCCTGCTGCACACTGCCAGTACGTTTTCACTGCCTCTCTGCCAAGGGAATGTTGTCAACCAGTTTTTCTGTGAAATCCTCCAGATCCTCAAGCTCTCCTGCTCTGGCTCCGTCCTCAGGGAAGTTGTGTTTATAATTTTTAGTGCCAGTTTATTCTTTGGATGCTTTGTTTTCATAGTTGTGTCCTATGTGCAGATCTTCCTGGCTCTGCTGAGGATGCCCTCTGAGCAAGGATGGCACAAAGCCTTCTCCACGTGCCTCCCTCACCTGGCTGTGGTCTCCCTCTTTCTCAGCACTGCCTTTTTTGCCTACCTGAAACCTCGCTCTGTTTCTTCCCCACCCCTGGATTTGACAGTGGCACTTCTGCTATTTGTTTCCTCCAACACTCCATCCTATTATCCACAGCATGAGGAACAGGGAGATCAAGTACGCTCTCAGCAAACTGGTGCAATATGCACTATTCCAGCTTCCATAAAGTGCCCATCTTCCTCACACAACTCTCAGTGATGGTTCTTTATGTTCCATTATTTTTGTATTTTTGATTTTTTGTAATACTGTAATCTGCAAATAAGTTGCAGTTTATTTCACTTCCTCTTTCCTACCAAATTTCCATTTTCTTACTCCAGGAGCTCAAAGAAACATGGAACCATATTCCATGAATAGGTTAAGAGATTAATAATAAGCTTTAAAAATCAACTTTTCCTTCGCTGTTCTCTCTTCCTACCTTGTCTGGGTCTGGTGGGTTCAGCAGCAGAACGTGCCCTTTTCAATTCTGCTCTCTTTATACAGCCACAGTGCTCTCAAGACCTCGTATTTCTGCAGGCCTTGTGTGTCTCACAACAGTTCTGTTGTCTCTACAGCAGCACTTCAGGACAGAAGTCAGTAGCCAGCAATATGAACGGCTGTGTCAGGGCTGGTCTCCTTGCTGGCACTGTCATAGAGTTATCTAGATCAGTCTGTGTCCACGACAGGGGGAGCAGTAGGCCTGTGGGCCCCATGGCCCCAAACAAATGGGAAGGGAAAAAGGAATGAGGGAGATGGGAGCTGGGCTCAAGGAAACAAACAGAGCAGCAGCAACGACCTAAGGAGGAAAACTTGTCTTACTAACTACTATATATGGAATACCAATAGGAAAAATGACAAAACCAAGATATTCCACCCTCAATTCTACATCACTATATCATGCTTAGAAAACACATCTGAATGCAAATAAACAGTAATTAAAATGCATAACGCACACAGTTCTTTATACTACCCCAGTGGCACAGTGGTAGGAATGCCGCCTTGCAACACTGTGGCCCGGGTTCGAATCCCCCCTGTGGCGCAAGTGGTAGAAGTGCCACTGTGCTACACAGAAACTCAAATCTCGGGGGTTGGACTCGATGATCTCTAAGGTCCCTTCCTACCTGCACGAGACTATGAGACTATGAGACATATATATACACGGAATTACTGACTGCACTCCCCCAACATCAAATTCCCTTGTGGTACACATTAAACATCCCCATCTCTCTGCATCGCCCACCAAGTGCACCCAGGTCCCTGGGCAAAAACAGTTCCACGGACAGGTTTGCCCTTTACAGAGGCTGGAAGGACCCAAACAGCTTTTCCCTTTTCCTTTCTTTAGGAAAACAGCTTTTCCTAAAGAACATTTTTAAACATGTTCTTTACATGAACAACAGTAACCTTATCTCCCTCTGCAGTATACAGGGGCTGGATTGGCTAGGACCATCACAACTGACTGATCCTCTAGTACTGACCAACCAAGTGGCTTCTGCCAAATGCTTTACCCAGTGCTTCAGTGTTCCACCACCCATTGCTTACAACATAGATTTCAACAACCCATTGTATTGATCTTTTTTACCAGAAGCTGGTGCATGGTAGGGGATATGATAAATCCAAACAATGCCATGATCTTTCGCCCAAGTATTTATAAGGGAATTTTTGAAAGTCATCCCGTTATCAGACTCTTCTTTCTGGGGTGCCATGCTACCACAGGACTTGTTTCTCATGACCCAATATGGTGTTAAATTCAACAGATTTAGTGGTCAGTGACTAATTCCAGACATGTGCTGAGTCCTCCCAGAGAGTGTTTGCTCAAGGAGGGCACTCATACAAGGATGGGATATCATAGAATCATAGAATCACCAAGGTAGGAAAAGACCTAAAAGATCATCCAGTCCAGCTGGTCACCTATCACCAATAGCTCCCACAAATCCATGGCCCTCAACACAACATCCAATCATTCCTTGAACACCTCCAGGGTCACTGAATCCACCACCTCCAACCTAGGAAGTCCATTCCAGGTCCCAGAGTTCAGGACGTGGCATTTGGTCTTGGTGAACCTCATCCCATTGGCTTCAGCCCAGCTCTCCAGCCTGTCCAGATCCCTCAGTAGGGCCTTGCTAACTCCAGGAAAATCCACAGTCCCAGCCAATTTGGTGTAATTTGCAAACCTACATAGGATGCACTCAGTGCCCTCATCCAGGTCCTCAATAAAGATACTGAAGAGGACAGGCCCCAGCACAGACCCCTGGGGAACACGAGGTAGACACACAGGTGGGCGTCCAGGCTGGTCTTGAATATCTCCAGAGAAGGAGACTCCCCAACCCCTTGGGCAGCCTGTTCCAGGGCTCTGTCACCCTCACTGTAAAGATGTTCTTGCACACATTTGTGCAGAGCTTCCTATGCTCCCCTTTCTGACCATTTCCCCTTGTCTTGTCTCCACACACTGATGAAAAAAGCCTGGTCTCTCCACTTTGACCCCACACCTCAGATATGAGCACTGACATGAGAGCAGCCCCCTGCACCTTTCCCCTGCGAGCAGAGCATAGCAGAGCAGAGACACAGTCCCCATGTATCACGCAGTGTTATTCTGCTTACCAACAGAAGAGGCCAGTCTTTCTCTATGCTTCATCTGTGGCATACTCCAGAGTTCAATACACTGCAAAGCTATGGCACATCTATGTTCTTGCAATGATGACACCTTAGTATTCTCTGGGCTCTCATTTCAATGGCATCTAATTAAGTCTAGGGTCATACCAGTTGACGGGAATCTGGCAAATGTTGTCTCATTGTAAGGAAGAGCAAGAAAGATGACAGGGGCAATTATGGACCTGTCAGTCTCACTCCAGCACCTGATAAAATTATGGAGAAAGTGATGGTGGGAGTTATGGAAAAACAGCTGAAGGACAATTCTGTCATTGGTTGCAGCCAACGCAAGTTCCCGAGGGGAAGGTCCTGTTTAACTTCAGGTCCCTTTATGACACAGTTGTCCATTTAGTTGTACCAGGGAAGCCAGATGATGTTATTCTTGAGGATTACAGTAGAGCCTTTGATACTGCTTCTCACAACAACCTTCTGGGCAGAATGTCCTTCATACGGCTAGACAGAAACAGAATGTGGTGGGTGAGCAGTTGGCCAATAGGTCAGGCTCAAAGGATTATAGTCAATGGGTTCCATCAGCCTGGTAGACGGTCACTATCAGGGTTCCATTGTAGGGCTCCATTGTAGGGCCACTTCTCTTCCATGTTTTTGCGGATGACTTGCATGCAGGACTAGAAGATGTTCTCAGCAAGTTTGCTGATGAGACCAGATGAGGAGGTGCTGTTGCCTCTTGCAGAGAGATGTGGACAAGTCAGAAAACTGGGTACCAGTTGGTACTAAGCACCAAGTGCATAACGCATAACAAGAACAAGTGCCTGATTGTGCACCTGGGTATGGGCAACCCTGGAAATAACGCTGTCTGTATATTGGACACATGAGAGACGTCTGACTGAAAAGGATTGGGGGTCCTGCTCAACATCAATTTGGAAGTGAGTCAGCAGTGTGCCCAATCAGCCAGGATAGCCAGCGGTCCCCTGGAGTGCATAAAGCAATTTCTTGCAAGCTGGGTAAGGGAAAGGATTGTCCCTCTCTGCTCTGCGCTGCTGCAGCTTCACATGGAGCACTGGGTGCACTTCTGGGCAAAGCGGAACATAGAAAACATCAAACTATGGGAGGGTTTGCACAGGAGGGCACTGGAACTGAGAGATCTGAAGTTCAGAGTTTCATTGGAACTGATTGCTTCTTCAGACTGTGCCCTTCTCACATCCGACATCCTGCGATGAGACACAGGACACAAGTGGGATATGAACTTCACAGTATCTGTGCACCGCATGTAGAGCCTGGGATCTTCTGTCCCCATGTTTTTCATTTAACTTCATACAGACCTCCATCCCACTGCCCCAGGAAGGGCCCTGAGCCAACATGAGAGACAGGATCTCCCTGCCAAGGGTCTGGGAAGCAGGGCTTGTCCTGTTTGCTTCTTAAGATAAAGAAGGATTTTCTTAGCATCAGAGCCACCATGCCATTGCCTTTGCCTCACTGGAGTCATGGCTTCCAATTATCTGCCCTAACTAGCGACTAAGGAAGGTTGCTTGCTAATGGCCCTCAGTGGGCCCATTAATACTCCAAGAAACTTCACTGTTGCTTCTGACTTTGTCTTGCTGAGTTCTTTGTGCAAACTTCTCTCTGCACTGGAAGTTGATGGATGCAGCACCAAATGCTCCCTGGGGCCCATTAAAACTTAAAGAGCCTCCTGTGCCTTGTGCCTTCCTGTTCTCCAGGTTTTCAGAACTTGTTCAGCAAAATGGAGACAGCTTAAAGAGCAAGAATCCAAAATGCATTTATTGTCTATTTATTTATTGTTTGTTTTATACAGGAAGTAAAAGAAGCACTTTGCAACTGATGTCAATCCAGGATGTCCCCAATGAGTTCTATTCCGTTTCTGTGTGGACAAAGTTCCTCCTCAACCTCCCCACCCCACTTCTACTCACATTGGCCTCATGGGACTTGCATCACTTTTCCTCACATCACTCTTCTCCTCTGCAGTCACCCGCTCAGTATTAAACCTCCTTTGTACCAACTCCCACTGGCTTTCCACAGAGAACCAGCTGCACATGGAAGAAGAAAGAGATCTCTTTATTTACGTCCAACAAACAGAAGGAAAGGTGATGCAATTGAATGAACAGTCAGACACAGTCATCAACTGCATGCCATGTCCAAGATGCTTCTATTGAGGTTTATCTTTCATAGGGAATATCTGCACAAGAAATGAGTTAGACACAGATAGGATGGGATAGATAGAATCACGGTGAAGGAGTTGAAAGCAGACTTTGGAGGAATGGAGCAAATTCCAGTAATCACCCTGGATAGATCAGCCAGGGAGTTGGGAGGTATCAACTTAAAATTGAACAGGACTCGTGAGTATTTCAGAAATTGAGACGGGCTAACACATTCTTCTTGATTTCTATTTATCTTCAACTTTTTTTTCACATTTACTGACATTAATGAACATCTTTAAGAATTCATGCTTTTTTTAAAAGCATGAAAAATAAAAAAAAGAGAAAGAGAAAGAGAAAGAGAAAGAGAAAGAGAAAGAGAAAGAGAAAGAGAAAGAGAAAGAGAAAGAGAAAGAGAAAGAGAAAGAGAAAGAGAAAGAGAAAGAGAAAGAGAAAGAGAAAGAGAAAGAAAAGAAAGAGAAAAAGAAAGAGAAAAAGAAAGAGAAAAAGGGAAAAAAAAAGAAAGTGAAAAAGGAAAAGGAAAAGGAAATGACATAGAAAAAAAAAGAAAGAGAAAAAGAAAAGATAGGAAGGGCTAGATAGAATCACAGTGAAGGAGTTGACAACACAGTCCATCAGACTTTGGCGAGATGGAGCAAATTTGAGTCATCCCCCTAAAAGTCAGAAATCAGACAGATAATTGGGAGGTATCTGACTGAACAAAGAGCAAGGGATGAGGAAATCTGGCAGGCTGTGGCAGGAGCATGTGTCTAAGTGGCCTGCTGAAAACAAGCCCTTAACCACGGCCATTTATTTAGGAGAGCTGAAGACATCTGGAGGATGAGGGACATCAAATAGGCTGCAGGGAAGAGCAATGGCCACGCCAGGATTTCGTAACAGGGCGTTGGCACTGGCACCACTGTCTGTGTCCCTGAACCTGAAGGCATTTGTGTCCAGCAAACACAGTTCTGGAAAACATCGTAGTTTCAGAAAAAGAACTAAAAAAAAAAAAAAAAAAAAGTCATCATATCACGCCAAAGATTCATATGTACGACTTAAAATTAAACAAGACTCATGAGAATTTCTCATGTTGAGAAGGGTTAACACATTTTCATTGATTTTGATATCTGTTTTCAATTTTTTGTCTCAGTTTGACTAACATTAATGAACATCTTTTAAGTTTACGGCCTAAATATAAGTAAATAGATAGATAGATAGATAGATAGATAGATAGATAGATAGATAGATAGATAGATAGATAGATAGATAGATAGATAGATAAAAAGAGATCCATTTGCGTCTTGCACTTGGCCTGATGCCTCATTGACCTTCACAGTTCCCACCAGACTGTCATTGCCGGAGAGTATGAGATCCAGCAGAGAACAGGGACTTCCCACACGGTTTACAAGCACTGGCACACATCAGGAGCAGCCCAGGCACCTTGGGCATCACCCAGTGTCTGTGTGTAAGCAGCTGTGTCCCTGCTGAAGGGCCAAGGACTCAGAGCAGGAGCTCACATGCAGGCAACTCCTTGTGCACTTCTGAACTGAACCAGAGGAATCCCAGATCCTGTGCATGTGTACGGAGCTGAATCTTATTTCAGCTCCAGGATTTCTGTCAAGGGATGAGACTCCTGCACTGCCTCAGCTGGATCACTGCCCTGCACAGGGAAAGTCCAAACCTCCCTGTCTTTGTCTAGGTGCTCTTTGTGCTTCATCAAATGAACTCTGATAGTACTCGCTATATGTCTCCAATCAGTCACTGACCACTGGACATGTGGTGGTTAATTGAGTGGATTTCAAAGCACAGTTATGACGCTGTTGTCTTTCAGGAGCTGTTGGCCATGAGGACCCAGGGACATGTCTAGTGAAATGAGTGGGAAGGATAAAAATGACATCATCTGCTGCTTGCTTGTCCAGGCTCCAAGGACACAGGGAGCTCATAAAATTGAGCCGAGCTGCACAGAGACAGCTGTGCCCAGGAGCAGCTCTTGTGCACAGCACAGCCTGCAGGTGACAGAAGGAGAGAAGAGAGAAACTGGAGAGAGCTTACAGGATGTGTGTGGTGTGAGAAGGCTTCGGGCTCACTGCAGGAGTTTTGCTCACAGACCATGACAGGGTAAGTCTCAATGAAGACCATGCAGCTGCTTTTCATAGAGGGTTAACTTAATCTTGGTCATTCCATAGCACATCCGTCTGCAGGTACTGCATGTTTTTTACTGTGGAAAAACCCTTTCGCTCCAGCTCAGGGTTACCATGCTGCAGTGTCAGAGCACAGCCCTGAGGGCTGCGTGTCCCAGCATGGCTGCAGGCTGTGCAGCCGGGGCTGCAGGCGGGTGCCCAGGGCTGTCCTGCAGAGCAGGGTCCCAGCTGTGCCCCAGGGGCTGTGTGCTGGGTATGGGACTCTGCCGCCTGCCAGGCTCAGCTGCCCAGGGTGCTGTGGGGAGACGTGTGGTGTGGAGGGAAAGAGCCCCCCGGCAGGTCTTCTGCTGCCACAGCTGGTGCCTGGGGCAGGGGGATCACAGCTCCACTGCACAACAGAATGTTTATAAGGGTTCTCTGCAAGAGCAGAGTCAAGGCAGAGATTTTACATGCCCTGCTCCTTGGAAAGGAAAAAGGATTGGAGGCAGGAATCTAATAAGGGCTGTAAAATTTAAAACACAGTTCTGAGACTCCCCGGTATTTCTTCAATCCATCACTTGTTTTGTGAACAGTCACACAAGTTGTGCTTTCAGCCTTTCTTTCCTAAAGGATACAGTCACTTTCAGTTCTTGTGTTTTTCTGCAGACATTAATAGTTTGCTTATATTGCAAAAAGGCTGATTTCTCTATGAGAAGTTGTAGTGCACAGAGATAGGGGCTGGAGTCTTGAAAAGCAGTTGTGCTAAACAGGAAAATATCCAGGAGGCTTTGATATGATTAGGAAATGAGAAGCAAGTAAGAGCTCCCTCATCTTCTGCTCCTTAAGGGATGGTGTAGCTCATGAAAATAACTTCAAATTCTGGAGTTAAATGAACATTTTGCAAAGGGAAAGAAAATCTTTTACAATACAGCAGAAAGCAGAAAGGAGGACATATATAGTATAGCAGAAGGAGTGTCTCTGAGAATGGTCTGGACTTGTCATTATCTTCTGCACTCTGAGCAGGACTCCAAGCCCAACAACAGCAGATGCCCAACAGCAGCTCCATCAGTGAGTTCCTCCTGCTGCAGTTGGCAGACACGCGGCAGCTGCAGCTCCTGCACTTCTGGCTCTTCCTGGGCATCTACCTGGCTGCCCTCCTGGGCAACGGCCTCATCAGCACAGCCGTAGCCTGCGACCGCCGCCTGCACACCCCCATGTACTTCTTCCTCCTCAACCTGGCCCTCCTCGACCTGGGCTGCATCTCCACCACTCTCCCCAAAGCCATGGCCAACGCCCTCTGGGACACCAGGGCCATCTCCTACGCAGGATGTGCTGCACAGCTCTTTTTCTTCCTCCTGTTCATGTCAGCAGAGTATTCCCTTCTCACCATCATGTCCTATGACCGCTACGTTGCCATCTGCAAGCCCCTGCACTACGGGACCTTGATGGACAGCAGAGCTTGTGCCACCATGGCAGCAGATGCCTGGGGCACTGGGGTTCTCCATTCCCTGCTGCACACTGCCAGTACGTTTTCACTGCCTCTCTGCCAAGGCAATGTTGTGAACCAGTTTTTCTGTGAAATCCCCCAGATCCTCAAGCTCTCCTGCTCAGAATCAAATCTCAGGGAAGATGTGTTTCTCATTTTTGGTGTGAGTTTAGGCTTTGGTTGCTTTGTTTTCATAGTTGTGTCCTATGTGCAGATCTTCATGGCTGTGCTGAGGATGCCCTCTGAGCAGGGACGGCACAAAGCCTTCTCCACATGCCTCCCTCACCTGGCCGTGGTTTCCCTGTTTCTCAGCACTGTCATTTTTGCCTACCTGAAGCCCCCCTCCATCTCCTCCCCACTCCTGGATCTGTCAATGGCACTTCTGTACTCAGTGGTTCCTCCAACACTGAACCCTATTATCTACAGCATGAGGAACAGGGAGATCAAGCACGCTCTCAGAAAGATGTTGCAATAAGCAATATTCCAGCTTCTATAAAATGCACATCTTCATCACACAATTCACTGTGATGTTTCTTTATGTTTTATTCTTGTTTGTATTTTTTATTTTGTTTAATACTCTAATCTGCAAATACGTTGCAATTTATTTCACTACTTCTTTCCTACCTACTTTCCACTTTCTTACTCCCAGAGCTTGTGTAAACATTGAACCAGAATGCCTGAATAGGTTAAGAAATAAATAAAAAGCTTTAAAAATAGACTTTTTCTTAGCTCTTCTCTCTTCCTACCTTGTCTGGGTCTGGGGTAGGTACAGACACGGACAGCAGCACAATGTGCTCTTTTCATTCTGGCATCATTTCCACGGCCACAGTGCTCTCAGGTCCTCGCATCCGTGCAGGCCTGAAGGTCTTGTGTGTCTGACAACAGTCCTGTTGCCTCTACAGCAGCACTCCAAGACAGCAGTCAGTAGCCAGCAATATGAATGGCTGTGTCAGGGCTGGTTTCCTTGCTAGCACTGTCATAGAGTTATCTAGGTCAGTCTATGTCCATGACAGAGGGGGCAGTAGACCCGTGGTCCGCCTGGCCCCAAACAAATGGGAAGGGAAAAGGGAAAGGGGTAGGAAAGTGGGAGCTCGGCTCTAGGAAACAAACATAGCAGTGGCAAAGACCTAAGGAGGAAAACTTGTTTTACTAGCTGTGATATGTGGAATACCAATAGAAAGAATGACAAAACCATGACATTCCACCCTTAATTGTACATCACTATATCATGCTTAGAAAACATATCTCTGTACAAATAAACAATAAATAAAATGCATTACACACACAAGTCTGTGTACATATATAGACATGGAATTACTGTCTTCACTCCCCCAACATCACATTCCCTTGTGGTACACATTGAACATCCCCACCTTTCTGCATCACCCACCAAGTGCACCCTGGGCAAAAATGGTTCCAAGGAGAGGTTTGCACTTTCCAGAGGCTGGAAGGACCCAAACAGCTTTTCCCAACATGTTCTTTACATGCACTGCAGGGACCTTATCTCCCTCTACAGTATGTAGGGAGCTGGACTGGGTAGCACCATCTCTACTGACAGATCCACTTGTGTTAACTAGCCATGTTCTTAATTCTTAAATGTTCAGCCTCCCATTGCTTTCAGCACAGTTTTTAACAACCCTTTGAAGCATTCAGTCTTACCAGAGGCTGGTGTATGATAGGTGATATGATAAATCCACTCAATGCCATGGTCTCTGGCCGAGGTATCCACCAGTGAATTTTTGAAATGAGTCCCATTATCAGACTCATTTCTTTCTGGGGTGCCATGCCACCACACGATTTGCCTCTCCAGACCCAGGATGGTGTTTTGGATGGTAGCATGGGGTACTGCATACGTTTCGAGCCACCCAGTGGTTGCCTCCACTGTGGTAAGCTCATAACACTTACCATTGTGAGATCGTGGCAAGGTGATATAATCAACCTGCCATACCTCCCCATATCTATAATTCCACCATCTCCCTTCCCCCCAGAGAGGTTTCATCCTCTTGGCTTGTTTAATTATGTCACATGTTTCACAGTCATGAATAATCTGCGCTATAGCGTCCATAGTTAAGTCCACCCCTCAGTCTCTGGCCCACTTATATGTCGTTTCTCTTCCTTGATGGCCCGAGGTCTCATGGGCCTCATCAAGCTAGAAATAGCTCTCCCTTGTTCTGCCAGTCCAAGTCTATTTGAGCCACCTTAATTCTGGCAGATCAATCTACCTGATTGTTATTCTGCTGTTCTTCAGTAGCCCAACTCTTGGGTACATGGGCATCTATATGATGCACATTTATAACCATATTCTTTGTTCGGGCAGCAATGTCCTTCCTAAGTTCAGCAGCCCAAATATATTTACCCCTTTGCTGCCAGTTATTTTGTTCCCACTGCTGTAACCACCCCCATAACACATTCGCAGACATCCATGAATTAGTATAAATATAAAGCATCGGCCACCTCTCCTATACAGCAACATCTAAGGCCAGCTGGACAGCCTTTACCTCTGCAAACTGACTTGATTCTCCTTTATCTTCAGTGGCCTCTGCAACCTGTCGTGTAAGGCTGCATACAGCAGCTTTCCATTTGCAAAGCTTCCCTACAATACGACATGATCCATCGGTGAACAGGGCATATTTCTTTTCATTTTCTGGTACTTCATTGTATGGTGGGGCCTCTTTGGCACGTGACACCTCTTCTGCTGGTGATGTGCTTAATTTTTCACCTTCAGGTCACTCCATGATCATCTCTAAGATTCCTGGATGACTGAGGTTCTCTATCCGCACTCGTTGTGCAATCAGAACAATCCACTTGTTCCGAGTGTCATCTGTAGCATGATGGGTGAAGGGAACCTTTCCTGTGGACATCCAGTTCAGCTCCGGCAGTCCAGGTGCCAGAAGGAGCTGCATCTCAGTACTGACTATTTCAGAAGCAGCCCAAACCCCCTCATAGGCAGCTAAGATCTCCTCCTCAGTTGGACTGTAGCCCTCCTTGGATCCCATGTACGCTCAACACCAAAATCCCAGGGGTCGGCCTCGGGTCTCTCCTGAGGCTCTTTGCCACAGACTCCAAGTGGGACCTTTCTCTCCAGCAGCAGTATAGAGGATGTTCTTTACATCCTATCCAGTCCGTACTGGCCCCGGGGCTACAGCATGGGCTATCTCTTGTTTAATCTGTTCAAAAGCCTGCTGCTGCTCAGGGCCCCATGTAAAATCATTCTTCTTCTGCGTCACCTGATAAAGGGGGCTTACAATGAGGCTGTAGTTTGGAATGTGCATCCTCCAAAAGCCCACTGCACCCAGGAAAGATTGTGTCTCTTTCTTGCTAGTTGGTGGAGACATGGCATTGATTTTGTCGATCACATCTGTTGGGATGTGACAACGTCCATCCTGCCACTTCATACCTAGGAACTGAATTTCCTGGGCAGGCCCCTTCACTTTGCTTCGCTTAACAGCAAAAACGGCATGTAGAAGAATCTGGATTATCTGCTCTCCTTTTGTGAAAACTTCCTCTGCTGTATCACCCCACACAACAATGTCATCAATGTACTGCAGGTGTTCAGGAGCACCACCCTGTTCCAATACAGTTTGGACCAACCCATGGCAAATGGTTGGGCTGTGTTTCCACCCCTGGGGCAAACGGTTCCAAGTATACTGAATGCCCCTCCAGGTGAAGGCAAACTGTGGCCTACATTCTGAGGCCAAAGGAATAGAGAAGAAGGCATTGGCAATGTCAATGGTGGCATACCATTTGTCTGCTTTTGACTCCAGCTCATACTGGAGTTCTAACATGTCTGGCACAGCAGCGCTCAATGGGGGTGTGACCTCCTTCATGCCACGGTAGTCCACTATCAGCCTCCATTCCCCACTGGCTTTATGCACTGGCCATATGATGCTGTTAAAAGGGGAGTGAGTTTTACTGATTGCTTCCTGATTCTACAGCTGGCGAATCAAGTCATGAATGGGGAGCAAGGAATCCTGTTGGTGCAGTACTGCTGTCTGTGCACTGTCTTTGTAGCAATCGGTACCTGCTTTTCTTTTACTCGTAGCAGCCCCACAACACACAGGTCCTCTGACAGGCCAGGCAAAACAGACAGCTGCTTAATGTTGTTCATATCTACAGAAGCTATTCCAAATGCCCATCGATACCCCTTAGGATCCTTGGAATGCCCCTTTCTGAGCTAAACAATACCAAGTATGAATAGAGCCTCTGGGCCAGTCACATAGGATGTTTTTTCCAGCCTTTGCCAGTGAGGCTTATTTCAGCCTCCAGCACAGTCAATTCTTGAGAGATATCCAGAAATATGGATTGATTCTGTCCCTTCATGACTGGAGGGCATTAGGGTGCACTGTGCACCAGCATCCACCAGTGCCTTATATTTCTGTGGTTCTGATGTGCCAGGCCATCAAATCCACACAGTCCAATAAACTCTATTATCCCTTCCACTCCCTTGACTGAGGGCAGGGCCCCTCTATTTGTTACCTGTGATAACTGGAGCAGCTGTACTCGTGGTTGATCTGTTTTGTAGTTCTCTCACCCGTGCTAATAGTACAGGAGTAGGCTGGTCATGCCACTTCCTCATGTCTTCTCTGTGGTCACGTAGGTAACGCCACAAGGAAACACGCAGTGCAATTTACTGTTGTTCCTTGCTCGATCTGGAAAGCGCTTGTGTCTAATAGCTGAGATTTTTAATGATACACATGAAGGCTTTATGATCGTTAATGGCTTTACGATCTCTCGCCTTCACAGAATCACAGAATCACAGAATTACCCGGGTTGGAAGGGACCTCAAGGATCATGTAGTTCCAACCCCCCTGCCTAGCAGGGCCACCAAACATACACCTTTACTAGATCAGGTTGCCCAGGGCCCCGTCCAACCTGGTCTTGAACACCTCCAAGGACGGGGCATCCACAACCTCACTGGGCAGCCTGTTCCAGGACCTAACCACCCTTCTAGTAAAGAACTTTCCCCTAACATCCAACCTAAATCTTCCCTCCTTCAACTTAAAACCATTTCCCCTAGTCCTGCTATTATCAGCCCTTTCAAAGAGTTTACTCCCTTCCTGGGAGTAAGTGCCCTTCAGGTATTGAAAGGCTGCAATGAGGTCACCCCGCAACCTTCTCTTCTCCAGGCTGAACAAACCCAACTCCCTCAGCCTGTCCTCATAGGGGAGGTGCTCCAGCCCCCTGATCATCTTTGTGGCCCTCCTCTGGACCCTTTCCAAAATCTCCATATCTTTTTTGTACTGAGGGCTCCACACCTGGACACAGTACTCCAGATGGGGCCTCACAAGAGCAGAGTAGAGAGGGACGATCACCTCCCTATCCCTGCTGACCACCCCTCTCCTGATGGAGCCCAGGATCCCATTTGCTTTCCGGGCTGCCAGAGCGCACTGCTGGCTCATGTTAAGTTTCTCATCTATCAGGACCCCTAGGTCTTTTTCTGCTGAGCTGCTCTCAAGGACAACTCCTCCCAGCCTGTACAGGTGCCTGGGGTTCTTCCGGCCCAAGTGCAAAACCTTGCACTTTGCCGTGTTGAACCTCATTAGGTTCACCCGAGCCCAGCTTTCCAGCCTGTCAAGGTCCCTCTGAATGGCATCCGTTCCCTCCACCGTATCGACTGCACCACTCAGCTTGGTGTCATCAGCAAACTTGCTGAGGGTGCACTCCATTTCCTCATCGATGTCATTAATAAAGATGTTAAAGAGCACCGGTCCCAAGACAGACCCTTGAGGGACACCGCTCATTACCGGCCTCCACCTGGACATAGAGCCATTGACCACCACCCTCTGTCTGCGGCCTTTCAACCAATTGCTTATCCATCTAGTTGTCCACCCATCAAATCCACCTCCCTCCAATTTGGAGATGAGGATGTGATGGGGGACCATGTCAAAGGCCTTGCTCAGGTCCAGGTAAATGACATCGGTCGCCTTCCCTTCATCCACCAACGCCGTCACTCCATCATAGAAGGCCACAAGATTAGTTAAGCATGACCTTCCCCTGGTGAAGCCATGCTGGCTGTCTCGGATCACATGCTCGTTCTTTATGTGATCAAGCATGTTGTCCAGGAGGATCTGTTCCATAATCTTCCCAGGCACAGAGGTGAGACTCACCGGCCTGTAGTTCCCCGGGTCCTCCCTGCTCCCCTTCTTGTAAATGGGAGTGACGTGACCCTTCCTCCAATCATCCGGGACCTCACCTGACAGCCATGACTTCTCAAATATGATGGAGAGCGGCTCAGCAACCACCTCAGCCAGCTCCTTCAGGACCCTGGAATGCATGCCATCTGGCCCCATAGACTTATATTCATTCAGTCTAAGGAGGCACTCTCGGACTTGCTCTACCCTTACAGTGGGGAGGGATTTACCTCCTTGGTCCCCACATAGAGGTATGGGGGTGCAAGACTTAGGGACGTGAAAAAGACTAGAATCCTGGCCACCAGTGAAGACCGAGGTGAAGAACTCATTCAGCACCTCAGCTTTCTCTTCATCTGTTGAAGCCATTTCTCCTTTTAAATTTACCAGAGTAGGTACGCCCATTTTGGCCTGTCTCTTCTGGCCAATGTACCTGTAGAAGGTTTTCTTATTGTTTTTCACGTCCCTCGCCAAGTTCAGTTCTGCCTGCGCCTTGGCTTTCCTGATCCCACGTCTGCAAGTTCGGACGGCATCCCTGTATTGTTCCCGGGTGACACAGCCTTGTTTCCAGAGCTTGTACACCCCTTTCTTCACCCTCAGTTCTCTTAGCAGGTCCTTGCTGAGCCATGCCGGTTTTCTACCTCTCCTGCCCACTTTCTTAATCAGGGGAATGGAGACCTCTTGTGCTGCCAGGAGGGCATCCTTGAACAGTAGCCAGCTCTCCTCAACGTCCTTATCTTTGAGGGCAGCACGCCAGGGGATCTTGGCCAGCATTCCATTGAGAAGCTTGAAGTCTGCTCTTCTAAAGTTCAGCATCCTGGTCCTGCTCTTAGCCAGGCCCACATCGCTTGAGATCACAAACTCAACCAGGGCATGATCGCTGGAGCCCAGGCATCCTCCAACCTTGACGCCTTTGATGATCTCCTCGGCGTTGGTGAGCAGCAGGTCCAGCAACGCTTGACCTCTGGTCGGTCTGTCCAATACCTGAACCAGAAAGCTATCATCAATGGATTCCAAGAGCCTTCTGGAGCTCTTGCAGCTTGCCGTGTGGTTTTCCCAACAGATGTCCGGATGGTTGAAGTCCCCCACCAGGACAAGAGCCTGTGAGCCAGACGCCTCACGCATCTGGAGCAAGAAAGCCTCATCAGCAGCCTCCCCTTGATCGGGTGGCCTGTAGTATACCCCTAATACCAGCTGTCCTTTATTAGTCCCATCTCTAATCCTAACCCACAGGCTCTCAACCTGTTCTTGACTGTTTCTCATGGGGAGCTCCTCACAGTTTATCCAATCTCTGACATAAAGAGCAACTCCCCCACCCTTCCTACCTCGCCTATCTCTCCTAAAGAGCCTATAGCCATCGATGGTAGTATCCCAATTGTGGGAGTCATCCCACCATGTTTCTGTGATAGCAACAATGTCATAATTTTCAGAGTGCATCACAGTTTCCAGTTCCTCCTGCTTGTTACTCAGGCTCCGTGCATTAGTATAAAGGCACTTTAACTGAAGCAGCAGCTAGGCCAATTACCAAGTGACACCAAGGTGAGGAAGTGGCAAAATGGCGATTTATTGAAACAGACTCATCCTTATAAAACCTACACCTTTTCGTCTACACCCACTGTATTACACGTCACTAAGATTCTTCCAGAATATGGGGAAGGGCCTGTCACGTCACAACAAGCTACCGTCCCAGCTGTCCCAGCAGCGAAGCAACCAGGTAACAAGAGATTCATTCTGGTGCCATGTGAACTCCTTTCTTACGCCTTGGATTTCAGTCATCTTCAGGGGTCGACAAATAGTAATAGAGATTTCTTCCTCATCACTCTCTTCTTCATGCCACTTTTCCTTTTGCCTTTCTCGGTGCTGATCCAGACCTGTCACCTGGATCTTCTGTTGCCTCCTCCTCCACTTCTTTTTTCCGTTCTAGACGTGAGGACATCCATTTCCATTTCTTGCCTTCCACAGAGGCAACTGATATTGTTACTGGTGCCTCCTGTGACTGATCAAAATCGACTTGGGGATTTCCCTTTTTGGCTTGAACCTCAGCTCGGAAATTCTCTCTTTTCGGAACAGTGTTATATAGAGCACGGTAAGCACAAGCCAAGCCCCAAATAAGTCGTACCCCCTTAGATCTATCTAGGCTGCACCATCCCTGACTCAAATACTGGCTTAGTTTCTCGGGATCCCACAGGTGTTCAAGAGTTAAATCCCATGACATTGCGGGCCCCCACATCTTGGCAAACCTGAAGGCAAAAGGTCAGTGTTCTAGGACAAACAACCACACACCAATATAGTTAATTATAGCTGTGTCCATCTATTGCCTGAAAAGCCGTACTTTTATAGCAAACAAACAAGGGTGTTCAAAAATCACACACACTAATTGGAAGAAAGCTTCTGCAATAAGAACCCTAAAACCCCGCTTCAAATCCACGAGCCTTTCACCGTTTTGCTAGAGGTGTCCTTGGTTCTCATGCTGTTTATCCTGCTCCGCAGCTGCTGCTCTGTAAAGTGCTTATCTTGATCCATGGCAGCTGCTCTGTAAAATTCTTCTTGTATTACAACAGAATGGCATTTCCCTGGGGTCTCCAGCACACCCCCAGCCAGCTGGCAAATGCCACTGAGGACCTTCAGGAAAGACATGCCCTGGGTAGTGACAATGTTCACTGGACAACTGTGAGCCCCACAATGGGTCTGGTACCTGTGTGCCACCTTCTGAACACCAGTAGCATGGTGTAGATGCAAGGCCCAGCCAGGCAAAATCAAAACATGCTTCTGGAAGGGGATGCATTCTGAAGAGTCTTTACACTAATGAGAGGACCACAAACATTCACTCAGCTAACTCCAAATCTCTGTGCCTTTGCAGACCTAGAGTCTTGTTTGGTTCACAGAGACATGGTGGGTTGATTCTCAGCTCTGTACTGTAGCAAATGGGGTACAGATTCTGCATGACGGATGGGCAAGGAAGAAGAAGAAAGGCTGCTGCCATCCATGAGAGGGCACTGAGCTCTGCCTGGGGATGGCAGAGGAGCCCGCTGAGAACTGATAGAAAGGGCTCAGAAAGGAGAGCAGCAGATTCTGTTCCTTGCTTCCTGATCAGGAAGAACAAGAAGAGGGGACAGGCAGGAATCTGAGTTACAGCTCAGATTGAATTGTTTTCTTCAGACTGTCTGCTGTGGTGCAGTTTTTTGGTTCTTGGAGAAAACCATTGATAACACTCTGATATTTACAGCTGCCGCTAAGCAGTGTTGTACAGAGCCAAGGCCATGGTCAGTAGAGGGCACATGGAGCTGGGAGGGAACAGAGTGAGGACAGCTGACTGAAAGTGGCCAAAGGGATGTTCTGTATCACCTGACAGCAAGCAGAAATTGTATTGAAAGGGGTGGGAGTTCATCTCAGTCTCCTCACTGCTCAGGGCCCAGCTGAGCATCAGTCTGGTGGTGCTGAGCAAGTGCTTATGCATCAGTTGTTACATACAATTCCATATCAACGGATATATAGTGATAACTATTACTCCTCTTCTTTTATCTCTCTTAGTAAACTGCTTAGTTACAACCCAGAAGTTGTACTTTTTTTCCCAGTTCTCATCCCCATCCCACTGGGAATGGGGCAGTGCACAAAGCACTGTGTGCTGCTGAGCCACATGTTGGGTTCAACAACCACTGTCATTTTGGTGCCTGATGTGAGACTCCAAGGGTTGAGATAACGGCACATCTGTCCTGAGCAGATAGGGCTTTGTGGGAGCTGGAGAAGTGCAGGCCATGGTGCTGATATGTGTGGATGTGCTCCCTATGTGTGGAGCTTGTTGAGTCTTCTCATGAAGCTTCACTGCACAGCTCCTAACTTGGTGCTTGGATGCTGGATTAGGGTATTTATTTTGCTATGCCGTTTGACCTCAGTTTGTACCACGATAAAATTGGCAGCTGACAAAGTGAAGTTTTGTGCACATTCAGCTCTGCGGTCATCTTTGGGTTTTGGAAGTAACATTGTCCATATGATTAGGAATTACACAATTTACATTGTCGCCTCTGTGAGTCCGGGGGTGTACTGGATATTGTGTTGAGGGACATGGTTTAGTGGGAGCTATAGGTAATAGGTGAACGGTTGGAATGGATGATCTTTCAGGCCTTTTCCAACCTTGGTGATTCTATGAATCTATGATTGAGGTTAAACAATTATTCAGGAATATCACTGAGAGATCTGCCCCAAGGTGAGAAGGCTCTGCATGGCAGAGGGTGTGGGACAGTCTGGGCAGCTGCCTGGAGTGGTGGGCACCTCCAGGGCTTTGGAACTTCATCTCTGAGCAACTGCAGGATCCTGAGAAACTGGTAGAATATTGGGGGCAGGTCTGCTGTGGCTCTGGTAATCCCGACTGCAGTGTGCCAGATCCAGAGAGCTGGATCTGCTGACAATGCTGCAACCTCTGCAACTCCTGGCACAGACCCTGCAGCAGCTCCAAGGTTTTGCTACACATCCTGCAGTTGCTCCAAGCTCTGGGACAGATCCCACTGTCACTCCATCCCTCATAATGAGCTCTGCAGTTACTCGTGCTACGGGTCCTGTAGCTGTTCCAAGTATGGTAATAAGAAAATGGTACAAATTCCTCCCAAGGGAGGTGCACTGTGCCAGGAGGTTCAGCCCTGCGGTGGCTCCAACCCCTCCAATGAGCCCAGTGGCTGCTCCAACATAGTCACAGTTCCTGTGGTGGTTCCAGCTCTGGCAATGAACTCTGAGGTCACTTCAACTCCTGCAACAGCCCAACAGCCACTTCAGCTCCTACAGTGAACCCTGTGGCTGTTAAAACCCCTGCAACTAGTCCTGGACTTGCAAACAGATGTGCACAGGGATTAGTTCATATATGTTTGCAACTGAATATGTTGTATATGTGTGAAAATACACTAAATATATTATATATGTATAAATACATTTGTCATAATTATTATCCTTTTCTTTTTCTCTTTGTCTCAACCCATAAACCTTAAACCACAGCACTGCCCCGAGGTGCTTACGGATCTCCTTGGGACTATTCATTCTGATCTGGTCACACAGTGAAGAGCACCTGAAGATCTCAAGGTTTTCTCAGGGAGCAGCTCCTGAGGTATATTCCTTACACCAGCTTTGGAAGAGGCCTCCCTCCAGTTCTCTGGTCCTGCTCTAAAGGAGCCCTCTTGTTACGGCAGTGCCAGCAAGGAGACCAGCTCTGACAGACCTGTTCATATTGCTGGCTACTGACTGCAGCCCTGGAGTGCTGCTGTAGAGGCAACAGGACTGTCGTGAGACACACAAGACCTTCAGGACTGCACAAATGAGAGGACTTGAGAGCACTGTGGTGGTGTAAAGAGATCAGAAATGAAAAGAGCACGTTGAGCTGCTGTCTGCGGCTGTACCTCCCCTAATCCAGACAAAGTAGGAAAAAAGAAAAGCTACGTAAAAGTCTATTTTGAAACCTTTTTAGGTATACTTTAACGCATTCAGGGAATCTGGATACATGTTTACATGAGCTCCTAAAGTGACAAAATGGAAATTAGGTAGGAAAGAAGTGTAATACATTTTTATTTATAAGTTCAATAATATATATATATATATTTGCACGTTGCTATATCTCACATAATCAAACAATCAAAGATGCATAAAAAATAAAGAACCATCACTGGGAATCCTATGAGGAAGTTGTGCATTTTATAGAAGCTGGAATATTGCTTATTGCAACATCTTTCTGAGAGCGTGCTTGATCTCCCTGTTCCTCATGCTGTAGATAATAGGGTTCAGTGTTGGAGGAACCACTGAGTACAGAAGTGCCATTGACAGATCCAGGAGTGGGGAGGAGATGGAGGGGGGCTTCAGGTAGGCAAAAATGACAGTGCTGAGAAACAGGGAAACCACGGCCAGGTGAGGGAGGCATGTGGAGAAGGCTTTGTGCCGTCCCTGCTCAGAGGGCATCCTCAGCACAGCCATGAAGATCTGCACATAGGACACAACTATGAAAACAAAGCAACCAAAGCCTAAACTCACACCAAAAAAGATAAACACAACTTCCCTGAGATTTGATTCTGAGCAGGAGAGCTTGAGGATCTGGGGGATTTCACAGAAAAACTGGTTGACAACATTGCCTTGGCAGAGAGGCAGTGAAAACGTACTGGCAGTGTGCAGCATTGAATTGAGAACCCCAGTGCCCCAGGCAGCTGCTGCCATGGTGGCACAAGCTCTGCTGTCCATCAAGGTCCTGTAGTGCAGGGGCTTGCAGATGGCAACGTAGCGGTCATAGGACATGATGGTGAGAAGGGACAACTCTGCTGAGATGAAGAAGAGAAAGAAGAAGAGCTGTGCAGCACATCCTGTGTAGGAGATGGCCCTGGTGTCCCAGAGGGCGTTGGCCATGGCTTTGGGGAGAGTGGTGGAGATGCAGCCCAGGTCGAGGAGGGCCAGGTTGAGGAGGAAGAAGTACATGGGGGTGTGCAGGCGGCGGTCGCAGGCTACGGCTGTGCTGATGAGGCCGTTGCCCAGGAGGGCAGCCAGGTAGATGCCCAGGAAGAGCCAGAAGTGCAGGAGCTGCAGCTGCCGCGTGTCTGCCAACTGCAGCAGGAGGAACTCACTGATGGAGCTGCTGTTGGGCATCTGCTGTTGTTGGGCTTGGAGTCCTGCTCAGAGTGCAGAAGATAATAACAAGTCCAGACCATTCTCAGAGACACTCCTCCTGCTATACTATGAAATGTTTTTATTCTCTTACAACAGTGTACATTTAGCACCATTACTTGCATTTAATTTCAAGTATTTCAACATTCCTTAAGCAGAAGCAGCATATGGAGCTCTAACCTTCCTCTTATTTTCTTATCCCTTCTCCCTGGATATTTTCATCTGTTTCAAGTCTCATATCTTTACCCCAAGTGCTCTTAGAGCCCCCTACCCCAGCTTCTGTGGCATTCAGTTTCAGTTATAAAATGCTGCCTGTTTGTAGGATAAGTGAATTATTCACGCCTACAGAAAATGATGATAATTCCATCCTTTGAGAAAGGGGTGACTGAAAGCACATCATGTGTGAGTGTTCACAAAACAAGCAATTGGTTGACGAAAAATTCTCATAACTCTTATTGCCCCTTTTAGATTTCTGACTCCAAACCTCTTTGCCTCAGAACAGGAAATGGAAACCCCCTGCCTTGGCTCTCCTCTTGCAAAGTACCCTTACCAACATTCAGTTGTGCAGTGGAGCTGTGATCCCCCTGCCCCAAGCAGCAGCAGCACAAGCCCTGCTGGGAGGCTCCTTCCCCCCACACGTCTCCCCGCAGCGCCCTGGGCAGCTCCCCGGGCAGGCTGAGAGCTGAGCCTGGCAGGCGGCAGAGTCCCATACCCGGCACACAGCCCCTGGGGCACAGCAGGGACCCTGCTCTGCAGGACAGCCCTGGGCACCCACCTGCAGCCCCGGCTGCACAGCCTGCAGCCGTGCTGGGACATGCAGCACTCAGGGCTGTGCTCTGACTCTGCAGCAGGGAAGCCCAGAGCTGGAGCAGAAGGCTTTTAACACAGTAAAGAAACATGCAGTACCTGCAGCCGGATCTGCTATGGGGTGTCCCAGATTGTTAGCGCTCTATGAAAAGCAGCTCACGGTCCACAGAGAGACTTACCATGTCATGCTCTGTGAGCAATGTTCCTGCATCGATCTCACAGCCCACTCACACCATACACATCCTGTAAGCTCTCTCCAATTTCTCTCCTCTCCTTCTGCTAACTTCAGGCTGTGCTGTGCACAAGAGCTGCTCCTGGGCACAGCTGTCTCTCTACATCTCTGCACACTTTTATGAGCTCCCTGTGTCCCAGGTGCCAGGACAAGCAAGCATCAGATGATGTCATTTTTATCCTTCCCACTCATCTCCCCTGACATGTCCCTGGGTCCTCATGGCCAACAGCTCCTGAAAGACAACAGCATCATGACTGTGCTTTGAAATTCTCTCAATTAACCACAACATGTCCAGTGGTCAGTGACTGATTGGAGATATATAACGAGTACTTTCAGAGTTAGTTTGATGAAGCATAAAGGGCACCCAGACGAGGACGGGGAGGTTTGGACTTTCCCTGTGCAGGGCAGTGATCCAGCTGAGGCAGTGCAGGAGTCTCATCCGTTGACAGAAATTCTGGAGCTGAAATGGGATTCAGCTCCCTACACACCCACAGGAGCTGGGACTCCTCTGGTTCAGTTCAGAAGTGCACAAGGAGTTGCCTGCATGTGAGCTCCTGCTCTGAGTCCTTGGTCCT
Organism: Coturnix japonica; assembly: GCF_054131305.1. Taxonomy (NCBI): domain Eukaryota; kingdom Metazoa; phylum Chordata; class Aves; order Galliformes; family Phasianidae; genus Coturnix; species Coturnix japonica. Next base: position 7,440,996 of record NC_140691.1, on the reverse strand, counting down.
TCAGCGGGGAGGCAGCTGCTCACACACAGACACTGGGTGATGCCCAAGGTGCCTGGGCTGCTCCTGATGTGTGCCAGTGCTTGTAAACTGTGTGGGAAGTCCCTGAGATAGACACCTCCTTCCTGGGCATCAGCCGAGGGCCAGAGAGGGGATAGCACCGGCTGTCTGGTGAATTCACATGCAGCTGCAAGTGCAGCACAGGGCCTTCAGCAAAGCCATGCCCATGGTTTGTCCGTGCTGCTACGTCACCTCCAAGACCCACGATCAGTCTAATGTTTGTGTGCCAACTTCTGCACACTGATACCATAGATGAGCTATCCAGTCAGGCTATGTCCAGTGATGCTTTCCAATTAGGATGTTTACTTCTGTGGTTTTGCACTAATGCAAACACCAACACACAAGAATCACAGAATCACAGAATCACAGAATTGTAGGGGTTGGAAGGGACCTCTAGAGATCATCGAGTCCAATCCCTCTGCCAAAGCAGGCTCCCTACACCATGTCACACAGGAAGGCGTCCCGATGGGTCTTGAATAGCTCCAGAGAAGGAGACTCCACCACCTCCCTGGCAGCCTGTTCCAGTGCTCCGTCACCCTCACTGTAAAGAAGTTCTTCCGCACATTTGTGCAGAACTTCCTATGCTGTACTTTCATCCCATTACCCCTAATCCTATCCCCACGCACTACTGAAAAGAGACCAGACTCACCACTATGGCTCCCACACCTCAGGTATTTATAGACCTGGATCAGGTCCCCTCTCAGCCTTCTTTTCTCAAGGCTAAACAGACCCAGTTCCCTAAGTCTCTCCTCATAGGGGAGATGCTCCAGGCCCTTCACCATCTTAGTGGCCCTCCGCTGAACTCTTTCTAAGAGATCCCTGTCTTTTTTGTACTGGGGAGCCCAGAACTGGACACAATATTCCAGATGAGGCCTCACCAGGGCAGAGTAGAGGGGGAGGATCACCTCCTTCGCCCTGCTGGACACGCTCTTTTTAATGCACCCCAGTATGCCATTGGCTTTTTTGGCTACAAGGGCACACTGCTGGCTCATGGTCAATCTGTCGTCCACCAGGACGCCCAGGTCCCTCTCAGCAGAGCTCCTCTCCAGCATCTCTTCCCCCACCCTGTACTGGTGCATGCAATTATTTCTACCCAGGTGCAAGACTCTACACTTGCTTTTGTTAAACCTCATCTGGTTTCTTACTGCCCAGCTCTCCAGCCTGTCCAGGTCTCGCTGAATGGCAGCACAGCGTTCAGGTGTGTCAGCCAATCCTCCCAACTTCGTGTCATCAGCAAACTTGCTGAGGGTGGTCATTGATGAAGATGTTGAACAAGACTGGACCCAGCACAGACCCCTGGGGGACGCTGCTAGTTACAGCCCTGCAGCCAGACACTGCACCGCCAACAACAACCCTCTGCACTCTGCCAGTCAGCCAATTCTCAACCCACTTCACTGTCCGCTCATCTATCCCATACTTCCTCAACTTTGGTATAAGTATGTCATGGGAGACTGTATCAGTTATAGAGGTTATAGAGTTCAATTCCTGTAGTCAATTTGGCGGCCCAGGTGGGACCAGCTCTGTTCGCTGCAGGACCAGCTGAGAGGGAGACACTTTTGGCGCACCCTGAGATTTCTCTGAAGGACTCCCTTCCTCACCTGATCACTGCAGGGACAGACAAGGACCACCCATAGGTGGACCAGGTATGTGTATGGTAAGTGGAGCCCATATGTCTTGAGGAGACATCCTACACAGTTTACAGCCATACGTGCTGCTCCCAGGGAGGTGAGCTCATGGCTTTGGTTGCCAGCTGGGGTAGGAAGACTCCTTGGGTGAGTTCCTATGAAAGGGAACTGTATGTCATATGAATGGAAACAAGAACAAATACTCTCTCCCAGGTAGTTGACAATAGGAGGGACCTAGGTTGGTCTCTCCTACGGGTATGGGATATAGTGGATAGCCTGTCAAATGGTAGCCTGGGTTCTCCAAGGTTAATCACAGGGCTTATAGGTTGTATGTTCAATATTATCATCTGCTTTAAGTGTTTGGTACCGTGTGTCAAGCCAACTCCGGGAAAAGCATTAACGTTTGCAACTGGTCAACCAGAGTATGAGTGTTATTAAGATTCCAGCTAGAAAACGTTGTCAGCATTGTGTAGTATGAATAACCCATGGTTTTTGATCTAAATGTCAGAGTGAGTGTGGTGTGAGTGAGACACAGAACAGCTGCAGGGTGAGTGCCGAGTCCCGATCCATGTTTCCTTCCTCCTGTGAGGGAAATGGCCAGACACGGACAAAGTGAAAGACTGTGTTGTCTGTCCACTCATATGTACTTTCTGCTTGTATGTAAGAAGACGGGAGTTTGTATTCTGTAGATTAGTAAGATTGTCCTGAGGAGAGGTGTACATTCCACCACCAATGAGTGTCAACCCATTTATGTAGTACTATGTACTGCTTGTGAGGAAGTGTGTGAGGGAGGTGGTTCAATCAGTGCTGGTTCTGTGGCAAGGTGTTTATAACTGAAGAATACAGACTGTATTAAGGGAGTTTATGTGAACTGAAGAACTGTATTGTTTGACGAACTGTTTTGATGGTATAAGAAAGTGTAATTGTTAATGATATATGGAAGTGCACTTGAGGGAATGTGGAAGTGTATCTGAGCATAGAAACAGAGGAAGCATTTACAGAGGAAAAAGGGTTAAAGTGAGTTTACCTGCACTGACATGAGAGCAACGCCCTGCCAGACCGCTGCCCTGTGAGCTGAGAAGAGAAGAGTGGAGACACAGTCCCCGTGTATCAGGTAGTGTTATTCTGCTTACCAAATGAATGAGGTCACTACAGAAGAGGCAAATCTTCCCCTCTGCTCCATTTGTGGCATACTCTGGAGTTCAAGGCATTGCAACGCTATGGCACATCTACTTTCTTTCAATGATGACACCTTAGTGTGCTCTGGGCTCTCATTTCAATTGCATCTATAGAAGTCTAGGGTCATGCCAGCTGACAGGAAGCTGGCAAATGTTGTCTCGTTGTAAGGAAGAGCAAGAAAGATGACATGGGCAATTATGGACCTGTCAGTCCAGAGCCTGGGAAAATTATGGAGAAAATGATGGTGGGAGTTATGGAAAAACAGCTGAAGGACAATTCTGTCATTGGTTGCAGCCAACACAAGTTTGTGAGGCAAAGGTCCTGTTTAATTTAAGCTCATTCTGTGACACAGTTATCCGTTTAGTTGACCAAGGGAAGCCAGTTGATGTAATCCTTGAGGATTTCAGTGGAGATTTTGACACTGTTTCTCACAACAACCTTCTGGACAGAATGTTCTGCATATGGCTAGACAGAAACACAATGTGGTGGGTGAGCAGTTGGCCAGTAGGTCAGTCCCAAAGGATTATAGTCAGTGGGTTCCAACAGGATGGTAGATGGTCACTGTCGGGGTCCCCAGGGGTCCATTTGCGGGCCACTTTCCTTTCATGTTTATGCAGATGACTTGAATGCAGGACTAGAAGACGTTCTGAGCAAGTTTGCTGATGAGACCAGATGAGGAGGTGCTGTTGCCTCCACTGAGGGTGGAGAGGACTTGCAGAGAGATGTGGACAAGTCAGAGAAGTGGGTACCAGTTGGTACTAAGCACCAAGTGCATAACGCATAACAAGAACAAGTGCCTGATTGTGCACCTGGGTAGGGGCAACGCTGGACATATACACCGACTGGATATGGGACACTGGAGAGGAGTCTGACTGGAAAGGATTGGGGTGCTGGTCAGCATCACACTGAATGTGAGTCAGCAGTGTGCCAAGGCAGCCAGGAAAGACAACGGTCCCCTGGATAGAATGAAGCAACTTATTGCCAGCTGGGTGAGGGAAAGGATCATCCCTCTGCTCTGCATTGCTACTGCCTCACTATGTTCTGGGCACCACAGAACATAAAGGACTTCAAACTCTGGGAGAATGTGCAAAGGAGGGCACTGGAACTGAGAGATATAAAGTTCAGAGTTTCACAGGGATTGACTGCTTGTTCAGACTGGGCCCTTCTCACATCCCTGCTCACATCCTGCAATGAAACATAGGTCTCATATGGGACATGAACCTCACAGCGTCCTTGCACCACATGTAGAGCCTGGGATCTTCTGTCCCCATGTCTTTCATTTAACATCATACAGACCTCCAACCCATTGCCCCAGGAAATGCCCTGAGCCAACATGAGATACAGGATCTTTCTACCACTGGTCTTGTAATCAGGGCTTGTCCTGTTTGCTTCACAAGGCAAAGGAGAGGTTTCTTAGCATGCCAGTGCCTTTGCCTGCTTTTAGTCATGGCTTCCAGTTATCTTCTCTAACAAGTCCCTTGGGAAGCTTGCTTGTTAATGTTCCTCAGTGGGCCCATTAATACTCCAAGAAACTTCACTGTTACTTCTGACTTTGTCTTGTTGAGCACTTTGTGCAAACTTCTCTCTGCACTGGAGGCTGATGAACTCAGCATCAAATGCACCCTGGGGCCCATTATAACCTAAAGAATCTCCTGTGCCTTATGCCATCTTGTTATCTTCTTCAGGTTATCAGAACTTGTTCAGCAAAAAGGAGGGATATCTGGAGAGAGATTAAAGAGATAGAATCCATTATAAATTTATTTTCTCTTTATTTATATCTGGTATTAAAGCAGCACTGTGCAACTGATACCAATCCAGGATGTCCCAATGAGTTCTGTACTGTTACTGTGTTGACAAAGGTCCTTCTCAACCTCCCCACCCAATTTCTGCTCACAATGGACCTATGGGACTTGCATCACTTTTCTTCACATCACTCTTCTCCTCTGCATTCATCTCCTCAGTGTTAAAACTGCTTTGCACCAACTCCCACTGGCTTTCCTCAGAGAACCAGCTACAGATGGAAAAGGAAAGATTTCTGTTTTTTATCTGGCCAGCAAATGGAAGGAAAGGTGATGCAATTGAATGAACAGTAAAACACAGTGATCAACTGCATGCCATGTTCAAGCGGCATCTATTGAAGTTTGTCTTTCATATCGAATACTTTTAAAAGAAATGATTTAGACTGAGATAGGATAGGATAGATTGATTCACAGTGAAGTAGTTGACAACAGAGGCCATCAGACTCTGGGAGATGGAGCAAATTCCAGTAATCTTCCTGGGATAGATCAGCCAGGTAGTTGAGAGTTATCAACTTAAAACTGATCAGGACTTGTGAGTATTTCACACATTGAGACGGGTTAACACATTCTCTCCGATTCTCAGAATTTGGGGAGATGGAACAAATTCCAGTAATCCCCCTGAAAGTCAGAAATCAGACAGATAATTGGGACTGAACAAAGAGCAAGGGATGGAGAAATCTGGAGGGCAGTGGGAGTAGTGTGTGCCCAAATGGCCTGCTGAAAACATGCCCTTAACCATGGCCATTTATTTAGGAGAGCTGAAAACACTTGGAGGATGAGACACATCAAATAGGCAGCAGGGAAGAGTAGTGCTGTGCACCGGGCTATAGTCACAGGGCATTGGCACTGGCACCGCTGTCTGTGTCTCTGAACCTGAAGACATTTGTGTCCAGCGAACACAGTTCTGGAAAACATTGTAGTTTCAGTAAAAGAAAAAAAAGAAAGAAAGAAAAAAAAAGGCATCAAATCACCTCAAAGATTCATATATACAACTTAAAATGGAACAAGACTCATGAGAATTTCTCATGTTGAGAAGGGTTAACACATTTTCATTGATTTCCATCTTTGTCTTCAATTATTAGTTTCAGTTTTATTGACATTTATGATCAACTATTAAGCTTACAGCCTCAAAATAAATAAATAAATAAAAAGAGATACATTTGCATCTTGCACATGGCCTGATGCCCCTTTGACCTTCACAGTTCCCACAAGTCCTTCCATGCCGGAGAGTATGAGATCCAGCAGAGCACCTCTCCTCTTTGGTTCCTCCATGGCTTGGTCAAGAAGCTGCCATCTGTGCTCTCCAGGGATCTGCTGGATGCCACATGCCCTGCTGTGCTGTCCCTGCCGCAGATAATGGAGTGACAAAGGCCACCAAATGGGACAAGGGACAGACAACATCAGATTCCAATCTGTCTGCAGAGGGCACCTTCCATTGACTCTCCCTGATCAGGAAGACAGGAAAAGACACTGATGGTCTCCTCTGTTTGCCATTTCCATTAGCTCTGACCTGTCTGCTCTTCCATCCCCAGGCAGAGCTCAGTGCACTCTCATAGAGGGCAGTCACCCTTCTTTATCTCCTCGCCCATCCATCCTAAAGACTCGGTATCCCCCTTGTGCTACAGTGCAGTTGTGGAAGCCATTAAACTGTGTCCCCATGGTCCAAACAGGAGCTCAGGCCAGCAGCTCTACCAAGATTTCTAGCTTCTCAGACCCAGGGCCGCTGGGTCTGAGGCGGCAGTTCAAGACTCAAAGCAGAGCTCGCTGGGTGCAGACAATGGAGTTAAAAGGCATGGAGAGGGGTGGGGAGATGCTGCCTCTCTCAAGTGCCTGTATACCAATGCGCGAAGCATGGGGAATAAACAGGAAGAATTGGAGCTCTGTGTGCGGTCAAGTGGCCATGATCTCATTGCGATCACAGAGACGTGGTGGGACAGCACGCATGACTGGAATGTTGTCATGGAGGGCTATGTGCTTTTTAGGAAAGATCGGCTGGCAAGGCGGGGTGGTGGAGTTGCTCTTTATGTGACAGAGCAGCTAGAAGGTATTGAACTCCACCTGGGCGAGAGTAATGTAGAAGTCGAGAGCTTGTGGGTGAGAATCAAGGGCCAGGCTGGCAAAGGGGACACTGTTGTGGGTGTGTACTACTGGCCTCCTGATCAGGAGGAGGAGGTCAATGAGGCCTTCCATAAGCAAGTGGAAGTAGCGGCACGCTCCCAGGCACTGGTGCTTATGGGGGATTTCAATTATCCAGATATTTGCTGGACGACCAACATGTCCAGGCATGCGCGGTCCAGACAATTCTTGCAGTGCATTGAAGATAACTTCCTGATGCAGGTGGTAGAGGAACCGACGCGGGGTGGGGCATTGCTGGACCTGATTCTCACCAATAAGGAAGGACTTGTTAAGGAAGTAAAAGTTGGGGGCAGCTTGGGATGTAGTGACCATGAGATGGTGGAGTTCGAGATCCTGAGTGGAGGAAGCAAAGCAAAAAGTAGGATTGCTACCCTGAACTTTAGGAGAGACAACTTTGATCTCCTTCGGGACCTACTTGGGGCTATCCCGTGGGCCAGGGTGCTAGAAAGCAAGGGGGACTGTGAGAGCTGGTTAGTGTTTAAATGGCTCTTCTTCCAAGCTCAGGATCGGTGCGTCCCTGTGACTAAGAAATCGGGAAAAGGTGCAAGGAGACCTGCGTGGATGAGTAAGGAGCTCATGTGCCAGCTCCGCGGAAAGAAGAAAGTACATGATATGTGGAAGAAGGGTCAGACCACTTGGGAACAATACAAGAATGTAGTCAGGGACTGCAGAGATGCAACCAGGAAGGCCAAAGCCCACCTGGAGTTGAATCTAGCTAAGGAGATAAAGAATAATAAAAAAGGCTTTTTTAAATACGTTAACAGCAAAAGGAAGGCTAGGGAGAATGTGGGCCCCATACTAGGTGAGGGGGGCGCTCTGGTAACAGGGGATGCTGAGAAGGCAGAAATACTGAATGTCTTCTTTGCTTCTGTCTTTAGTGAAAGGGCTCTCCCTCAGGAATCCCGGACCCTGGAGGTTGATGAGAGAGTCTGGGGAATGAGAGATTTCCCTTTAGTCAGGGAAGAGGTGGTCCGTGAGTGCCTAGGAAACATTAAGGTCCATAAATCCATGGGACCTGATGGGGTGCATCCGCGGGTGCTGAGAGAGCTGGCGGAAGCCATTGCTGAGCCGCTCTCTGTAATCTTTCAGAGGTCTTGGAGAACTGAGGAGGTGCCTGAAGACTGGAGGACAGCCAATGTCACTCCAGTCTTCAAAAAGGGCAAGAAGGAAGACCTGGGTAACTATAGGCCAGTCAGCCTCACCTCTGTCCCAGGGAAGGTGATGGAACAGCTTGTGCTGGATGCCATCTCCAGACAACTGGGTGATAAGGAGGTTATCAGGAGTACTCAGCATGGGTTCACCAAGGGTAGGTCGTGCTCGACCAACCTGGTGGCCTTTTATGAAGATGTCACTAGCTGGGTGGACAGGGGGAGGGTGGTAGATGTAGTCTACCTTGATTTCAGTAAGGCTTTTGATACTGTCCCCCATGACATCCTTATAACAAAGTTGAGGAAGTATGGGATAGATGAGTGGACAGTGAAGTGGGTCGAGAATTGGCTGACTGGCAGAGTGCAGAGGGTTGTCGTTGGCGGTGCGGTGTCTGGCTGGAGGCCTGTAACTAGCGGCATCCCCCAGGGGTCTGTGCTGGGTCTGGTCTTGTTCAACATCTTCATCAACAACCTCGATGAAGGGATAGTGACCACCCTCAGCAAGTTTGCTGATGACACTAAGTTGGGAGGATTGGCTGACACACCTGAACGCTGTGCTGCCATTCAGCGAGACCTGGACAGGCTGGAGAGCTGGGCAGTAAGAAACCGGATGAGGTTTAACAAAAGCAAGTGTAGAGTCTTGCACCTGGGTAGAAATAATTGCATGCACCAGTACAGAGTGGGGGAAGACCTGCTGGAGAGGAGCTCTGCTGAGAGGGACCTGGGCGTCCTGGTGGACGACAGATTAACCATGAGCCAGCAGTGTGCCCTTGTAGCCAAAAAAGCCAATGGCATACTGGGGTGTATTAAAAAGAGCGTGTCCAGCAGGTCGAAGGAGGTGATCCTCCCCCTCTACTCTGCCCTGGTGAGGCCTCATCTGGAATATTGTGTCCAGTTCTGGGCTCCCCAGTACAAAAAAGACAGGGATCTCTTAGAAAGAGTCCAGCGGAGGGCCACTAAGATGGTGAAGGGCCTGGAGCATCTCCCCTATGAGGAGAGACTTAGGGAACTGGGTCTGTTTAGCCTTGAAAAAAGAAGGCTGAGAGGGGACCTGATCCAGGTCTATAAATATTTGAGGTGTGGGGGGCAAAGTGGTGAGGCCAGACTCTTTTCAGCAGTGTGTGGAGACGGGACAAGGGGAAACAGACAGAAACTGGACCATAGGAAGTTCTGCACTAATGTGTGCAATAACTTCTTTATGGTGAGAGTGACAGAGCACTGGAACAGGCTGCCCAGGGTGGTTGTGGAATCTCCTTCTCTGGAGATATTCAAGACTTGTCTGGATGCTGAGCTGTGCAACGTGGTGTAGGGAACCTGCTTTGGCAGGGGGGTTGGACTCAATGGTCTCTGGAGGTCCCTTCCAACCCCTACAATTCTGTGATTCTGTGAATATCAATGGGGTGGTTTGGATGGGGAAAGACTACCCCTTTGAATGACCTTTTGTCAGGGCATGTCCTGGGATTCCTAGGATCCTCAAAATGCAGCATTGCTTCTGTCACTGAAAAATGGGGCCCTGTGTGGGACGGAGGGAGGGTCCATGAGTCCCTGGCCCACCTGACTGAGTATTTCCATGGTCTTAGCAAAGACATACTTACAACTTGAGAATGAGAGTTAGCTGCGTTCATGGTGGCATGGCCACTGCTGATGGCCTTGAACTGTCTGAACATAACTGAAGAGGCTCAGGCTGATGCAAATCAGCTATTGAATGACAGTGTTGAAAAACTGGAAAGACAGGTGGCAGTTTTGATGGGGAAAAAACCTAATTCAATCATTCTCCTATGGAAGATCAGGAACATCTCTCTGGAAGACCATGGGGACCCTGTACAAGGGAATCTGTATAAAATGGACTCTGTAAATGAAGGCACTAAAAGGTCAGATTTTGAGGTTCCATTTGGACTAGATCTATTTGAGATCTGACTGATTGTAACCCAAAAATGAAAAAAAAAAAATGCAGGATAGGCTGGTGGGAGTGCCCTGACCAGTGTCCAACCCCCCAAACCCTGCTGCCCATAATACAGCAGCTGAACTGATGGATATAGTACAGTGGTTTAGACAGAAACCAAGAGAGCATGCCAGCATAGCTGCTCTGGTTATGGGACATGGAGGCAGAAAGCGCTACAGGTGGTAGAACCAGTAACTCGGATTTCAGAGGTTATCGTTAAACAACAAGGCCAGTCCAGGGGTGGGTAAAAGATCTAACACACATCTCTATGATGGGGGTGGCCCAATCACAAGCAGTGGTGCGCTCAGTTGTTCTGCTTGCCTGCTCCTCAAGGAGTTAGGAGAAATCTATGCCTGTTGCGTGTTCGAGTGCATGCGCAATGCCATGTGGAGGGCTTATCACAATAAAGATTGGCGGATTTGCTGCGTAGACCGGTCAGAACTCAGATCTGCGTTGTGCTTCCTGCGGCACCAAACGCCCAACAGTGGCAGTTCCGTGTATTGGCCAGCAGGTGGCAGCAGAGACCACGGAAAGAACGTCTGCGAGACAGACCCTGGGGATCCGTTCTCTTTTGATTATAGGGGAAGAACACAAAGATGGAAGAGGAGGGAAGGGGGAAAAAAAAAAGAAAAAAAGAAAAAACCAAACCACAGCAAAGAAATAAAAACTTCTCCAAATGTAGGAAACGTGAATGTCTGTCAATAAATAAATGAGTAATTGAATTGATGAAAAAAAACCACCTGGTATCAATTGGACAGATGCACACAGTGAAGCCAGGGATGGTCTGAAACGCAAAGCAGCTGAGCAGCTTTTAGAAGAAAACAGAGTAGTAACAACTTCTGTACCTACATTCACCACACTGAGATCCTGTCTGGGTCACCCAAGGCTTGTAAATAACCACTGGGTCGGTTCTGATGTCGAGTGATTTGTTGTCAGTTCTCTCATGGTTCTCCGGTCAGTTCTCCGGTGCCAGGATCTGCCACAGGGCATTCTGACCACGGGCATCATGTTTCTACGCTGCCGCCTGCATTTAACAGGCAATGGGACTGCCCAGCATGTGCAAGGCAGCACCTCTTTCACACCACCAGAATGTTTAAGGCTGTTGGGATTGTTGTTAGCGTCCCATTAACACTGAGGCTAGAGATACCCTTAGGATTGACATTACTATTAGCATTACTTTGATGGTGCCTTATCTGGGTCATTTCCAGGGGATGTCAGGAGTAAGGCACAGTGTCAGGAGAAAAAGAACAGACTCTGTTACTTTATAAACGTGATAATAGAGAGAGTTCATTGGAAAAAATACAACTCTTAAATAATGCAAAGCATGCTTCTGATTGGACGCAGGCATCATCTGGGCTCTGATTAATATTACTTTTAAGGTAAAGATTATTGTTACCTTAATGATTTTTTTTTTGGATTATGATCAGGTTAAAGGTTCCTTTTGCTACAAACTTCTAGCATCATTTTTGTTGTTACATTTGGAGTTAGGGACGATTTTAGAATCAGGGAAAGGGTTAGGATTAGAGTTACATTGCGGGTTAATGCTGTTATCTTTACAGCTCCTGTGAGGGTTGGGGTCTGGGTCAGGTGTTTAAAAATGAAATGAAAAAAGATTAAAAAAAATATATTGAAATCTTCAGATTTCATAGTTTCATAGTTTCATAGTTTTGTGCGGGTTGGAAGGGACCTTAGAGATCATCGAGTCCAACCCCCCGGGATTCGAGCCTCTGTATAGCAGAGCGGCACTTCTACCACTTGCACCACAGGGGATTCGAACCCAGGGCCTCTGGTGTTGCAAAGTGGCGTCTTTAACCACTGATTTCCTTAATCTTTGTGGAAATCATATAATGTGCAACTCAAATCTACCTCTTCGTGCAGTGACTGCCTGTAAATTTGCTAGAGCCTAATATAATATGGCCTTGTGCTTTCCGCTAACTCACCTTCATTTCATTTTCATTACATTTGCTTGGTAGTCAGATTTTGGTGTGTGGATATTTTAAAACAATCTAACTGACATTGGCAAAAAATTAAAAATAAATAAATAAATGCACGACAGCATCAATTGTATCAATTTTTATAGATAAGATAAAGAAGAGCAGTTTCCCTTAGTTTTATGTGCCTCTTTACTTTCTTACCCTCTCCCCTTGTGTGAGAAACTCTCAAAGTCAAAGATTTCTAGTTAGGCAAAGATGGCAGCGATAGCAGCAGTGCTTATTCATTATTGCAATACTGCGCGCACATCCCCTGTTGGCAAGGGAGAAATTGCACACCAGTCAGTGAAATCAATTCTGTTCTGTGCCCTAAACCCAATGCAGGTGATGCTCTCATGGCTCTCATTGGTTGAGCATCAAAGGCTCACACACTCCTCGAGACTGTTGCTAGGATTCATTTCCATATAAGGTCAATTACCAACCTCTTGTTTTTAGGTCTGCCTTGTACTTTTCTGCGGACAGAGAAGGGCAATGTTTCCAAAAGTCAGTACATTCATTCTGTCCTGTGCTGGGCTCTACCCACCCTGTGTATTTATCTTGTGCTTGTCTCAATTCTACCCATGTCAGAATGCCCCCAGTCTGAACTTAACTCTGTTCAGCAACTTTCTTGGTGGAAAAACTACTTATACAGCTGTTTTACAAGAGGGTTATACATTCAGTTAGGGCCTATACTATGTACTGAAAATACTGGAAACTTCCACTGCAAAAACACAATCTACCTCTCCCATCTGTGCAGCCTTGCAGACCCAGAGCACGCCAGGTTATTTCTGCTTTCATAGCATTTGCATGCTGTAGGGTGAGCACAAGGTTCTGCTGCTTGATCCTTCTGCAAGAGCTGCCTACCGGCAAATGGTTGCAGGGATGGAGGATGTGACAGGAAGCATTTGTCTCCAGAAGAGCAGAGTTACATTCAGTGCAGAGTGTGAGAGTCAGGTTGGTGTGGAAAAGCACTGACACGCTGGGGATGATGCAGTGCTCACATGTCTAACACTCACAGACATTACTGTCAGAAGGATGGTGCTGTGTTGTGCTTCTACCTTTGGCAGCCCCTGGAGAAATGCTGTGGCACACAGAGCACCTTTGTATTGCACTGACTGCTGCCATGCAGCATGGATTTAACACACCAAATCCAGAGCAGCATGACTGCATCTAACTGCCCTGAGAAAAACTACTGTAGCTGAAGAGATGAGGAGGCAGCTGCACATCTGCAGAACAAGCAGTACTGCCAGACACTCGGCCAGGTGAGCACCTCAGGTGAGAGGTGTTAGGGAGCAGCCAAGGCATCAAAGAGTATCAAAAGGCTTTGAAAGGTATCACAGAGCGACAGCCAGGAAGACTGGGATTATCATGAGCAGCAACCTGGATGCTAGAGATTATTTGCTCCCATACAAAATGGTAGAGATCTTGCTGCAGACATCCCAAAGCCAGGCAAAATGGGAACCCAGAGCTCTGCCTGCACGAACCCCACAGCCAGAGTGTTGCAAGCTGAGCTGCCTTGCTGTTTGTTGCATTCATCCCAATCCCTGTGAATGAAGACTCGGAATGCAGCCAAGGCGATGATTGAGCATGAGAGTAAATTTATTCAATAAAAGACAGGAGGGCTTGAGAGGTCAAGGGTGAAGATGGGACCCTTCTTGTCAAGATGAGAGTGGCTCAGAGCTGGTGCTGCTGCCTGGTGCCTGGGACTGGCAGCCTGACTCTAAGTCCCCATCTAAGATGCTCAGCTTCACCTCACTGATGCTGACCTGCTCCTGCATGGTGGTGCTGCTGCTGGGACACTCGGGCTGTGCTTGGGATGGGCAGCACTGCAAAGGCGCTGGGTCACAATCCAGGCAGGTGACTGCTGTGTCTGGCAGGCTCAGGTCAGCATCTTCAGCAGAGCCAGGAGATATGAGAGCATGAACGTGGATGAGCCCCTTGTGTCCATCACTGTTACCATGTGGAAGACTGTCATCCGAATTGCAGCGTTTCGTGCTTATAAGAACTCTCCATTGATGGAAACACACTGCACATCACTACTTGGTTTGGATCTCTGGGGTTGACAAGGGCTCGAATCACCTAGGAAGGCATAGAAACACAAGGGTTAGTGTCAAACATTTGCAAGTTGAATCATGAAAGAGGTTGTTGATATTTGGTAATAGAGTGGCGGCAGGAAGAAGCAAATAGGCTTCAAGCAACAGAGCCACTGTCTTGAAAGTGATCCTCATGCAGGTCCAGCTCGTGTGTTGTTTCACTGTAATCTGCTTCTTTGGGTCTACCTAGTGGGCAGCAGCACTCGAGCTGTTACTGATATCACTGCAAAGAAATGGAGACAATTGTTCTATTCCTAAGAGCTTCAAGGTGCCTAGAAGCACAAATAGAAACCAGCAGTATTTCATCACTTCACCAAAAGGAAGGTCAAACACCTGAGCTGTGAAGAGCAGTTACAGAACCTATGCATAAGATCACACCAGACATACTTTGTTCTAACAACAGTTATGGCACATAGTCCATTTCCTTCAATATTCCCAAAATGAAATGATGTGGAGCATTACAGGGAAAGAAACACTGCACACAGACACTATGACCCTGATTATACTCAAGCAGCAGACTTAAAACAAGTCAGAGTTTTAGATTCCAGGATATTTCAGGACCTATCGTGTGAAATTCAGTTACACAACAGCGCCTAGGTGCCTGCGTTTCAAGCAACTTTCAGATCACAGCCATGTAAAATAAAAACAAATTCAGTGCAGAAATAGCAAGCCTGTACCTTAATACCCATGAGATTATCCATTTTTTACAGCACTCTGACTAAGTTCTAAAACTTGCTCATCCCAGTTCACTTCAACAAGTTCCACCAGTTCAAGCAACGCAGTTCTGAGATCCTGTGTATGTTAGGCAAATAGAATTGAACAGTGCAGAAATAATCTCTGACAGCTTTAAGAGCTCCGTTCTGCTTACAAACTCTCAGTCCAAAACTATTCACAGTTTTAAGGAAATGAACACCTGAAGCAGTTGGATCATCTGCCATTTGCCGCATTCTGCTTCTTGGCATCATGATTAGCACAAAGGGTTTTCTGCTGTCCTGCAGAGATGGACAAAGTCCTGCTTACAAATGGACCAGGTTTCAGTGTACAGCAGAGTTTGTACCAGACTAAAAAGCCAGTTCATTCAATTCATGTGCTGAGGTTGTTATGCACTCAGAAAGGAAACAGAACTAACTGTTGGATTCTGAAGTCAATCTGTGGGGTCCTACATTACCTCCTGATTCTGGAAGAGGAAATTCTAATAGCAAATGCAGAACTTTGATCTTTGTAGACATGAGAAGAGCTGGCATTTAGGAACATTCATTTCAGGGAAATCAAATGATGTGTCTGTATTTTTACTAGAGATAGTATAGGGAGCAGCCAGTTGAAGAACCAGATACAAAAAAATCCAGCCCATTGGCAAGAAAATACTTCTCCTTAAATTCTGTATGTTATCATGGTATAGAATCAGGCTACAGTGCCACATAGGCCAACCAAGCGTAGAACCAAATCCACAAAATACTGGTAGACAAAGCAGCAAAAACAGGGACAATATTCAGCAGACAGGCCTTTCTACCCACAGCTCAGCATGTTCTGCCATCCGAAAAGCAAGGCCTCTTGTCAAGCTCAGCTATTTCCCTTCTCAGTGTATTCTAGCACCACTGATACCCACTGGTATCCTCCTGTAGAGTGCCATCATATTGTCATCATCCAAAGGGAAAACCCACACAGCAGAGCATACAGCACTACACCCATGCTCCAAATATCCGCCTGAAAAACAAAAAGACAAGCTTACAAACCTGAAGCACCTCAAATGGCTTCCTGACAGACTGGATTGTCTGCCCTTGCCAAAGCCCACATATAGCCCATGAAAAGCTGGCTCTTTCCCTCAGGAAATAAAACCTTATCATCCCAGAGAAAGCATATAACCCTCATTCAATTGCCCTTCCACTCAGCTTAGAGCACTACTAAAACCAGCATCTTCACCTTAGCTCATCACACTGCTGCAGTTCCTTTTACAAGGATTTCACTGGCAAAAATGAAATCAAAGCCGTCACAAGGGATTTAGCACAGTTACGTGTTACTGGCTACGAGAGCTGTCAGCACAGTCACCTGTCAGGCTTTGCTGCTGTTCTCTTTATGTATAGGCACAAGAAGGTTCAGACACCTCACAGTGCAATTCTCACTTTGACTGTAAAGAAAAAGGAGGCTTGAAAAGCAGTGTGTGGAAAACAAAGAAACAAGAATTAGAACAACAGTGGGGCCATGGCACTTGTAGGAATTGCTCCGCCTTTAACAGCGATTCAAGAAGGATGAGGGCATTCCAAACCAGACCAGTTTGGACAGATTAACAACTGCAAGTAGTGGGTTCCAAAATTCCAGACATGAAATCAAAGCTGGAAAAACTCTTCACATTTTCATCTCTCAATTTTTAGTACATTGTGCATTACAACGGAAACAATTCTTCACATATAACTTGGAAGCTAAAGACAAGTCTGACAAAACAGACTGCACAGAAATGATGGATAATTAACAGAGCAAATTGCTCTTTCAAACACTTAGTAATAGAAAGAGATCTCTGAAGTTGCTGTTCTGTAGAGCACCAAAGCAGTCGCTTGAGGCAGTTCAGGATTAGCCTGAGACAAACCAGCCAGCTGTGTGAACTGAGACCAATTGCACTTTTCTAGTCTGTGGCCACTGACAGCTTCTGAGAGCTACCAAGCGATGCAACCTAGCAGAATTCAGAAGGGAAACCAAGAGAGCCTACCTGAGCTCCACTGCCTTTAAATGCTCTGTGGAGAGAGGGGAAAACAAACAACACTCTACATCCCTCTGAGCCAATAGACGCTTTGCCCTGGATTAGCTCTGGTGCTGCATAAGCTGGGCTTCCACAGCATGTGTTCAGGCGGTAATCAAGGCCTACCTGGAATAACACAAAAAAGAGAGAGAAACGTTTGCTTTAACAGAGTTTATGTCTTCTGGTCATAACACTTCAGAAGCCTCAGAGGCTTCTTCTCCTGTGCATATTTTCATTCATCTTAGATTTTGCTTTCATTCAATGTGACCTCTCTCGGCAAATATTGTCTAAGACCATGAGCATCACATAAATGTGCAGATCTCAAGCTGCTCACTTATCTAGTACCCTTGGCATGATGCTTTATTTTCCTCAGCTGATCATCTAGATTGTGTCTGTTGATTGTGCAACAACAGCCTGTTGATCTCGATTACCTGTGAGAGGCTCTAACTTTGGCCAGGAAAAATCATTTGAGGATAAGTAATTATCTGGGACTCAGTAAGGCAGTCTTCCCATGCTTTCATAACAGCAGAGATACACACACACACAAACTCGTGGAACCCCACTGCTTTGCACAATCCTGTGCACACTCACGTGTGTCATGCACTGATTTCCCAGCCAGTCCTCATGGGGTCTATTACTTAGGACGGGAGTGCAGGGGAGCAGCCAGAAGCTGTTTGCATTCCCTGCTGTCTGCTGGGCAGCTTTGCTGGAGATGCTTGGGTTGCTTTGCTTTTCTTTGGGAGGTGGGAAGGAGCTTTGGGTTGGAGGCACATCCCGTGCCAGAGCATCCCAATGGCACGTGTGGGGCACTGATCTGCAGCAGATGAAGGGGAGGAGGTCCCAGCACAGCTCTGCACCATGCTCTGCCACACTGGGCAGCTTGTTCCTGGCTCAGCAGCGTCATCAGACAAGAAGCAGGGAAGGAAATCAAGGATGGGGGGTACCATCAAACGCAGTTAGTGCATGCCTGTGCAAGACAAACAGACCCAGAGCTTGCAGGTTGTTCCTGCTTTTGTAGCATTTGTGTGCTGTAGCTGAGCAAAAGGTTCTGCTGCTTGAATCTTCTTCTGCAAGAGCCGCCTACCGGTAAATGTCTGCAGGGATGTACTCGGTGTGCACGTCTGAAGCCATTTGAGAACCTAGTCGTTCTTGCTGCAGGACCCCTGTCTTCTGTTAAAAGCTGAACGGTCCCCAGAGCACCTGTTTCCATCAGCTACCACCATCCAAAGCAGCCAGCCTTCTTACAGTCACCTGGCCCAAACATCCCTTTTGCTCCACACTTGATTCATGCAAGAGATGGGAGCTCGGCACGCACACCATCCTTCCAACACCCCATCTCAGCAGCAAGGGATCACAGCGCTGGCACAGCTGAAACAAAAAGGGTGTGCGAGTTTCCTGTTAGCACTCAGTGTGAACAAATCTACCACTGAGCAACACCGTGAGCCCCCACTCACCTCAGCACAGGTCAACCTGTAACCCCAGCCTTCCCCTATCCATGTGCAAACGCACACCCATTCACCACCCTGCCTACTTTGCACACCCCCATGCACGCACTGCATCGTGTGCCCTCCTTTGCATTCACAGACATGTGCCAACCACCCCTGGGAACACATATTTGCCTACACCTTCCACAAACACCCCTTTGTGTGCACCTGTGTGCAACCCAACTCCTCAGCACACGCACGCGTTTGTGCCACCCTGTCCACGCACTCACCACGTGCCCTCCAGTACCCAAGGATTGCAGAGATGCTCCAGACTGTGCCAGAAATGGAATCTCAGAGTGCTGGGACATGATTGATCACTAAGGAAAACACTTGGAAGCACATTCAATCTGCAGAAGCTGTAATTACTGGGCACAGTCAGCTTTCCTATGGCTCAGCTGGAGGAGGCGGGTGCTCTCAGACATCTGAGACACTTGCACAATGCTGGGATCATTCTGATGGAAACTATGTCTTCAGATATCATGGTTAAATCCATCCAAGATGATCATGCAGAGCCTTAGCTCTGGAGCAGCACTTCCTCCCCACCCTTCACTACTCCAAGCAGCTCCAACAAACTTCTCAGAAGAAATCCAGGCCAGCACAGACCTGGCAGACCAGAACCAAGTGCAGCTTGTGGGAGGGCAGTGCCCACTCCTTGCTTCCACCCTGCTCCAGCAGGTTAAGGAGTCTGAGCCTCACTGGCCTTTGACAGCTCAAGACTTTCAGCACCTCATGCCAACATTTCTCACTAAGATACACCTAAGGCATTGAATTCTCTTCTCACTACCTCCTCCCAGTCCTCCCGTAACAACAGAAACCATTCAGATTCTACAGCAAACTACAGCATCTACCCTGCAAGAGCACACTGAACCACCTGCAACAATGAAACATGGTTTTGGAGAGTGGGTATGAAAACACACCTTTAGACAGCTGTCTCCCTGTAGCCAAAAGGAAACCAAGAAGGAAAAGAAAAGTCCAGCCTGAAACATGCCCATGCTACTAGCCCAGGTTTTTCACAGTCAATGCAGAATCCATCCTGTTCTTGAGGTAACAAATGACCAGTGAGTCTCCCGTTGCTCCACCCCTTCTCCTTCAAAGCCCGAAAAAGAAAGAATAAACAAGCAGAAGAAACCCAGACGTACCTTTCCACACACAGAGCAGAAAGTGGAACAGCAGTTGTCTCCTTCCTGAGACATGGTGGGGAGCATCCCAGAGGAAGCCCAAGTTCTTTGCTTCTCTCCACAGGGACTTCAAGCACTCTTGGCAAGAGCTGCTTTTGTTCTTTCTTCAACTGCTTCCATCACCAGAATCTCCTTTGGAAAAGGAACACTAAAGAAAGAATCAGCAAATGAAAAAGAATGAGCAATAGCCACTTTACCAGCATTCTTCTGACATGCAATTTAGACTCTTGACTCAGGCAAGGTCTTAAAATCAGCTGGTTACAAGAACTGTCCCAAAATATATCCAGCTTCTGTACAGCTGCCATTCTTTCTGACAGTGAGTGTAATCACAGAATCATAGAATGGCCTGGGTTGGAAGGGACCTCAAGGATCATGAAGATCAATCACCTCCCTGTCCCTGCTGGCCATCCCCTCTTCTGATGGAGCCCAGGGGACCATTTGCTCTCTGAGCTGCAAGAGCACGCTGATGGCTCACGTTCTTTTTCTCATCCACCAGGACCCCCAGGTCCTTCTCTGCGGGGCTTCTCTTAAGGACTGCTCCTCCCAGTCTGTAGAAATGCCTGGGATTCCTCCAGCCCAAGTGCAAAACCTTGCACTTTGCTGTGTTCAACCTCATTAAATTCACCTAGGCCAACCTCTCGGTTGAGCTCCCTCTGAATGGCATCCCTTCCTTCCACTGCGTCAGCCGCACCACTCAGCAAACAGCAGAGGGTGCACTCCATTGCATCATTGGTGTCTCTGATAACCATGTAAAAAAGCACTGGTCCCAAGACAGACTCCTGGATGACACCACTTGTTATCGGCCTCCACCTGGACATCAAACCATGAATCACCACCCTCTGTCCTCTACAAAACCTCTTTGTCTTCTACTCCTGCTGCAGCTGCAGTGGCTGCACCAGCATGACTCACGTGTTTGACAATCCTCCAGCTCTGGCCTAGCCATGCACAGCAGCAGTCCGTCTCCCTCCCAGCTCACTCACCAGTGTGCTGCTGTGCCCCAAATTCAGTGCAGCAGCATTGAGAGCAGGCAGCACCCATCACCCTCCTCTAACTCTCTCTGCCAACTGCGATGAGGACTGACACAGCACGCCCACCCCAGCCCAGCTTTTCTGCTGAGACACCTCCCAGCAACCACCCAGCACCAATCCCAGTTGCTGCAAGCTGTCTGAGAGCCTGCTGGAGTGCACTGACAATAACTTTGTGGGCCAAGCATTAAGCACACCAAGCAGAAGGGAAGCATTACTGAACATGGTGCACAGCAGGGGTTAAGACTGGAGGTGGTCAGGGCTGTAGTGACCATGCCCTCCTAGAGTTCCTCATCTCAAGGAATGCAGGCCTGGCAAAAAGCAAAGTCAGGACCCTGAGCTTCAGGAGAGTCAGCTGCAGGCTGTTCAAAGAATTCTTGCATGAGAGACACTGGAAAACTGTTTTTAGGGGTAAAGGAATGGAAAAGAGATGGTAACTTTCTCAGAAAACCTTTCTCAGAGCTGGAGCTCTGAGCTCCTTCCCGACCACACGAAACACAGTAGAGGAGGCAGGAAAGCAGCATGGCTGAACCTGCTGGTTACAGGGAGCAACAAGAAGGAAATGGAGAAACAGCAGAAACGGAGACATGCAGCCTGGTCGCTTTGGTGGCCTTCTACAGTGGAGTGAAAGCATCAGTAGGGAAAGGAAAAGCAACTGACATCACTCAGCCAGACTTTTGCAAGGCCTTCGATGTTGAGCAAGTTTCCTGTTAGAACTCAGTGTGAACAAATCTACCACTGAGCAACACCCTGAGCCCCCACTCACCTCAGCAGTGGTCAGCCTGCACCCCAGCCTTCCGCATATTCTGCTCCATTGATGGAAGCACACCGGGCATCATTGCTACTCACCCGACCAATGATGATAGGGGCAGAAAAGGGAATTCCTCTTTACCTTTCAGATGAAAAATTGATGACTGTGTGGAATCTTCCCAGTACAGCTGCGGGGCCTTCCTTTACTTGTATCCTGCTGCTCCGTGTCACAGTGGGAGAGCTGCTCTGGCCTCTCCTCTCAGCCTGTGCCTCCTGCAGGGTGAGCAGCTTTGTGGATAGAGGAGACACCCACACAGACTTGGGCCTGGATAGAGAACTGTGCCCTACAACATAGGTACATTTACATCATGCTCTTTTCCTTGTGTGTGAGCAATCCTTGCTCTTTTCAGATGGTACTATGAGCGTGTGACATCCCAAACACATATTTAGCATCTGTCCATATCATTAAGGCTCTCGTCAAGGCAGTTATTTCAGCCTTCTGAGGGGTAGTCCCCACGGCTGATGGTTGTGCTTCCATTCCCTGCTCAGTAGCAGTTACTGCATGTCCTGCCTTAAAGCCTCCTTGTCTCACAAAACTGCAGCTGCTGGTAAACCAGGCGTCTTCTGCATCTTCTAAGGGTTCGTCCTTCAGCTCCGACCGACTGGATGTAATGTGCAGCATCAGTTGTTTCAAAGCAGTGATGTCATCCTGGTTCTCCACCAGGGGAGTTCCGCTAAGGAAAGATACTGGGTTGGCAATAGTAGTTACAATTATTTCTATATCACCCTGCTCTACCAGGATGGCCTGGTATTTCGGGAATCTTTGGGGTGAAAGCCAATGTCCCCCTTTTGCCTCCAATACAGTAAACACTGCATGAGATATTAAAACTGGTATCCTTTGGCCCAGTGTAGATTGATGGGCTTCTTGAATATTGAGCACCAGTGCACCCTGGATATCCCTTACTCACTTCAAGCTGTTTCAAGTTTACCATCAGTCCGTAGCTGTGTATCCATGGTCGGCACCCTCCTGTCATTCCTGGCAACGTATGGAGTTCCTTGGCAGTTTGCAGCTCAGGGGTTTAGCAGAAGGCTTCTTTCTTGGCAGTCCTTAAGGTTCAAAGTCCAGCTGTCATCTCCTATCCCAAATACGTCACTTGCTGCTGAGTTAGTTGTGCTTTCTGTCAACCAAGAAACTCAGCAAACTCTCAGTCTATTATACACAGCCCTTTTGTTGCTGTGGCACCCACGTGCTCCAGTAAAGTTCCACCCTAGGATGGAGGATGCCAGGTCTCAGGCTCACGAGTTGACCAGTTCTCAACAATCATTTAGCTGTTCTCACAACCCTGGGTAACACTGTCCAGGTTCACTGAGTCTCTTCTCCCTCTATTAGGGAGAACAGATACACGCAAGTACTCGTATGCTATCATGAGGAATCCAGTAGGTTACATTTAATTTAGAAGCATGATGCAATCAAAAGCTCGCTTAAATAAAAGCATACCCTTTTCTTTCACTCAAAATAATAGCCCAGAAAAAAATAAAAACAAAACAAAACCCTCATCATAATTGTTAAAGAAATTATCTACTAGATCTCGATGGAGAGTGGAGACACATGCTAGTTTTAGGAACACAGCGCTTATCTCATTATCTGAATGCATCTCAAGGCATGCTCCTTGTGAAACTGTGAGAACTTCTATCATTAACAGACGTGTACCGTGCCCTGATATATGGTTAAACCGCTTGCAGTGCACTGTCAGATGTACAGGATGGCAGCTGTATGTGCTGTGACCAAATAAACCCCACACTAAAACCTTTCAGAATTTTAGGATCTACAAGTATTGCATTCATATTTAAAGTAAAAAATTCCTAAGCTACACATGTTCTAGGTTTCCATTTGTTAGATACAACATACCTTTTGAAGTAGGCGCCTGAAAGGATATGCCTTCTACTTGCTTCTCTGTCTGGCTCTTCGAAAAGAAGGCCTTTGGAGCAGGAAATGCAAAGGGCAGCTCATTTCTTAACGCTGACTCTGCATCAACATTCTCTGTGTTTGCACGCTTCTTAGATGCCACTTTTCTTGTCACTGGAGTTGACAGTGTGAATTCCATATCACCCAGTTGAGTATCATGCCTCGAATGGTGCCAGAGACGGAACAAAAGGTTTTCTGATCACAGCCGGAGAAGTTACTGTCAAAGAAATTCTAACAGCTGAGAAGGTCAGACACAATGCTTATAAAAATATCATACATTATTTGGCTATTGAACAAAACAGTTGAAAACTCTGATTCTCTCCTAGAATAAGTTCGTTTCTTATAGACTGTCAAACGCCATTTTTTGATTTGTTCATCTCAATTCTCCATTGAGGATTAACCCTCACCAGCTTATCTAAACATAAATATGAATTATCACTTGGTTTAGTTAAAAATTTGAATAATATCACAGTGGATTTTTTTCTCCAACACAGTAAGATTGAATTTCTTTCGGTACCTTTCAACCTCTGCCTACCTCCAGCCTAACTCCAGAATCTTATTAACTGTGCCTTATCGCTTCCCATTGTGTTTTAAAATCCTCACTGACTCCTTTACTTGTTCCCTTGCTTGCTGTTTCTGTGCAAACCAAACACTGGAGTTAGGGATCACGTCAAACCAACCATGGCCTACAGGTAGAAGGCAACAAAATTTATGCTTAACATACTTCTTTGCTCTATCTTTATCTTCCTTTGGTCAAGGTCCACTAGATACTTAAATATGGAGTAAGCACTAGATACAATGAGAAGCAGATTTCTAGATTAAGAGCTGTATTTTTTCTGTAAGAAACTAGCTGTACATCTTCACACACCTGCTTTGTTTTCTGAGTATTTAGATCTAGTGGAGATTCTTCAAACACTGAAGCTACATCAGAAAATTCCATGGATCCAAACGCATCTGGCACATGGCTGCAGTCTGGCACATCTTCATATGCCAGAGCCTTTTCAGACAGAAATGTTCCATCGAGATTCTTTTGCAGAATTAGAAGGAAGATTTCATCAGAAGATTTCACCACTAAAGTCTAAATAAGATTGCTTTGCAAGTTCCAAACTATGGCTAACAGCTAATGGAAGTCCACAGGCCAGCAGCAACAACTTTTATATTATGTTCTTAATATTCTAATTGTTGATATGACGTTCATATCAAGAGCAGAAGGGAAATTACTCTTAGAGCTCAAGTCATCTTTCACAGCCTGTGTCAACAAGAGCAGCACCTCATAGCCTTTGGTTTCAAGACCCGGACCACAAGCTAGCTAATGATTTTACACAGAATTCCAGAGTTCAAGTCATTGTTTATGTTAGGGCTGCAATTCTACTGAAAGCCTTCCAGTTCATCACACTTCATTATCAATGGCACCACAGATACCTCACAAAGAAGCATTATGACATCACAAAGGGGCATTATGACGTCAGAAAGGGCATTATGACATCACAAAGGGCATTAGGAATCACAAAGGAGCATTATGACATCGCAAAGGAGCATTACGACGTCTCAAAGGGTATTATGACGTCACAAAGGGCATTATGACGTCACAAAGTAGCACTATGACATCACAAAGAAGCATTATGACATCACAAAGAAGCATTATGACATCACAAATGGGGATTATGACGTCAAAAAGGGTCATTATGATGTCACAAAGGGGTGTTATGACATCACAAAGGGGTATCGTGACATCACAAAAGAGCATTAAGACATCACAAAGGGGCATTAAGACGTCACAAAGGGCATTATGACGTCACAAAGAGGCATTATCACGTCACAAAGGGGCATTATGACATCACAAAGGAGCCTTATGACGTCTCAAATGGCATTATGAGATCACAAAGGGCATTATGACGTCACAAAGGGGCATTAAGACATCACAATGGGTCATTATGACGTCAGAAAGGGGCATTATGACATCAGAAAGGTGCATTATGATGTCACAAAGGGGTGTTATGATGTCACAAAGGGGCATTATGACGTCACAAAGGGGCACTGGGAAAAGATCTCTGTGTGGAGATTGCTTCTACTAGAGGTAGTTCTATAAGACTGTTATATAGAGCTGTGCAGGGGCTGTAAATCTGTCTGCAGAGGGTGATGATCAGTTCCAAGTGTCTGCAGTCAATGCTCATGGACAGAGCCCATCCAACCTGGCCTTGAATGCCTGCAGGCCTTGAATGGGGCATCTACAGCCTCCTTGGGCAACCTGTTCCAGTGCGTCACCACCCTCTGAGCAAAAAACATCTACCTAAGATCCAACCTATACCTCCCCAGTCTCAGTTTTAAACCATTCCCCCTTGTCCTATCATTATCCACCCTCATAAACAGCCATTCCCCCTCCTGTTTATACACTCCCTTCAAGTACTCAAAGGCCACAATGAGGTCTCCCCACAGCCTTCCATTCTCCAGGCTAAACAAGCCCAGATCCCTCCACCTTTCCTCATAGGAGAGCTGCTCCAGCCCTCTGATCATCACAGTGGCCCTCCCCTGGACCCCCCCCAACAGCTCCACATCCTTCCCAGGCCTGGACACAGTGCTGCAAATATGGCCTCACAAGAGCTGAGCAGGAGGGGACAATCACCTCCCTCTCCTGCTGGCCACCCCTTTTTCAGTGCAGCCCTGAACGCACATGGATCTATCTTTTCCATACGGATATTCCCATCTGTGTACATATATATACCACACCTACACCCCCACAATCTGCTACAACTCCATAGAATTTTCAAGGTTGGAAAAGACCTGGATGATCTTATGATCTTATGATCTCAGATCTTATGATCTGGATGATCTTATAATCATCCAGTCCAACCATCACCAATACTTCCCAGTTAAATCACATCCCTCAACACAACACCCAAACTTTTTGTGAACTTCCCAGGGTTGGTGACTCTACATGAGAGAAAAGGGCACTCAGATAAGGGATTCTGCATTTGCTATTAGCAGAGGTGGGATGAGACCGAGCACTGCCCCAGCTCCTGGGATAACGCAGAAGGGCTGAGACCTTCCAGCTGCTTCCACCCAGGGTCACACAGCAAAGCCGACCCTGCAGGAGTCTGCATCATTCTTTGCATGGCATTGCTAAGAGGAAGATCCCCCCCCTACCCTTGGCTCTACACTCCAGCTGCTGTCTGCCATCTGTAAAGCCACCACAGCTCTCCTACTGGAGTTCCCATCTGCACAGTGACAGCTTGGTTTCTTCTTACTGTCAAAGCAGCCACAGCCTCAGTGCTTCTAAAATCTCCCCTTTTCAGCTGATTTCCTCTTTCTAGTGGCTGGGCAATTCCTCCCTCTCACAGTCATCCCTCTGCCCCACTCTGTGCCCACAGACCCACAGAGGGCACACAGAGCCAGCCCTGTCCCAGCTGCTGCTGCTTCACATCTGACAGTCTCAGGAGCTGAGATCCAGGCCGAGACAGCAATGCCCAGACATGGTTTGTAGGACGTTTGTGATAGGAAATAGGGAGGTTTGTGATTAAACCTGCCCCCTAAGGAGGAAGGCAATGCTGCCTGCAGCCCCAGCAGGCATTACAAAACATCCCCATTAACAGGAGGGTTTTAAATAGCACAATTCAGGAACTACAACTGCACAAATTCCCGCATGCCCTGGAATAAGTTTGGGAATGGACAAGGTTCTACCACCTGTGCAATGCCATAGAAAGAACAACCATCCACCTGTAAACCTCCATCCTCTCCCCTGCTGCACAAAGGGAAGCTCAACAGCAGTGCACAAATGTCCCAGCAATGTCTGAGCACTGCTCTGTGCATCCCAACCTGCTCATCCCATCCACTCCTGGCTGGGCAGCAGGATTGGGGTGGCACACTGCAATGGGCACAGAGGAACATGGAAGCCCCACACATGTGAGGAAGGGGCTGGCTGTGCTCCACACTCACGTTATCAGACGTGATTTGCCCTTCTGTGGGGAGCCTCTGCTCTTTCCCGGCTCATCCTCCAGCGTCTGGGACTCCAGGATCTCATTCAGGCTGTTGTTGGCTGCGGGGCAGCTCCATGAAGAGCCGCCCCTCCACCGACCGGCACACAACAGCCGCTCCCGCGCACTGCGGCTCAGCCAATCGGAGCCGGCGGAGCTGCCGCTGCCCGATGGGACCCCCCCCCCCACATATTGACCCCCAGACGAGGAAGAGGAGGAGGAGAGCGACGAGGAGCTGCCGCAGGAGCTGACGTTGGGGCGGGGGGGCAACGCGGGGGGGGGTCGGCAGTGGGGGGTGTTGGAGGGGGTGGGGCAGCATTACCCCCGGACCCCTTGGACCCCCCCCAGCCAAAGTGCTGCTCTCCGACTCCCGCGGGCTCTTTGTGCAGCTGCTGCCCTCCAGTTATAGGACCCCCCCCCCCATATTGCGCTTTGCTCACCCCCACCCCCCAACTCCGGAACCCCCCCCCCACTCACCACATCGCCCCCTCCCCCCCCGGGTGGGGTTATGGGGGGTGGGGGTGGGGTCGACGATGTGCTGTAAGCCGCACCGGGGTCGTGTGACAACCCCCCCCCCCCATCAAGATGAATGGGGAACTGTCGGGGGGGGCTCAGCCGTAAGGATAAAGCGGGGGGGTTAATGACGGGGGGGGGGCAGCTATAGGGAACGCAACGCAACTAATCTAAGCCCCCCCCCCCCCCCCCCCACATTAACACCCCATTGTGTGTGGGGGTGGTGGGGGTGGGGCACACAATAACCCCCCCAAAGGCCAAACAGCCCCAACCCCCCCCTCAAAGCCGCTGCCTTACGCTGTGCCCCCCCTGCATGAAGGGGCCCCCCCATCGATTGAGCCCCCCCCAATCCCATCTATAGTTGAGAGCTATGCTTTTTGTAACCCCCGCCTTTTAAAGCCCCCCCCCCCAAAGTTGTGCACGTTGTGCTGCCCCCCATGAGCCCCCGACTCCCCCCCTTAAAAGATGGGGTGTGGGGGGGTGGTCTCGGACCCCCCTCCTTTAAACGATGGGGGGGGGGGGATTGTCACTGCCCCCCCCCCACCAAAATGGACACCCCCCTTTTAAGGGATGGGGGGGGAGTGAAGGTGGTCTCGGCCCCCCCCCCATTAAAACGGACCCCACACCCCTTTAAAGGATGGGTGGGAGTCAGTTACGGGCCCCCCCCGGTGCTGTGTGTGTATGTGGCCCCCTCCCCGTTTTGCCCCCCCCCGTGTCGGAGTGTGCTGGGAAAGGATCTCTGTGTGGAGATTGCTTCTACTAGAGGTAGTTCTATAAGACTGTTATATAGAGCTGTGCAGGGGCTGTAAATCTGTCTGCAGAGGCTGATGATCAGTTCCAAGTGTCTGCAGTCAATGCGCATGGATAGAGCCCGTCTCTGGAATTCCCAGGGAGCGTGCACCTTGGTAAGCACAAAAACCCCATGAGCAGCTGTGTTGGTTCCCTCAAGATGCTTCCTTTGACTTTAAGGATAGCAGTGCATTAACACACCAAAGGCTTTCCTTTATTCCTAGTTCTCCTATCTCATATCAACCTCCAGCTACCACTGAAGTGATACAAGTTCTGTTTCTGTGACAGAGACATGAATATCCTTATCTTTTGACATGTCACATGTGCAAGAGGCAGAACTTTCTGTAACAGATCTTAAGCACAGAAGTGCTTCTTCCAGCACTCATGCAGAGGGAGAAGTAGAAATGTCCCTATGATTTAATCTTCCATCTCTAAATGAGATACCAGACTTGCATCTCAAGAGCATTAAGACATCCATGTTGTTCTTCCTCAGAACCAGTCCTGGCTGTGAAATCCCCCCTAACAACTGGTGAAGCTGTAGCTGGAGGGGATGCCATGTTTACTACTGACCTTACAACAACGTGTTGCGGCACTTGGTACCTCAGTGGTAAAGTCTTACAGGAAAGCAAGACCTGCATCATCAAGAGAACCCAAACTACTCACAGCCTAATCATAAAGTAGGTCACCAAGAACGATGATGGAGCAGAAGTGAAATTTGTTGCCAAAAATGTTGATGTCAGCACCAAGATGAGAGTGAGAGGTATTTGCTTTGATCCTTCTCCTTTCCTCTTACAGTCAAGGCATAGTTGCTGTGATCTGATGATTAGAACTGGGGCTGCAGGCATTCACTGACTGTACCAAATACCTGAAATTGCATCCCATGGACTGACGTGAGTCCTGGTAATGACCTAAACATGATAGCACTGAGTGTAGGGTAAGCCAATCTACCCAGCTGCTTGGTATCTGAACCAGATTGCTTCATGCCAGCTGATGAATGTCTGCAGTTCACAGCTACTGGCCAGTGCATTCAGTCACCATGTTTACCACTGCATCACCATAGAGCAGTATTTTCAGCTCCAGGTTCAGACAGCCTTTCTGATTGCACTGGAATAGTTTGGAAGTAGGGGAGCAATCATTCCAATAATATCAATCAGCTTTGCATGACAAAATATTACAAATAAACATTCGTTATGGGAGGAGCTGTTTGTCATTGGGTGGAAACCTCTGCAGAAGCATGTTTAGAGCATTCTTAATCAGTAGAAGGAGATGTTTGGTTGATTTTTACTTAGTAAATCCGGCAAGAAGACCAAATGAAATATCTTGAATTGCTCAGCACTGACACAATGATGAGTGCAGGAACAGAAGGTGATACTTTTTCAGAGATCTTGCAGCAAACATTGACCACGTTAGCCTGATATCAATTGAAATAACGCGGCCTTTGCTCCTGACAGGTGCTGCAGTGAGATTTACCAAGAAGAGCAAAGATGTAGAAAAGATCTGCGCTCGGCTGCGTGAGGAAGCCAAACTGCAGGCTGAGCTTTCAGACACAGGTGCTACTGTGGAGTGGATGAAGGATGGGAAGGAGCTCAAGGCCAGTGGAAAATATGAGCTGCACATTGTGGGGAAGAAACACACCCTGAAAATTCACAGCGTCTCAATGGATGCTGCTGGAAGTTGTCAGTGCATCTGTGAGGGGGATAAAATGCTCTATCAGCTTTCAGTGAAAGGTATGTGACAGTCTGGGCTGTCCTCTTCCTGCCCAGGGCCAGCAGACTGCATTCACCTGACTCCCTGACAGTCCAGCTGTTGTCAGACAGCGTCTGGGGTGTTTTCAGTGGCTGTTTTGACTTGAACTGGCCAATCTGCTTTGTAGAGCCATTTGATTTCTGTGTTCTGTCCTGTGATTCGTCCCTAAGATATAGAGGAAATCAAGGGAAAGATAGGAAAAAGAGCATCCCAGCCTTCCTGCTCTTCTCTCAGGGTGGCCACAAGAGATGATGTAAACAGCTCTTTTTGTAGCAGTGATCCCAAATGTAGAAGAGACCTGTGAAGAGTCACAGGAACTAAATTGATGGAGAGCAGAACTTCCTGCCAAGGCTTGTCAGCTAGTCTTAATTTTGCTTTTCTTCTCTCTCTTTGTCATGTTAGCATGATATTTCATACTGGCAGGTCTGTCCACAGAATTAACTGGCACAGGCTGCCCAGGGAGGTGGTGGGATCCCTGGAGGTGTTCAGGAGCTGTCGAGATGTGGCCCTGATGGATGTTATCAGGGGACATGGTGGGGTGGGTTGGGGTTGGAATCAAAGGAGGACCCCCATGTATTTCATCAGGAAGCACTACTGGTAATAAGACCTTTGGAGCAAATCCTGGTAGGGCCACGCTCAGCTGGTCCAGTCTGGAGGCTGTTTCTCCTTACTGCAGTATCTGCAGTGAAAACCAGCAGCTGCTTTTGTGTGATTGGGCTCACATCCAGCAGTGGTGAGGGGACTACAATGATAAGAGACAGTTCCTGAAAAAATGAATGAAATTTGACTGTATGATAGGATGGAGTTAAATGTATTGACAGGATCTCAGTCATCCCAGTGTCCATCAGCTGGCTCTCGAGCTCCTAAATACAGGCATTCTGTAGAACGTTGTTGAATTTGTATTATACATGCGTGTTCCTGGAACTGCAGAACAAATGCATGCATAATCCAGACTTTGATTTTAGCAGCTCTGACTGCGCTGTCTCAACAGACCCAACTCAGTTGTGTGCGCTGTTTTGAAATGATATGTTAACAAGAAGTTGGAAAACAAGCTCAATTACCCTCAGTAAAATAGGACCGTGGACTTAGGCTTAAACTTTTGGCTAAGACAGTGGTGAGATTTTGAATCTTTGAAGTCAATTATTCCACTGTGTGTTAATAGGGGCCAGTTTTATCATCTAACTTTTGCACTCCAATTAATTTCCATAAAGGAATTCTGTTTTTCTTTTCAGTCCTAAGTGACATCTCCATCTTTTAGGCTCGATTTGTTTGCCAGGGGGTTACAGTGCAGTAATAGATACCCTCTCCATTGATTTCCTTCTAGTTTGCTTGTTCCAATTCTTTCCTCAGGTTTCCTATTTTAGACATTTTCTTGAAGCCTTGGGCTTCTTCCTTTGGCTCTGTCCCCTGTACAGTGTATGTCCTTCAACTTGTGGAGATAAGGTACTCTGGTACGTGGTTTATAAAAGCTGACAATTTGCCAGCTTCTGAATTAGAATCTAGCAATTAGAACTAGGATTAAACGTGCACGTTTGATCTTATGATAAATGAATGCCTCATGGTCACAAATGTCCCTGCAGTTCTTTACCATCATATGTATTTTGAGTGTCCATATTTTGTTTCAGCACTGGCAGACTTCATAATCAAAGAGACAACTGGAGGAGTTATCAGGGCAGTTGCTGGAAAACAAGCTGAATTTGTTTCTGAGACCTCTGAAGCCAATGTCATGGTGAAGTGGTACAAAAATGGCAAAGAAATCACGACCAGTAAGAAATTCACAATGGAAGATAAAGGGAAACTGCATAAGCTTGTGGCTTCAGCTGTAACGAAAGAAGACGAGGGAACATCTGCAAAATTGGAGATGACACTCTGATTTTTGATTGGAAAGTCTCAGGTAAGTTTGTGAGGCAAACATGGGATCACAATCCATGTAAAGCACTTCAGACTTAATTCATTTTATTTGTCCAGCCCTGTGGGTTTCCAGTATTTAGGACAAAGATTGCATAGCTCTATTGAAGCAATTCTGATCTTACTGTTGTCCCTATGCAAATCCACAGGATGAGCAAATAATGTAACTGTGTTGTGATGAATTCAGGACAGCCTTAGCTCCAACTGACGCTGGAGTCACGACTTGAGCCCTCACATCTGGGCTTCATTCTTCCAGTTCATGAATTGCCTCAGCGCTTACATCATCTTTAAACCTCTGACTGAAATCACAGAATCACAGAATCACAGAATTACCCGGGTTGGAAGGGACCTCAAGGATCATGTAGTTCCAACCCCCCTGCCTAGCAGGGCCACCAAACATACACATTTACTAGATCAGGTTGCCCAGGGCCCCGTCCAACCTGGTCTTGAACACCTCCAAGGACGGGGCATCCACAACCTCACTGGGCAGCCTGTTCCAGGACCTAACCACCCTTCTAGTAAAGAACTTTCCCCTAACATCCAACCTAAATCTTCCCTCCTTCAACTTAAAACCATTTCCCCTAGTCCTGCTATTATCAGCCCTTTCGAAGAGTTTACTCCCCTCCTGGGAGTAAGTTCCCTTCAGGTATTGAAAGGCTGCAATGAGGTCACCTCGCAACCTTCTCTTCTCCAGGCTGAACAAACCCAACTCCCTCAGCCTGTCCTCATAGGGGAGGTGCTCCAGCCCCCTGATCATCTTTGTGGCCCTCCTCTGGACCCTTTCCAAAATCTCCATATCTTTTTTGTACTGAGGGCTCCACACCTGGACACAGTACTCCAGATGGGGCCTCACAAGAGCAGAGTAGAGAGGGACGATCACCTCCCTATCCCTGCTGACCACCCCTCTCCTGATGGAGCCCAGGATCCCATTTGCTTTCCGGGCTGCCAGAGCGCACTGCTGGCTCATGTTAAGTTTCTCATCTATCAGGACCCCTAGGTCTTTTTCAGCCGAGCTGCTCTCAAGGACAACTCCTCCCAGCCTGTACAGGTGCCTGGGGTTCTTCCGACCCAAGTGCAAAACCTTGCACTTTGCTGTGTTGAACCTCATTAGGTTCACCCGAGCCCAGCTTTCCAGCCTGTCAAGGTCCCTCTGAATAGCATCTGTTCCCTCCACCGTATCGACTGCACCAGTCAGCTTGGTGTCGTCAGCAAACTTGCTGAGGGTGCACTCCATTCCCTCATCGATGTCATTAATAAAGATGTTAAAGAGCACCGGTCCCAAGACAGACCCTTGAGGGACGCTGCTCGTTACCGGCCTCCACCTGGACATAGAGCCATTGACCACCACCCTCTGTCTGCGGCCTTTCAACCAATTGCTTATCCA
Organism: Coturnix japonica; assembly: GCF_054131305.1. Lineage (NCBI taxonomy): Eukaryota > Metazoa > Chordata > Aves > Galliformes > Phasianidae > Coturnix > Coturnix japonica. Next base: position 7,407,602 of record NC_140691.1, on the reverse strand, counting down.
TCTAGTTGTCCACCCATCAAATCCACCTCCCTCCAATTTGGAGATGAGGATGTGATGGGGGACCATGTCAAAGGCCTTGCTCAGGTCCAGGTAAATGACATCGGTCGCCTTCCCTTCATCCACCAACGCCGTCACTCCATCATAGAAGGCCACAAGATTAGTTAAGCATGACCTTCCCCTGGTGAAGCCATGCTGGCTGTCTCGGATCACATGCTCGTTCTTTATGTGATCAAGCATGTTGTCCAGGAGGATCTGTTCCATAATCTTCCCAGGCACAGAGGTGAGACTCACCGGCCTGTAGTTACCCGGGTCGTCCCTGCTCCCCTTCTTGTAAATGGGAGTGACGTGACCCTTCCTCCAATCATCCGGGACCTCACCTGACAGCCATGACTTCTCAAATATGATGGAGAGCGGCTCAGCAACCACCTCAGCCAGCTCCTTCAGGACCCTGGGATGCACGCCATCTGGCCCCATAGACTTATACTCATTCAGTCTAAGGAGGCACTCTCGGACTTGCTCTACCCTTACAGTGGGGAGGTAACATGAAATGGTCCTAAGTTCTTAACATTGGAAACCTGTCTCCTCTTTAGACAAATTAAACTCCATATTTGGAGAGTTCAGTGTCTCCTACTGTACCCGAACGATGCTGTGATCTCTGAGGTGTCTCCCTGAGGTGCTGTAAGCACAGCCATTAGCTCATAGTACAAGTAAAGCACTGTCAGGTCAAGCCTGGAGGAGTAATGCTTGTCACTGACATGTTCCTGTTCAGGGTGGAGCTGGAGGGTAAAATAACACAAGAAATTGTCATTGAAATTCAATATCAGTGAAATTCAGCTGGCTGCATTCACAGAACCTGGCATTGAGATCTGTTTTCTGGTTTATATCTTGAGCCTCTTTTCCATAACCCAGTCCTCATTTATGAACTGAAGCTCTACTGAAAGCCTGTCGCTGTGTATGCTCATGCTGCAGCGCAGCGCTTGTGACCTTTAACAGCACATTCACATTCCTCTGATCACAGGATCCTTAAGGTTGATTAAGACCCTCTAGTCTGACTGCTCACCCATCACCACCGTGATGCTCACCATCAGCTAGCTAAAAACTCAGCAGAGATGATAGATCAAGCACAACACTGGATTTGGGATGGCTAGAGATTCCTAAGATATTGAAGGATTGCTTGCAGGTGGTGTTGGCTCAGGTATTCACCCTGCATCCCACCTCCTGTTCTGTTTGGTTGAGAATCATGCATTCTGCAATTTCACTTTGTAATTCAAAGACCCTGGCTTTATCTGTTGAAAAACTGATCTAAAACAAGCCAAGAAGACTCCGTTAGAACTGGTTGATGCAGAACAAAGGCATCCCCAAAGGACAAGTTGCACTGTTTGATGAACATTATTGGATGAGAGCTAAGCTAAGATTTAAAAAGTTCTGGGGCTGTCTCTGAGCATCAAATACAGAGGAAGCCTGCATGATTCCCTGAGAATGAATACCTCCTACTTTGGTGTTGGGTTAAGGGAACACTGGCAGTAACTCCTATCACAAAATGTCACATGGCTCAGACAAAAAAGCCATCAAGAGTGCTTAATTAGGAGCACCAAATGGTCGCAAGATGGTCTTAGGGCAGGGAAGTAATCTATCTATGTGACATTGATTGGTGCTATTAGTTCTTCACAGCTTGACTCTAGAGGGACTGTTCTTCTTTGGTCACCTAGTTTTAAAACAATAGATGTCTCCTGTCTATTACAATTTTTAACGCATTATTTGTTCACTGATGCCATAAATGTGCCTGGCATAGCAATTGGCCTTGTTATATTCAGCGACTGAAAGCAACAGTTGTTGCTCTAAGAAATGCAATACTAAGCTAGGTCTGCCTGTAGCTGACAGCCATCAGCTTGCTCCTCAGGCAGGTTCTGTCTGGATGGAATGAAGGGCATGAAATACTGATGCGCTCATCAAACGCTGCTTGTTAGCTTAGAGACAAGGTGTTGAATAGGTTTGTTCATGTATTGCAAACACGTTACTTAGCTGCCTTCATTTTAGCTTCAGAAGAACATGTGCAGAATACAGAATTGATTAAAAGAAATAAGAACTGTCTGCATGGAACTTACTCTTTCCTTACACAGGAGAATCAAGCACACGTTTGTATGTGAGTACCTCCAGAGGTGAAACTCGATCACCCAAATGTAACGAGCAGAGACATTACAATCAGTTCTAACTGTATCTTCATGCTGTGCTGAATAAGCCTGAGTCAGGATGTAAACCACTTTCTCTTTTTTTCTTCAGATGAAGCCATTAATTCTGTCAACAAGCCCAAAACGACTCCAGAAATATCAGTCAGTCCTTCTGAAGACCTGGAGCTGGTGTGTGAGGTGTCAGCTGCAAGCGGAGCTGTCGTATGGAAGAAAGATCAAACAGAGGTGAAGCAGGACCAGAGGACAACCATCATCTCCCAGGGGACGCACCGCAAGCTCATGGTCAAAAATGTGACCCTGAAAGACCAAGGGAGCTACAGCTGTGAAACAAAAGATGACAAAGCAACATTCCAAGTGAAAGTCAGAGGTGAGAAAATGCTTGAAATCCCAGAGATAAAGGAACGCTTCATTTGGTGTGTCTTGCATTTGGAGGATCAACTTACAGCCTCTCTGGTGCAAAACACTTTGGCTATAGGACTTTCTTTGTCATCTAGTGTCATAGCAACACTTTTCTACACGTGCTTTTCCATCGAGGAATGAATTACTGCAACAAACAATAGGCAAGGAGGGTAACTTGTGCAGCTCTTGTAGTCAGCTGGTGTCTGCAGGGTTACAGTGCAAGAGCACACCAGGCATGCAAGGAGTGAGAAAAGGGGAGGTGTTTGATGAGATCTGGTTACAAAATTTGAATGACACAATTAGGTGGAAAATGCCACTAATCAGACTCATAAATGGCCTGGGTTGCAAAGCCCCACAGTGCTCATCCAGTTCCAACCCCCTTCTTCCTATGTGCAGGGTTGCCAAGCAGCAGCCCAGGCTGCCCAGAACCACATCCAGCCTGGCCTTGAATGCCTGCAGGGATGGAGCATCCACAGTCTCCTTGGGCAACCTGTTCTGGAGGGCCGTTCCCTTCTGATTTACTGGAAATGTAGAGAGACATGAGAAGAAAAAAAGATAAGGGAGAAGGTTCAGTAGTGCATGCAGGTGTTCTAAATCTCATGTCCAAATCTGCTATCAGACTGCGAAATGTTTAGCTTTGTGATATGATGTGATATGATATGATATATCATATGAATGTGATATGAAATGATATGCTTATCATTTCCCAAGGCAAAATAGAGGGGAAAGTGTTTTCTTGTCTTAATGAGGCATCACGATGCTCTCTGTGAAGGGCAAGTATAGTGAAAATGGGGAACTGGAGTTAGCTCTGCAGCAGACTACAGCAAAACGGTGTGACTGTTGTGATGTCCCTGCAAAGAAAGAAGACGTGTTTACAAACAAGGACAAGGTACAAAAAGAGGTGAAGGCTGTACTGACTCAAAATGCCACGCTGAGCTGCGAGGTGGCCCAGGAGAAGACAGAGGTGAAGTGGTACAAGGAGGGGAAACTGATCACCTGGAGCAAGAAGTTCAAGGCTGAGTCAGAGGGCAAACAGCGTCGGCTGGTGGTGAGCCAGGTGGAGAAGAAAGATGCAGGGGAGTACAGCTGCGAGGCTGCTGGCCAGAAACTCACCTTCAAGATTCATGTAACTGGTAGGAAACACATTTTGGTTGATATTCTTTGATTATTCCAGTCTGGCTGTGGAAACGTCTGTGTGAATGTGTCCTCTTGATTCTGCCATGAAACTGTTTTGGGGAGGATGAAAAGAAATGCTTACAAACGTGCAGCTAAAATGATTATTTGTTTTTAACAGTGTTTCATCCAGCTCTTCCCCAACGACTACTTTTATAATGAGCTGTCCATGGATGTCCAACTGTGATTTGTACAATGTGCAACACTGCTCTACCAATTGATATTTCAACAGTAGTAGTTACAGTTCTCTACTGTGGCTGCACTGAGAAGGTTTGGTTGTTGGTGTCCTAAGAACTTTTAGTCAGAGGCATTGCACTTGCCTTTGGTTTGTTGAATCCCACGTTGACGACCATTCGTTCCATGTTCTGTAAATGTAATGACCAGTCATGAATCCATTGATACCTTTCTAATTGTACGTTTCTCATTAGTCTGAGAGTTTAGCACGGAGGCAGATCTCTCACTCCAGCGGCAGTAGAGATTGCTCTGGTGTCAGTATATTTTGCACAAGATCCGGTACATTTTAACTTAGACTCCAGATAGCCATGGGCACATCAGCTGCATTCTGAGTGACCATTAGTGAGCTGGCTGATGACGAGGGTTTGTCTTCTGTTTTATTTGTAGCTGCACTCTACAGGTTTTTGCTCGTAAGTCAGCTTGTTCTCTGTTAACTTTACAGTTCTCGTCTTGTATTCTGAGCTGATCAGGACAGGGAATCTGTTTTCTCCTCTTCTTTCTTATGGCAGTGAACACATTGGAGCTTAATCCTGGTCAAGGTTTGGCATTTGGTCAGCTATGTGGAGGAGCAACTGTATTGGGAGTCTACTGCCTTTCTGCTCACACAGACCTGGTGTCCTTGCAGGGCATAGCTTGCGTTCTGTTCCCTTGTAAAGGTTGCAGTCTTTGCTCTCTCCATCTTGGGGCATTCTGCTCCTTCAGTCCCTGGTGTGCAATATATCTCTGCTCCTGTAGTAGACAGTTTTGCTGCTGCCTGCGGTGTAGACTCTAAACCATCAGCTCTTACTATTCCCACACCACGTGGATGTGATTCTGGGGCCTTTGGATCTGTTCCGTGAGTTGTGTAGCTCATGCTTTTGGCTCAGGAAACTGGCAGTTTCAGCAAATAGTGGATTACAGAAAGGGTAGATTTGGGAGGTATCTGTCAGAGAAAATGAAATATGAACGATGACAGAAAGACTATGGAAACAGCTGGAATCTACCAAGTTAATCCTCAGCAGCCAAAGCCAGCCCACATCTTATTGCAGAGGTGTAGGGAGAAAACACAGCAATGTAGTGCTTTTACACTTGAATTTTGCTAGCTGAGGGCTATTATTAGCTGTTTGCCTCAGAAACCAAAGGTTTTCTGTTCTCTTTCAGACCGGATGAGCTCATGGCTGCACAGGGTAATGTAATACCTCCTCCTCTGCCATACGTGGAGAGTGCTTGCCTAGCTACTGTTGCTGTATTTCTCATGTGTACCACTGTAACATGACGTGCAGGTCCAGCCCTCACTGCAGAATGATGTGGTGTGAAAGTCAGGAGGGATTATGAGTACTCTTGGAGTGGTTGGCTCTTTCACTACAGAAATCCTCATCTTACTAGCTTCTCCCAAAGTGCAACGGCTTTCTGAGTCTTAATTTCTCCTCTTACCATTGCACTCAGAAAGCTTTTCAGGGTTCCTCTACCCCAGGGTTCCACTGGCAGCACAGAACAATCCCATTTTAAGGACATGTTGAATGTTAGGTGCTGAGTGTTGAGCATTATGGGATGCAGATTAGACCTTCTTGCTTAAAAGAAACAAGTGCTGCACACCTTGGGAACCTATAGAAAACTAGAGTAAAAAGGGCTGATTCTGCCATCTCATTATCTCAGTATTTGTGGTGCACGCTGAAATCCTTATTTGAAGTGGGCCAAAGCTCCATTGCATTTGTGAGAAGTTTTGCATCACCTGGTTGGTCTAGGCCATGTTTGTTGTCTTGCTAATAAGCAACCCTTCTGATCTTCATCAAATCATTGTGGTTGGAAAAGACCACAAAGATCCCCACATCCAGCCTCAACCCATCCCACCATGCACACTGCCCACGTCCCTCAGTGCCACATCTCCATGGTTATTGAACACTTCCAGGGATGGTGACCCCACCACCTCCCTGCAAAGCTGTGCCACCACATCACCACTCCTCTTCAGAAGAAGTTTTTCTTAACATCCAACTTGAACCTCCCCTGAAAACCATCAGTCAAAACAGGGACTGTTGAAGATGGGCGGAGAGAATGATGATTCTGCAGTCAATACAAGCAGGGAGATCAAATGTAGAGTGTATCAACTGCATTCTTGCATTGGCTTGCTGCCCTGCTCCCTCGCCTTCAGTGGACTGCAGTGCTGGTGGTAGAGCTGTGGTGTGAATCCTGGGATTGCACGTACTGCAACGGTCAGCAGCACAGGAACTTGAGCTGAACTTACCCTCCTGGGCAGCTGCTGCCACTCAGAATTCAGACAGCATGCAGAGGAGAAAGTCATGAAGGAAGGGAAAGGGATGGCAGCAGAAGGCTTCACAGAGTGACAGCGGGGAGGAAGGAGATAGGGGACAGGTCATGGAAGGGTTTGCCATGACTGCTGGGGAGCAGGAGCCTTCCCGGTCACCTGAGCTGGGTATGCCTGAATATGCTTGCATGAATGATCTGAATGAGTGGTCTTCCATGTCTCCACTGCAAATAAAAGGCAATGTCAATCCCCCTCACAACTGCTAGTCCTGCATTCATGCTTGGAGCCTCTGTCTTGGTATCAATATCAGGACCCTGCGATCTTTCCTGGGACCCAAACAAGCATAGGAAGCTTATTCAAAATTGCTCTGCTGTTAGAAGCTGGCTAGCACTAGAGAAGTCCATGATGTAAGTGCGTCAGAAATATTCTGCACTTGTACAGCCTTTTGTAGGGCAAACCATGGAATAGAAATGGAAGCCCATTTATTTAGGGTTTATCTGTTCTCCCACGCCTCAAATACGAACTAGCATGAACGCTCTCAGCAACCAGTCGTTGGTAAAAGGAGAATCAGATAAAACAGTCATTAAAGTAATCAATAAAAGATTCAATGTATCAATCGATCCCACTTAGCAAGGTGATTAACTGAATCACCTTAACTGAAATGTGTATGCCTAACTAATTCCACTTGCTATCCTTCTGATGCTAACTCCATTTGTTGACACAAAGGGTAAGGTGGGCTTTAAACACTTTCTTCTATATGTGTTAGGTATTAAGAGGAGATGACCTCAGCCAGTTCTCTGAAGAATCAAGGGTTGCTGAGAGTAGAAAACCATGCTTTATGCATAAAACCGAGCTACAAAATCTAATGTAGGCCAAGTATTTCACCATATTAAGGGCTATATCATTGCCATAGGGTAGAGTCAAAAGATGGTTTTCTGCTCTTAAATTTCTATGGTTTCCTGATTTTGAGGTCTTCACTTCATAATTGAGTTGTATTTGGCTGATCTCCGGTGTAGAGTGGAGCAATATCAAAAAGACAGACAGATGAAGATCTGTCATTGTCTTCATTAGAAGAAATCTGAAAATTAGGAGTCCCAGCTGATAGTAAAGACTACCCAGAGGGATGGGATGACCATAGGGACTGTGCTGAGGATGCATTATAATGTGTGATAAACACTGTGAAGCAGTGTTGCTCCGGGAAATGGTCCAATACGACATAGAAGCAACTTTTAATGTCTTCCAGTCACAAGTTGTTCATATCTAATGTATATTTTACCCAATGTTTTCCAGTTCCAGAAGCAGAGGATGCCTTTATCAACAAGCAGAAGGTGCAGAAGGAGGTGAAGGCTGCACCAACAGAAAATGCCACGCTGAGCTGTGAGGTGACCCAGGAGAAGACGGAGGTGAAGTGGTACAAGGAGGGGAAACTGATCACCTGGAGCAAGAAGTTCAAGGTGGAGTCAGAGGGCAAACAGCGTCGGCTGGTGGTGAGCCAGGTGGAGAAGAAAGATGCAGGGGAGTACAGCTGCGAGGCTGCTGGCCAGAAACTCACCTTCAAGATTCATGTCACAGGTAAGAGAAATTGTTTCAACTGTATTGAACCCCCCAACAAAGAAGGGGTGGGAAAGTTAAGTGGTTTGACACATTTAACCCCAGCATTCAGTGATGTAGACGGTCCTTAAATTCTGTTTAATTTGTGTACATTCCTCTTTGCCTTCTGAAGCTATGAACGCAGAGGACTTGGGTAGCCTCAGCTTAAGACAGGCTGGAAATAATTCGGGAATTTCCCTGGGGATCTCAAGTAGATGCAGTGATAGCAAAATGAGAAGTCAATAATTACAGGGGGAATTGAAGAATATTAAAGATATCTTCAGGGCACAAGCACACCCCTGCAAATGCTTCTTCCTAAATAGTCTCAGAGACAGCATTTGGTCACAATGCTAGACGGCGGCATTGGTGGTTGTGGGAATACAAGAAAAGCTGTTCAGAGCAGCAGCTGTGGAGCAAGATAAACAGCATGGGAACCAAGGACACCTCTGCAAGGAGAAGAAGAGTCTCACAGCTCTGATTGGTTATGTGCCTGCATGGACAGTTGAAAAGTGTTTTGTAGAATGCTTTGTTGACATGTAAGATGTTTGGGAAAGTTGTAAGGGCGGATGGGAAAGTTAGAAAATAACAACTTGTGAAGGTATATAAGGGATGTGAGAACTTGTAATAAACGATTTGGATCGTTCACATCTGAGTCCGTGCCGAGTCGCTGCAGGTGGTTTCTATTAAATTAAAGAAACCTGCAACTAAAATGGTTTTCCCGTATTGTCTTTTGTTTTCTTCTCTATAGCAGGTACAAAAGAAATGCTTAAAAATAGAAAGCCTTCAAGCTGGTGCTTTTCTTTCCAAAATGGAGGAAGACAGGCGTTCTATTTATTAGGAGAGTCTGATAAGAAAGTGGAAAAAGGCTTTTTACCAGGGTCTATAGCAACGTAAGAAGGGGCAATGGTTTCAAAAGTGAAGAGGGTAGACTCAGTTTGGACATGAGAAAAGTTCTTTATGATGAGGGTGGTGATACACTGGAACAGATTGTCCAGTGAAGGCTGTGGGTGACTCATCATTGGAGTGTCCAAGGCCAGGCTGGATGGGGACCCTGGGCAGCCTCATTTAGTGAATGATGTCCCTGACCATGGCAAGAGGTTGGACTGGATGATCTTTAAAGCTTCCTTCTATACCCAAACCGTTCTATGATTCCATAGGGGAAACCATTTTATTACTGCCTCTGAAAACTCAGGAGATATTAGAACTGTTTTCAGAAATAAGTAGGTGAGAAAAATACATTTCCTCACTATGACTTAATCACAAACAGAATTTAACCTTGACCCTCACCTGGCTTTTGCTGGCAAAGCAACTTACAGCTGTCAGCTTGTTTGGACAATGTAATGCCTGTCCCCTTGTATGAAACAGACTTTTCAATGACTGCGTATGCTGGTGTGCTCCTGGACAGTGGGGAAAGGGGTGTTTTTTAATTTTTGAAGATTTTGGAACATGATACTGGTGGAAATGAAAACAAGTTTAGGGCTATCTAAGCTGTTTTGGTCTGGCAGGGAGGAAGCTCTTCACTGGTAATTGATATAGTTCAGATGTTGGCATTCAGTTCATAGCACTGTCAGGAAATGTGAGTGGGAAAGCTGTCCTCAACGGTACAGTCCAAAGACTAATTTGGGCATTTGGGGAAGGCTGTGTAGAAAAGATTCATGTCTTAAATGTGCCCATTTGCCTTCAATTCCAGAAGAAGAAAATGCCTTTATCAACAAGCAGAAGGTGCAGAAGGAGGTGAAGGCTGCACCAACAGAAAATGCCACGCTGAGCTGCGTGGTGACCCAGGAGAAGACGGAGGTGAAGTGGTACAAGGAGGGGAAACTGATCACCTGGAGCAAGAAGTTCAGGGTGGAGTCAGAGGGCAAACAGCATCGGCTGGTGGTGAGCCAGGTGGAGAAGAAAGATGCAGGGGAGTACAGCTGCGAGGCTGCTGGCCAGAAACTCACCTTCAAGATTCATGTCACAGGTAAGACAGGTGTTGTCTGAAATACAGCAGAGATCAGTAAAGTAAAATCTAGTTTCCATTATACAGTGATCCAGGTGCAATAGTCTGTGCTGAGGTTTTTTCCCTATACTTGATTGCCTGGGTTTGTAGCAAGTATGTGGTTTTAGTATGGCACAAAGACCTGTTTCAGTCTGTAGAATAATAATTACTGATATATGTACAATGGAAGCAATATTCAAGATATTATTCAAATCTCTCCTGTGCCTGAGATCCCAAACTGTAATTCTTGTTCACCGAAACATTTGACTAAGATAAGTATGTGCAGTGAGGCTGGAGTGCATGTTGTACGTGCAGCCTTTCATGGCAGGAGAAGCAGGAACTTCTCCTAGTAGTACACTGCCTTTTTACTATGCCTTTATGTTGGAGGCTGCATCTGGATAGGTGAGTCTGCTACTCACAGTAAGAGACCTGGTAGAGCTGACTATTCCCAGAGCTCAAAGTAAGATAGATATCTGCAAATCACACACAAAGAAGAAAGGACTGCGTTGGTGAGCATATTTCCTTTGTGCCTTTGACAGTCACAGTTGTGGCAATGGTAGAGGCCATGAGGAGTCTGTTCAGGAAGCCAGGAGTACTGTTCTGGGTCATGAAAAGGCAGCCAGTGGTTTCACTATCACATGTTTATGTGTTTTGATGTTTCACAGTGGGTCGTAAGCAAAAGGAACTCAGGTTTTGGTTGCCTGCAGGACAGATGTTCTTTTGGGTTCAATATGTTTGCATAGTGACTTGCAACCATGGGACTGGTGTTCGAGGACCCTCTTGGTTCCTTCAGTTCCTAGGTTCTTTCTTGCCTAGATTTGACACTTTGTTTCAACAGAAGAGCTGATATTCTCTAGTGAAGGCTATTAGTTTGGGCACAAGTAGTAACCTAAACCTGTTCGAACCTGTACACACAAACCTGCAAGTTGGTCTCATTTCAGTCCATCAGTCAATACTTTTTCTTTTCTTCCCTCAGAGCCAAAACCTGTGTTTATAAACCAGGAGCAGGTGCAGAAAGAGGTGAGTGCTGCCCTGGCAGCAAGTGCCTCCCTCAGCTGTGAAGTAGCACAGGATCCAACTGGAGTAAAATGGTACAAGGATGGAAGACTGCTTGCCTCCTCCAGAAAGTTCAGAATGGAATCTGTGGGCAAAACATGGCGTCTGGTTGTGGAGCAGCTGGAGAAGAAAGATGCTGGAGAATACATCTGCGAGGCTGCTGGCCAGAAGATGACCTTCGAGCTGGAAACAACTGGTGAGCATTCGCTTTGGGAGCACTAAGCAGCTGTTTATGCGGCTTAGAGGAAGAGGAAGTGAGCCATGTCAAAGGGAAGGTGGTGTGGCGCAGGAATGAGGTTGCGATCAAACCCAGCAAACGTTTCCAGATTGATGAGGAAGGGGTCAGAAGAACCCTGACAATAACAGGGGTCCAGGCTGAGGATGAGGGAGAGTACTTCTGTGAGTCCAGAGATGACAAGAGCAGCATTACCATCACCCCCAAAGGTATGTCTCTGGAAATGAAGGCTGACAGTGTGGAAGGATCCTTGGCTTCCCTCATCAGCCATTACAACACTGCAAAGCTGAGTTCATCTGTGTGTTTATGCTGTTCTCTGTGTTAACAACCAAGTACAAAACTTGTCTTTCTCTCTAAATAACTGTGGAACAACTGCTTCAGAAGAGCACAGCTGTTAAGTGGGCAAATCAGCCTTCAAGGCTGGAATTAAGCATCCCAAATGTAAGATGGGATTTATTTTACCCCTTCTTTGCCTCTTTTCTTCTTGCATCTTTGTAGATGCAAGGAGGATCTCCTCTACACGCAGGAGATGTGAGTGTGAGTTATGGTGATCACTTACTGCAAGTCATAAAATCTGATGCTTCCAATAAAATCATTGACTCTGTTGGCTCTTTGAAGGTGCTCATATATAATATGATAGCAGGCTTTGAGTATATAAAAGGCTTTTAGAAAGTGGAAGCAAACAATCTGTTCTCTGTGCAGAAATAAGGGACTTCAATTGCAATGACAAAGATGCAAGTTCTACAACAGAAAAGCTTTTTAATGGTTGGATGACTGGATATGTCATTTGGAGGGGCTTTGAAGCCTTCACTGTGGGATTCAGAAAAGGTTAGTGAAATATCTGTGTCACAAAGAGCTGAGCATGTCCTGGAGCAATGGAGAAGGGCTGGATGATTTTTGCTGGTACTTTTAGCCATTGAATTTTGTGTTCTGGTGGTGTCAGTACATTCTTTTGTACAACATGGACGGGTTGGTTTGTTGCATTGGTTCAGACTTTTGTACTAGGAGCTCAGCAGTGGTTAAAGCTCACACTTCTGCAAAGTAAACAAGCTCCTGCAATTCGTCTCTACTCTGTTTTAGCTGTGGATTAGCTTGACAGTTCCCTTCCATAAGCTTTATGGTTCCCTTCTGTAAGTCTGCTTACACAGACTGAGTTGCTTAACTTTAAGTCTTGCTCCAGGATTTTAAGCATATTATTAGCAAAAAATATCACAAATAATTTCACCAACAATTCTCCCCACCCATCTGTAGCTTTCTTTTTTTTCACTGGAAGGTTTTACACTGGCAGATAGGGTGGGCATGTAGAAACAACCCCATTAATTCTGACGAAGCTCTGATTTCTCTGACTGGCCTTTGTTTTGTGATTCTGCATGCATGCCCTGTAGCTAAAGCCTGGATGTCTTCCCCAACACCTTCAGTCTCCCATCCTTACTTAAGTTACTCCATTGTAAATCTCTCTGCTAGTCCAAGAGAGTTTTTATTTTACCCCTTCTGTGAGGCAGCAGCTGGATGGGAAGGATGAGATGAGGACTAGGTTGTTTGGGTGGCTTTTTTTTTTTTTGCCTAAGAGCCAACTGGGAATCAAAGATACCAAAAATTGAAGACAAACTGTGTCATACCGAGCAGGGTTTGTCAAATCACTGGCATGCACTGTTAGGACAACTTCATCATCAACATATTCTGGGCTGACAGTTGTCACAAAATTCTGCTTCTGTGTCCCAAAATGTGCACTTATCACTTCTATTGGCAGTTGCTCATCTTTTCTCCAAACTGAATGGTTGTAGGAAATAAAACAGACAAGCAAACAAACCAAACAACCCGCAGATATTAACTTGCAACTGATTGTCAGTGCTGATCGTTGGGCCATGTCCATCACTTCACATACTTCTGCGGCCAACAGACATTGGAAAATACAAAGACCTTCAGAGACTACTTGAATTTCTAGATGCACTGAATTACCCTCTAGAGTGTATTTCTGAATATATAAGGAACCACGGGTGACTATGATCCTGATTTATATCTAGGTTCAGGCTTACTGTTTCAGTTAGGTTAGATGAATAATAGTTCCAGAGAAGATAGGGAAATACAGCACTTCATTGATACCACATGTCGGAAGAATGCAGCTCAGTGCTGGGCAGTTTGCTGCTTCATTCCCTCTTACAAGTTGCACCCAAGGCTGGAAAAGACCACTGAGATAGCTGAGCCCAACCCAGCCCACCCTCACTGTACTTACTAACCACGTCCCCAGTGCCACATACCCGTGGCTCTTGAGCACCTCCAGTGACTGCAGTATATCAGCGTGGTTGCTTCAGCTGTGTGAGTTTTCACCACTGGATGTTGTTCTAGCGAGGCAAAAAACCCAAACTGATGGAACAGTGTCTATACAGGAAGCAACTGGCTGTCCTGATGGCTGCCAACAGTTTTACACAAGGTGTGTCATGCAAGCTTGCATGAGTCTGGTTTAAAAACTTGCAGTTCTGATGGAAGGAGAGGATGTTGGTGCAGGATAACTGCGGGATTTGTGCTTTCCCGACATCCAGTTGCAATCCCAGCTTATTGTTGCTATAGAAAACAGCTTCTCTGTAGACAAACTGAGTTAGTACCATTAAGTGGCTGAATCCCTAAGTGATCCAAGGTGAAGCATGATCCAAACTGGAATTTAGCTAATTGTAGTAGGGAATCCAAGCCTTAATGAGCTGAGTTATTTAAAGTATGAGTCTTCCATCTAAAACAGCATTGAACTGTTACCCTGGTTGATGATAGAAGTGAGAGTTTTACAGCAGAAGTCTGAAGTTATGCTCCATATTTCTCATCACTCAAGAGAATATTTGAATATGTGAATTCCTTTGGCTATGTTAGAGCTCATAATGAGGTCAGCTGATGTTCTTTAAATGCTCGGAGTCTAGCAATGTGGGGAAGCGGACTGCTATTTGCTGTTGAACTTTAGGCTAAGAAGCCTGATTTTAGAGGACAGTGGAATTCCCCTTTCCCTCTCCTCCCCTTCTCCCTGGACTGATCCCGCATGGTTTGTGAATGAGTTCAGAGCAAGGTAAATGAGGAATAGCCATGTGAAAACCTGTTGTTTTACTGCACTGTAAAAGACACTTAGTCAAAAGACAAGTGTGTGTTCCAAGCTTATGATTGCAGGAGATCCTAGAAACAACCCAGCTGCTCAAACCTGTAGTCTGGCTGAATATTTTATTGTCAGTTCTGGTCAGGAGGAGATGCTTGAGTAAGACAAATAAAAGGTCATGGGTAAGTTGGTCCTTCTTGTGATATACTTCTAGGCTTTCGTCAGGGAAAAGCTTAATTAGTCCAAATAATTATAGCAGAAACCACACCAAGAACATGAGAGTGAAATTTCAACTTTCTTGACGTGACGGTAAATTTTACCCCATTCTGCCATTCCCCAAATGTTTGTTTCCTTATGTTATGGTTTTGCAATTTGGTTGGTGTTGGTATTCCACATCAGAACACCATGCCTAATAATGGGAGTAAAGGGGACAAGTTTTTTTTCTGTGGGCTGCCTTAATGGGCATGTGGGGTGGGGCACCGGAAGGGAAGTGAGGAAGGGGACGGGGTTGCTGGCCGGCTCCCTGCGAGGAGACAACGTGGTCAGAGCTTCCTGCCTTCCACAGCTCCATTGGTGAGATTGGGGACTTGGTATTCTCTTTGTTGATACTCTCTTGTTGTTTGTTTAGCATTATTAGGTTATTAAACTGCCATTCGTTCTCAGATCACCTTTTTTTCTCCCTCATTTTTTGTTAGACCTAATCGTAATCTCCCTTCCCTTCCCCGTCTCCCTAAACGCACGTGGCCGGGCCTGGCCGGGCCACGCCGCACTGCCGCTAGAGAAAAGGGGGGGGGCTTTTGTTCCTGCTGCCCCGGGTTTGTGCCCACTGTCCCGGAGTGAGCTCTAGAGAGAACTCCGTGACATTTTTGGTGGAGGATGCAGGCAGAGCTCAGGGCAATGTTTTGGGCAGTAATTAGGTGGTTTTTTTCAGCAGCCCTGTATGTAGGACTGATAGTCCCTAGGTTCCTGTGGTCCTGGCTTAAGGACTTCCTGATGTTGGGGGTAGGGGTAGATTTATTAAGCCGATGGCTGGCAGGGATAGAGATATCTGCCTGGCTCCCTTCCAGACTAACGAACATCACAGGCACCGTGCTTGAACTGGCTCACGAATGCTCTGAATTCCTTAAGTATGACTGGGGTGTCAATTGGAATACTGTGTTGTTAGTCTCTCTGATTGTAGTAGTTTACTATAAATTGCAGAGAGACATGCAAAGAATAGTGCAGAGAGACTCAGGAAAAGGGCCAGAAGCATCGGGACCCCCAGTATCAGGTAATCTCACCCCTGAACACCAGAGGGACCTTGGGAAATTAATAGAACCCCTGAGTGAGTGTGGGAGATCAGGGGGATCTCAGAACGAATGGCTTATGAAAAAGATAGAGAGTCTCGAGAATGAGATCCAAATCCTAAGGGGAAGGCAACAAGTTAATCCCAGCCGACCACAGGAAGCACCAGCATCAGTGTCAGTCGCCCCAGTGGAAGGCCAGAGATGGGAACGTGTGTCCTCACGTCTGGAACGGATGGAGGAAGTAGAGGAAGATCCTGGTGAGGGACCCTCCCCAAAACCACTGAGAAAGGCAACCCAGAAGACTAACAGACGCGGAGAAGATAGTGATGATGAGGGAAAAGTCACTGCTTCCTCTACTCGTAAACCTCTGAAAATTACTGAAATCCAAAGTGCGAGAAAGGAGTTTGCCCGACTCCCAGGTGAACGCCTTGTCACTTGGCTGCTCCGGTGTTGGGACAATGGGGCCTCCTGCATGTCCCTAAGCTGCGATGAGGCTCGTCAATTAGGAAACATTGCTCGAGACTCATCTATTGATAGAGGGATCAGCAGATGTCTCGATGGAGTCGCCAATCTCGGGGAGAGGATTCTATCAGCTGTAAAGGCAACCTGTCTTCTCAAAAGTGATTTGGAGCCTGTACTGGAAAAATGGAGTACAGCTGAGGAAGGTATCCAGTACCTGAGAGAAATGGCTGTGGCAGAAATGCTGTTCGATCCCATGTTTGTCCCTGGGGACCCAGAGGATTACCATGACCCAGAAAAGGTGAGCGGTACTCCGGAAATATGCAAGAAACTCATACGGTCAGCACCAGGGAAGTATTCCAGTGTACTATTAACGAACTCTAACAGGTATGATGAGCTGGATAGGAGACCTGAAATTTTTGAGCTCATCCTTTCACTGCAAAATATCGAATACTCACTACTGCCACACCGTACCACCATCGCAGCCATCTGTAAAATGGTGGATAGAATGGACCAAATGGAGAGAAGACAGGACAACATGCAGAAGAGCTGGTCTGCGGCAAGGAACCACAGTGAACCTGTGGCAGTCTCAGCTGTCAGATGCAAACGCACACCTGTCCGAGTGAAGGACCGCAGTGAGCCTATGTCACGTGGTGCCATGTGGAACTACCTGCGTGACCATGGAGAGGATATGAAGAAGTGGCATGACAAACCCAATTTTGTACTGCGAGCACGGGTAAGAAAATTACAAAAGAGGTCAGCCACTACTGAGGTTGCCTCTACCGCTTCAGACAACCAATAGAGGGGCCCTGCCCTCAGCCAGGGGGGGGAGAGGGATAATAGAGTGTATTGGACTGTGTGGATTCGGTGGCCTGGCACATCAGAACCACAAAAATATAAAGCACTGGTGGATACCGGTGCACAGTGCACTCTGATACCCTCAGGTTTCGAAGGGACAGAACGGATACATATACATGGGGTGACTGGGGGTTCGCAGGAACTGTCTGTGTTGGAGGCCGAGATAAGCCTCACTGGTAGAGACTGGCAGAGATGGAACACATAAGTGGGCTAGAGACCGAGAGGTGGACGTAACTATGGACGCTATTGCGCAGATCATCCATGATTGTGACACCTGTGCCATGATCAAACAGGCCAAGAGGATGAGACCTCTCTGGGGGGAAGGGCGATGGGAAAAGTATAAATATGGGGAGGCATGGCAGATTGATTATATCACCCTGCCAAAGACTTGTAATGGTAAGCATTATGTACTCACCATGGTGGAGGTAACCACCGGGTGGCTTGAGACATATGCGGTACCCCATGCCACTGCCAGAAACACCATATTAGGCCTAGAGACACAAATCTTGTGGCGACATGGCACCCCAGAGAGGATCGAATCAGACAATGGGACTCATTTCAAAAATTCACTGGTGAGCACTTGGGCCAAAGAACATGGCATCGAGTGGATCTATCACATCCCCTATCACGCACCAGCCGCTGGTAAGATCGAGCGCCACAATGGTTTGCTGAAAACCACGCTGAAAGCAATGGGTGGTGGAACATTTAAGAACTGGGAGAAACATCTAGCAGAAGCCACCTGGCTGGTAAACACCCGAGGATCAGCCAACCGAGACGGTGCTACACAGTCCAACTCCCTGCGTACCGTGGAGGGAGACAAGGTTCCTGTGGTGCATGGAAAGAATATGCTGGGAAAAGCGGTTTGGGTCCTTCCAGCCTCTGGAAAGGGGAGGCCCCTCCGTGGAACTGTCTTTGCACAGGGACCTGGGTGCACCTGGTGGGTGATGCAGAAGGATGGGGATGTTCAGTGTGTGCCACAGGGAAATTTGATGCTGGGGGAGTGCAGCCTGTGATTCCATGTGTGTGTATATATATATATATATATCTGTATGTACATATGTAATGCATGTTAACTACTGTTCTGTTTATATGTTGATAAAAGTTAGGCATGATGTGATGATGTGTAATAAGGGGTGGAATGTTATTGTTTTGTAATTTGGTTGGTGTTGGTATTCCACATCAGAACACCATGCTAATAATGGGAGTAAAGGGGACAAGTTTTTTTTTCTGTGGGCTGCCTTAATGGGCATGTGGGGTGGGGCACCGGAAGGGAAGTGAGGAAGGGGACGGGGTTGCTGGCCGGCTCCCTGCGAGGAGACAACGTGGTCAGAGCTTCCTGCCTTCCACAGCTCCACCGGTGAGATTGGGGACTTGGTATTCTCTTTGTTGATACTCTCTTGTTGTTTGTTTAGCATTATTAGGTTATTAAACTGCCATTCGTTCTCAGATCACCTTTTTTTCTCCCTCATTTTTTGTTAGACCTAATCGTAATCTCCCTTCCCTTCCCCGTCTCCCTAAACGCACGTGGCTAGGCCGGGCCGGGCCACGCCGCACTGCCGCTAGAGAAAAGGGGGGGGGGCTTTTGTTCCTGCTGCCCTGGGTTTGTGCCCACTGTCCCAGAGTGAGCTCTAGAGAGAACTCCGTGACACCTACAACAGCAAAAATAACTTCTAGTTCTAATTTTCAATCTTTAAAAGTTGCCTTGGCGTTTATAAAAAGGCATTCCCATTAGCTTTGGAGTGTTCACCTGAAAGAAGTGATTGCTTTTTCCTCAATTCAGTCTCAGACTAAATATGTGCTACACTTTTTGGCATTTCTGGGATCGCTTTTGTGAAGGGATCTTGAAAACTATCCTAGTCAGTTACACTCCCTACTGGGTTTGTTTGTGTAAACACACACAAAAAAGCTTTCTCTGTCTGGTGTTCTGCCCTGATGTTGTGTGCTGGGCGCTGCACTGAGATGAGGCAATTGAGCTTTTTCCTATAGACTGAAGCCAAAGGTGTCTGTGATCTCTTTGATATTTCAGATGCTTTAGTTTTTATTTACGCACTTTGTCACTCCGACAGGAAATTCTCCAATGACTCAAACAGTTAAATACCATTAGAAGGATTTACAGCTTTAAACAAAATCTTTCCATCTGACTGGGAGCTAACTCAGGCCCAAGCTACTGAGATTTCAGAACGTTTTTAAATTGTGGCATAATAAATATCCAAAGACATTTCTCATTTCCCAAGATGGTCATGTTTTACAAATGTTCAGATTCATCTTGATTTGCACAGAAATGTTAAGGTCCTAGTTTTTCAATTTTAATTCTGCAGTTTTATAGGGTTTAAGTCTGAAATTCCATTCATTTAAGGAGGGTCCACCAAAGGAAAGATTCAGAATATAATTTTCTACAGGTATTCAGTTGGTTGTTTCCCAGGAAAACACTCAGCTAGCAGAGTGCTGTAGGTAACAGAAGAGTCCTACTATCTTTGTACTTCCATCTTATTCACTCTATATTACCATGTGAATTAATACGTATTTAGCAGTGTTTTGCTTTGGGTGGTGTGGTGCTGTACATGCAGAAAAGGATAAAGGGTATGGCTTACTCTCCTCTTTGTACTTTATGAGAAATATGGCTGCAGGAAAAGCCCACTTAAAAAGGTTAAGTACAGCTTCATGTTCCTTTATGCTGTTACAGAGTGTTTTTGTGTGCAGTTAAGCAGTTGCGATGTCCCACCCCAAGAATCCTACTTCATTTCACTGAATGAAAATTCATCAGGATAACAGAGGCCAGGTCAGGGTAGAAGCACTTAGCTGCACTGGCATGCGTGCTGTGCCTTGGAAGTGTTCACCCAAATGTTCACATGCTGTGGACATGACTCTGTATACAAGCCTCAAGACAAAGTCTTGGCTAAATATCAGATATTTTTCTCATTGTGAAGACAGGAAATCCTGGGAACTAAAATCATATTCTCCTATGACATTTGTAAACACAATGGTAATTTTGAAGGTTGGCATGGATGATTTTCAGCTTTCAGCTCTGGATCATTTCATGCATTTTTGATTTTTTAAGGAGCACTTCATTGCACAGATTCATGGCAGGCATTTGCTGCTTCTTCGCTCTGAAGAAGTTATGACTCTTTAACTAGGAATAGAAATGTAGCATAATGCATATTGAGAGACCCAAGTGAAATGTACTGGGAGGAAAAAAAGGGTAACAGCATATTAAATCAAATTTTCCGTCTGTCTTGGGATATTTAGTGGAGAGCAGATTTAAACTGTTTTGACTCTTTTGACCTTTTTACTCTTATACTCAAATAGTACTGTAACTCCCTTTAGATTTGTTTTTATATCTTTGTATAGTACACTTGTTTTTTTCAACAGATGTTGATACAGTTTTGAAAGGTGATGCTCAGTGAAGATCCTCGTGTTAAAGTGTAACTCTCTACTTGTGAAGTGTAATTATCTTCTAAAGGGATAGCTGCATATGATTCATTATCTTAGTGCTTTTTATTGAATGAACTACCCACAGGTAGGTGTAGATACTCTGTTCCCTGCCAAACATTTTGCCTTTGATAGTAAAATGGCATAGATCCTAATGGTTGGCTTTAACAGGTCACTATCTGTGATTAAGTCTGACATTTGTTGCTGTTTAAGTCTTGGATATGCAAGAAATCTGAAGGAGGAAAAAAGAAAAAGCTGTTTATACCTCCAACTTTCAAGGCAGGTTTACGTTCTGCCATCACTGTGAACATTGGTTGTATGTAGCTTGGCTGCATTGCAGCGTGCAGGGCCCTCCCTCAGCTGGCAGACTTGCATTCACTTGCAGTTGCATGAGTTCAACTGATTTTAGCACAATTAGAGAAAAAGTGATTTTCATATGTACGTTAAAAGTTAGCACATTCCTAGGCTCGATGTCAGCGTCACGTTGGATGATGCTGATGCTTTTAGCTTGCTTACAGTGCAGGTATCTCAGGGAAATGCAACAAACTCACACCCTAAAGCATCACACATTTAAACTTACACCGGGGATTTCTTCTGGTTTTGATGTGCCTGTGGGCAGAGCAGTAGGAAAAAATGAAGCCAAGTGAGTAAGAAACTGCAGTGAAAGGCTCAAATGATTTTAAGGTGAAAAGCACAAATAATGTTTTTTTAAAAGCTGAGTGGTAGGTGGAAGTTGTGCCCAGAATGGAACAGCTGGTTTCATAGAGCTTTCAGATGAGCTCTGTGGCAGGATTATGATGCTGTATTTCTAATAATCAGGCATCTGTCTGAAAATATGAAATAATTACTTTCTGAGCAGACACCTTTTTCATTTTAC
Source organism: Coturnix japonica (assembly GCF_054131305.1). Classification (NCBI taxonomy): domain Eukaryota; kingdom Metazoa; phylum Chordata; class Aves; order Galliformes; family Phasianidae; genus Coturnix; species Coturnix japonica. Next base: position 7,386,518 of record NC_140691.1, on the reverse strand, counting down.
ACTTAAATTGGAATAGTATTTATGTTCTGGATGCACCTACCATCATTTTGTAGATCAAGAAGCCACTTTTATAAATCTCTTAATGCAAAGTACAGCATGACACGTACAAAAAAGAGTTAGAGACCTTATTTATACCTTATTTTGTTTACTCCTGTAAGTCCTGGTGCTTTATGAACCTCAAAGGAAATCATTGCTGACTTGTTTGTGGATTTTGCATTTCTGCAATTTGACACGTTGCTGTTAATGCAAGCAGCAAGGCCAGGCTTCCAAGGAAGATTTGTAATATGTGAGATTTCTATGTTTTTGATCTACATTTTTGCAGTAGAGCACTGTAATGTGTGCTGTCTGTTGGGCTACCAGAGGGGCCGATCCTTCTGGATTTCCTGGAGCCTGGACAACTCCTGACTGCTGCATCGCAGTGCCAACAGAGCTGAAGGCTCCAACTTCCAGTTGTTTGCCTGAGGAGTCTGTGATTTATTTATTTAAGTGCATAAACTGTCCCTGTCAGGAACAGATTGTAGGTTATAGCTGCTCTAAATGTGAAATGTTTTAAGCTGGACAAACTTCTTTTCAGTTTTGAGGAGCTGCAGTCAGCGGGGGGTTCTTGCCTGGGATCTCTTGAAGAACAGGGTGTGCTTCCATCCTCCTCTTTCCTTCTGTGACCAGGGAATTGTTGGTTGTTTTTTGCAGCAACATGAACCGTGAAGACCAAAATGTGCTGCATATGAAAGAAAGGGAAAGGCGAAATCAAGAAATCCAGCAGGGTGAAGAAGCCTTTCCACCCAACTCTCCTCTCTTTGCTGAACCGTACAAAGTTGTGAGTTTCTGCCATTTGTACAAATGTGTTTTTTTGTTTTGTAGTGGAAATTGTAGGGAAATATGTGCTACAAATCTGTTTATATCTGAAATCTTTTCAGGTCCCAGTTGTCACCTTAACCAGCATTTAAGCAAGTATTGAAACTAAGGATGGACAGTTAGTTAATAATCATCTCCATAGGCAGATTTATGCTAATACTTATGAAGCAGGGACTACTTTCAAGGGAGGAAAGGGATAATGAGACAAGATAATTTATTTTTTGAAAAAACCTTTTTTCTGCTTCTGCTGCAGTGGTCATTAAGTGGTACCATTGAAGGTTTTCATTATACAGTTCAAAACTCACTTTGAAAACAAAGCCATTCCCTTATCTCTGTTTTGTTTGCGGGAGGTCAAACATTGCAGCTGAAGACTTTTCTCCCTCAGGAGGGAAGTTGTGAGTTTTTTGATTCCTGTCTTCCCTTCTGTTTGCTGTGCCTGATAACTAAAACCTACAAGTATGAAGCTAACTAAAGCTGGTTGGGATACAGTAAAACTGATTTGAAGGGCAAAAAAGAAACAACAGAAAAAACCCCAACTGGTTTTTCAGGAAAGAACCCCTATAACTGTGTTGGCAACAAGTTATTCCAGTATAAATACCAATTAAAAATTACATAACTGAGTGGTGAGGTTGAGCTGATGTTATTTTACTGCTAAGTAAAGCGTTGTCTGACCAATACATTATAGACTTTAAGGTGACAATGTCTACAGTTCTTAAAGTCTTGCATGCAGCTCACCTATACATTCTTTGAAGCACTGGTTAGTGTTTCAACTATTCTTGGTCAATTTAAGTGGTGCTGTACAGAAGTACTACTTGAAACTTGGCTGAAGGCCTAGAATTTGGCTGCAGATTAAATAAATCCACTTTCTTTGCCCAGAATGAGAATTGGAATATAAGAAAATAACAGAACTGAGTTGGTGAAGTGATTGATCCATTTATTTGAAGTCAGCTGTAATTCATCTGCCTCTCAGGGGAAAGAGGAAATTTGAGGGAGAAAAAGATGAGCAGAGGGAGGGAAAGAACTGCATTACTGTGGTTGGTTGGGGAGAATTGGGTCACTGTGACTCTTTGTAGGGGTTTAAGATACAGGGATCTTCAGGCCATTTAATTAGTATTTTTCACTTGTGTGGCTGCTTGCCTGTTTCCTTCACCTTCTAATGCATGGGACTAAAAACTCTATTGACTGTGTAGATTTTAACAACGGCTTCATTTTTTAGAGAATAAGCATGGATTGGGCATCAATAGACACTTTTCATTTGGCTTTCTTTCTATCAAAATAAGTCTAAACTGTCAAAATAAGTATGAAGTATTGCAAAGTATTTTGGTCTTTTTCCTTCTCTTCTCTGCCTGTAGGGATTTAGTCATTATTTTCTATGAACAGGTGTCTTCTCAGCCTCTGCCAAGACAGTGGTAATCTCCTCTGTATAGGAAATCCTATTTGACGTGCAATCAAGAGGGCAGTTTTAAAGGGGCCTGTATGCAGAAGAACACATAGAAGTGGTTTTTTATTTGCTAATGGCAGTTCTTTCATTCAGCCCTTGGTAGTCTTTGATAAATAGATATGGCTGACATTTTAGTTTGCTTCCTTTCACCTGCCTCCCTAAAAAGCAATGCTTTAAATAATGCTTTTCTTAGAGTTCTGTGTCCTGGGTGTTTTTGTGTCTTCCCAGGCTGAAGGATAAATCTTCTTCACAGATACTTTGTTGGCCATATGAAATAAAATGAGAAAATGATAACTGGGCAAAGTTGCATTTAAATTTGATCAAAGATTTTAATAGAGTTGTTAGTTACTTCTTTGTTTGAAGCACACAGACAGACTACTTTTTAAGTTATCCAGCTTTTCAACATTTAAGAATTCAGAGCAGTGTGTGAATGGAGCTTTCCAAAAGGCTCCGACTACAACTCATGGTTGCTTTTTGGCCAAATGTTCCAGGCTGTGTGTTGTAAGTGCACATCCACCAAAGTGCCACAGGCTGACAGAAGGTTGGATGGTCCTGGTACTGTCACTGCCTGGGTAGCCCAGAGCTATGGGCAGCTTTGGTGTCAGCAGCCTGTGTTGCCTACGTTCTTCTCTCAGTGGCTGTTTGATTCAGGGGGGGAAAGAAAGTGTGCAGAAATACAAAGGCCTTTCAACTTTCTGCCAGCCTATTTATTTTGTGTGCGTACATCTTAGCCATGGAACTTTGTCAAATTCTCTGTTTCCAAAGTCTGTAATTTCCTCTGTCTTCTCCCCTCTGTCATTCTTGGCAGTGGGATTTCTCCAAATTCCAGCAAGTTAGTGAGCCGTAGGCTTGTACAGCCTAGACCCGGAACAGAATTCAGAATGCTGAACACAGCGCTGGTTTACTTGAATCAAGCCACACTGTTCTAGAAAATCTTATTCTCCTTAACTTTCTATTTATTTACAAGTTATATGCTGCAGCATCTCACAGCATTTCTCTTGTGTGCAGAAGTCTGGTACACTTTGCCTACATGTAGAAAATGAGGCTCGTTTTGGTGGATGGGTGGATTTTATGTCTAAGATTGCTGGCATAAGATCATTTTCCCTGTGTGCAGCAAGTGTTTGCAGGGACCCAAAATCCTGACTGGGGCCTGTCTGCATTACTATAAATATATCTTATAATTATCAGGAAGTCTTTGAATCAGAAGATAAAACTTCATGAAAATAGGTCATAAAAAGTTTTATGGGTGCTGTGAAAAACAGATTCCTGACTCTTGATAAAAATGTTATCCCATCACCTAACGCTCTGTAATTTCATCCTGTGTAAGTCTTTAAAGCCAGGGGTTCACAGTCAAAAAATGCAGAGCAGGAGGACTGGTGTGTTTGTAAAATATATTCAGAAATGCAGCTGTTTCTTATTGGATGGAATCTTTCCATCATAGAACAGGGAGTGTGATGTCACTGACAGCTGTTATGTCTGTGTACCTGAGCGGTGACCTGCAGACATCTCTGAAGAGGTGCACTGGTCTCTGGGTTTGCTCAGTGTCCCGTGCTGTAGTAGTTGTGAAGGCAGCAGTCAGTTGCGTCGATCCCTTGTGATCCTTGTGATCCAGAAACTTTATTCTGAGAATTAAAAGTGAGGTCTGACCTGGGTTGTCAGATATTAAATGGAAATGGATCCTATTCACCACAGCCAAACCAAAAATGGACAGGTAAGAATTATGTACCTGACTACCATTCTAATCACCATTTTGTGTCAGAGTCCAAGCAATGGTTTCTTACCTGTTGAAGTGTCTTCCACTTAACTTCAGCAATCTGCTGTGCTTTTGTGAAAAGCATTTCCATCCTTCAAAATGTTCTTAATTTCTTCTTTCTCAAGAAATTGGACTTGAAAAAATATATATTTCTGTTTATTTCTTTATTAATCTTTGAGTTTCTGAGAGACGTGTATTCAGAGGCAAAATAGATGGTGAGTTATTTGGAAGAAGTTGCACATTTAAGCATAACACCTCGTTAAAGTGCCCTTAACTGGAATACTGCCTTAGAAATAGGAAGCTGGCTGAGGTAAGCACTGAGACAGACACTTTCTGTAGAATTTATGGTATGTACATTGATGAGAACAGTCCCAGTTACTCATCTTGTGCTCAGCACAGCGCAGTCGTTCTGCATATGTGGTATTTTGATTACTGTAGGGTCTTTTTTTTGGTTTTACCTACATTTTATCAGGTACTTTTATCAAGTATTTACCTACTTGTCTTAGTTGACAGGAAAAAGGAAACTGAGGAATCATGCTTGTACTCATTGAACCTGTGTGAAAGATAAGAATCAGTTTGTATTCTGAAGAGAGTACGGCTTTTGCTCTCTGTTGAAGTAAGAAGACTTCTGCAACTTGATCTTGACTTTGCAGTTTAACCATAGGTTGATTTTAATGTCTCTTCTTTCAGTCAGTAAAGATGAAGGGCATTGGGAACATCTTAAAGTTCCCTAAGAGGTTTTGTTTTTGAGAAAATTGCACTCTTTCTCCATTCCACTGACAATACTCATTCAAGTCATGATTTCAACTGCTGCCACTTTTGAAATAAAAATGTTAAAGGAAGTCAGATATATGTAAGTATGCCTTGCCATGTAGAGCTTTTGTGTGTTTATGAAGTTACAATTGGAAACTGCATTTATAAATTGCATCACGTCACTGAGCTGGCTGTTTGTGAAGACTGCTGTACAGCAGTGCCCCAAACCTCTGCAATTCACTGTCACAGAGTACATCTATCAGCTTGGTGAATTGACTCAAACATTCTCTGTTTTTATGCGTAAGGTCAGCAGTTGTCCTCATTTTAAAAGGAGGTCAGGAAGGTCCTATTTTAAAATGGCACACTAGCTTAGAAGTAGGTTTTCAGTAACACAATACTCTCTGATTATTTGTTTATTTATTTATTTTTTAACATTTCAAGTGTTTGATAACGTACTGTGTTTCAGGAGGCAGAATTGGGTTTTCTGGAACAGGAATACAGAGAGCTTACCAGTGCTAGAATTGGCGAGGCTCTGTCTTTCAAGGCTAGTTTCATAGACAGCAAATCCACTGTATATCGAGGCAGGTATTTATCACTGTCTGTTGGCTTTTATACAGCCAGGTTGCTCAGTTACATGAGGATTTGGATGAAGGTGAGAAAGGGAAGATAGGGTTTGCAGAAGTTGCACAGTTTCTGGAGATTCAGGTACTGTGTATGACAACTGCACGTGGCCCATCTTCCAAGCAAGCAAGCAGGGACAGATGGGTCAGTGGGACAGATAAGCTAAGGATGCTCTTCCCATGTACTCGCTGCTCTGTCACTGCTGGGGAAGGCAGCTTGGGCCCAGGAAAGGGCTCCCTGTTTCTGTTTGGTTGTTACCACTGGGTTTTGTTTTTAGCATGTTGGTTTTCTTTGGGAGTAGGTGTTGGTTTTGTTTTGTTGTTGTTTTTTAAAGGATATGTGCCATCCTTTAAAGTCAAAACAATAGCTTGATTATGGCATGATTTTTGAGATGTTAAAATTCCCTTTGAAAAAACTCCTGTGATCTTTTGTTCCCTTAGGAATCTCAACAGTCCAGTTTTGGCACTGGAGAACAGAGTAAGTACATTAAACTTCCTTTCCTATGTGCAGTGTTTTTGTTACAACTGAGTATTCTTAGTACCCCTTAAGAAGTCAGGCCATTAGATCATGAGACCTCTCCAGGCTGGTAATGGAATGGGTTGCACGTAAAAATTGTCCGTATTTTCTCAAGACTTATGAAATAAACACTTGATTTTATTTGTGGCTTCTTGCTGAGAACTGGAAAGTTAATAACTGTTGTGTAACTCACTCATAACTTCTAGAAAAGGGGAAAAAAATAAAATTGTTTCTTTAAATTGTTGTTATTTTTTTAATTCTCGAAAAATAGGCTTCCTTGGTTGATATGATTGAAAATAGCTGAGTGTGAAAACACCCACAGAGAAAACCCCTGGGTATGCTGGAAAGCAACGAAGTTCATATTTTAATAGAAAAAGCACAATGCATTTTCTTCCTTTTTCTTGTCCACTTTCGCATTATGGATATGAAAATTGAAGAGAACTGCTCAAGAATTGTTAATATTCTTGAGTGTATTATCCCAGAATGTATTTCCAAAGTCTAGACAAATGCACCTTTTATTCCTATTTGACTGTGTCTTCATTTTGAATATTACTGAAATGAAGCATTTAACCAGGTAACATATCTGGCAAAAATGAATTAGATTTGTGCTGTTGCCTTCCAACAGTCTTACCAGTCCCTGTCAAAGTGATTAAACAGATTAAATAGTAAAAGCGGAATGGTTTATTCTTAGGTATTCACAAGCAGCTTAATCTAAACTCCTAATACAGTGGGGAATTAAGGAAACAAATTAAAACTTAATTCCATAAGGCTAGCCAATAGGTTACATTCTGGAAACAGCTGATCTTCAGGTATGTCATCAGGGAGGCCAAATAGATAAAAACACAGAACCATTTCTCAGCTCCATTTTCAGTTTTCTGTGACACTTCCAACAACCTCAGATATTGTTTCTGTTGTGCTATGTTTAGTAATTTACTAGAACTAAAGAACAGGGAAGGAAAAAGAAGACAAACCAAAAAGCAGATTATATCACAGTGTTCTAACTGTAGGGTTTGGTTTATGAGTTTGCTTTTTGGATTTAAAGACTTTTCATTCACTAAAGAGCTGCGTAGGAATGCTGAAACAGATTAAAAACTTGATTTAATTGATCTCCTCAGCATGTAGAGGGTAATAGAATAATTTTCATGGGAGGGTTTGGGCTCTAAGGTCCCTTAGATGCCATCCAGTTCCAAGCTTCCCCCCAGACCAAGCTGCCCAGGTCCCACCCAGCCTGGCTTCAGGGATGGAGCACCCACAGCTCTCTGGCAGCAGTGCCAGGGCTTCCCCACACTCTGACTAAAGAATTTCTTCCTAATATCTAAGCTAGACCTATCCTCTTTTACTTCAGGATTGTCACTTGTATCCTACCTTGATAGAAGCAGAAGTTTTTCACACCTTCAGAAACATATTAAGTGTGTGTTGGTTTAGACAGCAACGATTTAAAAAAGCCTTCTAGATTTTCTTGATTAAGGTCATTGCTTCTCTTGGCAGTCTGTCTCTGCTCCTCTCTCACTTGGTCAATGTGTGAGAGGCTGCACCTGACGTCAGCTGGTCCCTCTTTCTCCTGTTCACTCCGCCATTCTTGAGTTTGTTTGGCTAAGCCTGTTTAGTTCTGTCCACTTTGCAGTGACTGTTTTGCTGTCTGTGTTCAAAAGAGTACAGCGTTATTTCTTTTTCCTTCTAGAACGATATAATCCTTCATCAAAAACATCCAATGGCCATCAATCCAAATCGTAAGTAGCAGTTGAGAAAACATTTCTCACGTAACAGTCAACTTTTAAAAGATTCTGAAAGTAGCTGTTTCTTTACCAGAATGTGTCAGTTCTTGCACACTCTTTGTCATGCTTTACACTTAACTGACAGGAGAGGGAAAAAAAAGTTGATTTCAACCTATTTTCAGGAACAATAGGGCAAATAATGGCACACCGGTGTAACAGGTGCGCTGTGCCTTCCTTCCATCCCCCTGCTTTCTTCTCAGCTGTAGGATACTGAGCAGGAGTTTGGCCCTAGGAATTGGCTGGTGAGCTGGAAGTGTATCAGTGTGTGAGAATGGGCAGCATGGGACAGGATTTACTAAACGTGCATTGCTAAGCTGTCAGCTGGAAGCAGCTTGTTGCAGTTGCACAAATAGGATGAGGAACTGTTCTGTTATTAGAGGAGACAGTAAATTAAGTTTGAGATCTAGTTAAGTTTGTACGAGTAGTTACTCATTCTCTTAAGTGACTGACAGGCATTTTTATTAGTTGCGTACACAGACCTAACATTATGCTTCATTAATCAGACATCAGAAAGAAAAAATAAAAAAGCAGCAGGAAGAATCTAACTGTCTTCTGCCCTATTCATACCTGAAAATTGATTACATTCTGTTTAAATACAATTTTCAAACAAAAAATGCCCATTCCACCTGATGGAATGTTTACTGAAAGCAACTGCAGATTCTGAAGGTATTCTAAATTAGTATTTGCTGTGATGCAGTTACGAAATGAAGTTTAGTTTTTCTGTTTACATTTTTAGTATTAATAAGATTAAAAAACAAATCATCTGTGAGAAAGAAATGGGAAATAATTGAAGAGTGGCTTGTTCATTTATTTATTTATTATAGACTATGTCAGTTCCTTAAAACATGAGGTTTCAGATGTTTATACACAGCCACTTCAATAAGTGGTAGCAGTAGGGGTTCATCATTTGGCTTTTCTTTTGTTATAGCAGTGTAGTCCTCTATGAAAGGGCTGTGCTGGTTCCAGAATGGGAGGGTGTAGGAAGGTGCAAGAACTGGAGTTAGCACTTCACATTAGTTAAAGTGAGGTGCATGGGAAGAGGGGTGAGGAGATGTTTGCTGTGTCAATAGAATTTCCGATAAAGCGATTGTGCTCTGTTAAGAAAGCGTTAAAAAGTGAGATAAATGCATCTTTTGATAAGGGTAGCAGCTGAAAATAGATGTCTAAGTAGATTCTCGAGGTTGCTGTTTCTTTTCAGATTATAAGTAGAACAGCTGTACTGTGAAATTGGGAAGTATTCTAATCCTTTCTTATCTTCTTTCTCCAGATGTGAATCGAACCAGACAGAGTAAGACGTTTTATTTTTGTAACGAAGGTGTTTTTAAATAAGCACAAATACCCCACTATGTTTTCTTTGTGTTCCTGTACTTTCAGTGTCATGAAATAGTATGTGTATGTATGACTACCCTAAATAGGAGCAATTATACCTTTGAAGAATAGTAGAAAATTTATGATGTCGAACAGTTGGGATTTTGCCACTAGACATGAAGCAATCACATTTCTTAATTCAATGGGAAACAGTATTCTTGTCCGTGGTGTGTAAGAGGTTGAACGCAGATGTTTTAGCTCCACCTGCATTAGTAAAACGTGTCAGAATTCCTTTCTAAACTTTAAAGAACGAACAAAGGAATCAAAGCACTACAGCCCGTAGTTTTCTTTAAAGAATGACTTAACTTGCCATTCTTAGACATTAAATGTTTTAAATGGTAACTTGTGGATTTCACCCACACACCCAGCTCTGTAGCATAAACAGTAACTTGTTGGAATATAGAAGAGTGCTTTGAATGTAATTAAATTACATGGAAAAACTTGTCTCACTTTCTCCCTTTTACTTACTTAGTATGTTGAAAGATGACTTAAAACTTAGCAGTAGCGAAGACAGCGATGGAGAGCAGGTATGTTCACAAGATACCAAAGATTCAGTAGAATAAACCAAGTGTATTGATGGTTTGTTACATCAGCAATGTTCAGTAGTCCAACAGCAAACTGAACAGCTGAAGGAGAATTTGCAATTGAGGTACGAAAAACAATTAGCAAGTTTTCAAACAAACTTCAGGTACTCTAAAATGCAAATGTGAGGAAAATGATCTGGTTTTGTGAGAACAGTACTTTTTTTTTTTACCTAGGGACTCATGCTTTGATGATTTCAAATGGGCTTTCTCTAAATGTGGAATGGAAACAGAGTCAGTTTCCTAACACACACAATGGGCTGCCACCTAAGGGAGAGCCCCTCATGTTCTGTGCTGGCTAAAGAGTGCATGGCACACAGATGTCCATGCAGCAACTGTTCAAGATAAGAGCTGCTGTGTGTGTCTTTTACTCCCAGGTTGTTTCTGTAACTATAAGTCTAGCAGCTCCTTTATTTTTATCGTATCTTTTGCTCCTTGGCAATATTAACTCTGTGCATCTCCAGCCAGAGATGGTGTTCAGCCTGCTGAATTAAACATACCTCTTGAGTCTGTGCTACCCAGCAGAAGTCCATGCTGCTTTTTTTGCTGTTCTCAGTTCCGCTGTTTGTTATTTTTTCACATGGAAAACTTGAAGATGGTGCATTTAGTTGTTTAATTACTGGGGCATGGAACATTTCTGGAATAGCACAGTAAAAATTTGTATCATCTGGTTCTAAAACATGGCATGGGGGAGTGGAGAAAATAGGAAATCTCAGAACTACTGTCAGAATATGGAGGGTTCTGAGATGACACGTTTGTGGTAAAAGCTTGGATAAAAGAACTGTGATTTATTTTTCCTTTTGTACAAGCCAAAGGCAGGCAAATTTAAACCTCTGTATTTCTGAATTAGAGCACTCTTCAGGCTAAGTATTTAGAATCTTTAAGACTTGATATCAATACTTTGCAATGTAATTGCATATGCTTCTAGAAGCCTCATGCTCTTCTTCTTAATTGCAGGACTGTGATAAAATAGTTCCAAGGAGCACACCTGGAAGGTAGGCATTCCTTTACTTTCTATGCTGCAATCCAATGGTAGTGATGTTTGGTCCAGTCAGCGCTTCTGGCTTGATCTCGTTTCTAAAATCAGTGTTAGTTGTTTGTCTTTGATTAGACCAGAAGGTGATTAGAGTTTAATCAGTGGCCAACACATATTCTGCAAATATTATACTGACAACATTGTGAAGGGGGGAGGGGAACAAGGTGAATTGTGCTCAGTTGAACTCTTTAGCAAATGTTAGTTAAAATATTACATTTTATTCTTCCTAATGGAAGAACTTCCAGGATGCCTTTGCACTGAGTAATGTTTGTTTATTTTTCTTCCTTTTTGTTTTCAGTAGTTCTGAACCTTCACAACATAACAGTGAAGGAGCAGATAATTCAAGGGATGACTCAAGCAGCCACAGTGGGTCTGAAAGCAGTTCAGGATCTGACTCTGAAAGTGAAAGCAGTTCCAGTGATAGTGAAGCTAATGAACCATCACAGAGTGCATCCCCTGAGGTAGGATTTGTCACGCATTTGGGCTGTCATCAGGCATTAATCCTGAGTTTTAAAAGCAGAAAAAAATGAACATGTTCTCGGTCTCTTTTTTTTTTTTAACAAAAACTTGTCAAGTGTAGAATTATTTCCACATATTTCCACATATTCTTTTGCTAAAGTACCTGTAATTTGACATGATAACTATATTTTCTATAAGCACACATTTGTTATTTGAGGTGATTTTTACCATAGTTATCTGTTGGAGTGCAGAAGACATGGGAACAGTAGCTTAAAAACCAGTAGCTTTTAGTCTGGAATGCCATGGCAGCAAGTGCTTCCTGTGGACTGCAGTTCTTCTGATTGAAGGAAAAAGCAGACCTGCTATCTGTAGTTATATGCATTTTTCATTAGTTACTGACCTCAGATGCTCGAGTGCACCGCTTGCTTTGGCTTGCAGCACAGTAGGGCTGCAGAAAAGATGGAAGCCACGTGAAACACTGTATCTAACAGTGCTTTATTGAAATTTGTTTTTAGCCGGAGCCACCGCCAACAAACAAGTGGCAACTGGATAACTGGTTGAACAAAGTTAATTCACATAAAGTGTCACCAGCTTCTTCTGTGGACAGCAACATCCCATCCTCACAAGGCTACAAAAAAGAGGGACGGGATCAGGGAACAGGAAGTGGGTACGCTGATCAAAGCGGATCCAAGGACTCGATTTCTTCAACACCAGGGCGAGATTCCAAACCCACCCAAAAGGGCTCAGAGAGCAGTCGTGGCGCACAGAAATCACCTGCCCAGAGTGACAGCTCAACACAGAGGAGGACCGTGGGTAAAAAGCAGCCCAAGAAAGCAGAAAAGACATCTGTTGAAGAGCCTAGAGGAGGTCTTAAAATAGAAAGTGAAACCCCAGTAGACATGGCAACAAACATACCTTCAAACAGGCATAAGGTAGCCACTAAAGGTTCCAGAAAACCTAATATAAAGAAAGAGCCCAAATCTTCCCCTCGGCCTACAACAGAGAAAAAGAAATACAAGGCTTCAAGCAAATCTGCCCAGAAATCCAGGGAATTCATAGAAACAGATACCTCATCCTCTGATTCAGATGAAAATGAAAGCCTGCCTCCTTCATCACAAACACCCAAATACTCCGAGAGCAATAGGACTCCTGTTAAATCTTCCATGGAGGAGGATGACAGCTTTTTTCGGCAAAGAATGTTCTCTCCTATGGAAGAGAAAGAGCTTCTTTCACCACTCAGCGATCCTGATGAAAGGTACCCACTTATTGTGAAGTTGGTACCTTCACAAAATGGATACCTGAGCCTCTTATCAAGAATACCAGGGAAGCCTTACAAGGATGCTGATGTGCCCAAAGTGGAAAAGAAAAATGTGCCAGAGAAGCATGCAAGAGAATCTCAGAAGCAGCCTTCTGATAAGAGTTCCACAAAAGGCAAAAGGAAACATAAACAGGTAACAGTATCGTAAATAAAATCTTGCCTGTTATCTTAGCCTTTTAGTATCTTGCTAAAGGGGTTAAGCATATGGCCCAGTAACCAATGTCATACCTCACTGCAGTGGCTCAGTAATTTAGGAGATTACTTTGCCTACCTATTCTATGTAGAATAAATTGATCCTTCCTGTGCCGTTGTAATAGGGAATATTGGAGTTTTCATTCATGAAAGGCAGAGGGTTGTACCTTTAGATGTGTTAGCACTGTAGCTTGCATTCCTGGAGGTAGCACAGATTGTGTATCCTCTTAAACTCTTCAACTTTAGGATTAGGTTTATATAAAAATCTGGTCTTCGACATCTCTTACAGACTCCATGGGTTTTACAGTTCCTGGCATTCATAAGACACCTGTGTTTGACTCCCCAGCATAAAATCTGATTTCGTACCAAAGCCTTTGGCAGATTTTTGTTATTTCATAGTGATATGCGTGTTATAAAATGAACAACTTGAGACTGCCACTTTTTAAATATATGATACAAGGTAGTTGCTTCAGGGGATGTTTCTGTAGCCTGTACAGGTATTATTCTGTACGCTGCAAGACGCCCACTGAATTAAATCCGTTAAATGTGAAAAATTACTGTCTTCGTGAAGCTGTAAATGTAGACATTTATCTGGATGTGTTTCTTGTTTGCTGTATTCAGAATGAGGATGAAAACAGAGCCAGTGAAAGCAAGAAAACAAAACTAGAAGAAAAAGCTCCATCAGGACACAAGACTTCTAGCAGTAGGGAGTGAGTATCTTGCCTGTCTTTTCAGCACTGAAGGCTCAGAGTGATCAAGGAGAAGACTGATGCCTGTATCCATCTCTCCCTTACCTTCTTCTCCTTCCTCCACAACAAAATGTCTCCTTACTAATCAGTGGGTAATATTTCATGGTTTCTGATTCTTCAGTTTGAAGTTTCCATTAGTTGTTGGTGGAAATTCATATCCATAACTGAAAATATTGACTAGGTAAACCCTACTATGAAGGGTTCACCTTTTTCAGATCAAACAACAGACAGCTGGTATAATTATATCATGGAAAAAAAATTCTCTACAGCGAATATTTGTTGAATTACTGATGTGTGAGAAGCTGCAGCTTCTGGCTACAGATGCTAGAAGTCTTTCTGAGTTAAATGCCTTCTTTGTTTCTGTTAAGAAATGTAGAAAAAATGGATGCTCGTCTGTCATGTTTTTTTTCCTTTAGTCCTGATATTTTGTTTTGTTGCTGGTGTGATTTTCTGAAGGGCACTTGGTTAAATGCAACAAGATGGTTTTTCAAAAACTTCATGTAAATAGTTATTTTGTGTACTGTTCTCTGTGAAAAGGGATGCCAGAATTAGCAACTGGAATCCTCAGCAGCCAAGGTAAGACTGTACCAAAAGGCCAATGGCTTCTAGAGAACAGTTATCTGGGCCATCTTTTTTCTGAGCTGTTAGGCTGACTTGTCTGCAATAGACAGACTGGCGCTAACGCTGGCATTCATTTCTAACATTACAAGTGTTTAGGGTGTTTTTAAGAACTGTTGAGGGATGTGGTTTTATGGTTAGAACTTGCCTTCTGCGTTATCAGGTCAGAACAGATAAAGTGATGAAAACTAGTTTAATCAGGCTTCGTAACGTTTAGTTACTGTGGTGATAATTTGCTTCCTCTGAATCTGCATTGCTATGTTTAACATTAAAAATCTTGTTTTATTATTTTTTTTTTGGGGGGGGGGAAGGGAGAGGGAAAAGGCTTAAATGGGGGAAGGGTGTGGAGAGAAAAAAAGAAGTGATGCTGGATTTTTGTTTTATTTCTATTTTGAAAAGTAAAAAACAAAACTGAATGTATTCATTTTGTCCAGGTCTTTAAAACCAAGTGCTGTTAAAGAGAAGGATTTACTGCCATCTCCTGCTGCCCCAGTCCTTCAGAGGGATTCCAAACAAGAGCACGGGTCCCGGAAGAGGACAGCCAGTCAGTCATCATCCTTGAAGTCCAGCAGCAATGTTAGTAAGGACAGCAGCAGTGGCAGTAAAAGCTGCTCATCTTCTAAACAGAGGAAGATAGAGGGAAAAGGTTCTGGCAGTGCTAAAGAAACAAAGGTAAAGGGCTTGTTCTGTGAATGCCTTGAACTTATTTCTTGGCTTTGCATTTTGACGTGCAGTGTCATCTAAATAATTTGCAGTTGTTGAAATGTAATTAGTTTCAGATTTGCCTTGTTTCATACCATGGTGCTTAGACTCTAAATTGGAAAATAACTTAGGAGAGATTGTCGAATGCTAATGTTTATTCCTACCAAATATTTATGTTAATTACTAAAGTGCATTTAGTCATCTTTTGATGACAGATGCTGCGTATTTGCTGTTTAATTTGTTAATGAGAAATATCACTACAGATCTGCTCACACTGAATGAATAATGAGGTTACTCTTATGTCGCTGGAGCAAGTACAGATCTTGTCCTCGTTTTAAGGAGAACAGGAGCTGGGTCCGTGCACAGCACAAAGCTGTGGCTCTCATTTTTCACCCTAGGATTCTAGAAAGGTTCATCTGATTCCAGATCAGGATGGTACAGAGCTCTCTGTGGTTAGAGTAGAGAAAACACTGTGGAAAAGGTGATGCAGAAAGTGTTTTTTAAGCAACTTAGATTAAGAACATATGTAGTTGAAGGGTTTCAAAAACATTATAAGATGATGATAGTGTAAGGTCATGATATG
The DNA here is from genome assembly GCF_054131305.1 of Coturnix japonica. NCBI lineage: Eukaryota > Metazoa > Chordata > Aves > Galliformes > Phasianidae > Coturnix > Coturnix japonica. The sequence goes on along the minus strand of NC_140691.1, from coordinate 7,371,198 downwards.
TAATGTGCTTTTTCATTAGTATATAAATGTGTATTACTGGACAGGAGTAAACTTGTGAGCACATCTGGGTATCTTCATAGAGTAATTTCTGTTGTATAACCAGATTTGAGTGTAATATGTTCAAGTTGGAGGGATTTCACCTTTATCTTTGGGATTCCAAATGTACCATTTCTCCTTGATTGCTCTGAAGTGTTCAGGAAGGGTAATTGATTTGGGGAGGAGTGAAGCAGCAAATTGCCATCGGCAGTGGCAGAAAGTAGCTTAGTCATTAGGGTGGAGTCCATGCAATATTTAAACTGGGAGACCTGCTGGATTAATTTACATGCCATTACTGTGAAATTTTAGAAACCTGGGAAGGTTGTGTGCATCGGTGTCTGCACTTACAGGAAGCCTGTAGATAGCAGATTTGCATCATAGACTGCTGCTCTGGCCTTTCCTTATTCATCAGCATAGAACTGTCCCTAAACCAGCTGTTAACTTGTTTGATGTTTTTCTTTTCATACTTTGGAAATGCTGCATTTCCCTGCATGTTTTGGTGGTGTTTTATGTTACACTGGTAGTTAGGGCATTGCTGTGCAAGTGCAGTGCCTCACAACTTTGAGATCCTTCTAATTAGCAAGGATCTGATAAAGGCAGGTTATTAAATACTCTGTGTAATTGGCCTTTGGTCACGATGACTCCAAAGAACTGAAAGCACACTGAAGCTGGGAAATTGCCTTATGCTGTTGATCTAGTGAGAAGAGATTCACTTAGAATTCACAAGATGTTTTGATGTCCCTTCTTTAGCCTGAAGTGTCACATTGAGCCATGTAAAATTAAGGGGAGAAAGGGCAGCATGTTGTGAAGACAGCTGTTATTTCTCCTTGAAGTTGGTGTTTCTGAAATACTAATCTTTTCTACCCAGAGACATTCAGTAGTTTATTGTTGAAAGACATGAGAAGTCATAGAAGTATATATAGCCTCTTTGTTCAGAGTGGAAAATCATGATTTAGCAATAAGGGAGATCTCCTAGTGTAGTAGGGCTCAGCTTAATTATAGCCTCTGTGTCATCCCCTGTGCCAGCATGAGATGAAAGCCTCAGGGAAACTGTGTTATTGTATGGTGAATGGCAGCTAAAGCAGCTACTAAACTGAACTTACTGCTTACAGAGTGTGAAATCATGGGAAAAATGCGTACAGTAAATTCCTCTTTGTCTTTGAGAATATAAAAATAAAAAAAAGTCTTGACATGATTCGGTGACCATTTTCCTTTCAGGAGAAGATTCTGAACAATTCATCAAACTGCCCTCCTGTTTCTGCTCCATCTACAGAGAGCTCAAAGTCCAGAAGAGCAAAACTTGTTTTTGATGACAGGTAAGAAAAGCAGAGGGTGCCTTTCCCTTTTTGGGGGTGCTAATCTTGCAGCACAGTGAGCTCTTCTGTGGAGAAGGGTTGTCCTGTTTGCTTCACAAAAGATGCTGAATACTAGTTCATGCTCTGGAGATCTGCATGCTGTTCTGCAGCAACGTGCTTCTCTGCCTGCTTTGTGCACCAAATATTTGGCAGATGGTGCACTCCTTGAGGAGAAACTCTAGTCTGCCCTGTGTGTTCCTGCAGAGCGTGGATGGACCAAACAGTAGATCTAAACAGTCCAGGGTTGTCCTGTTTTTAAGTGTTGATGTATCCATCACACACTTTCAGGATATCACTGCTGCCTGTTCTCTTTTAACAGAGTCTGCTTTGCCCATGGTGAGCAGTTGTTGTCTTTGGTAGCAAAGAGGAGCCTTCATTTTTTGAACCCAAATGGGATTGTGATGCAGTACCTCCTGTTATTGTAACTTGAGTTAGAGGGGGATGAAGTGAAAGCTGTAACATTAACAAACTTTTGTCATAAAAGGAAGTACAGAGTAGGTGGTCTGACTCCTTAAATGTGTCTTCTATTGTAGGACTTACTCAGCTGATCATTATTTACAGGAAGCAAAGAAGTTAAAACATAATGCAGATGCATTGGTAAGCAAATCTACAATGTTTATCCAGTATTTGCACATTATGCTGGGGTTTGTTTACTGCTTGTGCTGTGTTGCTGCCTGTCTGTACTAGAACTTTCTGGTATTTCCTCTCAATATTTTCCTTATTTTTTTTTATCCAATCTTCTCAGTCTGACAGGTTTGAGAAGGCTGTGTACTACCTAGATGCAGTGGTGTCATTCATTGAGTGTGGGAATGCATTTGAGAAAAATGCTCAGGAATCCAAGTCCCCGTTCACTATGTATTCAGAAACTGTGGAATTAATCAAGTAAGCGCTGTAAAGCACACACAGAACTCAGATGGTTGGGGAAGAGGGCTGGAAATCAAAGCTTCTGCATTTTACTCATGTTCTGCCACTAACTTTTGGAGTCCCTTGCTCTGCACTAAGAACGGATCACTAGCCACTTTGTTCCAGTTACTGAAGCTTCAAGTGTGTTCTTGAGGGCTGAGATCCTTTATTCCAAAGTTTGTGATGTCTTAACAATTTGTGACACGTGCAGAGCGGAACTATTCCAATTATTGCCTAGCCACGTTCTGTTTAGGGTCTGAGGGAAAGACTTGAAACAGTGAAGGAGTTGAAAGTTGAATTTCATAAGAACTTGGTGGCTGATAAATGATTGTATAATGTTTCATTTACTTGATAGTTTTCTTGTTGGTGATTTGTTTATAGGTACACTATGAAACTGAAGAATTACTTGGCACCAGATGCTACGGCTGCAGACAAAAGGCTAGCAGTGCTTTGGTACGTGTATCCTGAACTTTATATTACACACTGATTAATTACACACACAGATTTCAGTCTGTGAAATGCTGTCTTACACTGAGTTTTCAGGTGTTTTGAACCAAATAGGAGTTTTCTGTTTGACTGTTCAGTACCATTGATGCTATAGATCGATTACTGTAAGGGCTTGTTAACAACAGCAAAGTCTTTCAGCTATTAAGAAAATGACTGACTGACTTCAACTTTGACTTCCATAATGTTCAGTCAGTTACTGCTTTTATTTTAGAACGCGATGTCATTGGTAACTTGTCGCATGCAATGGAATTGTTAATATGGCTAAAAATGATAGAGGTGCCTTTGTGAATTTCATTATCCTTAGTGTTTTGATAAAGTTACTGTTGATGAACTGAGCTCTTCATTTGCTCTCTTTGTAAATTATAGTGTTCCAAAATAACAGACTACTGTTGAGTTGGTTGCATGGTCAGCTGATGTTGGGCTGTGACCTAAATGCTTCGGGAAACTTTGAGATTACATTAACAAGCAAACTGTTGTCTGGTCTTGGCTTTAATTTTAGTAAAATAACATAATCAGAGCACACTGCTTTACTCATTTGAATGAATTTCCAGTTCTGTTTTGAAACTTTCTTGGAAAGGAAATTATCTATTGGATTTGGGAGGAGTAGCAGAAGGAGGGTTTGGGGTCTTTGCTGTGTGTTCACACAGTGATATGGCAAAACTTGAAATGGCTGTTAAGAATTGTCATTTGCCTTCTGGACTAATTAAATGGCTGCAGCAAGCAGTTGAACAAAGCTGACTGTGTCAGGTGGAAAAGGGAGGGGGGACTATAGCAGCATGCACCAGATTCAGTGTGTCCTGACATGAGAAAAAAGTGAAGGCTGTATCAGTAAAGTCACTGCAACCTAGTTTCAGCTTAAGGCACAAAACTGTTCTTTACTTTCTTGAGAAGTAAAGGTGGTGTGGGACTGTGTCTAGTTACAGTTTGACAGTTGGCTGTTTAGTGTTGGGAGAGAAAAGCTTTTAAAAACATGGGTACTCCATTTTTGACTTTTGGTATGTTGTGATAAGCTTGACTTTAACTGGAAATGTTTTGTTGTTCTGTCTTTGGTTAGTCTTCGGTGCCAATCTCTACTATACCTAAGGCTTTTCAAACTGAAAAAGGAAAGTGCATTGAAATATTCTAAAACTCTGACTGAACATCTGAAGGTAATTGGATATATATTTTCTTCAAATATTAAAAAACTAATCAAATTGAAGCTCTACATTACTTAAAATTCCTCTGCCTGGTATTCAGATTGCTGCACGTGAACTTCCAGTATGCCCTAATTTAGGAATGGACCTTGAAAGTACATTCAAGCTGAGCAGTTTAAAGCTGGGAGGATACAGCATGACTATGATGTCATCAACCCATTGGTCCTAATGATAGCTTCCTATTAATATTTTGGTGCAGCTTTTAGTAAATTTAGTTGGCTTCAAAGAGAATTTTAATTTTGTTGTTGATATAACAAAGTTAAAACTTTGCTGATTTGTGTCTTAGTCATCAGTGAAATGGATGCTTTTCCCAATTTTGAAAGTACTTTGATATTATTTAGGATATTTTGATATTATTATATGCTTAAAAGAAAAGCCATGAGAACTCATGTTCAGAAATGAGCAATTAAACAACCAGATAAAATATAATTAGCTGAGGTATAAACATACGTTTACTTTTTCCCAACAGAATTCCTATAATAATTCTCAAGCACCGTCACCTGCTATGGGAAGGTAAGTAGTAAAAGTTTACCTGTATTTCTATGTTTATAGCTCATTCTCCACATAAACTGTGAGTTTGAGGTGCTCAAAGAGCAGCTTTTACTTTCTTGAGCTTCTGTTGTTTTTGTTCTAATTTCTAATTGTTCTAAGGTCTAGATTTTGATCCCTTTGTTCAGGTAAGTGTTCTGATAAGAGGTTGAGAAATGTGCTGTACAGAGATATTCTCAGGCAACTCCTTGTTGGGAGGAATGAACAAAAAACTTCTCAGTGTGTCCTTAACACACAGGTCACTTGTCTCAGTGGTTTGTTGTTTTATGTAATGCTTTTGCTCTCAAAACAATAGCTTTATTAGTGCTGCAGTGATGCACTTGTAGCCCAGATGGCTACAAGTGCTTTCACAGTAAGCTCTTCCATGGTACAGCAGTTTACTTCTGTTCTTGAAACCTGACAACAGACTTTTTATAGATTACTCTATCAAAACAAAACAAAAACCAGAATTTTAGGAGGGCATTTCAGATATGCATCATGTTATTTGAAAATACAACAGCTGTATAATTGCCTTGCTTTAATTTTTTCATTATTACTATGTGAGGTTCAATTTATTTAAACAACAGATTTGATTGAAAGATGCTGCATGTTGATTTGGCTGTGAGGCTAAAATACAGGAGCTGGAGGAACATGAGAGGTTTTCAAAAGCTCACTTGTTTTAGGGCCAGTCCTGAGTTCTCAGTGTGTGAAGTAGGAGTGCCTTAGCATCCCATGGTCTGAGCTGTAGGAAGACATTTGCATGACCCACCTGACATATCTGTGTGCGTGTTTTACAATGTAATGTTTTCCTTTGGATAAGCAGCAAGCCTGTTGGTATGCCGTCTCCAGTCTCTCCAAAGCTGTCTCCAGGGAATTCAGGAAATTACTCCTCTGGGGCAGCCAACCCTTCAGGGAGTGGGTCTTCGGTGACGATCCCCCAGAGGATCCATCAGATGGCAGCCAGCTACGTCCAAGTTACATCCAACTTCGTCTATGCCACTGAAATTTGGGACCAAGCTGAACAGCTGTCTAAAGAACAGAAAGGTAAGGGTAGGCAAAGGCAAGTTGTAACCTAAGATGTATACATTGTGTTAAATTCTAACAGGTTTTCAGTTTTGGAGTTAACAGTGCATAATGATAAATAATTGGGTCCTTTGTAAAAGAAAGATGGAAAGTAATTCCTTCGGTGACAGCGATGCTCTGGGCTGGCTGTCCTGGTTGTCAGGTGGTGTTGGAGATCTAACATTTCCTACCAGCTATGCTTAAAATAAATAAAAAGTCTTGCATTTCCTGCAAGTTTTTCTCTTTAGGAAGTAGAACTTGGTGCATTTCCTTTTCTGAAATCCTGGAGTGAATATACACATTCGAGGGAGAAGGCCAAGAATGCTTTGTAACAGTTAGGCCGCAGTGTAATTATGCTTACCTTCTGCAAAACAGTAAAGAAATGGGCTTAGAAAGGATCTCTTTCTCTTTCTTCTGCCATCTTCAGCCATCTTTCATTTCTTTTGCCTTGATCTGCAATGTTTGTGCTGAGGTGGTGTTCTTTTAGGGAGAGCAATATTTCACTTACGGCAGCCAATGAGAACGACTGTGCCTAATTTGTGTTTCTGTTGTTTTAGAGTTCTTTGCCGAACTGGATAAAGCTATGGGCCCTCTGGTTTTTAACTCGAGCATCATGACAGACCTAGTGCGTTACACCCGTCAGGGACTACACTGGTTGCGCCTGGATGCCAAGTGATACTTCGAACTGAAGGAATGGAAAATTGAACACATTTTTCTCGCTGCCTCTGATTTATCTCCACAACACTGTGTCATGTCAATAAGGAAGGCTGCCATAACACATTGCTTAGTTGACACTAAAAACAAAGAATGCTTTCACATGTCTCCCATCTTGATTTGTGTTTTGTGTTTTAACCCAAAACGATCTTGTTAATGAACTCCTTCAGTATTCCCTTTTTAAGTTATTTAAATATTTTTAAATTTGCGACATATAAAGGTGTAGCTTGGCTAATCTATCATGGATGGATCAGTCATTGGAATTCCCGTCACAATACGTAAATAGTCGGTTTAAATCCTATTTATTTTAATTTTTTTAATTTTAATTTTGAAAAGCCCAGTTTTTGGGCAGTTTTTAGCTGTTTCTTCCCTAAATTTTACCCTTCCAAGTACTTAGGAAAAATTAAACATAGACACTTCATTTAAGTACTCCGTGAGCTTTGTTACTCTGTAATGTCTTGTGGTGGTAGAACCTGTAAAAGGAATTAGGATTGATAGGTTCTAACGTGTAGAAACACCATACTTTTCATGCCTAATGCCTATGATCAACTAATAAATGACAGCTAGAGTTTTATTATTGCAGAATTTGTACTAAATAGAAAAAATTCCAGATGTTCTTCTACGTATTAAAATACTTCATTTAAATGAATTTTAAAGAAATTTATATGGAAAAATATTTAGCTGGTTCTGACTTGGGTTGCTTTCAAGGCAGTTTCAAACCATTGGTTAACACTATAGCAAATCATGAAACAGTTTGCATTCAATGTAATATCAGAGTAATGGTGTAGGAATGAACTTCGGTCTGATAGGAAAGGCATATAGGAAAGGTTTCTGAAATGGACAATCTTGTGCTTTTTTTTTAATCTCTCTTCATTTAAAACGCATTTTGTTTGTCATTTTTTGACACTTGCAAAATCAGAAGTTTTGTGGTGAAAAAAACCAACAGTAGTTAAATTCCTACCAGAACTGCCATTTGCAACTTTCTCATTGACTGGAAAATCAGGAATCTTAAGTAGAGACGGAGGTCCATTTTTTTTTCTGCCTGAAAAAATGTCTGGTGGTTAATGGACACTACAGCATGACAGTGCAACAGCCATTGTGGGGTGGGGGAGCACACCTGCTATTACAGGGAAGTTGTCTAATCGTTTTGATGCAGAATGGATTTAAAACTTGTATTTACCCCATGTTAATGAAGGTCCCATTCGTGTTTGATGCATTTGATGGAGCAGAATATTCATTTGAGAGGGAAGCGAGTTGGTGTAACAGAAACAGTTTGTGGAGTTGCAGTCGACTGCTCTCAAAACCAAAGTACCTTTCCACATGAGGTGCTTGTCTGAGTCAAAGGTTTAAAATGCTACTGCTTTCAGTATTGCTTAGTGCCCCTAACATGTCTGGTGTGCCTTATGCCTTACTTTTAGATGAAGATTTTATGAACTGTTTACAAGATGTTTTACAGCAGGACCAGGTGTACTGTATGCAGTGGTCTTCTGCAGTACTTGGGTAAAATTCCATTTCTTTTTCAAAAGTACCAGTGTCTGTCATGCAAACTGACTTCTCATTGCAGTGGTCTTCTAAAGAGTCAAGCTCTGAATACTTTAGAGTGCGATTGTGGAATGCTGCTTTGTTTTATCTCCCATTTAACCCTTAGTTCTGTACCAGAGATGAACGTGCACGTTCAGGAAAAAATATTGCACTAAAGTTTTGTGTCGTCGTGGTTAAGTGCCAAAATCATGGCAACCTTGAAAGAAGGAATAGAATTCTACGCTACTTAGTACTGCAGTATGTCCTATGGGCTTTAAGAGTTTAGAAGTTTTGAAATGAGTAACCTACTAAAAGGTAGCTGCATATTCGTAGAGCTTCCTTTGTGTTCCAGCGTGTTTTGTACTTCCAGAAGAGCTTTGCTACATACGAACCAACATGTGTTTGGTTAGCGGACCTGTGACTTTTCCCGTTAGAGCTGAATCACTGATCAGGTCTGTTGGTTGGAGCATCCTTTTTATTAAATCACTGTGCAAGATCGCATTCTTTTCGTGTTTGCTGTTAGAGACAAAACTCTGTACCCTCAGACTCTGCATCCTGGTTAATAGGACACTGTCAACTAATTTTTCCTTTAATACTCTAAAGTGCCTAGCACTCTTTTGACGCTATATAAAAAATACCTTTCTAGGAGTTGCATTCATAGTTGTTTTTTTTTTCTGTAGTGCTGCACCGGCCGGTGCGGCTGCTTCCAGCTTGCTCCTTTGTGCACCGTGACCATGACTGTAAGCAGGAATGGTCTCATCTCTGGGAATTTATTTTCTCTTTTTATTTCCTTAGAGTCCCACAAATACCTTTTGGTGTTACACGCAGTTGTCTCTTACAAAAATGTTTTGCTTGTCCCCAGGTCAATGGGTCTTTGGGTAACTGAAAGACTTCTTACATTGTGTTAAAATGTGGACCTGAAATGGCTGACAGAATCCGTCACAGGGAAACATTCCCTGGAGTGCTGCCCAGGTTTTCTGTCTGTATGGGAGATACACAGTGGTCTTGTTATTTGAAAAATGCCTTACTCATCTGTGGCTATTTCAATCAGAGACACTTAAATTTCACGCTTCCAAAAGCATACCTGATTTGGGCTTTACCATTGTTTCTAAGACAGAAGTTGTGTACTTTGTCAGATTTCATAGCAATTAAAAAAATGCAAATACTGAATATGCTTCCATCCCGGTGCCACGATGCAGACTAACAGTCCAACTCTGTCCTTTTGTTAACCTCTACACAACAGCAGTGGAAATGCAGACAGCGTCAGCACTAAGGCAGGCTGCGCTGGTGGCTGAGGAGGGGATCCCTCACTCCCAGCTTCCTCAACGATTCCCTAGATGATTGGATCTTAAGCACATATCAACACTGAGATCTTAATTCCCTTACCGAACGTGGTCCCAGTTGGTGAATCTTAAAAATGGCTTAATCAGACTAGGCTTGCTCAGATATCACTATTATTTGGATTTGCTGTGAAACTTGCAGGTTCCTAGATGGTAAGGTGCAACCATTTATACTTATAAACAAATCTTCAGGACACCAGAGTAAAACAGCCCGATACTTTTATTTTGATTTGAAACTATTAGCCATAAAGTAGAGCGTGTGAATGGCTCTTCTTGGCTTTTGATGGCAGTATGCAATTTGTATTGTATGTGTCTTTTAATATATATGTATATATATATGAAATCAGTCTGTCCAAAGTATATGTTATACTTGTTTTTAGATTATGGTGCAACTGACTATATTGATATATTATTTATTGAGTGCTGAGTCACTATCTTACTGGTAATAAATCTTGGTTATTATACAGGAGTGCAATGTATATTCCTTTAGATTGCTGAGGCTTGATTGCTGTGATAACAAAGGAAAAGAAGAAGAAAAAAAAAAGCCCTGAAATGTATTTATGAATGGCCCCAACATACAGAGTCAGTACTTTATGGGAATGATGTGCTTGCCCGGGGCAAGTAAAATAAAGCCGTAGGCAGATAATGATGTAGTTTTCCAGAATGGGAAACTATTGGAAAAAGAGACTACCTTTGCTGTATTTAATATTTCAGTTACCTAACAGATATTTACTGTCACCGCAGCGTTTATGTTAAGGGCCTGAGCAAGTCAAGTTTGAATTACCCATTGGGGAGTAAGCAACTTCCAAATTTCTAGATTTCTGACAAAAATTTTGGTCAGGGTTTAAATTATTCCATCTAATGAAACAGTGTTATGGAAACCTGTATGTTAATGCTGGATATCTTGAAGTGTGAAGACTAGCCAAAGCTTTTGGTGGCCAACTCAGACAAATACAGAGCTGTTCCAGGAGGCAAATCTCCACAGTGTGAAAGTTACCTAAAAGCAATCAATCAAGCAATCAGGGAATCGTGATGTATGTCAAACTCCATTACTTTTCAAGGAATTGGTTTCTGATGCCATGATGCCATTTGAAAGCAGCGGTATTGGGGGTGGGGGGAGGCAGGGAAGGAGGGCTTCGCGATGTAATAAGTACATTTTTCTCTCAATACGAGCTCTGGTCGTTGCTAGATCAGCTATCGACAGCATTAGTTCTTTGCTCTCTGCCGATCTCAGCTGAGTTTCAATCGAATACACTATACTGAACAATTTGAAACGCTGTGTTACAGCGTTAGGGTTTATATAGGCCATCTTTATGTAAAAGTTTTAATTTCATCTGGAAACTTAATGGAAACGTACCTACTCCTGTCATACCTCTCTGCGTTTGCTATTGGAGCTGATACGGGCAAATTGGAATGCAGTGTTCCCCGACTTGGTTTTTATATGCAGCCCGGGGAATCGGCGCTGTTGGGTGCACAGTACTTCTGCAGCGCTTCTTTTCGGCTGCACTGATGTTACACATCTGAAAACTCAACTCTAAGGACCAGGCGTGACTTTTGCAAGTTCCTGACATTTGTATCTGGTCCCCCTTTTAAATTGTTTTAAGAAATTTTGTATATGGAGGATAAAGTGCTTATATATTTATTAAAAATCCTTTATCTTAATTGAAATTATTATTTGATGAAGAAGGGTTTTTTGGGGGGAGGGTTTGTGGGTGAGGGAAGGTAACTTTTCACCTGTCTCTTATAAATGAAGCCCTTGTGAATCATACAGAAAGGTACTGCTAGTAACTAATGGGATGTCTCTGTTTCACACTTTGTACATGACGAGTCCATGTGTTACGTTTTGTTTCTATGGGAATATTTAGGCGTCCGTCTTCAACCAAAACCTAAAGAAACACACCAACTGTGATTTTATTTGTTGCAATACATTTGAAATTTCAAAGGGTACTTTGGGGCTCAAATTAGGATTTCTAAGTCAGTATGTGCATTTCACGTAATAAAGCTGTTAATGGTGAGCAAAGTATTATATACTAACTAGATTTTTTCCACATCTGTATAGTATATTCTATGTATTTTGTGGTATTGAGATTATAGAAAGTTTAGTGTCTGAAACATGCGTTTAATGTGTATTTTTAAACAAATTTATGGCAATTAAAATATTTGGAGAAAAGGGTATCACATTTCAATTTGTAAAGATCTTTTTAACTACTGTGTCATTAAAATGCTTTGTACAATACAAAACTGTAACTGGAGAAACTAAGTTTAATAAATATCAAATAGATTTTCTGTATTAAACTTCAAAGTGGTCCTGTCTGTTGAAAGGGCTGCGTGCTCCCTGCTGCTGTATTTTTAAGCAGAGGTTTCTTTTTTGACCCCAGCACTCTGCATAACAAGGGAAGATACCGTCCAGTATGTGAGGTATGTTGAAATAATGGGATTATTCAGACGGGGAGGTCAGCTTGGGACGTAGGCAATTTTGATTAGAAATAATTTAAAAGTAAATACTTCTTCCAGTTATCACCAGATATATTTAGTATATTGAATCTGCTAGCACTATTATTATCAGTTTGTTTGCTCTCTCTTCTAACAGGCTTTTATTTGAAGTCTGGCTAAGAGTTCAGCTATTGAGACTGAAATGAGACAGAAGCGTGATCAACTTTACACACTTGCCAGGTTGAACGATAAATGTCTAAAGTCCACTGTGAATTATCACTTCTGCTTGAAGTGCCTGATGTGCCGTCAGCAGACACTGTGGTCACAGGATGCAAGGAAAAACCCAGGTAGTTTGCGGAATATAAACTTTTAATACGCACCTTAAAATAAATATATATATATGAACAATTACAAACAAAACAAACATGAGATGCAGAGTCCTTTTATTGAGCTTGGCCATCCTCAGTGCGTGCTGCAGAGGTACAACCCCGGTGAGCGAATGCTCTCCATCTTTTTGAAGTCCTTTTACCAGTTCCTGTGGCAGGAAAGTCGAATGTACTTGTTGCTGATTTGCTGTCGTAGCTTCTGAGTGGTCAATAAATACGTCACAAGTAGAGCTGAGCTGTGGCAGCAGTAACAGCAGTGGGTGTTCTTAGAGGCAGGTCACTCGGAGGCAGTTCTAAGGAAGCAGCGGTTCTTCCTGGAGGACAAAACATCATCAGGCACTGACAGCTCAGACTGGCGGCCATGTAGGGCTTACACAAGTCTATCCAGCCCTAGCGGTGCTCATCTTACTCAGCCATTGCAGCGGTGCTGCTGTTATCTCGCTGACTTAATTCAGTTTGACTTTATTCGTTTTACATTCTTTGCTTCTCATGGTAACTGCAAAGAACAGCTTACCCAGGTCTGACCCAGTAGTCAGATAGTGGCGTACAATTTACCCATAAGAGACACCTTTCTGTCTATTTATCTTCCTGTAGCTGCTGTTACAGTTCATCCATACTAGTTGGTAGAACCAAAAGAAGCATTTCAAATGCATGCAAAAGAGGAGCCTGACTACCATTTCCTGTAGCATTTGCATCTAGATGATGTATATGTTCTGCTCTTCTTCCATTTGCTTTCTGGCAGTACAGTAGGTGCCACAGAATCAGCTTTCAGTCACCAAGTAACTTCAACATCACTTTTTATATGGATTTGGACAATTTACTCATACTTCGTGTGCATGGCAACTGAGGAATTTTTGCTTTAGTATTTTAGCTCTTCAAAATGAGAGCTGAACTAGTCCCTTTTAATTAATATATGCTTTAAAGTGAATTATTTTGGCCTTAAGGATTAATTTTTAAGGCCTCAGTACCTAAATTCAGTCTCGAACTCTGTGTTCTTTTTTCTCTTTCTAAGATGACTTTTCTGGGGTTGCACTGCAATGGCTCAGGCCTGTCATCAAGGGCACTTGGACTCTGTTCTGTTTGTACTGCCAACAGAAGAGGTCTCAATCTATTGCTCCATCCTTATTCCTGGCATCTTTTTCTTTTATGCACAGAGTTAATCTCATATCTTAATTGATTGAGAAGAAGTAGGAACTTCCTCCACATAACACAGTATCAAACGTCTCCAAGGCATGATGTTGATTAGGGTTAGTACCTGCATAGCATTGTAATGCATTCACTGTTATCCCTACATGAGGCTCCAACGGGTCTCAGTGAGACTCCTCTCCAGAAAGGTGTCATCCGCTTCTGTCTCTGGAGGGGCTGTGGTTGGTGCAGGGAAGCAGAGTGTGCCTGGAACAGAGCAGCCAACTGTCAGCAACATGCAGCAGCAGTGGGCAGAGGGTCATTTTGATGCTCAGGTCAATCATCTTAAGCATTACTAAGTGAAGGACTTTAAATCTTCCTTGTTTTCAGACATTGCTCTCTTAAAGCATAATTGTTTGTATCCGAGTCCTAAAGAAATAGTTATTAAAAATCAGCATTTTAGTTACTTTGGGAGGGAAGGCACAATTACTCTGAAAAGTAACTGAGCAAGTGACCCATCTTCACTAGGCAGACACTCTGCTTCTTTGGGATGCTGAGTCCCCCAAAAGAGCTCTACCCACACTGCTGACTCCTGCCAGTTCCTCTCGTTCATGCGCGTCTTTGCTGTCTGACGTCTGAACTAGCACTTCAAACAGTAATCTGTGCTTACCTGACTGAGCAGCAGTGAGAAGAATAAAAGGAATGCCATGCTTTTCCAACAGTGCATCTTCACAGGATGAGCTGCCACTTCAACTGTAGGAGCAGCTGTGGGTGGAGGAGGTTGGAAGAGCCCCGAATAGAACTTCCCAAGCTACAGCCAGATTTTTATAGACTTCATTCTCTTATCGTTGCATCAGCTGTCAGTCATTACAGGAACAAAGTTCATTTAGGAGCAAGAGGGAATTACAAAGTTAGCATCTACTGAAGCGATCTGGTTCAAGGCCTATCTATCTAGCTAATGATTTACTCTCCTTCCACTTGTACTTTGTCTGGTCAGCTTACCAGATTTGCCAACTGTTCTTTCTTTAACACCTATCTAGCATGTTACCAGAACTCCCTTGTGTGCCTGCAAGTAAAAGTGTGGGTGGCCAACAGTCTCATGGTGAAGATCAAAAAGCCATAACCTTATTTGACTTCTGTGACATTCACAGCATGCACAGCTCTGAGTTTGCCAGCTGGGAGGTAAATACTGCTCTCCTGAGAGTATTTTGAGCAGAGAATCAAACTTTCGACTCTGCTTCTCATTCTTGGTGTGTGAAAGAATCACAAGCAAATAATTTAACCTTTATTCCCACAAAGCAGTACTTGAGAATCAGATATAATATTTTCCATGTGGGGTTTGGAATGTCAAAATAATGTTATTACTTGGTAGGTAAATCACAGATCTGTCCTTTCAAGGATCCTCATGTGCAGTTAATCTCTAGATAGCTAAGCAAAATAGTAGAAGGGATGGCTGCAAGGATTTTATGGAGGTGAGTTGCTCTATGTAGCAAGACTGGTTTATGGAGATGAATGCTCTCTGCTGTACTCTGCCTCTGTATCTCATAGTCTACCTCACGATTCATCTTCTGAAAGGTGCCTACAAAACTCCCACTGATGTGGACAGGCAGACTGTAATTAAGGGAAATCTTAAACTCTTCTGTGGTGATAGAAGATTGCCAACAGCCCAGAGAAAATAATGTTTAAAAAGCACTACATACTGCTTCCCATTTCTTCCAAAATATCAAAGTTGAAACATGCTTCCCCCACTTGTCTCCCACTGAGACAAGTAGGAGTAGGTGTGTGTCTAAGATTACTACTCTGTAAATGCACCTTGTCACTATTTACTCCTTTTTGGCTGTGATGCTTCATGCACCCAGCTACCACGTATGTCCAGGTTTGCTGTATCTGTCAAGGAAATGACTTTTTTCAGTTGCAGAGTAGCAGAACACCAGTATAGCTGTGTCAAGCTCTGCACGTAGATTTGGAAGCAGTCTGTTTAAAAACAAATATTTCAGGTACTGTACAAAATAATTGTGCTTCAGCTACATTATAAATCCAAATGTGAATGCAGTAGGCTACAGTTTTCTGTGATTGCCCAATATGGAGGCATAAGTGCCAGCGTGGAAGGCAAGTTACATAGATTAAGATAATGCCTGCTTGGTTGTCAGGTTCCAGCCTACAAATGATTACTGCGAAGCCCAAATTTCACTGGGATTAAATGAAAGCCCTTTGCAGCATATTGCCTCCAACCCACTGCAGGAAGATTTGCTCCTTTCCTGGTGTTCCTCTTACATTTTCCCACTTCCCCTTATTTGTCTTGCTTCCCTGTGAGGAGGAATCAAAACTGGTCTTTATTTTGCATTCTTGGGTCTCACATAATCACTGCAGATCAAATAGCTGAACTTCAGTGTTGGTTGGTTGTTTTTTTTACATTTTGCTGTGAATTTCTCAACTGTTTCTTCTACTGAATCCTTTCTTTACATACAACTGAGTTTTAATTACTGCCTTCACCTGTGGAGCACAGGTTTGAATGGCATCTCAACTCTAAGAGCAGTGCCTCCAGCATGTCATTGTTTCTCAGCATTTTTTGCTAGCTAAAACTAGTCGTGTGATGATACATCAAAATTGTTGTGTATTATAAGTTCTTTATAGTGTCTTTGTAGTTGCAGATCCCTTCTGGGCTGCATCTGTTTCATCTGTGCAAGAAAAAAAAGGGACTGATTGTTTCCATGTGTGCAAATGCAGTGCAGTCCAGATGTCTGTTGCAGGCCAGTAGATAGCCACTGCAATTGTTTAAACAATTGAAAAGAATGTAAAACATTGCTGTGTTGCCACTTTTAGCATTTAGTGAAGGAACATCAGAAATAAATGAGGGGACAGATTGATTTTCAGCTGCATTGTTCAGACTCTGAAATGCTGCTCAGCTGAGCTCCCACGTACCACCTGGCAGGTGGGAGCCATCACTGCAGCAGCATGTCAATGTGCCAGGTTTGCTTCTTGCTCCCTGCTGCACGGCTGGGCCCGCAGGCAACTGCAGAGATGAGAACAGCTCAGCGGGATTGCAGCAGGCGCTGCCAGCAGCAGGAACAGACAGGGAGCAGCTCCAGCCCAGCTGCTGACCCTGCAGCATGAAGGTTAAAAGCCAGGGCCTGGCAGCGGTGCTGTCACTTGAAGCTCACGGGGCTGCTGGGTTGTAGGTAAACTCAGCAGTGGCAGCTGAACTTGCCACCTGTTTACAGCAGTCTAGCAGCTGGTCTGGACATAGTTCAGCTGTCTGTGAATGGGAGCAGAGACCTCACGAGAGGCTGGGCTCTGTTCTGAGCTGCTCATGCTCAACAGAACTGCTGAGAGGTACCAAAAAGGAAGTATTGACTCAAACTCCCACAGTACGAAACCTTAGATGTCCTGTTATTCAGGCTACGAATCAACTCCTGTTGCTGTTTGAGGGTAAGTAAATAAGACCCAAACAAGAGTTCTGAATGAAGTATGGCTGCCGACATGTTTGGCTGCTCAGAATTGGAGAACCCAGTTTATTCTTCCCTTGCTTAAGTAGAAATAGAACTGAAATAGATTATTTTTAGCAGAACTTACAGCACTGAGTAGCTTGCTTTGCTTGTTTCTGCCAACCTCAGACTGCACTTGGGAGTACAGAACAAGAAAGCCTGCAGCTATTGGAAGTGTATATTCACAGCTTGCTGAAGTGAGAGACTGAGCATCTTTGACTTCCAGACAGCTCAGCCCTTAACCCACAAAGGATCTATCACAGAAGAACGTCACACTCTCCAGGTTAGATAAATTTTCAGTACCAGCTACAGGAATAGCGTGACAGGGAGATAAAGGTGTTACTTTGCTTGAATTTGAGGCAGACAGCTCAACACTAAGAAAAATAAAAGATAAAGGAATGGGCCAAATGTTCTGGACTTTGCAGAGGGAAACGTGTCATACATGTAAGAGCCCCGGGGTGAATTTTGTAGTCATGCATTTGAAAATTTAATGGTAGTAATAGAGTTCCTTAAATCATCTTTGGGTGTTAAAATAATCCTTTTACTTCCTTGTAGTTCCCTAGGAACTGCTTTAAATTCAGCCAGTTAATGCTAATCAAACATCAGAATTGCAGTTTATCATCTGATTATTATTAATAAATATGATAACCTGGTAACTGTATAAAGGATCAAAGCTCATATTCAATTCTGAACCATCAGTCAGGCTGGGCAATTTTTGTCAGTATCATATCAGACTGTTCTTCACAGGTACACAGACTGGAATATGTTCTAATTCAAGCAAAAAGTGGCCAGTGAGAGGAGGATAAAAGGATCAAATTGCTCACCAATGCTCTGCTATTTCTCATCACCTGTACTGTAGCCAGGGCTGCCTTCAACTGAATACACTGAGAAATGTATCTAGAAAATAGAGTCAGAGAGAAATGTGAAATAAAGCAATTTGAGCTTAGAGGATTTTAGTACTGTTATCTCTGTATGGCATTCACCTGACAGATAACGGGGTATAATTCACCTTAAACAATGTAAGACACAGACTTCATATAAAGATACAGGCCAAAGGTAAAGTTTATTAGGCATTATTATGTATTATCTCCCCGTCCCTCTGGTTCTGTGAATGAGCAATGGAACAAGTAACGCAGAGCGGTGACACTGAGCGGTGCAGTCACTGGTCGTTCTCATAGTCAGCAGGATTCTTCCTCTTCAGCCTCTCAAACTCTTGCATGCCCCACAAATACAGCAGGTAGGCGCCCAGGAAGGCTGGAAACGGAAAGGAAACACTGACACAGGGCACAGCACAGAGCAGCACGGGCTGCCCGCTGTGCTTCTACGGCAACACAGCCATGACACCTCGCTATAAAGCCCCATTGCCACCATAAAGCCCCACTGCCACCGTAAGGCCCCATTGCCACCATAAGGCTCCATTGCCACTATAAGACCCCACTGCCACAATAAAGCCTCATTGCCACTATAAGACCCCACTGCCACTACAAAGCCCCATTGCCACCATAAGACCCCATTGCTCACTGTGCCCCCCCGAGCTCCATCGGGCCCCCGCTCAGCCCCGCTCCTACTCACGGGGCGCCACCTTGAAGACCTGCGAGCTGAAGCGCCGCCACACGTTGGGCAGCCCGTCCGAGAAGACGTTGGGGATGGCGCGCTGCTCGAAGGGCGACAGGCTGTACGTGATGATGTGCCGCACCTGGGCCAGGTTCCCGAAGTGGATGCCCATGGCCGGACCGTGTCACCTTGTCACACCTCCCCGCTGCAGCGCGACTCAGAACGGAACCTCACATGCTGCTTCTGCTTCCTGGCGGCGAGGCGGCCCTTGGTCGCCATTGGTTGCAATGGGTGCGTTATCACTGCGCAGAGGATGCGCCCTCGGATCCATCACGTTTCTGATATGAGGTGATACGTTTCTGTAGCTGCCCCCATTACAGCTTCCACAGCCTGAATGCTTTGTCCTCCATTGACTTTTCCACACTCGTGATAAAGAGCGAATAACTTCACATCTCCGTGTTCGCTTCTGCTGAACCAGCTGCAGGGTGCGCAGCATCTTTAATCCCCTAAAAACGCCAAAACGCCCTAAAAACGGTGGGAAAAGGCACCACATGGCGCTGCCAGGATCTGTCACTGCTGAAAGAGCCGCAGCCACAATGTGAAAGGAGGCGGCTTCAAATACACACACGTTTGGCAGAGCTCAGCTCCCATCGTTTGGAATGGATCGGTGGGAGTGGCGTACATTCAGCAAGCAACCCTTTTTAAAGCCAATCAGACACAGCACCAAGCTGAGGCAGGACTTTGTTTGACGTGGAACCATTTCGCCTGGAGCCCTTGGTGAGATGAACCTCACACAGTGCCAAAGTCAGCACTATTTTTAGTTCAGCAGCTTCAGGCCAACGCAATGGGCAGAGCTGGGCTGTGTCAGGCAGCACCGCAGCTCCAGGCTCATGCCGAGGGACTAAAGCACGTCTGCTGCCCTGCTAGTGCCCTGTGAGCCATGTACAGCCCTTGGGCTCCGTGCTGTCCCCACCAGGCTGTGCTCCCAGCCTAAGCCCCACGGAGCCGTGTGAGTCATGATCTAATGTTAAGGGCTGGTAGAGAACGGGAGTTTACGCAACAACATGCTCACAAATTGTTTTAAAAGCTATTCTTCGCAACTAAAAAAACCCCCACACTCAAAACAGCACCATATTCTATTAAAAAATCCCTACCAAAAGCAGCCCCCTTTGTGTGAGCTGCAGCCAAAGCTCTCTTAGCTTGAGTTGTTCTCATCCTGAAACAAGCATTTTCTGCAACATTCCTACAACAAGAAAAACACTGGGGGGGGGGGGCTGGAAATTTGGAAAGGAAAAAGAATGAAATACTGAGAATAATTTTAACATGAGCCTTTCCTCTTATCCAGAAGCTTAACAGAAGTGCGATTACAAAGGATTTCTTTATATAAAGTAAGACTAGCAGACACTGAATTCAAGTGATATGTGTGATAGGCACTCATTTTATTTATTATTAAATCTGTACCAAAACAGCTTAAAATAGGCACCTGGTAGTTGAAACCACTTCTGTTCAAATGCAACATTATTCCAATAAAAAGATATTTACATTTATTTCCACATTCTAGAAAGCCCGAGTGGCTACAAAAACAGTGCTATTATATAAACACCCACTAATTAACTCCATGCTCCTATTCAGTTTGAAAGAGCCGTCAGAATTACACAAACACCACAAATATTCTGAGATTACAAAACACCTAAAGCAAGTGTGAAGCAGGTTAAGGTGCACCCCCTACCGACAAGTGCATTTAGTAGCTATCATGTCCTCGTATTCTTTGTAGACTATGGAGCCATCAGGCTCTATGGTCAGGACGCTCAGAGGGCTGTATTCAGCAGGAACACAGGAGGGCCTGGGAACAGAGGAGTCCAGTTTCTCATATATGAGGTTCTGCACCATTGTATGTACAGGTGAGCCATAACGGTGCCCAACCACCCTTGGACAGTCACCCTTGCAGTACTGAGGGCTGTATCTATGCGGTGCTATGATCCATTTGTCCCATTTTAACCGGCTGAAGCTTAAACGGAAGCTGTGAAGCTCGCACTCGTTTTGAGGAAACAGAAATTGTTTGAAATATTCACTCAGGTTTTGAGGCGGAGTTGCTGGAGCTTCCTTCAGATTCTCTTCCCTTCGATGCCTGGATGCCCTTTTAACCTGCGTGTTCTCTCTTCCTTTGTCACCTGTCAGATCAGCAAACAGGCTGTTCCTCTGCGTGGGCCGCGCTGGGCTTTTCCTTCTGTGTCTAAGTGAGTTCCACCTGTGATAAGCTTGCTCGCTGGTATCGTTTAGGTAAAGAAGAAGAGAAGGGGGGACCAGAGCCATATTAATGAGATTATCCTGGTTAGTGTTATGTTGTGGGTTACCCATCAGACAAGTGAAGTTCACAGCCATATGAATATTCCTCCTGTTAGTAGCAATGAGAGGCTGCAGAAAAGAAGTCACATCAACCTCAATCCACTTGCGCTTTCTAACTTCAAAGTGCAGGCTAAAAGCTACAGAGTGTGAAATGCTGGGACATTCTTGGCTAGAAGAATCATGCTCCTTAACAGCCAAATGGCACGTGCACGTAAAGGAAGAAGTGGGAACTGAGGTGTCAAATGAGTAGAGCAAGACAGACTTGAGTAAGTGCTCGAGAGCAGTAACACGGTCCAGGTTGAAGAGCAGATCCACTGAGTGAAGGTCTCCTGAAAAGAGAAACAAAGATCTTGCACAGTTAATGCATCTTGATTTGCCACCAGTACATAAATGCTCTGACATAGTGGATCACCAGAAATTGGTAAGCAGCAGAAGAAACCAATTTAGATGCCCATATTTTTATTATATGGAATGTCTACTTCAGTCAGAACCAAAACTTATCAACAAAACCAAGAAGGCCCAAGGTTTCTAAGAGGCACTGAGTGCAGTTAAGGAACAGCACACAAAGTTGGCAGTTCCAATGGGGAAAAAGGAACCAGAGCCTTTGGACTGTGCAGGAAACCATGAAATGATGTAAGTTCTAACGGGTGTGCTGCCATGTTCCCTTTAAAACTTTAGATTTTTAGCATTAGCTGCAGTTATTGTTCCTACTCACACATTCCTGACCAACAGCTGCCAGTGATGCTGACTAACAGCAAAGCAGAAAGTCATTTCTGTCAGTTTGCTTCTCTCTCATGAAACAGAATGACAGCTTCCAAGCTATTCTGAATGCATATTTCTGTCTCATTTGTCCCTACTGTAGTACACGCTGTTTGTTGTCATTTCCCATGATGTTATTTGTATTTACTGCAATTTCTGTCTCATTCTGAGGCTGGTGAAGCCCCGTGCTGGCCTTCTCTCCAGGTGTAGAGCTGAATGCTCAGCACGCTGCTTCTCTTACTGCTCAGCACTGCTGCTTTCCTGAGTTAGAGATTGTTCTTTGGTAGACACAAGTGTATTAAGTGATCTTCAAACACAGAGAAGCAAAGGGTTAAGAGTCAGATGTGGTCTCTGTGGATCTTAATAAACTTACAACTTTATGTTAATGATTTTTTTTTATCTAAAGTTATGAATTTCAACAGCAGCCTCCAAATTTGCTCCAAGTTGATTTGGATTCAGACCACTGCTTTAACTGCTGCTGTATTTAGGAGACATTGGCATGAGGCTGCCTGTTAAAAACCAAAACGCCTCCAGCAGCCTGTGCTGTAAATCACCTACCTGATCACCTACCTGTAATCAGGTCCCTGTGGCAGTGCTGGCACTCAGAACACGGGGTGAAAAGTCGAACAGTGTTATAGAGGTGGCTCTTGTGGGCCTTTGGGATTCCCTCCTTGGTGGCGTACATCTTATACAGCCTCTTCATGTACCGCAGGGCTCGGGAGTCCAGCTGGAGCCTGGAGTCCCACGTTCCCAGCTCTGCCATCCCTGGTCGGACAGCACTTTGAGCAGGGGGGGCAGGAGCGCACAGCCTCGGCTTGCTCCCTTGGGCAGCCGCAGCAGCGGGTAGAGCTCGCGGAGCTCAGGAGCTCTCATAAGCCCGGAGCCCTTGTCTGGAGCTGCGCGACCCCTGGAGCGGGGGGAGCACTGGATGCTGAAAGAAAACCAGTGAATGCAGCAATAGAAACAAACGCAGACCCTCCAGGTACCCTCTATGCTCTTCAGAGCTGCAGCCTAACAACGCCTCCCCCAAAATATTCAAGAAAAAACGAACGCACACGAGTGCGAGCCCTTATATATGCTTCAGCTGTGACTCTAAAGGGAGGTTTCTTTGTGATTAGAAACCAAAGGGGAAGATCCGCAGCTGGCTGTGGAATCCACGTGCGTGTGTGTGCGGCCGGGCTGAGTCTCTGCACGTGGAAGCGTCTCACCAACAAACGCTGCTTCTCAGGGTTAAACTTCTCCACCTGGTGAAAACTGCAGCGCACCATGTTCGTGGATCAGCCCCCAGGGGGAGCCGGGAGCCCAAGTGATGCCGCCGGTCCGGCTGAGTGAGCGCGATCTGCCGGCACTCCGGTATCAGGGTGTTAGCTGTTAAAGGAAGTTCAGCAACAGCACCAGTTATCATTGCTAAATATATATAAGATGCTAAATATTGTTGCTCCTAAAGATTCCATCTGGAGTAGTAGTGAGTGCTTGGTGTGTTTAGAAACTCGTTGCATGATGTAAGGAAAGGGGTGGAGTTTTGTTTTACTTAGTAAGGAAAACGTGTTTTCATGCCAGATGGTTTTAATTAGAGCTGTGCTATCGGTAATCTAGTGAAGTGTCACCTGTAATCTGGCTTTTGCATCTTAGGGCTTCTAAATAAGGTGTGCTTGTTCAGAGAATGCTTAATTAACTTACAGAATTCTTTCATTTGGAATGGAAGGTTTAATTCAGATACCAATTTTGGAGTGTTATTGACAGCTAGTTAGCTGAGAAGGGTCATAAACACAGTGCAGCTAAACAAGCAGCTGTACCACCTGCAAGGACAGCAAGAGCAACAGGATGCCCTGTGATGGTGAGAAACTAGCCATGGTTTTGTGAACTCAGCAAGGGAGTAACTATCAGGATGATAACTCCAAGTTGCAAAGATACTTGGGGATGGTATGTAATTGGGAACCAATGATGAGCTCCGCTTTTGCACTATGTATGAGCTAATTATCTGTATTATAAATGTACACGCAGCCAAGCAATAAATGAGATTAGCTGATCATATGTCAATGACAGGTGTGGTCGTTTGCTTTTCTCCCTCCATCTCCAACAACCAGTCTCTAATGTGAAACAACATAACCTTTTTGCTTAGATCTCTTAGAGCTGTTCTGACTGTGATGAGATAAGGGGATGCCATCAGGTCTAAGGCCATCTGTGTAACAGCGCTTTGGATGAGGTCGGTACTTCTGTTTGTTTTAAAAATGCATCCTTCAGTGACACCTGAAGAGCTGATCTGCTGCTCTCCTGTGCATGTAAACCATTCCCTCCCTGTGTTAACGTCAGACAAACATGATGATGGTTTCTGCTGTTTCATGACTATTAAAGCTGCTCTCCAATATCTTTTCTTTCTTCTTCCTTGGGAAACACCAAGTACCTCATTTGTACTATCACAAACTAATGGCAATCTTTGAATTTCTATAAAGCAGAGAAGACTTGGTGCTTTGCCCTGTAGCAAGATAATGACATTTGTTTGTTTCCATGAGAGAGCGGAAGCATCAATTGCAGGTGCAGCTGTTCTGCCCCAACCAAGTGCTTTACTTGGGCTTGTTGGGCTGATTCAGAGTACTGTGAAATACAAGAAGCAACAGGTGCTCTCTGTAAGGTCCCTTGATAATGCTGTAGGTCTGTAGCTAACTACTTCTACACTGTAACTGTGAGCTCAGTGCCTGCTGTGGAGCTGTGTCCTGCTCTGAGTATGAAGCTTGCTGCACACAGTGCTGTGATGAGCTGTGTTCTCCATGCCAGGAGCAAGGCACACTGCATAGGTGCACTGTTGCTCCTTTGGATGCATTACCAGCAGGAAGCTGAGCATGTAGCACAGCATTGAGAGACTGGGCAGTTTGTACCACTGGAATTAATAACTGTTCTTGGCAGGGTAGTCAGTCAGTTGGTTCATTTAGTAGAGTTCAGTGACTGAATAGGCAGCAATGTGAGAAAAGCTGTACTTCACCCTTGGTGAAAACAACTGCCTGGCACAGCACGGCCCTGCTTTGGCCACTGGAATGGAGCCTGGCCCTCCTCTGCTCGTGGGCTGCTGGGGCTGCTTGGCTTCATCCAGTCCCTTCAGTCCTGCTGCAGTGAAGGTATGTGCTTGTGGAGTGCTCACTTAGAGCTCTTCTGTACTGAAATCTTGGTTTACAACTCATCCACTCATGGCTTCCCATCAGCCATGTTATGTGAGGTGATAAATGTTGATACGTAGTGTTCAAACATGGCACTCACATCCTCACCCGTTCAGCCTATACTGCGTAGAAGCTGGTGGGTCTCTCCTTGTTGTAATCAGGTGTTCATTAAAAAAGAACGATGAGAGCTCATTCCTTGGCTGCTCAATCCAACCAGGGCCATGGGGCAGCTCAGGCTGTGCCCTTTGTTAAGGAGGAAGGCAGGAGGTGAGGTGGTGGCTCTGCAGTGCTGCTGTTAGCGTGGATTCTTTGTAGGGCGATACCATGCAGTGCTGTCATCAGCTGCATGGTCTGGGGAAAAGCACATGTGGTTAGAGTGTGCTGGTTGGTCATTAAGAACAACCAAAGCGCTCGTAATATATGCAGAGACAGGTTGGCAGAAGACCTTCACCCTTTTCTATTTTACTTTTTCTATATAAAGGGGAAGGACAAAAACCCAAATGAACCCCCTCCTGAGAAGCCAGGAGGTGGGTGCTGATGCTTGGCTTTCTTCCTCCTGTTTTTGTGCTGCTACAGAGCTGAGATCTGCCATGTCCTCACGTTGGAAGGTACCTACAAGCAGCAGCACGGCACTGATGCTGCCGCTGTCACCTGGCGCAGGGCAGCTGATGGGGTAGGTAAATAACAGTACCCACGTGTGACGTTTTTCGGATGTTTTAAAACAGTTTTTAAATAAAATAGCAATTCCAGCCGTTCTGGCAGCCACCGGCTGGTAGGAAAACAAGGAATCGTTCGTTTTGTTGTGCTGCCGTGCGTGTCCTTGTGTGACCCTCAGCCATAAAAGCACTGGGCTGTGAAGCAGCCCCTCGTGGCCGCTCCGAACTCCACGGACCGGAGCCCACGCCGTTGCTCCGCCCGGCGCTGCCCGTTCCTGCGACTTCGGGGCGGCCGCTTCGCCCTTTCCCCGTGTCCGTGGGGGGTTCTCTTCCTCCTTTCTCCCCAGCAGCTCTGCTCCAGCCGCACGTGTCTCCCCGTGACCCCACCTCCGTGCCTCCCCGGGGCCGGGCCGGCAGAGCGCAGCGCTGCGGGGATTGGGCCGAGAGGGGTCGGCTCCGCTCCGTGAGTTGCGCCGCTCGGGTCCAATAGCTGAGAGCGCGTGTACCCATCTGGAAGCGATTTGGGACTGACGGAGGTAGACGGATTTGGGAAGGGCGGAGGGGGAGGGATCGCTTATGCAGCGATTTGAGGGGCCGGTGAAACCCTGCAGTGCTTGGGGAAGTTCCGAAGTTGTGCTCTCGGGAGCTGCCGTGCGGGTGTTACTGCGCTGATTCCTGCCTGAAGCGGTCCCGGCTGGAAACGGACTCTCGGAAATCCCTCCCGGGGATGCTGCTCTCATCTGTACAGCGCTAAAGGTACGGCGTCCTGTTGTCTGCTCAAAATGGTCCTGACGATGATTGTGTCTCATGTGATGTTATCTCCGCGGTGAAAAGAGCCCTGCTGTAGATTGAATAAGCGGCGTTACGTGGCTAAGGCGGCTCTGCCGTGCATCGACATGCCGTTCTCTGGGCTTTAAAATCTGTGTGGTCGCGGTCTGAGCCGCATCGCTAATTCCTGCGGTCACTGCGGGGTCTCCTCTGAGCAGCAAAGGTCTGAGCGCCGGGACGGGGCAGGGAGCGAATACACTGCGCTGCTGAGATCTGAGCACTTAGTTGTGTTGTGAGATGTTCAGATGTGTTGTGTTTAAGAAGTGTCTCTTAGCAGTGTGTGTGTGTGTGCTTTGGTGTGAAAGTCCAGGAGAAAACGTTAAAACTCGTGAAACGATTTGAGCATGCAGCTGGAAAACAGGAATCCAAAGTGAATGAATCGGGCAGAGGTGTGGCTGGGAAGGAAAGGTGTTTGCAGGGGAGGGGGAGAAAATCCCAGCAGACTTTCCAGTGATTTGGGAGAGCAGATGCAAATGATTTACTTATGAATCTGCCTGGGAGGTTTCGTGTGCTCTGATGCTGCCTCTTGACTGCTGTGTTTGGTGCTGAGCTGCGAGTCTGAGCACGCGTAGGGCCGGGGATGTGGGAGTGCTGCCGTGCTTCTGAGCCACCTCTGTGCTTTGGAGTTGAACTCTCCTGTTCAACTTTGAACAGTGAAGTCAGCTTTGGAGTTGAACTCGCTCGCTGCCTTGTCCTGACTTTGCTGGAGTTTGTTTCAGCTGATAATTTGCACTCTGGTTGTTTACTCGGTCTGGGTTTTTGGGGCAAAGTTAGCAGAACAAACCCTGTGTCCCTAACGATGATCTTAGGGGATCAAATGCTGTCTTCCCTATTTTCAGTAGTTCTGAGCTGTCACTGAGCAGCTGCGTTTCCCATGATTTGGAGAAAGGAACTAATTTTTGTTTTGCATGGATTTGCATTGGGGATGCACCTTTTGTTCTTCCCTCTGAAGATCCTCCCAAGTCTGGCCAATTAATAATCAACAGAAAATGCACTCGCTTTGATTTTCATACCTTAAATGTCTGAAGATTGTCCTTATCCTACTGGAATCTCCAGGAGCTCCCAGCCATGGCTGGGCTGACTCTGGGCTCATCCCAAGAGATAAATGACCCGGCTGCCTCCAACCCGTGCCTTCAGGTGCAGAGCCCGACTGTCACTGTGGGCTCCTGGTGGGCATTGGCCACACTGGAACTGGGGGTTCTGACACTGTGCCCCAGGACCTGGCAGAGCTGAGCAGGTGGGAATGGGGCTGGGAGGGGTGGGGTGAACACAAATGGAGTAGGAGTTCTGTGAATGTTCTTTAAACATAATTATAGACGTGTATAATTTCCATACAGACAGCTGAAAGCAATGAGAAGGGGGGAAAAAAGAGCTAATCACAGTTAGTTCCTTTTTGTTTGTGATGTTTTCTTAACCTTAGTTATTAAAATGAAGCTTTAATTTCTTTGAAAGTTATCTGCAAAGGAAAGACTGTGCTAGAAATATGGTTGGTGCCAAGTCTCAAACACACTCCAGTTTCTATCACCTTCCTCTTCATCATCTGCTCTTGTGACATCAGCTCGCCATTACTGCAGGTGTATGGCAGACCTGGAGATCCACCTGAACTTAATGCTCCTCTGGAACTTAATTTTGTACATTTTCAAAAGTGATCAAATGTGTTTAAATATTTCATGACCTGACAGGAACGTTTCCTGATAGTCTTTGCTGTCAGAAGGGTGATGATTCTGTGGGTGAGGATTCAGGCACTGAATACTGGAGGGTGCTGAGGTGTCAGTGAATGGGCTGAGCTGGGGGTGAAGTTGGTCACAGCGCTCCTGGGGGTGTCCCGCTCTGGTAAGTTCAGGTTCCTCTGGCTGTACAGTGCACACCAAGCTGGAGTGGAGGGTGGGTAACGAGAAAATTATGCCCAAATACAGTCCTGTGTGTTGCCACGAATGATGCAGGATTTACATTTTTCGTTCTGTGCGTATGTATGAGCATAGGCTTTATATTTGAGAATGAGATATTTGTGACTTTTTGATGTGCAGATGTTCACAGTGCCTGTACTCATTGTCAGGGGTGTGCAGTGTTACGGCAGCGCTTGAGCTTTGAGGCTCTTCATGAGGCGAATGAAAAACAGGATAAACATAAAGTGAATGAATGTAAATAATCAGAGTAAACAAGCAACTATAAGTCACTACAACTATTAACAACTACGGACTTGTCAATAATAGATGTGGTCACTTTCTTAGTTCCAAGTACTGATCTCTTTGCTTCCAAGGGGAATTCCAGGGATGGCCTTGGGAGCTGTGGATGGTCAGTATGTAAAGCTCAATGTTATGTCTGTAGTGATGTAATGTGATGTCTGTTTGGAGACCTCTGATACTCTTTAGAGTTTGGTTGGTAGAATAATAGAACTTTTACTTCTGGAAATGTGCTCGAGCTGCCTTGCATGATGGCTGGGTTTTCTTCAGAAGCCATGTCCAAGGGCCATTGGTTCCACTCCTACTGGGTTCATGTACTCATCCATTCCAGTGCAGTAAATTAAAGCATAATAACAATAAATACATGTTATCAGACGTCATCCAGTGCTAAACGGTACTTAATACCCAAGAATCTTCATGTCGTGTCTCTCTATGCACCCTGGGCACTTTTAGCCCTAAAGAACAGCAAGCTGCCAGCTCACACGGCTGTTTGTTTACCTGTGAGGGTGGCGGAGCTGCCCCAGCCAACATTTGGAACTTAATCAGGTAATGCTCCTTTTCTTTATGTCATCTGCTAGCTGCATTATTTATTTAGCCTCCCCACAACAAAGACACCATTGTTTTTGAGTGTTGCAAGAGAAAGCAGCATGCCTGCCACTGTCTGTGACCATACTGACACCCCTGAGCCCCTCATTTCTTCATTTCTCTAATGCAGGGGAGGAGCGTGTCCTGATGGCAGAACAGGCAGCAGCTGGGGGGCTGTTCTATGGGGATCCTGTCCCAGAGGGACCCTGGTGTCCTTCTCTGTTTACTTCTCTCACATTCTGTGGTGCCTGTGAGAGAAACAATTGGGCCACGATTGCCTGGGAGTGATGGAGCAGCATCCTGCACTGCTCCTCAGTGCTGCCACTGTGCAATCCCCAAGTGTTTCTTTAAATGTAGTGACAAGCTTCGTTTACATTCCGGCTCAGTAATTACCTGTGAAAAAAGAAAGCACAGAAGTTGTGAGCAGCAATGCTTTTGTTGGACAGAATGTCCCATGAGCTCCTTATCCATTGCTTCTCTGCACAAATAAGATATTGAGGTATTTGCACGGGATGAGCTGTGTTAAAAAGGGTACAACAAAAGGGTAAAACATATACAGATTATTCAATAGATGTATACCGTGTTCAGCATAATCTTATTAAAATGAGGTTTAGACATTAGGAAGAGGTCATAAATGTAGCGAAAAACTGAATGTGTTTTACTTTAGGGGATGTTAATTACTATCTTTTTCAATCCAGCCCCTGACAGCAGCGAGGTGTCTGCTATTTCCATTGGTATGGTTTGCACTTCAGTGACTGGAGCTGCTTCCAGGCTGTCATGGTTTAATAATTTTGTATTTTTTTGCTATCAGTATTCCACATCATAACATCATATAAAGCATGAATAATTTTACTGAATCTGCAACTTACAGAAGAAGACTACATCTCCCAGGGAACAACACGATGGGTCACGGGACCTGGACTCTATATTAACTCTGTCGCAGAACAGACTGACGTCTTTCGAGTTCTGGCGTTCAGGGGAGTGTGGGGGAGCCTTCAGCCGTTCGCCTAGATTCACAGTAGGCCTCTCGGTTACGGGACTCATTCTCTCTCCTATTTTGCTTGATTCGTTAGCTCAATTTTCAATTATATTGTATTATATTGTGTTATCCTGTATTTCGATATAGTATTTAGTAAATAAGTGTGCCTCCTTACATCGTTGCCGCTGTTTTCTTTTCCTAATTAATTTTTTCCTTTCGGCCTAGGGCCCCTCCGGGGCCCACGGCCCCCTGTCACGGGCGCAGGTGGATTTTTAGTTCAAACCGTGACACAGGCTGTGGCTCAGGGGTCTCTGGTGGTGTGTGACAGCTGTACCCAAGGAAGTTCACTTAATTTAATAAAATATTAAACGGTATCATTGAGCCCATTGTATGCCTATCCAGGCTGCTGCAGCCCTTTGGTTAAGACACTAAACTGTCCCTGCTTGGGGTGATACAATGTTTGGTGCTCCCCAAGAATTCTTCTCCATAGGTTCAAAGAGATTGGGCACTGGATGTGTAGCATTTAAACATGCTTACAACTTGCTTTCAATTGGGAAACTTGTTCAGCTAAACGTTGTTGTAATGAGTCCTTCAAATATGATTTGATTGTTCTGACCTAAAGACCCACAATTACATATTTACTGGGAAGAAATCCCATAACCTGACCCAGTCAAAGCCTACAGCGGAGGTTTCTGTGGCTGTAAGTGTGGCTGTGCTTTCACAACACAAATCTTTGGCCTCAATACCGACATTTCAGGTAACTGGTATTGGTGCTCACTCTTCCCTGACACACAGCTGTTTGCTTCTGCTCCACGCTGCGGCTGGAAGCCCTGTGTGCTGTAACTGCCTGTACTGCTGGAATAGGGAAACCATCCCCATGGGAACGAGGGCAGGGGAAGCCTGGCTGCAGAATGTGTTGTATGAAACTGGGGTCTGGAGGAGTGCAGGAGCATTGGTCTTTGATCCGGGGCACTTCTGTATGAATTAGAGCAGTGGTAGTGCCCTTTGTATTGCTTTTTGTGCATAACCAACCTGCTAACAAAAAAATTAACTATGTCTTAGGAAATGCTGGAGAGCTACTGATTATGTTTGCTGGAAGGTTACGCAGCAGGATTAACTCCTATAGGAATTACTGGGCAATGGTAAAAGGTACTGAGTGCGCAGCTGCAGCTGCACGGTCCTCTGCCCCTCTCACTGCTCTGATCGCTCAGCAGTGCAGCTGCCAGGCCTGGGGTTAATGAGGACTCTCAGTGAAATCATCTTCTCTGTTAGGCTGCTGTTATTTGGATGGTTTGGGTTCGTAAAGCCCAGGATCGTTATGTTTCCTTCCTCTCTCTGATACCATTGACCTAGTTTTTGAAGCTGGTAACTCTGAGCAGCCATCTGTAACCCAGCTGATACCAAGTAATGAAAATAACAGAGAGGTAACAGCCCGCTGGGTGGATTGCAGCTTTATGGGGAGCATTTGCTGTTTGTATTTCCACTGCTCCCCCTCTGAGTTTTGCTTTCTGACCTGTGGTGTGAGGCAGAGGGGGGGTCCAGGAGCAGCATGGGCTTACAGCAGCACTGCTGCTTTGGTGGTGTTAGTACTGCATGGTTTGTGCTAAAAGAGAACAACAGAGCATGAGGTGCTGGTCAGGTGAGCTGGCAGCAGCCACCTTTGTTGGCTGTTGCTGTTTTGTGCATTTTAACCAGAAATACAGCTCAGTGTCCTCAGGAGCTGCGTGCACGCACGGATTAATCCATGGCAAATTGTTGGGCTGTGCTTCCACCCCTGGGGTAAACGGTTCCAGGTATACTGAATACCTCTCCAGGTAAAAGCAAACTGTGGCCTACATTTTGCAGCCAATGGGATGGAAAAGAAGGCATTAGCAATATCAATGGTGGCATACCACCTAGCTTCTTTTGACTCCAATTCATACTGGAGTTCTAGCATGTCTGGTACAGCAGCACTTAATGGAGGTGTAACTTCATTCAGGCCACGGTAATCCACCGTCAGCCTCCATTCCCCACTGGTTTTACGCACTGGCCATATGGGGCTGTTAAAAGGTGAGTGCGTTTTGCTAATCACTCCCTGATTTTCTAATTGGTGAATTAGCTTGTGAATGGGGAGCAATGAGTCCCTATTGGTGCGGTACTGCCGTCTGTGAACCACTTTGGTGGTAATTGGTACCTCTTGGTCTTTTACCTGGAGCAACCCCACAGCAGAAGGATCTGACAGACCAGGTAAAGCTGACAGCTGCTTAACACCGTTTGTGTTAAAAGCAGCTATCCCAAAGGCCCATCGATACCCCTTGGGATCCTTAAAATATCCCATCCTAAGGTAATCGATTCCCAGTATACATGGAGCCTCTGGACCAGTCACAATAGGGTGTCTCTGCCAGTTTTTACCAGTGAGGCTTATTTCGGCCTCCAACATAGTCAATTCTTGGGAACCCCCAGTCACTCCATGGATATATATTGGTTGTGTCCCTTGGTGACTTGAGGGCATTAGGGTGCATTGTGCACCAGTGTCCACCAAGGCTTTATATTTCTGTGGTTGAGATGTGCCAGGCCACTTAATCCACACAGTCCAGTATACTCTATTGTCCCTTTCCCCCCCCTGGCTGGGGGCAGGGCCCCTCTATTGTTTACCTCGTTGACTTGCAGCAACTGGAACTCTCCCCTTCTTGGAAGAGTTCACCTTGGTAGTTGTTTCACCTTGTAATTCTTTCACTCGTGCCTGAAGTGCAGAGGTGGATGAATTACACCACTTCTTCATGTCCTCCCCATGACTACAGAGGAAAAGCAACAAGGCAAGACATGTAGTCTCATCGTTGATTCAAGGTGACTTATCATTGTCATTTGCTTGAATATGAGGACGTCTCTTTTTAATGGTTGAGATTTTCGATGATACAGGTCGAGAGGAACTCATGTTGTTTAGCTTCCTCAATAGGCGATTGTGGAAATCCTGGTTTCCATCATCTTGTACCACCGTGGATTCATCTACATCAGGCACATTAGCCAATTTGTCAATAATATCATTTTGTGTTTCCTCCACTTCGTTTAACCTTTCCACAATTTTGACAATGGCTGAAGTATACAGATTAACTTCTGTGGTGCTTATAAATAATCCAAGTTCCTGAAGTCTGCCAATTAGTTCATTCACAAAGGGTTTCCTGTCCCCTTTGCCATATACTAATGCAAGTGCACTGGCATGCTTTTCTGGAGCTGCTTTTGTAAAGTCACGCCACATTTGTCGTGGAACGCGGACTGCTTCAGGATCATGTAATTGGTCTGGATCATTACGATTGAACTCGCGGCTGTATAGCATTTCCACCAGAGCATTTTCTCTCAAAAATTGGATACCTTTCTCAATATCAGTCCATTTCTTTCTCTCAGGCTCCAAGTCCCGTTTAAAGGGGAATCTATCTCTTACCGCTATCAACATCCGCTTCCAGAGGGTTGTCACGGAGTTCTCTCTAGAGCTCACTCCGGGACAGTAGGCACAAACCCGGGGCAGCAGGAACAAAAGCCCCCCCCCCTTTTCTCTAGCGGCAGTGCGGCGCGGCCTGGCTCGGCCACGTGCGTTTCAGAAGAGGGGAAGGGAAGGGAGATTGTGATTAGGTCTAACAAAAAAAATGAGGGAGGAAAAAGGTGATCTGAGAACGAATGGCAGTTTAATAACCTAATAACACTAAACAACAACAAGAGAGTTTCAACAAAGAGAATACCAAGTCCCCAATCTCACCGATGGAGCTGTGGAAGGCAGGAAGGTCTGACCACGTTGTCTCCTCGCAGGGAGCCGGTCCAGCAACGCCGTCCCCTTCCTCACTTCCCTTCCGGTGCCCCACCCCACATGCTCATTAAGGCAGTTCACAGAAAAAAAACTTGTCCCCTTTACTCCCATTATGAAGCATGGTGTTCTGATGTGGAATACCAACACCAACCAAATTGCAAAACCATAACATTCCACCCCTTATTACACATCATCACATCATGCCTAACTTTTATCAACATATAACAGAACAGTAGTTAACATGCATTACATATGTACATACAGATATATATATATATATACACACATGGAATCACAGGCTGCACTCCCCCAGCATCAAATTTCCCTGTGGCACACACTGAACATCCCCATCCTTCTGCATCACCCACCAGGTGCACCCAGGTCCCTGTGCAAAGACAGTTCCACGGATGGGCCTCCCCTTTCCAGAGGCTGGAAGGACCCAAACCGCTTTTCCCAGCATATTCTTTACATGCACCACAGGAACCTTGTCTCCCTCCACGGTACGCAGGGAGTTGGACTGTGTAGGGCCATCTCGGTTGGCTGATCCTCGGGTGTTTACCAGCCAGGTGGCTTCTGCTAGATGTTTCTCCCAGTTCTTAAATGTTCCACCACCCATCGCTTTCAGCGTGGTTTTCAGCAAACCGTTGTGGCGCTCGATCTTACCAGCGGCTGGTGCATGATAGGGGATGTGATAGATCCACTCGATCCCATGTTCTTTGGTCCAATTGCTCACCAGTGAATTTTTGAAATGAGTCCCATTGTCTGATTCGATCCTCTCTGGGGTGCCATGTCGCCACAGGATTTGTGTCTCTAGGCCTAATATGGTGTTTCTGGCAGTGGCATGGGGCACCGCATATGTCTCAAGCCATCCGGTGGTTACCTCCACCATGGTGA
The DNA here is from genome assembly GCF_054131305.1 of Coturnix japonica. Lineage (NCBI taxonomy): Eukaryota > Metazoa > Chordata > Aves > Galliformes > Phasianidae > Coturnix > Coturnix japonica. Next base: position 7,336,896 of record NC_140691.1, on the reverse strand, counting down.
GAACATAATGCTTACCATTACGAGTCTTTGGCAGGGTGATATAATCAATCTGCCATGCCTCCCCATATTTATACTTTTCCCATCGCCCTTCCCCCCAGAGAGGTCTCATCCTCTTGGCCTGTTTGATCATGGCACAGGTGTCACAATCATGGATGATCTGCGCAATAGCGTCCATAGTTATGTCCACCCCTCGGGCTCTAGCCCACTTATGTGTTCCATCTCTGCCTTGATGGCCTGAGGTCTCATGGGCCCACCGAGCTAGGAATAACTCTCCCTTATTCTGCCAATCCAGGTCTATCTCAGCCACCTCAATTCTGGCAGCTCGATCTACCTGGTGGTTATTTTGTTGCTCCTCTGTTGCTCGACTCTTGGGCACGTGGGCATCTACGTGACGCACCTTTAGGACCATGTTCTTTATTCGGGCAGCAATGTTCTTCCATAGTTCAGCGGCCCAAATAGGTTTACCTTTCCGCTGCCAGTTGTTTTGTTCCCATTGCTGCAACCACCCCCACAAGGCATTGGCCACCATCCATGAGTCAGTATAGAGGTAAAGCACTGGCCATTTCTCCCGCTCAGCAATGTCTAGGGCCAGCTGGACAGCCTTTACCTCCGCAAATTGACTCGATTCTCCTCTTCCTTCCGTGGCCTCTGCAACTTGTCGTGTGGGGCTCCACACTGCAGCCTTCCATCTGCGATGTTTCCCAACAATGCGGCACGATCCATCAGTGAACAGGGCGAACTTCTTTTCGTTTTCCGGGAGTTCATCGTATGGTGGGGCCTCTTTGGCGCGTGACACCTCTTCTGCTGGTGGTGCCTCAAACTTTTTACCTTCGGGCCAGTCCATGATCACTTCTAGGATCCCTGGACGGCTGAGGTTCCCCATCCGGGCCCGCTGTGTGATTAGTGCAACCCACTTACTCCATGTGGCATCTGTGGCATGGTGAGTGGAGGGAACCTGCCCTTTAAACATCCAATTCAGCACTGGAAGTCGAGGTGCCAGGAGAAGCTGTGTTTCAGTGCCAATTACCTCAGAGGCAGCCCGGACCCCTTCATATGCGGCTAGGATCTCCTTTTCAGTTGGAGTGTAGCCCTCTTCCGACCCCCTATATGCTCTACTCCAGAATCCTAGAGGTCGGCCTCGGGTCTCATCTGAGGTTCTCTGCCACAAGCTCCAAGTGGGACCTTTCTCCCCAGCAGCCGTGTAAAGGATGTTCTTCACATCCTGTCCCATCCGTACTGGCCCCAGGGCCACAGCACGGGCTATCTCTTGCTTGATTTGCTCAAAGGCCTGCTGCTGTTCAGGGCCCCACGCGAAGCTATTCTTCTTTCGGGTCACCTGATAGAGGGGGCTCACAATGAGGCTATAATTTGGGATGTGCATCCTCCAGAAGCCTACCACACCCAGGAAGGACTGTGTCTCTTTTTTGTCAGTGGGCGCAGACATTGCAGTAATTTTGTTGATCACATCAGTTGGGATGTGGCTACGCCCATCTTGCCATTTCACCCCAAGAAACTGGATTTCTTGGGCAGGGCCCTTCACTTTGTCTCGCTTAATAGCGAAGCCAGCAGACAGGAGGATCTGGATTATCCGTTCTCCTTTTTTAAAAACCTCCGTCGCTGTATCACCCCACACAACGATATCATCTATATACTGCAGGTGCTCTGGAGCACCGCCCTGTTCCAATGTGGCTTGGATCAGCCCATGGCAGATGGTCGGGCTGTGTTTCCACCCCTGGGGCAAACGATTCCAAGTGTACTGAACACCCCTCCAGGTATGCAAGGAGCCCCCTGGCCAGTCACTATACGATGTTTCTGCCAGTCTCTACCAGTGAGGCTTATCTCGGCCTCCAATACAGACAGTTCCTGCGAACCCCCAGTCACCCCATGTATATGTATCCGTTCTGTCCCTTCGAAACCTGAGGGTATCAGAGTGCACTGTGCACCGGTATCCACCAGTGCTTTATATTTTTGTGGTTCTGATGTGCCAGGCCACCGAATCCACACCGTCCAATACACTCTATTATCCCTTTCCCCCCCCTGGCTGAGGGCAGGGCCCCTCTATTGGTTGTCTGAGGCGGTAGAGGCAACCTCAGTAGTGGCTGACCTCTTTTGTAATTTTCTTACCCGTGCTCGCAGTACAAAATTGGGTTTGTCATGCCACTTCTTCATATCCTCTCCATGGTCACGCAGGTAGTTCCACATGGCACCACGTGACATAGGCTCACTGCGGTCCTTCACTCGGACAGGTGTGCGTTTGCATCTGACAGCTGAGACTGCCACAGGTTCACTGTGGTTCCTTGCCGCAGACCAGCTCTTCTGCATGTTGTCCTGTCTTTTCTCCATTTGGTCCATTCTATCCACCATTTTACAGATGGCTGCGATGGTGGTACGGTGTGGCAGTAGTGAGTATTCGATATTTTGCAGTGAAAGGATGAGCTCAAAAATTTCAGGTCTCCTATCCAGCTCATCATACCTGTTAGAGTTCGTTAATAGTACACTGGAATACTTCCCTGGTGCTGACCGTATGAGTTTCTTGCATATTTCCAGAGTACCACTCACCTTTTCTGGGTCATGGTAATCCTCTGGGTCCCCAGGGACAAACGTGGGATCGAACAGCATTTCTGCCACAGCCATTTCTCTCAGGTACTGGATACCTTCCTCAGCTGTACTCCATTTTTCCAGTACAGGCTCCAAATCATTTTTGAGAAGACAGGTTGCCTTTACAGCTGATAGAATCCTCTCCCAGAGATTGGCGACTCCATCGAGACATCTGCTGATCCCTCTATCAATAGATGAGTCTCGAGCAATGTTTCCTAATTGACGAGCCTCATCGCAGCTTAGGGACATGCAGGAGGCCCCATTGTCCCAACACCGGAGCAGCCAAGTGACAAGGCGTTCACCTGGGAGTCGGGCAAACTCCTTTCTCGCACTTTGGATTTCAGTAATTTTCAGAGGTTTACGAGTAGAGGAAGCAGTGACTTTTCCCTCATCATCACTATCTTCTCCGCGTCTGTTAGTCTTTTGGGTTGCCTTTCTCGGTGGTTTTGGGGAGGGTCCCTCGCCCGGATCTTCCTCTACTTCCTCCATCCGTTCCAGACGTGAGGACACACGTTCCCATCTCTGGCCTTCCACTGGGGCGACTGACACTGATGCTGGTGCTTCCTGTGGTCGGCTGGGATTAACTTGTTGCCTTCCCCTTAGGGTTTGGATCTCATTCTCGAGACTCTCTATCTTTTTCATAAGCCATTCGATCTGAGATCCCCCTGATCTCCCACACTCACTCAGGGGTTCTATTAATTTCCCAAGGTCCCTCTGGTGTTCAGGGGTGAGATTACCTGATACTGGGGGTCCCGATGCTTCTGGCCCTTTTCCTGAGTCTCTCTGCACTATTCTTTGCAAGTCTTTCTGCAATTTATAGTAAACTACTACAATTAGAGAGACTAACAACACAGTATTCCAATTGACACCCCAGTCATACTTAAGGAATTCAGAGCATTCGTGAGCCAGTTCAAGCACGGTGCCTGTGATGTTCGTTAGTCTGGAAGGGAGCCAGGCAGATATCTCTATCCCTGCCAGCCATCGGCTTAATAAATCTACCCGTACCCCCAACATCAGGAAGTCCTTAAGCCAGGACCACAGGAACCTACGGACTATCAGTCCTACATACAGGGCTGCTGAAAAAAACCACCTAATTACTGCCCAAAACATTGCCCTGAGCTCTGCCCGCATTCTCCACCAAAAATGTCACGGAGTTCTCTCTAGAGCTCACTCCGGGACAGTAGGCACAAACCCGGGGCAGCAGGAACAAAAGCCCCCCTCCCTTTTCTCTCACGGCACGGTACGGCAGAGTGCGGCGTGGCCCGGCCCGGCCACGTGCGTTTCAGAAGAGGGGAAGGGAAGGGAGATTGTGATTAGGTCTAACAAAAAAAATGAGGGAGGAAAAAGGTGATCTGAGAACGAATGGCAGTTTAATAACCTAATAACACTAAACAACAACAAGAGAGTTTCAACAAAGAGAATACCAAGTCCCCAATCTCACCGATGGAGCTGTGGAAGGCAGGAAGGTCTGACCACGTTGTCTCCTCGCAGGGAGCCGGTCCAGCAACGCCGTCCCCTTCCTCACTTCCCTTCCGGTGCCCCACCCCACATGCTCATTAAGGCAGTTCACAGAAAAAAAACTTGTCCCCTTTACTCCCATTATGAAGCATGGTGTTCTGATGTGGAATACCAACACCAACCAAATTGCAAAACCATAACAAGGGTGTAGGACCGATTTTGGCATGTGCCAATACCTCTGTCCACACGTGAGTCCCTGGAAATGCTACCCAGTTGGCGAGCTTCACTGCCATCGAGCCACGCACTGTTGGCACCATTGTCCCAGCAGCGAAGTAACCAAGTGACCATATTTTCTTTTGGCTGACGTGTGTAATCCTTTCTTAGATCTCGAATTTCACTCAGTTTAAAAGATCGATCAATAATGGTCGTAATACTTTGCTCACCTTTTGCTCTATCAAGAGTCCCAGGTGTTGATGGTGGCAACTGTGTTGATGAGGCTGCCCCATCTACAAGTTTGGACTTGAGAAATTCTCGTAAAGAAAAAGTAGCTTTTGGCTCCTCTTCTGACTCTGACTCTGACCCTGATGCTTGTGTTATTTCCTCCAGGTAACCCTCCTTCTTTTTCCTCTCTCCTAACTTTCTCTGCTCCTCTAACTTCTTCTGCTCCTCTAACATCTTCTGCTCCTCTATCATCTTCTTATACCCCTCTAACATCCTCTGCTCCTCCAACTTCTTCTGGTCTTCTGACTCCCCCTGCTCTCCCGAGTCACCTGAGTCTCCTGAGTCCTGCTCTCCTAACTCCCTCCGCTCTTCTAACTCCTTCTGCATTTTCTCTAACTGAGTTGAAACTTGTTTTGTCTTTCACCCTCTTACAGGGGCAACCAACATTGTATCTGGTGTCCCCGATGGTTGGTCCAATTGGACTACATGTGCCCCCGGTGGCTGGTCAGATTGGACTACATGCGCCCCCAGTGGCTGGCCCAATTGGACTACATGTGCCCCTGGTAGTTGGTTAAATACATTCAACTCACCCTGGAGGGCACATAGCTGGTCTCGGAAAGTGTTCCGCTCAAACTGGACGGCACCAAGCTCAGTCTGGAGGCTGTTGTAGTTGGACTGGAGAGTGTTGTACCCGAACCAGAGGATGTTATGCTCGGCCTGGAGGGCAGTGTGCTCAGTCCGGAGAGTGTTGAGCTCGGCCTGGAGGGTATTGTGCTCGGTCTGAAGAGCGTTGTGCTCAGACTGAAGAGTGTTGTGCTCGGTCTGGAGGGTGTCACAATTGGGTTGAAGGGCATCGTGCTTAGGTTGGAGGGTGCCGCACTCAGACTGGAGGGCGTCATACTTGGACTGGAGAGTATTGTACCCGGACCGGAGAGCGTTGTGCTCAATCTGGAGAGTATTGTGCTCGGTCCTGAGGGCATTGTGCTCAGTCTGAAGAGCGTTATGCTCGGACCGGAGGGCATTATGGACAGACTGAAGAGTGTTGTGCTCGGACCGGAGGGCATCGCAGTTGGGTTGGAAGGCATCGTGCTTGGCCTGGAGGGTGCCGCACTCAGACTGGAGGGCGTCATACTTGGACTGGAGAGTATTGTGCTCGGTCTGGAGGGCATTGTGCTCGGTCAGGAGGGCATCACGCTCAGTCTGGAGAGTGTTGTACTCGGACCGGAGGGCACTGTGCTCGGACTGGAGAGTGTCGTGCTCGGACCGGAGGGCGCTGTGCTCGGACTGGAGAGTGTTGAGTTGGGATTGCACGGAGCTTTTCTCATCCCAAAGTTTTTCTGCATCAGCTCTAAGATTCTCTTTCTCGTACCAGATTGAGTCTCGTTGGTACAGGAGATCTTTTCTCGCAGCTTCAAAAGCTTTTTCTCTCTCTACCTTCTCAGTCCAAAGTTTTTCTGCCTCAGCTCTAAGACTCTCCTTCTCGGCCCTGAGACTCTCTCTCTCAGCTTCAAAAACTTCCCTCTCAGGAATGGTACTGAATAAGGCCCGATAAGCATTAGCTAGGCCCAAAATCATTTGTGCCTCCTGAGATCTGCCTGAGCCACAACATTCCTGCCTCAAATATGCAATCAAACTCTCAGGATTCTTCAAGTGTTCAGGAGTGAAGCTCCATAACACTGAAGATGTCTGTCCTTTGAGAATCTCTTCAAAGCCTCTCCACACTCCCTGCCACTCAGTATTCTCTGGTTCTAGGGAAGACTTCCTCCGGATGTTATAAATCCAGATACTGAGTGAGATTATTACAATAATCAACAGTAAGATCGGGGAGATTAAGAGTGTGGCCCACTGATCATTCAAAAACTGCATAAAGGATTCATAGAAAGAAAGAGGAGCACGCTTAAAAATCACCATTTCTGTATAATTAGTTGCATTAGTTGCTCCCTCTGGAGCTGTATACAGATACGAAGTGAGCATTGCTAACCATGCTTTCAATCCATTATACAATTGTATAGCTCCATAAGAAAAAGTGGCTAGCTTAAACATGACCCAATATGTTCGGAGCGTCTCAAAAAAGGAACCAATGGCACACAGTCCCTGGTAAAACAAATTTAGTAGAGAAAACATTTTTTTTTCCTTTTTTTTTCTTCAATAGAGAGGAAAAAAAGTAAAAGAAAACAAAGCTCAGCAGTGTTTATAAAATATACCGGAGTATTGGCAGTCCGCCTGGACTTTCAAGGTCAAGCTCGCAGGTGCAGAATCGCAAACCTGAGATAGCTCCTTAACAGGGAAAAAAACTCGTAGCTCTGTTAAAAGCTAAAAGAGCAACAGAAGAAAACACAGAAAAACAGCAACTCAATTTGCCCGCATTCAAAAGGGGAGAGAGCGTCTAGGATGGGGAAGCGTCAACAGCTGTGCCGTTATCAATACCAACACCCCATTCTCTCATGAAATTCTTTCATTCCTACGAGCTAACTTGTAATGTTTTGCATGCCATCTGACACTCCAGTTCTTCAGGCATTGTTGCCTGTAGGTAATATGAGAAGTAGTGGTTGTTGGTTGTTGAATTGTTTCATTTTTTAATGAATTCTGATGGCAAACAAGCAGCGTTCCCTTTGATGAGACTGTACACCAGGCTGTGACAGCTTGTGTTGTGATGTGAGGTGGAATTAGATGGAAGAACATTAGCAGGGGGAAGATTGAGTGAGGGACTGAGTGAGTGTTGGAGCTCAGTATGCTTCATAGGGAGCATGGGAATGATGGTGGAGTTCTTTATTCCGTAGTGAGGCTGGAGAAATTTCTGTTCACCAGCTGTGCAGTAAACCAAGGGTACGTACTACCGTGTTTAAGAACCAGCTGTGTTGTCTTAGGAACGTGGTGTGAATAGGCACGGAAAGATTTTTGTCTGGTTTTGTCTTCTGTAGAGACATTTCAAATGCCTGCAAAGAAGGAAGTGTATAGGTCCCTACTTAAGAGCGGTTGTACAGGGATGGGCTGCGGATCTGGAGTGGTAGAACCGAATGGTCCACTCGTAATGGGAAGAAGCGTGTTTTTATCCCCTGTGCTGGGTAGCCCAGCTGCGGTCCCAGCGCTCCAGCTGTGACCTCCTCAGGGCTGAGCAGAGGGCGGGATAACCGCCCTTCACCCACGGGTGGCACCTGGCCTCACGCAGCCCAGGACAGCGTTCGGCAAGGCAGCCCGGGTGGGTTCCTTGCAGGTTCAGCCTGGTGTCCAGCAGGACTGGTGGTTCTGCTCCAGCTGGCTGACCCCAGCTGTAGCACGGCCTGTGGATGTTGGTCCCCAGGAGCAGAGGTTTGCCATTGCCCTCTCTGAAGCCCGTGGGGTTCGTGTCTGGAATGCAACAGTGGCAGCAGTTGCACGGCAGTAGGAAAAAGGGGAGAGAGCGTCAAGGATGGGGAAGCGTCAACAGCTGTGCCGATATCAATACCAACACTCAATACCAACACTTTGTTTTTCAATTGTTTTCAATGTTAATTTATTGTTTGCAGTCTTTCTGTTTTCTATTTGAGGTTAAATTGGACGGTGATGACAAGGGTCCGTTGGGGCCAGTGTGTGTCCCAGGTGCTGCCTGGCCCCAGCCTCCTCAGCTGCCCCATGGGCTCTTCTATTGCTGCCGGCGGGGTGGCCTCTTCTTTGATGGTGCTGAGGCCTGTGAGTCGCCGGCCTTCCTCTTCGGGGCTCGCCGGGTCCCCTCAGGTGGTCTGGTGCCGGAGGGCCCTGCCACAGGCTCTCCTGGCTCCTCCTGAGGCGCTGCCTGCTCTGTGGTGACAGTTGCAGGGTTGCCATGTGGGCGGCTGGGATGCCCACGAACCTCTTGTGTTGCCCTGCCCAGCATTTCGTCCCTGTTGGAGCTGGCAGGGCTGCTGGAGGGTGCTGAGCCAGGGACAGGTGGCTCCTCTGGTGTGGCAGCTCTGGGCTCTGCTGCTGTGGCCTCCTGTGCCCCAGGAGCAGGGGGGATGTTGAGGCCCAGGAAGCGGCCTGCCACCCGGCTGCACCTCCGCACCGCAAAGGCGATGAAGTGCCTCACAAAGGTCACCGTGTGGCCGTGCAGGTCAGGATCCAGCATTTCTATCAGGATCCCCTCTGCCAAGCCTACGAGGAGCAGGGCCCAGATGACACTGTCAACCAGGATATTTGCCTGTGGCCCCTCGGTGCCCAGGATGCGGTGCAGGTTCTGGCGCAGCCAGGACCGCAGGGGCCGCAGCAGGGCCGGCTGCTCCCTGAAGAGGGAAGCCCAGGTGGCAGGGGAGAGGCCGCCCAGAGGATGGGGATGCGTGGGCACTGCAGGCCATGGCCGGGCTGCGTGGTGGAGTGCGGGTCTCCGTGTAGCAACAGACGCCTGTGCAGCTGGTCTGACCTCCACCTCCTTGTACTTGTCGTCCGCTTGCACGGAGTGAATGATGGTCTTCACGTCCCGTTTGCACAGCGGACACTGGGGCCTGGTGCTTGTCCACCGCTGGATGCAGCGGAAGCAGAACTGGTGGCAGCAAGGCATGGCGTATGCTGCGCTGTCCCAGTTCTCCAGGCACACGGGGCAGCGGGTCTCAAAATCTGCCTCCATCCTTCCACCAGTTGCGGTGGGCCAGTGGGAGCGGGAGATGGTAACGTGCTCCCCAGCACTAACGCTGCAGCAGCAGCAGCAGGTGACACGCTGGAAGAGGACAAGAGACATTAGTCAGACTCCGGCCTCGGAAGGGTCCCTCAAGTTGTGCCCCCCCGCTGCCAGTCTCTGTGCCGCCTACCTGTGCTGCTGCACACGCTTCTTTCTCTAGGATGTCCCGTCTGCCTGCTCCCGGCAGGCTCGGGGAAAGAACAAATGGCTCTGAGAAGGCCGCTGGGAGCTGTGCTAACAGCACCCAGAGCACTTTCCAGCACCAAAGCTCGCCCTGTCTACACTCCAGTCCTCGCACACACGCTTGGTCAGAGGCCAGGCACGAACTGCTGGGCTGAGCTGCTGCGCCCGCATCAAAGCCGCCATGGCCTATGGGGTCACAATCCGTTGCCTGGTGATGTCTCCAACCATGGCTTGGCCAAGCTGCTGGGTGTCACCTTCGCTTGACCTTCGCTTGGGTACATCACTGCCCGTCTCACAGTGATGCCGCAGTCCACTGCTGGGTCATCACAGTGAGCCGTCCTCACCCGCAGCACGTGCTCCAGCCCCAGCTCAAGTTTCCGGGCTTTTCCCAGTGCCGCTGCCCTCTCCCTTCCCCACATCTCATGTGCTTGGCATGGGTGTTTCCTACCAGAGTGGGGCCTCAGCCATGTGATCCCATGATCCCCCTCAGGTCTCCCTGGCCATTACACACATGCAAAACACATATGGCGTGTAGTATTCAATAAAAGTTCATGTTTGTCTCTGATAGATGGACGTGATGATCTTAGTGGTCATTTAACACGTCATGGACTTTGAGTGTCCTCTGTTTTCACGCACGTAAAGTTCTTTTGTGATTAGTAATTTCTGTCTTTTGTCGCATCCATTTCAGTTGTCAAAAGAGTTATTAATCCCATCGGTTCTACCAGTGCTTATCTTTGATGTCTATGGCGCTCCATGTATCATTAGCCCTGTTCTCTCATGAAATTCTTTCATTCCTACGAGCCAACTTGTAATGTTTTGCATGCCATCTGACACTCCAGTTCTTCAGGCATTGTTGCCTGTAGGTAATATGAGAAGTAGTGGTTGTTGGTTGTTGAATTGTTTCATTTTTTAATGAATTCTGATGGCAAACAAGCAGCGTTCCCTTTGATGAGACTGTACACCAGGCTGTGACAGCTTGTGTTGTGATGTGAGGTGGAATTAGATGGAAGAACATTAGCAGGGGGAAGATTGAGTGAGGGACTGAGTGAGTGTTGGAGCTCAGTATGCTTCATAGGGAGCATGGGAATGATGGTGGAGTTCTTTATTCCGTAGTGAGGCTGGAGAAATTTCTGTTCACCAGCTGTGCAGTAAACCAAGGGTACGTACTACCGTGTTTAAGAACCAGCTGTGTTGTCTTAGGAACGTGGTGTGGATAGGCACGGAAAGATTTTTGTCTGGTTTTGTCTTCTGTAGAGACATTTCAAATGCCTGCAAAGAAGGAAGTGTGTAGGTCCCTACTTAAGAGCGGTTGTACAGGGATGGGCTGCGGATCTGGAGTGGTAGAACCGAATGGTCCACTCGTAATGGGAAGAAGCGTGTTGTTATCCCCTGTGCTGGGTAGCCCAGCTGCGGTCCCAGCGCTCCAGCTGTGACCTCCTCAGGGCTGAGCAGAGGGCGGGATAACCACCCTTCACCCACGGGTGGCACCTGGCCTCACGCAGCCCAGGACAGCGTTCGGCAAGGCAGCCCGGGTGGGTTCCTTGCAGGTTCAGCCTGGTGTCCAGCAGGACTGGTGGTTCTGCTCCAGCTGGCTGACCCCAGCTGTAGCACGGCCTGTGGATGTTGGTCCCCAAGAGCAGAGGTTTGCCATTGCCCTCTCTGAAGCCCGTGGGGTTCGTGTCTGGAATGCAACAGTGTCAGCAGTTGCACGGCAGTAGGAAAAAGGGGAGAGAGCGTCAAGGATGGAGAAGCGTCAACAGCTGTGCCGATATCAATACCAACACTCAATACTAACACTTTGTTTTTCAATTGTTTTCAATGTTAATTTATTGTTTGCAGTCTTTCTGTTATTTATTTGAGGTTGAACTGGACGGTGATGACAAGGGTCCGTTGGGGCCAGTGTGTGTCCCAGGTGCTGCCTGGCCCCCGCCTCCTCAGCTGCCTCATGGGCTCTTCTATTGCTGCCGGCAAGGTGGCCTCTTCATTGATGGTGCCGAGGCCTTAAGAAGGGTTTTTAACAAGACTAAAAGGTAAAAACAAGACTAAAAGGGAAAAGCAAGACAGAAAAAGAAAAGCCGCAGTGAAAGGGAAAAGCAAGACTAAAAGGGAAAAGCAGCAAGGAAAGTGAAAAGCAGCAGTGAAAGGGAAAAGCAAGAATAAAAGGAAAAAGCAAGACTAAAAAGGAAAAGCAAGACTAAAAGGGAAAAGCAGCAGTGAAAGGGAAAAGACTAAAAGGGAAAAGCAGCAGTGAAAGGGAAAAGCAAGACTAAAAGGGAAAAGCAGCAGTGAAAGGGAAAAGAGTAAAAGGGAAAAGCAGCAGTGAAAGGGAAAAGCAAGACTAAAAGTGAAAAGCAGCAGTGAAAGGGAAAAGACTAAAGGGGAAAAGCAGCAGTGAAAGGGAAATGCAAGACTAATAGGTGTCACGGGTTACTTAGATCTACCTATGCCCGTGACATGGGAAGCCACCACGTGGGCCCCCCCCCTGGGGCCCGGTAAGTAGGGGGAAAAGGCGAGTGGGATAAAACAGCAACAATCTAAGGAGGAAAAACTTATTTTACTAAATATGACATTGAAATACAAGATAACACAATATAATATAATTGAGGCTAACAAATCGAATGAAACAGAGAGAGAGAGTCCCCGAAAACCAAGAGGCCTACTGTGAACTCTAGGCAACACGGCTGCAACGCATCCCACTCTCCGAGAAGTTCGAGAGAAGAAGGAGAGCACTCCAGCCTGGAAACGAGATTATATAGAGTCCTGGTCCCGTAACTTATTGTTACTCCTGTTGTTCTCTGGGATATGTAGTCTTCTTCTGTGGACTGCACATTCAAGAGAAGTATCCATACTTCACAGTATGTTATGATGTGGAATACTGATAGCAAAATTACAAAATTACAAGACCATGACAGGGAAAAGCAGCAATGAAAGGGAAAAGCAAGACTAAAAGGGAAAAGCAGGACTAAAAGGGAAAAGCAAGAATAAAAGGGAAAAGCAGCAGTGAAAGGGAAAAGGAAGACTAAAAGTGAAAAACAGCAGTGAAAGGGAAAAGCAAGACTAAAAGGGAAAAGCAAGACTAAAAGGGAAAAGCAGCAGTGAAAGGGAAAAGCAAGACTAAAAGGGAAAAGCAAGACTAAAAGGGAAAAGCAAGACTAAAAGGGAAAAGCAGCAATGAAAGGGAAAAGCAAGACACAAAAGGGAAAAGCAGCAGTGAAAGGGACAATCAAGACTAAAAGGGAAAAGCAAGACTAAAAGGGAAAAGCAAGACTAAAAGGGAAAATCAAGACTAAAAGGGAAAAACAAGAGTAAAAGGGAAAAGCAAGACTAAAAGGGAAAAGGAAGAATAAAACAGAAAAGAATGACTAAAAGGGAAAAGCAGCAGTGAAAGGGAAAAGCAAGACTAAAATGGAAAAGAAGGAGTGAAAGGGAAAAGCAAGACAAAAAGGGAAAAGCAGCAGTGAAAGGGAAAAGCAGCAGTGAAAGGGAAAATCAAGACTAAAAAAGAAAAGCAGCAGTGAAAGGGAAAAGCAAGACTAAAAGGGAAAAGCAAGACTAAAAAGGAAAAGCAAGACTAAAAGGGAAAAGAAGCAGGGAAAGGTAAAAGCAAGACTAAAAGGGAAAAGCAGCAGGGAAATGGGAAAAGCAAGACTAAAAGGGGAAAGCAGCAGTTTAGGGGAAAAGCAAGACTAAAAGGGAAATGCACGAGTGAAAGGGAAAAGCAAGAATTATAGAGAAAAGCAGCAGTGAAAGGGAAAAGCAGCAGAGAAAGGGAAAACAGCAGAGAAAGGGAAGTACAGAAGTGAAAGGGAAGAGCAGCAGTGAAAGGGAAAAACAGCAGTGAAAGGGAAAAGCAAGACTAAAAGGGAAAAGCAAGACTGAAAAAGAAAAGCAAGACTAAAAGGGAAAATCAGCAGTGAAAGGGAAAAGCAGCAGGGGAAGGGAAAAGCAGCAGGGGAAGGGAAAAGCAGCAGTGAAAAGGATTAGCAAGAATAAAAAGGAAAAGCAGCAGTGAAAAGGAAAAGCAGCAGTGAAAGGGAAAAACAAGACTAACAGGGAAATGCAGCAGTTTAAGGGAAAAGCAGCAGTGAAAGGGAAGAGCAGCAGTGAAAGGGAAGAGCAGCAGTAAAAGGGAAGAGCAGCAGTGAAAGGGAAGAGCAGCAATGAATGGGAAAAGCAGCAGTGAAAGGGAAAATCAGGACTAAAAGGGAAAAGACTAAAAGGGAAAAGCAAGACTTAAAAGGGAAACGCAGTAGTGACAGGGAAAAGCAAGACTAAAAGGGAACAGCAGCAGTGAATGGGAAAAGCAGCAGAGAATGGGAAAAGCAGCAGAGAAAGGGAAAAGCAAGAGTAAAAGGGAAAAGCAAGAATAAATAGGAAAAGCAGCAGTGAAAGGGAAGTGCAGCAGTGAAAGGGAAGAGCAGCAGTGAAAGGGAAGAGCAGCAGTGAAAGGGAAAAGCAAGACTAAAAGTGAAAAGCAAGACTGAAAAAGAAAAGCAAGACTAAAAGGGAACAGCAGCAGTGAAAGGGAAAAGCAGCAGTGAAAGGAAAAAGCAGCAGTGAAAGGGAAATGCAGCAATGAAAGGGAAGTGCAGCAGTGAAAGGGAAGATCAGCAGTAAAAGGGAAGAGCAGCAGTGAAAGGGAAAAGCAGCAGTGAAAGGGAAGAGCAGCAGTGAAAGGGAAGAGCAGCAGTGAAAGGGAAGAGCATCAGGGAAAGGGAAGAGCAGCAGGGAAAGGGAAGAGCAGCAGGGAAAGGGAAGAGCAGCAGTGAATGGGAAAAGCAGCAGTGAAAGGGAAAAGCAGGACTAAAAAGGAAAAGCACGAGTGAAAGGGAAAAGCAGCAGTGAATGGGAAAAGCAGGACTAAAAGGGAAAAGCAGCAGTGAAAGGGAAAAGCAGCAGTGAATGGGAAAAGCAGCAGAGAAAGGGAAGAGCAGCAGAGAAAGGGAAGAGCAGCAGTGAAAGGGAAAAGCAAGACTAAAAGGGAAAAGCAAGACTAAAAGGGAAAAGCAAGACTAAAAGGGAAAAGCAAGACTAAAAGGGAAAAGCAGAACAGAAAGGGAAAAGCAAGACTGAAAGGGAAAAGCAAGACTGAAAGGGAAAAGCACAAGTGAAAGGGAAAAGCAGCAGTGAAAGGGAAAAGCAGCAGTGAAAGGGAAAAGCAGCAGGGGAAGGGAAAAGCAGCAGGGGAAGGGAAAAGCAGCAGGGGAAGGGAAAAGCAGCAGGGGAAGGGAAAAGCAGCAGGGGAAGGGAAAAGCAGGAGGGGAAGGGAAAAGCAGCAGGGGAAGGGAAAAGCAGCAGGGGAAGGGAAAAACAAGACTTACAGGGAAAAGCAGCAGTGAAAGGGTAAAGCAGCTGTGAAAGGATAAAGCAGCAGTGAAAGGGAAAAGCAGCACTAAAAGGAAAAAGCAGCAGTGAAAGGGAAATGCAGCAATGAAAGGGAAGAGCAGCAGTGAAAGGGAAGAGAAGCAGTGAAAGGGAAGAGCAGCAGTGAAAGGGAAGAGCAGCAGTGAAAGGGAAAAGCAGCAGTGAATGGGAAGAGCAGCAGTGAGAGGGAAAAGCAGTACTAAAAAGGAAAAGCACGAGTGAAAGGGAAAAGCATGACTAAAAGGGAAAAGCAGCAGAGAAAGGGAAAAGCAGCAGAGAAAGGGAAAAGCAGCAGAGAAACGGAAAAGCAGCAAAGAAAGGGAAGTGCAGCAGTGAAAGGGAAGAGCAGCAGTGAAAGGGAAGAGCAAGACTAAAAGGGAAAAGCAAGACTAAAAGGAAAAAGCAAGACTAAAAGGAGAAAGCAGCAGTGAAAAGGAAGACTAAAAGGGAAAAGCAGCTGTGAAAGGGAAAAGCAGCTGTGAAAGGGAAAAGCACCAGTGAAAAGGGAAAAGCACCAGTGAAAGGGAAGAGCTGCAGTGAAAGGGAAGAGCTGCAGTGAAAGGGAAGGGCAGCAGTGAATGGGAAGAGCAGCAGTGAATGGGAAAAGTAGCAGTGAAAGGGAAAAGCAGCAGTGAAAGGGAAAAACAGCAGTGAACGGGAAAAGCAAGAATAAAAGGGAAAAGCAGCAATGAATGGGAAAAGCAAGACTAATAGGGAAAAGCAGCATGAAAGGGAAAAGCGGCAGTGAAAGGGAAAAGGAACAAGAAAATGCAGCTCTGAAAGGGAGAAGCAGAACTGATAAAGAAAAGGAGCCCTGAAAGGGAAAAGGAGCCCTGAAAGGGAAAAGGAGCCCTGAAAAAGAAAATAAGCAAAGAAAAGCAGCCCTGAAAGGGAAAAGGAGCCCCGATAAGGAAAGGAACAGCATAAAGTAACACTGATAGGGAAAAGGAGTACATAAAGGGCAAAGGCAGCACTGAAAGAGAAAAGAAGCATGAAAGGGAAAAGCATCAAAGCAAGGGAAAAGAAGCACTGAAATGTAAAAGGAACAAGCACAGGGAGCAGGCAAGTAGGCACAGCAAAGCAGCAAGCAAAGCCCAATCTGTCAGAGGGGGCCTGCTAACAGGAAGCCCAGCTATTGCCCTCCCAAAGAAACTCCACCATTTTGACAGCCAAAACAGAAACTACGGTTTCGGTTCTCATGACTCTTCCCTGCGCTCCCAAATAAATGGTTTCGTGACATCCTCTACCACACTGCAACTGCTCAGAATAATCAAAATTATATCATTCATGACATAAGAAACTCACTTTTGCCTGGTGACAACGACAGTCCATTCCCATCCTGTCCCTCCATGTAATGAACATTGCATTTGGCCTTCTAACAGCCTCCTGGATGAATCCACCAAAAGCAAGGAAGCACCCTGCCCTTACTCTGAAGAGAGAAAGAAAGCAAGGTTCATGGAAACAGGCACACAAGGCTCGCAACAAGACACGGTGCTCCAGATCATGACAGAGATAGGACTACCACAGTGCCAGAACATGATTTACCACTAAAGGAAACATCTGGGAGCACATTCACAACTTCAGCACAAGCTGTAATGGCTCAGCATATTTAGCTTTCTTATCGTTCAGCTGGAGAACGAGATACTCCGAAGTATCAGTCAGCAAGCACTCGGATGAGCCTGCCCTCTGGTTTTAACGATGACAGACATCATTACTGCCACCTCTGACACCTTACCAGGAGATGCTTCCATTTGTTAGCCTGGTCTTGATTCCTTCCATCAGCAGCTGCTCCTAAACTGACCTCCATTCATACAGTGATACCACTGACTTCTAGCACGAGCTGACCTGCAATACAGAGAAGAGAAAGCAGGATGGCAACAAACACTGACATAGCACAATCTAATATTCTTGAACAGCCGCAAAAGAGACAAAACAGGAGAGAAACGCATCCGCAGCAACACCCCAGTTCATAAAGAAATGCAACTCCAGCCTGGCCTCAGCAGCCCTTATATATTTCTTACACATTTGATTAAGCCAACTGCAATTTGAACCAGGAGAATTCACAGTCTCTTGCAAATGTCACCGTAAAGCAGAACAGGACACAGCAAAAGGAAAAAAAAAAAAAAAAGAAAGAAAAAAAAAAAAAAAAAGCAATACAAAGAAATATAAAGAAAAAAAGCAAGCCAAAGACCTCGGAATCAAAGTTTAAAAAAAACACAGAAAACAAATAGAAAAAAAAACACATACTATCTGTAACAACAGAAAGACTAGCACAGTGTGAATACACTACAAAGGTAAGGAAAGAATGGCTCACCCACCACTGAGGATGGAAGTGCACAGAACAAACTCCACAGAGGAGAAACCATCAAAAAAAATTCCACCCAGGGGCAGTCAGCCTTCAAAAATGAGCTGTAAGAGAGGTGCAGCCAGGCTCCATCCCTTCCAGTCACTCAGCTGCATTGCCCTCACCTGCACTAACCAGGGCTGACCAGGTACCTTCCCTAGGTGATAATCAGTGGCTCAGACTGTGATTCAACAGTTCTCATACAGCGTATCTAAAGAAAAATAGCAAAGCATAGATGAAAAACACAACGACAAATAAACCATGAAGGATTTTAGGAAATAACACAGAATTTAAAAAAAAAAAAATAATAAAAGCAAAGAAAAAATAATAAATCAAACAAAAGAAAAAAACTAAGACAAGGAAAAACAGAAAAAAACTTATAAAAAAAACAAAAAACAAACAAACAAAAAAAAAAACACGACATAGAAAACGCCAAATAGGAAAGAAAACCATAGAACTGCAAAGGAAAAAAAATAACACAGCAAAGCAAAGCACAGATGATAAAAAACAACAAGGAAAACACACCTCCCTGACATGACATCTTGCCTCCTGAGCAGGTCACAGTGTCCCTCACTCAGATGTAGAGCAGGGAGGAAGCTGAGACCCCATGTGTTCCTTGCTGCGCACACCCATCTAAAAGGTCCATATGCTCCTTGGGAAGCACAATGCCACCTGGGGAAAAGAGAAAGCAGGAACAGGACATGCAGGCGGCTATCACCCAGCAGAAGGCCAGATCCTTCCGTCTGTTATCCACTCCTCTTTTTAGTCCTAATAGGGCCCCGAGGATACAGAAATAGCAGTGCTTAGCAGAAGGACTCGGAGAAGGACCGGTAGAAACTGTCAGGAGGACAACTGGCATCGTGTGGACACAAACAGGCTGTTGGTGCAAGGAAGGAAACAGCACCTGAGCATTTCACCAGACAGGTTCCCTCCTCTCTGTCTTCCTGCAAAGATACAAGGATAAAAACCTCATTTCCTCTGAGCAACAATTAGAAACAAGACCAGAAAATTATTCATTCAAAGGCACTTCTAGGAGATGTATAACAGAGTCCTTCCCAGTTACATGAGCTTACGCTGTGGCCTTTGGAGAAACAAGCTGCCTTTGTGGTCCTGAGGGTTCCTTTTTGTCATCTGTTGGGCACAGCAAGAGAGCTTTTCTTGTACAAATCTATGCCCTGTGTACCTTTCTCCATCCCAAAACCTAGAGTTGCGGTGCAGACACTGGATGCTGACCAGAGCAGTAAAAGAACAGAAGAGGGGAAAAGCAGATACAGGTAAGACACCTAAAAGAAAGGAAAAGAGCAGAAGAGAAGGAAGGATACGGTTAAGAACAAAGGACAGAAGATGGAAAGTGCTATAGAGGATTGGACTGGACATGAGCAGATCAGAGCTACACCAAGGTGTGGCTTCTCCCTGTGTCCCTGTCCACCACTGGCAACATCCCCCAATGACAGGGATGATGCTGCTCCAGCAGCTGATGGGGTTGTGGTCTGGGGTTACGTTCTATGCAGAGCCTCCAGAACCTGCTACAGACCTCCAGTTCCCTGCCACTTCTTTTTTTTCCAGGTGTCTGCACACAAGGAACAGGTGTTCTCTATGCCCTGCATGCTGGTAATTAGTGTGGGCAATTACTGTGTGGGAATTGGGGGAGGGAAATTCAGGGGTGGGATAGTGAGGAGGAATTGGAGGGGGCTGGGAAATTGTTTGGGTGGGATTGTAGAGATCAGATATGACTGTTAGGATGGGGGATATTTGGTTGGAAATACTGTCATTTCTATTACTCATTGCTTTGTATAAGTTATTAAATGCTTTATGTTCCCTCTGCTACATCTCTGCTTGCAGTCATTTGTGCAGTGACAAAGGTCCTCAGCCCACCTCCAAGGTAGGATGGAGCACCACAGATGGCAGTGTTCCACAGCTGCCACCAGCAGCCCCAGCTCGTCCCTCCACACCTGAGGTGTGAGTGGCTGTGAGAGGAATGTCTCTGTGGAAGTGCAGCTCATTCCTCCCCTCTGATGGGGTGTTATGGTTTTGCAATTTGGTTGGTGTTGGTATTCCACATCAGAACACCATGCTAATAATGGGAGTAAAGGGGACAAGTTTTTTTTCCTGTGAACTGCCTTAATGAGCATGTGGGGTGGGGCACCGGAAGGGAAGTGAGGAAGGGGACGGGGTTGCTGGACCGGCTCCCTGCGAGGAGACAACGTGGTCAGAGCTTCCTGCCTTCCACAGCTCCATCGGTGAGATTTGGGACTTGGTATTCTCTTTGTTGAGACTCTCTTGTTGTTGTTTAGTGTTATTAGGTTATTAAACTGCCATTCGTTCTCAGATCACCTTTTTCCTCCCTCATTTTTTTGTTAGACCTAATCGCAATCTCCCTTCCCTTCCCCGTCTCCCTAAACGCACGTGGCCGGGCCGCGCCGGGCCGCGCCGCCGTGCCGCTAGAGGAAAAAAAAAAGGGGGGGGGCTTTTGTTGCTGCTGCCCCGGGTTGTGCCCACTGTCCCGGAGTGAGCTCTAGAGAGAACTCCGTGACATTTTTTGGTGGAGAATGCGGGCAGAGCTCTGGGCAATGTTTTGGGCAGTAATTAGGTGGTCTTTTTCAGCAGCCCTGTATGTCGGACTGATAGTCCGTAGGTTCCTGTGGTCCTGGCTTAAGGACTTCCTGATGTTGGGGGTAGGGGTAGATTTATTAAGCCGATGGCTGGCAGGGATAGAGATATCTGCCTGGCTCCCTTCCAGACTAACGAACATCACAGGCACCGTGCTTGAACTGGCTCACGAATGCTCTGAATTCCTTAAGTAGGACTGGGGTGTCAATTGGAATACTGTGTTGTTAGTCTCTCTAATTGTAGTAGTTTACTATAAATTGCAGAAAGACTTGCAAAGAATAGTGCAGAGAGACTCAGGAAAAGGGCCAGAAGCATCGGGACCCTCAGTATCAGGTAATCTCACCCCTGAACACCAGAGGGACCTTGGGAAATTAATAGAACCCCTGAGTGAGTGTGGGAGATCAGGGGGATCTCAGATCGAATGGCTTATGAAAAAGATAGAGAGTCTCGAGAATGAGATCCAAATACTAAGGGGAAGGCAACAAGTTAATCCCAGCCGACCACAGGAAGCACCAGCATCAGTGTCAGTCGCCCCAGTGGAAGGCCAGAGATGGGAACGTGTGTCCTCACGTCTGGAACGGATGGAGGAAGTAGAGGAAGGTCCTGGTGAGGGACCCTCCCCAAAACCACCGAGAAAGGCAACCCAGAAGACTAACAGACATGGAGAAGATAGTGACGATGAAGGCCAGAGATGGGAACGTGTGCCCTCACGTCTGGAACGGATGGAGGAAGTAGAGGAAGGTCCTGGTGAGGGACCCTCCCCAAAACCACTGAGAAAGGCAACCCAGAAGACTAACAGACGCGGAGAAGATAGTGATGATGAGGGAAAAGTCACTGCTTCCTCTACTCGTAAACCTCTGAAAATTACTGAAATCCAAAGTGCGAGAAAGGAGTTTGCCCGACTCCCAGGTGAACGCCTTGTCACTTGGCTGCTCCGGTGTTGGGACAATGGGGCCTCCTGCATGTCCCTAAGCTGCGATGAGGCTCGTCAATTAGGAAACATTGCTCGAGACTCATCTATTGATAGAGGGATCAGCAGATGTCTCGATGGAGTCGCCAATCTCTGGGAGAGGATTCTATCAGCTGTAAAGGCAACCGGTCTTCTCAAAAATGATTTGGAGCCTGTACTGGAAAAATGGAGTACAGCTGAGGAAGGTATCCAGTACCTGAGAGAAAGGGCTGTGGCAGAAATGCTGTTCGATCCCACGTTTGTCCCTGGGGACCCAGAGGATCACCATGACCCAGAAAAGGTGAGCGGTACTCCGGAAATATGCAAGAAACTCATACGGTCAGCACCAGGGAAGTATTCCAGTGTACTATTAACGAACTCTAACAGGTATGATGAGCTGGATAGGAGACCTAAAATTTTTGAGCTCATCCTTTCACTGCAAAATATCGAATACTCATTACTGCCACACCGTACCACCATCGCAGCCATCTGTAAAATGGTGGATAGAATGGACCAAATGGAGAGAAGACAGGACAACATGCAGAAGAGCTGGTCTGCGGCAAGGAACCACAGTGAACCTGTGGCAGTCTCAGCCGTCAGACGCAAACGCACACTTGTCCGAGTGAAGGACCGCAGTGAGCCTATGTCACGTGGTGCCATGTGGAACTACCTGCGTGACCATGGAGAGGATATGAAGAAGTGGCATGACGAACCCAATTTTGTACTGCGAGCTCGGGTAAGAAAATTACAAAAGAGATCAGCCACTACTGAGGTTGCCTCTACCGCTGCAGACAACCAATAGAGGGGCCCTGCCCTCAGCCAGGGGGGGGAAAGGGATAATAGAGTGTATTGGACTGTGTGGATTCGGTGGCCTGGCACATCAGAACCACAAAAATATAAAGCACTGGTGGATACCGGTGCACAGTGCACTCTGATACCCTCAGGTTTCGAAGGGACAGAACGGATACATATACATGGGGTGACTGGGGGTTCGCAGGAACTGTCTGTATTGGAGGCCGAGATAAGCCTCACTGGTAGAGACTGGCAGAAACATCGTATAGTGACTGGCCAGGGGGCTCCTTGCATACTTGGAATAGATTACCTAAGAAGGGGACATTTCAAGGACCCCAAAGGATACAGATGGGCTTTTGGAATAGCTGCTATAGAAACAGACAATATTAAGCAGCTGTCTGATTTGCCTGGCCTATCAGAGGACCCGTCTGCTGTGGGGTTACTGCGGGTGGAAGAACAACGGGTACCAATTGCCACGAGAACAGTACACAGACGACAGTACCGTACTAATAGGGATTCCTTGCTCCCTATCCATAAGCTCATTCAACAACTAGAAAGTCAGGGAGTAATTAGTAAGACCCATTCACCCTTCAATAGCCCCATATGGCCAGTGCGCAAAGCCAGTGGAGAATGGAGGCTGACAGTGGACTATCGTGGCCTTAATGAGGTCACACCCCCATTGAGTGCTGCAGTGCCAGACATGTTGGAACTCCAGTATGAACTGGAATCAAAAGAGGCAAAATGGTATGCCACCATTGATATTGCCAATGCATTCTTCTCTGTCCCTTTGGCCACAGAGTGTAGGCCACAGTTTGCCTTTACTTGGAGGGGTGTTCAGTACACTTGGAATCGTTTGCCCCAGGGGTGGAAACACAGCCCGACCATCTGCCATGGGCTGATCCAAGCCACGTTGGAACAGGGCGGTGCTCCAGAGCACCTGCAGTATATAGATGATATCATTGTGTGGGGTGATACAGCGACGGAGGTTTTTAAAAAAGGAGAACGGATAATCCAAATCCTCCTGTCTGCTGGTTGTGCTATTAAGCGAGACAAAGTGAAGGGCCCTGCCCAAGAAATCCAGTTTCTTGGGGTGAAATGGCAAGATGGGCGTCGCCACATCCCAATAGAAGTGATCAACAAAATTACTGCAATGTCTGCGCCCACTGACAAAAAAGAGACACAGTCCTTCCTGGGTGTGGTAGGCTTCTGGAGGATGCACATCCCAAATTATAGCCTCATTGTGAGCCCCCTCTATCAGGTGACCCGAAAGAAGAATAGCTTCGCGTGGGGCCCTGAACAGCAGCAGGCCTTTGAGCAAATCAAGCAAGAGATAGCCCGTGCTGTGGCCCTGGGGCCAGTACGGATGGGACAGGATGTGAAGAACATCCTTTACACGGCTGCTGGGGAGAAAGGTCCCACTTGGAGCTTGTGGCAGAGAACCTCAGATGAGACCCGAGGCCGACCCCTAGGATTCTGGAGTAGAGCATACAGGGGGTCGGAAGAGGGCTACACTCCAACTGAAAAGGAGATCTTAGCCGCATATGAAGGGGTCCGGGCTGCCTCTGAGGTAATTGGCACCGAAACACAGCTTCTCCTGGCACCTCGACTTCCAGTGCTGAATTGGATGTTTAAAGGGCAGGTTCCCTCCACTCACCATGCCACAGACGCCACATGGAGTAAGTGGGTTGCACTAATCACACAGCGGGCCCGGATGGGGAACCTCAACCGTCCAGGGATCCTAGAAGTGATCATGGACTGGCCCGAAGGTAAAAAGTTTGAAGCACCACCAGCAGAAGAGGTGTCACGCGCCAAAGAGGCTCCCCCGTACAATGAACTTCCGGATAACGAAAAGAAGTTCGCCCTGTTCACTGATGGATCGTGCCGCATTGTTGGGAAACATCGCAGATGGAAGGCTGCAGTGTGGAGCCCCACACGACAAGTCGCAGAGGCCACAGAAGGAAGAGGAGAATTGAGTCAATTTGCGGAGGTAAAGGCTGTCCAGCTGGCCCTAGACATTGCTGAGCGGGAGAAATGGCTTGAGACATATGCGGTACCCCATGCCACTGCCAGAAACACCATATTAGGCCTAGAGACACAAATCCTGTGGCGACATGGCACCCCAGAGAGGATCGAATCAGACAATGGGACTCATTTCAAAAATTCACTGGTGAGCACTTGGGCCAAAGAACATGGCATTGAATGGATCTATCACATCCCCTATCACGCACCAGCTGCTGGTAAGATCGAGCGCCACAACGGTTTGCTGAAAACCACGCTGAAAGCGATGGGTGGTGGAACATTTAAGAACTGGGAGAAACATCTAGCAGAAGCCACCTGGCTGGTAAACACCCGAGGATCAGCCAACCGAGATGGCCCTACACAGTCCAACTCCCTGCGTACCGTGGAGGGAGACAAGGTTCCTGTGGTGCATGTAAAGAATATGCTGGGAAAAGCAGTTTGGGTCCTTCCAGCCTCTGGAAAGGGGAGGCCCCTCCGTGGAACTGTCTTTGCACAGGGACCTGGGTGCACCTGGTGGGTGATGCAGAAGGATGGGGATGTTCAGTGTGTGCCACAGGGAAATTTGATGCTGGGGGAGTGCAGCCTGTGATTCCATGTGTGTATATATATATATATATATATCTGTATGTACATATGTAATGCATGTTAACTACTGTTCTGTTTATATGTTGATAAAAATTAGGCATGATGTGATGATGTGTAATAAGGGGTGGAATGTTATGGTTTTGCAATTTGGTTGGTGTTGGTATTCCACATCAGAACACCATGCTAATAATGGGAGTAAAGGGGACAAGTTTTTTTCTGTGAACTGCCTTAATGGGCATGTGGGGAGGGGCACCGGAAGGGAAGTGAGGAAGGGGACGGGGTTGCTGGACCGGCTCCCTGCGAGGAGTTATTAGGTTATTAAACTGCCATTCGTTCTCAGATCACCTTTTTCCTCCCTCATTTTTTTGTTAGACCTAATCGCAATCTCCCTTCCCTTCCCCGTCTCCCTAAACGCACGTGGCCGGGCCGCGCTGCATTGCCGCTAGAGGAAAAAAAAAAAGGGGGGGGCTTTTGTTGCTGCTGCCCCGGGTCTGTGCCCACTGTCCCGGAGTGAGCTCTAGAGAGGACTCCGTGACATGGGGGCAGAAGGCATCTGCATTTCCCTCATGGCTCTTATTTCCTGTGTTACTGTGGGAAATGAGCTGAGCCACTGTGCCTCCCTACTATGGCAAGCTCTGCAGCTCTGCCACTGTCTTTATACTCAGCTGTTCCTGTGTGTAATGCTCCACACTTGGACCCTGCAGAGCCCAAAGGCCTCCTTGGCTGCTGTTACTCACCTGGACATTGAGGGTGCTGTGTCTCCAGTCTGTACCTGTTTCCAGGTGGCACTTGCAAGACACTGCGAGTCCACCTGGTTGGAACTGCAGTCAACAAACACAAATGTGAAAGAAATAAGAAAGGATTCTTTCATTTCACAGGCTTTCATCTCCATTGAAAGATGTTCTGCTGTGCAGCACAGCTGGGAGCATTTCATATGTGCAAAAAAGGGGGATAGGCCCTGGCTGTGCCCGGCCCCCTTCCGGCCCAGGCCCCAAAGCAGCCCCGACTGTGCTGGGTTCCCCTCTCACCTGGGCCCTGCAGTGGCCTCAGCTGTGCCTGGTCCCCCTCTGCTCTGGGCCCAGAGCTGGCCCCAGCTGTGCCTGGTCCTCCTCCATCCTGGGCCCCAAGGCCCTGCCTCTGCCTGCTCCCCCTCTGCTCTGGGCCCTGAGCTGGCCCTAACTGTGCCAGGCCCCCCTCTGGCACAGGCCCTGCCTCAAGCCCCGTCCCCTGTGGGCAGCAGTGCTAGTGCCTGTTGGTTTTGCTCTCTTCCCTCTCCTTTCCCTGTTCTCTTCACAAATGCTTTCAGATCCCCCAGGATGACGTGCACTGACACTGCTGCCTTCTTCCTGCACAAACTTTCTGGGCAGCTCAGCTTTTTCTACAGAGCAGCGTGCCTTTGGAAGTGCTTGGAGGATGTAAACTAACAGCAAGAGAACACTGAGCTCTTCTGGGTCTTTCTAGACATGGCAAAGGGACAGGAGAGAGTGCTCAGCCTCGAGTGGTTGCTTGTATGCAGAAATCACAGTTGTCAACATCTGTGCTGTTTTGCTGTAGGCAGTAGTGTGTGACAAGAAGCCTACAATTACCAATTTAGTGAACGTAATTAATTGTAACAGTTCCCCTTTCTTCTTCCCATGACACTTGGGTTATGGAGTTCTCCTATGCTATGTGCCGGTGTAATACCTCTGAGCCACAGCACTGTTGCGTTTAGCAAAGCTCATGGCAACAGTCTTTGGCCAACCTCAGAGCTACGTAGATGATGATAAGATATCCGATGATAGGAGAGAAAATGAACAAGCTCCAAGGTAAGTGTTGTTTTTTCCTTCTAGTCAGCATGCCATCGCTAAATCTTCCATGCTGTGACTTTTATTGTGACAGTGATGATCCCTTAACCTCACACCTTTAGCACAGCACTTTCTGTGGAGATTCCCACCAGTGACAAAGTATTAGTGCCGCTTTTCTGCCTTTTACTTTTTTGTCTGTATTTTCCAGAATGTGGGTATTTCTTTCATTGCCCACAAACACTGCCCAGTGCAGGAGGAGGCAGGGACAAGAGTCAGGAGCAAGGGCAGAATAGTTTCTCTGTTAGTGAATGGAATGCCAATGTTTTCTGCATATGGACTTGCCATAGTGCTTCTTACAAGGCCTAACAGTGGGATGAAATGTGCCCTGAAGCAGGTGTCCTTGCATGAAGGCAAAAGAGAATTGCAAATAATGCTAAGGGGGGCCACTAAGATGATCAGAGGGCTGGAGCACCTTTCCTATGAGGACAGGTTGAGAGAACTGGGCTTGTGCTTGGAAAAGAGAAGGCTCCAGGGAGACCTCACTGTGGCCTTCTAGTATTTGAAAGGAGCATATAAACAGGCAGGGGAATGGCTGTTTACGAGGGTGGATAGTGATAGGACAAGGGGGAATGTTTTTTAAGTGATACGGGGACGTTTAGGTTGGATATTAGGTTGATGTTTTTCACACAGAGGGTGGTAATGCACTGGAACAGGTTGCCCAGGGAGGTTGTGGATGCTCCATCCCTGGAGGCATTTCAGGCCAGGCTGGATGTGGCTCTGGGCAGCCTGGTCTGCTGGTTGGAGACCCTGCACACTGTGGTCCTTTTCAACCCAGGCTAATCTATGATTAAATGATTCTATGATTGTATCAGACCTCGGGGAAGTCACGTGGAAGAGACAAGCCTTTGAAATTAAGCTTGATTCGCTTTGCCCCTCATACACCTGATCACTGCATCCCTTACTTGGCAAATGGTCTTTCTGCGGGGTGTAGATGAGGAAAGGGGAGGAGGAAAATAAAGCAGCTGCTTTGTCTTAGAGCTCTTGTTTTGTTGGGGTCTGGCCCTATTTTCTGAAACTAAAAGACGATGTGTGAAAGAAGGACAGGGAAAGGCACAAGGAGGTTTTGGGTTTGGTGCTGACTCCAGCTCGCTGCTTGCTGCTGGGAAAGGCACACTTAGCTCCAAGGAAGGATGCATGCGTGGAAATCCAGTGGCCAGGGGCAAGGGGTACCCAGCAATAGAGGGCAACGAGAGCTGGGGTGATTTGCTTTTAAACTGCAGCCAGTGAAGTCCTGTCCCATTGGATCTGACATATGTCTCCCCATTCCCTTCCAGTTTGTGCAGAGATGGCATGAGACAGAGGGCATTGCTTTCTGCCAGACTGCCGGAGCAGAAGCATTTCAGGCGCCTAAATGGTTTGGTTTCCTCATTGTGGTGTAATGGGGTACGCATAGAAGGAAGACTTCCATTCTTGGGGTGGATATGCACATGGGAGGCTGTGCAGGGAAGGCTCCTTCCTGGCCAGTTCAGCCAGCAGCTGTATCCAGCTGGCAGAAGCCCCAGCCCATGAGGCCGGCACTGGCCCTGGGCCATAAAGCCACAGTAAGGGAAGCCAACATCAGCTCTGGAGCCTAAAGCCACAGTCAGAGAGGCGAGCACCAGCCTCGGGGCATACAGATGTGAACCCATATTCATTCCCACTATCTCCCCTGGGACTCCATTGAGCGCTATGAGGCCACATTAGTCTTGACTGGTTTTTAATGAAAATGACAAAACCATGACATCTGCACAAGAGTCACCTTCACTTCCCTGTTGTCTTTTAGTCTTGCTTTTCCCTTTCACTGCCGCTTTACCCTTTCACTGCCGCTTTTCCCTTTCACTGCTGCTTTTCCCTTTTAGTCTTGCTTTTTCCTTTTAGTCTTGCTTTTTCCTTTTAGTCTTGCTTTTCCCTTTCACTGCTGCTTTTCCCTTTCACTGCTGCTTTTCCCTTTTAGTCTTGCTTTTCCTATTTGACATGCTATTCCATTAAATTGTGCGATCATTAATCAATTATTAGCCCGGATAACTCAGTTGGTAGAGCATGGTTATGAGCATCCTAAAAGCATTTATTGCACAAATTTTAGTGGTCATTAAAATCAATATATCAGAGTATATGAAAATTGAAGACTTTTCCTGATCAGTTACAGATTAACACAATGGGACCCTCACAGATTTATTTTTAGGTTGCAGAAACTTAGGTTGCAGTACAAACATGTTTGTTCTTTTTAGTGGGTTTAACAGTAATGTTGTTATGTTGTATTTGACTTGTCTCTTTTTTCATTTTTAGAGTATTGTCAATCGAGGACTTGATTGAGTTATAATAGTTATGTTATTAATTTAAGTAGTGTTGCTATTCTATAGGCAGTATTGTAAGAAGAATTCTACGAAGCGTCCGTCATGGATCCAGATGAGAAGTTCACGGAACAGCAGCTACGAAGAAGGATAAAACTACATGAGAACTGATTGAACAAATGAACGGAACTGCTTGTTAAATATGATTAATCGGTCGTGAAATCAAACCCTTTTTCAGCCTAAAAGAAAACGGGGGAAATGTAGAGAGTGTTTTTTACAGCTAGTTAGCTGAGAAGGGTCGTAAACATGGTGCAGCTAAGCAAGCAGCCATAACACCTGCAAGGACAGGGAGAACAACAGGATGCCCTGGGATGGTGAGAATCTAGCCATGGTTCTGGGAACTCAGCAAGGGAGTAGCTTTCAGTTGATAACAACAAGCTGTTAAGATACTCGGGGATAGTATGTAATTGGGAACCAATGATGAGCTCCACTTTTGCAATATGTATGAGCTAATTATCCGTATTATAAAGGTACACGCAGCCAAGGAATAAATGAGATTCGCTGATCATATGTCAATGACAGGTGTGGTCGTCTGCTTTTCTCCCGCCGTTCTGCAACAAACACCTATATACAAATTTAAGAACACAACGGAGTAACTGTTACTGTTTATTAACAACCAGTTTTAATAATACGATAAAAGTATGTCCTGAGAAAGGGGAACAAACACGCTTCTTCAAGGTTTTTTAGCTGTTCTGGATCTCAGCCGTCGCTTGATGATCAGATGATCACTTTCCTTCTTTTGTTCCTCAGATTCCTGAAGAAAACATTTCAAAAGTTACTCATCTTTTCACACAAGACTGACAAGCTCTTCTTGACCCACGCAAACATATTTCTTCCCCTAAATGGATTTCAGAATGGCATTTGATTATTATATTTTATTCAGAAAACTATGGGATACCGAGATCATTTTAATGCAGCTTAATCACAAGGAACAAATATGGAGAATGTAAAAAATCCTGTTTATCTTAAAAAAGCACACACATCTGAGGAAAGCCTGAAGGCAGCTTTCATTTTGAAATACTTGTTTTCAAAAGAGTATTATAATACTTGTTTTGTGAAACATGAAGCGTTCAGAAAACATTTTTAGCCTCAATCCCTGTAGCTATGACTTGCCCAGAATTTCAGTTCTCGGTTCAGTTCCATGTTCTCAGAACTACAGTGAGAGAAGAAATTGTCTCATCTTCTTCATCCTCTAACAAAGAAAATAACATTTTGGTTTCTGCCCCTATCATTCGTCAAATCATCAAAAAATTCAGAGGGATATTACAGTATGGGCAAATGATCACTATGTTGAATAGATAAAGGACTATAATATAATTAAAAGATGCAGTTCCAACAGAGCAAGAATGTTCTTAGCACAATAACTGCCAACAGAGTCATGAAACTGGCATATCAGATCCAACTTGCAGTTGGCTTAGACAAGAGATCATAGTTTAAGCATACCTAAAAAGCTGTCTAAGTTGTGCTCTAAAAAAGCGTGTAGTAGAATAATCCCACTCCAACACATTGAAATTATCTATGATTCCAAATTAGAAGACATCTCCGTGATTGCTACATCACCTACTTAGTAAACTGTAAGCCAGCCAAACACAGAGATCTTTGAGGACAAAATAAAACAGAACAGCAGGAAGACCAACAAGAATGACTTGGTAGAATAAAGAAATACCTCAGTACTTTCAACCTCCTCCTGCAAATAGATGAAACCTCCAGTCTGTTTGGACTCCTTAGTAGTTTATTTTAAGCCAAGACTACAGTATAATCGCTTACCGAAGAAGCAGGTATATCTAGAGGGCCAGAAACGACAGTGGAATACAGCTTCCTTTTGCATCGTTTTGGCTTGGTCTCTCCTTCTTCGAGACTTTCAGGTTCGTTTGATTTAGGAGAACTTACTGCTGACATCAGCTTCTTGGCTAGAAGAAATTTGTTTTGATACATAAACCAATCAACTTACTGGTTTTGTGAGTCTTTAAATCACTGAATGCAAAAAAAGCTTCGTAACAAACTTGGTTTATAAATGACACATAAAATTTAAGTGAAAATACTCAGAAATTGTATTTGTTCATCGAGGTTCTTTATTGTTTCTATAGCTGAAACAGTTTATAGCTTCAGGTTCGGCAGCTTAAAGCACGCATTAATATGGAGTATGAAAGACAATCATGGCTCAGAAGTCGCTGGAAGTCAGAAACTTCAGCAGGAGTTAAACAACAGGCCTAACTTTCGTGCTGACAGAAGCACAAGACAGAACCAACTTTCTCTGTATACTTGTAGGTTTTCACAAATGTAATAATGAATCTCTGAAGAGACGAATAAATGCATTTACTTCATAAATCAAAGGACAACTTAACATGGCAGACAAGTCTAAGAACACATACATTAATAGCCTACAGCAGAAACAAGCCATTCTACAATGTCTAGAAAACATGGAATAAAACTTATTCTACACCAACCATTAGAGTGTATAATAGAAGGAGAGCTTTGAATAAAATCTCCAACTTTTTGCAGTGTTTCATCCTTCTTTTTAGTCAGTCTTGAAGCATGTACTCGCTTTCTCAGGAAGTAGTCTTTTCCGGATTTCTGTTCAACAGAGATGTGAACATGTGAAACAAGAGCATTGTTTAAACTTCATTTTAGTTCAACGTTATTTGAAGTTGACATTTTGAGCTTTACTACTGACACCTCTGTTCATTATTGATGATACCACAACGGCAAGTAATGTAGACAATTTTATACCCTTTAGGGAGTTGTCAAAATCTCAGCTATTTCAAGGCATACGTTTCTTAAAGTTTCTTAATAAGGCAGTAGTTTCTTTAAAAGTAGCTCCCAAGCTGCGGAGTTGTTTCTTACATAAGCTGTTCTAATTACATAAAATAAACAAACATACAAAACAGAAGACAACAGATGGGAAAAATCTACTACTCATACTCTGACCATGCCAAGGATACTGCTATCACATGTGAACATCTGTTTTTAATAACTGCCATGCATATTAATGATATGAACCTTAGTTTAATACAAGGGCTTCACTTACAAAAGCACACGATAATACACTAAAGCTTCTCTTCCCAACTATTCAGTGTGCAATATCCTTCCCTCCAAATCATTACACAGTACAGCCATTACACGCTCTGGGGACAGACTGACTTGCCCTTTGGTTAGCTTATGGAATTTAATAGGAAGAGCTCATAAGCATGTAAGATTCCCATTCAGGTATACACATAAGGATAAGACACTGCTTCTTTCGTGTGACCACACAATTACAGGAAGTCCCAAGCTAGCTTCAAAACTAGAACAAAAACCAACCATTTTCTCGTCACTTGCAGAGGGTGAATTAAAAGCCATGACAGATTTTGTATTTTTCATGTTCTCACTTTTCACAAAATCCTGGGAAAATAAGACAAGTTTCAGCCATGATTCTTTTGGAAAGAACAATTGATGTCACAAAAGTGAACACTTTAAACACTTTTGCTAATAGTAGGGAAGTATTTGCTAGTGGTAACTATTCCACTGTAAATCAAATAATAAATAAGCATTCAATTATAAAAACAGGACATGAAGATATCAGTATTAGACATCTCATAATGTCTAAAAAGCTGATTTATGTCTACAGGTTTCAAAGAAAATACACAATGGAGTTAAGAGAAATTCCCTTCTCTTAAACCATTATCACTGAGCTTGGCTATTAGTTTTGTTCATTAAAGCAGTTCATTGATTAAATTCTTCAACTACTTTACTGAGGTAGAAATAGCATTTTTTTAATGCTTAAATGAGAATGGTAAAAAGGCATCAGATATTTTGTTTTCTGTTGGGTCTAGGTCATACCTCATCCATGTCATCACTTCTTTTCTTTTTGCCTTAGGCATTTTCACTCCTAAAGGTATCATGCTGCCGTGCTGCTTTATCTCCATCTTATCAGGTTGCAGAGGTGTCAGTGGGATTTCCAGCTCCGGTTTTGGGAACCGACTAGTTTTGCCATTTTCTGCAGACACTCCAGAAGAGTCGAGGACAGTTTCCAAATGCTCCTGATAGCACAGAAGAATTTTAAGTGCAAGTGTTAAGGTAGCCATGAGATTAAAAAGCTATAAAGCAACTGGAAAAGGATATGTAAGCATTCGATTTCCTGCTGTAAGAACACTTGTAACAGAAGGAGTCTATTTCAGTTACAGCAGAGTTTTACCCTTCTTTCCTAGAACTTGTTACATTTAAAATTATTTCCAATCTATGATCACAAAAAAAGTTCTCCATGTTAAACTGAGCCTGATACTTTACAAGTCATTTTTTCTCAAGGGCACAGACAACTACACTTTCTTTAAATAGAGAATGGTGGTAGAACTGACACGATTTTCTTCATCTCAACTCTGCTGCGTCAGAACTGGGCAGGAACAGGAGCATTTGATTCAAGTGTTCGATTAACTTCCAGCTTAATCTTAGGGAATTTGCCCTTCCTCTTCTACACTAGAGATGTTATTTACATAAGTAAGGTCCAGATGGCAAGGTGCAAGCCCAGTACAAGTCATTAAAGAACTCCATTGCTATCTTTTCCCTGGAGAGAATACAGACATTCAAACAATGACACCGTACATAAGCTGAAGGCTATCATGTACCTGCTCATGGTCAAATGGCAGCAAATGCACAGCTAAGTGACAGGGAAATGTCAGTATGCATTTCCCCAGCAGCACTTACTGTCCACAATCCACCCAATCCTGTTTTTCTCAACAGGAACAACAAAGTCAGAACTGAGATCACCTGGACTCCTCCTTCTCTATGGCAGGAATTCAGCTAGCATATCAAAAATGAGTTCAGATGCTGGTTGAACACATGGAAGACAGGCTGCTGGGGACATCAGAAAATGGTAATGGCTGCTTCTACTGCTGCTAGTAACTAGCAAACTCCAGTGTCCCAAACACAGACTAGCAGCTTTTACTACTTACACTGTTCCGACCCCCTGAGGGGAGTCTTCTTCCTCTCAAAAAGTTACCAAAGATTGTAGAAAGACAAAAAGTAGTCAGAGCCACTTTATCAGGCTCTGCTAAGAATCTGAATGGAGTATCACCACCCAGTGTATTTCCAAGAATTAAGTTGGTTAATAAATACTTTGTTTTTAAAATATATGTAACTGCTATTTTATGAAAGTTAGCAATTAAAAACTTATATAGGAATGATTAACATCATCTGCTAACAAAACAATATCCAGAAATCCTGCAGAGGAAGAAAATAAGTTCAATTTGCTGTGCCCGTTTCAGTGGCTCCATGAATTTTTTCCAAGTAACTTATCTAATCATGAGCCACTTCATAAGCATTAACATGAGGAGAGTTTTCAACAGCACCTGACAAAAATTCATCACACAATTGTTTCAACAGCTTTTATTCCTATCAAAGGCTATAAAAACAGGTGATCTGATCACCTTGAAAGGGATAAATAAATTAAAACTTGGGAATTGTTTAGAGAACATGAGATCTTTTCCTACTCATTCCTTATCAAAAGCAATACAATCACAACATTTTCAGATCTGAAGTTTCATACTAACCTCAGATTCATTTAATGAAGTGAGGCTCCTAGTACATCGACGTGACAAATAATTGTATTCAGCTTTGCATCCTAATGGAATACTTTCTCCAGTTTTAGTTTTGCTTTGTTGTTTCCTAGGCTGTAAATATTTAAAAGGAGTAAAGATTAGGCTATGCATTAGACCTCCAAAATATCTCGAGTTTTCTAAAGTTACAGTGTAAAACCTCAAGCTCAGACGCCACATGAACACGTAAGCTGAAACACAGCACAAGTGTGGGAAGGTAGTAACATCTATTCATTGTGTGATCTTCAGATACACCCTACTGGGTCTCACTAACAGTCTCAGGCAGTATTCTGCCTCCAAAAGAGAGAAAGCGAGACATTATTTAGGGACAAAATCTGTAACGCTGGTCATTTTGTCATCCATTCCCCCCATACTCTGCACGCTCACAGCTGCTATGTTAGAACACCAAAGGCTAAACCTCTGCCTAATCTTCAGCATCCACATACGAATACATGGAAAACTGCATGGAAAAGTTCCATAATGTACACAGAGAGATGGTGTTCTAGTAAATAAAATATTTTTGAGAAGATGAGAGCTCATGTTTGAGTGGAAGACAAAAAGAACCAACAAGTACTCATCACTGAATATGTAGTTAAAGGACTATATGCTAAGAAAAATGATTCCAGCTCCAGTATCTCCTAGGAAAACAGAAGAACAAAAAGGGGTTAACAAGATGTTAAGTACTGACTTTCTATAAATATAATCATACCTTTTCATTTACACAGTCATTCCTTCTACTTTGTCTTTCTTCAAGTAAAGGTATTTCTGGCAAACACTGAGGGCTACTGTGGTTAAAGCGTTGTTTTAATTCCTTTATAAAGTCATCTTTGTCAGCCAGTTCTTTTCTTAACTCTTCTATCACAGTTGCATTATCCTAATAAACAGTAAAAACTGCTGAGTTGTGGGATTGGCAAAATGAATTAACACATACAAGCAGTACTGCAATTACTTAGTAGCATCAGTTTTAGAATTGCAGGCTAGAACACTTAACTATTCAAGAACAGTAACATTTCACGGATTTGTACGGTCACTGTTACAAGTGCAGTAGTCACAGAATTGCCTGGGAAGTTGTAATACAATATATTTTGATTCTTCTATTTTACTTATGTGCTTCAGCCTTCATCTCTCTTAAGATATAATAACCCGAGCTTTTATTTGTTCCCAAATCCTCGGTACTGTGAGAAAGTCGGCAGTTGTAGGGGAAGTTTTGCTATGAGAACATCTTTCTTCTCAGAGAAAGTGAATCCAAACATTCTCAAAAGAGCACAACTCATTTAGTCTTCTGTTTAGCTTCTGAAATTCTATGCTACGGCTTAGATTGGCTATCCTGATTAAAAGCTGGATGTTGAAATAAGAAATGCAACTTCCAGAGATCATCCCCCCTCTGCTTTTTGATGCTTCCCTTAATCTCTCTTTTTGTATGGCATTAGAAGCCAAAGTTTTGAGCTGTTTTTCCAAAGCTTCAACTAACTGATCTCTCTCCTCACGCCACTTTTGAATATTATGGTCCTTTCCCACCAGCTCCTATATTTCATGTTAAAAGAAAAGCATACACAGTAGAAACAAGCAGAATCTTTAAGACAGCCTAGAATTAATAAGTTTTTCATATAGCATAAATAAGGACTCAAGCTGATAGAAAGAGTTTATGGTAAGACATTTCAATTAACATATCGTGATGTCACTCAACAAGATCAGGTTATATGCATGTATTATATATGTATTTACTATGCAGTTTATTGTATTTAAAGCAATCTGCCAGTGCTCTGTAGTGACTAATTATTTGAATATCTTTCATGGTCTACCACTAATTTCAGTTGGCCACTTTCATTTTGCTCCAATTTTTTTTTTTTTTGACCTTTTTCCTGTTGCTTGGAAAACCTGCATCATTCATTTAAAAAAAATTTAAGAGCAAGTAAAATAGCCGTTTCAGTTGTTGGACAGTATAGTCTCTAAAATCCAGCTCATCCTTAAACTGGTTATTAATCCTTTCAAGTTCATCCATCTTGTTCCTGAGGGATTCCTCCACAGAACGCATCGTGGACACCTGCAATGTAAGCACAGCTCACGGTTAATTAAAAGACTTCTGTAATCCAACCTGGCCAAATACTTCTTTGTTAAATAAAGAGGAATTCACAAACAAGTGCTGAGTAGGAAAACGACAGCAAGTGCAAGGTTACCAAGGAAGACATGAATTATTTTTAAGCTTCAATTTTCCACCCCAAGCACACCCAATAAACTTTCAGACTAAGATCCTGCAAAATGGGTTTTAAGATATCTTCTTGTTTAATAATTAAATTTTAACTATTAACATCACTGAAGCTGAAACTGAAGAAAAAAAATATACATACTTATATTAAAGAGCCTCTGGAAATTAGTCTATTTCTCTTCAAGTAAATAGCATTCTTCTTCCCAATTATCAGCGTTTTTTCACAAGACTTAGGTTTTAGGCTTTGGAGTTACCACGGATACCAATGGCAAGTCACCAGTAACGTAGAGATAATAACAAGTCCCCTCCAGAGGCAGATTAGCTATTCTCTTCACAAACCTTATTCCAGACTACCAACCAACTTTACTTTCCTCTGTTCATTATCTATGTGAAACCATGTTTTAACTTCTGGTCCCCTCTAGAGCTTCAATGGCAACTTTACCTAAGACTTGCTGCTAGCCACACTAGAGTGAAATTTCCAGCTTCATAGTTAAAGTTTGAGAAGTTTTAACAGCAGAAAACCAAGCATAATCTTACAGAAAAAAATAGCTCTGACTACAAACCTCGCTTTGTACTTGCTGAATTTGTTTCTCGGCATCAGAATGTTTGCCTTTTAGATCTGCATACTCTTCTTCTTTCCTCTGCAAATCTTTTTTCAAATTCAGTACAAGGGCAGAACTCTCAGAAAGAATATTTTCTAGCCTTATGTTAAAAATAAAGAGACAAAGAACATTACTGTTACACATCTCATGGAAACAGCAATTACAGCTTAATCCATGCCCTGCCTGTTGGTTTCTATTTGTAAATAGACTCTTAAATCTATCTAGACCAGTGACAAGATTTAAACAATTACTTTTGAATTTCAGCTTGCTTCTCATAATCAGATTCTGAAGCAATAAATTATTCAGATGCTATTCTGAGGGATGTACAACAAAACCACCAGAAATCCCCATATTATTCTTTATTTCCTTGCACACTCCTGTTTTCCCTTGGAACTCAAGTAGCATACCAAAGCATCCTAAAGTAGTAGTTTGGCCATTGATAAGCATGCAAATGCATTAAGTCGAAGGGATGTTCCCATTAACTATTTTTAACTCTAGTTCATTCTCAAAGGGCTCTAAGTTAACTCAGTGGTTACTTACGATTCTATACGTTGCACTTTCTCCATTTCACTCTTTTCCTTTTCCCGAAGAGAGTGTTTCATCTGCTCCAAGCTGTTTTTCAGCTGCATAACTTCTTGAATCAGATTTGCTTTTTTGCTACTTAACTCTTCAACCTTTTTGTCTGCATTAGCAGACTTCTCCTGCAGAGTTGCTCTAACTGTCTCTAGATTAACAATAATAGATTCTTTTTCTTTAAGTAATTCATTGAGTTTTGACACATTGTCTTCCATTGTCTTGGAAGCCTCCAGGAGATATTCAAGCTCTCTTATTTTTACCTCACAGTTGGCAACTTCCTCCTGAAATTGTGCAATCACTCTCTGATCTTCTGCAGTCTTTTCTTCAAAGTCCTGAGTTTTCTTTTCTATTTGCTCATGTAACTGATTCACAAGATCATCTTCCTGACTAGTGTGAGTTGTAATCTCACATAGCTTCATTACAAGTTGACGATTATGATTTTCAGCATTATTCAGTCCCGCCTTTAGGTTTTCATTGTCTTGAAGCAGTGCTTTGATGTGCTGACTTTTTTGTGAGGAAACATCAACAATACTTCTGCATACTTCCCAAATCCTTTCAAGACTATAGTAAAAGGAGAGGTCCTGCACAAGATCTGAGATGGAAGAAGTCTGTGACTGAATGCATGCAGAACTAATTTGAGATGTCCCTGTCTCATCTTTTTCAGAGTCTGAGGAATCCTTTACACTGACAAAGTCAGTACCGATGGCGTGAAACTCTAAGTGACATTTGTATAATTCATCTAATTTGGTCCGCATTTCTTTTACTTGTGACACTTTATCAATTATATATTCTTTGGCAACTTCTATGTTGTTAGTTAGTTGTGAATTTTTGTCTTCTAGTGTCATATTTATAGATTTCTGTTTATCCAGTTCAGAAGCAATTCCCCGATAGTCAGCTTGACCCTTCAGAATTTGTTCACGGAGGACATCAGCTGTTTCTTCAGAAAAAGAAAGCTCAATACGCAGGCTTGTTACCTGCTTACTGAAATCTTCTTTTTTATTTTTTTCTCTGCTGCATTGTTCTTCAAGCACAGCTAAATGACGTTCCAAGATTTCAGTTCTTTCCCTCAGTGCTAGTACTTCCTTTCGGTACGTGGAGCACTTTTGTTTCATGTGTTCAATTTTCTTTTGCTCTACAGTGTTCTTTTTCTCTCATTTACAACTACTGTAAAACAAACAAACAAACAAAAAAGGGAAAAGGAATGTAGCTCAGATTGATTAAAATCATTATTACATAGCAGTTCACAACACCAAGTAGCAACTTCTAAGTGAAAAACTGTCATAATATGCAAGCCATGCCCTCACATCACATAGTATTTGATACTAGTGAAGGAATTAAAGTCCTCTGAACACGTAATCAGGTGCCTCAGATTTCTATACAGAATTAACAGCAAAAGGTTTTCAGTCTGGAAGAACACTTTTACCATGGCACTACTCAAACCTTCAACTCCACACCAGTATAAAATCTAATTAGATTTAAGAAACATGGGAACGAGATAGATAATTCACAGCTATATTCTTTCTATCTTCCGTGCTTCAGCAATCCCTATAAGGCAGCCAGGAATCACTCCATCTACATCTAAATGGTAGATAAACAGTTCTCTAAGAAATTTCATTCCAACTCACAGTCCTCTTACTTTCAAAAGAAAGATAAAACCCTGGACAAGTTGATCACTTAAGTGTTGATATCTGTCTCTCTTATTCAGTTGATCTCTAAACAAAATATGAGGATTCCTACTTCTGTCCACACTTACTCTTTTGCATATAAAGTTCACTCATAAAGTTGTACAAATTTGCAGATTCAAGTTTCCATAAATATTCCAATAGCTTGGGGCTGTTTTTTTCTTTAACTGGTGAGCAATTAGCTAAAATCACATGCATTTTCTTTCTATCAAAAGCGACTTCTGCTGTATTTCATCATTGCTTTAGAATCCAGTTATGTCCATTCCATAATATGCATACTTTAAGTATTAAAAAAAATAAATATAAGTCAAGACTTACTAGGGATTGTGTCACCACAACAATATATTCCATGGTGATTCTTGTACAGTCCTTTTATTACTACAACTACAGAAATGCAGAATTTTATAGCGCCCACGTGCAGCCTGCATTACATACAGATTCACATGTACTGCATGGAAACAGCCTCTTAATTCATCTAAGGAGTTTTATATACAGTCCTCAACTGATTTAAAAGTCATACTGAAGAAACAGCAGTGGCATATTCCACCCCAAACCAGGTTTTGGGTTTTGATTGCTGCTCCCAGCAACACTAGTGAGGGGAATATGATTTATAAGTAATCTAAACACTTTATGCTGAAAACAACAAGCAAGCACTAAAGCAAGATAAATAAGACTAGGGAGAAGATGTGTAATGTTCAGTCTAGAAGCTCCTTACACAGGAAGTAGGGAAAAAGCATTATTACAGAGCATAGGAAACAAGACCTAAAAGCTCAGAGAATGGTGTAAATATCCTGAACTTTAAGCTGAGATAACCTAGCATCTCCTAAAACACTTTTGCTCGTGCTACTTATATAACTAATTCTACAAAAGAACCAGCACAACATACCTGTGCTCATTGTTCTACTGTGTATATTTAACATAGCTAAAGAATATATATTAAGCGGTTTTTGAAATTGGACGCTATTAATACTCACAAATAGAAGAAAATTTTAACATGATTGAATACTCAGTACATCTTAACAGAAAACTTCATGCTGACATTGTGACTATCAGCTACCCATTTTAATTCCTATGTGGAGCATTGCTGTCATTAATTTTTAAATGAGAACTTTGGTCAAATGATTAGAACAAACCCACTACTATTTGGAGTATGGAGGAGTCCACATCCCTCCCTCAGTCTCTGGTAAGATGCTTATATGTGATGCCATTCAGTGGTCACATTAGGATTCAATATTTATGCCAAATAAAGGCAGCAGGGACAAATCATCCAAGAACAGCATCTCATCCAAAGAAGGCCTTGACATTCTCCCTTGCACATATTTTGCAAGAGGAATACAAGAAAGGAAGGGACTACAGCTAAGTTTTAGATTTTCCCTTCTACATTGTATATGCCTTCCGTAATTCTAGGAACACTGATGCTCAGCTGTGCCCAGAAGTGAAGTTAAATGCATCAGAGCTTATCCAAACCATTTTGCTCAAATATTGCCCATGAGCGAGCAATTAGCAGGTCGTCAACAATTTTGATAGTTGCTTCAGGAAAAACAAAACAAACAAACAAAAAAAAGCACTTGAGCAGCTGATGCTACTCAGAAGATCAGCAACAGCAGTTGAAACAATCATAAAGAAACTGCTTTAAAACTATTACCAAATCTGCAAGTGCATCAACAGATGAGGAAAAAGCAGCAAAAAGGAAAAAAATAGTGCAAAAACTTTTATTCTTAAGCATTCAAAAATGAACAGCATAGGACCTTCTGAAAAAGGGATATTTACATAACAGTTACTTCTATTTACAGTTTAACACAGTGGCTTTTCTCCTTATACCATAAGGTAACGTGCTTCACAGCCTTTTGCTTCCTATCCGGAATAGGAAGCAATTTATTGTTTTGGAAGACACCCTGTTCAAGGATGGAAGAAACTGTACCTTTCTTTGGAGGTGGCTCTTCCACAGTAGGCTTATCTTCATCAGTACTGCGCTTTCTTCCCACTTCCAACTCAGTTTTATCTTGTTTCAGTGCTTTAACTGAAAGCACTGAAAATTGGCTGCTTTCAGTTCCTTTATTAGTGTTCTCTTCTGCCGGTTCTGCTTTAATGGTAGTTAAATGGTAGGTAGTCTTTTCCTGTATTGATATAAGATCAGTTACATTGAAGCTTAACAAAAGGAGCACTTAAGTCTCAGTAATCTTCTGTAGGCAAATATTTACACAAAACCATACAGCTAAAATATTTACCCGGTGACTCTATAGACATCAGTTACAAATCTCAATAGCAGACAGAACAAGTACACCTTCAGATAATGACAAGTGCAATACTCGGTAGAGTATACAAGGGAAAGCAAGAGCCTAGCAGGTTACAAAGTAAAAGACTTGCACACAATCAGGAGTTTACCAGTTTATCAAAGAATTTCCTGTTTCCAAGAAGTCAACAAAATTACAAACATGGTCAAAGAGCAAATGGTCAGCTCTCATACAAGTTCATCACATCACACTTCTGCTAAGCTGCTAAAATCACTTTCATCGTGACAGATATAATCCAACCTTAAAGCTTAGTCAGCTCTGTCACGCATATTTTAGATTGTGTCCTTGACCACAAGTGAAGCTTCCTTACTTACAAGATGACGATTGTTAAGCCATGCTGGCACTGCCAAGGACTGATTATTCATCTTTAGTAACTTATGAAAAGAAAAGCCTCAGAAGTGTTCAGGCTACACGATCTCACAGATAGAGTTGGAGCCTTGTTCTTGGAAGAAGTAATAGGTGAGGACATGACTACTCATCACAGTCAGCTTTAATACCATGGAAATACTAAGTTGCAGTGATGCAGACAGTCAAAGACTAAGAAGGGTCAAGTTGCTAAGCTTACAAGGTTAGAGATCTGAGTGACAGAATTAACTATAAATGTTTTCAGAGCTACTTCAGGCTACCAAACATCAAAAAATGAACAAAAACCACCAGAAGTGGTATGCACACATACTTAATCAAGCTAGTCTTCACATATTCAGTAGCTCGCAGTACATTAGTCAGGATAAAGTTTTATGGACTGCATAGAACGTGGAGATATCCTGACCATTCATACTCGTACTTCCAACTCTACTCAACATACTTTTACTGTTGCTCTTCCTCTGATGTAGGAGTGTGAGGCAGGAGTTAGTGGAACACGCTGATATTTTTGTTGTTTGTGTTAACAACAACTACCTTCAGATAAATTTGAATTGTTTACAATTTCAAGCGAGTACCAGCTACATACAGAAAATCAGTTTTCCAAAAATGTGTTGATTACAAGCATAGAATTAGTATTTTTCTTTTTTTGTATAAGGATACGGAGATGTGTAAAACTCACATAATCTTTTACTTTTTCTTCTAAATGAGATTTTAAGTCTTGTAGCTCTGTAATAATGTCATCTTTCTGCACCACGATGTCCATTAGCTCTCGAACCCTTTCATTTTGTGCATTCATTTTCTTGGAAATAAAAAATAAATAAAATTCAGTCATCAGTTTCTAATGTAGTGTTAAGTAGCTGAATTACACAACGCATTAAAGGCAAATTCAGTTAAGCTAG
This sequence comes from Coturnix japonica, assembly GCF_054131305.1. Classification (NCBI taxonomy): domain Eukaryota; kingdom Metazoa; phylum Chordata; class Aves; order Galliformes; family Phasianidae; genus Coturnix; species Coturnix japonica. The sequence goes on along the minus strand of NC_140691.1, from coordinate 7,294,557 downwards.
GCTTGGTAAGAAATCTATTAATGGAGCCTACTGGAATAGCATTTTAAGCTACCACAAGTTGGTATTAAAACAATTTTACACAACATCTTCTTGATAAAGTTACCTCAGTTGCTTCTTTAAATTGCTCAACAGACTCATCCAATTTAATCACCTGCATTTCAAAGTCTGTAACACACAGAAAAGGTTGTATTAAATAAGTAGCCAATAGATAGTTTATTAAGTAATCAATTTTTCCAGATATTCTAACGCTTAGGTAGCTTTTGAACAGATTAATTAATTTGCATGTGGTCTTCACTTATTGGGAGTGATTCAAAAGTTTTCTATATTTCTTGGAACGAAAACATTGCATCAACAAGACATAAAAGAAGAGTAGAGATTACAATATAAAAGTAAAAATCAAGATATAGATATATAAGATATATTTAACCCCATACTTACGAAAGTGTAAAGCTGCTAGTTGCAGTTTAAAGGAGAGGGGAAAAAAAAGAAAAGAAATAACCAAAAACCGTGGAATTGCTGAACCTGAATATACACAAGGAACAAATTATCACTTATCTACATGCTATGGTTCCAAAGGTAGAACATCTCCTCTAATTCCTACTCAAACTGGTTATTTCTCTTTTAGATTAATGAACTATTTCTGTCTTCTACCTTTCACATCGCATAACTCACCTTTGTTTTCTGCATCAGCTCTTCTTCAGTTTTAAGTAGTTTGCTGTTTTTCTCTGTTAGCTCTTCTTTGGTCTCCATCAGTTCAAAGTTAGTTTTCTCCAGCTGCTTTTCAAACCAGCCAATATCTTCCTTCGGGTCCTCCAGGGATACAATGGAACTATGTGCTGCCTCAGCTTGCTCTTTAATATCCATGACATCATAATGCACAGAATCAAGAATGCCCTCAGGATCAACACAGGTGTCAGGCACTATGCTATGTTCTCCACCCTGAAACGTAATTTATAATCAGTTAAAACTGGTGAATAGCTGACTACATAATAGCTGTTATTTCTACAGATAGTCTGGATAGCCACTATGAAGACAGCCATACAAGAAGTTTTTAATTTCAGCTTCAAAACCCACCTCACAAATTCACATACAACACGACAGTGATTCGTATGGGGGGAAGATAAGTGGCATTCTAGTAACAGCTAATATATTTTATAGTATTTGATGACCACGCTCCCTTTTTTTTTTTTTTTTTTTTTTTTAAATATTATCCCAGATTGATCTCCTTCAAATTTAACGTACAAGTTCGGACTCCCCTTTTCTTTGTAAGACAGCGTAAATTTTCATTTTGTGTTGCAGAAACAAGGAAAATGCCCAAATTCCCAAAGCTTTCTGAAACTGTTCTTAAGGCTCAGCAACTATTCCTGCTAGATGAAGAATAGATGTATCTTGCTCATCATACAGCAACACAGCATGCACTTCTTTGTAAACAGCCTTGTGTTTCTACAAGATGTGCCCATAACATTTAAATAGTAAAAAGGAAAATATTTAAGAAAAAAAAAAGAAAAATACCAGGGTGTCATGGTTTAATAATTTTGTAATTTTGCTATCAGTATTCCACATCATAACGTCATATAAAGCATGAATACTTTTACTGCTCCCGAACACTTGCAGTATATTGATGATATTGTCGTGTGGGGCCATACAGCAGCAGAGATTGTCAAGAAAAGAAAACAGATAATCCTAATTCTTTTGCAAGCTGGTTTTGCCATTAAGCGCAGCAAGGTGAAGGGGTCTGCCCAGGAAATCCAGTTCTTAGGTGTAAAATGGCAAGATGGGCATTGACACATCCCAGCAGATGTGATTGAAAAAAATCACTGCTATGTCTCCTCCCACCAACAAGACAGAGACCCAATCTTTTCTGGGAGTAGTGGGCTTCTGGAGAATGCATGTCCCAAACAACAGCCACATAGTAAGCCCCCTCTATCAGGTAACACGGAAGAAGAATAATTTCTCGTGGGGTCCTGAGCAGCAGCAGGCTTTTGAGCAGAGAAAACAAGAGATAGCCCATGCCGTGGCCTTGGGGCCAGTACGGACAGGACAGGATGTAAAGAACATCCTCTACACTGCTGCTGGAGAGAAAGGTCCCACTTGGAGTTTGTGGCAAAGAGCTTTAGGAGAAACCCAAGGCCAACCCCCGGGACTTTGGAGTCGAGCATATAAAGGGTCTGAGGACTGCTACACTCCAACTGAGAAGGAGATCTTAGCCATGTACGAGGGGGTTTGGGCTGCTTCTGAAGTAGTTGGGACAGAGGTTCAGCTCCTTCTAGCACCTCGCTTGCCTGTGGGCCCCCCTGTCACGGACACAGGTAGATTTTTGTTTAAACCGTGACAACTACCCAGAATGCAGCATAAGGGAATTTTTGCCTAGAACTCTGGAGGACTATTTTTAACTCAGAAAGGTCAGAGATAGAAAGTTCACACTGATTTCTGGGTCACCAGCCTCACCGTACATCAGCATTTTTGGTTTTTAAATGATACATAAAGTTCTCAATAGCACTGCTCTAGTCGGTAGTTCTTTCCCTTTCCGTGCAGCTTGCTCTGTGCATGGCTTGTGAACCGCTATTCAGGCCAGACAGCTGCAGCCCCAAAGACCTGCCATAAATGTACAAATTCTACCAGGATAATGTCTTGGTAGTGGAGAAACAGGATGCGCAGTCATATGGCTCTCACACATACCTTGTACAACCAGCTTGGCTCTGGACTGGGCATCACCAATGTCACAGGTGTACACGTCACTGTCACTTTTCTCCAGATTTTTTATGCTCAGCTGCAGGTCTTGTCCTTTCTGTGCCCTCTTGTATTTCCTGCCAGGCCTGAGCTCAGCAATGCCTTTCCTCCATATGACGAAGGATGCGGCTTTCTCGCTCTGACATGTAAAAAGTGCACTTCCACTTTCTTCAATTTTCACATCTGAAAGTTCCTTGATAAAGTAATTAGGTTTTTCTGGAAGGAAAAAAAAAAGGATGAGGGTGTAGGACAAAGGGATTTGTTACCACAACAAGTCCCAAGCATACAGAGGTGTCCTGAATCTCCTTTGCCCTCATTTCAGAATATCACATAGAGATGCAAAGAGTCTAAGAAGACCACAGAGTCCACCCATTTACATAGGTTTGATAATTCCAGTAGATATCTGGAAAGTTCAATACCATTATACATGCGCTGGTAGGATATCATCTGATAAACTGCATATAGTTTTGATTACACATATTCAATAGAGACTAATTCAGATTGACATCTTTTCTTGGCTCACTAACAACCAAGATCATAGAACCATAGAATGATCACAGAATCATAGAGTGGCCTGAGTAGGAAAGGACCTCAAAGAGCTTCTAGTTTTAAACCCCCTGTCAAGGGGCCACCAACCACTAGACCAGGCTGCCCAGATCCACATCACACTGGAGAATCATTCGGTTTCCAGATTATTTTAAGGAAAAGATTTTAATCCACCGTATTTTCTGAAAACTAAGAATTGATCCTTCTCAAGGAAACAGAAGAGAAAAACATCACCCACAGGCTGCAGATATTTACCTCGACTTCTCTACATGCCATCCCCAGTGTGCTTTTCAACTCACCTTGCACAGTGACCCTGGCTTTTGTTATGGAGTCCTCTGTCTCACAGGGGTACTCCCCACTGTCCTTGGCAGTAGAGTCATGGATGATCAGAATGGTCCCACTTCCCTCCTGCTGCAAGTCGTACTTCTGGCTTTTTCTGATTGCTTTGCCATCCTTGTACCACCTGATGTTCAAATCCGGTTTTGACAGCTCACAGCTCAGGCTGATGTCCTGCCCTGCTGCTGCTGTCTTATCCTCCAGCTGTTTTGAAACCTCAGTAGGTTTTCCTGGAAGAAAACATGCTTTTTGAGTAACATACACTTAGGGTAGGATGCCTCTCTCAAAATACATGCATCTACATGCTGGAGATAAGTTAGAGAGGCACTTGCAACAGACGCCATCCTACAGCCAGCAGTAATCTGAAAAGTACAGACAATAGAATTCCAGGCAGCATTTATTCTCTCTTAAATCTACCCAATTGAGGATGATGAACCATGTCTGAAAACTGCCTCTTTCTTCTCTCCACTCATCACACTGGGAGCCTCGGATGATGCTCTCAGATGCACATGCTCTAGATAGGAATTTGTTGTACAGCTAGATGATGTGAAGGCCATCCCTTCAGCTTATACTTAGAGGATATTTGCTCCCACAGTTCCCTCAACAGAGCATTCCTGATTTACTGTTAATGGAACAAGCTGTAGTGAGATGCCCATTTCCAACACTACCCCAGTGCTTTGGGTAGTTCTCACATTTGTGTAAAATGTTTTGTCATTTTACTTATTTTTAAGAGAAATTCTCAGTGCTTCGAGGTTCAAGTAGAAGGTTGCTATTCACTTTAACCATATTATGAGTTAGCTCTCACGACAATCTTATCAGAAGACAGTTGAAGGAATTAGACCCCAGAATCTCTCCCATCTCATTACCTTTCACAGACAGAGAGGCTTTGGAGGTTAGACCACGGGCAGTAAAAACGACTTCCCCAGCGTCAGTAGGAGTCACACTTTTGATAATGAGAGTATATTTCCGACTCACGTTAGAAGCTTTAAATCGCCCACCACTTTCCACTCTGCTTCCAGTCAGTGTCCAGTTGAACTCATCAATGCTTTCATGGGACAGAATGCATTCAAAAGTACAATCTTCTCCCTCCTGGATTTCAGTGTTTTTCAGCCATTTGGTAATGCCACTATTCAGCTCTGGAAGGTAAGAGATAGGTTAGTATGAGGTTTATATGGAGAAAAGGCATTTGTGACTGACATGAGTAGCAGTACTGGTGTTTTAACTCAGGATTTGCAGAACATGGCTGCATTCCTTACTGATGTATTCTCTAAGACATTCTCCACTCAGAATTACCAGAAAGCTATAAAAAAAAAAAGAGACGTGAATCTCTTGTCTTTGCTCTGGAAGAACTACAATTAGAGCAGCTCAGTCCATGGAGCAGAATGAAGATTCAATGAGCTACAGAGGGAACAACCTAACAGAGAGGACAACTCTAGGATGCTGCGTGAGAAAAAGGGTTTTGCCTATGACAAGAAATTAAATGTTTCTATTAGCTAATTTGTTACCATCCTACCCCTACTGGTATTCAAACCATTTCTCCATTTTAGGGATGTTTAGAAAGGAAATATTTCCAGGACATTCTTGATGTGTTTGGTGATTTTCATGGCAAAATGAGATACATTTACATCAAAAGCAATGGGAATTTTCCAGACATCACTGTGCTAAATTGCAGTAATACACTTCTATTGTAGAAACTATTAAGGCTCGTGGGGGAATAGGTGTAAGACATAGTGACCACACTGAATGTGCTTTCAGCACTCCTTTACTTTCCACAGTACTTACCCTGAATGCCGACCTTTGATTTGGCAACATCACTGCCAATATCACAGGTATAGAAACCTGCATCTGACTTCTCGAAGTCATGGATAAGGGGATATAGGGTCTTCCCAGACTGTACCAGCTCATACTTGTTGCCAGAAGTGAGCAGAACACCATCCTTCTTCCACACTGGTTTGACCTTCTCTTTAGAGACTTCGCATTCCAATTTAATCACACCCCGCTCCTCACCAAAAACATCATCCAAGGACTTCACGAAGACAGCAGGCTTCTCTGCAATTAAAAGGGCAAAACAGAACAATGTGATACAGAAGTTGAGACATTTCCAGTTGCTTTCAGATTTTTAAAGAGGGATAAATAAATCTTTACCAGCACTGACGACACCAATATAGAACCTAAAGCGGTTTCATGTGTGTTGACTGAATGCACTTTATGGAATTCTGAACTAATCAGTAGGAGAATACAGGGAATAGGAGGGACAGCCTGCATTGCCGTGGGTGGGACTGATATCATATGAAGTAATTGGGATGCAGCTCTTCTAAAGCTGGAGAGCTGGCATTGCCCTCACATGGAGCAGAGCTCATACAGCAGGCCACAGGATTAAGAGGATAAGCTGCTGAACACTTTTGATTTTCCTGTTTTATTGACTCCTTTTATCTATCTTCTACTTCACACATCAGATGTTTATACTAGGGAAAAAACTTCCACCAAATGCAAAAGAAAGGAGAAAGAGGAAATCCTTCAAACTCTGAGCGCACAGAGTAAAAGAGCTTAATTGCTGGGGAGAGCAGATTAGAATCTCAGTACCCTTAGAATTGGAAGAGACCCTTAAAGGCCATCTAGCCCAGCTCCCCTGCAATAAAAAGGGACATTCACAGCTAGATCAGGTTGCTCACAGCCTGGTCATTAGTCATCCCAGAGGCAAAACACACACTGAATGATCTCTCCCTGCAGTCATAAATCCTTGGAGACAACAGCATTGACACTGCATGTTACTGAAGCAGTAAAAGAAATTGCTCTTGTAACTCTTCTTGTGTTAAGTAAAATGATGATAAAAAGCAATGGAATGCTTTGGCAGGACACCAAAACCATCCTCCTTCGTTGATATCTGCTGCAATGGAACCTTCCACTGGAAGAAAGCCTCTGATGACTTTTCACCCCAGAGAGGTGAGCTTTAGAAGCAGGATTGCTGCACAATAGAATGAACTGGTGCTCCTTAGCATCTCTTACATCCAGGAGGGCTGTGATCAGACCCACCTATCACCTTCAGGCACGCGCTTTCTGACACCTTGTCTGACTTCACTGTCACTGTGCCAGCATCCTCAGGCTTAACCTGCTTCATTGTCAGTGTGCAGCAATTGCCAACGTTCTTGATGTCCTTGTAATTGTTGGTGTAAAGGAGGTTGCCATTCAGGAACCATTCCACGTCCTCGTCATCATGGGACAGCTCGCAGGAGAAGACAGCAGAGCTCTCTTCTTCAATTTCCACATCCTGCAGGTGCTTCGTTACTTCTACATTGCGGGCTGTGGGGAAACAAGGTGAACTGTTACCACTGTTACTATAAATCATACTGGGATGTGGTAGAATGGTTGGACTAGATCTTTGTGTAATCTTCTCAGTGAAGATAATACATGTATAAAGTTAGCAGGAGAGAACGGCAGAAATCAACCCCAAGAAGAGAAATCTGAGGTGAAATAGGACATGGAAGAGGCCACCCTCCCTGCTCATACCTTCAGCTGTCAGTGTGGCCTCAGTCTCTGCAATTCCTGCCTTGCACTTGTACACACCAGCATCATCGGGCTTCAGCTTCAGAATCTTGAGCTCTGCTGAATGCTTATCCCTCTTGATCTTGTACTTCTCAGAGGGCTTGATGAGTGTGTGGCCCTTGAACCATTTCACAACCTTTGGAGAAGGCCTGAAGTCACAGGACAGGATGACAGAATGATGTTCCAAAGCTGTCTTGTCCTCCAACTTCCTGGTGATTTCTATATGGTAATCTGCAAAGCAGGGGTGGAAGAGAAGAAAGGATGAGGACAATTGGAAGAAGAGGAAAGTCTCTTGCGTGTATTCCATTCCAATTAATGTCAAGTTCACAATGGTTCTTTGAACGACTCTAAAGATAAAACAAACGATTGTCTATAGGGAATGCCATTGACTACATTTCTATGAAGTAATACTGTACAGTATCTACCAAATGCAAGGTCCAGCTCTTGTTCTGTGCTTATTAAATTGCTCCCAATTGTTGAGGCTTTTATTCAAATAAGAGTGAGTTGAAAATATAACAAGTACTTTAGGATGTGAATGGATAATCTTACGCTGGGGACAACAGCAGATAAAAAGCCTGGAAGTTTCTTTCAGGTGAAATCAATGACAAACTGCATCAAATTTAGGTGCTACCAAACTTAAACTTGTCTAGTTCAGAAATACAATTAATTTCACCTGATTTGACTTCTTTGGTATAGCCAAGGACAAAACCTCAGCTCTGTAGATCTGAATAGTAAGCACATCACAGCTATTCAAACAGATCTTTTACTGAGATGCAGCTGTCTCATTTAGTGTCCAACGACTTTGAACTGGAAATGGAGCAGACCCTCCAGACACACACACAATATTTCAAAGACCCCAGTGAAGGAAGGCTGTACGTTAATTAATTCTTCATCTTCATGATGTAAACCAAGCCTGGATATGTTACCTCTGACAAGCAGATTGGCTGTGGATTTGGATTTGCCAATTGAGAACTGAATGGTGCTTGTCATATCAGTGGTGGTTTTCGGTATGGTCAGCTGGTGGATGGTGCCTTCTTGCTGCATAATCAAGTTTCTGCCAGCCTGTAAGACTTCCCCACGTAGGAATACCACTTGGGAGGTTTCACAGAAGGAATGGATATCTCGCATTCAAATTTGGCTTTTTCAGGCTCAGTCACATAGTCATCACACAGCTCCTTCACTAGATTAATGGATTGCTCTTTAAGAAGGATGGAACAAGAGAAAGCAGAGATTCAGAAGGAATGTAAAAAACCCTTACATTATCACCCCACTTACTCACGTCAGCATTACTGCACATGAACACTACACCTATCAGCTCAGAATGCCTTGAAACATCATTAAAAAATAATAGAAAGAAAAGAATGTTGTTAAGAAGTCAGACAATAAGACTGACAATCTGAAAAGAGCCCAGATCTTCTGATTCCCAGTCCAACATCTAAATCAAACCATGACCTTCCCATCCCGATATCAAACTCCTCGCATTACGAAATGGAAAAGAGGTTCATTGAAACACGGACATTGATAATTACTTTGGTTAAATACAGCAACTTAGCTCTGAACAACAAGTTTTCACCTAGTAAAGGTCTCTGTAGCTCAAATGTAATGACTCTACTTAGGAGAAATTCATTTTCCAGGATTTTCTTGCCCTTATAATGGTAACAGTGGCAAAGCTGGGGACTGAACTCTTGAGTAGTGTGCTAACTCAAATGTCTCCCTTTTCTTTATCACACTTAACATCATATATATACCCTAACATTGTATATATTAAAAAGAAAACCAAAACCCTGTGTTCTTTTCAAACAGCAAGAGAAAATGAAGAAAAGGTCAAGCTATGTTTTTTATCCCTCAACGTTCAAACACAAATCTGAAGTCTAAACGTAGAAAATCAACCTCCTAAGAAAATAATCGGTCTTACTTTGCAAAAGTAAATTCCAAAAGAGAAGCTGGATATTTTGTGGGCAGAAAGGTAGGTAGGTAGGAGTTTTTATTTCTGTGAAAGGTCCTGGTGGTGTTTAACTTCCTTGACATTAAAGCAAAGGATGTTAGCTCGTTTATAACATAAGATAATTTAATCAAAATCGTCATCAGAAGCATAATTACCTTTAACTGTAAGATGGGCACGAGATTCTGCCTTTTCTGCTACAGATTTTATTTCTGCTGCATCCTTGACATGGACACGTGTGTAAGTCAGCGAGTAGCTCTTTCCTGAAGCAGAGAACCACAGAGTCACTAAGGCTGGAAAAGACCACTAAGGTCATCTAGTCCAGCCACCAACTCATCCCTACCAAACTGTGCTCTTGAGAGCAAACCCACAACTACACTTGGCTTCCTTGAGCAAAGAGCTCTGAGGCACATGGCCAGGCTGAGCATCATCCATCTGGTTTCACAGTATCACTGCCTGTTCTCTCATGTCAATGAAACCACCCATTCCCCCACGTCCACATCCCCACCAAAGCGTAATCTAAACATGGCTTCTACAAGGACTGACCGAATGTGGCTGTCGTCACCTTCAAAGTACCTGATACAGAAGGATCACACTCACTGTCAGACAAAACCTCTTTGGAGAGGTGAACTGACTGCCCTGTTCACCCCCACTTTGGAAATAACTGCACTCATTTCCTACCTGCTCCCAGCAGTGTGGGATGGTGGGATAGCATCACACTTCCCACACTAAGCATCCCACCATGTCACTTGTTCCACCTAAACCTCAGTCCCAAAACAAAAGGGGAACTCGCTTCTGAACCCTCTTCACTTCATTTCAGATGTCTTATATGCTTGATCTCCAACCCACCCCCCACTCAGGAGAAAGATCCCCCTCTTACACCCTACCATCTTGCTGCATTCTAATGTTGTCATCAGCCTTCAGCTTGTTGTCATCTTTGTACCACTGGGTCTGAACCTCATCGTGTGAAATCTCACAGACAAAAGATGCACTCCCATATTCATTCACTTCCACATCTTCCAGTGCTTCAACAATCTTGATATCTCCAGCTGTGAAACAGTAGAGATATATTTGTCAGGGTATTTCCAGAACTGAGTGCAGCATCTTTTCCTTACACATATTTGCATAGAAAATAAGTAGGATTATGTTTTATTCTAAACCATCATCCATTCCTGAGTCATTTCCCTTTTCAACACAGTCAATGCATTATTGCCCTTGAACTTAAAGATAGACTTACTAGCTACAATGGAGCTCCCTGCAAACAGTTTTCATGGAAACCAGAACCTCATTTATTCTAAAACCTTTCAAGCAAAATTAAGGGTAGAAAAACAATAGAACTGAATGAATCTTTAAGGTCATTTAGTTCCAGTCCCCCTTCTATAGGCAGGGACATCTCCCTCCACACCAACTCTTCTCCTCAGGGTCAAGGCTTCTCTCAAATCATTCTCCTCTAAGCCTGTGCCTGTGCTTGGGATTGCCCTGACCCAGGTGCAGGGCCTTGTACTTGGCCACACTCAAGTTCATGAGGCTGCCAAGGGCCCAACTCTCCAGCCTGTCCAGGTCCCTCTGAGTAGCATCCCTTCCCTCTAGCACATCAACAGCACCGCTCAGCTTGGGGTCATCTGCAAACTTGCTGAGGGTTCATTTGATTCCACTGTCCATGTTGCCTACAAAAATGTTAAATAACACTGGTCCCAACACCACCCTCCACCTGGACACTGAGCTATTGACTGCAGCTCTCTGAGTGTGACCATCCAGACAGTTCCCTATCCTGCAACTGGTCCATCCATCAAAATCATTTTTCTCCAGTTCGGTGACCAGGATGTCATGCAGGACGGGATCAAATGCTCTGCACAGGTCCAAGTAGATGATGTCAGTTGCTCTCCCATTATCCACTGATGCTGTTACTCCATCATGAAAGGCCACCAAGTTTGTCAGGCATGGCTTGACCTCGATGAAGCCATATTGGTTACCACCAATCACCTCATCTTCATTTTCCAAACTATGCCAAGGAGAACTAGACAGAACTCTACAATGTCGTGTCACTACAAACCTGTCTGAATCATTGGCTTCTCTGCATGCTCATCACTAGTCTCTCCTTAGCTTGTGTGCCCACAATGTACGGGGAATGTCAGCCACAAATCTTACCTAGGGGACGTCTTTGCTTCAAAATCCCTTGAACATCACACAATCCCTTTTAACTCTCCAGGTCTGCACTTCTTTATGTCAGAATCAGACCATATTTCTGTGCTGCTATTTCCCTTTCCTTCTGAAGGGCCTGGATACAACTTAGATTAACCTCAGGAGCAGAGTTCCTGCATAAAACAGCCAGTACTGAAACAGCAACCCAGCCTGGTTGCAGACTGAGAGAGAAAATGAGAGTTCACCGCCTGTGAATAATGAGACTTCTCTTATTTCCCTGGGAAGTAATGCCCACATTTTTACTTTGACAGAGCTCCTTCCCATCCTAGAAGGTAAAATATCAAGTCAAATCTACATTAGTCCTTCCATCTCTGCACTGGGCAAAGGCAGCCTTCAGATCTATGCTTAATTCACCCAATTCCCTAGAATTAATGGAACTGTACTTACTGGAACATATGCTGAAGCTTAAGCACAGTGCAGTGTTTTCAACATGTAGGAATGGCTATAGAACATGCATAAATTCTGGCTGACCTATGACAGCTTAAAGCACTGTGGAGGACTGTTAACAAGCCCGTTTGGACATCACCTTGAATAAATGATGTTATCCCCAAGTAAGGGAAGGAACAGCTGAGCACCGGGGAGGTACACAAAGGGCCAGAGCAAATTCTCACACTGTCAGGTGCAAAGAAAACTGAGATTTCACCCTAAAACCCAGTTCACAACAAGGCTACAAAATCCTGACTGAGAATTTCTGAATGCTCACCAGTTGTTTCCAGCTCGAAGGTCATCTTCTGGCCAGCAGCCTCGCAGATGTATTCTCCAGCATCTTTCTTCTCCAGCTGCTCCACAACCAGACGCCGTGTTTTGCCCACAGATTCCATTCTGAACTTTCTGGAGGAGGCAAGCAGTCTTCCATCCTTGAACCATTTTACTCCAGTTGGATCCTGTGCTACTTCACAGCTGAGGGAGGCACTTGCTGCCAGGGCAGCACTCACCTCTTTCTGCACCTTCTCCTGGTTTATAAACACAGGTTTTGGCTCTGAGGGAAGAAAAGAAAAACAGAAGGACTGAAATGAGACCATCTTGCAGGTTTGTATGTACAAATTGGAACAGGTTTAGGTTACCACTTGTGCCCAAACTAATAGCCTTCACTAGAGAATATCAGCTCTTCTGTTGAAACAAATTGTCAAATCTAGGCAAGAAAGAACCTAGGAACTGAAGGAACCAAGAGGGTCCTGAACACCAGTCCTATGGTTGCAAGTCACTATGCAAACATATTGAACCCAAAAGAACATCTGTCCTGCAGGCAACCAAAACCTGAGTTCCTTTTGCTTAAGACCCACTGTGAAACATCAAAACACATAAACATGTGATAGTCAAACCACTGGCTGCCTTTTCATGACCCAGAACAGTACTCCTGGCTTCCTGAACAGACTCCTCATGGCCTCTACCATTGCCACAACTGTGACTGTCAAAGGCACAAAGGAAATATGCTCACCAATGCAGTCCTTTGTTCTTTGTGTGTGATTTGCAGATATCTATCTTACTTTGAGCTCTGGGAATAGTCAGCTCTACCAGGACTCTTACTGTGAGTAGCAGACTCACCTATCCAGATGCAGCCTCCAACATAAAGGCATAGTAAAAAGGCAGTGTACTACTAGGAGAAGTTCCTGCTTCTCCTGCCATGAAAGGCTGCACGTACAACATGCACTCCAGCCTCACTGCACATACTTATCTTAGTCAAATGTTTCGGTGAACAAGAATTACAGTTTGGGATCTCAGGCACTGGAGAGATTTGAATAATATCTTGAATATTGCTTCCACTGTACATATATCAGTAATTATTATTCTACAGACAGACTGAAACAGGTCTTTGTGCCATACTAAAACCACATACTTGCTACAAACCCAGGCAATCAAGTATAGGGGAAAAACCTCAGCACAGACTACTGCACCTGGATCACAGTATAATAGAAACTAGATTTTACCTTAGTGATCTCTGCTATATTTCAGACAACACCTGTCTTACCAGACACCCCTTACCAGGAGCCACCAGTCAGTGGCTCCTGGCTGGCTCGCCAAATGTATTGGCAGTAACTATGCTGGTACTAACAAGGATAACAATTACAAGCAAAATGGTAGAAATACAGAAGATATAAGGAAAAGGGAACTCACCAGAGCTGAGGCAATCCTCCCTGGTGAGCGATCTCCAAGAGATGCTGCCTCAGTGAGGGTCAGCCCTTAAATGAGGTCTCAGAGGAGGTGGAGTTGAACTCCACCCCTCCAGGGAGCACAGCTACATAACTTTCACCTGTGCTCCCACAGCTGACCCCACACTTGCCTCAGCTGATCAATCAGTGGTTCACATTGTGATCTCCCATCCAGAACTGAATGCCAACATCTGAACTATATCAATTGCCAGTGAAGAACTTCCTCCCTGCCAGAACAAAACAGCTTAGATAGCCCTAAACTTGTTTTCATTTCCACCAGTATCATGTTCCAAAATCTTCAAAAATTAAAAAACACCCCTTTCCCCACTGTCCAGCAGCACACCAGCATACGCAGTCATTGAAAAGTCTGTTTCATACAAGGGGACAGGCATTAAATTGTCCAAACAAGCTGACAGCTGTAAGTTGCTTTGCCAGCAAAAGCCAGGTGAGGGTCAAGGTTAAATTCTGTTTGTGATTAAGTCATAGTGAGGAAATGTATTTTTCTCACCTACTTATTTCTGAAAACAGTTCTAATATCTCCTGAGTTTTCAGAGGCAGTAATAAAATGGTTTCCCCTATGGAATCATAGAACGGTTTGGGTATAGAAGGAAACTTTAAAGATCATCCAGTCCAACCTCTTGCCGTGGTCAGGGACATCATTCACTAAATGAGGCTGCCCAGGGTCCCCATCCAGCCTGCCCTTGGACACTCCAATGATGACTCACCCACAACCTTCACTGGACCATCTGTTCCAGTGTATCACCACCCTCATCATAAAGAACTTTTCTCATGTCCAAACTGAGTCTACCCTCTTCACTTTTGAAACCATTGCCCCTTCTTATGTTGCTATAGACCCTGGTAAAAAGCCTTTTTACACTTTCTTATCAGACTCTCCTAATAAATGAACGCCTGTCTTCCTCCATTTCTGGAAAGAAAAGCACCAGCTTGAAGCCTTTCTATTTTTAAGCATTTCTTTTGTACCTGCTATAGAGAAGAAAACAAAAGAAAATACGGGAAAACCTTTTTAGTTGAAGGTTTCTTTAATTTAATAGAAACCACCAGTGCCGCCGTCTAGCATTGTGACCAAATGCTGTCTCTGAGACTATTTAGGAAGAAGCATTTGCAGGGGTGTGCTTGTGCCCTGAAGATATCTTTAATAACCTTTAATTTCCCCTGTAATTATTGACTTCTCATTTTGCTATCATTGCATCTACTTGAGATCCCCAGGGAAATTCCCAAATTATTTCCAGCCTGTCTTAAGCTGAGGCTACACAAGTCCTAAGTGTTCATAGCTTCGGAAGGCAAACAGAAAACTATATGAATTAAACAGAAATTAAGCAACGTCTACATCACTGAATGCTGGGGTTGAATGTGTCAAACCACTTAAATTTCCCCTCCTTCTTTGTTGGGGGGTTCAATACAGTCAAAACAATTTCTCTCACCTGTGACATGAATCTTGAAGGTGAGTTTCTGGCCAGCAGCCTCGCAGCTGTACTCCCCTGCATCTTTCTTCTCCACCTGGCTCACCACCAGCTGACGCTGTTTGCCCTCTGACTCCACCCTGAACTTCTTGCTCGAGGTGATCAGTTTCCCCTCCTTGTACCACTTCACCTCCGTCTTCTCCTGGGTCACCTCGCAGCTCAGCGTGGCATTTTCTGTTGGTGCAGCCTTCACCTCCTTCTGCACCTTCTGCTTGTTGATAAAGGCATCCTCTGCTTCTGGAACTGGAAAACATTGGGTAAAATATACATTAGATATGAACAGCTTGTGACTAGAAGACATTAAAAGTTGCTTCTATGTTGTATTGGACCATTTCCTGGAGCAACACTGCTTCACAGTGTTTATCACACATTATAATGCATCCTCAGCACAGTCCCTGTGGTCATCCCATCCCTCTGGGTAGTCTTTACTATCAGCTCGGACTCCTAATTTTCAGATTTCTTCTAATGAAGACAATGACAGATCTTCATCTGTCTGTCTTTTTGATATTGCTGCACTCTACACTGGATATCAGCCAAGTACAGCTCAGTTATGAAGACCTCAAAATCAGGAAACCATAGAAATTTAAGAGCAGAAAACCATCTTTTGACTCTACACTATGGTAATGATATAGCCCTTAATATGGTGAATATTTGGCCTACATTAGGTTTTGTAGCTCGGTTTTATGCATAAAGCATGGTTTTCTACTCTCAGCAACCTCTGATTCTTCAGAGAACTGGCTGAGGTAATCTCCTCTTAATACCTAACACATAAAGAAGAAAGTGTTTAAAGCCCACCTTACCCTTTGTGTCAACAAATGGAGTTAGCATCAGAAAGATAGCAAGTATAATTAGTTAGGCATACACACTTCAGTTAAGGGGATTCAGTTAATCACTTTGCTAAGTGGGATCGATTGATACATTGAATCTTTTATTGATTACTTTAATCACTGTTTTATCTGATTCTCCTTTTACCAACAACTGGTTGCTGAGAGCATTCATGCTAGTTCCTATTTGAGGCGTGGGAGAACAGATAAACCCTAAATAAATGGGCTTCCATTGACATTGCCTTTTATTTGCAGTGGAGACATGGAAGACCACTCATTCAGATCATTCATGCAAGCATATTCAGGCATACCCAGCTCAGGTGACTGGGAAGGCTCCTGCTCCCCAGCAGTCATGGCAAACCCTTCCAGGACCTGTCCCCTATCTCCTTCCTCCCCGCTGTCACTCTGTGAAGCCTTCTGCTGCCATCCCTTTCCCTTCCTTCATGACTTTCTCCTCTGCATGCTGTCTGAATTCTGAGTGGCAGCAGCTGCCCAGGAGGGTAAGTTCAGCTCAAGTTCCTGTGCTGCTGACCGTTGCAGTATGTGCAATCCCAGGATTCACACCACAGCTCTACCACCAGCACTGCAGTCCACTGAAGGCGAGGGAGCAGGGCAGCAAGCCAATGCAAGAATGCAGTTGATACACTCTACATTTGATCTCCCTGCTTGTACTGACTGTAGAAGCATCATTCTCTCCGCCCATCTTCAACAGCCCCTGTTTTGACTGATGATTTTCAGAGAAGGTTCAAGTTGGATGTTAAGAAAAACTTCTTCTGAAGAGGAGTGGTGATGTGGTGGCACAGCTTTGCAGGGAGGTGGTGGGGTCACCATCCCTGGGAGTGTTCAATAACCATGGAGATGTGGCACTGAGGGACGTGGGCAGTGTGCATGGTGGGATGGGGTGAGGCTGGATGTGGGGATCTTTGTGGTCTTTTCCAACCACAATGATTTGATGAAGATCAGAAGGCTTGCTTATTAGCAAGACAACAAACATGGCCTAGACCAAACAGGTGATGCAAAACTTCTCACAAATGCAATGGAGCTTTGGCCCACTTCAAATAAGGATTTCAGCGTGCACCACAAATACTGAGATAATTAGATGGCAGAATCAGCCCTTTTTACTCTAGTTTTCTATAGGTTTCCAAGGTGTGCAGCACTTGTTTCTTTTAAGCAAGAAGGTCTAATCTGCATCCCATAATGCTCAACACTCAGCACCTAACATTCAACATGTCCTTAAAATGGGATTGTTCTGTGCTACCAGTGGAACCCTGGGGTAGAGGAACCCTGAAAAGCTTTCTGAGTGCAATGGTAAGAGGACAAATTAAGACTCAGAAAGCCATTGCACTTTGGGAGAAGCTAGTAAGATGAGGATTTCTGTAGTGAAAGAGCCAACCACTCCAAGAGTACTCATAATCCCTCCTGACTTTCACACCACATCATTCTGCAGTGAGGGCTGGACCTGCACGTCATGTTACAGTGGTACACATGAGAAACGGTAGCTAAGCAAGCACTCTCCATGTATGGCAGAGGAGGAGGTATTACATTACCCTGTGCAGCCATGAGCTCATCCGGTCTGAAAGAGAACAGAAAACCTTTGGTTTCTGAGGCAAACAGCTAATAATAGCCCTCAGCTAGCAAAATTCAAGTGTAAAAGCACTACATTTCTGGGTTTTCTCCCTACACCTCTGCAATAAGACGTGGGCTGGCTTTGGCTGCTGAGGATTAACTTGGTTGATTCCAGCTGTTGCCATAGTCTTTCTGTCAACGTTCATGTTTCATTTGCTCTGACAGATACCTCCCAAATCTACCCTTTCTGTAATCCACTATTTGCTGAAACTGCCAGTTTCCTGAGCCAAAAGCATGAGCGACACAACTCACGGAACAGATCCAAAGGCCCCAGAATCACATCCACGTGGTGTGGGAATAGTAAGAGCTGATAGTTTAGAGTCTACACCACAGGCAGCAGCAAAACTGTCTACTACAGGAGCAGAGATATATTGCACACCAGGGACTGAAGGAGCAGAATGCCCCAAGACGGAGAGAGCAAAGACTGTGACCTTTACAAGGGAACAGAACGCAAGCTATGCCCTGCAAGGACACCAGGTCTGTGTGAGCAGAAAGGCAGTAGACTCCCAGTACAGTTGCTCCTCCACATAGCTGATCAAATGCCAAACCTTGACCAGGATTAAGCTCCAATGTGTTCACTGCCATAAGAAAGAAGAGGAGAAAACAGATTCCCTGTCCTAATCAGCTCAGAATACAAGATGAGAACTGTAAAGTTAACAGAGAACAAGATGACTTATGAGCAAAAACCTGTAGAGTGCAGCTACAAATAAAACAGAAGACAAACCCTCGTCATCAGCCAGCTCACTAATGGTCACTCAGAATGCAGCTGATGTGCCCATGGCTATCTGGAGTCTAAGTTAAAATTTACCAGATCTTGTGCAAAATATACTGACACCAGAGCAATCTCTACTGCAGCTGGAGTGAGAGATCTGCCTCCATGCTAAACTCTCAGACTAATGAGAAATGTACAATTAGAAAGGTATCAATGGATTCACGACTGATCATTACATTTACAGAACATGGAACGAATGGTCGTCAACGTGGGATTCAACAAACCAAAGGCAAGTGCAATGCCTCTGACTAAAAGTTCTTAGGACACCGACAACCAAACCTCAGTGCAGCCACAGTAGAGATCTGTAACTACTACTGTTGAAATATCAACTGGCAGAGCAGTGTTGCACATTGTACAAATCACAGTTGGACATCCATGGACAGCTGATGATAAAAGTAGTCCTAGGGGAAGAGCTGGATGAAACACTGTTAAAAACAAATAATCATTTTAGCTGCATGTTTGTAAGCATTTATTTTCATCCTCCCCAAAACAGTTTCATGGCAGAATAAAGAGGACACGTTCACACAGACGTTTCCACAGCCAGACTATGGAATAATGAAAGAATATCAACCAAAATGTGTTTCCTACCAGTTACATGAATCTTGAAGGTGAGTTTCTGGCCAGCAGCCTCGCAGCTGTACTCCCCTGCATCTTTCTTCTCCACCTGGCTCACCACCAGCCGACGCTGTTTGCCCACTGACTCCACCATGAACTTCTTGCTCCAGGTGATCAGTTTCCCCTCCTTGTACCACTTCACCTCTGTCTTCTCCTGGGCCACCTCGCAGCTCAGCGTGGCATTTTGAGTCAGTGCAGCCTTCACCTCCTTTTGTACCTTGTCCTTGTTTGTAAACAGGTCTTCTTTCTCTGCAGGGACATCACAACAGTCACACCGTTTTGCTGTAGTCTGCTGCAGACCTTACTCCAGCTCCCCGTTTTCACTATACTTGCCCTTCACATTGAGCATTGTGATGCCTCATTAAGACAGGAAAATACTTTCCCCTCTATTTTGCTTTGGGAAATGATAGGCATATCACTTCATATCATATCATATCCTATCATATCACATCATATCATATCAGAAAGCTAAACATTTCGCAGTCTGATAGCAGATTTGGACATGAGATTTAGAACACATGCATGCACTGCTGAACCTCCTCCCTTCTCTTTTTTTCTTCTGATGTCTCTCTACATTTCCAGAAAATCGGAAGGGAACGGCCCTCTAGAACAGGTTGCCCAAGGAGACTGTGGATGCTCCATCCCTGCAGGCATTCAAGGCCAGGCTGGATGTGGTTCTGGGCAGCCTGGGCTGCTGCTTGGCAACCCTGCACATAGGAGGGGGCTGGAACTGGATGAGCACCGTGGGCCTTTGCAACCCAGGCCATTTATGAGTCTGATTATTGGCATTTTCCACCTAATTGTGTCATTCAAATTCTGTAACCAGATCTCTTCAAACACCTCCCCTTTTCTCACTCCTTGCATGCCTGGTGTGCTCTTGCACTGTAACCCTGCAGACACCAGCTGACTACAAGAGGTGCACAAGTTACCCTCCTTGCCTATTGTTTGTTGCAGTAATTCATTCCTGGATGGAAAAGCACATGTAGAAAAGTGTTGCTATGACACTAGATGACAAAGAAAGTCCTATAGCCAAAGTGTTTTGCATCAGAGAGGCTGTCAGTTGATCCTCCAAATGCAAGACACACCAAATGAAGCATTCCTTTATCTCCGGGATTCCAAGCATTTTCTCACCTCTGACTTTCACTTGGAATGTTGCTTTGTCATCTTTTGTTTCACAGCTGTAGCTCCCTTAGTCTTTCAGGGTCACATTTTTGACCATGAGCTTGAGGTGCGTCCCCTGGGAGATGATGGTTGTCTTCTGGTCCTGCTTCACCTCTGTTTGATCTTTCTTCCATACGACAGCTCCGCTTGCAGCTGACACCTCACACACCAGCTCCAGGTCTTCAGAAGGACTGACTGATATTTCTGGAGTCGTTTTGGGCTTGTTGACAGAATTAATGGCTTCATCTGAAAAAAAAAGAGAAAGTGGTTTACATCCTGACTCAGGCTTATTCAGCACAGCAAGAAGATACAGTTAGAACTGATTGTAATGTCTCTGCTCATTACATTTGGGTGATCGAGTTTCACCTCTGGGGGTACTCACATACAAACGTCTGTTTGATTCTCCTGTGTAAGGAAAGAGTAAGTTCTATGCAGACATTTCTTATTTCTTTTAATCATTTCTGTATTCTGCACATGTTCTTCTGAATCTAAAATGAAGGTAGCTAAGTAACGTGTTTGCAATACATGAACAAACCTATTCAACACTTTATCTCTAAGCTAACAAGCAGAGTTTGATGAGCACATCAGTATTTCATGCCCTTCATTCCATCCACACAGAACCTGCCTGAGGAGCAAGCTGATGGCTGTCAGCTACAGGCAGACCTAGCTTAGTATTGCATTTCTTAGAGCAACAACTGTTGCTTTCAGTCACTGAATATACCAAGGCCAATTGCTATGCCAGGCACATTTATGGCATCAGTGAAGAAATAATTCGTTAAAAATTGTAATAGACAGGAGCCATCTATTCTTTTAAAACTAGGTGACCAAAGAAGAACAGTCCCTCTAGAGTCAAGCTTTGAACAACAAATAGCACCAACCAATATCACATAGATAGATTACTTCCCTGCCCTAAGACCATCTTGCGACCATTTGGTGCTCCTAATTAAGCCCTCTTGATGGCATTTTGTCTGAGCCATGTGACATTTTGTGATAGGAGTTACTGCTAGTGTTCCCTTAACCCAACACCAAAGTAGGAGGTATCCATTCTCAGGGAATCATGCAGGCTTCCTCTGTATTTGATGCTCAGAGACAGCCCCAGAACTTTTTAAATCTTAGCTTAGCTCTCATCCAATAATGTTCATCAAACAGTGCAACTTGTCCTTTGGGGATGCCTTTGTTCTGCATCAACCAGTTCCAACGGAGTCTTCTTGCTTGTTTTAGATCAGTTTTTCAACAGATAAAGCCAGAGTCTTTGAATTACAAAGTGAAATTGCAGAATGCATGATTCTCAACCAAACAGAGCAGGAGGTGGGATGCAGGGTGAATACCTGAGCCAACACCACCTGCAAGCAATCCTTCAATATCTTAGGAATCTCTAGCCATCCCAAATCCAGTGTTGTGCTTGATCTATCATCTCTGCTGAGTTTTTAGGTAGCTGATGGTGAGCATCATGGTGGTGATGGGTGAGCAGTCGGACTAGAGGGTCTTAATCAACCTTAAGGATCCTGTGATCAGAGGAACGTGAATGTGCTGTTAAAGGTCACAAGAGCTGCACTGCAGCATGAGCATACACAGCGAAAGGCTTTCAGTAGAGCTTCAGTTCATAACTGAGGACTGGGTTATGGAAAATAGGCTCAAGATAGAAACCAGAAAACAGATCTTAACACCAGGTTCTGTGAATGCAGCCAGCTGAATTTCACAGATCTTGAATTTCAATGACAATTTCTTGTTATTTTACCCTTCAGCTCCACCCTGAACAGGAACATGTCAGTGACAAGCATTACTCCTCCAGGCTTGACCTGACAGTGCTTGACTTGTACTATGAGCTAATGCCCGGAAGAGCAGGAAAAGAGTTTCATCCACGTGCCTTCTCCTTCCTTAGTAAAACCAGTGTGAAACTGCAGCCACGTCAGGCTGAAGGAGGCGTCTCAGATGTCCTGCCTGGATGCAGGAGGTCACGTGTCAGAGGATGTCTGGCACGTCAAGTCTCATGGCAGTGCAGTGCATGACAAACTGCAACAACACTTTCCTGTGGGCTCCTTTGGGCACGAGGCCCAGCGGGTGACACACCTCTGGCTGCAGCTCTTCAGAGCCTCCCAGCAGCCACGTGATGCCCATGGGAGAGACACAGCTGACCCGCACAGCAGATGATTTACCAGCTAGCTCTGGTTTACAGCAAGAGAAGATACAAGTGGCGATGCTGAATGGTGAAATACTGCGAGTGTGTGGCAGGGGTATAAGATTGGTGAGCCTGAGGATGTTCAAAGTCAGGCTGGACAGGGCTCAGAGCACCTGATGGAGCTGCGGTGCCCCTGTTCATTGCGGGGGGAGTCCAACTAGCTGACCCTTAAGGGTCTCTTCCCTATCTATGAGATACACGAAAGCTGATTCTGCAGTAACCAAGCTACCAACAGCAGTTGTTTGTCTTAAAGTTTGCCAGCACATATATTAAAATAACAGCATTGATTACTCATTTGATAGTCACATTACAGTGCAAAGCACATGGAAACGTCCACCAGCTAATTCAATTAATTCTGGGGGCAGACCTGCCAGTATGAAATATTATGCTAACATGACAGAGAGAAGAAAAGCAAAATTAAGACTAGCTGACAAGCCTTGGCAGGAAGTTCTGCTCTCCATCAATTTAGTCCCATTATTCAATTCTGTTGGGAGATGTCTCCATGCCTCTCTGGAGTTTGTTCTTTGAGAAGAAGCAATTAAGTAAGCTCTCCAATGCCAAAGTGCATACACTACTCTAGGGCTTTGTTGTTTCTCCATGGACCAACAAGGGTGACAAGCCAGCAGAAGATGATGAAGAGCCTCATGCATACTCAGTGTGAAAAAAAAAAAAAGCAAACTGTTGCTGGGAAGAAGGTTCATTTGCATTTGTGTCATCTGCAGAGGGTACTGCAGAAATGGAAAGTCTTCCACTGGAGCAAACAAAGGGCTCTCATTTATTGCAATCAAGGCCCAGCGTGTGGATCTCAGAGATCAGACCTACACCCTGCAGCAAAACAGAGACCTGCGTGGGAAAGTTCAGTTTCTCTCTACATCCGTGTCAGAAAAAGCCCACCATGGAATGACAGCTAAGTAAACATCCCTGTGACTCTTCACAGGTCTCTTCTACGTTTGGGATCACTGCTACAAAAAGAGCATTTTACATCATCTCTCGTGGCCACCCTGAGAGAAGAGCAGGAAGGCTGGGATGCTCTTTTTCCTCTCTTTCCCTTGACTTCCTCTATATCTTAGGGACGAATCACAGGACAGAACACAGAAATCAAATGGCTCTACAAAGCAGATTGGCCAGTTCAAGTCAAAACAGCCACTGAAAACACCCCAGATGCTGTCTGACAACAGCTGGACTGTCGGGGAGTCAGGTGAATGCAGTCTGCTGGCCCTGGGCCGGAAGAGCACAGCCCAGACTGTCACATACCTTTCACTGAAAGCTGATAGAGCATTTTATCCCCCTCACAGATGCACTGACAACTTCCAGCATCATCCATTGAGACGCTGTGAATTTTCAGGGTGTGTTTCTTCCCCTCAATGTGCAGTTCATAATTTTCACTGGCCTTGAGCTCCTTCCCATCCTTCATCCACTCCACAGTAGCACCTGTGTCTGAAAGCTCAGCCTGCAGTTTGGCTTCCTCACACAGCCGAGCGGAGATCTTTTCTACATCTTTGCTCTTATTGGTAAATCTCACTGCAGCACCTGTCAGGAGCAAAGGCCTCGTTATTTCAATTGATATCAGGCTAACGTGGTCAATGTTTGCTGCAACATCTCTGAAAAAGTATCACCTTCTGTTCCTGCACTCATCATTGTGTCACTGCTGAGCAATTCAAGATATTTCATTTGCTCTTCTTGCCGGATTTACTAAGTAAAAATCAACCAAACATCTCCTTCTACTGATTAAGAATGCTCTAAACATGCTTCTGCAGAGGTTTCCACCCAATGACAAACAGCTCCTCCCATAATGAATGTTTATTTGTTCTATTTTGTCATGCAAAGCTGATTGATAGAGATATTATTGGAATGATTGCTCCCCTACTTCTAAACTATTCCAGTGCAGTCAGAAAGGCTGTCTGAACCTGGAGCTGAAAGTACTGCCCTATGGTGATGCAGTGGTAAACCTGCTGACTGAATGCACTGGCCAAGAGCTGTGAACTGCAGACATTCATCAGCTGGCATGAAGCAATCTGGTTCAGATACCAAGCAGCTGGGTAGATTGGCTTACCCTACACTCAGTACTATCATGTTTAGGTCATTACCAGGACTCACGTCAGTCCATGGGATGCAATTTCAGGTGTTTGGTACAGTCAGTGAATGCCTGCAGCCCCAGTTCTAATCATCAGATCACAGCAACTATGCATTGACTGTAAGAGGAAAGGAGAAGGATCAAAGCAAATACCTCTCACTCTCATCTTGCTGCTGACATCAACATTTTTGGCAACAAATTTCACTTCTGCTCCATCATCGTTCTTGGTGACGTTCTTTATGATTAGGCTGTGAGTAGTTTGGGTTCTCTTGATGATGCAGGTCTCGCTTTCCTGTAAGACTTTACCATTGAGGCATCAAGTGCCGCAACACGTTGTTGTAAGGTCAATAGTAAACATGGCATCCCCTCCAGGTACAGCTTCACCAGCTGTTAGGGGGGATTTCACAGCCAGGACTGGGTCTGAGGAAGAACAACGTTTGTCTTAATGCTCTTTAGATGCAAGTCTGGTATCTCATTTAGAGATGGAAGATTAAATCATAGGTACATTTCTACTTCTCCCTTTGCATGAGTGCTGGAAGAAGCACTTCTGTGCTTAAGATCTGTTACAGAAAGTTCTGCCTCTTGCACATGTGACATATCAAAAGATAAGGATATTCATCTCTCTGTCACAGAAACATAACTCGTATCACTTTAGTGGTATCTGGAGGTTGATAGGAGATAGGAGAACTGGGAATAAAGGAAAGCCTTTGGTGTGTTAATGCACTACTGTCCTTAAAGTCAAAGGAAACATCTTTAGGGAACCAACACAGATGCTCAGCACACACTGACCCATTTCCATTGGGGTTTTTGTGCTTACCAAGGTGCACGCTCCCTGGGAATTCCAGAGACGGGCTCTGTGCATGCGCATTGACTGCAGACACTCGGAACTGATCATCAGCCTCTTCAGACAGATTGCTCACCGTGAACTCTGGGACGGGGACATGAGACTCGTGGCACTCACCCAGGTGAAGCCAGTTAGTTTATTGGGTTCCACATGTAGCCATGGATTGGAATGGGGAGGTGCATCTTCGGAGGGGACCATGCCAGCGTCACTGAGGTTTCTGTTTTATTTTTCACCACGGGGTCAGCTGGGGGCTGGGTGGGAGGTTTTCTGGGAGCTGAACAGAAATAAATACAGAAATATTAGCATAAGGTCATGTAGGCTGGAAAAGACCTTCAAGATCAGCAGACTCAACTTGCAGCATGACCTACTGAGTCCCACCATTAACTACTGTGCTACCTGAGGACATACATGACAAGCTTATTCCTGCAGGTATTTGCATAGTGAATATATTGACCCTCTGGTTGCTTTGGAACATTTTATAGGTTAAAATCCCATCAGACTTTTTCACTGTGTGCAGCCACTGATACAGGCAGGAGGCTGGGAATTACCTGATAAGCTCTAGTTACAGACTACTGACACAGTAAAGGATTGATTTCATTTCATTTTGGCCATCAGAAAGTTTGGTGTCTGGTTTAAGTCATTCATCTAGACTCCAATTATAATCATATGGAGAACAGCACATTTAGAAGAACTCATCTCATCTTAATAAACCTGAATGAAATCACAGAATCATAGGATCACAGGAGGGCTTGGGTTGGAAGAAAACATCAAGATCATTAAGTTCTAAACACCCTGCCATGGGCTGGCTGCCCACTAACCAGCTCAGGCTGCCCATCACCCATCCAACCTCGCCTTCAACACCAAGGACAGGCATCCACAGCTTCTCTGGGCAGCCTGAAATGGAAGCAATGAGCCACATGTTGAAGATACTCAAATATTCATGACTGTAGAGAGAGCCAAATACTCCATACATATTGCCTGCCTGGTAAATGGCATTAAAATGCCAACAACAGACTCATCCAGCTCATTGAAAATGGTGTGAACATGGCGTACAGGATTCTTCCAGCAGCTAGTTAGATCTGCAAAGTGTAAAAACATGAAATCTCAATGCGATACCATTTTCCCTCATAACATAAACAGACACATAACTGCTTTGGGGTGCACTGTTACCAGCCTGTCAGTTGCTGTTGGTCAGTGCTAGATGCCAAAGGTCCCACTAACATAGCATGAAGCCGAAAGCTAGATGCTGGAATCAGATCTCCTGACCTTACCATCAGAAACTGAGATGTCATATTTTGCTCAGAGGTGCCTGCTTGTAGGAGGGACAGCTTCCGAGCTTTTTCTGCTCCAGGAACCAGCTCCAGCTTCAGAATTTAAACAGCAGTCAGAAATTAAACTGAGCTTTGTCACCTCCATCAAATAGAAGGAGTGGTTGGGTGGTACAGCTTTCCAAATAACTTAGAAACTGTCACAACAATCAGATGCCTACCTTTTCTTTTTGAACTTGTTAATACATAGAGATTAATAGCATCAGAATGCCCCAAGCACTTCAGATAACACGACAGCTGTAAACCCTTCTTTAAGGATTCCTTTGTTTAACCACTGAGTAACTGTAATTCAGTGGTGCTGGTGGGAGAAGGGAAGTCCTAATCTTCCCAGATGGTGAATAGAGTTGATGTTCACATGCAGACTGGTGCTGCAGCACAGCCAGAAACCACTCATTTGGGAAACACAGCACCAAGAAAATAATGGGAATAGCTTCATAAAATCAGGCAGCTTCACCCAAATTTCATGTCAGGTCCATTATTCTTCCTATTTTCAGGAAGAAATATTTTCCCTTTTTCTTGTAGTTTTATTTTCTTTTCCTTTCCAGCAAGCAGCTTTGTAGCTTACAAATTGTTTTCTAATCACCTCCTGGTGTGGACAAATCACACAGGTTTGACTCCATGCTTTACATAGTTAGCATTTTATATTTGTTCCAGTATGGAACTGTACAGCCATAGAATGGCCTGGTTTGAAAAGGATCCCAAAGATCATCCAGTTCCAACCCCCTGCGATGTGCAGGGTCGCCAACCACCAGACCAGGCTGCCCAGAGCCACATGCAGCCTTTCCTCATAGGAGAGCTGCTCCAGCCCTCTGATCATCACAGTGGCCCTCCTCTGGACCCACCCCAACAGCTCCACATCCTTCCCCGGCCTGGACACAGTGCTGCAAATGGGGCCTCACAAGAGCTGAGCAGGAGGGGACAATCCCCCTCTGCCCCCCCACAGCCCCACACCCCCCTGTCCTCCCCGCACTCCCCATCAGCCCATCCCACCTCAGTGCTGCCTCTGTCTCTTCTCTCCTCTCCCCGTCCCAGCGCCGGCCTCCCACGGCCTCCCATTGGGCAGCGGCAGCTCCGCCGGCTCCGATTGGCTGAGCCGCAGTGCGCGGGAGTGGCCGTTGTGGGGGGGCAGAGGGGGATGTGGGGCTGCAGTGTGTCAGCGTCAGGAGCACAGGTGAAGGCAGCTGAGCTGTGTGAGCAGTTGTGTTTGAGTCTGGCTGCAGCTCTCTTAGACCCCACTGAAGGGCTGAGTGCCACTGGGAAAGGATCTCTGTGTGGAGATTGCTTCTACTAGAGGTAGTTCTGTAAGACTGTTCTATAGAGCTGTGCAGGGGCTGTAAAGGGAGTTGAGGGGGACTCTAGGGTGGATATGGGGCTGTGGTGGGCCATAGGAGGACTAGGGGCTCTAGGGGGCTCTGAGGGTGTGTAGGGGTTGTGGGGAGCTATTGGAGGATATGGGCAGGTCTGGGGCTTTAAGGGGTGGTGTATGGAGAGATAGAGGGTTGTGGGGGCCTTAGGGTGATATGGGGCTACTGGGGGCTGTTGGGGGCAAATATGGGAAGGAATATGGATGAGTACTGCTGCCCTGCAGCCAACAACAGCCTGAATGAGATCCTGGAGTCCCAGACGCTGGAGGATGAGCTGGGAAAGAGCAGAGGCTCCCCACAGAAGGGCAAATCACATCTGATAACGTGAGTGTGGAGCACAGCCAGCCCCTTCCTCACATGTGTGGGGCTTCCATGTTCCTCTGTGCCCATTGCAGTGTGCCACCCCAATCCTGCTGCCCAGCCAGGAGTGGATGGGATGAGCAGGTTGGGATGCACAGAGCAGTGCTCAGACATTGCTGGGACATTTGTGCACTGCTGTTGAGCTTCCCTTTGTGCAGCAGGGGAGAGGATGGAGGTTTACAGGTGGATGGTTGTTCTTTCTGTGGCATTGCACAGGTGGTAGAACCTTGTCCATTCCCAAACTTATTCCAGGGCATGCGGGAATTTGTGCAGTTGTAGTTCCTGAATTGTGCTATTTAAAACCCTCCTGTAAATGGGAATGTTTTGTAATGCCTGCTGGGGCTGCAGGCAGCATTGCCTTCCTCCTTAGGGGGCAGGTTTAATCACAAACCTCCCTATTTCCTCTCACAAACATCCTACAAACCATGTCTGGGCATTGCTGTCTCGGCCTGGATCTCAGCTCCTGAGACTGTCAGATGTGAAGCAGCAGCAGCTGGGACAGGGCTGGCTCTGTGTGCCCTCTGTGGGTCTGTGGGCACAGAGTGGGGCAGAGGGATGACTGTGAGAGGGAGGAATTGCCCAGCCACTAGAAAGAGGAAATCAGCTGAAAAGGGGAGATTTTAGAAGCACTGAGGCTGTGGCTGCTTTGACAGTAAGAAGAAACCAAGCTGTCACTGTGCAGATGGGAACTCCAGTAGGAGAGCTGTGGTGGCTTTACAGATGGCAGACAGCAGCTGGAGTGTAGAGCCAAGGGTAGGGGGGGGATTTTCCTCTTAGCAATGCCATCCAAAGAATGATGCAGACTCCTGCAGGGTCGGCTTTGCTGTGTGACCCTGGGTGGAAGCAGCTGGAAGGTCTCAGCCCTTCTGCGTTATCCCAGGAGCTGGGGCAGTGCTCGGTCTCATCCCACCTCTGCTAATAGCAAATGCAGAATCC
Source organism: Coturnix japonica (assembly GCF_054131305.1). Taxonomy (NCBI): domain Eukaryota; kingdom Metazoa; phylum Chordata; class Aves; order Galliformes; family Phasianidae; genus Coturnix; species Coturnix japonica. Next base: position 7,265,544 of record NC_140691.1, on the reverse strand, counting down.
CTTATCTGAGTGCCCTTTTCTCTCATGTAGAGTCACCGACCCTGGGAAGTTCAAGAAAAGTTTGGATGTTGTGTTGAGGGATATGATTTAACTGGGAAGTATTGGTGATGGTTGGTCTGGATGATCTTATAGGTCTTTTCCAACCTTGATAATTCTATGGAGTTGTAGCAGATTGTGGGGGTGTAGGTGTGGTATATATATGTACATCTATGGGAATATACGTATGAAAAAGATAGATCCATGCACATAGCAGGGGGTTGGAACTGGATGATCTTTGAGATCCTTTTCAAACCAGGCCATTCTATGACTGTACAGTTCCATACTGGAACAAATATAAAATGCTAACTATGTAAAGCATGGAGTCAAACCTGTGTGATTTGTCCACACCAGGAGGTGATTAGAAAACAATTTGTAAGCTACAAAGCTGCTTGCATGAAAGGAAAAGAAAATGATACTACAAGAAAAAGGGAAAATATTTCTTCCTGAAAATAGGAAGAATAATGGACCTGACATGAAATTTGGGTGAAGCTGCCTGATTTTATGAAGCTATTCCCATTATTTTCTTGGTGCTGTGTTTCCCAAATGAGTGGTTTCTGGCTCTGCTTCAGCACCAGTCTGCATGTGAACATCAACTCCATTCACCATCTGGGAAGATTAGGACTTCCCTTCTCCCACCAGCACCACTGAATTACAGTTACTCAGTGGTTAAACAAAGGAATCCTTAAAGAATGGTTTACAGCTGTCGTGTTATCTGAAGTGCTTGGGGCATTCTGATGCTATTAATCTCTATGTATTAACAAGTTCAAATAGAAAAGGTAGGCATCTGATTGTTGTGCCAGTTTCTAAGTGATTTGGAAAGCTGTACCACCCAACCACTCCTTCTATTTGATGGAGGTGACAAAGCTCAGTTTAATTTCTGACTGCTGTTTAAATTCTGAAGCTCGAGCTGGTTCCTGGAGCAGAAAAAGCTCGGAAGCTGTCCCTCCTACAAGCAGGAACCTCTGAGCAAAATATGACATCTCAGTTTCTGATGGTAAGGTCAGGAGATCTGATTCCAGCGTCTAGCTTTCGGCTTCATGCTATGTTAGTGGGACCTTTGGCATCTAGCACTTAATGATCTTGAAGGTTTCCTCCAACCCAAGCCCTCCCGTGATTCTATGATTCTGTGATTTCATTCAGGTTTATTAGGATGAGATGAGTTCTCCTGAATGCGCTGTTCTCTATATGCTTATAATTGGAGTCTAGATGGGTGACTCAAACCAACCACCAAACTTTCTGATGGCCAAAATGAAATGAAATCAATCCTTTACTGTGTCAGTAGTCTGTAACTAGAGCCCATCAGGTAATTCCCAGCCTCCTGCCTGTATCAGTGGCTGCACACAGTGAAAAAGTCTGATGGGATTTTAACCTGTAAAATGTTATAAAGCAACCAGAGGGTGAATATATTCTCTATGCAAATACCTGCAGGAATAAGCTTGTCATGTATGTCCTCAGGTAGCACAGTAGTTAATGGTGGGACTCAGTAGGTCATGCTGAAAGTTGAGTCTGCTGATCTTGAAGGTCTTTTCCAGCCTAAATGACCTTATGCTAATATTTCTGTATTTCTTTCTGTTCAGCTCCCAGAAAACCTCCCACCCAGCCCCCAGCTGACCCCGTGGTGAAAAATAAAACAGAAAGCTCAGTGACGCTGGCATGGTCCCCTCTGAAGATGCACCGCCCCATTCCAATCGATGGCTACATTGTGGAACCCAATAAACTAACTGGCTTCACCTGGGTGAGGTGCCACGGGTCTCATGTCCCCATCCCAGAGTTCACGGTGAGCAATCTGTCTGAAGAGGCTGATGATCAGTTCCGAGTGTCTGCAGTCAATGCACATGGATAGAGCCTGTTTCTGGAATTCCCAGGGAGCGTGCACCTTGGTAAGCACAAAAACCCCAATGGAAATGGGTCAGTGTGAGCTGAGGAGCTGTGTATGTTCCCTTAAGATGTTTCCTTTGACTGTAAAGATAGTAGTGCATTAACACACCAAAGGCTTTCCTTTATTCCTAGTTCTCCTATCTCCTATCAACATCCAGCTACCACTAAAGTGATACAAGATATATTTCTGTGACAGAGACATGAATATCCTTATCTTTTGATATCTCACATGTGCAAGAGGCAGAACTTTCTGTAACAGATCTTAAGCATAGAAGTGCTTCTTCCAGCACTCATGCAAAGGGAGAAGTAGAAATGTACCTATGATTTAATCTTCCATCTCTAAATGAGATACCAGACTTGCATCTAAAGAGGATTAAGACATAGTAATAGTAATAGTAATAGTCTCGTGCGGGTTGGAAGGGACCTTAGAGATCATCGAGTCCAACCCCCGGGATTCGAGCCTCTGTGCTGCAGACCGGCACTTCTACCACTTGCGCCACAGGGGGGATTCGAACCCGGGGCCCTGGTGTTGCAAGGAAGCATTCCTACCACTTGCGCCACCGGGGCACACTACATGTTGTTCTTCCTCAGAACCAGTCCTGGCTGTGAAATCCCCCCTAACAACTGGTGAAGCTGTACCTGGAGGGGATGCCATGTTTACTATTGACCTTACAACAACGTGTTGCGGCATTTGGTACCTCAATGGTAAAATCTTACAGGAAAGTGAGACCTGCATCATCAAGAGAACCCAAACTACTCACAGCCTAATCATAAAGAACGTCACCAAGAACGATGATGGAGCAGAAGTGAAATTTGTTGCCAAAAATGTTGATGTCAGCACCAAGATGAGAGTGAGAGGTATTTGCTTTGATCCTTCTCCTTTCCTCTTACAGTCAAGGCATAGTTGCTGTGATCTGATGATTAGAAGTGGGGCTGCAGGCATTCACTGACTGTACCAAATACCTGAAACTGCATCACATGGACTGACGTGAGTCCCGGTAATGACCTAAACATGATAGCACTGAGTGTAGGGTAAGCCAGTCTACCCAGCTGCTTGGTATCTGAACCAGATTGCTTCATGCCAGCTGATGAATGTCTGCAGTTCACAGCTATTGGCCAGTGCATTCAGTCAGCAGGTTTACCACTGCATCACCATAGGGCAGTACTTTCAGCTCCAGGTTCAGACAGCCTTTCTCATTGCACTGGAATAGTTTAGAAGTAGGGGAGCAATCATTCCAATAATATCTCTATCAATCAGCTTTGCATGACAAAGTAGAACAAATAAACATTCATTATGGGAGGAGCTGTTTGTCATTGGGTGGAAACCTCTGCAGAAGCATGTTTAGAGCATTCTTAATCAGTAGAAGGAGATGTTTGGTTGATTTTTACTTAGTAAATCCGGCAAGAAGACCAAATGAAATATCTTGAATTGCTCAGCACTGACACAATGATGAGTGCAGGAACAGAAGGTGATACTTTTTCAGAGATGTTGCAGCAAACATTGACCACGTTAGCCTGATATCAATTGAAATAACGAGGCCTTTGCTCCTGACAGGTGCTGCAGTGAGATTTACCAATAAGAGCAAAGATGTAGAAAAGATCTCCGCTCGGCTGCGTGAGGAAGCCAAACTGCAGGCTGAGCTTTCAGACACAGGTGCTACTGTGGAGTGGATGAAGGATGGGAAGGAGCTCAAGGCCAGTGGAAAATATGAACTGCAAATTGTGGGGAAGAAACACACCCTGAAAATTCACAGCGTCTCAATGGATGATGCTGGAAGTTGTCAGTGCATCTGTGAGGGGGATAAAATGCTCTATCAGCTTTCAGTGAAAGGTATGTGACAGTCTGGGCTGTGCTCTTCCGGCCCAGGGCCAGCAGACTGCATTCACCTGACTCCCCGACAGTCCAGCTGTTGTCAGACAGCATCTAGGGTGTTTTCAGTGGCTGTTTTGACTTGAACTGGCCAATCTGCTTTGTAGAGCCATTTGATTTCTGTGTTCTGTCCTGTGATTCGTCCCTAAGATATAGAGGAAATCAAGGGAAAGATAGGAAAAAGAGCATCCCAGCCTTCCTGCTCTTCTCTCAGGGTGGCCACGAGAGATGATGTCAACAGCTCTTTTTGTAGCAGTGATCCCAAATGTAGAAGAGACCTGTGAAGTGTATACACTTTGGCATTGGAGAGCTTACTTAATTGCCTCTTCTCAAAGAACAAACTCCAGAGAGGCATGGAGACAGCTCCCAACAGAATTGAATAATGGGACTAAATTGATGGAGAGCAGAACTTCCTGCCAAGGCTTGTCAGCTAGTCTTAATTTTGCTTTTCTTCTCTCTCTTTGTCATGTTAGCATAATATTTCATACTGGCTGGTCTGCCCACAGAATTAACTGGCACAGGCTGCCCAGGGAGGTGGTGGGATCCCTGGAGGTGTTCAGAACTGTGGAGATGTGGCCCTGATGGATGTTATCAGGGGACATGCTGGGGTGGGTTGGGGTTGGAATCAAAGGAGGACCCCCATGTATTTCATCAGGAAGCACTACTGGTAATAAGACCTTTGGAGCAAATCCTGGTAGGGCCACGCTCAGCTGGTCCAGTCCGGAGGCTGTTCCTCCTTACTGCAGTATCTGCAGTGAAAACCAGCAGCTGCGTTTGTGTGGCTGGGCTCACATCCAGCAGTGGTGAGGGGACTACAATGATAAGAGACAGTTCCTGAAAAAATGAATGAAATTTGACAGTATGATAGGATGGAGTTAAATGTATTGACAGGATCTCAGTCATCCCAGTGTCCATCAGCTGGCTCTCGAGCTCCTAAATACAGGCATTCTGTAGAACGTTGTTGAATTTGTATTATACATGCGTGTTCTTGGAACTGCAGAACAAATGCATGCATAATCCAGACTTTGATTTTAGCAGCTCTGACTGCGCTGTCTCAACAGACCCAACTCAGTTGTGTGCGCTGTTTTGAAATGATATGTTAACAAGAAGTTGGAAAACAAGCTCAATTACCCTCAGTAAAATAGGACCGTGGACTTAGGCTTATACTTTTGGCTAAGACAGTGGTGAGATTTTGAATCTTTGAAGTCAATTATTCCACTGTGTGTTAATAGGGGCCAGTTTTATCATCTAACTTTTGCGCTCCAATTAATTTCCATAAAGGAATTCTGTTTTTCTTTTCAGTCCTAAGTGATATCTCCATCTTTTAGGCTCGATTTGTTTGCCAGGGGGTTACAGTGCAGTAATAGATACCCCCTCCATTGATTTCCTTCTAGTTTGCTTGTTCCAATTCTTTCCTCAGTTTTCCTATTTTAGACATTTTCTTGAAGCCTTGGGCTTCTTCCTTTGGCTCTGTCCCCTGTCTAGTGTATGTCCTTCAACTTGTGGAGATAAGGTAATCTGGTACGTGGTTTATAAAAGCTGCCAATTTGCCAGCTTCTGAATTAGAATCTAGCAATTAGAACTAGGACTAAACGTGCACGTTTGATCTTATGATAAATGAATGCCTCATGGTCACAAATGTCCCTGCAGTTCTTTACCATCATATGTATTTTGTGTGTCCATATTTTGTTTCAGCACTGGCAAACTTTGTAATCAAAGAGACAACTGGAGGAGTAATCAGGGCCGTTGCTGGAAAACAAGCTGAATTTGTTTCTGAGACCTCTGAAGCCAATGTCATGGTGAAGTGGTACAAAAATGGCAAAGAAATCACGACCAGTAAGAAATTCACAATGGAAGATAAAGGGAAACTGCATAAGCTTGTGGCTTCAGCTGTAACGAAAGAAGACGAGGGAACATACATCTGCAAAATTGGAGATGACACTCTGATTTTTGATTGGAAAGTCTCAGGTAAGTTTGTGAGGCAAACACAGGATCACAATCCATATAAAGCACTTCAGACTTAATTCATTTGATTTGTCCAACCCTGTGGGTTTCCAGTATTTAGGACAAAGATTGCATATCTCTATTGAAGTAATTCTGACCTTCCTGTTGTCCCTGTGCAAATCCACAGTATGAGCAAATAATGTAACTGTGTTGTGATGAATTCAAGACAGCCTTAGCTCCAGCTGGGGCTGGAGTCACGACTTGAGCCCTGACATCTGGGCTTCATTCTTCTAGTTCATGAATTGCCTCAGCACTTACATCATCTTTAAACCTATGACTGAAATGTTCCTAAGTTCTTAGCATGGGAATCCTGTCTCCTCTTTGGACAAATTAAACTCCACATTTGGAGAGTTGAGTGTCTCCTGCTGTACCCGAAGGACGTTGTGATCTCTGAGGTGTCTCCCTGAGGTGCTGTAAGCACAGCCATTAGCTCATAGTGCAAGTAAAGCACTGTCAGGTCAAGCCTGGAGGAGTAATGCTTGTCACTGACATGTTCCTGTTCAGGGTGGAGCTGGAGGGTAAAATAACACAAGAAATTGTCATTGAAATTCAATATCTGTGAAATTCAGCTGGCTGCATTCACAGAACCTGGTGTTAAGATCTGTTTTCTGGTTTCTATCTTGAGCCTATTTTCCATAACCCAGTTTTCATTTATGAACTGAAGCTCTACTGAAAGCCTTTCGCTGTAATCTATCTATGTGATATTGATTGATGCTATTAGTTCTTAATAGCTTGACTCTAGAAGGACTGTTCTTCTTTGGTCACCTAGTTTTAAAAGAATAGATGGCTCCTGTCTATTACAATTTTTAATGCATTATTTGCATGCATTATTAACCTGGCGTTAAGATCTGTTTTCTGGTTTATTTTCCATAACCCAGTCCTCATTTATGAACTGAAGCTCTACTGAAAGCCTTTCGCTGTGTATGCTCATGCTGCAGTGCAGCTCTTGTGACCTTTAACAGCACATTCACGTTCCTCTGATCACAGGATCCTTAAGGTTGATTAAGACCCTCTAGTCCAACTGCTCACCCATCACCACCATGATGCTCACCATCAGCTAGCTAAAAACTCAGCAGAGATGATAGATCAAGCACAACACTGGATTTGGGATGGCTAGAGATTCCTAAGATATTGAAGGATTGCTTGCAGGTGGTGTTGGCTCAGGTATTCACCCTGCATCCCACCTCCCATTCTGCTTGGTTGAGAATCATGCATTCTGCAATTTCACTTTGTAATTCAAAGACCCTGGCTTTACCTGTTGACAAACTGATCTAAAACAAGCCAAGAAGACTCCGTTGGAACTGGTTGATGCAGAACAAAGGCATCCCCAAAGGACAAGTTGCACTGTTTGATGAACATTATTGGATGAGAGCTAAGCTAAGATTTAAAAGGTTCTGGGGCTGTCTCTGAGCATCAAATACAGAGGAAGCCTGCATGATTCCCTGAGAATGGATACCTCCTACTTTGGTGCTGGGTTAAGGGAACACTAGCAGTAACTCCTATCACAAAATCTCACATGGCTCAGACAAAATGCCATCAAGAGGGCTTAATTAGAAGCACCAAATGGTCACAAGATGGTCTTAGGGCAGGGAAGTAATCTATCTATGTGATATTGATTGATGCTGTTAGTTCTTAACAGCTTGACTCTAGAGGGACTGTTCTTCTTTGGTCACCTAGTTTTAAAAGAATAGATGGCTCCTGTCTATTACAATTTTTAACGCATTATTTGTTCACTGATGCCATAAATGTGCCTGGCATAGTAATTGGCCTTGGTATATTCAGTGACTGAAAGCAACAGTTGTTGCTCTAAGAAATGCAATACTAAGCTAGGTCTGCCTGTAGCTGGCAGCCATCAGCTTGCTCCTCAGGCAGGTTCTGTGTGGATGGAATGAAGGGCATGAAATACTGATGTGCTCATCAAACGCTGCTTGTTAGCTTAGAGACAAGGTGTTGAATAGGTTTGTTCATGTATTGCAAACACGTTACTTAGCTGCCTTCATTTTAGCTTCAGAAGAACATGTGCAGAATACAGAATTGATTAAAAGAAATAAGAACTGTCTGCATAGAACTTACTCTTTCCTTACACAGGAGAATCAAGCAGATGTTTGTATGTGAGTACCCCCAGAGGTGAAACTCGATCCCCCAGATGTAATGAGCAGAGACATTACAATCAGCTCTAACTGTATCTTAATGCTGTGCTCAGTAAGCCTGAGTCAGGATGTAAACCACTTTCTCTTTTTTTCTTCAGATGAAGCCATTAATTTTGTCAACAAGCCCAAAACGACTCCAGAAATATCAGTCAGTCCTTCTGAAGACCTGGAGCTGGTGTGTGAGGTGTCAGCTGCAAGCGGAGCTGTCGTATGGAAGAAAGATCAAACAGAGGAGAAGCAGGACCAGAGGACAACCATCATCTCCCAGGGGACGCACCGCAAGCTCATGGTCAAATATGTGACCCTGAAAGACCAAGGGAGCTACAGCTGTGAAACAAAAGATGACAAAGCAACATTCCAAGTGAAAGTCAGAGGTGAGAAAATGCTTGGAATCCTGGAGATAAAGGAATGCTTCATTTTGTGTGTCTTGCATTGGGAGGATCAACTGACAGCCTCTCTGGTGCAAAACATTTTGACTATAGGACTTTCTTTGTCATCTAGTGTCATAGCAACACTTTTCTACATGTGCTTTTCCATCCAGGAATGAATTACTGCAACAAACAATAGGCAAGGAGGGTAACTTGTGCAGCTCTTGTAGTCAGCTTGTGTCTGCAGGGTTACAGTGCAAGAGCACACGAGGCATGCAAGGAGTGAGAAAAGGGGAGGTGTTTGAAGAGATCTGGTTACAAAATTTGAATGACACAATTAGGTGGAAAATGCCAATAATCAGACTCATAAATGGCCTGGGTTGCAAAGGCCCACAGCGCTCATCCAGTTCCAACCCCCTTCTTCCTATGTGCAGGGTTGCCAAGCAGCAGCCCAGGCTGCCCAGAACCACATCCAGCCTGGCCTTGAATGCCTGCAGGGATGGAGCATCCACAGTCTCCTTGGGCAACCTGTTCTAGAGGGCCATTCCCATCTGATTTACTGGAAATGTAGAGAGACATCAGAAGAAAAAAAGAGAAGGGAGGAGGTTCAGCAGTGCATGCAGGTGTTCTAAATCACATGTCCAAATCTGCTATCAGACTGCAAAATGTTTAGCTTTGTGATATGATGTGATATGATATGATATGATATGATATGCCTATCATTTCCCAAAGCAAAATAGAGGGGAAAGTGTTTTCCTGCCTTAATGAGGCATCACGATGCTCCCTGTGAAGGGCAAGTATAGTGAAAACGGGGAACTGGAGTAAGGTCTGCAGCAGACTACAGCAAAATGGTGTGACTGTTGTGATGTCCCTGCAGAGAAAGAAGACCTGTTTACAAACAAGGACAAGGTACAAAAGGAGGTGAAGGCTGTACTGACTCAAAATGCCACGCTGAGCTGCGAGGTGGCCCAGGAGAAGACGGAGGTGAAGTGGTACAAGGAGGGGAAACTGATCACCTCGAGCAAGAAGTTCAAGGTGGAGTCAGAGGGCAAACAGTGTCGGCTGGTGGTGAGCCAGGTGGAGAAGAAAGATGCAGGGGAGTACAGCTGCGAGGCTGCTGGCCAGAAACTCACCTTCATGATTCATGTCACAGGTGAGAGAAATTGTTTTGACTGTATTGAACCCCCCAACAAAGAAGGAGGGGAAATATAAGTGGTTTGACACATTCAACCCCAGCATTCAGTGATGTAGACGGTGCTTAAATTCTGTTTAATTCGTGTGCTTTTCTGTTTGCCTTCTGTAGCTATGAACACAGAGGACTTGGGTAGCCTCAGCTTAAGACAGGCTGGAAATAATTTGGGAATTTCCCTGGGGATCTCAAGTAGATGCAATGATAGCAAAATGAGAAGTCAATAATTACAGGGGAAATTAAAGGTTATTAAAGATATCTTCAGGGCACAAGCACACCCCTGCAAATGCTTCTTCCTAAATAGTCTCAGAGACAGCATTTGGTCACAATGCTAGACGGCAGCATTGGTGGTTTCTATTAAATTAAAGAAACCTGCAACTAAGAAGGTTTACCCATATTGTCTTTTGTTTTCTTCTCTATAGCAGGTACAAAAGAAATGCTTAAAAATAGAAAGCCTTCAAGCTGGTGCTTTTCTTTCCAGAAATGGAGGAAGACAGGCGTTCTATTTATTAGGAGAGTCTGATAAGAAAGTGGAAAAAGGCTTTTTACCAGGGTCTATAGCAACATAAGAAGGGGCAATGGTTTCAAAAGTGAAGAGGGTAGACTCAGTTTGGACATGAGAAAAGTTCTTTATGATGAGGGTGGTGATACACTGGAACAGACTGTCCAGTGAAGGTTGTGGGTGACTCATCATTGGAGTGTCCAAGGCCAGGCTGGATGGGGACCCTGGGCAGCCTCATTTAGTGAATGATGTCCCTGACCACGGCAAGAGGTTGGATTGGATGATCTTTAAAGCTTCCTTCTATACCCAAACCATTCTATGATTCCATTGGGGTAACCATTTTATTACTGCAGCAAACAGCATGGGCTGGTGGTGAGCCAGGTGGAGAAGAAAGATGCAGGGGAGTACAGCTGCGAGGCTGCTGGCCAGAAACTCACCTTCAAGATTCATGTCACAGGTAAGACAGGTGTTGTATGAAATACAGCAGAGAACAGTAAAGTAAAATCTAGTTTCTATTATACAGTAATCCAGGTTCAGTAGTCTGTGCTGAGGTTTTTTCCCTAGACTTGATTGCCTGGGTTTGTAGAAAGTATTTGGTTTCAGTATGAAACAAAGACCTGTTTCAGTCTGTCTGTAGAACAATAATTAGTAATATATGTACAGTGGAAGCAATATTTAAGATATTATTCAAATCTCTCCTGTGCCTGAGATCCCAAACTGTAATTCTTGTTCACCTAAACATTTGACTAAGATAAGTATGTGCAGTGAGGCTGGAGTGCATATTGTACGTGCAGCCTTTCATGGCAGGAGAAGCAGGAACTTCTCCTAGTAGTACACTGCCTTTTTACTATGCCTTTATGTTGGAGGCTGCATCTGGATAGGTGAGTCTGCTACTCACAGTAAGAGACCTGGTAGAGCTGACTATTCCCAGAGCTCAAAGTAAGATAGATATCTGCAAATCACACACAAAGAACAAAGGACTGCATTGGTGAGCATATTTCCTTTGTGCCTTTGACAGTCACAGTTGTGGCAATGGTAGAGGCCATGAGGAGTCTGTTCAGGAAGCCAGGAGTACTGTTCTGGGTCATGAAAAGGCAGCCAGTGGTTTGACTATCACACGTTTATGTGTTTTGATGTTTCACAGTGGGTCTTAAGCAAAAGGAACTCAGGTTTTGGTTGCCTGCAGGACAGATGTTCTTTTGGGTTCAATATGTTTGCATAGTGACTTGCAACCATAGGACTGGTGTTCAGGACCCTCTTGGTTCCTTCAGTTCCTAGGTTCTTTCTTGCCTAGATTTGACAATTTGTTTCAACAGAAGAGCTGATATTCTCTAGTGAAGGCTATTAGTTTGGGCACAAGTGGTAACCTAAACCTGTTCCAATTTGTACATACAAACCAGCAAGATGGTTTCATTTCAGTCCCTCAGTCAATACTTTTTCTTTTCTTCCCTCAGAGCCAAAACCTGTGTTTATAAACCAGGAGAAGGTGCAGAAAGAGGTGAGTGATTTTGTTCATCTTCGCACGCCTAATCACCTGATCTGTGTCAGTGACCAGTAGCTGAAAGCAGGCATGGGACGTTCTAAAGAGCAGAGAAAGAGATAGGGAGGAAGGTGATTAAGACAATCCCCTCTGCTGCTGTGTGTCCCAGAACTGCCCAGTTCTGTGGCAAAGCGTTGTACAAGATGAGGAGGCCAAGAGAACGGGAGTAGAATGAATAGAAAATATGCCTTAGTTAGGCCATGCTCAGCATATTAATACATCTTATCTCTTCCTAAAGCATTTGGTAGGATGTGTTCAGAGCCTCAGCTCTTCCTGGCTCTGCTAAGACATTGGAAGGTAGTCTTTCAGACTCTTTAAGGCACTGTTCTTACATTGCAGAAATATGATAATATAATTCCATGCTGATAATATCTCCAGATTTCTGTCTTTTGGGTTTCTTTCAGCCTGCCCTGATCCCTGAGTCTGTCTGTTCATGGGGCTTTTTATTTGGTTTTGTAGAACATGTTTCTTAGCTTCTGCATTCTCATAGTTCCTTTCTTTTTTCTGCGTCTTTAGAAATCGCAGTAAAGTTCACTAAGAAGCTCGAAGCTGTTAATGCTGAGATTGGAGGCACAGTCACTTTAACCTACTCACTTTTTAAGTGAGCCATGCCAAAGGGAAGGTGGTGTGGAGCAAGAATGCAGTTGAGGGGGGTTGGACTCGATGATCTCTAGATGTCCCTTCCAACCCCTACAATTCTGTGATTCTGTGAGATCAAACCAAGCAAAGGTTTCCAGGTTGATGAGGAAGGGGTCAGAAGAACCCTGACAATAACAGGGATCCGGGCTGAGGATGAGGGAGAGTACTTGTGTGAGTCCAGAGATGACAAGAGCAGCATTACCATCACCCCCAAAGGTATGTCTCTGGAAATGAAGGCTGACAGTGTGGAAGGATCCTTGGCTTTCCTCATCAGCCATTACAACACTGCAAAGCTGAGTTCATTTGTGTGTTTATGCTGTTCTTTGTGTTAACAACCAAGTACAAAACTTGTCTTTCTCTCTAAATAACTGTGGAACAACTGCTTCTGAAGAGCACAGCTGTTAAGTGGGCAAATCAGCCTTCAAGGCTGGAATTAAGCATCCCAAATGTAAGATGGGATTTATTTTACCCCTTCTTTGCCTCTTTTCTTCTTGCATCTTTGTAGATGCAAGGAGGATCTCCTCTACAGGCAGGAGATGTGAGTGTGAGTTATGGTGATCACTTACTGCGAGTCATAAAATCTGATGCTTCCAATGAAATCATTGACTCTGTTGGCTCTTTGAAGGTGCTCATATATAATATGATAGCAGGCTTTGAGTATATAAAAGGCTCTTAGAAAGTGGAAGCAAACAATCTGTTCTCTGTGCAGAAATAAGGGACTTCAATTGCAATGACAAAGATGCAAGTTCTACAACAGAAAAGCTTTTTAATGGCTGGATGACTGGATAAGTCATTTGGAGGGGCTTTGAAGCCTTCACGGTGGATTTCAGAAAAGGTTAGTGAAATATCTGGGGCACAAAGAGCTGAGCATGTCCTGGAGCAATGGAGAAGGGCTGGATGATTTTTGTGGGTATTTTCAGCCATAGAATTTTGGTTCTGGTGGTGTCAGTACATTCCTTCGTACTACATGGACGGGTTGGTTTGTTGCATTGGTTCAGACTTTTGTACTAGGAGCTCAGCAGTGGTTAAAGCTCACACTTCTGCAAAGTAAACAAGCTCCTGCAATTCGTCTCTACTCTGTTTTAGCTGTGGATTAGCTTGACAGTTCCCTTCCATAAGCTTTATGGTTCCCTTCTGTAAGTCTACTTACATAGAGTGAGTTACTTAACTTGAAGTCTTCCTCCAGGACTTTAAGCATATTATTAGCAAAAAATATCGCAAATAATTTCACCAACAATTCTCCCCACCCATCTGTAGCTTTCTTTTTTTTCACTGGAAGGGTTTACACTGGCAGATAGGGTGGGCATGTAGAAACAACCGCATTAATTCTGACGAAGCTCTGATTTCTCTGACTGGCCTTTGTTTTGTGATTCTGCATGCATGCCCTGTAGCTAAAGCCTGGATGTCTTCCCCAACACCTTCAGTCTCCCATCCTTACTTAAGTTACTCCATTGTAAATCTCTCTGCTAGTCCAAGAGAGTTTTTATTTTACCCCTTCTGTGAGGCAGCAGCTGGATGGGAAGGATGAGATGAGGACTAGGTTGTTTGGGTGGCTTTTTTTTTTTTTTTGCCTAAGAGCCAACTGGGAATCAAAGATACCAAAAATTGAAGACAAACTGTGTCATACCGAGCAGGGTTTGTCAAATCACTGGCATGCACTGTTAGGACAACTTCATCATCAACATATTCCTGGCTGACAGTTGTCACAAAATTCTGCTTCTGTGTCCCAAAATGTGCACTTATCACTTCTATTGGCAGTTGCTCATCTTTTCTCCAAACTGAATGGTTGTAGGAAATAAAACAGACAAGCAAACAAACCAAACAACCCGCAGATACTAACTTGCAGCTGATTGTCAGTGCTGATCGTTGGGCCATGTGCATCACTTCACATACTTCTGCGGCCAACAGAGATTGGAAAATACAAAGACCTTCAGAGACTACTTGAATTTCTAGATGCACTGAATTACCCTCTAGAGTGTATTTCTGAATATATAAGGAACCACGGGTGACTATGATCCTGATTTATATCTAGGTTCAGGCTTACTGTTTCAGTTAGGTTAGATGAATAATAGTTCCAGAGAAGATAGGGAAATACAGCACTTCATTGATACCACATGTCGGAAGAATGCAGCTCAGTGCTGGGCAGTTTGCTGCTTCATTCCCTCTTACAAGTTGGACCCAAGGCTGGAAAAGACCACTGAGATAGCTGAGCCCAACCCAGCCCACCCTCACTGGACTTACTAACCACGTCCCCAGTGCCACATACCCGTGGCTCTTGAGCACCTCCAGTGACTGCGGTATATCAGCGTGGTTGCTTCAGCTGTGTGAGTTTTCACCACTGGATGTTGTTCTAGCGAGGCAAAAAACCCAAACTGATGGAAAAGTGTCTATACAGGAAGCAACTGGCTGTCCTGATGGCTGCCAACAGTTTTGCACAAGGTGTGTCATGCAAGCTTGCATGAGTCTAGTTTAAAAACTTGCTGTTCTGATGGAAGGAGAGGATGTTGGTACAGGATAACTGCGGGATTTGTGCTCTCCCGACATCCAGTTGCAATCACAGCTTATTGTTGCTATAGAAAACAGCTTATCTGTAGACAAACTGAGTTAGTACCATTAAGTGGCTGAATCCCTAAGTGATCCAAGGTGAAGCATGATCCAAACTGGAATTTAGCTAATTGTAGTAGGAAATCCAAGCCTTAATGAGCTGAGTTATTTAAAGTATGAGTCTTCCATCTAAAACAGCATTGAACTGTTACCCTGGTTGATGATAGAAGTGAGAGTTCAACAGCAGAAGTCTGAAGTTATGCTCCATATTTCTCATCACTCAAGAGAATATTTGAATATGTGAATTCCTTTGGCTATGTTAGAGCTCATAATGAGGTAAGCTGATGTTCTTTAAATGCTCGGAGTCTAGCAATGTGGGCAAGTGGACTGCTATTTGCTGTTGAGCTTTAGGCTAAGAAGCCTGATTTTAGAGGACAGTGGACTTCCCCTTTCCCTTCCCCTCTCCTCCCCTTCTCCCTGGACTGATCCCGCATGGTTTGTGAATGAGTTCAGAGCAAGGTAAATGAGGAATAGCCATGTGAAAACCTGTTGTTTTACTGCACTGTAAAAGACACTTAGTCAAAAGACAAGTGTGTGTTCCAAGCTTGAGATTGCAGGAGATCCTAGAAACAACCCAGCTGCTCAAACCTGTAGTCTGGCTGAATATTTTATTGTCAGTTTTGGTCAGGAGGAGATGCTTGAGTAAGACAAATAAAAGGTCATGGGTAAGTTGGTCCTTCTTGTGATATACTTCTAGGCTTTCATCAGGGAAAAGCTTAATTAGTCCAAATAATTATAGCAGAAACATCACACCAAGAACATGTGAGTGATATTTCAAATTTCTTGACGTGACGGTAAATTTTACCCCATTCTGCCATTCCCCAAATGTTTGTTTCCTTATGACAAGAAGAACTTTGCAAAAGTAATTTATTTTCAGTCTTGTGTGCAACACAAAAAGGGGTAAAATCTAGGAGGCCACCTGAAATGTTTTTTCCATCTGGAAGAATCCATTTAAGAGCACCCATGGACCTGGTTATGAACAAGTTTTCTTCTTTGCAAAGGCTGTTGCTTAATTAGCAGATACTGTACCTGGGAGAGGAAGAGGGAAGTAACTTGTTTTGGAAGTCCTGATGCTATTCAAGCATTCAAGGCCAGGCTGGATGGGGCTTTGTGCAATCTGGTGTAGAGGGAAGCATCCCTGCCTAAAGCAGGGGGGGGTTGGATCTGGACGATCTCAAAGGTCCCTTCCAACCTACACCTTTCTCTGATTCCTTTGATGATTCTATTTCTCAGCTGCTGGTGTGAGATCTCCAACCTGTCCCCATTGTCTTTCAGTGTGGCAGATGAAGCTGGTGAAAGGTCTGCAGCCCCTGGAATTCCCTGAGAAGGGAACTGTCACCTTTTTGGTGGAGGTGTCCCATGAGGATGTGGAAGGGACTTGGCAGAAGGATGGCGTGCGGCTGAAGCCTGCACCAAATTTCACGATGGGTGTCCAGGGGAAGAAACATTCCTTGACACTTTCTTCTGTGACCCTTGAAGATGCAGGACTCATTTCCTTTAAAGCAGAAGGCATTAATTCATCGGGGAGGCTCACTGTGACCGGTATTGGTTGGTGCAAGGTGTCATTATCTGCTCCTGTCCCAGATTACTTGAACAGCAGAACCAGCTTTCCTTCCAGCTGCAAAGAATGTTATGCACTGGGCCATTGCCACCAGAATATCCCTCCAATATGAAGAGGATTGTTGTAACATGATTGTCCCTAGCACAAGTAATGATAATGGGCTCAGAACTGCAGGTTTTATTGTTGTGAATTACAAGTTCTAGTAAGCATGGAGAGTAGGCACTGCCTTTCATTATTCTTTATGCCAGATGCTCCTAGAGACCTCATTCCCAACTAAATCCACATCCTTCTTTCTACTTCTCAGAATTGCCTGTGAAAATCAGCAGACCATTGGCAGACATTAGCATCACTCAGAAGGACAAGGTCACATTTGAGTGTGAGCTGTCCAGGCCCAAGGTGGACATCAAGTGGTTCAAGGTATGGCATGTAATGGAATTTTCCTTTCTGACTTCTCTGGAAATGAATGAGAGCCTTTAATTTCACTTCCAAGGGATGCGAGTCTGAGCTTTTGCCTGATAGCTTTTGCACTGCTCTCTTTTCTCTATGGTCTTTTACTTGCCCAGATCAACACTCTTAGTTATTATGTCCTGAGTTCATTTATCAAGTTTAAATTGAAGTTTGTGTTTGGTTTCTTGTGAACTCCTGAGGTCTTGCTGTACAAAATATTGTTGGTTGGAGTACAGTCTTGAGCTTCATCTCTAACACAGAAATTGTCAGCCAGGATTTTGTAGCCTTGTTGTGAACTGGGTTTTAGGGTGAAATCTCAGTTTTCTTTGCACCTGACAGTGTGAGAATTTGCTCTGGCACTTTGTGTACCTCCCCGGTGCTCAGCTGTTCCTTCCCTTACTTGGGGATAACGTCATTTATTCAAGATGATGTCCAAACGAGTTTGTTAACAGTCCTCCGCAGTGCTTTAAGCTGTCATATGTCAGCCAGAATTTATGCATGTTCTATAGCCATTCCTACATGTTGAAAACACTGCACTGTGCTTAAGCTTCAGCATATGTTCCAGTAAGTACAGTTCCATTAATTCTAGGGAATTGGGTGAATTAAGCATAGATCTGAAGGCTGCCTTTGCCCAGTGCAGAGATGGAAGGACTCATGGAGATCTGACTTGATATTTTCCCTTCTAGGATAGGAAAGAGCTCCATCAAAGTAAAAAAGGGGGCATTACTTCCCAGGGAAATAAGAGAAGTCTCATTATTCACAAGTGGTGAACTCTCATTTTCTCTCTCAGTCTGCAACCAGGTTGGGTTGCTGTTTCAGTACTGGCTGTTTTATGCAGGAACTCTGCTCCTGAGGTTAATCCAAGTTGTATCCGAGCCCTTCAGAATGAAAGGGAAATAGCAGCACAGAAATATGGTCTGATTCTGACATAAATAAGTGCAGACCTGGAGATTTAAAATGGATTGTGTGATGTTCAAGGGATTTTGAAGCAAAGACGTCCCCTAGGTAAGATTTGTGGCTGACATTCCCCATACATTGTGGGCACACAAGCTAAGGAGAGACTAATGATGAGCATGCAGAGAAGCCAATGGTTCAGACAGGTTTGTTGTTTGGAAAATAAAGATGAGGTGATTGGTGGTAACCAATATGGCTTCATCGAGGTCAAGCCATGCCTGACAAACTTGGTGGCCTTTCATGATGGAGTAACAGCATCAGTGGATAATGGGAGAGCAACTGACATCATCTACTTGGACTTGTGCAGAGCATTTGATCCCGTCCTGCATGACATCCTGGTCACCAAACTGGAGAAAAATGGTTTTGATGGATGGACCAGTTGCAGGATAGGGAACTGTCTGGATGGTCACACTCAGAGAGCAGCAGTCAATAGCTCAGTGTCCAGGTGGAGGGTGGTGTTGGGACCAGTGTTATTTAACATTTTTGTAGGCAACATGGCCAGTGGAATCAAATGCAGCCTCAGCAAGTTTGCAGATGACACCAAGCTGAGCGGTGCTGTTGATGTGCTAGAGGGAAGGGATGCTGCCCAGAGGGACCTGGACAGGCTGGAGAGGTGGGCCCTTGGCAGCCTCATGAACTTGAGTGTGGCCAAGTACAAGGCCCTGCACCTGGGTCAGGGTAATCCCAAGCACAGGCACAGGCTTAGAGGAGAATGATTTGAGAGAAGCCTTGACCCTGAGGAGAAGAGTTGGTGTGGAGGGAGATGTCCCTGCCTATAGCAGGGGCATTGGAACTAAATGACCTTAAAGATTCATTCCATCCTATTGTTTTTCTAACCTTAATTTTGCTTGAACAGTTTTAGAATAAATGAGATTCTGGTTTCCGTGAAAAGTGTTTGCAGGGAGCTCCATTGTAGCTAGTAAGTCTATCTTTAAGTTCAAAGGCAATAATGCATTGACTGTGTTGAAGAGAGAAATGAATCAGGAATGGATGATGGTTTAGAATAAAACATAATCCTACTTATTTTCCAAGCAAATATGTGTAAGGAAAAGATGCTGCACTCAGTTCTGGAAATACCCTGACAAATATATCTCTAGTGTTTCACAGCTGGAGATATCAAGATTGTTAAACCACTGGAAGATGTGGAAGTGAATGAATATGGAAGTGAATCTTTTGTCTGTGAGATTTCACACGATGAGGTTCAGAGCCAGTGGTACAAAGATGACGACAAGCTGAAGGCTGATGACAACATCAGAATGCGGCAAGATGGTAGGGTGTAAGCGGGTGATCTTTCTCCTGAGTGGGGGGTGGGTTGGAGATCAAGCAGAAAGGACATCTGAAATGAAGTGAAGAAAGTTCAGAAGGGAGTTCCCCTTTTGTTTTGGGACTGAGGTTATGGTGGAACAAGTGACATGGTGGGAAGCTTAGTGTGGGAAGTGTGATGCTATCCCACCATTCCACACTGCCAGGAGCAGGTAGGAAATGAGTGCAGTTCTTTCCAAAGTGGGGGTGAACAGAGCAGTCAGTTCACCTCTCCAAAGGGGTTTTGTCTGACAGTGAGTGTGATCCTTCTGTCTCAGGTACTTTAATGGTGACAGTGGCCGCATTCGGTCAGTCCTTGTAGAAGCCATGTTTAGATTACACTTTGGTGGGGATGTGGATGTGGGGGAATGGGTGGTTTCATTGACATGAGAGAACAGGCAGTGATGCTGTGAAACCAGATGGGTGATGCTCAGCCTGGCCATGTGCCTCAGAACTCTTTGCTCAAGGAAGCCAAGTATAGTTGTGGGTTTGCTCTCAAGAGCACAGTTTGGTAGGGATGAGTTGGAGGTTGGACTAGATGACCTTAGTGGTCTTTTCCAGCCTTAGTGACTCTGTGGTTCTCTGCTTCAGTAAAGACCTACTTGCTGACTTACACACGTGTCCAAGTCAATGATGCAGCAGAAATCGAATTTGTAGCATAAAGGGCAGAATCTCGTGCCCATCTTACAGTTAAAGGTAACTATGCTTCTGATGATGATTTCG
Source organism: Coturnix japonica (assembly GCF_054131305.1). NCBI lineage: Eukaryota > Metazoa > Chordata > Aves > Galliformes > Phasianidae > Coturnix > Coturnix japonica. The sequence continues at coordinate 7,245,774 of NC_140691.1, read as the reverse complement.
CTTAAATTATGTTATAAACCAGCTAACATCCTTTGCTTTAATGTCAAGGAAGTTAAACACCACCAGGACCTTTGACAAAAATAAAAACTCCTACCTACCTACCTTTGTGCCCACAAAATCTCCAGCTTGTCTTTTGGGATTTACTTTTGCTAAGTAAAACAGATTATTTTCTTAGGAGGTTGATTTTCTACCTTTAGTCTTCAGATTTGTGTTTGAATGTTGAGGGATAAAAAACATAGCTTGACTTTTTCTTCATTTTCTCTGTCTGTTTCAGAAGAGCACAGGTTTTGGGTTTTTTTTAATATATACAATGTTAGGGTATATATATGATGTTAAGTGTGATAAAGAAAATGGAGACATTTGAGTTAGCACACTACTCAAGAGTTCAGTCCCCAGCTTTGCCACTGTTAGAATGGTAAGGGCAAGAACATCCTGGAAAAGGAATTTCTCCTAAGTTGAGTCATTACATTTGAGCTACAGAGACCTTTACTAGGAGAAAACTTGTTGTTCAGAGCTAAGTTGCTGTATTTAACCAAAGTATTTATCAGTGTTCGTGTTTCATTGAACCTCTTTTCCATTTTGTAATGCGAGGAGTTTGATATTGGGATGGGAAGGTCATGGTTTGATTTGGATGTTGAACTGGGAATCAGAAGATCTGGGCTCTCTTCAGGTTGTCAGTCTTATTGTCTGACTTCTTAACAACATTCCTTTCTTTCTATTATTTTTTAATGATTTTTTAAGGCATTTTGAGGTGATAGGTGTAGTGTTCATGTGCAGTAATGCTGACGTGAGTAAGTAGGGTGATAATGTAAGAGTTTTTTACATTCTTTCTAAATATCTGCTTTCTCTTGTTCCATCCTTCTTAAAGAGCAATCCATTAATCTAGTAAAGGAGCTGTGTGATGAGGATGTGACTGAGCCTGAAGAAGCCAAATTTGAATGCGAGATATCCACTCCTTCTGTGAAACCTCCCAAGTGGTTTCTACGTGGGGAAGTCTAACAGACTGGCAGAAACTTGATTATGCAGCAAGAAGGACAGCCCTCCCGCCCACGTGACCGCTACTGTCCAATCACCGTCTCCGCCACCCCCGCCCCTCGTGGTGCTGTGCTGTCCTGTGGTGCATTGTGCGGTGTCGGTAAGATGGCGGCCGTGAGTCTGAGGCTCGGAGACCTGGTGTGGTGAGTTCAGTGCGCTGCGCTGCGGGCGGAGTGCGGTCCGATCCCATCCGATGGAGTAGAAGGACGCTAAAGCCAAACATGGGGCAAAGCAATGGCAATGGCACCTGCAGCACGGACACCCCGCAGCTCTGCCCGGCCCCGCACCTTCATAGATGATCCCGCATCCTCCCCGCTGGGTGGGCGGGGAGGAACGAAAAGGGACGGGATGGGGATGGGATGGGATGGGAAGGGATGGGATGGGATGGGATGGGATGGGATGGGATGGGATGGGATGGGATGGGATGGGATGGGATGGGATGGGATGGATGGGGTGGGATGGGATGGGATGGATGGGGTGGGATGGGATGGGGATGGGGATGGGATGGGATGGGATAGAGATGGGATGGGGATGGGATGGGGTGGGATGGGATGGGATGGGGAACGGGAGGGAATGGAAAGGAACGTAAGGGCTGTGCCAGCAATGCCGCCGCCAGAGGCCGCCCAGGCCCCGACCACCGGGGTACCACGAAGCCACGGCGGCTGCTGGGGCCGCTCCCTGCACAGCGGCTTTGCCCCCAGCTCCTGAATCCCCCGTCGTTGTGTTCCCCCATGAGCCCCTGCCCTGAGTGCTGTGCTTCAGCCTCAGTTATTGAGCCCACTGTTACTGCCTTCTCAAAGGGTTGCCCAAGGAATCAGAACAGCAGAGCTCCCATTGGGCCCAAGGCAGAGTTTTGCTGAGGGTGAAGGAAGGAGGAAGTTTCAGCCCTGGATGGACGCCATTCTGTGCCCACAGAGGAGCTTTGTGCCCTCGATGCTGAAGCAGCACCCAGAGCTGGCGGCGGGTGCAGGACCTGAACTCAGAGCCACAAGGAGATCAGAACAGGATGCAGTCAGTGCTGATTGTCACTGCTTTGACTCGGCTTTAAGACTGTGCAGAGTCTCAGAAATACCCACAGAGTAACAACAAAAAGGAGCAGGGCTGGAAAGGAACAGGGCTGGTTTTAATTGTTGTTGTTTTAAACTGTCCAATCAGGCGATGGTGTTAAGCCGTCATGTCGGACAGGTCCAGAAGGAGCTCATCCACATCCTCAACGTCACATCAGTTTCTCCTTCCAGTTCTTCTGTGAGCTCCATCAGAAGCTCCTCAAGGTTGTTGTCTTCAGTGATGGCTGCTTCCCCCGCCCCTGTGCAGCTCAGCTGCTAATTTTCTGCCCCTTGTGAGGAACATGATGTAGTGTTGGATTCCTCTGGCTGTGCCATGGGGTCTGCATGGCTTCCTGGGAGCAGCTCCAGACTTGTGGGAAGGAAAAGAACAATCTACGTGACATTTCTGAGATGTGCTTTCAGCTCTGAGGTCTGTAGTTGACCCTCCCGCCCCTCACACCCACATAGGGATGGTGATTTGATTAACCTGCGGCTGCCTTTGGAGTTAAGAAAACCAGCAGGTGCCTTTTTCATCTGTTCAAGTAGAGCAGTTTGAGTCTGGCAATCAGGGGCTGGGCTTTGTAGCAGAAACACATTGCCACCCTCAATGCTTTGTCTGTAAACATGTCAAGAAATCTTCCTCTGCAAAATCCTGCTTGCTGGCTGAGGTACTTTTCCCCATGAACTCAGCAGAGGTTTTGACAAAGCAGTTTCAATGATCTCAGATGACCTCTTCCTTTGTTGCATTATGCCATGACACATCTCAAACACCCCATTTTCCCCCAGTGTGAAAGAACTTCTGTCTGATGGGAAAAGGGCATTAAGGAAGAACAAGTTGTGGTCATCACCTGCTTGGAAGCTTTATGACTTCGGTGCTGAGCACGGTGTATTCGGGCGGGACTGAAGCAAGAGTCTCCTAGGAAGAAACAAGACAGAGTATGAAGCACAGGTCAGAGTTTCCACAAGTACCTTGTGAGACATCTGCTGCCTTCAAGGAAAACAGAAGAGCTGTAGAACACTTGGAATTTCTTCCTTTTCTTCAAGGGCAATGTAAACCTTTCATATCCACTACTGCTTTTTCCACTGCTCTTACCATTGGTAGTTTTTTAGCTGGGGGCTCATCCGCGTCCTCAGCAGCAGATGGATGAATTTCTGCTGCTTTTCGTTTCTGTCTCCGCGTTGGGGGGAAGGTGTTTTTCCAATCAATGGGCCTCACAGAGACCCTGCGCCCACCTAAAGTAAAAGGAAGAGAGAGCTGGTACTGTCTTGCTGCGCCTCAAGAGAGATCAAGTTCTCTTATCAGTCCCACCACCCTTCCACAAAGTTAAATACATTTGGCCAGTGGAATTGCAATGCCCTGTCCGGGATTCTCAGCCATGTTTTGCACACGGTCATCTCTGTGTACCAACAACGCGTACAAAGGAACAAAGAAACCCAATAGCTGCACTCAGTAATAATCCAGGGCAAGGAAAAGTCTGACAGAGAGCAATGCAAAATGACAGCACTGCTTTTCTGAGGCACCGTAACGAGTTCCTCGTGCTCACCTTTAACTCTTTTCTTGCAGGGCGATTCCCCCGCTTTTCCCTTCTCCTCCTCCGACCGTTTGCGTTTAAGTCCAGCCGGGCCATGGGAGGAAACTGGGATGTCAACTGCAAAGAGTCCCGGGAAAGAACAGTCAGATCTCAGTAGAAAAACAGAGCATCAAACCCAGGAGCCTGTTGAGTATCTGTACCTCTCTCTGGTGCCTTGTCAACCTCTGTCTGGTTCCCCAGACTTTTTGCAAGGCCGCTCTTTGGAGGAAGGCCACTGGTGTCAACTTCTGGCAGAAAAGAAACAAGGAATGATTGATGAGCGTCTCTTTGGGGGCAGGTTTGAGCACAGTCAACCACAAGCTTCACATTTTCAAGCACTGTTTGTTACATTTGCCTTCCGCTGCCCAAATGCTGTGCAGTCAGCACAGACCTGCAGTGCATCTTCCTCACTCCAGAAAAAGCCCAGCGCTGCTCTGACAGCCAAAGCACAGACGGATATTTCACTATCACGACTCTCCCCTGCCACCCCAATGAATGGTGACATGCATCCCGCACCCGCTCAGAACTGACATTCAGAATTGAGCCTTTCATGCTTCACGCCATCGGACACTCACTGTGGCTCAGCAGTGCAGTTGGTCTGTTCCCACCGCGTTCCTTCAGGTGACGAAAGGCGCAGTGTGGTTTCTGGCAGCCTCCGGGCTGGTTCTCCCAGAAGCAGGGAATCAAACTGCGCTGCTTCTGCAGAGAGAAGGAAAGAAAGGGCCATGGAAACGGGCACATCAGGTCTGCAGGGAGATGCCGCGCTCCAACAGCCATCAGAAACCATTGTGTGGAGCCTTAGCTCTGTACCCTCATTTCCTGCCCCTCCTTTCACTACTCCAAGCAGCCAGAATGAACTGCTCTGGAGAAATCCAGGATGGAGAAGGCCCGATAGGGCACAACCGAGCCCTGCTGGCAGGAGGGCAGTGCCACTCTCTCCTACCACCCAGCTCCAGCAGCTTTAGGAGGCTGAGCAATGCGAGCTTTTTGCATCTGGGGAGAAAATGCTTTTGGCTCCTAATGCAAACATCTCCCGCTGTGATATACCTAAGGCACTGAATTCTCTGCCTTCTTTACCTCCTCCCAGTCCCCTCTAGAAACAGAAACCAGTAAGATTTTCACAGCAAACATATCCAGCCTGCAGAAGTGCATTCAGCCCAACCACAGCCATGAAAAGTGGTGTTGTAGACTAAGCTGGAAAGCACATCTTTAGGCAAACACTCACATCAATCCTCATGTGACGGAACTTGCAGTTACTCCTCGAGCAGCCGCCCTCCATCCACAGTCTGCAGACTCGTTCGCTCCCCAGAGCCGCTTCACAGTGGCGGAAGGGGCAGCTGTCTCCCTGCAAGCACAAGGAAACCACAGGAAAATAAGAGCACAGCCTGAAACATGTCCATGCCATTAGCCCAGGCTGTTAGCAGCGCTATGAGGGTAACATCACCAGCAGGTCTCCCCTGCTCCACCACTTTCTCTTCAACATGAGGAAATGGAAGAAAACCCAGGCAGAAGAAAGTCAACCGTACCTTAGTGCAGGTGGAGTAGAAGTAGAAGTAGCAGTCGCCTCTTTGCTGAGACATGGTGAAATTCTTAGAGCCCGTCTGGGTTATCTCCAGAGGAATTCCCTGCTCTTGCAAAGAGACGGTTGTGCTCGAACTGCTTGGATCCCCAAAGAGTCCTCTCGGACCGGAACCCTACAGGAAGTGCCTACAAGGGAAGAATCATGAGGAATAAGCATTTTCCCAGCTTTCTTTTGATGCAGTTTGGGCTCTCGAGGAGGGCAATGCCTTGGAAGCAGCTGATTGCAAGAACTGTGCCAGCTCTGGAACCAATGTGTGTCTAAGTGCCATGACTTCCCCAGCAAGTGCTGTTCTCCATCCCACCAGCAGTTATATACCTTGCAGCATACATTTTGTGTTCCTGCCATGAGAAGGACTCCATCATCTACCCTTGCTGCAGCTGCAGTGGATGCAGCGCTACCACTCACACGTTTGAGAAACCTCCAGTTCTGGCTTACCCGGGCACAGCTGCAGTTCTCCTCCCTTCCAGCTAACACACCAGTGCAATGGCTGGGCAACACCGTCAGTGAGAGCAGGTAGCACCAGCAGCCACCACCACCGTCACTGCCAGCTGGGACGAGGGCTGACACAGCGTGTCCACACTCTGCGCAGCACTCACGGCTCTGGCACTCACTGGTGGCAGCCGTGGCCCCAGGCAGCGCTTGTGAAATCACTGTGCTTGTGATGTCACTGCACAGCCCACGGCCCAGCTCAGCACCTGGATCTCACCAGGACTTCAGGGGGTTCTGTTAAAAATGTGCTGGATCCGGGGGTCAATAAAGCACAAGTTGCACTCCATGAAGTCTGTGCTCTCCTTCCCTTCTAATGTCTAAAACAAAGGCTGGGGACCAGCAGCAGTTCTGCAGGGCTGTAGCAGCGATGCTCAGTCACGGCTTGAAGCAGAGATTGAGCACCTGGTGGGATGGCAGGGCCAACCCAGGGCAGCTCAGGCACATGCAAACCCCTCCCAGACATCACTGAAAGGTTGGCAGTGCAGGTGAGGGTGTCTGACTGGAGATCACTGCCTGCCTGAGCCCTTCCAATGGTCAGCAGTTTTTTCCTTCCTTTCTGTGCCCCACAGCTGCTGCACTCGGGCTTATCCTCACCTGCTGCAGCCCAGGACTTTGATACCCCATTATCACTGCTGTGCTTTCCATTGCACTGCAGCATCACACAGGGCAGTAATGGCAGTTCATCATCCTCACCAAAACGTGTGACAGAATCTCACAAGGAATCAATTTCCCCTGCAAACAGCCACTCGGAAGGGCCTCCATTGAGCTGGGAGCTCCTCCCCAGCCCAGCTGTTCTGCTCAGACTCCTTCCAGCAGCCGCCCAGCACCAAACCCAGCTCACCTTATTGGCCTGGTCAGTCCGGGCTGTGCCCAGCTCACACACACGCCGCAGCGGTGCCTGCAGTGGGCTCCCAAAGGATGATCTCCAACAAGGAATGCTCACAGCTCAGTGTCTGTGTGCAGTACGCTCACCAGAGCACCAGCTCTGCTCGACAGCTGGGGGCCAAACCCTCCCAACCCAGCAATGACTGTGACCTCACACAGACCCACATCACTGCTGCTCTTTCATCATAAACACAGGCAGCCAGCACCTCCTAGATCCAATTGTAAGAGACCAACACAAGGGTCACCCAGTGGGGTTATCTGAAGTAAAGTAACAGAGAACTGAGGTGACTCTTGTCACAACACTGGGAATGGGGACCAAACCTTCAGGCCAGGTTTCTTGCAGTTAAGATTCCTCAGAGGGAGGTTTGCAGTCCCAGAGAAGCCCATGAGCTCCTCTGCACGATGCTCGGAGCAGAGCTGCCTCGTGATTCATCAGTGCTCCATTCCATAACTAAGTACATCTCAGATGAAATAATAATATTTCATGGTCACTTCTTCCTTTCTGTGAGACAAGCCTTAAATGTGTCTTTTTAAAGTCGTCGTGCACCGAATCTACAGCATGCTAGCAATATAGGTATAATGACATCACATAGAATGGAGTGTTTGCAGGGCTTAAGGCCGTGAATCACGGGTGAGATGTGATATTCCCACTGCAATGATGCTTTTAGGGCAGGTTTAAGTGCCTTCCGCTTTGTGTAACGTGGAGTCTGTAGGATGACAATAATGATTGTGGAATCACACTCATCTTTGAGCTCTAACTCACATCCACGTCAGGAGCCTTCCCAAAGATCAGGCCCTGGTTTGCCTGCCCTGCTGGGCCCAGCTCAGTGCAGGACAGGAGATGGATTTCTGCTGTCCCTGTGCTCAGACTCCAAAGCCCAAGATAAGCTGCAGCTGAGATCTCACAGAGCACTCTGAGGTTTCTCTGCAGCTGTTTTCTGCTGCTGTTACACAGCACGGAATAGCTGGGATCCCCCAGGCACTGCCCTCGCACCAATAACTCCATTGTGCTCAGGATGTGCCAATGTGCTGAAGTCAAACTGTGCCATGTGGGTTTCACACAGATCGAACGCAGGCTGCAGATCTGCTGGCAGCCCTCAGGAGCTCCCCTGCCCTAATCCCACTCTTGCACTCCTTCCCTTCGTGCTCTTGTGGCCTTTAATAACACCGTGACACCTGACAGCCTCCTCCTGTTTGTAAGCTGTCATTTTATGCAGCCGTTTCTCTTCCGTTTACCCCCCAAACTGAAGATGTTTCCCTGCAGTGAATAAGCGATGAGGTTCTTTTCACCTCTCCTTGGACAACTTCCTTTATTGTTTCTTCGGAGCATTAGGGACTCTGAGACCCTGGAGTGTGTCCAGAGAGGAGCAATGGAGCTGAGAAGGGCCTGGAGCTCAGTGGGGTCCTATGGGGGTGACCAAGGGGACGGCAGGCAGCCAGTTTTCCCTGTTTTTCTCTCTGGATCCATCCCCGCCTCAATGGGGCCATCAAACCCTTTTGCTGCAGAACCCGCAGGCACTTCACCTTGAAGGATCATTACCTACATTGAAACTACTGTTACATGCAGGCGCACAGGAGTGCCCTGGTTTTCACAGGCTCTGGGCAGAGACGTTCAGGTCTGGAGGCGTTTGGGGCATCACTAATTGAGCTGCAAAATGAGCTTATAGCTCCTGACTCCTCCCATCCAGAAATATCGCTCCTATATCGGCCCGCGCTGCCGGAGCTCATGGGACTCGGCTCCCCGCCGCCGGGATTGGGTGGTGCGTGCAGGGCTGGGGGTCGGGCTGTATTGTGCTGTTGTGTTGTGTTGTTGTGTTGTGTTATGTTGTGTGTTCCCGGTGTTCCCCTGCCGCTCTCCAGCTCGGCTCGTTCCGGCCCCGCATCGTTCTGTGACTCCCCCCCCCCCGCCCCTTGGCGGCTCCATACATGCACACGGCGGCAGCGCGGCCCGCACGGCGCACACGGGGATGCCGCAGCTCCGCCCCACCCCGCCCGGCTGCAGCTCCGTCCGCTCAGCGCCGCGTCTCGGTGTCGGGGCGGCGCCGCGCGGCTCATTGGGTCCCGTTGGTGGGCAGAGCGCGGTGGGTCTCGGCAGCGGCGGATTGGAACGGAGCGGATCGGAACAGAACGGAGCGGATCGACGCGGGGCGCAGCGCATCGCTGTGGGGCTGGCACGATGCTGGAGATCCAGCTGGATGATGGCGGCGTGGGGGGGTACCCGGGCAACGACTATTGCTCGGGGTCGGTGATGTCGGAGCAGGTGTCGGGCCTGGCCAACAGCATCTACCGCGAGTTCGAGCGGCTCATCCACTGCTACAACGAGGAGGTGGTGAAGGAGCTGATGCCGCTGGTGGTGACGGTGCTGGAGAACCTGGACTCGGTGCTGACCGATAACCAGGAGCACGAGGTGGAGCTGGAGCTGCTGCAGGAGGACAATGAGCAGCTGCTCACACAGTACGAGTGGGAGAAGGTGCTGCGCAAACAGGACGAGGAGGTGAGTGAGAGCGGCCCAGCGCCAACGGGGCCCAGCATCTATCTTGTGCGCGGCGCCAAAGGCCGGGGATGTGATGCAATGTGATGCGATGATATGATGCGATGCGATGTGATGATGTGATACGATGTGATGTGATGTGCTGCGGCGGTACCCGCATCGCAGGCCGCGCTCCCGGCCCCGCTCCATCTGCTCCGCACAGCCCGTGCGGAGGGGAAGGGGAATGGCTGGGAATGGCTGGGAATAGCTGGGAATGGCTGGGAATAGCTGGGAATGGCTCCGCGTTGCTGCGCTGCCCCGAGCTCGAACACCGGCTGCACGGGGATGACTGGAGGATTCCTGCCGGTTTCGGGTTTAAACGCGGCCCTCAGATGGTTGATGTCTTCCCTGTACTTCCCCTGCCCTGGAGATGGTTCCCTGTCTGATCTCAGCGGCCTTTCCCCGGGTGCTGCGGGTCCCGGATCCCCGGGGCTGCGGCAGGTGCTGGGAGCGGGCGGCATCGGGGCACAGCGCCTCATGCGGGGACAAAGGAGCTGAGCTGAGCGCGCTGCTCCGCACTGAGCGCTCGAGTCCGCCGACACCACCGGCATCTTTCTGGCCATAGGCGCGGCCGGGCGGCTCCGGCCTCCAGCAGGGCCGGTCTGCGACGTGCCGGACACATTGGTACCGCTAGAAGTGTAATGCTGTCGTGTCATCAGCATGTCTTTGCAAAGCTGCTGGGAAAGGAATGTATGCGTCTGTATTGGCTGTGTTTTAACACTGGGAGAGTAGAGGGTTTTTTCCGTCCCAGGAGTCTTGCTCAGAGTCGGGTTTTGATTTGCTTAGATGTGGTAAATGAAATCCCTTCATGACTCCAGAGTAAAGCGCCGTGCAGTATTTCAATGGAGGTGCTCTGGGTGCTGGATGGTGAGGACGTGAGCCCAGGACATTTATCGCCCTGTACTAATGCTGGTCAATTTGGGTTGTAGCCTTAAGTTTTAAGTATGTGTTAATAAAACTTACAGCTGATCTTTTCAAATTCATATGAAGGCAGGGAGGGATTGAAAAGCAATTCCAAGTGTGGGACTTCATTCCACAAGCCGGTATTTTGTAGCTTCTGAGAATTAAATACTTGGAAATGTGCTGCTGCTGGGGAGGAGTGGGGCTCGGGGCGTGGGGTGGAACAGCCCCATGGATGGATCCTGCATCTTTGGACTCGTATCTTTCTGCTCTCAGTTTACCAGGTACAGGGGGTGCTGCTTCCTGCTGTGCCTGCTCCTGGAAGCAGATGTGGTGACAACATTTACGTCCTGCAGGGACGCTCAGACCCACAGCATGGTGCTGTTGGCAGATGTAAAAGCACTCTGTCATCCTCAGGTGCATCTGAGCTGAATGGGCAAAAAAGTATCTGCATAGGGCCTTGTTAGCAGAAAGGAATAGATAATGTGCTTCTATGAGAACAAATGGGTTTTGCCCCCTGTGTAGCCTCTGCTATCAGCTCACGTGTGTGAGATACAGCTGTCATTCCCTTTGTGTGTGACCAAAGCACACCATTACCTGCAGCAGTTTCCTGTGTGCCTCTTCCTGTGCAGTGGATTACGTGTTATGGAAGTGAAAATCTCTTATGCTACAGAGAATTCTGCTGTTCATCAGCTCATTGTAAGCAGAGAAATGCACCCCCCACCAGAGCACGCCTTGCACTTCTGTAGCAGGGGAAGCCCATCTCCGTCCCTGAGCAGCACTCGGCGCTGTGTGCTTTGCCTGTCCTGGGTCTGCAGCTTCCAGCCCCACCTTCAGTGGGGGTTCCACCTCCAGGAGCGATGTTCAATCCCTTGCTGTTGAGTTCTTTGCGTGTATCAATGATCATTTCAACAGCTGCAGCAATGCTGGGGAGCTGGGAGTCGGTGATCACAAAGTAATTTGTTCCTGTATTGCAATATCATGTCATGGGCGTCTGATTACATCGTTAGTTTATTGATGTTAAGTGAACTGAAACCAGCAGTGGATGTTATTCTCTGGCATAAAAGTTGTGTCGTATCCTCCTGTTCCCGCTACTGCAGAACCACCAGATCTTGTTTTACATAAGCGTGCACCCAGCCATGTCCTGCTCCATTGGGGCAGCTTGCACAGCCTTCATTTCCCTTCCTCTGAAGCAGAGGTTTCTGTCTCCATGTTCTGCCACTCATTTCCCCAGGATGGTTGCATTCAGTATCTTTCAAAATACTCTCAGCCAAAAGCGAAGCTTTTCTGGACACTTTGACTGCAGAGTGACTCAATATTTTCCACTTGCTCTAAAATAGGGCAGCAGAAGCACCCGGACAAGAGCACTGAAGTCAGAAGTCCCTTGAAATGAAGCAGTGCAGTCAGTCTGTGATTGCAGGGCTCAGAATGTCACATTTCTTTTCCTTGACCTCCTAAACACTGAAGCTGTGGAACAGCGTCAGCTTTTCAGTATTGCCGTGTTCTTCCACCTGCTTTGCATTGTGTGAGCGCAGGGTAATGGCTGCACCTCTCCTAGAGCCCATTTAGGGGCTGACTGCTGCTGGCAAGGGTCTCTTTCTGGAGATCCCCCCTTGGTGCAGCTTTCCCATGTGAATCCGAGATCTTCTGCTCCAGGTGAGCGATCTTCTTCCCTTCCTTTATAGCACCTCTGTTGTGCCGCTCCTGTCATTGCACAGAGCTGGGGCTGCCCTGTCCCAGTGCAGAGTACAGCACTTCCCTTGTTAATCCTCATGTGGAGCCTAATGCACATCCCACTAACTCGTCAAGCTCTCACTGCAAGGCCTCCCTACACTCCAGGGAGCCAGCAGCTCCCACTATTTAGTGACATCTGCAGCTTATGCATAGGACCTTGCATAGGAATTTTCTTCCTGCTCTGTAGCGGGTGTTAGGATGGCACCCACTTGTAGGAGCACAGAACTGGGAGGGACCTGCTGACTCAGCAGCCCATTCCTCAGCACTGCAGGCAGTTGCATTACAGAAGCTGCTTCATAAATGTATCAGGCTTTGTCTTAAAGCCATTACTTAAACCTCTTGCGTCTGCTCTTCTAAAAGTGACCTCCTCCTGAATTCCACTTTCTTTTTTTTTTTAACTTGCAGCCTGTTTTTACTGGTTTGTTCTTGTGCCAGCATTGACTTTTACTCCAAGTAACTTCTGCCTCCATGAGATATCTGTGCCTTTGAAGTATTAATAGAAACCAGTCCTGCCTTTGGTCTCCATTGTGTTGGTGGCACGAGCCGAGCTCTGCTCGCTGCCTGCTGGAGGAGGGTCAGGTTGGAGTGCCCCATGGAGGGATCTGTGTGCAGCTGGTTTGGGTGACACTTGGCTGTGCCTGGTTTGATCCCTGGGCGTGTGGGGCTGCAATAGCAGGTGGCTTTCCTGGAAGGCTTCAGCATGAATTGGAGTGTTGCACTGTTCAAAATGACAATGGTAGGATTTATCTGGTGTGATCACCCTGCGTGTTCACCTGTGTGACATCCTGTTGGCTGGAGATGGCAGCACGTCTGTCTGTCTCCTCACACTGTGTTGCAGCTGACCTGGGGCTCATCTTTGCTTTGTGCTCAGCTCCCTTCTCTCAAGTCTTCTCATTGCAGTCACGATGTTTGCATGCCCTTGCCCAGTCCCAGCTCCTCTCTGACCATCAGCATCGCTTCGTTCCTCCTGTGTGATGTTTTGATTCTCTTCATGAGTGGCATCTCCCAGTCCGGTCTCATCTGCTGCACTCGAGTAGCACCTCCTGCCCTGTCAGCCCCACTTACCACAAGGCTGCCTTGAAGAGCTCTGTTAGCTGCCCGTGCTCCCTTTGTGCTCCTCTACAGTGATCCATGGTGTGCGGGGGCAGAGCTGTGTCAGGGCTGAGAAGAGCCCATCTGCCTGCCCTGGCTCTGCCATAGCACCAGGCCTGCTTCATGGAGAGCATTTAAAGGGCAGAGCATCTCATTCTTCAAAAAAAGGCTCAGATCCCTTGGAATAGGAATCCAGGAGATGCTTTTATTGATATATGCCAAAATAACAGCATTTGATTTCACAGAAGCATTTGAAGACCAATCTACAACTATAAAGTAGCTAACACATAAAAGATGTGCTTGTGAATCCTTGAAATTAGCAAGAGAAGCAAAAGCCCTTAAGGGCTGCAGTTGTCAAGGGGATGTTATTTAACTGAGGCTGTGTGCTCCTGTGCAGGTGGAGGTGTTCCTTCAGAGGAGTGTTTCTCTTTGGGGAGGATAGCAAAGATTTGAGCGTGGGGTGTAGCTCAAAGCATCTGCCCACCAGGCAGTACTGCGTCCTGCCACCAGTGGGTTCTGCCCTATTTCTTTGTCTTGGCCTCCTAAGACAGAATACTGTCAACGTAACTTCCCGAATTGCCAGTTAATTACTGCCCCAAATTGTGAGTTGGAGGCTGCACAGCCTGCATTGGCTCCCTGGCTGACAGCCTTCCTGCAGGTGGGGAGTGGAATGCGGTGTGAGTCCTTCCTGCCCTGCAGACAGCCCCCTCCTCACAGGCACCTGTGCGTCCAGCTGTGCATCCAGCTGTGCGTCCAGCTGTGCGTCCAGCTGTGCATCCAGCTGTGCATCCTCCCTGTTCTCCCGGGCAGTGCATCCCAGCGCTGCTCTCTGCCCAGCCGCAGGGTAAGGTGACGGCTGAGCTGCTGCTGTTCCCGTCAGCATGTAATACGTGCTGCCAGCCAGCCCAGATTAAGACCTTATAATAAGATTTCTGCATATATGCACACCTAGCTCACTCTGCCTGATTTATTGTTAATATGATATGATGGTTTCTGACCGCATGCTACTATTTTTAGTCATTTTCTTCCTCTGAAAGCCAGTAATGCAGGAAGCTCAGCCATCTCCAGTGTACCGCTGCTTTGCAGAGGAATACTCGTTCTTTCACTTAAGATGATTTTGTGCTCGTTGTTTTCCATTTAACGATGAGCGTGTGAACCATGGTGCTGGTTGTAACCTTATCCTGAGATGTTAGAGACCAGCGATCCTGCTTGAAATCCAGGGAGAGGCTCCAGCAAGACTAATTTGTATGTGTACAGTAGCATCATGTTCCATCATTACTAACTGTTTAAAATATATCTGGCTCCTATAACTGCTGGAAAATTATCCTTTGAAAGCAAGTATGAAGGGATTGGAAAAAATAGTAATGCTGTGCTCGGCTTTGCTCTCCCAGGACAAGTGGGAGTGGGCTCTTTGTTCTTCCAGTTCACCCATTGATTTCATTGTAGTGGGGTAGAAAAGAAAGGAAGATTTTCCCTTCAACATCATTTGAATTACCTGTTCCTGAGGCCTCACTTCTTGAGCCTGTCCAGGCTCCATGGCATCCCTTCCTTCTGTTCTGGTGCAGTTTGTAAACATATGTGTGGAAAATAGATAGCTGTGTGTTACTGTCAGTTAACATCTGCAATGTTGAAGTCACCCATAAGGACCAGGGCAGCTGGGTTTCAGGTCTCTCTCAGTTCCTTAGAGAACAGTGCCTCCATGTCCCCATGCTTGCTGGGTGGCCACTCCCATGGCACCCACTTTATTTGCTTGTCTTGACTTTCTGATGCAGGGGGAGACACTGGCTGGGAGATTCTGATGGAGGAACAGCCAAGAAGCGTTTTGGAGCCAGACAGAGTGAGGAGCCGTTGGGTCCCTGTGCCCAGAGCTGGTGTTCGATCTCCGTAGGAGATGGAGCAGGATATTGCTGCAGTGCACTCACCTGAGATGCTCTTCTTCCCTGAGAACACTTAGAGTGGCATTAATTTTTAATGCTGCTGTCTCTGTTTCTTCTCCACGTGGTCGGCTCATTGCTAGTTTGCAGTTTGTTTGAGTACTTTGAGGCTGCAAGACAGACAGGACTAAGAAGAGCCTTAGTGTGGAATGTTTAATCTTCCAATCGGTTTCACTAAACTAAACCAAAGCAACGGTAGCAAATCCAGGAATCCTATTAAAGTTGACCTACATAGTGGGAATAAAATTGGTCTCCTGCTTTCTTTTGCTTCCTGTTTTACTGTTGAGAGTTCTGTGAATGTTTTCCTTAGAGTCAGTTAAAGTTTATTGCTACTCCAAGCACAATTCCTGCCTGGCTGGGTGGCACACGCCTGGGTGGGGAGCTGGGAAGAGATGGGCACCTTGTGCCAGGAGAGCTGCACAAGAGTGAAAGCCAAGCAAGTGAGAACGGAGAGGGATTTAGCGCTGGGCTGTAATTGGAAGTTTGTCAACAGAGCATTAGCATGGAGTGCTTCCAGCAAACCCTGAGAGGGGGCAGAGGGAAATACTGCTTTTCTTAGCATAGCTTCAACCAGTCCAAACCAAGTGAAATGGCTTCTTTAGGCCTGTTGCTCAGTGTGGCTGTCTTGGTTAGAACTTTTTCTTTTTTACTGATGCCCAGAGAAGACTGGCCGGGATTTTCTTGCTGTGAGGTCTCATCACTCACTGCTTCCATTCTGCACCAATTGAGGCATAACTCAACTTACAGAACTGAAAAAGTAAGACTCAAGTTTTTCTTAGCAGCTCTGGAGCTGAATGTGCCATCCTTATAGAATCACCTGTCAAAGTTGCTCTGGTTTTTACCATGTAACTCTCTACCCCTTCTCTGATGTGTGCCTGAAAAAACCTCTGGTCTGAGATCTGGGAAGTGGATTGCAAAGGAGACTGTGAGGTGTGACGGTTGTGGGTTGGTTTTCCACAAGGCTTTTATGTTTCCTGCAAAATTTAGATGCAACATCATTAATAGTGGGAACTTTCTGATGTCTGAAGGAGATTTCTGACGTAGGCACTTCTAAATGCGTGACCGTAGACACAGAATTTGGCTTTTCTGACATAAAACTAACAGGAATCCAAATTCAGCCTAGCATGATAAAGGTGTTGTTGAAGATGATGGAACCGTGTTGGTTTACATAACTTGCATTGGCCAGCAGATTATATCTTAATGATACACAAAGTACATCTTTTACTTTATTTTAGAAGATAAGTATTTCTAGCTTGAGTAAATGCTGTTTTAACTTAAAGCACATAGAAATTCTTATCTCTTGCTTTTTTTGTGTGTGTACATATATATGTGTATATATACGCACACATAGTATAGGAGGAGAGAAGAGGAAAAGTCAAATACGTTTAGGTCTGTTCCTCATCCTTGCTTCCTTCTCTGGTTTTTCCCTGTACAGAAGTTCATAGAGTTTGAAGATGCACTGGAACAGCAGAAGAAAGAGCTACAAATCCAAGTGGAACACCTTGAATTTCAGACTCGACAGTTGGAGCTGAAGACCAAAAACTATGCAGATCAGAGTAAGCAAAGTTGTGCACCAGATACGATTATGTAGTTTGCTTTCCATGAGCATATACTTGCAGATATTCTTCATGTGCTGTTTTTTCTTGTTTGTTTTAATGTAGTTTGTGGAAAGCCTGAAATCTGTGGCTGTCCCTTCCTTTGGTATAAAAATCAGAGCAATCTACAGGGTGCGACATATCCACACTAGTGTAGTGCAGGTTTCATTGCTTCTCTTGCATGGAGCATGTCTAGATCTGTATGTTAGCTGATGGGTGGAATCTTTTCTTGGCAGTTTCACGGCTGGAGGAGCGTGAATCAGAAATGAAGAAAGAGTATAATGCTTTACATCAGCGTCACACAGAGGTAAGCTGTTGCCTGATTCCTTCCAAATAAACAAACTCTTAGCTTACCCATAAAACCACATCAGAGAATTGGGTTTTTCATCCTGACAGTGACTAGAGCTTCAGAAACTTGAGAGCATCAACATTATCTGAAGGGAGGGTGCAAGGAGGATGAAGCCATGCTCTTTTCAGTGGTGCCCAGTGCCAGAACAAGAATCAGAGGGTGCAAACCGGAACACGGGAGGTTCTGTCTGAACATCAGATAGCACTTTTTAAAAGAAATTTTAAGTAATTGGAAGTAAATGCTGGAAAACAATATTCAAAAAACAGAAATAACAGAATATCCCAAGTTGGAAGGGACCCATAATGATCATGGAGTCCAATGGAGTCTTTTGTTTTATTCTGTTTGCCTCACGTATTTTTTCCTCTTCTCAGATGATCCAGACCTATGTGGAACACATCGAACGATCCAAGATGCAGCAGGTTGTGGGAAATAATCAAACTGAGGGCAGTGTACCTGGGAGAAGGTAGGGCCATAACCTCTCCATATAATGTTTGCCATCCAGGAACTTATCAAATGAGTGCATATTTGCAAGAGAAAGAAACCAAAGGATCTTTCCCTGTGGGCATGGATTGTACCTGAAGCTTTTTGTAATGGGTTGAGGGTGAGTTGTGGATAAGTTCTCTAAGGTTTGACAGAGAGGAGTTTTTTGTGTTCTGTTACAAAGCTTAGACTTCATTGTGCTGCTGCAGATGGACGTCTTCTGGAAAGCAACGTTTGTGTTCTCAGGTATCATGTATAAGACTGATCCATAAAATGGATGGGGATGGAAGAGAGTGTTCATTTGTGTGTGTCTGTGTGCATGTGTGATAGCCAGCGAAACTGGAGTAGTTAAACGCATTAGCCTTTATGTAACTTCTTCCCCAGTTTCTTAAGGGAAGATTTATCTGAGTCAGTCACTCAATAGATCTACTTATGCCCATGAAAGTGCTTTGTTTTTTTCCCCTCTGTTTTCATAGCACCAAAGTGATCAGAGCCAGCCTCTGTTTAAAGGAATGGCAGTAGCAGGAAATGAAGTGCAGTATATAAAACCACTCTATTAAAACCACATATAAAAAGATAATTTCAAATGAAGAAAAGAAGAAATATTCTTCCTATTTTATAAAAATAAGGTTATTTTAGTACCTTCTGTTTAGATCCGTAACATTTAAATACTAGTGTGTCCATTAGGTTTGGGATAAAGAAAGTGGAAGGAAGTGTCAGGTCTTGAAATAAACAATATAAGCTCTCTGGAAGCTGTGGCTTCCTTTTGCTGGGTTGGAGTGCCTGGGAAGGAATTCAGATCATCAAGGTTTTGGTTGTGTATTGTAAAACAGCAGAGGAGAGAGCAAGAGAGACACAAACTGCTCCCCGATTCCTTGCAGACGTGATGTTCCTTCCCCAGCCAGTGCTTGGCCTCCTGCCCGAGCATCGTGCTGTGAGGGGAAGGTTTGGGGGTCAGCCTCTGGTTCTGTGCTGGTGCCTTACTGGTGTGAACACAGGGCTGCTGGGGGGAACGGGAGTTTTGTTCACAGCTGTTGGTAACGTAACATTGTGTTAGAAGGAAGGGAGGATGCTGAAGGAAAATGGGCTCTGTAACTGCAGAACATCCATGTTTGAGACTTCTGCTGGGCTGTGTGCCTCTGCTGTCAGATGTCTCTGTACAAGCTCTTAGGCACACCCATGGTGAAGGAGAAACAGGGTGGATTAGGTCTTTGTTCAGTCCAACTCACCTCTCCCACCTACCTGAAAGGTATGAATGTTTGTAGGAAGAACAGCTGTGCTGATGTGTGCGTTTCTGTCTTGTTGCCATCTCCATGTCTCAGCTGGGAACAGGGGGAGCTGGGAATTGCTGAGCTGGCAGGGTGCAGCATTGCAGGAAGCCAAGTGTCAGTGTGTGGTCCTGTTTCTTTTGTTCTGCAGAGAGCAGCTCAGCTCTCCTGCCATGGAGAATATCCAGCAGTGTTTCAGGGGCAGCAATATAGCAGTTTGAAGCAGTTATACCCTAAACTCCAGAGGCAGAGAGACTTATCTAGGCTTTCTCCTGCACAAACTCTGAAGGACAGCACAAATCTGTAGCGGATCTAAAAGGAACTGGAATAGGAACATTCTGATCTGGCTGAGTTCTTTCCATATAGTAAGTTCTCAGTGCTGTGTTTTCTGCAGAGCAGTAAATTGGTGTCATGTCAGAGAGTGGCTTAGAAAAATAAAACTGATTACAGAATACAGTGTAACCCTTTCCCATCTGAAGGTAATGCTTTTCTAGCAGACCAGTGGAAAAATATAGAAATCTATACAAGGAAAGAAGAGCAGAAGCTGGATGGTGGCCTCTGTAGGTGAATGGAGGCAGGCATGATGGGTATGGAAAGAGAAGATATGGGGTGAAAAGAACCAGTAGGTTGTTAGGATTGTGAGAGTGTGTGTTCCTGACAGCTCCCTCAATAGGTTGTTTCTGTTTTCCTCTGCCCCAAACCAATCCTGATCACAGCTGTAATGGTTGGAGTGTGTTAGGCTGGTTGCCCCCCCACACCCCGTTCTCTGGTATGAAGGACAAACCTTGCACTGAGGATTGTCTCTATGTTGGAGGGATGCTATTCCATGTAACGTGTTGCTAGTTCCTGGAAGAATGGGAAGAAAGAGCAGCTCTCTGTGTCTGTCACAGCCCTTGCCAGGCCTCCATCTGAATCTGTAGGAACAGCAGCTGGGAAGTGGGTCGTTTTCCTTCATTTCAAGCTTTGGGCTGTTCATGTGTGCTGTATTTGTGTATGTTTGTGCCTTTGAGGGTTGTGTGGTCCTGTGTCTGCACAGCTGCGTGTGGGTGAACACCAGCACTTGTGAGTTGGTACACTGATGTGTTTTGGGGGGGATATGGGTGTAATCTCTCAATGTCTTCCTACATGTTTGTGAGTGCATTTGGTTACCTTCACCTGTGGATGTGCTTGGGTGTGTTTTATATGGTAGACTGTGTAAATACATATTTGCATAAGGCTGTAAATGCACCAAGGGTGCTTCCTTGTCACTTGAGAGAAGATGGTGCAAGAACTGCTGAGGGGTGTGTGTGTCTGCTGCCATCTGAGGAGGGGAATGGGTACAGTGCACACCTCCAAGTAGTATGAATAAAAGTGCATGCATTCGCTGTCTCTGATAGGGCTGCATGTTTGCATGACCTTCATTCTCTAATAGTTGTTGTTGTGTTTTTTTGTTGTTTTTTTTTTGTCTTGCTTTTTGTGCAATTGCTGCTCTGTTTTGGCTGTTACGTTTGTTGCTGCAGTCATCGCCAGTCATGGAGGAAAAGGTAAATCCTACTGCTATTTGTTAATCATAGTTCTGGAGGTTGCTGTTGGGTGGTCGTGGTGTGATGCTGAAAGGTTCTGTGCTGGCCTATTTGCCCTCTTTGTGTACTGACATCTGCATTAGATTCACTCACATGGCACACTTCCCTTGGCTGGTGCAGAGGGAGCCAGCAAGCTGCTACATCAGGAAGGAGCTCATGCACCCAAAGCAGAAGGGGCAGAGGCTGGATTCCAAACTGGGATCATCCCTGTGTGATTGGACATTTGCACTTCACCTTCCAGATTACTTTAAAAAGTTGTCTTTTCTCCTTTAAATTAGAATCATCAAATCACCAAGGTTGGAAAAGATCCCCAATGATCCAAGTGTCCACCTACCACCAATATTTCCCTTCTAAACCATGCCCTGCCTACCGCATCTACACATTTCTTGAGCACTTCCTATATGAGCACAAAATACACCTCTTTTCTAAGCAGGGCAGGAAATGCGTGTCACCAGTAACTGTCAGAATGCACATCTGACTTTGGCTGAGGCAGTGAGTTCTGCACCCTCAGCCTACAAAGAGGGCTGTTGCCACCTTGCAATGATGGCAAACCTAGTAGTTCTGTTACATTTTCTAAGCTTTAAGGTCTTACAGGAGGAGCATTCTGATCCAGGTTTTGGCTACTGCAAGCCCTTATAGAGGCTTTTGCTGTTTTCCTCACAACATGAGGTGGAACTAACCAAGTGCTCAGAGTCCCCCTGGACCAGAAGGACGTGGGTGTATGAAAGTCACTCCAAAGGGCTGTAGTCAGCACTGAAAATTTATAGCAACCCTGAGGATATTCTGAACTACTCTGGGGACTGGTAACACCAACGTCAGGACTGTGAAACTGAAGTTATCTTTCCTGCAGTTTTTCCTTGATGGGGCACAGTAAGCAGCCATTCCAAGCAGGAGCCATGCTGGCACAGCGGTGCAGTGCGCCGTGTCAGCTGGACAGTGCTCAGAATGGAAAGGCTGAGCATTGGTCTCTTCCGTTAGACATTTTGCTTTCACTTTGTAAATGAACTCTTTTCTGCCCCTGCCATGTCAGTGTGTTTGAGTCAGTCCTGGGGCAGCCTCAGATGCAGCTGCAGTTGTTTTTCACCCGTGGTCACAGATCACAGGATCACAGAACAGGTTGGGTTGAAGGGACTGCTGGAGGCTGCCGGTCCCACTGTGTGATGGTGGTAGCTGAGCTGAGTCTTGGTGAAATGATTGCTGTGTCCAGGAGCAGTGCTGTACTGGGCTGGCATGGAGCCTGATGGAGCAGGGAAGCAGATCGGTGTCTTGCAAGGAGGTGTTGACTGCTGCCCTGTTTCTGGAGTGTTCATGCTGACAAGCTACTTTCTTTTTTGAGTTTCCACCTCACTGCTTGCTCTACATTTTCTCCCACTGGAACTTGGTCCCCAAATCTGTGCCAGCTTCCATATTGAGAATCAAATCCACAGCTTGCTGGTCACCTGCACTTGCCAGAAAGGAGAGTGATAAAGAAAAAGTAATACAGACATCTGGCTTTATGAGTGATGCATTTATTTATAAGTTTGTATAAATTCTGAATTTTGAGAAGACTGTAGTTGGATATGGAGGAGGAATCACAGAATGCAAGTATTACTTCTCTTGCTTAGTATTAGAAGTGATCCAAAACCCACTGATTTCTGCTGTTGGTGCAAACCAGGTTTGGGGTGGAATGTGCAGAAGTGGCGTGTAGGTGACTCACTTCAGCCTCTTTCTTCGTTCAATGATGCCCATTTTGTTGTGGGATTGTCTGCTGTGGCGTTTTCCCACGGTGCACCCATTTCTCAAAGGACACATTGGTTTGAATTTGCTCGGTTTCTTTGCACTTTTGCTTTTCCTTCAAACACTGCATGGGGGTGCTGATGTCAGTTGTGCCTGTCCTGGTCACTTGACCCCCTTTGACTTTCTAGACAGATGGTTGGCTCTACCTGTAGACACTCTGGGTCTGAACAAACAGCACCATGGAGCTGTGGGTTTGGGAATCCACACAACTGCTAAGCTGGGGCAAGGAGTGCTGTTCAGTTTCTAATGACTAACATTTTGCATGAGCTAGTGTGCTGTTTCTTTTGTGTATGAAGCTCGTAAACAGCTAACAGATTGGCTTTCCCTCTCTCTCTGTTTCTCTGTTTAGCAGGAAGGAGCGTCCTAACTCTCTGAATGACGATTATGATTTTCAGCATTATTCAGTCCCGCCTTTAGGTTTTCATTGTCTTGAAGCAGTGCTTTGATGTGCTGACTTTTTTGTGAGGAAACATCAACAATACTTCTGCATACCTCCCAAATCCTTTCAAGACTATAGTTAAAGGAGAGGTCCTGCACAAGATCTGAGATGGAAGAAGTCTGTGACTGAATGCATCCAGAACTAATTTGAGATGTCCCTGGCTCATCTTTTTCACAGTCTGAGGAATCCTTTACACTGACAAAGTCAGTACCGATGGCGTGAAACTCTAAGTGACATTTGTATAATTCATCTAATTTGGTCCGCATTTCTTTTACTTGTGACACTTTATCAATTATATATTCTTTGGCAACTTCTATGTTGTTAGTTAGTTGGGCATTTTTGTTTTCAAGTGTCATATTTATAGATTTCTGTTCATCCAGTTCAGAAGCAATTTCCCGATAGTCAGCTTGACCCTGCAGAATTTGTTCACGGAGGGCATCAGCTGTTTCTTCAGAAAAAGAAAGCTCAATACGCAGGCTTGTTACCTGCTTACTGAAATCTTCTTTTTTATTTTTTTCTCTTCTGCATTGTTCTTCAAGCACAGCTAACTGACGTTCCAAGATTTCAGTTCTTTCCCTCAGTGCTAGTACTTCCTTTCGGTACGTGGAGCACTTTTGCTTCATGTGTTCAATTTTCTTTTGCTCTACAGTGTTCTTTTTCTTTCTCTCATTTACAACTACTGTAAAACAAACAAACAAACAAACAAAAAAAAGGGAAAAGGAATGTAGCTCAGATTGATTAAAATCATTATTACATAGCAGTTCACAACACCAAGTAGCAACTTCTAAGTGAAAAACTGTCATAATATGCAAGCCATGCCCTCACATCACATAGTATTTGATACTAGTGAAGGAATTAAAGTTCTCTGAACACGTAATCAGGTGCCTCAGATTTCTATACAGAATTAACAGCAAAAGGTTTTCAGTCTGGAAGAACACTTTTACCATGGCACTACTCAAACCTTCCACTCCACACCAGTAGAAAATCTAATTAGATTTAAGAAACATGGGAACGAGATAGATAATTCACAGCTGTATTCTTTCTATCTTCCGTGCTTCAGCAATCCCTATAAGGCAGCCAGGAATCACTCCATCTACATCTAAATGGTAGATAAACAGTTCTCTAAGAAATTTCATTCCAACTCACAGTCCTCTTACTTTCAAAAGAAAGATAAAACCCTGGACAAGTTGATCACTTAAGTGTTGATATCTGTCTCTCTTATTCAGTTGATCTCTAAACAAAATATGAGGATTCCTACTTCTGTCCACACTTACTCTTTTGCATATAAAGTTCATTCATAAAGTTGTACAAATTTGCAGATTCAAGTTTCCATAAATATTCCATTAGCTTGGGGCTGTTTTTTTCTTTAACTGGTGAGCAATTAGCTAAAATCACATGCATTTTCTTTCTATCAAAAGTGACTTCTGCTGTATTTCATCATTGCTTTAGAATCCAGTTACGTCCATTCCATAATATGCATACTTTAAGTATTAAAATAAATATAAGTCAAGACTTACTAGGGATTGGGTCACCACAACAATATATTCAATGGTGATTCTTGTACAGTGCTTTTATTACTACAACTACAGAAATGCAGAATTTTATAGCGCCCACGTGCAGCCTGCATTACATACAGATTCACATGTACTGCATGGAAACAGCCTCTTAACTCATCTAAGGAGTTTTATATACAGCCCTCAACTGATTTAAAAGTCATACTGAAGAAACAGCAGTGGCGTATTCCACCCCAAACCAGGTTTTGGTTTTGACTGCTGCTCCCAGCAACACTAGTGAGGGGAAAATGATTTATAAGTAATCTAAACACTTTATGCTGAAAACAACAAGCAAGCACTAAAGCAAGATAAATAAGACTAGGGAGAAGATGTGTAATGTTCAGTCTAGAAGCTCCTTACACAGGAAGTAGGGAAAAAGCATTATTACAGAGCATAGGAAACAAGACATAAAAGCTCAGAGAATGGTGTAAATACCCTGAACTTTAAGCTGAGATAACCTAGCATCTCCTAAAACACTTTTGCTCGTGCTACTTATATAACTAATTCTACAAAAGAACCAGCACAACATACCTGTGCTCATTGTTCTACTGTGTATATTTAACATAGCTAAAGAATATATATTAAGCGGTTTTTGAAATTGGACGCTATTAATACTCACAAATAGAAGAAAATTTTAACATGATTGAATACTCAGTACATCTTAACAGAAAACTTCATGCTGACATTGTGACTATCAGCTACCCATTTTAATTCCTATGTGGAGCATTGCTGTCAATTTTTAAATGAGAGCTTTGGTCATATGATTAGAACAAACCCACTACTATTTGGAGTATGGAGGAGTCCACATCCCTCCCTCAGTCTCTGGTAAGATGCTTATATGTGATGCCATTCAGTGGTCACATTAGGATTCAATATTTATGCCAAATAAAGGCAGCAGGGACAAATCATCCAAGAACAGCATCTCATCCAAAGAAGGCCTTGACTTTCTCCCTTGCACATATTTTGCAAGAGGAATACAAGAAAGGAAGGGACTACAGCTAAGTTTTAGATTTTCCCTTCTACATTGTATATGCCTTCCGTAATTCTAGGAACACTGATGCTCAGCTGTGCCCAGAAGTGAAGTTAAATGCATCAGAGCTTATCCAAACCATTTTGCTCAAATATTGCCCATGAGCGAGCAATTAGCAGGTCGTCAACAATTTTGATAGTTGCTTCAGGAAAAACAAAACAAACAAACAAAAAAAAGCACTTGAGCAGCTGATGCTACTCAGAAGATCAGCAACAGCAGTTGAAACAATCCTAAAGAAACTGCTTTAAAACTATTACCAAATCTGCAAGTGCATCAACAGATGAGGAAAAAGCAGCAAAAAGGAAAAAAATAGTGCAAAAACTTTTATTCTTAAGCATTCAAAAATGAACAGCATAGGACCTTCTGAAAAAGGGATATTTACATAACAGTTACTTCTATTTACAGTTTAACACAGTGGCTTTTCTCCTTATACCATAAGGTAACGTGCTTCACAGCCTTTTGCTTCCTATCCGGAATAGGAAGCAATTTATTGTTTTGGAAGACACCCTGTTCAAGGATGGAAGAAACTGTACCTTTCTTTGGAGGTGGCTCTTCCACAGTAGGCTTATCTTCATCAGTACTGCGCTTTCTTCCCACTTCCAACTCAGTTTTATCTTGTTTCAGTGCTTTAACTGAAAGCACTGAAAATTGGCTGCTTTCAGTTCCTTTATTAGTGTTCTCTTCTGCCGGTTCTGCTTTAATGGTAGTTAAATGGTAGGTAGTCTTTTCCTGTATTGATATAAGATCAGTTACATTGAAGCTTAACA
Source organism: Coturnix japonica (assembly GCF_054131305.1). Taxonomy (NCBI): domain Eukaryota; kingdom Metazoa; phylum Chordata; class Aves; order Galliformes; family Phasianidae; genus Coturnix; species Coturnix japonica. The sequence continues at coordinate 7,220,157 of NC_140691.1, read as the reverse complement.
AAAGGAGCACTTAAGTCTCAGTAATCTTCTGTAGGCAAATATTTACACAAAACCATACAGCTAAAATATTTACCCGGTGACTCTATAGACATCAGTTACAAATCTCAATAGCAGACAGAACAAGTACACCTTCAGATAATGACAAGTGCAATACTCGGTAGAGTATACAAGGGAAAGCAAGAGCCTAGCAGGTTACAAAGTAAAAGACTTGCACACAATCAAGAGTTTACCAGTTTATCAAAGAATTTCCTGTTTCCAAGAAGTCAACAAAATTACAAACATGGTCAAAGAGCAAATGGTCAGCTCTCATACAAGTTCATCACATCACACTTCTGCTAAGCTGCTAAAATCACTTTCATCGTGACAGATATAATCCAACCTTAAAGCTTAGTCAGCTCTGTCACGCATATTTTAGATTGTGTCCTTGACCACAAGTGAAGCTTCCTTACTTACAAGATGACGATTGTTAAGCCATGCTGGCACTGCCAAGGACTGATTATTCATCTTTAGTAACTTATGAAAAGAAAAGCCTCAGAAGTGTTCAGGCCACACGATCTCACAGATAGAGTTGGAGCCTTGTTCTTGGAAGAAGTAATAGGTGAGGACATGACTACTCATCACAGTCAGCTTTAATACCATGGAAATACTAAGTTGCAGTGATGCAGACAGTCAAAGACTAAGAAGGGTCAAGTTGCTAAGCTTACAAGGTTAGAGATCTGAGTGACAGAATTAACTATAAATGTTTTCAGTGCTACTTCAGGCTACCAAACATCAAAAAATGAACAAAAACCACCAGAAGTGGTATGCACACATACTTAATCAAGCTAGTCTTCACATATTCAGTAGCTCGCAGTACATTAGTCAGGATAAAGTTTTATGGACTGCATAGAACGTGGAGATATCCTGACCATTCATACTTGTACTTCCAACTCTACTCAACATACTTTTACTGTTGCTCTTCCTCTGATGTAGGAGTGTGAGGCAGGAGTTAGTGGAACACGCTGATATTTTTGTTGTTTGTGTTAACAACAACTACCTTCAGATAAATTTGAATTGTTTACAATTTCAAGCGAGTACCAGCTACATACAGAAAATCAGTTTTCCAAAAATGTGTTGATTACAAGCATAGAATTAGTGTTTTTCTTTTTTTGTATAAGGATACGGAGATGTGTAAAACTCACATAATCTTTTACTTTTTCCTCTAAATGAGATTTTAAGTCTTGTAGCTCTGTAATAATGTCATCTTTCTGCACCACGATGTCCATTAGCTCTCGAACCCTTTCATTTTGTGCATTTATTTTCTTAGAAATAAAAAAAATTCAGTCATCAGATTCTAATGGAGTGTTAAGTAGCTGAATTACACAACGCATTAAAGGCAAATTCAGTTAAGCTAAGCTCGGTAAGAAATCTATTAATGGAGCCTACTGGAATAGCATTTTAAGCTACCACAAGTTGGTATTAAAACAATTTTACACAACATCTTCTTGATAAAGTTACCTCAGTTGCTTCTTTAAGTTGCTCAACAGACACATCCAATTTAATCATCTGCATTTCAAAGTCTGTAACACACAGAAAAGGTTGTATTACATAAGTAGCCAATAGATAGTTTATTAAGTAATCAATTTTTCCAGATATTCTAATGTTTAGGTAGCTTTTGAACAGATTAATTAATTTGCATGTGGTCTTCACTTATTGGGAGTGATTCAAAAGTTTTCTATATTTCTTGGAACGAAAACATTGCATCAACAAGACATAAAGAAGAGAAGAGATTACAATATAAAAGTAAAAATCAAGATATAGACATTTAACCCCATACTTACGAAAGCGTAAAGCTGCTAGTTGCAGTTTAAAGGAGAGGGAGGAAAAAAGAAAAGAAATAACCAAAAACCGTGGAATTGCTGAACCTGAATATACACAAGGAACAAACTATCACTTATCTACAGGCTATGGTTCCAAAGGTAGAACATCTCCTCTAATTCCTACTCAAACTGGTTATTTCTATTTTATATTAATGAACTATTTCTGTCTTCTACCTTTCACATCGCATAACTCACCTTTGTTCTTCTGCATCAGCTCTTCTTCAGTTTTAAGTAGTTTGGTGTTTTTCTCTGTTAGCTCTTCTTTGGTCTCCATCAGTTCAAAGTTAGTTTTCTCCAGCTGCTTTTCAAACCAGCCAGTATCTTCCTTCGGGTCCCCCAGGGATACAATGGAACTATGTGCTGCCTCAGCTTGCTCTTTAATATCCATGACATCATAATGCACAGAATCAAGAATGCCCTCAGGATCAACACAGGTGTCAGGCACTATGCTATGTTCTCCACCCTGAAACGTAATTTATAATCAGTTAAAACTGGTGAATAGCTGACTACATAATAGCTGTTATTTCTTCAGATAGTCTGGATAGCCACTATGAAGACAGCCATACAAGAAGTATTTAATTTCAGCTTCAAAACCCACCTCACAAATTCACATACAACATGACAGTGATTCGTATGGGGGGAAGATAAGTGGCATTCTAGTAACAGCTAATATATTTTATAGTATTTGATGACCACGCTCCCTTTTTTTTTTTTTTTTTTTTTTTTTTAAATATTACCCCAGATTGTTCTCCTTCAAATTTAACGTACAAGTTCGGACTCCCCTTTTCTTTGTATACAGCGTAAATTTTCATTTTGTGTTGCAGAAACAAGGAAAACGCCCAAATTCCCAAAGCTTTCTGAAACTGTTCTTAAGGCTCAGCAACTATTCCTGCTAGATGAAGAATAGATGTATCTTGCTCATCATACAGCAACACAGCATGCACTTCTTTGTAAACAGCCTTGTGTTTCTATAAGATGTGCCCATAACATTTAAATAGTAAAAAGGAAAATATTTAAAAAAAAAAAAAGAAAAATACCAGGGTGTCATGGTTTAATAATTTTGTAATTTTGCTATCAGTATTCCACATCATAACATCATATAAAGCATGAATAATTTTACTGCTCCCGAACACTTGCAGTATATTGATGATATTGTCGTGTGGGGCCATACAGCAGCAGAGATTTTCAAGAAAAGAAAACAGATAATCCTAATTCTTTTGCAAGCTGGTTTTGCCATTAAGCGCAGCAAGGTGAAGGGGTCTGCCCAGGAAATCCAGTTCTTAGGTGTAAAATGGCAAGATGGGCATCGACACATCCCAGCAGATGTGATTGACAAAATCACTGCTATGTCTCCGCCCACCAACAAGACAGAGACCCAATCTTTTCTGGGAGTAGTGGGCTTCTGGAGAATGCATGTCCCAAACTACAGCCACATAGTGAGCCCCCTCTATCAGGTAACACGGAAGAAGAATAATTTCTCATGGGGTCCTGAGCAGCAGCAGGCTTTTGAGCAAAGAAAACAAGAGATAGCCCGTGCCGTGGCCTTGGGGCCAGTACGGACGGGACAGGATGTAAAGAACATCCTCTACACTGCTGCTGGAGAGAAAGGTCCCACTTGGAGTTTGTGGCAAAGAGCTTTAGGAGAAACCCAAGGCCAACCCCTGGGACTTTGGAGTCGAGCATATAAAGGGTCTGAGGAGCGCTACACTCCAACTGAGAAGGTGATCTTAGCCATGTACGAGGGGGTTTGGGCTGCTTCTGAAGTAGTTGGGACAGAGGTTCAGCTCCTTCTAGCACCTCGCTTGCCTGTGGCCCCCCTGTCATGGACACAGGTAGATTTTTGTTTAAACCATGACAACTACCCAGAATGCAGCATAAGGGAATTTTTGCCTAGAACTCCGGAGGACTATTTGTAACTCAGAAAGGTCAGAGATAGAAAGAAGGTCAGAGATAGAAAGTTCACACTGATTTCTGGGTCACCAGCCTCACAGCATTTTTGGTTTTTAAATGATACATAAAGTTCTCAATAGCACTGCTCTAGTCGGTAGTTCTTTCCCTTTCCGTGCAGCTTGCTCTGTGCATGGCTTGTGAACCGCTATTCAGGTCAGACAGCTGCAGCCCCAAAGACCTGCCATAAATGTACAAATTCTACCAGGATAATGGCTTGGTAGTGGAGAAACAGGATGCGCAGTCATATGGCTCTCACACATACCTTGTACAACCAGCTTGGCTCTGGACTGGGCATCACCAATGTCACAGGTGTACACGTCACTGTCACTTTTCTCCAGATTTTTTATGCACAGCTGCAGGTTTCGTCCTTTCTGTGCCCTCTTGTATTTCCTGCCAGGCCTGAGCTCAGCAATGCCTTTCCTCCATATGACGAAGGATGCGGCTTTCTCGCTCTGACATGTAAAAAGTGCACTTCCACTTTCTTCAATTTTCACATCTGAAAGTTCCTTGATAAAGTAATTAGGTTTTTCTGGAAGGAAAAAAAAAAGGATGAGGGTGTAGGACAAAGGGATTTGTTACCACAACAAGTCCCAAGCATACAGAGGTGTCCTGAATCTCCTTTGCCCTCATTTCAGAATATCACATAGAGATGCAAAGAGTCTAAGAAGACCACAGAGTCCACCCATTTACATAGGTTTGATAATTCCAGTAGATATCTGGAAAGTTCAATACCATTATACATGCGCTGGTAGGATATCATCTGATAAACTGCATATAGTTTTGATTACACATATTCAATAGAGACTAATTCAGATTGCCATCTTTTCGTGGCTCACTAACACCCAAGATCATAGAATCATAGAATGATCACAGAATCATAGAGTGGCCTGAGTAGAAAAGGACCTCAAAGATCATCTAGTTTCAAACCCCCTGCCAAGGGGTCACCAACCACCAGACCAGGCTGCCCAGATCCACATCACACTGGAGAATCATTCAGTTTCCAGATTATTTTAAGGAAAAGATTTTAATCCATCATATTTTCTGAAAACTAAGAATTGATCCTGCTCAAGGAAACAGAAGAGAAAAACATCACCCACAGGCTGCAGATATTTACCTCGACTTCTCTACATGCCATCCCCAGTGTGCTTTTCAACTCACCTTGCACAGTGACCCTGGCTTTTGTTATGGAGTCCTCTGTCTCACAGGGGTACTCCCCACTGTCCTTGGCAGTAGAGTCATGGATGATCAGAATGGCCCCAGTTCCCTCCTGCTGCAAGTCGTACTTCTGGCTTTTTCTGATTGCTTTGCCATCCTTGTACCACCTGATGTTCACATCAGGCTTCGACAGCTCACAGCTCAGGCTGACGTCCTGCCCTGCTGCTGCTGTCTTATCCTCCAGCTGTTTTGAAACCTCAGTAGGTTTTCCTGGAAGAAAACATTGCTTTTTGAGTAACATACACTTAGGGTAGGATGCCTCTCTCAAAATACATGCATCTACATGCTGGAGATAAGTTAGAGAGGCACTTGCAACAGACGCCATCCTACAGCCAGCAGTAATCTGAAAAGTACAGACAATAGAATTCCAGGCAGCATTTATTCTCTCTTAAATCTACCCAATTGAGGATGATGAACCATGTCTGAAAACTGCCTCTTTCTTCTCTCCACTCATCACACTGGGAGCCTCGGATGATGCTCTCAGATGCACATGCTCTAGATAGGAATTTGTTGTACAGCTAGATGATGTGAAGGCCATCCCTTCAGCTTATACTTAGAGGATATTTGCTCCCACAGTTCCCTCAACAGAGCATTCCTGATTTACTGTTAATGGAACAAGCTGTAGTGAGATGCCCATTTCCAACACTACCCCAGTGCTTTGGGTAGTTCTCACATTTGTGTCAAATGGTTCCTCCTTTTACTTATTTTTAAGAGAAATTCTCAGTGCTTCAAGGTTCAAGTAGAAGGTTGCTATTCACTTTAACCATATTATGAGTTAGCTCTCACGACAATCTTATCAGAAGACAGTTGAAGGAATCAGACCCCAGAATCTCTCCCATCTCATTGCCTTTCACAGAGAGGCTTTGGAGGTTAGACCACGGGCAGTAAAAACGACTTCCCCAGCGTCAGTAGGAGTCACACTTTTGATAATGAGAGTATATTTCCGACTCACGTTAGAAGCTTTAAATCGCCCACCATTTTCCACTCTGCTTCCATTCAGTGTCCAGTTGAACTCATCAATGCTTTCATGGGACAGAATGCATTCAAAAGTACAATCTTCTCCCTCCTGGATTTCAGTGGTTTTCAGCCGTTTGGTAATGCCACTATTCAGCTCTGGAAGGTAAGAGATACGTTAGTATGAGGTTTATATGTAGAAAAGGCATTTGTGACTGACATGAGTAGCAGCACTGGTGTTTTAACTCAGGATTTGCAGAACATGGCTGTGTTCCTTACTGATGTATTCTCTAAGACATTCTCCACTCAGAATTACCAGAAAGCTATTAAAAAAAAGAGACGTGAATCTCTTGTCTTTGCTCTGGAAGAACTACAATTAGAGCAGCTCAGTCCATGGAGCAGAATGAAGATTCAATGAGCCACAGAGGGAACAACCTAACAGAGAGGACAACTCTAGGATGCTGCGTGAGAAAAAGGGTTTTGCCTATGACAAGAAATTAAATGTTTCTATTAGCTAATTTGTTACCATCCTACCCCTACTGGTGTTCAAACCATTTCTCCATTTTAGGGATGTTTAGAAAGGAAACATTTCCAGGACATTCTTGACGTGTTTGGTGATTTTCATGGCAAAATGAGATACATTTACATCAAAAGCAATGGGAATTTTCCAGACATCACTGTGCTAAATTGCAGTAATACACTTCTATTGTAGAAACTAGTAAGGCTCGTGGGGGAATAGGTGTAAGACATAGTGACCACACTGAATGTGCTTTCAGCACTCCTTTACTTTCCACAGTACTTACCCTGAATGCCGACCTTTGACTTGGCATCATCAGTGCCAATATCACAGGTATAGAAACCTGCATCTGACTTCTCGAGGTCATGGATAAGGGGACATAGGGTCTTCCCAGACTGTACCAGCTCATACTTGTTGCCAGAAGCGAGCACAACACCGTCCTTCTTCCACACTGGTTTGACCTTCTCTTTAGAGACTTCGCATTCCAATTTAATCACACCCCGCTCCTCATCAAAAACATCATCCAAGGACTTCATGAAGACAGCAGGCTTCTCTGCAATTAAACAGGCAAAACAGAACAACGTGATAGAGAAGTTGAGACATTTCCAGTTGCTTTCAGATTTTTAAATAGGGATCAATAAATCTTTACCAGTACTGACGACACCAAGATAGAACCTAAAGCGATTTCATGTCCGTTGACTGAATGCGCTTTATGGTATTCTGAACTAATCAGGAGGAGAATACAGGGAACAGGAGGGACAGCCTGCATTGCCGGTGGGTGGGACTGATATCATATGAAGTAATTGGGATGCAGCTCTTCTAAAGCTGGAGAGCCGGCATTGCCCTCACGTACAGCAGAGCTCATACAGCAGGCCTCAGGATTAAGAGGATAAGCTGCTGAACAATTTTGATTTTCCTGTTTTATTGACTCCTTTTATCTATCTTCTATTTCACACATCAGATGTTTATAATGGGGAAAAAACACCCACCAAATGCAAAAGAAAGGAGAAAAATGAAATCCTTCAAACTCTGGAGTGCATAGAGTAAAAGAGCTTAATTGCTGGGGAGATCAGATTAGAATCATAGTATCCTTAGAATTGGAAGAGACCCTTAAAGGCCATCTAGCCCAGCTCCCCTGCAATAAACAGGGACATTCACAGCTAGATCAGGTTACTCACAGCCTGGTCATTAGTCATCCCAGAGGCAAAACACACACTGAATGAGCTCTCCCTGCAGTCATAAATACTTGGAGACAACAGCATTGACACTGCATGGCACTGAAGCAGTAAAAGAAATTGCTCTTGTAACTCTTCTTGTGTTAAGGAAAATGATGATAAAAAGCAATGGAATGCTATGGCAGGACACCAAAACCATCCTCCTTCGTTGATATCTGCTGCAATGGAACCTTCCACTGGAAGAAAGCCCCTGATGTCTTGTCACCCCAGAGAGGTGAGCTTTAGAAGCAGGACTGCTGCACAATAGAATGAACTGGGGCTCCTTAGCATCTCTTATATCCAGGAGGGGTGTGATCAGACCCACCTATCACCTTCAGGCACGTGCTTTCTGACACCTTGTCTGACTTCACTGTCACTGTGCCAGCATCCTCAGGCTTAACCTGCTTCATTGTCAGTTTGCAGCAATTGCCAACGTTCTTGATGTCCTTGTAATTGTTGGTGTAAATGAGGTTGCCATTCAGGAACCATTCCATGTCCTCGTCATCATGGGACAGCTCGCAGGAGAAGACAGCAGAGCTCTCTTCTTCAATTTCTACATCCTGCAAGTGCTTCGTTACTTCTACATTGCGGGCTGTGGGGAAACAAGGTGAACTGTTACCACTGTTACTATAAATCATACTGGGATGTGGTAGAATGGTTGGACTAGACGATCTTTGTGTAGTATTCTCAGTGAAGATTATACATTTATAAAGTTAGCAGGAGAGAACGGCAGAAATCAACCTCAAGAAAAGAAATCTGAGGTGAAATAGGACATGTAAGAGACCACCCCCCCTGCTCTTACCTTCAGCTGTCAGCGTGGTTTCAGTCTCTGCAATTCCTGCCTTGCACTTGTACACACCAGCATCATCGGGCTTCAGCTTCAGAATCTTGAGCTCTGCTGAATGCTTATCCCTCTTGATCTTGTACTTCTCAGAGGGCACGATGGGTGTGTGGCCCTTGAACCATTTCACAACCTTTGGAGAAGGCCTGAAGTCACAGGACAGGATGACAGAATGACGTTCCAAAGCTGTCTTGTCCTCCAGCTTCCTGGTGATTTGTATATGGTAATCTGCAAAGCAGGGATGGAAGAGAAGAAAGGATGAGGACAATTGGAAGAAGAGGAAAGTCTCTTGCGTCTGCTCCATTTCAATTAATCTCATGTTCACAATGGTTTTTTGAACTATTATTGAATATAGAACTATTTGAACTAAAGATAAAAAAAACGATTGTCTATAGGGAATGCCATTGACTACATTTCTATAAAGTAATACTGTATATTATCTACCAAATGCAAGGTCCAGCTCTTGTTCTGTGCTTATTAAATTGCTCCAAATTGTTGAGGCTTTTATTCAAATAAGAGAGAGTTAAAAATATAACAAGTACTTTAGGATGTGAATGGATAATCTTACGCTGGGGACAACAGCGGACAAAAAGCCTGGAAGCTTCTTTCAGATGAAATCAATGAGAAATGGCATCAAACTTATGTCCTACCAAACTTCAACTTGTCTAGTTCTGAAATACAATTAATTTCACCTGATTTGACCTCTTTGGTATAGCCAAGGACAAAACCTCAGCTCTGTAGATCTGAATAGTAAGCACATCACAGCTATTCAAACAGATCTTTTACTGAGATGCAGCTGTCTCATTTAGTGTCCAACGACTTTGAACTGGAAATGGAGCAGACCCACCAGACACACACACAATATTTCAAAGACCCCAGTGAAGGAAGGCTGTACGTTAATTAATTCTTCATCTTCATGATGTAAACCAAGCCAGGATATGTTACCTCTGACGAGCAGAGTTGCTGTGGATTTTGATTTGCCAATTGAGAACTGAATGGTGCCTGTCATATCAGTGGTGGTTTTCAGTATGGTCAGCTGGAGGATGGTGCCTTCTTGCTGCATAATCAAGTTTCTGCCAGCCTGTAAGACTTCCCCACGTAGATACCACTTGGGAGGTTTCACAGAAGGAATGGATATCTCGCATTCAAATTTGGCTTCTTCAGGCTCAGTCACATCCTCATCACACAGCTCCTTTACTAGATTAATGGATTGCTCTTTAAGAAGGATGGAACAAGAGAAAGCAGAGATTTAGAAGGAATGTAAAATACCCTTACATTATCACCCTACTTACTCACGTCAGCATTACTGCAAAAGAACACTACACCTATCAGCACAAAATGCCTTAAAACGTCATTAAAAAAAATAGAAAGAAAGGAATGTTGTTAAGAAGTCAGACAATAAGACTGACAACCTGAAGAGAGCCCAGATCTTCTGATTCCCAGTCCAACATCCAAATCAAACCATGACCTTCCCATACCGCTATCAAAATCCTCGCATTACGAAATGGAATACAGGTTCAATGAAACACGGACGTTGATAATTATTTTGGATAAATACAGCAACTTAGCTCTGAACAACAAGTTTTCTCCTAGTAAAGGTCTCTGTAGGTCCAATGTAATAACTCTACTTAGGAGAAATTCATTTTCCAGGATTTTCTTGCCCTTATAATTGTAACAGTGGCAAAGGTGGGGACTGAACTCTTGAGTAGTGTGCTAACTCAAATGTCTCCCTTTTCTTTATCACACTTAACATCATATATATACCTAGCATTGTATATATTAAAAAAAAAACAAACCCTGTGCTCTTTTCAAACATACAGAGAAAATGAAGAAAAAGTCAAGCTATGTTTTTATCCCTCAACGTTCAAACACAAATCTGAAGTCTAGAGGTAGAAAATCCACCACCTAAGAAAATAATCTGTTTTACTTAGCAAAAGTAAATTCCAAAAGAGAAGCTGCATATTTTGTGGGCAGAAAGGTAGGTAGGTAGGAGTTTTAATTTCTGTGAAAGGTTCTGGTGGTGTTTAACCTCCTTGACATTAAAGCAAAAGTTGTTGGCTGGTTTATAACATAAGATAATTTAAGCAAAATCGTCATCAGAAGCATAAGTACCTTTCACTGTAAGATGGGCACTTTTTCTGCTACAGATTTCATTTCTGCTGCATCCTTGACTTGGACACGTGTATAAGTCAGCGAGTAGCTCTTTCCTGAAGCAGAGAACCACAGAGTCACTAAGGCTGGAAAAGACCACTAAGGTCATCTAGTCCAACCTCCAACTCATCCCTACCAAACTGTGCTCTTGAGAGCAAACCCACAACTACACTTGGCTTCCTTGAGCAAAGAGCTCTGAGGCACATGGCCAGGCTGAGCATCATCCATCTGGTTTCACAGCATCACTGCCTGTTCTCTCATGTCAATGAAACCACCCATTCCCCCATGTCCACATCCCCACCAAAGCGTAATCTAAACATGGCTTCTACAAGGACTGACCGAATGCGGCCACCGTCACCATTAAAGTACCTGAGACAGAAGGATCACACTCACTGTCAGACAAAACCTCTTTGGAGAGGTGAACTGACTGCCCTGGTCACCCCCACTTTGGAAAGAACTGCACTCATTTCCTACCTGCTCCTGGCAGTGTGGGATGGTGGGATAGCATCACACTTCCCACACTAAGCTTCCCACCTGTCACTTGTTCCACCCTAACCTCAGTCCCAAAACAAAAGGGGAACTCCCTTCTGAACAATCTTCACTTCATTTCAGATGTCTTATATGCTTGATCTCCAACCCACCCCCCACTCAGGAGAAAGATCCCCCTCTTACACCCTACCATCTTGCCGCATTCTGATGTTGTCATCAGCCTTCAGCTTGTCCTCTTTGTACCACTGGCTCTGAACCTCATCGAGTGAAATCTCACAGACAAAAGATGCACTCCCATATTCATTCACTTCCACATCTTCCAGTGCTTTAACAATCTTGATATCTCCAGCTGTGAAGCACTAGAGATATATTTGTCAGGGTATTTCCAGAACTGAGTGCAGCATCTTTTCCTTACACATATTTGCATAGAAAATAAGTAGGATTTTGTTTTATTCTAAACCATCATCCATTCCTGAGTCTTTTCTGTCTTCAACACAGTCAATGCATTATTGCCCTTGAACTTAAAGACAGACTTACTAGCTACAACGGAGCTCCCTGCAAACAGTCTTCATGGAAACCAGAATCTAATTTATTCTAAAACCTTCCAAGCAAAATTAAGAGTAGAAAAACAATAGAACTGACTGAATCTTTAAGGTCATTTAGTTCCAGTCCCCCTGCTATAGGCAGGGACACCTCCCTCCAGACCAACTCTTCTCCTCAGGGTCAAGGCTTCTCTCAAATCATTCTCCTCTAAGCCTGTGCCTGTGCTTGGGATTGCCCTGACCCAGGTGCAGGGCCTTGTACTTGGCCACACTCAAGTTCATGAGGCTGCCAAGGGCCCACCTCTCCAGCCTGTCCAGGTCCCTCTGGGTAGCATCCCTTCCCTCTAGCACATCAACAGCACCGCTCAGCTTGGTGTCATCTGCAAACTTGCTGAGGCTGCATTTGATTCCACTGGCCATGTTGCCTACAAAAATGTTAAAGAACACTGGTCCCAACACCACCCTCCACCTGGACACTGAGCTACTCACTGCTGCTCTCTGAGTGTGACCATCCAGACAGTTCCCTATCCTGCAACTGGTCCATCCATCAAAACCATTTTTCTCCACTTTGGTGACCAGGATGTCATGCAGGACGGGATCAAATGCTCTGCACAAGTCCAAGTAGATGATGTCAGTTGCTCTCCCATTATCCACTGATGCTGTTACTCCATCATGAAAGGCCACCAAGTTTGTCAGGCATGGCTTGAATTTGAGGAAGCCATATTGGTTACCACCAATCACCTCATCTTTATTTTCCAAACTATGCCAAGGAGAACTAGACAGAACTCTACAATGTCGTGTCACTACAAACCTGTCTGAACCATTGGCTTCTCTGCATGCTCATCACTAGTCTCTCCTTAGCTTGTGTGCCCACAATGTATGGGGAATGTCAGCCACAAATCTTACCTAGGGGACATCTTTGCTTCAAAATCCCTTGAACATCACACAATCCCTTTTAACTCTCCAGGTCTGCACTTATTTATGTCAGAATCAGAACTTATTTCTGTTCTACTATTTCCCTTTCCTTCTGAAGGGCCTGGATACAACTTGGATTAACCTCAGGAGCAGAGTTCCTGCATAAAACAGCCAGGACTGAAACAGCAAACCAACCTGGTTGCAGACTGAGAGAGAAAATGAGAGTTCACCACTTGTGAATAATGAGACTTCTCTTATTTCCCTGGGAAGTAATGCTCACTTTTTTACTTTGACGGAGCTCCTTCCCATCCTAGAAGGGAAAATATCAAAGTCAGATCTCCATTAGTCCTTCCATCTCTGCACTGAGCAAATGCAGCCTTCAGATCAATGCTTAATTCACCCACTCCCCTAGAATTAATGGAACTGTGCTTACTGGAACATATGCTGAAGCTTAAGCACAGTGCAGTGTTTTCAACATGTAGGAATGGCTATAGAACATGCAGAAATTCTGGCTGACCTATGACAGCTTAAAGCACTGCGGAGGACTGTTAACAAGCCCGTTTGGACATCACCTTGAATAAATGACGTTATCCTCAAGTAAGGGAAGGAACAGCTGAGCACCGGGGAGGTGCACAAAGTGCCAGAGCAAATTCTCACACTGTCAGGTGCAAAGAAAACTGAGATTTCACCCAAAAACCCAGTTCACAACAAGGCTACAAAATCCTGGCTGAGAATTTCTGTGTTAGAGTTGAAGCTCAAGACTGTGCTCCAACCAACAATATTTTGTGCAGCAAGACCTCAGGAGTTCACAAGAAACCCAAAACAAACTTCCATTTCAACTTGATAAATGAACTCAGGACATAATAACAAAGAGTGCTGATCTGGGCAAGTAAAAGAGCATAAAGAGAAGAGGGCAGTGCAAAAGCTATCAAGCAAAAGCTCAGACTCGCATCCCTTGGAAGTGAAATTAAAGCCTCTCATTCATTTCCAGAGAAGTCAGAAAGGAAAATACCATTACATGCCATACCTTGAACCACTTGACGTCCACGTTGAGCCTGGACAGCTGACACTCACCTCTTTCAGCACCTGCTACTGGTTTATAAACACAGGTTTTGGCTCTGAGGGAAAAAAAGAAAAAGTATTGACTGAGGGACTGAAATGAGACCATCTTGCAGCTTTGTATGCACAGGTTGGAACAGGTTTAGGTTACCACTTGTGCCCAAACTAATAGCCTTCACTAGAGAATATCAGCTATTCTGTTGAAACAAAGTGTCAAATCTAGGCAAGAAAGAACCTAGGAACTGAAGGAACCAAGAGGGTCCTTGAACACCAGTCCCATGGTTGCAAGTCACTATGCAAACATATTGAACCCAAAAGAACATCTGACCTGCAGGCAACCAAAACCTGAGTTCCTTTTACTTAAGACCCACTGTGAAACATCAAAACACATAAACATGTGATAGTTACCCCTGGGCAGCCTGTGCCAGTTAATTCTGGGGGCAGACCTGCCATTATGAAATATTATGCTAACATGACAAAGAGAGAGAAGAAAAGCAAAATTAAGACTAGCTGACAAGCCTTGGCAGGAAGTTCTTTTCTCCATAAATTTAGTCCCATTATTCAATTCTGTTTGGAGCTGTCTCCATGCCTCTCTGGAGTTTGGTCTTTGAGAAGAAGCAATTAAGTAAGCTCTCCAGTGTCAAAGTGCATACACTACTCTAGGGATTTGTTTTTTCTCCATGGATCAACAAGTGTGACAAGCAAGGAGAATATGATGAAGAGCCTCATGCATACTCAGTGTAAAAAAGAAAAAGGCAATTGTTGCTGGGAAGAAGGTTCATTTGCATTTGTGTCATCTGCAGAGGGTACTGCAGAAATGGAAAGTCTTCCACTGGAGCAAACAAACGGCTCTCATTTATTGCAATCAAGGCCAAGCGTGTGGATCTCAGAGATCAGACCTACACCCTGAAGCAAAACAGACTTTCCCTGCGTGGGAAAGTTCAGTTTCTCTCTACATCTGTGTAAGAAAAAGCCCACCATGGAATGACAGCTAAGTAAACATCCCTGTGACTCTTCACAGGTCTCTTCTACACTTGGGATCACTGCTACAAAAAGAGCTGTTGACATCATCTCTCATGGCCACCCTGACAGAAGAGCAGGAAGGCTGGGATGTTCTTTTTCCTATCTTTCCCTTGACTTCCTCTATATCTTAGGGACGAATCACAGGACAGAACACAGAAATCAAATGGCTCTTCAAAGCAGATTGGCCAGTTCAAGTCAAAACAGCCACTGAAAACACCCCAGATGCTGTCTGACAACAGCTGGACTGTCGGGGAGTCAGGTGAATGCAGTCTGCTGGCCCTGGGCAGGAAGAGGACAGCCCAGACTGTCACATACCTTTCACTGAAAGCTGATAGAGCATTTTATCCCCCTCACAGATGCACTGATAACTTGCAGCATCATCCATTGAGTCATTGTGAATTTTCAGGGTGTGTCTCTTCCCCACAATGTGCAGTTCATATTTTTCACTGGCCTTGAGCTCCTTCCCATCCTTCATCCACTCCACAGTAGCACCTGTGTCTGAAAGCTCAGCCTGCAGTTTGGCTTCCTCACGCAGCTGAGCGGAGATCTTTTCTACATCTTTGCCCTTATTGGTAAATCTCACTGCAGCACCTGTCAGGAGCAAAGGCCTCGTTATTTCAATTGATATCAGGCTAACGTGGTCAATGTTTGCTGCAACATTTCTGAAAAAGTATCACCTTTTGTTCCTGCACTCATCATTGTGTCAGTGCTGAGCAATTCAAGATATTTCATTTGGTCTTCTTGCAGGATTTAGTAAGTAAAAATCAACCAAACATCTCCTTCTACTGATTAAGAATGCTCTAAACATGCTTCTGCAGAGGTTTCCACCCAATGACAAACAGCTCCTCCCATCATGAATGTTTATTTGTTCTATTTGGTCACGCAAATCTGATTGAAAGAGTTATTATTGGAATGATTGCTCCCCTACTTCTAAACTATTCCAGTGCAATCAGAAAGGCTGTCTGAACCTGGAGCTGAAAGTACTGCTCCATGGTGATGCAGTGGTAAACCTGCTGACTGAATGCACTGGCCAAGAGCTGTGAACTGCAGACATTCATCAGCTGGCATGAAGCAATCTGGTTCAGATACCAAGCAGCTGGGTAGACTGGCTTACCCTACACTCAGTGCTATCATGTTTAGGTCATTACCAGGACTCACGTCAGTCCATGGGATGCAATTTCAGGTATTTGGTACAGTCAGTGAATGCCTGCAGCCCCAGTTCTAATCATCAGATCACAGCAACTATGCATTGACTGTAAGAGGAAAGGAGAAGGATCAAAGCAAATACCTCTCACTCTCATCTTGGTGCTGACATCAACATTTTTGGCAACAAATTTCACTTCTGCTCCATCATCGTTCTTGGTGACGTTCTTTATGATTAGGCTGTGAGTAGTTTGGGTTCTCTTGATGATGCAGGTCTCACTTTCCTGTAAGACTTTACCATTGAGGTACCAAGTGCCGCAACACGTTGTTGTAAGGTCAATAGTAAACATGGCATCCCCTCCAGGTACAGCTTCACCAGTTGTTAGGGGGGATTTCACAGCCAGGACTGGGTCTGAGGAAGAACAACATGTTTGTCTTAATGCTCTTTAGATGCAAGTCTGGTATCTCATTTAGAGATGGAAGATTAAATCATAGGTACATTTCTACTTCTCCCTTTGCATGAGTGCTGGAAGAAGCACTTCTGTGCTTAAGGTCTGTTACAGAAAGTTCTGCCTCTTGCACATGTGAGATATCAAAAGATAAGGATATTCAACTCTCTGTCACAGAAACATAACTTGTATCACTTTAGTGGTAGCTGGAGGTTGATATGAGATAGGAGAACTAGGAATAAAGGAAAGCCTTTGGTGTGTTAATGCACTACTATCCTTAAAGTCAAAGGAAACATCTTTAGGGAGCCAACACAGCTGCTCAGCACACGCTGACCCATTTCCATTGGGGTTTTTGTGCTTACCAAGGTGCACGCTCCCTGGGAATTCCAGAGACGGGCTCTGTCCATGCGCATTGACTGCAGACACTCGGAACTGATCATCAGCCTCTTCAGACAGATTGCTCACCGTGAACTCTGGGACGGGGACATGAGACTCGTGGCACCTCACCCACGTGAAGCCAGTTAGTTTATTGGGTTCCACATGTAGCCATGGATTGGAATGGGGAGGTGCATCTTCGGAGGGGACCATGCCAGCGTCACTGACGTTTCTGTTTTATTTTTCACCACGGGGTCAACTGGGGGCTGGGTGGGAGGTTTTCTGGGAGCTGAGCAGAAATAAATACAGAAATATTAGCATAAGGTCATTTAGGCTGGAAAAGACCTTCAAGATCAGCAGACTCAACTTTCAGCATGACCTACTGAGTCCCACCATTAACTACTGTGCTTCCTGAGGACATACATGACAAGCTTATCCCTGTAGGTATTTGCATAGTGAATATATTCACCCTCTGGTTGCTTTGGAACATTTTACAGGTTAAAATCCCATCAGACTTTTTCACTGTGTGCAGCCACTGATACAGGCAGGAGGCTGGGAATTACCTGATGGGCTCTAGTTACAGACTACTGACACAGTAAAGGATTGATTTCATTTCATTTTGGCCATCAGAAAGTTTGGTGTCTGGTTTCAGTCACCCATCTAGACTCCAATTATAATCATATGGAGAACAGCACATTTAGGAGAACTCATCTCATCTTAATAAACCTGAATGAAATCACAGAATCATAGGATCATGGGAGGGCTTGGGTTGGAAGAAACCTTCAAGATCATTAAGTGCTAGATGCCAAAGGTCCCACTAACATAGCATGAAGCCGAAAGCTAGACGCTAGAATCAGATCTCCTGACCTTACCATCAGAAACTGAGATGTCATATTTTGCTCAGAGGTGCCTGCTTGTAGGAGGGACAGCTTCCGAGCTTTTTCTGCTCCAGGAACCAGCTCGAGCTTCAGAATTTAAACAGCAGTCAGAAATTAAACTGAGCTTTGTCACCTCCATCAAATAGATGTGGTTGGGTGGTACAGCTTTCCAAATAACTTAGAAACTGTCACAACAATCAGATGCCTACCTTTAATTTTTAACTTGTTAATACATAGAGCTTAATAGTATCAGAATGCCCCAAGCACTTCAGATAACAGGACAGCTGTAAACCCTTCTTTAAGGATTCCTTTGTTTAACCACTGAGTAACTGTAATTCAGTGGTGCTGGTGGGAGAAGGGAAGTCCTAATCTTCCCAGATGGTGAATAGAGTTGATGTTCACATGCAGACTGGTGCTGAAGCAGAGCCAGAAACCACTCATTTGGGAAACACAGCACCAAGAAAATAATGTGAATAGCTTCATAAAATCAGGCAGCTTCACCCAAATTTCATGGCAGGTCCATTATTCTTCCTATTTTCAGGAAGAAATGTTTTCCCTTATTCTTGTAGTTTTATTTTCTTTTCCTTTCCAGCAAGCAGCTTTGTAGCTTACAAATTGTTTTCTAATCACCTCCTGGTGTGGACAAATCACACAGGTTTGACTCCATGTTTTACATAGTTAGCATTTTATATTTGTTCCAGTATGGAACTGTACAGTCATAGAATGGCCTGGGTTGAAAAGGATCTCAAAGATCATCCAGAATCACACAGAATCACAGAATCCTTCTGCAAAAGAAAACACAAAAGCTACAGGGACTTGGAACTTCTTTGTATATCGAGATCAGAAAGAACTGAGAAGTTTTCAAGTACAAAGAACTTACTTTTCCAGATTGCCTTTTCCAGACTGCTGTTCCAGCAGTGACAACAAGCGCAGGCAGCCCGGAGGACATCGCAGACATTGATGATCGGCTGGCATGGATCAGCGAGGATGAGTTTGGGCACAGCACAGCTGGCAAGGGATGCTGGGGTGGCTGCAGCAAGACAAGAGCTCCTCCAGCCTGAAGATATCCATCACCAGAAGAAAAAGGACAGGATGAAAGTAAGGAAGACGCGCAGACGAGAAGAGCAGAAAGGGAGATGAGGAAGGAACTTGGTGCGGTGGCAATTCTGGGGGAGAAATTGTACTCTGATAATGTTACACTCTGAAATTCAGTGTTGCAATTTGGAGGAAGGAATTATTGGGGTGGGAATCTGGGGGGCCATTGTAATACCAGAAGAATTTTACAGAGCAGCAGCCATGCATCAAGAGAAGGGCTTCACAGAGCAGCAGCTGTGGAGGGAGAAACAGCATGAGAACCAAGGACACCTCTAGGAAAAGAATGAGTA
This sequence comes from Coturnix japonica, assembly GCF_054131305.1. Lineage (NCBI taxonomy): Eukaryota > Metazoa > Chordata > Aves > Galliformes > Phasianidae > Coturnix > Coturnix japonica. Next base: position 7,201,198 of record NC_140691.1, on the reverse strand, counting down.
GCTTGTGGCTTTCAAGGGGGATCTTTGACCAAGGGTTGTTATTGCGGTAGCTTTCCTCCAATTGGTGTCTGTGGTTTTTAAACACCCTCGTCTGTCTGCTATAAAAGCATGGCTTTTCGGGCAGTCGATGGACGCAGCCATATTTAACCATACTGCTGTCTGGCTGTTTGTCCTAGCACGCTGACCTTTTGCCTTCAGGTTTGCCAACTACTGTCTCAGGAACCAGAGTTATTAGGCATTATCCAGGTTATCTTGTGCTTCTACTATGTTAATAGATTGGATGTGAATCCAATGGGGTCTGATGTTACCAATGGTGCTGGAATCTGCGGGATAATCATTGAATGTATTAGCAATGCTCGGTTATGATGCTATTACCTCTCTTATATCCAACTAATTTGGATTTTTCAAATATGACCACGCATCACTTGAGAGGAAGGCGCACGCTCATAGAACTGAATGGGAGAGTTGATTTCATTTTCCAAGCAGGTGTTCCACTTGGGCTCTGTATCACGCACTGGCCATGCGGATATGGAGTAAAACTGGAAGAAATCCCTCAGACCCTGAATGCAGGAGAGAATGTGTGGTGGGTGAAAGAGGAAAGGTGCACTTTGAAGCAGGGGACGCCCTGCTGGCACTGCCTGTCGCATCCACCACCAACACGGTTTGCTCTTTATCCTGCTCCACAGCTGCTGCTCTGTCAAGTCCTTCTCTTGATCCATGGCTGCTGCCATTCTTCTTGGATTACAACAGGGGGCTGGGAGGTTTTTGGCAGAGGGAGGGAAGTTGATTGGGGGTGGGAGTTTTAGAGGGTGGGATCAGAAAGGATTGTTAGGGTGGGAAATGGTTGGGAATACTGTCATTTCTTGACTGTTTGCTATGTTCAATTATTAAATGTCTTCTATATTTCTGCCTGCCTGCAGCCGCTCCTTCAGTTACAAAGCCCACCTCCCCAGGCCCCCGGGCCCACCTTCAGGGCAATGTGAAAGGGCAGCAGAAAGGGCAGTGTCCCAGATCTGCCACCACCATTGGACCCATCCCTCCCCTCCTCAGTCAGTTCTGCGTGGGAATGGAGGGATGAGAAAGGGGGATGGACGGGAATTCTGGGAGAGCTGAGTGGCTCAGCCTGGAGTGGAGGAGGCTCACTGCCATCCCAGACACAGCCATCAGTCCCCAGGTGCAGAGAGGACTGAGCCAGGCTGCACCCTGCAGCACCCAGCAGCAGGATCCCAGTCTGAGGCCTGCCTAGGTCGTGTGGCTGCGCTGCAGGCTGAGCTATGGAGAAAGCCCCACTTGGAGATTTCTTCGCTCCCTGAATGTTCCCCCCTTTCTCCATCTTGCTCTGCTCCATCCCCAGCCGCAGCCCGGCGTCCCCGACATGTTGCTGTGCTTGCAGAGCTGGACTTGGCCCTTGACCTGTACAGGCCCCTGTCCCCACCTGTCGGATATCCACCTTGCCTTCTCACCCCTCTCTCTAGATCCAGTTCATGCCCCATCTATCTCACCTCCATGTCCCACCTACGTCCTCTCTACGTCTTTTGGTCTCCCCCAAACCACCCTCACGGTGCCTTACCTCCTGGCAGGCTCAGGGAAGGAGCACCCGGTGCCCTGAGCCCACAGGCCCAGCCCTGCACAGCACTGCACACAGCACTGTCATGGCGGCGCCCGGTGCTGCCGCACAGCATCCTGGGAGTGGTAGTTCCTGCGGGGCCTGCAGCTCCCAGCAGGCCCTGCAGCTCCCAGCAGGCCCGGGCGAGGGCAGAGGGGAGCAGTGCTGTCAGCCGGGAGCTCGCCCAGAGAGCCCGATGTTCGGAGCACTTCACACCAGGAACTTTGGACTCGGCTGCTTCTGTCCACAACGTCCCTGAGCTGCTCAGGAAGCACAACTGTCTCACCCTCTGAGAGCTGGGCTGTGCAAAGGAGGCTGCAGTTGCAGGCTCAGCTCTGCCCTGTTCCAGCAATGCACTTCCTTACAACTGGAGCACTGTCACGCTTGCTTCTTGCTTCAACGGAGCAATCGCCCACCGCTTTGCACACCTCTGTGCTCGTGCAAATGGCCACCACCCCATCCCTGCACACACACACACACACACACACACACACACGTACCACCCCATCCCTGCACACACACACACACACACACACGTACCACCCCATCCCTGCACACACACACACACACACACACACACACACACACGTTCCACCCCATCCCTGCACACACACACACACACACACACACACACACACACGTTCCACCCCATCCCTGCACACACACACACACACGTACCACCCCATCCCTGCACACACACACACACACACACACACACGTACCACCCCATCCCTGCACTCACACACACACACACACACGTTCCACCCCATCCCTGCACACACACACACACACACACACGTACCACCCCATCCTTGCACACACACACACACACACACACACGGACCACCACATCCCTGCACACACACACACACACACACATACCACCCCATCCTTGCACACACACACACACACACACGTACCACCCCATCCCTGCACACACACACACACACACACACGTACCACCCCATCCCTGCACACACACACACACACATACCACCCCATCCCTGCACTCACACACACACACACACACACACATGTACCACCCCATCCCTGCACACACACACACACACACACACGTACCACCCCATCCCTGCACACATACACACACACACACACACATACCACCGCATCCTTGCACACACACACACACATACCACCCCATCCTTGCACACACACACACACACACACACATACACACGTACCACCCCATCCCTGCACTCACACACACACACGTACCACCCCATCCTTGCACACACACACACACACATTCCACCCCATCCCTGCACACACACACACACACATGTATCACCCCATCCCTGCACACACACACACACACACACGTATCACCCCATCCCTGCGCGCACACACACACACACACACACACACATACCACCCTCTCCCTGCACTCACACACACACACACACACACACACACATACCACTCTCTCCCTGCACTCACACACACACACACACACACACGTACCAACCCATCCCTGCACACACACACACACACATGTACCACCCCTTCCTTGCACACACACACACACACACACACACGTACCACCCCAACCCTGCACACACACACACATACACACACACGTACCACCCCATCCCTGCACACACACACACACACACACACACACACGTACCACCCCATCCCTGCACACACACACACACACACACACACACACGTACCACCCCATCCCTGCACACACACACACACACACACATACCACCCCATCCCTGCACTCACACACACACACACACACATGTACCACCCCATCCCTGCACACACACACACACACACACACGTACCACCCCATCCCTGCACACATACACACACACACACACACACGTACCACCCCATCCTTGCACACACACACACACACGTACCACCTCATCCTTGCACACCCTCCCACATGCGTGCACTAATGGACTCACCCATGCACACTCACATGTGTGCAACCCCAGCACTGTCCACGGCTCCGTGCACGCTCATTTGTGCATGAAGATGTGCACAGCCTTGCTCACAGCCATGTGCATACACACAAGTGGGCAAGAACAAACAGTCCACTGGCGTCCCTCTGTCTGTGTCTCACCGGCTGTGTCACCAGAAGAGAATTCAACTCTCAAGAATGAAGAACTCACATCTGGCTCCAAGGAATGTAACTGTCCTATCTCCCAGCGATCTCCACTGTCTCACCTGGTTGTGAGCGTCCCTCACAGCCAGCCAGAAAAGCAAGCAGAGGCTGAGACCAAGGAACCCCTCCCTGATGTGCAGCTCTCTGACAGTTTCTCTTTACACAGAGTGCTGGCGGCAGCCGCGTGCATTATCACACGCACTTGTATGGGCAGTTGGTGTCTAGACGTGAAGGAGACTTGCTAATTGCCCTGCTGACATATAGGGACAGACAGAAAATTTCAAGTAGGAGCTAGAGCATGTATATAAAGGATGTACGGACCTACAGTTAAGGATGTGGATTTGCATCTGAGTCTGTGCCTGCAGACGATGCAAGCACTATGCATTGTCACCCAATGGAAATGATCAAACAGCTGCTTTGGGACAGACTGTCTGTAGGGCTCAGGAAGTGTGGCCTTCCAAGGTACTTCAGGTGTCCCAAAGAACAGAGGCAAGCAGTGATGATTCCTTTCTCTCTTGATTCTAATACTTGTAGGTAGAGCGCTTGAGAAAGACTTTGGAGGCTTTCCTCAGCCTCTACCTTTCCTTGTACGTTTACAAAAGCAGACTGTCTAAAAACAAGAAGACTGGACACACTTTTTGGGTTTGGTTATTTTTATTAGAATTTTTTTAATATTATAATATATATAATATATATTATATAATTTATTATTGTGTTTATTATATTATATATATTATGTATATAATGTATATTATGTATATTATAATATATATATTATATAATCATATATTATAATATATAATATATATAAATAATATACAATATACAAATTTTTTAAAGTTGTTTTGGCGTTTTTGTTGTTTTTTGTTGTTTTATTCCAGTCCAGTGTAATAAATTCTCAGTCTTACAAGGGATGAATTTTTAAGGCCTTCCTGCTGATGGACCACACTCCACTTGAACGTCAAGTGGAGCATGAGGTAGCCTTCATCCAGAAAGGTGGAATCTTGATGGGATGTTGCTGTCTTATGGAGAGGAATCTCGGCGTCCCCCAGGCTGAGCCAACACACGGACACAGATTTCTGGATGGTGACCATCGCTTTCTGCCCCTGCTCCTGCTGCCTGGTCTCTCTTCGTCATTGGTATCCAGCAGGAGATCACGAAGCCCTGGAGGCACGGTGATATCCAGGTCATCGTCTGAAACTTCTTCCACCAGATTGGAAGGGACCAGTCCTCTTGTGCCATCCGTCAGCTCTCCCAGAAACCAGCCATCCTCATCCATGTCTCCACAGATGTAAACGTATTGTCCAGGTGTCAGTGGAAGCTCGTTTTCTGGGTCCTCATTAGGGCCCTCATAAGGATTTTGTAGCTGTGACGAGCTAAGAATCTTCGTTTTGGTGGTGATGGTCTGCGAAAATGTAGGTGCAGACTGCCACTGGCCACTCTTTTGACTCCCCCGGCTTTTCCTGGGGATTGGGGCATTCCTGTTTGGGATTTCTGTGTGGCCTCAGCTTTTTCCCCATCTCCTGGAGCTGTGTGCATTTTTCCTCCAGACTCTTGCTGAGCACTCCAAGCTTGATGTCAGCCTGCTGGAGGTCTCTCAGCAGGTGGTTCTGGGCCTTCAGGGCCTGGCAGTGACTCTCCAGGTGGCTCAGGGCTTGTTGGAGGTAGCTGCACTGCTCCAGCAGCTTGCTGCTTGTGCTGCCTGGGAACCCCGGGTCTTCCTTGGCCGTCTCATTCTCCTTTTCCAGATGCTGTCCCTGCAGCTGGTTGATGTCCTCTGCCTTCTCTGTGGCCTCTTTGGATGTGGAAGAGGCCTCCTTGAGGTGCTGGACTATTTCCAGCAGCTGCTGGGTACGGAGGCAGAGCGTACGCATCTTGTCCTTGAGCCGCTCGACCTCCTCCCACATCTGCTGAGAGCTTCTGCTCCTCAGCAGGCAGCACTTCTCTCCAAGGAGGCTGCACTGTCTATGCAGCTCCTTTAGCTTCCTCAGCAGGTGGGTGTTCTGCTCCTGCTGCTCTCTGTGCTCAGGTGGGCAGGCCTCTTGTTGCTCTGCAGCCTCCTTTTCCAAATGCTGTCCCTGCAGCTGGTTGACCTCCTCTGCCTTCTCTGTGGGGTCTTTGGATGCGGAAGAGGCCTCCTTGAGCTGCCAGACTATTTCCAGCAGCTGCTGGGTACGGAGGCAGAGTGTACGCATCTTGTCCTTGAGCCACTCCACCTCCTCCCATATCTGCTGAGAGCTTCTGCTCTTCTCTTCAAGGAGGCTGCACCGTCTCTGCAGCTCCTTCAGCTTACTCAGCAGATGGGTGTTCTGCTCCTGCTGCTCCCTGTGCTCAGGTGGGCAGGCCTCTTGTTGTTCTGTAGCCTGAACACCCACCTCTGCTACAGCCCGATGGCAGGCCCTGGCCCTGTTGAAGAAGACGCGTGGCTGCCCCTCCACGTGCTCCAGGATGTACTGCAGGAAGCGTCTTCTCTGCTCCTGCAGCTCACACTGGAGGCGCTTGCTCTCCACGGCCTGCTTTGCACGGGACTTCCAGCAGAGCTGCCGCTGGACTTCCTGCTGCATTCTGTGGTCTGCTCTGCTGCTGTCGCTCCTCAGCAGCGCCTCCGCCAGCTGCCGCTACAGTTGCCATGCCTGGCGGATGGTGTCGTTGCGCCGCTTCTGCAGCAGCTCCTGCATCTGGTGCAGCTGGGCCTCCTTCTCCTGCAGCAGTTGGCAGATCTCTGCTTGCCACTGCCTCAGGTTCTGCTCCCGCAGGCGCTGCAGCTTTGACACCCGCACCCGCTCCCACTTGGAGCGCAGTTTGTCGGCCAGCAGCTGCCGCTCCCGCTCTGCCGCCTCCTGCCGCTCACGTCTCTCAGCAGCGCAGCGGCGCTGCAGCTCCTGGGAGCGGAGCCGCTCGCCCTCCAGCTGGGCCTGCAGTGCCTTCAGCTCCTGCCTCTTTTCCTCCCGCTGCGCAGGGCAGGCGGGGGGCTGTGCCGGGCCCCGGCGGGGAGAGGGCCGGCTGCCCGGGATCCCCAGGTCTTCCTTGGCTGTCTCTGGCACCTAGAACCAGAAAATCATAGAATAACAGAATGGTTTGTGTAGGAAGGGGCCTTCAAGACTCTCCCGTTCCAAGCCCATGCCAAGGGCAGGGACAACTTCCACTAGGTCAGGTTGCCCAAAGGTGCGTCCAGCCTGGCCTGGGGCATTGCCAGGCGTGTGGCAACCACAGCCTCTCTGGGCAGCCTGTGCCAGCGCCTCTGCCCCCTCATGGTGTCCTGTCTTCTTATATCTCATCCAGATCTCCCCTCTTCTACTTTCAGGGCACTGTCCTTTGTTGTATCACTACCCTCCCTTACAACCAGTACATCTCCAGCTTTCCCCAGTTCTCCTTCAGGCACTGGAGGGCCGCTCTGTGGTTTCTCCAGAGCCTCCCCTCCCCAGGCTGAACAATCCCCACTCTCTCAGTGTGTCATCTTACCTGGACGTGAGCGTCCTTCACGGCAAGTCGACTGGAGCCCTGCTCTGCACGGTGGCAGTGCAGAGCTCCCTCCTTTTCTTGGGAGCAGGACATTGCGTTACGGAGCACATCTGCCCAGCTCCCCACGATGTAATAGGTGAAGAGCCTCCTCTCCAGCTCCAGCTGATGCTGGAGGTGGCGGATGCAGGCGGGCTGCTCACCATTCGTCTCCCAGCGCAGCTTGCTGAGGACGTCCTGCAGCTGGGCATGGGCCGCCTCGCTGCTGGGGGGGTTCCTCAGCACCTTGGCCAGCTGCTGCTGCAGCTCCCGAGCCTGGCGCAGGGCTGCATCGCAATCACGCTGCAGCAGCTCCTTTGTCGCGCGCAGCTCGGCCTCCTTCCAGAGCAGCAGCTGCCGGGTCCCCGTCACCCGCTGCCGCTGCTCCCACTCCTTCAGCTGCTGCTCTTCCTGGGCCTGCTGCTTCTCCCAGGCACAGCGCAGTTGGTCGGTCAGCAGCTGCCGCTCACGCTCTGCTGCCTTCTGCAGTTCACATCTCTCGGCAGCCCAGCGGCGCTGCAGCTCCTGGCAGTGGAGCCGCTCGCCCTCCAGCTGGGCCTGCAGCACCTCCAGCTCCCAGCTGTTCTTCTCCTGCTGCACAGGATGAGCTCACATAGTGGTGCAGATGAAGAGGTATTGTACAAGCCATTCACTGTGCGGGCTATATTCATCTCTATAGCCGAACCATGCCAAGTCAGTGAAAGAAGTAACTTGCTGGATTCTAAAATAGTTTTGCTTGAGAACGGCGCTGTTGCCAACTCTACTTGTTACAAAATGAACTACACCAGAGAGAGAAGGAAAGGGCAGCAAAGTTTTATATTTCTTTATGTTAGGAAAAATGGTAAATTTCTCAACCAATATGCTACTCAAGTATCCCCTGTATAGCCCTGAACCATGACCCATGTAGGGGTGTTAGAGTATTGTGAAGTTATGAAACAGCAGAGGTAGACAATAATAGTGCTGACATTGCTATTTAGTAGTTAATCAGTTAAAATGTATAGTTTAACCATAAGACAGATGGAATGGACTGGTCTAGCCCGGATGGCTCGGATGAAAGAAGATAATGAATTTCTGGACAAGTTCAAAAGAAGAGTAACACGTGAAGCATGAAGCCTGGGCCTAGGATGAAACACGAGAAAGAAGGACTGAAGATGTATTGATTAATCACGAGAAATGAATAACATAAATGATGTAATGTTTACCTAATCATATAAATATAGGACGTTTGTAAAGCTTAAGAGTCATTCACTAGGAGTGACCCAAGCTCTGTATGCATGTTTCACCTGAGCACTGAGCTTGTTAATAAAATCAACCCTGGAGTACCCACGAGTTCGAGTCTCGACCTGGTTCCTTTCTGCAACAGTTTGGCACCCCAGATGGGACTCTAGGCGTTGATTGGGGTAAGTGCCTAAATTTTTTATTATATCCAGGGGGAAGTGCATCCACTCTTTTAAGGGTTCGAGTCCTATTTTTGGGGTTCGAGTCCCCGAGGCTTCTTATTTTTGGGGGGTTTGGGGTTCTATTTTTCTGAGGTTTATTTTCCTCATTACAGAGTGGCTGCAATTCTCACTGGACCTTGGATTTCTATTTGGAGAATAGTTATGGGGGGATCGCCGTCTATAATTAAGGGTTCACCCTTAGAGGAAATTTTGTGTAACTGGAGTAAGATTGAAGGTGTTGTGGGGTTAAAAAAGAAGCGAGTGATCACTCTGTGTCAGGATGACTGGCCATTCTTAACCCGGGTTCGTGGGGCTGGTCCCGACGAAGTATGGCCACCTGAGGGGACGTTTGATGATAAACGTCTTGCTACCATGCGGCGAATACTCCAAGATAGAAATCCTTATCAAATGGATTATTTATATGTGTGGATAAATTGGGCTGATAAAAGAAATCAAATTAAGTTGGGGAAGGCTACTAGCAAAACTGAATTATTAGCATATTTTGATGAATTACATCAGGGTGGGTATAATTCTGATCGGGAAAAAGATGGAAATAATAAAGAAGTGGGGCAGTATCCGATGACTATTGAATTTCATTCTAATCCGAGGGTTGGTCCTGATACTGGCCCTGATGTACCACCTCTATTAGCAGCAGCAGTACATCAGCCTTGGAAACCGGGAGATTTGATGCTATGGCAAGAGAAAATGCCGCGTTTATGGGAGGATGCGGAAAAATGTGCTAAGATGTTGTCTAGTATTTTCAGAGATTATAAACCTAATTGGGAGGACATACAGACTCTGTTACAGGAATTATTTACTGTAGAAGAGAGAGAGAAGATCATGGCTAAGGATAGAGAGTTATCAAATACTAATCCAGGAAGACCTGTATGGCCCATAGCTGATCCGAAATGGAATATTGTTAGACAGGATGAGCTTCAGGCTTGGAGAACGGCTACACAGGGTTTGCTAGAGGCTGTACGCCAGTGTGTCGAGCGGGTTACTAATTGGTCCAAAGTACAGGAATGTCAGCAACGGTTGGATGAACATCCCAGTGATTATTGGCATAGACTTCGTTCTGTTTTACTTAAGTATGGGGGTATGACAGAGCAGACTTTTCAAGAGCCGCTTGCAATTAGTGTGTTTGTAAATCAGGCTGCACCCGATATTAATAAGTATTTTAAGAAACATATGCCGGGATGGCAGGCAGAGGGGTTGCAAAAAATATTATCTGTTGCTACGTTTGTATACAATGGGCGAGATCAGGAGAGACAGGAGAAAATGCAAAAAGAGAAGGATGAGGAGCGAAAGCGACAGGAACGAGAGAGAGAGACCGAGAGGAAACGTGAGAGGCAGGAAAAACGAGAAGATATGGCTTTTTTGGCAGCTGCGATTACTCAGTCAGCTCAACAGAATAGGTGGCAAAATGCTAGAGGCAGAGGTAGAGGAAATCGGGGAAGGAGACGAGGATTTCCACCCCAGATTGGTGGAGAAATTGTATGTTATTGGTGTGGAGATTTTGGACATATGCAGCGAGAATGCCCCCTCAGACCTCGACCTTTTCTAACCCCCCAGGGTTATCCGGTGACAGACGCATCTGGGCCTCATATAGATTCAGGAGTGGGAGGCTTGCGACGAACTCACTCGCAATAACAGGAGGATGGCTGTTACTCTGAGTCCAGAAGGTCATGTAATCGCAGAAGTAGATGGGCTAGCAGTTACATTCTTAGTAGATACAGGAGCAACTTTAAGTTTGTTAAATTTTGATTTGCCTGAAAAATCACTAGAAACTGTTACTATCAAGGGAGTTTTAGGGGTAGAAGAGAAATACTTGAGTAAACCACTGCCTGTAACCTTGTCAGGACGGATGACATGGGCACAGTTTGTTATTTCACCCACTTCTCCAATATCCCTATTAGGAAGAGATGTCCTCCGAGAACTAGGCACTAAATTAGATTTGAATTCAAAAGGGATGAAACTTTACTTTTTGGGGAATGTACTAGCTGTAGAAAGAGAACAGAAACAGAAAATTGAAATTCCAGATGACTTAAAAGACATACCCTCCGGTTTGTGGAGTCATAGTAGTAAGGATATAGGTTTTTTGAAATCTGCAAAACCAGTGGTAATCAAGACAAAAGCTGGACCACCGCCCTCAATTAAACAGTACCCGATTGCGACAGAAGCATTACCTAGTTTAAAGAAACAAATTCAGTATTTTATTGATGAAGGGATATTGAGACCCATTATTAGTCCATATAATACTCCTATTCTGCCTGTTTCTAAAAATAGAAAGGATGAGGACGGGAACCCTGAATATCGTTTTGTACAAGATTTAAGAGCAATTAATGAACATGTTGAAGCCCTGCACCCTGTAGTTCCTGACCCTTCACTAATATTAACTGAAATACCAGAATGGTCCAGGTGGTATACTGTAATGGATCTGACGGGAGCTTTCTTTAGTATACCTATTGCTGAGGAAAGCCAAGAGATCTTTGCTTTCACATGGGAAGGGAAACAGTTAACGTGGACTCGGTTACCTCAGGGGTTTACGAGTTCACCAACTTTGTTCTCACAGATTTTGAAAAATGATTTAAAGGATGTTATTTTACCTCAAAAATCGGTGTTGGTTCAATATGTTGATGATTTACTTATTGCTAGTGCAACAAAAGAAGCTTGCATAGAAGACACAAAGTATTTATGTAATAAATTGTATGAAAAAGGACATAAAGTCTCCCTTTCCAAATTGCAGTTTTGTAAGCCTGAGGTAAAGTATTTAGGGTATGTATTAGCTTCAGGGGTAAGGAAAATTGATCCAGAACGAATTAATGCTGTACAAGCAGTACCTAGGCCAATCACAAAGAAACAGATGAGGGCATTTTTAGGACAGGCTGGATTTTGCCGACCATGGATTATAGGGTATAGTGAAATTGTTAAACCTTTACAAGAAGCTACTAAGGACCAGGCCATCGAACCGATACCATGGACTGATGAAATGCAGCAAGCTTTCCAGGCTATTAAACAGGCGCTGGTATCCGCACCGGCTTTGGGACTGCCCGACTATGGTAAGCCGTTTACCTTATATGTTACCGAATCAAGAGGAATTGCAAAAGGAGTTTTAGTTCAAAAATTTGGACCTTACGAGCGGCCTGTCGCCTATTACTCACAGTCATTAGATCCTGTTGTGAGGGGAACTCCCTATTGCATTCGAGCTGTGGCTGCAGCGGCAGAACTCACCGAGAAAGTCCGGACCATTGTCTTGGGACATCCCCTGGTTGTAAAGGTTCCGCATGAAGTAGAAATCTTGCTTAAAAGGTATGCAGAAAAATCCCTTTCTCCACAGCGCGCTCACCGCTACGAAGTCATTTTGCTCCTAGCTGATAATATCACCTTAGAGCGATCAAAACCTTTGAATCCAGCCACCTTACTCCCTGATTCAACTGGAGAACAAAATAAACACGATTGTGTGCAGGTGATTCACTCAGTCTCACGACCGAGGGAAGACTTAAAGGATGAGCCATTAACAGAGCCTGAGTTAAACTTGTTTACTGACGGTTCTAGTTATTACATTGCAGGAAAGCGATACACCGGATTTGCTGTGACAACTGAGACAACTGTTCTACTAGCAGAATCTCTCCCAAGCGGGTTGGGAGCACAAGGAGCAGAACTTATTGCGCTCTGTAGAGCGGCACGATTAGCACGCGGCAAGAAGGTAAATATATACACGGACTCAAAGTATGCTTTTGGAATTTGCCATGCTATCGGCATGCTCTGGAGAGAGCGAGGCTTTCTGACCTCTGCAGGGAGAACAATAGCTCACGGTGAGCTAATAAATGACCTATTACTGGCTATACAAGAACCACGAGAGATTGCTGTAGTTTACATACCTGCACACAGCTCTAAAAAACATGCGTTAGCAAAAGGAAACCAACTTGCAGATGCGGCAGCTAGAGCAGCTGCTGTGCACCCTAATTATAGTGTTCCTATTATGACTGTACAAACTATACCACTGCTATCGGACCCTAAGACACTTTATACAGAAATGAATAAAGAGGAACTGGAGGTGTGGATGCGTATGGGAGCTGTTCAAAAGGATGGGATTTGGATGATTGGTGATAAACCTATGTTACCACATAAATATTTGCTAACTTTAGTAAGGTGGTATCATGATAGAAGCCATGGCGGTCCAGGAAATATTGCAAATCAGATTGATCGTTTGTGGATAGCACCGGGAGTATATGCAGCAGCTAGACGAATTGCTGCAGGATGTGAAATATGTCAAAAGTACGGGATAACCAGACCCAGGATGGAAGAAGGGAAGAGACCTCCAGCTGAATATCCTTTTCAGAAACTTCAAATTGACTTTGCTGAAATGCCACCAGTATTGGGATTTAAATATATGTTAGTTATTGTGGATCATTTGTCTGGCTGGGTGGAAGCATTTCCTACACAAAAGAATGATACAAAAACTGTGATTAAAATTCTGTTACGAGACTTAATTCCAAGGTACGGTGTCCCAGAAGAAATAGACTCAGACAGGGGAACACATTTTGTTTCCTCAATGATGGCCGAATTGTCAAAGACACTGGGAATTACTATGGCGGCACATACACCGTATCATCCACAGTCATCCGGAAAGGTAGAGAGAATGAATAGGACTATTAAAGATAGATTAGGCAAAGTAATGTCACAAACAGGACTCAAATGGCCAGATGCATTACCTTTAGTCTTATGGGATTTGAGAACATCCCCTAGGGAGCCTTTAAAAATTAGTCCAGCTGAGGTTTTATTTGGGAGAGTAGTGGCAGTACCAGGAACATATGTCTCAGCAAAAACTGCACTTTTGGAAGGGGAAGAGAATATTACTCAATATTTGTTGTATTTACAAGATTCTTTTAAGAGAATTCAGCAATATGCTTATTGTTATCAAGGATTACCAAGAGATGTTAAAGTACATGATATTATTCCAGGAGATATGGTAATGGTGAAAGTGTTTAAACGGAAACATAAAATGGAGCCCAAATGGGAAGGGCCCTATTGTGTGTTGTTAACTTCTCTTTATGCTATCAAGGTCAAGGGTAAAGAGGCATGGATCCATCATACTCATGTGAAAAAGGTCTCTGCATCCTTTTCTTCCTCGTCTGCATAGCTTCAGGACATCGGTACCAGTATGAATTCTCCTATCGGGACATTTTGACTGGACATCAGGTAACTTTGAAAACGAAAGAGGTTTCTACGACTCAGCGTGAATTCATCATAGAAGGAGAAAGAAATACTGACTTATTACAACTCAACAATGTCCGAACCCCTTTTGGCACATTTCGATGGTATATCCCCGGTAGTACTCGAGCTAATTTTAGTTTTTGCATTAGAGCACGATTTTCTTATCCTTCATACCCCAGAGTACCTCCTCCTCGGCTCCGAGCGGTATGGGTTAACCATAATATTAATTTTAGAGAACCAAGCAGTGGTACTGGAATCTGGTGTGTGGGTATGCTCCCCGGCTTCAACAATTCGTGCTGTCATAAATTCTCCATTGCGTACCCTCGGGACGGGTTTAAATTAGTTCATACACATTGGCAAGAGGTAAAATGGGGACCTATGTCCTGGCATGACACAAGTAGCCATACTCAGCAGATGAGACACCGAAGGTCTTTACAGCCACATGTCTCTTATGAATTAGGCCACTATCGTTATTGGACAGATAATTCTCATGTATCAATAATGCAATCGTTTGCCCAGAATCTAAATGTCAGTGATTGTTGGATTTGTTCAGCCTTACCTAGATCAGTAGCACATGGAGAAAATTTGATTGGTATCCCTATTCATGTTAATACTACTATTGGTCATATTTGGAATACAACAATATTAAGAAGTAATTTTACCACTCATGCTTTATCATTGGCTCATACACGATTGGAGAACAATACTTATATTCATTGTGTTGAAAATCGTGATTCTACTGGAACCTATTTGGGAAATTGGACTTTACGATGTGATAATCTCACTGCTATTAAAAACAGAAATCAATTGATTTTGAGTCTCCCAGGAGCCTATTGGCTGTGTGGAGAACATGCGTACAAAATTTTACCCAAAAAGTGGCGAGGAAGATGCACTTTAGGCCTAGTTGTACCCGATATGGAGATCATTCCCAGAGAAATAAATGGAACGTTATGGCATAGGTCTTTCTATGGACGTACTAAAAGAACTATTTTAAATCCTTTAATTGAACGACCAACAGGATTCCATGCATTTGTGCGTTGGTTTATACCTGGTTTAGGTGTTAGTGAATTGGAAAAAGCAATACTGAATGTGTCAGGGGAGGTGGAGAAGTTAGCTAATGCAACGGCTTATGGCTTATTAACTATACAAGGCGAGCTTACAAACTTATCTAAAGTAGTTTTGCAAAATAGAATGGCACTGGATATGCTTTTAGCTTCGCAAGGGGGAGTGTGTACTGTATTGAATGCTAGTTGCTGTATGTATGTTGATCAAACTGGAGAATTATTAACTGATGTTGGGAAAATATGGGAAGTAAGTAAGACAATGCAAGAAATACAGAAGGATGATACTCGATGGGGTTTTTCTGAAACATGGCATTGGCTGACATCCTGGTTGCCAAATCTTTCTGCTATTGCTAAGAAAATTATCTTGATTATAATTGTTGTGATTGTTCTGATTGTTATTGTTTATGTACTAATACAATGCTGTATGCGAATGGGGTCTGCTTTAACTGTAAAGGCACCACCGCCACCTAAGATAGTTTTTGGTGGATATCAGTAGAATACTTGGGAAAGTAGCTATTAGAAAAGGGGGGACTGTTAGGAAAAATGGTAAATTTCTCAACCAATATGCTACTCAAGTATCCCCTGTATAGCCCTGAACCATGACCCATGTAGGGGTGTTAGAGTATTGTGAAGTTATGAAACAGCAGAGGTAGACAATAATAGTGCTGACATTGCTATTTAGTAGTTAATCAGTTAAAATGTATAGTTTAACCATAAGACAGATGGAATGGACTGGTCTAGCCCGGATGGCTCGGATGAAAGAAGATAATGAATTTCTGGACAAGTTCAAAAGAAGAGTAACACGTGAAGCATGAAGCCTGGGCCTAGGATGAAACACGAGAAAGAAGGACTGAAGATGTATTGATTAATCACGAGAAATGAATAACATAAATGATGTAATGTTTACCTAATCATATAAATATAGGACGTTTGTAAAGCTTAAGGGTCATTCACTAGGAGTGACCCAAGCTCTGTATGCATGTTTCACCTGAGCACTGAGCTTGTTAATAAAATCAACCCTGGAGTACCCACGAGTTCGAGTCTCGACCTGGTTCCTTTCTGCAACACTTTAGGCAGATCTGACTTCAGCTAACCCAGCACGAGGTACGATCCCAACAACTGAACAATGCAGGGCAGCAGCTGCTTTGAAAGTTGCTTTACCAATCTGCCGATTACTTTTTACGTCTAATTGCAGTCTTTATCTTCTGACCGGGAACTGAAGATCCGGAGGCAGAGAAAATATTTTTTCCATTAGTCCTATGAATAGAAACCGGTAGCACAGAGTTAGGACAACGCAGAGTTAGCGCAACGACACATCATCAGTAGGGTAAAACTAACCTGTCTCACGACGGTCTAAACCCAGCTGACGTTCCCTACTGTTAGCTGACAGTTCAGTAGCAGCACTGAGCAGATATTCCAGAACAACTGTTTTATCATCTGGCTGCTCACTACTCAGCAGCTGGCAACAGACAACGTATGATGAATGGGAAGAGAGTTCCAGAAACCAAAAGCAATGAAATCTCTCTCATTCAGCAGGTAAGCAGCAGCGTAACAGCTCAATTCAGATCTTATTTTTCAAGAACACTTCTCATGGCTGCATGATATTTCTGAGAGCTGTGCTGCTATAAAGCCATCGTTGCCTACTTAGCCAGTCACACTAACAGAGCGAGGAGAGATGCTGTCCTTAGACATAAATTCCGAAGTACATCTGAGCACCTCGCAATTTAACATCAGTAGAGGCTGCCTGCGCTCCACAGATAGTACCAAAAGCTCAAGTGAAAATCTGATTTGGTCTCTTACCCCACTGTAAACGTTGCAGGTTGGCTGAATGAAAATCCTGAAGAGCCGGAAGGTTGTACTGATGCTGCCGGTGCAGGAGGATTTGCACCAAAAGTAAATACTTCTGGGTTACTCGTGAAGTTGAAATTAGAAGTACTACTCCCAAACTGGAATACGGGACCTGAGAAAGACGGGGTAGAAGGAGAAGGGAATAAGAAAGTTGAAATTTGAGTTTGTTCTTTCCAGGAAAGTCCTCCCCTCCTTCCTCCCACCACCTCTAACATACATTGCTTAGACCTTGCTCAAGGCGGCACAGCTTGGGGTGGGAGGGAGGTTTACCAGAAATGCTAAGTTACAACAGGAACAACACCTAGACAACGTCATTTGTTTCAGTAGAGCATCTAGAGATTTTTAGACTGCTGGCAAATTGCTAAGGAACTGTCTGCTGCTACCTGTACTGCCATTAGTCTATGGCTGCATGCACCACAATATACAACAATGTACAACCTATTGGTGAAGGTAGTGTACCTCTCCGGCAGTAAGGAATCAGATGCAAAATACTTAACCCTGTGTCTACTCCCTCTATGGAGGGCAATTCTTACAGTAGAGTATGTACAAAAGGCAGAAGTAATTTCATTCACTAAACTTCAGCTGCACTTCATGGAAACCAACTCACTGACTAACCAAGCTCTCTTTGAGACCTGAAACGAAAAGGATGGTCAACACTCACCAGCATTGGAGGCGCCAGAGCCAAAACCTGGCTGTTGGCTCAATTGCTGTCCAAACACAGTACTGCTTGTCACAGAGCCGAAGGCAGGAGGCGCAGGCTGAGAGCCAGATGAAAACAGTGATGTCGACAAAGATCCAAAGCTGGGAGCATTTGGCTGGCCAGGGCCCTGGCTCTGGCCAAATGCTGGTAGCTGACTGGCACCAAATGCTGGTCCAGCAGCAGGCGCTGAAGACCCAGACCCAAAGACAAATGTAGAGGATGACCCTAAAGGAAAAGAAGAGAAATTTCAGTATGTGCTGAGTTGTTTTGTTTGTTACAGAGCTTTATGTTTGAAGCCAAGTAGGTAAAACAACAAACAGCACCTCATTCATGATAGGAATCCTACCTTTTCTTGTAAGTTACATGAAAAACAGCATACTTAAAGGAGTCAGACAACGCACACCTCAAACACGGGTTGTCTAGACTCAAATTACTGTTAGCCATTCATGCTCTAGAAGCAGGCTCCCACAAAGAGCACAAGCTGATTTGTATTACTAAGACTTATTTATACCACGGGTAAAGAACACTCACTCACTTATTTGTATTATTTTAAGCGTTCAAAACACAGCTCCTGATCTATTAGAATGAGGAGAACGCCAATCTTTCCTCTCATAAGCAACTGCTCCCCTTCCTCATCCAAATGTTTACAATTATCAATTTCTGGAGACCACATCAGGCTTGCAGGGACCTAACTGAGCTACCAGAATAATTCTGTCTCTCCATATAATAGCAAACAAGCTCATTCAATTAGCTGCTTTGGTTCTGCATGGCCAGCAGAAATAATGAGAAAAAAATACAGGACTGAGCTGTGACTTCAAACATACACACTTCTGCTGAGCAAAAAGAGACCTTCTAAATAGCGCTATTAATCTAAATGCAATTTAAGCAGACGTCACGCAACATAAAAATACCAACTGCTGCAATGTAACTTGGAATGGCTGATTGTTTTTCCAGGAAGGAAAACAGAAGTTAAGACGGACTAAAAGGCATTCCAGTACTTTTATGAAGATTTGAAGATTATGAAGACCAAGAAAATGAAGGACTGGCTATCGTGCTCATTAGAAGTCACGCTTTACAAAGCAGCAGCTGCATATATCAATACTGTGTTTGTAATATACACTTGTGAAGGGTGGATAGTACAAATCTTGATGTTATTTACAACGCTCGAAGAGTTTTAGGTATGGGAGAGAAAAATTCAAGTTAAAACTAACTTTTAACCTTCAGCACTGGATTGATACTGAGAAGAGGGAAATTCATTCTCACAATGACAAGTTCCTATGCAAATGAAAGCCAGTAAAGGATTATCCAGTGCACAAAATATCACCACAGCCAGTTGATCCCTAAACTGTATTTCCCAGACTGCCTCAAAACTTGACCTGAGCCCCAAGCATTAGCACTGTTTATATATTGTTGGATGTAAATATTCACTACTTTTCTCAATTTCCATGCATTTTCCCTACCTGTTCTCCAGGAAACACTCTTTCCCTGCTCCACTTTTGTGATCTAAGAGCAAAAACAAAAGCACCTGCTTAAATGTACCTGTTGAACTCGATGTGGCCGTGGCTCCAAAGGTAAAGCCAGAACTTGCTGCATTGCTACTGTTGGCTCCTGAACCAAAGACAAATGGATTAACTGCTGCACCAGTGGTGGAAGATGTGGTGGTGGGTTTGTTTTCTTGAGAGAAGCCAAATGACTGAGATGCTGTAGATTCTGCAGAATTGCCAAAAGCGGTGCTGCTCACAGTGTTGCTGGCTTGCCCAAACACAAAGGGAGTGGGAACTGGTGCAGGGTTGGAGGAAGAAGTGACGCTGCCAAACAGGCTGCTGCTGTTGGCTGAAGTGGCAGGTACGGCTGCGCTGGAGGAACTAGAGCTCAAGAAGCTGAAGGATGGCTTTGCTGCTCCTTGATCTGAGAGGGAGAACAGAACATAAAACACTGCAAGACGGCAAACCAAGCGCAACAGAGAGACCCTGTTCCAGCCACTGTACAAGGAGAAATGCTGGACGATGTCTCAACTATTATCCAGCTACTGTGGATTACATAAAATCCAGGTTTAATACACTGAACGCTGCCATGTGCAATTAAAGGAATGGGAGAATTGTGAAGAATGATGACACCACCACAGTTCTAGGCTTTAGTAGTTACGGACACCAAGCACTGGCTATAACAACTGGAACCAGAATGAACCAGTACATCTCAGCTTTTCAAACAAAACTATTCTTCAGATGCTCTGAGAAGAACAACATGCATTACCTGCAACACTTCTGTAGTTTGCTAAATAACACAGCAAAAAAAAAACAACCCACAGTGGTACAGCTGCTTTTGTAGCCTCTCCTGAAATTACAGCCCTGTGCCTACAGCCCTAAAGCTGGCTAAGCCCATCATCCTGCAGCCTCACTCTTTTGGCTTAAGCTCACTGTAATTCAGTACTTTCAAGACCTGCTTTTGGGAGCCACGGAGAACAGCCCCCTGTTACAGAACTGTCACAAAGTACTGAGTGCAATTTTACATTTAAAGTTATCTTTTAAAGTATGCAGTTCTTCAGCTTTCCCTAAGCTTCTGCTCTCTCATTATTACACCTGACCCTGTTCTTGATTTCCCACTGCTGTTTTTCCAGAAGTTACGGACCCTTTTCATCTATGCCACTTTTAAGGGACTCTCTACTGTGCTGAAGAAGGCTTGTTAAAATCTCATTTTTACACAAGGTGTTTCATCAAATTTCCATGGTTAAATCAAACTCCAGAACTTCAACTCAATCATAAGAACCATAACCCCATGCGTTGCTTTTATTCTCTCTGTTCCTTCCCTTATAACTTCCAAAGTTAGTAGAAGTGAGTAATGAACGCTGTTCTGCAAACCATGGCTGATAAGTCATGAAATCAGAATCAGAATTCTTCCACATGGCAATTGTTACTAAAATCTTTCAGCCCGCTCTTTCAGAAGGTTAAAGATGCACAAAACTGTGTAGTACCTATTAAGCAATTTCCACACCTTCATGGCAGTAAATTGCAGCAGCACAGCTGCAAGAACACATGAATGAGACACCTCCTCACATCCCCTTTCACTATGAAAACCATCGCATGAGGCCTCTGTCACCACGCTAAAGACTGTACCACCAACTATGCTGCTAGCACAGAAACCATACAAACCATCCATGCTCATGTGGGATGCAATACAGGTTCTTTAATGTGTGACAATATGTATATATTTTTTGTCTAAACCTAGTCTTAAAACTCACTGAAATCAAAACAGGAATTCTACTAATTGTCTATACGTCAACAACTGGAACACAAATCACACTGCACAGAGTAATTAAGCTTTTTCTAAAGCTCCAGTACATGAACCCAGCAACTCCTACAGATTCTGTAACTTATGACTTCAGAGGTACCATCTGAGGGACTTAGACAACTGAAGACAAAAGATATTCTGCTTACCTGAAGTATTGGCTTGGGCCCCAAATGAAAAAGTTGGCTTTGCCTGCTCAGTTTCTTTCTCCGATGGTTTAACAAAGCTGAAGTTGAACATAGGTTTTGCTGTGCTTTCTTCTTTGGTACATTCAGGCTGCCCAACGGAAAAGACAGGTTGTGCCTTTGACTCTTCATTCTCAACTTTCTTCCCAAACAGTAACGGAGGAGCAGAACTGACAGAATCCTGTTTCTCTTCTGTCCTTCCCAAAACAAACTGCGAGGCAGGAGCCGACTCCACGTTACCAAAAGAGAAGCCTCTCTTTGATGCAGGAGTTTCGTCCTTCTTCTCATCTGATTTCTTAAATGCAAAAGAAGCTGATGCAACTTCATTTTCTGCCACAGTTCCAAAACCAAACCAGACATTTGCAAGTCTAAGACTGACAATCAAAAAACTGCATTTTTCTCTCCAAACTGCAATACAGCTCTGACTTACTCAACTCAGTATGAACTAACACCAGTTAATTTCATGAGCACCACAGAAGTTAACTTGCAAAAGAGCAGATACAGACTCATACAGGAAAGCATTTATAGCATACAACATAGATTCACCTTGTTCATCACTGATGTTGAAACAGTGCTTGGTGACGATGACACAGTACTGCTAGTCAGAAAACTAAAGTTGAATGGAGCCAGAGATGCAGTACTGATGGGTAGGGATATTTTTGGGAGTACCGGTTCCTCCACTTCCTAGAGTTGTAAAGTAAAATTTTTCTCTTTTACAAAACATGCTACTTTCTCATCCTGCTCCGCTCTGATTCGCTACAACAGCGAATTTGGAACAAATATAACATTTAAAGTATTGTGTACTGAACCCACACAACAAAACACAAAATACCTACAAAGAAAACTACAGATGAAAGAACATTTACTCTGGTAAATCCAGCCTATACCACATGTAAGGATGCAAATCATATATCAGTACATCTTAAAAACAACAGCGTTTGTTCTTGCCTTTTAAGCTATTTGATAACCAAGACTGAATGAGTTAGGGTTTAAATGAGAACTGCCAATCTAATCACAGGCTGCACAGAAGCACCAAGATCTAAATAGAAATGAATGACTAAGCAGAGGGATAAATTGGTACTACAGACATTCAAGCGTATCCTACGACTTACAAGTGTTTCACTATTATGGTCTGAAAAGTTAATGGAACTTAGCTATTTTTATCTGCATCACTATTTTATTTGAATTACATAAACATACTCCATTGTTTATGATTTCTTTATATTGCATCAGCTAAAAGACCAACATAAAGACTGACACTAAAGATACAGTCATAGGCAGCTCAGATAACATCCAATCAGAAAAATAATCTTGAATATTTGTGGCTACAGTTTGATAAAATAGATCTTTTCCCCTTAAAACAGGAAAAAAAACCTTTCACTACAAGTTCAGTAAGTATCAGCAATCCTAAGTCATCATTAGCAGACATGCAGAACACCATTTTCTAATTCTCTTTTGGACTCCTGGCCCGTACAAGACTTAAACAGCAAAGAATAAATTCAATAAACTTTGTTTACATACTTGACACTTGTTTCAAGTATCGCTGCATTATAGAAACCATACAAACCTCCACCAAAACATTCCTACTCTTTGGATACCTTGAAAATTGTAATACCAGGCAGAGGAGAGACATGGTTAAGCAGATAAATCAGCATATTCTTTCATATAATTTAAACTATAGAAATGAAATTGCAGTGAAATTCATGGCTTCCATAGCAGTTGTTACAAGATTTCCTCTTCTTGTATGGTATTCATGGGAAAAAGAAAGAAAGAAAAAAAAATAAATAGTGTGTTATTAAAAGCAATGGGAGATTTAGTTGAGCAGTGAAAATATTTAGTTCAGCATCTTGTTATGCTACACACTATTTTTGAGTTCCCTCTAATCATTTCCTATGGTGGAACATGATGAAGAACTGGGCCCCCTACTTAACATATTTCCCATTGCTACCAAGGTAAAAGGTCACCAATACACAGGAATGTTCACCTAACAACATGAGTCATGCAAATATCATCCTTTACCTGAAGGCAAATTCCTGCCCCTTAATATTTAAATCCTATCTAGCTTTCACTGATTTCTAAACATCACATCCTTCAAATATTCAGAACACACTGAGGGACAAAAAGTCCCTCTCTTTTTTCCTTCCCCTGTCTAATAGGATTTTTCACTTATTTTACCAAAGCAAAATGTTGGCAGAGAAAAAAAAGTCAATTAAAACAAGTTCCCTCCTTTGGCAAAGATGTTCACACTAAAGACAGAGCTGAAGACAGCCACTACTATATCTGACTTTAGAGACCTCAACTCTACTGAGACATCTTGTCTAGTACATGGTGCATTTAATGCATAATAGCAGTATATAATGCCCTCAAGCTCACTAACCAAGGGACCATGTAAAATCCACTCTCCTCCACCCTTATCTAACAACTATTCAGTAAGGATAGAGTAATTCTTAAATCTGCATTCTCCTCCAACTTTGTCATGGCCGTAGTTGATGCCACTGTCTCCTTGGAATTCACAGCTCAAAAATTTCTCTTTAAGACTGGTGCCCTTTCTCTCTCTTCTGAAGAAATGAGACAAGTAGGTTTGATTATTTGTTTTTAAATCGCTGCCAAGTGGTACAACTTTTCAGATGACCTTCTTGGAACAGGACCAATATGGGAAGTTGGTTCAGAGCCTTGTCAGGGTAGTCTGCTCTTAGACAGGTGAGGGAGAGCAACGAATGAGTTGAATTCCAAAGAAATATTCCATTTACCTATATTTGTCCCCAGAAGCTCTGTTCTTGTTCTGACACTGTTAGAAACAAACAATAATACAGCCACAGAAGCCTGCTGGCATAAACACATCAGATGGAGAGCAGAATCAAGCCCACTGAATCTTTTATTGCAGTCACTGAGATGATACAGCTACATGGCAGTGCTATAGCTATCAGCTGCAACAAAGCTACCTGGAACACAGTCATTTTTCATAAAACATTCTCTATCCAAACAGTGGAAGAAAATAGGAACAAAGAACCATTTCTTCCAGATCAGCAGAACTTCGCTTCTACCAGGTCTGAACCACAGTGCAAGTCTGCTTTCACAGACACAAAGGTTAGTCCACAAAATACTAGTCCAGTTTCTAAGGCAGAGACAAAGCTTGCAGTGGTGATAGAGTGTTTAACTTGGGTTTCCAGTATGGTAGCACCACAAAGGTCCAAAGGCTTTTGGCCCTGAAGACCTTTTACTCCATTTTGAGTATAACATACAGAAATCCTTCCTTTAGACTTAACACCAAAACTTTGGAGAGCTCCAAATAGTTCGGGGAATAACAAAACCCAGCAAAGAAAAGTCAGGCCAATTACAAGCATGCCTTGCTCACTGTAGATTCAACCAAGTGCTTGGATCAGATCAAGAAAAAGCAGAACGATACACTTTTCCCCGATACTTCTGTCTGCTCATTCCCTCTCTGCCCTGGAGCAGTCAATTACGCATTAAGAGAGCACAGCAAAGACACCACTCTCAGCTGTAACTGCTTTTGCAAGGCCACATCTTCTGTCTCAGAAATCCCAGGCCACAGTCTGCTAATTGCTAACAGGCTGAAGAGAGCTTTGCAACCCCTTAATGATAATAACCCTGACAAGCCAAAGAACAAGGCCGACAGTGAAAGGAAAGAGACCTAAGTGTCACTCGTTTCCTTGCAGAGGCATTGCCAAGGAGAAAGTGTTTAAGAATTTGCAAATGCAACTGAGCAGGACAGCTTGCAGAGGTGTTGGAGAGTGTTCACAGTCAGCCTAAGGCATGGTGGCAGCACCCAGGCAGGCATGGAGGACATGGGGACAGCACCACTGTGCTACGTGGGGCTCTTACACCTCATCCTGAGATTGCTCTAAGGGTCAGCACCACTCATTCCTGCCTTATCCCTGTTTCTGACCACATTTTGCTTTGGTTGTGATGGCTTTGGGATCCTTTGACTGACTTCCAATTGTTTTTCGGCCACTCCATATCTGACTTTTTGACTCCTCAGATGTTTGATTTTGGCTTGTATGTTCTGCAATGCCCTATTCCTACATCCACCCTCACTGTGCTTTCCTGTGTTTCTTTGAGTCCTAATCAGGAGGCTGTCTGAACTGATAAATGCCCCCCAAGGCATGGTCCCAGCTGCAGGAATACAGTTCTGCAACCTTTTACTTTTATGTTTCAGCTGCATCCTATTCTGTCTCAACTCAATTTATAAGCCAGTGTTCATGGAACACCGGTGGAATTTCTGAAGTGCATTTACATGTGATTGTTGGCTTGTACTTCAGGCAACAGAAGCAAATAAAAACTGAAATTCATTGCAATGACCTAGAGGTACAGGAAAGCAGACCTTGAGTCTTAATCACTTGAACACGCCATGAATGACTTAACAAATTAATATTAAAAACTGTAGGAAATACAAATCCTTCTCAAAATAATGTTCTAAACAGCAGAGAGTGGTAAAGAAGAGTATTTATGCTTCTGTTCTACACAATTAATATTATTTACTACTTCAAAAGAAAATCACTGACAAAGCTGGCTACAACATAAACATAATCTAAATTTGTTGTCAGCTAATAGAGGCCATGTGCGCCATCACCTGGATGTGAGAAAATGATCAATTTTCCTGTTACTTCTGACTACAATGTCTCAGCAAGATACAGAAAATAAGAAGTTTTCCTGCCTTGTCCTTCTCCTTCAGAGCATTTTCATTTAGTTCATATTCACATTGTTTAAAAACAGAGCAAACTCACGCTGGTCATGCTGGAACCACTTAACCACTCTAGTGTTTTACTGGAGCCTATTCTCCCTCTGCATTGGAGACTTCTGAGCTATAGGGAAGCTGGAAGAAGATTCAAAACACTGAACAAAAACAGATGGTTGAGAATGGTGTGCTAGAATAACTCCCAAACACAAACACATAGGAGAAAAGTCATGTTAGGTTTAAAAAGAGAGAATACTAACCAGGTCCCAGAAAAGTCTGAAAAGCTGTATTATGTTTTTAAGTATAAGAAACAATAATTCACCAAACTTTCCAGACATAATTTGATGATGCTTCTGTCTCAGGTGCAGAGAGAAGAAGAATTTGTTTAAAGTGTGCCAAATAATTCACCATGATATTAAGTTATGCCATCTGGAAAAGGGATATAGAACTCAGATTTCTCTCAAGATCAGATTTAGAGAAAGCATCTCATACTTTGATAGGCCATTTAAAAGCAAACATCTTACAGCCGACCCCAGATGCTTTCTCTATTTGTATCAAGTGCTTATTAAAGCTCCTCATCATAAGTAGGTTTTTGTTTTCCAGTCTTTTTATTTCCAAGGGCAAACACAGATGGTGCACAGCAGCATAATGCAGGAAGGACTCAGGCTGAGAATGAGCAGCAGTGTGGCAGAGGGCTGTCCCACGTGGGGTGAAGCTCAGGCCTTGCAAGCAGGAAGATTTCTGGTCATGCAGCATTTGCTAATAAGCAAATGTCCTGTAAGCACAGTCTCGTGGCTTCAAGGTACTGCAGTTTTTCCTCAGAGTCCAATAAAGACCCATCAGGGATAAGCAGCATCAAAGAAAATTCTAGTTAAATAATAGTGAAAAATGTGGATCAGAACTGAAACTGGGGCCCATAAAGGGTATGGAATACTCATCCTTGGAGATTTTTAAAACTTGATTAGACAAGAATTCCAGTAACCTGGTTTAGCTTTGAAGCGTACCCTCCTCTGAGCAAGGCATTGGACCAGAGGACCCAAAGGTCCCTTCCAACCTGAATTATTCAATACAGCTAAACGGCACTAGCTGTACTGATGCAGAGCATTGGGAAAAGACAGGCAGGTAAGATTTGCAAAATCTGTCAGCCTCAAGATATCAAACTTACACTTGCAGGGCAAAGCAACAATGGAAGTAAGTTTCATCATCCTTCCCCACCAACAGCAGTATCACAGGTATCCCACTGATCCTTCTCCCCAGCCTCTGACTCATCCATAGCATGCTCTTTATGGCAGGGCTGAAGTAAGAAAATCCATTTCCCTATACCCTTTCTCTGCTCTTTCCTCCAGTACCTCCCCAGCAAAATTTTCACATTCCCACTGCGTTCACCTGAGCTCTGAATGCCTAACAAGAAATGCAAAAGCATCTAGCAATCATAATAGGTGTTAAAATCCTGCACGTTGTTTTTACCTGGTGTAACAAGCAACCATGAGGCATTATGCAACTGACCCAATTTGAGGCATTTAACATACCAAGGCTTAGCAAAGAGTGCCTGCTACAATCTACAGATTCTGTTCCCAATGAAAATCAGTAACCCTGTTACTGGAGGCAGAGCCAGACCCGACACGTCAGTGCCGCCTATCCATATTTCTAAATAAGTTGTGCAGGAAACATATTAGTTTCTAATCTTGCTGCTTCAGTGCCTAAATGAGCCTCATCACCATAGCAACAGATGGCTTCACAATCTTTAATGCCTTTATTTTCACAAGTCCTCTGAGAAATAGAGGAGGACAGCTGTCCCCATTTCACAACTGTGTAACTGCCAGGCAAAGAGGCAAAGTAATTTGCCCCAAATCCTGCAGGAAATGTATGGAGAGCAGGATGTCAGGGCATCAGGTTTCCCAGCCTTCCTACACATGCTCCAACCTACCCCATCCTTACTGCTAAAAGTATTTCCTACATCTATGGATACAGGAGCATGGCCTTTAAAAAAATGGCTTTTCTATTTGAAAGCTTGGGTCTCCTAAAAGGCTGGCCTGTCTCTGCAGGGAGATGACCTACAGAGGAGGTCCAAAGGGCAGTGGAAAATGGACTTGGCCAATTCATTAAGCCGGAAAGCAGTGATGCCATGTGTAAATCTCACAAGTTTCATAGCGTTTTAAGAGGCTGCTAAGGGTTCTAATTCTGTAATTCCTTTCTGTTGTATTTGGCAAGCATCTGGCTTTTACTCTGTCCACAGTGTGCACTCCAGGGAACAAAACATTAAGGAAGCCAGCAAACCAATACTTGTCCAGTTGTTCTGGATGTGTCAGATCACAGCAGATTTTCCCAGGCAGGCGCAAACTCTGCAGAAAGCCATATCTCCCCTTCCAATGTCATCTGAACTTGTATTTTGTTTTAATTCAGTCTATTCTCCTTCCCAGGCATAAAACTTAAATTTCCAAATTTGGGATATTCTGATCATGTCCTTCTATGTTGAGCTGTTTCAGCACAATTCATTGCCCAATCAAGATAGGTTTCTAAACCCATTTTATGTTGTTCTGTTTCCTCTCAAAGTTCAGACATTCTCTTGATTCTCTTATTTATAATGGCTTATAGGTAAAACAAATTTAACTCATGCAATTTGTACCTCTATTTTATGAGGGGAAAAAAAAAAAAAAGAAGAAGAAGAAGAAGAAGAAGAAGAAAAGAAGTAAGACAAGGTTCATTTATCAATATAATCTTTTTCGTTTACAATTAGCATCGGAGTTGTATACAAAACATCTCAGCCCTAAAATGCCTCTACTTATCACAGCAGTCTACACTGTTTATATTTATGAGGCAATTTGCATAAATGCCTTCAGATTGATGCGGCATTTATATTTATTTCATTTTTCTATTTCTGGTATTTTGTGTTCCTCTTCCCTTTATATTGCCTTTTTGAGAAACCTGCTTCATTCATCTCTCAGGAAGAACTGCTTTAAGAGAGGCAGATGGGAGCACCTATAAAGTGAAATATCGAAACTGTCTCTACATGACATAAGCGTCCTCCTGGTACTGCTGAATATTACAGCTTTTAAAAGTCATGTTTTACTTTGGAAATAGAAGCAATTACTTTTAATTGTAGTTCTCAGCATGAAAAACTTGGAAAAGGGATGTTTTTCTCCTCTTCAAGTCAGATCCTTATATTAAAAACAGAAACACTTCAGCACACACTGAGAAACAGGCCATAGTTACCCTAGGAATATACAGCAGCAGCACCGTTAAGCATGACTGCATTAAAAAGATATGTTAAGTGTGAAGTTGCCTTAGGTTTATCTTGGCTGTCTTAACTCTGATGAGATTAGAGTTGCAGAAGCAAATGCAAACTGCCTGTCCCTGTTTTACTACAATAAACTTGGAGCTTCTTTAAACTACCAAAACATGTCAGTGCTTCACTGTATTGCCCTGTTCTGAATGTTATAACTTGGTTCTTCAGTTATGGAGAAGGAGTTGAAAACCACGACAGATGCTTTAAACTAAAGACGGATTGCAGAGCTACACCACTCAAGACAACTGATGCTAGGAACAGAGTTCAGCTCAGGCTACGCAATTGACCTCTTCAGTTCAAATATGCTGTGATGAAGTCTATCAAGCAGTCTGCTACCAAAGAAAAAAAGTCAAGGCAGCACAGAGGACAACACGAGGATGCTGTGGCAAAAATAGACATAGAAACCAAAGGATTCATGTCTATGGTGTGGAACAGTTAAACAAATGGACTTCTTGATGGATGTCCCAGCAATGGGGATTAGTGTTGCTTTTGTAACACTAAACTGAAGGTTTAGTTCAAAGGTTGAACGTCCACATGCTCATATACAGAAAGTGTAAAAATGACCTGTCTCCCTTCATAGGGGTGGAAATTAAACAGCATTAACTAGTAACTACTTACTGTGGCATCACACACCATCGAAGAGAGAAAATAGAAGTACTTTAAAACATATGAGGCGCATAACAATTTGATGAACAGGCAAATTCAGCAGTCTTTGCCTGAAGTTGAACAAAACAGGTTTCACGTGTCAGTTTGCATTTATGGTTACTATCAACAGCTATTGGCAAGGATTAGGTCACCAAAAGTAATTTAGATGATAGAGCACGGCTGGAGTGGCATACTCCCAATCCATTTTCATTCCGTGTATTAAAACAAACTTCCCTTAGATTTCTACTTGCATTTCTCTGAAACAGTCTCACTAGAAGATAGCACAATTGAATTAACAACTGCTTATATCAAATGCATTTTTCTTGCATGTTCTACCTGCCCAGAGGTATGTCTGAAAGTGGACCAGAGTTTAATGGAGATGAATTTAAAGAGCACCTGGAGACAAGCAACCACTAGTCACCATTATCCTTCATTTAAATAGGTATTGGAAAACAGTATCAAAATAAATTGCTTATTTGAAAGACCTTGGAATCAGTTTCCTATCCATATTCCGTACTATTTAATTAAGGAACAATACCATTTAAGTGTGGGTTGTCACCCTCCGACACTGTGTTCAACAGAAAATTGAAAACCAGAATGCCTGCCTACGCTGTTGAAACCCAGTGTCAAACACATTAGAGATTTGCTGATTTATAAAGCAACAGACAGAGAAAAACAAAAAATAATACAATTGGAAGCCTTAGAAACTATCCTATTTCATGAAAATAGTTCTGTGTATCTCAATAAAGAGAAACAATGGTTGTAAAAAGAGATAGTGTCTCAAGAGGTTGCCCTCATTTATATGAGATTGTCATCACAGACGCATTTTATGAAGGAGTAGACAACTTATTCTCACAAACACACAAAGAAAGGATATACGTGGCACTCAGTCTGCCCTCTTGCCTGAATGGGACTGGGAGAAAACAGCTGGTGCAGACTGAGACTATGAACATGGAACAGCCAAAACAGATGCATCTGTCAATTCCTGACAGTCTAAATGCTATTGAGAATATCTCACACGTTGGAAGGAGCAGTGCAGAGCATCTCAAACATAAGTCAAGCACTTTGAGCAGAGCTGCCTACTAAGTTGAGCATAGTGGCTTTGGTTAGAAGGTGACAATGAGCAGCACACTGAAGGTCACCTCTCGATACATTTTCTCAAAAGAGACACATCTCAAAAGATTTACATGTATGGTTGGTGTTAGGAACAACGGAAATTTAGAGCTGGTACAGTAGAAAAGCCTGTTCAGGTAAAGGTTCAGATGCTGTACTCCCTAGTATTAATTCAGAATCTCTGTTTTATTCTGTGGCCTAAATTCACACTCATACTTATGAAAGCAGTAGAAAACTTCTTGATTTACTTATTTTTCAATCTTGCTCCTCACAACAAAAAGCAAACTTAGCAGCTTCTGACCAAAGCAAATTGGAGGTTCTGCAGTTAATATTGCCTTCACATTAGTGCACATACATAAAATGCCCCTTGCTCTTCCCACTGCTCATGCAGTCACATTTTGCAGTCTATTCAGCAGGTGATGCAGTAACAACTGAACACTGATAAAACCTTGACACTAGCTTACCAAGAAGGCTTGGGCGCAAAGCTAAGCAGCAGCACGTATCCTTACTTTCAGCAGATGGACAGAACTACTTCCAGAGAGCTCCCTGGGGAGCCCTTGGCCAAGAAAAGCTGCAGATTTCTAAATGGGCTTTACCAGTTACTCTGCTCTTGCTGTCACAAAGGTCCTTCTCTCAGTTGCTTTCCTCTTTAAGCCAGCAGTAAGGCACCTCAGCAAACGTCCAACCACGTGAGATGGCAAAAATTCTGCAAACATCTATGAAGATTACAGGCATGTCATGGGGAGGTGCTACAGAGGAGAAATTTCTTCACTAGTTTAGTTGGTTTGGATGAAGTAGGTAATGAAGTAGATAATACTCATAACAAGCTTTCCTGGTATTCTGCAGGCATAGACATAACTGACTTCAGAGATGAGCTGAAAATAGTGACATAACTGAGCATACTTCCAGTATAAGTGATACAAATATTTCAGCTTTATTACATCTGCTGCTTAGCAATCGGGGAGGTAAAAATCCATGCTTCTTTGGCTTCAGAGTGACTTCGCATGCTGAACTGCCTTCAGTTCTAGTTAGTAGATAGCAAATTTTGCTTTATGTTAATAAAATGGACAGAGTTTTAAGACAAGTAAGACACATGAAGTAAAGGAACTCATCTATAAGGGAGAATTAAGAGCCTCCATAACCTGTCCAAACCACTGGATGACACACTTTTGCTTCATCTGCACTTCCATGCCAGAAACCACTTTGTTAGTCTGCCCTTCTGCTTCTATCTGTCACACAGCAACAAAATGCAATGGAATATTGGTGGGAATTTTCATTCTCTACTGCCGTACCACCACCATCTGCCTCTAATGTTGTAGGCCAACAAAGTAGGAAGCATTATTTTTGAAGCAGACCTCATATTTCACCAATGTGGATGAATTATCATTAGTTTTGTTCAAAATTAATTTTAGGTGGAATATATGCAGCAAAATAAGAAACCTTTTCCTCTGATGAGAACCTTCCTGTGAACTCCAGAAGCATGAAGCTCAGACTGAGCTTCCCTGTGTCGATGGATCAGCACGAGTTCCATACAGAGCAATTTCATACACTGCTGCATCAGATCTCTTAGAAACAGTACACTTGATATCTTAAGTATTTCTTGATAGTGATTCGTATTAGGCAGTAGAACATCCTCCTGAGAAAAGATAAGGCAGCCTTATTGTTGAGAGCATATCAAACCAGGAGAGCACAATACTAGAAACCATAGTCCAGAGAATAAAACCTGTAACAGCCTTGTTGATGACTGAATAAGGCTATTCCATCTTTAATATCTCCAGCGATGCACAAGCCCTTAGGAAAGCAAAACGGATTCATATCTAACAAGTCACAATATTAAATTCATATTTTGGAGGAAAGAAAAAAAAAAAAAAAGGGAATTCTTCTTGCTATCCTAAAGATAAAATGAGGTCTATCTAACTACTAGCACTACTGTGGGACTTTAGGACTAAATTTTAAACAATCTGCCATTCTAATATAAAATATGAACAAAACTACTGAATGCTAATTTTTTCTGAACTAATACTTGACATATTTCTCCTTCCTTTATTCACATTTTTCTTCTCCTTCTTTTCCACTGTAAGTGGACTCACATAAATACTGTTCCATTACCTAAATTCCCAGTCCAAATTACAGCAGTTATTCCTCTAAGGAATTGCTGAGTTCTGAATAATAAGATCTTAGTGAGCTTTCAGCAAGAAACCAGAGAACAAGGTGCTCCTCTAAAGCAATATCAGAATTGATTTCTTTACATTTGTCAGAAACAACTGGAAAGAAAATGTATTAAGTACAGCACTGTCAGCCACAATCGACTGAAAGCCTGGGGGAAAGAAATTGCTAATCCAGGACCCTCAGAGTCTTCTTGACGCCTACTTTTCACAGAAGATCCAGCTGTTCTAGAATTCAAGCTGACCAAAGCTTTCAGAAAGAAGACTGCGAAAAACTGTGGCCAACCCAATATTCAGAAATATGGAACAAACAGATGCCAAGAACCCAATCTACCCTTTTCAGAAAACATGCCAAATATCGTTCTCTACTTTCCTGTATTCCCTCCTGTATAAACTTGCTTTTTTTATTTTTATTTTTTTTTAAGAAGGATAAAGAAATGGTTATATAAAAGCACACAGAAAATGGTTTAATTTAAAGAAAAGCTGTGCTCTAAAAGACCAGGAATACTTCACTTATGCTTGTAGAAAAGCATCATAAGCTACTCAAGTAACTCCCAGACCATTTAATTTCAGTAAAAATCACCTGAAGGAAAAACCTGTGAATGAATATCATGATTCCTAGCAGAAACAGCTGGCTTTACACCAGAGCTAAGCCCTCCATCTCCATCCACTACATAGAGTGAAGCAAGACCAAGAAATGCAGATCATGCCCAGAAAACAACCTCAAAATACAAGCGTGAAATAACCACAGCCTATGCCATTTCCTCCCCTTACTTCAATCTTTTACCAACTTCTGATAAATTAAATTAATTTTAAAAAGCAAGAGAAGTTAAAGCATCGGAATGAACATACTGAGTTGATCTCTCTCTTCCCAGATGTACTGGTTGCTACCAATTTCCCGTGAACTTATCTATGTTAGCCAAATAGGCACCTGAATAGCAACAGGTTCTCCTTATGCCACAGAAAATGAGAGTGCAGAGTGCATAAAACTGTTATTAAATGGAGCCAGAATCTGTCAAACAGTCCTTAGATAAGTGACTCAAGAGGAAAAATGATTTGGGACAAAGGCTATGCCTTTTTTGTTACTGTTGTTCCAAAACACTTTCCTTGTGGGTATTAACAGTTCAACGTGAGTTCCTCCTGTTTCAATCCTTAGCTGCTTTTTTCTTCCTTTTGAAGTTTTGCCCAATCACTTATAATAATAATGAATAATTTACTAAAAGAAAATCAAAGAAAACATAAGTCTGTCTTAATATTGGCATGTCAAATGATGTTTAACAGTTGCTTAGCACCACGGATTTCAGTAGAGCATTTCCTCATCCTCATTAGTGTAAGTCAGAGAAGCAGCAGCAACACAATGAAACATTTGCAGAATTTTCTAAGTGGCTTACTTCATCTAAGAGGAACAGCACTCACTATAATAGGAATGATTATATGTGGATTTAGCTCAATTAAGCATCACCTTGGTAATGCTCTCTCTTTTGTTATCCAAACATCCTTGTGTATGTTTATCAGGACGACTGAAGTTTGCCCAGGAAGCCAAGTTAAATTTCTAGCTTTATAGTTAAAGGAGCCAAGTTTAAAGAAACATTTCAAACACGTACTGGCTGTATTCCCTGACAAATCCCTTCCACCTTTTTTCTGAACCTTACCCACGAAATTAAATATATTAGGTTGCATGATCAGAGAAAGAGTGGCTGGTCATGCATTCCCACTAAGCATACAAGGTACCTATAGAAACTAAGAAAGACTTCTCCCAGGCAGCTGCACAGATAAACTCATTTTTCAGAGTTGTTCTGGACTCTATGCTTCTGTAAAAGATAATACACATTTCCAGATAAAAATCTCATTTCCCATCTGTGCTGCATCCGATGCATCATGACAAACATCTTGAATAAAAAGAAATATAAGGGACTCCTAGAAATAAAGTATAAACTCAAAGGGCATTTGATGGAAACTTCAAGAACAACTTGTGAGTGGTTTTTTCATGTTTTGTATTTGCACCTATGTGGCATATTAACTTGGTACCAGCCTGCACATGCAGACCCCAGAAAATTATGCATGAATGCTCTGTGTCCTATCATTTATAGGGAGCAAGTTCCAAACACACTGCCTACTTTTTCCTTGTCAAATGGCATACACAAGAGGCAGTGTTTACCATATTTATAACACAATGTTCAGGTTTGTAAGGCTTAAATCCTACCTATGGCAGCAAAATTTTTCTGTGCTCAAGTTACTCATGTCCCCTCGTTAACTCTTTACTACAATTGGTGCCTCATGGCAGACAAGCAAAAATCTAAATTCCTGCATTAAGGTGTCATAAATCACAGTGTGGCAGACTCAGATTACACCAGGATTCATGCAGGCTTTTAAAAAATTGCATAGTCAGAATGAGCAAGCTAACTGCTGGGAGGTTAAAAACCATGGCATGTCTTTGCGGCAGCTTTTCCTCTTCTGGTCTGTGTCCGGACAGTTTCTTAAAGCTGATCACACATTCATGTGTTCAAAACTAATAGTGACAAAAGCAAAAAGATAAACAAAGAGACATAGCAAGTTCTCTTAAAGCATTCTGAATTCATAAAAAATTAAGGTGATAAACAAGAAGTACAAAGATCATGCTCCTTTAAAATAAGAAGGCTCATCACGAAAGAAAACTCAAACGACAGTCACCTCACAACAGAAATATCCTGGTTTTCAATGTTTCTTTAACTATTCAAGCGCTCCAACAGCCAATAAGATCAAAACACAATGTATTTTTAGTAAGGTACCCAAATTTGACGTATTTCATAACAAAAACTCTCAGAGAGCATTCTTGTTCTTCTATGTCAGCTACTGCATTTGCATCAGTTTAAGGGCAAAGTTCTTCTAGTTCAGAAGAGAGCAAGCAGTGCGTCATAGAATGGCTCAGGTTGGAAAGGACCTTAAAGAAAATCCAGTTCTAATTCTCCTTAATATTCTTAATATTTTTTTCCCCACTGAAAAGGACCGTGCTTAGTAGAAAAAGGTTTAGATACCAGTCCCATGAGGTCCTTCGACAGTGCTAGTACTTATTTTTCTCCTTCACAAGGTCATTTAAATTTCAAACATTAATTGACGTGGTCCTTCATGTCAAAAGGAAACAAACTTGTTGTCACTCAGTCCATAGGTTTCAGATTACTTCTCAATGAAACATCTTCTTAGACATTTTATATACATTCACCCAAAATGGTACATGAAAAGAGGTAGATGTTCCTATCTTCAAGGAGCTTAATTCATCTTGCATTTTATACCCCTCTGGACAGGAATTAAATAAAAAATACCCAAAAAGAAGCATAGAACTTTCATATGACACGGGAGGAAGAAGGCCCAAAATGAAATTATACTCCAAATAGAACAGAAATACAAGCAAGCACTAGCGAGGGGACAGTTCATCTTTTTGCAGTAGAATTTTCACCTTCAGCCAGGAATTGCTGCCCCTGAGCCTTCAAAGCTAGCTGAAAGAGAGAAGCCTCAAAACCACTTGCTGGGAGACAGCATCAATTCAGCCACAACTCAAATAGGACAGTCCTTATGCAAGTCACAAGGCAAGTCTGATACTCAGTAGCACTTTGAAAGCAGTAACAAAACATCCATTCACTTATGTGGGTGCCATTTTCTACATAGTGCCAGTACAGCATTCAATTGGGCGATATTCTGTGACAGTAGATATGCTCTCCATACAAGTGAAGGTGTAAGAATCATAAAGTACCTTTGTCTGGAGATCAGCTAGAGCTGAACTGTTGTTGGTAATGCACTACATTTTCTCCACTGAGTGCTAATAACTTGATGTATGTGCATTTGACTTCTGTTTTGTATCTCTTCCAAAACAGAAAAACAAGACACTGGATGTAAGAAGTAACTTTTTTACTCTAAGATAAATCTACTCCAAGATGGCTTATGAAAATGGCTAAAGCACAGTGTTATGTACAGGAATAAAATTTATATACTTACTAATAAAAACATCACTTTACTAAAAAACAGAAAAAAAAAATATTTTTAATCTTCCATAATAAAAAACCATGTAACTTTCCTTTACACCAGCAGCATATGTCCAACTAAATACTTGGATAGAAAATTGTTTCTTATTTTACCTTCTTCAAACTACTTGATAAACAAATCTTAAAACAGATTCCATACACTGGCAGTGAAAATTCATTAACAAAGGTTTCCCTCAGCATCTAAATCAGAGTGATCGTGGGTAACACAAAATCATAGATTCATGAAGGCCGAAAAAGATCTCCAAGATCACCAACTTCAAGAGACAGAGGGAAGCAGGAAATTTTATTGAATAATAAAACGTGCAGCACGTGAGGCTGGCGCATAGTGATGAGCAAGCAGTGGATGACGGCGTCGCTGTGGGACGGGTGGTGATGTCCCCCAGTGAAGGCGAGGCCCAGCAACACGGCCAAGCCCTGGTCTGTGACATCTCCGTGCGATGGATTGTGACTGCTTGGCCCACACTGCTCCAATGCGGGCGCAGCAGCCCAGCCCAGCAGTTCGTGCCTGGCCTCCAACCGAGCGAGTGTGCGAGGACTGGAGTGTGGACAGGGCGAGTTTTGGAGCTGGAACGTGATCTGGGTGTTGCTTGCGCAGCACTCAGCCGCCGTCCCAGAGCCTCTTGAGCTGTACCCCGACCCTGCTGGTTGCAGGCGTCTGGGACATCTAGGAGAGGAGCGTGCAGCAGCGCAGGTGGGCAGCGTGGCAATGCCTGACGCCAGAAGCTGGGGGTGCTTCTTGAGGGCCCCTCCCCAGGCTGGCCTATGCCCGTGGGGACATGGCCTCCGCAGTGGCAGGAGGGGAACAGGGACCGGGAGGGTTTGCTGATGAGAGACTGGGACAGTGAGTGACCGTGGCCTCTCTCTGTCTTTTGCAGTTGGTGACACCGTCTTTCTGCCTGCTGCAGCACCTGTGAGGGGAGCAGCTTCCCGACCTCAGCTCTCCCCAGCCCACCGAACAGCCCGGGCCATGGATGCAACATCCGACTGGACCTGCCCCATCTGTGGGCAAGTACGGGAGGATGTGGCTTACGTGACCCCCTGCCAGCACCAGCTGTGCTACGGCTGTGCCGTCTGGTGGGCACAGAAGAAACCGAGTTGTGCCGTATGCGGGCACAAAGTCGCCACCATCCGATACTCGGTGAGGTCGGACGAGGATTACCTGGAGTGTGCTGTCCCGCAGCCCGCAGCGCACTCAGGTGACGGCCTGCAGGACGAGCAGGGGCCTGCAGAGCCGGTGCTCATCCCAGCTGAGCACAACTTCCCAGCCGAGGTCTGGGCTGCCTTCTTCCAGCAACATCCGGAAGACCTCGGACCCCTGCTCCGATGGCTGCAGGGAGAGATCCAGCAGGTGTCCAGCGACGACTGGTGGGAAGTCTACGTGGCACAGTGCACCACCGTGAACTTCCTGTGCCAGCACGGGCTGGACCAGGAGGCCTTGGTGCAGGCGCTGCAGATGACCACCAGTGGTGACGTGGTGCCCTTCGTCAGAAGGCTCATCGGCATCGCTGCAGCCCTGTACGGCCCCACCATCCGCCACCAGCTGGACCACCAGGACACCCGTGCTGCTGGAGGGAGGGAGGACAGTCCTGCAGCCAGCACCAGCACCAGCACCTCCCATCAGGAGCCTCCTGCCTCGGGCCCAGGCCGCTCCACCAGCACCGCAGGGCCCAGCACGGAGCCAGGGCAGGCGGCCACAGCGGGTCCCTCTTCCCAGGGCAGCGACCGCTCGTCTGGGGGGCCCCGGCGCCCCCCGAAGAGGAAGGCCCGCAGCAGCCCCCAGGACTCTGCGCCGCCCTGCAAGAGGCGGCCCCGGCGGCGGCACTAGGCCGGCACCGCAATGCCGTCACAGCACGGCTCCGGCGGGCCGGGAGCCCAACATCTGCCTCTCGGCCTGCTGCTTATAATACCTAATAAACATCCCTTAAAACTTAGAACAAAAAGTCTCTGTGTTTTTGACAAGACTGCTGGCGTTGCTGTTCCTACCCATGCTGCCCATGCTGCTTTCTCCATATTTCTGTCCTTACAGATAGAGGGTGTTAAATTTCATCTTTGAAATTTATGACCGTAAATCAGCACTCCTGATATTACTAATAAAAGAGACAAAGACCCTAATAAGCAGAAGATGGACCGATTATGATTGCATGTGATGACACTGCGTGATGACATCACAAAATCAGACCCCGTCCCAAACCATCCCACTGTGAGTAATGCAGGAACTCATCAGAGGAAGGAAAACACATGGAACACTAAAGAATCAAACTCCAATCCAATAGCAGCACATAGCCTTGAGTGATACCCTTGATTTTTGAAACATTTAAGTTACATCATGATCTTTTTTTACTTGAATCCCCCGATTTTTTTAAAATGGAGAACAGCTTCATATGTGATACCTCAATTTGCTTTTAAAAAAACTCCAAATAGCACGAGGCTCCTGTGGCTGTTCAAGGGAACACAGGAAAAATGAGAATTAATCTCGTATTATTCAATGAAGTGAAACACCGTAGCAAGCACACCTGTAATATACTTTCTGCCCAGTTCAGCAGCCCAACCAGCTTCAACAGGGATGAGGTGCCAACCATGGCAGAAGAGCTGCATCTATTCCACCTTCATTGTGGATCATGCATCATCTGGTGAGGAACTGGCAGAGCCTACGGCAGGGCCCTGTGGCATCAGCCCATCTGGGGGGGACCCAGTGAGCCTCCCACAGGAAGGCCAGTAACTACTAGGATCTGCCATCACCAAGGAAGACTCCACCCCACCAGCAGCAGCAATACAACAGTGGTGGAGCTGGCAAGACTGGGGCTGTGTGGCAGCTGGGACACAAATCAGCTCCCATGGACTCCTGTCATTGCTGTCCACTTCCACCATGGAAATCAAGCAGAAACAGAGATGCAGAATCGTGTTGGTGCTGCCAACAGCATAGTGGTCATTGCCTCCCTACCCCAAATGCTTTCTCCCCTTTTTCCTGCTGCTGTGCCACTGTTACATTTCAGGCAGGATCCCCGTGGGTCTCAGTGAAGGGAAGAGCAAATTTCTGCAACTGAGGAGAAAAATCACCAGGCTCTTTCATAGATGGTGCCAACCATCTGGACAGTAAGTCAGAGTTCTGCTGGACACTAGGCAGAACCAGCAGGGAGCCCTGGCCACTAAGGTGAATGGTGTCCTGGGCTACATGAGGGCAAGTGCTGCCAGCAAGTGAAAGGTGGTGATCCTGCCCCTCTGCTCAGCTCCCAAATGCTGCACCTAGAGTTAGGCAGCCTAGCACATGATGGGATAAAGATGCCAAATTCTGTGATGTCTCTTTGTGGATCTAGTTCAGCTTTACAGAAAGAAAAGGCCACAAGCGTAAAAACGAATCAAGTTGGCCTAATTTTATTATGAACTTGCATCAAGAGTGGGAGCAAGACAAGAAAAAGCCACCAAGAAAATGTAAGGAAATAGATTCTGGTAAAATACACTTTTCTTTTTGATATCTGCAACATATGCATGTAGTGCAGAGCCAACAAAATCCATCAAATTCAGCAATGGCTGCATACATGACCATGCATATGTTGATTCACAAAATAAATAAGAAATCCTAGTTCAATTCTGCATCTGATGACGGTACTCATATTAGCAAACAACTCTCTGGATACCGAAAATAGATTATTTCCTTCCTCACATAGCCACCTTGGATATTTGAAAAACATTACCACATCCCACCCTGTCACCTTCCCTCTATGCTGAGAAATTGCTTCATTCAGGTGTGTCTTTCCCACTTTGATTATTCTCTTCTGTGAGCTCTCTATAGTTTGTTCACATCTTTCTTTAGCGTGATATCCAAAACTGAGTAAACCACACCAGGTGAAGAGTTTGGCAGTATCTCAGGTACTCAGCAAAGCAATTACTTCCCATTTCTGCATCCTAGAATTATCTTCTTTTGTTTGTTTGCTTTGTGTGGGGAGGTGACTTTACAAGCTTCCCCTTCCTATTGGTCTGTTTTCCAAAATGCTTATCAGTCTTATCAGTTTGCATAGATCAGCAACTGCAAAGTGCACAGCTGTAAAGAGTATTTTTCCTACTTTCTCTTGAAACTTTGAGACATTTACTTTAACTGTACAGCTACATGATCTTTCAATGTATTCTCATGCACATTTCTCCCTTTCATTCTCAACATGCAATATGTGGATTACTTTATTATTTCACAGATTTCAGCTGACCAATACCACTTGCAGTAAAAGAATCTCCTTACATGTACATACATAGATACTTATACCTATGTACACTCCACATATATGACGCATACAAGTTTTCACATTTATGTATACACGCACTTAGATATTGTGAATGCAACCCTATTCCATACCTTGTATTTGCTTATTATATTATTGCATTGCTGACAGCTCAAATGCAATATTCTTTCCAAAAATTTGCTCGCAATGGCAATTACACAAGACATTATTTGGAGTCCTGAAGGAGGAAAGGAATAGAGTTAAATACGCTTGAGAAATACATCCATGAAAATAATCAAGCCTGGATTTTTCCATGACAGAAGGCATGCTTAACACAAGGAAGAGTGCAGAGGCTGACATAAATTCGCCCCTAAAGGCCACTTTAAAGTCCTTGCTCACTTTCAGACTAGGACTCCTGTGGAAGTTACGTTTCCTCTGGGCTCAGTGATGGCCCTCTGCACGAAGGGAAGTTCAGCCACCTAGGATGACCCCTGTACCACTGCAATCACACCATGCT
The DNA here is from genome assembly GCF_054131305.1 of Coturnix japonica. Classification (NCBI taxonomy): domain Eukaryota; kingdom Metazoa; phylum Chordata; class Aves; order Galliformes; family Phasianidae; genus Coturnix; species Coturnix japonica. The sequence goes on along the minus strand of NC_140691.1, from coordinate 7,159,567 downwards.
GTAGAAGCAGCCCAAAGGAGAAAGTCCAAGATATGCATCAGTGGGATTGTTGGGAAAGCAGACCTAACTTAATGTCACTTTGTATAAGAATGAAAATAAAAGGTCTTTCTTATACGTGGTAGCAAAAAGAGAATACAAAAGGGTCCTGTACACTTCAGACACTCATCAGCAGCATGGGGTAAGTGGTTCAGGGCTGCTCTTCCTGGTTTAGAACTGAGGCTCCCTCTCCAGGCATATTTACAGCCAGAGAGAAGAGCTGTAAAGAAACCACCAAATCACTTCTGTTTTGACAAAAATAAACTACCAGAAACTTTCAAACAGCTTTGTTGTATCTTTTCCTTCAATTGCTGCATGCGTCAACAGGAAGACTTATCTCCTCAACTGGGTATTGGATTAAGCTCATATAAGCAGAAATAAAAGAGGAAATCATAATCATGTGAGGCCTAAAATACTTGGCCTCCTGGTCTCTGGAAAGACAAGTCCCATTTATCAACAGGAGGCAGTTTTATAACCCGGAACAAACTTAGGTCAGTGGTAATATTTGTAGGCATGTACCCACACAGCAATAAAAAGGTTAAAATACTTCAGTGGTGCGGCTATAAGAACTCCAACAATTTTCATTTCCCTGGCCTTTCCTTAGAAAGATTCTGGGAGATGTACCCCCTGGAGTATAAATTAAGGAATAAAATCTCTAAGCTTGTACAAGCACTCTCTGGATATTATTGGTACAAGATAGAAGAGGAAACAAGTAATGTTCAAGAGTAAAAACAATGCTGTGGTTAATCAAACTGGGGTGGGGAGGGGAAGAATCCTTCTTGTCTTCAGTATAACTGTGGCATTTACTTTTTTTTTAATGTGAAATATGTCTTCCCCACAAGAGACTTAGGACTGACAATTATAAGAGGAAAAAGAATGTTTTAACACTTTATATTCTTATAAATCAGTGTTTGTCTGTGATGTTAAACCCCTCCTGCCTTATGAATCACCAGCCTTACAGGTAGAGCAGAGCATTCCAGAAGAACCCCAGACTCATCTTAAATTGGACCATAAACCCATTCATGCATCAACTGTATGGAAAATGTCCTCACATAAAGCAAATGAATGGAATAACACTCATTCAGCCATCACAAAGAGGAACTTGATGCATTTAAAATGACAAGCTAACAGAGCCATCAGCAGCCAAAACTAAGAAGCTTAGTTTCTACAAAGTTTTGATCCAAAGCACAGCTCTGCACTCTGTGTGCATTTTCCAAGGATTTTCGCTTTGTGGGAGCACGCACAAGACCCATCTTCTTCAATGAGACACCTCTGCTCAAGAAACTAATGTGAACTCATTCTTTTTTATTATTCTACCTCTCCATCAGTTAATTGGGTCAGGAGGTAGTTAGGAGGGAGAGAGGAAGAAAAAGACATAGCAGCAAGTGCAGCACAAGCGCACGGTTTTCATTTAGTTTTCAGTGATCTTCTACAGGAAAAAGAAGAATTGTAATCACTGTCCTTACTTAGCAAACCACAGAAAACTGAGGAACCATGGTCTGAGCTAACATTATACATTCAGTTCACCAGGTTCACTTAGGAAGACCAGAAAAAGTCTCCTGTACGCTGAAAATAGTAAACAGCTGAGCCCACACGATTACTTTCCCTCTTTCTTGCCTTTCTATGCCTTTCATATCATTCATGGAATATCATTTCCATTCCTGCAAAACCAGCTGGGCTTTGTGCAGCATCAGCAGCAGCTCAAGCAGACAGAGGAAAATCAGCCTTGTTAACAGCACAGGACCAAGGCAAATCTTGGTTTTCATTTGCTCATAAAACACCTGAGATTCACTCTGCAAAGAGAGGCGGAAATCTCAGGGAGCAAACTGTGGGGTCCTATCACCAGGGGAAAATGTATCCTTTTACAATTCATGGGATCTGAACAGATGTCCAGAAAATTAACTTACTAATGTTGCTGGACCCATAGCTGGTTCTTTCACCTCCCTGCAGTCCTACTTTTGCCGTGCCTCTGTGTTTGCCTGGGTAAGGCACTTTGCTTTCCATCTGCAAAGCATCAGTCCCATGCAGTCCCTGCCAGGCTGAAGCCCTTGCTGTTGTTTCTCGCTACATGAAAAGAGTGGCTGGATCCAGAAGACAGAAAATGGAGCAAAAACACCTGCGTGTGCTGTGTGCCAAACCAAACTGCAACAGAACTTCATTAAAAGTTTTCAGCCTGAAAGGTAACTCCCATTTTACCACAGTGTCAAGAAACATTTTTTCAGTAGGACCACAGTCACAGTACCAGGCACATGGCTCAGTGAAACAACAAAATCCCATTGGATTTTGCTGCTTCCCTTGCTTTTTCATTTTTTTAACCACTTTTATGTTCAATGTGTCTACTCTAAAGGGCAGAGATTTGAAACAGTTGGTTCTATGTCCTACTTATTAGAGTCCTTTAAGTTACACAGTATGCACAGTGAGCTTAATTATGAGACAATGATAGGAAATTAAATTTTTCCAAAGAGCAGTAGATGTTAAAAATGAAAATGTGATGTTTAATTTGCAAATGGACTAAAAATGTGAATTATTAATGGAAGAAGTAACTCAACTTATAGTGGTCTCAAAGATAATGGCTCTATTATTTTTTAAAACCGATATACTATTAGTCCTGCATTGGCTAATAAATAAAAATAAGCAGCAAGACCAGCAAAACCACTAACAACCTCCCATTACAGGAAGGAATGCTGCAAAAATAAGATGCATAGGCAAGGATGATTAATACCAGCGTAAGGGAGCATGCACTTTGTGTAGACCTCCACGTTTAGAAGAAACTCTGAACAGTATGGACACCTGTGATATTCTCACCCCAGACAATTAATCAGACCAATGTACTTCAAGAGAAAAATTGACCAGATGTGAAGGGGTCTGGAGCACCAGCCAAAACTGAGAGATTCTACGTACCCAGCAACAGTGTTTGTGCTCACTGGGTCATTCTTGCCAAAAGTTGGAGTGCAAAAGAGCTTCTAATACTAGCAAATAAAAGTTGGTTCACCATAGAGTAAAAAAATATATATATAACAATGACTGGGGAATCTTTGTTGAAGCTGAACATCCTGGCCTCCTTCCCTGTGTTCCACAGGAAAAAGATTGTTTGTTATCAGAATGCCTTTATAAGAAGAGTCATAAATTCATTACAACCATGCAAGAAATATCTCTATCACATCACTGTCTGTAAGCTAATTGTACAAGACTCCATTCATGTTAAACACAAGGAAGACAAACCAAGAAAACACTGAAATAGCTTCAAAAAAGAAACAGAAACCCAGTCGCGCCGCTATGCGGTAGAAATTCCTTCAAATCTGATAAGGTACTAAAATCTCTGATAAAAACAGTAATGGCCAGAAGGGTGACAGAATTTCTGATACACCTGTCACAGTGCACTGAGACATGAGCAAACTACAACCCTGCTCAGTTTAAGACTCTTGGGAAGCAGATCACAGGATAAAAATCCAAGTACATAACGTCTTTTTGTTACTGTTGTCAATCAGACTGCATCTTTTAAAAAGTACATGTAGCTGGTCACAGAACAATTATATCCAATTTTATTAAAATAAAGAGAAAATGCTCCTCAGAATAACACTATCTATAAGCTCTTCAAAAAGTAGTAACATAATTCAAGGAAATACGACTTTTACTATCTTCCCTTCAGAGAAAACCAATGTAGATGTTACTGCTTACTTTGTCCTCGATAAGGAAAACTATGAAAGCACAGAATCATTAAATGCCTTGTGTTAGAAGGGACATCAAGGATCACCAACTTCCAACGCCCCACTGCAGGCAGGGTTGCCAGCCACTAGATGCTGGTAAACGCTTCAGCATCACCGAATAGGTTTCACACATAAAATTCTTTCCAAAAATTTCCCAGAATTTCCAAGGGGAAAGCACTGGAAGTGTCTGCACCAATACTGGCAGAGTTTGATTTCAGTAAATTAAAATGTTTCTCCTCCCTCTGTGCTCACACTCTAATAAAACACATCTGGAAAATAGTGAAAATATTCAGAGAAGCAAAATTTTCTTTGATTATGATGATTCATTGAAAGCGAAATCAAATCTGTTATTAGCCATTAGAGTCTAAACGCTATGATGAATGTCTGGGATTTACATGGCACTTTGCATCTTCAGAGTACTGTAATTAATTACTCTTAAACTGTGAGGCATTGTTTTCACACAAGGCTCTCTCCAAGACCAACTAGATGTTAATTATAAGGGCCCCTCTCCTCAGATGGCATAATACAGTAAGACTCTGTTCATGTACCTAACACTGATATCAAACAGTGCTCTACTGAACCCTGCAATGACATAGCAGCACTTCTGATGCTTTTTATTAAAATCTCCCTCTAAATATGTTTTAAAGGGTTTTCTTTCTTTTTTTAATAAGAGAAAGCTCCAGAGGGAGCCCATGCACAAAGAATATATACATAAAATGGCTTCCAGACTAATAGTAAAACTGTGTGCAGAAAGTTCTTCAAATCTATTGTTGAGGTTTCAAGGCAATCTATATAGGGAACTATAAATTCCAATATATGGAATAATGCTCCAAAGAACTTTTACAAAACAGGGCTTAACATTGTTTTATTTAGTGCACGTATGTCAATAAACAGAAAGAAAAAACACTACAGAGTTGTAATGGAAAGAATCTCTAATATCAAAGATATTAAATCTCAGATAGAGAAGAGCTCAGGATAGCCTGTGGTTAGTTACTCATGGGAGATGAGAGACATCTAAAAGAAATATTAAAATAACAGTAAGAGATTGGGGGCTGAAGAGGAATGGCTATATTGCAGCACCCCAGGACAAGTATCCAGAAAGCCATCCAGCCAGAAAGCCATCCAACAACAGCCTGCCACAGAATACATCAAGGTAATCAGGTGCACAATGGACTGCTTTTCCACCTCGCCTCTGTCAAGAACTGTTCCATGAAATATATCTTACATTCTGTTCTCACATATACACAATTCATCAGCTTTCTCTGGAACTCCTCTTTCTTCTCTAGCCCTTTCTGACACTGCAGATTAGGCCCTCTCCTAAGGCCTCTTCCTCTCTGTTTCAGTCCCCATGGAATTAAAGAACCAAACCCCTCTACTAGCATTTCACTTTAAGTCTACAGAGAATTTGAGCCAGTTTGGAGACTTAATAAAAAGGTTAACCCAAAGGAGAAAGTGCAAGAAGAGTAAAACAGTGAAGACGAAGATATTTCAGACAATGCCACAATGACATTCCTCTAAGGACTGGTGTTGAGAAGGAGCATCTCATTCCCTTCTCCTCCAGCACTTGCATAACATTTCTCATCTTAATCATTGTGAACCTTCACATCTTCATTTTACAGCCAGGAAAACCCAAAGCTAGAGGTTCAGTAAATGAGTTGTCCCAGATTAGAACACACGTCAGGGAACAAATCAGAAGAACTCCACAGTTACTCTCTCTAGATCCCAGCCTGAGCATTGTTGATCTTAGTGAAATTTGGGCTCTTTCTCTTCAAAATATCCACTATTGCTTTGCTTTGGCTCGAAACTACAAATCCTCCAGCAACTAGTCTTAAGACAATTTACCATATGGGTTCCCTTCTGATATTAAGCGTTCTTCTAACCCCAAACTCTCCAGTGGACTTCAGTTTACAGTTACTGTGGAGTATCAGGCAGCAAGGGCAATAGCAACAGTTCCTCAATGGACATCGATTTTAGCATGCTCTTTGCTAAGAGCAGAGATGCACAAACATACAGATGAACTAAAATAATGCTATTGCTTTGTCTCGTTTGGAAGGGCTACAGGGAAAAAGAAAAAACTACCCGAGTGAAGAATGGAAATATTTGCTATGTTTGACAGGGGAAGCATGATTAAAAAGCACTGACGCTGAAATAATGACTAAACTCTATCAAGACTAACACACACACCAGCTCATACCACAAGTACGTACCACAATTTGTAATGTGGGTAAGAATATATAAAAGCCATCCTGTCTCAAGGCACACCTTATAACTTGTGGCTATTACCATTAAAAAGACATTTCCCAGAATATCTCACAAGACTCAAAGAGGTAGAGTTGCCTATCAATGCATCTCTGGAAATGGGCAGGAATTTAGCCCTGCCAGCAGACGCCCCTACATAACCATCACTTCTCTGCTTGCTTGCTCAGTACTCTCTTGAAATTCCCACCCTACACGAACTTCATTAAGAGTACTTCAACCAGGTGTAGCTTGGGTCAGAACATATTGGGATCCTCCCTTGTGCCTAATTCAGTGGCAGATGAGAGCACTGTCCCTGTAACTCAGGCCTGAAAGGGTCTTGTGGTCTTTCTGTCAGGTTTCAGAAACACACTGCAGAAAATGAACTTAACAGCCCCATTCAAACATGTGAGGTCCCAGGCAGATCAGCAGCAGTGAGGTGAGTCTGGCCCTCCTGGGATCGTTTCGTATTAACAGTTCAACGTGAGTTCCTCCTGTTTCAATCCTTAGCTGCTTTTTTCTTCCTTTTGAAGTTTTGCCCAATCACTTATAATAATAATGAATAATTTACTAAAAGAAAATCAAAGAAAACATAAGTCTGTCTTAATATTGGCATGTCAAATGATGTTTAACAGTTGCTTAGCACCACGGATTTCAGTAGAGCATTTCCTCATCCTCATTAGTGTAAGTCAGAGAAGCAGCAGCAACACAATGAAACATTTGCAGAATTTTCTAAGTGGCTTACTTCATCTAAGAGGAACAGCACTCACTATAATAGGAATGATTATATGTGGATTTAGCTCAATTAAGCATCACCTTGGTAATGCTCTCTCTTTTGTTATCCAAACATCCTTGTGTATGTTTATCAGGACGACTGAAGTTTGCCCAGGAAGCCAAGTTAAATTTCTAGCTTTATAGTTAAAGGAGCCAAGTTTAAAGAAACATTTCAAACACGTACTGGCTGTATTCCCTGACAAATCCCTTCCACCTTTTTTCTGAACCTTACCCACGAAATTAAATATATTAGGTTGCATGATCAGAGAAAGAGTGGCTGGTCATGCATTCCCACTAAGCATACAAGGTACCTATAGAAACTAAGAAAGACTTCTCCCAGGCAGCTGCACAGATAAACTCATTTTTCAGAGTTGTTCTGGACTCTATGCTTCTGTAAAAGATAATACACATTTCCAGATAAAAATCTCATTTCCCATCTGTGCTGCATCCGATGCATCATGACAAACATCTTGAATAAAAAGAAATATAAGGGACTCCTAGAAATAAAGTATAAACTCAAAGGGCATTTGATGGAAACTTCAAGAACAACTTGTGAGTGTTTTTTTCATGTTTTGTATTTGCACCTATGTGGCATATTAACTTGGTACCAGCCTGCACATGCAGACCCCAGAAAATTATGCATGAATGCTCTGTGTCCTATCATTTATAGGGAGCAAGTTCCAAACACACTGCCTACTTTTTCCTTGTCAAATGGCATACACAAGAGGCAGTGTTTACCATATTTATAACACAATGTTCAGGTTTGTAAGGCTTAAATCCTACCTATGGCAGCAAAATTTTTCTGTGCTCAAGTTACTCATGTCCCCTCGTTAACTCTTTACTACAATTGGTGCCTCATGGCAGACAAGCAAAAATCTAAATTCCTGCATTAAGGTGTCATAAATCACAGTGTGGCAGACTCAGATTACACCAGGATTCATGCAGGCTTTTAAAAAATTGCATAGTCAGAATGAGCAAGCTAACTGCTGGGAGGTTAAAAACCATGGCATGTCTTTGCGGCAGCTTTTCCTCTTCTGGTCTGTGTCCGGACAGTTTCTTAAAGCTGATCACACATTCATGTGTTCAAAACTAATAGTGACAAAAGCAAAAAGATAAACAAAGAGACATAGCAAGTTCTCTTAAAGCATTCTGAATTCATAAAAAATTAAGGTGATAAACAAGAAGTACAAAGATCATGCTCCTTTAAAATAAGAAGGCTCATCACGAAAGAAAACTCAAACGACAGTCACCTCACAACAGAAATATCCTGGTTTTCAATGTTTCTTTAACTATTCAAGCGCTCCAACAGCCAATAAGATCAAAACACAATGTATTTTTAGTAAGGTACCCAAATTTGACGTATTTCATAACAAAAACTCTCAGAGAGCATTCTTGTTCTTCTATGTCAGCTACTGCATTTGCATCAGTTTAAGGGCAAAGTTCTTCTAGTTCAGAAGAGAGCAAGCAGTGCGTCATAGAATGGCTCAGGTTGGAAAGGACCTTAAAGAAAATCCAGTTCTAATTCTCCTTAATATTCTTAATATTTTTTTCCCCACTGAAAAGGACCGTGCTTAGTAGAAAAAGGTTTAGATACCAGTCCCATGAGGTCCTTCGACAGTGCTAGTACTTATTTTTCTCCTTCACAAGGTCATTTAAATTTCAAACATTAATTGACGTGGTCCTTCATGTCAAAAGGAAACAAACTTGTTGTCACTCAGTCCATAGGTTTCAGATTACTTCTCAATGAAACATCTTCTTAGACATTTTATATACATTCACCCAAAATGGTACATGAAAAGAGGTAGATGTTCCTATCTTCAAGGAGCTTAATTCATCTTGCATTTTATACCCCTCTGGACAGGAATTAAATAAAAAATACCCAAAAAGAAGCATAGAACTTTCATATGACACGGGAGGAAGAAGGCCCAAAATGAAATTATACTCCAAATAGAACAGAAATACAAGCAAGCACTAGCGAGGGGACAGTTCATCTTTTTGCAGTAGAATTTTCACCTTCAGCCAGGAATTGCTGCCCCTGAGCCTTCAAAGCTAGCTGAAAGAGAGAAGCCTCAAAACCACTTGCTGGGAGACAGCATCAATTCAGCCACAACTCAAATAGGACAGTCCTTATGCAAGTCACAAGGCAAGTCTGATACTCAGTAGCACTTTGAAAGCAGTAACAAAACATCCATTCACTTATGTGGGTGCCATTTTCTACATAGTGCCAGTACAGCATTCAATTGGGCGATATTCTGTGACAGTAGATATGCTCTCCATACAAGTGAAGGTGTAAGAATCATAAAGTACCTTTGTCTGGAGATCAGCTAGAGCTGAACTGTTGTTGGTAATGCACTACATTTTCTCCACTGAGTGCTAATAACTTGATGTATGTGCATTTGACTTCTGTTTTGTATCTCTTCCAAAACAGAAAAACAAGACACTGGATGTAAGAAGTAACTTTTTTACTCTAAGATAAATCTACTCCAAGATGGCTTATGAAAATGGCTAAAGCACAGTGTTATGTACAGGAATAAAATTTATATACTTACTAATAAAAACATCACTTTACTAAAAAACAGAAAAAAAAAATATTTTTAATCTTCCATAATAAAAAACCATGTAACTTTCCTTTACACCAGCAGCATATGTCCAACTAAATACTTGGATAGAAAATTGTTTCTTATTTTACCTTCTTCAAACTACTTGATAAACAAATCTTAAAACAGATTCCATACACTGGCAGTGAAAATTCATTAACAAAGGTTTCCCTCAGCATCTAAATCAGAGTGATCGTGGGTAACACAAAATCATAGATTCATGAAGGCCGAAAAAGATCTCCAAGATCACCAACTTCAAGAGACAGAGGGAAGCAGGAAATTTTATTGAATAATAAAACGTGCAGCACGTGAGGCTGGCGCATAGTGATGAGCAAGCAGTGGATGACGGCGTCGCTGTGGGACGGGTGGTGATGTCCCCCAGTGAAGGCGAGGCCCAGCAACACGGCCAAGCCCTGGTCTGTGACATCTCCGTGCGATGGATTGTGACTGCTTGGCCCACACTGCTCCAATGCGGGCGCAGCAGCCCAGCCCAGCAGTTCGTGCCTGGCCTCCAACCGAGCGAGTGTGCGAGGACTGGAGTGTGGACAGGGCGAGTTTTGGAGCTGGAACGTGATCTGGGTGTTGCTTGCGCAGCACTCAGCCGCCGTCCCAGAGCCTCTTGAGCTGTACCCCGACCCTGCTGGTTGCAGGCGTCTGGGACATCTAGGAGAGGAGCGTGCAGCAGCGCAGGTGGGCAGCGTGGCAATGCCTGACGCCAGAAGCTGGGGGTGCTTCTTGAGGGCCCCTCCCCAGGCCGGCCTATGCCCGTGGGGACATGGCCTCCGCAGTGGCAGGAGGGGAACAGGGACCGGGAGGGTTTGCTGATGAGAGACTGGGACAGTGAGTGACCGTGGCCTCTCTCTGTCTTTTGCAGTTGGTGACACCGTCTTTCTGCCTGCTGCAGCACCTGTGAGGGGAGCAGCTTCCCGACCTCAGCTCTCCCCAGCCCACCGAACAGCCCGGGCCATGGATGCAACATCCGACTGGACCTGCCCCATCTGTGGGCAAGTACGGGAGGATGTGGCTTACGTGACCCCCTGCCAGCACCAGCTGTGCTACGGCTGTGCCGTCTGGTGGGCACAGAAGAAACCGAGTTGTGCCGTATGCGGGCACAAAGTCGCCACCATCCGATACTCGGTGAGGTCGGACGAGGATTACCTGGAGTGTGCTGTCCCGCAGCCCGCAGCGCACTCAGGTGACGGCCTGCAGGACGAGCAGGGGCCTGCAGAGCCGGTGCTCATCCCAGCTGAGCACAACTTCCCAGCCGAGGTCTGGGCTGCCTTCTTCCAGCAACATCCGGAAGACCTCGGACCCCTGCTCCGATGGCTGCAGGGAGAGATCCATGAGGTGTCCAGCGACGACTGGTGGGAAGTCTACGTGGCACAGTGCACCACCGTGAACTTCCTGTGCCAGCACGGGCTGGACCAGGAGGCCTTGGTGCAGGCGCTGCAGATGACCACCAGTGGTGACGTGGTGCCCTTCGTCAGAAGGCTCATCGGCATCGCTGCAGCCCTGTACGGCCCCACCATCCGCCACCAGCTGGACCACCAGGACACCCGTGCTGCTGGAGGGAGGGAGGACAGTCCTGCAGCCAGCACCAGCACCAGCACCTCCCATCAGGAGCCTCCTGCCTCGGGCCCAGGCCGCTCCACCAGCACCGCAGGGCCCAGCACGGAGCCAGGGCAGGCGGCCACAGCGGGTCCCTCTTCCCAGGGCAGCGACCGCTCGTCTGGGGGGCCCCGGCGCCCCCCGAAGAGGAAGGCCCGCAGCAGCCCCCAGGACTCTGCGCCGCCCTGCAAGAGGCGGCCCCGGCGGCGGCACTAGGCCGGCACCGCAATGCCGTCACAGCACGGCTCCGGCGGGCCGGGAGCCCAACATCTGCCTCTCGGCCTGCTGCTTATAATACCTAATAAACATCCCTTAAAACTTAGAACAAAAAGTCTCTGTGTTTTTGACAAGACTGCTGGCGTTGCTGTTCCTACCCATGCTGCCCATGCTGCTTTCTCCATATTTCTGTCCTTACAGATAGAGGGTGTTAAATTTCATCTTTGAAATTTATGACCGTAAATCAGCACTCCTGATATTACTAATAAAAGAGACAAAGACCCTAATAAGCAGAAGATGGGCTAATTATGATTGCATGTGATGACACTGCGTGATGACATCACAAAATCAGACCCCATCCCAAACCATCCCACTGTGAGTAATGCAGGAACTCATCAGAGGAAGGAAAACACATGGAACACTAAAGAATCAAACTCCAATCCAATAGCAGCACATAGCCTTGAGTGATACCCTTGATTTTTGAAACATTTAAGTTACATCATGATCTTTTTTTACTTGAATCCCCCGATTTTTTTAAAATGGAGAACAGCTTCATATGTGATACCTCAATTTGCTTTTAAAAAAACTCCAAATAGCACGAGGCTCCTGTGGCTGTTCAAGGGAACACAGGAAAAATGAGAATTAATCTCGTATTATTCAATGAAGTGAAACACCGTAGCAAGCACACCTGTAATATACTTTCTGCCCAGTTCAGCAGCCCAACCAGCTTCAACAGGGATGAGGTGCCAACCATGGCAGAAGAGCTGCATCTATTCCACCTTCATTGTGGATCATGCATCATCTGGTGAGGAACTGGCAGAGCCTACGGCAGGGCCCTGTGGCATCAGCCCATCTGGGGGGGACCCAGTGAGCCTCCCACAGGAAGGCCAGTAACTACTAGGATCTGCCATCACCAAGGAAGACTCCACCCCACCAGCAGCAGCAATACAACAGTGGTGGAGCTGGCAAGACTGGGGCTGTGTGGCAGCTGGGACACAAATCAGCTCCCATGGACTCCTGTCATTGCTGTCCACTTCCACCATGGAAATCAAGCAGAAACAGAGATGCAGAATCGTGTTGGTGCTGCCAACAGCATAGTGGTCATTGCCTCCCTACCCCAAATGCTTTCTCCCCTTTTTCCTGCTGCTGTGCCACTGTTACATTTCAGGCAGGATCCCCGTGGGTCTCAGTGAAGGGAAGAGCAAATTTCTGCAACTGAGGAGAAAAATCACCAGGCTCTTTCATAGATGGTGCCAACCATCTGGACAGTAAGTCAGAGTTCTGCTGGACACTAGGCAGAACCAGCAGGGAGCCCTGGCCACTAAGGTGAATGGTGTCCTGGGCTACATGAGGGCAAGTGCTGCCAGCAAGTGAAAGGTGGTGATCCTGCCCCTCTGCTCAGCTCCCAAATGCTGCACCTAGAGTTAGGCAGCCTAGCACATGATGGGATAAAGATGCCAAATTCTGTGATGTCTCTTTGTGGATCTAGTTCAGCTTTACAGAAAGAAAAGGCCACAAGCGTAAAAACGAATCAAGTTGGCCTAATTTTATTATGAACTTGCATCAAGAGTGGGAGCAAGACAAGAAAAAGCCACCAAGAAAATGTAAGGAAATAGATTCTGGTAAAATACACTTTTCTTTTTGATATCTGCAACATATGCATGTAGTGCAGAGCCAACAAAATCCATCAAATTCAGCAATGGCTGCATACATGACCATGCATATGTTGATTCACAAAATAAATAAGAAATCCTAGTTCAATTCTGCATCTGATGACGGTACTCATATTAGCAAACAACTCTCTGCATACCGAAAATAGATTATTTCCTTCCTCACATAGCCACCTTGGATATTTGAAAAACATTACCACATCCCACCCTGTCACCTTCCCTCTATGCTGAGAAATTGCTTCATTCAGGTGTGTCTTTCCCACTTTGATTATTCTCTTCTGTGAGCTCTCTATAGTTTGTTCACATCTTTCTTTAGCGTGATATCCAAAACTGAGTAAACCACACCAGGTGAAGAGTTTGGCAGTATCTCAGGTACTCAGCAAAGCAATTACTTCCCATTTCTGCATCCTAGAATTATCTTCTTTTGTTTGTTTGCTTTGTGTGGGGAGGTGACTTTACAAGCTTCCCCTTCCTATTGGTCTGTTTTCCAAAATGCTTATCAGTCTTATCAGTTTGCATAGATCAGCAACTGCAAAGTGCACAGCTGTAAAGAGTATTTTTCCTACTTTCTCTTGAAACTTTGAGACATTTACTTTAACTGTACAGCTACATGATCTTTCAATGTATTCTCATGCACATTTCTCCCTTTCATTCTCAACATGCAATATGTGGATTACTTTATTATTTCACAGATTTCAGCTGACCAATACCACTTGCAGTAAAAGAATCTCCTTACATGTACATACATAGATACTTATACCTATGTACACTCCACATATATGATGCATACAAGTTTTCACATTTATGTATACACGCACTTAGATATTGTGAATGCAACCCTATTCCATACCTTGTATTTGCTTATTATATTATTGCATTGCTGACAGCTCAAATGCAATATTCTTTCCAAAAATTTGCTCGCAATGGCAATTACACAAGACATTATTTGGAGTCCTGAAGGAGGAAAGGAATAGAGTTAAATACGCTTGAGAAATACATCCATGAAAATAATCAAGCCTGGATTTTTCCATGACAGAAGGCATGCTTAACACAAGGAAGAGTGCAGAGGCTGACATAAATTCGCCCCTAAAGGCCACTTTAAAGTCCTTGCTCACTTTCAGTCTAGGACTCCTGTGGAAGTTACGTTTCCTCTGGGCTCAGTGATGGCCCTCTGCACGAAGGGAAGTTCAGCCACCTAGGATGACCCCTGTACCACTGCAATCACACCATGCTGTAGAAGCAGCCCAAAGGAGAAAGTCCAAGATATGCATCAGTGGGATTGTTGGGAAAGCAGACCTAACTTAATGTCACTTTGTATAAGAATGAAAATAAAAGGTCTTTCTTATACGTGGTAGCAAAAAGAGAATACAAAAGGGTCCTGTACACTTCAGACACTCATCAGCAGCATGGGGTAAGTGGTTCGGGGCTGCTCTTCCTGGTTTAGAACTGAGGCTCCCTCTCCAGGCATATTTACAGCCAGAGAGAAGAGCTGTAAAGAAACCACCAAATCACTTCTGTTTTGACAAAAATAAACTACCAGAAACTTTCAAACAGCTTTGTTGTATCTTTTCCTTCAATTGCTGCATGCGTCAACAGGAAGACTTATCTCCTCAACTGGGTATTGGATTAAGCTCATATAAGCAGAAATAAAAGAGGAAATCATAATCATGTGAGGCCTAAAATACTTGGCCTCCTGGTCTCTGGAAAGACAAGTCCCATTTATCAACAGGAGGCAGTTTTATAACCCGGAACAAACTTAGGTCAGTGGTAATATTTGTAGGCATGTACCCACACAGCAATAAAAAGGTTAAAATACTTCAGTGGTGCAGCTATAAGAACTCCAACAATTTTCATTTCCCTGGCCTTTCCTTAGAAAGATTCTGGGAGATGTACCCCCTGGAGTATAAATTAAGGAATAAAATCTCTAAGCTTGTACAAGCACTCTCTGGATATTATTGGTACAAGATAGAAGAGGAAACAAGTAATGTTCAAGAGTAAAAACAATGCTGTGGTTAATCAAACTGGGGTGGGGAGGGGAAGAATCCTTCTTGTCTTCAGTATAACTGTGGCATTTACTTTTTTTTTAATGTGAAATATGTCTTCCCCACAAGAGACTTAGGATTGACAATTATAAGAGGAAAAAGAATGTTTTAACACTTTATATTCTTATAAATCAGTGTTTGTCTGTGATGTTAAACCCCTCCTGCCTTATGAATCACCAGCCTTACAGGTAGAGCAGAGCATTCCAGAAGAACCCCAGACTCATCTTAAATTGGACCATAAACCCATTCATGCATCAACTGTATGGAAAATGTCCTCACATAAAGCAAATGAATGGAATAACACTCATTCAGCCATCACAAAGAGGAACTTGATGCATTTAAAATGACAAGCTAACAGAGCCATCAGCAGCCAAAACTAAGAAGCTTAGTTTCTACAAAGTTTTGATCCAAAGCACAGCTCTGCACTCTGTGTGCATTTTCCAAGGATTTTCGCTTTGTGGGAGCACGCACAAGACCCATCTTCTTCAATGAGACACCTCTGCTCAAGAAACTAATGTCAACTCATTCTTTTTTATTATTCTACCTCTCCATCAGTTAATTGGGTCAGGAGGTAGTTAGGAGGGAGAGAGGAAGAAAAAGACATAGCAGCAAGTGCAGCACAAGCGCACGGTTTTCATTTAGTTTTCAGTGATCTTCTACAGGAAAAAGAAGAATTGTAATCACTGTCCTTACTTAGCAAACCACAGAAAACTGAGGAACCATGGTCTGAGCTAACATTATACATTCAGTTCACCAGGTTCACTTAGGAAGACCAGAAAAAGTCTCCTGTACGCTGAAAATAGTAAACAGCTGAGCCCACACGATTACTTTCCCTCTTTCTTGCCTTTCTATGCCTTTCATATCATTCATGGAATATCATTTCCATTCCTGCAAAACCAGCTGGGCTTTGTGCAGCATCAGCAGCAGCTCAAGCAGACAGAGGAAAATCAGCCTTGTTAACAGCACAGGACCAAGGCAAATCTTGGTTTTCATTTGCTCATAAAACACCTGAGATTCACTCTGCAAAGAGAGGCGGAAATCTCAGGGAGCAAACTGTGGGGTCCTATCACCAGGGGAAAATGTATCCTTTTACAATTCATGGGATCTGAACAGATGTCCAGAAAATTAACTTACTAATGTTGTTGGACCCATAGCTGGTTCTTTCACCTCCCTGCAGTCCTACTTTTGCCGTGCCTCTGTGTTCGCCTGGGTAAGGCACTTTGCTTTCCATCTGCAAAGCATCAGTCCCATGCAGTCCCTGCCAGGCTGAAGCCCTTGCTGTTGTTTCTCGCTACATGAAAAGAGTGGCTGGATCCAGAAGACAGAAAATGGAGCAAAAACACCTGCGTGTGCTGTGTGCCAAACCAAACTGCAACAGAACTTCATTAAAAGTTTTCAGCCTGAAAGGTAACTCCCATTTTACCACAGTGTCAAGAAACATTTTTTCAGTAGGACCACAGTCACAGTACCAGGCACATGGCTCAGTGAAACAACAAAATCCCATTGGATTTTGCTGCTTCCCTTGCTTTTTCATTTTTTTAACCACTTTTATGTTCAATGTGTCTACTCTAAAGGGCAGAGATTTGAAACAGTTGGTTCTATGTCCTACTTATTAGAGTCCTTTAAGTTACACAGTATGCACAGTGAGCTTAATTATGAGACAATGATAGGAAATTAAATTTTTCCAAAGAGCAGTAGATGTTAAAAATGAAAATGTGATGTTTAATTTGCAAATGGACTAAAAATGTGAATTATTAATGGAAGAAGTAACTCAACTTATAGTGGTCTCAAAGATAATGGCTCTATTATTTTTTAAAACCGATATACTATTAGTCCTGCATTGGCTAATAAATAAAAATAAGCAGCAAGACCAGCAAAACCACTAACAACCTCCCATTACAGGAAGGAATGCTGCAAAAATAAGATGCATAGGCAAGGATGATTAATACCAGCGTAAGGGAGCATGCACTTTGTGTAGACCTCCACGTTTAGAAGAAACTCTGAACAGTATGGACACCTGTGATATTCTCACCCCAGACAATTAATCAGACCAATGTACTTCAAGAGAAAAATTGACCAGATGTGAAGGGGTCTGGAGCACCAGCCAAAACTGAGAGATTCTACGTACCCAGCAACAGTGTTTGTGCTCACTGGGTCATTCTTGCCAAAAGTTGGAGTGCAAAAGAGCTTCTAATACTAGCAAATAAAAGTTGGTTCACCATAGAGTAAAAAAATATATATATAACAATGACTGGGGAATCTTTGTTGAAGCTGAACATCCTGGCCTCCTTCCCTGTGTTCCACAGGAAAAAGATTGTTTGTTATCAGAATGCCTTTATAAGAAGAGTCATAAATTCATTACAACCATGCAAGAAATATCTCTATCACATCACTGTCTGTAAGCTAATTGTACAAGACTCCATTCATGTTAAACACAAGGAAGACAAACCAAGAAAACACTGAAATAGCTTCAAAAAAGAAACAGAAACCCAGTCGCGCCGCTATGCGGTAGAAATTCCTTCAAATCTGATAAGGTACTAAAATCTCTGATAAAAACAGTAATGGCCAGAAGGGTGACAGAATTTCTGATGCACCTGTCACAGTGCACTGAGACATGAGCAAACTACAACCCTGCTCAGTTTAAGACTCTTGGGAAGCAGATCACAGGATAAAAATCCAAGTACATAACGTCTTTTTGTTACTGTTGTCAATCAGACTGCATCTTTTAAAAAGTACATGTAGCTGGTCACAGAACAATTATATCCAATTTTATTAAAATAAAGAGAAAATGCTCCTCAGAATAACACTATCTATAAGCTCTTCAAAAAGTAGTAACATAATTCAAGGAAATACGACTTTTACTATCTTCCCTTCAGAGAAAACCAATGTAGATGTTACTGCTTACTTTGTCCTCGATAAGGAAAACTATGAAAGCACAGAATCATTAAATGCCTTGTGTTAGAAGGGACATCAAGGATCACCAACTTCCAACGCCCCACTGCAGGCAGGGTTGCCAGCCACTAGATGCTGGTAAACGCTTCAGCATCACCGAATAGGTTTCACACATAAAATTCTTTCCAAAAATTTCCCAGAATTTCCAAGGGGAAAGCACTGGAAGTGTCTGCACCAATACTGGCAGAGTTTGATTTCAGTAAATTAAAATGTTTCTCCTCCCTCTGTGCTCACACTCTAATAAAACACATCTGGAAAATAGTGAAAATATTCAGAGAAGCAAAATTTTCTTTGATTATGATGATTCATTGAAAGCGAAATCAAATCTGTTATTAGCCATTAGAGTCTAAACGCTATGATGAATGTCTGGGATTTACATGGCACTTTGCATCTTCAGAGTACTGTAATTAATTACTCTTAAACTGTGAGGCATTGTTTTCACACAAGGCTCTCTCCAAGACCAACTAGATGTTAATTATAAGGGCCCCTCTCCTCAGATGGCATAATACAGTAAGACTCTGTTCATGTACCTAACACTGATATCAAACAGTGCTCTACTGAACCCTGCAATGACATAGCAGCACTTCTGATGCTTTTTATTAAAATCTCCCTCTAAATATGTTTTAAAGGGTTTTCTTTCTTTTTTTAATAAGAGAAAGCTCCAGAGGGAGCCCATGCACAAAGAATATATACATAAAATGGCTTCCAGACTAATAGTAAAACTGTGTGCAGAAAGTTCTTCAAATCTATTGTTGAGGTTTCAAGGCAATCTATATAGGGAACTATAAATTCCAATATATGGAATAATGCTCCAAAGAACTTTTACAAAACAGGGCTTAACATTGTTTTATTTAGTGCACGTATGTCAATAAACAGAAAGAAAAAACACTACAGAGTTGTAATGGAAAGAATCTCCAATATCAAAGATATTAAATCTCTGCCTCAGATAGAGAAGAGCTCAGGATAGCCTGTGGTTAGTTACTCATGGGAGATGAGAGACATCTAAAAGAAATATTAAAATAACAGTAAGAGATTGGGGGCTGAAGAGGAATGGCTATATTGCAGCACCCCAGGACAAGTATCCAGAAAGCCATCCAGCCAGAAAGCCATCCAACAACAGCCTGCCACAGAATACATCAAGGTAATCAGGTGCACAATGGACTGCTTTTCCACCTCGCCTCTGTCAAGAACTGTTCCATGAAATATATCTTACATTCTGTTCTCACATATACACAATTCATCAGCTTTCTCTGGAACTCCTCTTTCTTCTCTAGCCCTTTCTGACACTGCAGATTAGGCCCTCTCCTAAGGCCTCTTCCTCTCTGTTTCAGTCCCCATGGAATTAAAGAACCAAACCCCTCTACTAGCATTTCACTTTAAGTCTACAGAGAATTTGAGCCAGTTTGGAGACTTAATAAAAAGGTTAACCCAAAGGAGAAAGTGCAAGAAGAGTAAAACAGTGAAGACGAAGATATTTCAGACAATGCCACAATGACATTCCTCTAAGGACTGGTGTTGAGAAGGAGCATCTCATTCCCTTCTCCTCCAGCACTTGCATAACATTTCTCATCTTAATCATTGTGAACCTTCACATCTTCATTTTACAGCCAGGAAAACCCAAAGCTAGAGGTTCAGTAAATGAGTTGTCCCAGATTAGAACACACGTCAGGGAACAAATCAGAAGAACTCCACAGTTACTCTCTCTAGATCCCAGCCTGAGCATTGTTGATCTTAGTGAAATTTGGGCTCTTTCTCTTCAAAATATCCACTATTGCTTTGCTTTGGCTAGAAACTACAAATCCTCCAGCAACTAGTCTTAAGACAATTTACCATATGGGTTCCCTTCTGATATTAAGCGTTCTTCTAACCCCAAACTCTCCAGTGGACTTCAGTTTACAGTTACTGTGGAGTATCAGGCAGCAAGGGCAATAGCAACAGTTCCTCAATGGACATCGATTTTAGCATGCTCTTTGCTAAGAGCAGAGATGCACAAACATACAGATGAACTAAAATAATGCTATTGCTTTGTCTCGTTTGGAAGGGCTACAGGGAAAAAGAAAAAACTACCCGAGTGAAGAATGGAAATATTTGCTATGTTTGACAGGGGAAGCATGATTAAAAAGCACTGACGCTGAAATAATGACTAAACTCTATCAAGACTAACACACACACCAGCTCATACCACAAGTACGTACCACAATTTGTAATGTGGGTAAGAATATATAAAAGCCATCCTGTCTCAAGGCACACCTTATAACTTGTGGCTATTACCATTAAAAAGACATTTCCCAGAATATCTCACAAGACTCAAAGAGGTAGAGTTGCCTATCAATGCATCTCTGGAAATGGGCAGGAATTTAGCCCTGCCAGCAGACGCCCCTACATAACCATCACTTCTCTGCTTGCTTGCTCAGTACTCTCTTGAAATTCCCACCCTACACGAACTTCATTAAGAGTACTTCAACCAGGTGTAGCTTGGGTCAGAACATATTGGGATCCTCCCTTGTGCCTAATTCAGTGGCAGATGAGAGCACTGTCCCTGTAACTCAGGCCTGAAAGGGTCTTGTGGTCTTTCTGTCAGGTTTCAGAAACACACTGCAGAAAATGAACTTAACAGCCCCATTCAAACATGTGAGGTCCCAGGCAGATCAGCAGCAGTGAGGTGAATCTGGCCCTCCTGGGATCGTTTCAGTGCCCCTCACCTCAAGGCAGCACCTACTGCATTATCCATGAGGTGCCAGCATGAACATCAGAAACAATGTAATACAACTTTCTGATCATAGAATCACAATGTTGGGAAGGACCTACAAGATCATCTAGTCCAACCGTCCTCCCATTACCATTGCTACCACAAGCTACTAAACCATATCTCATAGCTCCTCATCCAGACGCCTCTTGAACACTGCCAGGGACGGCGACTCCATCACCTCCCTGAGCAGCCATTCCAGTGCCTGACCACTCTTTCAGATAAAAAGTTCCGTCTTATGTCCAGTCTAAACCTCCTCTGGTACAACTTGTGGCCATTTCCTTGGGTCCTGTTTGTTGCCTGGGAGAAGAGGCCAAGCCCCTCCTCATCACAACCTCCCTTCACAATGAAACCTTCAGGCTGGAATCAGATAACCCCCCTCTCAGAGACAGGCTCCCAGGTCTGCATATAAGAGAAGAGATGCTCTGCAATTTGATATTCCCCCAATCAATGACATTTACATGCCTTTATTCACAGACTCCTTCTGATTGTTTTTTTATAGCCCGCACCAGTACCCATAAAACCCCCAGCCGAACGCTGATCATCATTTATCTTCCCTTTCGCTCTGCCAAACACCAGAGGTAATTTCTTAGTCAAAAGATAACCTGCTTCTCTTTTTTTAATTTTTTCCCTTCATTTCTACATTGTTTCTGAACACCTGTGCTTTATGTTGTACTGCAAAACATCAGGCAATTAAAAACTTAGAGAACAAGTGAAAACAAAGCTGTCTGTATGCAGAGAATTATACATTAGACAGTAATGGCTACACTGCAGCCATGAGCTAAGACATTAATTTACACGTGTATTCAGCGCTAAAAATTGTTGGGATTTTTTATGTTTAGACTTTAAATTCCAAAGTAAAGAAATTCAAAAGTGAAGTACCCATGGCAACCTTAATTCTATTCATCTTACCCTCGGATGCAGCATTTGTTCAGCAATTACATACTCCTGAGTAAAGCTGTGCCTCCCAGATGATGGTAAAGCAAGGTTAAAGAATTCTCAAAATTAATAAAGTCCTCCCATACACTTGTAAGATTTACAGCTAGGGGCATTCTAAACATTAAAAAGGAAGAAGAACTTTCTTAGTCTTGTGTAGGAAAAACATGTTAATTGCCATCAAATAATTTTCATCTCCACTACACTTTTACTTTTCTTATTCCTTTTCACATTGCCCTCGGTCTCTCAGTGTGAGAAAGAAGCAGCATCTTAGTCATCACAGCACTGGACGCTGGGTTTCTGCGTCTTGGTATGTGCTCCAGTGAGAGCTGAAAAGCAGCATTTGCCATGATCGTTAGGGGATTTTTCCTAACTTCCCCCACTGAATGTTTTTATAATGATTTGTTTAAGTGAGTCAAGTATCATGAGGATGTTTAAGATACAGAGAACCACATCATAAATTCACAGGAATTTTACTATTTATTTCTAGCCTAGTTTTCTAATAGTAGTGTGCTGATATATTCATGCTGTCTGTCCAGCAAATGTGCAAACTGCAAGTCCTCCCCTATCATTTGAGTTCAGTAGCTAACTTCACCCGAATTTGAAAGGGGAGGGTATAGCCTCTAACATAACTGAGTTCTTACAAGTTTAGTGGATGCGTAGGCAGAGTAGAGAAGACAGAAATCAGCACAGCCAGCAACACTCCAGAAGAGAGACAAGCAGAGCAGAGCCGTCTCCCATTCTGCTTTACAGCAGCCAGGTGGCATTAACATACTGACAATGCAAGGCTGCAGGTCAGCCATGGGGTTACTGCAGTAGTGCGGGCAGGAGGGACAAATCACGGGTTTTCCTATTGGCAACATTCTCCAACGCTGCCAATAAGCAAGATTTTTCAGCCATACTGTTTCCTCAGAAAAGTCTAATGCCTCAGCGGATTGAGGTGTTCTCAGCTAAGGGGCACCGTGCTTGATGGAAAGATTTATGTAGCCACACAACAAAGGGCAGCAGAATGAGAATGTTAGGGCAGCTGGTACACTTCGAGAAGGGGCTACAGATTACAGAGTTACTGCAGCATTCATCCCAGCAGACACACAAGGCAGCAAGAGAAGACCACTACTCCAAATACACTGCTAAGGCTGAACAAAGAGTTGTATTACTCAAAAAAAAAGTGCATTACTAATATCACAATCATATTAGATAAAAAATAAAATAACAGGATTTTCACTTCTCCCTGCTGGGAAAAAAAGAAAAAAAAAGAAAAAAAAAGAAAAAAAAAAAAAAGAAAGAATAATATTCAGCATTAACTCTGACAATGACAAAATGCATTGGTAATAATTAACATAGTCCTCATTGTAACTTTAGTGACAGTGTGGGAAGTTGCAACTGAAAAATACTCCTCAGCCACCCAATATTCCACAGGACTCTGATCGCAGTTTGGGGCACATAGCAGCACTGCTCCAGAGTCTCAAGGAGCTCTTAGATGGCCCAGTTCCTTGAGAAAGAGCATCTGATACTGAGAAGTATTTTGTGGAGATCTTACACATGTAAAGAAATTTCAGTCGTGCTCAGAATCTAGATAGGTCACATCTACATCTGTCTTCTACAGTCAAAGCTACAAGCTCTTTCTGTGGGCGGAAAGAGCTATGAGCAGCCCTCACTATACACCAAAGAGTAAATGAGACCAAGGAGTACACAGAGAGAAACCCATCTCCCTTGCTTCAGCCCAGTGCCACTCAACAATTCTGAGCAAAGGTGTCTTCCAAGAGGACTGCAGGTAGGAAGCAAAGCAAATGAAGTTCTGTATACTCGGACACATTTCTCTCCTAATAACAAATATTTGAGGCCACAAATGCCCATCTCTTCCCCATCCCTTTATCCTCATGATGGGTTCCCACCTAGTGGGACCAGGCTGTGCTACTCTAAATTCTGCTTCAGCCCCCTCAGGCCCAAGAATTGTTCCTCTTGGATGAGAGGGACATTTCCCTCCTGAGCCTTCCCCAGCCTCCTCTCAGCAGCAGCTAAATCCTACTATTGGCCCAAGGTCAAGAAGGACCTGCTGGGGATCTGTTGTGCTAACAGGAGGCTGCTGGACCATTATCCTTGTGATGTGAGGGACTTCCTTGCCTTTAAAAGCCATGCAGAGCCCGGAGACTGCTCGCAGCCTCAATAAGATGGGTAGTTGTGTGGGCTGTTTCACTGGAGTAACCAAGGAGAGGCACCGGAAACCTGATGCAGGAGAGTAAACCAAAAAGCATGGAGATCCTTCTGAAGGTAGACAGGTCAGCTAGGAAGGGCATACAGCAGAGGAGGGTGGAAGGCAGCAGCAGGGAGAAACTTAGAGGGCCAAAGCCAGGATAGGATGCAGAGCATTAAATGTTCAATGGAGTTTCAATTTGAAACCCCCACTTCCCATTGTGGTTTCTTCAGCCATGCCCAGAGGTTGTCCATCAGTTGCTTCTCAGGACAGGGTACATAAGCACTCTCCAGGCACACAAGAAAATGAGTTTCTCTCACAAAACACAGAGTCCATTACTCTCCAGCAAACGCATAAGACTCAGAAAACGCTACCTTGGCTCTGTTAGCAAGTTTATCAGTTTCAGCTCTCACAGAAGCCACACCATTCACATGAGCAGCAGTGCCATTCTCAGACATTTTGTTCTCATTTGAAAAGGGTGATGCTACAGGCAGCTCCAGCTGATGACAGTTGCCAAGCTCTGCGTGCATCACACCTGTGTTCTGAAAGAAGCAGCACTTTCCCCAAACAGGTGAAGAGAGGGAAGCTCACACATCTTCTCTGCTAGCCATCTAGCTGTTAGTGTAGCTGCAGCCCATTCCTCTAAAGTTCCAGTAAAGAAAGCATGTTGAGAGATGTCCTACAGATGAGGCAGCACCAAAGGGGGCTGCCTTGATTAAACCAGGTTGTTCTGCTGAGAGTCCTCAACGCACGCTCTTGGTTATGGCTGTTAGAGCTGCAGCAGGGTGACATGAATTGCCTTTTATCTAATTGGAAAACTCCCACAGAGTTTAGAAGTACTCATTTAGACAGGCAAATCAATAAAGGAAATGGTAAGTGTGAGAATATAGTGAGACTATAGAGTCTATGTGGGTCCTGTATGCTTCTGCTTTAAAAAGGTTAACTCTTGCCTTCAAGAGTTTACTGCAATGCCAGCACTTGGAAAACAGCAAAATGGGTAGGTTCTACCCAAAATTTCAGTGAGTAAGTTGGTGGCTGTATATAAGGGCAAGACAACAAGTTTTCTGTTAGAGACCAGAAATTCAAGAAGAGTCACAGAAATTCAGAAGACACTGCAGAGAAGGAGGGAGAGAGGGAAAACTAATCTTAAATGTTACAGCTCTGAGGCTGGCAATGAGATCAGAAGTTTTATTAAAAGGAAAAGGGAGCAAAACCTGATTTGCAAAATAGTAAGGGCTAGAGCTGCATTTCTACGGAGTTCTGCTGTCACAAGGAACATTGGGATAAGGGAAATGAGCAGAGAAATTACTCCTGCTTTCTCACCTAAGAGCTTTCCTTGTCCTTTCACATCCACCTTCATCAGGGGCTCTGCAAATCCCCACCCACAGAGCCGCTCCAAGACTTCAAAACCATTAAGAATAGTTATTTAGTTGCTTAAAAACTCTAGGTTTCAAGGAAAATCACAAGAAAAAGCCCACAGTTCTTACAGTTGCTTGGTTTAGAATTAGTTTTGTTTTTCTTATTTCTCTCTGGCATTCCTTCTCCTAAATCTCCAATCACTTTCACAACAGGCTTATGCTGAGTAGCTTCAGGTAGCTGAGGAAAAAAAAAAAAACAACCTGTTTAGCAATGTAAGTTATCTCTTCTCCCACCAATGCTAATAGGAGTTTTGTGCATAAATCAGGCACACACTGATGGGAGGAGAGATCGTGAAATCTATGTCTGTTTTTTTATCCACTGCAGTGAGGGTTTTATTCTCCTCTAATTTACACCAAAATATTGGTCTCAGGAGGAATACTTCTGACACACCTGGTATAAGACAGAGGAGAACTAGGCCCATGGGGTGATAGCAGATAATTCAACATCTTCATCCAGTGACAAAAGGCAAGTATATTAGAGTACCACAGACTGACTCATAGTGGCTTCTTAGAAGCCAACAGCATGGGATAGGCTGGGATTCATGGTCCAGCCTCATCCATCCTTGCCTTACCATCCCTCTTCTCCACTACAGTCTGGCAACCACACGTTCAGCCCTTCCACACATCACAGACATACAGATAGCCTGGTACTGCCTCACTGGAGGACAACTGGTTAGAAAAAAGGTCTGAGAGGGAGTAGACAGGACTGACAACCACTTCAGACTGAGTATGAAACCTCTGCTAATAACCACTGCATGAGGCACGATTCCACAGAGCTCACTGTGTATTTTTCAGTATGGGACTACTAAAACAGGACATCCCTTGCTTCCTTCTTGCTCCTACTTAGAAACATCAAGAAAGTCTTCATGCAGTGACCTCTCCAAGCCAGTTCTAGGGAAAGAGAGTGCACAAAACAAATGTAACACTGACCATTTTTATCTGGCAAAATTCTGATGCCTCTGGACTGCCAATAGCATCTTTTAACATTGGCTTTCATGATGCCCTCCAAAATATCTGGTAGGTCAGAAGGCAGTCACCTCTGCCAAACACATATCAGGGTTTGCAGCATAGGTCACTGAGGCCAGTATTTCTTTTTCCCTAATGTGGGTAACTGGAGGCAGAACAAATGTCTTAAGAGAGAAATATCATGACCAAGAGAGCCTAATGGAATACAACTACAGCTGGGATGATCAGGAGCTTCCTAATTGGCATATAAGTGCACAAAAGTAATCTTTTTGGGAGAAGGTCTACTTTCATAACAGTAGACCTACTAAAGATTGTGAGAAAACACTCTGTTTTTTAAATATATATGTATATTATCAGGATTTTATGTAAGGTTTTATATATGTATACGATATATGATAGCTTGAATTCCTTTGTTCATGTTTTCTTTAAAGCCAAAGTTTTATTGATCAGCATTAACAAGCAAAAATAAACAGCCTCTTTAAAAAAAATAAAAAGGTACTTTTTATTGTACTTATGTTCAGTTGGAGAAGGAAACACATAATAAAATTAATTGATTTTTCATGAGTTTCGTTTCTTACTGACAAAGTGCGTATTTTAATAAGGACTTTATCTCCCCTTCCTTGATCCTACACTGAAGTCATGATCCCGTACTTTGGACATCAGTCTGTTGCCATGGAAATGATCATAATATCGCTCAAAAAAATGAAGTATTATGATTTCACTGCAGGATCAAGGAGAGATAAAATGATAGGCTGCAAGGGATCAAGTCTTCAAGCTGCAAAAGCCTTAGTTACTAACAAAAAGAACATTTACCGAAAACGTCCAATGTAAATTCCCTTACATCTTGCAATGTTCAAAAATTATTTTTCCCCCTATTTATTTTTTAAAGCACTAATTTCAGAGATCATAAGCACTCCGTTTCTCTTCTTTTGATCTGCGGTCCCACCCTCAATTTGAAATGCACCTTTTCTATGAATGGATCCTGGTCATCTTTCATTCCATTCCTATTCAGTGCCCACATAGAACCTTCCCACCCAATGTGTTGTACCACATTATTACTTAAAGGACTGACATTTTATTCAGAAAAATTAATGCAATTGAAAACAATCATTTAGTTCGGGTGATGTGTGTGATGGGAAAGGTTGGCACGTGCCAGATCTTACTTCGAAATGGAAACAGTACACGGCTAGCGTAACACAGATATCATTAAGTTCCCTCTAAACCTCAAAGCACATACTTTTAGACACCAAGTATTCCCAGTACTGTAATTTACCTCTAAGGAGGTAAAATGAACCCTCCTGTTCATTTTCACCATCTGCCACAGCACTTCTTCGTAGTTGTTAAGAACAATGTTAGATCTTTTCCGAGAAGTTCAGGGAGCCAACCCGAGAACACACTCTTCAGAGATGTCCAGGCCACTTTCAGATGTCACACAAATCCAAAGGTCCAGACTTTGAGGCCTTCTCTTGTATCAAACACTTACTGAAACCTGAAGCTTCGTCCCCAAAGGCCTGCACAGATGAATTAAAAACTCAGAATAAGTTTTCAAAGTCTCAAATTTTAATGGCTCACAAGGGGACCTGCAGGAAGGTAGGTTCTACTGTACTTCACTGATGTCATTCCCGATAGGAGCAACAACATCACAAGGGCAACAAACACACTTTGAAAGACTCCAGAAGAGAGTTGTGACCTTAATAATTTGCTTTCAGGCCTTATCTGTTTTGACGAGCTCTATTCTAGTGACCACTTTGAAGGGTTGCCAAGAGCCAGAGAAGGGAAGAGAACAGGTGCTGCTAACAGAATTCAACTTTAGACTTTGAGCTTTAACAAGCATGACTTTCTCCCAAAATCTGTCAGCTTTGGCAGCTCTCTTAAGAGCTCCTTTCCACATATCCCACATCAAACAGTTTCCCCTACAACCCTGTCACAAGAAGAAAATAGGATTTGTAGTGGTAACAGACAATACAAAAGGTGCTGGAAGAAAGATTAGGGAGAAAGGAGGAAAAGAAATGGTTGAGATAAGAGTGTTCTCCTTCATGGGTTCTCTCATTTTCTTTGGGATGGAAAAAAAAGTCTTTATTTTGAACCCCAACATAAACACTTAAACATAAGCATAAACAAGCTTATGAGCTTGTGATTGCTTCTGATTGCTTCTGAATTCACACGAATACAGCTTGAGTTTCTCAACATTACTAAATCTTCCAAGTGAGAAAGCCTAGAGCATCTGTATTACATACCAAAAGACTATTCACTCCCATTAAGAAATCACTGATTTTTTCTGCCTCCAGATGTGTTTTAAGCTGCTGAGAAGCCTCAGAATTGAGCAGATTAATGCCTTCTAAATGTCATTTGACAAAGGGCACTGCCGCCAATGGTTCATTCACACTGTACGGATTTAATTATCTAAATGAAGTACACTCCAAGAAGTGCACGTTGGGCTTTTTTTGTTCTTTGCAGTTGTGTTTTATTGTTGTTTTTTCTGTTATCTTTAAAAACAAAAAAACACTCCACTTCAGTTTGTATTTTTCCATTCTAATTGAAATTAATTTCCCTGGCTGTTTTATTTTTGAAAACACCTGGAACAGGGCTATTATTTCAAAGAGGTAATTATGAAATTAGAAAGATAACTACGATACTTACTTCTTTAATTACGGATATAAATAGGGACTTTAATGCAGAAATTGCTTACAGACATCTTCCTGGATTGCGCTGGAAGAAAACTGCAGAATCTGCTGCTCATCTAATTCCAAGGAGATACGAACCAAGATGAAATGAAGAGGTTGCTATATCTGCTGGAGTTCTGTCTGAAACTCTGACAAGGCCCTTGCCTCTCATAGTTCTGCTTTGGCAACCAGAGCAAAAATTGCTGGTTTTGGTTTTGCCACACAGGAGTGTGCTAAAGGAAGGTGACACTGGTGGTGTTTAAGAGCAGGTGAGATAAGCCCACCCCAGGCACAAAATGGCCACAGTTGGTGTGGGGCTGCCCAAGGCCTTTGGGTCTTCTCCCAGGCCCACAGCACTGTGCATTTGGGTCTCCAGACCAGGAACACCCAGCATAGACCTGAGAGACAGCAGCAACACAGCCAACAATCAGAGCTAAGTGCAGTTATTCACCAGTCCTGTTCAAAGCCCTCTGTTATTTTAGCCGGCCGTAGCAACAGCGATAATTAGGCACTCTTAACACAGCACAGTGCTTTTCAGAAATCAAGGCCCTTTCCTCCTCCACAAGAGCCGTGTCAAGGGGCAGCTTCCACTAGTGCTGGCTGCTGACCCCTCTCTGACATGACTTGATCGTTTGCAGTTATTGATCTCAGCTCTTTTTTCTCCCAAGCCACCTGCCAGGTAATAAAAATCTGCATCAGAATGCAAGGCACACAGGGTGCTGAGAGCCAGCAGCAACATTTGTCTTACAGACCTGGAAACCTGGCAGTGTCGATAGGGGCCAGTTATCACAGCGCTGTGTGATCTTTCTGCTGAGGCTGTAAATAACTTCCATCAGCATCCGAATAGGGACAGAGAGAATCTGCCACATTAACTACAGAAGCGAAGTGCTGCTTTGTCAATGGCAGAAGACACTGTTAAGCAACATAAACAGCGTTGACAAGATCTCTAAAGACTCCCTGAGTTTAAAAGGGAAGGTTTAGGATGCTGAACTTTTGATGCACCATCATTAATCGAGCCTTGCCTTTCTTCTGAATGTGTTTGTATGCATGCCCAATGCAAGCATTTCAAAATGTTTTAATTGAGTCCTATAAGGGTACATGACATTTCACTCCTAGTCTCACTCAGATGGCAAAATTCTGGATCCTTTTGCTCTCCAAAGCACCTCCATATGCCAGTGGAAACAAACAGATCCACTGTTTGAGATAAAAGCATGTGGGCGCTACAGGGATCTGCCTCTTTTCCTACTTACTCTTTCCTCCAGTGTGCAACCCCAGCAAGTGCTTTACATGGCTTTGTACCTGCATTAAACCCCACCTTCCAAAAGCCCACACTGTGCCAATTTTACACTGAAAAGTCAGTGTAGTAAGCCAGCATAATGATGTAATAAAAGTGATGAAGAACTAGAGTTAGTGCCAATGCTTTTGCCAAAGAAGTAAGGCTTACAGATCTGACTGACTGCTTTTCCTATTCCCATTCCAGATCTCTAGCCCTGAATGAGCTAAAGTAAGCTGCAAGAGAAGACAGATTCAGTAAAAATTAGGCAGAAAAATAAGGGGGGGGGGGAGAAATAAAGGCAAACTCACAACAGCTGTTCTTCAGCGTGGCACACAGATTTACACAGATCCAAAGTGTGGAAACCAAAGCAAAACAAAGCGAAGGTCCATGCTTACAGAAGAAACTAGTTAGTCTGGGTCTTTGAGGGACAAACTAGACCATACATTTTACAAGGAAAACCCAAACTCCAAATGCATTTTGCTAATCCTCAGACCTTCAAAGATCTTTCCTGCAGTTCTGCCTGTCTCATCACCTGGAGTCTATTAAACATTGTTCACTGAAGAAACTATTCGTCATGAGGGTGAAATTTGCTGAATTTACTAGTGTTTTATGAATCTACAAGAACCACAATCTAGAAGACACATCAGGACACCTTTGATCCCATTTTGCTACCTTACATAAATCAGCTGTAAGCTCAAAGGTGGAGTGGTTTTGTACAGTCTCTTCATTTTCAGCAAGATACATTGAAAGTAAGCCTGGAATATGAACGTATTTTTATGCCAAGTGTATTGGCTAGCTTTGGGAACTGATAACACACGTACCAGACTTCCATTTCATCTCAATTTCTTTTATAGATAGTGATTAAAGCCTGTTGTAGTTAAAGGGGTTTCTGAACGCACATATAGAATGATTCAGTGGTTTCGCTCAAGTTTTTGGATGACAGTGGTCCATTCTAATACCACTAAGCTCAGGAGGGATGGGGCAGGGGAAGAGGGAAGTAAACTTATATTTAATCTCCATGAGTAACTATCTCTCAGTAATTGTCACTGAAGCATCCCTGGTGGTGTAGACACAGAAGTTGACAAGACAGTGGGCTTTTTCCTTATTAATACATTCAGATCTAGAGGACCTTTTCTTGCTATCCCAATCTAGTCCCTTTAATAAACAGTAAATTATCTCTTTAGAAATAATCTTTGCTTCAGTCTAGTTGTTTAAAGCATTGCATCAGGAGACATTTTACTCATCTTCTTACTTCAGATAGATCTACGATGCACAGATAAATGGATGGTCATATATTTAAGGAAGATTTTAAATGCATTTTTTAGTAGATGTCAAAAAGGATAGCATTTTATAACCAAAAAATGAACACTGGAAAAAAACAGAAGCAGACATGCTGAGAAAAGTCCAGTCTGCTGTTTTTGTAGATCACACAATAATTTGACATAGGTTAGGAAATTTCTTTTAACCACTGTCTGTGCCTCCCTTAAACCTTAATGGAGTACAAAGATTACCTTCCAAAACTTAGGACCGCATATTACTTAAGCTTTTCTGGCCAAGTTTTTTCCCCTTTTCTTCAACGTGATTAGAAATATGAAAAGATTTGAACCACTGGAGCTAAGGACTGAGTTCTCCTTTACACAAAAGTAAAATGAGGCAGAACTCCAAAGAGAACACATCTCCAAAACTGAATAGATTGCACCAAACAATCCTTATCTTGAGGTTATGTTTTCCTACTGAAAAACAATAAAAAAACTCACTTATCTAACAATTTCAAATGGGTAGCTTATGAGATCCAGCACTTTGGGGCCACAGAATATATATATTTTTTAAATGAACTGAATTTATGAAAGTACTTACATTGCATCATTACTCTCAGAGCTAAAATCCTTAACTTAGAATAGAGACTTGAAGCTAGATTTGCTCCTAAAAGCAAGATTTTTCTGGGGAATGTAGTTATTAGTTATCTCCCTGGAAAGTTGCAACTCAGAAAACTTCACTCAATTGCAGCCTTTTCCTGGAAGAAATTAAGCTCCTTATTCATTTTCTTATTTGACTGGAAATTGTCATATCTGAAATTATTCTTCAGAGCCTGCCCAGGAAGGCCACAATGGTAATGGTGCAAAGCCAGGCTGGAATGAGCGCAGCTAAGGCTGCACCCCAGCTCTTCTTTCCATTGTCTCTCTTTAGGGAGATTCAAAACTAATTCTCCAAAATGAGTGTTGCAGACACCTGCTTAAATGGAAGGCACCCAAAGCTCTGCCTCTTGAAGCTGTGATACCATGCAGGAAGGAACCCTCAAGACATCAAGGACTCAAGTCCCTGCCCTGTCCTCCACAGAACCTAAGAGGGGTATCTTTTCTGTATTCTGTTACAGAGGCATGCAATGCCAGTTTTTTTAGTCAAGAATCCTCCCACCATCATCCCCATTGGGAAAAATAAAATAAAATAAAATAAAATAAAATAAAATAAAATAAAATAAAATAAAATATAAAAAAATCACATATAGCATTAGTGGAGGCCTCTCCACCAAGTACCCAATCCAGAACCAGTAGAAGCAAAAAAAGCACCTTCTCTCCTAGACTTTTTACTCAGATGTAGCAAAGGAGTTTCCTACAGCCTGTCACCTAATGCAGAACTCAGCAATGATGAAGTAACACAAATCAGTATCACCCAAGGATTCTACCTTGTTTATCATACAAGATCTACAAATTCTGCAAATTTAGACCGATTTCAGTAACTGCATCTTCAAAAGCCAAGATGGTACACATACTACACTGTCACATTGTTGCATGACCTCTAACACCCATTGTATTTCAAATTATTTTCCAGCATTACTAATGCTGAAGAGCACATATTTTCAAGTTCTCATTCCCTTTTTCTTTTGAGATACTTTGATGACTCATATTACGAAGTTTTATTACAACACGAGTATGATTCTGCTCTATCAACACTTGCATTCAAACTGGATCCCCAGTGAATTAAAAGTCATATACTTCACATACAGCTGCAGAGCCTGATACAGCTCCTCTACTGAAAACTGAGTCACTTCCAGATGAGACTTGAAGCCAAGACAGTGTTCTGTGCACACACACACAACCAGACACAAAGCTCTCCCAGTTTCAGCACTATTCTTTTTATAGGCATTTTATAAAATCATTGAGCTTTGTTTTTTTTTAAGTGACATTTCTGACACCAGCAGCCAAGAAAAAAAAATAAAACTGAAGTTAAAGCTGTTGTTCTACATTTAATGTGCTGCATTGTGAGGCAACACGGGTCACACATCTGCATCTGTCACTTTGAAATGCGTCTGGCAGGTCTTGACAAAAAACAAAGATCAATAAGGTAAAAGGCATAGCTGGACATTACAAGCAGTGCTGGCCATCACCGCCTGGTCCCCAGGCTGACAACACTTGTGCACTCTGTGAAATGTCCTAAGTTGCAACAAAGCCTCCTATGCAAACATGGTTTTTGTTTTAGTTTGGTTTTCTGTCTTTGTTCACTTTTCAAAGCTCATTCTAACATGGTTTCATAACCAAAAAAATAAAAAAGATAAAGTTTCTTGTTTTGTATAATTTGGCTTCCTCAGATTTGCTAATTCTGCTGAATTCTCCTAGTAACTGCCTCACTATGTAGCACGCAGCAGAGGTCTGATACCTTCCCTACTGAGACAAGTAGCATTGCCTTCTCCTTTGGGCTCTCCATACTCTTCCAAATTATTCTGATTGATATAGACCTCGATCCATGCTAATTATGCAGAGCTTCCCTTATAAAGTGTAGTTGCCATAGGAACAGTACCGGGTGAACAGGTGCGTGGAAAGCTGTGATATATTAAATGACAGCTACCCTCTGCCACTGCGATGCAGATTGCCATTCTCAGGGTTTATTTATAGCAGGTAGTAATTAATCTGTATGAATCTCATTTCATTGAGAAGGAAAAAACAAAAACGCACAGAATCATTAGCAAGATTCCTAATTACATCCATACCTTTGATTCTCAGAATTTTGTTGCCATCAGACAACCCTAACACAGAACTACTGGATTATTATTTGTGTGGAGCTGTCATTATGAGAAACTCTAAGCTGTCGCCTGTAACAAATACCTTCTTACAGCTACCACATTAAAACTTGCATTAGCGTTGCTGCAGTGGAGCAACAAAATAGTTTTTACCCTTTAAAAAAGTAAAGAAACAAAAAGGAGATATAAGCTTTAGTTGGCTTTTAAATGGAGGCTCCTAATTCTGGAATGGGAATCAAGTGTACAGAAACCTGAATTTAGCCCAGACACCAACTGTTTCTGTGCCTGAAGCAAGCCCCTTAACCTCCGTTTCTCAGTCACTGTCTCTCAGGTGTTAGGTGAACTAAGAGCAAACAGTCTGAAAGCACTTCAAAGATGAAAAAACGACTCGTTATGCTATGAAAGGGATAAGCACTGTAATTTAAATGACTGCATGAAGTAGACTTATCTACCAGGCATACCAGGCATGACTCAGCCTGGTGTCTTAGAGCTGCTTGCGTAAAGTAGATAAGCTTGAGAAGACAAAACTAAACTACATTTTCTGTGGCTGATGAGAACAATGATTCTCATAGCGAGGCAATACTAGCACCAGGTAGAGTACGTGGATCTTGCCTGTGTCTCAGTTTTCATCCTCTTGCTTTCTTATTATTATGTTTATGATCACAGTTAGCAGCAAACACTCCAAGAAAATAGAAGTGATAGAAAATGATCGCATTCTCAAAACACTCTTCTAAAAGTTTTGTCAGTACACATCTCAGATGAAAACATACAGTGATTCCCAGTCGCTGTTAGGGATGCCATTGGAAACATTCTTACAGGCAAGTGTTAGAATCACAGCAGTGTTATGGGATACCCTGCAGAACATTATTCTAGAAATCATGCAAAGGATCCACATCAAGATTTAATTTCAGCTACATTCCAAAACAGCATTTCGTTCGTGGTTCACCAGGTTCATATTAGAACCCTGTAGGCAACAGGTAAACTTGCAGTTCTAAGATAAAGCAAAAAATCACAATGATGTAGCAATTACTCATTTCTTGAATAGACCCAGTTAAATCACAGCATGAAAAATGAAGGCTACATTGGTATATGCCTAACCTGCTGGGAAATCCTCCCATGATAAAATCCTTCTTGAGAATATAAATATTTCACAGAAATGGGTTACACATGGTCTGAACCCTGATATTAATCACTGCCTACTCAGACCATGACCTAGTTTTTAAGCTAAGCACATTCCACCTTTGCAACAGGCTCTACCAAGCTTAGTTCTGATGCTGGATAATACAGGGCTATAGAGAGAACATAACTCCTGCTATTGAGAAACTAAATCCCCTTTAACTGAGTCTTATACTAGACCTGCCTATATTTGATCAAATCCAAGAGATCTGATGAACATGAATTGAAATTCATTAGCAGTGTTTCCACATCATTATAGAAAATGAGGTCTCAGAACAATGGAAATGAGTTACTCTTGCAGACGAGACTGTTTCCACATCCAGGCTTGCGTGCTAAAGCTTTCTTCCAACTGGCCAGGAAGACCCACACCATTCTTAGTCTCAAGCAGATATTGCCCTGTTAGACCAGGCACAGCTGGAGAATGGGATGCTGTAACTTTAACTGCTGCTTGTATCCAGCATGAGTCAGGGACACTGAGCAGCCTGCAGACAGTTTATATGTGCTTTGTACCAGTTAAAATGTTGCTAAACTGGGCAAACCCAAACAGATTTCATCCTACTTCACGCAGCAAGAGAGGCCTGAGTATTAATGCAAAACTTTAGTTGGCAGGATATCAAACCTGAACCTCTCAAATCAGCTCATTGCTCAAAAATCCCCATTCAGGCCAATTTTTTTCCTAAGTGTTCCCTGCCTAATTAAAGATCCCAGCCTAATTCACAGGTCAGAATTCCTCATGTTTTCCTACATCTGCCACAGGCCTCAAAAAATGAAAGAACACAGAGGCCAGCTTGGCAATTGGGAGCTCACATCTACTGGATGTTAACATGTAACCTCACAAGTTTCATCAGTTCCTTCAAAATCACTTCTTTTATCCCCAGTACCTGAATTGTCAGCTAGGAGAAGCTGCTGATAGCTTCTGAAGCTTACTGCATTACGTACTTGGTCTTCAAAACCAAAACCACATGGAGAACTGACCTTTGTAAACATGCTTTTTTCACTGTCTCTTCCTGATGCTGCTCCTTTGCTTACTGCACCTCACCATGGAGTCTAGTCCCAGTCAGACTGCAGCTTCCCCCAGTAGGACCTCTCTCATTTTTAATCACACAACCACAGAACAGCAATAGTTCATAATGTAGTATATATCAGAGTTATGGTCAATCAAGGACATGGGCAAGAAAAGCACTGAATGGAAAGAGAAAATACTTCATTCTCCCCACCTCTCGCTAAGAGATGTTGGGGGAAAAAAAAAAAAAAGACAAATTCTTTTACAGCCAGGAGCTTGTCTTTTTTTTCCTTCCAACTCTACCCATTAGTTTAATAAAAGACAGTACTTGCTTTGCCTAATAATTATTAGGTCTAATGTCAAGAGAGTTAAGGTCTTAGTTAAACTCTATTTAAGCAGGATTTTAAATTTAAGCATGCAAACTTAGCACTCTTTACTGTGAGAGATCCCTTGTGTGCCTGTGTAAAAGAAGAAGGTGGACTGTATGGGTCACTGCTAGAACTCATTTAGAAATAGCAACCTGGATTATTTTTTTCTCCTCTCCCTTAGCAAAACCAGAAATATTAAAATGCAACACATGATTTCCACTAAGGCATTGGTTTTTACTTGAAGCATATCAAGTACTCCATTTTGAACGCCTCTTCAGGGTCTCCCTTCTAAAGAAGCATCATGCAGTTCTAAGCTAAGGACCATACAACAGCCCTCTTCTGCAAATTCACATTCAGCTTGTGATTACTGTGTCACTCTTTCTAGGTGACACGACGTTTCTGCATCCAGAGGACAAGAGGAAAAGTTTTTCTGTTCTGCTAACGCAGGTTCCAAACGTCTGATTCCTTATGAATCCATAAAAACAATCTCACAAGAGTTAACGCAGAATCAAAACTTATCACAGACTGATTACACCGCTGGGAAAATTGTCAGTAAAGGAAAAAGGGGCCCACTATAATAACCCACATTCAAATTCCACTGCATGGCTGAAAAAGAGTCAGCTAGAATGACATCCAAACTAAACTTAGATTTGTGCAATCTGTGGAAAATACGTAATAGCCATCAAGGTTTGGGTCCAGCAAACTTCTGGACAATTAAGGAAACCTTTTGTTGTTGTTTTGTTTTTAAATCAACAGGATTAACAACACACAGGAAATGGTCTTTATGAAGAAATCCAAGGCCTGCCTATCCAACTGTCTGTACAATTCATTGTCCGGTTTACTTCATGCTAACTTTGTCTTTCAGCCAAGCCAGCAAAGAGTTTCTCTATAATATTTACAAGAAAGCTTCGTTTCATTTCAGTCCTTTCCCCCAATCCCAAAAGGAAACTTCTCTTTTCTTCATTGAACACACTCCACTTTTACATTGCTTTGATAATTCCCACTTCATCGGCCTTTGTCAGAACTGTCATCTTTTCACTTCTGGAAAACCTTACTGGGATGTATCTCGGGACATGGCATCAGTGACACTTTAGTGACCACAGAGTTTGCTGTTGAATGAGCCCAACCTGCTGACCCTCAGATTAGAAGTTAGGTACCACAGCAGGTCTCTGCTAGAGCTTCAGAGCAAGCAGCAAAACAGTAAAACATTTGGTAGGGAAAGGAGAGGCATCATGAAATAGCACAAACTTTCAATATATGCAGAGACAGGAGGAAAGCTATCCATTGCAAATATTGTATCATTTCGGTTTATTTTCCAATCAGCCTCATCTTTCTCTTGCTTACCAGATTACTGCAAGGCACGGCTGCAGTTGTCCCAGGGCTCCCAGGCTCTGAAGGCAGCTTTCACTGAAGAGAATGGATTTTCCTCATAAGGATCCTCACCCTGCCTGGAAACTCTCAGTCAAGCATGCTCTGTGTGCCATGCACCCTGAACCAACTAGTTTAGACCATGCTTGTTTAGACAAAGAAAAAGGAAAGATCAGATCAGATTTCACTGGGATGTTTGAAGCCACTGAGGACTGCCAGTCCCACAGATGGCAAGCCTAGAAGAAACAACCAGCAGAAAAAATTAAGGGCACAATTATCTCAGAAGATACAATTGTTACAAGGTACGAGTGCACTGTATCCTAAAAATTTATGAAGAAACTTAAATTTATATTTATATACATGTATGTATGTATATATGTATATACATACATACATAAAATAGATATTCAAAGAGAAGAGATGAGAATTCAGAGCCATCAGCTGCTATGGGACATCGATAGTCCATTGTGATGCAATTCCTGATCATTTTAGCTAATAAGCCAATAGACTGATCTACCCATGCAATCCCTGCAAACCCAGCTCTGTGCTCAGCAGGCATTTTGCAGAGGATATTGCATCTTTTTTACTGCAGCTTGAAGTAGATCAAAATTCAACCTCAGCAGAGGCACAACCAACAGCTGCTGCTCCCTAGCACAGAAAAAAGCCATTGGAGTGCTTTTCAAAGCTAACCTTCTCAAGCTTGTGCCTGTGACCTGCTCCCCTCTCCATTCTGACCTCACCCAGGAAGCTTGCCTTCCTTGTAGCACATTCATTTTGTCTCTTTTGCATGGGTTGTACAGGCTGCTGTGTTTTCTTTTCCATCCACATCTTCACCCTCATCCTTCCCCCTACCTTTTTTTTTTACTTCTTTTTTTATACTGTGCAGGCAAGCTGCCAGCATTAACACTTTGGTTAAGGACTAAGCTCAATCACTGGCCTGTTTCAATACAAATCCCTGAGCTGCTCTCCTGGGGGAAACAGGTTCTTCACTCCCCACTCCTCATTCAGTTTTCCCTCAGGAAACACCCGGAAGGGAACAGGCAGGGACTGGCACTGTACCCCGGAAGGACAGAGGAATAACTGGCTCAGACACTGCCCTCAGACCCAATGCACCTTCGTTCAGTGAGAAATAAGGTAAGCAAATAAAAAAGCAGGGGAGAAGTTTCTCACCGCTTGCCCTACTCTGCTTTTGGGACATGCATCCAAATAGCTCAGAACTGTTCATACAAACACCTCATAGTGTGCACATCTCCATTAAATCAACACAGAAGCTTTTCCAGATAAATCTTCTCTGGAGAACAAACTTGGAAAACACGTGATTCTATTTCTTTCCTCACCTCATTAATTAATGTGGGAGCGTTGTCTGACTCCCACATCCAGATCTGCTGCTGAACTGGTCTCTCTGGGCTGCTCTGCACATTGAGGCTCTTCTCACACATTACCACATGCCTCCTGCTCATCGAGATTCAAGTGCAAAACTCACACATCTATTTTTTTGTCTGTTTACCGATCAAGACGAAGGTATCCTAAATTGACCTTTTCAGGAATTGCTGTCTTTAATACAGTTACTCCTCTAAGAAGCCCAGCCCTACACAACCCTATCAGAGTAGAGAAACAAAACAAAAAAGGGAGAGTGGTGCCCAAGGTTCATGTTCTCCTCCACCTGCATACAAACCATTCTCACTGGATTCTGTCCTTGAAGCAGCTTTTACGCCAGCCTGCAGCCCGCTGTCTCTTGGGCAGAGTGCTTGTACTTCCAAACACAAACACCTTCCAGCAGGAGAGCAACTCTCAGCAGTTCTCCTCTACTCTTGTTGTCTCAAGCATAGCAACCTTGTTTAGTACGACTGAATATTAAGACAGTCTTAAAAACATGTTCTTATCTTCCTCCTTGCCCCACAATTGCTTCTAACTAATGTCTTCACTGATGTAGCAAAGTTATAAGCAATTAGTAAGTTCTAAATAAGGTGATTTGGCTTGCTGCAGGTTTTTGTTCTGAATTTAAAACTTAAGCATTTTTTCAGTGCCAGCCCATTGCCTCCAACAGTCAAGACAAACAACCAAGGAGCGAGTTTTAGGACTGAGTCTCCCCTCACCTTAAGAATTCTAATCCACACCTTTTCACAGCACCCAGGTATACCTTGCCAGTGCCTGATCATTCCAGGTCACTCAAACCCTAGCTAGTGTGCGCACAACTCACCAAGGCAGACTGCTGGCTTCTTGCCCCCTCAAATCATCTTCCCAGCTCCAAGGCAGTCACAGGACACACTCAAGATGTGTTTCATGAATAAACTTGTTTGGAGTCACAATGCCCAAACAGGTCACAGAATTAGTCCAAGAAATAAACTGATGTGGGGCAGAGGGAGTGACGTCTTCTTTTTCACCCAGGTCATCTCAAGAGTCAGCTTTCCAGCACAGACCTGCAAACTGCAGCACAAGGCACCTGAACCACATGCCAGCTTTCTCCCTGAGGAAAATAGATAGCAGAGCCAATCCGACTCCTTCAGAGAAGAGCAGCTAGTCAGACAGAAGGACAGAAGGGACTACTAAAAGCTGAGCCAATCCAGCAATAGGAAGCCAAGTCAAATCCATAAAGATATGTCCTTGGTTTTGGATTTTGGCTTGTTTTAAGGATTTTTCTCGGTGGTGTTC
This sequence comes from Coturnix japonica, assembly GCF_054131305.1. Lineage (NCBI taxonomy): Eukaryota > Metazoa > Chordata > Aves > Galliformes > Phasianidae > Coturnix > Coturnix japonica. The sequence continues at coordinate 7,118,949 of NC_140691.1, read as the reverse complement.
ATGTTTGGTGAACTTTTTGTTGTTGTTGTTCTTGTGTTTTGTTTTTTAAAGATAGTGTTCTTGAAGAGTTAAACTCACTCAAGTTCATTTTACAATGAAATCGGAATGTTTTAGATGGAAACAACCTCTTATAAGTGTAATCCTATATTCCTAATAAGCAGAATTAACAGTTCTAGGACCATTGTTCTCTCACACACTGTAATGGAGAGCATTATACCAGCAATGGACCATCTGGAACAACAGGCAGGGAGAGCCTTGGAGGATCAGAATGGATAACCATTTGCAGACTACATGGTTTTGGGGGAGTGAGACTTTAATAGCAGAGTGCAAGCATCTGTTTTCCCAGATACATGATCTGATTTGAACCATGACTCTTTGATACTGGTACCTACTGTTTTACTAGAGCCAAGTGGCTCTAAACAATGTCTATTCAGTTACTGCTAGAGAGAAATAAACAAATTGACAAGCTTATTTTCAATAAAGTTTAGAATTGGAAGAAGAATCTACTTATGTTGTGTAAATCTCCAGCTAGAAATTAAAATATCTGGACTTGGTTTAATTACATTTTGAATGTGGCCCCCAATAGGACTCTGTAACCTTTAGGGTTTAATAACTTCAGCTCATTTAATGTCCTTTCATTACATTACTGTAGCAATCCAAGAGTAAGGTTTGAAAACTAAAACTCTGTGCTTCCTCCTGGGCTTTCCCATATGTTCACCATCTTTAGCTTAGACTCCCAGGATACTCACGCCAAGTCTTACAAAATTGCCTTAGCAGAACAGAAAAATATCTTCTTTCACTTTATTCTATATACTTATTCTTTGTAGAGGAAGGAAAGGGGAAAAAAAGTTTGCCAAGCAATGCTCTGCTGAGTACCTACAGAAGATCCTGCCTAACTTCATGGAGAAAATCCAGGCAGCTCTCCTCATCCAGCCCCAGGAATAGGTCAGATAGCAAGGTACAGGCCCAAGACTGGCTGCTATGTTATGACCTGTTAAAAGACAGATTGCCCAACTTAAAACCTGCCACTAATAACCATGAATTTGAAAAACTCTGGATGAAGAGTGATAGAATTAACCAGACTGGAAGAGGCTTTTGGAGGTTGCATAATCCAACCATGCTCAAAACAGGGCTAACTTGCCCTAGTTGTAACAGCAAAGGACCCATTTGACAAAGTCTCCTACAGCACCTCCACTTCTCTCCTATGCATTATGTCAAATGAAGTGTTTTAGAATGTGGTTCTTGTGCTGACAGGCAGAATTAAAACATCTGGAGACTACATTTTCACATCTATGAACTCTAATGTCAAGGCAAAAATCATACTGGTGTGCAGGAAAGCAGAACCACAGAAATGCAGAGCGGGAGGCCAGTAGATGGGAAGCACCTCACTGCAGGAACCACTCTGTGCTGACACCACAGGTGGGATGCACATCACTGAGCTTCAGAGCTGATGACTGTGATACAAACATCTACTCTCCCTCCATAATCAGTGGAAAGAAATAAACCTCTCAGGCACAATTAATCTGACCTATTTAAGTGTTGCTTTAAGATAGCAGGAATTGCACTCAAGAATCTACTGACTGTCCTGATGTGATCTCCACTGACTCTAAAGAGACATAGTTGTAAGGAGATGAATCCTACCCAGTGATTGCTTTTACTCACAGCAAACCTTAAAATAGAAATAATGTGCATATGTGAACAAAGCAGGGGTGGAATATACCTTTCAAAGCCAATACCACTCAATGGAGACTGTAAAAGGATAGCGTTTCTCTTACAGTGAATAGATACAAATCTGTACAAAAGACTATCTAAAAATACATAGACATACACTTATAAGTGTTTCTCAGAGTTCCTTTCAACTACAATTTCTGCATCTCCAGGCAGCTGTCCCCCTTCATTAACAAGTGCGAATACATATCGAGATGCCTCTGACTCCACAAACAAACTGAATTCATGCTTTTACTTTACAGGGTGCTTTAAGAAAAAATATATATGTGTATATATATATATATATTTTTTTAATGACACTTCATTAATTTTTTTTCCTAAATCCTGTTCATAATAAACTAATTTCTCATGGCCCAATAACAGTGTGGATAGGAGGATGTTCTCTCCATGGATTAACATCAGGACTGTAAGTCCCAGTGCCACAATTTGGCCATGCCCACACAGACAAGTACTCTTCCCTCATTTGCCACTAAGGAAAGATTAGGACATCGTTTAATTTCTAGACTGTTCTAAATCCAGAACTGCTAGAAACAGAAAAGACCAAGATTCTTTTGATTCAGAGCTACTAGATATTGGAAAACACTGTGAAATTAATGCAACAGATGGCTCTGAACAAAGACAACTGTTAAATCCAGGTATTATACACATATAGAGCACTTATACTTGAGTGCATAAAATAGCCACTAGGGCAATTACCATTTAAAACCATAAGGCAATGTTATAACAGAAGTCTAGTGTTGAACATCCTCTAAATATTATGGATATAAGTTAAGGTTTTAAGCCTGATACCTACTCCACTACAAAATGAACGTGAAAACTGCAGCACCAGACTATAATCCGACGTAGGTTTAATCAAGACTGAAATTTGTCACTACAGACCTACATTTAATTTAACAAATACATAGGTGAAACATCTGTGAATCTACCACGGCAAGTTTCAACTTGATGTTATGCGCCCCATGTTTAACACAGGCCAAAAAGACAAAGCTCTGATGATGGAAAGCCTCAAATCAGGAACAAACAGCTCCAGATTTGTATGGCTTTGTACTGCTGCCACAGCACCCATATATGTCATTTATGTATACAAATCCACTCATACACACTGCTGAGCTATTACCAAATCTTGAAAGGAATTTCCCAGCTGCACAAAAATGAACTACCACTTGGGCTAGCAAATGAATTTGTATGTGCAGCAATAATGTCATGGTTTAATAATTTTGTAGTTTTTGCTATCAGTATTCCACATCATAACATCATATAAAGCATGAATAATTTTACTGAATCTGCAACTTACAGAAGAAGACTACATCTCCCAGGGAACAACACGATAGGTCACGGGACCTGGACTCTATATTAACTCTGTCGCAGAACAGACTGACGTCTTTCGAGTTCTGGCGTTCAGGGGAGTGTGTGGGAGCCTTCAGCCGTTCGCCCAGATTCACAGTAGGCCTCTCGGTTACGGGACTCATTCTCTCTCCTATTTTGCTTGATTCGTTAGTTCAATTTTCAATTTTCAATTATATTGTATTATATTGTGTTATCCGGTATTTCGATATAGTATTTAGTAAATAAGTGTGCCTCCTTAGATCGTTGCCGCTGTTTTCTTTTCCTAATTAACTTTTTCCCTTCGGCCTAGGGCCCCTCCGGGGCCCACGGCCCCCTGTCACGGACGCAGGTGGATTTTTAGTTCAAACCGTGACAGATTTTGGTGGAGAATGCGGGCAAATTGAGTTGCTGTTTTTTCTGTGTTTTCTTCTGTTGCTCTTTTAGCTTTTAACAGAGCTACGAGTTTTTTTCCCTGTTAAGGAGCTATCTCGTGTTTGCGATTCTGCACCTGCGAGCTTGACCTTGAAAGTCCAGGCGGACTGCCAATACTCCGGTATATTTTATAAACACTGCTGAGCTTTGTTTTCTTTTACTTTTTTCTCTCTATTGGAAAAAAAAAAAAAAATGTTTTCTCTACTGAATTTGTTTTACCAGGGACTGTGTGCCATTGGTTCCTTTTTTGAGACGCTCCGAACATATTGGGCCATGTTTAAGCTAGCCACTTTTTCTTATGGAGCTATACAATTGTATAATGGATTGAAAGCATGGTTAGCAATGCTCACTTCGTATCTGTATACAGCTCCAGAGGGAGCAACTAATGCAACTAATTATACAGAAATGGTGATTTTTAAGCGTGCTCCTCTTTCTTTCTATGAATCCTTTATGCAGTTTTTGAATGATCAGTGGGCCACACTCTTAATCTCCCTGATCTTACTGTTGATTATTGTAATAATCTCACTCAGTATCTGGATTTATAACATCCGGAGGAAGTCTTCTCTAGAACCAGAGAATACTGAGTGGCAGGGAATTGAAGAGATTCTCAAAGGACAGACATCTTCAGTGTTATGGAGCTTCACTCCTGAACACTTGAAGAATCCTGAGAGTTTGATTGCATATTTGAGGCAGGAATGTTGTGGCTCAGGCAGATCTCAGGAGGCACAAATGATTTTGGGCCTAGCTAATGCTTATTGGGCCTTAGTCAATACCATTCCTGAGAGGGAAGTTTTTGAAGCTGAGAGAGAGAGTCTCAGGGCCGAGAAGGAGAGTCTTAGAGCTGAGGCAGAAAAACTTTGGACTGAGAAGGTAGAGAGAGAAAAAGCTTTTGAAGCTGAGAGAAAAGATCTCCTGTACCAACGAGACTCAATCTGGTACGAGAAAGAGAGTCTTAGAGCTGACGCAGAAAAACTTTGGGATGAGAAGGTAGAGAGAGAAAAAGTTTTTGAAGCTGAGAGAAAAGATCTCCTGTACCAACGAGACTCAATCTGGTACGAGAAAGAGAATCTTAGAGCTGACGCAGAAAAACTTTGGGATGAGAAAAGCTCCCTGCAATCCCAACTCAACACTCTCCAGTCCGAGCACAGCGCCCTCCGGTCCGAGCACGACACTCTCCAGTCCGAGCACGGCGCCCTCCAGTCCGAGCACGACACTCTCCAGTCCGAGCACGGCGCCCTCCAGTCCGAGCATGACACTCTCCAGACTGAGCTCGATGCCCTCCGGTCCGAGCACGACACTCTCCAGTCCGAGCACAGCGCCCTCCGGTCCGAGCACGACACTCTCCAGTCCGAGCACGGCGCCCTCCAGTCCGAGCACGACACTCTCCAGTCCGAGCACGGCGCCCTCCAGTCCGAGCATGACACTCTCCAGACCGAGCTCGATGCCCTCCGGTCCGAGCACGACACTCTCCAGTCCGAGCACAGCGCCCTCCGGTCCGAGCACGACACTCTCCAGTCCGAGCACAGCGCCCTCCGGTCCGAGCACGACACTCTCCAGTCCGAGCACAGTGCCCTCCGGTCCGAGTACAACACTCTCCAGACTGAGCGCGATGCCCTCCGGACCGAGCACAATGCCCTCCAGACCGAGCACAACACTCTCCAGTCCAAGTATGACGCCGTCCAGTCTGAGTGCGGCACCCTTCAGGCCAAGCATGATGCCTTCCAATCCAACTGTGATGCCCTCCAGTCCGAGCACAACACTCTTCAGTCTGTGCATAATGCCCTCCGGTCCGAGCATAACGCTCTTCAGACTGAGCACAATGCCCTTCGGACCGAGCACAACACTCTTCAGTCCGAGCATAACACTCTTCAGACCGAGCACAATGCCCTCCAGACCAAGCTCAACACTCTCCAGACTGAGCACACTGCCCTCCAGGCCGAGCATAACGTCCTCCGGTTCGGATACAACACTCTCCAGTCCAACTACAACAGCCTCCAGACTGAGCTTGGTGCTGTCCAGTTTGAGCGGAACGCTCTCCGAGACCAGCTATGTGCCCTCCAGGGTGAGTTGAATGTATTTAACCAACTACCAGGGGCACATGTAGTCCAATTTGGCCAGCCATTGGGGGCACATGTAGTCCAATCTGACCAGCCACCGGGGGCACAGGTAGTCCAATTGGACCAACCATCTGGGACACCAGATACAATGTTGGTTGCCCCTGTAAGAGGGCGAAAGACAAAAAAAGTTTCAACTCAGTTAGAGAAAATGCAGAAGGAGTTAGAAGAGCGGAGGGAGTTAGGAGAGCAGGACTCAGGAGACTCAGGGGAGCAGGGGGAGTCAGAAGACCAGAAGAAGTTGGAGGAGCAGAGGATGTTAGAGGGGTATAAGAAGATGATAGAGGAGCAGAAGATGATAGAGGAGCAGAAGATGATAGAGGAGCAGAAGAAGTTAGAGGAGCAGAGAAAGTTAGGAGAGAGGAAAAAGAAGGAGGGTTACCTGGAGGAAATAACACAAGCATCAGGGTCAGGGTCAGAGTCAGAAGAGGAGCCAAAAGCTACTTTTTCTTTACGAGAATTTCTCAAGTCCAAACTTGTAGATGGGGCAGCCTCATCAACACAGTTGCCACCATCAACACCTGGGACTCTTGATAGAGCAAAAGGTGAGCAAAGTATTACGACCATTATTGATCGATCTTTTAAACTGAGTGAAATTCGAGATCTAAGAAAGGATTACACACGTCAGCCAAAAGAAAATATGGTCACTTGGTTACTTCGCTGCTGGGACAATGGTGCCAACAGTGCGTGGCTCGATGGCAGTGAAGCTCGCCAACTGGGTAGCATTTCCAGGGACCCACGTGTGGACAGAGGTATTGGCACATGCCAAAATCGGTCCTACACCCTCTGGAAGCGGATGTTGATAGCGGTAAGAGATAGATTTCCCTTTAAACGGGACTTGGAGCCTGAGAGAAAGAAATGGACTGATATTGAGAAAGGTATCCAGTTTTTGAGAGAAAATGCTCTGGTGGAAATGCTATACAGCCGCGAGTTCAATCGTAATGATCCAGACCAATTACATGATCCCGAAGCAGTCCGCGTTCCACGACAAATGTGGCGTGACTTTACAAAAGCAGCTCCAGAAAAGCATGCCAGTGCACTTGCATTAGTATATGGCAAAGGGGACAGGAAACCCTTTGTGAGTGAACTAATTGGCAGACTTCAGGAACTTGAATTATTTATAAGCGCCACAGAAGTTAATCTGTATACTTCAGCCATTGTCAAAATTGTGGAAAGGTTAAACGAAGTGGAGGGAACACAAAATGATATTATTGACAAATTGGCTAATGTGCCTGATGTAGATGAATCCACGGTGGTACAAGATGATGGAAACCAGGATTTCCACAATCGCCTATTGAGGAAGCTAAACAACATGAGTTCCTCTCGACCTGTATCATCGAAAATCTCAACCATTAAAAAGAGACGTCCTCGTATTCAAGCAAATGACGATGATAAGTCACCTCGAATCAACAATGAGACTACACGTCTTGCCTTGTTGCTTTTCCTCTGTAGTCATGGGGAGGACATGAAGAAGTGGTGTAATTCATCCACTTCTGCACTTCAGGCACGAGTGAAAGAATTACAAGGTGAAACAACTACCAAGGTGAACTCTTCCAAGAAGGGGAGAGTTCCAGTTGCTGCAAGTCAACGAGGTAAACAATAGAGGGGCCCTGCCCCCAGCCAGGGGGGGGAAAGGGACAACAGAGTATACTGGACTGTGTGGATTAAGTGGCCTGGCACATCTCAACCACAGAAATATAAAGCCTTGGTGGACACTGGTGCACAATGCACCCTAATGCCCTCAAGTCACCAAGGGACACAACCAATATATATCCATGGAGTGACTGGGGGTTCCCAAGAATTGACTATGTTGGAGGCCGAAATAAGCCTCACTGGTAAAAACTGGCGAAGGCACCCTATTGTGACTGGTCCAGAGGCTCCATGTATACTGGGAATCGATTACCTTAGGATGGGATATTTCAAGGATCCCAAGGGGTATCGATGGGCCTTTGGGATAGCTGCTGTAAACACAAATGGTGTTAAGCAGCTGTCAACTTTACCTGGTCTGTCAGATGATCCTTCTGCTGTGGGGTTGCTCCAGGTAAAAGACCAAGAGGTACCAATTGCCACCAGAGTGGTTCACAGACGGCAGTACCGCACCAATAGGGACTCATTGCTCCCCATTCACAAGCTAATTCGCCAATTAGAAAATCAGGGAGTGATTAGCAAAACGCACTCGCCTTTTAACAGCCCTATATGGCCAGTGCGTAAAACCAGTGGAGAATGGAGGCTGACGGTAGATTACCGTGGCCTGAATGAAGTTACACCTCCATTAAGTGCTGCTGTACCAGACATGCTAGAACTCCAGTATGAATTGGAGTCAAAAGAAGCTAGGTGGTATGCCACCATTGATATTGCTAATGCCTTCTTTTCCATCCCATTGGCTGCAAAATGTAGGCCACAGTTTGCTTTTACCTGGAGAGGTATTCAGTATACCTGGAACCGTTTACCCCAGGGGTGGAAGCACAGCCCAACAATTTGCCATGGATTGATCCAAGCTGTTTTAGAACAGGGTAATGCTCCTGAGCACTTGCAGTATATTGATGACATTGTGGTGTGGGGCCATACAGCAGCAGAGGTTTCCAAGAAAGGGAAACAGATAATCCAAATTCTTTTGAAAGCTGGTTTTGCCATTAAGCGCAGCAAGGTGAAGGGGCCTGCCCAGGAAATCCAGTTCTTAGGCATAAAATGGCAAGATGGACGTCGTCACATCCCAGCAGATGTGATTGACAAAATCACTGCTATGTCTCCGCCCACAAATAAAACAGAGACCCAATCTTTTCTGGGAGTAGTGGGCTTTTGGAGAATGCATGTCCCAAACTACAGCCACATAGTGAGCCCTCTCTATCAGGTAACACGGAAGAAGAATAATTTCTCATGGGGTCCTGAGCAGCAGCAGGCTTTTGAGCAGATAAAACAAGAAATAGCCCGTGCCATGGCCTTGGGGCCAGTACGGACGGGACAGGATGTGAAGAACATCCTCTACACTGCTGCTGGAGAGAAAGGTCCCACCTGGAGTTTGTGGCAAAGAGCCTCAGGAGAGACCCGAGGCCGACCCCTAGGATTTTGGAGTCGAGCATATAAAGGGTCTGAGGAGCGCTACACTCTAACTGAGAAGGAGATCTTAGCCGTGTATGAGGGGGTTCGGGCTGCTTCTGAAGTAGTTGGGACAGAGGTTCAGCTTCTTCTAGCACCTCGCTTGCCAGTAATAAACTGGATGTTTAAAGGACAGGTTCCCTCCACCCATCATGCTACTGATGCCACTTGGAGTAAGTGGATTTCATTAATTACTCAACGAGCTCGAATGGGAAAACTCAGCCGTCCTGGAATTCTAGAAGTGATCATGGACTGGCCTGAGAGTAAAAAAATTGAAACACCACCTACAGAAGAGGTATCACGTGCTAAAGAGGCACCACCATACAATGAGCTACCAGAAAACGAAAAGAAATTTGCCCTATTCACAGACGGAACATGTCGTATTGTAGGGAAGCATCGCAGATGGAAAGCTGCTGTATGGAGCCCCACACGACAAGTTGCAGAGGCCACTGAAGGTAAAGGAGAATCAAGTCAATTCGCAGAGGTAAAGGCTGTTCAGCTGGCTTTAGATGTGGCTGAACGGGAGAGGTGGCCAATGCTTCATCTTTATACTGATTCATGGATGGTGGCAAATGCCTTATGGGGGTGGTTGCAACAGTGGGAAGATGATAATTGGCAACGAAAGGGTAAACCTGTTTGGGCTGCTGAACTGTGGAAAGACATTGCTGCCCGAATAAGGAACATTGTTGTAAAGGTGTGCCATGTAGATGCTCATGTGCCTAAAAGTAGGGCTACTGAAGAACATAAAAATAACCATCAGGTTGATCGAGCTGCCAAAATTGAGGTGGCTCAAATAGACTTGGACTGGCAGAACAAGGGTGAATTATTCCTAGCTCGGTGGGCCCATGAGACTTCAGGTCATCAAGGAAGGGATGCAACATATAAGTGGGCCAGAGACCGAGGGGTGGACTTAACTATGGACGCTATTGCTCAAGTTATTCATGATTGTGAAACATGCGCCATAATTAAACAAGCCAAGAGGATGAAACCTCTTTGGGGGGAAGGGCGATGGCAAAAGTATAAATATGGAGAAGCATGGCAGGGTGATTATATCACCTTGCCACGATCTCGCAATGGTAAGCGTTATGTACTCACCATGGTGGAGGCAACCACTGGGTGGCTCGAAACATATGCAGTACCCCATGTTACCGCCCGAAACACCATATTAGGGTTGGAAAAGCAAATCCTGTGGCGGCATGGCACTCCGGAAAGAATTGAATCAGATAATGGGACCCATTTTAAAAATTCCCTTGTAACCACTTGGGCCAAAAATCATGGCATTGAGTGGATTTACCATATTCCCTATCATGCACCAGCTTCTGGTAAGATTGAACGATTCAATGGGTTGTTGAAAACTATGTTGAAAGCAATGGGTGGCGGAACATATAAAAATTGGGAGAACCATTTAGCAGAAGCCACCTGGTTGGTCAACACTCGAGGATCTAGTAATCGTAATGGTCCTAACCAATCCAGCTCCCTACGTACTGTGGAGGGAGATAAGGTTCCTGTAGTACACATAAAGAGTGTGTTGGGGAAAACAGTTTGGGTCCTTCCAGCGTCTGGAAAGGGCAAACCTCTCCGGGGTACTGTCTTTGCCCAGGGACCTGGGTGCACGTGGTGGGTGATGGACAAAAATGGGAATGTCCAATGTGTACCACAAGGGAATTTGATGTTGGGGGAGTGCAGCCAATGATTTTCCTGTAGATATATAGGTAGAGTCTCAGAAAATATTTCAATTAGGTACAGAATAGTTCAATTAGGTATAGGAATTAAGATAGAGTGGATTAATGTTAAGGAAACACTTTTTTTCTCTATATACCTAAATTAGGCATTCTGTAAGCAAGTTTTCCATCTGGACTCTATATCCTGCACTGGCCATGCATGTGTAGAGCACACATGGAAAGAAGTATAAGTCAAAAGGAAATCTGCTGTGGTGGCTGGGAAGAGATGAGTGCACCTTGATGTGGGGGACGCCCTACTAGCGCTGCCTTTTCCCTCTACCGCTGACACGTTTTCCTTTTTCTGGCAGTTTTGCCATTTTCTAAAAAATTAATAAATAATAGGTTAAGGTATAGAGTTTTGTTCTCAACTTAGGGATTTGTATGGAATAAATATAAATTGTTGAGAAAAATGAGGTTGCTGATTATTCACAATTATACATATGAGTGTGTATGTATGTATAAACATAATGTAATGATGTAGAATAAGGGGTGGAATGTCATGGTTTAATAATTTTGTAGTTTTTGCTATCAGTATTCCACATCATAACATCATATAAAGCATGAATAATTTTACTGAATCTGCAACTTACAGAAGAAGACTACATCTCCCAGGGAACAACACGATAGGTCACGGGACCTGGACTCTATATTAACTCTGTCGCAGAACAGACTGACGTCTTTCGAGTTCTGGCGTTCAGGGGAGTGTGTGGGAGCCTTCAGCCGTTCGCCTAGATTCACAGTAGGCCTCTCGGTTACGGGACTCATTCTCTCTCCTATTTTGCTTGATTCGTTAGTTCAATTTTCAATTTTCAATTATATTGTATTATATTGTGTTATCCGGTATTTCGATATAGTATTTAGTAAATAAGTGTGCCTCCTTAGATCGTTGCCGCTGTTTTCTTTTCCTAATTAACTTTTTCCCTTCGGCCTAGGGCCCCTCCGGGGCCCACGGCCCCCTGTCACGGACGCAGGTGGATTTTTAGTTCAAACCGTGACAGATTTTGGTAAAATGGGGCCCAGCTTCATTTCACGGCCACTCACGCTCTGCTGCTGGACATTCTGCTTTAGAACCCATCTTTGGGTTATAGAGTTTGATTCCGCAAGTCATCTTCCTGCCGCACAGCCCAGCACGGCCGGAGCCGCACCACACGATCCGGGCCGGGGCCGGCTCAGGCTCTGCCTCCAGGCTTTTGGGGCCGGCCGGGTGACTCCGCAGCACAGCGAGACCGTGGAGCCGCCCGGGAGCCGCCTCTGGGTGCCGGCAGCGCCGCGAGCTCCTCCCCCGACAGCCCCTCCGTGCCCCCGCACCGAGGCCCGACCCCGTTCGCAGCACAGAGCCCGCTCCTCCCGGCCCCGCTCATGGCCGCCATGCCGCCATGGCCCGGAACTCGAAAGACGTCAGTCTGTTCTGCGACAGAGTTAATATAGAGTCCAGGTCCCGTGACCTATCGTGTTGTTCCCTGGGAGATGTAGTCTTCTTCTGTAAGTTGCAGATTCAGTAAAATTATTCATGCTTTATATGATGTTATGATGTGGAATACTGATAGCAAAAACTACAAAATTATTAAACCATGACAAATAACATCTGATTGATGTCACTGTCACATTCTCTTTAGTTTCAGAGAATTTGATAACCCCATCAGATACTGCTGCTGTGAGGAGAATCCCTATTTGTTAATCCAAATGGCATCTGTTACTGGAAAAAAGTAGAGACATCATTCCTCAAAGATGCAGTTCATATACTGTTGTTCATATATTCCCAGCTAGACATGATTTCAAGTACTCTGAAGATTAAAGAGGAGCTGTTTTGTGTTTCAATTAAGAAACAATTTGAATCAAACAATCAGCTTGCCTTCTCCTAAGGAATTATATTCTCGGTACATATATTTATGCCTACACAAATTACCTTTTGTGCATTCTCCTGAGTGTGTGTGGCATGTAGCTGTGTGTTGAGCTGCCCAGTGGGTGCTGGCAGACACCATACCTCTGTACTCATATTTGGGAGGAAGACGTACCAGCAACTGCCCCTAAGAAGTGTATTTATTGATGCTTGTACGCAACTATGTCATGATGACCCATCGCTTCAGTTTTTCCTTCTGATCTCTTCCCCTCCCCTGCAAATCTCTGCTGAAGGCATAACAGTCCTTGAAGTATAGTTTTAAAGCAGATAAATGATTTCATTTAGGACTCGCCATAGATCCCTTTTTGTACCCAAGCTATCAAGACCAGACACTATCCTCTTCAATTCTGCTAAAAGAGCAGAATGATACAAGTACAAGAACAGAGGTAAAAGTTGAATATGACAAGATTCATGTTATAGTCAGACATCAATTATATTACAAAAGCATTTTCATTTGTGTCTCTAACAGCTCTAGAAATAAACAAAAGGAAGGCACATATGATTTAAAAGTTACATCCGATTTTTAAAAGCCTGCTTTAAAAGTTCTGATTCCTATAACATATGTAAGAGCATTGAAAGTGGAAGAAGCACATGACTCTAAATAAGTACACGAAGATTTAATGCAATACAGGGTAGGCAGTGTAACTGCCATTAGTGAAGTTGCAAGAGCAATTGACCTTATAGGACAATGATATTTTAAGTGTCTATAAACTGGTAGTAAAGATGTTTCAACATTAAGTGCCCATATAAGACTTCAATAATGTTTGCGGGGTTTTTTTTGAGTACTTCATGTTTTACTACACTGCATTTCTGGTAATAACAGAGCAAGTAAAACACAGCTTAAGATTTATAGCTTAAGATGGTCAAGAAATAAAGTCAAAGTTTTCTTTAAACGTAAATTATTTCTGCTCTCAAAAAATAACCTTAAATATCCATTGTTCACTATGCTCTCAATAAAGCAGTCTTTAATGAGACACTAAAATTTGTTTGTGGAGACTTGTTTTGTAACAGCACTGAGGACAAATCTATTCTAGCGTCATGTACAACCGTAACAGTGTTCCCTTTAACTTATCATCTTACATTACATTTTTAAATTAGAAAGACCAGATTATCTTTAACTAGCTAGTCAGCTGCAGCTGATGCGCTGAGGACCCCACAACTTCAGGTTTCTCACTCATATTGTGAGAATGGCTCTTCCTTACAGTTTCAAGCACCCAGGACTGACGAATGAAAACCTAACATGATGCACTCTGCCACAGCTACTGAATGAAATCTTGAGTGTGCAAAGCATCTGACCCAAAGCCCAGATGTAGACATGAAAGGCATGCAAAGCGTTTCCATTCAGAAATGAGCATAACAAAGCAACTTTGATTTCCCATGAATCTGACGTCCAGGATGATCAGAAGGGTGAGCGAGCACAGTGATTTTCAACCTGAGATCCATCATCCAGAGACACTGAGCCTGTTGGCCCAAGCCCCATCATCAACTAATGCAATGTGGGACTCTTACAGATGCCATGAATTCTGCAGGTTTCATTAAATGCCAGCAACTGACCAAAACATTCATAGGACTGCTCGTAAGTGTGGAATTTTGAAAGGCACAAGTTTCCCAGCCAATCAGACTAGTTTTCATATCTCCTGAGCATTATGTACCAGCATTTCCTATTTCCCTCTGATATTTTTATAATAGAAATTTATTACAAGAATTTAAATTAGCATCAACAAGATTAGTTAAGAGGTTTGTGACTTTACTAGTTTCTAGAGCATCCCCCTCATGTGATTTGACACGTGGCTGAAATTGGTTAAATTAAGTCAATGAAAAAGGGCTTGCATTACATATTTTGTTCAATTGCATCTATGCAGATTCACAAATTCTTCTTGCTTATAAAATGAAAGAGTCTGAAGTTAAATTGGATTTTATGTCATTTCCTTTAGGTTCTGCCCATAGGTTAGTACAGTGAGGTTACAAGAGTGTTCATGAAGAGCAAAACTGCTTTCCAGTTATGATTCTATGAGACTGGGCTCTTCCTACCTCCTCTCTTCACAGCAACAATGTGAAATTTAATTTAATCTATTTCAGAACTGCAAAGACAAGTACTTTTTTAGCAAAGCATAAGAGGGTTATCACTTTGAAGAACCACATTAGGCACTATAGTTCAGTCTTACACAAGAGATTAATTGACATGTGCTGTAGATTAATCAGAATAAGGCTTTTCATTATGAGTGGCCAAACATAACCAAATCACTTTGGAAGCAAATTACTGACTTGCCTAGAAATATATATGCAACAATTGCAAGTTTATTATTGCTGCTTGATGAAATGAAACAGCCTTTCAAAAACATTTACCTTGATTCTACATGAACCTCCTCTCACCTGCAGAATGCCTACATTAAAACTAAAACTAATCAAAAGCTACTCCACACTCAACAGAGTACTAAGTTGTCAAGCACAACTGGCATTCTCCTCTCAACAGCAGTGCTTGAGTCAAATTTCTGGCTGAAAAGGCTGCATCCTTTCATATACATCCAGTTGATAAACTGTGTTCTACAAAGAGAAGTTTAATGAACAGGAAGAAAAGAAATGGAAATAGGAAAAAGAAACCACAGTTCTCCTTTTGTAGTATAGCCTTGTAACAAATAGTGCAGCGAAGAATATAGAAATTCTGATCTTTTGTCACCTGTCAAGGAATCCAAAGGAGGCAATACATGTTGTTGACACTGTGAAACCCAAACTTTTTCATCTGACTCTCACACCCACTTTGCCCATTTTCCATTTGTTTTTAAATAAGGTCTGGAAAAAGCCCATAGAGCTACCACAGACTAAGAGCACAATTTAGGGCTGTAACACAACAGAAAGCACAACTACAACAGCAGAGGAGCAAGATCACAGGCTGCAACAAGTGAGGATTTGCTCAAACACAGCAGACACAGAAATAAAGAAAAGTAGCTACTTACTTTGAGAAGGCCTCAGGTATACAGGAATCTCCAACAAGATATCCTCACCTTCACCACCAACCCTCAAATGAGGTGTTGGAAAGGGTAGATCTTGGCTCCAGCCCTTCCAATCACTCAGACACATTACATGCACTTAAGCTCCCCTGGGTAGGCCCTGCCTTCCCACCAGGAGCTCCGTCACTGGTGCAGGCTGTGACTCAGCAGTTCTGCTTCAAGAGTATCTATGGGGAATGAAATAGAGAGAAACTTACCAACCACTGCACCGTGAAATTCCACAACATGAAGAGTATTTTCCTGAGTGCCACACCACAAAAGAAAAACCTTCATACACGTGTCCCATTTTTTCATAGGCTATTACTTTTGTTACATGCTTCACCCACCAGAAGGCAAGTTCTAGTTCAAATTCATTTTGATTCAAGTTTAATTAGCATCCTTTTCATGGAAAATTATCCTGTGTAACTGCTGACATGTCAGTGCATCACATACTTGTTGATCTTTGTTTGGAAGCGGAGAAAATACATTTTTATGGCATTTCAAAAGAAAAGTACATCCACGTGGAAAAAAAAAAATCACACACTTGACTATAAAACACAAAAGAACTTCACGTGTACCAAAGCAGCAGCATCTGTACACTCAGCCCAGAAAATAATGTTTCTTTCCTGTGTTAAGTGCAAGTTTCTAGCACAAATTTACTTGGTGCAATTTTGTTCTGGAAAAAAAAAAAAAAGTTAAAAACTGTTTGGATACACAGTGAAATCAGATGCAGTACATCTTTATTTTTAATGGAATAATAATTGTACCCAAATTTCATATTCAGCCTTTGAAACATTTACCAGGGAAAAAAAAAAAAACAAAGGAGTGCTGTGAAGGTTTTTTCAGCATGACTCATATTGCTGTCATAAGAGTAAAAAAGTTTGAATTGATTTTGGTTGTATTGTTTCTTTATCTATAGCAATTGTCTGTCCTCTACTATCTATCTGGCCACCTACTACTTGTGTCAAACAAAGAGATCATCTAGCAAGTGACCCCTGACTTTGATTAGGACACTGATTGCACTATTACCTGATTGCATATTTGTATTCCTTGTAAAAGAGTCTGAACTACAAGAAGAAAGTATCTAAGCTCAATTTTGAATGAAATATTTTTGTTTTTTTTTTGCAATAGATTCACCTCTCCTAGCACCTATATCACACCATCTTCTAGAAGTAAACAAGTGTAAGCCTTAAGTGAGATCTGATTTTGTCACTTATCATCTAGACACAAATGGACACAGAGCAGTCTTGTAAATAAACTTACAGATAAACAGGAAAAGGGCCAAGACCAAAGATTTCAAAACAAGGTTTATATGAATAACGTGTCCTCTCTATGAACTCTGTTTGACAGTGGATTGTGCACATATGGGTTTTCCAGGGCATAGGACAGGATATGTCAGTCAGAATAAGGTCATGAGCCCAAATGCTGACAGCTACATTGCATGTGGAACACAAAGCTCAAATGCCAAGACTGGGACTCACCTTCTGGCATAAACCACCCACGAATCCCAGAGCCAGCAACTACCAGCAACTCATGAGAAATGAAGCTTGCCAGCACGGGTACAACCTGGAAAACAAATCAAGGACTGATTGGCCAGAAATTTATTCCCACGTAAGGAGTATGTTATTTGATTTCCATGCCATTGTTCTTCTTTTCAGAGGAGAAGCTGAGTTATTCAAGCTCAGTTTCTCTTTGTACTTATTCAGTTCATTAGTTAATGAAGGCTTCCTTATATTAGTTAAATTCAGCCACCATTCATCTACCTGTTCCAGAGTTCACAACAGATGCCCTCTGGCACTTCACAAAGACCAGAATCTGCCTCAAAACAGGAATAACATATCTTATGAAAATGGAGATGCTATTGTTCATATGCTTTACCCCTGACCTATTTCCTCTGCACTCACAGGGCTGACCTGTTCTCTATAATTTTATACTGACTAAAGCAGTAAAAGGCTGAAGTTTATTGTAATATTCCATCAGTCTTTGTTTAGCCAGAAAGGAGGAAACTGCATTCAATCTGTTTGGGTTCTTACTGAATAGTGAAGAGCTCTGTACTCATCCAAAAGCTGCAGGTTCCTCTTCCTCACTAGCAAACACTGATAGTCAGTTCCCTTCCTCAGGTCTTTTAATCCCTATTCTGCTACTACACACACCAGCTTCATTTATACCCCTACAGGTCACCTTCAGCTCTTCTCTTTCAGTCTTAATTAAAGCAAGTGGGTGCTGCCTACCTGTAAATCTTTCCCAGACTCAAAGCTGCTTCTTCTTCTCTTATTTCAGAGATGCTGATGCACACATTTTCATACTCCCAAACTGACTATCCTTGCTGGCAATCCTAACTCATTGTTTAACAGTTTGTACGGAGCAAACTCTGAATAACGCACTGATGTGTCAATTATGTGGGGTGGCCACAAACTGCTTGCTGACATTCTTGGCAGTGCCAACACACTGCCTGCCTCTTAGCTAACTTAAGTGCTGCTGATTGTTAAAAACTCCACACTGACACCATGAAATGTGGGAAAAGGTACAGAGCTGTGGACACCCCCTCACTGTGGGAGCAAAGGGGAGCCCTGCTGGTGGAGTCTTACTGATATTCAATCCCCACAAAAAAACAGAGCTTATTCCTACTCAGAATGTAACTGATCCAAGGCTTTGCAAACTTCCTACTTAAAGATTAGAGACTGCCTGACTCTAACATGGGCCATCCCAACCGTCTCAGTGAATAAATGGTGCTGATTATGGATCAAAGTCTGGTAACTCAGCTTTTCCATCAGCAAACCCACAGAGGGCTGCTTTCAGTCACCTTTCTGACCAGGGTGTAGGATTGTGCACCAGAAAGTTACCACGTCACTCACTTTCCGTGCTTGAATGTGAACTTCAGGATTCTGCCTTAAATATCCCCAGCTTAGGCATAACCCACTGCTCACTTGTTTTGAGAGCTTCTCTCCTGATTTGCTCAACACAGCAGACATAGTTATTTCCTAATTGCAGACAAGCTCCAGATGTAGGTCAGGGAGTATTTAGCTAGAGGAGGCTAATAAAACAAGTCCCCAAGTGATGGGCATGTCTTTGTTTCCCTGACATTGCTTACTTTTGAACATCAGAGACTACGAGACTGTTTTGGTACAGGAAGTATGTTATGGCTGATGTAGCATAACAAATACTAGCTCTACATCCTTCTATTTAGGCTTCAATAATGTCAGAGGGCAGAAGTGACAATCAATGTATTTTGCATTCAGCAGAGATGACAGGCAGCTAAGAGCAATGGACAGACACAACATGGCAGAACAGAAGGTACTTGCCTGGAATAAATATCGTCTTTGCTCCAGGCCTTCAAGAAATAACATTTCCGGTTTAGATTAATTTGTAATGCACAATGTATGATTGCAGACCTTGCTTTTGTACACAGACCTGGCCTTAAACATTGTTTGAACTGGTGTTGTCAGTCCTTTCTTGATCATTAAATTTATTTCCTAAAACTTAAGAAGCGTAAATGAAAGGCAGCTTCTGAAAAACAGTATTCAACATTTTTATGGAAAGTAGGTTTCTGGCTCTGCTCTTACTAATGCACCCTTCAATCATAAATAATAAAACTGGTGAGTTCTATCTCTTTTTCAGAAAAGTTAGACGGAACTATCACCCAGTGTATACAAAATAGGGCTTCAAAGACACCTGCTCTGCAACATAATAGAAGAAATGGTGCTGAATGATGGATGGGAATCAGTTAAACTGATTTCTGGGACACGTTGTGCATTAATAAATCAGAGGCTGTGTGTTCACTGAAAGAAGCGTAGGAGGCACATTAAGAACTTTTACGGGAGTAAAGAAAAAAAAAGTTAACACTGTATTTCAAAGGAACCTACAGGAGGATTAGTACTAAAATCTTTTTATGAGCACTAATTCTGAGCACTTACATGAAGATCAAGAAAATAGTCAGCTCCACAGGAAATCCTGGAAGTTAATTTTTTTAGAAGACCCTGCCGCATTTCACTGCATTTAATGACAACCACGCGCTATTTCTGAAGCGCTCTTGCCCAGCTCACAGCAAAGGTATTAGTTCCAACACTGATTGCTAATTCTAACACTACAAAAACACCTTCCTGCTTAGCAAGAACACAGCTTCAGAAACCAAGAGAAAAGCACTGAAACTAGAATCAAATATACACCTTCATCATGGATCCCAAGAAGTGCCCGCTGCAACACTATATGGTGAGCAGAGAGAGAAGCCTACAAGTCCTCGTGACTTGAGTCTGCAGACAACCTCAGTGCTATCTTATCTTCACCTTCCAAGTGGCTGGCTGAACTACATTTAAAAAGGAGGAAGAAAAAAAAAGAAATAAAACTCCTCCCAACCTGAACCAAAGATTGACTCCTTGCAGCTCCCAGGGACACAGAACTTGTGTAGGCAGAGAAATTTCACCGGAAAAAGGAAAAAAAAAACAGATATTTTGTCTTATTCATTTACAGAACGACCCTGCTGCTAATAGCACATTGAGGGTGCTGTTAGAGGCTACAGAGCAAAATGATTAAGACAACCATAGAACAGCTATATGCTAGGGAAACAACATTTCAGTTAATAAGACAAGATGGTGCAGAAGTCTGTGAACACAGAACCACTCTTCTGTCAATAAACTCTTACCCTGTTTTCCTACTTTATTCAATTACAGACTCTTAGAATAGATGTACCACCATATAGTGGGCTTATATACCATTCAGTTAAGGTAACCTAACCATAAATACTTCCATGATTTCAGTAAATTGGAAAAAAAGACACGGTAAGTGAATACAAAATATGTCCTTCATTTACTGTCATTGTAATATAGTCGAGCTACAACACAATCTTCATTTAGGCAGCTCTAGGTACTAGACCACTTTCAGCAATGGACATGTTATAGCACAAAGAAACACGGGTTTCTTGAAAGCACTCCTGCATCAAAAGCTTAGCATTGTTATGGTGTGTGCATTTTAATGGAGTGGATTGTGTTGTGTGTTCATCCTACAGCTCATAGGAGACACATTTTCTAGAAAGCTAGAGGTTAGACAGCATTCTTAAGATGAAGAGCAGGCTGTTATGAGAAAACATAAAAACATGATTTGAGACAACTAAACTAGAAATTTAGAAATATATTGTAAGGCTTATAAATAATTGAAAAGAGAATGTTCCAAAGTTTTGATGTGTCATAAAAGCTTAGTTTAGAAGGTGATGAAATTATTTCAATTAAACAGAACAAATGTCAGCCGTGAATGCCTAAGCATTTTAATGTATTCATCCTGTAAAAGTACGGTGCATGCTGAGGCATGGAGGTGGTAGGGGCTCGCACAAAGGCAAGTTATTTGTGAATATAATTTGGACTGTACAAGAAATACGTTCCCAGACTGAGGAAGAGTTTCTCAATACAAAGTCTGTAAAAGCTCCAGTGTTGCAGTAGAAAACACTGACTTCAGAATGATAATATACAAAGATGAGGATGCAAATGGTCCAAAGCTACCGAAACAGTTTGGTCATAGCAACAGAAAAAAAAAAACTTCTTTAACTTGATCCTAATGCATATAAAACAGTTTTGGAACAGACTGGTTCCATCGTCTTAAATGGTAGCACTCCCCACCCTGTAAAGGATACAATATTTCGTCTAACATAGGAGAAATATCTAAGTACCTAGTCAGTCCAAAGACAACATTCCCCTCAAGCAAAAACATGAACAAGGCAAAGAAGCTACGCACAAACAAATACAGTGGGTAAACCTGGTACTCAGATTATTTCCCTTTAAGAAAAAGTGACCAGAGAAAGAAAATAATCAGAAGGCAACAAGCTTTAAAGTAAACAAAAACAACCTGCTGCTTGGGCACTTCAGAAACTATCAACTGTAGGACCCCAAAAGCACTTCAGAATACAGCTGGTTTTGATACCATTTCTTCTTCTTTGAGCCTGATTCCCTCAACCAACCATATCATTGAACTTGATACCAGATTTATCATATTTGCTAAATAGTGAGCATACATTACATACAGGTGAGTAAACAACCTGTGATGGTGCCCAATACTCCAACCTGTGGAATCCAGAGATCCCAAGCTACAGACTGTGTCATATGCATGTATTCAGTATGCTGATGTACAATGTGCATTGATAGTTATGATACATTTTCAATTTGGCTGCATCTAACAGCAGCACCATGGACTCAGCTGATGTTATATTACCTGTAGATGAAGGTCTTAGGAAGGTGGCTTTGTCACATTGTAGAGTGAGAACCAAAATCAGTACTTCAGGAAAGGTCTCTTTCAGGCAACTTCGTATTCTTACACATCTTCCTGTAGGAGAGCAAATAAATGGATGATACTTGTAGCTGCTCACAGCAGTTCCTAAACACCTAAGAACAAATGGATTTGAGTTATGACAATCATATCAAACCGACAAACATACAGAAAAATATAATACAAGCTCGAAGCACTAAAGAAGAGTGTTTATTACTGGTATTTAGCTTCTCCCAGTATCTTCCAGTCATTCTATCCAGCCAAAAACCAAAGCTTCCAGATCATACAAATAAAACCTGATTCCTTTGCTCCACAGTAATAATAATGTACTGGACTATATTTCATAGAACTTATTTGTGTCCTGCGAAACAGACTTTTCCATGACTGCCTGTTGTTAATAACCTCTCATGGGCTCACAGGAAACCTCAGTTTATGGCACAGCGGGAGAAATGTCTCCAAATAATAGTTTCATTTTAAACTTCTTTGGCAATCCAGCCAGGTGCACCAACCTCACTAAGGAACAGGGATAGAGTTCCATCTAAGAGACTGTCAGATGAGTGGTAACTCACAAAGCCAAGGAAAATGGGTATTTGGTAGGTAAAATCAGGCCTGTTGGAGACTTCACATGGGACAACTGGAAATATCAAAGGCTTGCTGAAGTGCAAGACTGAGCACAGCAAACTGAGAACAGACTACAGTAATAGCACTTAGGGAATGGTGGAAGCTGTTACACAATCATTACAAACAGAAAGAAGGCAAAACACTGCAGGTATTCAGCAATTTGTAAGAAACAGCAGCCTCTGACAGGGTGTGAGCTATGTAGACAAAGAATGATTATGGATCTTCAGGCTACAAATGAAATTCATTCCTAGGATTCAAGTGGAGAGCAAGCCAAACTTTTGTGAAGAAAACTAGGAGGAGGTCTCTTCATCACACAGAGAGAGGAACAAATTGTGATACTTAAAAAAAAACCAAAAAAGTCATGAGAAGCATAGAAAAGGGGGGAAAAAATCTTTCAATAATAATAGATGAGTCCAGAATAATCAAATGAAACACTTGGAAAATTTAGATATATGCAGCCATAAGCATAAAGCATAAGCATAAAACTACTTAAATCTGCTTTTAATTTCTATTGTAATTTTTATCTGCCCAAAATGGCTATTAGAGTTTGCTGAACAGCACAGTCATTGATATGTTGATACATGATTACACAAGGCACAATGTCATATTTGGCAATCCAAATCCTAATTAATGAACAGTCCTTGAAATAATACTAACTCGAATGATCAAAATTTAAAGTGATGAGCTTGCAGAAGGAAGCAGCATCCCATGATTTCTTTTCCACTGAACCATGAGATCTACAGGAACAAAATAGAAAATGAAAAATAAGGTTTTATGCAATCAAATTAAAGACAAAAGCAGAGAAGAAGAAAAACAATAACAGTTTCTTTATCATCCCGAGCACTGGTAGTAAGAATAACTTATTCCTCATAGCCTGGAATGTCATGGCTGAAGCTGGAATCGAGAAATCAACAAGTCACAATCAGCATCTGGGTGATGGCCAGAAGGATGCTCAACATGTATTCCGGTATTAAAGACAATCTACAAGCAGATAATAACGTTGCAGCTTGCCTTGCCTAATGGTGTCCAATGAATCCATATTTCACATCCCAGCCACACTTCTTGCACAGCCATCCTTTACATGAGGATTTCATACATTACAGAGGTAGTTAATCCGATACCAGCAGAAAGCACTTCCAGGCCTCCCATACATGCAGCAACCTATAGTAGCAGTAGCTGCATTCAACTTATAAAACTAAAACCAAGAGCCTCCTATTTCTAGGAATATATTATATGGCGAGGTACAGAGTAAATGAACAATAACTTGTATCTTTTCCTATGTATCATGGATTTAAGTTTTAACGAGAGCGGAAAAAAAAAACCAACCACTTTTATAGAGGATTTTACTAAGATGAGTGACACTGTTCTAATTACATTGAATAATCTTGAACCAAAGAATTTTTTCCATTTCATGCCTTTAATGGATTTAAAGAAAATAAAAAATAAAAAAGAAAGAAAAAAAGAAACCCACAAATTACCTTAAGAACTGAATAGTTCTGACGATTAACAATATTTAACCAGAAAAATACTTCAAAGACATTAAGCATCTTTCCAAAATCCCATTCACCCAGCCAACAGGAACAAACAGGTTGGTTCTGCAGAACAACTAGCAAGGATATGGCCTGATGTATTAGGCGGCACGAACTCACGGGATGTAACGCGATAGGCCTCCCCGTGCTCGGTAATGTATATGTATGAGGCTGAAATTGGAGCCCTATATAAGGGTCTCACATGGTTCATTAAACGCCATTTTACAGCTCACCATATTGGTGTGATCAGCGTGTAACTTGGTCATGGGGCCGTCAGATGCACATTCTCAATGATGGACGTAGTTCTTTAGGTTACCTTACACAAGGCAACAATTGGTGCCCCGTGTGAGGACGTCCTGAGAGTGAGTGTGCGACGGCTAACCGCGAGACGGACGCGAATCCTACGGTTAGATCCCGTGGAAGCGCCGGAGGGGCGATATATTGACTGCAGCTACTGATTATCCTGCGGTAAGACCGTGGAAGACCGTGGGACTTTGGGCCCGGGTATATATACAAAGGGTGCGAGGACGTACGGTGTCGAGCACCAGAAAAAACATGGATTCCGTCACAAAGGTACTATTACGGGTTTGTAAAACCCACTGCGGTAGGAATGCTCCTTCTAAGAAGGAGATTGTTGCCGTTATTACTTTTTTGCAGGAAGCGGAGCTTTCACCCTCCCCTTGTAATTTGCTCGATTCGGAGCGGTGGGAATCTTTCACCGCTGCCCTGCTCCTAAGAGCAACAAACGATTATAAGGCGGAGGAGTTAAA
Organism: Coturnix japonica; assembly: GCF_054131305.1. Classification (NCBI taxonomy): domain Eukaryota; kingdom Metazoa; phylum Chordata; class Aves; order Galliformes; family Phasianidae; genus Coturnix; species Coturnix japonica. Next base: position 7,094,476 of record NC_140691.1, on the reverse strand, counting down.
AACCTGGGTTTTGGTCCTGGGTGCGCTTAAAGCGGCTAAGGAGGAGAAAAAGATCCAGGCAGTCGCGAATGGGGTTTTTGGGGTGGGTTCCGGGACGTCTGGGGTCCCGGAGGGTGCGGAGGAACCGCTCCCTTGCGGCGACTCCGTACCCAAGATGGCGCCGACCACGCCGGCCGTTTTCACAATGGCCATGGCGGCGCCCGAAACAACTCCGGAAGGGATGGCGGAAGTTGCCTCATCTGGGGAGGCGCCGCCATATTATCCCCGCCTATACCCCTGTTTGCAGAGCTTTCGTTCACCTGAGGGGGGTGGGTCCTGTCCGAGGGAGGGAGAGTCATGGGGGGAGGCGCGCCGTGGAGGCGTTAAGCCACCCCTAGACCCGTCCCCGGAGGAGGGACCTCATTCCCCGAAAGGGGAGGAACGAAAGGTACTGCCTGCCCCTACCCCTTTGGTTTCGCCTCCCGAGGAGGGGGAGGAGAAAGGGGAGGAACAAAAGGTACTGTCTGCCTTCACCCCGTCGGTTTCGTCTCCCGCGAAGGGGGAGGAGAAAGGGGAGGAACGGAAGGAATTGCCTGTCCCCACCCAGTCGGTCGTGGTTCCCCGGAGGAGGGGGGAGAAGTGGGAGGAGCGAGAGATATCGCGTAAGCCCACTGATTGGACTGACATTTGCGATACAATGCGAGAGGTGGGGCTCAAGGAGCGGGACTGGGCGGTGTTCCCAATTGTAGTCAAACAGGAGGGACCGGTTTGGGTACCTTTGGAAGCAAAAGCAGTTGCTCGGTTTATAGAGGCGATTGACAAAAAGGGATTGAGATCCCCGATGACAATGAGTGCCTTTGAGGCTCTCGTAGCCCCAGGTCCCCTACTCCCATATGATATTGAAAGCCTTATGAGAGTAGCCCTCGAACCAGTACAGTTTACTGTGTGGAAGGAGGAGTGGATAATACAACTCAAAGCTGTTTTAGCACAGGCTGCGCGCGATCCACAGCATCCAGCAAATGGGAAGGAGGGAGATCCAAAAACTGATTTAATGAGGCTTTCAGGTTCATCTGCGGATTTGGCTGGATCTGCAGAGAGGCAGCTTAGGGACCTCCGCCCAGGAGAGCTGCTTGCCACCACGGGGGCAGCTACCTCTGCTTTTATACACTTTATAAGAAAAGCAGAGCCTGTAGCCCCGTGGTCAGAGATTATGCAGGGTCCCTCAGAGTCATTCTCTGAGTTTGCCAATCGATTGATATGGGCAGTAGAAGGATCGGAACTGCCTAAGGAAGCGCTGACTTCTGTTATAAAGGATTGCCTGAAGCAAAAGGCTCATAAAAGTGACTCTTCAGAAAAAGGAAAAAGAACAGATAAAGAACTGCTGCTAGTACCAACGAGAAGGACATCTGTTGTATCACTTGCTGTGTGTCTTTGTGTAATTGCATTCATTACCGGGGGAGAGGGTACTCACTTAACATCACAACCAGAAAATATTTGGGTTACATGGTTTAATCGAACTGGGCAGAAAGATTTCTGCCTTAGCCTGCAGTCAGCCACATCACCGTTTAGAACATGCCTTATAGGTGTACCCAGGTGGGACCCAAAGGAGTTTAACGGATATGTGCATAAGAACAACTGCAAGAGAGATGCAGTGGACAAAGTTTTCTTTATGAAAGCATTTGAGTCTAAATTCACTGACTGGGCCAGAATGTCTGCATGTTTTATTAGATCCTTGAACACCTCCTTGCCCTGGGATCCACCAGAGTTGCAGCTTCTTGGATCCCAATCGGTTGGTAACGTAACATGGAATAAGAACTCTCAAAAGTGGGAACGCCCGGTTAGATGTTTGTATTTTTCGGGTTTTAGGACACCGGGTCAACTGTCCAATCGCAGGGTATGGGAAGGCCTACTCGGGAATGGGGCACCATTCTCGGGAACAACTGGGTCGGAACCCTTTACTTTACTTAACCCCATTCAATTTGACATATATAGCTTGTCAGGGGCATATTGTGGTTTCTCAGCTGAAAGGGTGGAGGGATTCTCCCATCCCTGCTCCGGGGATGGCTCCAAGAATGGATTTGCAGACCAATGCATAAAGCAGGGTGGGAGGTGGCTCTCTTACAATCAGAAGTATGTGGTACGTCATCCTAACGGGTCCACCTATAATCTCTCATGCTACTGGGGCCCTGACGATCTGGCATGTTCTGGTTGTTGTTCTCGAAAAGAACCTTTAGCTGGGGAAGGAATAAACTGCAATGGTACAGCCAAGGCCCTTCCTAAGGACATATTTTTGATATGTGGGGATAGAGCTTGGCAAGGGATACCAAAGAATCCAGTTGGGGGGCCGTGTTATTTGGGAAAGCTGACCTTGTTGGCTCCCAATCACACTGCAATGATAAGTGTTATGAAAAAGATCGATCGAGCTCGACGCCAGAAAAGGTCAATAAAAACATTGGACCAGGATTGTAGTGATGAGGTTCAGCTGTGGGGTCCCACAGCTAGAATCTTTGCATCCGTCTTAGCTCCGGGAGTAGCTTCAGCCCAGGCCCTAAGAGAAATTGAGAGATTGGCATGCTGGTCCGTGAAGCAAGCTAATGTCACCACAGCAGTCCTGTCGGAACTCCTGATGGACGTTAACAACATCAGACACGCTGTTCTTCAAAATAGAGCTGCAATTGACTTTCTGCTGCTTGCTCAAGGGCACGGGTGCAAGGACTTTGAAGGGATGTGTTGTTTCAATCTGAGCGACCACAGCGATTCGATACATAGGAAGTTGGAATGGATGCAAGAACACACGAAGAAGATCGCAATAGATGATGCATTCGGAAGCTGGTTGGAGGGACTGTTTGGTAATCTGGGCCCATGGCTTAAGCAGTTTCTCAAAGTATTAATCATAGGTATTTTATTCTTTTTAGCTTTAATGATTTGCTTACCTTGTTTGTTTCAATGTGTCCAGGGTTGTTTACAGCGTATGATAGAAAGAATGTTTAACGAAAAAATGGAGTACCAACGGGTATATGATAAACTTTGAGAAGAAGGAACTGTATAAACCCAAGATGCCTTGGATATAATCATTAGAAAACTACTGATGTTATTAGATATTGCACTACCTACCTCTGTAGCTTGTCTACCTCACTTTTTAGATAACTTATTAAGTTTAAATTATAGAGACTAACATTTTTATATTAGGATTAAGGATTAGCGTTCGGGATGTAACGGGGCATACTTTATCGAGTATGGAGAGGGGGAAATGATGTATTAGGCGGCACGAACTCACGGGATGTAACGCGATAGGCCTCCCCGTGCTTGGTAATGTATATGTATGAGGCTGAAATTGGAGCCCTATATAAGGGTCTCACACGGTTCATTAAACGCCATTTTACAGCTCACCATATTGGTGTGATCAGCGTGTAACTTGGTCATGGGGCCGTCAGATGCACATTCTCAATGATGGACGTAGTTCTTTAGGTTACCTTACACAAGGCAACAATGGCCTGCCTCACTGATTTCCACAGCAAAGCTGACTTATCCCAAGGAAGACAGTGAAATGGCATCTGAACTCCTTACAGAAATGTGAAGGAGAACTCTACGGGTGATTTTAAGGAACTCATCTGAGTTCAGACTCCTTCCACAGCATCCTGCTGAAGACCAAGGAGATTTTTTTGCCTAAGGCCCTGAAGCCAGCTGCTGTGACAGCCTGTGCAATGGGGCAAAGACATATCTGATTGCTCTGGATCTGGATCTTCAGGATGTTAGGTCTCACAAAAACTGCTCAGTTGCCTTTTTCAAGGGGCAGGAAAACCCATAGGAATGATACCAAAGCTTTGGTCAGTTACCTTGACATTTCCTATAATACAAGCAAGGTTAAAAAAAAAAATAACAGGAAAAAAAAAATTAACAGAAATCTAACATTTGCCTTGTTTCTAATGTTGAAGGACAAATGAACAAAAATAGAAGTGTGGTTTTCTCTTTAATCTTCTCATTTGAGGACCAGACCTAAGAGGTTTCTCACTCGATTCTGCAGTTTTAGACGAGACAACCCTGTGATGAAGGCTCTGCTCTTTGAAGAATCCTTCAGACCTCACATTCTCAGAGGAGAATACAGACAGAGGGACACATTTGCTACAAAATCCTCCCCCTTCTGCATGGCACTCCAGCTACTTTCAGATCTTGGTCCTTTTCTCAACCTTTGGGAATACCCTATTTAGCTTCAATAAGGATGCAGTTTGGGTAGTATTTCCTCACTACCATCTTCTCCCCTCCTCTACTGAGTGCCCCAATTTCACTGAACATGCTTGAAGTATAGATGTCTCTGTGAGAAAGTTATTAAAAAAAAACCAAACCAAATCACATTATATCCACAGTCAGGTCACAGACTGAAGAGGTAAGATCTGGACTAGAAGCACTGCTGACTTCCTAAATCAGTTTCACAAACCACACCAAGCATTCCACTGCTCTGCGCCAGCCACCCAAAAAATAAACTGAGGAGGGAAAAGAGAAATAAAGATAAGGCGTGATCACCACGAAGAGGAGAACTGTACACTCAGACAGAGAGCGCCTCTACAGTGACACAGGTTCATGCAGATAAATGCATTTCCTCAGCACTTCAATAGAGATCAATAGCAATCCCTTGAGATAAACACCGCAAACAATATGCCACCACGGGAATAAATCAGAAGATTAGAAGCAGAAAGGATTATTTATGTAAAAGAGCTGCATTGCGTTTATTCCTTGGTTTGTGCAGCAGGTTTCTGAACGTCTCTGAGGAATTCTAAACTGTTCACTTAAGGACTGCTCATTACTTATAGCACTGAAAGGCAGCCACCCCAGGCCCGCTCTCTAGCCTCCACTAGCAATAGAGCCAGCATTGTTATCGTACATTGTGCTTTCCTTGAAGATGTGGCCATGGTTTTCAGATTATACAAAGAAAAGTCTCAGTCCTTTATTGCATAAGGAGAAACATGAATGCACCCTTATGCCAAAAAACTTGATAGCTACAGGACTGACAGCTGGTGTGAGAGCATGATGACACCACTCACTCACCACCTCCCCTCCAGTTGTTTCACCAAATACGACAGTCTTAGCAGACCCTGGCCTGTAGCCTTGGTAGAGGCAGATTTGTCCAGGACAGGTTTATGCAAGATCAGGTATTTCCACTGGATGTAAGACACTTTCAAGCTGGCATCTAAGAAACGCATCCTATGGAGAGAGTTTATCAGGGCTCCTAAAAGCAGTTTACAGTAATGGAAAACCAGTTCCTTAAAAGACAATAAAATAAAATAAAATAAAATAAAATAAAATAAAATAAAATAAAATAAAATAAAATAAAATAAAATAAAATAAAATAAAATAAAATAAAATAAAAATAGAAATAGGAAGAAATCACACACAGCACAAGTGTTCCTCATGAAAGGTGCTAAGCCTTTGCAGTGCTGCAAGGAGTGCTGTTTCGTACAGTCCTGTTTTTAATTCAATTATCTCAAGCTCTGCTGGAGGTAAGGAAATGCTGTTTTGACACAAAGGCTTTGACTTCATATGGTATACAAGGCTAGAGATGGTAATGTTGGGCCTTCAGAAAGCTTCAACTAAAGTCACAAAATTCAATGAAAAATAGTATGGATTTTCCTTTTTGATAGGCGCAAGGATTATCTTCCATCACTAGAAAAAGCTATAAAGTTATATTCTGTGAGAATACCTTGAATTGATATTTCAAAGGGCTTCTTTTGAAAGAATGATTTATAGATCACAAAGATCAATGGGTCTTTTATCAAAGAAAATGGATTCCTTTTCTGAACCACAAAGAAAAGAATAATGGCATCCTAGACCATATTTTTGAAAGTTGTGTACAGCCAAGAAGACAATAGCTACAGCAGGTTACCACTTTACAGCAATGCGAACAACTCACTAATTACAGATGAAGTCCTTACGGTGCTTTGTGGAAGCCAGAAAGCAAAAGTTATAGTGCAGGAAAATTCACACTGAGAGTTATCTTACTCACTCGGCACATATTAAAAATTACATGGAGGTTTTCACTAATAAGTGCATATGACATAATAGAAAAATGGATACAAGTGTGCCAGTGTGCACACTTCATATCTTACCAGAACTCAAAACATGCATTTATGTTAAAGCATGCTCCCTGTATGAATTTTAAGTTACCTACTTCTTGACCACATCACCTCCTCAGCTCAGCAATGAAATTCCTATCAAGTTTTTATTTGGATAGCCTGGATAGACAGGCTTTCCAAAATTATTTTCAGTGCTCAATGTGGTGGTACAGTTGATCTATTTCCATCATTTCATGCGCATCTGCTAAAGCATTACTCATCACAGCAGACATGAGATACCCCCATTAGTTTCCTATAGAATGTTCCTCCAACCCACCAAGCCCCAACCTTTTTCTGAAGCTCATGAGCTCACAGAACAGTCTAACCTGACTTGCGGAATCAAACTCTATAATTCAGAGATGGGTTCTAAAGCAGGTATGTTTATTCCAGCGTTGCGCAGCGCCGGGTGCAAGGGGGATAGCTCCACCAAACTTGCACACCGTAAGGAGAAAAGTGTGTTGCAGATATAGGTTAAGCTAATACATAATCAATAGTCTCCTCCTCAGTTTGATTACATATTCATTACATTCCCTATGGCCCCGTTCCCCGTAACCCCATTCCCTCATTCCCCCTGACCCCATTCCCTGCGACCCTTGCCGTTGTTTTGGGGTGAAATTCTTCTTCTGTTTTCTTCTTGGTGTTATCTGCTGGTACCATTCTCCCACGTAAGCATCGTCTTGCCCGGGGGTATCTAATCCTTCTTCTTGTCAGAGGTCTCTGGACAGTTTCTTCTTATCTTTATTGCCCTCTTCTCTGGTTTTCTTTTGACTAAGTGTCTGTAATTCCCCTTTTCCCTGCCCTTTTAAATGTAAACTATCTACAGTTACCCTTTGTCTTGGTTTCTGTTAAGTTCCCCTTTCCCTTTCTATAGCAAAGTGTTACCTTACCACTATTTTGAGGCTTTGCTCATTCTTCAATTCCCCCCTTTTCTTTAATCTAGCAGGCTTTTATCTGCTAGATTCTTAATGGGTCTCAAAATAGGCTCCGCTCTCTACCTTTTGTCTCATCTCATATCTCTTCCAAACCTCGTATTCCCTTCCGGTACCTTGGTACAAGCACATAGAGCACTTTACTACTATACAGGTATAACTTATTAACAGCACCAAGATGGCTATAATGATTCCGACCAAAAAGAGCTGCTTTACCCATCCTAAATTTGGTAACCAGCTAGTGAGTGTATCCCACAATCCTTTTTCCCAGCCTATGTTATCCTGACTTGCCTTGTGCAACACCTTTGTTTGTTCCCAAATTTTCCTCAAGTCGGTTTCAATTCTTAGGTCTTTGTTTAGGTACACACAGCAGCTCTGATTTATTATTGTGCATACCCCCCCTTCTTTGGCTGTTAATATATCCAGTGCCATCCTGTTTTGAATCACCACCTTGGATAAGGAGGATACCTCTTCTTGGATTGCTCGTAATGCATCTGTTGTGGCATTTTCTACTATTTCTAAAGTAGCTGAGATATTCACAATTGCCTGTTCTAGTTGTGTCACCCCTAGAGATGGAATGAGAATTCTTAAGAAGCTATGAAAGCCTGTGCTGTGCACTAAGGGATTGTATGTGCGCCTAGTTCGAATCCAGGGAGTTCTTAAAAGTCCTCGTGGGGTGTCTTCGTGTACTGTAGTTTGAGGTACCAAATATCCTACAGTACATGTCCCTGTCCAATTTATAGGTAATGCTTTTCAAGCATGCCCATCCCCACACAGCTACCAATACCCATTTGGTAATTTACATGGCTTGGGCATCTTTTCTTGGTAGGCAAATGATGTAGCCATCCTTGCAATTCCGAGAATATTCTTATCTGAGACCCAGTATGATGCCTCATCTGTTCTAGGGTCGCATCCCGTGCCTTGTGCCCATTTCCCAATTCTAACAATCCCTGTTACTATTCCTGAATTCCCATATTCCCAACTACACCCTATGCCCGTTAAGTTTCGCCATCCCACCCCCACCCCCTTATCAAATTTTCTATCTACAAAGATTGACCTAGTAGAATCTAAGATTAGCAACTCAAACCTAGGACCTTTCTGTGGTTTGTCTTGTTTGTCTTCTAGACCAAACTTACATTTCCCATATTCCACCCAGCTTGCAATTGTCCAGTTTAGTGTTGCCACCCCATACATAGGCACTCTTCCCTCTCCTCTAGGGAGGGCCGTGCATATCCAGCAAGATTTATTGAAAGCCTGGCCAATTTTCTCAGTCATTTTCAGGTAGCTGTTCCCATGCCAGGCTACGACTGTTGTCACGGTCATGCTAAAAATTACCAAGCTGTTATACATGTTTTTGGATTTTGATCTTCTGTTACCTCGATCTGGTAACCTGGAAAGTCAAGTCCCTTTGTGAATGTGTATCGACGGCCCCGACCAAGTCACAGCTATTTGTTACACCATTATGGTGAGCGGTAAAATGGCCTTTATTGGAATGTGAGGGTCCCTTATATAGGTATCCAGTTTCATCCTTACCTTTTTTACATATGCATGACCCAGCAGGGGAGGGCCTATCACGTTACATCCCGAGGGTCCGATTTCGCCTAATACAACATCTCCCTCTCCCCATGCTTAACAAAACCATGCCCCGTTACAACGCAAGCTCCAATCCTAATCCTAGTATATAAAAGTGTTAGTACTTATATAAATTTTTGTGGTGAGTTATTTAAAAAGTGACGTAAACATGCAGAGGTATGTGGTGCAGTGTGTAATAATGTTAGTGGTTCTGTATTTAGTATTTTCAAGGCATCTTGGGCTATATTATACAGTTCATCCTTCTGCTCAAAGCTTCTCATATATCTGCTGGAACTCCATTTTCTCATTCAAAGTCCTTGCACCTGTGCCTCTTGAGCCAGCAGCAGGAAATCTATTGCAGCTCTATTCTCTGTGACCTTCCCGCTCCCCAAGGACACGTATCTTGTCATTCAGGAGACGGTTGGCCCTTTCCACAATGCTTGTCCCTGGGAATTCCCAGGGATGCCTGTTGAGTGAGATATTCCCCAATGCTCCTTGAGTAGATCTCGAGATGAAGCACGTGCCATTGTCTGTCTCGATGTGTCGCAGCACACCAAGGACCACGATGGCAGTGGCCCAGTGTCGCTGAGCTGCAGGGGACTTAAATGTTAACATAATCATCATCCAATCAAAACCTTCACTGATAATACACTAAACAGAAGATTACATGTAACGTCATAATTTTTTGAGTTGACATATACACACTCATTCAAGCATTCATTTTAGACAATTCTATAAATGAAAATTTCTAAGCTAATGTATTATTACTTATCGATAACTATGAGGTGGCAAACCACCAAAAGGAGAGAGAAAAGGAACACAGTAGTGATGGATGCGATAGGCAGTGCCTGCAGGGCGTCCCCTGCTTCAAAATGCACTTTGCCTTTCTCACCCATCACAGACTCTCTCCTGTGCAGGGCTTTTTTCACATGTGCTCCATACATGCATGGCCAGTGCATGATACAGAGCCCAGATGAAACACCTGTTCTTAAAAGATAACAAACCACTATATTAGATCTCTCTACAATACAAACTACTCAGAAAAGTTATTGACAGCTATAGTCACTTATTTCTATTGTTACAAAAATCATCTATGGGTAGTATAGTAATTCTTGATGCAGTATAGAGTGAGATGCACCTGAAACTGTCAGAAAACAAATATCTTTGCACTGCTGTGTGCACATTGCATTCAGCCCACTACGGGCAAAACTCATCCTGGGATCTTCAGATCCTGCTCTAGTACGGCTGCCACCATTCCATCCAGCTCCACCACCACAATTCCCCCTCCATACAATTTCCAAGCTCCATCAACAAATTTGTCCAAGTTCCCTAAATGTGTATATTATTGGGAGAAAATGAAGGCATTCTTGCTCCGACTAGCAAGAGATCTTCAGAGGTTAAACAGCACTGCAGACAAAGAGGGAGAAAACTTTGTCTGTAATACGGATCCCAGAAGGGGAAGTGATTAACACTGAACCAGGGGCACGAGCACTCAGAATGCTTTGCTTTTGTCCCCATTCAGAAGTAACGATTTGTTTACTTTCACAAGCGGCGGAGCCGAGGGGCGGGGGGTAAGCAGTGAGGGGGGGGGCAGCGCGGGGGTTTGCATTCTCTTGCTGGCACTTAAACTTCTCTGGCTAGAGCAGGTCACATTCAATATTTTAACTCACTGTTCTTCTGTAACCTTTTTCCCGTTTTTTTTTTTTTTTTTTTTTTTTTTTTTTTCACAATTCCACTACTCGAACCCTCAATTACACTTCCATGTAACATTAATAATTCCATTTCCATATAGCATTCATGTTTACACATCCCTATAACATTAACAGTTCCATACACCATTTGCATTTATACTTTCACATACCATAAACATTTAACAATCACAAAGACAGTGACAATAATCAATACAGTTTATCCTAAGCATTCTTCCTCTCCTCCAAGTTGTCAGCAGGAGTTTAACCGACTCCAACTCGGGCTGCCGTGGCTCGCTCGTCAGCTGGTCTTGTTTCTGCTTCAGAGGCTCCACTCGAGCCCGGGGCCCCCTGACCGGGCCCCCAATTAACGATAAAAAGGAATGCCTCCCTTATCTTTGACCAATCCGAGATTTGGTCGCTCTTGTTCTCCCCTCTCCCTCCCCCCAGGTAGAGCTGGACCAGCAGGGTTATGATGACTAGGAACGCCTCCGCCTCCGCCCCCGTTGATGAGGATTGGCTTCCATCTTGGTTAGTCCTATCCACCCCGCCCCACGGGGCGGAGCCACACCCACAACCCATCCCATCTCGAGGAAAGGACCCATCCTCCCGCCCCTGCTCACTCCCCTTCCCCACCCCCAAGGATGGGCGAAGGAGTGCAGAAGATACCGGTTGCTTTGGATACCGATATGGGGCCTCAGAGGAAGGCTTCTCCTGGTCAAGAGATAAGGATGTGGAATGTGTGGAATGCTGCTGGACGGGGCCGTCTGCTTGTTGTTCAGCCGGAGTGATGGGTGCGGTCTGGATGGCTCCCGCCACCTTGTCTTTGTCTTTCAAATCCTCACATCTGCAAGAGAAAAAGCCTCCCGACCCACATTCCGCCGTCCCAACCTGAGTTTCAGTCTTCCCCTCTTTCCGAGCCGTTTTCAATGCCCGTAGCACCAATGCCCACGTTTTGAGCTCAAAAGCTTTTTGCTCATTCATTGCGCGCTCAAAGAGCGAAAAAGTTAAAGAGTCCCACTTATTGTGATCCAAAATCACCCGAGGAGAGGAAAGCTCCCTCTCCTTTTCAAGACAACTGATGACGACTGCAATGTCCTTCTTAGAAGGCGTAGCTTTCCTACCATAGTAGGTTTTACAAAGTTGCAATACTACTCTAATGACGGAATACATTTACCCAGAGACCTGAAGTCTTCCTGGTCTTCTACGAACTATCGGCCGTAGGATAGGCGCAGCGCTGCATTCCCCTTTGCACCCCACCGAGAGTGCTTCCACGGGCTCGAACCGTGGATACCGCGTCCGTCAGCGCGGTTTTAGCCGTCGCACACTCACCTCCAGGACTTTGCCTCACACGGGGCACCATTTGTTACCTCGATCTGGTAACCTGGAAAGTCAAGTCCCTTTGTGAATGTGTATCGACGGCCCCGACCAAGTCACAGCTATTTGTTACACCATTATGGTGAGCGGTAAAATGGCCTTTATTGGAATGTGAGGGTCCCTTATATAGGTATCCAGTTTCATCCTTACCTTTTTTACATATGCATGACCCAGCAGGGGAGGGCCTATCACGTTACATCCCGAGGGTCCGATTTCGCCTAATACAACAATCTTCAGTGGTCCTTCCTCTTTCACCGTCCACTGTTGTCTGGGAGCTTTCTTCAGGCGGGTGTGGTGTATCCAAGGCGTCAGTCCTTTCACCTTTGCTGCCGTGTGGGTGGTCAGGAGCACTTGGTAGGGCCCACTCCACTTTGGTTCCAGAGGTGAATCGTCTGGAATTAAAGAATGCATTTCCACCGGGTCTTCCCTTGCTGCTCGTTTTGCCTCTCGATCTGCAAAAGCATTTCCTACTTCTTCCGGCATCTTTCCTTTCTGGTGTGCTCTGCAATGCATAATAGCCACCTTTCTTGATCTATGAACTGCTTCCAGGAGCTTTAAAATTTCCTCGGCATGCTTAATGCCCTTTCCTTGTGTTGATAATAGTCCTCTCTCCTTCCATATTGCTCCATGGGCATGTACCACACTAAAAGCATACTTTGAATCTGTCCATATGTTGATTCTCTTTCCCTCTGCCAGCTCTGATGCTTGAGTTAGAGCTATGATTTCTGCCTTTTGTGCAGAGGTATTTGGGGTCAAGGCTTTTGATTCTATTACCTTGTTTGTAGTTGTCACAGCATAGCCTGCTTTGCGTACCCCCTGCAGCACAAAGCTGCTACCGTCAGTATACCAAGAGTCCTCAGCATCTTCTAGTGGTTCTTCTTTCAGGTCTGGTCGGCTGCAACACACCGCATCAATGGTTTCCAGGCAATCATGCAGTACTGGTTCTCCCGAGGTTCCACAGAAGTCCATAGTTATGGATCCAGAGTCGACACCAGCCTGTCATTCCCAGGAATGTGCGCAGCTCCTTTGCAGTCCGGGGCTCGGGGGTCTGACAAATGGCTTCCTTCCTCGCTGTTCCCAGCATCCTTAGTCCTGCTGTGATTTCGTAGCCCAAATAGACTACTTGTCGTTTCGCCACCTGGGCCTTCTGTGGGGAGACTCGATACCCATTAAGCCCCAGAAAATTCAGTAGACTGATAGTCCATGTTACACACTCTTCTTCCGTTTCAGTAGCTATTAATAGATCATCTACATACTGTAACAGAACTCCTTTCTAAGAGGCGTTCCCATTGTTCCAAATCCTTGGCTAGCTGATTCCCAAAAATAGTTGGGCTATTCTTGAACCCTTGGGGAAGCACTGTCCATGTCAGTTGTGTTTTTCTGCCGGATTTAGGGTTCTCCCACTCAAATGCAAATAATAGCTGACTCTCTGGACTTAGGGGTAAGCAGAAGAATGCATCCTTTAGATCCAGTACGGTAAACCAAGCCAATTCACTAGATAGTTTTGTAAGCAGTGTATATGGGTTTGCTACCAGGGGATATAAATCTTCTACTATTTTATTGATTGCTCTCAGATCCTGTACTATACGGTAGTTCCCGTCTGGTTTCCTAATTGGGAGTATCGGGGTATTGTATTTAGATTCACATTCCACTAATAACCCATGTCTCATGAATTTATCAATTAATGGTTGTGCTCCCTCTCTATCTTCTATCCTTAGGGGGTATTGTTTAATTCGTGGGGGTTGAGCTCCTTGCTTTATATTAATTACCACAGGAGGGGCGTTTTTTGCACGCCCTGGGGTTTCTGTTGCCCATACCCCTGGATAGACCTGATTACTGATTTCTTCGGGCATCCCTGTGTTTTCGGGAGTTGAGTTCGTTGTAATCAGTGCTAGTCTCAGTACCTCAATTAAAGAATCATCCCTTACTTTAAACCGCATCTTTCCTGCCTCAAATTTTATTTCTGCCCCTAATAATTCTAAGAGATCCCGTCCTAAGAGGTGATGTGGTGAGTCAAGTAGGTATAAAAATCGATGTATCCCTACCTGCTTCCCCAATTTATATTTCAGAGGTTTAAGGAAGTAAGCCTTTTCGGGTTGACCAGTGGCCCCTTTTACAGTCATAAATTCTTTACTTAATCGAGTTAATTCTTCATTTAGTACTGAACAAGCCGCACCAGTATCTATTAAAAATTCTACACTCTTTTGTTTCTTCCCTAGCTTTATCTTAACCAGTGAATCCGCCAGGGTAGACTCGCCCAGTTCCAGTCAATCCTCCTTTACGGGGGCTTGGAACTTAGTCCATGCCCCCCTTTTCTGTTTTCTCAGTGGGCATTCATTTTTCCAATGTCCTTTTTTCCGGCAGATGGCACATTGGTCCTTTTCCAGGGGCTTTCTTGTTCTGCACATTTCACCCCTCCCTGTCCCTTGCAAAGCTGCAATCAGTATCTGTCTGTCCTTTTTCCTATCTTCCTCCTCCCGATTGCTAAACACTCTCCAAGCTACTTCTAGCAAACTTTCCAAATTTCTATTGGCCGTTGCTGGTAATTTTTGTAGCTTCTTTCTTATATCCCCTGCAGACTGCCCTGTGAATAGTGACACCAACTGATGAATACCTTCCTCTGAATTTGGATCCAGGGAGGTATGTTTTCTCATTACATTCCTCAGCCTTTCAAGGAATTCCGAGGGAGTTTCCTGGGGACCCTGTTTCATTTCAAATAATTTAGACCAGTTCACTGTTCTGGGGATAGCTCTTTCTACTCCCTTTATTACCCATTCTTGGTATCTCTCCAAAAGCTCCCTCCCATGATCTGTATTTGGGTCCCAGCAAGGGTTTCGTAATGGGAAATAGTCTTCAATATCTTCATCTGTTCCTCGCAAACTATCCTCAAGCAGGGTTTGTGATGTTCTTAGAACCAGTTGTTTTTCTGTTTCAGTCAGTTGATCTAACAGCAACTGAATATCATTCCAGTCTGGTTCAAATTGTCTAACTAAAAACTGCATTTGTCTTGCTACCTTTGATGGGTCATCTCGGTAGTTTTTACAAACCTCCTTCCAAGATTCTAAGTCAAATGAAGAGAACGGAACTTTAACATTGTACCCCCCTCTGGACGTACCACTTCCCTCAACGGAGCTATTGTTAACGGCTGCTGGCTTCGGGTACGTGAGGCTACTGGGGAGGCAGGAGGCTCAGGGGGAGAAGGGAGGGCCGGGGGTGAAGGGGGTGAAGGAGGATTAGAATCCTCAAGAGAAGGCATTTCTTGATCTAGTAGGATTTCCTCATTTCTCACCCTTATTGCCCACTGAACCTGGAGATATTCCGACAATTCTTCAGGCTCCCTAACCTTGCCTGTCTTTGTGCACTGCTGTCCGATACTACAGGATGAGCAGCAGCGTTTTATTTTACTTTCTTTTGCCTTCCGCCGTACTTTTTCTATAGTTAGTACAAAAGGATCTTGTGGCGGTCCCATTCCACACTCTTTCTGCCATTCCGGGTGGTTGCGGAGGGTGAAGAACATATCTGCATATGCTACCTCCTCCCACTTATTTTCTCTCCTCAGAAACAACATAAGCTGCAAGATTGTATTATATTTTACTGTTCCATTTAGAGGCCATTTCTCCCCTTCCTCCAGCTTATACACCAACCACCATTGATTACAATATTTAATCAAGTTTTTCCGACTCAGGGTTCCTCTTGATTTCCCAGCAATATCTCGCCAGTGTGCCAGTATACAACCCAGGGGTGTGCACTCAGGGACCTCTTTGCTCTGTGATTTCCCCATCGTAACTTAATATAAACAACCGTATTCTTATATAAGTAAAACCACTTCTGACACAACAGTATCGTTATGACTTATGACCACGTACTTTACAACAACCGGTAACTAATAATACAAAATAAACACGTATTAAAACAAAGACAAACAAGTATTGGTGACAGCTTTCGCTTCATCCGTCCCCGGCCGTTTCCCTCGCGGGAGGACGGAACCGCGGGTCGGGACTCCGCACTTGCCTCACAGCTGTGCTGCGTCTCACTCACACCACACTCACACGACAATTCAGAATTACAGAATTTAAAAAAACAGAATTACAATATATCATTTGTTAAGCTTAACCAAAGATGTTAAGAACACTGGTGCTAGTTGTTGACTTAGGTCACCTATATAGACAGCGCTGTACGATACCAATTATCCCAGGATTACCCAAATCACCCTGTACAAGAGAGCAGACAAGCTCTGCCCTATTAGCAATCACCTGAGGGTGACCAATAGCTCTTTTACCATGAGTACGACTTACTGACCCCTTTGTAGGCACTCCCTAGGGAGGCCTCATAACCAAGCCGGCAACCTAACCTAACCCGTGAGCTCACGTCCCTTGGGGGGGAGCACGCTGACTCCTCTCTGCCCTGTGTAGGATGTCTCCTCATGACTTACGGGTGCCCCGTTTCCCAGTTTCACATACCTGGTCCACCGATAGATGGTTCTTGTCTGCTCCTGCAGTAATCAGAAGAGGGAGGGGAGTCCTTCCGAGAAATCTCGGGGCACTTCAAAGGCGTTCCCCTTCTCAGCCGGTCCTGCAGCCGAGCAGAGGAGGTCCCATCTGGGGTGCCAAATTGACTTGCAGAATCAAACTCCATAACCATGAAGTAGTTACAAAGCAGGTATGTTTAATGAGTGATGCGCACACACCCTGGTGCAAGGGGGAGAGCTGGTCCAAACTTGCACACCGTCAGGAGAAAGCATGCAACAGATATAGGCTGAACTAATACATCATCAATAGTTTGCAGGAATTGGGATACATATTCATTACATTCCTGAGACCCCATTAGCATGCAGTCCCTCCCCCCTTGCACATGCGCAGTGAGTTGTGGTGGTGGTTGTGGGATGAAGGCTCATCATCTTCCTCACTGTAAACTTTCGACCCTTCAGGAAGGGCACCCCCCAAACTGGTTCCAGTTGCTCTGTGGACATCTAATCACCACACTGTTCTTGGGCTGTTCCACCCTGATCTTCATGGCCTTCATCCCCTTGTTTTCTCAAGCTTAGTGTCTGCAATTCCCCCTCTCTCTGCTCCCCCTTAACATAAACTATCTGTAACTACCCTTTGCCTTAGTGAGGCCCCCTTTCCCTTTCTGTAGCAAAGTGTTCCCTTTTCATCTACTATGGGGTCCCTTTTCACTATTCACTGACACTTCATGATGGATGGGCAAGGAAGATGAGGAAAGGCTGCTGCCCCTCTTGAGAGTGCACTGAGCTCTGCCTAGGAATGGCAGAGGAGCCAGCTGAGAACTGAAGAAAAGATTTCAAAGAGGAGAGCGGCAGATTTTGTTCCTTGCTTCCTGATTAGGAAGAACAAGAGGAGGGGGACAGGCAGGAATCTGAGTTATAGCTCAGATGGAATTGTTTTCTTCAGACTGCCTGCACTGTTTTGGTTCTAGAAGAAAACCATTGATAACACTCTGATGTTTTCAGTTGCTGCTAAGCAGTGTTGTATGGAGCCAAGGCCATGGTCAGTGGAGGGCACATGCAGCTGGGAGGGAACAGAGTGAGGACAGCTGACTGAAAGTGGCCAAAGGGACGTACTCTATCAGCTGACAGCAAGCAGAAATTGTATTGAAAGGGGTGGGAGTTCATCCCAGTCTCTTCTCTTCCCAGGGCCCAGCTGAGCATCAGTCTGATGGTGCTGAGCAAGTGCTTGTGCATCAGTTGTTACATACAATTCCATATCCACAGATATATAGTGATAACTATTACTCCTCTCCTTTTATCTCTCCTAGTAAATTACTTTGTTACAACCCACAAGTTGTACTTTTTTTTCCCAGCTCTCTTCAACATCCCACAGTGAATGGGGCAGTGCACAAAGCACTGTGTGCTGCTGAGCCACATGTTGGGTTCAACAACCACTTGTTGTTCCCGATGTGAGTCTCCAAGGGTTGAGATAACAGCACATCTGTCCAGATCGAGTTAACACAGGGCTTTGTGGGAGTTGGAGAACTGCTGGCCATGATGCTGATAGTTTCCCTATGTGTGGAGCTTGCTGAGTCTTCTCATGAAGCTGCATTGCACAGCTCCTTGCTTGCTGCTTGTTTTCCCTGCTGCATTATTTGTCAACTCTGGATTCTGGATTAGGGTATTTATTTTGCTATGCTGTTTGACCTTGGTTTGTATCATGATAAAATTGGCAGCTGACAAAGTGAAGTTTTGTGCACATTCATCTCTGTGGTCATCTTTGGGTTTTGGAAGTAATATTGTTGGTATGATTAGAAATTACACATTTTACATTGTCTTCTCTGGGAGCCCAGGGGTGTTCAAGGAGTGACTGGATGTTGTGTTGAGGGACATGGTTTAATGGGAGCTATTGGTAATAGGTGAACGGTTGGACTGGATGATCTTTTAGGCCTTTTCCAACATTGGTGATTCTATGAATCTATGATTGAGGTTAAACAATTATTCAGGAATATCAGTGAGAGATCTGTTTCAAGGTGAGAAGGCTCTGCATGGCAGGGGGTGTGGGATGGTCTGGGCAGCTGCCTGGAGCGGTACGCACCCCAGGGGCTTTGGAACTTCATCTCTGAGCAACTGCAGGATTTTGAGAAACTGGTAGAATATTGGGGGCAGGTCTGCTGTGGCTCTGGTAGCCCCCAAGAAACACACATGACTGCAGTGTGCCAGATCCAGAGAGCTGGAAATGCTGACAGTGCTGCAGCCTCTGCAACTCCTGGCACAGACCCTGCAGCAGCTCCAAGGTTTTGCCACATGTCCTGCGTTTGCTCCATGCTCTGGACAGATCCTGCTGTCACTCATCCCCTCATAATGAGCTCTGCATTCACTCCTGCAACAGGTCCTGTAGCTGTTCCAAGTATTGCTATAAGAAAATGAAACAAATTCCTCCCAAGGGAGGTGCACTGTGCCAGGAGGTACAGCACTGTGGTCACTCCAACCCCTCCAATGAGCACAGTGGCTGCTCCAACTTCAGTCACAGGTCCTGCGGTGATTTCAGCTCTGGCAATGAGCTCTGCAGTTGCTCCAACTCCTGCAATAGGAAAAGAGCCTCTCCAGTTCCTACAGTGAACCTTGGGGCTGTTAAAAACCCTGCAACAGGTCCTGGACTTGCAAACAGATATGCATATAAACAATTATCATCTATGTATCATATGTATATGTACTAGTACATGCACATGTTAGCCACTGCCTATATTATACATATGTGAAAATATACTATATATATATGTATATATGCATTTATCATATTTATAATCGTTTTCTTTTTATCTTGACATTAGACCACAGATTCTAATCCTCAGCACTGCCTTGAGTCCCTTACAGATCTCCTTGGGACTTCTGAAACTATCCCTGCCAGTCAGTGAAATGCACCAGAATATCTTGAAGTCTTCTCAGGGAGCAGCTCCTGAGGTACATTCCTTTAACCAGATTTGGAAGAGGCCTCCAGTTCTCTGGACCTGCTCCGAAGGGGCCCTCTTGTTATGGCAGTGACAGCAAGGAGACCAGCACTGATGCAGTCGTTCTTATTGCTGGCTACTGACTGCTGTCCCGGAGTGCTGCTGTAGAGACAACAGGACTGTCATGAGACACAGAAGACATTCAGCCTGCACAAATGAGAGGACTTGAGAGCACTGTGGCAGTGTAAAGAGATCAGAAATGAAAATCACAGAATCACAGAATCACAGAATTGTAGGGGTTGGAAGGGACCTCCAGAGATCATCGAGTCCAACCCCCCTGCCAAAGCAGGCTCCCTACACCATGTCACACAAGAAGGCGTCCAGGCGGGTCTTAAATATCTCCAGAGAAGGAGACTCCACCACCTCCCTGGGCAGCCTGTTCCAGTGCTCCGTCACCCTCACTGTAAAGAAGTTCTTCCGCACATTCGTGCGGAACTTCCTATGCTGTACATTGAGCTGCTGTCTGTGGCTGCACCTCCCCAAATCCAGACAAAGTAGGAAGAAAGAAAAGCTAAGCAAATGTCTTTTTTGAAACCTTTTTAGGTATCTTATAACGTATTCAGGGAATCTGGTTACATGTTTACACCAGCTCCTAAAGTGACAAAATGAAATTAGGTAGGAAAGAATTTAAATTCATTTTTATTTATAAGTTCAATAACATTATTTTCTTTTGCACATTCTTATATCTCACATAATCAAACAACCAAAGATACATAAAACATGAAGAACCACCACTGGGAATCCTATGAGGAAGTTGTGCATTTTATGGAAGCTGGAATAGTGCTTATTGCAACACCTTCCTGAGAGCGTGCTTGATCTCCCTGTTCCTCATGCTGTAGATAATAGGGTTCAGGGTTGGAAGAACCACTGCGTACACAAGTGCCACTGTCAGATCCAGGAGTGGGGAGGAGATGGAGGGGGGCTTCAGGTAGGCAAAAAAGCCAGTGCTGAGAAACAGGGAGACCACAGCCAGGTGAGGGAGGCACGTGGAGAAGGCTTTGTGCCGTCCTTGCTCAGAGGGCATCCTCAGCACAGCCACAAAGATCTGCACATAAGACACCACTATGAAAACAAAGCATCCAAAGAATAAACTTGCACTAAAAATTATAAACACAATTTCCCTGAGATTTGATTCTGAGTAGGAGAGTTTGAGGATCTGGGGGATTTCACAGAAAAACAGGTTGACAACATTGCCTTGGCAGAGAGGCAGTGAAAACGTACTGGCAGTGTGCAGCAGGGAATTGAGAACCCCAGCGCCCCAGGCAGCTGCTGCCATGGTGGCACAAGCTCTGCTGTCCATCAAGGTCCCGTAGTGCAGGGGCTTGCAGATGGCAACGTAGCGGTCATAGCACATGATGGTGAGAAGGGAAAACTCTGCTGAGATGAAGAAGGTAAAGAAAAAGAGCTGTGCAGCACATCCTGTGTAGGAGATGGCCCTGTTGTCCCAGAGGGTGTTGGCCATGGCTTTGGGGAGAGTGGTGGAGATGCAGCCCAGGTCGAGGAGGGCCAGGTTGAGGAGGAAGAAGTACATGGGGGTGTGCAGGCGGCAGTCGCAGGCTACGGCTGTGCTGATGAGGCCGTTGCCCAGGAGGGCAGCCAGGTAGATGCCCAGGAAGAGCCAGAAGTGCAGGAGCTGCAGCTGCCGCGTGTCTGCCAACGGCAGCAGGAGGAACTCGCTGATGGAGCTGCTGTTGGGCATTTGCTGTTGTTGGGCTTGGAGTCCTGCTCAGAGTGCAGAAGGTAATGACAAGTCCAGACCATTCTCAGACACACTCCTCCTGCTATAATAAGAAATGTTTTAATTCTCCTACAACAGTGTACATTTAGCACCATTACTTGCATTTAATTTCATGTATTTTAGCATTCCTAAAGCAGAAGCAGCATATGGAGCTCTGACCTTCCTCTTCTTTTCTTATCCCTTCTCCCTGGATATTTCCTTCTGTTTCTTGTCTTATCTTTACCCCAAGTGCTCTTAGAGCCCCCTACCCCAGCTTCAGTGACATACAGTTTCAGTTAGATAATGCTGCCTGTTTTTATGATAAGCAAATTATTCATGCCTGCAGAAACTGAAGATAATTACAATTGGTTCCATTCTTAGAGAAGGCGTAGACTGAGAGCACATCATGTGTGACTGTTCACAAAACAAGCAAATGACTGAAAAAAATTCTCAGATCTCTGACAGCCCCTTTTAGGTTTCTGACTCCAATCCTTTTTGCCCCAGAATAGGAAATGGAAACCTCCTGCCTTTGTTCTCCTCTTGCCAAGGGCCTTCACAAACATGCTATTGTGCAGTGGAGCTGTGATCCCCATGCCCCAGGCAGCAGCTGTGGCAGCACAAGACATGCCGGGGGCTCCTTCCCCCCACACGTCTCCCCGCAGCGCCCTGGGCAGCTCCCCGGGCAGGCTGAGTGCTGAGCCTGGCAGGCGGCAGAGTCCCATACCCGGCACACAGCCCCTGGGGCACAGCAGGGACCCTGCTCTGCAGGACAGCCCTGGGCACCCGCCTGCAGCCCCGGCTGCACAGCCTGCAGCCGTGCTGAGACACGCAGCCCTCAGGGCTGTGCTCTGGTGCTGCAGCACCGAAGCCCTCAGCTGTAGCAGAAGGCTTTTAACATAGTAAAGGAATATGCAGTGCCTGCAGCCAGATCTGCTACGGGATGTCACAGATTAAGTTAACTGTCATGGTTTAATAATTTTGTATTTTTTTGCTATCAGTATTCCACATCATAACATCATATAAAGCATGAATAATTTTACTGAATCTGCAACTTACAGAAGAAGAATACATCTCCCAGGGAACAACACGATAGGTCACGGGACCTGGACTCTATATTAACTCTGTCGCAGAACAGACTGACGTCTTTCGAGTTCTGGCGTTCAGGGGAGTGTGTGGGAGCCTTCAGCCGTTCGCCTAGATTCACAGTAGGCCTCTCGGTTACGGGACTCATTCTCTCTCCTATTTTGCTTGATTCGTTAGCTCAATTTTCAATTATATTGTATTATATTGTGTTATCCTGTATTTCGATATAGTATTTAGTAAATAAGTGTGCCTCCTTAGATCGTTGCCGCTGTTTTCTTTTCCTAATTAACTTTTTCCTTTCGGCCTAGGGCCCCTCCGGGGCCCACGGCCCCCTGTCACGGACGCAGGTGGATTTTTAGTTCAAACCGTGACAGATTTTGGTGGAGGATGCGGGCAAATTGAGTTGCTGTTTTTTTCTGTGTTTTCTTCTGTTGCTCTTTTAGCTTTTAACAGAGCTACGAGTTTTTTTTCCCTGTTAAGGAGCTATCTCGTGTTTGCGATTCTGCACCTGCGAGCTTGACCTTGAAAGTCCAGGCGGACTGCCAATACTCCGGTATATTTTATAAACACTGCTGAGTTTTGTTTTCTTTTACTTTTTTCTCTCTATTGGAGGAAAAAAAATGTTTTCTCTACTAAATTTGTTTTACCAGGGACTGTGTGCCATTGGTTCCTTTTTTGAGACGCTCCGAACATATTGGGCCATGTTTAAGCTAGCCACTTTTTCTTATGGAGCTATACAATTGTATAATGGATTGAAAGCATGGTTAGCAATGCTCACTTCGTATCTGTATACAGCTCCAGAGGGAGCAACTAATGCAACTAATTATACAGAAATGGTGATTTTTAAGCGTGCTCCTCTTTCTTTCTATGAATCCTTTATGCAGTTTTTGAATGATCAGTGGGCCACACTCTTAATCTCCCTGATCTTACTGTTGATTATTGTAATAATCTCACTCAGTATTTGGATTTATAACATCCGGAGGAAGTCTTCTCTAGAACCAGAGAATACTGAGTGGCAGGGAGTGTGGAGAGGCTTTGAAGAGATTCTCAAAGGACAGACATCTTCAGTGTTATGGAGCTTCACTCCTGAACACTTGAAGAATCCTGAGAGTTTGATTGCATATTTGAGGCAGGAATGTTGTGGCTCAGGCAGATCTCAGGAGGCACAAATGATTTTGGGCCTAGCTAATGCTTATCGGGCCTTAGTCAATACCATTCCTGAGAGGGAAGTTTTTGAAGCTGAGAGAGAGAGTCTCAGGGCCGAGAAGGAGAGTCTTAGAGCTGAGGCAGAAAAACTTTGGACTGAGAAGGTAGAGAGAGAAAAAGCTTTTGAAGCTGAGAGAAAAGATCTCCTGTACCAACGAGACTCAATCTGGCACGAGAAAGAGAGTCTTAGAGCTGACGCAGAAAAACTTTGGGATGAGAAGGTAGAGAGAGAAAAAGTTTTTGAAGCTGAGAGAAAAGATCTCCTGTACCAACGAGACTCAATCTGGTACGAGAAAGAGAATCATAGAGCTGACGCAGAAAAACTTTGGGATGAGAAAAGCTCCCTGCAATCCCAACTCAACACTCTCCAGTCCGAGCACAGCGCCCTCCGGTCCGAGCACGACACTCTCCAGTCCGAGCACGGCGCCCTCCAGTCCGAGCACGACACTCTCCAGTCCGAGCACGGCGCCCTCCGGTCCGAGCATGACACTCTCCAGACTGAGCGCGATGCCCTCCAGTCCGAGCACGACACTCTCCAGACCGAGCACAGCGCCCTCCGGTCCGAGCATGACACTCTCCAGACCGAGCACAGCGCCCTCCGGTCCGAGCACGACACTCTCCAGTCCGAGCACAGCGCCCTCCGGTCCGAGTACAACACTCTCCAGATTGAGCGCGATGCCCTCCGGACCGAGCACAATGCCCTCCAGACCGAGCACAACACTCTCCAGTCCAAGTATGACGCCGTCCAGTCTGAGTGCGGCACCCTCCAGGCCAAGCATGATGCCTTCCAAACCAACTGTGACACCCTCCAGTCCGAGCACAACACTCTTCAGTCTGTGCATAATGCCCTCCGGTCCGAGCATAACGCTCTTCAGACTGAGCACAATGCCCTTCGGACCGAGCACAACACTCTTCAGTCCGAGCATAATGCCCTCCAGTCCGAGCATAACGCTCTTCAGACCGAGCACAATGCCCTCCAGACCAAGCTCAACACTCTCCAGACTGAGCACACTGCCCTCCAGGCCGAGCATAACGTCCTCCGGTTCGGGTACAACACTATCCAATCCAACTACAACAGCCTCCAGACTGAGCTTGGTGCTGTCCAGTTTGAGCGGAACGCTCTCCGAGACCAGCTATGTGCCCTCCAGGATGAGTTGAATGTATTTAACCAACTGCCAGGGGCACATGTAGTCCAATTTGGCCAGCCATTGGGGGCACATGTAGTCCAATCTGACCAGCCACCGGGGGCACAGGTAGTCCAATTGGACCAACCATCTGGGACACCAGATACAATGTTGGTTGCCCCTGTAAGAGGGCGAAAGACAAAACAAGTTTCAACTCAGTTAGAGAAAATGCAGAAGGAGTTAGAAGAGCGGAGGGAGTTAGGAGAGCAGGACTCAGGAGACTCAGGGGAGCAGGGGGAGTCAGAAGACCAGAAGAAGTTGGAGGAGCAGAGGATGTTAGAGGGGTATAAGAAGATGATAGAGGAGCAGAAGATGATAGAGGAGCAGAAGATGATAGAGGAGCAGAAGAAGTTAGAGGAGCAGAGAAAGTTAGGAGAGAGGAAAAAGAAGGAGGGTTACCTGGAGGAAATAACACAAGCATCAGCGTCAGGGTCAGAGTCAGAAGAGGAGCCAAAAGCTACTTTTTCTTTACGAGAATTTCTCAAGTCCAAACTTGTAGATGGGGCAGCCTCATCAACACAGTTGCCACCATCAACACCTGGGACTCTTGATAGAGCAAAAGGTGAGCAAAGTATTACGACCATTATTGATCGATCTTTTAAACTGAGTGAAATTCGAGATCTAAGAAAGGATTACACACGTCAGCCAAAAGAAAATATGGTCACTTGGTTACTTCGCTGCTGGGACAATGGTGCCAACAGTGCATGGCTCGATGGCAGTGAAGCTCGCCAACTGGGTAGCATTTCCAGGGACCCACATGTGGACAGAGGTATTGGCACATGCCAAAATCGGTCCTACACCCTCTGGAAGCGGATGTTGATAGCAGTAAGAGATAGATTCCCCTTTAAACGGGACTTGGAGCCTGAGAGAAAGAAATGGACTGATATTGAGAAAGGTATCCAGTTTTTGAGAGAAAATGCTCTGGTGGAAATGCTATACAGCCGCGAGTTCAATCGTAATGATCCAGACCAATTACATGATCCCAAAGCAGTCCGCGTTCCACGACAAATGTGGCGTGACTTTACAAAAGCAGCTCCAGAAAAGCATGCCAGTGCACTTGCATTAGTATATGGCAAAGGGGACAGGAAACCCTTTGTGAATGAACTAATTGGCAGACTTCAGGAACTTGAATTATTTATAAGCGCCACAGAAGTTAATCTGTATACTTCAGCCATTGTCAAAATTGTGGAAAGGTTAAACGAAGTGGAGGGAACACAAAATGATATTATTGACAAATTGGCTAATGTGCCTGATGTAGATGAATCCACGGTGGTACAAGATGATGGAAACCAGGATTTCCACAATCGCCTATTGAGGAAGCTAAACAACATGAGTTCCTCTCGACCTGTATCATCGAAAATCTCAACCATTAAAAAGAGACGTCCTCGTATTCAAGCAAATGACGATGATAAGTCACCTCGAATCAACAATGAGACTACACGTCTTGCCTTGTTGCTTTTCCTCTGTAGTCATGGGGAGGACATGAAGAAGTGGTGTAATTCATCCACTTCTGCACTTCAGGCACGAGTGAAAGAATTACAAGGTGAAACAACTACCAAGGTGAACTCTTCCAAGAAGGGGAGAGTTCCAGTTGCTGCAAGTCAACGAGGTAAACAATAGAGGGGCCCTGCCCCCAGCCAGGGGGGGGAAAGGGACAACAGAGTATACTGGACTGTGTGGATTAAGTGGCCTGGCACATCTCAACCACAGAAATATAAAGCCTTGGTGGACACTGGTGCACAATGCACCCTAATGCCCTCAAGTCACCAAGGGACACAACCAATATATATCCATGGAGTGACTGGGGGTTCCCAAGAATTGACTATGTTGGAGGCCGAAATAAGCCTCACTGGTAAAAACTGGCAAAGGCACCCTATTGTGACTGGTCCAGAGGCTCCATGTATACTGGGAATCGATTACCTTAGGATGGGATATTTCAAGGATCCCAAGGGGTATCGATGGGCCTTTGGGATAGCTGCTGTAAACACAAATGGTGTTAAGCAGCTGTCAACTTTACCTGGTCTGTCAGATGATCCTTCTGCTGTGGGGTTGCTCCAGGTAAAAGACCAAGAGGTACCAATTGCCACCAGAGTGGTTCACAGACGGCAGTACCGCACCAATAGGGACTCATTGCTCCCCATTCAAAAGCTAATTCGCCAATTAGAAAATCAGGGAGTGATTAGCAAAACGCACTCGCCTTTTAACAGCCCCATATGGCCAGTGCGTAAAACCAGTGGGGAATGGAGGCTGACGGTAGATTACCGTGGCCTGAAGGAAGTTACACCTCCATTAAGTGCTGCTGTACCAGACATGCTAGAACTCCAGTATGAATTGGAGTCAAAAGAAGCTAGGTGGTATGCCACCATTGATATTGCTAATGCTTTCTTTTCCATCCCATTGGCTGCAAAATGTAGGCCACAGTTTGCTTTTACCTGGAGAGGTATTCAGTATACCTGGAACCGTTTACCCCAGGGGTGGAAGCACAGCCCAACAATTTGCCATGGATTGATCCAAGCTGTTTTAGAACAGGGTAATGCTCCTGAGCACTTGCAGTATATTGATGACATTGTGGTGTGGGGCCATACAGCAGCAGAGGTTTCCAAGAAAGGGAAACAGATAATCCAAATTCTTTTGAAAGCTGGTTTTGCCATTAAGCGCAGCAAGGTGAAGGGGCCTGCCCAGGAAATCCAGTTCTTAGGCATAAAATGGCAAGATGGACGTCGTCACATCCCAGCAGATGTGATTGACAAAATCACTGCTATGTCTCCGCCCACAAATAAAACAGAGACCCAATCTTTTCTGGGAGTAGTGGGCTTTTGGAGAATGCATGTCCCAAACTACAGCCACATAGTGAGCCCCCTCTATCAGGTAACACGGAAGAAGAATAATTTCTCATGGGGTCCTGAGCAGCAGCAGGCTTTTGAGCAGATAAAACAAGAAATAGCCCGTGCCGTGGCCTTGGGGCCAGTACGGACGGGACAGGATGTGAAGAACATCCTCTACACTGCTGCTGGAGAGAAAGGTCCCACCTGGAGTTTGTGGCAAAGAGCCTCAGGAGAGACCCGAGGCCGACCCCTAGGATTTTGGAGTCGAGCATATAAAGGGTCTGAGGAGCGCTACACTCCAACTGAGAAGGAGATCTTAGCCGTGTATGAGGGGGTTCGGGCTGCTTCTGAAGTAGTTGGGACAGAGGTTCAGCTTCTTCTAGCACCTCGCTTGCCAGTAATAAACTGGATGTTTAAAGGACAGGTTCCCTCCACCCATCATGCTACTGATGCCACTTGGAGTAAGTGGATTTCATTAATTACTCAACGAGCTCGAATGGGAAAACTCAGCCGTCCTGGAATTCTAGAAGTGATCATGGACTGGCCTGAGAGTAAAAAAATTGAAACACCACCTACAGAAGAGGTATCACGTGCTAAAGAGGCACCACCATACAATGAGCTACCAGAAAACGAAAAGAAATTTGCCCTATTCACAGACGGATCATGTCGTATTGTAGGGAAGCATCGCAGATGGAAAGCTGCTGTATGGAGCCCCACACGACAAGTTGCAGAGGCCACTGAAGGTAAAGGAGAATCAAGTCAATTCGCAGAGGTAAAGGCTGTTCAGCTGGCTTTAGATGTGGCTGAACGGGAGAGGTGGCCAATGCTTCATCTTTATACTGATTCATGGATGGTGGCAAATGCCTTATGGGGGTGGTTGCAACAATGGGAGAATGATAATTGGCAACGAAAGGGTAAACCTGTTTGGGCTGCTGAACTGTGGAAAGACATTGCTGCCCGAATAAGGAACATTGTTGTAAAGGTGCGCCATGTAGATGCTCATGTGCCTAAAAGTAAGGCTACTGAAGAACATAAAAATAACCATCAGGTTGATCGAGCTGCTAAAATTGAGGTGGCTCAAATAGACTTGGACTGGCAGAACAAGGGTGAATTATTCCTAGCTCGGTGGGCCCACGAGACTTCAGGTCATCAAGGAAGGGATGCAACATATAAGTGGGCCAGAGACCGAGGGGTGGACTTAACTATGGACGCTATTGCTCAGGTTATTCATGATTGTGAAACATGCGCCATAATTAAACAAGCCAAGAGGATGAAACCTTTTTGGGGGGAAGGGCGATGGCAAAAGTATAAATATGGAGAGGCATGGCAGGTTGATTATATCACCTTGCCACGATCTCGCAATGGTAAGCGTTATGTACTCACCATGGTGGAGGCAACCACTGGGTGGCTCGAAACATACGCAGTACCCCATGCTACCGCCCGAAACACCATATTAGGGTTGGAAAAGCAAATCCTGTGGCGGCATGGCACTCCAGAAAGAATTGAATCAGATAATGGGACCCATTTTAAAAATTCCCTTGTAACCACTTAGGCTAAAAATCATGGCATTGAGTGGATTTACCATATTCCCTATCATGCACCAGCTTCTGGTAAGATTGAACGATTCAATGGGTTGTTGAAAACTATGTTGAAAGCAATGGGTGGCGGAATGTATAAAAATTGGGAGAACCATTTAGCAGAAGCCACCTGGTTGGTCAACACTCGAGGATCTAGTAATCGCAATGGTCCTAACTAATCCAGCTCCCTACGTACCGTGGAGGGAGATAAGGTTCCTGTAGTACACATAAAGAGCGTGTTGGGAAAGACGGTTTGGGTCCTTCCAGCGTCTGGAAAGGGCAAACCTCTCCGGGGTACTGTCTTTGCCCAGGGACCTGGGTGCACATGGTGGGTGATGGACAAAAATGGGAATGTTCAAGGTGTACCACAAGGGAATTTGATTTTGGGGGAGTGCAGCCAATGATTTTCCTGTAAATATATAGGTAGAGTCTCAGAAAATATTTCAATTAGGTACAGAATAGTTCAATTAGGTATAGGACTTAAGATAGAGTGGATTAATGTTAAGGAAACACTTTTTCTCTATATACCTTAATTAGGCATTCTGTAAGCAAGTTTTCCATCTGGACTCTATATCCTGCACTGGCCATGCATGTGTAGAGCACACATGGAAAGAAGTATAAGTCAAAAGGAAATCTGCTGTGGTGGCTGGGAAAGGATGAGTGCACCTTGATGTGGGGGACACCCTACTAGCGCTGCCTTTCCCCTCTACCGCTGACATGTTTTCCTTTTTCTGGCAGTTTTGCCATTTTCTCAAAATTAATAAATAGTAGGTTAGGTTATAGAGTTTTGTTCTCAACTTAGGGATTTGTATGGAATAAATATAAATTGTTGAGAAAAATAAGGTTGCTGATTATTCACAATTATACATATGAGTGTGTATGTATGTATAAACATAATGTAATGATGTAGAATAAGGGGTGGAATGTCATGGTTTAATAATTTTGTATTTTTTGCTATCAGTATTCCACATCATAACATCATATAAAGCATGAATAATTTTACTGAATCTGCAACTTACAGAAGAAGAATACATCTCCCAGGGAACAACACGATAGGTCACGGGACCTGGACTCTATATTAACTCTGTCGCAGAACAGACTGACGTCTTTCGAGTTCTGGCGTTCAGGGGAGTGTGTGGGAGCCTTCAGCCGTTCGCCTAGATTCACAGTAGGCCTCTCGGTTACGGGACTCATTCTCTCTCCTATTTTGCTTGATTCGTTAGCTCAATTTTCAATTATATTGTATTATATTGTGTTATCCTGTATTTCAATATAGTATTTAGTAAATAAGTGTGCCTCCTTAGATCGTTGCCGCTGTTTTCTTTTCCTAATTAACTTTTTCCTTTCGGCCTAGGGCCCCTCCGGGGCCCACGGCCCCCTGTCACGGACGCAGGTGGATTTTTAGTTCAAACCGTGACAGTTAACCCTCTATGAAAAGCATCTGCATGGTCTGTAGTGAGACTTACCCTGTCATGGTCTGTGAGCAAACCTCTTGCAGTGAGCTCGAAGCCCTCTCACACCACACACATCCTGTAAGCTCTCTCCAGTTTCTCTCCTCTCCTTCTGTCACCTGCAGGCTGTGCTGTGCACGAGAGCTGCTCCTGGGCACAGCTGTCTCTGTGCAGCTCGGCTCAATTTTATGAGCTCCCTGTGTCCTTGGAGCCTGGACAAGCAAGCAGCAGATGATGTCATTTTTATCCTTCCCACTCATCTCACCAGACATGTCCCTGGGTCCTCATGGCCAACAGCTCCTGAAAGACAACAGCATCATAACTGTGCTTTGAAATCTGCTCAATTAACCACCACATGTCCAGTGGTCAGTGAGTGACTGGAAACATATAGCGAGTACTACCAGAGTTCATTTGATGAAGCAAAAAGTGCACCCAGACAAGGACGGGGAGGTTTGAACTTTCCCTGTGCAGGGCAGTGATCCAGCTGAGGCAGTGCAGGAGTCTCATCCCTTGACAGAAATCCTGGAGCTGAAATGGGATTCAGCTCCCCACAGAACCACAGGACCTGGGATTCCTCTGGTTCAGTTCAGAAGTGCACAAGGAGTTGCCTGCATGTGAGCTCCTGCTCTGAGTCCTCGGTTCTTCAGCAGGGAGGCAGTTGCTCACAAACAGACACTGGGTGATGCCCAAGTGCCTGGGCTGCTCCTGATGTGTGCCAGTGCTTGTAAACCGTGTGGGAAGTCCCTGTTCTCTGCTGGGCATCATACTCTCTGTCAATGAAGGTCTGGTAGGAACTGTGAAGGTCAAAGGGGCATCAGGCCAAGTGCAAGATGCAAATGGATCTTTTTTTTTAAATGTATTTATGTATTTATGTATTTATTTATTTATTTATTTATTTATTTATGTATTTTGAGGCCGTAAGCTTAAAAGATGCTCATTAACGTCAATCAAATTGAGATTAAAAATATAAAACAGAGATCAAAATCAATGAAAATGTGTTAACCCTTCTCAACATGAGAAAATCTCATGAGTCTTGTTCCATTTTAAGTTGTAAATGTGAATGTTTGTGGTGATATTATGACTGTTATTTATTTATTCATTTATTTATTTTTATTTATTTTTCTGAAACTATGATGTTTTCCAGAACTGTGTTTGCTGGACACAAATGCCTTCAGGTTCAGGGACACAGACAGCGGTGCCAGTCCCAATGCCCTGAGACTAAATCCTGGCACCCGCTGCTTCTCTTCCTTGCTGCCTATTTGATGTCCCTCAACCTCCAGGTGTCTCCAGCTCTCCTAATAAATGGACTTGGTTAAGGGCATATTTTCAGCAGGCCATTTAGACACACGCTCATGCCACAGCCTGCCAGATTTCCCCATCCCTTGCTCTTTGTTCAGTCAGATACCTCTCAATTATCTGTCTGATTTCTGACTTTTAGGGGGATGACTCAAATTTGCTCTCTCTTGCCAAAGACTGATGGATTGTGCAGTCAGATCCTTTACCGTGATTCTATCTAGCCCTTCCTATATTTTCTTTTTCTCTTTCTTTTTTTTTTCTGTGTTGTTTTCTTCTCCTTTTTCTTTTCTTTTCCTCTCCTTTTCTTTTTCCTTTTTCTCTTTCTTTTTTTTCCCTTTTTCTCTTTCTTTTTCTCTCTTTTTTATTTTTCATGCTTTTTAAAAAAAGCATGAATTCTGTACGATGTTCATTAATGTCAGTAAAAGTAACAAAAAAAGTTGAAGACAAAGATAGAAATCAAGAAGAATGTGTTAACCCATCTCAATTTTTGTAATACTTGTAAGTCCTGTTCAGTTTTAAGTTGATAACTCCCAACTCCCTGGCTGATCTATCCCAGGGAGATTACTGGAATTTGCTCCATTCCTCAAAAGTCTGTTTTCAACTCCTTCACCGTGATTCTATCTATCCCATCCTATCTGTGTCTAACTCATTTCTTGTGCAAATACTCCCTATGAAACATAAACCTCAATAGAAGCAGCTTGGACATGGCATGCAGTTGATCACTGTGTTTTACTGATCATTCAATTGCATCACCTTTCCTTCTGTTTGTTGGCCATAACTAAGGGAAATTCTTTCTTTTTCTGCATGCAGCTGGTTCTCTGTGGAAAGCCATTGGGAGTTGGTACAAAGTAGGTTTAACACTGAGCGAGTGACTGCAGAGGAGAAGAGTGATGTGAGGAAAAGTGATGCAAGTCCCATGGGGCCGATGAGAGTAGAAGCGAGGTGGGGAGGTTGAGAAGGAACTTTGTCCACACAGAAACAGCATATAACTCATTGGGGATATCCCGGATTGACAAAGTGCTTATTTAACATCTTTTATAAACCCAACTATAAATAAATTGACAATAAATGCATTTTGGATTCTTCCTATTTGAGCACTCTCCAGATGTCTTATCATTTTCCTGAACATGTTCTGAAAACCTGAAGAAGATAACAGGAAGGCACAAGGCACAGGGGGCTCTTTAAGCTATAATGGGCCCCAGGGCGCATTTGATGCTGAGTCCATCCTCCAGTGCAGAGAGAAGTTTGCACAAAGTGCTCAACAATACAAAGTCAGAAGTAACAGTGAAGTTTCTTGGAGTATTAATGGGTGTACTGAGGTCCATTATCAAGCAAGCTTCCCAAGAGACTTATTAGAGAAGATAATTGGAAGCCGTGTTTACAGGCAGGGAAAGGCACTGGCATGGTGGCTCTTATGCTGAAAAACTTATCTTTCGTCTTATGAAGCAGAAAAGCCATGCCCTGAACTCCAGACCCCTGGCAGGGAGGACCTCATTCTGACTAAGGATTCTTCCTGGGGCAGTAGGATTGAGGTCTGTATGATGTTAAATGAAAGACATGGGGACAGAAGATCCCAGGCTTCGCATGTGGTGCACAGATACTGTGAAGTTCATGTCCCACATGTGCCCTGTATCTCATCACAGGATGTAGGATGTGAGAAGGGCCCCATCTGAACAAGCAGTCAATCACAGTGAAACTCTGAACTTCAGATCTCTCAGTTCCAGTGCCCTCCTGTGCACACCCTCCCATCGCTTGATGTCCTTTATGTTCTGCATTGCCCAGAAGTGCACCCAGTGCTCCACGTGAGGCTGTAGCAATGCAGAGCAAAGAGGGACAACCCTTTCTCTCACCCAGCTGGCAATAAATTGCTTTATGCGCTCCAGGGTACCGTTGGCCTTCCTGGATGCCTGGGCACACTGCTGACTCACTTCCAATTTTATGTTGAGAAGGACCCCCAATGCTTTTCAGTCAGACCTCTCTCATGTGTCCCATATCCAGTCAGTGTGTATGTCCAGGGTTGCCCATACCCAGGTGCACAATCAGGCACTTGTTCTTGTTATACGTTATGCACTTGGTGCTTAGTGCCAACTGATACCCACTTCTCTGACTTGTCCACATCTCTCTGCAAGTCCTCTCCACCCTCAGTGGAGGCAGCAGCACCTCCTCATCTAGTATCATCAGCGAACATCAGCAAAAAGTCTTGCATGCAAGTCATTCGCAAAAACATGACAGAGAAGTGACCCTAAAATGGAGCTCTGGGGAACCCTGCTAGTGACCATCTACCAGCCTGTTGGAACCCATTGACTCTAATCCTTTGGGCCTGACCTACCAGCCAACATCTCACCCACCACATTCTGTTTCTGTCTAGCCGTATGCAGGACGTTCTGTCCAGAAGGGTGCTGTGAGAAATAGTCTCAAAAGCTCTACTAAAATTCTGAAGGATAACATCAACTGTCAACCCTTGGTCAACCAATTCACTAACATTGTCATAAAAAGACCTATAGTTAAACAGGACCTTCCCCTCGGGAACTTGTGTTGGCTGTGACCAATGACACAATTGTCCTTCAGGTGATTTTCAATCACTCCCACCATCACTTTCTCCATAATTTTACCAGGCACTGGAGTGAGACTGACAAGTCCATAGTTGCCCCTGTCATCTTTGTTGCTCTTCCATACAATGAGACAACATTTGCCAGCTTCCCGTCAACTGGTATGACCCTAGATTTATTAGATGCCATTGAAATGCGAGCCCAGAGCATGCTAAAGTGTCATCATTGTAAGGACATAGATGTGCCAGAGCTTTGCAGTGCCTTGAACTCTAGAGTATGAAACAGATGGAGCATAGAGAAAGACTGGCCTCTTCTGTTGGTTAGCAGAATAACACTACATGATACATGGGGTCTCTGCTCTGCTGGGAGTGTGGATGTGCCTGAAGGCCTTATTTAGGAATCTGGACAGGCTGGAGAGCTGGGCTGAAGCTAATGGGATGAGGTTCACCAAGACCAAGTGCCACATCCTGAACTTTGGGACCTGGAATGGACTTCCCAGTGTGGGGGTGGTGGATTCACTGACCCTGGAGGAGTTCAAGGAATGACTGGTTGTTCTGTTGAGGGACATGGATTAGTGGGAGCTATTCGTGATAGGTGACCAGCTGGAGTGGATGATCTTTTAGGTCTTTTCCAACCTTGGTGATTCTATGATTCTATGATATCCTGTCCTTGTATGAGTGCCCTCTTTGAGCAAACACTCTCTGGGAGGACTCAGCACATGTCTGGAATTAGTCACTGACCACTAGAAATCTGGTGTTTAATTCAACAGATTTTAATGTACTGTCATGATGCTGTTGTCTTTCAGGAGCGGTTGGCCATGAGGACCCCGGGACACCACAGGGGAGATGAGTGGGAAGGATAAAAAATGACATCATCTGTTACTGATATGCACTGGGCTCCTCAGATACAGGGAGCTCATAAATGTGGGCAATGTTTTAGATGTGCCAAGGTGCATCTCTTGTGCGCAGCACAGCAAGGCTGGGGCTTCATCAGCAGTTGACATGAGGATAGAAGAGAAGGGAGAGAGAGCGTACAGAGTTCACACAGTGTGAGCCTGCTGTGAGCTGACTGCTGGAGCATTGATAACAGACCACAGCATGGTAAGTGTCTAGCAGTAGGCAATGGAGCTACTTTTCCTGGAGGGATCACCAATCTGGGACACCCCATAGCTGATCTGGCTGCAGGCAACGCATGATTCTTTACTATGTTAAAAGCCTTCTGCTCCAACTGAGGGCTTCTGTGCTGCAGTATCAGACCACAGCCATGAGGGCTGCGTGTCCCAGCACGGCTGCAGGCTGTGCAGCCGGGGCTGCAGGCGGGTGCCCAGGGCTGTCCTGCAGAGCAGGGTTCCTGCTGTGCCCCAGGGGCTGTGTGCCAGGTATGGGACTCTGCCGCCTGCCAGGCTCAGCACTCAGCCTGCCCGGGGAGCTGCCCAGGGTGCTGCAGGGAGACGGGTGGGGGGAAGGAGCCCCCCGGCAGGGCTTGTGCTGCTACAGCTGCTGCCTGGGGCAGGGGGATCACAGCTCCACTGCACAACAGGATGTTTGTGAACGGTCTTGGCAAGAGGAGAGCGAAGGCAGGGATTTTGCAATTATTTTTCTGAGGGAAAGCAGAAAGGACTGGAGGCAGAAATAGAATAGGGGCTGTAAAATTTAAAACACAGCTATGTTACTCACAAGTATTTCTTCAATCAATTGCTTGTTTTGTGAACAGTGACACAGGTTGTGCTTTCAACCTCTCATTTCTAAAAGGAAAGAATCAGTTTGTTGTTCTCTGAAGACTTTAATATTGCACTTACCCTGCAAACAGGCATATTTGTCTAAGACATATTGAAGTGCAAAAAGGCTGGGGCTGGGGGTCTAAGAGAAGCTGGAGTAAAAATATGTGATGAGTAAAGGGCACCTAACAGGAAAGTACTCAGGAGTCTGGGATATGATTATGAAATGAGAAAAAAGTAAGAGCTCCTTAATCTTCTACTTCTGTAGGGACGGTGAAGTTCACGAAAATAAATTGAAGTTATGGAGTTAAATGAAAATTATCCAAAGGTAAATGAATACATTTCACAGTACAGCAGAAGAACTGTCTCTGAGAATGGTCTGGACTTGTCATTATCTTCTGCACTCTGAACAGGACTCCAAGCCCAACAACAGCAGATGCCCAACAGCAGCTCCATCAGCGAGTTCCTCCTGCTGCCGTTGGCAGACACGCGGCAGCTGCAGCTCCTGCACTTCTGGCTCTTCCTGGGCATCTACCTGGCTGCCCTCCTGGGCAACGGCCTCATCAGCACAGCCGTAGCCTGCGACCGCCGCCTGCACACCCCCATGTACTTCTTCCTCCTCAACCTGGCCCTCCTCGACCTGGGCTGCATCTCCACCACTCTCCCCAAAGCCATGGCCAACGCCCTCTGGGACACCAGGGCCATCTCCTACACAGGATGTGCTGCACAGGTCTTTTTCTTTCTCTTCTTCATCTCAGCAGAGTATTCCCTTCTCACCATCATGTGCTATGACCGCTACGTTGCCATCTGCAAGCCCCTGCACTATGGGACCATGATGGACAGCAGAGCTTGTGCCACCATGACAGCAGCTGCCTGGGGCACTGGGGTTCTCTTTTCCCTGCTGCACACTGCCAGTACGTTTTCACTGCCTCTCTGCCAAGGCAATGTTGTCAACCAGTTTTTCTGTGAAATCCCCCAGATCCTCAAGCTCTCCTGCTCAGAATCCTACCTCAGGGAAGTTGTGTTTATCTTTTTTAGTATCAGTTTAATCTTTGGGTGCTTTGTTTTCATAGTTGTGTCATATGTGCAGATCTTCATGGCTGTGCTGAGGATGCCCTCTGAGCAGGGACGGCACAAAGCCTTCTCCACGTGCCTCCCTCACCTGGCTGTGGTCTCCCTATTTATCATCACTGGCTTTTATGCCTATCTCAATCCCTACTCTGTCTCCTCTCCATCCATGAACCTGATGGTGGCAGTTATGTACTCAGTGGTACCGCCAGCACTGAACCCTATTATCTACAGCATGAGGAACCAGGAAGTCAAGGATGCAGTGAGGAAAGCGATGTCCATATGTGTTTCAAAAACACTGAACTGCCCATCTTTTCTAATTCATGACAAGTAATGCAGCTTTTTACTGTTGCAAACACTTTGTTTTATATAGTTTTGATCAATTTTTATAATTGTAATGTATTAAATGTTATTCTTTTTTTTTTTTTTTGCTAAAATATAATTATTGAAATAAATTCCTCTTATCTTGTGCCTTTGTTGTGTAGCCCAGAGACACTGTATATAATGAACCAGGCTCTCTGTGAACCTTAACAGAATAAAGGACGTGCAGTGACTTTGTCTTTCCTCCTTCTTGTGAGACATTTATGGAGGTCTTGGGGTTGGATGTGCTCAGAAACCCACAGTCCAGCAGGAAGCAAATAGCTATTCATCAAACTGTGCAGTGACTTCAGCCTGCAACAGCTGATGGGCCATCCCTGGTCTCCTGGCTGGGGTCTGTGTTTTCAGGCTCACATCTGTCAGTGCCTCTGACAGGCCAGCAGCAGCAGTTGGTTTGCATGTTGGTTGTCACATCCCCTCTTCATCATTCCCTGTGAGACCCTGCACAGGACAAGTTCTTGGATATGGGTTATCACGTCAGAAGTTTCCAAGCTTCATAGAATCATAGGATCATAGAACTACCCAGGTTGGAAAAGACCTTGAATATCATCAATTCCAACCGCAGCCTAACCATAGTACACTAACTCTAACAACCCTCTGCTAAATCATATCTCTGAGCAGCACATCCAAAAAGCTCTTGAACACATCCAGAGACGATGACTCAACCACCACCCTAGGGAGCCTATTCCTGTGTTTAACTACCCTTTCTGTAAAAAGGTGTTTTATAACGTCCAGCCTGAACTTATCCTGGCACAACTTGAGGCCATTTCCCCTCATCCTGTCACTTGTCACCAGTGAGAAGAGAATTGCCCCACTCTCACTGTAAGCCCCCATCAGATCCCTCAGCCTCTCCTCATAGGGTTGATTTTCCAAGCCCTTCACAAGCCTCTTTGCCCTTCTCTGGACCTGCTCCAGTACCTCCATGACTTTATTGTTCTGAGCTGTCCAGAAATGAACACAGTACTCGAGGTGTAACCTCACCAATGCCGAGTACAGGGGAAGGATGACTTCCCTAGTCCTGCTCACCACACCATTCCTGATCCAAGCCAGGATGCCATTGGCCCTCTTGGCCACTTGGGCACACTGCTGGCTCATATTCAGCCAACTGTCCATCAGCACACCAAGGTCCCTTTCCATCAGGTAGCTTTCCAGCCACACCTCCCCAAGTCTATATGGTTGCCTGGGGTTGTTGTGACCAAAATGCAGGACCCAACAACTGGTCCCATTGAAGCTCACGCCATTAATCTTGACCCATAGATCCAGCCTATCCAGGTCCCTCTGTAAAGCCCTTCTCCCCTCAGGCAAATCAACACTCCCTTCCAACTTGGTATCCTCTACAAACTTACTGAGGGTGCACACAATCCCCTCATCCAGATCATCAGTGAAGAAATATAGAAGATATACAAAATAGCTTCCAAAACCCAAAGATGAACTCAGAGCTGAATATGTACAAAACTTAATTTTGTCAGCTGCAAATTTTATCATGATATAAACCAAGGTCAAACAGCATAGCAAAATAAATACCCTAATCCAGAATCCAGAGTTGACAAATAATGCAGCAGGGAAAGGAAGCAGGAAGCAAGGAGCTGTGCACTGAAGCTTTATGAGAAGGCTCAGCAAGCTCCACAAATAAGGGAACAATCAGCATCATTGCCAGCAGTTCTCCAGCTCCCACGAAGCCCTGTGTTATCTCACTCTGAATAGATGTGCTGTTATCTCAACCCTTGGAGACTCACATCAGGCACCAAAATGACGGTGGTGGTTGAACCCAGCAGGTGGGTCAGCTGCACACAGTGCTCTGTGCACTGCCCCATTCCCAGTGCGATGGGGAGGAGAACTGGGAAAAAAAGTACAACTTGTGTGTTGTAACAAAGCAATTTACTAAGAGAGATAAAAGGAGAGGAGTAATAGTTATCACTATATATCTGTTGATATGGAATTGTATGTAACAATTGATGCACAAGCACTTGCTCAGCACCACCAGACTGATGCCCAGCTGGGCCCTGGGCAGTCAAGAGAGTGAGATGAACTCCCAACACTTTCAACACTCCTTCTGCTTGCTGTCAGATGGTACGCAACATCCCTTCAGCCACTATCAGTCAGCTGTCCTCACTGTTCCCTCCCACTTCCTTGAGCCCTCCACTGACCATGGCCTTGGCTCTGTACAATGCTGCTTAGCAGCAGCTGTAAACACCACAGTGTTATCAACGTTTTTTTTCACCTAGAACCAAAACACTGCACCATAGCAGGCAGTCTGAAGAAAAAAATTCCATCCCAGATGTAACTCATATTCCTGCTTTTCCTCCTCCTCTTGTTCTTCCTTATCAGGAGGCAAGGAACACAATCTGCCGCTCTCCTCTTTGTGCCCTTTCCATCAGTATTCAGGTGGCTCCTCTGCCATCCCCAGGCAGAGCTCAGTGCACTCTCACAGATGGCAGCAGCCATTTCTAATTGTCCTTGGCCACCCGTCATAAAGAATTGATATCTGCTCTGCTACAGTTCAGAGGTGAGAACCATCCCACCATGTCCCTGAGAGACAAACAAGACACTAGGCCTGCAAAGGCACAGAGATTTGGAGTTCGCTGAGTGAATGTTTGTGGTCCTCTCATTAGTGTAAAGATTCTTCAGAAAGCATCCCCTTCCAGAAGCATGTTTTGATTTAGCCTGTCTGGGTCTTGCATCTACACTGTGGTACTGATGTTCAGGGCCTTGCTCAGAAGCAGCAGCCTGCATGAAAGGAAATGCTCTGTGGTTTTCTCTTGTGTTGTCCCGTTTACTTCCCATGCTTCCCGCACTGGTCTACAGGCACTATAGGGCAGCAGCAGGTTGGGGTTACCCCCAGAGGGTACACAGTAAGATTTAGGACGAGGTATTGGCAATAAGACCTTCACTGAGGAATCCTCACACAATCCTATAGAACAACTCAGAGGCTTTCTCTGCAATCTCCAACAGCAACAACATCCCTCAGCCCTTCTCTGTCACATCCAATTCCCCTCCCTTCCCACTTCGGACCTGGTTTAAAGCCCTTTAATCAATCAGTGCAGGAGCATTTCAGATGGGGTCATGGAGGAGGCAGACTGCCATTCTTGGGGTGGCCATTTTCCCAGGAGGGCATGGTGGGAGGGCTTGTCCCGTCCAGTTCAACCAACACTTGTATCCACCCAGCAGAAGGCTGTGCCCTATGTGTCCCACTTGAACTCTGCATGGAGCTTACAGTTGGCAGTGACATGGCTGAGAAGCTCTGGGCATGGATTAAGGGATAGGGAAGTAAGGTACCTTCCTAACTTCCTCCCTGCATACCTTAGCAACTTCCTTGTAATCTCCCCAAGTATCCTGTCCCTTCTTCCAGAGGGCGTAGATTCTCTTTTTCTTCCTGAGTCTCAACAATTGTTCCCAGTTCATCTGCACTGGTGTTCTTCCCCTATGGCTCACCTTATGGCATTCAGGGACAGCCTGATCTCGTGCCTTTAAGATTTCCATCTTGAGGAGTGTCCAGGCTTCCTGGACCCCTTTACCCATAAGGAGCGACTCCCAAGGGACCTGTGCTACAAGTGTCCTGAACAGGTCAAAGTCCACCCTCTAGAAGTTCAGGACAGTAGTTTTGCTAGTCACCCTTCTGACATCTCCAAGAATAGAGAATTCTACCATTTCATGGCCACTCTGCCCAAGACAGTCCCCAACCTTCTCAACTCCTACCAGTCCTTCACTGTTAGTGAAGAGCAGGTCTAGCAAGGAACCACCCCTGGTAGGCCTTCATACCAGCTGCGTAAGGAAGCTGTCTTGCATGCAATCTATAAACCTCTTGGACTGATTCCTCTGCTATTTATTATATTCCCAGCATATATCAGAGAAGTTGTAGTCTCCCAAGAAAATGAGTGCTGGCAATCTTGCGACTTCAGTAAGCTGCTCATAGAATGCCTCACCCATCAATTAGGCGGTCTATAAGAAACCTTTAGCAAGATGTCACACTTACAGGCCTTTCCCCTGATCCTTACAAACATGCACTTCATTCTGAAGCCCAAGCTTTTCAACATCAAAACTCTCTTTAATATAAAGGGCCACACCACCACCCTTCCTTCCTCCTCTATCCCTTCTGAAGAGCTTGTAACCATCCATCACAGCACTCCAGTCATGGCAGTGGTCCCACCATGGGTCGGTAATAGCAACTAGGTTATGGTTTGTCAGATGCACAGTTGCTTCCAGCTCCTCCTGCTTGTTGACCAAGCTGTGTGTGTTGGTGTAGACGCACTTCAGCTGAGGCATCTGCCTCTCTCCCAGCTCAAGCAGCATTTCCCTAGGCTTATCTCTGGTGAGCCCTGTTTTGTCCCCTCCCCCATCGTAGCTAGTTTAAAGCTCTTTCGATAAGCCCCACTACTGTCTGTGCTAGGATTCACTTCCCCCTTTGAGACAGTTGGGTTCCATTCATGGATAACAGACCATGGGCCAAGTAAACTGTCCTGTGATCAAAGAACTCAAAGTTTCTGGCTCAGTACCAACCTCTGAGACAATTGTTCATTGCTTTGCTTTCCAAGCCTGCTCCGTGTCCCTCACTGCCCCTGAAGGTATAGAACAAAAAATCACTTGATCTCCCACTTTGTGAACTAAATGGCCTAAATTCCTGAAATCTCTTTTCATAGTTTGTAGGCTTCTCTAAGAAATTTCATCACTGCCCACCTAAACTATGAGTAGTGGAAAATAATCAGTGGACCTAACCAGCATTGGGAGTTTCCTCATTATGTCCCTGACCTGAAGCCAAGAAGGCAGCAGACTTCCTGACAACTCGGGTCCAGTCTGCAAATGGGGCCCTCTATTCCTCTGAGAAGGGAGTCACCCACCACGGCCACCCTTCTTTCTTTCATGGCAGAGGAAGTCACAAGGCTTGGTAGTGACTGCCTTGCATTAGGTTCCCTCCTAGGCAGATCCTCCATTGCCTCCCTATTCTTTTCTCCTTCAGATTTCAGAGTGTCAAACTTGTTGCTTGGATGGATCAGGGGTCGAGGGCTAGGCAGGCATGGGGGGGCTCCTGTGATGTTGATTTGGGACTCTCTTCCAACCCTCCTCATCAGTCAGGTCTGTCTGACTGTGACAGGGCAGGGAGTCAACCACTTTTCTGAGGGTATCTGCCTGGCAGCCTTCCCTCGGTGATGCCAGCAAGTCACTCCACCAGCCCATCTCCAGATCACACACCCTGATGGTAAATTGTGAGTAAAACCTTGAGTAAAGTGAGAGTTCACCTAGAGAAAAGTATGAGTAGAAACCTGGATTGACGTGAGGGTAAAACCAGGATCCCATCCATCCTCATGCTCAGCCTCTAAGGGGAACATTTTCCAGTGTTGCTGTGTAAAAATATAGGTTCCTCACATCTAACCTATGTCTCCCCTTTTTAATTTAAATCCATTTCCATTTGTCCTGTTATCAACAGACCATCCCATCCTTATTCTAGCGTTAGGCATCTCATTCTCAGATGGAAACCCTGGGACTGAATTGGGATCAGTTTTTCAAAGAACCACAGGGGCTGCAAGTTCACCTAGCTGAGTTCAGATGTGCACAGTGAGGTGTCTGTGTGTGAGTCCCTTATCTGAATCCTTGGTTTTTATTCCACAGCGACTGCACTGCTTATACACAGACTCTCAGTGATGCCCAAGGTGCCTTGGGTGATCCTAGTTTTGTGCTAGTGCTTGTAAACCGTGACGGAAAATCTATGAGATAGACACCTCCTTCTGGAGCATCAGCTGAGGGCCAGAAGGGAGGTATTCTTGGCCATCCTAAATACCACCTCAGCCACGTGCTTAGGGCACCCATTGTGTCTTTTGCACCTGTCCCCATAGAGTACGTAGTGATATTCAGCTTATCAAAAGGATGAGCTCAGAACAGAAGAGGCAGATATTCCTCTCTGCTCCATCTGTGGCATAGTCTGGATTTCAAGGCATTGCAAAGCTATGGCACATCTACATTCTTGCACTGATGACACTTTAGCATGCTCTGGGCTTGCATTTCAATGGCATCTAATAAATCTAGGGTCATACCAGTTGACAGGAAGCTGGCAAATGTTGTCACATTGTAAGGAAGAGCAAGAAAGATGACACGGGCAACTATGGACCTGTCAGTCTCACTACAGTGCTTGGTAAAATTATGGAGAAAATGATGGTGGGAGTTATGGAAAAACAACTGAAGGACAGGTCACAGACAACACAAGATACAGAGGGGAAGGTCCTATTTAATTTCAGGTCTTTTTATGACACCTTTATCCATTGAGCTGAACAAGGGAAGGCAGTTGATGTAATCCTTGAGGATTTCAGCAGAGCTTTTGATACTATTTCTCCAGCGCCCTTCTGGACAGAAATTCCTGCATACAGCTAGACAGAAACAGAACGTGGTGTGTTGTAATAC
The DNA here is from genome assembly GCF_054131305.1 of Coturnix japonica. NCBI lineage: Eukaryota > Metazoa > Chordata > Aves > Galliformes > Phasianidae > Coturnix > Coturnix japonica. The sequence continues at coordinate 7,050,925 of NC_140691.1, read as the reverse complement.
AAGAAGAATTTTACAGAGCGGCAGCCATGGATTGAGATAAGGAGTTCACAGAGCAGCAGCTGCGGAGCAGGATGAACAGCATGAGAACCAAGGACATCTCTAGGAAAAGAATGAATGGCTCGTGGCTTTGAAGGGGGGTTATAGGGTTGTTATTGCAGTAGCTTTCCTCCAATTAGCGTGTGTGATTTTTGGACACCCTTGTCTGTCTCCTTTAAAATCATGGCTTTTCGGGCAATAAATTGATGCAGCTATATGTAACTATATTGGTGTTTGTCTGTTTGTCCCAGCACGCTGACATTTTGCCTTTCAGGTTCACCAGCAGTGGTGGGTGAGCAGTTGGCCAGTAGTTCTGTCCCAAAGGATTATAGTCAGTGGGTTCCATTGGGCTGGTAGATGGTCACTGTCAGAGTTTCCCAGGGCTCCACTTTAGGACCACTTTCCTTTCATGTTTATGCAGATGACTTGCATGCAGGACTAGAAGATGTTCTGAGCAAGTTTGCTGATGAGACCAGATGAGGAGGTGTTGTTGCCTCCACTTAGGGTGGAGAGGACTTGCAGAGAGATGTGGACAAGTCAGAGAAGTGGGTACCTTCTTGGTACTAAGCACCAAGTGCATAACGTATAACAAGAACAAGTGCCTGATTGTGCACCTGGGTAGGGGCAATGCTGGACATACACACTGACTGGATATGGGACACATGAGAGAGGTCTGACTGAAAAGCATTGGGGGTCCTTCTCAACATAAAATTGGAAGTGATTCAGCAGTGTGCCCAGGCAGCCAGGATGGCCAACGGTACCCTGGAGCGCATAAAGCAATTTATTGCCAGCTGGGTGAGAGAAAGGGTTGTCCCTCTTTGCTCTGCATTGCTACAGCCTCACCTGGAGCACTGGGTGCACTTCTGGGCACTGCATAACATAAAGGACATAAAACTATGGGAGAGTGTGCACTGGAGGGCATTGGAACTGAGAGATCTGAAGTTCAGAGTTTCACAGGGATTGACTGCTTGTTCAGACTGGGCCCTTCTCACATCCCACATCCTGCGATGAGACACAGGGCACATGTGGGATAGGAACTTAACAGCATCCTTGCACCACATGCAGAGCCTGGGATCTTCCGTTCCTATGTCTTTCACTTAACATCATATAGACTTACAACTCACTGCCACAGGAATTGCCCTGAGCCAACATGAGAGACAGGATCTCCCTACTTCTGGTCTTGCAATCAAGGCTTGACCTGTCTGCTTCGTAAGGCAAAGGAGAGGTTTCTTAGCATGCCAGTGCCTTTGCCTGCCTGTAGTCATGGCTTCCAGTTATCTTCTCTAACTAGTCTGTTGGGAAGCTTACTTGGTAATGGCCCTCAGTGGGACCATTAATATTCCAAGAAACTTCACTGTTACTTCTGACTTTGTCTTCTTGAGCACTTTGTGCAAACTTCTCTCTGCACTGGAGGTTGATGGACTCAGCACCAAATGCTCACTGGGGCCCATTATAACCTAAAGAGCCTCTTGTGCCTTGTACCTTCCTGTTCTCTTCTTCAGGTTTTCAGAATGTGTTCAGCAAAATGGAGACAGCTTAAAGAGCAAGAATCCAAAATGCATTTATTGTCTATTTATTTATTGTTTGTTTTATACAGGAAGAAAAGAAGCACTTTACAACTGATGTCAATCCAGGATGTCCCAATGAGTTCTGTACTGTTACTGTGTTGACAAAGTTCCTCCTCGACCTCCCCATCCCACTCCTACTCACACTGGCCCCATGGGACTTGCATCACTTTTCCTCACATCACTCTTCTCCTCTACCGTCACCCGCTCAGTGTTAAAACTCCTTTGTACCAACCCCCACTGGCTTTCCACAGAGAACCAGCTGCACACAGAAAAAGAAAGAATTCTCTTTATTTACAGCCAACAAACAGAAGTAAATGTGATGCAATTGAATGAACAGTAAAACACAGTGATCAACTGCATGCCATGTCCAAGCTGCTTTTATTGAGGTTTATGTTTCCTAGGGAGTATTTCCACAAGAAATGAGTTAGAAACAGATAGGATGGGATAGATAGAATCACAGTGAAGGATTTGACAACAGACTTTTGAGGAATGGAGCAAATCTCAGTAATCTCCCTTGGATAGATCAGCCAGGGAGTTGGGAGGTATCAACTTAGAATTGAACAGGACTCGTATTTCACGCACTGAGACGGGTTAACACTTTCTTCTTGATTTCTATCTTTGTCTTCAACTCTTTTTTTCACTTTTACTGACATTAATGAACATCTTTCAGAATTCATGCTTTCTTTAAAGCATGAAAAAATGAAAGAGAGAAAGAGAAAAAAAAAGAAATAGAAATAGAAAAAGGAAAAAAAAGGATATGGAAAGGGAAAAGGAAAAAGAAAAGGAAAAGGAAAAAGAAAAGGAAAAGGAAAAGAAAACGACATAGAAAAAGTAAGAGAAAAAGAAAAGATAGGAAGGGATAGATAGAATCACAGTGAAGGAGTTGACAACACAGTCCATCAGTCTTTGGTGAGATGGAGCAAATTTTAGTCATCCCCCTAAAAGTCAGAAATCAGACAGATAATTGGGAGGTATCTGACTGAACAAAGAGCAAGGGATGGGGAAATCTGGCAAGCTGTGGCAGGAGCATGTGTCTAAATGGCCTGCTGAAAATATGCCTTTAACCACGACCATTTATTTAGGAGAGCTGGAGACACCTGGAGGATGAGGGATCAAATAGGCAGCAGGGAAGAGCAGCGGTGGGTGCCGGGATTTAGTCACAGGGCAATGATGGCACTGGCATCGCTGTCTGTGTCTCTGTACCTGAAAGCATCTGAATTAAAGGGAAAAAAAAAAAAAAAAAGACACAAAATCCCTACAAAGACTCATATTTACAACTAAAAATGGAACAAGACTCATGAGAATTTCTCATGTTGAAAAGGGTTAACACATTTTCATTGATTTCTATCTTTGTCTTCAATTCTTTGTTTCAGTTTTTTTGACATATATGTTCATCTTTTAAGCTTACAGCCTCAAAATAAATAAATACATAAATAAAATTAGATCCTTTTGTCTTTTGCACGTGGCCTGATGCCCCTTTCACCTTCACAATTCCCACCAAACCTTCCATGCCGGTGAGTATGAGATCCAGCAGAGCACCTCTCCTCTTTGGTTCCTCCATGGCTTGGTCAAGAAGCTGCCATCTGTGCTCTCCACGGATCTGCTGGATGGCACATGCCCTGCTGTGCTGTTCCTGCAGCACATACTGGAGTGAAAAAGGCTCCCAAAGGGGACAATGGCCAGACAACATGAGACTCCCATCTGTCTGCAGAGGGCACCTTCCACTTGCTCTCCCTGATCAGGAAGACAGGTACAGACACTGATGGTCTCCTCTGTTTGCCATTTCCATTAGCTCTGACCTGGCTGCTCTGCCATCCCCAGGCAGAGCTCAGTGCACTCTCACAGAGGGCAGTCGCTCTTCCTTGTCTCCTCACCCATCCATCCTAAAGACTCTGTATCCCCCTTGTGCTACAGTGCAGTTGTGGAAGCCATTCAACTGTGTCCCCATGGTCCAAACAGGAGCTCAGGCCTGCAGCTCTACCAAGATTTCTAGCTTCTTGTGTGTTGGTGTTTGCATTAGTGCAAAAATACAGGAGTAAACATCCTCACTGGAAAGCATCACTGGACATAGCCTGACTGGATCGCTCATCCATGGTACTAGTGCGCAGAAGGTGGCACACAGGCAATAGACCGATTGTGGGCCTTGGAGTTGACATAGCAACATGGTCACACCATGGGCATGGCTTTGCTGAAGGCCCTGTGCTGCTCTTGCAGCTGCATGTGAATTCACCAGACAGCCGGTGCTATCCCCTCTCTGACCCTCAGCTCATGCCTAGGAAGGAGCTGTCTATCTCAGGGATTTCCCACACGGTTTACAAGCACTGGCACACATCAGGAGTAGCCCAGGCACCTTGGGCATCACCCAGTGTCTGTGTGTGAGCAACCGCCTCCCTGCTGAAGGACCGAGGACTCAGAGCAGGAGCTCACATGCAGGCAACTCCTTGTGCACTTCTGAACTGAACCAGAAGAATCCCAGCTCCTGTGGGTGTGTAGGGAGCTGAATCCCATTTCAGCTTCAGGATTTCTGTCAACAGATGAGACTCCTGCGCTGCCTCAGCTGGATCACTGTCCTGCACAGGGAAAGTCCAAACCTCCCCGTCCTTTTCTGTGTGTCCTTTGTGCTTCATCAAATGAAGTCTGGTAGTACTCACTATATGTCTCCAATCAGTCACTGACCACTGGACATTTGGTGGTTAATTGAGCAAATTTCAACTCACAGTCATGATGCTGTTGTCTTTCAGGAGCTGTTGGCCATGAGGACCCAGGGACATGTCAGGGGAAATGAGTGGAAAGGATAAAAATGACATCATCTGCTGCTGAGCTGGGCCAGGCTCCTGGGACACAGGGAGCTCATAAATGAGGGCAGAGCTGCAGAGAGACAGAGCTGTACCCAGGAGCAGCTCTTGTGCACAGCACAGCCTGCAGGTGACAGAAGAAGAGAAGAGAAAGGGGAGAGAGCTTCCAGGATGTGTGTGGTGTGAGTGGGCTGTGAGCTTGCTGCAGGAGGTTTCCTCACAGACCATGACATGGTAAGTCTCACTGCAGACCGTGAGCTGCTTTTCATAGAGGGTTAACAATCTGGGACACCCCATAGCAGATCTGGCTGCAGGCAATGCATGTTTCTTTACTTTGTTAAAAGCCTTCTGCTCCAGGTCTGGTCTTCCGTGCTGCAGTGTCAGAGCACAGCCCTGAGGGCTGCGTGTCCCAGCACGGCTGCAGGCTGTGCAGCCAGGGCTGCAGGCGGGTGCCCAGGGCTGTCCTGCAGAGCAGGGTCCCTGCTGTGCCCCAGGGGCTGTGTGCCGGGTATGGGACTCTGCCGCCTGCCAGGCTCAGCACTCAGCCTGCCCGGGGAGCTGCCCAGGGCGCTGCGGGGAGACGTGTAAGGGGAAGGAGCCTCCCGGCAGGGCTTGTGCTGCCACAGCTGCTGCCTGGGGCAGGGGATCACAGCTCCACTGCACAACTCTGTTTTCTAGGGCCCTTGGAAGAGGAGATCCAAAGCAGGGGATTCTCATTTCTTGTTCTGAGGCAAAACGAATTGGAGGCAGAAAGTAGCTGTCACACTTCTGAGAATTTTGCATCCATCACATCAGTTGCTTTTTTTGTGAACAGTCATACGTTTTGTGCTTCCAGTCTCCCATTTTTTGAAGGATGGAAACAATATTAATTATCATTATTTTCTGTAGGCATGAATAATTCACTTTAGCTGCGAACAGGCAGCTTTTTCTAACTGAAGATGAATGGCACAGAGGCTGCTTTTGGGGCACTAAGAGCAGTTGGGGTAAAGATACGAGACAGGAAACAGATGAAAATATCCAGGGAGACAGGATAAGGTAAGAAAGTAAGAGGAATGGTTAGAGATCCAAATGCTGCTTCTGCCTAAGGAATGCTGAACAAAATGAAATTAAATGCAAGTAATGGTGCTAAATGTACACTGTTGTAGGAGAATTAAAACATTTTATATTATTGCAGGAGGAGTGTGTCTGAGAATGGTCTGGACTTGTCATTATCTTCTGCACTCTGAACAGGAATCCAAGCCCAACAACAGCAGATGCCCAACAGCAGCTCCATCAGCGAGTTCCTCCTGCTGCCGTTGGCAGACACACGGCAGCTGCAGCTCCTGCACTTCTGGCTCTTCCTGGGCATCTACCTGGCTGCCCTCCTGGGCAACGGCCTCATCAGCACAGCCGTAGCCTGCGACCGCCACCTGCACACCCCCATGTACTTCTTCCTCCTCAACCTGGCCCTCCTCGACCTGGGCTGCATCTCCATCACAATCCCCAAAGCCATGGCCAACGCCCTCTGGGACACCAGGGCCATCTCCTACACAGGATGTGCTGTACAGCTCTTTTTCTTTGTCTTCTTCCTCTCAGCAGAGTATTCCCTTCTCACCATCATGTCCTATGACCGCTATGTTGCCATCTGCAAGCCCCTGCACTATGGGACCTTGATGGACAGCAGAGCTTGTGCCACCATGGCAGCAGCTGCCTGGGGCACTGGGGTTCTCTATCCCCTGCTGCATACTGCCAGTACGTTTTCACTGCCTCTCTGCCAAGGCAATGTTGTCAACCAGTTTTTCTGTGAAATCCCCCAGATCCTCAAACTCTCCTGCTCAGCCTCCTATCTCAGGGAAGTTGTGTTTCTCTTTTTTGGTGTGAGTTTAGGCTTTGGCTGCTTTGTTTTCATAGTGTTGTCCTATGTGCAGATCTTCGTGGCCGTGCTGAGGATGCCCTCTGAGCAGGGACGGCACAAAGCCTTCTCCATGTGCCTCCCTCACCTGGCCGTGGTCTCCCTGTTTCTCAGCACTGGTGCTTTTGCCTACCTGAAGCCCCCGTCCATTTCCTCCCCACTCCTGGATCTGACAGTGGCACTTCTGTATGCAGTGGTTCCTCCAACACTAAACCCTATTATCTACAGCATGAGGAACAGGGAGATCAAGCACGCTTTCAGGAAGGTGTTGCAATACGCACTATTCCAGCTAAAATAAAATGCACAACTTCCTCAATAGGATTCCCAGTGATGGTTCTTTATGTTTTATGCATCTTTGTCTGTTTGATTATGTGAGATATAGGAATGTGCAAAAAAAAAATGTTATTGAACTTATAAATAAAAATGTATTTAAATTCTTTCCTACCTAATTTCCATTTTCTCACTCCAAGAACTCATGTAAACATGGAACCAGATTCCCTGAATATGTTATAAGATACCTAAAAAGCTTTCAAAATAGACTTACTTAGCTTTTCTTTCTTCCTACTTTGCCTGGATCTGGGGAGGTACAGCCGCAGACAGCAGCACAAAGTGCTCTTTTCATTAAGTGCTCTTACCAGTGCTGCAGTGCTCTTGAGTCCTCTCATTTGTGCAGTCCTGAAGGTCTTCTGTGTCTCACGACAGTCCTGTTGCCTCTACAGCAGCAATCCAGGGCTGCAGTCAGTAGCCGGCAATATGAACAGGTCTGTCAGAGCTGGTCTCCTTGCTGGCACTGCCATAACAAGAGGGCCCTTTAGAGCAGGACCAGAGAACTGGAGGGAGGCCTCTTCCAAAGCTGGTGTAAGGAATATACCTCAGGAGCTGCTCCCTGAGAAAACCTTGAGATCTTCAGGTGCTCTTCACTGTGTGACCAGATCAGATTGAATAGTCCCAAGGAAATCCGTAAGCGTCTCGGGGCAGTGCTGTGGTTTAAGGTTTATGGGTTGAGACAAAGAGAAAAAGAAAAGGATAATAATTATGACAAATGTATTTATACATATATAATATATTTAGTGTATTTTCACACATATACAACATATGCAGTTGCAAACATATATGAACTAATCCCTATGTGCATCTGTTTGCAAGTCCAGGACTAGTTGCAGGGGTTTTAACAGCCACAGGGTTCACTGTAGGAGCTGAAGTGGCTGTTGGGCTGTTGCAGGAGTTGAAGTGACCTCAGAGTTCATTGCCAGAGCTGGAATCACCACAGGACATGTGACTAAGTTGGAGCAGCCACTGGGCTCATTGGAGGGGTTGGAGCCACCGCAGGGCTGTACTTCCTCCTTGGGAGGAATTTGCTGCATTTTCTTATTACCATACTTGGAACAGCTACAGGACCCGTAGCACGAGTAACTGCAGAGCTCATTATGAGGGATGGAGTGACAGCGGGATCTGTCCCAGAGCTTGGAGAAACTGCAGGACGTGTAGCAAAACCTTGGAGCTGCTGCAGGGTCTGTGCCAGGAGTTGCAGAGGTTGCAGCACTGTCAGCAGATCCAGCTCTTTGGATCTGGCACACTGCAGTCATTTGTGCATCTTGGGGATTACCAGAGCCACAGCAGACCTGCCCCCAGTATTCTACCAGTTTCTCAGGATCCTGCAGTTGCTCAGAGATGAAGTTCCAAAGCCCTGGGGGTGCCCACTGCTCCAGGCAGCTGCCCAGACTGTCCCACACCCTCTGCCATGCAGAGCCTTCTCACCTTGGGGTAGATCTCTCAGTGATATTCCTGAATAATTGTTTAACCTCAATCCTAGAATCATAGAATCTCCAAGGCTGGAAAAGGCCTGAAAGATCATCCAGTCCAACCGTTCACCTATTACCTATAGCTCCCACTAAACCATGTCCCTCAACACAATATCCAGTACACCCCCGGACTCACAGAGGCGACAATGCAAATTGTGTAATTCCTAATCATATGGACAATGTTACTTCCAAAACCCAAAGATGACCGCAGAGCTGAATGTGCACAAAACTTCACTTTGTCAGCTGCCAATTTTATCGTGGTACAAACTGAGGTCAAACAGCATAGCAAAATAAATACCCTAATCCAGCATCCAAGCACCAAGTAAGGAGCTGTGCAGTGAAGCTTCATGAGAAGACTCAACAAGCTCCACACATAGGGAGCACATCCACACATATCAGCACCATGGCCTGCACTTCTCCAGCTCCCACAAAGCCCTGTCCGCTCTGGACAGATGTGCTGCTATCTCAACCCTTGGAGCCTCACATCAGGCACCAAAATGATGGTGGTTGTTGAACCCAACATGTGGCTCAGCAGCTCACAGTGCTTTGTGCACTGCCCAATTCCCTGTGGGATGGGGATGAGAACTGGGAAAAAAAGTACAACTTCTGGGTTGTAACAAAGCAATTTACTAAGAGAGATAAAAGGAGAGGAGTAATAGTTATCACTATATATCCGTTGATATGGAATTGTATGTAACAACTGATGCACAAGCACTTGCTCAGCACCACCAGACTGATGCTCAGCTGGACCCTGGGCAGTCAAGAGACTGAGATGAACTCCCACCCCTTTCAGTACAATTTCTGCTTGCTGTCAGCTGATAGAGAACGTCCCTTTGGCCACTATCAGTCAGCTGTCCTCACTCTGTTCCCTCCCAGCTCCATGTGCCCTCCACTGACCATGGCCTTGGCTCTGTACAACACTGCTTAGCAGCAGCTGTAAACATCAGAGTGTTATCAGTGGTTTTCTCCTAGAACCAAAACGCTGCACCACAGCGGACAGTCTGAAGAAAACAATTCCATCCCAGCTGTAACTCAGATTCCTGCCTGTCCCCTCTTCTTGTTCTTCCTGATCAGGAAGCAAACAGAATCTGCTGCTCTCCTTTCTGAGCCCTTTCCATCAGTTCTCAGCTGGCTCCTCTGCCATCCCCAGGCAGAGCTCAGTGCCCTCTCATGGATGGCAGCAGCCTTTCTTCTTCTTCCTTGCCCATCCGTCATGCAGAATCTGTACCCCATTTGCTACAGTACAGAGCTGAGAATCTACCCACCATGTCTCTGTGAACCAAACAAGACCCTAGGCCTGCAAAGGCACAGAGATTTGGAGTTCGCTGAGTGAATGTTTGTCGTCCTCTCATTAGTGTAAAGACTCTTCAGAAAGCATCCCCTTCCAGAAGCATGTTTTGATTTTGCCTGGCTGGGCCTTGCATCTACACTGTGGTACTGGTGTTCAGAAGATGGCACAAGGTACCAGACCCATTGTGGGGCTCACAGTTGTCCAGTGAACATTGTCACTACCCAGGGCATTTCTTTCCTGAAGGTCCTCAGCGGCATTTGCCAGCTGGCTGGAGGTGTGTTGGAGACCCCAGGGAACTGCCATTCTGTTGTAATACAAGAAGAATTTTACAGAGCAGCAGCCATGGATCAAGATAAGCACTTTTCAGAGCAGCAGCTGCGGAGCAGGATAAACAGGATGAGAACCAAGGACACCTCTAGCAAAAGAGTGAAAGGCTCGTGGCTTTGAAGCGGGGTTTTAGGGTTCTTATTGCAGAAGCTTTCTTCCAATTAGTACGTGTGATTTTTGAACACCCTTGTTTGTTTGCTATAAAAGTACGGCTCTTCAGGCAATAGATGGACACAGCTATATTTAACTATATTGGTGTGTGATTGTTTGTCCTAGAACACTGACTTTTGCCTTCAGGTTCGCCAACACATGGGGGCCCGCAATGTCATGGGATTTAACTCTTGAACACCTGTGGGATCCCGAGAAACTAAGCCAGTATTTGAGTCAGGGATGGTGCAGCCTAGATAGATCTAAGGGGGTACGACTTATTTGGGGCTTGGCTTGTGCTTACCGTGCTCTATAGAACACTGTTCTGAAAAGAGAGAGTTTCCGAGCTGAGGTTCAAGCCAAAAAGGGAAATCCCCAAGTCAATTTTGAACAGTCACAGGAGGCACCAGTAACAATATCAGTTGCCCTTGTGGAAGGCAAGAAATGGAAATGGATGTCCTCACATCTAGAACGGAAAAAAGAAGTGGAGGAGGAGGCAACAGAAGATCCAGGTGACAGGTCTGGATCAGTACCGAGAAAGGCAAAAGGAAAAGTGGCATGAAGAAGAGAGTGACGAGGAGGAAATCTCTGTTACTGTTTGTCGACCCCTGAAGATGACTGAAATCGAAGGCGTAAGAAAGGAGTTCACACGGCACCAGAATGAATCTCTTGTTACCTGGTTGCTTCGCTGTTGGGACAGCTGGGACGGTAGCTTGTTGTGATGTGACAAGCCCTTCCCCATATTCTGGAAGAATCTTAGTGTAATACACTGGGTGTAGACAAAAAGGCGTAGGTTATATAAGGATGTGTCTGTTTCAATAAATCGCCATTTTGCCACTTCATCTCCTTGGTGTCACTTGGTAATTGGCCTAGCTGCTGCTTCAGTTGAAGGCGAGAGATCATAAAGAAATTAACGACCATAAAGCCTTCATGTGTATCATTAAAAATCTCAGCTATTAGACACAAGCGCTTTCCAGATCGAGCAAGGAACAACAGTAAATTGCACCACGTGTTTCCTTGTGGCGTTACCTACGTGACCACAGAGAAGACATGAGGAAGTGGCATGACCAGCCTACTCCTGTACTATGAGCACGGGTGAGGGAACTACAAAACAGTCCAACCACCAGTACGGCTGCTCCAGTTATCACAGGTAACCAATAGAGGGGCCCTGCCCTCAGTCAAGGGAGTGGAAGGGATAATAGAGTTTATTGGACTGTGTGGATTTGATGGCCTGGCACATCAGAACCACAGAAATATAAGGCACTGGTGGATACCGGTGCACAGTGCACCCTAATGCCCTCCAGTCATGAAGGGACAGAATCAATCCATATTTCTGGATATCTCTCAAGAATTGACTGTGTTGGAGGCTGAAATAAGCCTCACTGGTAAAGACTGGAAAAAACATCCTATGTGAGTGGCCCAGGGTTTCCGTTCATACCTGGTATTGATTACCTCAGAAGAGGGCATTTCAAGGATACTAAGGGGTATCACTGGGCCTTTGGAATTGCTGCTGTAGATATGGACAACATTAAGCAGCTGTCAGTTTTACCTGGCCTGTCAGAGGACCCGTCTGTTGTGAGGCTGCTACGAGTAAAAATAAAAGAGCAGCAGGTACCGATTGCTACAAAGACAGTGCACAGACGGCAGTATCGCACCAACAGGGATTCCTTGCTCCCCATTCATGATTTGATTCGCCAGTTGGAGAATCAGGGAGTGATCAGTAAAACTCACTCACCTTTTAACAGCTCCATATGGCCAGTGCGTAAAGCCAGTGGAGAATGGAGGCTGACAGTAGACTACCGTGGCCTGAATGAGGTCACACCCCCACTGAGTGCTGCTGTGCTGGAGAGCAAATAATTCAAATTCTTCTATGAGCCAGTTTTGCTATTAAGTGAAGCAAAGTAAAAGGGCCTGCCCAGGAAATTCAGTTCTTAGGTATAAAGTGGCAGGATGGATGTCATCACATCCCAACAGTGATCGACAAAATCACTGCCATGTCTCCACCAACTAGCAAGAAAGAGACACAATCTTTCCTGGGTGCAGTGGGCTTTTGGAGGATGCACATTCCAAACTACAGCCTCATTGTAAGCCCCCTTTATCAGGTGATGCAGAAGAAGAATGATTTTGCATAGGGCCCAGAGCATCAGCAGGCTTTTGAACAGATTAAACAGGAGATAGCCTGTGCCGTGGACCTGGGGCCAGTACGGACTGGACAGGATGTAAAGAACATCCTCTACACTGCTGCTGGAGAGAAAGGTCCCACTTGGAGTTTGTGGCAAAGAGCCTCAGGAGGGACCCAAGGCTGACCCCTGGGATTTTGGAGCTGAGCGTACAAGGGGTCTGAAGAGTGCTACACTCCAACTGAGAAGGAGATCTTAGCCACATATAAGGGGGCTCGGGCTGCTTCTGAAGTAGCTGGTACTGAAATGCAGCTCTTTCTGGCACCTTGACTGTCAATGATGAACCAGATGTTGAAAGGGGAGGTTCCCTCCACCCATCATGCTACCGATGCCACCTGGAGCAAGTGGATTGCACTGATTAGACAACAAGCGCGGATGGGGAACCTCAATCGTCCAGGAATTTTGGAAGTGATCATGAACTGGCCTGAAGATAAAAAGTTTGGAACATCACCAGGAGAAGAGGTGTCATGTGCTAAAGCGGCCCCACCATACATCGAACTACCAGAAAATGAAAAGAAATATGCTCTTTTCACTGATGGATCATTTCATATTGTAGGGAAGCATTGGAGATGGAAAGCTGCTGTTTGGAGCCCCACACGACAGGTCACAGAGGCCACTGAAGGTAAAGGAGAATCAAGTCAGTTTGCAGAGGTAAAAGCTGTCCAGCTGACCTTAGATGTGGCTGAACGGGAGAGGTGGCCAATGCTTTATCTTTATACTGACTCATGGATGGTGGCAAATGCCTTATGGGGGTTGTTACAGCAGTGGGAACAAAATAACTGGCAACAGAGGTGTAAACCTATTTGGGCTGCTGAACTGTAGAAAAACATAACTGCTCAAAAAAAAGATATGATTGTAAAGGTGTGTCACGTGGATGCACACTTGCCCAAGCGTCGGGCTATTGCAGAACAACAAAACAACCATCAGGTAGATCGAGCTGCCAGAATTGAGGTGACTCAGATAGACTTGGACTGGCAGAACAAGAGTGAATTATTTCAAGCTTGATGGTTCCATGAGACCTCAGGCCATCAAGGAATGGACATAACATATAATTGGGCTAGAGACTGAGGGGTGGACTTAACTATGGATGCTATTGCACTGGTTATTCATGACTGTGAATCATGTGCCATAATTAAACAAGCCAAGAATATGAAGCCTCTCTGGGGGGAAGGCCAAGGCAAAAGTATAAATATGGGGAGGAGTAACAGGTGAATGATGTCACCTTGCCAGGATCTCATAATGATAAGCGTTTTGTGCTTACCATGGTGGAAGCAACCACTGGGTGGCTTGAAACATACACAGTACTCCATGCTACTGCCAGAAACACAATATTGGGTTGTTAGAAACAAGTCCTATAGAGACATGACACCTCAGAAAGAACTGAGTCTCATAATGGGACACATTTCAAAAATTCCCTTAATAAATACTTGGGCCAAAGTTCATGGCATTGAGTGGATTTATCATATCCCCTACCATGCGCCAGCTTCTGGTAAAATTAAAAGATACGATGGGGTGTTGAAAACTATGTTGAAAGCAATGGGTGGTGGAACACTGAAGCACTGGGAAAAGCATTTGCATGTGGTGCATAGATGCTGTTAAAGTTCATATCCCACATGTGCCCTGTGTCTCATCACAGGATGTGGGGTGTGAGAAGGGCCCCGTCTGAACAAGCAGTCAATCCCAGTGAAACTCTGAACTTCAGATCTCTCAGTTCCAGTGCCCTCCTTTGCACATTCTCCCAGAGTTTGATGTCCTTTATGTTCTGCGGTGCCCAGAAGTGCACCTAGTGCTGCTAGTGAGGCTGTAGCAATGCAGAGCAGAGAGGGATGATCTTTTCCCTCACCCAGCTGGCAATAAGTTGCTTGATGCACTTTTGGGGACTGTTGGCCTTCTTGGCTGGCTGGGCACACTGCTGACTCAAAATTTTATGTTGAGCAGGATCCCCAATGCTTTTCAGTCAGACGTCTCTCATGTGTCCAATATACAGACAGTGTTTATGTCCAGGGTTGCCCATACCCAGGTGCACAATCAGGCACTTGTTCTTGTTATACTTTATGCACTTGGTGCTTAGTACCAACTGGTACCCACTTCTCTGACTTGTCCACATCTCTCTGCAAGTCCTCTCCACCCTCAGTGGAGGCAACAGCACCTCCTCATCTGGTCTCATCAGCAAACTTGCTCAGAACATCTTCTAGTCCTGCATGCAAGTCATCTGCATAAACATGAAAGGAAACTGGCCCTAAAATGGAACCCTGGGGAGCTCTGACAGTGACCATCTACCAGCCCAATGGAACCCACTGACTATAATCCTTTGGGACAGAACTACTGGCCAACTGCTCACCCACCACTGCTGGTGAACCTGAAAGGCAAAATGTCAGCGTGCTGGGACAAACAGACAAACACCAATATAGTTACATATAGCTACGACAATTTATTGCCCGAAAAGCCATGATTTTATAGGAGACAGACAAGGGTGTCCAAAAATCACACACGCTAATTGGAGGAAAGCTACTGCAATAACAACCCTATAACCCCCCTTCAAAGCCACGAGCCATTCATTCTTTTCCTAGAGATGTCCTTGGTTCTCATGCTGTTCATCCTGCTCCGCAGCTGCTGCTCTGTGAACTCCTTATCTCAATCCATGGCTGCTGCTCTGTAAAATTCTTCTTGTATTACAACACACCACGTTCTGTTTCTGTCTAGCTGTATGCAGGAATTTCTGTCCAGAAGGGTGCTGGAGAAATAGTATCAAAAGCTCTACTGAAATCCTCAAGGATTGCATCAACTGCCTTCCCTTGTTCAGCTCAATGGATAAAGGTGCAATAAAAAGACTTGAAATTAAATAGGACCATCCCCTCGGAATACTGTGTTGTCTGTGACCAATCACAGAATTGTACTTCAGGTGTTTTTCCATAACTCCCACCATCATTTTCTCCATAATTTTATCAAGCACTGGTGTGAGACTGAGAGGTCCATAGTTCCCCTTGTAATCTTTCTTGCTCTTCCTTACAATGTGACAACATTTGCCAGCTTCCTGTCAACTGGTATGACCCTAGATTTATTAGATGCCATTGAAATGCAAGCCCAGAGCATGCTAAAGTGTCATCAGTGCAAGAACGTAGATGTGCCGTATCTTTGCAATGCCTTGAAATCCAGACTATGCCACAGATGGAGCAGAGAGGAAGATCTGCCTCTTCTGTTCTGAGCTCATCCTTTTGATAAGCTGAATATCACTACGTACTCTATGGGGACAGGTGCAAAAGACACACTGCGTGCCCTAAGCACGTGGCTGAGGTGGTATTTAGGATGGCCAAGAATACCTCCCTTCTGGCCCTCAGCTGATGCTCCAGAAGGAGCTGTCTATCTCATAGATTTTCCGTCACAGTTTACAAGCACTAGCACAAAACTAGGATCACCCAAGGCACGTTGGGCATCACTGAGAGACTGTGTATGAGTAGTGCAGTCCCCGTGGAATAAAAACCAAGGATTCAGATGAGGGACTCACACACAGACACCTCACTGTGCACATCTGAACTCAGCTAGGTGAACTTGCAACTCCCGTGGTTCTTTGAAAAACTGATCCCAATTCAGCCCCGGGGTTTCCATCTGAGGATGAGATGCCTAACGCTAGAATAAGGATGGGATGGTCTGATGATAACAGGACAAATGGAAACGGATTTAAATTAAAAAGGGGAGACATAGGTTAGATGTGAGGAACCTATTTTTTTACACAGCAACACTGGAAAAAGTTGCCCTCAGAGGCTGTGCATGCCCGATGGATGGGATCCTGGGTTTACTCTGGGTTTACCCTCACGTCAGTCCATGTTTCTACTCATACTTTTCACTAGGTGAATTTTCACTTTACTCAAGGTTTTACTCACAATTCACCATCAGGGAGTATGATCTGGAGATGGGCTGGTGGAGTGACTTGCTGGCATCCCCAAGGGAAGGCTGCCAGGCAGATACCCCCAGAAAAGTGGTTGACTCCCTGCCCTGTCACAGTTGGACAGACCTGACTGATGAGGAGGGTTGGAAGAGAGTCCCAACTCAACGTCACAGGAGCCCCCCCATGCCTGCCTAGCCCTCGACCCCTGCTCCCTCTAAGCAACAGGTTTGACACTCTGAAATCTGAAGGAGATAAGAATGGGGAGGCAATGGAGGATCTGCCTAGGAGGGAACCTAATGCAAGGCAGTCACTACCAAGCCTTGTGACTTTCTCTGCCATGAAAGAAAGAAGGGTGGTCGTGGTGGGTGACTCCCTTCTCAGAGGAATAGAGGGTCCCATTTGCAGACTGGACCCGAGCCGTCAGTAAGTCTGCTGCCTTCTTGGTTTCAGGTCAGGGACATAACGAGGAAACTCCCCATGCTGGTTAGGTCCACTGATTATTTTCCACTACTCATAGTTTATGTGGGCACTCCTGGTACAGACAATGCAGTAGATCCAAGATTTTGCTACACGTCCTGCGGTTGCTCCAAGCTCTGGACAGATCCCACTGTCACTCTGCCCCTCTGCGGTCACTTCTGCTACGGGTCCTGTAGCTGTTCCAAGTATCGCTATAAGAAAACGAAACAAATGCTGCCCAAGGGAGGTGCACTGTGCCAGGAGGTTCAGCCCTGTGGTGACTCCAACCCCTCCAATGAGCCCAGTGGCTGCTCCAACTTACTCACAGGTCCTGTGGTGATTCCAGCTCTGACAATGAGCTCTGAGGTTGCTTCAACTCCTGCAACAGCCTGACAGTCACTTCAGCTCCTACAGTGAACCCTATGGCTCTTAAAACCCCTGAAACTAGTCCTGGACTTGCAAACAGATACACATAGGGATTAGTTCGTATATGTTTGCAACTGCTTATGTCGTATATGTGTGAAAATATACTAAATATATTATATATGTATATATATATTGTCATAATTATTATCCTTTTCTTTTTATCTCAACCCATAAACCTTAAACCACAGCACTGCCCCGAGTCTCTTACTGATCTCATTGGGATTATACAATCTGATCTGGTCACACAGTGAAGAGCACCAGAAGATCTTGAGGTCTTCTCAGGAAGCAGCTGCTGAGGTATATTCCTTACACCAGCTTTGGAAGAGGCCTCCAGTTCTCTGGTCCTGCTCTGAAGCAGCCCTCTTGTTATGGCAGTGCCAGCAAGGACACCAGCCCTGACACAGCAGTTCGTATTGCCGGCTACTGACTGCAGCCCCAGAGTGCTGCTGTAGAGACAACTGGACTGTTGTGAGACACACAAGTCCTTGAGCCTGCACAAATGAGAGGAGTTGAGAGCACTGTAGCAGTGTAAAGAGAGCAGGATTGAAAAGAGAATGTTGTGCAGCTGTCTGTTACTGTCCCCCCGACCCAGACCCGAACAAGGTAGGAAGAGAGAAGAGATAAAGAAAAGTCAATTTTGAAAACTTTTTATTTATCTCTTAACCTAATCAGGAAATCTGGTTCAATGTTTACTTGAGCTCTTGGAGTGAGAAAATGGAAAGTAGGCCGGAAAGAAGAGAAATAACTTGCAACATTTTTCTCCAGATTTCTGTATCATACATGATCAAAAAAGTATATATGCATAAAATATAAAGAACCATCACTGGGAATCCTGTGAGGAAGATGTGCATTTTATTGAAGCTGGAATAGTGCGTATTGCAAAACCTTCCTGAGAGCGTGCTTGATCTCCCTGTTCCTCATGCTGTAGATAATAGGGTTCAGTGTTGGAGGAACCACTGCATACAGAACTGCCACTGTCAGATCCAGAAGTGAGGAAGAAATGGAGGGGGGTTTCAGGTAGGCAAAAAAGGCAGTGCTGAGAAATAGGGAGACCACGGCCAGGTGAGGGAGGCACGTGGAGAAGGCTTTGTGCCGTCCCTGCTCAGAGGGCATCCTCAGCACAGCCACAAAGATCTGCACATAGGACAACACTATGAAAACAAAGCACCCAAAGGCTAAACTACCACTAAAAATGAGAAACACAATTTCCCTGAGGTAGGAGGCTGAGCAGGAGAGTTTGAGGATCTGGGGGATTTCACAGAAAAACTGGTTGACAACATTGCCTTGGCAGAGAGGCAGTGAAAACGTAGTGGCAGTATGCAGCATTGAATTGAGAACCCCAGTGCCCCAGGCAGCTGCTGCCATGGTGGCACAAGCTCTGCTGTCCATCAAGGTCCCGTAGTGCAGGGGCTTGCAGATGGCAACATAGCGGTCATAGGACATGATGGTGAGAAGGGAATACTCTGCTGAGAGGAAGAAGGAAAAGAAAAAGAGCTGTGCAGCACATCCTGTGTAGGAGATGGCCCTGGTGTCCCAGAGGGCGTTGGCCAAGGCTTTGGGGAGAGTGGTGGAGATGCTGCCCAGGTCGAGGAGGGCCAGGTTGAGGAGGAAGAAGTACATGGGGGTGTGCAGGTGGCGGTCGCAGGCTACGGCTGTGCTGATGAGGCCGTTGCCCAGGAGTGCAGCCAGGTAGATGCCCAGGAAGAGCCAGAAGTGCAGGAGCTGCAGCTGCCGCGTGTCTGCCAACGGCAGCAGGAGGAACTCGCTGATGGAGCTGCTGTTGGACATCTGCTGTTGTTGGGCTTGGAGTCCTGCTCAGAGTGCAGAAGATAATGACAAGTCCAGACCATTCCCAGACACACTCCTCCTGCTATACTATGTTTTTATTCTCTTACAACAGTGTACATTTAGCACCATTACTTGCATTTAATTTCATGTATTTCAACATTCCTTAAGCAGAAGCAGCATATGGAGCTCTAACCTTCCTTTTATTTTCTTATGCCTTCTCCCTGGATATTTTCATCTGTTTCATATCTCATATCTTTACCCCAACTGCTCTTAGAGCCCTTTACCCCAGCTTCTGTGGCATTCAGTTTCAGTTAGAAAATGCTGCCTGTTTGTAGGATAAGTGAATTATTCATGCCCACAGAAAATGATGATAATTTCATCCTTCGAGAAAGGGGAGACTGAAAGCACATCATGTGTGACTGTTCACAAAACAAGCAATTGTTTGATGAAAAATTCTCAGAACTCTTATTGCCCCTTTTAGATTTCTGACTCCAAACCTCTTTGCCTCAGAACAGGAAATGGAAACCCCCTGCCATGGCTCTCCTCTTGCAAAGTGCCCTCCTAAACATACTGTTGTGCAGTGGAGTTGTGATCCCCTGCCCCAGGCAGCAGCAGCACAAGCCCTGCCGGGGGGCTCCTTCCCCACACACGTCTCCCTGCAGCACCCTGGGCAGCTCCCCGGGCAGGCTGAGTGCTGAGCCTGGCAGGCGGCAGAGTCCCATACCCGGCACACAGCCCCTGGGGCACAGCAGGGACCCTGCTCTGCAGGACAGCCCTGGGCAACCGCCTGCAGCCCCGGCTGCACAGCCTGCAGCCGTGCTGGGACACGCAGCCCTCAGGGCTGTGCTCTGACACTGCAGTATGGAAGCCCTCAGCTGGAGCAGAAGGCTTTTTCCACAGTAATGAAACATGCAGTGCCTGCATCCAGGCATCCAGATCTGCTATGGGATATCCCAAATTAAGTTGACCCTCTATGAAAAGCAGCTCATGGTCTGCAGTGAGACTTACCCTGTCATGGTCTGTGAGCAATGCTCCTGCAGAGAGCATGCAGCCTGCTCACACCATACACATCCTGCAAGCTCTCTCCAATTTCTCTCCTCTCCTTCTGTCACCTGCTGTCTGTCCTGTGCACAAGAGCTGCTCCTGGGCACAGCTGTCTCTCTGCAGCCCTGCACACTTTTATGAGCTCCCTGTGTCCCAGGAGCCTGGACAAGCAAGCAGCAGATTATGTCATTTTTATCCTTCCCACTCGTCTCCCCTGACACATCCCTGGGTCCTCATGGCCAACAGCTCCTGAAAGACAACAGCATCATGACTGTGCTTTGAAATCCGCTCAATTAACCACCACATGTCCAGTGGTCAGTGACTGATTGGAGACATATGGGGAGTGCTCCCAGAGATCGTTTGATGAAACAATAAGGGCACCCAGACAAGGAAGGCGAGGTTTGGACTTTCCCTGTGCAGGACAGTGATCCAGCTGAGGCAGTGCAGGAGTCTCATACCTTGACAGAAATCCTGGAGATGAAATGGGATTCAGCTCCCTACACACCCACAGGAGCTGGGATTCCTCTGGTTCAGTTCAGAAGTGCACAAGGAGTTGCCTGCATGTGAGCTCCTGCTCTGAGTCCTTGGTTCTTCAGCAGGGAGGCAGCTGCTCACACACAGACACTGGGTGATGCCCAAGGTGCCTGGGCTGCTCCTGATGTGTGCCAGTGCTTGTAAACCATGTGGGAAATCCCTGAGATAGACAGCTCCTTCCTGGGCATCAGCTGAAGGTCAGAGAGGGGATAGCACCGGTTGTCTGGTGAATTCACATGCAGCTGCAAGTGCAGCACAGGGCCTTCAGGAAAGCAATGCCATAAGTGCGTCCGTGTTGCTACGTCACCTCCAAGACCCACGATCGGTCTAATGTTTGTGTGCCACCTTCTGCACACTGATACCATAGATGAGCTATCCAGTCAGGCTATGTCCAGTGATGCTTTTCAATTAGGATGTTTACTTCTGTGGTTTTGCACTAGTGGAAACACCAACAAACAGTAAGCTAGAAATCTTGATAGAGCTGCAGGCCTGAGCTCCTGTTTGGACCATGGGGACACAGTTTAATGGCTTCCACAACTGCACTGTAGCACAAGGGGGATACCGAGTCTTTAGGATGGATGGGCGAGGAGACAAAGAAGGGCGACTGCCCCCTGTGAGAGTGCACTGAGCTCTGCCTGGGGATGGAAGAGCAGACAGGTCAGAACTAATGGAAATGGCAAACAGAGGAGACCATCAGTGTCTTTTCCTGTCTTCCTGATCAGGGAGAGTAAATGGAAGTTGCCCTCTGCAGACAGATGGGAATCTGATGTTGTCTGTCCCTTGTCCCATTTGGTGGCCTTTGTCACTCCATTATCTGCGGCAGGGACAGCACAGCAGGGCATGTGGCATCCAGCAGATCCATGGAGAGCACAGATGGCAGCTTCTTGACCAAGCAGTGGAGGAACCAAAGAGGAGAGGTGCTCTGCTGGATCTCATACTCACTGGCATGGAAGGACTTGTGGGAACTGTGAAGGTCAAAGGGGCATCAGGCCATGTGCAAGATGCAAATGTATCTCTTTTTATTTATTTATTTATTTTGAGGCTGTAAGCTTAATAGTTGATCATAAATGTCAATAAAACTGAAACAAATAATTGAAGACAAAGATGGAAATCAATGAAAATGTGTTATCCCTTCTCAACATGAGAAATTCTCATGAGTCTTGTTCCATTTTAAGTTGTAAATATGAATCTTTGAGGTGATTTGATGTCTTTTTTTTTTCTTTTACTGAAACTACAATGTTTTCCAGAACTGTGTTCGCTGGACACAAATGTCTTCAGATTCAGAGACACAGACAGCAGTGCCAGTGCCAATGCCCTGTGACTATAGCCCGGTGCCCAGCACTACTCTTCCCTGCTGCCTATTTGATGTGCCTCATCCTCCAAGTTTTTTCAGCTCTCCTAAATAAATGGCCATGGTTATGGGCATGTTTTCAGCAGGCAATTTGGGCACAAACTACTCCCACTGCCCTCCAGATTTCTCCATCCCTTGCTCTTTGTTCAGTCAGATACCTCCCAATTATATGTCTGATTTCTGATTTTTAGGGGGATTACTGGAATTTGTTCCATCTCCCCAAAGTCTGATGGAATGTGTTGTCAACTCCTTCACTGTGATTTGATATTACCCTTCCTATCTATTCTTTTTCTTGTTCTTCTTATAATTTTTCTTTTTCTCAATCAATGTCTCTTTTTTATTAAGGCACGAAGTCTGAAAGATGTTCATTAATGTCAGTAAAAGTGTAAAATAGAGTTGGAGACAAAAATAGAAATCAGTGAGAATGTGTTAACTCGTCTCAATGTGTGAAATACTCACAAGTCCTGTTCAATTTTAAGTTGATAACTCTCAACTACCTGGCTGATCTATCCCAGGGAGATTACTGGAATTTGCTCTATCTACCACAGTCTGATGGCCTCTGTTGTCAACTACTTCACTGTGATTCAATCTATCCTATCCTACCTCAGTATAAATCATTTCTTTTAAAAGTATTCCATATGAAAGACAAACTTCAATAGATGCAGCTTGAACATGGCATGCAGTTGATCACTGTGTTTTACTGTTCATTCAATTGCATCACCTTTCTTTCCATTTGCTGGCCAGATAAAAAAGAGAAATCTTTCCTTTTCCATGTGTAGCTGGTTCTCTGAGGAAAGCCAGTGGGAGTTGGTGCAAAGCAGTTTTAACACTGAGCGGATGAATGCAGAGGAGAAGAGTGATTTGAAGAAAAGTGATGCAAGTCCCATAGGTCCAAAGTGAGCAGAAATTGGGTGGGGAGGTTGAGAAGGACCTTTGTCAACACAGTAACAGTACAGAACTCATTGGAACATCCTGGATTGGTATCAGTTGCACAGTGCTGCTTTAATGTCTTCTTTAAACCCAACTATAAATAAATAGACAATAAATTTATACTGGATTCTTTAAGCTCTCTCCAGATATCCCTCCTTTTTGCTGAACAAGTTCTGATAACCTGAAGAAGATAACAAGATGGCATAAAACACAGGAGATTCTTTAGGTTATAATGGTCCCAGGGCGCATTTGATGCTGAGTTCATCAGCCTCCAGTGCAGAGAGAAGTTTGCACAAAGTGCTCAACAAGACAAAGTCAGAAGTAACAGTGAAGTTTCTTGGAGTATTAATGGGCCCACTGAGGAATATTAACAAGCAAGCTTCCCAAGGGACTTGTTAGAGAAGATAACTGGAAGCCATGACTAAAGACAGGCAAAGGCACTGGCATGCTAAGAAACCTCTCCTTTGCCTTACGAAGCAGACAGGTCAAGCCCTGATTGCAAGACCAGTGGTAGAGAGATCCTGTATCTCATGTTGGCTCTGGGCATTTCCTGGGGCAATGGGTTGGAGGTCCGTATGATGTTAAATGAAAGACATGGGGACAGAAGATCCCAGGCTGTGCATGGGGTGCAAGGACGCTGTGAGGTTCATGTCCCATATGAGACCTATGTTTCATCGCAGGATGTGGGATGTGAGAAGGGCCCAGTGTGAACAAGCAGTCAATCCCTGTAAAACTCTGAACTTCAGATCTCTCAGTTCCAGTGCCCTCCTTTGCACATTCTCCCAGAGTTTGATGTCCTTTATGTTCTGCGGTGCCCAGAAGTGCACCTAGAGCTGCTAGTGAGGCAGTAGCAATGCAGAGCAGAGAGGGATGATCCTTTCCCTCACCCAGCTGACAATAAGTTGCTTCATGCACTCCAGGGGACTGTTGGCTTTTCTGGCTGCCTTGGCACACTGCTGACTCACATTCAGTGTGATGCTGACCAGCACCCCAATCCTTTCCAGTCAGAATCCTCTCCAGTGTCCCATATCCAGTCAGTGTGTATGTCCAGCGTTGCCCATACCCAGGTGCACAATCAGGCACTTGTTCTTGTTATACTTTATGCACTTGGTGCTTAGTACCAACTGGTACCCAGTTTTCTGACTTGTCCACATCTCTCTGCAAGTCCTCTCCACCCTCAGTGGAGGCAACAGCACCTCCTCATCTGGTCTCATCAGCAAACTTGCTCAGAACGTCTTGTAGTCCTGCATTCAAGTCATCTGCATAAACATGAAAGGAAAGTGGCCCCAAAATGGAACCCTGGGGACCCCGACAGTGACCATCTACCAGCCTGATGGAACACACTGACTATAATCCATTGGGACTGACCTACTGGCCAACTGCTCACCCACCACACTGTGTTTCTGTCTAGCCATATGCAGAACATTCTGTCCAGAAGGTTGTTGTGAGAAACACTGTCAAAATCTCCACTGAAATCCTCAAGGATTACATCAACCGGCTTCACTTGGTCAACTAAACGGATAACTGTGTCACAGAATGAGCTTAAATTTAATAGGACCTTCGCCTCACAAACTTGTGTTGGCTGCGACCAATGACAGAATTGTCCTTCAGCTGTTTTTCCATAACTCCCACCATCATTTTCTCCATAATTTTACCAGGCTCTGGACTGACAGGTCCATAATTGCCCGTGTCATCTTTCTTGCTCTTCCTTACAACGAGACAACATTTGCCAGCTTCCTGTCAGCTGGTATGACCCTAGACTTCTATAGATGCAATTGAAATGAGAGCCCAGAGCATACTAAGGTGTCATCATTGAAAGAAAGTAGATGTGCCATAGCTTTGCAATGCCTTGAACTCCAGAGTATGCCACAGATGGAGCAGAGGGGAAGATTTGCCTCTTCTGTAGTGAACTCATTCATTTGGTAAGCAGAATAACACTACCTGATACGCGGGGACTGTGTCTCCACTATTCTCTGCTCAGCTCACAGGGCAGCGGTGCAGGGTGTTGCTCTCATGTCAGTGCAGGTAAACTCACTTTAATCCTTTTTCCTCTGTAAATGCTTCCTCTATTTGTATGCTCAGATACACTTCCACATTCCCTCAAGTACACTTCGATATATCATTAACAATTACACTTTCTTATACCATCAAAACAGTTTGTCAAACAGTACAGTTCTTCAGTGCACATAAACTCCCTTAATACAGTCTGTATTCTTCAGTTATAAACACTGTGCCACAGAACCAGCACTGATTGAACCACCTCCCTCACACACTTCCTCACAAGCAGTACATAGTATTACATAAATGGGTTGACACTCATTGGTGGTGGAATGTACACCTCTCCTCAGGACAATCTTACTAATCTACAGAGTACAAACTCCCATCTTCTTACATACAAGCAGAAAGTACTTATGAGTGGACAGACAACACAGTCTTTCACTTTGTATGTGTCCGGCCATTTCCCTCACAGGAGGAAGGAAACATGGGTCGGGACTCGGCACTCACCCTGCAGCTGTTCTGTGTCTCACTCACACCAGAGTCACTCTGACATTTAGATCAAAAACCATGGTTTATTCATACTACACAATGCTGACAACGTTTTCTAGCTGGAATCTTAATACCACTCATACACTGGTCGACCAGTTGCAAACGTTAATGTTTTTCCCAGAGTCGGCTTGACACACGGTACCAAACACTTAAAGCAGATGATAATATTTAACATACAACCTATAAGCCCCATGATTCCACCTTGGAGAACCCAGGCTACCATTTGACAGGCTATCCACTATATCCCATACCCGTAGGAGAGACCAACCTAGGTCCCTCCTATTGTCAACTACCTGGGAGAGAGTATTTGTTCTTGTTTCCATTCATATGACATACAGTTCCCTTTCATAGGAACTCACCCAAGGAGTCTTCCTACCCCAGCTGGCAACCAAAGCCATGAGCTCACCTCCCTGGGAGCAGCACGTATGGCTGTAAACTGTGTAGGATGTCTCCTCAAGACATATGGGCTCCACTTACCATACACATACCCGGTCCACCTATGGGTGGTCCTTGTCTTTCCCTGCAGTGATCAGGTGAGGAAGGGAGTCCTTCAGAGAAATCTCAGGGTGCGCCAAAAGTGTCTCCCTCTCAGCTGGTCCTGCAGCGAACAGAGCTGGTCCCACCTGGGCCGCCAAATTGACTACAGGAATTGAACTCTATAACCTCTGTAACTGATACAGTCTCCCATGACATACTTATACCAAAGTTGAGGAAGTATGGGATAGGTGAGTGGACAGTGAAGTGGGTCGAGAATTGGCTGACTGGCAGAGTGCAGAGTGTTGTCGTTGGCGGTGCAGTGTCTGGCTGCAGGGCTGTAACTAGCGGCGTCCCCCAGGGGTCTGTGCTGGGTCCGGTCTTGTTCAACATCTTCATCAACGACCACCCTCAGCAAGTTTGCTGATGACACGAAGTTGGGAGGATTGGCTGACACACCTGAAGGCTGTGCTGCCATTCAGCGAGACCTGGACAGGCTGGAGAGCTGGGCAGTAAGAAACCAGATGAGGTTTAACAAAAGCAAGTGTAGAGACTTGCACCTGAGTAGAAATAATTGCATGCACCAGTACAGGCTGGGGGAAGAGCTGCTGGAGAGGAGCTCTGCTGAGAGGGACCTGGGCGTCCTAGTGGACGACGCATTGGCCATGAGCCAGCAGTGTGCCCTTGTAGCCAAAAAAGCCAATGGCATTATGGGGTGCATTAAAAAGAGTGTGTCCAGCAGGTCGAAGGAGGTGATCCTCCCCCTCTACTCTGCCCTGGTGAGGCCTCATCTGGAATATTGTGTCCAGTTCTGGGCTCCCCAGTACAAAAAAGACAGGGATCTCTTGGAAAGAGTCCAGCGGAGGGCAACTAAGATGGTGAAGGGCCTGGAGCATCTCACCTATGAGGAGAGACTTAGGGAACTGGGTCTGTTTAGCCTTGAGAAAAGAAGGCTGAGAGGGGACAGGATCCAGGTTTATAAATACCTGAGGTGTGGGGGTCATAGTGGTGAGGCTGGTGTCTTTTCAGTAATGCCTGGGGACAGGATTAGGGGTAACGGGATGAAAGTACAGCATAGGAAGTTCTGCACTAATGTGTGCAATAACTTCTTTATGGTGAGAGTGACAGAGCACTGGAACAGGCTGCCCAGGGTGGTTGTGGAATCTCCTTCTCTGGAGATATTCAAGACCTGCCTGGATGCCGAGCTGTGCGACGTGGTGTAGGGAACCTGCTTTGGCAGGGGGGTTGGACTCAATGGTCTCTGGAGGTCCCTTCCAACCCCTACAATTCTGTGATTCTGTGAATATCATGGGGTGGTTTGCATGGGGAAAGACGACCCCTTTGAATGACCTTTTGTCAGGGCATGTCCTGGGATTCCTAGGATCCTCAAAATGCAGCACTGCTTCTGTCACTGAAAAATGGGGCCCTGTGTGGGACGGAGGGAGGGTCCATGAGTCCCTGGCCCACCTGACTGAGTATTTCCATGGTCTTAGCAAAGACATACTTACAACTTGAGAATGACAGTTAGCTGCGTTCATGGTGGCATGGCCACTGCTGATGGCCTTGAACTGTCTGAACATAACTGAAGAGGCTCAGGCTGATGCAAATCAGCTATTGAATGACAGTGTTGAAAAACTGGAAAGACAGGTGGCAGTTTTGATGGGAAAAAAACCTAATTCAATCATTCTCCTATGGAAGATCAGTAACAACTCTCTGGAGGACCATGGGGACCCTGTACAAGGGAATCTGTATAAAATGGTCTCTGTAAATGAAGGCACTAAAAGGTCAGATTTTGAGGTTCCATTTGGACTAGATCTATTTGAGATCTGACTGAAATGAAAAAATGAAAAAAAAAAAAAAAATGCAGGATAGGCTGGTGGGAGTGCCCTGACCAGTGTCCAACCCCCCAAACCCTGCTGCCCATAATACAGCAGCTGAACTGATGGATATAGTACAGTGATTTAGACAGAAACCAAGAGAGCATGCCAGCATAGCTGCTCTGGTTATGGGACATGGAGGCAGAAAGCGCTGTGGTGAACGGACTGGAAATTTCAAAACTGACATCCATTACTACTCACCCTGCCCTCAGGCAAAGACTGTATGCTCTGTCCAACATAATGAGGATAGCCATTTGATCAGAGAATGATTTATGGCTGTGTGTCATATAACACGGCCAAATAAGAATGACATACCATTAAATATGAGCCTGTGGTCCTCTATGGAGGACTAACAAAATTATATTAGAGAATTAGGCATGAAGGAGGCAATCTATGAAGATGATTTTGAGAGCCCAGTCAATAAATTCTTCATCAGGAACGAGGGATCTCATCCTACAGCCATCACCTTTACATCAGGATGGGTCTATGTTATCCATACTGAACCCCCCAGTGGCCCTCAGGTGCTGTAATACAACAGGCTGCCCAATTGATGGAGAGACAAGAGTGCCTATGGCCAGATGCAGGCTCTGAATGGTGGTGGAAAGGTCAGAGAACCATCTGCTGCCATGACTTAGGCGTCCAGCCCCTAAGGTAATCCAGTCTGGACCCATTAGAGTCTTGAGACAACAAATGTTTAAAGACAAGATTAGAGCAGGAGTTCAGTTTAAAAAGATCGATGGACAGCATAATCAGGAAAAAATATCTGTTAAACAGGCCCAAGCACTGAGTATTTTCAGTCCAACCTTTTCAGCCAAACTAGATGTGAATGTAACTCAAGAAGGGTCTGGATGGGGGCTCTGGCAGAGCCAGAGTTCTTTGTGAACCCCTATGAGGTTTTGGTCACAGGTTTGGCATGGAGCAGAATAAAGATACATCACAGTTGAAAAGCATTTATTGGCTACCTATTCTACACTACAGGTGGTAGAACCAGTAACTCAGATTTCAGAGGTTATCGTTAAAACAACAAGGCCAGTCCAGGGGTGGGTAAAAGATCTAACACACATCTCTATGATGGGGGTGGCCCAATCACAAGCAGTGGTGCGCTCAGTTGTTCTGCTTGCCTGCTCCTCACGGAGTTTGGAGAAATCTATGCCTGTTGCGTGTTCGAGTGCATGCGCAATGCCATGTGGAGGGCTTATCACAATAAAGATTGGCGGATTTGCTGCGTAGACCGGTCAGAACTCAGATCTGCGTTGTGCTTCCTGCAGCACCAAACGCCCAACAGTGGCAGTTCCGTGTATTGGCCAGCAGGTGGCAGCAGAGACCACGGAAAGAACGTCTGCGGGACAGACCCTGGGGACCCGTTCTCTTTTGATTATAGGGGAAGAACACAAAGATGGAAGAGGAGGGAAGGGGGAAAAAAAAAAAGAAAAAAAGAAAAAAACAAACCACAGCAAACAAAAACTTCTCCAAACGTAGCAAACGTGAATCTCTGTCAATAAATAAATGAGTAATTGAATTGATGTCCCTTTCCCACCCCCACCCCCCCAACTTCCGAGATGAAAAGAAACCTGTTATCAATTGGACAGATGCACACAGTGAAGCCAGGGATGGTCTGAAATGCAAAGCAGCTGAGCAGCTTTTAGAAGAAAACAGAGTAGTAACAACTTCTGTACCTACATTCACCACTCTGAGATCCTGTCTGGGTCACCCAAGGCTTGTAAATAACCACTGGGTCGGTTCTGATGTCGAGTGATTTGTTGTCAGTTCTCTCATGGTTCTCCGGTCAGTTCTCCGGTGCCAGGATCTGCCACAGGGCATTCTGACCATGGGCATCATGTTTCTACGCTGCCGCCTGCATTTAACAGGCAATGGGACTGCCCAGCATGTGCAAGGCAGCACCTCTTTCACACCACCAGAATGTTTAAGGCTGTTGGGATTGTTGTTAGCGTCCCATTAACACTGAGGCTAGAGATACCCTTAGGATTGACATTACTATTAGCATTACTTTGATGGTGCCCTATCTGGGTCATTTCCAGGGGATGTCTGGAGTAAGGCACAGTGTCAGGAGAAAAAGAACAGACTCTGTTACTTTATAAAAGTGATAATAGAGAGAGTTCATTGGAAAAAATACAACTCTTAAATAATACAAAGCATGCTTCTGATTGGATGCAGGCATCATCTGGGCTCTGATTAATATTACTCTTAAGGTAAAGATTATTGTTACCTTAATGATTGTTTTTGGATTATGATCAGGGTTAAGGTTCCTTTTGCTACAAACTTCTAGCATCATTTTTGTTGTTACATTTGGAGTTAGGGACGATTTTAGAATCAGGGTAAGGGTTAGGATTAGAGTTACATTGCGGGTTAATGCTGTTATCTTTACAGCTCCTGTGAGGGTTGGGGTCTGGGTCAGGTGTTTAAAAAATGAAATGAAAAAAGCATAAAAAAAATATATTGAAAGCTTCAGATTTCCTTAATCTTTGTGGGAATCATATAATGTGCAACTCAGATCTACCTCTTCGTGCAGTGACTGCCTGTAAATTTGCTAGAGCCTGATATAATATGGCCTTGTGCTTTCCGCTAACTCACCTTCATTTCATTTTCATTACATTTGCTTGGTAGTCAGATTTTGGTGTGTGGATATTTTAAAACAATCTAACCGACATTGGGTAAAAATTAAAAATAATTTAAAAAAATCAGGACAGCATCAATTGTATCAATTTTTATAGATAAGATAAAGAAGAGCAGTTTTCCTTTGTTTTCTGTTCCTCTTTACTTTCTTACCCTCTCCCCTTGTGTGAGAAACTCTCAAAGTCAAAGATTTCTAGTTAGGCAAAGATGGCAGCGATAGCAGCAGTGCTTATTCATTATTGCAATACTGCGCGCACATCCCCTATTGGCCAGGGAGAAATTGCACACCAGTCAGTGAAATCAATTCTGTTCTGTGCCCTAAACCCAATGCAGGTAATGCTCTCATGGCTCTCATTGGTTGAGCATCTCAGGCTCACAGACTCCTCAAGACTGTTGCTGGGCTGCTCCTGATGTGTGCTAGTGCTTATAAACCGTGTGGGAAATCCCTGAGATAGACAGCTCCTTCCTGGGCATCAGCCGAGGGCCAGAGAGGGGATAGCACCGGCTGTCTGGTGAATTCACATGCAGCTGCAAGTGCAGCACAGGGCCTTCAGCAAAGCCATGCCCATGGTGTGACCGTGCTGCTACGTCACCTCCAAGATCCACGATAGGTCTAATGTTTGTGTGCCAACTTCTGCACACTGATACCATAGACGAGCTATCCAGTCCGGCTATGTCCAGTGATGCTTTTCAATTAGGATGTTTACTTCTGTGCTTTTGCACTAATGCAAACACCAACACACAAGAAGCTAGAAATCTTGGTGGAGCTGCAGGCCTGAGCTCCTGTTTGGGACACAGTTGTATGGCTTCCACAACTGCACTGTAGCACAAAGGGGACACAGAGACTTTAGGATGGATGGGCGAGAAGACAAGGAAGGGTGAATGCCCTCTGTGAGAGTGCACTGAGCTCTGCCTGGGGATGGCAGAGCAGCCAGGTCAGAGCTAATGGAAATGGCCAACAGAGGAGACCATCAGTGTCTGTACCTGTCTTCCTGATCAGGGAGAGCAAGTGGAAGGTGCCCTCTGCAGACAGATGGGAGTCTCATGTTGTCTGGCCATTGTCCCCTTTGGGAGCCTTTTTCACTCCAGTATGTGCTGCAGGGACAGCACAGCAGGGCATGTGCCATCCAGCAGATCCATGGAGAGCACAGATGGCAGCTTCTTGACCAAGCCATGGAGGAACCAAAGAGGAGAGGTGCTCTGCTGGATCTCATACTCTCCAGCATGGAAGGTCTGGTGGGAATTGTGAGGGTGAAAGGGGCATCAGGCCACGTGCAAAAGATAAATGGTTCTCTTTTTATTTATTTTCATTTATTTATTTATTTATTTATTTATTTTGAGGCTGTAAGCTTAAAAGATGAACATATATGTCAATAAAACTGAAACAAAGAATTGAAGACAAAGATAGAAATCAATGAAAATGTGTTAACCCTTTTCAACATGAGAAATTCTCATGAGTCTTGTTCCATTTTTAGTTGTAAATATGAGTCTTTGTAGGGATTTTGTGTCTTTTTTTTTTTTTTTTTTTTCCTTTAATTCAGATGCTTTCAGGTACAGAGACTCAGACAGCGATGCCAGTGCCATCATTGCCCTGTGACTAAATCCCGGCGCCCACCGCTGCTCTTCCCTGCTGCCTATTTGATCCCTCATCCTCCAGGTGTCTCCAGCTCTCCTAAATAAATGG
The DNA here is from genome assembly GCF_054131305.1 of Coturnix japonica. Taxonomy (NCBI): domain Eukaryota; kingdom Metazoa; phylum Chordata; class Aves; order Galliformes; family Phasianidae; genus Coturnix; species Coturnix japonica. Next base: position 7,019,257 of record NC_140691.1, on the reverse strand, counting down.
TCGTGGTTAAAGGCATGTTTTCAGCAGGCCATTTAGACACATGCTCCTGCCACAGCCTGCCAGATTTCCCCATCCCTTTCTTATTGTTCAGTCAGATACCTCCCAATTATCTGTCTGATTTCTGATTTTTAGGGGGATGACTAAAATTTACTCCATCTTGCCAAAGACTGATGGACTGTGTTGTCAACTCCTTCACTGTGATTCTATCTATCCCTTCCTATCTTTTCTTTTTCTCTTGCTTTTTCTTTTTCTATGTCGTTTTCTTCTCCTTTTCCTTCTCCTTTTCCTTTTCCTTTTCCTTTTCCTTTTCCTTTTCCTTTTCCTTTTCCTTTTCCTTTTCCTTTTCCTTTTCCTTTTCCTTATCCTTTTCCTTTTCCTTTTTCTTTTCCTTTTCTTTTTCCTTTTCCCTTTCCATATCCTTTTTTTTTTCATTTTTCTATTTTTATTTCTTTTTTTTTCTCTTTCTCTCTTTCATTTTTTCATGCTTTAAAGAAAGCATGAATTCTGAAAGATGTTCATTAATGTCAGTAAAAGTGAAAAAAAGAGTTGAAGACAAAGATAGAAATCAAGAAGAAAGTGTTAACCCGTCTCAGTGTGTGAAATACGAGTCCTGTTCAATTCTAAGTTGATACCTCCCAACTCCCTGGCTGATCTATCCAAGGGAGATTACTGAAATTTGCTCCATTCCTCAAAAGTCTGTTGTCAAATCCTTCACCGTGATTCTATCTATCCCATCCTATCTGTTTCTAACTCATTTCTTGTGCAAATATTCCCTATGAAAAATAAACCTCAATAGAAGCTGCTTGGACATGGCATGCAGTTGATCACTGTGTTTTACTGTTCATTCAATTGCATCACCTTTCCTTCTGTTTGTTGGCTGTAAATAAAGAGAATTCTTTCTTTTTCTGTGTGCAGCTGGTTCTCTGTGGAAAGCCAGTGGGAGTTGGTACAAAGGAGGTTTAACACTGAGCTGGTGACGGTAGAGGAGAAGAGTGATGTGAGGAAAAGTGATGCAAGTCCCATGGGGCCAGTGTGAGTAGGAGTGGGATGGGGAGGTTGAGGAGGAACTTTGTCTACACAGTAACAGTACAGAACTCATTGGGACATCCTGGATTGACATCAGTTGCAAAGTGCTTCTTTAACTTCTTATATAAACCCAAATATAAATAAATAGACAATAAATGCATTTTGGATTCTTGCTCTTTAAGCTCTCTCCATTTTGTTGAGTAAGTTCTGAAAACGTGAATAAGGTAACAGGAAGGCACAAGTCACTGGTGGCTCTTTAAGTTATAATGGGCCCCAGGGCACATTTGATGCTGAGTCCATCAACCTCCAGTGTAGAGAGAAGTTCGCACAGAGTGCTCATCAAGACAAAGTCATAAGTAACAGTGAAGTTTCTTGGAGTATTAATGGGCCCACTCAGGAACATTAACAAGAAAGCTTCCCAAGGGACTTGTTAGAGCAGATAATTGGAAGCCAAGACTACAGGCAGGCAAACGAACTGGCATGGTGGCTGTGATGCTGAGAAACCCCTCCTTTGTTTTATGAAGCAGAAAGGCCAAGCCCTGTTCCCCAGACCCTTGGCAGGGAGGACCTCATGCTGACTAAGGATCCTTACTGGAACAGTGAGTTGGAAGCCTGTATGATGTTTAATGAAAGACATGGGGACAGAAGATCCCAGGCTGTGCATGGGGTGCAAGGACAGTGTGAAGATCATCTCCCATATGTGCCCTGTGTCTCGTTGCAGGATGTGGGATGTGAGAAGGGCCTAGTGTGAACAAGCAGTCAATCCCAATGAAACTCTGAACTTCAGATCTCTCAGTTCCAGTGCCCTCCTGTGCACACTCTCCCATAGTTTAATGCATTTTATCTTCTGTGGTGCCCAGAAGTGCACCCAGTGCTCCAGGTGAGGCTGTAGCAATGCAGAGCAGACAGGGATGACCCTTTCCCTCACCCAGAAGGCAATAAAGTGCTTGATGCACTCCAAGGGACCGTTGGCCTTCCTGTCAACTGTCATGACCCTTAACGTACTTAGATGCAATTGAAATGAGAGCCAAGAGCATACTAATATGTCATCATTGAAAGAACGTAGGTGTGCCATAGCTTTGAAATGCCTTGAACTCCAGAGTATGCCAGAGATGGAGCAGAGCAGAAGATTTGCCTCTTCTGTGGTGATCTCATCCATTTCGTAAGCAGAATAACACTACATGCTACATCGGGACAGTGTCTCTGCTCTGCTCTGCTCTGCTCTACTCTGCTCTGCTCTGCTTGCAGGGGATTGGAGTGGGGGGTTGCTCTTATGTCAGTGCAGATAAACTCACTTTCTCTTTAATCCTTTTTCCTCTATAAAAGATTCCACTATTTGTACTCAAAGACACACTTCCACGTTCCCTCAACTACACTTCCATATGCCATTAACAGTTACGCTTTCTTATACCATCAAAACAGTCTGTCAAACAATACAGTGCTTCAGTTCCCACAAACACCCTTAATACCATATATCTTTCCATTAAGAGTTTGTATTCTTCAGTGATAAACACCTTGCCACAGAACCAGCACTGATTGCCCCCCCTCACTCTCACACTTCCTCACAGGTAGAACATAGTATTACATAAATAGGTTGACACTCATTAAATAGGATAATAAAAAAGGCTTTTGAAATTATGTTAATAAAATGAAGACTAGTGAGACTGTGGGTCCCTACTAAGTGAGGGGGGTGTTCTGGTAATGGGGGATGTTGAAACGGTGGAGATATTGAAGGCCTACTTTGCTTCTGTCTTCAGTGTAAAAGCTCTCCCTCAGGAATCCCAGACCCTGGAGCTTAGTGAGAGCATCTGGGGAATGGAGGACTTGCCTTTAGTCAAGGTAGAGTTGGTCCATGAGCGCCTAGGCCACAACAATTTTCAGAAATCCACGGGACCTGATGGGGTGCATCCATGCGTGCCGAGGGAGCTGGCAGAGTTGACTGCAGAACCACTCTCTATCATTTTTGAGAGGTCTTGGAGAATGGGGGAGGTGCCTGAAGACTGGGGGATAGCCAGTGTCAATCCTGTCTTCAAAAAAGTGCATGAAGGAAGATCCGGGTAATTACGGGCCAGGGAGCCTCAGCTCTGTCCCTGGAAAGGAGATGGAACAGCTTGTGCTGAATGCTATCTTCAGACAGTTGGAAGAAAAGGAAGTTATCAGGAGTTGTCAGCATGGGTTTACCAAGTGGAGGTCACTTCTATAACACTGTCACTGGCTGGGTGGATGGGGGGAGAGCGGTAGATTTTGTCTACCTTGATTTCAGGAAGGCATTTGATACTGTCTCCCACAGTATCCTTACAACAAAGATAAGGAAATGTGGGAAAGATGAGTGAACAGTGAGGTGGGTTGAGAACTGTCTGACTGACAGAGCACAGAGGGTTGTCGATGTCAAAGCAGAGTCCAGTTGGAGACCTGGAAGTAGCTGTGTTCCCCAGGGGTTGGTGCTGAGTCTGGTCTTGTTCAGCTTCTTCATCAGTGACCTTGACAAGGGGATAGTGGCCACCCTCAGCAAGTTTGCTGATTATACAAAGTTGGTAGGATTGGCTGACACGCCTGAAGGCTGTGCTGCCATTCAGCGAGACCACACACCAGGATTGTACACACCAGGACAGTTTGGGGAATGAACTGCTGGAGAGGAGCTCTGCAGAGGGGGACCTGGGTGTCCTGATGTCAGAATGTACATGAGTAGGGGAAATGAACAGAAACTGGAGCATAGGAAGTTCCACAAGAATTTGTGCAAGAACTTCTTTATGGTGAGGGTGATGGAGCACTGGAACAGGCTGCCCAAGGGGGTTGTGTTGTCTCCTTCTTTGGAGATATTCAAGACCCGTGTCATGGTTTAATAATTTTGTAATTTTACTATCAGTATTCCACATTATAACATCATATAAAGCATGAATAATTTTACTGAATCTTCAACTTACAGAAGAAGACTGCATCTCCCAGTGAACAACATGGTCAGAGATTTGTCACGGGACCTGGACACTATATTATCTCACTCCCAGGCTGGACTGACGTCTTTCAAGTTCTGTCATTCAGAGAAGTGTGTGGGAGCCTTCACCGTTTCGCCTAGAGTTAACAGTTGGCCTCTTGGTTTTGGGACTCATTCTCTCTCCTATTTTGCTTGATTCGTTAGCTTAATTTCAATTATATTATTTTATATTGTGTTATCCTGTATTTCATATAGTATTTAGTAAATAAGTGTGCCTCCTTAGATCGTTGCCACTGTTTTCTTTTCCTAATTAACTTTTCCTTTCGGCCTAGGGCCCTTGTGGGACCCACAGCCCCCTGTCATGGACGCAGGTAGATTTTGTTTAAACCGTGACAGATTTTGGTGGAGATGCTGGGCAAGATGAGTTGCTGTTTTTCTGTTTTATTCTTCTGTTGCTCTTTTAGCTTTTAACAGAGCTATGAGGATTTTTTTCCCCCGTTAAGGAGCTATCTTAGGTTTGTGTTTCTGCACCTGTGAGTTTGACCTTGAAAGTCCCGGCAGACTGCCAGTACTATGGGATTTTTGTAAATTTTAAATTCCTGAAATCTGGGCAGACTGCCAGTACCCCAGATTATTTATAAACACTGTTGAGCTTTGCCTTTTTTTTTTTTTTTTTTTTTCTCTCTATCATGGGGGAAAAAAAAAAAAATGTTTTCTAATTTGTTTTACAAGGGACTGCGTGTCATTAGTTTTAAGCAGTCTTCGAATGACCAGTTGACCCAGTTGAACACACTGTCAATCTCCCTTAACTTACTGTTGACTTTTTTACTTGCCGGTTCTTGGATTTATTACATTTGTTACATCCGGAGGAAGTCCTCCCTAGAACCAGAGAATTCTGAGTGGCAGGGAGCGTGGAGAGACTTTGGAGAGACTTTTAATAGACAGACGCCTTTAGTGTCATGGAGCTTTACTCCTGAACACTTAAAGAATCCTGAGAGTTTGACCGCATATTTGAGACAGGAGTGTTGTGGCTCAGGCAGATCTAAGGAGGCACAAATGACTTGGGGCCTAGCTAACGCTTATCGGGCTTTATTCAATACCATTCCTGAGAGGGAAGTTTTTGAGGTTGAGAGAGTGAGTCTCAGGGCCGAGAATGAGAGTATGCAATCCAAACTCGACACTCTCCAGTCTGAGCATAGCGCCCTCCAGTCAGAGCACAGTGCCCTTTGGTCTGAGTGTAACATCCTCCGGTCAGAGCACAACGCCCTCCGGTCCAAGTACAACACTCTCCAGTCCAAGTACGACACCCTCCAGTCTGAGCATGACATCCTCCAACCCAAGCACAATGCCTTCCAATCCGAGTGCGACACCCTCCAGTCCGAGCACAACACTCTCCAGACTGAGCACAACGCCCTCCGGGCTGAGCGCAATGCCCTCCAGTCCGAGCACAACGCCTTCCGGTCAGAGCATAACGCCCTCCAGTCTGGGTACAACATTCTCCAGTCCATGTACGATGCCCTCCAGTCTGAGCGCAACACCCTCCAGCCCAAACACGACGCATTCCAATCCGAGCGCGACACCTTCCAGTCCAAGTATGACACTCTCCAGTCAGAGCACAATGCCCTCCAGACAAAGCACAACACTCTCTGGACTGAGCACAACGCCCTCCAGTCTAAGAATAACATTCTCCAGTTCGAGTGTAACACCCTCCAATCCGAGCGCAACACCCTCCAGTGGAAGTACGACAGCCTCCAGACTGAGTTTGGCGCTGTCCAGTTCGATCGGAACACTCTCTGATCCCAGCTATGCACCCTCTGGGGTGAACTGAATGTATTTGAGCAACTACCGGGGGCACATGTAGTCCGATTTGACCAACCACTGGGGGCACATGAAGTCCAATTTGACCAACCACCGGGGGCACCAGATACAATGTTGGTTGCCCCTGTAAGAGGGTGAAAAACAAAACGAGTTTCAACTCAGTTAGAGAAAATGCAGAAGGAGTTAGAAGAGCGGAGGGAGTTAGGAGAGCAGGGGCAGTCAGAAGAGCAGGGGGAGTCAGAAGAGCAGAGGAAGTTAGAAGAGCAGAGGAAGTTAGAAGGGAGGAAAAAAAGAAAGTAAACTGGAGGAAACAGAAGAGTCTGAGTCAGAAGAAGAGGAGCCAAAAGCTACTTTTTCTTTACGAGAATTTCTCAAGTCCAAAATTCTAGATGGGGTGACCTCATCAACACAGTTGCCACCATCAACACCTGGGACTCTTGATAGAGCAAAAGGCAAGCAAAGTATTACGACCATTATTGATAGATCTTTAAAACTGAGTGAAATTCGGGATCTAAGAAAGGATTTCACACGTCAGCCAAAAGAACATATGGTCACTTGGTTACTTCGATGCTGGGACAATGGTGCCAGCAGTGCGTGGCTCGATGGCAGTGAAGCTCGCCAACTGGGTGGCATTTCCAGGGACTCACGTGTGGACAAAGCTATTGGCACATGCCAGGATCAGTCCTACACCCTCTGGAAGCGGATGTCGATAGCGGTAAAAGATAGATTCCCCTTTAAACTGGACTTGGAGCCTGAGAAAAAGAAATGGACTGATATAAAGGTATCCAAACTTTGAGAGAAAGTGCTCTGGTGGAAATGCTATACAGCCCCCACTTCAACCGTCATGACCCGAACCAATTACATGATCCTGAGACAGTCCATGTTCCACGACAAATGTGGTGTGACTTTACAAGGGCTGCTCCAGAAAAGCATGCCAGTGCACTTGCATTAGTATATGGCCAGGGGGAAAGGAAACCCCTTGTGAATGAACTAATTGCTAAACTTCAGGAACTTGAATTATTTATAAGAACTACAGAAGTTAATCGTTATACTTCAGCCATTGTCAAAATAGCTGAAAGGTTAAACAGAATAGAGGGAACACAAAATGATATTATTGACTTGTTGACTAACGTGCCTGATGTAGATGAATCCATGGTGGTACCAGATGATGGGGACCAGGATTCCCACGATCGCCTATTGAAAAAGCTAAACAACTTGACTTCCTCTCGACCCGTATCATCGAAAATCTCAACCATAAAAAAGAGACATCCTCGTATTCAAGCAAATGACAACAACAAGACACCTCGTATTCAAGCAAATGACAACGACAAGACCATAAGTTTTGCTTTGTTGTATTTCTTGAGTAATCATGGGGAGAATATAAAGAAGTGGTATAATTCATCCACTTCTGCACTTCAGGCACGAGTGAAAGAATTACAATGCAAAACAACCACCAAGGTGAACTCTTCCAAAAGGGGGAAAGTTCCAGTTGCTGCAAGCCACCGAGGTAAACAATAGAGGGGCCCTGCCCCCAGTCAGGGGGGGGAAAGGGACAATAGAGTATACTGGACTGTGTGGATTAAGTGGCCTGGCACATCTCAACCACAGAAATATAAAGCCTTGGTGGACACTGGTGCACAATGCACCCTAATGCCCTCAAGTCACCAAGGGACACAACCAATATAGATCCATGGAGTGACTGGGGGTTCCCAAGAATTGACTATGTTGGAGGCCGAAACAAGCCTCACTGGTAAAAACTGGCAGAGACACCCTATTGTGACTGGTCCAGAGGCTCCATGTATACTGGGAATTGATTACCTTAGGATGGGATATTTTAAGGATCCCAAGGGGTATCGATGGGCCTTTGGGATAGCTGCTGTTAACACAAATGGTGTTAAGCAGCTGTCAACATTACCTGGTCTGTCAGATGATCCTTCTGCTGTGGGGTTGCTCCAGGTAAAAGACAAAGAGGTACCAACTGCCACCAAAGTGGTTCACAGACGGCAGTACCGCACCAATAGGGACTCATTGCTCCCCATTCACAAGCTAATTCGCCAATTAGAGAATTAGGGAGATATTTGCAAAACTCACTCGCCTTTTAACAGCCCCATATGGCCAGTGCGTAAAACCAGTGGGGAATGGAGGCTGACGGTAGATTACCGTGGCCTGTATGAAGTCACACCTCCATTAAGTGCTGCTGTACCAGACATCCTAGAACTCCAGTATGAATTGGAGTCAAAAGAAGCTAGGTGGTATGCCACCATTGACATTGCTAACGCCTTCTTTTCCATCCCACTGGCTGCAAAATGTAGGCCACAGTTTGCTTTTACCTGGAGAGGTATTCAGTATACCTGGAACCGTTTAACTCAAGGGTAAAGCACAGCCCAACAATTTGCCATGGATTGATCCAAGCTGTCTTGGAACAGGGTAATGCTCCTGAACACTTGCAGTATATTGATGATATTGTAGTGTGGGGCCGTACAGCAGCAGAGGTTTTCAAGAAAGGGAAACAGATAATCCAAAATCTTTTGCATGTTGGTTTTGCCATTAAGCACAGCAAGGTGAAGGGGCCTGCCCAGGAAATCCCGTTCTTAGGAATAAAATGGCAAGATGGACAAAATCACTGCTATGTCTCCGCCCACCGACAAGACAGAGACCCAATCTTTTCTGGGAGTAGTGGGCTTTTGGAGAATGCATGTCCCAAACTACAGCCACATAGTGAGCCCCCTCTATCAGGTAACACAGAAGAAGAATAATTTCTCATGGGGTCCTGAGCAGCAGCAGGCTTTTGAGCAGATAAAATAAGAAATAGCCAGTGCCGTGGCCTTGGGGCCAGTACGGACGGGACAGGATGTGAAGAACATCCTCTACACTGCTGCTGGAGAGAAAGGTCCCACCTGGAGTTTGTGGCAAAGAGCCTCAGGAGAGACCCGAGGCCGACCCCTAGGATTTTGGAGTCGAGCATATAAAGGGTCTGAGGAGCGCTACACTCCGACTGAGAAGGAGATCTTAGCCGTGTATGAAGGGGGTTCGGGCTGCTTCTGAAGTAGTTGGGACAGAGGTTCAGCTTCTTCTAGCACCTCGCTTGCCAGTAATAAACTGGATGTTTAAAGGACAGGTTCCCTCCACCCATCATGCTACTGATGCCACTTGGAGTAAGTGGATTTCATTAATTACTCAACGAGCTCGAATGGGAAAACTCAGCCGTCCTGGAATTCTAGAAGTGATCATGGACTGGCCTGAGAGTAAAAAAATTGAAATACCACCTACAGAAGAGGTATCACGTGCTAAAGAGGCACCACCATACAATGAGCTACCAGAAAACGAAAAGAAATTTGCCCTATTCACAGACGGATCATGTCGTATTGTAGGGAAGCATCGCAGATGGAAAGCTGCTGTATGGAGCTCCACTCGACAAGTTGCAGAGGCCAATGAAGGTAAAGGAGAATCAAGTCAAATTGCAGAGGTAAAGGCTGTTCAGCTGGCTTTAGATGTGGCTGAACGGGAGAGGTGGCCAATGCTTCATCTTTATACTGATTCATGGATGGTGGCAAATGCCTTATGGGGGTGGTTGCAACAGCGGGAACAAAACAATTGGCAACGAAGGGGTAAATTTATTTGGGCTGCTGAACTGTGGGAAGACATTGCTGCCCGAATAAGGAACATTGTTGTAAAGGTGCGCCATGTAGATGCCCATATGCCTAAAAGTAAGGCTACTGAAGAACATAAAAATAACCATCAGGTTGGTTGATCTGCCAAAATTGAGGTGGCTCAAATAGACTTGGACTGGCAGAACAAGGGTGAATTATTCCTAGCTCGGTGGGCCCATGAGACTTCAGGTCATCAAGGAAGGGATGCAACATATAAGTGGGCCAGAGACCAAGGGGTGGACTTAACTATGGACGCTATTGCTCAGGTTATTCATGACTGCGAAACATGCGCCATAATTAAACAAGTCAAGAGGATGAAACCTTTTTGGGGGGAATGACGATGGCAGAAGTATAGATATGGAGAGGCATGGCAGGTTGATTATATCACCTTGCCACGATCTCACAATGGTAAGCGTTATGTACTCACCATGGTGGAGGCAACCACTGGGTGTCTCGAAACATACGCAGTACCCCATGCTACCTCCCGAAACACCAAATTAGGTCTTGAGAAACAAGTCCTGTGGCGTCATGGCATTCTGGAAAGAACTGAATCAGATAATGGGACTCATTTCAAGAATTCCCTTGTAACCACTTGGGCCAAAGATCATGGCATTGAGTGGATTTACCATATTCCCTATCATGCACCAGCTTCTGGTAAGATTGAATGATTCAACTGGTTGTTGAAAACTATGTTGAAAGCAATGGGTGGCAGAACACATAAAAATTGAGAAAACCATTTAGCAGAAGCCACCTGGTTGGTCAAAACTCGAGGATCTAGTAATTGTAATGGTCCTAACCAATCCAGCTCCCTACATACCGTGGAGGGAGATAAGGTTCCTGTAGTACACATAAAGAGCGTGTTAGGAAAAGCAGTTTGGGTCCTTCCAGTGCCTGGAAAGGGCAAACCTCTCCGAGGTACTGTCTTTGCCCAGGGACCTGGGTGCACTTGGTGAGTAATGCACAAAGATGGGAATGTCCGATGTGTAACACAAGGGAATTTCACGTTGGGGGAGTGCAGCCAGCCTCCTTAGATCATTGCTGCTGTTTTCTTTTCCCTTTCCCTTCTTCCCTTTCCTTTTTGGGCCAGCGGCCCTGCGCGCCAGCTTCCCCCCTGTCACGGGCACAGGTAGATTTTCGGTTAACCTGTGACACTTTGCAATGCCTTAAACTCCAGAGTATGTCACAGATGGAGCAGGAAGAAAAATCTTCTTCTTCTGTTGTGAGCTCTTCTATTTGGTAAGCAGAATAACACTACCTGATACATGGGGACTGTGTCTCTGCTCTGCTCTGCTCAGCTCGTAGGGGAATGGTGCAGGGGGGTTGCTCTCATTTCCGTGAAGATTAGCTCACTTTCTCTTTAACCCTTTTTCCTCTGTACACTATTCCGCTATTTGTACCCTCGGTTACACTTCCACATACCCTCAAGTACACTTCCATATGCCATTAACTATTACACTTTCTTATAACATCAAAATAGCTTGTGATACAATACTGTTTTTTAGTTTCCATATACACGCTTAATAGTATGTAACTTTCCCTTTACAATCTGTATTGTTCAGTTATAAACACTTCTCCACAGAACCAGCGCTGATTGAACCACCTCCCTCGCACACTTCCTCGCAAGCAGTACATAGTATTACATAAATGGGTGGACACTCTTTTGTCAGGTGGAATGTAAACCTCTCCTGAGGACCCTCTTCCTAATCTACAGAGTACAAACTCCCATCTTCTTACATACAAGCAGAAAGTACATATGAATGGACAGACAACACAGAGTCTTTCACTTCATTTGTTTCCGGCCATATCCCTCGCAGGAAGAAGGAACCGCGGAATGGGACTCAGCACTCAACGCAGCTATGCTGTGTCTCACTCACACCACACTCACTCTGACATTTAGATCAAAAACCATGGTTTATTCATAATACACAATGCTGACAATGTCTTTTAGCTGGAATCTTAATAATGCTCATACCCTGGTCGACCAGTTGCAAACTTTAAGATTCTTCCCAGTCAGCTTGACCTTTAATGATTAGATACATAGTACTGAACACTTACAGCAGATGATAATAATGGCCATACAGCCTATAAGCCCCATGATTACAGCAAGGAGAACCCAGGTTACCATTTGACAGGATATCCACTATATCCCATGCCCGTAGGAGAGACCAACCTAGGTCTGTCCTACTGCCAACCACCTGGGAGAGAGAACTTGCTCTTGATTCCATGCGCATGACTTGCAGGTCCCCTTCACAGGAACTCCCCCAAGGAGTCTCCCTACCCCAGCTGGCTACATAAGCCATGAGCTCACCTCCCTAGGGGCAGCACGGATGGCTATAGCCTGTGTAGGATGTCTCCTCAGGACTTATGGGCTCCCCTTACCATACACATACTTGGTCCGCGTACAGGTGGTCCTTGTCTGTCCCTGCAGTGATCAGGTGAGAAAGGGAGTCCTTCAGAGAAATCTCAGGGTGCGCCAAAATTGTCTCCCTCTCAGCTGGTCCTGCCGCCGAATAGAGCTGGTCCCATCTGGGCTGCCAAAGTAACTTGAGAAATCAAACTAATTCAATAAATTCAATAAATTTTCTGGAACCCAACTACTTATTCATCATTTCCAGTAGATATTTTACACACTGCCTCTCCCTCTGGCACATGCACAGTTTGTAGCAGGGGGTCTCCCTCCAGTGGCTGTGGGGATGAACTCAGATGTCTTTCTCACAAAGGCTCAAGGTCTTCCTTCCTCTGTCCTTTTTACCCTTTCATGTTTGATACAAGTAGTCTGGTCCTGGACAGCTTCTTGGACAGTGTTCCCTTTAGCATGCAGGATGTTCTTCCTTTATTTTAACTACACATCTTACTTGTTTATGGGCCCACATACCAAATTTTTGACTTTGTGATTAACTGTTCTACTGAATCAGTTTGCCCTAACAGATCGTGTTTGCCTGGCAGAAATGCAAATGTCTCATCTGGAAAGCTCTGCTCCCGGGCATTAATAAAAAAAAACATGCAGACAAGGAAAGAGACCCTCTGAATTCCCCTTTGCAGGGCTGTCATTCAGCTGAGGCAGTCGGTGCGGGTTTCTCATCTCCAGATGTAAAACCCTGTGGTTGAAAAGGGATTCAGTTCCCCACAGTTGTTCCAAGTATTGCAATAAGAAAATGAATCAAATGCTTCCCAAGGGAGATGCACTGTGCCAGCAGGTACAGCCATGTGGTCACTCCAGCCCCTCCGATGAGCCCAGTGGCTGCTCCAACTTCAAACACAGGTCCTGTGGTGATTCCAGCTCTGGCAATGAGCTCTGCAGCTGCTCCAACTCCTGCAACAGCCCAACAGTCATTCAGCTCCTACAGTGAACCTCTGGCTGTTAAAACCCATGCAACTAGTCCTGGACTTGCAAACAGATATGCATATGAATTAGTAACTATGCATATATGTTTGCAACTGCACATGTTATATCTATGTGAAAATATACCGTATGTAAGCAGGTGTTTATATGTATACATATAGATCTATGTCATAATCATAATCCTTTTTCTCTGTCTTAGTAAATAGCTTTAAACAAGAAAAATCTAAACCACAGCACTGCCGAGTCCTTTACAGATCTCCTTGGGACTATTCAGTCAGACAAGGACATGCACAGAAGAGCAGCAGATCTCGAGATCATCTCATGGAGCAGCTTCTGAGGTATATTCTTTACACCAGCTTTGGAACAGGCCTCCAGTTCTCTAGTCCTGCTCTAAAGGGGACCTCTTGTTATGGCAGTGCCAGCAAGGAGACCAGCTCTGACACAGCCATTCCTATTGCCAGCAACTGTCTGCAGCACTGGATTGCTGCTGTGGAGACAACAGGACTGTTATGAGACACACAAGACCTTCAGTCCTGCACAAGTGAGAGGACTTGAGGGCACTGTGGCAGTGTAAAGCGAGCAGTAATGAAAAGAGCATGTTGTGCAGCTGTCTGCGGCTGTACCTCCCCCAGACCCATACAAAGTAGGAAGAGAGAAGAGATAAAGAAAAGACTATTTTGAAAGCCTCTTAGGAATCTTTTAAACTATTCAGGGAATCTGGTTCCATGTTTACACAAGCTCTTGGAGTGAAAAAATGGAAATTAGGTAGGAAAGAAGTGATATTAATTATTTGTTTATAAGTTCTATCACTTTTTTTTTTTTTTTTTTTTTTTTCAGGTTGCTATATCACACACAAACAATCAATTAAAGATGAATAAAACATAAAGAACCATCACTGGGAATCGTGTGAGGAATATGTTCACTATATAGAAGCTGGAATAGTGCTTAGTGCAACGCCTTCCTGAGAGCGTGCTTGATCTCCCTGTTCCTCATGCTGTAGATAATAGGGTTCAGTGTTGGAGGAACCACTGCGTACAGAAGAGCCACTGTCAGATCAAGGAGTGGGGAGGAAGCGGAGCAGGGTTTCAGGTAGGCAAAAAAGGCAGTGCTGAGAAACAGGGAGACCACAGCCAGGTGAGGGAGGCACGTGGAGAAGGCTTTGTGCCTACCCTGCTCAGAGGGCATCCTCAGCACAGTAATGAAGATGTGCACATAGGACACAACTACAAAAACAAAGCAGCCAAAGAATAAACTGGCACCAAAAAATAGAAGCACAACTTCCCTGAGGTAGGAGGTTGAGCAGGAGAGCTTGAGGATCTGGGGGATTTCACAGAAAAACTGGTTGACAACATTGCCTTGGCAGAGAGGCAGTGAAAACGTACTGGCAGTGTGCAGCAGGGAATTGAGAACCCCGCTGCCCCAGGCAGCTGCTGCCATGGTGGCACAAGCTCTGCTGTCCATCAAGGTCCCATAGTGCAGGGGCTTGCAGATGGCAACGTAGCGGTCATAGGACATGATGGTGAGAAGGGAATACTCTGCTGAGGCGAAGAAGGAAAAGAAAAAGAGCTGTGCAGCACATCCTGTGTAGGAGATGGCCCTTGTGTCCCAGAGGGCGTTGGCCATGGCTTTGGGGAGAGTGGTGGAGATGCAGCCCAGGTCGAGGAGGGCCAGGTTGAGGAGGAAGAAGTACATGGGGGTGTGCAGGCGGCGGTCGCAGGCTACGGCTGTGCTGATGAGGCCGTTGCCCAGGAGGGCAGCCAGGTAGATGCCCAGGAAGAGCCAGAAGTGCAGGAGCTGCAGCTGCCGCGTGTCTGCCAACGGCAGCAGGAGGAACTCGCTGATGGAGCTGCTGTTGGGCATCTGCTGTTGTTCCTGGGCTTGGAGTCCTGTTCAGAGTGCAGAAGAAAATGACAGGTTCAAACCATTCTCAGACACTCCTCCTGCTATACAATTTAATTTCTCCTTTCTCTTTGGAAAATGTTCATTTAACTCCAGAACTTGTATTTGTTTTCATTAGTTTCACCACTCCTTCAGGATTAGAAGATTAAGGAGCTTTTACTTTCTTCTTATTTCCTAAACATATCCCAGCCTCCTGGATATGTTCCTTTTTGCTACAGCTGTTCATTCAGACCCCAACACAAGCCTCTGTGCACTTCAGTTTTTCTTAGAGAAATCTGCCTGTTTTCAGGGCAAATCAAATACTAATGTCTGCAGAAGACAATGATAAGTTAAACTGATTGTTTCCTTCTAGAAAGGAGAGGCTGAATGCACAACCTGTGTGACTTTTCACCTTGTTCACTGACTGTTCAGAGAACAACTGATGGATTGACTAAATAATTGTGAGTTTCAGAGCTGTGTTTAAATCAGACATCCACTTTTAGATTTCTGCCCCCAATCCTTTCTCCCTTCCCTCTGAACAGGAAATAAAAAAAAAAACCCTGCCTTGGCTCTCCTCTTTCAAACGGCCTT
Source organism: Coturnix japonica (assembly GCF_054131305.1). NCBI lineage: Eukaryota > Metazoa > Chordata > Aves > Galliformes > Phasianidae > Coturnix > Coturnix japonica. The sequence continues at coordinate 7,004,019 of NC_140691.1, read as the reverse complement.
CACAAACATTCAGTTGTGCAGTGGAGCTGTGATCCCCCTGCCCCAGGCAGCAGCTGTGGCAGCACAAGCCCTGCCGGGGGGCTCCTTCCCCACACACGTCTCCCCGCAGCGCCCTGAGCAGCTCCCCGGGCAGGCTGAGTGCTGAGCCTGGCAGGCGGCAGAGTCCCATACCCGGCACACAGCCCCTGGGGCACAGCAGGGACCCTGCTCTGCAGGACAGCCCTGGGCACCCGCCTGCAGCCTCGGCTGCACAGCCTGCAGCCATGCTGGGACACGCAGCCCTCAGGGCTGTGCTCTGACACTGCAGCAGGGAAGCCCTCAGCTGGACCAGAAGGCTTTTTCCACAGTAAAGAAACATGCAGTGCCTGCATCCAGATCTGCTATGGGATGTCCCAGATTTGGTGATCCCTCCAGGAAAAGCAGCTCATGGTCTGCAGTGAGACTTACCTTGTCATGGTCTGTGTGCAATGCTCCTGCAGTGAGCTCACAGCCCGCTCACACCATACACATCCTGCAAGCTCTCTCCAGTTTCTCTCCTCTCCTTCTGTCACCTGCAGGCTGTGCTGTGCACAAGAGCTGCTCCTGGGCATAGCTGTCTCACTACAGCTCTGCCCACTTTTATGAGCTCCCTGTGTCCCAGGAGCCTGGACAAGCAAGCAGCAGATGATGTCATTTTTATCCTTCCCACTCATCTCCCCTGACACATCCCTGGGTTCTCATGGCCAACAGCTCCTGAAAGACAACAGCATCATGACTGTCCGTTGAAATCCGCTCAATTAACCACCACATGTCCAGTGGTCAGTGACTGATTGGAGACATATGGGGAGTGCTCCCAGAGTTCGTTTGATGAAACAATAAGGGCACCCAGACAAGGAAGGCGAGGTTTGGACTTTCCCTGTGCAGGGCAGTGATCCAGCTGAGGCAGTGCAGGAGTCTCATACCTTGACAGAAATCCTGGAGCTGAAATGGGATTCAGCTCCCTACACACCCTCAGGAGCTGGGATTCCTCTGGTTAAGCTCAGAAGTGCACAAGGAGTTGCCTGCATGTGAGCTCCTGCTCTGAGTCCTCAGTCCTTCAGCAGGGAGGCAGCTGCTCACACACAGACACTGGGTGATGCCCAAGGTGCCTGGGCTGCTCCTGATGTGTGCCAGTGCTTGTAAACCGTGTGGGAAATCCCTGAGATAGACAGCTCCTTTCTGGGCATCAGCCGAGGGCCAGAGAGGGGATAGCACCGGCTGTCTGGTGAATTCACATGCAGCTGCAAGTGCAGCACAGGGCCTTCAGCAAAGCCATGCCCATGGTGTGTCCGTGCTGCTACGTCACCTCCAAGACCTACGATAGGTCTAATGCCTGTGTGCCACCTTCTGCGCACTAGTACCATAGATGAGCTATCCAGTCTGGCTATGTCCAGTGATGCTTTTCAATTAGGATGTTTACTTCTGTGCTTTTGCACTAATGCAAACACCAACACACAAGAAGCTAGAAATCTTGATAGAGCTGCTGGCCTGTGCTCCTGTTTGGACCATGGGGACACAGTTTAATGGTTTCCACAACTGCACTGTAGCACAAGGGGTATACCGAGTCTTTAGGATGGATGGGCGAGAAGATAAAGAAGGGTGAATGGCCTCTGTGAGAGTGCACTGAGCTCTGCCTGGGGATGGAAGAGCAGACAGGTCAGAGCTAATGGAAATGGCCAACAGAGGAGACGAACAGTGTCTTTTCCTGTCTTCCTGATCAGGGAGAGAAAATGGAAGGTGCCCTCTGCAGACAGATGGGAATCTGATGTTTTCTGTCCCTTGTCCCATTTGGTGGCCTTTGTCACTCCATTATCTGTGGCAGGGACAGCACAGCAGGGCATGTGGGACTCAGCAGATCCATGGAGAGCACAGATGGCAGCTTCTTGACCAAACAGTGGAGGAACCAAAGAGGAGAGGTGCTCTGCTGGATCTCATACTCACCGGCATTGAAGGACTTGTGGGAACTATGAAGGTCAAAGGGGCATCAGGCCATGTGCAAGATGCAAATGTATCTCTTTTAATTTATTTATTTATTTTGAGGCTGTAAGCTTAATAGTTGATCATAAATGTCAATAAAACTGAAACAAATAATTGAAGACAAAGATGGAAATCAATGAAAATGTGTTATCCCTTCTCAACATGAGAAATTCTCATGAGTCTTGTTCCATTTTAAGTTGTAAATATGAATCTTTGAGGTGATTTGATGTCTTTTTTTTTCTTTTACTGAAACTACAATGTTTTCCGGAACTGTGTTCGCTGGACACAAATGCCTTCAGGTTCAGAGACACAGACAGCGGTGCCAGTGCCAATGCCCTGTGACTATAGCCCGGTGCCCAGCACTACTCTTCCCTGCTGCCTATTTGATGTGTCTCATCCTCCAGGTGTTTTCAACTCTCCTAAATAAATGGCCATGGTTAAGGGCATGATTTCAGCAGGCCATTTGGGCACGAACTACTCCCACTGCCCTCCAGATTTCTCCATCCCTTGCTCTTTGTTCAGTCAGATACCTCCCAATTATCTGTCTGATTTCTGACTTTCAGGGGGATTACTGGAATTTGTTCCATCTCCCCAAATTCTGAGAATCAGTGAGAATGTGTTAACTCGTCTCAATGTGTGAAATACTCACAAGTCCTGTTCAGTTTTAAGTTGATACCTCTCAACTACCTGGCTGATCTATCCCAGGGAGATTACTGGAATTTGCTCTATCTACCACAGTCTGATGGCCTCTGTTGTCAACTACTTCACTGTGATTCAATCTATCCTATCCTACCTCAGTATAAATCATTTCTTTTAAAAGTATTCCATATGAAAGACAAACTTCAATAGATGCAGCTTGAACATGGCATGCAGTTGATCACTGTGTTTTACTGTTCATTCAATTGCATCACCTTTCTTTCCATTTGCTGGCCAGATAAAAAAGAGAAATCTTTAATTTTCCATGTGTAGCTGGTTCTCTGAGGAAAGCCAGTGGGAGTTGGTGCAAAGCAGTTTGGGCATTTCCTGGGGCAATGGGTTGGAGGTCCGTATGATGTTAAATGAAAGACATGGGGACAGAAGATCCCAGGCTGTGCATGGGGTGCAAGGACGCTGTGAGGTTCATGTCCCATATGAGACCTATGTTTCATCGCAGGATGTGGGATGTGAGAAGGGCCCAGTGTGAACAAGCAGTCAATCCCTGTAAAACTCTGAACTTCACATCTCTCAGTTCCAGTGCCCTCCTTTGCACATTGTCCCAGAGTTTGATGTCCTTTATGTTCTGCGGTGCCCAGAAGTGCACCTAGTGCTGCTAGTGAGGCAGTAGCAATGCAGAGCAGAGAGGGACGATCCAGCTGGCAATAAGTTGCTTCATGCACTCCAGGGGACCGTTGTCTTTCCTGGCTGCCTTGGCACACTGCTGACTCACATTCAGTGTGATGCTGACCAGCACCCCAATCCTTTCCAGTCAGACTCCTCTCCAGTGTCCCATATCCAGTCAGTGTGTATGTCCAGCATTGCCCCTACCCAGGTGCACAATCAGGCACTTGTTCTTGTTATACTTTATGCACTTGGTGCTTAGTACCAACTGGTACCCACTTCTCTGACTTGTCCACATCTCTCTGCAAGTCCTCTCCACCCTCAGTGGAGGCAACAGCACCTCCTCATCTGGTCTTATCAGCAAACTTGCTCAGAACGTCTTCTAGTCCTGCATTCAAGTCATCTGCATAAACATGAAAGGAAAGTGGCCCCAAAATGGAACCCTGGGGACCCCGACAGTGACCATCTACCATCCTGATGGAAAAAACTGACTATAATCCTTTGGGAATGACATACTGGCCAACTGCTCACCCACCACGTTGTGTTTCTGTCTAGCCATATGCAGAACATTCTGTCCAGAAGGTTGTTGTGAGAAACAGTATCAAAATCTCCACTGAAATCCTCAAGGATTACATCAACTGGCTTCCCTTGGTCAACTAAACGGATAACTGTGTCACAAAATGAGCTTAAATTAAACAGGAACTTCGCCTCACAAACTTGTGTTGGCTGCAACCAATGACAGAATTGTCCTTCAGCTGTTTTTCCATAACTCCCACCATCATTTTCTCCATAATTTTACCGGGCTCTGGACTGACAGGTCCATAATTGCCCATGTCATCTTTCTTGTTCTTCCTTACAATGAGACAACATTTGCCAGCATCCTGTCAGCTGGCATGACCCTAGACTTCTATAGATGCAATTGAAATGAGAGCCCAGAGCACACTAAGGCGCCATAGGCTTGATGAAAGGATAGTCATTTATAGTTACTATTAATGATTTAGCATTTTTCAGTGGTTTCAGGCTTTCCATGCCACCCATGCTATTTGCCAAACTAAAGTCACTGCTACTTTTTGCACCAGAGACTATGCTACATATCCTGTAGCCAGCCTGCACTGCCATTTAAACCACCTGTTCCCAGTCTGTTCTAGAAGTTTCCCACAATGTCACAATTGCCAATATGAGAAGGATCTCTCTTACAGCACAGCAAAAACTTCAGAGTTTTTATTACAATATTTCAAATGAGAAACAAATCTCTCCAAGTGGGAAGTGACCTCATCCCCTGATCTGAGTCCCCTCTCCCTTGGCACATGGTGGTTCCCTGGGGCATGTCCTTGCCACCAAAGTTCAGCCGATCTTTCTGTATCTCCAGAGACTGTCCCAAAACTACTCATTGCACATTAGTATCAGCTCTCCTTCCAGCATCAAAGTGCAGATGAATCAGCCGGGCTCTTCCTAGGAACTCCCATCTCTCTTCTCACTTCTTAACCAAGTTGAATTTTAGTTCTGATCATGCTTCAGTGTCCACAAAAATGTGATGAAATATCGTTAAGCTGTCTGAAATTGAGTTTTATTTTGCTTTCAGAGGGTACTTTGGAAAATTTTTCTTTATCTTTGTCAGCCTTTGTAAGTAGTTGAATGACAGCTTTACCTGTCTCCTGTGATGCCTTGCAATGTGACATGCTGCCTGTGAAGTGCTTTTCTCAGAACTATTATCCTGTATGGTACAAATCACACACTTTATGCCCAGCACCTCCTCCTACTCATGCCATTTTCTCTTAATGCTAGCAGGTCAGACTGTGTCCTGGATGTTATACCTTGTCTGTTGTGTTCCTTCCACCCAAGATAACCGTTCTCATCTCTGATTCCAGGACCTCAGGTCCATTCTCCCTTGTTCCTGATCATCTGTCCAAAGCACAGCCATTTCTGTGTTTCTTACAGCCTGCATCCCCTCTTTAAATGTTGGGCAACAATATCCATCATCCATTCAGCTGATGTCCTCAGGAAATAATCATACATCTGTGGCCACTTCACATCATTTACCTTCTAACTTTCTAGATATCATTGCTAAATTCTCACTAATTCATTTCTTCTACCTTTGTGTAAAAGTGAACATACATATTACGGCATCTCCCTGCTCTTTTCCGTCCTTTCCCCACCATTAATTTCATTTCCCTCAAGCCCAGAGGGAAATGCTGGAAGGATGCACCTTCCTGTGAATGTGCCCATGACTCTCCTAAAGCTTGCCTTGTACCAGTCTCAAGTCCTTCATTTCTTTCCTTTTCTCATTGCATCCTTACATTACTCCCTTAAGAGGGTCCTGGTCACCCAAGTCTCCACATTACGTCTTCATTTCATCAGTCTTCTTTGATCTGTGCTAGCTGGCATCTAGCATTGTCAGTCCTTTCTGGTTTACTTCTTGTAGTCAGTCCTCCCCTCTTTTTTGGCTATGGCATCTAATGGGTCACCCAGTCTGCTCTGATTTATGGTATCTCTCTCCATAAAAGGTTGTGGAAGTGGCACATAACTCCATAAGTAATCCCATTCATCAGAGCAGAGTCAGAATAATCACCTATTTATCTCCTATTCAATAGACTTGCTACAGCACTCATTATGAATTCATTTAAACTGATGCACAGTGTCCCATTATGTACTAATGGCGATGAGAAACATGACAAAACAAATGCCATTTTAAAATTGGGAAATGAATCTGTTCAGCAAGATGTATAACTATGGCTACTCATGAATTCTTACTCTTGCGGTCTTCTGCAGCACACACCTTGTTGTCTCCTCATACCTGAGCTGTACCCTGCTATGATGCTTCTGGCAGAATCAAATCCCCCCCTGCCATGGCTACCAACACATGTTGCGGCTGCATGACTCCTGCATTCCTACAGCCCACCCCTCAGCACAGCCCCTGTGCAGAGCTCCCACTGTTGCAGTGCTTCTCTCATGACTCTGTAGCACCAGCACAGCCTGAGTCCTTGGTGCTGGGGCTGGGAATTGCCCAATGACTGTGGCCATGCTGAGCGCCCTGACTGTGCTGCACTGCACCATGCAGTCCTGGTATGGCTCTGAATGTTCTTCAGGTCTCTCCCCTGTTCTTATCTTCAGGAGGATGGACTTTGTAGGGCTGTTAAATCTTCCTCTGGCACACCTTTGAAGCCATTACTTCTCATCCTATCACTAGTTAGCTGCTTCTGCTGAATAGTTTTCCTAAGGCAGTGGTTCGGCTCTGTAATGTAGTGCTGCAACCTTCTGTAGAAACAGCCCAAAGGATCCCAGCCATGTGTATGACTGCCCAAGAAGCTGATGTCTGGAGCGGTAGGATGAGTCCAGGAGCTTGTGGAAATCCTTGCCTTGCCATGGAGCCATATGTTTGAAGACTTTGATCACAGCTTTGCGGGGAAAAAAAAAGCACACTGGGAGATGATGGCGAAAAGATTTCTTCAGAAAAAGAAGCATGTGTAGAACAACCCCTCCTCTCGTTATGTTGCTGATGCTCTGGGTGCCCCTGTTCATGCCGAATTGTTCTGGAGGTCAGCCTTGGATAGGAGTGTGTCAGAGGCCAGCCGACCCAGCACTGCTCAGGGGGTTCAAGCCTCTGCCAACCTGGTACAGATAGTGGGGCTGCTAGAATGTGTGATCCCCCTTTCCCCACCCTTCTCTCCCCCCCCCCCCCCAGCCATGTCTAGGCCGTAGGAACAGCAGTGGAGTTGTTGTTGTACCTGTAATGATAGTTCTGACCCTGGATGTCCCACTGCTCACTGGCTGCAGCATCTCCTCTTCAAACTTCTGACTTCTAAGGGCTTTGGTTCATGTGGAAACTTCTCTCAGAGGTCTTGATGAGGAGCAAGTTGGATGCAGTCCCAGAATAGCACCACTAACAAAAGCTCTCACAAACAGCCAACCAAAATGCATCCTGAAGTGAGATCACAGAAATGATGCAAAGCAATCAGATGAGAGACATGGCCATAAAGAGCTGTTAGATTTTTAGAACAGAGCTTCCCTTTGCCTCAGAATAGCAAGAGGATTGCTTTACATGTGCATGTGGCCTTGTAAAATTCCAGTATCTGGGAGTTGTGTGTGTTTAAAACTGCACGAGCAATGCAAGGCGCAGTGCCAGCTTTCAGCTGCATTAAATCAACAGGTGGGTGTGCAGTGCAGGGCCTCCCCAACTGGAACCACCTCCTTAGAGCCTGTCCTGAGCTGCTGTGTCTCCACCTGGAGCCCAGGGCAGGATCCTGTGCTCAGCCCTGCTCAGGAGGACTGTCCCCTTTGTTCACAGTACTTTGTCACAAAGCCCAGTGACCCATCCAAGCCCTCGTCCTCCAGCCCAGCACACTGTCTGTGTGATACAGACGTGCTCCTCGTGGCCATTCACAGAGGTTTGCTCCAAGTCCTCAGCTCCAAATGCAAATAAACAATTATAAGTCATCAATATGTCTGATATCATGGAATTCTTGGCTGGCAACAGCTATCCTGTGTTGTATAATTGAAAGAAATGCAATGGAGTGTTATTTAATAGGTAATCAATCAGTGCTGTACTTGTACACCTGAGCTAATCAATTACTGCAGGAATGCCAGTGCTGGCCACCTGCTGGGAAACCGCCTGTGTACATCAGGGCACCAAAATGCTCCCCTGCTTGTTGTGGGTTCATTAACAAAATTTCATGAAGTAATCTTATGTTCATAGATGCCAGTCATCTAATAAATGTTGTAGAGTTGTTTCTCAATCTAAGCTTTTTAATTTTTATTATTCCATAGAAAGTCTGAAAATGTAATAAAAACAGTTTAATAATTCTAAACAAACAAATGAACAAACAAACAAACAAACAAAAAACCTAAAATGGTAATTCAATGTTCCTGACTTGCTTTAAAAAGATCCCAGATTTAAGAAGTAATTAAAAAGTGCAGGAGAAAAAAATACATCCTAGAAAGCCCATCTGTGCTTTGCAAAGTGGCCTCGTTGGTTCTGGGCTGTGTCCTTCAGCCCTGTGCTTTGGGTGCTGGGTGCCTGCCCAGAAGGTGTTCTACAGTCCACTACCTGCATCTCATCATGTGCATCCCACCTGAGCACTGGGATTCTACAGCCCTCTGTATTGCTATTTTATTTATAAAATGTTACCAATAAAGCCAGAAGCTTCAAACAGATTAGATTCATTCATCCAGCCTTCACACAACGTTGAATTACTCACACAAACCAGGCTGTCTGAGGCAACGACAACAGTGTTTTCACAAATTGTTTAATTAGACAACTTCTGGGCAATTTCTTCCAATGGTTTCACTTCCCCTGCCCACAGATATTCTGGTGCTCACCACATCTGTCATAACAACCCTTCCTGGATGCTGGAGTTTTGGGGCCAAGCCCAAATTTTTTATTTATTTTTATTTTTATTTTTTGCTTTGAAGGACAAAAAGAAGCATAAACAGCAAAGAACCTTCTTTATTTTTTCCTTTTTTTCCCCCCCTTTTTCTTTTTCTTTTCCTTTTCTTTTTTTTCTTTTCCTTTTTTTTCTTTTTCTTTTTTTCCTTTTTTCTTTTTTTTTCCTTTTTTCTTTTTCTTTTTCTTTTTCTTTTTCTTTTTCTTTTTCTTTTTCTTTTTCTTTTTCTTTTTCTTTCTCTTCTTCTTTTTCTTTTTCTTTTTCCTTTTCTTTTTCCTTTTCTTTTTCTTTTTCTTTTTCTTTTTCTTTTTCTTTTTCTTTTTCTTTTTCTTTTTCTTTTTCTTTTTCTTTTTTTCCTTTTTTCTTTTTCTTTTTCTTTTTCTTTTTCTTTTTCTTTTTCTTTTTCTTTTTTTCCTTTTTTCTTTTTCTTTTTCTTTTTCTTTTTCTTTTTCTTTTTCTTTTTCTTTTTCTTTTTCTTTTTCTTCTTCTTTTTCTTTTTCCTTTTCTTTTTCTTTTTCCTTTTCTTTTTCCTTTTCTTTTTCTTTTTCCTTTTCTTTTTCTTTTTCCTTTTCTTTTTCTTTTTCCTTTTCTTTTTCCTTTTCTTTTTCTTTTTCCTTTTCTTTTTCTTTTTCTTTTTCTTTTTCTTTTTCTTTTTCTTTTTCTTTTTCTTTTTCTTTTTCTTTTTCTTTTTCTTTTTCTTTTTCTTTTTCTTTTTCTTTTTCTTTTTCTTTTTCTTTTCTTTTTCCTTTTTTTTTCTTTTCCTTTTTTTTTTCTTTTCCTTCTTTTCCTTTTCTTTTTCTTTTCTTCTTCTTTTTTTAAGGAACAAATTATCATCATTTTGTTTGCTTAGCTGAGAACTCAACCAAGGTCTGGCGGGCAGCTCTGAGGGCACTGCAGGGGACTCCAGGCTCAGCTTCATCACCCCAGGCTCAACCAGAAATCCAAGGTCCCTCCTGCAGCCACAGCCATGAGTCACTGATGTCTTATGCAAGAAAATTCCTCTTCCCATTTTAAACTATGGATGAGAATTTCATCAGAGGGAAGCAGCTTCGGAACAGACGTTCTCACAAACTCATTCTTTGGCTCTATCTGTTTCCAATGAGGCTTTACAATCTGCCCTTCCAATAGTATTCCCATCTTGTGTGGTGGCTTTTATCCAAGTTGGTTAATAATTTCTGTTATCGTCCTTCGAGCCTGAACAATTTTAGCTCCTCCAAATCCCTTGTTGTTCCTTATTAAGACACTAGCTACTACTGGAGAAAGATGACTGATTGCAATAGCTGTAGGCAGAACTCATGCTGATTAACAAATCACTTGAAAATAATATGCTTTTTAGCCATTAGAGTTATTAATAGTATGTTTGCTCCCTTTCTTGGGGCATTTAATGCTCAAGGAATTAGCCAATCTGGAGAGTAAATCTTTTAGTTCATAGTGGACACCAAACTCAATCTGTCTAGCTGGAATGGGACTGTACACTCATTTTCTTTTCAAGACTCCACAGAATTTGACATTTTAGTAGAAACTTAATAGCTTGCAGTAATTTTTTTTACTACCTGCAGCAAGATTAGCTGCTAAGATAAGGAGCTGATGGAGCTGGTGAGTGACAGGGCACGTTCACCTCATTTAAAATATGCATAGGGGAAGGGAAACACTTTGGTACAGAAGTGCTGCTGCTGCTTCCCAGGCATCCAACGACCCTCAAAAGACACTGCCGTCGCACTGAACCTTGCCTATGGGAGCCTAGTCAGAGAGACAGCAGGTGTTTCTAAATGAAATCTCCATGCTGCCTGATTTTAATGGGTCCTTTACTTTGTAAAACCAAGAATTATTAATTAATATTTATACTTTGTTTACGAGTTAATGGGTAACTGGCTTGGGTAAGATCCCTGGATGATCTATCAGTTCACACTGGGAGTAACTGTCATGCAGAACAAGCAATGCTATTAATCAACACAAAGCAGAAGATCACATGGAGGATATTCTTTCTTGCTCTCTTTTTCAGTTTTTTGTCTCCCTCTTTGTTCTCTCCCTCTGTGCACTGTATCATAGAGTGATGGGTAAGACTGTATTTCAGCCTCTCTTGAGGAATGGTTTTGTGGTAAGGAGCCCAACAGCCTCTGGTGTCAATGCTGCTCAACAACCAAAGTTAGTTAATGTGTAGGAAGAAAACAAGTACCTCTGGCATAGGTGTGGTCTCGCAGTGCAGAGCAATGTTCACAATAAAATGGCTGTCTGGGATAGAATGGGACTGTTCCCATATGATGAAACAAATATAGGTCTAACCTGGCATAAAAGTCTACAGCAATTAAACAAGTGGCTGTTCATTTTGGTCTTTTAAATAATTTCATAGTATCCTGACGCTGTAAGCCTTACCAGGAAACTCAGTATGTGAAAACGGAGGAGTAATGCTTGATTTGATTTGATTTGACTTGATTTGATTTTTTTTTTATACTGATTACTGTGAATATCACAATGCATTTGAAATACCTATATTTGAATTGCATTAATCTGCAGAGTGTTTCTGAATCTTTTTAAAAATCTAGCAGTAAAATAATGTCTGCTTGGCATTTAATAATGGCAGATACAACAATAAATATTCACTTAGGATGACTGTTTTTTGCACTGTTCTGTCCATCAAAATATGAACAGAAAATGTGTCCCATTAGTGCAGAAAATGTCTGGAAAAGATACTCCCTGATTAAGGCAGATGTGTCTGCTGATGGTTTGATTTGGAACATGGATTGCTACAAATGAGTCACATTCCTGGGAAGGGGATTTAACGCTCAACAGGTTCAGGCTCCAGGCTTTCCTCTGGCTCAGTCTCACTGCTCTCTTTCTGCTTCACACTTCTTTCGTACACAACAATTCAGTTGTCCCTTATTAAGAGTGCTCCCTCTGTCAGTTCTTCCTCAAGTGCATAACCTTGCTACGCCCAATCATATTAAAGAGTGACTGAAATGGCTTTGCTTTCCATCACAAAAACAGCTGCTACATCAGTTGTAAAATCCTGTCATTTATCTTTTCCCATTTCTATCATCTTATTCAATGCATGAGACAGACACAAATGCTCTGTATTATAGATATTAATAAACCTCCAAATTCTGTGCTATTTCCATGCTGGTTAAACATGGAGTAATCCTTAAATGGAAAAATAAAGCAAGATAAATGCAACCAAAACTCAGAAAGCCAAGGTATACAGCTTTTGTCTATGTACAAGCAAATCTTCATCCAAATGGCTTAAAGGAAATAATGGTGATATGCACATTCCATGCAATTATCATAAAAAGGAAACTGTACAACAGAGCATTTGTCAGAAATCACTGTGAGTAAATGACGACTTTCAGGAAAATCAGAAACATTCTTTGCTATAGTCACTGTCTAAAACTGAGGAATAGAATGAGATGAAATGAAGCAAACCAAGAGATCTCCGATGGAAGTTTTAAAACATTACAGCTAAAAGCAGAAGCTGAAATAATAAAATGAAACTGGTCAGACCCTAGAATTAGAGATTATGTGATAGAAACACATTTTGTTAGATTGTGGGTGACATGCAAGCCTGATTTCTTTTAGTTCTATTATAAGAAACATCACTGGATTCAAAATATCTTGGTGTGGTTTTCAATCATACTTCCATTTTACAGATAGATTTTCAGTTCAATACTCATGGTGTCCTTTGAGAAACGAGCAACTACATAGCTGATGTATACATATTTAGTATGCACATGGCAATCAATTCTGGAGGGGCTGGAATTACATGATCTTGAAAGGTCCCTCCAGACAACTGTTCTGTGATTCTATGATATATTCTAAGTATACAAATACACAATAATTAAATGTTTATATAACATGTGTAATATATACGTATATTTAAGAACAGCAAATCACACACAAAAAAAATGTTAGACAAATTTTGGAAGAATGCAATTCCAGTCCTCTGCTCAGATGTGGCCAGCCTGGAGGTTTGCTTCCACTGCAGACCTGGGCCAGTCCAGCTCCGACTCTGACTGGGGATGGAGAACCCACAGCTTCCTTGGTCTCCAGCAGAGTGCCTGGCCATCCTCTCGCCAATAGCGTCATCTTGTGCCTGCTCAAAATGTACCTCACTTCAGCTGTGCCCTCTGTCTCTTCTATGTCCTTCCATGTCCATCTGCCAAGGGCCTGGCATCCCAGAGGGCAACTGGATAGAGGAATAAAATACCCATTCTACACCTCTCACCCAGCTGCCAATACTCATTCACGCAGCATTGCTTCACTCCACCCATTGCCCATCATGCCTTGGTCTCTAAGTGCTACAAATTAGGAGGTTTTTGAAAATGCACAAGGGCATAGATGTTGAAAATATGTACCATCGCTTGGCTAGCAGAGCTCCAGTTAAGCCTTTTGTGTGTTTCTGTAATACACAGATTTTGTAAGGTAAAGGACGATTTGCACTTTCCCTAATAGCTTACTGGTAGTTTGTGTTCATGGCTAACACACACCACAAAGATCTCTCCAGCTGCTTGTCATATCTTTGCAGGCATTGTTTAAAGGATGAACTGTACTGAATAAGTTTCATTCTGCATACATTATTCATCAAAAAAATATTACTTCCATGAACTGCGATTAGTACAGTTGCTGTCCATAGACTTCAGTGTATTTTGCCATGAATTTTTCTATAGCTTTTCAAAGAATACACAGTTCCAGGGTTCTTTTTCTCTGTGCCTTTTTTAAACTTCCTTCAACAATCACTTGTAGCTGGTGATATGTTTCCATTGAAAACCATATTGTGATACAAAGCAGTGTGACAGCTGCAATTTTACACAACATGAAATATCAGCTGAGGAAATTACAAAGAGCATTTCCCTGAAACCACGATTTCAAGAACAAATCAATTACCTCAGTGAAGCTGCTGCTCAGAAATTAAACAACCCTGATTATCCTCAAGTAAAGTTCAGATCTGAGGAACTCACGCTGAGGCCCACTTGGAGTTAGCAGAAAATCGTTATTCTAGGGTAATTGCAAGGAAGGAAGGTTGCGATCCCACACATGTTGATAAGGAAAACCATTATTTATTACAGCTGTTTGTCTTGCTCCAATTCATAGGAAGGAGAGGAGGTTCTTTGATATATGTATACCTGACATGAGATTAAGAAACAAAGAGTTCAAATGGTGGTCCAACCAGCTTATTACAAATCTTAATCAGGGAGATGGGGAAGGGGAGGACTGGCAACTATTATGAATTAGGGTGATGGGGAAGGGAAAGTGGGCAATAGGAAATATAGGAAAGAAGCAAAAATTGCATAAAGCAGGGATAGTCACCACCAAGACCTAGCAGTGTTCTGTTGCATGCCATTGCAATGCCCCAAGGCAAAAGTGCAGGGAAGAGCAGCAGCAGAGTGGCCGGCCTTAGGCAGCAAGCAGGTAGAGACAGAGCAGGCCCAAGAGGAAGGGGCAGGTTTCAGGTAGCAGGCCCAGGAGAGTCTATCAGCATGCAGGAATCATGTTGTGAAGCACCTGATGTCATGTTTATTGGTCCCTTTTTTATCCTTCTTCTGCCAATGTGGTATTCCTGGGTACTTGGGTAAGAGCCATGTGCAGAACCCCCGAGATGGCATCTCCCTTGAGAAAAGACTGCTTCCCAGCCACTAAGCTGTGGCTTATCTCTTTCTCTATCGTTGCCCTTGGACTGCAAATCTTCAGACAAAATATTTCATCAACTCTGACTGTGATTTGCCTGGACTTGTCCATATGTGTCCCTAGGTTGGATATTAGGAAACATTTCTTTACAGAAAGGTTGTTAAATACTGGAATAGGCTCCCCAGGGAGGTGGTTGAATCGCCATCCCTGGATGTGTTTAAGAGCCATTTGGATGTGGTGCTCAGGGATATGATTTAGCAAAGGGTTGTTAGTGTTAGGGTGCTATTGTTAGGCTGCTGTTGGACTTGATCTTCAAGATCTTTTCCAACCTGGGTAATTCTATGATTCTATGATTTAGACAAAGGATTTCTCAACCCTTGACCAGGACTTGTCCATCTGTGTCCTCAGCAAACTTTGAGACAATGGTGTGAAAGAATAATCTCTTACACTGTTTTATAGAGGTCCTCAGATGAAACAATAACAGAAATGTATTAGTAGTCTTTGTGTTTAGTTATCCCTCAAGGCAGCCCTATGACTCCCTCATAGCAGCTCCTCATGTCAGAATGCAGCTCCATGGCAGCCTAAAGCTCCCCATGGCATCCCTACAGCTCCTCATGGCACCCTACAGCTCCTCACAGAGAGTGGAGGGGTAGCACTGAGCTCTGCTCTCTGACAGCCACAGGGTCTGAGGGAACACATGGAGCTGTGTCAGGGAGGGCAGGTGGGGGTGAGGGAAAGGCTGTGCCCCAGAGGGTGGTGGGCATGGCACAGCTTCCAGGGCAGCAGGCACAGCCCCGAGCTGCCGGAGCTCAGGGAGTGTTGGGACACCACTCTGACACCAGGTCTGGGTGGTGCTGTGTGATCCCTGTGGGTCCCTTCCAACTTGGAACCTTCTATGTCCTATGGTGACCCCACCACGCAGCTCCCCACGGTCCTGGCACAGTGGCTCTCTGTAGCACCTGCCCCTCAAAAAAGCTTTTCCAAATCTCTGATATTTTCATGGAAAGAAACCCACGCAGTTCTCAAGCACCTCTGTAACACGTTCCTCCTTATGCTGTTCTATCAGCCAGCTGCAGAAATCCCAGCTGCTGCGGATGCCTGTGCCAAACGATGACCATGCCAGTGATTGTAATCTGGAGTTTGGGCTGTGTTCTAGTCTTGCTTATTTTGCACTGAATACATGAAGGTATAGTCTGCTTCTGTCTTAATTAACATCAGGAAATTTACACTGTTCCCTTTTCACAAAAGGAGAAAGAGAATCACTTTTACCTAAGGTAAATTAGCATGACTTCAGTGAAGCTAATTAAGTTATCCCTAAATTATGTGCAGAAATCAAGGGAAGCGCTTTGTTCTCCCTAGAAGGCTGTCTGTAAAAACACACTGCTTTTTCTCTTTTCTTAGGCTTTCTGCAAAATTACTCCTGGGGAGCCCAAATGCCTCCAACTGCCAGGAGACAACCAGCACTGACAGCTCCTGCAGCACTGAAGGCAGCCATGCAGCCATGCAGAAATGCAGCCATGCAGAAATGCAGCACTGCTCCTTGGCCACTTTGTGTGAAGTGCTCAGGCACTGCCCCCGTCAAACACAGCTCTGTCTATGAGCTCAGCAGCCAGTGATGAAACTCTGGGAAGAGAAGCTGCCAAAGATCCCTTTTATATTCTTGGCAATCGTATTTTGAATGTATGAATTTTCACTCAGTCAAAAGCACCGATACACGCTGCAGGTGTGTATCACAAACAGGTTGCTGTTTGTCTCCCAAACAGAAGGTTGTGTTGAGTTATGGAAGTAAAAAATACGTATATGGTACTGTATCCGGTTCTTGAGTACTGTATCCAGTTCTGGGCTGCCAGTACAAAACAGACAGGGATCGTCTGGAAAGAGTCCAGCTGAGGGCCACAAACATGATAAAGGGCCTGGAACATCTCTCCTATGAGGAAATGGGTGACCTGGGTCTGTGCAGCCTTGAGAAAAGAAGACTCAGAGGGGATCTGATTAATGTTTATAAGCATTTAAGTGTGGGAGATAAAGGCACATGGCCACCATCTTTTCATTTGTCTGTGTGGACAGGACAAGGGGAAATGGCCACAAACTGGAGCATAGGAAGTTCCACACCAATATACAAAGGAACTTCTTCACAGTGAGGGTGATGGAGCACTGGAACAGGCTGCCCAGGGGAGTTGTGGAGTCTCATTCTCTGGAGATATTCAAGACCCATCTGGATGCCTACCTGTACAGCCTGCTGTAGAGTGCCTGCTTTGCAGGGGAGCTGGATTCGATGAGCTCTGCAGGTCCCTTCCAACCCCTACAATTCTGTCATTCTGTGACATCTGAAAATGGGGAAGGGGCTTACCAAAATGAAATAACGATTGCATCTTAGGGATGTAGTTGCTGGCTGATACAGCTAGAACACTGGTCATGATAATTCTACACACAATTCTACAAGTTAATTTTGCTCGTTGCTGTTCAGCAAAGTCTGGGAAGCTACCCATTTAAAAAAGATTCTGTGCCAAATGAAATAACCCTCCTTGGAATTGCAGCTGCTCTTTGAGAGTGTGACGTGAGTGGCATGGTGAGGGCTGCAGCAGGGCCGGAGCTGCTCTTGCAGGACCTGGGGCTGCCCCTGGGGGGTGTTGGAACCCTGGGTCTATTCACCTTAATTACTCCATCCTAACCACAATACAGTAAGACACAAACCAATGGCAGACACTGTTCCATACCTTGTTTGTTCTGGGTACGTATAATGACAGGACAATACAAAGGGAAAGTCAGTTAAAAAATGAGAGAACAGAGTAAGAAGAAGTGGCACAAGAAACACTGCAATGGGGAGAAATCTTTACAATAAGCAGTTTAAAAGGACATGAAAATAAAAAAAAAAATGTCCCCATCAGCAGAGTATAAATCACAAGTCAACCACTTTAACTCCAGGAACTGCTTAAATTGAAGTATATGTTTGAAAAGAGTTGTGAATCCTTGAAAAAAATGAGTTTACTGAGAGTACGTGCATTAAATAGTTGGCAAGAGACTGCTTAATGTGTTACACTTATAACCATAATTGCACATAATTCTGTAATTAATTTCATTGCACGTGTGACACTATACATGCCAAACATAAGTGCTTGTGTGCAGATGCACACTGCTTATAACGTGGTCATTAATTCCCCCACTGTTGACAATCAGCTCATGGAAATAAACTGCCAAATCCCAGTAGGACTCCAATGTGTCAGATGTGTTCCTTTCTTACTGCAGATCATATCCTGTGCTGAGTGCTGTGCTTCTGAGCAAGCAGAAAACAAAATTCTCATGAATTGAATGGTGTCACTTACTTCACAGCTAATTACACGTGGTTTTGTTCTGCTCTGGGTTAAGTGATCTGTTTGCAAAATTTATAATAGGAAGAAAAAAAGAAAGAAGAACATGGCTATTCCATAGAAGTCTGTAGTCCTGTGAACAGGATCCTGGCTCATCTAAGCCAGGGCTTGGTGACTTGTATTTACAAATGAGGGTGGTACCGCCTGTTGGTTTAGGACCCTTCACCAGTCTCTGGGTGTCTGTTGTTTCCTGCATTTGGCGGAGCCTTGCAGCCGGAGCTCCAGGCTGGTGCCTTCCAGTGCCAAGCAGTGCAACTACAATGGGGGGCAAGTGGGAAGCCAGTCATCATGGTAACACTGGAGCACTTCTGACATCCTCCTCTCCAGATCCTCCTCTCAGGCATGTTAAACTTGACTCTGTGCTTATCTCAGGTCACTGTGCTTAGCGAAGGCCTTTACCAAAACAGTGTTGGAAATGTCAGTGAAGCAGCTCCTCAAACTGTTTGTATCCTGTTCCCCTTCTGCAATCTGGTCAGCCTCCACATGTGAGGCTTTGCTGCTGCTGCTCAGAGAATCACCAATGTGGGTTCCTCTGTGGGCAAACCAGTCAAAGCCCCTTGCATTATGCATCTATCCAGTGCACCCTCAATAATTTTGCACATGACAGCAAGTTGTTAGGAAGTGCTGATCTGCCTTAGGGTAAACAGGCCCCACAGAGAGACCAGGACAGGCTGATCAATAGGCTGGGGCCAATGGGATGAGGTTCAACAAGAGCAAGTGCTGGGGTCACCACCCCTGAGTGAAAAATCTTACATGCTTGGAAGAGGCAGAACACAGCAAAGACCCATTCCATCTTTATTCTTGCAATCTGAGCTGTATTTTTCCTTATTGAAGAATCCACCTTTGCTGGATTAGGACTTTTCCTGAAGTCATTCTCTGAACTGCATAAAGGATGAGCCAATGTCTAAATCCATACTGCTAGCGCAGGAAAAGCAGCAGTGCTAAATAAACACGGGAATATATTTCCACAGGTTGGAAATTCTGGGCAAAATCAGTGGATAGAAAACTAAAAAAGGTGAGACTAAAAAGGAAGGGAAATAAAAACATTCCATCCAAAAATGACATTTCACTGTCACCATTACTAGAGATATATTCTTGGGTGCTCTGCTTTATATATGAATCTTACTTTGATGTTAAAAGAATATCATAAAGGCAAGTATGAGACTCGGCTACCAACTAAGAGATTTCTTTGGCATTCGCCCACCAGGATCCGGCTCTGTCTGCATTCAGAGGCTGCAAGGCAGAGAACATGCAATGGTCCAGCCAGGGAAATCCCCCCGAGCACAGTGCCTCATGGACAGCCTCCCGTTCCACTCCTGCACGCTCCAGGCCCTGCAGGCACCCCCCAGAGTAAATGAATGAGCTCAGGAAGCCAGTGTGATGGTGGCAAGGCTGGGTGGTTGGTTACAAGTGCAGGCAGAAACTGGCAGCACTGCCCACTGACTCTGTCAGTGTCTCTTTGCTAAGTCCTTTGTTGTCAGTTTCTCTCATCCGCTTGTGGATGGACTCCTGTTCTGGGATTAAGAGGTATGAAGCCAAGCGGCATGTTGCATTTCATTCTTAAGGAGCATTTGTTGGGGTGAAAGCAGCAGAAGCAGAGATCCAGGCACCCTCTGTGCAGCCAGAACTGAGCTCCAAACCTGTAGGGCCATCCCCAACCTTGGGACTCTGGAAGCACTCAGCTGGCCACTGTCTTCTCCCCTCCCCATCCACATTAATGACTCCAGCAAGAAGCTGCTCCTCCCTGATCTCGCTAAACATCAAGTCATGACTTGGGGAACAAAAGAACCACAAGGAACACTTCAAAACTTCGAACAAAAGATGAAAGCTCCAACAATGTCAACCCAACCAGGTGTTGCTGTTTACCATGATGGCCTCATAATCCTCCAGATGAAAGGGGCCCTTTGCCACCCTTCAGGCAGTGAGACAGGGAGAGCAGCCGACATGATAAAAATGCTGTGATACATCCCTTTCATCAGCACTCCAAACAGTAAGTACGCAAAAATTATGGTTTGCATACAGCAATTTCTCTTTGCTTACACCATGCATTTCACTTAACTACAACCTATCCCACCGGGCAAACACATACAGAAATCCAGGAGCGCATTCACTGACTCCCATTTAAAGCTTGATTCAAACCAAAGAATGATCATTTAAAAGAGAGATGAAGGTTTCCAGCAAATGAAACTCACCATAGCAAATAAGGGGCCAAATACTGTCGTGAACACAACACAAAATCATGGGTGCTCTGATCTATTATTTTGGTGTTTCCTTGCTTGAAACCCTATAGGCAATCAGCACTGCATGGCAATGCTCCTATAACACAAAGCCTCTTCCTTTCATCTTTGCGGTGCCACCAGCGATGGAATTAGATGATCATTGTGGTACTGTTCAGCCCCAGCCATCCTATGAGTCTATGATGATGATTCTGTGATTCTCTAACTGCTCCTCAGTGATGCTTCAGCAATGCAGCATCCCAAAGATCAGCATGGAAAGGAGCAGTGAGAGCACAGCAAAAAACCTCCAGGTAACAGCAGGGACAGGAAATGCTGAATGGGACTCTCTCTTCTAAATGGTCCGAGACAATAGCTGTTAGAAGGCTTAGCACCAGGTCAGGTTTGATAGGAGGAACTGCAGCTCACTATCATATGAAATTTCTCCTTGTTCTGGTTGCAAATTGCTGGAAGGCAATTCATCTTATCTACCACCTGCTTTCAGCTATACCTTGGCAAGTCCCTGTCCATGTGGGATTGCTCTGTCCTTGCTACCTGCAGGCAGAACCCAGAGATATGTTCCATCTGCACAGGTAATAATCAGGTGGCAGGAGATGTGCAAGCCTCATCCACCTTTAGCACAAGGATTTACAAATCCTTCAGGAGCCCATGGACACAGAAGGGCAGAAAGTGCCATTTTTAACAGCAAACCTGTGCCAACCTCCCACTGATCACAGAGTTCTGTAGTATGTTGGGGTGCTAAGTTGTCTTTGCGAGGATTTATGAGTGCATACAGTAGTTCTGAGTAGATGGAGTGTTCTAGAATAGCTGAGTTAGGCCTGTAGGTTAAGAGTTAGTGGGCTGCGGGTTTAGGTAGGTGTGTGTATAGGTTCTCTCGCGTGCATCAGGTTTTGCGTAGCGGGTGTACGTGTCTGCGCGGGATTTAGGATGGCATATAAGGTGTGTGACAGAGCAATATATTGAGAGAAGACATGATGGCATCCATGTTTGTGTCTCTCTCCCCGGGACAGTTGAAGTCCTGGGATAAGTCAGGTTAATTGGCGAATACGTCAGTAGTACCTCTCAGATTACTTTCAAGAAGCTGAATTTTTTACCTAATCCTCTCTCTAAAGTGGATTTTTCATCTCTCTTATTTACTGATAAACTTCCAGGGCTAAGCATCTACAGCACAAAACAGACCTGTGTAGTTCATCACCACGCTATATTTTTGGTCCAACATGATGAAAAAATGAAGCAGACATTTAGAAAGATGACAAGAAGATCCAGAGCAGAGCAGTTATAGTCATTGATGATTATATCAAAATATTGTTGAAGGAATATTAAAACCCCTGCTTCAGGGTATAAAATAATATATACATTTTTGTCAAACAGGTGGACAGAGTAATATATGTTTGTCCACTGTGCTGCATTTATATACCCTTCTGAAAGGTCTATCATTTTTATATATGTAAAGGTATATTATTTTTATATAATACTGCTATCGATGGACATGAGATCTGGTCCTAATGAACTATACAGGCCTTTATGCACCATTTGTATTCGTAAAGCATCTACCAGGATACGACCCCAAACAGGACACCCAGGGCAACACCAGCAGTATTTGGTTAAGAGCACATGAAAAGAAGCATATTGCAACAATAATCAGACAGCGATTTATGTCACCCATCATACAATCATGAAATGGCCGGGGTTGCAAAGGTCCACAGTGCTCATCCAGTCCCAACCCCCTGCTGTGTGCAGGGTCACCAACCAGAAGCCCAGGCTGCCCAGAGCCACATCCAGCCTGGCCTTGAATGCCTGCAGGGATGGGGCATCCACAGCCTCCTTGGGCAACCCGTTCCAGTGCGTCACCAGCCTCTGAGTGAAAAACTTCCTCCTAAGATCCAACCTAAACTTTCCCTGTCTGAATTTAAAGCCATTCCCCCTTGTCCTATCACTGCCCACCCTCACAATGTCATGGTTTTGTACATTTTTCTATTGGTATTCCACATCATAACATCATATAGAGCACAGAGAACAACTACATGTCCCAGAGGGTCTCACAGTCAGAGAGGGAAACACATCACGGAAGTGATGCTGTCTCTCTCTCAAACTGTCTGGTAGCGAGTCTGGGTGTGCTTCCAAGCCGTGGCACCTTCAGTTTCAAAGTAGGCTTCTCGGTCTTCGGAAAACCTCTCTCTCTCTTTCCCTTTTATTTTACTTGGCTTATTAGCCTCGATTTCCATTAGATTGTAATTAGTAAAATAATAAGTTTTCCTCCTTAGATCGTTGCCACTTCTCTGTTTGTTTCCTTGAGTCCAGCTCCCATCTCCCTACCCCTTTCTTATTTTCCCTTCCTATACGCTGGGAGCCAGGGGGAACAGGAGCCTACTGCCCCTCCCCGTCACAGACATAGATTGATCTAGATAACACCGTGACACAGCAATTCCTCCTCTGTATACGCTCCCTTCAAGTACTGCAAGGCCACAACGAGATCTCCCCAGAGCCTTCTCTAAGCTAAACAAGCCCAGTTCCCTCAACCATTTCTCACAGGAGAGCTGCTCCAGCACCCTGACCATCTTAGTGGCCTCTATATTCTTTCAATATACGTACACACGACGGCGAGATTGAGACACAACAGGATATATAGTTTATAAGAGTTTATTAAAAGTTGTTGTTGTTTAGGGAAATGGGGAAGGGAAGTCGGGTGATAGAAAAGAGATAGGAAATAAAAGCAAAGAGTCTTTGTAGAAAGCAAGAGAGAATTAGTCACCACTGGGTTTCCAGCATGACTCGTAGTTCAGATGTTGATCTTCAGTAGAGATGGTCGTCAGAGGGAGCAGGGAAGCATCTGTTTGCATCTTGCCTTCACAAGATACAATGGTTCCATCCCCAGATCTCCCATACCAAGATGGAGTCATTTGGTCACAGGCCGGATCTTCCACTGGTAAGCTCTCTCCAACGTGACACTGACTGCCACAAGGAAACAGCCACCTCTGGCCTCCTAAATAGGTCTCAGAGTCTTATTGCTCACAGGATGTGAGCTTGCAGACAAAACAAGAGAAGGGTTCGGACAAAGGTCTCTCTCAGCGTCCGAACAGCAGCAGTCTGATGTAGCGATCTCTCAGCTCCCTGAACTCACACAGCGCTATGGAGTGGGCGTCCGGGTCCTCCTCCAGGTGCTGGAAGAGGTTGAGCGGCTTGGCGGATCGGAAGGACTGCGGCAGGACAATCGTGCTGTGCACCGACTTGCTGCCAAGGAAGAAGTGGTTCAGGCATTTCTCATCCAGGCAGAAGCGCAGGTACCGCAGGAGATTCTCCATCCGATTCAGGAAATACTTCCTGCGCCACTTCTTCAAAGGGATGATGGCCAAAGTGTGGAGGACAAGAGTCTTGATGACATAGGTGGAAAAGCCCATGCCCACTAAGATGCTGGCAAGCAACGTCAGGCAGTGCAGGTGGGAGCTGTCCTGTCCGGTACTCCTGGCCGTGTGCTGGAAGAACTTCTTTTCTGCCACAGCACAGCTCTGTGGCCATGTTGTGCTGGGCGTAAAGCCGGCGTCTGTGTTCTGGCTGGTCAGGTAGATGTCCGAGTAGTCTTGCTGCACCCCGAACAGCAGCTCGACGAGGACTTTTTCCCCGCTGGAGGCTTCTGTCAGCTGGAGCTTGCAGGAGCGTCTGGAAGGCAGCACCTTCAGGCTGTAGGCGTGCGCGTGGTGGGTGGTCTTCCAGATTGCTGCCACCTGTGCGGTGAACCAGGTGACAGTTCTCTCCACATCCAGGTAGGAGTCAGTGCAGAGAGTCTGTAGCAGGCTGGGGTCCTGATTTTGGCTCAGCTCTTCCTCATGGTGGTGGAGGAAGCACAGCACATTCCCCAGCTGCTTCTCCCTTTGGCACATGCACTGAAGCTCCACGCGGACGCGGGAGTTCCTTGCCAGCCCGTGCCCTTCATCTCCCAGCTCCAGGAGGAAGGTGTGCCCGGGGGGAGGCTCTATGGGCACGAGCAGGCAGTACACATTGTCCCACTCCCGGGGACTCCAGCCTTCAAAGGCACTGCCCACCCCAATGGCGGGCTGCAGCACCGGGAAGAAGCTGTTGGACCAGATGAATCTGAAGGTCTGCACGAGCTCGTTCATCAGCTCCTCCACTATAGGGCACCTGGTGGCCCTTCCTTCCACCTTTTCCAGGGCACGCCTTGTGAGAAATTTTGTCAGTGCTGAATCTTTGAAGTCTTCTTCCTCGTCATCCTCCTCTTCTTCCTGTTCCTCCTTTTCCACCAATTCCACCTGCTCCTGCTGTTCTACCTGCTCCTGCTGTCCGCCCTGTTCCACCTGCTCCTCCTGCACCTGCTGTTCCTCCTGTTCCACCTGTTCCTCCTGCACCCGTTCCTCTTCCTCCTGCACCTGCTGTTCCACCTGTTCCTCCTGATGTTCCTCCTGTTCATCCTCTTCCACCTCTTCCTCTTCCTCTTGCTCCGCCCCCGATGCCTCCTCCTCGCCACTGGAGCTGTCATTTTCACTGCTGCTTTCATCATGCTGGCTCATTTGTATGGACTGCAACATGTTCCAAAGGAGCAACAGAATCAGCCCCACATTGAACCAGATCTTCCAGTAATCCAGCAGAGCAAAGAGCAGAGATGACATGTCCACCCAGCTCTGCTGCTCATTCCTCTGCTCAATCTCGTGCTGCGGAGGTATCATGTGCTTTTGCAGATCAACCTCGCGCCGCTGCACGTTCTCGAGCATGAGCACATCAGTATTGACACTGACACTTAGCGCCCGCACCAACAATGCGAGAACAAACACCAAAGCCATGATCTGCAAGAGATGGGAGAGAGGGGCTCAGTGGGGCTGGGAGGGAGCGGGGCCAGGAGCCGCATGGCCCTGTGCTCAGGTAGGAGCAGTGGGTACGAGGGAGCTGGGTGGCAGCAGAGGCCGAGGCCAGCGCTGGCAGGGACAGTTCCAAGCACTGCCCGTGGTGCTCCCACAGGGGCCGGTGTTTGCACCACATCCCTCGTCCAGCCCGACCTTCCCCTGCTGCTGCACTCACCATTGGCCCAGGTCAAAAATGCAGCAGCGCTGCCTGCCTGTGGCCCTAAACCCATCCCCTGCATTGTGATGCAATGCATTCCTGCTGATGTCACAAATGGGCTGCCCGACTCCACCCTTCTCAGCTGCCCAGGGTGGGCACATGGCCACTGAGCCACGGCACTGCCTCAATTTGGAGGCATATCTCTGGACAGAGCTCCTGGGGACGCTCTTTACTAAGCAGGTGGGAGCTGCCCGGGCCTTTCTTTAAAATAAAATGGGGTGGTATTTCCCATGGATGCTGTGCTCCTCATGTGCCACCCCACAGGTTATGTTCCAAACACACTGTCCCTGGAAAATCATTTGGACAGAAAAGGAAAATCAAAACTACTGCTCCTGAGGAAACATAAGAATTTGCAGCATATGCAGAAACTCATTTTAGTGCTGAAATGCCACAGAGGGAACAAAGCTGAAGATCAGTGCCGGTCACGTCAAAGTCTCAGCACCTGACATCACACAGCCCTTTGCTGATTGCTCCCTCAGCCACCGGTGGTCTGAACGTCCTCTGAGCAAAAGGCCAGATGGCTCGATCCAAGCAGCTCAAAGGGGCTCTAACAATGATGATTAGGATGCCCACATGTGCAGCAGCCTCTTCAGCTGCATGGGCTCTGGCTCCTTTGGGTGAGCTTATGCTGTAGAGAAAACAGCAGGAGCAACTGCTGTCTACCCCATGTTGCAAAATCACATGTGCACGAGGCAGGAATATTTCTCAAAGGCCAACAGAGAAAGGCTTGGCTGGGAGCCTGTGGGTGTTGAACCAAGGCAGCCCTGCAGGCACAGAGTGGTCTGGTAGGTAAGGAGACAGCCCTGTAGGACAGGAGCGTGATGGCAGCTGTCAGACCAGCTGTGCTTCACCTGCATACCTTGCTGCCTGCAGCACAAGGCTCCCAGCCATGGCTGTATTGACTTCTGGGAGGTAAGGCCAGAGTCACCTCCTGAAGCCAGGGGAGATCCCAGATCAGCAGGGTTGGAAGTCATTTGAACCTCACGAGATCCCCTAGACCAAATCCCCTGCTACAGCAGGTTCCCTAGTGTAGGTTTCTCCACAGAAGATAATCGCTCTTCTTCTCTGTTTCCGGTAACAAGGATATCAATAAATATTATTAACCAACAGAAGCTGTGTAACCCAGTGAAACAGGACCTATTCTTTCCTGAATCTGAATTCAGCATTCAGATTTCTGTACTTCACCAGTCTCTGGGTGTCTGTTGTTTCCTGCATTTGGCGGAGCCTTGCAGCCGGAGCTCCAGGCTGGTGCCTTCCAGTGCCAAGCAGTGCAACTACAATGGGGGGCAAGTGGGAAGCCAGTCATCATGGTAACACTGGAGCACTTCTGACATCCTCCTCTCCAGATCCTCCTCTCAGGCATGTTAAACTTGACTCTGTGCTTATCTCAGGTCACTGTGCTTAGCGAAGGCCTTTACCAAAACAGTGTTGGAAATGTCAGTGAAGCAGCTCCTCAAACTGTTTGTATCCTGTTCCCCTTCTGCAATCTGGTCAGCCTCCACATGTGAGGTTTTGCTGCTGCTGCTCAGAGAATCACCAATGTGGGTTCCTCTGTGGGCAAACCAGTCAAAGCCCCTTGCATTATGCATCTATCCAGTGCACCCTCAATAATTTTGCACATGACAATAAACTTCCAATCTCTACTTTTTGCATTTCAGGTAAACAACTAAACTGAATACTCATTAACAACCAAGAAATAAATCCGGACAAGCACTTGAACTGCACACTCACAGGTGAGCACTCACCACAGTGTGAATGCAGACTGTGTGCACAACTGAGACAAATGTAGTTTGCAGCCCTGGAAGGAGGATGCTCTCCACTGGTTCCCATCATTTATTGCTCAATTTCCCTCAAGTGAGACAACGGAGAGAAAATCAGCTCTGTATGCAGAAACCAGGAGCTGTCTATTAATGTGCTTGATTTTCACTAACCTGAAAATCATGCTTATCTTGTTCAAGTTTTTATGCAGGTCTTACTTCATATTTTTGAAAGAAATCTTTCTATGAAGTCACAAAAAACCTGTGATTTTTTGTCAGAAGTACTTTTCTAAACAAAACAGTGATGACGTATTTCCAGTTCTTCTCCAGTCAGTTCACACATGGCCTAGTGCATCCCCTCCAGTGGTGCACTCCCCATGTGAGACAGAAATGCGATGAGAAATGTCATTAAGTGTCATTGTGTTGTTATAAACTGTGAGGTCTGGAGGCTGCCACGTGGAAGCACCTCTGATTGGGAGTGAGACACTGAAGGAAGCTCTCATTTTGAAGGGCTTTTATCCAGTTACAGTGGGCTCATAGTTTCTCTGATGATGAAAATATAATTGAGGAAGGTGCTCCTGTCAGCAAGACTGATGCTAAAGTGCTCCCAAGCTTGGAAAGTGTTTTATTGTTTTTCTGTTGTTATTGTAGCTTTAAAAGACAAGAACGGGAGAGATGGCCAGCAATTCTTTTTGTTGAGTTTGAACTTGTTCTTGGTTGTGGCTGAGGCTCCTTCTTAACAGTTCGGGTTTAGTTCTAACAATGAAACTTTTAAATAATAGACATTTTTCAAACCATTCACAGTGCAGGCTGAGTTCAACTCCCTGGGAAGCCGTCTGTGCAAAATCATGTGTGAAGGAATACTAAAAGTAAGTTTGCTTTTCCAGGCAGAATGTACTGCATAAAGCAGTCTTTAAAGCAGCCCATGCCTATGAGATCACACAAGTCATCTCAGCCTCATGCAGAAAGCACACAGTGAGGGCACGGGGCAGTCTGACCTCTACGCCTTTGGAAATTGAAAGGATTCACTGAACTTCTCCTCCAGAGAAAAGAGAGCTGTTGTTCCTTTTAAAGACCTATTTTATTTCTGAACCACAACACATCAGACCACGACCCAGCATCTGCCTTAAGATATCAAAAGTAGTTTTGATTTCAGGTGAAATCAAATTTCACCTGAAATTTCAGGTTTTCCTTTTCTCATTCTAAGTGTGTAAATGCAGCACTGGCTGCTGACTGCCCGTGCTATGCTAACTTGTTTCAGAGATAATAGAGGTTTCTTCCATGAACACTGAATCTTATTTGCTGACTATTTCCAGTGGAGCACTCAGGAATATTTCTTTTAGTTTTCTTAAAAAGATAATCAAGAATATACAGATGTGCTCACAGTCTAAGTTGAGTTTGTCTCTATACTGACATCTTAATGCCCTTTTTTCCTGAAATCATGTTTCTTTTGACACCTGTCTGAGAACTGATCAGGGATGAGGGGAAGTCAGAGTTGCACCATGGTGATGCCACAGTTTTCCCTCACATTAACGCTGCACGGGAGAGTTGGTGGAGACAACTGCGGGGTGCTGAGCTGGGAGGAGGAGGAGGGGGAAACGGCACCTGCTGAGCCTTCTGTGCGCCGGCTGTGCTGTGCTGGGGCTGCATGGACTGCAGGCACTGGCTGCTGCCTGCCTGCACGGGCTGCTGGGGGAGCATGGAGCTGAGCCCAGGCAGTGCCCCATCAGAGCAGCCAGCCCATCCCTGTGGGATCGGATGAACCTTTACTGCTTTGCAGTCTCTATGGGCTGAAAACAATCCTGATATAAATAATTTATATGAGAATGTTGTGGAGACAGATTTTCAGTTGTTTTCATTCATTCTCAAAACATGAAATGGTAAATGAGATAGATTTGCTCATCTACACAACACTGCTCTCCTTCACTCTCAAGCCCAGACCAGAGAGGCAGGATGACCTTCTAAGAATCACTGTGGCCCCCCAGGACCAGCAGAGGGAATCCCTCCCAGTGCTGCCTTCTTTTATCACAACCAGAGCAATGTAATCACCGAGGTCTGCTCCTCAATCTGCATGTGGTGCTCATCTCAGTCAAAGAATGTCTGTGGAAGGTTGGCTTTGATTTTTTGTGTGGATTGCATCAATGACAGGTTGGACTCCAGACTCAGTGGGATCATTTTTCATTGCGCTCCTTCCTCTGCAAATCTTCCAAAAATGTTGGTTTCTGCTGAGCTAGAGGAAGGAAGGAGTTCAGGCCTCCTTTACTTTGAACTAATTCTGAATTATTCTTCCATGAAAGTGGGTGATGAAATAAAACCTTCAGGATATGCAAAAACAAAACAAACAAAGCAACAAATGCTTCACTGTCTTTGCATCCTCTAGTTGTATATAGCTGCATCTTGAGAAAGATGAAAGGAACCCAGTGCCTGAATACCACAGTAAACACAGCAAACATTCCCTTCAGTTTGAAAATAAATTCCAAACTCATGGGAGCGGAGCATTTTTCTCAGCACGTTCCTAATTTATCGAGAGCACTAAAATCAATAAAACTATTTCTCTTCAACTTGGAAGCAGACCCAGAGCTCATGAGCATTTGTCTAATTTTAAATAAAAAAGCAAGATCACTTTTCACGTGCTTAGTTTACCCAGAAAATACTGTGTTAGCTCAATTCAATACATCTTTAGGACACCGAAGCAGTCTTCAATGTGTCTGTTTTCTAGTGGAGAAAAATGGAAATTCTTTGATCAAGAAAAAAGACCAAAGTTGCAAAAACTGACCAATAAAACCATTCCAACGTAAATCACATCATTGGATGCACTGGTAACATACATGTAAAAATCTGGGAAAGCACCATGTGAGGATCACTTTTAGGTAACATTTGTGTAATTCATAGGATGAGTTTTGCATGTATCAGCTTTCTATAAGTATTCAGTTAATTCAGGTATTCATGAGGCTTCCTACTGAAGCATGGAATTTTAAGTTAACATTGCAGGGTATTTTGAGACAGGATATTCAGAACTGAAAATCTCAAATATTTGTATCTGGGAATGGGTCCTGAAAGTCCTATATAGATTGAAACAAAAACAAATTGAAGACTGGTACATGTTTCTTTCATAAAGACACATAGTGAAATCATAGAAATAGGACTCCTCTATTCCAGACAAGACTGATTCTGTAATGGCAGAAGTTATTCAAGCCAGAGAAATATCAAGAAGAAGAATGCTAGCAGCATTTAACCAGCAGTATATAACCAGAAATCCGAGAGCAAGGAATATGGAAGTAAAGATGTGCAATATAAAGGTCTCCATCAGACTAACTCATTTAAAAATCTCACATTATTATACTTGATCTACATTCATAGAAATAGAAGGTGTCTTAGGACACATTGTTCCTGTAAGTTTTTTGTGTATCATCTTTGCATCATTCTGAGAAGTCTGTTCCCAGGCCTGCCTACTTATTTGCTTTGCTCGTTCTTCACTCTGGAATAGATGTAACCCTAATTGAAGTCTTCGGTCACCCTCTCCTAAACCTGAAGCAAATGAAGAATAGAAATATTTATTTTCTTTCAAGGTGTTGGTTCTTATACAGCATTTTGAACTCAGCGTCACAAAGAAACACAAGTATTTCATCAGGCAGTTGTTTTTTAGAACTGCCCTTGGCCTACACTGTCTGCGGTCAAGTGAGCTTCACATTCATCATTCACAGCACACAGTCATTGGTTTTCCTGGTACTTTGCAAGTGCATGGGGAGACACTGTTCCTGATCTGAGTTCGCAGCCTAATGAAAGACAAAATAACAGAGACACTTGTGGCATTCAGAGTACAGGATTGAATTATGGGAGAATAACACACATCACATTCAAAAGTGTTTTCCTGGCAATGTCTGTTCAGAGGAGAATGTGAAAATTTGCTTTCACTGAATCTGAGAAGAAGAGGAAATACCATAATATATTTTCTGCAGATGAAAATGATTTTACAGTGGTTTGCAGATTTTGTGTAATTAATCTGGAAATGGGTTTAGAGTTACAGTATGTCCAGTCTGGCAAATTATGGGGCTCAGCCCTCACATGAGCCAGAATTCTTGCCTCCCCAGTGCTATAGGCTCTGTTTAGGGTTCCCACTTTGTTGTGAGAAGACCTACTGAAATTTTTGTCTCTGATCTCATTCATAAGAAGCTTCTGACAGTGGGGTAGAACTGCCTGCACAGGCTAACCATGGTGTTGCCTTATTTGGCAAGGCTACAGGCAACAGATGAGTTCAAAAGAATTCAGGCAGGCAAACTCTTTGATCCCAAACCTTTCCCTCACAACAAGGGAACCCCTCATGCCAATGGGAGACCTGCTGTGCCTATCAGAGACATTTCACTGCCTTCATCTTCACATGGAGTCAATAGAAGCCAAAACTGGAGCACAGGACTTCACCACCTCTTGTAAAAGTCTCATTTTGTTATGACCCTCAGTAAATTTCTCATCTACTTCCCTCCCTTCCGTCTACTCGGCCACATCTGTATGTACCCTCTATGATCTTGGTTTGCTTTCACTGCTCCTCTGCCATTCCCCCTTTGCTCCTCACATTTGTCTAGTTCATTATTTTGCATCAAAATTACATGCATTAATCCCTCTTATTCTAAATATAATCCTATAACTGATCCTATTTGCCTTTCCTATCATAATTCATACTTCCACCAGCTGGAAAATTACTTTACAAGCAATACAGACTGACTTTCATCTGTTTTATACCAATGACCAAACACTTGCAAACTTTGTCCCAGCTGTTCCCAGTTAGTTTGATTCCCCAAAAACACAGCACAGCGGAGAGCGATGGATTCCTCTCACAAAAGCCCACTGAGTAATCAGCTCATCAGCATAAGGAATGAATGGGCAATTGATTCCCTGCCAGCCCATCTCTTCCATGTATTTCTCAACTAATAATCAAGCTTGGCACTGTTTATGCCATCAGCTATTTACATCTCCCTATTTCCGTACTCACCTCTGCACTCTGTCATTGCCTGAATGTGTTTAGATCCAGCTACTGCCTTGAATTTTCATCTTACAACTGTCTACCTGAGCAAGTTAATTCCCATTTGCCCTATGGTCTCTGCTCAACTTTCACACTTCGATTTTTTATAATGCCTACACTAACCAAGTCCTAAATGTACTGTTAGTAACTCCATTAGCCACAGAAACTGCTCATATGAAAATCTCTGAAAAACTCCCCTTGGAATCCACACTTAATCTCCTATCCATCTTCTGTTATATCGACTGTGAATCTAAAAGCCAAATAAGTAAATTAACTTCTGTTTTTCAAAAATAAAAAACAAAGCAACAACAAAGAATTAACATAGGATCCACTGTCTGAAATATGGCTGGTGCTTTCTATTTCTGATTTCAGCTAGATCTGTTATTCCAAAATGAATCTGATGAAACTGACAGTTATGAGGGAAAAGTTGGGCTCATATGTCTGTTTCCCAAGTCAGAAGGAAAATAATTCTGCTTTAGAAGAAGAATTAACAGGTGCCTCCCATCATTTGCTTATTGAAGCACTTACTAAATCTCAGCAGTATTTGACAGTATAAATGGTTACTCCAGTGTGCTAACAGGAGACCAGGGGCTATTTCCTTTGTCCCTTCCAGTTTCAACATCCATCTGCTCCTCGTGCCTACAAGATCCCCTGGCACTGGGCAAAGCCCATCGCAGTTAAACTGTGCCAGGTGCTTTGGGCAGGACCTGAGGAAACTGGGAATTCCTGTGTTTTGGAAGAAGTACAAGAGAATGACCAGCATGGTTTTTTGGTGGACTTGACAATAACTGGGCCTGACAGCAAGGGATTCCATCTGTACAAGCTTCAGTCCGTGACAGCCTGGTAGGTCACATTAGATTCACAGAACAAGAAATTCAACACATACATGTCTGACATTTTCAGTAGGATGAAGGGCTAACATCTTTTTTATAACTAAAGATACAAACTGTTTCTGAAACTGTCTACTGCTACTGCTTGTGGACAGTCACTGCAATTTTCACTTTAAAACAGTTGTTGTGAGTAACTTCCTTGCTGAGCCAGATGGCACAATACTTGCATCATTTCATTCAACAATGCGGTGATTTATTCATTCATTTTTTAAGCTATCAAGCCCAGGAAAAAAATACCTCAGTGCTTTAGCTCCTGTGTTTTTGTTTCACTGCTCTATATGCAAACCTATGGAGCAATATGATGTGAGTTGCTCTCAGGCCACTGATTCCTTCCAGCTCCATATGTGTTGTGCCAAGAATGTTAAAACTGCTGAAAGGTGTATGTTATGGTAGTAAGGGGCACTGGATAAATGTTTCTCTTCTCACACTCATTAATTAGGCTAATATTGTATCTAAAGAAATCATATGTAGTATTTAAAGAAACAACAAAAGAAAACTATAAAACTGATTTTGGCATGAAAGGATGCACATCCTGAGACCATTCTTAACAAAGTGCAGTTTGTAGCACACTGCAGGACTGAAGATGCAGCAGACCCTCATAGGCAAAGCGATGTTTAATGGTCACTGCTGGAAGGGCAGCAGGAGAAAAGGAAGATGAAGACATTACTGGACAAGAACAGGCTGTTACTTGGTGAGACACAAGGAAGTTGCATTGAGTGGAAGTGGTAGTGGGTGTGTGTGTCAGTACAAAATCATACAGCCCATCTTGTGCCAGACACCAGCGCTGCTAAGTGCAGCATCTGAGTGCTTTCTACTTCAGTGTTTATAAAACCAAATAATGTGATCTACCAAGGAATAGCAGAGAACTTACAGCCACAGGCCTTCTGTGGAAGGCTGGAAATTTGCTTTTGACCATCTGCTTCTGGGCTTTAGGGAGGTGCAGACAAGGTAATCAAATGACAGAAAGACAAAGCTTGGCTTTGGGCACATACCCAAACTTTCACAATATTCCCGGGTAAATTAAAGGGAAAATACACTCCTAAGGTAAGGGCTTGTGAACTGTTCTGCACCCAAAATTACTTTCTCAGAGAGGAGTCCAACCCTGCAAACATAGTGCAGAATTAAAATGCTTAAACAACCATTACAGCAGAGATGTGAATATGCTCCTGTAATTATATAGCTGTTTGTTCATTAAAGGAGAAATTTAATGCAATTAAAATATTTACAATCCTGCACACTAAAATCCAAAACAAAATTAGTTTGTACCAGAGATGCAGGCTGTGTTGCCTCCCCTCCAAACTGGCCTTTAGATACCAGAGCTTACAATGGAGAACTTTCCATCTTCAGATGATGCAACCCAGAGTTAAGAACTGAGCTGGTGACTGAAGGGTCCCTAATAATCTTTAAGATATCAGATTCATGCCAGGCATGCCGTGTAAAGTTCTTGGGATCAGAAACCAAAGGAGAAAGGACCCTGGGACAGCCACGCAGAAGGGTCACTGGAGCTGCACTGCTTGCTGTGTCTGTGTTCTTTCAGACTGGCACATGGCTATGTGGGATGGGAAGACATGCTGCCCAAACTCTTGCCCTTTTGCGCGCTCCCTGAGGGCTGGATCTCTGAGATTAAACATTTTCACTTCTCTCTTCAAATGAAAACGTAACAGAACAGCCCAAAGGCCATCCCTACCAAGAGTGCAAACTGCAGACACAGAGAGGCACAGAACCACAGCAGACAGATGTGAATGCAAGCTGCAAGCAGCACATTTCAGATCCAGCTGCAAGGAGAATAGAGAAGCACTGCAAGAGCACGCTCCTCTCCCATACAGAAAGCTCACTGCTATATTGGACCCGAATTTACATGCCATTTCACTGCACCTCAGCCTTCTCCTTGCCTGTTGTTACCAGCTTGCCTGTGTCACTCACTACTGCGGGGGGGGGGGGGGGGGGGGGGGGGGGAGGGAGAGGGAGTAGGGGGGTGAGGAGGTGGTACACCCTTGTGGACTTTCCTTTTCTTATTGAGGTACCTGTAGAAGACTTTCTTGTTCTTCTCATCAAGTTTAGTTCAAGCTGGGCCTTGGCTTTTCTGACTACATCCCTACACAAGCATCCTCATACTCCTCATACAGGACCTCTCCCAGTTTTTACTGCCTGTGCATTTTCTTCTTGTTCTCCAGTTTGACAAGCAGGTCCCAGTACAGCTATGCTGGTCTCTTACCTTCCTTTCCTGACTTGCTATACTTGGGGATGGAGAGGTCTTGTGCTCTGAGGAAAGCATCTGTAAAGCTTTCTCTCATTCTTCAGCCATCAGAAATCATCCAGTGGGTGCAAGTAATGAGGATGACATGGTGCATGTAGAAAATGTAATTGGTAAAGCTGAGGGGACAGAGTAATGTGAATGAACCTTCAGTACTTTCCAGCAAGAGTGGCTTGGTATAAGATCTGCTCTTAGCCAAAGAATGCAGGGCAAGCTGAGGAAAAGCTGGAACGACAGCTTGGACAGTTATAGTATTTAACTTTATTCTAACACTCATTACTCATGGAAAACTTAAATGAATAGCACACTGAAGGCTGCACTTGACTTAGATGAAGTGGATGTAACTAAAGCATCTCAGCTACATCATTCAGACTGAATGTATGGTAACAGGAAATTAATTAATCTCCACCAATATTTGTTCTTTTTAGTGTGAAACTTCTTTAATGAACTCATTGTGAGTGGTCAGTCACCACTCACTCTGGAAGAGCCTCACACATTTGATAAAGCACCGTACTTTTAAAATTCATGTTGGAAAAGTGACAAATGTTGAAGATGAATTGCTTGGCATATGTGATCAGCTAATGAAATATCTTCCTCATCCCTATTATTTAATTCATTTTCTGCTGTTTTTCCCAATTAGGCAGTAGTCTTCTGCCTTTGGCTCTGAGTCCAGAAGCAAGCCTGCCATTATCACTTGTCAACATTTAATTTGTATGCAAAAAACTGCTTTAGTGGAGGTGGCAGTCACCTAATTTTTACCTGGTACTTTCTGTAGTCATTAAAGTGTTTGAAATGAATAAAAGCCACCAGCAGCCCAGGGTAGGTCCTTCACTGCAAACAACGTGGGATAAGGGAGCCCATTGCTTGATGGAGCAGCTACAAAGGTGTGTAAGGGAGTCCCTGTCAGCTGCATGAGGCACACCTACACTGCTCCAGGCAGAAGTCAGTGTATAGAAGGGAGAACTGAAATGCATGGAGTCTCTAATAAGATAATAATTAAAAAGAAAAAAACAACCAAGCAACCAAACAAAAGAAAGAAAACCACTGAAAAACTGAAAAACACCACAATCTTGGGCCCACGTCACTGTCTGAAGCTTCATACCAGCTGGAACATTTGCAGCCAGATAAGCAAAGGGAAGCTCCGTGATTGCACTTGTTTTCTTTGGTGTCAGTTTTCTCATTTCCTCACACTGCTGAATTTTGTGACTGCACACAGGCAGGTTTTGGTACATAAGGCGAAGGTAAGTGTAGCTTCTGCTTGTTGCAACACAGCCCACGATAGAACAGATGTGAAAGAGATTAGAAGGGGGAAGAGTGGGTGAGCTTGTGCTCCTGCCTTGCAAACAGAAGGTGCCAGCAAAGCCCCACTGCTCTGCTGGGCAGCAGGGCTGCCAGATGTACCCACACCAGTGGTTGTCTGGCTGACACACCCCAGGGTTGGTAGGAGGGTCATCGGTAATGTAGAGAGCAGAGAAGAGGGGATTACTTTGGAGCAGATGTTTACACCTTTCCATCTTACCTCTTCTCATTGCTTTCATTTGCATCACCTGCAGGAGCTGCCTCATCCCCACTGGAGCCAGTTTCACCACTGGGGATGATTATAGGGCTCTTATCAAGTACATGCAAACCACTTCTCCAAAGCAGGCATAGAGAGTGCTGATGACACCCTGATGAGAGACAAGGAGTATGGGTCATGACTATTGTCTGTGGGCAGCTCTGGCTGCACCTTCCTGAAGAAGGAGCAGAGGTTACCCACAAGTACTAACTGGAGGCGAGAGCTACAACAGATAAAACCTGGAATGCCTCACCTGGTAATCAGGTGGCTTTTCTAAGCAGGAGGTCAGGTGTTGCATGATTATGGTGATGGATGTAAGAGTGCTGCACAGCACCCCAGCTCAGGGAGCAGCAGCATGACAGAAGCTCATTTACGTCCTCTCAGTCATAGAGCTTTGTTGTTGTTGTTATTGTTGTTGGTGGTGGTGGTTTATTTCCCCCTCAGAAAAAATGTAGTAATCCAAGCTTGCCTTGACAAAGTCCTTCAGCCTTATCTTCCACATGTTATCACTGTTTGGAGGTCTGTGCTGGGAGAACAATGTCCTGAACTACTTAGCAGCAGGGAGGCACCCACTGGCTCTCACCTGGCCTGCCCCAGAGGAGGACTTGTTTCCTGGTGTTTCTCATTTAGAGCCAAGGGAAGAGATCTGAGTCCCTCAGGCAAGAGATGGCTATAAGAGATGGGAGGCGCTGCAGCAAGACAGGACAAAGTGCACTAAGCTTCCCAACAGCGAACTTAGTGGTGGCAGAAGTCACCAGTGTAGGAGTACTTTGAGGAAAAGTCAGTGCCCTGTTTTCCAGCAGTGGTTGTTCTGAGGACATCCCCACGTGTTTTTTCCTCTCTTCATGCAAGTCACAGGAAAGGAAATAGGTAGTCAAACACCTTATGAAGATAGCCTAAGATTGGGAGAAAAAGATGATTAATATATATATACATATATATAATAAATGTTAATTAAAATATTAATAAGGAAAGACTTCAGTCATTCATGTATAAATGAAAAGATAGTACTGTGGGCATGACATGGGAGCAAAGCAGAGCTCTGACCCCCAGCATGTACCTCAGACACATCCTTCTCTGAGCACCCAGCAGCAATCTTTGCAATTTGTGTGGCCATAATTATATTCTCAGTATCTCTCCTTAAGCTGTCTTTGACAAGTCATTTATATTTTGCCTGCTTCCATGAGCTTTTATAGAAAAAAATGTTGGCAGGCAGCTCTCTGCTATCCTGCCTGTCTCTTGTCTGTCTGATGACTGATTTTCAGTGGGAGTCAGTTTTGATACTTGAAAGGATCCAGACTGTTATTACTGCACATGTGAGTGGAGCGATGGAGGTGTCTGACAAACGCAGACGGGTATTTGAGTGAAGGGTTCAAAGGCTGAGGGAAGTTCTGGATCATGTGTAAACCACTGTCCAGTGCCTTGTGTCTCTGCATCAGACAGATAATGGAGCAAAGGCAGCACCAGAGGAGCACAATCAAGTGAAGGGAAAACAGAACAAACTGAATATTTCAAACAAGCCAGGAGAAATAGTAAATTCTCTGAGAACTGAAAAATACAACACACGATGGGACAAAAAGAACTGATCCTGATGTATGTATCTAGGCAAAAACCTCTCCAACGGGGAAAGAGTGTGCCCCTGATCTGCACTAGTATCAAGACTTTGGGCAGACAAAATTGGGTGGATACTACAGAAAAGGGAAAAAAATCACACCTGGTCCAATAAACAGTCCGAAGCCAATGTGAGGGCTGTTGGCAGCTTGATGTGTGCTCAGACTGGGCTTAAGATGAAGTTTGTAGGTGGGTAAACAGAACCACCCTCAGCTGAGGACCAGGCACTGGTGAGAGTTTAGAGATGAGCTCTGCCAGGACAAACACCATGCATGGAGCCGGGCACTGTCAGCTGGTTACAGGGCATGCCCACGTTGCACTGCTCAGGGCCCAGTTCCAGCTCAGAGCATCGTGAGCAACATGTGCAGATCTTGCACAGGACAGCTGTTTTTTCTGGAAAACACACAAAGGTTACGCAGTTTGCACCCTCAGCCATGGCCCCCCCTGTATCTCATTGCTTATGTCAAGCACACAGCTGGGCTGATACAGCACTCACATTATTGCTCACAAACTGCTGAGGGGAAGGCACGTCAGATGTGAGGCAGTGCTGTGCCCTCAGCAGCCAACAGCTGTGAGCCATGAAGGAACTCACCTCTTGTAGCCAGGTGAGCAAACACATTTCAGGGAGCTGGGGAAAGGATAACAGCCATGTCTTGAGGCACTGAATGCACAGGGAAATGCCACTCATATATGCAAGGAGTCATCATCACAGTGATGTGCTTCCTCACCACAAAACCAGTCCTGAAGCCTGACTCTGCTGTGACAGTGGTGGTGCATGGTGTGATCCTGGCATTGAGTGGGCAGAGCAGTGAGTGGGGATGGCACTGTGCAGGAGCGACCCAAGGAGCTGTGCCCTACAGCAGAGCTGTGCAGGCAGTGCTCTGCAGGTTGGGGAGAGGTCTGTCTTGGCCTTTTTGTCATCAGTCCCAAGCAGGTACTTCCTTTGCTGGGCTTGTTACAGCAGGTGAATTATTTCTGGGGGTAACTACTCATTGTCATGTTCTAGTACATCTTGTCAATTGACTTAATTGATTTATCAACTAACTTAGTTGATTCAGGTGAGGGTTGGCCTCTTCTCCCACATAACTAGCAATAGGACAAGAGGGGCTGGCCTCAAGTTGCACCAGGGCAGGTTCAGGTTGGATGTCAGGAAAAAAATATTCTCTGAATGAGTGGCACTGGAATTGACTGCCACGGTGATGGAGTTACCTTGCCTGGAGGCAACATGTAGTGCATCACTAATGGACATAGTTCGGTGGGGAAATATTGGTGGTGGATGGATGTTTGGGCTGGATGATCTTGGAGGTCTTTTCCAGCCTTGGTGGTTCCATGATTCTATGATTTTAACTTTTTAATTTTTTTTTTCTCACAGTTGGATTTGTTTACCAGTTTTATCAGTGCAAGCTGTTTCCAGGGTGCTCATGGATCACACATGCAGCCATCCCACCCAATCCTCCCAAACTGTCCCAAATCCACCCTGCTCCAGAACCATAAAGCAGAACAGGATTCCCTTAAACTGTTCCATGTTTTGATCTGCAGAAGTCTTTCGGGCTGCTCATAACATCTTTCCACTGTTCTTCAAACAAAGAGAAGAAAATTTTCCTAAGATCAGGAAGTCCATAAGAGTTAAACAGCCTTGCAGAAGAGACACATCATCCCATCCTAACACAGAGACAAATGCTGTCAGAGCCTTCATTAGCACTCTGCTTTGTTTTTCACTAATCAAGTCAGTGTGAATGATGCTGCTCATGACTCTGCTTGATTGTATTAGTGTTACCGATTGAACAGTCCATTTTTTAATCTGCAGAAAGCAGCAGCATTATTGCTGAACTATATTTAGAGATTTTATAGATAGCATGCTCTGTTCTCTTACTGCTTCCTTGTAATAGGATATTACATGTAGAGCCCCAGGGAAAAGGAAATGTGCCCTACACAGGTGGCTGCGAGGTAATTTTGCATGATGAGCATGTACATTTCTGAGTCATCAGTCATTTCACATCTTCCTGTCTGACCAAAGACCATGATGGTTCCATACAAAAACACTGTCACCTCGGATGTTGGTACAGATCCTGCACAGTGGTGGGGGTTGAGGCAGAGCCTGGCAGATGCTAAAGCCCAGAACCCTCTTCTGGAGATTGATAAAGCCAGGTCAATAACGCAAAGGAGAAGGGAAATTTTATGATTTCTGGTGTAACTTCTAATAGTTTTATTAAACTGGAGGCAGTTTCAATGTCAGAAGGACGGAAGATTCTATATGCTCTCAACTCCTACATCCCCCACAAAGGTGATGAGAAGATTCTCTTAGTCCCACCTTTGTCAGGTGTCAGCAAGAAATAAGGTCAGTAACTGTGAAGAGAATAACCCTACTCTAATTTTAAAACTACTGTTATTTCTAATGGTACTTTCAGTTTGGTATTTTTGGATTCCTAAAATAAAATTAGGTAAGGTTGATAAGGAATGCACTCATAGGCTGCACAATCGCTGATAGAGGAAAAGATAATGCTCACCTCCATCACACTCTGACTTCAGTGCTGCTAAATAAAACCCAGAGATAACACTATAGTTTTAAACCTCATAGACAAAATCACATTTTGTAAATCACATCCGCCTTGCCTGCACTTATACTATATCAAAATTAATGGAGACATTTTCTGCTCCAGCAGTAAAAAGTAATTTATACGTCAGGCCTGAAGTTATAATTGCAGGCAAAAAATACGTGAGCACGGGAAGCAGATTTCTATGTAGCTTTAATCACCAGCCACGGTCCTTCGAGGCCACAGAGGCTTGAAGGTGATGGTGCAGCACCATTGCAGCCATAGCAGGATTTATGGGCAGCTCCACATGGTTTCCGAGAGTGGGGAGCAGAGCCCTGGCAGCCCCCTGGGGCACAACTGGAGCATCGGGGCCCCCACCCCATTCTGGCCCAGAGCTCTGGCCAGGGCTGCAGTGTCCCATGGGGAGGGCCTGGAGTGGAGGCACTTCTTTGTGGGAGGGATGGCTCTGACATCTCTCCTTCACTGATGGCCCTTTGGGGGGCTGCCAGGACAAGAACCCCACTGACATGGCTCTGTGGGACCCCCTGCACTGACCACCAAGCACCTGCACCACATCTGTATCACATCCTGCCCTAACACCAACAGTGTGTAGAGGTACAGGTGCCATGGGATGCAGAGCCATACCTAATGCAGCCATGAAGAGAGGGAAATGGAGCATTTGCCTCACTTTTACAAGGCTCCAGCTGATCCCTTTACACTGAGTAAATTGGTATGTTTGATTCCTCCACAGGAAGGAGCAGATAAGGAGACAAACAAAATCAAAACAAATATGCACAGCCAGAGCAGTAGATTTGTTTGCTTTAAAGAATGGAGACCATGGTTAAGATTCTAGACTATGAAGCTACAGGATGCTTGCAATGACATTAGTTGAATGGTTCATACATTTGCTCCAGTGAGAGGTGGGTACTGACATGTGTGACTCCGGAAGGATGAAGGAAGATCTGGATCCTGCAGCTCAGCAGTGGAGTGGGGGGGGACAGACCCTCCTCAGCAGAACCTGCACACCCACCCACTGCCACTCTGCTCTGCTCAGGCTGTGGCACTTCTCAGCCAAAAAGGGCCATGCAACCATTCTCTAAACATCTCTGTACTCATTTACTAATCCATTTCTGTCAAATATTCTTGCCTGATGTCAAAAGCACAGTTTCTATTACTCTGCTCCTCACATTCACTTTACCTTAATGCTGTCTGTAAATACAGAATTTGCATAATGAATGGTATTTATGAAAACCAATTGCACTCTGTGCGGGTGACTCTGTGACTTCTTCACCTCTGAACGCAGAGGTCTGCAGTTACACAACAGTGGAAGGGAGTAAGTGCTGCCAGCACACAGATGGGGCTGTGAGGTGGTGGGGAGGGTGTGACAGACACTAATGGGCTGTGGGAGCTGAATGCACAAAGCCAGTGCCGAAAGAACACACAGCTGATGGGATGGGAAAGCACAGTCAGAGACCCACTTCTCAGCGACAGGCAGTTTGTTGCATTGCTACAGCAATTGAAAAGCCATTATTAGAGGATGATGCTTACAGACTTGTGTAACATTCAAGTATTAATGATGCCACACAGAGAAAAGTCATCCAATTTTGCCTCTTTTTCAGGAAAAATGAATTTAGTTGCAAACCGCATTCTGGGCCTAAGACTTTATTCATGCATTCTCTAATTATCTCAAAGTTTGTGAAATCAAGCTTTCTCCATTCACACGCTCCTATTTCCTATTACCCACATTTCTTTCTGTCTTTGTCATGCTACAAAAGCCTCAGTCCATCTTTATGAAGTCTCTGAAATAGAAAAAAAAAATGAAAACACCAATAGAGAGGGACTGCACTGGAGTTGGGGATCAGCACTGAACCAGAGGGTCATTTGAGGGGTGGGAAATGGGAGCCAGGACCAGGCCAGGGGCTGAGGTCCCATTGCCTGAAGGCAGTTAATCACAGGGAAATCATCGTATTCTCAGCCCAGGCTCAGTCTTTCAGTGAGAAAGATGTGAGATAAAAATAAATTAAAAACAAAACAAAAAACTAACCAACCAAATAAAAAGACCCACCATAATGGCAGGTTTGGGTTCCTAGTAACTGCTTAGTGGTACCTGCCAAGAGCAACACGCATCTCCTTCATTAAGCTGATCACCTCTGGACTGCACCACAGAACGCTCACAGAGAAGCAGTGGGAGGTGGCAGGAAGGGCAGCCCCCAGCACTGCCCAGCCCCAACCCCCTACAAGGTCTAGGAGAAGGAACAAGGCAGCTCAGGGAAGGCAGAGGTCTACCCCCAGTCCCCCCGCTTGTGCCACAGGACCCCAACTCAATCTTCACCCCCTCCCCCCGTTGCCTCTGCAGAAAAGTTCCACAGGAGTCCTTGGGTTGCCCCACCAGGTGTTTCAGTGCTCGGATGAGTTTTGCAAGGCTGGGGGCTGCTGTCCTGGAGTGACATCGGGACATGCTCAGCCAACAGGCCTCTATGCGCTGTGCTGCTGCACAGCGTCCTTTCCATTTTAAATGCAATAAACATCTTGCTCTCCCAGTGAAGCAAGGGGAAGTACAAAGGAAACAGTAAATGTGCACTACTCGTGACACATAAATCACTGAACAATGCTGCAATTATTGTTCTTTCAGATAAGTCATAAATAATATAGCAGAAGGAACGAGGCCTAATGAGAGAAAAGGAATCCGCACTGAGATTGTTTATCAGCCCTGCCCAGAAGAGGAGCAATCTGTATTTCTAACAGTGAATTTCCAGGCAAGCAGCAGAGACTGCTTCAAGAAGTGCTGCTGCTGGTCTGCTTTGTTCATGTGCTGCAAGATGCAGTGCAGAATGTTTCTCAATTGTTTTCCTTCCCTCTTCCCATACCTTATCTTTTGCATAGACACCTCTTCCTTGTGCTGAAGAACTCCATTACATTTGGTTATGTCCTTTGTGAAGTTCACCACCACATTTTCCAGCTTGGCAGGATCATGGCTGCACAGAGCAGGGCAGAGGCCAAACCAGACAGCGCTGCCTCAAACTCTGAGTATTCAATTTGCCTCTTGCTGTCTCCAAGACCTGATTCAGTATCAAATATTTGCAGTGATGACATTTCATTTGCTTCTTGCAGAAATACCAGATACCTAGTTATGCACTGTGTACAGTTCACTATAAACCTCTGCCTTTTGTTTCAGCAGTATAAACTTCATCAGTGATTTTATACCTGATTATTTAAAGCCGACACCAAAGGCATGAAAGAAGGACCTCACACAACTAAGTATCAAGAGAGAAAGTGATGAAGTCCACTAGCAATGGAAGTTTTTCAGCATAGGCTGAATCATCTGCAGGCTTTGTGTTCCCACTATGTACTGAGTTTTCCAGGTTATCTATTGAAGGAGAAACAAGAATGAAGTGTCCTTGCAAAATAAAATTTGGGAAGGATATGGGGTCCCCTCAAAACAAGACATAGAAAAAGCTGAAAAGAAGAATTTCAGCCCCAAGGATCTGGTTAAGCAATCTTATCTTGTAAATATATGGCAGGAGATTCTAGCTTAGCACCTGCAAGTAAATCTTGTTTGCAAAAGCGAGACTTTACAGGATACAAACATGGTTCTAGTTGGGCAAAGCAACAAACTGGTGAATCAAGGAGAACGTGAACCCTGAGTAGCTCAGCC
The DNA here is from genome assembly GCF_054131305.1 of Coturnix japonica. Lineage (NCBI taxonomy): Eukaryota > Metazoa > Chordata > Aves > Galliformes > Phasianidae > Coturnix > Coturnix japonica. Next base: position 6,959,765 of record NC_140691.1, on the reverse strand, counting down.
AATGGAGAAAGGGGAAGGGCTCATTAGTGTCGGGGCTCAGGGGACTGTGCTCCCCAGAATCTTGAGGCCCCACAGGGATACAAATACAGAAAGATGAAGGCTCTCTTCAGTCTCTTTCTGGGATTAAAAGACAACTGAGCAAAATGTTTGGAGCTGAAATTTTCCCAACATCTATGAACAATATATACTGAATATATTACGTAGAAACAAAAGACAACAAATGCTCTCTCCACACATCCCACAGCACTGTTACTTTGCAGAGAACATTTGGTGAGAACTTTATAAAAAACTTAAGGAAATCCAAATATGCTGCAGGAATTAGGCATCTCTGGGAACATTTTTTATTATTATTATTTTTTTAATCAGTAAAGGTAAGAGACAGCAGTGCTGCTTCCTGCAGCTCCCAACACACCTCACCCACAGCAAAACACTGACTGTGCTACAGGGCACAGCCTAGGGGAAGGAGTGATGCTAGGACACTGCTAGGACACCACTGGGAGCAAGCAGCACCGTTTGCTACGAACAGACCGCAGGGAAGAACCCAGACCCAAAGCACAGGACAATGAAGAGTGGAGAGCAGAAAGTACACAGATCCCGAAGCACCAGCTAAGCAGAGAGGAGAGTAACAATTAAGGTAACATTATAATATAACATAATTAAGTAACAGCAACAATTAAGGGTTTTATAGCTGCAACTTGCAGGAGCAGGTGTTGTCCATGGGGTCAGGGGATGGCATTAGATTGGGTGGGATCCCAAGTAGCAAGGGTTTCCCTGGGCAGCAGCAGCACAGGGTGGGGGAAGCACCACGTGGAAATGGGCAACATTTCTGTGGGGAACTGCATCACAACGATCAGAACTGTGTAAAGTCCATTAAGTGTTACACTTAAAAACTGAGTTTAATTGCCACCTTTCAAAATGAAGAACACTCCCCATGTGAGTACCAACTTTAGAGGAGAAAATCATGGTTTGTGTTACAACAGAAACACAATAGAAAGTGCAGTAATAACAGCACTGTAGGCTGTAACAGAGATATGCTCAAACAGAGCAGCTGTGTACACAGAAAAAAAAAAAAAAAGATAAGAATCTGCCTACTCTTTCAAAGCCTCAACTACACAGCGATCTCCAACAAGAAATACTCACCTCCACTGCCAGCCCGTTAATGAGGTCTGGGAAGGGGAGGATCCTAGTTCCACCTCTTTCAGTCAGAGCTCCCCTGGGTTGGCTCTGCCTTCCCACCATGTGCTCCATCATTGCTTCAGGCCACTACAGCATTTCCACTACAGCAACAAGTATTATTGAAGTAATACAACTTGTGTATGAGATAATGTTATTTGTTTGCTGTAGTCTTATGGTTCCCAGCAATGTTTTTGCACATGTAGCTGCAGTGGGCATCCTGCCTTTTCCCATGAGTAGTGGGAATGAGCAGGTGAGCGCCTGCTGCAGCCATGAGATCTGGATTATCATGAATCTGATTCCTAAGATTTCAATAATGCTCGGTAATGCCATGGTTTTGGTTATATATGAGGTGTGCCCATGTAAGTACAGCGCACAGCTGGACTCCAGTAACTTGTGTGACCCTAAGAGCCCTGGAAAGAGCAGCCTTGCCCCAGGGATGGCTCAGGCTACATACACTTACTGCACTTAGTACTCAGGAAACATCATATCTAAATCCCACAAAACTCAGGGGTGAAAACATCATGCCATCTTTGTGTCTTTCTGTTTCAGCAATGATGAACAGTTTCTCAGTTCAGTTAGTGCCTTAATTCTGACAGGACACAGAACTATAATGCTCTTTTGCTCTTTTACTAATGGAGGACAGCTCACTAGCAATTTCTGTCTGATTAGCTGTCTACCTTTACTGCTTTCATGACAGCTGTAAGAAAGTGCTCTTAAATGACAATCAACAGATGATGATTCCCACCTGACAATGCAGCATAATGAAAGGAAATAATTCTTTTCAGTTTTACTCAGGGCAGTTACACTGTAAAACAGACACCCATGCTATCTTTGGGCCAGACCCTTCTGTCCTAAAAAAGGCAGAAATGGAGAGATGGTGACACTTGGTGAAGCTAGTGTAACTTCTGTGAGGTCAGGGAGAGAGGAAATGGGTTATGGTCCAGGGGATTGGGTGATGATGGGAAGGGGCATCAGCACACAGGGGTTCGTCCAGGTGGACGGCAGTGGCAGAACCAGCTTGAGATAGCCATCATCAGGACATTATGTTGTATAAAAAATAGACGCACAGAATCATTAAGGTTGGAAAAGACCTTTAAGGTCATCAAGTCAACTGTCAACCCATCACACCATGCCCACTACACCACATTCCTATGATAAATACTAAGAAGAGAAGAGAAGAGAAAAAGAGAAGAGAAGAGAAGAGAAGAGAAGAGAAGAGAAGAGAAGAGAAGAGGAAGAGAAAGTTGGAGGAAGGGATTCCTCAGTGAGTTTCCACTTCTAGTAAAAGAAAGCTTAAATCAATCAATATTTTTGTTCTGTGTTCTGTTCCTTCCATTTTCTTTTCATCCCTTTTCCATTATGGAAAGATGGAAATGAACTGGGAGAAGCAGGCAATGGTGACCTGAAATTGCAGATGAGAAGGGGATTAGAACTGAAACATTTTCCAAAAAAAGAGAAAATTCTTCCCAAACTCTTGATTCTTATTTAAGCAAAATTTGAGGGGAAAAAAAAAAAAAATGTTTATGCTTCATTTTGCTGAATTATTTATTTATCCTGCAGGAAAAAAAATAGTGTGTCTTTCTGAGTGGCCGTGGTGGCTTAGGACTTTCAAGGCAATCATGAGACAAATGGGGCCTCCAGACTGCTCAGTGCTGCCAAGCAGAGTTCATGGCATGTGGAGCAGTGATAAATAGTAACTGCTATACAGTGCAGACTGAATAAATGCATACAAATTGGGAAAATAAATAAAGCACAAAGGGGACACCCGAATGGGAAAAACACACAACTTGGAGGCTCATAAAGTGGATTGTGAGCCTTGGGAAAATATGGAGGACAAGTTTTCAGTAATAGTTTATGCGATGTCTGTAATACATCAGATCTTCTTTGATGCATTATTAACTGTACCCACAACCGAAAGCTTGAATTAACACCTGTGCAGCAGTAAGTGTTGGTTCCTGGGCCATGATGCTCCCTGAGCTTCACCCACAGCCACTCTGCCATTCTGTGTGCAATGTGCTGCTGTTTTCATTTGGCACACCCTATGTTAGAGCACAGCAAAGCTCTGCTTATGGAGCTGTTCTGAAAATCACAGGAACATTTTGTATTTTTGGCCTTTTTACTTTTCATTCTGGCTTGCAATTAAAATGAAGCACGTAATTAGCCAGAGCAATCCCTTACATGTTTAAGGCTTAGATGCATTATCAGCAGCTCAGCTCAGGGTGAAAGGAACTTCTTCCTGGATGCATTGTTTTGCAATTCTAAAGCAAGAGAACACAAATGTTTCTGTCTTACAAAGGATTTTTATTATTATTATATTTTTTAATCAAATTGACACTTGCAGAAGAGTCAGCTTTGTGAGGCAGTTGTAGAAACCACTGACTGGGATTCCCCACTGGCTGTGCCCTTCCTCAGGACAGAAGCACCGCTGCCCATGTGAAGCACAGAACTGGGGCTGTGGTGCTATCAGGACAGCAGCACTGAATGTTCACAGCAGAGGCAGGATCCTGTGCTTTGCTGCCTAATGCACTGGAAGAACACTGGCAATGTTTCAGAAACAAAAGCTCTTCAGATCTGAAACTTCACCAACCGTATCAGTGGTTCTATTAAGAAATAAAATCTATCAACACATCCTTTACCATCTTTAGTGTTTAGATGAGGGCTGACATTGCTTTACCTCTGCAACATGGAAAACTAATCACATTTTATGTGTTGCGAAATGCAGCAGATGATGCAATTGGTTCTAATCAAAAGCCCACTAACATCTATCCACTGTGAGCTGAGTCTGAATCGTAAAATAACAAAGTCACAGAAAGGCCTGGGTTTGAAAGGACCATAATGATTATCTAGTTTCAATCTCCCCACCACATGCAGAGCCGCCAGCCTCTAAACCAGGCTGCCCAGAGCCACATCCAGGGATGGGGCATCCACGACCTCCATGGGCAACCTGTTCCAGTGCATCACCACCCTCTAGGTGAAAAACTTTCTCCTAATCTCTAATCTAAACCTCCCCTGTCTTAGTTTAAAAACATTCCCTCTTGCCCTATCCCTATTCATCCTCATAAACAGGCATTCCCCCTCCTAAGTGCTCCCTTCTAGTACTGGAAGACTGCAATGAGGTCTCCCTGGAGCCTTCTCTTCTCTAAGCTAAACAAGCCCAGTTCCCCCAGCCTTTTCTCATAGAAGAGGTGCTCCAGCCCTTTGACTATCTTAGTGGCCTCCTCTGGACCTGCTCCAAGAGCTCCATGTCCTTCCTGTATTGAGGGCCCCAGGCCTGGACTCAGCACTCCAGATGGGGCCTCACAAGTGCCAAGCAGAGGGGGGACAATCACCTCCCTCTCCCTGCTGGCCACCCCTTTTATAATGCATCCCAAAATACAGCTGGCCTTCTGGGCTGCAAGTGCACACTGATGGCTCATATCCAGCTTCTCATCCACCTCCTGGTGGGACCCCCAGGTCCCTCTCCGCAGGGCTGCTCTCAAGGAGATCTTACCTCAGTTTGTATGAATACCTGGGGCTGCCCTGACCCAAGTGCAGCACCCTGCACTTGGCCTTATTGAACTTCATTAATTTTACACAGGCCCACTTCTCCAGCCTGTCCAGGTCCTTCTGGATGGCTTCCTTTCCTTTCAATGTATCGATGGCACCACTCAGCTTGGTATCATCTGCAAACTTGCTGAGGTTGCACTTGATGCCACCGTCTGTCATTGAGGTGTTGAAGAGCACCAGTCCCAGGACTGACCCCTGAGGGATGCCACTTGTGACTGGCTTTTTCAACCTTGAAGATTTTTCAAACTGTATCTGAGAAAACAACCAGAAAATGACTTCAGGTGTTCTCACCACCTCCCAGAATGTTGATGCCACACTCAGCAAGCAGTGCCAGCTCTGTCTGGGAATTGGGTGCTGGGGACTGTGGAAAGGGGCACATTCCCCTCATATGAGTCAGATGGAGAGCAGGGAGGATAGGAAACTCCTGAGGCTGCTTGTTTTCTGCAGCATCTCCCCACATCCCTCCCCTACAGAAGGACATCCTATCCTCCTGGCCGTACTCAGGTACCAGAGACTCACACAGCTTCCCCTTTGCCCCCACTCTCACAGCTGCAGCTGGAGCTGCTGTTTCCTGGACTTTACCTGCTCGGCCCTTGGGCTGGGCAGAGGGACCAACGCTGTCCAAACAACCTGGTTGCTGATGGCAGGCTGGTGTGCAGCCTGTGCTTAGAGAGCAGACATGATCCTTCCAGGAGGAATCCAAGCACTTGAGAGCTATTGCACAAGCCTAAAATTCATTATTAACAATGTAGAATTGCTAATTGTAGAATTGTGATGTAGAATTTGGTAATTGCTTACTATACAAACACTTGAGCAATTTAAAGAACACATCTAATTACTGGCTTTCAACATAATGCAGGCTTGTAATAACACCAGAGCTGCGGAAGAGCACGGCTCAGCATCCCAGCAGACTCTGCAGGTGAAGTCAAGATGAAGTGGATCCGTGCTGAACTAAGAATCCTTCCTCACCCTCCTCTTTCTCAGCCCACTCACACACAGTCTGTGCTGCACAGCAGGATGGGGCAGCCGCATGTCTCCCAGCAGGGCACCTGTACATGTTTTGTGTGAAATCCATGTTTGGTATGGAACTATATCAGAAATGAGACCAGGTGTTTTGTGTGGGTGCTCTTTTGTGTGTTTTGGTGCCCATCATGTTTGAAGATAAAACCAGGAATGTCAAAACTCTCCTCTGCTTTTCTGCTGGAAATATACACAGACTTACTGAGTTGCAATGGTAAATTTATTTTTTCAAAATGATTCTAAAATCAGATAGAGCTAATAAAATCTCTCGGAATGTGGTTAAAGATACTTCTTTCTTCTCTTGTTGTTGTTTGTTTTTGAGAAAGCAAACAGCTGTGTGGATCAGTCCCTGGGTGATGTGTGGCTCTGCAGCGGGGAGCAGGAAAGGCTTTGCCTGCAGTGAGTGGGGCCCACATGCTCAGAGCCTTGGGGATGGGCTCTGAACCAACTACACAGGACACACATTTTTGGGTGTGCTGACTGAGAACATCTTGTCCATGAGTATCTGCACTTCTCCAGGAGGTGAAAAGCTTTTCTGGCAGCACACCCTTTTGCTATCCAGCCTGAAATCTGAGAGCGGAGTCATAAGAGAATGGACTAAATGGAGACAGTAGTACTTATTTCTTTACTGTACATAGACAGCCCCACTTTGATTTAAAAAAAACCCCTTCCTACTAACATGTAGCTGTGTGCAGCGCATTTAGGCTCCTCCACAAAAGGGAAAATTTGAGTGATGGTGCCTCAAATGGATGAATGTTTTAAAGAGGCCATAAGAAATGAGAAAACTTGCAAGAACTGGGGAAAAAAGCTTATTGACCATAGGGAAATGCGTCCAGGATTCAATGAAAATCACAGAGGAAACAAAGGTTTCTAAAAGAAAAGTAAGAAGAGGTTTTGATGGAGCGTGTGAAGTACTATGAGAGAAGTGGAACAGCAAAGCAGGAGTGGAAGAGGGCTAGGGAACATGTTTCAGGTCAGCACCAAAGGGCTGGTGCTGCTACAGCAGAAAAAAGTGAATTTCTGATGTCCACTTTTAACAATAAAAATAATAAAGTCACCTGGGTTTTAGCAAGAGGGTGGGCTGAGGGAGCTTCACACGTCCCTTTCCACCCCTGTGGTTCCGATTTTGTGACATACGTATTCCTCATAGACTGCCCCATGGCACCATGAGTAGAAAATAGTTCCAAATGGGCTTTAAAATGTGCTTGCTGCCTGACTACGTGGGAGTGAATCCTCCATTGGAAACACTGCCACAGCTAAACTCAGTAATTCAAGAGTGTTCAGAAATTGCATAGTATCATCTTTATTAGATTTATCTCACAGCTCTTCCTTCCTCCTCTGTAGGGTCCTTTATTCAGAATTTGCTCAAATATTTTTCTTCAGAAGATTTAATATCTCAAAGTGCAAATATCCAAACCTTGTATCATTTTGTAATTTCATACTCCATGGTTCTTTCATATGCATATCACTCATTTGCTATCCCTTTGAAGAATGCAGCTTGAGTAATGGAAGTGAAAGAAAACCCACTCAGTGTTGATTTTAATTGAACAAGCTTGGAAGCTATGGGGATCCATGCCAGATTCCAGCTCCCTCTCTTTTGAAGAATTATTACAAGACTTCTTTTGCCCATGTGCCTCTGCATTATTTTTTTTTCCCCATTGGCAAATTCCTGACAATATTAGTTACCCCAGCATCTTTCCATTTCTACTTGTTTGGGATGTTTCTGACTAAGTCATTCTATCTAACTCCTTTTCCTGCCCAGTGGAATATTCCTTCTCTGGTCAGAAAATCATCAGACAGAATTAGACCCTGCCAGTACCTGTGAGTAAAATTTTGGAGTAACAATTGATTTGCTTTGATGCAACTTTGTCACTGAAGTGTGGTTATGCCAGTGATGAAATTCTGTAATGAAATTCTGCTTTAAGCTGTGACCACAAAGACTGTAAACTGAGTGATTATTATTTATTTTTTTTAAACTTGTGTGCATAAATGGTTCTTCATCCTCCCACTCATCAGCTAATTGAGAGCCTTCAGCTGATTGGGTGGGTATAATAGATAGGACATGCAGAAGGAAGATGGAGCAAGCGGCTCAAATTACTCTTCTCCACTTAAGTCTTGGCCTAAGGTAAATGCTTGAATCAGCAGCTGGGAGACAAGCAAACCATTTTCAGTTCATGCTGTAAACCAGCCCTTCACCTGGCTGCTTCAGAAGCAGCAAGGATGCTCAGGCAATTCATGCAGGCTGATGATGCTGACTTTGCTACTTCCTATAGAGATGTCATCTCCACAAGGATAAGTCACATAAGGAATAATGTGAATAAGAAAGCATTAAAAAAATAAAAACAACCAAGCAAACAGCAACATGAAAAGAGTGCAAGTGTTAAGGGAGCTCATTAATAACTGCCAAGGGCACACCTAAGTACTGCCAGAAGAAGGGAAAAGGAGATGGGCAATGGAGCACATCCTTAACCCAGATGCTTGGTTTTATTTCATGAGCACAGGGGTGGCTACAGTGTGTGGGACAGAGGCACTTCACTACAGCTGGGTGCAGCCCGTCCCATCCCATGCACTCCTCACCCAGCAGCTCTGCCTGCCTGAATGCAGTGGGAGTGCACTGACCCTGTGGTGAGCAGGCTGGAAAGATGGACAGTGCTGACGGAGGCACTTGGAGTGGTGCTCTGTGTTCCTCCCCATCCTCCCCGTCCCCCATGCAGCCTGGTGCTGGGGCCACGCTGCTGTCCAACAGGCCTTGTGCTGGTAGTGATCTGCTGGGTGGCATTTGTTAGATAAAAGAGAGATATAAACCACCATTTTGAAAGTCGGGTGCCAATTGGTAGAAATCTTCATTTTATCGCAGACGAGATTTAGAAATCAACCCAAAAGGTGTCAGTGCTTTGTTTTACTTCTTTCTCAGAAAGCGAGGCTGTTAGAGAACAAACAGTATAATACTGTAATCATGAATGTAAATCTAGGCTGAAAAGATTTGTAAAAGATTAAAAAACAAAACAAAACAACAACAAAAAAGCCCAAAACAACCCACAATCAAACAAACCAACAAACCCATAAACTAAGAATCCCAAGGTGCACATCAGCAACCAAGCATCTATTTCACCTGGCTTAGTTTCAGCCAGGGAACCAAGCTGACCTGATGACCAGCCTGCTTCACCATCACCCAGCAGTGAAGCACATCCAGGGGCAATAAATGAGTCCGTGCTGCTGCTCGCAAACACGTGCACTGTGGGCTTCAATGCAACGCCAGTCCACTTTACATAGCATTAGAGCTATTAAAGTAAGGAAGAGGCTTATCCATCAGTCCCTTCCGTGGGCCAGGCTTCCGCGGAGCCATGGCCGGTGATGGATCGGGTGAGCCCGGCCCAGGAGGCTCTCACCGCGTGGAACCGGGAGGAGCAGCCTGCACGGTTCTTGTGCAATGCAACAGCTCCCCCATCTTACAGACCGCAGAACTGAAACTAGAATAATTTAAACCGTGGGAAACCAACAGCGATGAACCTGACGTACCGCGCTGCCGCCGCCGGACAGAGCGTCCCCTGTGCCCGATAACCACTGTGCTCCCATTGCCCGGCCCTCAGGGGAGGACACACTGCATGCAGCGCTGCCCCGACATTTCCGTCACTGAGGCATTGAGCTTCTTGTAAAAATGAGTAAAAACCGCAGTTCCCAAACGCTTCTTGATTAGCCACAACAGACTACCATAAAAAGAAGCATTTACTCCCTCTTGCTTCAGAGTTCCAACAGGGATGCTAAACCTTGCAGCCACCCATCCATTGCTGTTCTACCTCCCTGCACTGCTGTTGGTCTCCTTTAGGGTGTGTACATAGCACACTGCATTAGCACTCAGAGGTGGTTTTGGTTTGTTTTTAAGCATTTTGCTCAATCCAGACTGTCTCCCTAATCTGTCACTTCCCCAGGCTTGCACACAACACCTTAGGAAAGTATTTCTCCTTCCTTTCCCCAAGAAAAACGCCTGCGTGCCCAGCTGCTGGGCAGCACTTCTAACTGATGGCATCTTCCCCAGCTGCAAGGCCAGCAAGGGGTTATGGTGTGAAGCAGGTGGGGACAAGCAGCCACTGTGCCTAGGGCTGAGTGGGGCACATGGCTCTGGGGGGCAGGAAGCACTTGGGCAGCATGACAGGTACAGCACGTAGCTGCAGCCTTCCATCTTTATTTCAGCCAAAAGAGACCAAAGTGATGTCCGTGAGCCAGTAATGTGCCCTCACAGCCCAGAAAGACAACTGTATCACAGAATCACAGAGCTGTAGGGGTTGGAAGGGACCTCTAGAGATCATTGAGTCCAACTGTACCCTGGGCTGCACAAAAAACAGGGTGGTCAGAGACTGAGGGAGGTGATCCCACCCCTCTGCTCTGCTCTGTGAGACGTCACCTGGAGCACTGCTCCATATGTGGAGTCCTCAGTTCAGGGGAGACACAGACCTGATGGTGTGTTCATCCAGAGGAAAATGGTTAAATGATTTCAAACTGAAAGATGGGATATTTAAATTGGACATAAGGAAGTTTTTACAATAAGGGTGGTGTTGGCACTGCACAATTTGCCCAAAGAGGTGGTGGTGCCCCATCCCTGCAGGCCCTTAAGGTCAGGAAATGGGTTCTGAGCTCCTGACGGAGCTGTGGGCATCTCTGTGCATTGTAGGGGAGGTGGATGGGATGACTTTCAATGGTTCCTTTCAACTCAAGCCACTCAGTGATTCTATCAAATAATTCTTGAATGATACCTATGAAGGGAGAATACAGGCTAACAAGTGGTCTTCTGCCAGAAAGAAGGCATTTATCCTGTTCCTGAAGGCTGCAGTAAAACAAAGCTCCCTCAAGGGCTCGTGGGGAAGGGTGGAAGTGCAGGTACAGTGGCTGAGCTGTGGCACAGCGGGTGCTCCCCATGGCCACCTGCCTCTCAGCGCTCCCAGACCCTCTGGAAACGAGCATTTTTCCCTGGGGATGTTACCAAAGCAGCAGGGCCATTTCAGGCCCATGCCCAGCATGAATTTTGAGCTGGCAGTAGCCCCTGCACAGCCCTGAGAGCAGAGGGTGCAGGATGTTCCTGAACCTGCCTGTGAGGAGGCAGCTGCTGGGAGGTGCTGTCACAGTACCTGTTCAGAGTGATTCTGACCCAGTCCTGGTGTTTGTGTTGGATGGTAGCAAAGCAGAGCAGCCTCCACTATGAGCCTGACTTGGAACAAGCTTCTCCTGTCACCAAGAAAGTCATACCCAAACATTTGCTTCCTTTCCTCGCACCAGAACACAGCTGGCACCGCTGCTGTGCCCGCCCTGCTGCTCCTGGGCCAGAACGGAGTGCCAAGGCAGCAAATGCTGGGAATGAGAGGCCTGAGGAGGCTGCTCCATGTGGCAGAGGTCAGCCAAGACTGCAGATGCATTACCACAGAGCGCCTTCCTGTCTGTCTGCTCCCTCCAGGGAGCACACTGCTAATGCTGAGCAGGGCCAAGCATGGGACTGAGGAACACCAAACACACTCCCTCCAGTTCTAAAAGACAGCAGTGATAGAACTGAAAATTAGGGATGCACAAGAAAACCCCGGCAAAGCCAACTTTCTGACGTGGCTTTTCTCTTAGGGGAGCAGAGGAATCAGTCGCTCCCTTCCTTCATCACTTGGGCCTCTCTGCCCTTGTAACAGCCTGATCCTGATCCATGGAGCAGAGGGCTTGAAAATGGATAGAGGAGAGCTGCCCTCAGTGCCAATCCTCAGTTCCCAGCCCCAGGCAGCAGTTGCTGATAGGGCAGAGGTGGCCACTGCTCTGGGAAGGGCAGTTTTGATGGTCCACAGGCACAAGCTGTGGTGCTGATCTCAAAACAATGCTCCTTTTCCCCCTTAGAGGTTGCAAGAACTGTGTCCTCAGGCTGCACAGAGATGGGTCTGGGAGCAAAGCCGCATTCCCTTTCCTTGCTCACACTGACCCCAGGCGCTGGATCCCAGGGCAGGAAGGTTTCCAGGAGGAAGGTGTGAGGTGCAGCGCTGCAGCTTTCTTCTTCTTCTGGGGCTGTGCCCCCCCACGTGCGCACCCAGCACAACGCCCAGCACAAGGTATCCAGAAGCATTGCATCCACCCCGGCACAACGATGGGCTGTACCCACATGCTCCACAGTAACCCTGGCCCCGCGCTCCTCCAGCTGCAGGCAGCATGAGAGTGGGGACAGCCCCAGCCAAGCGGCACCACTGCTGTCCCCACGGGAGGGTGGCCGAGGGGCCAGGGTTCATGGCCAGTGGTGGGGGCCTCTTTCCAGGCGCAGGGTTGCTGCATGTTGGCAAGGTACGGCGGCTCCTCTCCGGGAGAGAGAGAGGGTGTGTGCGTGTGTGCATGTGCGCTGCCGCTGCCCGCGCCGGAGCCGGAGCCGGAGCCGGAGCCGGAGCCGGAGCCGGAGCCGGAGCCGGAGCCGGAGCCGAGCCGCCGCGCTCCATGGGGCCGTCCGTGCGGGCTGCCCTTCCCTCCGCGGCCGCCGGCAGCCGCCACCGCGGAGCCGGTCTAGGATGCGGCTGCTGAGCCATGGCACAGGGCAGAGAGGCGGCCAGCCTGCCTGCTGCGAGAGTCTGAAGCCCCGCCGGAGCCCGGCCGCGGCCGCCGCTGCAGGGGAAGCGCTCCGGACGCCGTCTTTCCCCGAGAGGCACCAGGTAATCGCGGAGCTGGCGGCCGTCGCCCGGCTCCCGCCGCATTGCAGCCGCCGTTACTTATTCATGGGGGAAGGGGCGCGGGAGGGCGCCAGCGGCGGGGTCCCGCCCGGCTCCGTGCAGGGCTCGCCCCGCATCGCACCGGGACGGGACGGGGTGTCCGCCGGCGCCTGGGACTCCCCTCCCGGGGGGGCGGCGGCCGCGGGGCCGCGCGGGGCGAGGGTGGGGTGGGCGCCACGAGCCGGGCCGGGCCGGGCCGCGCTCCCATCGCTGCCCGCGGGACGGCGCCGGCGGCCGCCCGCGGCTGGGGGTGCTGCAGGGCCGCGGATACCGCGGCGGCCGCCGCCCCCTCCGCTCCTTGGCGCGGTGCTGCCGCCGCCTGGGGAGCGCCGGCACCGCCGGGCCGGGCCGGGGCTGCGCGGTGCCGCCCGAGCCCTGCGCTGCCGGGGTCGCGGCCGTGCCCGCGGTCCTGCCGGGCGCTCGCTCGGGGGCACGGCTCGGCTCCTCCGGCTGCGGGGGGTTCCTGAGCTCCTCCGCAGGGAACGCACCGGGTGTGCGGAGATGCGGCTCCCGGCTCCCTCCTGCCGCCTGCCCTCACCGCGGGAGGCTCCCGTCAGCCGCGCCGTCCCGCTGCCCTCGCCCGGCACACGCCTCTCATTGCACCTCTGTCCTGGGAGGCTGTCGCTTGTCCCCGGGATCCCAGGATTTGTGTTAAGTGCCGTCCCTTCCCCTCCCCTCCTTTTTGTGTGTAGTGAGCGCTCCTCGTCTGCGGGAAAGCAAATGTAGGACACAATCAACCTTTTTTTTTTTTTTTTTTTTTTTCTGATGGAAGGTTCCCGTTAGGGGAGACAGCACGGCAGTTGTTGAGGAGCCAGCCGAAACCTTGCAGCCATGTTGATGTCAGGAACAAACAAACCTCCCTGCAGGGATAGGCTGCAGCTGAGGAGGGGGCCACGGAGGGCGGCTACACGGAGGGGCAGTTCAGTGCTGCCACACCTGGGGAGCACGGGCAGAGGTGGGCGAGGAGCTGTCACAGCCCTTCGTGGTGTTGCTGCTTGCCAGGCGCTGGCTTGGCATCAGCATGGCATCTGCAGATCACGGCCACTGCCCTCTGTCATTTTCTTCTGTGATACAGGGCAGCAGTATTTCCTCTCCTGTGCTGTTGTCTTCTCTCTCTAGCCTGGTCTGTCATGTCTCCAGGGCAGGCAATTTTCATTGCATTGAGCAACTGGAACAGGAGGGTGTGTTGGCCTTAGCTGCTGGTGTGAACGTCATCTGACCAGCCCCCAAACCAAGGAGGGGAAAGCTGGGAGCCTTTAGCTGGGGCTGTCCCTGCACGGTCTCTGACTGTCTCCTACAGAGCTTGACAGCCCAGGATACCTATGCCTTTCTCGTCATGTTGCTGGTTACTGATCTTTCCCATTCACGTTTACATGTCCCCAGAGTAAGGTGGTGTCTGCTCATTCCTTCTGAAAATCCTTGTCTGAATGCTGCATGTCCAGCCCTTTTCAAGTGAAGGTCGACAGACAACAAAGCAGTGGGATGGATGGATCCTCCCTGGGTTGTTGGAGCCTTTTGGTGATAACTGTGTGTCAAAGGGTTTCTACTTCCTTAGGAGGGCTGGGCTGGTTCTGGCAGCACCCATCCTAGCTGCAGCCATCGGCAGGAGCACAGTGCCCAGGGCTGTTGGGGCAGTGTGTGCCTCGTGGTGTGGTGGGGCCTCTGCCTGGTTCCATTAGCTTGGAGTCATCCCCTGGAGCCGTGGGCTGTGTGTGGGTCTCCCCTTGGTGTCAGCCCACTGCTGTGTTTTACTGCTGGAATCTGTCCTGGTGGGGTGGAGCCGCTGTGCTCCAAAACGTGGAGCAGCGATTCCTCTCTGTTGGTCTGAGAGTCAGGTTCAATTCTGCAGGAAGAACCATACCAGAAACTGAATGCTCTCAGTGCCCAAACACCTTTCTGATCTACATTTCTAAATATAAGCTGTTCTCAAGGGATTATGCATTTGTTTAAATGCATAATAAATGCATTTTAATGCATTAAGGCTGTATCAAAATGCACACCCAAGCTTGCCAGCTAGGCCTCCAGTCACAAAGCTTACTAAGAAGCTTCCCATGGTATATTAGCTTGCATTTCTTCTTTCAGAAAAAGCAGTTACCAGTTTTCTCATGGCAATGCAGTCAGTGGAAATAAATCCTGGCTATTTGGAGAGTCTCGCATGAGTTAGAAGCTGAGCTGGTCTACCAGTTTTGTGGCTTACTAAAACCTACACAAGTCCAGGAATGGACTCCTTGCACTCATCAATCTCATCTTTGGTTTATGCTCAAGGAGGTGCAGTGTTATTCAGATGGTTTCTTGGGTGCTGTCTTTGAATTTGTTGTACAAATCTTTTGCCTGAAGAGATTTGTATTTGGCTGCATCATTATGAACATTGGTAGATGTTGACCATGAGGTAGAGGAAGAAGGTAAGGTGTTGTCCAACCTAAGAATGGGACTGATGAGGTATGTGGGGCAAAACAGGTGGGAACCCAAAAACAAATGTGTCAGAACAGCACAGAAAGTGGGAAACGGAGCTTCCCCAGGCCAATCTGTAACTGAGCTCCCCACGCAGCTGCCTTGGTGTACATTTTTTTCCAAAAATTTCAGAAGATGGGGATGGTGTTCCCGCTGGTGTGGTCTGGGCAAGCAAAGGTGCCTGCAAGCAGTGGGGAGATGGAGCGTCCAAAGGTACCTGGAGAGCTTGTCGGTCTGTTGGGGCGCATGGGGATATGTTAAATGCTGAAAGGCTAATGGCTTTCCATTGTTGATCAATATTTCCTATGCTTTCAGATGTGGTAACGGGTTTAGTTTATTAGAACAATCTTTGAATATTCTCTAAGCAAGCAACCCATCCAGAAAATCATGCTAATAGCTTTGTTATTAACAGGCCTGGCAGAATTTGAGCCAAGTAGAAAAGGCTTGTCTAAGTGCTGTTGCAGTGTTTGGGGCCAGGCAAATTCCATGCATTAGGAAAGATTTGTACTCCTTTGACCAGACATCACCGACTGTTGTCTATTTATATGCATCTAAATATATCCTCTGCAGACTTCAGACTCTTAGATAGTAGTAAAATTACTTTTCGATATTATGCTATTAAAATGTGCTTGCTGACACTACTTGATGAGTTTTATGCTAAGAGATGTGTGTGTATGTTTAAAATAAAAATTGTTCTTCAAGTTGTTACCTGAAATGCTTTGGAAGTGAAAGCGTGTTATGGTGCAGATGGAGAGCAAAAAGAAATACGGTTGAATTGAAGCAGTACTGGAGACATACTCAAGCCTCTAAGGCCAAATCCAAACAACTACAGGCTTTTGTTGCTTAAAAGTGAGCCATTCCCTCCATAAATATATATAAAATAATTGTTTACTTTGTGATACAATGGGAAGATTTGCTTCTGATTAGTCAGATATACCTTCTGACTACATGGTTCCTGCATGCTGAATACTGTGAAGTTTGAGACATCATTTTGGAAACAAATCCTGGAAGAAGCACCTTCTTGTCTGTTGTAGGTGTGCATGAGGCCCAGGCAGCCAGCCAATGTTCTTCAGTGGTGCTCCTGCTGGGGCCACCCCTCATCCACAACAGCGCTAATGTGGGTACCCACCTGTGCTTGGCAGCAGGGGAGCTGACAGAGAGGAGCATGAGGTTCTCCTGACCAGGTTAACTGATCTGTCAGCTCCTGAGCTCTGGGTGAGTGGGAGCTGTGCTGTATGCTGCCCCAAAGGGACACACCAGGAAGTAATTGCAGGTGGAGGGGCTGATCTCACTGCATGCTGTGGTGCAATAGTAATTGCTGTCCAGGTAGTGTTTTGGAACTGGCAGTACAGATCCAGGGGTAAAAGATGATACTCTAGTTCCAAGCTTTCATAAATGTTCCCAGTTAACCCTGCTGCAAAAGTGGTTGCGTTGGTGATTCTGTGTCTGACTGGCCTTCAGACTATGATGGAATGGTAATAATAGTAATTTTCTGTGGCATCTCTTGCTTATGGTTCTTGAAGTAAGAAAACCTGTAGAGGAATTGAGAGCAATTGGTATCTGTAGGATGTTGAGACGGGCCACAGAGAAGTTAAATGTATGGTTCTCAGAAAAGGTCTCAAGTCTGGTATTTGGTCCCCTGATGCTCAGGGACAGGTACTGTGCCATCTTCAGCTCCTTGAATCATAGGATGGTATGGGTTGGAAAAGCTCTTAGTCATCATCTAGTTCTAATGCTTACATCTTTCTCTAGATCAGGTTACCCAAAGCCCCATCCAGCCTGGCCTTGAACAACTCCAGGGATGGGGCATCCATAGCTTCTCTGAACACCCTGTGCAGTGCCCTTACTACAATCATAGGTGGACAATCTGAGATCCAGACTGTTAGTCAGAGGAGTCCATTGCCCTGCCATGAACTGGGGTCATGGATTTCAGTGACAGCTGTCCTAGCTGCCAAATAGTCCTGTCATTTAGAAGGGTGTAGTGAAGTCTGTGATGCCTAAAGGGAGTAAGACCTAGGGGAAGGTCTGTGTCTGAGTGCACATTGACGTAGTGCCTGGTGCAGAGGAGGGTGGCAGCGCTGGCCACAGGGCTCCATTCCCCCGTGCCTGCCTTGCTGGCTGCCTGCTGCCTGTGGCTTGGGGCTGGAGCTGTTCTGCTGGCCTAAGCCAGTGTAGCAGTTCTCATGTTCTTGTGGGTTAAATCACTCTACAGATAATGTTTGTCCTGAGCAGGCTGAATAATGCAAAAGGTGATTTGTCAAATGGCTAATTCAGTGGCTAATGGGAAACCTCAGTAAAGGCCTCTTTAATTGCATAGCATGGGACTGGCAAACTGAGTGCTTGTATCTGGTTCCCAGTGCTGCAAAACCATGTCTCATGCTTTATTTTTGAGGTTGCTCTTCCTGCTGAGTTTCTCAACAAGAACTCCTATAAGATCATTTCCATGAGAACACACGATTAGCTGACTTGAAAGTTGAATGCCTGTTTTTTCCCTTGAAGTTTTTTGTTGTTGTTGTTCAAGTTTCTCTGTCAATGTCATGTTGGATTGTTGTTTTTGTTTTGGTTTGGTTTGGTTTATTACAGAGATGAATAAAGCTGTTTTCATTGCCAAAGCATTGTTACGTTGCCAGGTATCTGGTATTCCAGTTTATAATTCCTCATTGTCACGGAGTTCTCTCTAGCGCTCACTCCGGGACAGTGGGCACAACCCGGGGCAGCAGGAACAAAAGCCCCCCCCCCTTTTCTCTAGCGGCAATGCAGCGCGGCCCGGCCACGTGCGTTTAGGGAGACGGGGAAGGGAAGGGAGATTGCGATTAGGTCTAACAAAAAGTAAGGGAGAAAAAAAAGGTGATCTGAGAACGAATGGCAGTTTAATAACCCAATAATGCTAAACAGCAACAAGAGAGTTTCAACAAAGAGAATACCAAGTCCCAAATCTCACCGATGGAGCTGTGGAAGGCAGGAAGCTCTGACCACGTTGTCTCCTCGCAGGGAGCCGGTCCAGCAACGCCGTCCCCTTCCTCCCTTCCCTTCCGGTGCCCCACCCCACATGCTCATTAAGGCAGTTCACAGAAAAAAAAACTTGTCCCCTTTACTCCCATTATTAGCATGGTGTTCTGATGTGGAATACCAACACCAACCAAATTGCAAAACCATAACATTCCACCCCTTATTACACATCATCACATCATGCCTAACTTTTATCAACATATAAACAGAACAGTAGTTAACATGCATTACATATGTACATACAGATATATATATATATATACACACACATGGAATCACAGGCTGCACTCCCCCAGCATCAGATTTCCCTGTGGCACACACTGAACATCCCCATCCTTCTGCATCACCCACCAGGTGCACCCAGGTCCCTGTGCAAAGACAGTTCCACGGAGGGGCCTCCCCTTTTCCAGAGGCTGGAAGGACCCAAACCGCTTTTCCCAGCATATTCTTTACATGCACCACAGGAACCTTGTCTCCCT
Source organism: Coturnix japonica (assembly GCF_054131305.1). Lineage (NCBI taxonomy): Eukaryota > Metazoa > Chordata > Aves > Galliformes > Phasianidae > Coturnix > Coturnix japonica. The sequence goes on along the minus strand of NC_140691.1, from coordinate 6,941,368 downwards.
CCACGGTACACAGGGAGTTGGACTGTGTAGGGCTGTCTCAGTTGGCTGATCCTCGGGTGTTTACCAGCCAGGTGGCTTCTGCTAGATGTTTCTCCCAGTTCTTAAATGTTCCACCACCCATCGCTTTCAGCGTGGTTTTCAGCAAACCGTTGTGGCGCTCGATCTTACCAGCGGCTGGTGCGTGATAGGGGATGTGATAGATCCACTCGATGCCATGTTCTTTGGCCCAAGTGCTCACCAGTGAATTTTTGAAATGAGTCCCATTGTCTGATTCGATCCTCTCTGGGGTGCCATGTCGCCACAGGATTTGTGTCTCTAGGCCTAATATGGTGTTTCTGGCAGTGGCATGGGGTACCGCATATGTCTCAAGCCACCCAGTGGTTACCTCCACCATGGTGAGTACATAATGCTTACCATTACGAGTCTTTGGCAGGGTGATATAATCAATCTGCCACGCCTCCCCATATTTATACTTTTCCCATCGCCCTTCCCCCCAGAGAGGTCTCATCCTCTTGGCCTGTTTGATCATGGCACAGGTGTCACAATCATGGATGATCTGCGCAATAGCATCCATAGTTATGTCCACCCCTCGGTCTCTAGCCCACTTATGTGTTCCATCTCTGCCTTGATGGCCTGAGGTCTCATGGGCCCACCGAGCTAGGAATAACTCTCCCTTATTCTGCCAATCCAGGTCTATCTCAGCCACCTCAATTCTGGCAGCTCGATCTACCTGGTGGTTATTTTGTTGCTCCTCTGTTGCTCGACTCTTGGGCACGTGGGCATCTACGTGACGCACCTTTAGGACCATGTTCTTTATTCGGGCAGCAATGTTCTTCCATAGTTCAGCGGCCCAAATAGGTTTACCTTTCCGCTGCCAGTTGTTTTGTTCCCATTGCTGCAACCACCCCCACAAGGCATTGGCCACCATCCATGAGTCAGTATAGAGGTAAAGCACTGGCCATTTCTCCCGCTCAGCAATGTCTAGGGCCAGCTGGACAGCCTTTACCTCCGCAAATTGACTCGATTCTCCTCTTCCTTCCGTGGCCTCTGCAACTTGTCGTGTGGGGCTCCACACTGCAGCCTTCCATCTGCGATGTTTCCCAACAATGCGGCACGATCCATCAGTGAACAGGGCGAACTTCTTTTCATTTTCCAGAAGTTCATTGTATGGGGGAGCCTCTTTGGCGCGTGACACCTCTTCTGCTGGTGGTGCTTCAAACTTCTTACCTTCGGGCCAGTCCATGATCACTTCTAGGATCCCTGGACGGCTGAGGTTCCCCATCCGGGCCCGCTGTGTGATTAGTGCAACCCACTTACTCCATGTGGCATCTGTGGCATGGTGAGTGGAGGGAACCTGCCCTTTAAACATCCAATTCAGCACTGGAAGTCGAGGTGCCAGGAGAAGCTGCGTTTCGGTGCCAATTACCTCAGAGGCAGCCTGGACCCCTTCATATGCGGCTAAGATCTCCTTCTCAGTTGGAGTATAGCCCTCTTCCGACCCCCTATATGCTCTACTCCAGAATCCTAGGGGTCGGCCTCGGGTCTCATCTGAGGTTCTCTGCCACAAGCTCCAAGTGGGACCTTTCTCCCCAGCAGCCGTGTAAAGGATGTTCTTCACATCCTGTCCCATCCGTACTGGCCCCAGGGCCACAGCACGGGCTATCTCTTGCTTGATTTGCTCAAAGGCCTGCTGCTGTTCAGGGCCCCACGCGAAGCTGTTCTTCTTTCGGGTCACCTGATAGAGGGGGCTCACAATGAGGCTATAATTTGGGATGTGCATCCTCCAGAAGCCTACCACACCCAGGAAGGACTGTGTCTCTTTTTTGTCAGTGGGCGCAGACATTGCAGTAATTTTGTTGATCACGTCTATTGGGATGTGGCGACGCCCATCTTGCCATTTCACCCCAAGAAACTGGATTTCTTGGGCAGGGCCCTTCACTTTGTCTCGCTTAATAGCGAAACCAGCAGACAGGAGGATCTGGATTATCCGTTCTCCTTTTTTAAAAACCTCCGTCGCTGTATCACCCCACACAACGATATCATCTATATACTGCAGGTGCTCTGGAGCACCGCCCTGTTCCAATGTGGCTTGGATCAGCCCATGGCAGATGGTCGGGCTGTGTTTCCACCCCTGGGGCAAAGTGTACTGAACACCCCTCCAAGTAAAAGCAAACTGTGGCCTACACTCTGTGGCCAAAGGGACAGAGAAGAATGCATTGGCAATATCAATGGTGGCATACCATTTTGCCTCTTTTGATTCCAGTTCATACTGGAGTTCCAACATGTCTGGCACTGCAGCACTCAATGGGGGTGTGACCTCATTAAGGCCACGATAGTCTACTGTCAGCCTCCATTCTCCACTGGCTTTGCGCACTGGCCATATGGGGCTATTGAAGGGTGAATGGGTCTTACTAATTACTCCCTGACTTTCTAGTTGTTGAATGAGCTTATGGATAGGGAGCAAGGAATCTCTATTAGTACGGTACTGTCGTCTGTGTACTGTTCTCGTGGCAATTGTTACCCGTTGTTCTTCCACCCGTAGTAACCCCACAGCAGACGGGTCCCCTGATAGGCCAGGCAAATCAGACAGCTGCTTAATATTGTCTGTTTCTATAGCAGCTATTCCAAAAGCCCATCTGTATCCTTTGGGGTCCTTGAAATGTCCCCTTCTTAGGTAATCTATTCCAAGTATGCAAGGAGCCCCCTGGCCAGTCACTATACGATGTTTCTGCCAGTCTCTACCAGTGAGGCTTATCTCGGCCTCCAATACAGACAGTTCCTGCGAACCCCCAGTCACCCCATGTATATGTATCCGTTCTGTCCCTTTGAAACCTGAGGGTATCAGAGTGCACTGTGCACTGGTATCCACCAGTGCTTTATATTTTTGTGGTTCTGATGTGCCAGGCCACCGAATCCACACAGTCCAATACACTCTATTATCCCTTTCCCCCCCCTGGCTGAGGGCAGGGCCCCTCTATTGGTTGTCTGCAGCGGTAGAGGCAACCTCAGTAGTGGCTGACCTCTTTTGTAATTTTCTTACCCGAGCTCGCAGTACAAAATTGGGTTCGTCATGCCACTTCTTCATATCCTCTCCATGGTCACGCAGGTAGTTCCACATGGCACCACGTGACATAGGCTCACTGCGGTCCTTCACTCGGACAGGTGTGCATTTGCGTCTGACAGCTGAGACTGCCACAGGTTCACTGTGGTTCCTTGCCGCAGACCAGCTCTTCTGCATGTTGTCCTGTCTTTTCTCCATTCGGTCCATTCTATCCACCATTTTACAGATGGCTGCGATGGTGGTACGGTGTGGCAGTAGTGAGTATTCGATATTTTGCAGTGAAAGGATGAGCTCAAAAATTTCAGGTCTCCTATCCAGCTCATCATACCTGTTAGAGTTCGTTAATAGTACACTGGAATACTTCCCTGGTGCTGACCGTATGAGTTTCTTGCATATTTCCGGAGTACCGCTCACCTTTTCTGGGTCATGGTAATCCTCTGGGTCCCCAGGGACAAACGTGGGATCGAACAGCATTTCTGCCACAGCCATTTCTCTCAGGTACTGGATACCTTCCTCAGCTGTACTCCATTTTTCCAGTACAGGCTCCAAATCACTTTTGAGAAGACAGGTTGCCTTTACAGCTGATAGAATCCTCTCCCAGAGATTGGCGACTCCATCGAGACATCTGCTGATCCCTCTATCAATAGATGAGTCTCGAGCAATGTTTCCTAATTGACGAGCCTCATCGCAGCTTAGGGACATGCAGGAGGCCCCATTGTCCCAACACCGGAGCAGCCAAGTGACAAGGCGTTCACCTGGGAGTCAGGCAAACTCCTTTCTCGCACTTTGGATTTCAGTAATTTTCAGAGGTTTACGAGTAGAGGAAGCAGTGACTTTTCCCTCATCATCACTATCTTCTCCGCGTCTGTTAGTCTTCTGGGTTGCCTTTCTCAGTGATTTTGGGGAGGGTCCCTCACCAGGATCTTCCTCTACTTCCTCCATCCGTTCCAGACGTGAGGGCACACGCTTCCATCTCTGGCCTTCATCGTCACTATCTTCTCCATGTCTGTTAGTCTTCTGAGTTGCCTTCCTTGGTGGTTTTGGGGAGGGTCCCTCGCCCGGATCTTCCTCTACTTCCTCCATCCGTTCCAGACGTGAGGACACACGTTCCCATCTCTGGCCTTCCACTGGGGCGACTGACACTGATGCTGGTGCTTCCTGTGGTCGGCTGGGATTAACTTGTTGCCTTCCCCTTAGGATTTGGATCTCATTCTCGAGACTCTCTATCTTTTTCATAAGCCATTCGTTCTGAGATCCCCCTGATCTCCCACACTCACTCAGGGGTTCTATTAATTTCCCAAGGTCCCTCTGGTGTTCAGGGGTGAGATTACCTGATACTGGGGGTCCCGATGCTTCTGGCCCTTTTCCTGAGTCTCTCTGCACTATTCTTTGCAAGTCTCTCTGCAATTTATAGTAAACTACTACAATCAGAGAGACTAACAACACAGTATTCCAATTGACACCCCAGTCATACTTAAGGAATTCAGAGCATTCGTGAGCCAGTTCAAGCGCAGTGCCTGTGATGTTCGTTAGTCTGGAAGGGAGCCAGGCAGATATCTCTATCCCTGCCAGCCATCGGCTTAATAAATCTACCCCTACCCCCAACATCAGGAAGTCCTTAAGCCAGGACCACAGGAACCTACGGACTATCAGTCCTACATACAGGGCTGCTGAAAAAGACCACCTAATTACTGCCCAAAACATTGCCCTGAGCTGTGCCCGCATTCTCCACCAAAAATGTCACGGAGTTCTCTCTAGAGCTCACTCCGGGACAGTGGGCACAAACCCGGGGCAGCAGGAACAAAAGCCCCCCCCCCTTTTCTCTAGCGGCAATGCGGGGCGGCCCGGCGCGGCCTGTCCACGTGCGTTTAGGGAGACGGGGAAGGGAAGGGAGATTGCGATTAGGTCTAACCAAAAATGAGGGAGGAAAAAGGTGATCTGAGAACGAATGGCAGTTTAATAACCTAATAACACTAAACAACAACAAGAGAGTTTCAACAAAGAGAATACCAAGACCCCAATCTCACCTATGGAGCTGTGGAAGGCAGGAAGCTCTGACCACGTTGTCTCCTCGCAGGGAGCCGGCCAGCAACCCCGTCCCCTTCCTCACTTCCCTTCCGGTGCCCCTCCCCATATGCCCATTAAGGCAGTCCACAGAAAAAAAAAAAACAAACTTGTCCCCTTTACTCCCATTATGAAGCATGGTGTTCTGATGTGGAATACCAACACCAACCAAATTGCAAAACCATAACAGAGGTGCTCAAGAGCCACGGGTATGTGGCACTGGGGACGTGGTTAGTAAGTCCAGTGAGGGTGGGCAGGGGTTGGACTCAGCTATCTCAGTGGTCTTTTCCAGCCTTGGGTGCAACTTGTAAGAGGGAATGAAGCAGCAAACTGCCCAGCACTGAGCTGCATTCTTCTGACACGTGGTATCAGTGAACTGCTGTATTTCCCTATCTTCTCTGGAGCTATTCATCTAACCTAACTGAAAAAGTAAGCCTGAACCTAGATATAAATCAGGATCATAGTCACCAGTGGTTGCTTATATATTCAGAAAGATACTCTAGAGGGTAATTCAGCGCATCTAGAAATTAAAGTAGAAGTTCTTTAGTCAAAAATATTCCACAGCCAGGTTTTCAGCTCGCTACCACTACATTAAAAAGGAGAATCCAATTAGTGGTGTGGGTCATTGATATTGTTCCAGGGGGAACTGTGGCTGTTCCATGCCCACAGGGTAGAAGACAGCCAGTCTTCCTCTAAGCCACATAAACAGCTGCTTAGTGCTCCCAAAGCGAATGCTCACCAGTTGTTTCCAACTTGAAGGTCATCTTCTGGCCAGCAGCCTCGCAGATGTTTTCTCCAGCATCTTTCTTCTCCAGCTGCTCCACAACCAGACGCCGTGTTTTGCCCACAGATTCCAGTTTGAACTGGTATATCAGCTATAGAGAATATCAGCTCTTCTGTTGAAACAAAGTGTCAAATCTAGGCAAGAAAGAACCTAGGAACTGAAGGAACCAAGAGGGTCCTTGAACACCAGTCCCATGGTTGCAAGTCACTATGCAAACATATTGAACCCAAAAGAACATCTGTCCTGCAGGCAACCAAAACCTGAGTTCCTTTTGCTTAAGACCCACTGTGAAAAATCAAAACACATAAACATGTGATAGTCAAACCACTGGCTGCCTTTTCATGACCCAGAACAGTACTCCTGGCTTCCTGAACAGACTCCTCATGGCCTCTACCATTGCCACAACTGTGACTGTCAAAGGCACAAAGGAAATATGCTCACCAACGCAGTCCTTTGTTCTTTGTGTGTGATTTGCAGATATCTATCTTACTTTGAGCTCTGGGAATAGTCAGCTCTACCAGGTCTCTTACTGTGAGTAGCAGACTCACCTATCCAGATGCAGCCTCCAACATAAAGGCATAGTAAAAAGGCAGTGTACTACTAGGAGAAGTTCCTGCTTCTCCTGCCATGAAAGGCTGCACGTACAACATGCACTCCAGCCTCACTGCACATACTTATCTTAGTCAAATGTTTAGGTGAACAAGAATTATAGTTTGGGATCTCAGGCACAGGAGAGATTTGAATAATATCTTGAATATTGCTTCCACTGTACATATATCAGTAATTATTATTCTACAGACAGACTGAAACAGGTCTTTGTGCCATACTAAATCCAAATACTTGCTACAAACCCAGGCAATCAAGTATAGGGAAAAAACCTCAGCACAGACTACTGCACCTGGATCACTGTATAATGGAAACTAGATTTTACTTTACTGTTCTCTGCTGTATTTCAGACAACACCTGTCTTACCTGTGACATGAATCTTGAAGGTGAGTTTCTGGCCAGCAGCCTCGCAGCTGTACTCCCCTGCACCTTTCTTCTCCACCTGGCTCACCACCAGCCGACGCTGTTTGCCCTCTGACTCAGCCTTGAACTTCTTGATCAGTTTCCCCTCCTTGTACCACTTCACCTCCGTCTTCACCTGGGCCACCTCGCAGCTCAGCGTGACATTTTCTGTTGGTGCAGCCTTCACCACCTTCTGTACCTTCTCCTTGTTGATAAAAGCATCTTCTGCTTCTGGAATTGAAGGCAAATGGGCACATTTAAGACATGAATCTTTTCTACACAGCCTTCCCCAAATGCCCAAATTAGTCTTTGGACTGTACCGTTGAGGACAGCTTTCCCACTCACATTTCCTGACTGTGCTATGAACTGAATGCCAACATCTGAACTATATCAATTGCCAGTGAAGAACTTCCTCCCTGCCAGACCAAAACAGCTTAGATAGCCCTAAACTTGTTTTCATTTCCACCAGTATCATGTTCCAAAATCTTCAAAAATTAAAAAACACCCCTTTCCCCACTGTCCAGCAGCACACCAGCATACGCAGTCATTGAAAAGTCTGTTTCATACAAGGGGACAGGCATTAAATTGTCCAAACAAGCTGACAGCTGTAAGTTGCTTTGCCAGCAAAAGCCAGGTGAGGGGTCAAGGTTAAATTCTGTTTGTGATTAAGTCATAGTGAGGAAATGTATTTTTCTCACCTACTTATTTCTGAAAACAATTCTAATATCTCCTGAGTTTTCAGAGGCAGTAATAAAATGGTTTCCCCTATGGAATCATAGAACGGTTTGGGTATAGAAGGAAGCTTTAAAGATCATCCAGTCCAACCTCTTGCCGTGGTCAGGGACATCATTCACTAAATGAGGCTGCCCAGGGTCCCCATCCAGCCTGGCCTTGGACACTACAATGATGAGTCACCCACAACCTGCACTGGACAATCTGTTCCAGTTTATCACCACCCTCATCATAAAGAACTTTTCTCATGTCCAAACTGAGTCTACCCTCTTCACTTTTGAAACCATTGCCCCTTCTTATGTTGCTACAGACCCTGGTAAAAAGCCTTTTTCCACTTTCTTATCAGACTCTCTTCATAAATAGAATGCCTGTCTTCCTCCATTTTGGAATGAAAAGCACCAGCTTGAAGCCTTTCTATTTTTAAGCATTTCTTTTGTACCTGCTATAGAGAAGAAAACAAAAGAAAATACTGGAAAACCTTTTTAGTTGCAGGTTTCTTTAATTTAATAGAAACCACCAATGCCGCCGTCTAGCATTGTGACCAAATGCTGTCTCTAAGACTATTTAGGAAGAAGCATTTGCAGGGGTGTGCTTGTGCCCTGAAGATATCTTTAATATTCTTTAATTTCCCCTGAAATTATTGACTTCTCATTTTGCTATCATTGCATCTACTTGAGATCCCCAGGGAAATTCCCAAATTATTTCCAGCCTGTCTTAAGCTGAGGCTACCCAAGTCCTCTGCGTTCATAGCTTCAGAAGGCAAACAGGAATGTACACAAATTAAACAGAATTTAAGCACCGTCTACATCGCTGAATGCTGGGGTTGAATGTGTCAAACCACTTAACTTTCCCCTCCTTCTTTGTTGGGGGGTTCAATACAGTCGAAACAATTTCTCTCATCTGTGACATGAATCTTGAAGGTGAGTTTCTGGCCAGCAGCCTCGCAGCTGTACTCCCCTGCATCTTTCTTCTCCACCTGGCTCACCACCAGCCGACGCTGTTTGCCCTCTGACTCCACCCTGAACTTCTTGCTCGAGGTGATCAGTTTCCCCTCCTTGTACCACTTCACCTCCGTCTTCTCCTGGGTCACCTCGCAGCTCAGTGTGGCATTTTCTGTTGGTGCAGCCTTCACCTCCTTCTGCACCTTCTCCTTGTTGATAAAGGCATCCTCTGCTTCTGGAATTGAACTGGAAAACATTGGGTAAAATATACATTAGATATGAGCAACTTGTGACTGGAAGACATTAAAAGTTGCTTCTATGTTGTATTGGACCATTTCCTGGAGCAACTCTGCTTCACAGTGTTTATCACACATTATAATGCATCCTCAGCACAGTCCCTATGGTCATCCCATCCCTCTGGGTAGTCTTTACTATCAGCTTGGACTCCTAATTTTCAGATTTCTTCTAATGAAGACAATGACAGATCTTCATCTGTCTGTCTTTTTGATATTGCTCCACTCTGCACTGGATATCAGCCAAATACAGCTCAATTATGAAGACCTCAAAATCAGGAAACCATAGAAATTTAAGAGCAGAAAACCATCTTTTGACTCTACCCTTTGGTAATGATATAGCCCTTAATATGGTGAATATTTGGCCTACATTAGATTTTGTAGCTCAGTTTTATGCAGAAATCATGGTTTTGTACTCACAGCAACCCCTGATTCTTCAGAGAACTGGCTGAGGTCATCTCCTCTTAATACCTAACACATATAGAAGAAAGTGTTTAAAGCCCACCTTACCCTTTGTGTCAACAAATGGAGTTAGCATCAGAAAGATAGCAAGTGTAATTAGTTAGGCATACACACTTCAGTTAAGGTGATTCAGTTAATCACTTTGCTAAGTGGGATCGATTGATACATTGAATCTTTTATTGATTACTTTAATGACTGTTTTATCTGATTCTCCTTTTACCAACAACTGGTTGCTGAGAGCGTTCATGCTAGTTCCTATTTGAGGCGTGGGAGAACAGATAAACCCTAAATAAATGGGCTTCCATTTCTATTCCATGGTTTGCCCTACAAGAGGCTGTAGAGTGCAGAATATTTCTGACGCACTTACATCATGGACTTCTCTAGTGCTAGCCAGCTTCTAACAGCAGAGCAATTTTGAATAAGCTTCCTATGCTTGTTTGGGTCCCAGGAAAGATCCCAGGGTCCTGATGTTGATACCAAGACAGAGGCTCCAAGCATGAATGCAGGACTAGCAGTTGTGAGGGGGATTGACATTGCCTTTTATTTGCAGTGGAGACATGGAAGACCACTCATTCAGATCATTCATGCAAGCATATTCAGGCATACCCAGCTCAGGTGACCGGGAAGGCTCCTGCTCCCCAGCAGTCATGGCAAACCCTTCCAGGACCTGTCCCCTATCTCCTTCCTCCCCGCTGTCACTCTGTGAAGCCTTCTGCTGCCATCCCTTTCCCTTCCTTCATGACTTTCTCCTCTGCATGCTGTCTGAATTCTGAGTGGCAGCAGCTGCCCAGGAGGGTAAGTTCAGCTCAAGTTCCTGTGCTGCTGACCATTGCAGTACGTGCAATCCCAGGATTCACACCACAGCTCTACCACCAGCACTGCAGTCCACTGAAGGCGAGGGAGCAGGGCAGCAAGCCAATGCAAGAATGCAGTTGATACACTCTACATTTGATCTCCCTGCTTGTACTGACTGTAGAAGCATCATTCTCTCCGCCCATCTTCAACAGCCCCCATTTGACTGATGATTTTCAGAGAAGGTTCAAGTTGGATGTTAAGAAAAACTTCTTCTGAAGAGGAATGGTGATGTGGTGGCACAGCTTTGCAGGGAGGTGGTGGGGTCACCATCCCTGGAAGTGTTCAATAACCATGGAGATGTGGCACTGAGGGACGTGGGCAGTGTGCATGGTGGGATGGGGTGAGGCTGGATGTGGGGATCTTTGTGGTCTTTTTCAACCACAATGATTTGATGAAGATCAGAAGGGTTGCTTATTAGCAAGACAACAAACATGGCCTAGACCAAACAGGTGATGCAAAACTTCTCACAAATGCAATGGAGCTTTGGCCCACTTCAAATAAGGATTTCAGCGTGCACCACAAATACTGAGATAATTAGATGGCACAATCAGCCCTTTTTACTCTAGATTTCTATAGGTTTCCAAGGTGTGCAGCACTTGTTTCTTTTAAGCAAGAAGGTCTAATCTGCATCCCATAATGCTCAACACTCAGCACCTAACATTCAACATGTCCTTAAAATGGGATTGTTCTGTGCTACCAGTGGAACCCTGGGGTAGAGGAACCCTGAAAATCTTTCTGAGTGCAGTGGTAAGAGGAGAAATTAAGACTCAGAAAGCCATTGCACTTTGGGAGAAGCTAGTAAGATGAGGATTTCTGTAGTGAAAGAGCCAACCACTCCAAGAGTACTCATAATCCCTCCTGACTTTCACACCACATCATTTTCCAGTGAGGGCTGGACTTGCACGTCATGTTACAGTGGTACACATGAGAAATACAGCAACGGTAGCTAGGCAAGCACTCTCCACGTATGGCAGAGGAGGAGGTATTACATTACCCTGTGCAGCCATGAGCTCATCCGGTCTGAAAGAGAACAGAAAACCTTTGGTTTCTGAGGCAAACAGCTAATAATAGCCCTCAGCTAGCAAAATTCAAGTGTAAAAGCACTACATTGCTGTGTTTTCTCCCTACACCTCTGCAATAAGACGTGGGCTGGCTTTGGCTGCTGAGGATTAACTTGGTTGATTCCAGCTGTTGCCATAGTCTTTCTGTCATTGGTCATATTTCATTTTCTCTGACAGATACCTCCCAAATCTACCCTGTCTGTAATCCACTCTTTGCTGAAACTGCCAGTTTCCTGAGCCAAAAGCATGAGCGACACAACTCACGGAACAGATCCAAAGGCCCCAGAATCACATCCACGTGGTGTGGGAATAGTAAGAGCTGATAGTTTAGAGTCTACACCACAGGCAGCAGCAAAACTGTCTACTACAGGAGCAGAGATATATTGCACACCAGGGACTGAAGGAGCAGAATGCCCCAAGATGGAGAGAGCAAAGACTGTGACCTTTACAAGGGAACAGAACGCAAGCTATGCCCTGCAAGGACACCAGGTCTGTGTGAGCAGAAAGGCAGTAGACTCCCAGTACAGTTGCTCCTCCACATAGCTGACCAAATGCCAAACCTTGACCAGGATTAAGCTCCAATGTGTTCACTGCCATAGGAAAGAAGAGGAGAAAACAGATTCCCTGTCCTGATCAGCTCAGAATACAAGATAAGAACTGTAAAGTTAACAGAGAACAAGCTGACTTACGAGCAAAAACCAGCAGAGTGCAGCTACAAATAAAACAGAAGACAAACCCTCGTCATCAGCCAGCTCACTAATGGTCACTCAGAATGCAGCTGATGTGCTCAAGGCTATCTGGAGTCTAAGTTAAAATTTACCAGATCTTGTGCAAAATATACTGACACCAGAGCAATCTCTACTGCAGCTGGAGTGAGAGATCTGCCTCCATGCTAAACTCTCAGACTAATGAGAAACGTACAATTAGAAAGGTATCAATGGATTCATGACTGGTCATTACATTTACAGAACATGGAACGAATGGTCGTCAACGTGGGATTCAACAAGCCAAAGGCAAGTGCAATGCCTCTGACTAAAAGTTCTTAGGACACCAACAACCAAACCTCAGTGCAGCCACAGTAGAGATCTGTAACTACTACTGTTGAAATATCAGCTGGTAGAGCAGTGTTGCACATTGTACAAATCACAGTTGGACATCTATGGACAGCTCATTATAAAAGTAGTCGTTGGGGAAGAGCTGGATGAAACACTGTTAAAAACACATAATCATTTTAGCTGCACGTTTGTAAGCATTTCTTTTCATCCTCCCCAAAACAGTTTCATGGCAGAATCAAGAGGACATATTCACACAGACGTTTCCACAGCCAGACTATGGAATAATCAAAGAATATCAACCAAAATGTGTTTCCTACCAGTTACATGAATCTTGAAGGTGAGTTTCTGGCCAGCAGCCTCGCAGCTGTACTCCCCTGCATCTTTCTTCTCCACCTGGCTCACCACCAGCCGACGCTGTTTGCCCTCTGACTCCACCTTGAACTTCTTGCTCCAGGTGATCAGTTTCCCCTCCTTGTACCACTTCACCTCTGTCTTCTCCTGGGCCACCTCGCAGCTCAGCGTGGCATTTTGAGTCAGTACAGCCTTCACCTCCTTTTGTACCTTGTCCTTGTTTGTAAACACGTCTTCTTTCTCTGCAGGTACATCACAACAGTCACACCGTTTTGCTGTAGTCTGCTGCAGAGCTTACTCCAGTTCCACGTTTTCACTATACTTGCCCTTCACAGAGAGCATCGTGATGCCTCATTAAGACAGGAAAATACTTTCCCCTCTATTTTGCCTTGGGAAATGATAAGCATATCATTTCATATCACATCATATCAGAAAGCTAAACATTTCTCAGTCTGATAGCAGATTTGGACATGAGATTTAGAACACCTGCATGCACTGCTGAACCTCCTCCCTTCTCTTTTTTTCTTCTGATGTCTCTCTACATTTCCAGAAAATCAGAAGGGAACGGCCCTCTAGAACAGGTTGCCCAAGGAGACTGTGGATGTTCCATCCCTACAGGCATTCAAGGCCAGGCTGGATGTGGTTCTGGGCAGCCTGGGCTTCTGCTTGGCAACCCTGCACATAGGAAGAAGGGGGTTGGAACTGGATGAGCACTGTGGGGCTTTGCAACCCAGGCCATTTATGAGTCTGATTATTGGCATTTTCCACCTAATTGTGTCATTCAAATTTTGTAACCAGATCTCTTCAAACACCTCCCCTTTTCTCACTCCTTGCATGCCTGGTGTGCTCTTGCACTGTAACCCTGCAGACACCAGCTGACTACAAGAGCTGCACAAGTTACCCTCCTTGCCTATTGTTTGTTGCAGTAATTCATTCCTGGCTGTAAAAGCACATGTAGAAAAGTGTTGCTATGACACTAGATGACAAAGAAAGTCCTATAGCCAAAATGTTTTGCACCAGAGAGGCTGTCAGTTGATCCTCCAAATGCAAGACACACAAAATGAAGCGTTCCTTTATCTCTGGGATTCCAAGCATTTTCTCACCTCTGACTTTCACTTGGAATGTTGCTTTGTCATCTTTTGTTTCACAGCTGTAGCTCCCTTGGTCTTTCAGGGTCACATTTTTGATCATGAGCTTGCGGTGCGTCCCCTGGGAGATGATGGTTGTCCTCTGGTCCTGCTTCACCTCTGTTTGATCTTTCTTCCATACGACAGCTCCACTTGCAGCTGACACCTCACACACCAGCTCCAGGTCTTCAGAAGGACTGACTGATATTTCTGGAGTCGTTTTGGACTTGCTGACAAAATTAATGGCTTCATCTGAAGAAAAAAAGAGAAAGTGGTTTACATCCTGACTCAGGCTTATTCGGCACAGCATGAAGATACAGTTAGAACTGATTGTAATGTCTCTGCTCATTACATTTGGGTGATTGAGTTTCACCTCTGGAGGTACTCACATACAAACGAGTTCTTGATTCTCCTGTGTAAGGAAAGAGTAAGTTCTATGCAGACAGTTCTTATTTCTTTTAATCAAATCTGTATTCTGCACATGTTCTTCTGAAGCTAAAATGAAGGCAGCTAAGTAACGTGTTTGCAATACATGAACAAACCTATTCAACACCTTGTCTCTAAGCTAACAAGCAGCGATTGATGAGCACATCAGTATTTCATGCCCTTCATTCCATCCACACAGAACCTGCCTGAGGAGCAAGCTGATGGCTGTCAGCTACAGGTAGACCTAGCTTAGTCTTGCATTTCTTAGAGCAACAACTGTTGCTTTCAGTCACTGAATATACCAAGGCCAATTGCTATGCCAGGCACATTTATGGCATCAGTGAACAAATAATGCCTTAAAAATTGTAATAGACAGGAGCCATCTATTCTTTTAAAACTAGGTGACCAAAGAAGAACAGTCCCTCTAGAGGCAAGCTGTTAAAACTAATAGCATCAAGCAATATCACATAGATAGATTACTTCCCTGCCCTAAGACCATCTTGTGACCATTTGGTGCTATTAATTAAGCCCTCTTGATGGCATTTTGTCTGAGCCATGTGACATTTTGTGATAGGAGTTACTGCTAGTGTTCCCTTAACCCTACACCAAAGTAGGAGGTATCCATTCTCAGGGAATCATGCAGGCTTCCTCTGTATTTGATGCTCAGAGACAGCCCCAGAACTTTTTAAATCTTAGCTTAGCTCTCATCCAATAATGTTCATCAAACAGTGCAACTTGTCCTTTGGGGATGCCTTTGTTCTGCATCAACCAGTTCCAACGGAGTCTTCTTGGCTTGTTTTAGATCAGTTTTTCAACAGATAAAGCCAGGGTCTTTGAATAACAAAGTGAAATTGCAGAATGCATGATTCTCAACCAAACAGAACAGGAGGTGGGATGCAGGGTGAATACCTGAGCCAATGCCACGTGCAAGCAATCCTTCAATATCTTAGGAATCTCTAGCCATCCCAAATCCAGTGTTGTGCTTGATCTATCATCTCTGCTGAGTTTTTAGCTAGCTGATGGTGAGCATCATGGTGGTGATGGGTGAGCAGTCAGACTAGAGGGTCTTAATCAACCTTAAGGATCCTGTGATCAGAGGAATGTGAATGTGCTGTTAGAGGTCACAAGCGCTGTACTGCAGCATGAGCATACACAGCGAAAGGCTTTCAGTAGAGCTTCAGTTCATAAATGAAAACTGGGTTATGGAAAATAGGCTCAAGATAGAAACCAGAAAACAGATCTTAACGCCAGGTTCTGTGAATGCAGCCAGCTGAATTTCACAGATATTGAATTTCAATGACAATTTCTTGTGTTATTTTACCCTCCAGCTCCACCCTGAACATGAACATGTCAGTGACAAGCATTACTCCTCCAGGCTTGACCTGACAGTGCTTTACTTGTACTATGAGCTAATGCCAGGAAGAGCAGGAAAAGAGTTTCATCCACGTGCCTTCTCCTTCCTTAGTAAAACCAGTGTGAAACTGCAGCCACGTCAGGCTGAAGGAGACGTCTCAGATGTCCTGCCTGGATGCAGGAGGTCACGTGTCAGAGGATGTCTGGCACGTCAAGTCTCATGGCAGTGCAGTGCATGACAAACTGCAACAACACTTTCCTGTGGGCTCCTTTGGGCACGAGGCCCAGCGGGTGACACACCTCTGGCTGCAGCTCTTCAGAGCCTCCCAGCAGCCACGTGATGCCCATGGGAGAGACACAGCTGACCCGCACAGCAGATGATTTACCAGCTAGCTCTGGTTTACAGCAAGAGAAGATACAAGTGGCCATGCTGAATGGTGAAATACTGCGAGTGTGTGGCATGGGTATAAGATTGGTGAGCCTGAGGATGTTCAAAGTCAGGCTGGACAGGGCTCAGAGCACCTGATGGAGCTGCGGTGCCCCTGTTCATTGCGGGGGGAGCCCAACTAGCTGACTCTTAAGGGTCTCTTCCCTATCTATGAGATACACGAAAGCTGATTCTGCAGTAACCAAGCTACCAACAGCAGTTGTTTGTCTTACAGTTTGCCAGCACAGATTTTAAAATAACAGCATTGATTACTCATTTGATAGTCACATTACAGTGCAAAGCACATGGAAACGTCCATCAGCTAATTCAATTAATTCTGGGGGCAGACCTGCCAGTACAAAATATTATGCTAACATGACAAAGAGAGAGAAGAAAAGCAAAATTAAGACTAGCTGACAAGCCTTGGCAGGAAGTTCTTTTCTCCATAAATTTAGTCCCATTATTCAGTTCTGTTTGGAGCTGTCTCCATGCCTCTCTGGAGTTTGTTCTTTGAGAAGAAGCAATTAAGTAAGCTCTCCAATGCCAAAGTGCATACACTACTCTAGGGCTTTGTTGTTTCTCCATGGACCAACAAGGGTGACAAGCCAGCAGAATATGATAAAGAGCCTCATGAATACTCAGTGGAAAAATAAAAAAGGCAATTGTTGCTGGGAAGAAGGTGCATTTGCATTTGTGTCATCTGCAGAGGGTACTGCAGAAATGGAAAGTCTTCCACTGGAGCAAACAAAGGGCTCTCATTTATCGCAATCAAGGCCCAGCGTGTGGATCTCAGAGATCAGACCTACACCCTGCAGCAAAACAGAGACCTGCGTGGGAAAGTTCAGTTTCTCTCTACATCTGTGCAAGAAAAAGCCCACCATGGAATGACAGCTAAGGAAACATCCCTGTGACTCTTCACAGGTCTCTTCTACATTTGGGATCACTGCTACAAAAAGAGCTGTTGACATCATCTCTCGTGGCCACCCTGAGAGAAGAACAGGAAGACTGGGATGCTCTTTTTCCTATCTTTCCCTTGATTTCCTCTGTATCTTAGGGACGAATCACAGCACAGAACACAGAAATCAAATGGCTCTACAAAGCAGATTGGCCAGTTCAAGTCAAAACAGCCACTGAAAACACCCCAGATGCTGTCTGACAACAGCTGGACTGTCGGGGAGTCAGGTGAATGCAGTCTGCTGGCCCTGGGCAGGAAGAGGACAGCCCAGACTGTCACATACCTTTCACTGAAAGCTGATAGAGCATTTTATCCCCCTCACAGATGCACTGACAACTTCCAGCATCATCCATAGAGACGCTGTGAATTTTCAGGGTGTGTTTCTTCCCCACGATGTGCAGCTCATGTTTTTCACTGGCCTTGAGATCCTTCCCATCCTTCATCCACTCCACAGTAGCGCCTGTGTCTGAAAGCTCAGCCTGCAGTTTGGCTTCCTCACGCAGCCGAGCGCAGATCTTTTCTACATCTTTGCTCTTATTGGTAAATCTCACTGCAGCACCTGTCAGGAGCAAAGGCCGCGTTATTTCAATTTATATCAGGCTAACGTGGTCAATGTCTGCTGCAAGATCTCTGAAAAAGTATCACCTTCTGTTCCTGCACTCATCATTGTGTCAGTGCTGAGCAATTCAAGATGTTTCATTTGGTCTTCTTGCTGGATTTACTAAGTAAAAATCAACCAAACATCTCCTTCTACTGATTAAGAATGCTCTAAACATGCTTCTGCAGAGGTTTCCACCCAATGACAAACAGCTCCTCCCATAATGAATCTTTATTTATTCTATTTTGTCATGCAAAGCTGATTGATAGAGATATTATTGGAATGATTGCTCCCCTACTTCTAAACTATTCCAGTGCAATCAGAAAGGCTGTCTGAACCTGGAGCTGAAAATACTGCTCTATGGTGATGCAGTGGTAAACCTGGTGACTGAATGCACTGGCCAAGAGCTGTGAACTGCAGACATTCATCAGCTGGCATGAAGCAATCTGGTTCAGATACCAAGCAGCTGGGTAGATTGGCTTACCCTACACTCAGTGCTATCATGTTTAGGTCATTACCAGGACTCACGTCAGTCCATGGGATGCAATTTCAGGTATTTGGTACAGTCAGTGAATGCCTGCAGCCCCAGTTCTAATCATCAGATCACAGCAACTCTGCCTTGACTGTAAGAGGAAAGGAGAAGGATCAAAGCAAATACCTCTCACTCTCATCTTGCTGCTGAAACAAACATTTTTGGCAACAAATTTCACTTCTGCTCCATCATCGTTCTTGGTGACGTTCTTTATCATTAGGCTGTGAGTAGTTTGGGTTCTCTTGATGATCCAGGTCTCGCTTTCCTGTAAAACTTTACCACTGAGGTACCAAGTGCCGCAACACGTTGTTGTAAGGTCAATAGTAAACATGGCATCCCCTCCAGGTACAGCTTCACCAGTTGTTAGGGGGGATTTCACAGCCAGGACTGGGTCTGAGGAAGAACATGAATGTCTTAATGCTCTTTAGATGCAAGTCTGGTATCTCATTTAGAGATGGAAGATTAAATCATAGGTACATTTCTACTTCTCCCTTTGCATGAGTGCTGGAAGAAGCACTTCTATGCTTAAGATCTGTTACAGAAAGTTCTGCCTCTTGCACATGTGAGATATCAAAAGATAAGGATATTCATATCTCTGTCACAGAAATAGAACTTGTATCACTTCAGTGGTAGCTGGAGGTTGATAGGAGATAGGAGAACTAGGAATAAAGGAAAGCCTTTGGTGTGTTAATGCACTACTATCCTTAAAGTCAAAGGAAACATCTTTAGGGAACCAACACAGCTGCTCAGCACACACTGACCCATTTCCATTGGGGTTTTTGTGCTTACCAAGGTGCACGCTCCCTGGGAATTCCAGATACAGGCTCTGTCCATGCGCATTGACTGCAGACACTCGGAAGTGATCATCAGCCTCTTCAGACAGATTGCTCACCATGAACTCTGGGACGGGGACATGAGACTCGTGGCACCTCACCCAGGTGAAGCCAGTTAGTTTCTTGCATTCCACAATGTAGCCATTGATTGGAATGGGGCGGTGCATCTTCGGAGGGGACCATGCCAGCATCACTGAGCTTTCTGTTTTATTTTTCACCACGGGGTCAGCTGGGGGCTGGGTGGGAGGTTTTCTGGGAGCTGAACAGAAATAAATTTCAGAAATATTAGCATAAGGTCATGTAGGCTGGAAAAGACCTTCAAGATCAGCAGACTCAACTTTCAGCATGACCTACTGAGTCCCACCATTAACTACTGTGCTACCTGAGGACATACATGACAAGCTTATTCCTGCAGGTATTTGCATAGTGAATATATTGACCCTCTGGTTGCTTTGGAACATTTTATAGGTTAAAATCCCATCAGACTTTTTCACTGTGTGCAGCCACTGATACAGGCAGGAGGCTGGGAATTACCTGATGGGCTCTACTTACAGACTACTGACACAGTAAAGGATTGATTTCATTTCATTTTGGCCATCAGAAAGTTTGGTGTCTGGTTTCAGTCACCCATCTAGACTCCAATTATAATCATATGGAGAACAGCGCATTTAGGAGAACTCATCTCAATAAACCTGAATGAAATCACAGAATCATAAGATCACGGGAGGGCTTGGGTTGGAATAAACCTTCAAGATCATTAAGTGCTAAATGCCAAAGGTCCCACTAACATAGCATGAAGCCGAAAGCTAGACCCTGGAATCAGATCTCCTGACCTTACCATCAGAAACTGAGATGTCATATTTTGCTCAGAGGTGCCTGCTTGTAGGAGGGACAGCTTCCGAGCTTTTTCTGCTCCAGGAACCAGCTTGAACTTCAGAATTTAAACAGCAGTCAGAAATTAAACTGAGCTTTGTCACCTCCATCAAATAGAAGGAGTGGTTGGGTGGTACAGCTTTCCAAATACCTTAGAAACTGTCACAACAATCAGATGCCTACCTTTTCTTTTTGAACTTGTTAATACATAGAGCTTAATAGCATCAGAATGCCCCAAGCACTTCAGATAACACAACAGCTGTAAACCCTTCTTTAAGGATTCCTTTGTTTAATCACTGAGTAACTGTAATTCAGTGGTGCTGGTGGGAGAAGGGAAGTCCTAATCTTCCCAGATGGTGAATAGAGTTGATGTTCACATGCAGACTGGTGCTGCAGCACAGCCAGAAACCACTCATCTGGGAAACACAGCACCAAGAAAACAATGGGAATAGCTTCATAAAATCAGGCAGCTTCACCCAAATTTCATGTCAGGTCCATTATTCTTCCTATTTTCAGGAAGAAAGGTTTTCCCTTTTACTTGTAGTATCATTTTCTTTTCCTTTCATGCAAGCAGCTTTGTAGCTTACTAATTGTTTTCTAATCACCTCCTGGTGTGGACAAATCACACAGGTTTGACTCCATGTTTTACATAGTTAGCATTTTATATTTGTTCCAGTATGGAACTGTACAGTCATAGAATGGCCTGGTTTGAAAAGGATCTCAAAGATCATCCAGTTCCAACCCCCTGCGATGTGCAGGGTCGCCAACCACCAGACCAGGCTGCCCAGAGCCACATCCAGCCTTTCCTCACAGGAGAGCTGCTCCAGCCCTCTGATCATCACAGTGGCCCCTCCTCTGTACCCACCCCAACAGCTCCACATCCTTCCCCGGCCTGGACACAGTGCTGCAAATGGGGCCTCACAAGAGCTGAGCAGGAGGGGACAATCCCCCTCTGCCCCCCCACAGCCCCACACCCCCCTGTCCTCCCCGCACTCCCCATCAGCCCATCCCACCTCAGTGCTGCCTCTGTCTCTTCTCTCCTCTCCCCGTCCCAGCGCCGGCCTCCCCCGGCCTCCCATTGGGCAGCGGCAGCTCCGCCGGCTCCGATTGGCTGAGCCGCAGTGCGCGGGAGTGGCCGTTGTGGGGGGGGCAGAGGGGGATGTGGGGCTGCAATGTGTCAGCGTCAGGAGCACAGGTGAAGGCAGCTGAGCTGTGTGAGCAGTTGTGTTTGAGTCTGGCTGCAGCTCTCTTAGACCCCACTGAAGGGCTGAGTGCCACTGGGAAAGGATCTCAGTGTGGAGATTGCTTCTACTAGAGGTAGTTCTATCAGACTGTTCTATAGAGCTGTGCAGGGGCTGTAAAGGGAGTTGAGGGGGACTCTAGGGTGGATATGGGGTTGTGGTGGGCCATAGGAGGACTAGGGGCTCTAGGGGGCTCTGAGGGTGTGTAGGGGTTGTGGGGAGCTATTGGAGGATATGGGCAGGTCTGGGGCTTTAAGGGGTGGTGTATGGAGAGATAGACGGTTGTGGGGGCCTTAGGGTGATATGGGGCTACTGGGGGCTGTTGGGGGCAAATATGGGAAGGAATATGGAGGAGTACTGCTGCCCTGCAGCCAACAACAGCCTGAATGAGATCCTGGAGTCCCAGACGCTGGAGGATGAGCTGGGAAAGAGCAGAGGCTCCCCACAGAAGGGCAAATCACATCTGATAACGTGAGTGTGGAGCACAGCCAGCCCCTTCCTCACATGTGTGGGGCTTCCATGTTCCTCTGTGCCCATTGCAGTGTGCCACCCCAATCCTGCTGCCCAGCCAGGAGTGGATGGGATGAGCAGGTTGGGATGCACAGAGCAGTGCTCAGACATTGCTGGGACATTTGTGCACTGCGGTTGAGCTTCCCTTTGTGCAGCAGGGGAGAGGATGGAGGTTTACAGGTGGATGGTTGTTCTTTCTGTGGCATTGCAGAGGTGGTAGAACCTTGTCCATTCCCAAACTTATTCCAGGGCATGCGGGAATTTGTGCAGTTGTAGTTCCTGAATTGTGCTATTTAAAACCCTCCTGTAAATGGGGATGTTTTGTAATGCCTGCAGGGGCTGCAGGCAGCATTGCCTTCCTCCTTAGGGGGCAGGTTTAATCACAAACCTCCCTATTTCCTATCACAAACATCCTACAAACCATGTCTGGGCATTGCTGTCTCGGCCTGGATCTCAGCTCCTGAGACTGTCAGATGTGAAGCAGCAGCAGCTGGGACAGGGCTGGCTCTGTGTGCCCTCTGTGGGTCTGTGGGCACAGAGTGGGGCAGAGGGATGACTGTGAGAGGGAGGAATTGCCCAGCCACTAGAAAGAGGAAATCAGCTGAAAAGGGGAGATTTGAGAAGCACTGAGGCTGTGGCTGCTTTGACAGTAAGAAGAAACCAAGCTGTCACTGTGCAGATGGGAACTCCAGTAGGAGAGCTGTGGTGGCTTTACAGATGGCAGACAGCAGCTGGAGTGTAGAGCCAAGGGTAGGGGGGGGATCTTCCTCTTAGCAATGCCATGCAAAGAATGATGCAGACTCCTGCAGGGTCGGCTTTGCTGTGTGACCCTGGGTGGAAGCAGCTGGAAGGTCTCAGCCCTTCTGCGTTATCCCAGGAGCTGGGGCAGTGCTCGGTCTCATCCCACCTCTGCTAATAGCAAATGCAGAATCCCTTATCTGAGTGCCCTTTTCTCTCATGTAGAGTCACCAACCCTGGGAAGTTCACAAAAAGTTTGGGTGTTGTGTTGAGGGATGTGATTTAACTGGGAAGTATTGGTGATGGTTGGACTGGATGATCATAAGATCATCCAGATCATAAGATCTGAGATCATAAGATCATCCAGGTCTTTTCCAACCTTGAAAATTCTATGGAGTTGTAGCAGATTGTGGGGGTGTAGGTGTGGTATATATATGTACACAGATGGGAATATCCGTATGGAAAAGATAGATCCATGTGTGTTCTGGGCTGCACTGAAAAAAGGGAGGCCAGCAGGAGAGGGAGGTGATTGTCCCCTCCTGCTCAGCTCTTGTGAGGCCATATTTGCAGCACTGTGTCCAGGCCTGGGAAGGATGTGGAGCTGTTGGGGGGGGTCCAGAGGAGGGCCACTGTGATGGTCAGAGGGCTGGAGCAGCTCTCCTATGAGGAAAGGTGGAGGGATCTGGGCTTGTTTAGCCTGGAGAATGGAAGGCTGTGGGGAGACCTCATTGTGGCCTTTCAGTACTTGAAGGGAGCGTATAAACAGGAGGGGGAATGGCTGTTTATGAGGGTGGATAATGATAGGACAAGGGGGAATGGTTTAAAACTGAGACTGGGGAGGTATAGGTTGGATCTTAGGAAGATGTTTTTTGCTCAGAGGGTGGTGACGCACTGGAACAGGTTGCCCAAGGAGGTTGTGGATGCCCCATTCAAGGCCTGCAGGCATTCAAGGCCAGGTTGGATGGGCTCTGTCCATGCGCATTGACTGCAGACACTTGGAACTGATCATCACCCTCTGCAGACAGATTTACAGCCCCTGCACAGCTCTATATAACAGTCTTATAGAACTACCTCTAGTAGAAGCAATCTCCACACAGAGATCTTTTCCCAGCACCCCTTTGTGACGTCATAATGCCCCTTTGTGACATCATAACACCCCCTTGTGACATCATAATGCACCTTTCTGATGTCATAATGCCCCTTTCTGACGTCATAATGACCCATTGTGATGTCTTAATGCCTCTTTGTGACATCATAATGCCCTTTGTGATGTCATAATGCCATTTGAGACGTCATAAGGCTCCTTTGTGATGTCATAATGCCCCTTTGTGACATGATAATGCCTCTTTGTGACGTCATAATGCCCTTTGTGACGTCTTAATGCCCCTTTGTGATGTCTTAATGCTCTTTTGTGATGTCACAATACCCCTTTGTGATGTTATAACACCCCTTTGTGACGTCATAATGCCCCTTTCAGACGTCATAATGACCCTTTTTGACGTCATAATTCCCCTTTGTGATGTCATAATGCTTCTTTGTGATGTCATAATGCTACTTTGTGACGTCATAACGTCCTTTGTGACGTCATAATGCTCTTTGAGACGTCATAATGCTCCTTTGTGATGTCATAATGCTCCTTTGTGATTCATAATGCCCTTTGTGATGTCATAATGCCCTTTCTGACGTCATAATGCCCCTTTGTGGTGTCATAATGCTTCTTTGTGAGGTATCTGTGGTGCCATTGATAATGAAGTGTGATGAACTGGAAGGCTTTCAGTAGAATTGCAGCCCTAACATAAACAATGACTTGAACTCTGGAATTCTGTGTAAAATCATTAGCTAGCTTGTGGTCCGGGTCTTCAAACCAAAGGCTGTGAGGTGCTGCTCTTGTTGACACAGGCTGTGAAAGATGACTTGAGCTCTAAGAGTAATTTCCCTTCTGCTCTTTATATGAACGTCAAATCCACAATTAGAATATTAAGAAGATAATATAAAAGTTTGTGCTGCTGGACTGAGGACTTTCATTAGCTGTTAGCCATAGTTTGGAACTTGCAAAGCAATCATATTGGAGCCTTGCTGGGCAACCTGCTCCAGTGTCTCAGCACACCCACAGTAAAGCATTTCTTCCTAATATCCAATCCTAATCTACCTTCTTCCCATGTAAAGCCATTTCCCCTCATTCTGTTGCTACCTGCCCTTATGAAAAGTCCCTCCCCAGCCTTTCCTGTAGGCCCTCTTCAGATACTGGAAGGCCACTCTAAGGTCTCCTTGGAGTCTTCTCCAGGCTGAAGACCCCCATCTCTCTCAGCCTGTGCACATAGTAGAGGTGCTTTCAGCCCTCTCTGATCACCTTCATGGCCCTCCTCTGGACCTGCCTGAACATCTCCAAGTCCTTCTTGTGTTGAGGGCTCCAGAACTGCGTGCAGTGCTCCAGATGGGGTTTCAATGAGAGGAGTGTGGAGGGGCAGCACCACCTCCCTCGACCTGCTGGTCATGCTTCTGTGCTTTAAGCTTATGCTTTAAGGTCCTATATGCTTTAAGGTTTAGATAGTGCAATCGCCTCACCTCTTCAGGTTTATCTGTGAAGGTCCCTTCCAAGTGAACCGTGCTGATCCAGACAGTTCGGACTGCTCATTAAAATGTTTTAGTAAGTTGGGCTGGTCCTACGAAGTAGTATGACTGCAGTAAGCAGTGTACATGGTGCGCTGTGAGTACTGCACACATTCCTCTTGGCAGCTTGTGGAACAGAAACTGTGCATTGTTTGGATTGTGTAAGTATTCCTGTTGGTCTCTTGTGATGCTTACCTTCCTAGAGCACCTTTCCTCGTTTGGCTCTACATATTTTGGTACCTTACTTGTTCTGTTTGGCTTAGCAGGGAAGGTCTTCTTCTGAAGCATCCTCAGTCTTGGTCTGGGCAGCATACTTAGAAATGACATGGACGTTACATGAGTGGGTGGTCAAAGGGGGGAAGAACTCACCTTTCTGATCTGTTTCCTTTTAGAACACAGTCCTGGAGAGGATTTGCTTTCCTTGTTTCCTGGAGACTTGGATTCTTAGATGGTTTTGACTGCAGCTATTTCTGATGTTAATTCCTTTTTCTGTACTTTAGTAGCCAAGTGCAAGTGGAGTGCTTTGGGAATTGTCTGAAGTTGCCAGGTTGCGTGTGATCACATATGTAACGTGGAGTTATGTGTTGTGCCAGTGATAATTAAGTGTGATGAACTTGAAGGCTTTCAGTACAATTTCAGCCCAAATGTAAACAGTGACTTGAACTCTGGAATTCTGTGTAAAATCATTAGCTAGCTTGTGGTCCGGGTCTTGAAACCAAAGGCTATGAGGTGCTGCTCTTGTTGACACAGGCTGTGAAAGATGACTTGAGCTCTAAGAGTAATTTCCCTTCTGCTCTTGATATGAACGTCATATCAACAATTAGAATATTAAGAACATAATATAAAAGTTGTTGCTGCTGGCCTGTGGACTTCCATTAGCTGTTAGCCATAGTTTGGAACTTGCAAACCAATCTTATTTAGACTTTAGTGATGAAATCTTCTGATGAAATCCTCCTTCTAATTCTGCAAAAGAATCTCGATGGAACATTTCTGTCTGAAAAGGCTCTGGCATATGAAGATGTGCCAGACTGCAGCCATGTGCCAGATGTGTTTGGATCCATGGAATTTTCTGATGTAGCTTCAGTGTTTGAAGAATCTCCACTCGATCTAAATACTCAGAGAACAAAGCAGGTGTGTGAAGATGTACAGCTAGTTTCTTACAGAAAAAATACAGCTCTTAATCTAGAAATCTGCTTCTCATTGTATCTAGTGCTTACTCCATATTTAAGTATCTAGTGGACCTTGACCAAAGGAAGATAAAGATAGAGCAAAGAAGTATGTTAAGCATAAATTTTGTTGCCTTCTACCTGTAGGCCATGGTTGGTTTGATGTGATCCCTAACTCCAGTGTTTGGTTTGCACAGAAACAGCAAGCAAGGGAACAAGTAAAGGAGTCAGTGAGGATTTTAAAACACAATGGGAAGAGATAAGGCACAGTTAATAAGATTCTGGAGTTAGGCTGGAGGTAGGCAGAGGTTGAAAGGTACCGAAAGAAATTCAATCTTACTGTGTTGGACAAAAAAATCCACTGTGATATTATTCAAATTTTTAACTAAACCAAGTGATAATTCATATTTATGTTTAGATAAGCTGGTGAGGGTTAATCCTCAATGAAGAATTGAGATGAACAAATCAAAAAATGGCGTTTGACAGTCTATAAGAAACGAACTTATTCTAGGAGAGAATCAGAGTTTTCAACTGTTTTGTTCAATAGCCAAATAATGTATGATATTTTTATAAGCATTGTGTCTGACCTTCTCAGCTGTTAGAATTTCTTTGACAGTAACTTCTCCGGCTGTGATCAGAAAACCTTTTGTTCCGTCTCTGGCACCATTCGAGGCATGATACTCAACTGGGTGATATGGAATTCACACTGTCAACTCCAGTGACAAGAAAAGTGGCATCTAAGAAGCGTGCAAACACAGAGAATGTTGATGCAGAGTCAGTGTTAAGAAATGAGCTGCCCTTTGCATTTCCTGCTCCAAAGGCCTTCTTTTCGAAGAGCCAGACAGAGAAGCAAGTAGAAGGCATATCCTTTCAGGCGCCTACTTCCAAAGGTATGTTGTATCTAACAAATGGAAACCTAGAACATGTGTAGCTTAGGAATTTTTTACTTTAAATATGAATGCAATACTTGTAGGTCCTAAAATTCTGAAAGGTTTCAGTGTGGGGTTTATTTGGTCACAGCACATACAGCTGCCAGCCTGTACATCTGACAGTGCACTGCAAGCGGTTTAACCATATATCAGGGCACGGTACACGTCTGTTAATGATAGAAGTTCTCACAGTTTCACAAGGAGCATGCCTTGAGATGCATTCAGATAATGAGATAAGCGCTGTGTTCCTAAAACTAGCATGTGTCTCCACTCTCCATCGAGATCTAGTAGATGATTTCTTTAACAATTATGATGAGGGTTTTGTTTTGTTTTTATTTTTTTCTGGGCTATTATTTTGAGTGAAAGAAAAGGGTATGCTTTTATTTAAGCGAGCTTTTGATTGCATCATGCTTCTAAATTAAATGTAACCTACTGAATTCCTCATGATAGCATACGAGTACTTGCATGTATCTGTTCTCCCTAATAGAGGGCGAAGAGACTCAGTGAACCTGGACAGTGTTACCCAGGGTTGTGAGAACAGCTGAATGATTGTTGAGAACTGGTCAACTCGTGAGCCTGAGGCCTGGGATCCTCCATCCTAGGGTGGAACTTTACTGGAGCACGTGGGTGCCACAGCAACAAAAGGACTGTGTACAATAGACTGAGAGTTTGCTGAGTTTCTTGGTTGACAGAAAGCACAACTAACTCAGCAGCAAGTGATGTATTTGGGATAGGAGATGACAGCTGGACTTTGAACCTTAAGGACTGCCAAGAAAGAAGCCATCTGCTCAACCCCTGAGCTGCAAACTGCCAAGGAACTCCCTACGTTGCCAGGAATGACAGGAGGGTGCCGACCATGGATACACAGCTACGGACTGATGGTAAACTTGAAACAGGTTGAAGTGAGTAAGGGATATCCAGGATGCACTGGTGCTCAATATTCAAGAAGCCCATCAATCTACACTGGGCCAAAGGATACCAGTTTTAATATCTCATGCAGTGTTTACTGTATTGGAGGCAAAAGGGGGACATTGGCTTTCACCCCAAAGATTCCCGAAATACCAGGCCATCCTGGTAGAGCAGGGTGATATAGAAATAATTGTAACTACTATTGCCAACCCAGTATCTTTCCTTAGCGGAACTCCCCTGGTGGAGAACCAGGATGACATCACTGCTTTGAAACAACTGATGCTGCACATTACATCCAGTCGGTCGGAGCTGAAGGACGAACCCTTAGAAGATGCAGAAGACGCCTGGTTTACCAGCAGCTGCAGTTTTGTGAGACAAGGAGGCTTTAAGGCAGGACATGCAGTAACTGCTACTGAGCAGGGAATGGAAGCACAACCATCAGCCGTGGGGACTACCCCTCAGAAGGCTGAAATAACTGCCTTGACGAGAGCCTTAATGATATGGACAGATGCTAATTATGTGTTTGGGGTGTCACACGCTCATAGTACCATCTGAAAAGAGCAAGGATTGCTCACACACAAGGAAAAGAGCATGATGTAAATGTACCTATGTTGTAGGGCACAGTTCTCTATCCAGGCCCAAGTCTGTGTGGGTGTCTCCTCTATCCACAAAGCTGCTCACACTGCAGGAGGCACAGGCTGAGAGGAGAGGCCAGAGCAGCTCTCCCACTGTGACACGGAGCAGCAGGATACAAGTAAAGGAAGGCCCCGCAGCGGTACTGGGAAGGTTCCACACAGTCATCAATTTTTCATCTGAAAGGTAAAGAGGAATTCCCTTTTCTGCCCCTATCATCATTGGTCGGGTGAGTAGCAATGATGCCCGGTGTGCTTCCATCAATGGAGCAGAATAGGCGGAAGGCTGGGGTGCAGGCTTTCCTCTGCTGAGGTGAGTGGGGGCTCAGGGTGTTGCTCAGTGGTAGATTTGTTCACACTGAGTTCTAACAGGAAACTTGCTCAACATCGAAGGCCTTGCAAAAGTCTGGCTGAGTGATGTCAGTTGCTTTTCCTTTCCCTACTGATGCTGTCACTCCACTGTAGAAGGCCACCAAAGCGACCAGGCTGCATGTCTCCGTTTCCGCTGTTTCTCCATTTCCTTCTTGTTGCTCCCTGTAACCAGCAGGTTCAGCCATGCTGCTTTCCTGCCTCCTCTGCTGTGTTTCGTGTGGTCGGGATGGAGCTCAGAGCTCCAGCTCTGAGAAAGGTTTTCTGAGAAAGTTACCATCTCTTTTCCATTCCTTTACCCCTAAAAACAGTTTTCCGGTGTCTCTCATGCAAGAATTCTTTGAACAGCCTGCAGCTGACTCTCCTGAAGCTCAGGATCCTGACTTTGCTTTTTGCCAGGCCCGCATTCCTTGAGATGAGGAACTCTAGGAGGGCATGGTCACTACAGCCCTGACCACCTCCAGTCTTAACCCCTGCTGTGCACCATGTCCAGTAATGCTTCCCTTCTGCTTGGTGTGCTTAATGCTTGGGCCACAAAGTTATTGTCAGTGCACTCCAACAGGCTCTCAGACAGTTTGCAGCAACTGGGATTGGTGCTGGGTGGTTGCTGGGAGGTGTCTCAGCAGAAAAGCTGGGCTGGGGTGGGCGTGCTATGTCAGTCCTCATCGCAGCTGGCAGAGAGAGTTAGAGGAGGGTGATGGGTGCTGCCTGCTCTCAGTGCTGCTGCACTGAATTTGGGGCACAGCAGCACACTGGTGAGTGAGCTGGGAGGGAGACGGACTGCTGCTGTGCATGGCTAGGCCAGAGCTGGAGGATTGTCAAACACGTGAGTCATGCTGGTGCAGCCATTGCAGCTGCAGCAGGAGTAGAAGACAAAGAGGTTTTGTAGAGGACAGAGGGTGGTGACTCATGGTTTGATGTCCAGGTGGAGGCCGATAACAAGTGGTGTCATCCAGGAGTCTGTCTTGGGACCAGTGCTTTTTTACATGGTTATCAGAGACACCAATGATGCAATGGAGTGCACCCTCTGCTGTTTGCTGAGTGGTGCGGCTGACGCAGTGGAAGGAAGGGATGCCATTCAGAGGGAGCTCAACCGAGAGGTTGGCCTAGGTGAATTTAATGAGGTTCAACACAGCAAAGTGCAAGGTTTTGCACTTGGGCTGGAGGAATCCCAGGCATTTCTACAGCCTGGGAGGAGCAGTCCTTAAGAGAAGCCCCGCAGAGAAGGACCTGGGGGTCCTGGTGGATGAAAAACAGAACGTGAGCCATCAGCGTGCTCTTGCAGCTCAGAGAGCAAATGGTCCCCTGGGCTCCATCAGAAGAGGGGATGGCCAGCAGGGACAGGGAGGTGATTGATCTTCATGATCCTTGAGGTCCCTTCCAACCCGGGCCATTCTATGATTCTGTGATTACACTCACTGACAGAAATAACGGCAGCTGTACAGAAGCTGGATATATTTTGGGACAGTTCTTGTAACCAGCTGATTTTAAGACCTTGCCCAAGTCGTGAGTCTTAATTGCATGTCAGAAGAAAGCTGGGAAAGTGGTTATTGCTCATTCTTTCTCATTTGCTGATTCTTTCATTCGGGTTCCTTTTCCAAAGGAGATTCTGGTGATGGAAGCAATTGAAGAAAGAACAAAAGCAGCTCTTGCCAAGAGTGCTTGAAGTCCCTGTGGAGAGAAGCAAAGAACTTGGGCTTCCTCTGGGATGCTCCCCACCATGTCTCAGGAAGGAGACAACTGCTGTTCCACTTTCTGCTTTGTGTGTGGAAAGGTACGTCTGGGTTTTCTTCTACTTGTTTTTCTTTCTTTTTCTGGCTTTGAAGGAGAAGGGGTGGAGCAAGGGGAGACCCACTGGTCATTTGTTACCTCAAGAGCACGATGGATTCTGCATTGACTGTGAAAAACCTGGGCTAGTAGCATGGGCATATTTCAGGCTGGACTCTTCTTTTGCTGCTTGGTTTCCTTTTGGCTACAGGGAGACAGCTGTCTAAAGGTGTGTTTTCAAACCCACTCTCCAAAACCATGTTTCATTGTTGCAGGTGGTTCAGTGTGCTCTTGCAGGGTAGATGCTGTAGTTTGCTGTAGAATCTGAATGGTTTCTGTTCCTAGGGGAGGACTGGGAGGAGGTAGTGAGAAGAGAATTCAATGCCTGAGGTGTATCTTAGTGAGAAATGTTGGCATGAGGTGCTGGAAGTCTTGAGTTGTCAAAGGCCAGTGAGGCTCAGACTCCTTAACCTGCTGGAGCAGGGTGGAAGCAAGGAGTGGGCACTGCTGTCACACAAGCTGCACTTGGTTCTGGTCTGCCAGGTCTGTGCTGGCCTGGATTTCTTCTGAGAAGTTTGTTGGAGCTGCTTGGAGTAGTGAAGGGTGGGGAAGAAGTGCTGCTCCAGAGCTATGAGACGTGCAGCTCCTTCTGAAGTGCTCCTGAGAAGGACGGAGCGCATTTGCTGCAGCTTTCTCTGCAGATGTGCTCCTCACCTTGAAATCCTCCTGGTTTGTCCTCAGCTCCTGACCACGGCCTGTTCTCTGTTTTGCAGGCTGATAACATGCAGAAGCCGCAGCTGGTGCGTGCTATGTCATCTTTAAACGTACCAGCGTTTGCGGCAGCCCATGTTATTAAGAGCCACGTCACCCAGGGGCCAGATGAGCTCTCTCTGGAGGTAAGCAGTTCCAGGCGTTCCTTGTTGTCATGCATAGAGGAGGGCAGTCCTTTCTGCTTTGTTTTCCTACCAGATTTGCTGAATCTGGGATTGATGTTTCAATCTCTTGCAGGTCGGAGATCTGGTGAGCATTGTTGATATGAGGACATATCAACAGGCTGAGCCCCTGGTGGAGAGGCAAGCGTGGCTTTGAGGTAGGCACACGTTTTTGACTAGAGAGCACAACTTCAGTAGAGTTGGGAATCTCAGCTTGGAGCTGCTCTGCCTGCACAGGATGGCTGCTGGATGCAAACAGTTGCCCTGTGTCACTGTCAGTGGACCTTCCCTTTGGCTCTGGGCTCGGGCTAATGCTCACCTGTCTGTTTGTTCTAATTACAGGTTGGGCTTTTCCCTGGTGAGTGCATGGAACTAATCAGCGGAAAAGTTCCCGATTCCCTCCTCAATTCATTGCCAAAGCCAGGTGCGTAATTTACATTTGACAATGCGAGTTAGTCAAATAGGGTCAGAACGTTACTTTCAGGGGGTTTGTTTATGCCCAAGTTCAGCAAGCTTAGAAAGAGAACTACAGTAATCTCCTTGGGCACCTCCAGGGATGGGGAAAATCCATTCTTGCGTGTCCTTGTTGGGAATGTTCTTCCCGTTATTACATGCTCTGTCGAATGCGTTGTGCTCAGCTTCGTCCAACCGAGCCAGGCCTGAAATGAACTGGTTTCTTTGTTTTGTTGTGCAGAGCCAAAGAAATGGGGCAAGCTCATCAACTGCCTTCGTTCCCTGGTGAAGGCCAGCCCCGGGAGAGCGAAGCAGCCTGAGCCTCCGACATTCTCCGGATCCATGTCCTTGCTTGACATCGTTGAGAGTTACTTAGCCTTCAGGACTTGAGGGCTGAGCTTTAGGAATGGAAGCATCCTCTGCTGTTTGAAACAGAGGGCGTTTCTAAGCTGTGTTTCAGCAGAAACCAGGCATTGACAGGAACAGGCAACTTTTGGCCAGGGCTCGGTGCAGCTCTTCCCTCACCCTGCACCACGTCTGACAGCATGCTCTGTTTTCTCTGCAGAATGAGTTCTCCCAGTAAGAGGGCAGAGTCAGCAGCTGGCAGTTGGTGTTCCTGCTTCTGCCTGGGCAAACCATCCCCTGTGGCCAAACGCCAACTGCAGAGCAGTGCTAGGGAGCCCTCTGAAGCTGAAGTCTTGGTCCTGGCAGGTAAGCATGCAAATCCAGCTTACAAAACACTGCTTGTCAGCAACACAGGTAGAATTCATGCTTTCAGTGGGCTTGTACCTCCTTCTGGCGTTCAAGTCCGTGCCTGACATCTTCAGTTGACACCTGTCTTTCCCAAATGAGTCTCTTGTCAACACAAGAGCTGGACCTGCACGTGGATCACTTTCAAGACAGTGACACTATTGCTAGAAGCCTATTTGCTTCTGCCCACCATCACTGCATAGCCAAATGTCAAGAATCTCCATGGTTCATCTTGTGAACGTTCAACACTAACCGCTGTACATCTACTCCTTCCTAGGTGACCCGAGCCCTTGTATATCCCCAAGATACAGGGCATGTTACGATGACGCATCTTCCATCAATGAAGAGTTGTTACTAAGCACAGGATGCTGCAGTTCAGATGAAAGCCTTCCATATAACATCAGCTATCAAGAGAAGAATGTCATCATCGTTGAAGCCCTCATTCATCCCATCCCTACTGAAGCTGCTGACCTGTGCCTGCCAGACACCTCAGGCACCAGCCTGGACTCAATGTCTCTGCAGTGCAGCCCAGCCCAAGCACAGCCCGAGTGCCCCGACAGCAGCACCACCATGCAGGCTCAGGTCAGCATCACCGAGGAGAAGCTGAGCATCTCGCAGGGGGGCACAGAATCAGGACACGAGTCCCAGGCTCCGGGCAACAGCACGGTCTCTGAGCAGCTCTCATGATTACAAGAGAGGATGAGTCCCATCTTTCCTCCAGACCTCACACCCCCTCCTTTCTCCTATTGAATAAAGGCACGCTCGTGCTCAATCAACGCCTTGACTGAATTCCGAGGTTTCATTCGCAGAGATTGGGATGAGTGCAAGAAACATCAAGGCAGCTCAGCTTACAACACTCTGGCTGTGGGGTTTGTGCGGCCGAGCTCTGGGTGTGTTCCCATTTTGCCTGACTTTGGGATGCCTGCAGCAAGAGCTCTGCTGCCGTTGTGTATGGCAGCAAATAGTCTCTAGCATCCTGGATGCTGCTCATGAAAACCCCAAGCTTCCTGGCTGTGGCTCTGTGATGCTTTTCAGGGCCTTTTGATGCTCTTTGATGCCGTGGCTGCTCCCTAACACCTCTGTCCTCCCGCCGTGTCCATTCCTGGCTCTCACCTGTGAGCTGTCCCTGCAGATCATCTCCAGACCTGCCATCATCGCGCTGCAGCAGGAGGAGCTCACCCTGACCAACATCAGGCAGTGCTGCCTGCCTCTCTCACTCTCTAGACCAAGTGTAACTACGCTGTCTTGGAGACAAATGCTTTCTGTCACATCCTCCATCCCTGCAGACATTTACCTGTAGGCAGCTCTTGTAGAAGAAGATTCAAGCAGCAGAACCTTTTGCTCAGCTACAGCACACAAATGCTACAAAAGCAGGAACAACCCGCAAGCTCTGGGTCTGTTTGTCCTGCACAGGCATGCACTAACTGCGTTTGATGGTACCCCCCATCCTTGATTTCCTTCCCTGCTTCTTGTCTGATGACGCTGCTGAGCCAGGAACAAGCTGCCCAGTGTGGCAGAGCATGGTGCAGAGCTGTGCTGGGACCTCCTCCCCTTCCTCTGCTGCAGATCAGTGCCCCACACGTGCCATCGAGATGCTCTGGCACGGGATGTGCCTCCAACCCAAAGCTCCTTCCCACCTCCCAAGGAAAAACAAAGCAACCCAAGCATCTCCAGCAAAGCTGCCCAGCAGACAGCACGGAATGCAAACAGCTTCTGGCTGCTCCCCTGCACTCCTGTCCTAAGTAATAGACCACATGAGGACTGGCTGGGAAATCAGTGCATGACACACGTGAGTGTGCACAGGATTGTGCAAAGCAGTGGGGTTCCATGAGTTTGTGTGTGTGTGTATCTCTGCTGTTATGAAAGCATGGGAAGACTGCCTTACTGAGTCCCAGATAATTACTTATCCTCAAATGATTTTTCCTGGCCAAATTTAGAGCCTCTCACAGGTAATCGAGACCAACAGTCTGTTGTTGCACAATCAACAGACACAATCTAGATGAATAGCTGAGGAAAATAAAGCATCATGCCAAGGGTACTAGATAAGTGAGCAGCTTGAGATCTGTACATTTATGTGATACTCATGGTCTTAGACAATATTTGCTTAGTGAGGTCACATAGAATGAAAGTAAAATAGAAGAAGTGCAATTGGTCTCAGTTCACACAGCTGGCTGGTTTGTCTCAGGCTAATCCTGAACTGCCTCAAGCGACTGCTTTGGTGCTCTACAGAACAGCAACTTCAGAGATCTCTTTCTATTACTAAGTTTTTGAAAGAGCAATTTGCTCTGTTAATTATCCATCATTTTTGTGCAGTCTGTTTTGTCAGACTTGTCTTTAGCTTCCAAGTTGTATGTGAAGAATTGTTTCCGTTGTAATGCACAATGTACTAAAAATTGAGAGATGAAAATGTGAAGAGTTTTTCCAGCTTTGATTTCATGTCTGGAATTTTGGAACCCACTACTTGCAGTTGTTAATCTGTCCAAACTGGTCTGGTTTGGAATGCCCTCATCCTTCTTGAATCGCTGTTAAAGGCGGAGCAATTCCTACAAGTGCCATGGCCCCACTGTTGTTCTAATTCTTGTTTCTTTGTTTTCCACACGCTGCTTTTCAAGCCTCCTTTTTCTTTACAGTCAAAGTGAGAACTGCACTGTGAGGTGTCTGAACCTTGTTGTGCCTGTACATAAATAGAACAGCAGCAAAGCCAGACAGGTGACTGTGCTGACAGCTCTCGTAGCCAGTAACACGTAACTGTGCTAAATCCCTTGTGACGGCTTTGATTTCATTTTTGCCAGTGAAATCCTTGTAAAAGGAAGTGCAGCAGTGTGATGAGCTAAGGTGAAGATGCTGGTTTTAGTAGTGCTCTAAGCTGAGTGAAAGGGCAATTGAATGAGGGTTATATGCTTTCTCTGGGACGATAAGGCTCTCTTTCCTGAGGGAAAGAGCCAGCTTTTCATGGGCTATATGTGGGCTTTGGCAAGGGCAGACAATCCAGTCTGTCAGGAAGCCATTTGAGGTGCTTCAGGTTTGTAAGCTTGTCTTTTTGTTTTTCAGGCGGATATTTGGAGCATGGGTGTAGTGCTGTATGCTCTGCTGTGTGGGTTTTCCCTTTGGATGATGACAATATGATGGCACTCTACAGGAGGATACCAGTGGGTATCAGTGGTGCTAGAATACACTGAGAAGGGAAATAGCTGAGCTTGACAAGAGGCCTTGCTTTTCGGATGGCAGAACATGCTGAGCTGTGAGTAGAAAGGCCTGTCTGCTGAATATTGTCCCTGTTTTTGCTGCTTTGTCTACCAGTATTTTGTGGATTTGGTTCTACGCTTGGTTGGCCTATGTGGCACTGTAGCCTAATTCTGTACCATGATAGCATACAGAATTTAAGGAGAAGTATTTTCTTGCCAATGGGCTGGATTTTTTGTATCTGGTTCTTCAACTGGCTGCTCCCTATACTATCTGTAGTAAAAATACAGACACATCATTTGATTTCCCTGAAATGAATGTTCCTAATTGCCAGCTCTTCTCATGTCTACAAAGATCAAAGTTCTGCATTTGCTATTAGAATTTCCTCTTCCAGAATCAGGAGGTAATGTAGGACCCCACAGATTGCCTTCAGAATCCAGCAGTTAGTTCTGTTTCCTTTCGGAGTGCATAACAACCTGAGCACATGAATTGAATGACGTGGCTTATTAGTCTGGTACAAACTCTGCTGTACACTGAAACTTGGTCCATTTGTAAGCAGGACTTTTTCCATCTCTGCAGGACAGCAGAAAACCCTTTGTGCTAATCATGATGCCAAGAAGCAGAATGCGGCAGATGGCAGATGATCCAACTGCTTCAGGTGTTCATTTCCTTAAAACTGAATAGTTTTGGACTGAGAGTTTGTAAGCAGAACGGAGCTCTTAAAGCTGTCAGAGACTATTTCTGCACTGTTCAATTCTATCTGCACAACATACACCGGATCTCAGAACTGCGTTGCGTGAATTGGTGGAACTTGTTGAAGTGAACTGGGATGAGCAAGTTTTAGAACTTAGTCAGAATGCAGTAAAAAATGGATAATCTCATGAGTATTAAGGTACAGGCTTGCTATTTCTGCACTGAATTTGTTTTTATTTTACATGGCTGTGATCTGAAAGTTGCTTGAAACGCAGGCACCTAGGCACTGTTGTGTAACTGAATTTCACACGATAGGTCCTGAAATATCCTGGAATCAAAAACTCTGACTTGTTTTAAGTCTGCTGCTTGAGTCTAATCAGGGTCATAGTGTCTGTGTGCAGTGTTTCTTTCCCTGTAATGCTCCACATCATTTCATTTTGGGAATATTGAAGGAAATGGACTATGTGCCATAACTGTTGTTAGAACAAAGTATGTCTGGTGTGATCTTATGCATAGGTTCTGTAACTGCTCTTCACAGCTCAGGTGTTTGACCTTCCTTTTGGTGAAGTGATGAAATACTGCTGGTTTCTATTTGTGCTTCTAGGCACCTTGAAGCTCTTAGGAATAGAACAATTGTCTCCAGTTCTTTTCAATGATATCAGTAACAGCTCGAGTGTTGCTGCCCACTAGGTAGACCCAAAGAAGCAGATTACAGTGAAACAACACACGAGCTGGACCTGAATGAGGATCACTTTCAAGACAGTGGCTATGCTGCTTCAAGCCTACTTGCTTCTTCCTGCCGCCACTCTATTACCAAGTATCAACAACCTTTCATGATTCAACTTGCAAATGTTTGAAACTAACCCTTGTGTTTCTATGCCTTCCTAGGTGATTCGAGCCCTTGTCAACCCCAAAGATCCAAACCAAGCAGTGTCTTTCCATCAATGGAGAGTTCTTATTAAGCATGAATCGCTGCAATTCGGATGACAGCCTTCCACATGGTAACAGTGATGGACACAAGGGGCTCATCCACGTTCATGCTCTCATATCTCCTGGCTCTGCTGAAGCTCCTGACCTGAGCCTGCCAGACACAGCAGTCACCTGCCTGGATTGTGACCCAGCGCCTTTGCAGTGCTGCCCATCCCAAGCACAGCCCGAGTGTCCCAGCAGCAGCACCACCATGCAGGAGCAGGGCAGCATCAGTGAGGTGAAGCTGAGCATCTTAGATGGGGACTTAGAGTCAGGCTGCCAGTCCCAGGCACCAGGCAGCAGCACCAGCTCTGAGCCACTCTCATCTTGACAAGAGGAGTCCCATCTTCACCCTTGACCTCTCAAGCCCTCCTGTCTTTTATTGAATAAAGTCACTCTCATGCTCAGTCATCGCCTCGACTGCATTCTGAGTCTTCAATCACAGGGATTGGGATGAATGCAACAAACAGCAAGGCAGCTCAGCTTGCAATGCTATGGCTGTGGGGTTCGTGCAGGCAGAGCTCTGGGTTCCCATTTTGCCTGGCTTTGGGAAGTCTGCAGCAAGATCTCTACCATTTTGTATGGGAACAAATAATCTCTAGCATCCAGGTTGCTGCTCATGATATATCCCAGTCTTCCTGGCTGTCACTTTGTGATACTTTTCAAAGCCTTTTGATACTCTTTGATGCCTTGGCTGCTCCCTAACACCTCTGTCCTCCTGCCATGTTGACTCACGTCTCCCACTTTTAAGCTGGCTTTGCAGATCATCTCCAGCCCTGTCATCATCACGCTGCAGCAGGAGGTGCTCACCTGGCCCAATGTCTGGCAGTACTGCTTGTTCTGCAGATGAGCAGCTGCCTCCTCATCTCTTCAGCTACAGTAGTTTTTCTCAGGGCAGTTAGATGCAGTCATGCTCCTCTGGATTTGGTGTGTTAAATCCATGCTGCATGGCAGCAGTCAGTGCAATACAAAGGTGTTCTGTGTGCCATAGCATTTCTCCAGGGGCTGCCAAAGGTAGAAGCACAACACAGCACCATCCTTCTGACAGTAATGTCTGTGAGTGTTAGACATGTGAGCACTGCATCATCCCCAGCGTGTCAGTGCTTTTCCACACCAACCTGACTCTCACACTCTGCACTGAATGTAACTCTGCTCTTGTGGAGACAAATGCTTTCTGTCACATCCTCCATCCCTGCAACCATTTGCCGGTAGGCAGCTCTTGCAGAAGAATCAAGCAGCAGAACCTTGTGCTCACCCTACAGCATGCAAATGCTATGAAAGCAGAAATAACCTGGCATGCTCTGGGTCTGCAAGGCTGCACAGATGGGAGAGGTAGATTGTGTTTTTGCAGTGGAAGTTTCCAGTATTTTCAGTACATAGTGTAGGCCCTAACTGAATGTATAACCCTCTTGTAAAACAGCTGTATAAGTAGTTTTTGCACCAAGAAAGTTGCTGAACAGAATTAAGTTCAGACTGGGGGCATTCTGACATGGCGAGAATTGAGACAAGCACAAGATAAATACAGGGTGGGTAGAGCCCAGCACAGGACAGAATGAATGTACTGACTTTTGGAAACATTGCCCTTCTCTGTCCGCAGAAAAGTACAAGGCAGACCTAAAAACAAGAGGTTGGTAATTGACCTTCTATGGAAATGAATCCTAGCCACAGTCTGGAGGAGTCTGTGAGCCTGAGATGCTCAACCAATGAGAGCCATGAGAGCATCACCTGCAGTGGGTTTAGGGCACAGAACAGAATTGATTTCACTGACTGGTGTGCAGTTTCTCCCTTGCCAATAGGGGATGTGCGCGCAGTATTGCAATAATGAATAAGCACTGCTGCTATCGCTGCCATCTTTGCCTAACTAGAAATCTTTGACTTTGAGAGTTTCTCACACAAGGGGAGAGGGTAAGAAAGTAAAGAGGCACAGAAAACTAAGGGAAACTGCTCTTCTTTATCTTATCTATAAAAATTGATACGATGCTGTTGTGCATTTTTTTTAATTTTATTTTTAATTTTTTGCTAATGTCAGTTAGATTGTTTTAAAATATCCACACACCAAAATCTGACTACCAAGCAAATGTAATGAAAATGAAATGAAGGTGAGTTAGTGGAAAGCACAAGGCCATATTATATTAGGCTCCAGCAAATTTACAGGCAGTCACTGCACGAAGAGGTAGATCTGAGTTGCACATTATATGATTCCCACAAAGATTAAGGAAATCTGAAGCTTTCAATATATTTTTTTAATTCTTTTTTCATTTCATTTTTAAACACCTGACCCAGACCCCAACCCTCACAGGAGCTGTAAAGATAACAGCATTAACCAGCAATGTAACTCTAATCCTAACCCTTACCCTGATTCTAAAATCGTCCCTAACTCCAAATGCAACAACAAAAATGATGCTAGAAATTTGTAGCAAAAGGAACCTTAACCCTGATCATAATCAAAAAAAAAAATCATTATGGTAACAATAATCTTTACCTTAAGAGTAATATTAATCAGAGCCCAGATGATGCCTGCATCCAATCAGAAGCATGCTTTGCATTATTTAAGAGTTGTATTTTTTCCAATGAACTCTCTCTATTATCACGTTTATAAAGTAACAGAGTCTGTTCTTTTTCTCCTGACACTGTGCCTTACTCCTGACATCCCCTGGAAATGACCCAGATAGGGCACCATCAAAGTAATGCTAATAGTAATGTCAATCCTAAGGGTATCTCTAGCCTCAGTGTTAATGGGACGCTAACAACAATCCCAACAGCCTTAAACATTCTGGTGGTGTGAAAGAGGTGCTGCCTTGCACATGCTGGGCAGTCCCATTGCCTGTTAAATGCAGGCGGCAGCGTAGAAACATGATGCCCGTGGTCAGAATGCCCTGTGGCAGATCCTGGCACCGGAGAACTGACCGGAGAACCATGAGAGAACTGACAACAAATCACTCGACATCAGAACCGACCCAGTGGTTATTTACAAGCCTTGGGAGACCCAGACAGGATCTCAGAGTGGTGAATGTAGGTACAGAAGTTGTTACTACTCTGTTTTCTTCTAAAAGAAGTGTTTTTTTTTCATCTCAGAAGTTGGGGGGGGGGGGGGGGGGGGGGGAGCGGGAAAGGGATATCAATTTAATTACTCATTAATTTATTGACAGACATTCACGTTTGCTACGTTTGGAGAAGTTTTTATTTGTTTGCTGTGGTTTGATTTTTTTTTTTTCTTTTTTTTTTCCCCCTTCCCTCCTCTTCCATCTTTGTGTTCTTCCCCTATAATCAAAAGAACGGATCCCCAGGGTCTGTCCCGCAGACGTTCTTTCCGTGGTCTCTGCTGCCACCTGCTGGCCAATAAGCGGAACTGCCACTGTTGGGCGTTTGGTGCCACAGGAAGCACAACGCAGATCTGAGTTCTGACCGGTCTACGCAGCAAATCCGCCAGTCTTTATTGCGATAAGCCCTCCAGACAAGAGCATAAAGTCTTTGCCTGAGGGCAGGGTTAGTAGTAATGGATGTCAGTTTTGAAATTTCCAGTCCATTCACCATAGCACTTTCTGCCTCCATGTCCCATAACCAGAGCACCTATGCTGGCATGCTCTCTTGGTTTCTGTCTAAACCACTGTACTATATCCATCAGTTCAGCTGCTGTATTATGGGCAGCAGGGTTTGGGGGGTGGACACTGGTCAGGGCACTCCCACCAGCCTATCCTGCATTTTTTTTTTTTTTTTTTTTTCCATTTTTGGGTTACAATCAGTCAGATCTCAAATAGATCTAGTCCAAATGGAACCTCAAAATCTGACCTTTTATTGCCTTCATTTACAGAGTCCATTTTATACAGATTCCCTTGTACAGGGTCCCCATGGTCTTCCAGAGAGATGTTCCTGATCTTCCATAGGAGAATGATTGAATTAGGTTTTTTCCCCATCAAAACTGCCACCTGTCTTTCCAATTTTTCAACACTATCATTCAATAGCTGATTTGCATCAGCCTGAGCCTCTTCAGTTATGTTCAGACAGTTCAAGGCCATTAAAAGTGGCCATGCCACCATGAACACAGCTAACTGTCATTCTCAAGTTGTAAGTATGTCTTTGCAAAGACCATGGAAATACTCAGTCAGGTGGGCCAGGGACTCATGGACCCTCCCTCCGTCCCACACAGGGCCCCATTTTTCAGTGACA
Organism: Coturnix japonica; assembly: GCF_054131305.1. Lineage (NCBI taxonomy): Eukaryota > Metazoa > Chordata > Aves > Galliformes > Phasianidae > Coturnix > Coturnix japonica. The sequence goes on along the minus strand of NC_140691.1, from coordinate 6,899,559 downwards.
GAAGCAGTGCTGCATTTTGAGGATCCTAGGAATCCCAGGACATGCCCTGACAAAAGGTCATTCAAAGGGGTAGTCTTTCCCCATCCAAACAACTCCATGATATTCACAGAATCACAGAATTGTAGGGGTTGGAAGGGACCTCCAGAGACCACTGAGTCCAGCCCCCCTGCCAAAGCAGGTTCCCTACACCACAAAAGAGGTACGAAGAGGTAGATCTGAGTTGCACATTATATGATTCCCACAAAGATTAAGGAAATCTGAAGCTTTCAATATATTTTTTTAATTCTTTTTTCATTTCATTTTTTAAACACCTGACCCAGACCCCAACCCTCACAGGAGCTGTAAAGATAACAGCATTAACCAGCAATGTAACTCTAATCCTAACCCTTACCCTGATTCTACAGGGGACTGTCTGAAACGGACATCAATTCAATTACTCATTTATTTATTGACAGACATTCAAGTTTGCTACGTTTGGAGAAGTTTTTATTTGTTTGCTGTGGTTTGGTTTTTTCTTTTTTTCTTTTTTTTTTCCCCCTTCCCTCCTCTTCCATCTTTGTGTTCTTCCCCTATAATCAAAAGAGAACGGATCCCCAGGGTCTGTCCCGCAGACGTTCTTTCCGTGGTCTCTGCTGCCACCTGCTGGCCAATACACGGAACTGCCACTGTTGGGCGTTTGGTGCCACAGGAAGCACAACGCAGATCTGAGTTCTGACCGGTCTACGCAGCAAATCCGCCAATCTTTATTGTGATAAGCCCTCTACATGGCATTGCGCATGCACTCGAACACGCAACAGGCATAGATTTCTCTTAACTCCTTGAGGAGCAGGCAAGCAGAACAACTGAGCGCACCACTGCTTGTGATTGGGCCACCCCCATCATAGAGATGTGTGTTAGATCTTTTACCCACCCCTGGACTGGCCTTGTTGTTTAACGATAACCTCTGAAATCTGAGCTACTGGTTCTACCACCTGTAGTGTAGAATAGATAGCCAATAAATGCTTTTCAACTGTGATGTATCTTTATTCTGCTCCATGCCAAACCTGTGGCCAAAACCTCATAGGGGTTCACAAAGAACTCTGGCTCTGCCAGAGCCCCCATCCAGACCCTTCTTGAGTTACATTCACATCTAGTTTGGCTGAAAAGGTTGGACTATAAATACTCAGTGCTTGGGCCTGTTTAACAGATATTTTTTCCTGATTATGCTGTCCATCGATCTTTTTAAACTGAACTCCTGCTCTAATCTGGTCTTTAAACATTTGTTGTCTCAAGACCCTAATGGGTCCAGACTGGATTACCTTAGGGGCTGGACGCCTAAGTCATGGCAGCAGATGGTTCTCTGCCTTTCTCAGACCTTTCCACCACCATTCAGAGCCTGCATCTGGCCGTAGGCACTCTTGTCTCCCCATCAATTGGGCAGCCTGTTGTATTACAGCACCTGAGGGCCACTGGGGGGTTCAGTATGGATAACATAGACCCATACTGATGTAAAGGTGATGGCTGTAGGATGAGATCCCTCGTTCCTGATGAAAAATTTATTGACTGGGCTCTCAAAATCATCTTCATAGATTGCCTCTTTCATGCCTAATTCTCTAATATAATTTTGTTAGTCCTCCATAGAGGACCACAGGCTGATATTTAATGGTATGTCATTCTTATTTGGCCATGTTATATGACACACAGCCATAAATCATTCACTGATCAAATGGCTATCCTCATTATGTTGGACAGAGCATACAGTCTTTGCCTGAGGGCAGGGTGAGTAGTAATGGATGTCAGTTTTGAAATTTCCAGTCCATTCACCATAGCACTTTCTGCCTCCATGTCCCATAACCAGAGCAGCTATGCTGGCATGCTCTCTTGGTTTCTGTCTAAACCACTGTACTATATCCATCAGTTCAGCTGCTGTATTATGGGCAGCAGGGTTTGGGGGGTGGGATACTGGTCACGGCACTCCCACCAGCCTATCCTGCATTTTTTTTTTTTTTTTTTTTTCATTTTTGGGTTACAATCAGTCAGATCTCAAATAGATCTAGTCCAAATGGAACCTCAAAATCTGACCTTTTAGTGCCTTCATTTACAGAGTCCATTTTATACAGATTCCCTTGTACAGGGTCCCCATGGTCTTCCAGAGAGATGTTCCTGATCTTCCATAGGAGAATGATTGAATTAGGTTTTTTCCCCATCAAAACTGCCACCTGTCTTTCCAGTTTTTCAACACTATCATTCAATAGCTGATTTGCATCAGCCTGAGCCTCTTCAGTTATGTTCAGACAGTTCAAGGCCATTAAAAGTGGCCATGCCACCATGAACACAGCTAACTGTCATTCTCAAGTTGTAAGTATGTCTTTGCTAAGACCATGGAAATACTCAGTCAGGTGGGCCAGGGACTCATGGACCCTCCCTCCGTCCCACACAGGGCCCCATTTTTCAGTGACAGAAGCAGTGCTGCATTTTGAGGATCCTAGGAATCCCAGGACATGCCCTGACAAAAGGTCATTCAAAGGGGTAGTCTTTCCCCATCCAAACAACTCCATGATATTCACAGAATCACAGAATTGTAGGGGTTGGAAGGGACCTCCAGAGACCACTGAGTCCAGCCCCCTGCCAAAGCAGGTTCCCTACACCACGTTGCACAGCTCAGCATCCAGGCAGGTCTTGAATATCTCCAGAGAAGGAGATTCCACAACCACCCTGGGCAGCCTGTTCCAGTGCTCTGTCACTCTCACCGTAAAGAAGTTATTGCACACATTAGTGCAGAACTTCCTATGGTGCAGTTTCTGTCTGTTTCCCCTTGTCCCGTCTCCACACACTGCTGAAAAGAGTCTGGCCTCAACACTTTGCCCCCCACACCTCAAATATTTATAGAACCTGGATCCTGTCCCCTCTCAGCCTTCTTTTCTCAAGGCTAAACAGACCCAGTTCCCTCAGTCTCTCCTCATTGGGGAGATGCTCCAGGCCCTTCACCATCTTAGTGGCCCTCTGCTGGACTCTTTCTAAGAGATCCCTGTCTTTTTTTTACTGGGGAGCCCAGAACTGGACACAATATTCCAGATGAGGCCTCACCAGGGCAGAGTAGAGGGGGAGGATCACCTCCTTCGACCTGCTGGACACGCTCTTTTTAATGCACCCCAGGATGCCATTGGCTTTTTTGGCTACAAGGGCACACTGCTGGCTCATGGTTAATCTGTCGTCCACCAGGACGCCCAGGTCCCTCTCAGCAGAGCTCCTCCCCAGCAGCTCTTCCCCCAGCCTGTACCGGTGCATGCAATTATTTCTCCCTAGGTGCAAGACTCTACACTTGCTTTTGTTAAACCTCATCCGGTTTCTTACTGCCCGGCTCTCCAGCCTGTCCAGGTCTCGCTGAATGGCAGCACAGCCTTCAGGTGTGTCAGCCAATCCTCCCAACTTCGTGTCATCAGCAAACTTGCTGAGGGTGGTCATTGATGAAGATGTTGAACAAGACCGGACCCAGCACAGACCCCTGGGGGACGCCGCTAGTTACAGCCCTGCAGCCAGACACTGCACCGCCAACGACAACACTCTGCACTCTGCCAGTCAGCCAATTCTCGACCCACTTCACTGTCCAATCACCTATCCCATACTTCCTCAGCTTTGTTATAAGGATGTCATGGGAGACTGTATCAGTTATAGAGGTTATAGAGTTCAATTCCTGTAGTCAATTTGGCGGCCCAGGTGGGACCAGCTCTGTTCGCTGCAGGACCAGCTGAGAGGGAGACACTTTTGGCGCACCCTGAGATTTCTCTGAAGGACTCCCTTCCTCACCTGATCACTGCAGGGACAGACAAGGACCACCCATAGGTGGACCAGGTATGTGTATGGTAAGTGGAGCCCATATGTCTTGAGGAGACATCCTACACAGTTTACAGCCATACGTGCTGCTCCCAGGGAGGTGAGCTCATGGCTTTGGTTGCCAGCTGGGTAGGAAGACTCCTTGGGTGAGTTCCTATGAAAGGGAACTGTATGTCATATGAATGGAAACAAGAACAAATACTCTCTCCCAGGTAGTTGACAATAGGAGGGACCTAGGTTGGTCTCTCCTACGGGTATGGGATATAGTGGATAGCCTGTCAAATGGTAGCCTGGGTTCTCCAAGTTGTAATCACGGAGGTTATAGGTTGTATGTTCAATATTATCATCTGCTTTAAGTGTTTGGTACCGTGTGTCAAGCCGACTCTGGGAAAAACATTAACGTTTGCAACTGGTCGACCAGAGTATGAGTGTTATTAAGATTCCAGCTAGAAAACGTTGTCAGCATTGTGTAGTATGAATAAACCATGGTTTTTGATCTAAATGTCAGAGTGAGTGTGGTGTGAGTGAGACACAGAACAGCTGCAGGGTGAGTGCCGAGTCCCGATCCATGTTTCCTTCCTCCTGTGAGGGAAATGGCCAGACACGGACAAAGTGAAAGACTGTGTTGTCTGTCCACTCATATGTACTTTCTGCTTGTATGTAAGAAGACGGGAGTTTGTACTCTGTAGATTAGTAAGATTGTCCTGAGGAGAGGTGTACATTCCACCCGACCAATGAATGTCAACCCATTTATGTAATACTATGTACTGCTTGCGAGGAAGTGTGTGAGGGAGGTGGTTCAATCAGTGCTGGTTCTGTGGCACAGTGTTTATAACTGAAGAATACAGACTGTATTAAGGGAGTTTATGTGAACTGAAGAACTGTACGTTTTGACAAACTGTTTTGATGGTATAAGAAAGTGTAATTGTTAATGATATATGAAAGTGTACTTGAGGGAATGTGGAAGTGTATCTGAGCATACAAACAGAGGAAGCATTTACAGAAGAAAAAAGGTTAAAGTGAGTTTACCTGCACTGACATGAGAGCAACACCCTGAACCTCTGCCCTGTGAGCTGAGCAGAGCAGAGCAGAGACACAGTCCCCATGTATCAGGTAGTGTTATTCTGCTTACCAAATGAATGAGTTCACTACAGAAGAGGCAAATCTTCCCCTCTGCTCCATTTGTGGCATACTCTGGAGTTCAAGACATTGCAAAGCTATGGCACATCTACTTTCTTTCAATGATGACGCCTTAGTATGCTCTGGGCTGTCATTTCAATTGCATCTAAAGAAGTCTAGGGTCATGCCAGCTGACAGGAAGCTGGCAAATGTTGTCTCATTGTAAGGAAGAGCAAGAAAGATGACATGGGCAATTATGGACCTGTCAGTCCAGAGCCTGGTAAAATTATGGAGAAAATGATGGTGGGAGTTATGGAAAAACAGCTGAAGGACAATTCTGTCATTGGTCGCAGCCAACACAAGTTTGTGAGGCGAAGGTCCTGTTTAATTTAAGCTCATTCTGTGACACAGTTATCCGTTTAGTTGACCAAGGGAAGCCAGTTGATGTAATCCTTGAGGATTTCAGTGGAGATTTTGATACTGTTTCTCACAACAACCTTCTGGACAGAATGTTCTGCATATGGCTAGACAGAAACACAATGTGGTGGGTGAGCAGTTGGCCAGTAGGTCAGTCCCAAAGGATTATAGTCAGTTTTTTCCATCAGGCTGGTAGATGGTCACTGTCGGGGTCCCCAGGGTTCCATTTTGGGGCCACTTTCCTTTCATGTTTATGCAGATGACTTGAATGCAGGACTAGAAGACGTTCTGAGCAAGTTTGCTGATGAGACCAGATGAGGAGGTGCTGTTGCCTCCACTGAGGGTGGAGAGGACTTGCAGAGAGATGTGGACAAGTCAGAGAAGTGGGTACCAGTTGGTACTAAGCACCAAGTGCATAACGTATAACAAGAACAAGTGCCTGATTGTGCACCGCAGAACATAAAGGACTTCAAACTCTGGGAGAATGTGCAAACGAGGGCACTGGAACTGAGAGATCTGAAGTTCAGAGTTTCACAGGGATTGACTGCTTGTTCAGACTGGGCCCTTCTCACATCCCTTCTCACATCCTGCAATGAAACATAGGTCTCATATGGGACATGAACCTCACAGCGTCCTTGCACCACATGTAGAGCCTGGGATCTTCTGTCCCCATGTCTTTCATTTAACATCATACAGACCTCCAACCCATTGCCCCAGGAAATGCCCGGAGCCAACATGAGAGACAGGATCTCTCTACCACTGGTCTTGCAATCAGGGCTTGACCTGTCTGCTTCGTAAGGCAAAGGAGAGGTTTCTTAGCATGCCAGTGCCTTTGCCTGCCTGTAGTCATGGCTTCCAGTTATCTTCTCTAACAAGTCCCTTGGGAAGCTTACTTGGTAATGTTCCTCAGCGGGCCCATTAATACTCCAAGAAACTTCACTGTTACTTCCGACTTTGTCTTGTTGAGCAATTTGTGCAAACTTCTCTCTGCACTAGAGGCTGATGAACTCAGCATCAAATGCACCCTGGGACCATTATAACCTAAAGAATCTCCTGTGCCTTATGCCATCTTGTTATCTTCTTCAGGTTATCAGAACTTGTTCAGCAAAAAGGAGGGATATCTGGAGAGAGCTTAAAGAATCCAGTATAAATTTATTGTCTATTTATTTATAGTTGGGTTTAAAGAAGACATTAAAGCAGCACTGTGCAACTGATACCAATCCAGGATGTCCCAATGAGTTCTGTACTGTTACTGTGTTGACAAAGGTCCTTCTCAACCTCCCCACCCAATTTCTGCTCACAATGGACCTATGGGACTTGCATCACTTTTCTTCACATCACTCTTCTCCTCTGCATTCATCCGCTCAGTGTTAAAACTGCTTTGCACCAACTCCCACTGGCTTTCCTCAGAGAACCAGCTACACATGGAAAAGGAAAGATTTCTCTTTTTTATCTGGCCAGCAAATGGAAAGAAAGGTGATGCAATTGAATGAACAGTAAAACACAGTGATCAACTGCATGCCATGTTCAAGCGGCATCTATTGAAGTTTTTCTTTCATATGGAATATTTTTAAAAGAAATGATTTATTCTGAGGTAGGATAGGATAGATTGAATCACAGTGAAGTAGTTGACAACAGAGGCCATCAGACTCTGAGAGATGGAGCAAATTCCAGTAATCTTCCTGGGATAGATCAGCCAGGTAGTTGAGAGGTATCAACTTAAAACTGATCAGGACTTGTGAGTATTTCACACATTGAGACGGGTTAACACATTCTCATTGATTTATATCTTTGTCTCCAACTCTGTTTTTCACTTTTACTGACATTAATGAACATCTTTCAGACTTCGTGCCTTAATAAAAAAGAGACAGTGATTGAGAAAAAGAAAAAGTATAAGAAGAAAAAGAAAAAGAATAGATAGGAAGGGATAGATCAAATAACAGTGAAGGAGTTGACAACACATTCCATCAGACTTTGGGGAGATGGAACAAATTCCAGTAATCCCCCTGAAAGTCAGAAATCAGACAGATAATTGGGAGGTATCTGACTGAACAAAGAGCAAGGGATGGAGAAATCTGGAGGGCAGTGGGAGTAGTGTGTGCCCAAATGGCCTGCTGAAAACATGCCCTTAACCATGGCCATTTATTTAGGAGAGCTGAAAAAACTTGGAGGATGAGGCACATCAAATAGGCAGCAGGTAAGAGTAGTGCTGGGCACCAGGCTACAGTCACAGGGCATTGGCACTGGCACCGCTGTCTGTGTCTCTGAACCTGAAGGCATTTGTGTCCAGCGAACACAGTTCTGGAAAACATTGTAGTTTCAGTAAAAGAAAAAAAAAGACATCAAATCACCTCAAAGATTCATATTTACAACTTAAAATGGAACAAGACTCATGAGAATTTTTCATGTTGAGAAGGGTTAACACATTTTCATTGATTTCCATCTTTGTCTTCAATTATTTGTTTCAGTTTTATTGACATTTATGATCAACTATTAAGCTTACAGCTCAAAATAAATAAATAAATTAAAAGAGATACATTTGCATCTTGCACATGGCCTGATGCCCCTTTCACCTTCACAGTTCCCACAAGTCCTTCCATGCCGGAGAGTATGAGATCCAGCAGAGCACCTCTCCTCTTTGGTTCCTCCACTGCTTGGTCAAGAAGCTGCCATCTGTGCTCTCCATGGATCTGCTGGATGCCACATGCCCTGCTGTGCTGTCCCTGCCACAGATAATGGAGTGACAAAGGCCACCAAATGGGACAAGGGACAGACAACATCAGATTCCCATCTGTCTGCAGAGGGCACCTTCCATTTACTCTCCCTGATCAGGAAGACAGGAAAAGACACTGATGGTCTCCTCTGTTTGCCATTTCCATTAGCTCTGACCTGTCTGCTCTTCCATCCCCAGGCAGAGCTCAGTGCACTCTCACAGAGGGCAGTCGCCCTTCTTTGTCTCCTCGCCCATCCATCCTAAAGACTCGGTATCCCCCTTGTGCTACAGTGCAGTTGTGGAAACCATTAAACTGTGTCCCCATGGTCCAAACAGGAGCTCAGGCCTGCAGCTCTACCAAGATTTCTAGCTTCTTGTGTGTTGGTGTTTGCATTAGTGCAAAAGCACAGAAGTAAATATCCTAATTGAAAAGCATCACTGGACATTGCCTGACTGGATAGCTCATCTATAGAATCAGTGTGCAGAAGGTGGCACACAAACATTAGACCGATCGTGGGTCTTGGAGGTGACGTAGCAGCACGGACACACCATGGGCATGGCTTTCCTGAAGGCCCTGTGCTGCTCTTGTAGCTGTGAGTGAATTCACCGGACAGCCGGTGCTATCCCCTCTCTGGCCCTCAGCTGATGCCCAGGAAGGAGGTGTCTATCTCAGGGATTTCCCACATGGTTTACAAGCACTTGCAAACATCAGGAGCAGCCCAGGCACCTTGGGCATCACCCAGTGTCTGTGTGTGAGCTGCTGCCTCCCAGCTGAAGGACCGAGGACTCAGAGCAGGAGCTCACATGCAGGCAACTCCTTGTGCACTTCTGAACTGAACCAGAGAAATCCCAGCTCCTGTGGTTCTGTGGGGAGCCGAATCCCATTTCAGCTCCAGGATTTCTGTCAAGGGATGAGACTCCTGCGCTGCCTCAGCTGGATCACTGCCCTGCACAGGGAAAGTCCAAACCTCGCCTTCCTTGTCTGGTTGCCCTTATTGTTTCATCAAACGATCTCTGGGAGCACTCCCCATATGTCTCCAATCAGTCACTGACCACTGGACATGTGGTGGTTAATTGAGCGGATTTCAAAGCACAGTCATGATGCTGTTGTCTTTCAGGAGCTGTTGGCCATGAGGACCCAGGGACATGTTAGGGGAAATGAGTGGGAAGGATAAAAATGACATAATCTGCTGCTTGCTTGTCCAGGTTCCTGGGACACAGGGAGCTCATAAAAGTGGGCAGAGCTGCAGAGAGACAGCTGTGCCCAGGAGCAGATCTCGTGCACAGCACAGCCTGCAGGTGACAGAAGGAGAGGAGAGAAATTGGAGAGAGCTTGCAGGATGTGTGTGGTGTGAGCGGGCTGTGAACTCACTGCAGGAGCATTGCTCACAGACCATGACAAGGTAAGTCTCACAGCTGACCATGAGCTGCTTTTAATTAAGGGGTAACTATAACTGGGACATCCCATAGGAGATCTGACTGCAGGCACTGCATGTTTCTTTACTGTGGAAAAAGCTTTCTGCTCCAGCTGAGACGGGTGCCCAGGGCTGTCCTGCAGAGCAGGGTCCCTGCTGTGCCCCAGGGGCTGTGTGCCGGGTATGGGACTCTGCCGCCTGCCAGGCTCAGCACTCAGCCTGCCCGGGGAGCTGCCCAGGGCGCTGCGGGGAGACGTGTGGGGTAAGGAGCCCCCGGCAGGGTTTGTGCTGCCACAGCTGCTGCCTGGGGCAGGGGATCACAACTCCACTGCACAACGGAATGTTTCTGAGGGCACTTTGCAAGAGGAGAGCCAAGGCAGGGGGTTTCCATTTCCTGTTCTGAGGCAAAGAGGTTTGGAGTCAGAAATCTAAAAGGGGCAATAAGAGTTCTGAGAATTTTTCATCAATCAATTGCTTGTTTTGTGAACACTCACACATGATGTGCTTTCAGTCTCCCCTTTCTCGAAGGATGGAATTATCTTCATTTTCTGTAGGCATGAATAATTCACTTATCCTACAAACAGGCAGCATTTTCTAACTGAAACTGAATGCCACAGAAGCTCGGGTAGGGGGCTCTAAGAGCACTTGGGGTAAAGATATGAGACATGAAACAGATGAAAATATCCAGGGAGAAGGCATAAGAAAATAAGAGGAAGGTTAGAGCTCCATATGCTGCTTCTGCTTAAGGAATGCTGATCTACATGAAATTAAATGCAAGTAATGGTGCTAAATGTACACTGTTGTAGGAGAATTAAAACATTTCATAGTATAGCAGGAGTAGTGCCTCTGAGAATGGTCTGGACTTGTCATTATCTTCTGCACTCTGAGCAGGACTCCAAGCCCAACAACAGCAGATGCCCAACAGCAGCTCCATCAGTGAGTTCCTCCAGCTGCCGTTGGCAGACACGCGGCAGCTGCAGCTCCTGCACTTCTGGCTCTTCCTGGGCATCTACCTGGCTGCCCTCCTGGGCAACGGCCTCATCAGCACAGCCGTAGCCTGCGACCGCCGCCTGCACACCCCCATGTACTTCTTCCTCCTCAACCTGGCCCTCCTCGACCTGGGCAGCATCTCCACCACTCTCCCCAAAGCCATGCCCAACGCCCTCTGGGACAACAGGGCCATCTCCTACACAGGATGTGCTGCACAGCTCTTTTTCTTTACCTTCTTCATGTCAGCAGAGTATTCCCTTCTCACCATCATGTCCTATCACCGCTATGTTGCCATCTGCAAGCCCCTGCACTACGGGACCTTGATGGACAGCAGAGCTTGTGCCACCATGGCAGCAGCTGCCTGGGGCACTGGGGTTCTCAATTCCCTGCTGCACACTGCCAGTACGTTTTCACTGCCTCTCTGCCAAGGCAATGTTGTCAACCAGTTTTTCTGTGAAATTCCCCAGATCCTCAAGCTCTCCTGCTCAGAATCAAATCTCAGGGAAGTTGTGTTTCTCATTTTTACTATCAGTTTAGACGTAGGCTGCTATGTTTTCATAGTTGTGTCCTATGTGCAGATCTTCGTGGCTGTGCTGAGGATGCCCTCTGAGCAGGGACGGCGCAAAGCCTTCTCCACGTGCCTCCCTCACCTGGCCGTGGTCTCCCTGTTTCTCAGCACTGGTGCTTTTGCCTACCTGAAGCCCCCCTCCATTCCCTCCCCACTCCTGGATCTGACAGTGGCACTTCTGTACTCAGTGGTTCCTCCAACACTGAACCCTATTATCTACAGCATGAGGAACAGGGAGATCAAGCACGCTCTCAGGAAGGTGTTGCAATACTCACTATTCCCGCTTCAATAAAGTGCACATCTTCATCGCATGATTCCCAGTGATGGTTCTTCATCTTTTATGCATCTTTGATTGATTGATTATGTGAGATAAAGCAACGTGCAAAAAAATGTTATTGAACTTATAAATAAAAATTTGTTTCACTTCTTTCACACCTACTATCCATTTTCTCACTCCAAGAGCTCATGTAAACATGGAACCAGATTCCCCGAATAGGTTAAGAGATAAATAAATAGCATTCAAAATACGCTTTTCCTTAGCTCTTATCTTATCCAACTTTGTCTGGATTTGGGGAAGGTACAGCCACAGATAGAAGCACAACTAGTTCTTTTCATTCCTCCTCTCTTTACACTGATACAGTGCACAGAGGATTCGAGTCCTCTCATTTCTACAGGCCTGAAGGTCTTGTGTGTCTCACAGCAGTCCCATCGTCTCTACAGCAGCACTCAGTGGTTTGCTTAATTTTCTTATCTCAATACTTGGAACAGCTACAGGACCTGTAGCATAAGTGACCGCAGAGCTCCTTATGAGGGGTGGAGTGACAGTGGGATCTGTCCAGAGCTTGGAGCAACTGCAGGATGTGTAGCAAAAACTTGGAGCTATTGCAGGGACTGTGCCAGGAGTTGCAGAGGCTGCAGCAATGTCAGCAGATCCAGCTCTCTTCCCCTTGAAGATGCTGAATAGTGTTGAACACAGCTCAGTAGGTGTGGGCCAGGCCCTGGCACACTGCAGTCATTTGGGCCTTTTTAGGATTACCAGTGCCACAGCAGACCTGTCTCCAATATTCTACCAGTTTCTCAGGATCCTGCAGTTGCTCGGAGATGAAGTTCCAAAGCCCTGGGGGTGCCCACCACTCCAGGCAGCTGCCCAGACTGTCCCACACCCCCTGCCATGCAGAGCCTTCTCACCTTGGGGCAGATCTCTCACTGACATTCCTGAATAATTGTTTAACCTCAATCCTAGAATCATAGAATCACCAAGGCTGGAAAAGGCCTGAAAGATCATCCAATCCAACCGTTCACCTATTACCAATAGCTCCCACTTAACCATGTCCCTCAACACAATATCCAGTCTCTCCTTGAATACCCCTGGTCTCCCAGAGACGACAGTGTAAAATGTGTAATTCCTAATCATACCAACAATATTACTTCCAAAACCCAAAGATGTCCAAAGAGCTGAATGTGCACAAAACTTCACTTTGCCAATTTTATCGTGGTACAAACCAAGGTCAAACAGCATAGCAAAATAAATACCCTAATCCAGCATCCAGAGTTGACAAATGATGCAGCAGGGAAAACAAGCAGCAAGCAAGGAGCTGTGAAATGCAGCTTCATGAGAAGACTCAGCAAGCTTCACAAATAGGGAAACTATCAGCACCATGGCCTGCACATCTCCAACTCCCACAAAGCCCTGTCCACTCTGGACAGATGTGCTGTTACCACAACCCTTGGAGCCTCACATCAGGCATCAAAATGACTGTGGTTGTTGAACCCAACATGTGGCTCAGCAGCTCACAGTGCTTTGTGCACTGCCCCATTCCCAGTGGGATGGGGATGAGAACTGGGAAAAAGAGTACAACTTCTGGGTTGTAACAAAGCAGTTTACTAAGAGAGATAAAAGGAGAGGAGTAATAGTAATCACTATATATCCGTTGATATAGAATCGTATGTAACAACTGATGCACAAGCACTTGCTCAGCACCACCAGACTGATGCACAGCTGGGCCCTGAGCAGTGAAGAGACTGAGATGAACTCCCACCCCTTTCAATACAATTTCTGCTTGCTGTCAGCTGATAGAGAACGTCCCTTTGGCCACTATCAGTCAGCTGTCCTCACTCTGTTCCCTCCCAGCTCCATGTGCCCTCCACTGACCATGGCCTTGGCTCTGTACAACACTGCTTAGCAGCAGCTGTAAACATCAGAGTGTTATCAATGGTTTTCTCCTAGAACCAAAACACTGCACCACAGCAGACAGTCTGAAGAAAACAATTCCATCCCAGCTGTAACTCAGATTCCTGCCTGTCCCCTCTTCTTGTTCTTCCTGATCAGGAAGCAAGGAACAGAATCTGCCGCTCTGCTCTCTGAGCCCTTTCCATCAGTTCTCAGCTGGCTCCTCTGCCATCCCCAGGCAGAGCTCAGTGCCCTCTCATGGATGGCAGCAGCCTTTTCTCTTCTTCCTTGCCCATCCGTCATGCAGAATCTGTACCCCATTTGCTACAGTACAGAGCTGAGAATCAACCCACCGTGTCTCTGTGAACCAAACAAGACCCTAGGCCTGCAAAGGCACAGAGATTTGGAGTTCGCTGAGTGAATGTTTGTGGTCCTCTCATTAGTGTAAGGATTCTTCAGAAAGCATCCCCTTCCAGAAGCATGCTTTGATTTAGCCTGTCTGGGTCTTGCATCTACACTGTGGTACTGATGTTCAGGGCCTTGCTCAGAATCAGCAGCCTGCATGAAAGGAAAAGCTCTGTGGTTTTCTCTTGATTTGTCCCGTTTATTTCCCATGCTACCCGCACTGGTCTACAGGCACTTTAGGGCAGCAGTAGGTTGGGGTTACCCCCAGAGGGTACACAGTAAGATTTAGGACGGGGTATTGGCAACAAGACTTTCTCTGAGGAATCCTCACACAATCCTATAGAACAACTCAGAGGCTTTCCATTCAATCTCCAACAGCAACAATATCCCTCAGCCCTTCTCTGTCACATCCAATTCCCCACCCTTCCCCATTTGGACCTGGTTTAAAGCCCTATAATCAATCAGTGCAGGAGCATTTCAGATGGGGTCATGGAGGAGGCAGACTGCCATTCTTGGGGTGGCCATTTTCCCAGGAGGGCACGGTGGGAGGGCTTTGTCCCATCTGGTTCCACCAACACTTGCATCCACCCAGCAGAAGGCTGTGCCCTCTGTGTCCCACTTGAACTCTGCATGGAGCTTACAGTTGGCAGTGACATGGCTGAGAAGCTCTGGGCATGGATTAAGGGACAGGGAATTAATGTGCCTTCCTAACTTCCTCCCTGCATGCCTTAGCAACTTCCTTGTAATCTCCCCAAGTACCCAGCCCCTTCTTCCAGAGGACGGAGATTCTCTTTTTCTTCCTGAGTCTCAATAGTTTTTCCCAGTTCATCTGCACTGGTCTTCTTCCCCTATGGCTCACCTTATGGCATTCAGGGACAGCCTGATCTCGTGCCTTTAAGATTTCCATCTTGAGGAGTGTCCAGGCTTCCTGGACCCCTTTACCCATAAGGAGCGACTCCCAAGGGACCTGTGCTACAAGTGTCCTGAACAGGTCAAAGTCCGCCCTCTAGAAGTTCAGGATAGTAGTTTTGCTAGTCACCCTTCTGACATCTCCAAGAATAGAGAATTCTACCATTTCATGGCCACTCTGCCCAAGACAGTCCCCAACCTTCTCAACTCCTACCAGTCCTTCACTGTTAGTGAAGAGCAGGTCTAGCAAGGAACCACCCCTGGTAGGACTTCATACCAGCTGTGTAAGGAAGCTGTCTTGCATGCAATCTATAAACCTCTTGGACTGATTCCTCTGCTATTTATTATATTCCCAGCATATATCAGAGAAGTTGTAGTCTCCCAAGAAAATGAGTGCTGGCAATCTTGCGACTTCAGTAAGCTGCTCATAGAATGCCTCACCCATCAATTAGGCGGTCTATAAGAAACCTTTAGCAAGATGTCACACTTACAGGCCTTTCCCCCGATCCTTACAAACATGCACTTCATTCTGAAGCCCAAGCTCTTCAACATCAAAACTCTCTTTAATATAAAGGGCCACACCACCACCCTTCCTTCCTCCTCTATCCCTTCTGAAGAGCTTGTAACCATCCATCACAGCACTCCAGTCATGGCAGTGGTCCCACCATGGGTCGGTAATAGCAACTAGGTCATGGTTTGTCAGATGCACAGTTGCTTCCAGCTCCTCTTGCTTGTTGACCAAGCTGCGTGCGTTGGTGTAGACGCACTTCAGCTGAGGCATCTGCCTCTCTCCCAGCTCAAACAGCATTTCCCTAGGCTTATCTCTGGTGAGCCCTGTTTTGTCCACTCCCCCATCGTAGCTAGTTTAAAGCTCTTTCGATAAGCCCCGCTACCGTCTATGCTAGGATTCACTTCCCCCTTTGAGACAGTTGGGTTCCATTCATGGATAACAGACCATGGGCCAAGTAAACTGTCCTGTGATCAAAGAACTCAAAGTTTCTGGCTCAGTACCAACCTCTGAGACAATTGTTCATTGCTTTGCTTTCCAAGCCTGCTCTGTGTCCCTCACTGCCACTGAAGGTATAGAACAAAAAATCACTTGATCTCCCACTTTGTGAACTAAATGGCCTAAATTCCTGAAATCTCTTTTTATAGTTTGTAGTCTTATCTAAGAAATTTCATCACTGCCCACCTAAACTATGAGTAGTGGAAAATAATCAGTGGACCTAACCAGCATTGGGAGTTTCCTCATTATGTCCCTGACCTGAAACCAAGAAGGCAGCAGACTTACTGACAGCTGGGGTCCAGTCTGCAAATGGGGCCCTCTATTCCTCTGAGAAGGGAGTCACCCACCACGGCCACCCTTCTTTCTTTCATGGCAGAGGAAGTCACAAGGCTTGGTAGTGACTGCCTTGCATTAGGTTTCCTCCTAGGCAGATCCTCCATTGCCTCCCCATTCTTATCTCCTTCAGATTTCAGAGTGTCAAACCTGTTGCTTAGATGGATCAGGGGTCGAGGGCTAGGCAGGCATGGGGGGGCTCCTGTGATGTTGAGTTGGGACTCTCTTCCAACCCTTCTCATCAGTCAGGTCTGTCTGACTGTGACAGGGCAGGGAGTCAACCACTTTTCTGGGGGTATCTGCCTGGCAGCCTTCCCTCGGGGATGCCAGCAAGTCACTCCACCAGCCCATCTCCCGATCACACTCCCTGATGGTAAACTGTGAGTAAAACCTTGAGTAAAGTGAGAGTTCACCTAGACAAAAGTATGAGTAGAAACATGGACTGACGTGAGGGTAAACCCAGAGTAAACCCAGGATCCCATCCATTGGGCATGCACAGCCTCTGAGGGCAACTTTTTCCAGTGTTGCTGTGTAAAAATATAGGTTCCTCACATCTAACCTATGTCTCCCCTTTTTAATTTAAATCCGTTTCCATTTGTCCTGTTATCAACAGACCATCCCATCCTTATTCTAGCATTAGGCATCTCATCCTCAGATGGAAACCCTGGGGCTGAATTGGGATCAGTTTTTCAAAGAACCACAGGAGCTACAAGTTCACCTAGCTGAGTTCAGATGTGCACAGTGAGGTGTCTGTGTGTGAGTCCCTCATCTGAATCCTTGGTTTTTATTCCACAGGGACTGCACTACTCATACACAGTCTCTCAGTGATGCCCAAGGTGCCTTGGGTGATCCTAGTTTTGTGCTAGTGCTTGTAAACTGTGACGGAAAATCTATGAGATAGACACCTCCTTCTGGAGCATCAGCTGAGGGCCAGAAGGGAGGTATTCTTGGCCATCCTAAATACCACCTCAGCCACGTGCTTAGGGCACCCATTGTGTCTTTTGCACCTGACCCCATGGAGTATGTAGTGATATTCAGCTTATCAAAAGGATGAGCTCAGAACAGAAGAGGCAGATCTTCCTCTCTGCTCCATCTGTGGCATAGTCTGGATTTCAAGGCATTGCAAAGCTATGGCACATCTACGTTCTTGCACTGATGACACTTTAGCATGCTCTGGGCTCGCATTTCAATGGCATCTAATAAATCTAGGGTCATACCTGTTGACAGGAAGCTGGCAAATGTTGTCTCATTGTAAGGAAGAGCAAGAAAGATGACACGGGCAACTATGGACCTGTCAGTCTCACTACAGTGCTTGGTAAAATTATGGAGAAAATGATGGTGGGAGTTATGGAAAAACAACTGAAGGACAGGTCACAGACAACACAAGATACAGAGGGGAAGGTCCTATTTAATTTCAGGTCTTTTTATGACACCTTTATCCATTGAGCTGAACAAGGGAAGGCAGTTGATGTAATCCTTGAGGATTTCAGTAGAGCTTTTGATACTATTTCTCCAGCACCCTTCTGGACAGAAATTCCTGCATACAGCTAAACAGAAACAGAACGTGGTGTGTTGTAATACAAGAAGAATTTTACAGAGCAGCAGCCATGGATTGAGATAAGGAGTTCACAGAGCAGCAGCTGCGGAGCAGGATAAACAGCATGAGAACAAAGGACATCTCTAGGAAAAGAATGAATGGCTCGTGGCTTTGAAGGGGGGTTATAGGGTTGTTATTGCAGTAGCTTTCCTCCAATTAGCGTGTGTGATTTTTGGACACCCTTGTCTGTCTCCTATAAAAGTCTGGCTTTTGGGCAATAAATTGATGCAGCTATATGTAACTATATTGGTGTTTCTCTGTTTGACCCAGCACGCTGACATTTTGCCTTTCAGGTTCACCAGCAGTGGTGGGTGAGCAGTTGGCCAGTAGTTCTGTCCCAAAGGATTATAGTCAGTGGGTTCCATTGGGCTGGTAGATGGTCACTGTCAGAGCTCCCCAGGGTTCCATTTTAGGGCCACTTTCCTTTCATGTTTATGCAGATGACTTGCATGCAGGACTAGAAGATGTTCTGAGCAAGTTTGCTGATGAGACCAGATGAGGAGGTGTTGTTGCCTCCACTTAGGGTGGAGAGGACTTGCAGAGAGATGTGGACAAGTCAGAGAAGTGGGTACCAGTTGGTACTAAGCACCAAGTGCATAAAGTATAACAAGAACAAGTGCCTGATTGTGCACCTGGGTATGGGCAACCCTGGACATAAACACTGTCTGTATATTGGACACATGAGAGACGTCTGACTGAAAAGGATTGGGGGTCCTGCTCAACATAAAATTTTAAGTGAGTCAGCAGTGTGCCCAGCCAGCCAAGAAGGCCAACAGTCCCCTAAAGTGCATCAAGCAATTTATTGCCAGCTGGGTGGGAGAAAGGTTTGTCCCTCTTTGCTCTGCATTGCTACTGCCTCACCTGGAGCACTGGGTGCACTTCTGGGCAATGCAGAACATAAAGAACATCAAACTATGGGAGAGTGTGCACAGGAGGGCACTGGAACTGAGAGATCTGAAGTTCAGAGTTTCACTGGGATTGACTGCTTGTTCAGACTGGGCCCTTCTCACACCCCACATCCTGTGATGAGACACAGGGCACATGTGGGATATGAACTTTAACAGCATCCTTGCACCACATGCAAATGCTTTTCCCAGTGCTTCAGTGTTCCACCACCCATTGCTTTCAACATAGTTTTCAACACCCCATTGTATCTTTTAATTTTACCAGAAGCTGGTGCATGGTAGGGGATATGATAAATCCACTCAATGCCATGAACTTTGGCCCAAGTATTTATTAAGGGAATTTTTGAAATGTGTCCCATTATGAGACTCAGTTCTTTCTGAGGTGTCATGTCTCTATAGGACTTGTTTCTAACAACCCAATATTGTGTTTCTGGCAGTAGCATGGGGTACTGCGTATGTTTCAAGCCACCCAGTGGTTGCTTCCACCATGGTAAGCACAAAACGCTTATCATTATGAGATCCTGGCAAGGTGACATCATTCACCTGTCACTCCTCCCCATATTTATACTTTTGCCTTGGCCTTCCCCCCAGAGAGGCTTCATATTCTTGGCTTGTTTAATTGTGGCACATGATTCACAGTCATGAATAACCAGTGCAATAGCATCCATAGTTAAGTCCACCCCTCAGTCTCTAGCCCAATTATATGTTATGTCCATTCCTTGATGGCCTGAGGTCTCATGGAACCATCAAGCTTGAAATAATTCACTCTTGTTCTGCCAGTCCAAGTCTATTTGAGCCACCTCAATTCTGGCAGCTCGACCTACCTGATGGTTGTTTTGTTGTTCTGCAATAGCCCGACTCTTGGGCAAGTGTGCATCCACGTGACACACCTTTACAATCATATCTTTTTTTTGAGCAGTTATGTTTTTCTACAGTTCAGCAGCCCAAATAGGTTTACACCTCCGTTGCCAGTTATTTTGTTCCCACTGCTGTAACAACCCCCATAAGGCATTTGCCACCATCCATGAGTCAGTATAAAGATAAAGCATTGGCCACCTCTCCCGTTCAGCCACATCTAAGGTCAGCTGGACAGCTTTTACCTCTGCAAACTGACTTGATTCTCCTTTACCTTCAGTGGCCTCTGCGACCTGTCGTGTGGGGCTCCAAACAGCAGCTTTCCATCTCCGATGCTTCCCTACAATATGAAATGATCCATCAGTGAAAAGAGCATATTTCTTTTCATTTTCTGGTAGTTCGATGTATGGTGGGGCCGCTTTAGCACATGACACCTCTTCTCCTGGTGATGTTCCAAACTTTTTATCTTCAGTCCAGTTCATGATCACTTCTAAAATTCCTGGATGATTGAGGTTCCCCATCCGCGCTTGTTGTCTAATCAGTGCAATCCACTTGCTCCAGGTGGCATCGGTAGCATGATGGGTGGAGAGAACCTCCCCTTTCAACATCCGGTTCATCATTGACAGTCGAGGTGCCAGAAAGAGCTGCATTTCAGTACCAGCTACTTCGGAAGCAGCCCGAGCCCCCTCATACGCGGCTAAGATCTCCTTCTCAGTTGGAGTGTAGCACTCTTCAGACCCCTTGTACTCTCAGCTCCAGAATCCCAGGGGTCGGCCTTGGGTCCCTCCTGAGGCTCTTTGCCACAAACTCCAAGTGGGACCTTTCTCTCCAGCAGCAGTATAGAGGATGTTCTTTACATCCTGTCCAGTCCGTACTGGCCCCAGGTCCATGGCACAGGCTATCTCCTGTTTAATCTGTTCAAAAGCCTGCTGCTGCTCTGGGCCCTATGCAAAATCATTCTTCTTCTGCATCACCTGATAAAGGGGGCTTACAATGAGGCTGTAGTTTGGAATGTGCATCCTCCAAAAGCCCACTGCACCCAGGAAAGATTGTGTCTCTTTCTTGCTAGTTGGTGGAGACATGGCAGTGATTTTGTCAATCACTGTTGGGATGTGATGACATCCATCCTGCCACTTTATACCTAAGAACTGAATTTCCTGGGCAGGCCCTTTTACTTTGCTTCACTTAATAGCAAAACTGGCTCATAGAAGAATTTGAATTATTTGCTCTCCAGCACAGCAGCACTCAGTGGGGGTGTGACCTCATTCAGGCCACGGTAGTCTACTGTCAGCCTCCATTCTCCACTGGCTTTACGCACTGGCCATATGGAGCTGTTAAAAGGTGAGTGAGTTTTACTGATCACTCCCTGATTCTCCAACTGGCAAATCAAATCATGAATGGGGAGCAAGGAATCCCTGTTGGTGCGATACTGCCGTCTGTGCACTGTCTTTGTAGCAATCGGTACCTGCTGCTCTTTTATTTTTACTCGTAGCAGCCTCACAACAGACGGGTCCTCTGACAGGCCAGGCAAAACAGACAGCTGCTTAATGTTGTCCATATCTACAGCAGCAATTCCAAAGGCCCAGTGATACCCCTTAGTATCCTTGAAATGCCCTCTTCTGAGGTATCCTCAATACCAAGTATGAACGGAAACCCTGGACCACTCACATAGGATGTTTTTTCCAGTCTTTACCAGTGAGGCTTATTTCAGCCTCCAACACAGTCAATTCTTGAGAGATATCCAGAAATATGGATTGATTCTGTCCCTTCATGACTGGAGGGCATTAGGGTGCACTGTGCACCAGTATCCACCAGTGCCTTATATTTCTGTGGTTCTGATGTGCTAGGCCATCAAATCCACACAGTCCAATAAACTCTATTATCCCTTCCACTCCCTTGAATGAGGGCAGGGCCCCTCTATTGGTTACCTGTGATAACTGGAGCAGCCGTACTGGTGGTTGGACTGTTTTGTAGTTCCCTCACCCGTGCTCATAGTACAGGAGTAGGCTGGTCATGCCACTTCCTCGTGTCTTCTCTGTGGTCACGTAGGTAACACCACAAGGAAACACACAGTGCAATTTACTGTTGTTCCTTGCTCAATCTGGAAAGCGCTTGTGTCTAATAGCTGAGAATTTTAATGATACACATGAAGGCTTTATGGTCGTTAATTTCTTTACGATCTCTCGCCTTCAACTGAAGCAGCAGCTAGGCCAATTACCAAGTGACACCAAGGAGATGAAGTGGCAAAATGGCGATTTATTGAAACAGACACATCCTTATATAACCTACGCCTTTTTGTCTACACCCACTGTATTACACTAAGATTCTTCCAGAATATGGGGAAGGGCCTGTCACATCACAACAAGCTACCGTCCCAGCTGTCCCAACAGCGAAGCAACCAGGTAACAAGAGATTCATTCTGGTGCCGTGTGAACTCCTTTCTTACGCCTTCGATTTCAGTCATCTTCAGGGATCGACAAACAGTAACAGAGATTTCCTCCTCATCACTCTCTTCTTCATGACACTTTTCCTTTTTCCTTTCTCGGTACTTATCCAGACCTGTCACCTGGATCTTCTGTTGCCTCCTCCTCCACTTCTTTTTTCCGTTCTAGACGTGAGGACACCCATTTCCATTTCTTGCCTTCCACAAGGGCAACTGATATTGTTACTGGTGCCTCCTGTGACTGATCAAAATTGACTTGGGGATTTCCCTTTTTGGCTAGAACCTCAGCTCGGAAATTCTCTCTTTTCGGAACAGTGTTATATAGAGCACGGTAAGCACAAGCCAAGCCCCAAATAAGTCATACCCCCTTAGATCTATCTAGGCTGCGCCATCCCTGACTCAAATACTGGCTTAGTTTCTCGGGATCCCACAGGTGTTCAAGAGTTAAATCCCATGACATTGCGGGCCCCCATGTGTTGGCGAACCTGAAGGCAAAAGTCAGCGTTCTAGGACAAACAACCACACACCAATATAGTTAAATATAGCTGTGTCCATCTATTGCCTGAAGAGCCGTACTTTTATAGCAAACAAACAAGGGTGTTCAAAAATCACACGTACTAATTGGAAGAAAGCTTCTGCAATAAGAACCCTAAAACCCCGCTTCAAAGCCACGAGCCTTTCACTCTTTTGCTAGAGGTGTCCTTGGTTCTCATGCTGTTTATCCTGCTCTGCAGCTGCTGCTCTGTAAAGTGCTTATCTTGATCCATGGCTGCTGCTCTGTAAAATTCTTCTTGTATTACAACAGAATGGCAGTTCCCTGGGGTCTCCAGCACACCCCCAGCCAGCTGGCAAATGCCACTGAGGACCTTTAGGAAAGACATGCCCTGGGTAGTGACAATGTTCACTGGACAACTGTGAGCCCCACAATGGGTCTCGTACCTGTGTGCCATCTTCTGAACACCAGTAGCACGGTGTAGATGCAAGGCCCAGCCAGGCAAAATCAAAACATGCTTCTGGAAGGGGATCCTTTCTGAAGAGTCGTTACACTAATGAGAGGACCACAAACATTCACTCAGCGAACTCCAAATCTCTGTGCCTTTGCAGGCCTAGGGTCTTGTTTGGTTCACAGAGACATGGTGGGTTGATTCTCAGCTCTGTACTGTAGCAAATGGGGTACAGATTCTGCATGACGGATGGGCAAGGAAGAAGAGAAAAGGCTGCTGCCATCCATGAGAGGGCACTGAGCTCTGCCTGGGGATGGCAGAGGAGCCAGCTGAGAACTGATGGAAAGGGCTCAGAGAGCAGAGCGGCAGATTCTGTTCAGTGCTTCCTGATAAGGAAGAACAAGAAGAGGGGACAGGCAGGAATCTGAGTTACAGCTGGGATGGAATTGTTTTCTTCAGACTGTCTGCTGTGGTGCAGTGTTTTGGTTCTAGGAGAAAACCATTGATAACACTCTGATGTTTACAGCTGCTGCTAAGCAGTGTTGTACAGAGCCAAGGCCATGGTCAGTGGAGGGCACATGGAGCTGGGAGGGAACAGAGTGAGGACAGCTGACTGATAGTGGCCAAAGGGACGTTCTCTATCAGCTGACAGCAAGCAGAAATTGTATTGAAAGGGGTGGGAGTTCATCTCAGTCTCTTCACTGCCCAGGGTCCAGCTGAGCATCAGTCTGGTGGTGCTGAGCAAGTGCTTGTGCATCAGTTGTTACATACAATTCCATATCAACGGATATATAGTGATAACTATTACTCCACTTCTTTTATCTCTCTTAGTAAACTGCTTTGTTACATCCCAGAAGTTGTACTCTTTTTCCCAGTTCTCATCCCCATCCCACTGGGAATTGGGCAGTGCACAAAGCACTGTGTGCTGCTGAGCCACATGTTGGGTTCAACAACCACTGTCATTTTGGTGCCTGATGTGAGGCTCCAAGGGTTGAGATAGCAGCACATCTGTCCAGAGCGGACAGGGCTTTGTGGGAGCTGGAGAAGTGCAGGCCATGGTGCTGATATGTGTGGATGTGCTCCCTATGTGTGGAGCTTGTTGAGTCTTCTCATGAAGCTTCACTGCACAGCTCCTTACTTGGTGCTTGGATGCTGCATTAGGGTATTTATTTTGCTATGCTGTTTGACCTCAGTTTGTACCACGATAAAATTGGCAGCTGACAAAGTGAAGTTTTGTGCACATTCAGCTCTGCGGTCATCTTTGGGTTTTGGAAGTAATATTGTCCATATGATTAGGAATTACACAATTTACATTGTCGCCTCTGTGAGTCCGGGGGTGTACTGGATATTGTGTTGAGGGACATGGTTTAGTGGGAGCTATAGGTAATAGGTGAACGGTTGGACTGGATGATCTTTTAGGCCTTTTCCAACTATGGTGATTCTATGAATCTAGGATTGAGGTTAAACAATTATTCAGGAATATCAGTGAGAGATCTGCCCCAAGGTGAGAAGGCTCTGCATGGCAGAGGGTGTGGGACGGTCTGGGCAGCTGCCTGGAGTGGTGGGCACCCCCAGGGCTTTGGAACTTCATCTCCGAGCAACTGCAGGATCCTGATAAACTGGTAGAATATTGGGGGCAGGTCTGCTGTGGCACTGGTAACCCCCAAGAGGCACAAATGACTGCAGTGTGCCAGATCCAGAGAGCTGGATCTGCTGACAGTGCTGCAGCCTCTGCAGCTCCTGGCACAGACCATGCAGCAGCTCCAAGGTTTTGCTACACGTCCTGCAGTTGCTCCAAGCTCTGGGCAGATCCCTCTGTCACTCCACCCCTCATAATGAGCTCTGCAGTTACTCCTGCTACGGGTCCTGTAGCTGTTCCAAGTATGGTAATAAGAAAATGGTACAAATTCCTCCCAAGGGAGGAAGTACAGCCCTGCGGTGGCTCCAACCCCTCCAATGAGCCCAGTGGCTGCTCCAACATAGTCACAGGTCCTGTGGTGGTTCCAGCTCTGGCAATGAACTCTGAGGTCACTTCAACTCCTGCAACAGCCCAACAGCCACTTCAGCTCCTACAGTGAACCCTGTGGCTGTTAAAACCCCTGCAACTAATCCTGGACTTGCAGACAGATGCGCATAGTGATTAGTTCATATATGTTTGCAACTGCATATGTTGTATATGTGTGAAAATACACTAAATATATTATATATGTATAAATACATTTGTCATAATTATTATCCTTTTCTTTTTCTCTTTGTCTCAACCCATAAACCTTAAACCACAGCACTGCCTTGAGATGCTTACGGATCTCCTTGGGACTATTCAATCTGATCTGGTCACACAGTGAAGAGCACCTGAAGATCTCAAGGTTTTCTCAGGGAGCAGCTCCTGAGGTATATTCCTTACACCAGTTTTGGAAGAGGCCTCCCTCCAGTTCTCTGGTCCTGCTCTAAAGGGGCCCTCTTGTTATGGCAGTGCCAGCAAGGAGACCAGCTCTGACAGACCTGTTCATATTGCCGGCTACTGACTGCAGCCCTGGATTGCTGCTGTAGAGGCAACAGGACTGTTGTGAGACACACAAGACCTTCAGGACTGCACAAATGAGAGGACTCAAGAGCACTGCAGCACTGGTAAGAGCACATGAATGAAAAGAGCACGTTGAGCTGCTGTCTGTGGCTGTACCTCCCCAAATCCAGGCAAAGTAGGAAGAAAGAAAATCTAAGTAAGTCTATTTTGAAAGCTTTTTAGGTATCTTATAACATATTCAGGGAATCTGGTTCCATGTTTACATGAGTTCTTGGAGTGAGAAAATGGAAATTAGGTAGGAAAGAATTTAAATACATTTTTATTTATAAGTTCAATAACATTTTTTTTTTTGCACATTCCTATATCTCACATAATCAAACAGACAAAGATGCATAAAACATAAAGAACCACCACTGGGAATCCTATTGAGGAAGTTGTGCATTTTATTGTAGCTGGAATAGTGCTTATTGCAACACCTTCCTGAAAGCGTGCTTGATCTCCCTGTTCCTCATGCTGTAGATAATAGGGTTTAGTGTTGGAGGAACCACTGCATACAGAAGTGCCACTGTCAGATCCAGGAGTGGGGAGGAAATGGACGGGGGCTTCAGGTAGGCAAAAGCACCAGTGCTGAGAAACAGGGAGACCACAGCCAGGTGAGGGAGGCACATGGAGAAGGCTTTGTGCCGTCCCTGCTCAGAGGGCATCCTCAGCACAGCCATGAAGATGTGCACATAGGACACAACTATGAAAACAAAGCAACCAAAGCCTAAACTGACACCAAAAAAGAGAAATACAAATTCCATGAGGTAGGAGCCAGAGCAGGAGAGCTTGAGGATCTGTGGGATTTCACAGAAAAACTGGTTGACAACATTGCCTTGGCAGAGAGGCAGTGAAAACGTACTGGCAGTGTGCAGCAGGGAATAGAGAACCCCAGTGCCCCAGGCAGCTGCTGCCATGGTGGCACAAGCTCTGCTGTCCATCAAGGTCCCGTAGTGCAGGGGCTTGCAGATGGCAACGTAGCGGTCATAGGACATGATGGTGAGAAGGGAATACTCTGCTGAGAGGAAGAAGGAAAAGAAAAAGAGCTGTGCAGCACATCCTGTGTAAGAGATGGCCCTGGTGTCCCAGAGGGCGTTGGCCATGGCTTTGGGGAGAGTGGTGGAGATGCAGCCCAGGTCGAGGAGGGCCAGGTTGAGGAGGAAGAAGTACATGGGGGTGTGCAGGCAGCGGTCGCAGGCTACGGCTGTGCTGATGAGGCCGTTGCCCAGGAGGGCAGCCAGGTAGATGCCCAGGAAGAGCCAGAAGTGCAGGAGCTGCAGCTGCCGCGTGTCTGCCAACGGCAGCAGGAGGAACTCGCTGATGGAGCTGCTGTTGGACATCTGCTGTTGTTGGGCTTGGAGTCCTGCTCAGAGTGCAGAAGATAATGACAAGTCCAGACCATTCTCAGACACACTCCTCCTGCTATAATATGAAATGTTTTTATTCTCTTACAGCAGTGTACATTTAGGACCATTACTTACATTTAATTTCATGTATTTCAGCATTCCTTAAGCAGAAGCAGCATATGGAGCTCTAACCTTCCTTTTATTTTCTTATGCCTTCTCCCTGGATATTTTCATCTGTTTCATGTCTCATATCTTTACCCCAAGTGCTCTTAGAGCCCCCTACCCGAGCTTCTGTGGCATTCAGTTTCAGTTAGAAAATGCTGCCTGTTTGTAGGATAAGTGAATTATTCATGCCTACAGAAAATGATGATAATTCCATCCTTCGAGAAAGGGGAGACTGAAAGCACATCATGTGTGAGTGTTCACAAAACAAGCAATTGATTGATGAAAAATTCTCAGAACTCTTATTGCCCCTTTTAGATTTCTGACTCCAAACCTCTTTGCCTCAGAACAGGAAATGGAAACCCCCTGCCTTGGCTCTCCTCTTGCAAAGTGCCCTCAGAAACATTCCGTTGTGCAGTGGAGTTGTGATCCCCTGCCCCAGGCAGCAGCTGTGGCAGCACAAGCCCTGCCGGGGGGCTCCTTCCCCCCACCCGTCTCCCTGCAGCACCCTGGGCAGCTCCCCGGGCAGGCTGAGTGCTGAGCCTGGCAGGCGGCAGAGTCCCATACCCGGCACACAGCCCCTGGGGCACAGCAGGGACCCTGCTCTGCAGGACAGCCCTGGGCACCCGCCTGCAGCCCCGGCTGCACAGCCTGCAGCCGTGCTGGGACATGCAGCCCTCAGGGCTGTGATTTCATACTGCAGTATGGAAGCCCTCAGCTGGAGCAGAAGGCTTTTTCCACAGTAAAGAAACATGCAGTGCCTGCATCCAGATCTCCTATGGGATGTCCCAAATTAAGTTGACCCTCTATGAAAAGCAGCTCATGGTCTGCAGTGAGACTTACCCTGTCATGGTCTGTGAGCAATGCTCCTGCAGTGAGCTCACAGCCCGCTCACACCACACACATCCTGCAAGCTCTCTTCAGTTTCTCTCCTCTCCTTCTGTCACCTGCAGGCTGTGCTGTGCACAAGAGCTGCTCCTGGGCACAGCTGTCTCTCTGCAGCCCTGCACACTTTTATGAGCTCCCTGTGTCCCAGGAGCCTGGACAGGCAAGCAGCAGATTATGTCATTTTTATCTTTCTGACTTGTCTCCCCTGACATGTCCCTGGGTCCTCATGGCCAACAGCTCCTGAAAGACAACAGCATCATGACTGTGCTTTGAAATTCGCTCAATTAACCACCACATGTCCAGTGGTCAGTGACTGATTGGAGACATATGGGGAGTGCTCCCAGAGATCGTTTGATGAAACAATAAGGGCAACCAGACAAGGAAGGCAAGGTTTGGACTTTCCCTGTGCAGGGCAGTGATCCAGCTGAGGCAGTGCAGGAGTCTCATCCCTTGACAGAAATCCTGGAGCTGAAATGGGATTCAGCTCCCTACACACCCACAGGAGCTGGGATTCCTCTGGTTCAGTTCAGAAGAGCACAAGGAGTTGCCTGCATGTGAGCTCCTGCTCTGAGTCCTCGGTCCTTCAGCTGGGAGGCAGCTGCTCACACACAGACACTGGGTGATGCCCAAGGTGCCTGGGCTGCTCCTGATGTGTGCCAGTGCTTGTAAACCATGTGGGAAATCCCTGAGATAGACAGCTCCTTCCTGGGCATCAGCCGAGGGCCAGAGAGGGGATAGCACTGGCTGTCTGGTGAATTCACTCACAGCTGCAAGAGCAGCACAGGGCCTTCAGGAAAGCCATGCCCATGGTGTGACCATGTTGCTGTGTCAACTCCAAGGCCCACGATCAGTCTAATGTTTGTGTGCCACCTTCTGCACACTGATACCATAGATTAGCTATCCAGTCAGGCTATGTCCAGTGATGCTTTCCAATTAGGATGTTTACTTCTGTGGTTTTGCACTAATGCAAACACCAACACACAAGAAGCTAGAAATCTTGATAGAGCTGCAGGCCTGAGCTCCTGTTTGGACCATGGGGACACAGTTTAATGGCTTCCACAACTGCACTGTAGCACAAGGGGGATACCGAGTCTTTAGGATGGATGGGCGAGGAGATAAAGAAGGGTGAATGCCCTCTGTGAGAGTGCACTGAGCTCTGCCTGGGGATGGAAGAGCAGACAGGTCAGAGCTAATGGAAATGGCAAACAGAGGAGACCATCAGTGTCTTTTCCTGTCTTCCTGATCAGGGAGAGTAAATGGAAGGTGCCCTCTGCAGACAGATGGGAATCTGATGTTGTCTGTCCCTTGTCCCATTTGGTGGCCTTTGTCACTCCATTATCTGCAGCAGGGACAGCACAGCAGGGCATGTGGCATCCAGCAGATCCATGGAGAGCACAGATGGCAGCTTCTTGACCAAGCAGTGGAGGAACCAAAGAGGAAAGGTGCTCTGCTGGATCTCATACTCTCCGGCATGGAAGGACTTGTGGGAACTGCGAAGGTGAAAGGGGCATCAGGCCACGTGCAAGATGCAAATGTATCTCTTTTTATTTATTTTGAGGCTGTAAGCTTAATAGTTGATCATAAATGTCAATAAAACTGAAACAAATAATTGAAGACAAAGATGGAAATCATTGAAATTGTGTTAACCCTTCTCAACATGAAATATTCTCATGAGTCTTGTTCCATTTTAAGTTGTAAATATGAATCTTTGAGGTGATTTGATGTCTTTTTTTTTCTTTTACTGAAACTACAATGTTTTCCAGAACTGTGTTCGCTGGACACAAATGTCTTCAGATTCAGAGACACAGACAGTGGTGCCAGTGCCAATGCCCTGTGACTATAGCCCGGTGCCCAGCACTACACTTCCCTGCTGCCTATTTGATGTGTCTCATCCTCCAAGTTTTTTCAGCTCTCCTAAATAAATGGCCATGGTTAAGGGCATGTTTTCAGCAGGCCATTTGGGCACAAACTACTCCCACTGCCCTCCAGATTTCTCCATCCCTTGCTCTTTGTTCAGTCAGATACCTCCCAAGATACCTGTCTGATTTCTGACTTTCAGGGGGATTACTGGAATTTGTTCCATGTCCCCAAAGTCTGAGAATCAGTGAGAATGTGTTAACCCGTCTCAATGTGTGAAATACTCACAAGTCCTGATCAATTTTAAGTTGATACCTCTCAACTACCTGGCTGATCTATCCCAGGGAGATTACTGGAATTTGCTCTATCTACCAGAGTCTGATGGCCTCTGTTGTCAACTACTTCACTGTGATTCAATCTATCCTATCCTACCTCAGAATAAATCATTTCTTTTAAAAGTATTCCATATGAAAGACAAACTTCAATAGATGCAGCTTGAACATGGCATGCAGTTGATCACTGTGTTTTACTGTTCATTCAATTGCATCACCTTTCTTTCCATTTGCTGGCCAGATAAAAAAGAGAAATCTTTCCTTTTCCATGTGTAGCTGGTTCTCTGAGGAAAGCCAGTGGGAGTTGGTGCAAAGCAGTTTTAACACTGAGCGGATGAATGCAGAGGAGAAGAGTGATGTGAAGAAAAGTGATGCAAGTCCCATAGGTCCATTGTGAGCAGAAATTGGGTGGGGAGGTTGAGAAGGACCTTTGTCAACACAGTAACAGTACAGAACTCATTGGGACATCCTGGATTGGTATCAGTTGCACAGTGCTGCTTTAATGTCTTCTTTAAACCCAACTATAAATAAATAGACAATAAATTTATACTGGATTCTTTAAGCTCTCTCCAGATATCCCTCCTTTTTGCTGAACAAGTTCTGATAACCTGAAGAAGATAACAAGATGGCATAAGGCACAGGAGATTCTTTAGGTTATAATGGTCCCAGGGTGCATTTGATGCTGAGTTCATCAGCCTCTAGTGCAGAGAGAAGTTTGCACAAAGTGCTCAACAAGACAAAGTCAGAAGTAACAGTGAAGTTTCTTGGAGTATTAATGGGCCCGCTGAGGAACATTACCAAGTAAGCTTCCCAAGGGACTTGTTAGAGAAGATAACTGGAAGCCATGACTACAGGCAGGCAAAGGCACTGGCATGCTAAGAAACCTCTCCTTTGCCTTACAAAGCAGACAGGT
Source organism: Coturnix japonica (assembly GCF_054131305.1). NCBI lineage: Eukaryota > Metazoa > Chordata > Aves > Galliformes > Phasianidae > Coturnix > Coturnix japonica. The sequence goes on along the minus strand of NC_140691.1, from coordinate 6,868,896 downwards.
CAAGCCCTGATTGCAAGACCAGTGGTAGAGAGGTCCTGTATGTCATGTTGGCTCTGGGCATTTCCTGGGGCAATGTGTTGGAATTTTGTATGATGTTAAATGAAAGACATGGGGACAGAAGATCCCAGGCTGTACATGTGGTGCAAGGACGCTGTGAGGTTCATGTCCCATATGAGACCTATGTTTCATTGCAGGATGTGAGCAGGGATGTGAGAAGGGCCCAGTCTGAACAAGCAGCCAATCCCTGTGAAACTCTGAACTTCAGATCTCTCGGTTTCAGTGCCCTCCTTTGCACATTCTCCCAGAGTTTGAAGTCCTTTATGTTCTGTGGTGCCCAGAACATAGTGAGGCAGTAGCAATGCAGAGCAGAGGGACAACCCTTTCCCTCACCCAGCTGGCAATAAGTTGCTTCATGCACTCCAGGGGACTGTTGTCTTTCCTGGCTGCCTTGGCACACTGCTGACTCACATTCAGTGTGATGCTGACCAGCACCCCAACCCTTTCCAGTCAGAATCCTCTCCAGTGTCCCATATCCAGTCAGTGTGTATGTCCAGCATTGCCCCTACCCAGGTGCACAATCAGGCACTTGTTCTTGTTATACTTTATGCACTTGGTGCTTAGTACCAACTGGTACCCACTTCTCTGACTTGTCCACATCTCTCTGCAAGTCCTCTCCACCCTCAGTGGAGGCAACAACACCTCCTCATCTGGTCTCATCAGCAAACTTGCTCAGAACGTCTTCTAGTCCTGCATTCAAGTCATCTGCATAAACATGAAAGGAAAGTGGCCCCAAAATGGAACCCTGGGGACCCCGACAGTGACCATCTACCAGCCTGATGGAAAAAACTGACTATAATCCTTTGGAACTGACCTACTGGCCAACTGCTCACCCACCACATTGTGTTTCTGTCTAGCCATATGCAGAACATTCTGTCCAGAAGGTTGTTGTGAGAAACAGTATCAAAATCTCCACTGAAATCCTCAAGGATTACATCAACTGGCTTCCCTTGGTCAACTAAACGGATAACTGTGTCACAAAATGAGCTTAAATTAAACAGGACCTTTGCCTCACAAACTTGTGTTGGCTGCGACCAATGACAGAATTGTCCTTCAGCTGTTTTTCCATAACTCCCACCATCATTTTCTCCATAATTTTACCAGGCTCTGGACTGACAGGTCCATAATTGCCCATGTCATCTTTCTTGCTCTTCCTTACAATGAGACAACATTTGCCAGCTTCCTGTCAGCTGGCATGACCCTAGACTTCTTTAGATGCAATTGAAATGAGAGCCCAGAGCACACTAAGTTTTCATCATTGAAAGAAAGTAGATGTGCCATAGCTTTGCAATGCCTTGAACTCCAGAGTATGCCACAGATGGAGCAGAGGGGAAGATTTGCCTCTTCTGTAGTGAACTCATTCTTTTGGTAAGCAGAATAACACTACCTGATACATGGGGACTGTGTCTCTGCTCTGCTCTGCTCAGCTCACAGGGCAGCGGTCTGGCAGGGTGTTGCTCTCATGTCAATGCAGGTAAACTCACTTTAATCCTTTTTCCTCTGTAAATGCTTCCTCTATTTCTATGCTCAGATACACTTCCACATTCCCTCAACTACACTTTCATATATCATTAACAATTACACTTTCTTATACCATCAAAACAGTTTGTCAAAACGTACAGTTCTTCAGTTCACATAAACTCCCTTAATACAGTCTGTATTCTTCAGTTATAAACACTGTGCCACAGAACCAGCACTGATTGAACCACCTCCCTCACACACTTCCTCGCAAGCAGTACATAGTATTACATAAATGGGTTGACACTCATTGGTCGGGTGGAATGTACACCTCTCCTCAGGACAATCTTACTAATCTACAGAGTACAAACTCCTGTCTTCTTACATACAAGCAGAAAGTACATATGAGTGGACAGACAACACAGTCTTTCACTTTGTCCGTGTCTGGCCATTTCCCTCACAGGAGGAAGGAAACATGGATCGGGACTCGGCACTCACCCTGCAGCTGTTCTGTGTCTCACTCACACCACACTCACTCTGACATTTAGATCAAAAACCATGGTTTATTCATACTACACAATGCTGACAACGTTTTCTAGCTGGAATCTTAATAACACTCATACTCTGGTCGACCAGTTGCAAACGTTAATGTTTTTCCCAGAGTCGGCTTGACACACGGTACCAAACACTTAAAGCAGATGATAATATTGAACATACAACCTATAACCCCCGTGATTACAACTTGGAGAACCCAGGCTACCATTTGACAGGCTATCCACTATATCCCATACCCGTAGGAGAGACCAACCTAGGTCCCTCCTATTGCCACCCACCTGGGAGAGAGTACTTGTTCTTGTTTCCATTCATATGACATACAGTTCCCTTTCATAGGAACTCACCCAAGGAGTCTTCCTACCCCAGCTGGCAACCAAAGCCATGAGCTCACCTCCCTGGGAGCAGCACGTATGGCTGTAAACTGTGTAGGATGTCTCCTCAAGACATATGGGCTCCACTTACCATACACATACCTGGTCCACCTATGGGTGGTCCTTGTCTGTCCCTGCAGTGATCAGGTGAGGAAGGGAGTCCTTCAGAGAAATCTCAGGGTGCGCCAAAAGTGTCTCCCTTTCAGCTGGTCCTGCAGCGAACAGAGCTGGTCCCACCTGGGCCGCCAAATTGACTACAGGAATTGAACTCTATAACCTCTATAACTGATACAGTCTCCCATGACATCCTTATAACAAAGCTGAGGAAGTATGGGATAGGTGATTGGACAGTGAAGTGGGTCGAGAATTGGCTGACTGGCAGAGTGCAGAGTGTTGTCGTTGGCGGTGCAGTGTCTGGCTGAGGGCCTGTAACGAGCGGCATCCCCCAGGGGTCTGTGCTCAGTCCGGTCTTGTTCAACATCTTCATCAATGACCACCCTCAGCAAGTTTGCTGATGACACGAAGTTGGGAGGATTGGCTGACACACCTGAAGGCTGTGCTGCCATTCAGCGAGACCTGGACAGGCTGGAGAGCCGGGCAGTAAGAAACCGGATGAGGTTTAACAAAAGCAAGTGTAGAGTCTTGCACCTGGGTAGAAATAATTGCATGCACCGGTACAGGCTGGGGGAAGAGCTGCTGGGGAGGAGCTCTGCTGAGAGGGACCTGGGCGTCCTGGTGGACGACAGATTAACCATGAGCCAGCAGTGTGCCCTTGTAGCCAAAAAAGCCAATGGCATCCTGGGGTGCATTAAAAAGAGCGTGTCCAGCAGGTCGAAGGAGGTGATCCTCCCCCTCTACTCTGCCCTGGTGAGGCCTCATCTGGAATATTGTGTCCAGTTCTGGGCTCCCCAGTAAAAAAAAGACAGGGATCTCTTAGAAAGAGTCCAGCAGAGGGCCACTAAGATGGTGAAGGGCCTGGAGCATCTCCCCAATGAGGAGAGACTGAGGGAACTGGGTCTGTTTAGCCTTGAGAAAAGAAGGCTGAGAGGGGACAGGATCCAGGTTCTATAAATATTTGAGGTGTGGGGGGCAAAGTGTTGAGGCCAGACTCTTTTCAGCAGTGTGTGGAGACGGGACAAGGGGAAACAGACAGAAACTGCACCATAGGAAGTTCTGCACTAATGTGTGCAATAACTTCTTTACGGTGAGAGTGACAGAGCACTGGAACAGGCTGCCTAGGGTGGTTGTGGAATCTCCTTCTCTGGAGATATTCAAGACCTGCCTGGATGCTGAGCTGTGCAACATGGTGTAGGGAACCTGCTTTGGCAGGGGGCTGGACTCAGTGGTCTCTGGAGGTCCCTTCCAACCCCTACAATTCTGTGATTCTGTGAATATCATGGAGTTGTTTGGATGGGGAAAGACTACCCCTTTGAATGACCTTTTGTCAGGGCATGTCCTGGGATTCCTAGGATCCTCAAAATGCAGCACTGCTTCTGTCACTGAAAAATGGGGCCCTGTGTGGGACGGAGGGAGGGTCCATGAGTCCCTGGCCCACCTGACTGAGTATTTCCATGGTCTTAGCAAAGACATACTTACAACTTGAGAATGACAGTTAGCTGTGTTCATGGTGGCATGGCCACTTTTAATGGCCTTGAACTGTCTGAACATAACTGAAGAGGCTCAGGCTGATGCAAATCAGCTATTGAATGATAGTGTTGAAAAATTGGAAAGACAGGTGGCAGTTTTGATGGGAAAAAACCTAATTCAATCATTCTCCTATGGAAGATCAGTAACAACTGTCTGGAGGACCATGGGGGCCCTGTACAAGGGAATCTGTATAAAATGGACTCTGTAAATGAAGGCACTAAAAGGTCAGATTTTGAGGTTCCATTTGGACTAGATCTATTTGAGATCTGACTGATTGTAACCCAAAAATGAAAAAAAAAAAAAATAAAAAATGCAGGATAGGCTGGTGGGAGTGCCCTGACCAGTGTCCACCCCCCAAACCCTGCTGCCCATAATACAGCAGCTGAACTGATGGATATAGTACAGTGGTTTAGACAGGAACCAAGAGAGCATGCCAGCATAGCTGCTCTGGTTATGGGACATGGAGGCAGAAAGCGCTGTGGTGAATGGACTGGAAATTTCAAAACTGACATCCATTACTACTCACCCTGCCCTCAGGCAAAGACTGTATGCTCTGTCCAACATAATGAGGATAGCCATTTGATCAGTGAATGATTTATGGCTGTGTGTCATATAACATGGCCAAATAAGAATGACATACCATTAAATATCAGCCTGTGGTCCTCTATGGAGGACTAACAAAATTATATTAGAGAATTAGGCATGAAAGAGGCAATCTATGAAGATGATTTTGAGAGCCCAGTCAATAAATTTTTCATCAGGAACGAGGGATCTCATCCTACAGCCATCACCTTTACATCAGGGTGGGTCTATGTTATCCATACTGAACCCCCCAGTGGCCCTCAGGTGCTGTAATACAACAGGCTGCCCAATTGACGGGGAGACAAGAGTGCCTACGGCCAGATGCAGGCTCTGAATGGTGGTGGAAAGGTCTGAGAAAGGCAGAGAACCATCTGCTGCCATGACTTAGGCGTCCAGCCCCTAAGGTAATCCAGTCTGGACCCATTAGGGTCTTGAGACAACAAATGTTTAAAGACCAGATTAGAGCAGGAGTTCAGTTTAAAAAGATCGATGGACAGCATAATCAGGAAAAAATATCTGTTAAACAGGCCCAAGCACTGAGTATTTATAGTCCAACCTTTTCAGCCAAACTAGATGTGAATGTAACTCAAGAAGGGTCTGGATGGGGGCTCTGGCAGAGCCAGAGTTCTTTGTGAACCCCTATGAGGTTTTGGCCACAGGTTTGGCATGGAGCAGAATAAAGATACATCACAGTTGAAAAGCATTTATTGGCTACCTATTCTACACTACAGGTGGTAGAACCAGTAGCTCAGATTTCAGAGGTTATCGTTAAACAACAAGGCCAGTCCAGGGGTGGGTAAAAGATCTAACACACATCTCTATGATGGGGGTGGCCCAATCACAAGCAGTGGTGCGCTCAGTTGTTCTGCTTGCCTGCTCCTCAAGGAGTTAGGAGAAATCTATGCCTGTTGCGTGTTCGAGTGCATGCGCAATGCCATGTGGAGGGCTTATCACAATAAAGATTGGCGGATTTGCTGCGTAGACCGGTCAGAACTCAGATCTGCGTTGTGCTTCCTGTGGCACCAAACGCCCAACAGTGGCAGTTCCGTGTATTGGCCAGCAGGTGGCAGCAGAGACCACGGAAAGAACGTCTGCGGGACAGACCCTGGGGATCTGTTCTCTTTTGATTATAGGGGAAGAACACAAAGATGGAAGAGGAGGGAAGGGGGAAAAAAAAAAAGAAAAAAAGAAAAAAACAAACCACAGAAAACAAATAAAAACTTCTCCAAACGTAGCAAACTTGAATGTCTGTCAATAAATAAATGAGTAATTGAATTGATGTCCGTTTCAGACAGTCCCCTGTAGAATCAGGGTAAGGGTTAGGATTAGAGTTACATTGCAGGTTAATGCTGTTATCTTTAGAGCTCCTGTGAGGGTCTGGGTCAGGTGTTTAAAAAATGAAATGAAAAAAGAATTAAAAAAATATATTGAAAGCTTCAGATTTCCTTAATCTTTGTGGGAATCATATAATGTGCAACTCAGATCTACCTCTTCGTACCTCTTTTGTGGTGTAGGGAACCTGCTTTGGCAGGGGGACTGGACTCAGTGGTCTCTGGAGGTCCCTTCCAACCCCTACAATTCTGTGATTCTGTGAATATCATGGAGTTGTTTGGATGGGGAAAGACTACCCCTTTGAATGACCTTTTGTCAGGGCATGTCCTGGGATTCCTAGGATCCTCAAAATGCAGCACTGCTTCTGTCACTGAAAAATGGGGCCCTGTGTGGGACGGAGGGAGGGTCCATGAGTCCCTGGCCCACCTGACTGAGTATTTCCATGGTCTTAGCAAAGACATACTTACAACTTGAGAATGACAGTTAGCTGTGTTCATGGTGGCATGGCCACTTTTAATGGCCTTGAACTGTCTGAACATAACTGAAGAGGCTCAGGCTGATGCAAATCAGCTATTGAATGATAGTGTTGAAAAATTGGAAAGACAGGTGGCACTTTTGATGGGAAAAAACCTAATTCAATCATTCTCCTATGGAAGATCAGTAACAACTGTCTGGAGGACCATGGGGGCCCTGTACAAGGGAATCTGTATAAAATGGACTCTGTAAATGAAGGCACTAAAAGGTCAGATTTTGAGGTTCCATTTGGACTAGATCTATTTGAGATCTGACTGATTGTAACCCAAAAATGAAAAAAAAAAAAAAAAAAAAATGCAGGAGAGGCTGGTGGGAGTGCCCTGACCAGTGTCCACCCCCCAAACCCTGCTGCCCATAATACAGCAGCTGAACTGATGGATATAGTACAGTGGTTTAGACAGGAACCAAGAGAGCATGCCAGCATAGCTGCTCTGGTTATGGGACATGGAGGCAGAAAGCGCTGTGGTGAATGGACTGGAAATTTCAAAACTGACATCCATTACTACTAACCCTGCCCTCAGGCAAAGACTTTATGCTCTTGTCTGGAGGGCTTATCGCAATAAAGACTGGCGGATTTGCTGCGTAGACCGGTCAGAACTCAGATCTGCGTTGTGCTTCCTGCGGCACCAAACGCCCAACAGTGGCAGTTCCGCTTATTGGCCAGCAGGTGGCAGCAGAGACCACGGAAAGAACGTCTGCGGGACAGACCCTGGGGATCCGTTCTTTTGATTATAGGGGAAGAACACAAAGATGGAAGAGGAGGGAAGGGGGAAAAAAAAAAGAAAAAAAAAATCAAACCACAGCAAACAAATAAAAACTTCTCCAAACGTAGCAAACGTGAATGTCTGTCAATAAATTAATGAGTAATTAAATTGATATCCCTTTCCCGCCCCCCCCCCCCCCCCCCCAACTTCTGAGATGAAAAAAAAACACTTCTTTTAGAAGAAAACAGAGTAGTAACAACTTCTGTACCTACATTCACCACTCTGAGATCCTGTCTGGGTCACCCAAGGCTTGTAAATAACCACTGGGTCGGTTCTGATGTCGCGTGATTTGTTGTCAGTTCTCTCATGGTTCTCCGGTCAGTTTTCCGGTGCCAGGATCTGCCACAGGGCATTCTGACCACGGGCATCATGTTTCTACGCTGCCGCCTGCATTTAACAGGCAATGGGACTGCCCAGCATGTGCAAGGCAGCACCTCTTTCACACCACCAGAATGTTTAAGGCTGTTGGGATTGTTGTTAGCGTCCCATTAACACTGAGGCTAGAGATACCCTTAGGATTGACATTACTATTAGCATTACTTTGATGGTGCCCTATCTGGGTCATTTCCAGGGGATGTCAGGAGTAAGGCACAGTGTCAGGAGAAAAAGAACAGACTCTGTTACTTTATAAACGTGATAATAGAGAGAGTTCATTGGAAAAAATACAACTCTTAAATAATGCAAAGCATGCTTCTGATTGGATGCAGGCATCATCTGGGCTCTGATTAATATTACTCTTAAGGTAAAGATTATTGTTACCATAATGATTTTTTTTTTGGATTATGATCAGGGTTAAGGTTCCTTTTGCTACAAACTTCTAGCATCAATTTGTTGTTGCATTTGGAGTTAGGGACGATTTTAGAATCAGGGTAAGGGTTAGGATTAGAGTTACATTGCTGGTTAATGCTGTTATCTTTACAGCTCCTGTGAGGGTTGGGGTCTGGGTCAGGTGTTTAAAAATGAAATGAAAAAAGAATTAAAAAAATATATTGAAAGCTTCAGATTTCCTTAATCTTTGTGGGAATCATATAATGTGCAACTCAGATCTACCTCTTCGTGCAGTGACTGCCTGTAAATTTGCTGGAGCCTAATATAATATGGCCTTGTGCTTTCCACTAACTCACCTTCATTTCATTTTCATTACATTTGCTTGGTAGTCAGATTTTGGTGTGTGGATATTTTAAAACAATCTAACTGACATTAGCAAAAAATTAAAAATAAAATTAAAAAAAATGCACAACAGCATCGTATCAATTTTTATAGATAAGATAAAGAAGAGCAGTTTCCCTTAGTTTTCTGTGCCTCTTTACTTTCTTACCCTCTCCCCTTGTGTGAGAAACTCTCAAAGTCAAAGATTTCTAGTTAGGCAAAGATGGCAGCGATAGCAGCAGTGCTTATTCATTATTGCAATACTGCGCGCACATCCCCTATTGGCAAGGGAGAAACTGCACACCAGTCAGTGAAATCAATTCTGTTCTGTGCCCTAAACCCACTGCAGGTGATGCTCTCATGGCTCTCATTGGTTGAGCATCTCAGGCTCACAGACTCCTCGAGACTGTGGCTAGGATTCATTTCCATAGAAGGTCAATTACCAACCTCTTGTTTTTAGGTCTGCCTTGTACTTTTCTGCGGACAGAGAAGGGCAATGTTTCCAAAAGTCAGTACATTCATTCTGTCCTGTGCTGGGCTCTACCCGCCCTGTATTTATCTTGTGCTTGTCTCAATTCTCCCCATGTCAGAATGCCCCCAGTCTGAACTTAATTCTGTTCAGCAACTTTCTTGGTGGAAAAACTACTTATACAGCTGTTTTACAAGAGGGTTATACATTCAGTTAGGGCCTACACTATGTACTGAAAATACTGGAAACTTCCACTGCAAAAACACAATCTACCTCTCCCATCTGTGCAGCCTTGCAGACCCAGAGCATGCCAGGTTATTTCTGCTTTCATAGCATTTGCATGCTGTAGGGTGAGCACAAGGTTCTGCTGCTTGATTCTTCTGCAAGAGCTGCCTACCGGCAAATGGTTGCAGGGATGGAGGATGTGACAGAAAGCATTTGTCTCCACAAGAGCAGAGTTACATTCAGTGCAGAGTGTGAGAGTCAGGTTGGTGTGGAAAAGCACTGACACACTGGGGATGATGCAGTGCTCACATGTCTAACACTCACAGACATTACTGTCAGAAGGATGGTGCTGTGTTGTGCTTCTACCTTTGGCAGCCCCTGGAGAAATGCTATGGCACACAGAACACCTTTGTATTGCACTGACTGCTGCCATGCAGCATGGATTTAACACACCAAATCCAGAGGAGCATGACTGCATCTAACTGCCCTGAGAAAAACTACTGTAGCTGAAGAGATGAGGAGGCAGCTGCTCATCTGCAGAACAAGCAGTACTGCCAGACATTGGGCCAGGTGAGCACCTCCTGCTGCAGCGTGATGATGACAGGGCTGGAGATGATCTGCAAAGCCAGCTTAAAAGTGGGAGACGTGAGTCACCATGGCAGGAGGACAGAGGTGTTAGGGAGCAGCCAAGGCATCAAAGAGTATCAAAAGGCTTTGAAAAGTATCACAAAGTGACAGCCAGGAAGACTGGGATATATCATGAGCAGCAACCTGGATGCTAGAGATTATTTGCTCCCATACAAAATGGTAGAGATCTTGCTGCAGACATCCCAAAGCCAGGCAAAATGGGAACCCAGAGCTCTGCCTGCATGAACCCCACAGCCATAGCATTGCAAGCTGAGCTGCCTTGCTGTTTGTTGCATTCATCCCAATCCCTGTGATTGAAGACTCAGAATGCAGTCGAGGCGATGACTGAGCATGAGAGTGACTTTATTCAATAAAAGACAGGAGGGCTTGAGAGGTCAAGGGTGAAGATGGGACTCCTCTTGTCAAGATGAGAGTGGCTCAGAGCTGGTGCTGCTGCCTGGTGCCTGGGACTGGCAGCCTGACTCTAAGTCCCCATCTAAGATGCTCAGCTTCACCTCACTGATGCTGCCCTGCTCCTGCATGGTGGTGCTGCTGCTGGGACACTCGGGCTGTGCTTGGGATGGGCAGCACTGCAAAGGCGCTGGGTCACAATCCAGGCAGGTGACTGCTGTGTCTGGCAGGCTCAGGTCAGGAGCTTCAGCAGAGCCAGGAGATATGAGAGCATGAACGTGGATGAGCCCCTTGTGTCCATCACTGTTACCATGTGGAAGGCTGTCATCCGAATTGCAGCGATTCATGCTTAATAAGAACTCTCCATTGATGGAAAGACACTGCTTGGTTTGGATCTTTGGGGTTGACAAGGGCTCGAATCACCTAGGAAGGCATAGAAACACAAGGGTTAGTTTCAAACATTTGCAAGTTGAATCATGAAAGGTTGTTGATACTTGGTAATAGAGTGGCGGCAGGAAGAAGCAAGTAGGCTTGAAGCAGCATAGCCACTGTCTTGAAAGTGATCCTCATTCAGGTCCAGCTCGTGTGTTGTTTCACTGTAATCTGCTTCTTTGGGTCTACCTAGTGGGCAGCAACACTCGAGCTGTTACTGATATCATTGAAAAGAACTGGAGACAATTGTTCTATTCCTAAGAGCTTCAAGGTGCCTAGAAGCACAAATAGAAACCAGCAGTATTTCATCACTTCACCAAAAGGAAGGTCAAACACCTGAGCTGTGAAGAGCAGTTACAGAACCTATGCATAAGATCACACCAGACATACTTTGTTCTAACAACAGTTATGGCACATAGTCCATTTCCTTCAATATTCCCAAAATGAAATGATGTGGAGCATTACAGGGAAAGAAACACTGCACACAGACACTATGACCCTGATTAGACTCAAGCAGCAGACTTAAAACAAGTCAGAGTTTTTGATTCCAGGATATTTCAGGACCTATCGTGTGAAATTCAGTTACACAACAGTGCCTAGGTGCCTGCGTTTCAAGCAACTTTCAGATCACAGCCATGTAAAATAAAAACAAATTCAGTGCAGAAATAGCAAGCCTGTACCTTAATACTCATGAGATTATCCATTTTTTACTGCATTCTGACTAAGTTCTAAAACTTGCTCATCCCAGTTCACTTCAACAAGTTCCACCAATTCACGCAACGCAGTTCTGAGATCCGGTGTATGTTAGGCAGATAGAATTGAACAGTGCAGAAATAATCTCTGACAGCTTTAAGAGCTCTGTTCTGCTTACAAACTCTCAGTCCAAAACTATTCACAGTTTTAAGGCAATGAACACCTGAAGCAGTTGGATCATCTGCCATTTGCCGCATTCTGCTTCTTGGCATCATGATTAGCACAAAGGGTTTTCTGCTGTCCTGCAGAGATGGACAAAGTCCTGCTTACAAATGGACCAGGTTTCAGTGTACAGCAGAGTTTGTACCAGACTAACAAGCCACGTCATTCAATTCATGTGCTCAGGTTGTTATGCACTCCGAAAGGAAACAGAACTAACTGTTGGATTCTGAAGGCAATCTGTGGGGTCCTACATTACCTCCTGATTCTGGAAGAGGAAATTCTAATAGCAAATGCAGAACTTTGATCTTTGTAGACATGAGAAGAGCTGGCATTTAGGAACATTCATTTCAGGGAAATCAAATGATGTGTCTATATTTTTACTACAGATAGTATAGGGAGCAGCCAGTTGAAGAACCAGATACAAAAAAATCCAGCCCATTGGCAGGAAAATACTTCTCCTTAAATTCTGTATGCTATCATGGTACAGAATTAGGCTACAGTGCCACATAGGCCAACCAAGCGTAGAACCAAATCCACAAAATACTGGTAGACAAAGCAGCAAAAACAGGGACAATATTCAGCAGACTGTGCTGTGGCCTTTCTACCCACAGCTCAGCATGTTCTGCCATCCGAAAAGCAAGGCCTCTTGTCAAGCTCAGCTATTTCCCTTCTCAGTGTATTCTAGCACCACTGATACCCACTGGTATCCTCCTGTAGAGTGCCATCATATTGTCATCATCCAAAGGAAAAACCCACACAGCAGAGCATACAGCAGTACACCCATGCTCCAAATATCCGCCTGAAAAACTAAAAAACAAGCTTACAAACCTGAAGCACCTCAAATGGCTTCCTGACAGACTGGATTGTCTGCCCTTGCCAAAGCCCACATATAGCCCATGAAAAGCTGGCTCTTTCCCTCAGGAAATAAAACCTTATCGTCCCAGAGAAAGCATATAACCCTCATTCAATTGCCCTTTCACTCAGCTTAGAGCACTACTAAAACCAGCATCTTCACCTTAGCTCATCACACTGCTGCAGTTCCTTTTACAAGGATTTCACTGGCAAAAATGAAATCAAAGCCGTCACAAGGGATTTAGCACAGTTACGTGTTACTGGCTACGAGAGCTGTCAGCACAGTCACCTGTCTGGCTTTGCTGCTGTTCTATTTATGCATAGGCACAACAAGGTTCAGACACCTCACAGTGCAATTCTCACTTTGACTGTAAAGAAAAAGGAGGCTTGAAAAGCAGTGTGTGGAAAACAAAGAAACAAGAATTAGAACAACAGTGGGGCCATGGCACTTGTAGGAATTGCTCCGCCTTTAAAAGCGATTCAAGAAGGACGAGGGCATCCCAAACCAGACCAGTTTGGACAGATTAACAACTGCAAGTAGTGGGTTCCAAAATTCCAGACATGAAATCAAAGCTGGAAAAACTCTTCACATTTTCATCTCTCAATTTTTAGTTCATTGTGCATTACAACGGAAACAATTCTTCACATACAACTTGGAAGCTAAAGACAAGTCTGACAAAACAGACTGCACAGAAATGATGGATAATTAACAGAGCAAATTGCTCTTTCAAACACTTAGTAATAGAAAGAGATCTCTGAAGTTGCTGTTCTGTAGAGCCCCAAAGCAGTCGCTTGAGGCAGTTCAGGATTAGCCTGAGACAAACCAGCCAGCTGTGTGAACTGAGACCAATTGCACTTTTCTAAACTGTGGCCACTGACAGCTTCTGAGAGCTACCAAGCGATGCAACCTAGCAGAATTCAGAAGGGAAACCAAGAGAGCCTACCTGAGCTCCACTGCCTTTAAATGCTCTGTGGAGAGGGAAGGGAAAGAGGGGAAAACAAACACCGCTCTACATCCCTCTGAGCCAATAGACACTTTGCCCTGGATTAGCTCTGGTGCTGCATAAGCTGGGCTTCCACAGCATGTGTTCAGGCGGTAATCAAGGCCTGCCTGGAATAACACAAAAAATAGAGAGAAACGTTTGCTTTAACAGAGTTTATGTCTTCTGGTCATAACACTTGAGAAGCCTCAGAGGCTTCTTCTCCTGTGCATATTTTCATTCATCTTAGAGTTTGCTTTCATTCAATGTGACCTCTCTAGGCAAATATTGTCTAAGACCATGAGCATCACATAAATGTGCAGATCTCAAGCTGCTCACTTATCTAGTACCCTTCGCATGATGCTTTATTTTCCTCAGCTGATCATCTAGATTGTGTCTGTTGATTGTGCAACAACAGCCTGTTGATCTCGATTACCTGTGAGAGGCTCTAACTTTGGCCAGGAAAAATCATTTGAGGATAAGTAATTATCTGGGACTCAGTAAGTCTTCCCATGCTTTCATAACAGCAGAGATACACACACACACAAACTCGTGGAACCCCACTGCTTTGCACAATCCTGTGCACACTCACGTGTGTCATGCACTGATTTCCCAGCCAGTCCTCATAGGGTCTCTTACTTAGGACGGGAGTGTAGGGGAGCAGCCAGAAGCTGTTTGCATTCCCTGCTGTCTGCTGGGCAGCTTTGCTGGAGATGCTTGGGTTGCTTTGTTTTTCCTTGGGAGGTGGGAAGGAGCTTTGGGTTGGAGGCACATCCCGTGCCAGAGCATCCCAATGGCACGTGTGGGGCACTGATCTGCAGCAGATGAAGGGGAGGAGGTCCCAGCACAGCTCTGCACCATGCTCTGCCACACTGGGCAGCTTGTTCCTGGCTCAGCAGCGTCATCAGACAAGAAGCAGGGAAGGAAATCAAGGATGGGGGGTACCATCAAACGCAGTTAGTGCATGCCTGTGCAAGACAAACAGACCCAGAGCTTGCAGGTTGTTCCTGCTTTTGTAGCATTTGTGTGCTGTAGCTGAGCAAAAGGTTCTGCTGCTTGAATCTTCTTCTGCAAGAGCCACCTACCGGTAAATGTCTGCGGGGATGTAGTCGGTGTGCACGTCTGAAGCCATTTGAGAACCTAGTCGTTCTTGCTGCAGGACCCCTGTCTTCTGTTAAAAGCTGAACGGTCCCCAGAGCACCTGTTTCCATCAGCTACCACCATCCAAAGCAGCCAGCCTTCTTACAGTCACCTGGCCCAAACATCCCTTTTGCTCTACACTTGATTCCTGCAAGAGATGGGAGCTCGGCACGCACACCATCCTTCCAACACCCCATCCCTGCAGCAAGGGATCACAGCGCTGGCACAGCTGAAACAAAAAGGGTGTGCGAGTTTCCTGTTAGCACTCAGTGTGAACCAATCTACCACTGAGCAACACCGTGAGTCCCCACTCACCTCAGCACAGGTCAACCTGTAACCCCAACCTTCCCCTATCCATGTGCACACGCACACCCATTCACCACCCTGCCTGCTTTGCACACCCCCATGCACACTCTGCATCGTGTGCCCTCCTTTGCATTCACAGACGTGTGCAAACCATCCCTGGGAACACCTACGTGCCTACACCTTCCACAAACACCCCTTTGTGTGCACCTGTGTGCAACCCAACTCCTCAGCACACGCACGCGTTTGTGCCACCCTGTCCATGCACTCACCACGTGCCCTCCAGCAACCAAGGATTGCAGAGATGCTCCAGACTGTGCCAGAGATGGAATCTCAGAGTGCTGGGACATTATTGATCACTAAGGAAAACACTTGGAAGCATATTCAATCTGCAGAAGCTGTAATTACTGGGCACAGTTAGCTTTCCTATGGCTCAGCTGGAGGAGGCGGGTGCTCTCATACATCTGAGACACTCGCACAATGTTGGGATCATTCTGATGGAAACTATGTCTTCAGATATCATGGTTAAAACCATCCAAGATGATCATGCAGAGCCTTAGCTCTTGAGCAGCACTTCCTCCCCACCCTTCACTACTCCAAGCAGCTCCAACAAACTTCTCAGAAGAAATCCAGGCCAGCACAGACCTGGCAGACCAGAACCAAGTGCAGCTTGTGGGACGGCAGTGCGCACTCCTTGCTTCCACCCTGCTCCAGCAGGTTAAGGAGTCTGAGCCTCACTGGCCTTTGACAACTCAAGACTTTCAGCACCTCATGCCAACATTTCTCACTAAGATACACCTAAGGCATTGAATTCTCTTCTCACTACCTCCTCCCAGTCCTCCCCTAGGAACAGAAACAATTCAGATTCTACAGCAAACTACAGCATCTGCACTGCAAGAGCACACTGAACCACCTGCAACAATGAAACATGGTTTTGGAGAGTGGGTATGAAAACACACCTTTAGACAGCTGTCTCCCTGTAGCCAAAAGGAAACCAAGAAGGAAAAGTCCAGCCTGAAACACGCCCATGCTACTAGCCCAGGTTTTTCACAGTCAATGCAGAATCCATCCTGTTCTTGAGGTAACAAACGACCAGTGAGTCTCCCGTTGCTCCACCCCTTCTCCTTCAAAGCCTGAAAAAGAAAGAATAAACAAGCAGAAGAAACCCAGACGTACCTTTCCACACACAGAGCAGAAAGTGGAACAGCAGTTGTCTCCTTCCTGAGACATGGTGGGGAGCATCCCAGAGGAAGCCCAAGTTCTTTGCTTCTCTCCACAGGGACTTCAAGCACTCTTGGCAAGAGCTGCTTTGGTTCTTTCTTCAATTGCTTCCATCACCAGAATCTCCTTTGGAAAAGGAACCCGAATGAAAGAATCAGCAAATGAAAAAGAATGAGCAATAGCCACTTTACCAGCTTTCTTCTGACACTCAATTTAGACTCTTGACTCAGGCAAGGTCTTAAAATCAACTGGTTACAAGAACTGTCCCAAAATATATCCAGCTTCTGTACAGCTGCTGTTATTTCTGACAGCGAGTGTAATCACAGAATCATAGAATGGCCCGGGTTGGAAGGGACCTCAAGGATCATGAAGATCAATCACCTCCCTGTCCCTGCTGGCCATCCCCTCTTCTGATGGAGCCCAGGGGACCATTTGCTCTCTGAGCTGCAAGAGCACGCTGATGGCTCACGTTCTGTTTTTCATCCACCAGGACCCCCAGGTCCTTCTCTGCGGGGCTTCTCTTAAGGACTGCTCCTCCCAGTCTGTAGAAATGCCTGGGATTCCTCCAGCCCAAGTGCAAAAGCTTGCACTTTGCTGTGTTCAACCTCATTAGATTCACGTAGGCCAACCTCTCGGTTGAGCTCCCTCTGAATGGCATCCCTTCCTTCCACTGCGTCAGCCGCACCACTCAGCAAACAGCAGAAGGTGCACTCCATTGCATCATTGGTGTCTCTGATAACCATGTAAAAAAGCACTGGTCCCAAGACAGACTCCTGGATGACACCACTTGTTATCGGCCTCCACCTGGACATAGAACCATGAATCACCACCCTCTGTCTGTGGCCTTTCAACCAATCCCTTATCCACCAGGTGGTCCACCTGTCAAATCCACATCCCTCCAGTTTAGAGATAAGGATGTGGTGGAGGGCAATGTCAAAGATCTTGCTCAAGTCCAGGTCAATGACATCTGTTACCTTCCTTTTGTCCACAAATGCCGTCACTCCATCATAGAAGGCCACCAGACTGGTTAGGCATGGCCTTCCCCTGCTAAAGCCACGCTGCCTGTCTTGGATCACATGCTCATTTCTTATGTGATCAAGCATGTCTTTGAGGCAGATCTGTTCTTCACCATCTACATCAGTTACACATTTGAATCAAATAATTGGTGTTCCTGTCACCAAGAAAACCTCTTTGTCTTCTACTCCTGCTGCACTTCTGTGCTTTCATCAGAAGCAAAGGAAGAGACCACCTCCTAGATCCAAATTTTAAGAAACCAACACCCAATAGGTGTCATCTGAAGTAAAATAGCAGAGAAATTAAGATGACTCTTCTGCATCCAGCTTGGATCACTCCCTCACTCAGGCACACCACCATCAGATCAAGGAGATGCTGCCTTCAGCTTAGAGACTGTATGGGAAATCACAGCTTGAACCTCTGATTAATCAGCTGAGGCAAGTATTGGGTCAGCTGCGGGAGCACAGGTGAGAGTAATCTAGCTGTGCTCCCAGAAGGGGTGGACCTCGACTCAACCTCCTCTGAGACCTCATTTAAAGGCTGACCACCACTGAGACAGCATGTCTTAGAGATTGCTCCCTAGTTGAGGCAGCCTCAGCTTTCTAGTCAAGGTATCGATATTGGTGAGTTTCCCTTTGCTAATAACCTTAGGCTATTTACCACCATCTTGGTTAATATCTTTTTATTAACCACCCTTACAGAGACCATAAGGGTTTGGGCTTCCAAACTCTCAGCAAGCATTTGGATCAGCCAGCTTCCTGCTGAGGAGCCCCCTGCATCACTGCTGCCTATTCTGGTACCGGACCCGCAGATGCTTCAGAGCTCATTAGCATGGACTTCCTTCCTCCCCTCAGCAGCTGCTCCTGCACTCACCTTCATTCCTACTCAGATACCGGCCGCTTCCAGCACCAGCTGACCTGCAAGACACAGAAAGGAAAGGTGGGAGTCATGCAAACGCACAAGCCCAAGGCTGTGTCACCACCACACATGGCAGCCTCGGGAAGTCAGCTGAAACTACAGCCTTTGTCAGAATGGAAACAGGCACCGTCAATTAAGTGTGACCTCTGAACTCATTGCCACCATCAGAAATAGGCACTGAAATCGCTCACTTCACTGCAGCTGGTTAACTCCAAATTCTTTTGCTTTTGGGAAAATGCGGACACGGAATTGAAGGACACCAGAAAAACGACATCTACTTCATTGTAGGTGGTTAAGCTTGGAAGCAGGACTTGAGCAAGAAATGCTTCTCAGCTCCTTGAAAGGCACTAATCCTGACCTCTGCCACAGGTGGCTGAGTGACACAAAAGTTGAGCTGCCCATTCAGAAGCACATGGAGCAGGCCATGGAGCGGTTACATACCAACACATGAACAGGCACTTTCCCATTGGAAGTGAAATCCCTTCTCCCTGCCATGCCATGCCCACACCGCTCCTCAGGGCTGCACTGACAGCACAGACAGAATTGAAACATCTTTTGTCATCATTGTGGTTTTTCACAGACCCAGACAATGAGATACTGGGTTGCTGTGTGGGTTCCCAGGCGGCACTGCCATTTCCAAGCCATTGCTTCCTAGGGGCACAGAAAGGAAAACGCCTGAACAAAATTTCACCCAGAGATTGCTATTTTACCATTCTTCCATGCAAAACAGGAGGACAGTACAGCGGATTTGTGCAGCTGCATCAAAACCCTGGGTGCTAAAGGAATGCAAAGACAGAAATATCAAAACTACAAGGAGGGAAGCTATGTTTAGTAATATCTTTTCTCATTTACAACAGGCAGTTGGCACTACTAAAGGAAAATCCCAGGCCTCAGGTTCTGACAGTGCGACAATCTGGCACGGACTCAGATGTGAGTGATCCAAATGGTTTATTCCAGGTTCTAATACCACTTCTGTGAATTCACACGTTTTCTCTCTTAACTTTCCCACAGCCTTCACATGTCCACAGAACATCCCACAAACTCTCCTTTACGGCGCACGTAGGCACTCATCCCACCAGAGCCATCAGTCATTCCTAGCCATGTGCTTCTCCTCCAGTCACGGACAGTATCACACGGCCATAATGCATCTTAAATGACTTAGTTTTTCTGTTCTTTCTGGAGGTGTCCTTGGTTCCTAGCCTTACCTTCTCATGCCGTTCATCTTCCTCTGCAGCTCCTGCTCTGAAGAGTCTTCTTATGTTCCCACATGACAGGAAGAAAATGAAGACACAACCCCTGCCACCAAGGTCAGCTCTGCAGCACACGTTACCTGAGGAGCACTTGGCTACTCATGCAAACTGCACAGTGCCAGGAAGATTGTTACATGTTGCACTTCTTCTTCTCCTGGCACAGAAATTAAATTTTCTACCTAGAAAATGGAAAACAAACAAACAAGCAAACAAAAAACAACAACAACAAAAAACACCTCACCTGACATAAAGGAGACATGATTGTTACTATGGAATTCCGGAGGGCAAGGTATTTGCCCTCTCTATGAAGAAGCTGACTGCAAAGGACTAAGAACAGCCACGATCACGTTGAGAACTTGCGGGTAAAATTCGGGACTGAACCAATAATGGGCTTCTGGAGGTGAGGGTCTGCTCCAGGCCGCCTGGTCAAGGGAGCCTGTTGATGGGCCCTGCTTACTGCAGCTACCAGAAGCACCGCGCTCACTGACTCTCAACTTGATGGGGGATTCCAGTCAGGCTGGGAAATCAGCATGGCTGGCTGCAAGCTGTCTGAGAGACTGCTGGACTGCACTGGGAATAACTTTGTGGGCCAAGCATTAAGCACACCAAGCAGAAGGGAAGGTATTGGACAGACCGACCAGAGGTCAAGCGTTGCTGGACCTGCTGCTCACCAACGCTGAGGAGATCATCAAAGGCGTCAAGGTTGGAGGCTGCCTGGGCTCCAGCGATCATGCCCTGGTTGAGTTTGTGATCTCAAGCGATGTGGGCCTGGCAAAGAGCAGGACCAGGATGCTCAACTTTAGAAGAGCAGACTTCAAGCTACTCAATGGAATGCTGGCCAAGATCCCCTGGCGCGCTGCCCTCAAAGATAAGGACGTTGAGGAGAGCTGGCTACTGTTCAAGGATGCCCTCCTGGCAGCACAAGAGGTCTCCATTCCCCTGATTAAGAAAGTGGGCAGGAGAGGTAGAAAACCGGCATGGCTCAGCAAGGACCTGCTAAGAGAACTGAGGGTGAAGAAAGGGGTGTACAAGCTCTGGAAACAAGGCTGTGTCACCCGGGAAGAATACAGGGATGCCGTCCGAACTTGCAGATGTGGGATCAGGAAAGCCAAGGCTCAGGCAGAACTGAACTTGGCGAGGGATGTGAAAAACAACAAGAAAACCTTCTACAGGTACATTGGCCAGAAGAGACAGGCCAAAATGGGCGTGCCTACTCTGGTAAATTTAAAAGGAGAAATGGCTTCAACAGATGAAGAGAAAGCTGAGGTGCTGAATGAGTTCTTCACCTCGGTCTTCACTGGTGGCCAGGATTCTAGTCTTTTTCACGTCCCTAAGTCTTGCACCCCCATACCTCCATGTGGGGACCAAGGAGGTAAATCCCTCCCCACTGTAAGGGTAGAGCAAGTCCGAGAGTGCCTCCTTAGACTGAATGAGTATAAGTCTATGGGGCCAGATGGCGTGCATCCCAGGGTCCTGAAGGAGCTGGCTGAGGTGGTTGCTGAGCCGCTCTCCATCATATTTGAGAAGTCGTGGCTGTCAGGTGAGGTCCCGGATGATTGGAGGAAGGGTCACGTCACTCCCATTTACAAGAAGGGGAGCAGGGACGACCCGGGTAACTACAGGCCGGTGAGTCTCACCTCTGTGCCTGGGAAGATTATGGAACAGATCCTCCTGGACAACATGCTTGATCGCATAAAGAACAAGCATGTGATCCGAGACAGCCAGCATGGCTTCACCAGGGGAAGGTCATGCTTAACTAATCTTGTGGCCTTCTATGATGGAGTGACGGCGTTGGTGGATGAAGGGAAGGCGACCGATGTCATTTACCTGGACCTGAGCAAGGCCTTTGACATGGTCCCCCATCACATCCTCATCTCCAAATTGGAGGGAGGTGGATTTGATGGGTGGACAACTAGATGGATAAGCAATTGGTTGAAAGGCTGCAGACAGAGGGTGGTGGTCAATGGCTCTATGTCCAGGTGGAGGCCGGTAACGAGCGGCGTCCCTCAAGGGTCTGTCTTGGGACCGGTGCTCTTTAACATCTTTATTAATGACATCGATGAGGGAATGGAGTGCACCCTCAGCAAGTTTGCTGATGACACCAAGCTGAGTGGTGCAGTCGATACGGTGGAGGGAACAGATGCCATTCAGAGGGACCTTGACAGGCTGGAAAGCTGGGCTCGGGTGAACCTAATGAGGTTCAACACGGCAAAGTGCAAGGTTTTGCACTTGGGCCGGAAGAACCCCAGGCACCTGTACAGGCTGGGAGGAGTTGTCCTTGAGAGCAGCTCGGCTGAAAAAGACCTAGGGGTCCTGATAGATGAGAAACTTAACATGAGCCAGCAGTGCGCTCTGGCAGCCCGGAAAGCAAATGGGATCCTGGGCTCCATCAGGAGAGGGGTGGTCAGCAGGGATAGGGAGGTGATCGTCCCTCTCTACTCTGCTCTTGTGAGGCCCCATCTGGAGTACTGTGTCCAGGTGTGGAGCCCTCAGTACAAAAAAGATATGGAAATTTTGGAAAGGGTCCAGAGGAGGGCCACAAAGATGATCAGGGGGCTGGAGCACCTCCCCTATGAGGACAGGCTGAGGGAGTTGGGTTTGTTCAGCCTGGAGAAGAGAAGGTTGCGAGGTGACCTCATTGCAGCCTTTCAATACCTGAAGGGAACTTACTCCCAGGAGGGGAGTAAACTCTTCGAAAGGGCTGATAATAGCAGGACTAGGGGAAATGGTTTTAAGTTGAAGGAGGGAAGATTTAGGTTGGATGTTAGGGGAAAGTTCTTTACTAGAAGGGTGGTTAGGTCCTGGAACAGGCTGCCCAGTGAGGTTGTGGATGCCCCGTCCTTGGAGGTGTTCAAGACCAGGTTGGACAGGGCCCTGGGCAACCTGATCTAGTAAATGTGTATGTTTGGTGGCCCTGCTAGGCAGGGGGGTTGGAACTACATGATCCTTGAGGTCCCTTCCAACCCGGGTAATTCTGTGATTCTGTGAAGGGAAGCATTACTGGACATGCTGCACAGCA
Organism: Coturnix japonica; assembly: GCF_054131305.1. Lineage (NCBI taxonomy): Eukaryota > Metazoa > Chordata > Aves > Galliformes > Phasianidae > Coturnix > Coturnix japonica. Next base: position 6,846,671 of record NC_140691.1, on the reverse strand, counting down.
GGGGTTAAGACTGGAGGTGGTCAGGGCTGTAGTGACCATGCCCTCCTAGAGTTCCTCATCTCAAGGAATGCGGGCCTGGCAAAAAGCAAAGTCAGGACCCTGAGCTTCAGGAGAGTCAGCTGCAGGCTGTTCAAAGAATTCTTGGACGAGAGACACTGGAAAACTGTTCTTAGGGGCAAAGGGTTCAAACATCCCTTTGTGTGCACCTGTGTGCAGCCCAACTCCTCAGCACAGCCCTGTGCAAGCACACATTTGTGCCACCGCATCCACGCACTATGTGCTCACACACACTCACACAACCACATCCCTTAGTGCAGCCCTGTGCGCACACACACTCACACATGTGTAACCCCTTCCTTTCACTCCCAAAGTGCACGCACACACCGGTACCACAATGTCCTTGTGCAGCTCCAACACTCTGCACACCCCTGTGCACGTACATATATGTGCATGCTCGTCCTTGCACACATACCCACAGACCTACACACACCTGAGCAACACCACTGGTTTGTACACTCATGGACACAAATGTGTGTACAACACCATCCATGCACAAATACACACACACACACACGGATCCCCACTGCTTTGCACAATGCTGTGCACACTCACGTGTGTCATGCACTGATTTCCCATCCAGTCCTCGAGGGGTCACTTACTTAGGACAGGAGTGCAGGGGAGCAGCCAGAAGCTGTTTGCATTCCCTGCTGTCTGCTGGGCAGCTTTGCTGGAGATGCTTGAGTTGCTTTGCTTTTCCTTGGGAGGTGGGAAGGAGCTTTGAATTTGAGGCACATCCCGTGCCAGAGCATCCCGATGGCACAAGGGGGATCAGGGCCCCTCTATTGGTTACCTCGGTGGCTTGCAGCAACTGGAACTTTTTGCCTATTGAGAAAGCTAAAAAGTGTGAGTTCCTCCTGACCCATATCAACCAAAATCTCAACCATAAAAAAGAGACGTCTTCGTATTCAAGCAAATGACAACAGTAAGACCATGCATGTTGTTTTGTTGTATTTCCTCTGTAATCATGGGGAGGATATGAAGAAGTGGTATAATTCATCCACTTCTGCACTTCAGGCACAAGTTCCTTAGAATTGGAAGAGACCCTTAAAGGCCATCTAGCCCAGCTCCCCTGCAATAAAAAGGGACATTCACAGCTAGATCAGGTTGCTCACAGCCTGGTCATTAGTCATCCCAGAGGCAAAACACACACTGAATGATCTCTCCTTCAGTCATAAATCCTTGGAGACAACAGCATTGACACTGCATGTTACTGAAGCAGTAAAAGAAATTGCTCCTGTAACTCTCCTTGTGTTAAGTAAAATGATGATAAAAAGCAATGGAATGCTTTGGCAGGACACCAAAACCATCCTCCTTCCTTGATATCTGCTGCAATGGAACCTTCCACTGGAAGAAAGCCTCTGATGACTTGTCACCCCAGAGAGGTCAGCTTTAGAAGCAGGACTGCTGCACAACAGAATGAACTGGAGCTCCTTAGCATCTCTTACATCCAGGAGGGGTGTGATCAGACCCACCTATCACCTTCAGGTGCGCTTTCTGACACCTTGTCTGACTTCACTGTCACTGTGCCAGCATCCTCAGGCTTAACCTGCTTCATTGTCAGTGTGCAGCAATTGCCAACGTTCTTGATGTCATTGTAATTGTTGGTGTAAAGGAGGTTGCCATTCAGGAACCATTCCACGTCCTCGTCATTATGGGACAGCTCGCAGGAGAAGACAGCAGAGCTCTCTTCTTCAATTTCTACATCCTGCAGGTGCTTCGTTACTTCTACATTGCGGGCTGTGGGGAAACAAGGTGAACTGTTACCACTGTTACTATAAATCATACTGGGATGTGGTAGAATGGTTGGACTAGATGATCTTTGTGTAATCATCTATGTGAAGATAATACATGTATAAAGTTAGCAGGAGAGAACGGCAGAAGTCAACCTCAAGAAGAGAAATCTGAGGTGAAATAGGACATGGAAGAGGCCACCCTCCCTGCTCATACCTTCAGCTGTCAGCGTGGCCTCAGTCTCTGCAATTCCTGCCTTGCACTTGTACACACCAGCATCATCGGGCTTCAGCTTCAGAATTCTGAGCTCTACTGAATGCTTATCCCTCTTGATCTTGTACTTCTCAGAGGGCTCGATGGGTGTGCGGCCCTTGAACCATTTCACAACCTTTGGAGAAGGCCTGAAGTCACAGGACAGGATGACAGAATGACGTTCCAAAGCTGTCTTGTCCTCCAACTTCCTGGTGATTTCTATATGGTAATCTGCAAAGCAGGGGTGGAAGAGAAGAAAGGATGAGGACAGTTGGAAGAAGAGGAAAGTCTCTTGCGTGTATTCCATTCCAATTAATGTCAAGTTCACAATGGTTCTTTGAACGACTCTAAAGATAAAACAAACGATTGTCTATAGGGAATGCCATTGACTACATTTCTATGAAGTAATACTGTACAGTATCTACCAAATGCAAGGTCCAGCTCTTGTTCTGTGCTTATTAAATTGCTCCCAATTGTTGAGGCTTTTATTCAAATAAGAGTGAGTTGAAAATATAACAAGTACTTTAGGATGTGAATGGATAATCTTACGCTGGGGACAACAGCAGATAAAAAGCCTGCAAGTTTCTTTCAGATGAAATCAACGACAAACCGCACCAAATTTAGGTGCTACCAAACTTAAACTTGTCTAGTTCAGAAATACAATTAATTTCACCTGATTTGACTTCTTTGCTATAGCCAAGGACAAAACCTCAGCTCTGTAAATCTGAATAGTAAGCACATCACAGCTATTCAAACAGATCTTTTACTGAGATGCAGCTGTCTCATTTAGTGTCCAACGACTTTGAACTGGAAATGGAGCAGACCAAAGCAGAATCTAAACATGGCTTCTACAAGGACTGATCAAATGCGGCCACCGTCAAATTCAAAGTATCTGATACAGAAGGATTACACTCACAGTCAGACAAAACCTCTTTGGAGAGGTGAACTGACTGCCCTGTTCACCCCCACTTTGGAAATAACTGCACTCATTTCCTACCTGCTCCCAGCAGTGTGGGATGGTGGGATAGCATCACACTTCCCACACTAAGCATCCCACCATGTCACTTGTTCCACCTAAACCTCAGTCCCAAAACAAAAGGGGAACTCGCTTCTGAACCCTCTTCACTTCATTTCAGATGTCTTATATGCTTGATCTCCAACCCACCCCCCACTCAGGAGAAAGACCCCCCGCTTACACCCTACCATCTTGTTGCATTCTGATGTTGTCATCAGCCTTCAGCTTGTTGTCCTCTTTGTACCACTGGGTCTGAACCTCATCGTGTGAAATCTCACAGACAAAAGATGCACTCCCATATTCATTCACTTCCACATCTTCCAGTGCTTTAACAATCTTGATATCTCCAGCTGTGAAACAGTAGAGATATATTTGTCAGGGTATTTCCAGAACTGAGTGCAGCATCTTTTCCTTACACATATTTGCATAGAAAATAAGTAGGATTATGTTTTATTCTAAACCATCATCCATTCCTGAGTCATTTCTCTCTTCAACACAGTCAATGCATTATTGCCCTTGAACTTAAAGACAGACCTACTAGCTACAATGGAGCTCCCTGCAAACAGTTTTCATGGAAACCAGAATCTCATTTATTCTAAAACCTTTCAAGCAAAATTAAGGGTAGAAAAACAATAGAACTGACTGAATCTTTAAGGTCATTTAGTTCCAGTCCCCCTGCTATAGGCAGGGACACCTCCCTCCACACCAACTCTTCTCCTCAGGGTCAAGGCTTCTCTCAAATCATTCTCCTCTAAGCCTGTGCCTGTGCTTGGGATTGCCCTGACCCAGGTGCAGGGCCTTGTACTTGGCCACACTCAAGTTCATGAGGCTGCCAAGGGCCCACCTCTCCAGCCTGTCCAGGTCCCTCTGAGTAGCATCCCTTCCCTCTAGCACATCAACAGCACCACTCAGCTTGGTGTCATCTGCAAACTTGCTGAGGCTGCATTTGATTCCACTCTCCATGTTGCCTACAAAAATGTTAAATAACACTGGTCCCAACACCACCCTCCACCTGGACACTGAGCTATTGACTGCAGCTCTCTGAGTGTGACCATCCAGACAGTTCCCTATCCTGCAACTGGTCCATCCATCAAAACCATTTTTCTCCAGTTTGGTGACCAGGATGTCATGCAGGACGGGATCAAATGCTCTGCACAAGTCCAAGTAGATGATGTCAGTTGCTCTCCCATTATCCACTGATGCTGTTACTCCATCATGAAAGGCCACCAAGTTTGTCAGACATGGCTTGACCTTGATGAAGCCATATTGGTTACCACCAATTACCTCATCTTTATTTTCCAAACTATGCCAAGGAGAACTAGACAGAACTCTACAGTGTTGTGTCACTACAAACCTGTCTGAACCATTGGCTTCTCTGCATGCTCATCACTAGTCTCTCCTTAGCTTGTGTGCCTACAAACAATGTATGGGGAATGTCAGCCACAAATCTTACCTAGGGGACATCTTTGCTTCAAAATCCTTTGAACATCACACAATCCCTTTTAACTCTCCAGGTCTGCATTTAGTTATGTCAGAATCAGGCCATATTTCTGTGCTGCTATATCCCTTTCCTTCTGAAGGGCCTGGATACAACTTGGATTAACCTCAGGAGAAGAGTTCCTGCATAGAATCATAGATTTACCCAGGTTGGAAAAGACATTGAAGATCATCAAGTCCAACCGCAGCCTAACCAGTACCCTAACTCTAAAAACCCTACACTAAATCATATCCCTGAGTACCACATCCAAAAGGCTCTTAAACACAACCAGGGATGGTGATTCAACCACCTTTCTGGGGAGCCTATTCCAGTACCTAAAATCTCTAGTATCTAAATCTCTCTAAAAGAGCACAGGTATTAATCTGACCAGAAAGGTTCCTGTTTGTTCATAAAATGAGCCTTTTCCGCTCCATCTTGCATAGGCCACTGGGCACAGGGTAGCTGGGAGACCACAGAAAAAGTGGTTCTGTGAGCAATAGGGAAACTACTGCCTAATCCAACTCCTCCAATCTCTGCGCTCTGCCAGCATGTCTAAATAGGGTGGCAGATACACACAGGAGATAAATATTTCCACTTCCCTCAGCCAACACTGCTCTGAATTTCTATGGGACACACAGTTAGATGAAAAGGCATTTGACAAAGAAGGAAATGAAAGAGTTTAATCTGCTGTGTCATTCTCTCGGTAGCCAGAATAACTAACCCTCGCCAGTGTTAGCTCAAAGAATAGGCAGATTTTATCTCCTGACATGAGCAGTAATTCAAAGAAGCTGGTATATGATCCAGTATCCTGCATATTCACTGCAGGCAGGAAAAGACATTATGAGATAAGGGAGATCTACACATCACTTGTTATGAACACCTCATAAAGATTAAACCACACACAAGAGGAGAGTTTATGAAGAGGACCACTCTTGGACTACTTTCCAAGAGGCATCAATTAGTAACTCTCTTCGCTCATTTTTCACACTACTCCACAGTGTCCTCCTGAGCCCCCTTACTCCTGTTGCCAACTGCTGATGCAGGGAATCCTGAGGAACCAAGGATTCATAGTTGTTCCATCAGTAGTCCTTGGTCAGCTCTCCCTCCCTGCCCCTTCTGTTTTGATCCCACTAACCAAATTTTAGTTAGTCTGAAAAGAGGATGGAAACCTCCGCAGCAATTAGTTTCTAAATATCTTGCAATGGGCAGCTTGTAGGAGCCCCATCTCAATGCCCACAGCACAGGAGGCAGGACTGCTTAGCCCATGCACTAGTGCATTTACCAGCACAGATGTAAGCCCAGATCTATGCACACCAAATCCAGGCTCTCAGTTTGCACAAGGAGGCATCCATGGAGCTGAAGTATTAGGCAGATATTGTGGTGGGGCAGCAGTTATTGAGACGCCAGACAGAAAGGACACAGATAACGTGGCAACTCAGCTTTACCATTATGACTGATGATGGAACATCTAATTTCACTGCTCAAAAGAGAACTTCCATATAACTGGAAAGAATGAAATTCACAGGGGAAACCACACACAGACACACACAAAAGCAATACAAAGGAGATGAAGGATGGTTCACATACTAGTGATTCACTCTGAGACGCAAGCAAATGAAAGAGTATCCCCAACCATTTGCCTCCTGAAATGCTAAGTATATAAACTCATTGCTGTGATAACTCTGCCAGACGTGAGTCATACACTGTAAAACCTTAGGGGGTCAATCAGTTTAACTTCATAAATTCATTACACCAACAAAAACAGACCATCGTGTCCAGGCTGGTTCATTTCAGCTCTTCAAAGCTGTTGGTAAAACTGCCTGAGAGCTGAAATGCTTACCAGCAAAAGCTAAAAACTGTAAATCAAATGTAATAGGCTGGCTTTGTCTACTGTATAGAAATGATGCCTGAAAAAAAGAAAATAAAAAAGAACGTAAACCAGAACAAATGGAATGGCTACATAAAACAGCCAGTACTGAAACAGCAACCCAACCTGGTTGCAGAATGAGAGAGAAAATGAGAGTTCACCAAAGTCATGGGACAGGACACATGTTCATGTTCATGCTAACACTGAACCCAAGTGGCCACATGAGGACAGCATCTAGTAGGAAATCAGAAAAAAGCATCCTTTCATACGTCCCTTGGGAAGGTGGCATCTACCAGGGCACAGCAGACCCATGTGTTCAGTAACAAGTCTGATGCTTCAGAGCCCAATGATGAGCTACAAACTGGGGTTTAACCAATGCAACACATGGAGGGAAAATCTGTCTTGAGCATAACGAAGAAAGAGAAAGGTATCCAAAAGGACTAACCAAGAAATGCCCAAACTGCCCATGAAGCATTTCTTCCTGTGGTGCAAAATACCACAAGAGGATTTATTTGCTCTTTCAGTTAAACATAAAATGAACCTTTAGGGTAGCTGATGTCTTGTCTTAGGCTGCTCAGCATGTGGATGTTCCCTGATCTTCATATTCACACTTGTGAATAATGAGACTTCTCTTATTTCCCTGGGAAGTAATGCCCACTTTTTTACTTTGACAGAGCTCCTTCCCATCTTAGAAGGGAAAATATCAAGTCAGATCTCCATTAGTCCTTCCATCTCTGCACTCAGCAAAGGGAGCCTTCAGATCTATGCTTAATTCACCCACTCCCCTAGAATTAATGGAACTGTGCTTACTGGAACATATGCTGAAGCTTAAGCACAGTGCAGTGTTTTCAACATGAAGGAATGGCTATAGAACATGCATAAATTCTGGCTGACCTATGACAGCTTAAAGCACTGCGGAGGACTGTTAACAAGCCTGTTTGGACATCACCTTGAATAAATGACGTTATCCCCAAGTAAGGGAAGGAACAGCTGAGCACCGGGGAGGTACACAAAGTGCCAGAGCAAATTCTCACACTGTCAGGTGCAAAGAAAACTGAGATTTCACCCCAAAAACCCAGTTCACAACAAGGCTACAAAATCCCGGCTGAGAATTTCTGTGTTAGACTTGAAGCTCAAGACTGTACTGTAGTTCAACCAACAATATTTTGTGCAGCATGACCTAAAAAGTTCACAATAAAACCAAAACAAACTTCAATTTCAACTTGATAAATGAACTCAGGACATAATAACAAAGAGTGCTGATCTGGGCAAATAAAAGAGCATAAAGAAAAGAGAGCAGTGAAAAAGCTATCAAGGAAAAGCTCAGACTCGCATCCCTTGGAAGTGAAATTAAAGGCTCTCATTCATTTCCAGAGAAGTCAGAAAGGAAAATACCATTACATGCCATACCTTGAACCACTTGACGTCCATGTTGGGCCTGGACAGCTCACACTCAAATGTGACCTTGTCCTTCTCAATGACGCTACTGTCTGCCAATGGTTTGCTGATTTTCACAGGCAATTCTGAGAAGGAGAAAGAAGAATGTGGATTTAGTTGGGAACTTAGTTTTGTTCATAACCAGGTCCATGGGTGCTGTTAAATGGATCCTTCCAGATGGAAAAAACATTTCAGGTGGCCTCCTAGATTTTACCCCTTTTTGTGTTGCACGCAAGACTGAAAAAAAAAATTACTTCTGCAAAGTTCTTCTTGTCATAAGGAAACAAATATTTGGGGAATGGCAGAACCAGGTAAAATTTTCCTTCACGTCAAGAAAGTATAAATTTCACTCTCATGCTCTTGGTGTGGTTTCTGCTATGATTATTTGGACTAATTAAGCTTCTCCCTGATGAAAGCCTAGAAGTATATCACAAGAAGGACCAACTTACCCGTGACCTTTTATTTGTCTTACTCAAGCATCTCCTCCTGACCAAAACTGACAATAAAAGATTCAGCCAGACTACAGGTTTGAGAAGCTGAGTTGTTTCTAGGATCTCCTGCAATCTCAAGCTTGGAACACACACTTGTCTTTTGACTAAGTGTCTCTTATAGTGCAGTAAAACAACAGGTTTTCACACGGCGATTCCTCATTTACCTTGATCTGAAATCATTCTCAAACCATGTGGGATCAGTCCAGGGAGAAGGGGAGGAGAGGGGAAGGGAAAGGGGAAGTCCACAGTCCTCTAAAATCAGGCTTCTTAGCCTAAAGCTCAACAGCAAATAGCAGTCCACTTCCCCACATTGCTAGACTCCGAGCATTTAAAGAACATCAGCTGACCTCATTATGAGCTCTAACATAGCCAAAGGAATTCATATATTCAAATATTCTCTTGAGTGATGAGAAATATGGAGCATAACTTCAGACTTCTGCTGTTAAACTCTCACTTCTATCATAAACCAGAGTAAGAGTTCAATGCTGTTTTAGATGGAGGACTCATATTTTAAATAACTCATCTCATTAAGGCTTGGATTCCCTACTACAATTAGTTAAATTCCAGTTTGGATCATGCTTCACCTTGGATCACTTAGGGCTTCAGCCACTTATTGGAACTAACTCAATTTGTCTACAGAGAAGCTGTTTTCTATAGCAACAATAAGCTGTGATTGCAACTGGATGTCGGGAGAGCACAAATCCCGCAGTTATCCTGTACCAACATCCTCTCCTTCCATCAGAACAGCAAGTTTTTAAACCAGACTCATGCAAGCTTGCATGACACACCTTGTGTAAAACTGTTGGCAGCCATCAGGACAGCCAGTTGCTTCCTGTATAGACACTGTTCCATCAGTTTTGGTTTTTTGTCTCGCTAGAACAACAGCCAGTGTCTGAAAACTCCCACAACTGAAGCAACCACGCTGATATACCGCAGTCACTGGAGGTGCTCAAGAGCCACGGGTATGTGGCACTGGGGACGTGGTTAGTAAGTCCAGTGAGGGTGGGCTGGGTTGGACTCAGCTATCTCAGTGGTCTTTTCCAGCCTTGGGTGCAACTTGTAAGAGGGAATGAAGCAGCAAACTGCCCAGCACTGAGCTGCATTCTTCTGACACATGGTATCAGTGAACTGCTGTATTTCCCTATCTTCTCTGGAGCTATTGATCTAACCTAACTGAAAAAGTAAGCCTGAACCTAGATATAAATCAGGATCATAGTCACCCATGGTTGCTTATATATTCAGAAAGACACTCCAGAGGGTAATTCAGCGCATCTAGAAATTAAAGTAGAAGTTCCTTAGTCAAAAATATTCCACAGCCAGATTTTCACCTCGCTACCACTACATTAAAAAGGAGAATCCAACTTGTGGTGTGGGTCATTGATGTTGTTCCGGGGGGAATTGTGGCTGTTCCATGCCCACAGGGTAGAAGACAGCCAGTCTTCCTCTAAGCCACATAAAAAGCTGCTTAGTGCTCCCAAAGCGAATGCTCACCAGTTGTTTCCAACTTGAAGGTCATCTTCTGGCCAGCAGCCTCGCAGATGTATTCTCCAGCATCTTTCTTCTCCAGCTGCTCCACAACCAGACGCCGTGTTTTGCCCACAGATTCCATTCTGAACTTTCTGGAGGAGGCAAGCAGTCTTCCATCCTTGTACCATTTTACTTCGGTTGGATCCTGTGCTACTTCACAGCTGAGGGAGGCACTTGCTGCCAGGGCAGCACTCACCTCTTTCTGCACCTGCTCCTGGTTTATAAACACAGGTTTTGGCTCTGAGGGAAGAAAAGAAAAAGTACTGACTGAGGGACCGAAATGAGACCAACTTGCAGGTTTGTATGTACAGGTTGGAACAGGTTTAGGTTACCACTTGTGCCCAAACTAATAGCCTTCACTAGAGAATATCAGCTCTTCTGTTGAAACAAAGTGTCAAATCTAGGCAAGAAAGAACCTAGGAACTGAAGGAACCAAGAGGGTCCTTGAACACCAGTCCCATGGTTGCAAGTCACTATGCAAACATATTGAACCCAAAAGAACATCTGTCCTGCAGGCAACCAAAACCTGAGTTCCTTTTACTTAAGACCCACTGTGAAACATCAAAACACATAAACACGTGATAGTCAAACCACTGGCTGCCTTTTCATGACCCAGAACAGTACTCCTGGCTTCCTGAACAGACTCCTCATGGCCTCTACCATTGCCACAACTGTGACTGTCAAAGGCACAAAGGAAATATGCTCACCAACGCAGTCCTTTGTTCTTTGTGTGTGATTTGCAGATATCTATCTTACTTTGAGCTCTGGCAATAGTCAGCTCTACCAGGTCTCTTACTGTGAGTAGCAGACTCACCTATCCAGATGCAGCCTCCAACATAAAGGCATAGTAAAAAGGCAGTGTACTACTAGGAGAAGTTCCTGCTTCTCCTGCCATGAAAGGCTGCACGTAGAACATGCACTCCAGCCTCACTGCACATACTTATCTTAGTCAAATGTTTAGGTGAACAAGAATTACAGTTTGGGATCTCAGGCACAGGAGAGATTTGAATAATATCTTGAATATTGCTTCCACTGTACATATATTACTAATTATTGCTCTACAGACAGACTGAAACAGGTCTTTGTGTCATACTGAAACCAAATACTTTCTACAAACCCAGGCAATCAAGTCTAGGGAAAAAACCTCAGCACAGACTACAGTGATCCAGGTGCAGTATAATAGAAACTAGATTTTACTTTACTGTTCTCTGCTGTATTTCATACAACACCTGTCTTACCTGTGACATGAATCTTGAAGGTGAGTTTCTGGCCAGCAGCCTCGCAGCTGTACTCCCCTGCATCTTTCTTCTCCACCTGGCTCACCACCAGCCGACGCTGTTTGCCCTCTGACTCTACCTTGAACTTCTTGCTCGAGGTGATCAGTTTCCCCTCCTTTTATCACTTGACCTCTGTGATAAAATGTTTGCTCATTAAGACCGGGATGTGGTAGCATTGTGGTGGAGTGCTTGTTCATTAGGACCGGGATATAATGGTGGAATATGGAGGCCACAAAGGTTGCAGAACACTCTAATTTTATGGGTAGATTGTGTACTCTGCGTAGTTACAGGCAAAGCGCGCCCCGATGGATACAAAGTTCCACGGAAGGACCAACCAAGGAACGACACACCAAGTCGCACGATCACAACTGACCAATTAAAGGACAATACGCTCGGGATGGACAATACAAAAGAAGTTGCAAGGGACGGGACGGCGCGGCAGTTGGAGGAACAATAATCCCCCTGTCGCCCAGCGCTGAATTGCCTTTTAGTTTTACCCGCTACAATTAATAAAAGTTTATAATTGGAACATTATTGGCTCATTGCTTATAAATTGATGACAACCTCCATCTTCTCCTGGGCCACCTCGCAGCTCAGCGTGGCATTTTCTGTTGTTGCAGCCTTCACCACCTTCTGTACCTTCTCCTTGTTTGTAAATACAAATTCTGGCTCTGAAAAGAGAGAGATACATTAGTTTGGCCTCTTGAAAGAAGAGCAGGTTTTGGGGACGGAGTCAGAAAAATGAATCAGTTCTCCCAGTCTGATGCCCCAAGAGAATGATGTGGAGAGAAGTTGTGCAATTTATGGATGCCCCATCCCTGAAAACATTCAAGTCTAGGCTGGATGGGTGTTAGAGCAACCTAGTCACAAAGAATGTGTTCCTTTCCAGGACAGAGATTGGAACTGGATGATCCTCCAGGTCCCTTCCAACAAAAGGCATTCTGTGATGCTTCTTGTATGACTCTCATGACTCTTTCGTCCCCTAGCTGCCATTTACTTATGTCTTCAAAACATCAACTTATACAAAACATTCCTGTAGTATTCTCTCCCATGCTAAATGAGCCCTTCCAAGACAAAAACATGTTACATAGAGCACACCCCCTAGTGCTTGACACAAAGCCCCTGTTCTGAAACTTCCTGAGACGCAGCTGCATTGCAGAGTTGTTCTAGTGGTACAGGCACGTGGGAATGGAGAAGTGCAATCAGAACTTTCTTGTCTATGGCCTCATTCCCACAGCAAAAGGAAATTCCTGAAGATTTTAAAAGATGGAGCTGCCTCACAACTGTATTTAGAATAATTTGTTCAATTTCCTCATCAGAAATTAACCACCCCAAAGTTCAGCTCCAAAAATTTTAAGCATAGCAGGGAAAACTTACAAACTAATGACCGTTTTCTAAAACATTCTAGAATGAAAGGCCAAAATGTGTTCTCTCTCACCTGTGACATGAATCTTGAAGGTGAGTTTCTGGCCAGCAGCCTCGCAGCTGTACTCCCCTGCATCTTTCTTCTCTACCTGGATCACCACCAGCCGACACTGTTTGCCCTCTGACTCCACCTTGAACTTCTTGCTCGAGGTGATCAGTTTCCCCTCCTTGTACCACTTCACCTCCATCTTCTCCTGGGCCACCTCGCAGCTCAGCGTGGCATTTTGAGTCAGTGCAGCCTTCACCTCCTTTTGTACCTTGTCCTTGTTTGTAAACACGTCTTCTTTCTCTGCAGGGACATCACAACAGTCACACCATTTTGCTGTAGTCTGCTGCAGAGCTTACTCCAGTTCCCCATTTTCATTATACTTACCCTTCACAGGGACCATCATGATGCCTCATTAAGACAGGAAAATACTTTCCCCTCTATTTTGCCTTGGGAAATGAATAGGCATATCATTTCATATCATATCATAAATCTAAACATTTCGCAGTCTGATAGCAGATTTGGACATGAGATTTAGAACACCTGCATGCACTGCTGAACCTCCTCCCTTCTCTTTGTTTCTTCTGATGTCTCTCTACATTTCCAGTAAATCAGAAGGGAATGGCCCTCTAGAACAGGTTGCCCAAGGAGACTGTGGATGCTCCATCCCTGCAGGCATTCAAGGCCAGGCTGGATGTGGTTCTGGGCAGCCTGGGCTGCTGGTTGGCAACCCTGCACATAGGAAGAAGGGGGTTGGAACTGGATGAGCACTGTGGGCCTTTGCAACCCAGGCCATTTATGAGTCTGATTAGTGGCATTTTCCACCTCATTGTGTCATTCAAATTTTGTAACCAGATCTCATCAAACACCTCCCCTTTTCTCACTCCTTGCATGCCTGGTGTGCTCTTGCACTGTAACCCTGCAGACACCAGCTGACTACAAAAGCTGCACAAGTTACCCTCCTTGCCTATTGTTTGTTGCAGTAATTCATTCCTGGATGGAAAAGCACATGTAGAAAAGTGTTGCTATGACACTAGATGACAAAGAAAGTCCTATAGCCAAAATGTTTTGCACCAGAGAGGCTGTAAGTTGATCCTCCAAATGCAAGACACACAAAATGAAGTGTTCCTTTATCTCTGGGATTCCAAGCATTTTCTCACCTCTGACTTTCACTTGGAATGTTGCTTTGTCATCTTTTGTTTCACAGCTGTAGCTCCCTTGGTCTTTCAGGGTCACATTTTTGACCATGAGCTTGCGGTGCGTCCCCTGGGAGATGATGGTTGTCCTCTGGTCCTGCTTCACCTCTATTTGATCTTTCTTCTATACGACAGCTCCGCTTGCAGCTGACACCTCACACACCAGCTCCAGGTCTTCAGAAGGACTGACTGATATTTCTGGAGTCGTTTTGGACTTGCTGACAAAATTAATGGCTTCATCTGAAGAAAAAAAGAGAAAGTGGTTTACATCCTGACTCAGGCTTATTCAGCACAGCATTAAGATACAGTTAGAACTGATTGTAATGTCTCTGCTCATTACATCTGGGGGATCAAGTTTCACCTCTGGAGGTACTCACATACAAACGTGTGCTTGATTCTCCTGTGTAAGGAAAGAGTAAGTTCTATGCAGACAGTTCTTATTTCTTCTAATCAATTCTGTATTCTGCACATGTTCTTCTGAAGCTAAAATGAAGGCAGCTAAGTAACCTGTTTGCAATACATGAACAAACCAATTCAACACCTTGTCTCTAAGCTAACAAGCAGCGTTTGATGAGCACATCAGTATTTCATGCCCTTCATTCCATCCAGACTGTATTGGCAATAACTATGCTGGTATTAACAAGGATAGCAATTACAAGCAAAATGGTAGAAATACAGAAGATATAAGGAAAAGGGAACTCACCAGAGATGAGGCGATCCTCCCTGGTGAGCGATCTCCAAGAGATGCTGCCTCAGTGAGGGTCAGCCCTTTAATGAGGTCTCAGAGGAGGTGGAGTCGAACTCCACCCCTCCAGGGAGCACAGCTACATAACTTTCACCTGTGCTCCCACAGCTGACCCCACACTTGCCTCAGCTGATCAATCAGTGGTTCACATTGTGATCTCCCATACACTCCACCCCTTCACAACGTGAACCAATGATTAGGTGAGTTCCCCTTATTACAGAGACCCAATCACGACGCTGATACAATCTCCCGTCGCATTAGATGTTGATATTATTCAAATGATGATGATTGGATGGGTGTTTATGATCTTCCATGGGCCAGTGCTTGATAGATGTTACCGGAGACAAATCATCTTGAAGTGCAGGTCCGTCTGCGTTTCATCAGTCCAGAGTAATGGTCCTAGAGGCTTAGAATCAATCTTAAGGGGAGTAATATAGATGTTTCAAGGGTACTAGGAGGGGAAGATCCGCCCTCCAGGGCAAGATACAGGCCGTATTCTTATCTTGGGTCAATACTTCTGCTTGTACTGGATTATGTCCCGGCCTCCGATACCATACCCTCTGGCCAGATATCTGTGGCTGTATAACTATATCTGGCACCAGAGGAGGAGTCTTGATCTGCCATAGGGACATAATAGGTGTTCCTTTAGCAATAAAGGCCGGAGTATTGACCACGATGTCAGTAGGCCATGTACCTATCACCGAGGGGGTGACTGAACTTCCCACCTCCAATAATCTCCCCCAAGGTGCAAGTAGGCCACACCATTTGGGTCCTACCTGCACCTTCCAAGGCCAATTTATCTTATGGATTCCCGGTTCTAAATTCTCAGGGGCAGGGAGCAGAAGATTATTTTCAGTACCAACCTGCGGTTTTACCTTATTATCGGTGCCTGTAATTTGGATCCTAAGAGGGGAGGCCCATATAGTTTGTAACATTTTCAGGGCACTGGGTCTGCCATCCCGAGGTCTTTCATTCAGGTCCCGCACGGTTTCATATAATCTTTTTGTCCACCCCTGCAGGGACTGAGAGTCTGTTTTCAGGGCAGCCTTAAGGATACCATTATAACGTTCAGTAAGGCCTGCCCCTGTTGGGTTATATGGCAGGTGGAATCGCCATTCAATGTTGTTTTCTTCTGCCCAGCGCTGTATCATCGCTCCAGTGAAGTGAGTCCCTTGGTCACTCTCGATAACTTGAGGTGTCCCGTATGCAGACATCAGTTTAGTAAGTGCCTTAATTGTGTATGCTTGATTTGCCTTTGGTACAGGATAGGCTTGCAGCAGTCCACTTACAGTGTCAACGCAGGTCAGGGCATATCTCGCCCCCTCAGACCGAGGGAGGGGCCCAATGTAGTCGACCTGCCATCTCTGAAGAGGACTATATCCTCTAGCAATGTGGGATGTTGTTTCAGGCAACGGTCTCGGTCTCATCTTTGAGCAAGCATCGCAATCCTGACATGCTTGAACGATATCAGATAGTTGTACAGGCAGCCCCCATGCTTTAGCAGCTGCCCACATTATCTTCTGTCCAGCATGCCGTAGCTTCTGATGTAACCAACGGGCAATATTTTCAGATTGTGAATTCTCAATCCATCGGATTCGGGCCAGTGTGTCAGCTTCATCATTTCCTGGTGACTGCAAGGGTTGATGACCAGAGACATGGTAGACACATACTGTCCTGTGTTTGACCGTATTCCAAATGTCTACCCACATGTCTTTACCCCAAATCGGTCGGGCGTGGATAGTCCATTCCTGGGTAGCCCATTGCGTAATCCACAGAGTGAGCCCCCGGTACACAGCCCAACTATCTGTACAGATGTTCAGGACGCCGTCACCAGGTTCTTTAGTTATAACCATCCACACGGCTCGCAATTCTGCCCATTGGCTGCTTTGACCATCCCCCTCATCAAACCAGATGGTCTCAGTAGAGGGATGGTATGCTATTGCTCGCCACTTGCTCGGGTTGCCTCTGCTGGACCCATCCGTATACCAGGCATCTTCAGGAATAGGATATCTTCCTTCCTGAACGGGACTCTTCTCTGGTGGAGCAACCATCGGTTCTTTTGATGTATCACTGTGATACGTCACTGGGCCTAGGATCTTCTGTAGTTCTTCTTTAAGTGGAGATGAAGACAGACTGCTTCTCTGGCTTAGATAGGCGACCCATCGTGCCACCGTTTGTGCTTGGGCCACCCCCGTCTTAGGAAGGTGAGTCAAATCTCTCACCCACCCCTGGATTGGTAATGAAGTCTTAACTATGACCTCTGCTGTTTGCGTTATCGGCTCTACTGCTTGTAATGCCGAATAGGCAGCCAATAACTGTTTCTCAATCATGCTATATCGTTCTTCTGCTCCGTGCCAAACCTGAGACCAGAATCCAATGGGGGTTCGAACAGAACTCTGGCGTTGCCACAGGCCCCAGCCAAAACCATCTTGAGTAACATGAACATCTAGTTCAGCTGGGAGGGTCGGATCAAATATACCCAACGCCTGAGCTTGTTTAACTGCCAGTTTTGCCTGTTGGAAAGCATCCTGTTCTATCTTTCCCCAATTCCATGATTGACCCTTCTTTGTAAGCTTGTATAATGGCCTTAATAGCTGAGCTAAATGAGGTATAAAGGAGCGCCAATACCCCAATATACCCAAACATTCTTGCAATTGTTTTGATGTTGTAGGGACTGGAAACGCTTGGACTTTATCTACTACCGCACTGGGTAGTACTTTGGTTTCCCGGACCAAATTACTCCCAGGAATTTTACAGATAGCCCCGGACCTTGCACCTTCTGTGGGTTTATAGCCCACCCTCTTTTCTGCAGGTAAGCTATCAACAAATCTGCTGCTTGTCTCACCGCCTCTAACGAATCGGATGTTAACAGGAGGTCATCAATATAATGATATAAATTGACATTATTTGGCTTTTCCCACTTAGCCAGATCACGTGCCACTAAATTATGACAAAAAGTGGGCGAATGTACGTACCCTTGGGGTAGGACCTGGAAAGTCCATTGCCTCCCTTCCCATGTAAATGCAAACTGATCTTGCGATTCTTCACTGATTGGAATACTGAAGAATGCATTCGCCAAATCCAAGACACAGTGATATGTTTTGATTTCCCTGCTTAGTGTGTCCATTAGGGAGGCAATATTGGGTACAGCCGCATGAACAGGTGGCGTGACCTTATTTAATTCCCTATAGTCTACTGTCATCCTCCATGTTCCATCCAGTTTTCGCACTGGCCATATTGGGGAGTTATATGGGCTATGTGCAGGCCTTATAATACCCACTCTTTCTAATTCCTGCACCGTCTTTGTTATTTCATCCTGCCCACCCGGGAGTCTGTACTGTTTCACATTAGTAATCCGGCGTGGCTTCGGCAAACAAATAGGCTCATGTTTTGCATGGCCTCTCAATATTGTCTGGATTGCCCGGATACTAATGCATCTCTGCCGCAATCGGAACTCTCCCACTGTTGTATGGAGAGCCAGACCCCACAGGATATCAATTCCTAATATATACTCTGGAATTGGGGCAATGGATACCTTGTACTCCCGTGGTGGAAGACGCCCGACCCCCAGTTTTACCCAGGTTTGGGTGACCGGAATGGTTTGTCCCCCAAAACCTCCAATCATCACTCTATTACCTTTAAATTTAGTTGGGTCTCCATATATTATAGATGTCTCTGCCCCGGTATCAACTAGGGCCATAACCTTCTGTATATTCTTTCGGGACCAGTATATCGTCAGTTCCACATAGGGCCTCCGGTCCCGTCTAGAGGCCCTAGGAGGACTGACATCCCTCGTCAAGCCATGAACTGAGCCAGATTCAAGTCTTTTACCTCCGATACCTCCGGTGTCATAACCCGAGGCACCTGAGGTGGCTTCTTTTTCCTATTTGGAACTATAAAATCTTCTAAATTCCATGTTGTTGTTGGTCGCCGCTCTATAAATCTTATCCCTGGCCTTTTGGGTTTATTCTGAAATTTTTGTTCATCCTCAGTTGCTTCCACAACTGAAGGAGAACCTGATTGGGCTGCCCATCAATTTTTGAAAACTGAACGCCTGCCCGGAGCAGATCATTAAACATTTGTTTCCGGGATACCCTAACAGGTCCTGCCCGAGAAGTTCGCGGGGCCGATCTTCTGGCTCGCACTATTGGAAAAGCCTCGGCATCCTCAATCACCCTGATATTGCGCTTAGCTCGTAAACGCTCAGTTTCTCCGAGGTCTGCTACCAATTGGGCGGCTTGTTGGACTACTGCCTCTGCGGATACTACTGGATTAAGTATGGAAACCAAGGTTCCATACATATGAGAGGGTGCTTACTGTAAAATTAGGTCCCTCATTCCCGCAGAAAATTTAACCATATCAGGGCTATCGAATGTGTCTTCGTAGATAGCCTCTCTCATACCTAATTCGCGTATATAATTTTGAAGGTCTTCCATAGAAGACCACATCCCTGTGTTTACTGGCATGTCAGTTTTATTTGTCCACACCATGCGGCAAGCAGCCATTATCCATTCTACAATTGAATGGTTTTCTTCAGGGAACTGAGTCCCAGCATACAGTCTCTGCCGAAGGGCAGGATGTACTGTTATTGTGGCCAACTTAGATACTTCGGGGCCACTAACCAGTACACTATCTGCCCCTGAATCCCATAACTGTAATAACCAAGCCGGAACACTTTCCCTTGGCCTTTGCCTAAATCGTTGCACTAGGTCCATGAGTTCAGTAGGTGTATATGGACGGGCTGTTACATGTAAAACAGATTCGGCAGGGGGCCATTGATCAGGAGGCACTCCTGCTGGTCGATCTTGAATTTTCTTTGTTTTTTGAGTTATTACTGGACGGACTTCTAGTGAGTCCGTCTCAGATGGTTTTTCTAGATCAGATTTAGTGATCTTATTTTGATTCATTTCTTCAGGATCTTGATCGTCATTAAATGAAATGTATCTAATTTGAGGGTTGGAGGAAGAAAATGACGGTTTTTTTCCTGTCAATAGATTGATCTCACCCTCCAATTTTTCAATACGGGCCTTTAACAATTCATTTTCATGTGCAATGTTGTTTGATTTTATCTCTGCCCGATTTAAAGCATTTAATAATGGCCAGGCTGCCATAGATGCAGCCATTCGCTTTTCTTTTGTAATTAAGATATCTTTTTGTAGTCCTAGAAAGTAATCAGTTAGACAATAGGCGTCCATGTTATTTGGTACTCTTAAAGGGCCCCATTGTTCAATAATTGTTGCTAATTGGTAATATGGGGACGCCTCAAAACCTGGAATTTGTCCAGGAAGGCATGTCCCTAAGGGGGTGGTCTTCTCCCCCTTGTACCAATTAAAGATTTTCCACACAAAGGACATTTTTTTTTTTTCCTTATATTTCTAGATGCCAAGTCAGTGGCTCCTGCCTGGCTTGCCAAATGTATTGGCAATAACTATGCTGGTATTAACAAGGATAGCAATTACAAGTAAAATGGTAGAAATACAGAAGATATAAGGAAAAGGGAACTCATCAGAGCTGAGGTGATCCTCCCTGGTGAGCAATCTCCAAGAGATGCTGCCTCAGTGAGGGTCAGCCCTTAAATGAGGTCTCAGAGGAGGTGGAGTCGAACTCCACCCCTCCAGGGAGCACAGCTACATAACTTTCACCTGTGCTCCCACAGCTGACCCCACACTTGCCTCAGCTGATCAATCAGTGGTTCACATTGTGATCTCCCATACACAGACAGAACCTGCCTGAGGAGCAAGCTGATGGCTGTCAGCTACAGGCAGACCTAGCTTTGTACTGCATTTCTTAGAGCAACAACTGTTGCTTTCAGTCACTGAATATACCAAGGCCAATTACTATGCCAGGAACATTTATGGCATCAGTGAACAAAAAATGCGTTAAAAATTGTAATAGACAGGAGCCATTTATTCTTTTATAACTAGGTGACCAAAGAACAACAGTCCTTCTAGAGTCAAGCTGTTAAGAACTAATAGCATCAATCAATATCACATAGATAGATTACTTCCCTGCCCTAAGACCATCTTGCGACCATTTGGTGCTCCTAATTAAGCCCTCTTGATGGCATTTTGTCTGAGCCATGCGACATTTTGTGATAGGAGTTACTGCTAGTGTTCCCTTAACCCTACACCAAAGTAGGAGGTATCCATTCTCAGGGAATCATGCAGGCTTCCTCTGTATTTGATGCTCAGAGACAGCCCCAGAGCTTTTTAAATCTTAGCTTAGCTCTCATCCAATAATGTTCATCAAACAGTGCAACTTGTCCTTTGGGGATGCCTTTGTTCTGCATCAACCAGTTCCAACGGAGTCTTCTTGGCTTGTTTTAGATCAGTTTTTCAACAGATAAAGCCAGGGTCTTTGAATTACAAAGTGAAATTGCAGAATGCATGATTCTCAACCAAACAGAACAGCAGGTGGGATGCAGGGTGAATACCTGAACCAACACCACCTGCAAGCAATCCTTCAATATCTTAGGAATCTCTAGCCACCCCAAATCCAGTGTTGTGCTTGATCTATCATCTCTGCTGAATTTTTAGCTAAGCTGATGGTGAGCATCACGGTGGTGATGGGTGAGCAGTCAGACTAGAGGGTCTTAATCAACCGTAAGGATCCTGTGATCAGAGGAACGTGAATGTGCTGTTAAAGGTCACAAGCGCTGCACTGCAGCATGAGCATACACAGCGAAAGGCTTTCAGTAGAGCTTCAGTTCATAAATGAGGACTGGGTTATGGAAAATAGGCTCAAGATATAAAACAGAAAACAGATCTTAACGCCAGGTTCTGTGAATGCAACCAGCTGAATTTCACAGATATTGAATTTCAATGACAATTTCTTGTGTTATTTTACCCTCCAGCTCCACCCTGAACAGGAACATGTCAGTGACAAGCATTACTCCTCCAGGCTTGACCTAACAGTGCTTTACTTGCACTATGAGCTAATGGCTGTGCTTACAGCACCTCAGGGAGACACCTCAGAGATCACAATGTCCTTCGGGTACAGCAGGAGACACTCAACTCTCCAAATGTGGAGTTTAATTTGTCCAAAGAGGAGACAGGATTCCCATGCTAATAACTTAGGACCATTTCAGTCATAGGTTTAAAGATGATGTAAGTGCTGAGGCAATACATGAACTAGATGAATGAAGCCCAGATGTCAGGGCTCAAGTCGTGACTCCAGCCCCAGCTGGAGCTAAGGCTGTCTTGAATTCATCACAACACAGTTACATTATTTGCTCATACTGTGGATTTGCATAGGGACAACAGGAAGGTCAGAATTGCTTCAATAGAGCTATGCAATCTTTGTCCTAAATACTGGAAACCCACAGCGTTGGACAAATAAAATGAATTAAGTCTGAAGTGCTTTACATGGATTGTGATCCTATGTTTGCCTCACAAACTTACCTGAGACTTTCCAATCAAAAATCAGAGTGTCATCTCCAATTGTGTAGATGTATGTTCCCTCGTCTTCTTTCGTTACAGCTGAAGCCACAAGCTTATGCAGTTTCCCTTTATCTTCCATTGTGAATTTCTTACTGGTCTTGATTTCTTTGCCATTTTTGTACCACTTCACCATGACATTGGCTTCAGAGGTCTCAGAAACAAATTCAGCTTGTTTTCCAGCAACGGCCCTGATTACTCCTCCACTTGTCTCTTTGATTACGAAGTTTGCCAGTGCTGAAACAAAATATGAAGACACAAAATACATATGATGGTAAAGAACTGCAGGGACATTGGTGACCATGAGGCATTCATTTATCATAAGATCAAACGTGCACGTTTAATCCTAGTTCTAATTGCTAGATTCTAATTCAGAAGCTGGCAAATTGGTAGCTTTTATAAACCACGTACCAGATTACCTTATCTCCACAAGTTGAAGGACGTACACTGTACAGGGGACAGAGCCAAAGGAAGAAGCCCAAGGCTTCAAGAAAATGTCTAAAATAGGAAAACTGAGGAAAGAATTGGAATAAGCAAACTAGAAGGAAATCAATGGAGGGGGTATCTATTACTGCACTGTAACCCCCTGGCAAACAAATCAAGCCTAAAAGATAGAGATATCACTTAGGACTGAAAAGAAAAAAGAAAAAAAAGAATTCCTTTATGGAAATTAATTGGAGTGCAAAAGTTAGATGATAAAACTGGCCCTTATTAACACACAGTGGAATAATTGACTTCAAAGATTCAAAATCTCACCACTGTCTTAGCCAAAAGTTCAAGCCTAAGTCCACGGTCCTATTTTACTGAGGGTAATTGAGCTTGTTTTCCAACTTCTTGTTAACATATCATTTCAAAACAGCGCACACAACTGAGTTGGGTCTGTTGAGACAGCGCAGTCAGAGCTGCTAAAATCAAAGTCTGGATTATGCATGCATTTGTTCTGCAGTTCCAAGAACACGCATGTATAATACAAATTCAACAACGTTCTACAGAATGCCTGTATTTAGGAGCTCGAGAGCCAGCTGATGGACACTGGGATGACTGAGATCCTGTCAATACATTTAACTCCATCCTATCATACAGTCAAATTTCATTCATTTTTTCAGGAACTGTCTCTTATCATTGTAGTCCTGTCACCACTGCTGGATGTGAGCCCAACCACACAAAAGCAGCTGCTGGTTTTCACTGCAGATACTGCAGTAAGGAGAAACAGCCTCCAGACTGGACCAGCTGAGCGTGGCCCTACCAGGATTTGCTCCAAAGGTCTTATTACCAGTAGTGCTTCCTGATGAAATACATGGGGGTCCTCCTTTGATTCCAACCCCAACCCACCCCACCATGCCCCCTGATAACATCCATCAGGGCCACATCTCGACAGCTCCTGAACACCTCCAGGGATCCCACCACCTACCTGGGCAGCCTGTGCCAGTTAATTCTATGGGCAGACCTGCCAGTATGAAATATTATGCTAACATGACAAAGAGAGAGAAGAAAAGCAAAATTAAGACTAGCTGACAAGCCTTGGCAGGAAGTTCTGCTCTCCATCAATTTAGTCCCTGTGACTCTTCACAGGTGTTTTCTACATTTGGGATCACTGCTACAAAAAGAGATGTTGACATCATCTCTTGTGGCCACCCTGACAGAAGAGCAGGAAGGCTGGGATGCTCTTTTTCCTGTCTTTCCCTTGATTTCCTCTATATCTTAGGGACGAATCACAGGACAGAACACAGAAATCAAATGGCTCTACAAAGCAGATTGGCCAGTTCAAGTCAAAACAGCCACTGAAAACACCCCAGATGCTGTCTGACAACAGCTGGACTGTCGGGGAGTCAGGTGAATGCAGTCTGCTGGCCCTGGGCAGGAAGAGGACAGCCCAGACTGTCACATACCTTTCACTGAAAGCTGATAGAGCATTTTATCCCCCTCACAGATGCACTGATAACTTGCAGCATCATCCATTGAGTCGTTGTGAATTTTCAGGGTGTGTTTCTTCCCCACAATTTGCAGTTCATAATTTTCACTGGCCTTGAGCTCCTTCCCATCCTTCATCCACTCCACAGTAGCGCCTGTGTCTGAAAGCTCAGCCTGCAGTTTGGCTTCCTCACGCAGCCAAGCACAGATCTTTTCTACATCTTTGCTCTTCTTGGTAAATCTCACTGCAGCACCTGTCAGGAGCAAAGGCCTCGTTATTTCAATTTATATCAGGCTAACGTGGTCAATGTTTGCTGCAACATCTCTGAAAAAGTATCACCTTCTGTTCCTGCACTCATCATTGTGTCAGTGCTGAGCAATTCACGATATTTCATTTGGTCTTCTTGCTGGATTTACTAAGTAAAAATCAACCAAACATCTCCTTCTACTGATTAATAATGCTCTAAACATGCTTCTGCAGAGGTTTCCACCCAATGACAAACAGGTCCTCCCATCATGAATGTTTATTTGTTCTACTTTGTCATGCAAAGCTGATTGATAGAGATATTATTGGAATGATTGCTCCCCTACTTCTAAACTATTCCAGTGCAATCAGAAAGGCTGTCTGAACCTGCAGCTGAAAGTACTGCTCTATGGTCATGCAGTGGTAAACCTGGTGACTGAATGCACTGGCCAATAGCTGTGAACTGCAGACATTCATCAGCTGGCATGCTTGCACGTTGTTGTAAGGTCAATAGTAAACATGGCATCCCCTCCAGGTACAGCTTCACCAGTTGTTAGGGGGGATTTCACAGCCAGGACTGGGTCTGAGGAAGAACATGTATGTCTTAATGCTCCTTAGATGCAAGTCTGGTATCTCATTTAGAGATGGAAGATTAAATCATAGGTACATTTCTACTTCTCCCTTTGCATGAGTGCTAGAAGAAGCACTTCTGTGCTTAAGATCTGTTACAGAAAGTTCTGCCTCTTGCACATGTGAGATATCAAAAGATAAGGATATTCATGTCTCTGTCACAGAAACAACTCGTATCACTTTAGTGGTAGCTGGAGGTTGATAGGAGATAGGAGAACTAGGAATAAAGGAAAGCCTTTGGTGTGTTAATGCACTGCTAACCTTAAAGTCAAAGGAAGCATCTTTAGGGAACCAACACAGCTGCTCAGCACACACTGACCCATTTCCATTGGGGTTTTTGTGCTTACCAAGGTGCACGCTCCCTGGGAATTCCAGAGACGGGCTCTGTCCATGCGCATTGACTGCAGACACTCGGAACTGATCATCAGCCTCTTCAGACAGATTGCTCACCGTGAACTCTGGGACGGGGACATGAGACTCGTGGCACCTCACCCAGGTGAAGCCAGTTAGTTTCTTGCATTCCACAATGTAGCCATCGACTGGAATGGGGCGGTGCATCTTCGGAGGGGACCATGCCAGCGTCACTGAGGTTTCTGTTTTATTTTTCACCACGGGGTCAGTTGGGGGCTGGGTGGGAGGTTTTCTGGGAGCTGAACAGAAATAAATTTCAGAAATATTAGCATAAGGTCATGTAGGCTGGAAAAGACCTTCAAAAGACCTTCAAAATCAGCAGACTCAACTTTCAGCATGACCTACTGAGTCCCACCATTAACTACTGTGGTACCTGAGGACATACATGACAAGCTTATTCCTGCAGGTATTTACATAGTGAATATATTCACCCTCTGGTTGCTTTGGAACATTTTAGAGGTTAAAATCCCATCAGACTTTTTCACTGTGTGCAGCCACTGATACAGGCAGGAGGCTGGGAATTACCTGATGGGCTCTAGTTACAGACTACTGACACAGTAAAGGATTGATTTCATTTAATTTTGGCCATCAGAAAGTTTGGTGTCTGGTTTCAGTCACCCATCTGGACTCCAATTATAATCATATGGAGAACAGCACATTCAGGAGAACTCATCTCAATAAACCTGAATGAAATCACAGAATCATAGGATCATGGGAGGGCTTGGGTTGGAAGAAACCTTCAAGATCATTAAGTGCTAGATGCCAAAGGTCCCACTAACACAGTATTAAGCCAAAAGCTAGATGCTGGAATCAGATCTCCTGACCTTACCATCAGAAACTGAGATGTCATATTTTGCTCAGAGGTGCCTGCTTGTAGGAGGGACAGCTTCCGAGCTTTTTCTGCTCCAGGAACCAGCTCGAGCTTCAGAATTTAAACAGCAGTCAGAAATTAAACTGAGCTTTGTCACCTCCATCAAATAGAAGGAGTGGTTGGGTGGTACAGCTTTCCAAATCGCTTAGAAACTGTCACAACAATCAGATGCCTACCTTTTCTTTTTTAACTTGTTAATACATAGAGCTTAATAGCATCAGAATGCCCCAAGCACTTCAGACAACAGGACAGCTGTAAACCCTTCTTTAAGGATTCCTTTGTTTAACCACTGAGTAACTGTAATTCAGTGGTGCTGGTAGGAGAAGGGAAGTCCTAATCTTCCCAGATGGTGAACAGAGTTGATGTTCACATGCAGACTGGTGCTGCAGCAGAGCCAGAAACCACTCATTTGGGAAACACAGCACCAAGAAAATAATGGGAATAGCTTCATAAAATCAGGAGCTTCACTCAAATTTCATGTCAGATCTATAATTCTTCCTATTTTCAGGAAGAAATGATTTCCCTTTTTCTTGTAGTTTTATTTTCTTTTCCTTTCCAGCAAGCAGCTTTGTAGCTTACAAATTGTTTTCTAATCACCTCCTGGTGTGGACAAATCACACAGGTCTGACTCCATGTTTTACATAGTTAGCATATTATATTTGTTCCACTATGGAACTGTACAGTCATAGAATGGCCTGGGTTGAAAAGGATCCCAAAAATCATCCAATTCCAACCCCCTGCTATGTGCAGGGACGCCATCCACCAGACCAGGCTGCCCAGAGCCACATCCAGCCTGGCCTTGAATGCCTGCAGGGATGGGGCATCCACAGCCTCCTTGGGCAACCTGTTCCAGTGTGTCACCACCCTCTGAGTGAAAAACATCTTCCTAAGATCCAACCTGATCCACAACCCCTACACACCCTCAGAGCCCCCTAGAGCCCCTAGTCCTCCTATTGCCCACCACAGCCCCATATGCCCACTAGAGTCCCCCTCAACTCTCTTTACAGGCCCTGCACAGCTCTATATAACAGTCTTATAGAACTACCTCTAGTAGAAGCAATCTCCACACAGAGATCCTTTCCCAGCACACTGCGCCACGGGGGGAGCAAAACGGGGGGGGGGCACATACACACACAGCGCCGGGGGGGCCCGTAACCAACCCCCACCCATCCTTTAAAGGGGTGGGGGGTCCGTTTTAATGGGGGGGGGGGCGAGATCACCTTCACCCCCCACCCCCCCATCCCCACCCCATCCTTTAAAAGGGGGGTGTCCATTTTGGTGTTGGGGGGCAGTGACAATCCGTCCCCCCACCCCATCGTTTAAAGGAGGGGGGGTCCGAGACCACCCCCCCCACCCCATCTTTTAAGGGGGGGGGTCAGGGGCTCATGGGGGGCAGCACATCGTGCACAACATTGTGGGGGGGGGGGGCTTTAAAAGGGGGGGGTTACAAAAAGCATAGCTCTCAACTATAGATGGGATTGGGGGGGGCTCAATCGATGGGGGGGGGCCCTTCATGCAGGGGGGGCACAGCGTAAGTCAGCGGCTTTGAGGGGGGGTGTTGGGGCTGTTTGGCCTTTGGGGGGGTTATTGTGTGCCCCACCCCCACCACCCCCACACACAATGGGGTGTTAATGTGGGGGGGGGGGGCTTAGATTAGTTGCGTTCCCTATAGCACTGATCCCCCCCGTCATTAACCCCCCCGCTTTATCCTTATGGCTGAGCCCCCCCCCGACAGCGCCCCATTCATCTTGATGGGGGGGGGGGGTTTGTCACACGACCCCGGCGCGGCTTACGACACATCATCGACCCCACCCCACCCCCCATAACCCCACCCGGGGGGGGAGGGGGCGATGTGGTGAGTGGGGGGGGGGTTCCGGAGGTGGGGGTGAGCAAAGCGCAATATGGGGGGGGGGGTCCTATAACTGGAGGGCAGCGGCTGCACAAAGAGCCCGCGGGGGTCGGAGAGAAGCACTTTGGCTGGGGGGGGTCCACGGGGTCCGGGGGTAATGCTGCCCCACCCCCTCCCCCACCCCCCACTGCCGACCCCCCCCCCGCGTTGCCCCCCTGCCCCAACGTCAGCTCCTGCGGCAGCTCCTCGTCGCTCTCCTCCTCCTCTTCCTCGTCTGGGGGGTCAATATGTGGGGGGGGGGGTCCCATCGGGCAGCGGCAGCTCCGCCGGCTCCGATTGGCTGAGCCGCAGTGCGCGGGAGCGGCTGTTGTGTGCCGGTCGGTGGAGGGGAGGCTCTTCATGGAGCTGCCCCGCAGCCAACAACAGCCTGAATGAGATCCTGGAGTCCCAGACGCTGGAGGATGAGCTGGGAAAGAGCAGAGGCTCCCCACAGAAGGGCAAATCACGTCTGATAACGTGAGTGTGGAGCACAGCCAGCCCCTTCCTCACATGTGTGGGGCTTCCATGTTCCTCTGTGCCCATTGCAATGTGCCACCCCAATCCTGCTGCCCAGCCAGGAGTGGATGGGATGAGCAGGTTGGGATGCACAGAGCAGTGCTCAGACATTGCTGGGACATTTGTGCACTGCTGTTGAGCTTCCCTTTGTGCAGCAGGGGAGAGGATGGAGGTTTACAGGTGGATGGTTGTTATTTCTATGGCATTGCACAGGTGGTAGAACCATGTCCATTCCCAAACTTATTCCAGGGCATGCGGGAATTTGTGCAGTTGTAGTTCCTGAATTGTGCTATTTAAAACCCTCCTGTAAATGGGGATGTTTTGTAATGCCTGCTGGGGCTGCAGGCAGCATTGCCTTCCTCCTTAGGGGGCAGGTTTAATCACAAGCCTCCCTATTTCCTATCACAAACGTCCTACAAACCATGTCTGGGCATTGCTGTCTCGGCCTGGATCTCAGCTCCTGAGACTGTCAGATGTGAAGCAGCAGCAGCTGGGACAGGGCTGGCTCTGTGTGCCCTCTCTGGGTCTGTGGGCACAGAGTGGGGCAGAGGGATGACTGTGAGAGGGAGGAATTGCCCAGCCACAAGAAAGAGGAAATCAGCTGAAAAGGGGAGATTTGAGAAGCACTGAGGCTGTGGCTGCTTTGACAGTAAGAAGAAACCAAGCTGTCACTGTGCAGATGGGAACTCCAGTAGGAGAGCTGTGGTGGCTTTACAGATGGCAGACAGCAGCTGGAGTGTAGAGCCAAGGGTAGGGGGGGGATCTTCCTCTTAGCAATGCCATGCAAAGAATGATGCAGACTCCTGCAGGGTCGGCTTTGCTGTGTGACCCTGGGTGGAAGCAGCTGGAAGGTCTCTGCCCTTCTGCATTATCCCAGGAACTGGGGCAGTGCTCGGTCTCATCCCACCTCTGCTAATAGCAAATGCAGAATCCCTTATCTGAGTGCCCTTTTCTCTCATGTAGAGTCACCAACCCTGGGAAGTTCACAAAAAGTTTGGGTGTTGTGTTGAGGGATGTGATTTAACTGGGAAGTATTGGTGATGGTTGGACTGGATGATCATAAGATCATCCAGATCATAAGATCTGAGATCATAAGATCATAAGATCATCCAGGTCTTTTCCAACCTTGAAAATTCTATGGAGTTGTAGCAGATTGTGGGGGTGTAGGTGTGGTATATATATGTACACAGATGGGAATATCCGTATGGAAAAGATAGATCCATGTGTGTTCTGGGCTGCACTGAAAAAGGGGTGGCCAGCAGGAGAGGGAGGTGATTGTCCACTCCTGCTCAGCTCTTGTGAGGCCATATTTGCAGCACTGTGTCCAGGCCTGGGAAGGATGTGGAGCTGTTGGGGGGGGTCCAGAGGAGGGCCACTGTGATGATCAGAGGGCTGGAGCAGCTCTCCTATGAGGAAAGGTGGAGGGATCTGGGCTTGTTTAGCCTGGAGATGGAAGGCTGTGGGGAGACCTCATTGTGGCCTTTGAGTACTTGAAAGGAGCATATAAACAGGAGGGGGAATGGCTGTTTATGAGGGTGGATAATGATAGGACAAGGGGGAATGGTTTAAAACTGAGACTGGGGAGGTATAGGTTGGATCTTAGGTAGATGTTTTTTGCTCAGAGGGTGGTGACACACTGGAACAGGTTGCCCAAGGAGGCTGTGGATGCCCCATTCAAGGCCTGCAGGCATTCAAGGCCAGGTTGGATGGGCTCTGTCCATGAGCATTGACTGCAGACACTTGGAACTGATCATCACCCTCTGCAGACAGATTTACAGCCCCTGCACAGCTCTATATAACAGTCTTATAGAACTACCTCTAGTAGAAGCAATCTCCACACAGAGATCTTTTCCCAGCGCCCCTTTGTGACATCATAATGCCCCTTTGTGACATCATAACACCCTTTGTGACATCATAATGCACCTTTCTGATGCCATAATGCCCCTTTCTGACGTCATAATGACCCATTGTGATGTCTTAATGCCCCTTTGTGATGTCATAATGCCCTTTGTGATGTCATAATGCCATTTGAGACGTCATAAGGCTCCTTTGTTTTCATAATGCCTCTTTGTGACGTGATAATGCCTCTTTGTGACGTCATAATGCCCTTTGTGACGTCTTAATTCCCCTTTGTGATGTCTTAATGCTCTTTTGTGATGTCACAATACCCCTTTGTGATGTCATAACACCCCTTTGTGACATCACAATGCCCCTTTCAGACGTCATAATGACCCTTTTTGACGTCATAATTCCCCTTTGTGATGTCATAATGCTTCTTTGTGGTGTCATAATGCTTCTTTGTGGTGTCATAATGCTTCTTTGTGATGTCATAATGCTACTTTGTGACGTCATAACGCCCTTTGTGACGTCATAATGCCCTTTGAGACGTCATAATGCTCCTTTGTGATGTCATAATGCTCCTTTGTGATTCATAATGCCCTTTGTGATGTCATAATGCCCTTTCTGACGTCATAATGCCCCTTTGTGGTGTCATAATGCTTCTTTGTGAGGTATCTGTGGTGCCATTGATAATGAAGTGTGATGAACTGGAAGGCTTTCAGTAGAATTGCAGCCCTAACATAAACAATGACTTGAACTCTGGAATTCTGTGTAAAATCATTAGCTAGCTTGTGGTCCGGGTCTTCAAACCAAAGGCTGTGAGGTGCTGCTCTTGTTGACGCAGGCTGTGAAAGATGACTTGAGCTCTAAAAGTAATTTCCCTTCTGCTCTTTATATGAACGTCAAATCCACAATTAGAATATTAAGAAGATAATATAAAATTTTGTGCTGCTGGACTGAGGACTTCCATTAGCTGTTAGCCATAGTTTGGAACTTGCAAAGCAATCATATTGGAGCCTTGCTGGGCAACCTGCTCCAGTGTCTCACCACACCCACAGTAAAGCATTTCTTCCTAATATCCAATCCTAATCTACCTTCTTCCCATGTAAAGCCATTTCCCCTCATTCTGTTGCTACCTGCCCTTATGAAAAGTCCCTCCCCAGCCCTCTTCAGATACTGGAAGGCCACTCTAAGGTCTCCTTGGAGTCTTCTCCAGGCTGAAGAGCCCCATCTCTCTCAGCCTGTGCACATAGTAGAGGTGCTTTCAGCCCTCTCTGATCACCTTCATGGCCCTCCTCTGGACCTGCCTGAACATCTCCAAGTCCTTCTTGTGTTGAGGGCTCCAGAACTGCGTGCAGTGCTCCAGATGGGGTTTCAATGAGAGGAGTGTGGAGGGGCAGCACCACCTCCCTCGACCTGCTGGTCATGCTTCTGTGCTTTAAGCTTATGCTTTAAGGTCCTATATGCTTTAAGGTTTAGATAGTGCAGTCGCCTCACCTCTTCAGGTTTATCTGTGAAGGTCCCTTCCAAGTGAACCGTGCTGATCCAGACAGTTCGGATTGCTCATTAAAGTGTTTTAGTAAGTTGGGCTGGTCCTACGAAGCAGTATGACTGCAGTAAGCAGTGTACATGGTGCGCTGTGAGTACTGCACACATTCCTCTTGGCAGCTTGTGGAACAGAAACTGTGCATTGTTTGGATTGTGTAAGTATTCCTGTTGGTCTCTTGTGATGCTTACCTTCTTAGAGCACCTTTCCTCGTTTGGCTCTACATATTTTGGTACCTTACTTGTTCTGTTTGGCTTAGCAGGGAAGGTCTTCTTCTGAAGCATCCTCAGTCTTGGTCTGGGCAGCATACTTAGAAATGACATGGACGTTACATGAGTGGGTGGTCAAAGGGGGGAAGAACTCACCTTTCTGATCTGTTTCCTTTTAGAACACAGTCCTGGAGAGGATTTGCTTTCCTTGTTTCCTGGAGACTTGGATTCTTAGATGGTTTTGACTGCAGCTATTTCTGATGTTAATTCCTTTTTCTGTACTTTAGTAGCCAAGTGCAAGTGGAGTGCTTTGGGAATTGTCTGAAGTTGCCAGGTTGCGTGTGATCACATATGTAACGTGGAGTTATGTGTGGTGCCAGTGATAATTAAGTGTGATGAACTTGAAGGCTTTCAGTACAATTTCAGCCCTAATGTAAACAGTGACTTGAACTCTGGAATTCTGTGTAAAATCATTAGCTAGCTTGTGGTCCAGGTCTTGAAACCAAAGGCTATGAGGTGCTGCTCTTGTTGACGCAGGCTGTGAAAGATGACTTGAGCTCTAAGAGTAATTTCCCTTCTGCTCTTTATATGAACGTCATATCAACAATTAGAATATTAAGAAGAACATAATATAAAAGTTGTTGCTGCTGGCCTGTGGACTTCCATTAGCTGTTAGCCATAGTTTGGAACTTGCAAACCAATCTTATTTAGACTTTAGTGGTGAAATCTTCTGATGAAATCTTCCTTCTAATTCTGCAAAAGAATCTCGGTGGAACATTTCTGTCTGAAAAGGCTCTGGCATATGAAGATGTGCCAGACTGCAGCCATGTGCCAGATGCGTTTGGATCCATGGAATTTTCTGATGTAGCTTCAGTGTTTGAAGAATCTCCACTCGATCTAAATACTCAGAAAACAAAGCAGGTGTGTGAAGATGTACAGCTAGTTTCTTACAGAAAAAATACAGCTCTTAATCTAGAAATCTGCTTCTCATTGTATCTAGTGCTTACTCCATATTTAAGTATCTAGTGGACCTTGACCAAAGGAAGATAAAGATAGAGCAAAGAAGTATGTTAAGCATAAATTTTGTTGCCTTCTACCTGTAGGCCATGGTTGGTTTGACGTGATCCCTAACTCCAGTGTTTGGTTTGCACAGAAACAGCAAGCAAGGGAACAAGTAAAGGAGTCAGTGAGGATTTTAAAACACAATGGGAAGCGATAAGGCACAGTTAATAAGATTCTGGAGTTAGGCTGGAGGTAGGCAGAGGTTGAAAGGTACCGAAAGAAATTCAATCTTACTGTGTTGGACAACAAAATCCACTGTGATATTATTCAAATTTTTAACTAAACCAAGTGATAATTCATATTTATGTTTAGATAAGCTGGTGAGGGTTAATCCTCAATGGAGAATTGAGATGAACAAATAAAAAAATGGTGTTTGACAGTCTATAAGAAACGAACTTATTCTAGGAGAGAATCAGAGTTTTCAACTGTTTGGTTCAATAGCCAAATAATGTATGATATTTTTATAAGCATTGTGTCTGACCTTCTCAGCTGTTAGAATTTCTTTGACAGTAACTTCTCCGGCTGTGATCAGAAAACCTTTTGTTCCGTCTCTGGCACCATTCGAGGCATGATACTCAACTGGGTGATATGGAATTCACACTGTCAACTCCAGTGACAAGAAAAGTGGCATCTAAGAAGCGTGCAAACACAGAGAATGTTGATGCAGAGTCAGTGTTAAGAAATGAGCTGCCCTTTGCATTTCCTGCTCCAAAGGCCTTCTTTTCGAAGAGCCAGACAGAGAAGCAAGTAGAAGGCATATCTTTTTAGGCGCCTACTTCCAAAGGTATGTTGTATCTAACAAATGGAAACCTAGAACATGTGTAGCTTAGGAATTTTTTACTTTTAATATGAATGCAGTACTTGTAGGTCCTAAAATTCTGAAAGGTTTCAGTGTGGGGTTTATTTGGTCACAGCACATACAGCTGCCATCCTGTACATCTGACAGTGCACTGCAAGCGGTTTAACCATATATCAGGGCATGGTACACGTCTGTTAATGATAGAAGTTCTCACAGTTTCACAAGGAGCATGCCTTGAGATGCATTCAGATAATGAGATAAGTGCTGTGTTCCTAAAACTAGCATGTGTCTCCACTCTCCATCGAGATTTAGTAGATAATTTCTTTAACAATTATGATGAGAGTTTTGTTTTGTTTTTATTTTTTTCTGGGCTATTATTTTGAGTGAAAGAAAAGGGTATGCTTTTATTTAAGCGAGCTTTTGATTGCATCATGCTTCTAAATTAAATGTAACCTACTGAATTCCTCATGATAGCATACGAGTACTTGCGTGTATCTGTTCTCCCTAGTAGAGGGAGAAGAGACTCAGTGAACCTGGACAGTGTTACCCAGGGTTGTGAGAACAGCTAAATGATTGTTGAGAACTGGTCAACTCGTGAGCCTGAGACCTGGGATCCTCCATCCTAGGGTGGAACTTTACTGGAGCACGTGGGTGCCACAGCAACAAAAGGACTGTGTACAATAGACTGAGAGTTTGCTGAGTTTCTTGGTTTACAGAAAGCACAACTAACTCAGCAGCAAGTGATGTATTTGGGATAGGAGATGACAGCTGGACTTTGAACCTTAAGGACTGCCAAGAAAGAAGCCATCTGCTCAACCCCTGAGCTGCAAACTGCCAAGGAACTCCATACGTTGCCAGGAATGACAGGAGGGTGCCGACCATGGATACACAGCTACGGACTGATGGTAAACTTGAAACAGCTTGAAGTGAGTAAGGGATATCCAGGGTGCACTGGTGCTCAATATTCAAGAAGCCCATCAATCTACACTGGGCCAAAGGATACCAGTTTTAATATCTCATGCAGTGTTTACTGTATTGGAGGCAAAAGGGGGACATTGGCTTTCACCCCACAGAATCACAGAATCACAGAATTACCCGGGTTGGAAGGGACCTCAAGGATCATGTAGTTCCAACCCCCCTGCCTAGCAGGGCCACCAAACATACGCCTTTACTAGATCAGGTTGCCCAGGGCCCCGTCCAACCTGGTCTTGAACACCTCCAAGGACGGGGCATCCACAACCTCACTGGGCAGCCTGTTCCAGGACCTAACCACCCTTCTAGTAAAGAACTTTCCCCTAACATCCAACCTAAATCTTCCCTCCTTCAACTTAAAACCATTTCCCCTAGTCCTGCTATTATCAGCCCTTTCGAAGAGTTTACTCCCCTCCTGGGAGTAAGTTCCCTTCAGGTACTGAAAGGCTGCAATGAGGTCACCCCGCAACCTTCTCTTCTCCAGGCTGAACAAACCCAACTCCCTCAGCCTGTCCTCATAGGGGAGGTGCTCCAGCCCCCTGATCATCTTCCTGTCCCTCCTCTGGACCCTTTCCAAAATCTCCATATCTTTTTTGTACTGAGGGCTCCGCACCTGGACACAGTACTCCAGATGGGGCCGCACAAGAGCAGAGTAGAGAGGGACGATCACCTCCCTATCCCTGCTGACCACCCCTCTCCTGATGGAGCCCAGGATCCCATTTGCTTTCCGGGCTGCCAGAGCGCACTGCTGGCTCATGTTAAGTTTCTCATCTATCAGGACCCCTAGGTCTTTTTCAGCCGAGCTGCTCTCAAGGACAACTCCTCCCAGCCTGTACAGGTGCCTGGGGTTCTTCCGGCCCAAGTGCAAAACCTTGCACTTTGCTGTGTTGAACCTCATTAGGTTCACCCGAGCCCAGCTTTCCAGCCTGTCAAGGTCCCTCTGAATGGCATCTGTTCACCCCAAAGATTCCCGAAATACCAGGCCATCCTGGTAGAGCAGGGTGATATAGAAATAATTGTAACTACTATTGCCAACCCAGTATCTTTCCTTAGCGGAACTCCCCTGGTGGAGAACCAGGATGACATCACTGCTTTGAAACAACTGATGCTGCACATTACATCCAGTCGGTCGGAGCTGAAGGACGAACCCTTAGAAGATGCAGAAGACGCCTGGTTTACCAGCAGCTGCAGTTTTGTGAGACAAGGAGGCTGTAAGGCAGGACATGCAGTAACTGCTACTGAGCAGGGAATGGAAGCACAACCATCAGCCGTGGGGACTACCCCTCAGAAGGCTGAAATAACTGCCTTGACGAGAGCCTTAATGATATGGACAGATGCTAACTATGTGTTTGGGGTGTCACACGCTCATAGTACCATCTGAAAAGAGCAAGGATTGCTCACACACAAGGAAACGAGCATGATGTAAATGTACCTATGTTGTAGGGCACAGTTCTCTATCCAGGCCCAAGTCTGTGTGGGTGTCTCCTCTATCCACAAAGCTGCTCACACTGCAGGAGGCACAGGCTGAGAGGAGAGGCCAGAGCAGCTCTCCCACTGTGACACGGAGCAGCAGGATACAAGTAAAGGAAGGCCCCGCAGCGGTACTGGGAAGGTTCCACACAGTCATCAATTTTTCATCTGAAAGGTAAAGAGGAATTCCCTTTTCTGCCCCTATCATCATTGGTCGGGTGAGTAGCAATGATGCCCGGTGTGCTTCCATCAATGGAGCAGAATAGGCGGAAGGCTGGGGTGCAGGCTTTCCTCTGCTGAGGTGAGTGGGGGCTCAGGGTGTTGCTCAGTGGTAGATTTGTTCACACTGAGTTCTAACAGGAAACTTGCTCAACATCGAAGGCCTTGCAAAAGTCTGGCTGAGTGATGTCAGTTGCTTTTCCTTTCCCTACTGATGCTGTCACTCCACTGTAGAAGGCCACCAAAGCGACCAGGCTGCATGTCTCCGTTTCCGCTGTTTCTCCATTTCCTTCTTGTTGCTCCCTGTAACCAGCAGGTTCAGCCATGCTGCTTTCCTGCCTCCTCTGCTGTGTTTCGTGTGGTCGGGATGGAGCTCAGAGCTCCAGCTCTGAGAAAGGTTTTCTGAGAAAGTTACCATCTCTTTTCCATTCCTTTACCCCTAAAAACAGTTTTCCGGTGTCTCTCATGCAAGAATTCTTTGAACAGCCTGCAGCTGACTCTCCTGAAGCTCAGGATCCTGACTTTGCTTTTTGCCAGGCCCGCATTCCTTGAGATGAGGAACTCTAGGAGGGCATGGTCACTACAGCCCTGACCACCTCCAGTCTTAACCCCTGCTGTGCACCATGTCCAGTAATGCTTCCCTTCTGCTTGGTGTGCTTAATGCTTGGCCCACAAAGTTATTGTCAGTGCACTCCAGCAGGCTCTCAGACAGCTTGCAGCAACTGGGATTGGTGCTGGGTGGTTGCTGGGAGGTGTCTCAGCAGAAAAGCTGGGCTGGGGTGGGCGTGCTGTGTCAGTCCTCATCGCAGCTGGCAGAGAGCGTTAGAGGAGGGTGATGGGTGCTGCCTGCTCTCAGTGCTGCTGCACTGAATTTGGGGCACAGCAGCACACTGGTGAGTGAGCTGGGAGGGAGACGGACTGCTGCTGTGCATGGCTAGGCCAGAGCTGGAGGATTGTCAAACACGTGAGTCATGCTGGTGCAGCCATTGCAGCTGCAGCAGGAGTAGAAGACAAAGAGGTTTTGTAGAGGACAGAGGGTGGTGACTCATGGTTTGATGTCCAGGTGGAGGCCGATAACAAGTGGTGTCATCCAGGAGTCTGTCTTGGGACCAGTGCTTTTTTACATGGTTATCAGAGACACCAATGATGCAATGGAGTGCACCCTCTGCTGTTTGCTGAGTGGTGCGGCTGACGCAGTGGAAGGAAGGGATGCCATTCAGAGGGAGCTCAACCGAGAGGTTGGCCTAGGTGAATTTAATGAGGTTCAACACAGCAAAGTGCAAGGTTTTGCACTTGGGCTGGAGGAATCCCAGGCATTTCTACAGACTGGGAGGAGCAGTCCTTAAGAGAAGCCCCGCAGAGAAGGACCTGGGGGTCCTGGTGGATGAAAAACAGAACGTGAGCCATCAGCGTGCTCTTGCAGCTCAGAGAGCAAATGGTCCCCTGGGCTCCATCAGAAGAGGGGATGGCCAGCAGGGACAGGGAGGTGATTGATCTTCATGATCCTTGAGGTCCCTTCCAACCCGGGCCATTCTATGATTCTGTGATTACACTCGCTGTCAGAAATAACGGCAGCTGTACAGATGTTGGATATATTTTGGGACAGTTCTTGTAACCAGCTGATTTTAAGACCTTGCCCGAGTCAAGAGTCTAAATTGAGTGTCAGAAGAAAGCTGGTAAAGTGGCTATTGCTCATTCTTTTTCATTTGCTGATTCTTTCATTCGGGTTCCTTTTCCAAAGGAGATTCTGGTGATGGAAGCAATTGAAGAAAGAACCAAAGCAGCTCTTGCCAAGAGTGCTTGAAGTCCCTGTGGAGAGAAGCAAAGAACTTGGGCTTCCTCTGGGATGCGCCCCACCATGTCTCAGGAAGGAGACAACTGCTGTTCCACTTTCTGCTTTGTGTGTGGAAAGGTACGTCTGGGTTTTCTTCTACTTGTTTTTCTTTCTTTTTCTGGCTTTGAAGGAGAAGGGGTGGAGCAAGGGGAGACCCACTGGTCATTTGTTAACTCAAGAGCAGGATGGATTCTGCATTGACTGTGA
This sequence comes from Coturnix japonica, assembly GCF_054131305.1. Taxonomy (NCBI): domain Eukaryota; kingdom Metazoa; phylum Chordata; class Aves; order Galliformes; family Phasianidae; genus Coturnix; species Coturnix japonica. The sequence continues at coordinate 6,808,121 of NC_140691.1, read as the reverse complement.
AAAACCTGGGCTAGTAGCATGGGCATATTTCAGGCTGGACTCTTCTTTTGCTGCTTGGTTTCCTTTTGGCTACAGGGAGACAGCTGTCTAAAGGTGTGTTTTCAAACCCACTCTCCAAAACCATGTTTCATTGTTGCAGGTGGTTCAGTGTGCTCTTGCAGGGTAGATGTGTTTGCTGTAGAATCTGAATGGTTTCTGTTCCTAGGGGAGGACTGGGAGGAGGTAGTGAGAAGAGAATTCAATGCCTGAGGTGTATCTTAGTGAGAAATGTTGGCATGAGGTGCTGAAAGTCTTGAGTTGTCAAAGGCCAGTGAGGCTCAGACTCCTTAACCTGCTGGAGCAGGGTGGAAGCAAGGAGTGGGCACTGCCGTCACACAAGCTGCACTTGGTTCTGGTCTGCCAGGTCTGTGCTGGCCTGGATTTCTTCTGAGAAGTTTGTTGGAGCTGCTTGGAGTAGTGAAGGGTGGGGAAGAAGTGCTGCTCCAGAGCTATGAGACGTGCAGCTCCTTCTGAAGTGCTCCTGAGAAGGACGGAGCGCATTTGCTGCAGCTTTCTCTGCAGATGTGCTCCTCACCTTGAAATCCTCGTGGTTTGTCCTCAGCTCCTGACCACGGCCTGTTCTCTGTTTTGCAGGCTGATAACATGCAGAAGCCGCAGCTGGTGCGTGCTATGTCATCTTTAAACGTACCAGCATTTGCGGCAGCCCATGTTATTAAGAGCCACGTCACCCAGGGGCCAGATGAGCTCTCTCTGGAGGTAAGCAGTTCCAGGCGTTCCGTGTTGTCGTGCATAGAAGAGGGCAGTCCTTTCTGCTTTGTTTTCCTACCAGATTTGCTGAATCTGGGATTGATGTTTCAATCTCTTTCAGGTCGGAGATCTGGTGAGCATTGTTGATATGAGGACATATCAACAGGCTGAGCCCCTGGTGGAGAGGCAAGCGTGGCTTTGAGGTAGGCACACGTTTTTGACTAGAGAGCACAACTTCAGTAGAGTTGGGAATCTCAGCTTGGAGCTGCTCTGCCTGCACAGGATGGCTGCTGGATGCAAACAGTTGCCCTGTGTCACTGTCAGTGGACCTTCCCTTTGGCTCTGGGCTCGGGCTAATGCTCACCTGTCTTTTTGTTCTAATTACAGGTTGGGCTTTTCCCTGGTGAGTGCATGGAACTCATCAGTGGAAAAGTTCCCGATTCCCTCCTCAATTCATTGCCAAAGCCAGGTGCGTAATTTACATTTGACAATGCGAGTTAGTCAAATAGGGTCAGAACGTTACTTTCAGGGGGTTTGTTTATGCCCAAGTTCAGCAAGCTTAGAAAGAGAACTACAGTAATCTCCTTGGGCACCTCCAGGGATGGGGAAAATCCATTCTTGCGTGTCCTTGTTGGGAATGTTCTTCCCGTTGTTACATGCTCTGTCGAATGCATTGCGCTCAGCTTCGTCCAACCGAGCCAGGCCTGAAATGAACTGGTTTCTTTGTTTTGTTGCGCAGAGCCAAAGAAATGGGGCAAGCTCATCAACGGCCTTTGTTCCCTGGTGAAGGTCAGCCCTGGGAGAGCAAAGCAGCCTGAGCCTCCGACATTCTCCGGATCCATGTCCTTGCTTGACATCGTTGAGAGGTATTTAGCCTTCAGGACTTGAGGGCTGAGCTGTAGGAATGGAAGCATCCTCTGCTGTTTGAAACAGAGGGCGTTTCTAAGCTGTGTTTCAGCAGAAAGCAGGCAGTGCCCAGAACAGGCAACTTTTGGCCAGGGCTCGGTGCAGCTCTTCCATCACCCTGCACCACGTCTGACAGCATGCTCTGTTTTCTCTGCAGAATGAGTTCTCCCAGTAAGAGGGCAGAGTCAGCAGCTGGCAGTTGGTGTTCCTGCTTCTACCTGGGCAAACCATCCCCTGTGGCCAAACGCCAACTGCAGAGCAGTGCCAGGGAGCCCTCTGAAGCAGAAGTCTTGGTCCTGGCAGGTAAGGGTGCAAGTCCAGCTTACAAAACACTGCTTGTCAGCAACACAGGTAGAATTCATGCTTTCAGTGGGCTTGTACCTCCTTCTGGCATTCAAGCCCGTCTTGATCCCTGTCTTTCCCAAATGAGTCTCTTGTCAACACAAGAGCTGGACCTGCACGTGGATCACTTTCAAGACAGTGACACTGTTGCTAGAAGCCTATTTGCTTCTGCCCACCACCACTACATAGCCAAATGTCAAGAATCTCCATGGTTCATCTTGCGAACGTTCGACACTAACTGCTGTACATCTGCTCCTTCCTAGGTGACCCGAGCCCTTGTATATCCCCAAGACGCAGGGCATGTTACGATGACGCATCTTCCATCAATGAAGAGTTGTTACTAAGCACAGAATGCTGCAGTTCAGATGAAAGCCTTCCGTATAACATCAGCTATCAAGAGAAGAAGGTCATCATCGTTGAAGCCTTCATTCATCCCATCCCTACTGAAGCTGCTGACCTGAGCCCACCAGACACCTCAGGCACCAGCCTGGACTCAATGTCTCTGCAGTGCAGCCCAGCCCAAGCACAGCCTGAGTGCCCCGACAGCAGCACCACCATGCAGGCTCAGGTCAGCATCACCGAGGAGAAGCTGAGCATCTCGCAGGGGGGCACAGAATCAGGACACGAGTCCCAGGCTCCGGGCAACAGCACGGTCTCTGAGCAGCTCTCATGATTACAAGAGAGGATGAGTCCCATCTTTCCTCCAGACCTCACACCCCCTCCTTTCTCCTATTGAATAAAGGCACGCTCGTGCTCAATCAACGCCTTGACTGAATTCCGAGTTTTCATTCGCAGAGATTGGGATGAGTGCAAGAAACTGCAAGGCAGCTCAGCTTACAACACTCTGGCTGTGGGGTTTGTGCGGCCGAGCTCTGGGTGTGTTCCCATTTTGCCTGACTTTGGGATGCCTGCAGCGAGAGCTCTGCTGCCGTTGTGTATGGCAGCAAATAGTCTCTAGCATCCTGGATGCTGCTCATGAAAACCCCAAGCTTCCTGGCTGTGGCTGTGATGCTTTTCAGGGCCTTTTGATGCTCTTTGATGCCGTGGCTGCTCCCTAACACCTCTGTCCTCCCGCCGTGTCCATTCCTGGCTCCCACCTGTGAGCTGTCCCTGCAGATCATCTCTAGTCCTGCCATCATCGCGCTGCAGCAGGAGGAGCTCGCCCTGACCAACATCAGGCAGTGCTGCCTGCCTCTCTCACTCTCTAGACCAAGTGTAACTACGCTGTCATGGAGACAAATGCTTTCTGTCACATCCTCCATCCCTGCAGACATTTACCGGTAGGTGGCTCTTGCAGAAGAAGATTCAAGCAGCAGAACCTTTTGCTCAGCTACAGCACACAAATGCTACAAAAGCAGGAATAACCCGCAAGCTCTGGGTCTGTTTGTCTTGCACAGGCATGCACTAACTGCGTTTGATGGTACCCCCCATCCTTGATTTCCTTCCCTGCTTCTTGTCTGATGACGCTGCTGAGCCAGGAACAAGCTGCCCAGTGTGGCAGAGCATGGTGCAGAGCTGTGCTGGGACCTCCTCCCCTTCATCTGCTGCAGATCAGTGCCACACACGTGCCATCGAGATGCTCTGGCACGGGATGTGCCTCCAACCCAAAGCTCCTTCCCACCTCCCAAAGAAAAGCAAAGCAACCCAAGCATCTCCAGCAAAGCTGCCCAGCAGACAGCAGGGAATGCAAACAGCTTCTGGCGGCTCCCCTACACTCCTGTCCTAAGTAATAGACCCCATGAGGACTGGCTGGGAAATCAGTGCATGACACATGTGAGTGTGCACAGGATTGTGCAAAGCAGTGGGGTTCCATGAGTTTGTGTGTGTGTGTATCTCGGCTGTTATGAAAGCATGGGAAGACTGCCTTACTGAGTCCCAGATAATTACTTATCCTCAAATGATTTTTCCTGGCCAAATTTAAAGCCTCTTACAGGTAATCGAGACCAACAGGCTGTTGTTGCACAATCAACAGGCACAAACTAGATGAATAGCTGAGGAAAATAAAGCATCATGCCAAGGGTACTAGATAAGTGAGCAGCTTGAGATCTGCACATTTATGTGATACTCATGGTCTTAGACAATATTTGCTTAGTGAGGTCACATAGAATGAAAGTAAAATAGAAGAAGTGCAATTGGTCTCAGTTCACACAGCTGGCTGGTTTGTCTCAGGCTAATCCTGAACTGCCTCAAGCGACTGCTTTGGTGCTCTACAGAACAGCAACTTCAGAGATCTCTTTCTATTACTAAGTTTTTGAAAGAGCAATTTGCTCTGTTAATTATCCATCATTTTTGTGCAGTCTGTTTTGTCAGACTTGTCTTTAGCTTCCAAGTTGTATGTGAAGAATTGTTTCCGTTGTAATGCACAATGTACTAAAAATTGAGAGATGAAAATGTGAAGAGTTTTTCCAGCTTTGATTTCATGTCTGGAATTTTGGAACCCACTACTTGCAGTTGTTAATCTGTCCAAACTGGTCTGGTTTGGAATGCCCTCATCCTTCTTGAATCGCTGTTAAAGGCGGAGCAATTCCTACAAGTGCCATGGCCCCACTGTTGTTCTAATTCTTGTTTCTTTGTTTTCCACACGCTGCTTTTCAAGCCTCCTTTTTCTTTACAGTCAAAGTGAGAACTGCACTGTGAGGTGTCTGAACCTTGTTGTGCCTGTACATAAATAGAACAGCAGCAAAGCCAGACAGGTGACTGTGCTGACAGCTCTCGTAGCCAGTAACACGTAACTGTGCTAAATCCCTTGTGACGGCTTTGATTTCATTTTTGCCAGTGAAATCCTTGTAAAAGGAACTGCAGCAGTGTGATGAGCTAAGGTGAAGATGCTGGTTTTAGTAGTGCTCTAAGCTGAGTGAAAGGGCAATTGAATGAGGGTTATATGCTTTCTCTGGGACGATAAGGCTCTTTTTCCTGAGGGAAAGAGCCAGCTTTTCATGGGCTATATGTGGGCTTTGGCAAGGGCAGACAATCCAGTCTGTCAGGAAGCCATTTGAGGTGCTTCAGGTTTGTAAGCTTGTCTTTTTGTTTTTCAGGCGGATATTTGGAGCATGGGTGTAGTGCTGTATGCTCTGCTGTGTGGGTTTTCCCTTTGGATGATGACAATATGATGGCACTCTACAGGAGGATACCAGTGGGTATCAGTGGTGCTAGAATACACTGAGAAGGGAAATAGCTGAGCTTGACAAGAGGCCTTGCTTTTCGGATGGCAGAACATGCTGAGCTGTGGGTAGAAAGGCCTGTCTGCTGAATATTGTCCCTGTTTTTGCTGCTTTGTCTACCAGTATTTTGTGGATTTGGTTCTACGCTTGGTTGGCCTATGTGGCACTGTAGCCTAATTCTGTACCATGATAGCATACAGAATTTAAGGAGAAGTATTTTCTTGCCAATGGTCTGGATTTTTTGTATCTGGTTCTTCAACTGGCTGCTCCCTATACTATCTGTAGTAAAAATACAGACACATCATTTGATTTCCCTGAAATGAATGTTCCTAAATGCCAGCTCTTCTCATGTCTACAAAGATCAAAGTTCTGCATTTGCTATTAGAATTTCCTCTTCCAGAATCAGGAGGTAATGTAGGACCCCACAGATTGCCTTCAGAATCCAGCAGTTAGTTCTGTTTCCTTTCGGAGTGCATAACAACCTGAGCAAATGAATTGAATGACGTGGCTTATTAGTCTGGTACAAACTCTGCTGTACACTGAAACTTGGTCCATTTGTAAGCAGGACTTTTTCCATCTCTGCAGGACAGCAGAAAACCCTTTGTGCTAATCATGATGCCAAGAAGCAGAATGCGGCAAATGGCAGATGATCCAACTGCTTCAGGTGTTCATTTCCTTAAAACTGAATAGTTTTGGACTGAGAGTTTGTAAGCAGAACGGAGCTCTTAGAGCTGTCAGAGACTATTTCTGCACTGTTCAATTCTATCTGCACAACATACACAGGATCTCAGAACTGCGTTGCTTGAATTGGTGGAACTTGTTGAAGTGAACTGGGATGAGCAAGTTTTAGAACTTAGTCAGAATGCAGTAAAAAATGGATAATCTCATGAGTATTAAGGTACAGGCTTGCTATTTCTGCACTGAATTTGTTTTTATTTTACATGGCTGTGATCTGAAAGTTGCTTGAAACGCAGGCACCTAGGCACTGTTGTGTAACTGAATTTCACACGATAGGTCCTGAAATATCCTGGAATCAAAAACTCTGACTTGTTTTAAGTCTGCTGCTTGAGTCTAATCAGGGTCATAGTGTCTGTGTGCAGTGTTTCTTTCCCTGTAATGCTCCACATCATTTCATTTTGGGAATATTGAAGGAAATGGACTATGTGCCATAACTGTTGTTAGAACAAAGTATGTCTGGTGTGATCTTATGCATAGGTTCTGTAACTGCTCTTCACAGCTCAGGTGTTTGACCTTCCTTTTGGTGAAGTGATGAAATACTGCTGGTTTCTATTTGTGCTTCTAGGCACCTTGAAGCTCTTAGGAATAGAACAATTGTCTCCAGTTCTTTTCAATGATATCAGTAACAGCTCGAGTGTTGCTGCCCACTAGGTAGACCCAAAGAAGCAGATTACAGTGAAACAACACACGAGCTGGACCTGAATGAGGATCACTTTCAAGACAGTGGCTATGCTGCTTCAAGCCTACTTGCTTCTTCCTGCCGCCACTCTATTACCAAGTATCAACAACCTTTCATGATTCAACTTGCAAATGTTTGAAACTAACCCTTGTGTTTCTATGCCTTCCTAGGTGATTCGAGCCCTTGTCAACCCCAAAGATCCAAACCAAGCAGTGTCTTTCCATCAATGGAGAGTTCTTATTAAGCATGAATCGCTGCAATTCGGATGACAGCCTTCCACATGGTAACAGTGATGGACACAAGGGGCTCATCCACGTTCATGCTCTCATATCTCCTGGCTCTGCTGAAGCTCCTGACCTGAGCCTGCCAGACACAGCAGTCACCTGCCTGGATTGTGACCCAGCGCCTTTGCAGTGCTGCCCATCCCAAGCACAGCCCGAGTGTCCCAGCAGCAGCACCACCATGCAGGAGCAGGGCAGCATCAGTGAGGTGAAGCTGAGCATCTTAGATGGGGACTTAGAGTCAGGCTGCCAGTCCCAGGCACCAGGCAGCAGCACCAGCTCTGAGCCACTCTCATCTTGACAAGAGGAGTCCCATCTTCACCCTTGACCTCTCAAGCCCTCCTGTCTTTTATTGAATAAAGTCACTCTCATGCTCAGTCATCGCCTCGACTGCATTCTGAGTCTTCAATCACAGGGATTGGGATGAATGCAACAAACAGCAAGGCAGCTCAGCTTGCAATGCTATGGCTGTGGGGTTCGTGCAGGCAGAGCTCTGGGTTCCCATTTTGCCTGGCTTTGGGATGTCTGCAGCAAGATCTCTACCATTTTGTATGGGAGCAAATAATCTCTAGCATCCAGGTTGCTGCTCATGATATATCCCAGTCTTCCTGGCTGTCACTTTGTGATACTTTTCAAAGCCTTTTGATACTCTTTGATGCCTTGGCTGCTCCCTAACACCTCTGTCCTCCTGCCATGTTGACTCACGTCTCCCACTTTTAAGCTGGCTTTGCAGATCATCTCCAGCCCTGTCATCATCACGCTGCAGCAGGAGGTGCTCACCTGGCCCAATGTCTGGCAGTACTGCTTGTTCTGCAGATGAGCAGCTGCCTCCTCATCTCTTCAGCTACAGTAGTTTTTCTCAGGGCAGTTAGATGCAGTCATGCTCCTCTGGATTTGGTGTGTTAAATCCATGCTGCATGGCAGCAGTCAGTGCAATACAAAGGTGTTCTGTGTGCCATAGCATTTCTCCAGGGGCTGCCAAAGGTAGAAGCACAACACAGCACCATCCTTCTGACAGTAATGTCTGTGAGTGTTAGACATGTGAGCACTGCATCATCCCCAGCGTGTCAGTGCTTTTCCACACCAACCTGACTCTCACACTCTGCACTGAATGTAACTCTGCTCTTGTGGAGACAAATGCTTTCTGTCACATCCTCCATCCCTGCAACCATTTGCCGGTAGGCAGCTCTTGCAGAAGAATCAAGCAGCAGAACCTTGTGCTCACCCTACAGCATGCAAATGCTATGAAAGCAGAAATAACCTGGCATGCTCTGGGTCTGCAAGGCTGCACAGATGGGAGAGGTAGATTGTGTTTTTGCAGTGGAAGTTTCCAGTATTTTCAGTACATAGTGTAGGCCCTAACTGAATGTATAACCCTCTTGTAAAACAGCTGTATAAGTAGTTTTTCCACCAAGAAAGTTGCTGAACAGAATTAAGTTCAGACTGGGGGCATTCTGACATGGGGAGAATTGAGACAAGCACAAGATAAATACAGGGTGGGTAGAGCCCAGCACAGGACAGAATGAATGTACTGACTTTTGGAAACATTGCCCTTCTCTGTCCGCAGAAAAGTACAAGGCAGACCTAAAAACAAGAGGTTGGTAATTGACCTTCTATGGAAATGAATCCTAGCCACAGTCTCGAGGAGTCTGTGAGCCTGAGATGCTCAACCAATGAGAGCCATGAGAGCATCACCTGCAGTGGGTTTAGGGCACAGAACAGAATTGATTTCACTGACTGGTGTGCAGTTTCTCCCTTGCCAATAGGGGATGTGCGCGCAGTATTGCAATAATGAATAAGCACTGCTGCTATCGCTGCCATCTTTGCCTAACTAGAAATCTTTGACTTTGAGAGTTTCTCACACAAGGGGAGAGGGTAAGAAAGTAAAGAGGCACAGAAAACTAAGGGAAACTGCTCTTCTTTATCTTATCTATAAAAATTGATACGATGCTGTTGTGCATTTTTTTTAATTTTATTTTTAATTTTTTGCTAATGTCAGTTAGATTGTTTTAAAATATCCACACACCAAAATCTGACTACCAAGCAAATGTAATGAAAATGAAATGAAGGTGAGTTAGTGGAAAGCACAAGGCCATATTATATTAGGCTCCAGCAAATTTACAGGCAGTCACTGCACGAAGAGGTAGATCTGAGTTGCACATTATATGATTCCCACAAAGATTAAGGAAATCTGAAGCTTTCAATATATTTTTTTAATTCTTTTTTCATTTCATTTTTAAACACCTGACCCAGACCCCAACCCTCACAGGAGCTGTAAAGATAACAGCATTAACCAGCAATGTAACTCTAATCCTAACCCTTACCCTGATTCTAAAATCGTCCCTAACTCCAAATGCAACAACAAATTGATGCTAGAAGTTTGTAGCAAAAGGAACCTTAACCCTGATCATAATCCAAAAAAAAAATCATTATGGTAACAATAATCTTTACCTTAAGAGTAATATTAATCAGAGCCCAGATGATGCCTGCATCCAATCAGAAGCATGCTTTGCATTATTTAAGAGTTGTATTTTTTCCAATGAACTCTCTCTATTATCACGTTTATAAAGTAACAGAGTCTGTTCTTTTTCTCCTGACACTGTGCCTTACTCCTGACATCCCCTGGAAATGACCCAGATAGGGCACCATCAAAGTAATGCTAATAGTAATGTCAATCCTAAGGGTATCTCTAGCCTCAGTGTTAATGGGACGCTAACAACAATCCCAACAGCCTTAAACATTCTGGTGGTGTGAAAGAGGTGCTGCCTTGCACATGCTGGGCAGTCCCATTGCCTGTTAAATGCAGGCGGCAGCGTAGAAACATGATGCCCGTGGTCAGAATGCCCTGTGGCAGATCCTGGCACCGGAGAACTGACCGGAGAACCATGAGAGAACTGACAACAAATCACGCGACATCAGAACCGACCCAGTGGTTATTTACAAGCCTTGGGAGACCCAGACAGGATCTCAGAGTGGTGAATGTAGGTACAGAAGTTGTTACTACTCTGTTTTCTTCTAAAAGAAGTGTTTTTTTTTCATCTCAGAAGTTGGGGGGGGGGGGGGGGGGGGGGCGGGAAAGGGATATCAATTTAATTACTCATTAATTTATTGACAGACATTCACGTTTGCTACGTTTGGAGAAGTTTTTATTTGTTTGCTGTGGTTTGATTTTTTTTTTTTCTTTTTTTTTTCCCCCTTCCCTCCTCTTCCATCTTTGTGTTCTTCCCCTATAATCAAAAGAACGGATCCCCAGGGTCTGTCCCGCAGACGTTCTTTCCGTGGTCTCTGCTGCCACCTGCTGGCCAATAAGCGGAACTGCCACTGTTGGGCGTTTGGTGCCGCAGGAAGCACAACGCAGATCTGAGTTCTGACCGGTCTACGCAGCAAATCCGCCAATCTTTATTGCGATAAGCCCTCCAGACAAGAGCATAAAGTCTTTGCCTGAGGGCAGGGTTAGTAGTAATGGATGTCAGTTTTGAAATTTCCAGTCCATTCACCATAGCACTTTCTGCCTCCATGTCCCATAACCAGAGCAGCTATACTGGCATGCTCTCTTGGTTTCTGTCTAAACCACTGTACTATATCCATCAGTTCAGCTGCTGTATTATGGGCAGCAGGGTTTGGGGGGTGGACACTGGTCAGGGCACTCCCACCAGCCTATCCTGCATTTTTTTTTTTTTTTTTTTTTCATTTTTGGGTTACAATCAGTCAGATCTCAAATAAATCTAGTCCAAATGGAACCTCAAAATCTGACCTTTTAGTGCCTTCATTTACAGAGTCCATTTTATACAGATTCCCTTGTACAGGGCCCCCATGGTCCTCCAGACAGTTGTTATTGATCTTCCATAGGAGAATGATTGAATTAGGTTTTTTCCCATCAAAACTGCCACCTGTCTTTCCAATTTTTCAACACTATCATTCAATAGCTGATTTGCATCAGCCTGAGCCTCTTCAGTTATGTTCAGACAGTTCAAGGCCATTAAAAGTGGCCATGCCACCATGAACACAGCTAACTGTCATTCTCAAGTTGTAAGTATGTCTTTGCTAAGACCATGGAAATACTCAGTCAGGTGGGCCAGGGACTCATGGACCCTCCCTCCGTCCCACACAGGGCCCCATTTTTCAGTGACAGAAGCAGTGCTGCATTTTGAGGATCCTAGGAATCCCAGGACATGCCCTGACAAAAGGTCATTCAAAGGGGTAGTCTTTCCCCATCCAAACAACTCCATGATATTCACAGAATCACAGAATTGTAGGGGTTGGAAGGGACCTCCAGAGACCACTGAGTCCAGTCCCCCTGCCAAAGCAGGTTCCCTACACCACAAAAGAGGTACGAAGAGGTAGATCTGAGTTGCACATTATATGATTCCCACAAAGATTAAGGAAATCTGAAGCTTTCAATATATTTTTTTAATTCTTTTTTCATTTCATTTTTTAAACACCTGACCCATACCCCAACCCTCACAGGAGCTGTAAAGATAACAGCATTAACCTGCAATGTAACTCTAATCCTAACCCTTACCCTGATTCTACAGGGGACTGTCTGAAACGGACATCAATTCAATTACTCATTTATTTATTGACAGACATTCAAGTTTGCTACGTTTGGAGAAGTTTTTATTTGTTTTCTGTGGTTTGGTTTTTTCTTTTTTTCTTTTTTTTTTCCCCCTTCCCTCCTCTTCCATCTTTGTGTTCTTCCCCTATAATCAAAAGAGAACGGATCCCCAGGGTCTGTCCCGCAGACGTTCTTTCCGTGGTCTCTGCTGCCACCTGCTGGCCAATACACGGAACTGCCACTGTTGGGCGTTTGGTGCCACAGGAAGCACAACGCAGATCTGAGTTCTGACCGGTCTACGCAGCAAATCCGCCAATCTTTATTGCGATAAGCCCTCCACATGGTATTGCGCATGCACTCGAACACGCAACAGGCATAGATTTCTCTTAACTCCTTGAGGAGCAGGCAAGCAGAACAACTGAGCGCACCACTGCTTGTGATTGGGCCACCCCCATCATACAGATGTGTGCCAAAGCAGGTTCCCTACACCACGTTGCACAGCTCAGCATCCAGGCAGGTCTTGAATATCTCCAGAGAAGGAGATTCCACAACCACCCTAGGCAGCCTGTTCCAGTTCTGTCACTCTCACCGTAAAGAAGTTATTGCACACATTAGTGCAGAACTTCCTATGGTGCAGTTTCTGTCTGTTTCCCCTTGTCCCGTCTCCACACACTGCTGAAAAGAGTCTGGCCTCAACACTTTGCCCCCCACACCTCAAATATTTATAGAACCTGGATCCTGTCCCCTCTCAGCCTTCTTTTCTCAAGGCTAAACAGACCCAGTTCCCTCAGTCTCTCCTCATTGGGGAGATGCTCCAGGCCCTTCACCATCTTAGTGGCCCTCTGCTGGACTCTTTCTAAGAGATCCCTGTCTTTTTTGTACTGGGGAGCCCAGAACTGGACACAATATTCCAGATGAGGCCTCACCAGGGCAGAGTAGAGGGGGAGGATCACCTCCTTCGACCTGCTGGACACGCTCTTTTTAATGCACCCCAGGATGCCATTGGCTTTTTTGGCTACAAGGGCACACTGCTGGCTCATGGTTAATCTGTCGTCCACCAGGACGCCCAGGTCCCTCTCAGCAGAGCTCCTCCCCAGCAGCTCTTCCCCCAGCCTGTACCGGTGCATGCAATTATTTCTCCCTAGGTGCAAGACTCTACACTTGCTTTTGTTAAACCTCATCCGGTTTCTTACTGCCCGGCTCTCCAGCCTGTCCAGGTCTCGCTGAATGGCAGCACAGCCTTCAGGTGTGTCAGCCAATCCTCCCAACTTCGTGTCATCAGCAAACTTGCTGAGGGTGGTCATTGATGAAGATGTTGAACAAGACCGGACCCAGCACAGACCCCTGGGGGATGCCGCTCGTTACAGGCCCTCAGCCAGACACTGCACCGCCAACGACAACACTCTGCACTCTGCCAGTCAGCCAATTCTCGACCCACTTCACTGTCCAATCACCTATCCCATACTTCCTCAGCTTTGTTATAAGGATGTCATGGGAGACTGTATCAGTTATAGAGGTTATAGAGTTCAATTCCTGTAGTCAATTTGGCGGCCCAGGTGGGACCAGCTCTGTTCGCTGCAGGACCAGCTGAGAGGGAGACACTTTTGGCGCACCCTGAGATTTCTCTGAAGGACTCCCTTCCTCACCTGATCACTGCAGGGACAGACAAGGACCACCCATAGGTGGACCAGGTATGTGTATGGTAAGTGGAGCCCATATGTCTTGAGGAGACATCCTACACAGTTTACAGCCATACGTGCTGCTCCCAGGGAGGTGAGCTCATGGCTTTGGTTGCCAGCTGGGGTAGGAAGACTCCTTGGGTGAGTTCCTATGAAAGGGAACTGTATGTCATATGAATGGAAACAAGAACAAGTACTCTCTCCCAGGTGGGTGACAATAGGAGGGACATAGGTTGGTCTCTCCTACGGGTATGGGATATAGTGGATAGCCTGTCAAATGGTAGCCTGGGTTCTCCAAGTTGTAATCACGGGGGTTATAGGTTGTATGTTCAATATTATCATCTGCTTTAAGTGTTTGGTACCGTGTGTCAAGCCGACTCTGGGAAAAACATTAACGTTTGCAACTGGTCGACCAGAGTATGAGTGTTATTAAGATTCCAGCTAGAAAACGTTGTCAGCATTGTGTAGTATGAATAAACCATGGTTTTTGATCTAAATGTCAGAGTGAGTGTGGTGTGAGTGAGACACAGAACAGCTGCAGGGTGAGTGCCGAGTCCCGATCCATGTTTCCTTCCTCCTGTGAGGGAAATGGCCAGACACGGACAAAGTGAAAGACTGTGTTGTCTGTCCACTCATAAGTACTTTCTGCTTGTATGTAAGAAGACAGGAGTTTGTACTCTGTAGATTAGTAAGATTGTCCTGAGGAGAGGTGTACATTCCACCCGACCAATGAGTGTCAACCCATTTATGTAATACTATGTACTGCTTGCGAGGAAGTGTGTGAGGGAGGTGGTTCAATCAGTGCTGGTTCTGTGGCACAGTGTTTATAACTGAAGAATACAGACTGTATTAAGGGAGTTTATGTGAACTGAAGAACTGTACGTTTTGACAAACTGTTTTGATGGTATAAGAAAGTGTAATTGTTAATGATATATGAAAGTGTAGTTGAGGGAATGTGGAAGTGTATCTGAGCATAGAAATAGAGGAAGCATTTACAGAGGAAAAAGGATTAAAGTGAGTTTACCTGCATTGACATGAGAGCAACACCCTGCCAGACCGCTGCCCTGTGAGCTGAGCAGAGCAGAGCAGAGACACAGTCCCCATGTATCAGGTAGTGTTATTCTGCTTACCAAAAGAATGAGTTCACTACAGAAGAGGCAAATCTTCCCCTCTGCTCCATCTGTGGCATACTCTGGAGTTCAAGGCATTGCAAAGCTATGGCACATCTACTTTCTTTCAATGATGAAAACTTAGTGTGCTCTGGGCTCTCATTTCAATTGCATCTAAAGAAGTCTAGGGTCATGCCAGCTGACAGGAAGCTGGCAAATGTTGTCTCATTGTAAGGAAGAGCAAGAAAGATGACATGGGCAATTATGGACCTGTCAGTCCAGAGCCTGGTAAAATTATGGAGAAAATGATGGTGGGAGTTATGGAAAAAAAGCTGAAGGACAATTCTGTCATTGGTCGCAGCCAACAAAAGTTTGTGAGGCAAAGGTCCTGTTTAATTTAAGCTCATTTTGTGACACAGTTATCCGTTTAGTTGACCAAGGGAAGCCAGTTGATGTAATCCTTGAGGATTTCAGTGGAGATTTTGATACTGTTTCTCACAACAACCTTCTGGACAGAATGTTCTGCATATGGCTAGACAGAAACACAATGTGGTGGGTGAGCAGTTGGCCAGTAGGTCAGTCCCAAAGGATTATAGTCAGTTTTTTCCATCAGGCTGGTAGATGGTCACTGTCGGGGTCCCCAGGGTTCCATTTTGGGGCCACTTTCCTTTCATGTTTATGCAGATGACTTGCATGCAGGACTAGAAGACGTTCTGAGCAAGTTTGCTGATGAGACCAGATGAGGAGGTGCTGTTGCCTCCACTGAGGGTGGAGAGGACTTGCAGAGAGATGTGGACAAGTCAGAGAAGTGGGTACCAGTTGGTACTAAGCACCAAGTGCATAACGTATAACAAGAACAAGAGCCTGATTGTGCACCGCAGAACATAAAGGACTTCAAACTCTGGGAGAATGTGCAAACGAGGGCACTGAAACCGAGAGATCTGAAGTTCAGAGTTTCACAGGGATTGACTGCTTGTTCAGACTGGGCCCTTCTCACATCCCTTCTCACATCCTGCAATGAAACATAGGTCTCATATGGGACATGAACCTCACAGCGTCCTTGCACCACATGTAGAGCCTGGGATCTTCTGTCCCCATGTCTTTCATTTAACATCATACGGACCTCCAACCCATTGCCCCAGGAAATGCCAGGAGCCAACATGAGAGACAGGATCTCTCTACCACTGGTCTTGCAATCAGGGCTTGACCTGTCTGCTTCGTAAGGCAAAGGAGAGGTTTCTTAGCATGCCAGTGCCTTTGCCTGCCTGTAGTCATGGCTTCCAGTTATCTTCTCTAACAAGTCCCTTGGGAAGCTTACTTGGTAATGGCCCTCAGTGGGCCCATTAATACTCCAAGAAACTTCACTGTTACTTCCGACTTTGTCTTGTTGAGCACTTTGTGCAAACTTCTCTCTGCACTAGAGGCTGATGAACTCAGCATCAAATGCACCCTGGGGCCCATTATAACCTAAAGAATCTCCTGTGCCTTATGCCATCTTGTTATCTTCTTCAGGTTATCAGAACTTGTTCAGCAAAAAGGAGGGATATCTGGAGAGAGCTTAAAGAATCCAGTATAAATTTATTGTCTATTTATTTATAGTTGGGTTTAAAGAAGACATTAAAGCAGCACTGTGCAACTGATACCAATCCAGGATGTCCCAATGAGTTCTGTACTGTTACTGTGTTGACAAAGGTCCTTCTCAACCTCCCCACCCAATTTCTGCTCACAATGGACCTATGGGACTTGCATCACTTTTCTTCACATCACTCTTCTCCTCTGCATTCATCCGCTCAGTGTTAAAACTGCTTTGCACCAACTCCACTGGCTTTCCTCAGAGAACCAGCTACACATGGAAAAGGAAAGATTTCTCTTTTTTATCTGGCCAGCAAATGGAAAGAAAGGTGATGCAATTGAATGAACAGTAAAACACAGTGATCAACTGCATGCCATGTTCAAGCGGCATCTATTGAAGTTTGTCTTTCATATGGAATATTTTTAAAAGAAATGATTTATTCTGAGGTAGGATAGGATAGATTGAATCACAGTGAAGTAGTTGACAACAGAGGCCATCAGACTCTGAGAGATGGAGCAAATTCCAGTAATCTTCCTGGGATAGATCAGCCAGGTAGTTGAGAGGTATCAACTTAAAACTGATCAGGACTTGTGAGTATTTCACACATTGAGATGGGTTAACACATTCTCATTGATTTATATCTTTGTCTCCAACTCTGTTTTTCACTTTTACTGACATTAATGAACATCTTTCAGACTTCGTGCCTTAATAAAAAAGAGACAGTGATTGAGAAAAAGAAAAAGTATAAGAAGAAAAAGAATAGATAGGAAGGGATAGATCAAATCACAGTGAAGGAGTTGACAACACATTCCATCAGACTTTGGGGAGATGGAACAAATTCCAGTAATCCCCCTGAAAGTAAGAAATCAGACAGATAATTGGGAGGTATCTGACTGAACAAAGAGCAAGGGATGGAGAAATCTGGAGGGCAGTGGGAGTAGTGTGTGCCCAAATGGCCTGCTGAAAACATGCCCTTAACCATGGCCATTTCTTTAGGAGAGCTGAAAAAACTTGGAGGATGAGGCACATCAAATAGGCAGCAGGGAAGAGTAGTGCTGGGCACCAGGCTACAGTCACAGGGCATTGGCACTGGCACCGCTGTCTGTGTCTCTGAACCTGAAGGCATTTGTGTCCAGCGAACACAGTTCTGGAAAACATTGTAGTTTCAGTAAAAGAAAAAAAAAGACATCAAATCACCTCAAAGATTCATATTTACAACTTAAAATGGAACAAGACTCATGAGAATTTTTCATGTTGAGAAGGGTTAACACATTTTCATTGATTTCCATCTTTGTCTTCAATTATTTGTTTCAGTTTTATTGACATTTATGATCAACTATTAAGCTTACAGCCTCAAAATAAATAAATAAATTAAAAGAGATACATTTGCATCTTGCACATGGCCTGATGCCCCTTTCACCTTCACAGTTCCCACAAGTCCTTCCATGCCGGAGAGTATGAGATCCAGCAGAGCACCTCTCCTCTTTGGTTCCTCCACTGCTTGGTCAAGAAGCTGCCATCTGTGCTCTCCATGGATCTGCTGGATGCCACATGCCCTGCTGTGCTGTCCCTGCCACAGATAATGGAGTGACAAAGGCCACCAAATGGGACAAGGGACAGACAACATCAGATTCCCATCTGTCTGCAGAGGGCACCTTCCATTTACTCTCCCTGATCAGGAAGACAGGAAAAGACACTGATGGTCTCCTCTGTTTGCCATTTCCATTAGCTCTGACCTGTCTGCTCTTCCATCCCCAGGCAAAGCTCAGTGCACTCTTACAGAGGGCAGTCGCCCTTCTTTGTCTCCTCGCCCGTCCATCCTAAAGACTCGGTATCCCCCTTGTGCTACAGTGCAGTTGTGGAAACCATTAAACTGTGTCCCCATGGTCCAAACAGGAGCTCAGGCCTGCAGCTCTACCAAGATTTCTAGCTTCTTGTGTGTTGGTGTTTGCATTAGTGCAAAAGCACAGAAGTAAATATCCTAATTGAAAAGCATCACTGGACATTGCCTGACTGGATAGCTCATCTATAGAATCAGTGTGCAGATGGTGGCACACAAACATTAGACCGATCGTGGGTCTTGGAGGTGACGTAGCAGCACGGACACACCATGGGCATGGCTTTCCTGAAGGCCCTGTGCTGCTCTTGTAGCTGTGAGTGAATTCACCGGACAGCCGGTGCTATCCCCTCTCTGGCCCTCAGCTGATGCCCAGGAAGGAGGTGTCTATCTCAGGGATTTCCCACACGGTTTACAAGCACTTGCAAACATCAGGAGCAGCCCAGGCACCTTGGGCATCACCCAGTGTCTGTGTGTGAGCTGCTGCCTCCCAGCTGAAGGACCGAGGACTCAGAGCAGGAGCTCACATGCAGGCAACTCCTTGTGCACTTCTGAACTGAACCAGAGAAATCCCAGCTCCTGTGGTTCTGTGGGGAGCCGAATCCCATTTCAGCTCCAGGATTTCTGTCAAGGGATGAGACTCCTGCGCTGCCTCAGCTGGATCACTGCCCTGCACAGGGAAAGTCCAAACCTCGCCTTCCTTGTCTGGTTGCCCTTATTGTTTCATCAAACGATCTCTGGGAGCACTCCCCATATGTCTCCAATCAGTCACTGACCACTGGACATGTGGTGGTTAATTGAGTGGATTTCAAAGCACAGTCATGATGCTGTTGTCTTTCAGGAGCTGTTGGCCATGAGGACCCAGGGACATGTCAGGGGAAATGAGTGGGAAGGATAAAAATGACATAATCTGCTGCTTGCTTGTCCAGGTTCCTGGGACACAGGGAGCTCATAAAAGTGGGCAGAGCTGCAGAGAGACAGCTGTGCCCAGGAGCAGATCTCGTGCACAGCACAGCCTGCAGGTGACAGAAGGAGAGGAGAGAAATTGGAGAGAGCTTGCAGGATGTGTGTGGTGTGAGCGGGCTGTGAACTCACTGCAGGAGCATTGCTCACAGACCATGACAAGGTAAGTCTCACAGCTGACCATGAGCTGCTTTTAATTAAGGGGTAACTATAACTGGGACATCCCATAGGAGATCTGACTGCAGGCACTGCATGTTTCTTTACTGTGGAAAAAGCTTTCTGCTCCAGCTGAGACGGGTGCCCAGGGCTGTCCTGCAGAGCAGGGTCCCTGCTGTGCCCCAGGGGCTGTGTGCCGGGTATGGGACTCTGCCGCCTGCCAGGCTCAGCACTCAGCCTGCCCGGGGAGCTGCCCAGGGCGCTGCGGGGAGACGTGTGGGGTAAGGAGCCCCCGGCAGGGTTTGTGCTGCCACAGCTGCTGCCTGGGGCAGGGGATCACAGCTCCACTGCACAACTGAATGTTTCTGAGGGCACTTTGCAAGAGGAGAGCCAAGGCAGGGGGTTTCCATTTCCTGTTCTGAGGCAAAGAGGTTTGGAGTCAGAAATCTAAAAGGGGCAATAAGAGTTCTGAGAATTTTTCATCAATCAATTGCTTGTTTTGTGAACACTCACACATGATGTGCTTTCAGTCTCCCCTTTCTCGAAGGATGGAATTATCTTCATTTTCTGTAGGCATGAATAATTCACTTATCCTACAAACAGGCAGCATTTTCTAACTGAAACTGAATGCCACAGAAGCTCGGGTAGGGGGCTCTAAGAGCACTTGGGGTAAAGATATGAGACATGAAACAGATGAAAATATCCAGGGAGAAGGGATAAGAAAATAAGAGGAAGGTTAGAGCTCCATATGCTGCTTCTGCTTAAGGAATGCTGATCTACATGAAATTAAATGCAAGTAATGGTGCTAAATGTACACTGTTGTAGTAGAATTAAAACATTTCATAGTATAGCAGGAGTAGTGCCTCTGAGAATGGTCTGGACTTGTCATTATCTTCTGCACTCTGAGCAGGACTCCAAGCCCAACAACAGCAGATGCCCAACAGCAGCTCCATCAGTGAGTTCCTCCTGCTGCCGTTGGCAGACACGCGGCAGCTGCAGCTCCTGCACTTCTGGCTCTTCCTGTGCATATACCTGGCTGCCCTCCTGGGCAACGGCCTCATCAGCACAGCCGTAGCCTGCGACCACCGCCTGCACACCCCCATGTACTTCTTCCTCCTCAACCTGGCCCTCCTCGACCTGGGCTGCATCTCCACCACTCTCCCCAAAGCCATGGCCAACGCCCTCTGGGACAACAGGGCCATCTCCTACACAGGATGTGCTGCACAGCTCTTTTTCTTTACCTTCTTCCTCTCAGCAGAGTATTCCCTTCTCACCATCATGTCCTATGACCGCTATGTTGCCATCTGCAAGCCCCTGCACTACGGGACCTTGATGGACAGCAGAGCTTGTGCCACCATGGCAGCAGCTGCCTGGGGCACTGGGGTTCTCAATTCCCTGCTGCACACTGCCAGTACGTTTTCACTGCCTCTCTGCCAAGGCAATGTTGTCAACCAGTTTTTCTGTGAAATTCCCCAGATCCTCAAGCTCTCCTGCTCAGAATCAAATCTCAGGGAAGTTGTGTTTCTCATTTTTACTATCAGTTTAGACGTAGGCTGCTATGTTTTCATAGTTGTGTCCTATGTGCAGATCTTCGTGGCTGTGCTGAGGATGCCCTCTGAGCAAGGACGGCGCAAAGCCTTCTCCACGTGCCTCCCTCACCTGGCCGTGGTCTCCCTGTTTCTCAGCACTGGTGCTTTTGCCTACCTGAAGCCCCCCTCCATTCCCTCCCCACTCCTGGATCTGACAGTGGCACTTCTGTACTCAGTGGTTCCTCCAACACTGAACCCTATTATCTACAGCATGAGGAACAGGGAGATCAAGCACGCTCTCAGGAAGGTGTTGCAATACTCACTATTCCCGCTTCAATAAAGTGCACATCTTCATCGCATGATTCCCAGTGATGGTTCTTCATCTTTTATGCATCTTTGATTGTTTGATTATGTGAGATATAGCAACGTGCAAAAAAATGTTATTGAACTTATAAATAAAAATTTGTTTCACTTCTTTCACACCTACTATCCATTTTCTCACTCCAAGAGCTCATGTAAACATGGAACCAGATTCCCCGAATAGGTTAAGAGATAAATAAATAGCATTCAAAATACGCTTTTCCTTAGCTCTTCTCTTATCCAACTTTGTCTGGATTTGGGGAAGGTACAGCCACAGATAGAAGCACAACTAGTTCTTTTCATTCCTCCTCTCTTTACACTGATACAGTGCACAGAGGATTCGAGTCCTCTCATTTCTACAGGCCTGAAGGTCTTGTGTGTCTCACAGCAGTCCCGTCGTCTCTACAGCAGCACTCAGTGGTTTGCTTAATTTTCTTATCTCAATACTTGGAACAGCTACAGGACCTGTAGCATAAGTGACCGCAGAGCTCCTTATGAGGGGTGGAGTGACAGTGGGATCTGTCCAGAGCTTGGAGCAACTGCAGGATGTGTAGCAAAAACTTGGAGCTATTGCAGGGACTGTGCCAGGAGTTGCAGAGGCTGCAGCAATGTCAGCAGATCCAGCTCTCTTCCCCTTGAAGATGCTGAATAGTGTTGAACACAGCTCAGTAGGTGTGGGCCAGGCCCTGGCACACTGCAGTCATTTGGGCCTTTTTAGGATTACCAGTGCCACAGCAGACCTGTCTCCAATATTCTACCAGTTTCTCAGGATCCTGCAGTTGCTCGGAGATGAAGTTCCAAAGCCCTGGGGGTGCCCACCACTCCAGGCAGCTGCCCAGACTGTCCCACACCCCCTGCCATGCAGAGCCTTCTCACCTTGGGGCAGATCTCTCACTGATATTCCTGAATAATTGTTTAACCTCAATCCTAGAATCATAGAATCACCAAGGCTGGAAAAGGCCTGAAAGATCATCCAATCCAACCGTTCACCTATTACCAATAGCTCCCACTTAACCATGTCCCTCAACACAATATCCAGTCTCTCCTTGAATACCCCTGGTCTCCCAGAGACGACAGTGTAAAATGTGTAATTCCTAATCATACCAACAATATTACTTCCAAAACCCAAAGATGTCCAAAGAGCTGAATGTGCACAAAACTTCACTTTGCCAATTTTATCGTGGTACAAACCAAGGTCAAACAGCATAGCAAAATAAATACCCTAATCCAGCATCCAGAGTTGACAAATGATGCAGCAGGGAAAACAAGCAGCAAGCAAGGAGCTGTGAAATGCAGCTTCATGAGAAGACTCAGCAAGCTTCACAAATAGGGAAACTATCAGCACCATGGCCTGCACATCTCCAACTCCCACAAAGCCCTGTCCACTCTGGACAGATGTGCTGTTACCACAACCCTTGGAGCCTCACATCAGGCACCAAAATGACTGTGGTTGTTGAACCCAACATGTGGCTCAGCAGCTCACAGTGCTTTGTGCACTGCCCCATTCCCAGTGGGATGGGGATGAGAACTGGGAAAAAGAGTACAACTTCTGGGTTGTAACAAAGCAGTTTACTAAGAGAGATAAAAGGAGAGGAGTAATAGTAATCACTATATATCCGTTGATATAGAATCGTATGTAACAACTGATGCACAAGCACTTGCTCAGCACCACCAGACTGATGCTCAGCTGGGCCCTGAGCAGTGAAGAGACTGAGATGAACTCCCACCCCTTTCAATACAATTTCTGCTTGCTGTCAGCTGATAGAGAACGTCCCTTTGGCCACTATCAGTCAGCTGTCCTCACTCTGTTCCCTCCCAGCTCCATGTGCCCTCCACTGACCATAGCCTTGGCTCTGTACAACACTGCTTAGCAGCAGCTGTAAACATCAGAGTGTTATCAATGGTTTTCTCCTAGAACCAAAACACTGCACCACAGCAGACAGTCTGAAGAAAACAATTCCATCCCAGCTGTAACTCAGATTCCTGCCTGTCCCCTCTTCTTGTTCTTCCTGATCAGGAAGCAAGGAACAGAATCTGCCGCTCTCCTCTCTGAGCCCTTTCCATCAGTTCTCAGCTGGCTCCTCTGCCATCCCCAGGCAGAGCTCAGTGCCCTCTCATGGATGGCAGCAGCCTTTTCTCTTCTTCCTTGCCCATCCGTCATGCAGAATCTGTACCCCATTTGCTACAGTACAGAGCTGAGAATCAACCCACCGTGTCTCTGTGAACCAAACAAGACCCTAGGCCTGCAAAGGCACAGAGATTTGGAGTTCGCTGAGTGAATGTTTGTGGTCCTCTCATTAGTGTAAGGATTCTTCAGAAAGGATCCCCTTCCAGAAGCATGCTTTGATTTAGCCTGTCTGGGTCTTGCATCTACACTGTGGTACTGATGTTCAGGGCCTTGCTCAGAATCAGCAGCCTGCATGAAAGGAAAAGCTCTGTGGTTTTCTCTTGATTTGTCCCGTTTATTTCCCATGCTACCCGCACTGGTCTACAGGCACTTTAGGGCAGCAGTAGGTTGGGGTTACCCCCAGAGGGTACACAGTAAGATTTAGGACGGGGTATTGGCAACAAGACTTTCTCTGAGGAATCCTCACACAATCCTATAGAACAACTCAGAGGCTTTCCATTCAATCTCCAACAGCAACAATATCCCTCAGCCCTTCTCTGTCACATCCAATTCCCCACCCTTCCCCATTTGGACCTGGTTTAAAGCCCTATAATCAATCAGTGCAGGAGCATTTCAGATGGGGTCATGGAGGAGGCAGACTGCCATTCTTGGGGTGGCCATTTTCCCAGGAGGGCATGGTGGGAGGGCTTTGTCCCATCTGGTTCCACCAACACTTGCATCCACCCAGCAGAAGGCTGTGCCCTCTGTGTCCCACTTGAACTCTGCATGGAGCTTACAGTTGGCAGTGACATGGCTGAGAAGCTCTGGGCATGGATTAAGGGACAGGGAATTAATGTGCCTTCCTAACTTCCTCCCTGCATGCCTTAGCAACTTCCTTGTAATCTCCCCAAGTACCCAGCCCCTTCTTCCAGAGGACGGAGATTCTCTTTTTCTTCCTGAGTCTCAATAGTTTTTCCCAGTTCATCTGCACTGGTCTTCTTCCCCTATGGCTCACCTTATGGCATTCAGGGACAGCCTGATCTCGTGCCTTTAAGATTTCCATCTTGAGGAGTGTCCAGGCTTCCTGGACCCCTTTACCCATAAGGAGCGACTCCCAAGGGACCTGTGCTACAAGTGTCCTGAACAGGTCAAAGTCCGCCCTCTAGAAGTTCAGGATAGTAGTTTTGCTAGTCACCCTTCTGACATCTCCAAGAATAGAGAATTCTACCATTTCATGGCCACTCTGCCCAAGACAGTCCCCAACCTTCTCAACTCCTACCAGTCCTTCACTGTTAGTGAAGAGCAGGTCTAGCAAGGAACCACCCCTGGTAGGACTTCATACCAGCTGTGTAAGGAAGCTGTCTTGCATGCAATCTATAAACCTCTTGGACTGATTCCTCTGCTATTTATTATATTCCCAGCATATATCAGAGAAGTTGTAGTCTCCCAAGAAAATGAGTGCTGGCAATCTTGCGACTTCAGTAAGCTGCTCATAGAATGCCTCACCCATCAATTAGGCGGTCTATAAGAAACCTTTAGCAAGATGTCACACTTACAGGCCTTTCCCCCGATCCTTACAAACATGCACTTCATTCTGAAGCCCAAGCTCTTCAACATCAAAACTCTCTTTAATATAAAGGGCCACACCACCACCCTTCCTTCCTCCTCTATCCCTTCTGAAGAGCTTGTAACCATCCATCACAGCACTCCAGTCATGGCAGTGGTCCCACCATGGGTCGGTAATAGCAACTAGGTCATGGTTTGTCAGATGCACAGTTGCTTCCAGCTCCTCTTGCTTGTTGACCAAGCTGCGTGCGTTGGTGTAGACGCACTTCAGCTGAGGCATCTGCCTCTCTCCCAGCTCAAACAGCATTTCCCTAGGCTTATCTCTGGTAAGCCCTGTTTTGTCCACTCCCCCATCGTAGCTAGTTTAAAGCTCTTTCGATAAGCCCCGCTACCGTCTATGCTAGGATTCACTTCCCCCTTTGAGACAGTTGGATTCCATTCATGGATAACAGACCATGGGCCAAGTAAACTGTCCTGTGATCAAAGAACTCAAAGTTTCTGGCTCAGTACCAACCTCTGAGACAATTGTTCATTGCTTTGCTTTCCAAGCCTGCTCTGTGTCCCTCACTGCCACTGAAGGTATAGAACAAAAAATCACTTGATCTCCCACTTTGTGAACTAAATGGCCTAAATTCCTGAAATCTCTTTTTATAGTTTGTAGTCTTATCTAAGAAATTTCATCACTGCCCACCTAAACTATGAGTAGTGGAAAATAATCAGTGGACCTAACCAGCATTGGGAGTTTCCTCATTATGTCCCTGACCTGAAACCAAGAAGGCAGCAGACTTACTGACAACTGGGGTCCAGTCTGCAAATGGGGCCCTCTATTCCTCTGAGAAGGGAGTCACCCACCACGGCCACCCTTCTTTCTTTCATGGCAGAGGAAGTCACAAGGCTTGGTAGTGACTGCCTTGCATTAGGTTTCCTCCTAGGCAGATCCTCCATTGCCTCCCCATTCTTATCTCCTTCAGATTTCAGAGTGTCAAACCTGTTGCTTAGATGGATCAGGGGTCGAGGGCTAGGCAGGCATGGGGGGGCTCCTGTGATGTTGAGTTGGGACTCTCTTCCAACCCTTCTCATCAGTCAGGTCTGTCTGACTGTGACAGGGCAGGGAGTCAACCACTTTTCTGGGGGTATCTGCCTGGCAGCCTTCCCTCGGGGATGCCAGCAAGTCACTCCACCAGCCCATCTCCCGATCACACTCCCTGATGGTAAACTGTAAGTAAAACCTTGAGTAAAGTGAGAGTTCACCTAGACAAAAGTATGAGTAGAAACATGGACTGACGTGAGGGTAAACCCAGAGTAAACCCAGGATCCCATCCATTGGGCATGCACAGCCTCTGAGGGCAACTTTTTCCAGTGTTGCTGTGTAAAAATATAGGTTCCTCACATCTAACCTATGTCTCCCCTTTTTAATTTAAATCCGTTTCCATTTGTCCTGTTATCAACAGACCATCCCATCCTTATTCTAGCGTTAGGCATCTCATCCTCAGATGGAAACCCTGGGGCTGAATTGGGATCAGTTTTTCAAAGAACCACAGGAGCTACAAGTTCACCTAGCTGAGTTCAGATGTGCACAGTGAGGTGTCTGTGTGTGAGTCCCTCATCTGAATCCTTGGTTTTTATTCCACAGGGACTGCACTACTCATACACAGTCTCTCAGTGATGCCCAAGGTGCCTTGGGTGATCCTAGTTTTGTGCTAGTGCTTGTAAACTGTGACGGAAAATCTATGAGATAGACACCTCCTTCTGGAGCATCAGCTGAGGGCCAGAAGGGAGGTATTCTTGGCCATCCTAAATACCACCTCAGCCACGTGCTTAGGGCACCCATTGTGTCTTTTGCACCTGACCCCATGGAGTATGTAGTGATATTCAGCTTATCAAAAGGATGAGCTCAGAACAGAAGAGGCAGATCTTCCTCTCTGCTCCATCTGTGGCATAGTCTGGATTTCAAGGCATTGCAAAGCTATGGCACATCTACGTTCTTGCACTGATGACACTTTAGCATGCTCTGGGCTCGCATTTCAATGGCATCTAATAAATCTAGGGTCATACCTGTTGACAGGAAGCTGGCAAATGTTGTCTCATTGTAAGGAAGAGCAAGAAAGATGACACGGGCAACTATGGACCTGTCAGTCTCACTACAGTGCTTGGTAAAATTATGGAGAAAATGATGGTGGGAGTTATGGAAAAACAACTGAAGGACAGGTCACAGACAACACAAGATACAGAGGGGAAGGTCCTATTTAATTTCAGGTCTTTTTATGACACCTTTATCCATTGAGCTGAACAAGGGAAGGCAGTTGATGTAATCCTTGAGGATTTCAGTAGAGCTTTTGATACTATTTCTCCAGCACCCTTCTGGACAGAAATTCCTGCATACAGCTAGACAGAAACAGAACGTGGTGTGTTGTAATACAAGAAGAATTTTACAGAGCAGCAGCCATGGATTGAGATAAGGAGTTCACAGAGCAGCAGCTGCGGAGCAGGATAAACAGCATGAGAACAAAGGACATCTCTAGGAAAAGAATGAATGGCTCGTGGCTTTGAAGGGGGGTTATAGGGTTGTTATTGCAGTAGCTTTCCTCCAACTAGCGTGTGTGATTTTTGGACACCCTTGTCTGTCTCCTATAAAAGTCTGGCTTTCGGGCAATAAATTGATGCAGCTATATGTAACTATATTGGTGTTTCTCTGTTTGACCCAGCACGCTGACATTTTGCCTTTCAGGTTCACCAGCAGTGGTGGGTGAGCAGTTGGCCAGTAGTTCTGTCCCAAAGGATTATAGTCCGTGGGTTCCATTGGGCTGGTAGATGGTCACTGTCAGAGCTCCCCAGGGTTCCATTTTAGGGCCACTTTCCTTTCATGTTTATGCAGATGACTTGCATGCAGGACTAGAAGATGTTCTGAGCAAGTTTGCTGATGAGACCAGATGAGGAGGTGTTGTTGCCTCCACTGAGGGTGGAGAGGACTTGCAGAGAGATGTGGACAAGTCAGAGAAGTGGGTACCAGTTGGTACTAAGCACCAAGTGCATAAAGTATAACAAGAACAAGTGCCTGATTGTGCACCTGGGTATGGGCAACCCTGGACATAAACACTGTCTGTATATTGGACACATGAGAGACGTCTGACTGAAAAGGATTGGGGGTCCTGCTCAACATAAAATTTTAAGTGAGTCAGCAGTGTGCCCAGCCAGCCAAGAAGGCCAACAGTCCCCTAAAGTGCATCAAGCAATTTATTGCCAGCTGGGTGGGAGAAAGGTTTGTCCCTCTTTGCTCTGCATTGCTACTGCCTCACCTGGAGCACTGGGTGCACTTCTGGGCAATGCAGAACATAAAGAACATCAAACTATGGGAGAGTGTGCACAGGATGGCACTGGAACTGAGAGATCTGAAGTTCAGAGTTTCACTGGGATTGACTGCTTGTTCAGACTGGGCCCTTCTCACACCCCACATCCTGTGATGAGACACAGGGCACATGTGGGATATGAACTTTAACAGCATCCTTGCACCACATGCAAATGCTTTTCCCAGTGCTTCAGTGTTCCACCACCCATTGCTTTCAACAGAGTTTTCAACACCCCATTGTATCTTTTAATTTTACCAGAAGCTGGTGCATGGTAGGGGATATGATAAATCCACTCAATGCCATGAACTTTGGCCCAAGTATTTATTAAGGGAATTTTTAAAATGTGTCCCATTATGAGACTCAGTTCTTTCTGAGGTGTCATGTCTCTATAGGACTTGTTTCTAACAACCCAATATTGTGTTTCTGGCAGTAGCATGGGGTACTGCGTATGTTTCAAGCCACCCAGTGGTTGCTTCCACCATGGTAAGCACAAAACGCTTATCATTATGAGATCCTGGCAAGGTGACATCATTCACCTGTCACTCCTCCCCATATTTATACTTTTGCCTTGGCCTTCCCCCCAGAGAGGCTTCATATTCTTGGCTTGTTTAATTATGGCACATGATTCACAGTCATGAATAACCAGTGCAATAGCATCCATAGTTAAGTCCACCCCTCAGTCTCTAGCCCAATTATATGTTATGTCCATTCCTTGATGGCCTGAGGTCTCATGGAACCATCAAGCTTGAAATAATTCACTCTTGTTCTGCCAGTCCAAGTCTATTTGAGCCACCTCAATTCTGGCAGCTCAACCTACCTGATGGTTGTTTTGTTGTTCTGCAATAGCCCGACTCTTGGGCAAGTGTGCATCCACGTGACACACCTTTACAATCATATCTTTTTTTTGAGCAGTTATGTTTTTCTACAGTTCAGCAGCCCAAATAGGTTTACACCTCCGTTGCCAGTTATTTTGTTCCCACTGCTGTAACAACCCCCATAAGGCATTTGCCACCATCCATGAGTCAGTATAAAGATAAAGCATTGGCCACCTCTCCCGTTCAGCCACATCTAAGGTCAGCTGGACAGCTTTTACCTCTGCAAACTGACTTGATTCTCCTTTACCTTCAGTGGCCTCTGCGACCTGTCGTGTGGGGCTCCAAACAGCAGCTTTCCATCTCCGATGCTTCCCTACAATATGAAATGATCCATCAGTGAAAAGAGCATATTTCTTTTCATTTTCTGGTAGTTCGATGTATGGTGGGGCCGCTTTAGCACATGACACCTCTTCTCCTGGTGATGTTCCAAACTTTTTATCTTCAGTCCAGTTCATGATCACTTCTAAAATTCCTGGACGATTGAGGTTCCCCATCCGTGCTTGTTGTCTAATCAGTGCAATCCACTTGCTCCAGGTGGCATCGGTAGCATGATGGGTGGAGAGAACCTCCCCTTTCAACATCCGGTTCATCATTGACAGTCGAGGTGCCAGAAAGAGCTGCATTTCAGTACCAGCTACTTCGGAAGCAGCCCGAGCCCCCTCATACGCGGCTAAGATCTCCTTCTCAGTTGGAGTGTAGCACTCTTCAGACCCCTTGTACGCTCAGCTCCAGAATCCCAGGGGTCGGCCTTGGGTCCCTCCTGAGGCTCTTTGCCACAAACTCCAAGTGGGACCTTTCTCTCCAGCAGCAGTATAGAGGATGTTCTTTACATCCTGTCCAGTCCGTACTGGCCCCAGGTCCATGGCACAGGCTATCTCCTGTTTAATCTGTTCAAAAGCCTGCTGCTGCTCTGGGCCCTATGCAAAATCATTCTTCTTCTGCATCACCTGATAAAGGGGGCTTACAATGAGGCTGTAGTTTGGAATGTGCATCCTCCAAAAGCCCACTGCACCCAGGAAAGATTGTGTCTCTTTCTTGCTAGTTGGTGGAGACATGGCAGTGATTTTGTCAATCACTGTTGGGATGTGATGACATCCATCCTGCCACTTTATACCTAAGAACTGAATTTCCTGGGCAGGCCCTTTTACTTTGCTTCACTTAATAGCAAAACTGGCTCATAGAAGAATTTGAATTATTTGCTCTCCAGCACAGCAGCACTCAGTGGGGGTGTGACCTCATTCAGGCCACGGTAGTCTACTGTCAGCCTCCATTCTCCACTGGCTTTACGCACTGGCCATATGGAGCTGTTAAAAGGTGAGTGAGTTTTACTGATCACTCCCTGATTCTCCAACTGGCGAATCAAATCATGAATGGGGAGCAAGGAATCCCTGTTGGTGCGATACTGCTGTCTGTGCACTGTCTTTGTAGCAATCGGTACCTGCTGCTCTTTTATTTTTACTCGTAGCAGCCTCACAACAGACGGGTCCTCTGACAGGCCAGGCAAAACAGACAGCTGCTTAATGTTGTCCATATCTACAGCAGCGATTCCAAAGGCCCAGTGATACCCCTTAGTATCCTTGAAATGCCCTCTTCTGAGGTATCCTCAATACCAAGTATGAACGGAAACCCTGGACCACTCACATAGGATGTTTTTTCCAGTCTTTACCAGTGAGGCTTATTTCAGCCTCCAACACAGTCAATTCTTGAGAGATATCCAGAAATATGGATTGATTCTGTCCCTTCATGACTGGAGGGCATTAGGGTGCACTGTGCACCAGTATCCACCAGTGCCTTATATTTCTGTGGTTCTGATGTGCTAGGCCATCAAATCCACACAGTCCAACAAACTCTATTATCCCTTCCACTCCCTTGAATGAGGGCAGGGCCCCTCTATTGGTTACCTGTGATAACTGGAGCAGCCGTACTGGTGGTTGGACTGTTTTGTAGTTCCCTCACCCGTGCTCATAGTACAGGAGTAGGCTGGTCATGCCACTTCCTCGTGTCTTCTCTGTGGTCACGTAGGTAACACCACAAGGAAACACACAGTGCAATTTACTGTTGTTCCTTGCTCAATCTGGAAAGCGCTTGTGTCTAATAGCTGAGAATTTTAATGATACACATGAAGGCTTTATGGTTGTTAATTTCTTTACGATCTCTCGCCTTCAACTGAAGCAGCAGCTAGGCCAATTACCAAGTGACACCAAGGAGATGAAGTGGCAAAATGGCGATTTATTGAAACAGACACATCCTTATATAACCTACGCCTTTTTGTCTACACCCACTGTATTACACTAAGATTCTTCCAGAATATGGGGAAGGGCCTGTCACATCACAACAAGCTACCGTCCCAGCTGTCCCAACAGCGAAGCAACCAGGTAACAAGAGATTCATTCTGGTGCCGTGTGAACTCCTTTCTTACGCCTTCGATTTCAGTCATCTTCAGGGATCGACAAACAGTAACAGAGATTTCCTCCTCATCACTCTCTTCTTCATGACACTTTTCCTTTTTCCTTTCTCGGTACTTATCCAGACCTGTCACCTGGATCTTCTGTTGCCTCCTCCTCCACTTCTTTTTTCCGTTCTAGACGTGAGGACATCCATTTCCATTTCTTGCCTTCCACAAGGGCAACTGATATTGTTACTGGTGCCTCCTGTGACTGATCAAAATTGACTTGGGGATTTCCCTTTTTGGCTAGAACCTCAGCTCGGAAATTCTCTCTTTTCGGAACAGTGTTATATAGAGCACGGTAAGCACAAGCCAAGCCCCAAATAAGTCATACCCCCTTAGATCTATCTAGGCTGCGCCATCCCTGACTCAAATACTGGCTTAGTTTCTCGGGATCCCACAGGTGTTCAAGAGTTAAATCCCATGACATTGCGGGCCCCCATGTGTTGGCGAACCTGAAGGCAAAAGTCAGCGTTCTAGGACAAACAACCACACACCAATATAGTTAAATATAGCTGTGTCCATCTATTGCCTGAAGAGCCGTACTTTTATAGCAAACAAACAAGGGTGTTCAAAAATCACACGTACTAATTGGAAGAAAGCTTCTGCAATAAGAACCCTAAAACCCCGCTTCAAAGCCATGAGCCTTTCACTCTTTTGCTAGAGGTGTCCTTGGTTCTCATGCTGTTTATCCTGCTCTGCAGCTGCTGCTCTGTAAAGTGCTTATCTTGATCCATGGCTGCTGCTCTGTAAAATTCTTCTTGTATTACAACAGAATGGCAGTTCCCTGGGGTCTCCAGCACACCCCCAGCCAGCTGGCAAATGCCACTGAGGACCTTTAGGAAAGACATGCCCTGGGTAGTGACAATGTTCACTGGACAACTGTGAGCCCCACAATGGGTCTCGTACCTGTGTGCCATCTTCTGAACACCAGTAGCACGGTGTAGATGCAAGGCCCAACCAGGAAAAATCAAAACATGCTTCTGGAAGGGGATCCTTTCTGAAGAGTCGTTACACTAATGAGAGGACCACAAACATTCACTCAGCGAACTCCAAATCTCTGTGCCTTTGCAGGCCTAGGGTCTTGTTTGGTTCACAGAGACATGGTGGGTTGATTCTCAGCTCTGTACTGTAGCAAATGGGGTACAGATTCTGCATGACGGATGGGCAAGGAAGAAGAGAAAAGGCTGCTGCCATCCATGAGAGGGCACTGAGCTCTGCCTGGGGATGGCAGAGGAGCCAGCTGAGAACTGATGGAAAGGGCTCAGAGAGGAGAGCGGCAGATTCTGTTCCTTGCTTCCTGATCAGGAAGAACAAGAAGAGGGGACAGGCAGGAATCTGAGTTACAGCTGGGATGGAATTGTTTTCTTCAGACTGTCTGCTGTGGTGCAGTGTTTTGGTTCTAGGAGAAAACCATTGATAACACTCTGATGTTTACAGCTGCTGCTAAGCAGTGTTGTACAGAGCCAAGGCCATGGTCAGTGGAGGGCACATGGAGCTGGGAGGGAACAGAGTGAGGACAGCTGACTGATAGTGGCCAAAGGGACGTTCTCTATCAGCTGACAGCAAGCAGAAATTGTATTGAAAGGGGTGGGAGTTCATCTCAGTCTCTTCACTGCCCAGGGTCCAGCTGAGCATCAGTCTGGTGGTGCTGAGCAAGTGCTTGTGCATCAGTTGTTACATACAATTCCATATCAACGGATATATAGTGATAACTATTACTCCACTTCTTTTATCTCTCTTAGTAAACTGCTTTGTTACATCCCAGAAGTTGTACTCTTTTTCCCAGTTCTCATCCCCATCCCACTGGGAATTGGGCAGTGCACAAAGCACTGTGTGCTGCTGAGCCACATGTTGGGTTCAACAACCACTGTCATTTTGGTGCCTGATGTGAGGCTCCAAGGGTTGAGATAGCAGCACATCTGTCCAGAGCGGACAGGGCTTTGTGGGAGCTGGAGAAGTGCAGGCCATGGTGCTGATATGTGTGGATGTGCTCCCTATGTGTGGAGCTTGTTGAGTCTTCTCATGAAGCTTCACTGCACAGCTCCTTACTTGGTGCTTGGATGCTGCATTAGGGTATTTATTTTGCTATGCTGTTTGACCTCAGTTTGTACCACGATAAAATTGGCAGCTGACAAAGTGAAGTTTTGTGCACATTCAGCTCTGCGGTCATCTTTGGGTTTTGGAAGTAATATTGTCCATATGATTAGGAATTACACAATTTACATTGTCGCCTCTGTGAGTCCGGGGGTGTACTGGATATTGTGTTGAGGGACATGGTTTAGTGGGAGCTATAGGTAATAGGTGAACGGTTGGACTGGATGATCTTTTAGGCCTTTTCCAACCTTGGTGATTCTATGAATCTATGATTGAGGTTAAACAATTATTCAGGAATATCAGTGAGAGATCTGCCCCAAGGTGAGAAGGCTCTGCATGGCAGAGGGTGTGGGACGGTCTGGGCAGCTGCCTGGAGTGGTGGGCACCCCCAGGGCTTTGGAACTTCATCTCTGAGCAACTGCAGGATCCTGATAAACTGGTAGAATATTGGGGGCAGGTCTGCTGTGGCACTGGTAACCCCCAAGAGGCACAAATGACTGCAGTGTGCCAGATCCAGAGAGCTGGATCTGCTGACAGTGCTGCAGCCTCTGCAACTCCTGGCACAGACCATGCAGCAGCTCCAAGGTTTTGCTACACGTCCTGCAGTTGCTCCAAGCTCTGGGCAGATCCCTCTGTCACTCCACCCCTCATAATGAGCTCTGCAGTTACTCCTGCTACGGGTCCTGTAGCTGTTCCAAGTATGGTAATAAGAAAATGGTACAAATTCCTCCCAAGGGAGGAAGTACAGCCCTGCGGTGGCTCCAACCCCTCCAATGAGCCCAGTGGCTGCTCCAACATAGTCACAGGTCCTGTGGTGGTTCCAGCTCTGGCAATGAACTCTGAGGTCACTTCAACTCCTGCAACAGCCCAACAGCCACTTCAGCTCCTACAGTGAACCCTGTGGCTGTTAAAACCCCTGCAACTAATCCTGGACTTGCAGACAGATGCGCATAGTGATTAGTTCATATATGTTTGCAACTGCATATGTTGTATATGTGTGAAAATACACTAAATATATTATATATGTATAAATACATTTGTCATAATTATTATCCTTTTCTTTTTCTCTTTGTCTCAACCCATAAACCTTAAACCACAGCACTGCCTTGAGATGCTTACGGATCTCCTTGGGACTATTCAATCTGATCTGGTCACACAGTGAAGAGCACCTGAAGATCTCAAGGTTTTCTCAGGGAGCAGCTCCTGAGGTATATTCCTTACACCAGCTTTGGAAGAGGCCTCCCTCCAGTTCTCTGGTCCTGCTCTAAAGGGGCCCTCTTGTTATGGCAGTGCCAGCAAGGAGACCAGCTCTGACAGACCTGTTCATATTGCCGGCTACTGACTGCAGCCCTGGATTGCTGCTGTAGAGGCAACAGGACTGTTGTGAGACACACAAGACCTTCAGGACTGCACAAATGAGAGGACTCAAGAGCACTGCAGCACTGGTAAGAGCACATGAATGAAAAGAGCACGTTGAGCTGCTGTCTGTGGCTGTACCTCCCCAAATCCAGGCAAAGTAGGAAGAAAGAAAATCTAAGTAAGTCTATTTTGAAAGCTTTTTAGGTATCTTATAACATATTCAGGGAATCTGGTTCCATGTTTACATGAGTTCTTGGAGTGAGAAAATGGAAATTAGGTAGGAAAGAATTTAAATACATTTTTATTTATAAGTTCAATAACATTTTTTTTTTTGCACATTCCTATATCTCACATAATCAAACAGACAAAGATGCATAAAACATAAAGAACCACCACTGGGAATCCTATTGAGGAAGTTGTGCATTTTATTGTAGCTGGAATAGTGCTTATTGCAACACCTTCCTGAAAGCGTGCTTGATCTCCCTGTTCCTCATGCTGTAGATAATAGGGTTTAGTGTTGGAGGAACCACTGCATACAGAAGTGCCACTGTCAGATCCAGGAGTGGGGAGGAAATGGACGGGGGCTTCAGGTAGGCAAAAGCACCAGTGCTGAGAAACAGGGAGACCACAGCCAGGTGAGGGAGGCACATGGAGAAGGCTTTGTGCCGTCCCTGCTCAGAGGGCATCCTCAGCACAGCCATGAAGATGTGCACATAGGACACAACTATGAAAACAAAGCAACCAAAGCCTAAACTGACACCAAAAAAGAGAAATACAAATTCCATGAGGTAGGAGCCAGAGCAGGAGAGCTTGAGGATCTGTGGGATTTCACAGAAAAACTGGTTGACAACATTGCCTTGGCAGAGAGGCAGTGAAAACGTACTGGCAGTGTGCAGCAGGGAATAGAGAACCCCAGTGCCCCAGGCAGCTGCTGCCATGGTGGCACAAGCTCTGCTGTCCATCATGGTCCCGTAGTGCAGGGGCTTGCAGATGGCAACGTAGCGGTCATAGGACATGATGGTGAGAAGGGAATACTCTGCTGAGAGGAAGAAGGAAAAGAAAAAGAGCTGTGCAGCACATCCTGTGTAAGAGATGGCCCTGGTGTCCCAGAGGGCGTTGGCCATGGCTTTGGGGAGAGTGGTGGAGATGCAGCCCAGGTCGAGGAGGGCCAGGTTGAGGAGGAAGAAGTACATGGGGGTGTGCAGGCAGCGGTCGCAGGCTACGGCTGTGCTGATGAGGCCGTTGCCCAGGAGGGCAGCCAGGTAGATGCCCAGGAAGAGCCAGAAGTGCAGGAGCTGCAGCTGCCGCGTGTCTGCCAACGGCAGCAGGAGGAACTCGCTGATGGAGCTGCTGTTGGACATCTGCTGTTGTTGGGCTTGGAGTCCTGCTCAGAGTGCAGAAGATAATGACAAGTCCAGACCATTCTCAGACACACTCCTCCTGCTATAATATGAAATGTTTTTATTCTCTTACAGCAGTGTACATTTAGCACCATTACTTGCATTTAATTTCATGTATTTCAGCATTCCTTAAGCAGAAGCAGCATATGGAGCTCTAACCTTCCTCTTATTTTCTTATCCCTTCTCCCTGGATATTTTCATCTGTTTCATGTCTCATATCTTTACCCCAAGTGCTCTTAGAGCCCCCTACCCGAGCTTCTGTGGCATTCAGTTTCAGTTAGAAAATGCTGCCTGTTTGTAGGATAAGTGAATTATTCATGCCTACAGAAAATGATGATAATTCCATCCTTCGAGAAAGGGGAGACTGAAAGCACATCATGTGTGAGTGTTCACAAAACAAGCAATTGATTGATGAAAAATTCTCAGAACTCTTATTGCCCCTTTTAGATTTCTGACTCCAAACCTCTTTGCCTCAGAACAGGAAATGGAAACCCCCTGCCTTGGCTCTCCTCTTGCAAAGTGCCCTCAGAAACATTCCGTTGTGCAGTGGAGTTGTGATCCCCTGCCCCAGGCAGCAGCTGTGGCAGCACAAGCCCTGCCGGGGGGCTCCTTCCCCCCACCCGTCTCCCTGCAGCACCCTGGGCAGCTCCCCGGGCAGGCTGAGTGCTGAGCCTGGCAGGCGGCAGAGTCCCATACCCGGCACACAGCCCCTGGGGCACAGCAGGGACCCTGCTCTGCAGGACAGCCCTGGGCACCCGCCTGCAGCCCCGGCTGCACAGCCTGCAGCCGTGCTGGGACATGCAGCCCTCAGGGCTGTGATTTCATACTGCAGTATGGAAGCCCTCAGCTGGAGCAGAAGGCTTTTTCCACAGTAAAGAAACATGCAGTGCCTGCATCCAGATCTCCTATGGGATGTCCCAAATTAAGTTGACCCTCTATGAAAAGCAGCTCATGGTCTGCAGTGAGACTTACCCTGTCATGGTCTGTGAGCAATGCTCCTGCAGTGAGCTCACAGCCCGCTCACACCACACACATCCTGCAAGCTCTCTTCAGTTTCTCTCCTCTCCTTCTGTCACCTGCAGGCTGTGCTGTGCACAAGAGCTGCTCCTGGGCACAGCTGTCTCTCTGCAGCCCTGCACACTTTTATGAGCTCCCTGTGTCCCAGGAGCCTGGACAGGCAAGCAGCAGATTATGTCATTTTTATCTTTCCGACTTGTCTCCCCTGACATGTCCCTGGGTCCTCATGGCCAACAGCTCCTGAAAGACAACAGCATCATGACTGTGCTTTGAAATTCGCTCAATTAACCACCACATGTCCAGTGGTCAGTGACTGATTGGAGACATATGGGGAGTGCTCCCAGAGATCGTTTGATGAAACAATAAGGGCAACCAGACAAGGAAGGCAAGGTTTGGACTTTCCCTGTGCAGGGCAGTGATCCAGCTGAGGCAGCGCAGGAGTCTCATCCCTTGACAGAAATCCTGGAGCTGAAATGGGATTCAGCTCCCTACACACCCACAGGAGCTGGGATTCCTCTGGTTCAGTTCAGAAGAGCACAAGGAGTTGCCTGCATGTGAGCTCCTGCTCTGAGTCCTCGGACCTTCAGCTGGGAGGCAGCTGCTCACACACAGACACTGGGTGATGCCCAAGGTGCCTGGGCTGCTCCTGATGTGTGCCAGTGCTTGTAAACCGTGTGGGAAATCCCTGAGATAGACAGCTCCTTCCTGGGCATCAGCCGAGGGCCAGAGAGGGGATAGCACTGGCTGTCTGGTGAATTCACTCACAGCTGCAAGAGCAGCACAGGGCCTTCAGGAAAGCCATGCCCATGGTGTGACCATGTTGCTGTGTCAACTCCAAGGCCCACGATCAGTCTAATGTTTGTGTGCCACCTTCTGCACACTGATACCATAGATGAGCTATCCAGTCAGGCTATGTCCAGTGATGCTTTCCAATTAGGATGTTTACTTCTGTGGTTTTGCACTAATGCAAACACCAACACACAAGAAGCTAGAAATCTTGATAGAGCTGCAGGCCTGAGCTCCTGTTTGGACCATGGGGACACAGTTTAATGGCTTCCACAACTGCACTGTAGCACAAGGGGGATACCGAGTCTTTAGGATGGATGGGCGAGGAGATAAAGAAGGGTGAATGCCCTCTGTGAGAGTGCACTGAGCTCTGCCTGGGGATGGAAGAGCAGACAGGTCAGAGCTAATGGAAATGGCAAACAGAGGAGACCATCAGTGTCTTTTCCTGTCTTCCTGATCAGGGAGAGTAAATGGAAGGTGCCCTCTGCAGACAGATGGGAATCTGATGTTGTCTGTCCCTTGTCCCATTTGGTGGCCTTTGTCACTCCATTATCTGCAGCAGGGACAGCACAGCAGGGCATGTGGCATCCAGCAGATCCATGGAGGGCACAGATGGCAGCTTCTTGACCAAGCAGTGGAGGAACCAAAGAGGAGAGGTGCTCTGCTGGATCTCATACTCTCCGGCATGGAAGGACTTGTGGGAACTGCGAAGGTGAAAGGGGCATCAGGCCACGTGCAAGATGCAAATGTATCTCTTTTTATTTATTTTGAGGCTGTAAGCTTAATAGTTGATCATAAATGTCTATAAAACTGAAACAAATAATTGAAGACAAAGATGGAAATCATTGAAATTGTGTTAACCCTTCTCAACATGAAAAATTCTCATGAGTCTTGTTCCATTTTAAGTTGTAAATATGAATCTTTGAGGTGATTTGATGTCTTTTTTTTTCTTTTACTGAAACTACAATGTTTTCCAGAACTGTGTTCGCTGGACACAAATGTCTTCAGATTCAGAGACACAGACAGTGGTGCCAGTGCCAATGCCCTGTGACTATAGCCCGGTGCCCAGCACTACACTTCCCTGCTGCCTATTTGATGTGTCTCATCCTCCAAGTTTTTTCAGCTCTCCTAAATAAATGGCCATGGTTAAGGGCATGTTTTCAGCAGGCCATTTGGGCACAAACTACTCCCACTGCCCTCCAGATTTCTCCATCCCTTGCTCTTTGTTCAGTCAGATACCTCCCAAGATACCTGTCTGATTTCTGACTTTCAGGGGGATTACTGGAATTTGTTCCATGTCCCCAAAGTCTGAGAATCAGTGAGAATGTGTTAACCCGTCTCAATGTGTGAAATACTCACAAGTCCTGATCAATTTTAAGTTGATACCTCTCAACTACCTGGCTGATCTATCCCAGGGAGATTACTGGAATTTGCTCTATCTACCAGAGTCTGATGGCCTCTGTTGTCAACTACTTCACTGTGATTCAATCTATCCTATCCTACCTCAGAATAAATCATTTCTTTTAAAAGTATTCCATATGAAAGACAAACTTCAATAGATGCAGCTTGAACATGGCATGCAGTTGATCACTGTGTTTTACTGTTCATTCAATTGCATCACCTTTCTTTCCATTTGCTGGCCAGATAAAAAAGAGAAATCTTTCCTTTTCCATGTGTAGCTGGTTCTCTGAGGAAAGCCAGTGGGAGTTGGTGCAAAGCAGTTTTAACACTGAGCGGATGAATGCAGAGGAGAAGAGTGATGTGAAGAAAAGTGATGCAAGTCCCATAGGTCCATTGTGAGCAGAAATTGGGTGGGGAGGTTGAGAAGGACCTTTGTCAACACAGTAACAGTACAGAACTCATTGGGACATCCTGGATTGGTATCAGTTGCACAGTGCTGCTTTAATGTCTTCTTTAAACCCAACTATAAATAAATAGACAATAAATTTATACTGGATTCTTTAAGCTCTCTCCAGATATCCCTCCTTTTTGCTGAACAAGTTCTGATAACCTGAAGAAGATAACAAGATGGCATAAGGCACAGGAGATTCTTTAGGTTATAATGGTCCCAGGGTACATTTGATGCTGAGTTCATCAGCCTCTAGTGCAGAGAGAAGTTTGCACAAATTGCTCAACAAGACAAAGTCAGAAGTAACAGTGAAGTTTCTTGGAGTATTAATGGGCCCGCTGAGGAACATTACCAAGTAAGCTTCCCAAGGGACTTGTTAGAGAAGATAACTGGAAGCCATGACTACAGGCAGGCAAAGGCACTGGCATGCTAAGAAACCTCTCCTTTGCCTTACAAAGCAGACAGGTCAAGCCCTGATTGCAAGACCAGTGGTAGAGAGGTCCTGTATGTCATGTTGGCTCTGGGCATTTCCTGGGGCAATGTGTTGGAATTTTGTATGATGTTAAATGAAAGACATGGGGACAGAAGATCCCAGGCTCTACATGTGGTGCAAGGACGCTGTGAGGTTCATGTCCCATATGAGACCTATGTTTCATTGCAGGATGTGAGCAGGGATGTGAGAAGGGCCCAGTCTGAACAAGCAGCCAATCCCTGTGAAACTCTGAACTTCAGATCTCTCGGTTTCAGTGCCCTCCTTTGCACATTCTCCCAGAGTTTGAAGTCCTTTATGTTCTGTGGTGCCCAGAACATAGTGAGGCAGTAGCAATGCAGAGCAGAGGGACAACCCTTTCCCTCACCCAGCTGGCAATAAGTTGCTTCATGCACTCCAGGGGACTGTTGTCTTTCCTGGCTGCCTTGGCACACTGCTGACTCACATTCAGTGTGATGCTGACCAGCACCCCAACCCTTTCCAGTCAGAATCCTCTCCAGTGTCCCATATCCAGTCAGTGTGTATGTCCAGCATTGCCCCTACCCAGGTGCACAATCAGGCACTTGTTCTTGTTATACTTTATGCACTTGGTGCTTAGTACCAACTGGTACCCACTTCTCTGACTTGTCCACATCTCTCTGCAAGTCCTCTCCACCCTCAGTGGAGGCAACAGCACCTCCTCATCTGGTCTCATCAGCAAACTTGCTCAGAACGTCTTCTAGTCCTGCATTCAAGTCATCTGCATAAACATGAAAGGAAAGTGGCCCCAAAATGGAACCCTGGGGACCCCGACAGTGACCATCTACCAGCCTGATGGAAAAAACTGACTATAATCCTTTGGGACTGACCTACTGGCCAACTGCTCACCCACCACATTGTGTTTCTGTCTAGCCATATGCAGAACATTCTGTCCAGAAGGTTGTTGTGAGAAACAGTATCAAAATCTCCACTGAAATCCTCAAGGATTACATCAACTGGCTTCCCTTGGTCAACTAAACGGATAACTGTGTCACAAAATGAGCTTAAATTAAACAGGACCTTTGCCTCACAAACTTGTGTTGGCTGCGACCAATGACAGAATTGTCCTTCAGCTGTTTTTCCATAACTCCCACCATCATTTTCTCCATAATTTTACCAGGCTCTGGACTGACAGGTCCATAATTGCCCATGTCATCTTTCTTGCTCTTCCTTACAATGAGACAACATTTGCCAGCTTCCTGTCAGCTGGCATGACCCTAGACTTCTTTAGATGCAATTGAAATGAGAGCCCAGAGCACACTAAGTTTTCATCATTGAAAGAAAGTAGATGTGCCATAGCTTTGCAATGCCTTGAACTCCAGAGTATGCCACAGATGGAGCAGAGGGGAAGATTTGCCTCTTCTGTAGTGAACTCATTCTTTTGGTAAGCAGAATAACACTACCTGATACATGGGGACTGTGTCTCTGCTCTGCTCTGCTCAGCTCACAGGGCAGCGGTCTGGCAGGGTGTTGCTCTCATGTCAATGCAGGTAAACTCACTTTAATCCTTTTTCCTCTGTAAATGCTTCCTCTATTTCTATGCTCAGATACACTTCCACATTCCCTCAACTACACTTTCATATATCATTAACAATTACACTTTCTTATACCATCAAAACAGTTTGTCAAAACGTACAGTTCTTCAGTTCACATAAACTCCCTTAATACAGTCTGTATTCTTCAGTTATAAACACTGTGCCACAGAACCAGCACTGATTGAACCACCTCCCTCACACACTTCCTCGCAAGCAGTACATAGTATTACATAAATGGGTTGACACTCATTGGTCGGGTGGAATGTACACCTCTCCTCAGGACAATCTTACTAATCTACAGAGTACAAACTCCTGTCTTCTTACATACAAGCAGAAAGTACTTATGAGTGGACAGACAACACAGTCTTTCACTTTGTCCGTGTCTGGCCATTTCCCTCACAGGAGGAAGGAAACATGGATCGGGACTCGGCACTCACCCTGCAGCTGTTCTGTGTCTCACTCACACCACACTCACTCTGACATTTAGATCAAAAACCATGGTTTATTCATACTACACAATGCTGACAACGTTTTCTAGCTGGAATCTTAATAACACTCATACTCTGGTCGACCAGTTGCAAACGTTAATGTTTTTCCCAGAGTCGGCTTGACACACGGTACCAAACACTTAAAGCAGATGATAATATTGAACATACAACCTATAACCCCCGTGATTACAACTTGGAGAACCCAGGCTACCATTTGACAGGCTATCCACTATATCCCATACCCGTAGGAGAGACCAACC
Organism: Coturnix japonica; assembly: GCF_054131305.1. Lineage (NCBI taxonomy): Eukaryota > Metazoa > Chordata > Aves > Galliformes > Phasianidae > Coturnix > Coturnix japonica. The sequence goes on along the minus strand of NC_140691.1, from coordinate 6,765,866 downwards.
TAGGTCCCTCCTATTGCCACCCACCTGGGAGAGAGTACTTGTTCTTGTTTCCATTCATATGACATACAGTTCCCTTTCATAGGAACTCACCCAAGGAGTCTTCCTACCCCAGCTGGCAACCAAAGCCATGAGCTCACCTCCCTGGGAGCAGCACGTATGGCTGTAAACTGTGTAGGATGTCTCCTCAAGACATATGGGCTCCACTTACCATACACATACCTGGTCCACCTATGGGTGGTCCTTGTCTGTCCCTGCAGTGATCAGGTGAGGAAGGGAGTCCTTCAGAGAAATCTCAGGGTGCGCCAAAAGTGTCTCCCTTTCAGCTGGTCCTGCAGCGAACAGAGCTGGTCCCACCTGGGCCGCCAAATTGACTACAGGAATTGAACTCTATAACCTCTATAACTGATACAGTCTCCCATGACATCCTTATAACAAAGCTGAGGAAGTATGGGATAGGTGATTGGACAGTGAAGTGGGTCGAGAATTGGCTGACTGGCAGAGTGCAGAGTGTTGTCGTTGGCGGTGCAGTGTCTGGCTGAGGGCCTGTAACGAGCGGCATCCCCCAGGGGTCTGTGCTGGGTCCGGTCTTGTTCAACATCTTCATCAATGACCACCCTCAGCAAGTTTGCTGATGACACGAAGTTGGGAGGATTGGCTGACACACCTGAAGGCTGTGCTGCCATTCAGCGAGACCTGGACAGGCTGGAGAGCTGGGCAGTAAGAAACCGGATGAGGTTTAACAAAAGCAAGTGTAGAGTCTTGCACCTAGGGAGAAATAATTGCATGCACCGGTACAGGCTGGGGGAAGAGCTGCTGGGGAGGAGCTCTGCTGAGAGGGACCTGGGCGTCCTGGTGGACGACAGATTAACCATGAGCCAGCAGTGTGCCCTTGTAGCCAAAAAAGCCAATGGCATCCTGGGGTGCATTAAAAAGAGCGTGTCCAGCAGGTCGAAGGAGGTGATCCTCCCCCTCTACTCTGCCCTGGTGAGGCCTCATCTGGAATATTGTGTCCAGTTCTGGGCTCCCCAGTAAAAAAAAGACAGGGATCTCTTAGAAAGAGTCCAGCAGAGGGCCACTAAGATGGTGAAGGGCCTGGAGCATCTCCCCAATGAGGAGAGACTGAGGGAACTGGGTCTGTTTAGCCTTGAGAAAAGAAGGCTGAGAGGGGACAGGATCCAGGTTCTATAAATATTTGAGGTGTGGGGGGCAAAGTGTTGAGGCCAGACTCTTTTCAGCAGTGTGTGGAGACGGGACAAGGGGAAACAGACAGAAACTGTACCATAGGAAGTTCTGCACTAATGTGTGCAATAACTTCTTTACGGTGAGAGTGACAGAGCACTGGAACAGGCTGCCTAGGGTGGTTGTGGAATCTCCTTCTCTGGAGATATTCAAGACCTGCCTGGATGCTGAGCTGTGCAACGTGGTGTAGGGAACCTGCTTTGGCAGGGGGCTGGACTCAGTGGTCTCTGGAGGTCCCTTCCAACCCCTACAATTCTGTGATTCTGTGAATATCATGGAGTTGTTTGGATGGGGAAAGACTACCCCTTTGAATGACCTTTTGTCAGGGCATGTCCTGGGATTCCTAGGATCCTCAAAATGCAGCACTGCTTCTGTCACTGAAAAATGGGGCCCTGTGTGGGACGGAGGGAGGGTCCATGAGTCCCTGGCCCACCTGACTGAGTATTTCCATGGTCTTAGCAAAGACATACTTACAACTTGAGAATGACAGTTAGCTGTGTTCATGGTGGCATGGCCACTTTTAATGGCCTTGAACTGTCTGAACATAACTGAAGAGGCTCAGGCTGATGCAAATCAGCTATTGAATGATAGTGTTGAAAAACTGGAAAGACAGGTGGCAGTTTTGATGGGGAAAAAACCTAATTCAATCATTCTCCTATGGAAGATCAGGAACATCTCTCTGGAAGACCATGAGGACCCTGTACAAGGGAATCTGTATAAAATGGACTCTGTAAATGAAGGCACTAAAAGGTCAGATTTTGAGGTTCCATTTGGACTAGATCTATTTGAGATCTGACTGATTGTAACCCAAAAATGAAAAAAAAAAAAAAAAAAAAAATGCAGGATAGGCTGGTGGGAGTGCCCTGACCAGTGTCCACCCCCCAAACCCTGCTGCCCATAATACAGCAGCTGAACTGATGGATATAGTACAGTGGTTTAGACAGAAACCAAGAGAGCATGCCAGCATAGCTGCTCTGGTTATGGGACATGGAGGCAGAAAGCGCTGTGGTGAATGGACTGGAAATTTCAAAACTGACATCCATTACTACTCACCCTGCCCTCAGGCAAAGACTGTATGCTCTGTCCAACATAATGAGGATAGCCATTTGATCAGTGAATGATTTATGGCTGTGTGTCATATAACATGGCCAAATAAGAATGACATACCATTAAATATCAGCCTGTGGTCCTCTATGGAGGACTAACAAAATTATATTAGAGAATTAGGCATGAAAGAGGCAATCTATGAAGATGATTTTGAGAGCCCAGTCAATAAATTTTTCATCAGGAACGAGGGATCTCATCCTACAGCCATCACCTTTACATCAGTATGGGTCTATGTTATCCATACTGAACCCCCCAGTGGCCCTCAGTTGCTGTAATACAACAGGCTGCCCAATTGATGGGGAGACAAGAGTGCCTACGGCCAGATGCAGGCTCTGAATGGTGGTGGAAAGGTCTGAGAAAGGCAGAGAACCATCTGCTGCCATGACTTAGGCGTCCAGCCCCTAAGGTAATCCAGTCTGGACCCATTAGGGTCTTGAGACAACAAATGTTTAAAGACCAGATTAGAGCAGGAGTTCAGTTTAAAAAGATCGATGGACAGCATAATCAGGAAAAAATATCTGTTAAACAGGCCCAAGCACTGAGTATTTATAGTCCAACCTTTTCAGCCAAACTAGATGTGAATGTAACTCAAGAAGGGTCTGGATGGGGGCTCTGGCAGAGCCAGAGTTCTTTGTGAACCCCTATGAGGTTTTGGCCACAGGTTTGGCATGGAGCAGAATAAAGATACATCACAGTTGAAAAGCATTTATTGGCTACCTATTCTACACTACAGGTGGTAGAACCAGTAGCTCAGATTTCAGAGGTTATCGTTAAACAACAAGGCCAGTCCAGGGGTGGGTAAAAGATCTAACACACATCTCTATGATGGGGGTGGCCCAATCACAAGCAGTGGTGCGCTCAGTTGTTCTGCTTGCCTGCTCCTCAAGGAGTTAAGAGAAATCTATGCCTGTTGCGTGTTCGAGTGCATGCGCAATGCCATGTGGAGGGCTTATCACAATAAAGATTGGCGGATTTGCTGCGTAGACCGGTCAGAACTCAGATCTGCGTTGTGCTTCCTGTGGCACCAAACGCCCAACAGTGGCAGTTCCGTGTATTGGCCAGCAGGTGGCAGCAGAGACCACGGAAAGAACCTCTGCGGGACAGACCCTGGGGATCCGTTCTCTTTTGATTATAGGGGAAGAACACAAAGATGGAAGAGGAGGGAAGGGGGAAAAAAAAAAGAAAAAAAGAAAAAAACAAACCACAGCAAACAAATAAAAACTTCTCCAAACGTAGCAAACTTGAATGTCTGTCAATAAATAAATGAGTAATTGAATTGATGTCCGTTTCAGACAGTCCCCTGTAGAATCAGGGTAAGGGTTAGGATTAGAGTTACATTGCAGGTTAATGCTGTTATCTTTACAGCTCCTGTGAGGGTCTGGGTCAGGTGTTTAAAAAATGAAATGAAAAAAGAATTAAAAAAATATATTGAAAGCTTCAGATTTCCTTAATCTTTGTGGGAATCATATAATGTGCAACTCAGATCTACCTCTTCGTACCTCTTTTGTGGTGTAGGGAACCTGCTTTGGCAGGGGGACTGGACTCAGTGGTCTCTGGAGGTCCCTTCCAACCCCTACAATTCTGTGATTCTGTGAATATCATGGAGTTGTTTGGATGGGGAAAGACTACCCCTTTGAATGACCTTTTGTCAGGGCATGTCCTGGGATTCCTAGGATCCTCAAAATGCAGCACTGCTTCTGTCACTGAAAAATGGGGCCCTGTGTGGGACGGAGGGAGGGTCCATGAGTCCCTGGCCCACCTGACTGAGTATTTCCATGGTCTTAGCAAAGACATACTTACAACTTGAGAATGACAGTTAGCTGTGTTCATGGTGGCATGGCCACTTTTAATGGCCTTGAACTGTCTGAACATAACTGAAGAGGCTCAGGCTGATGCAAATCAGCTATTGAATGATAGTGTTGAAAAATTGGAAAGACAGGTGGCAGTTTTGATGGGAAAAAACCTAATTCAATCATTCTCCTATGGAAGATCAGTAACAACTGTCTGGAGGACCATGGGGGCCCTGTACAAGGGAATCTGTATAAAATGGACTCTGTAAATGAAGGCACTAAAAGGTCAGATTTTGAGGTTCCATTTGGACTAGATCTATTTGAGATCTGACTGATTGTAACCCAAAAATGAAAAAAAAAAAAAAAAAAAAATGCAGGATAGGCTGGTGGGAGTGCCCTGACCAGTGTCCACCCCCCAAACCCTGCTGCCCATAATACAGCAGCTGAACTGATGGATATAGTACAGTGGTTTAGACAGGAACCAAGAGAGCATGCCAGCATAGCTGCTCTGGTTATGGGACATGGAGGCAGAAAGCGCTGTGGTGAATGGACTGGAAATTTCAAAACTGACATCCATTACTACTCACCCTGCCCTCAGGCAAAGACTTTATGCTCTTGTCTGGAGGGCTTATCGCAATAAAGACTGGCGGATTTGCTGCGTAGACCGGTCAGAACTCAGATCTGCGTTGTGCTTCCTGCGGCACCAAACGCCCAACAGTGGCAGTTCCGCTTATTGGCCAGCAGGTGGCAGCAGTGACCACGGAAAGAACGTCTGCGGGACAGACCCTGGGGATCCGTTCTTTTGATTATAGGGGAAGAACACAAAGATGGAAGAGGAGGGAAGGGGGAAAAAAAAAAGAAAAAAAAAAAATCAAACCACAGCAAACAAATAAAAACTTCTCCAAACGTAGCAAACGTGAATGTCTGTCAATAAATTAATGAGTAATTAAATTGATATCCCTTTCCCGCCCCCCCCCCCCCCCCCCCCCCCAACTTCTGAGATGAAAAAAAAACACTTCTTTTAGAAGAAAACAGAGTAGTAACAACTTCTGTACCTACATTCACCACTCTGAGATCCTGTCTGGGTCTCCCAAGGCTTGTAAATAACCACTGGGTCGGTTCTGATGTCGCGTGATTTGTTGTCAGTTCTCTCATGGTTCTCCGGTCAGTTCTCCGGTGCCAGGATCTGCCACAGGGCATTCTGACCACGGGCATCATGTTTCTACGCTGCCGCCTGCATTGAACAGGCAATGGGACTGCCCAGCATGTGCAAGGCAGCACCTCTTTCACACCACCAGAATGTTTAAGGCTGTTGGGATTGTTGTTAGCGTCCCATTAACACTGAGGCTAGAGATACCCTTAGGATTGACATTACTATTAGCATTACTTTGATGGTGCCCTATCTGGGTCATTTCCAGGGGATGTCAGGAGTAAGGCACAGTGTCAGGAGAAAAAGAACAGACTCTGTTACTTTATAAACGTGATAATAGAGAGAGTTCATTGGAAAAAATACAACTCTTAAATAATGCAAAGCATGCTTCTGATTGGATGCAGGCATCATCTGGGCTCTGATTAATATTACTCTTAAGGTAAAGATTATTGTTACCATAATGATTTTTTTTTTGGATTATGATCAGGGTTAAGGTTCCTTTTGCTACAAACTTCTAGCATCAATTTGTTGTTGCATTTGGAGTTAGGGACGATTTTAGAATCAGGGTAAGGGTTAGGATTAGAGTTACATTGCTGGTTAATGCTGTTATCTTTACAGCTCCTGTGAGGGTTGGGGTCTGGGTCAGGTGTTTAAAAATGAAATGAAAAAAGAATTAAAAAAATATATTGAAAGCTTCAGATTTCCTTAATCTTTGTGGGAATCATATAATGTGCAACTCAGATCTACCTCTTCGTGCAGTGACTGCCTGTAAATTTGCTGGAGCCTAATATAATATGGCCTTGTGCTTTCCACTAACTCACCTTCATTTCATTTTCATTACATTTGCTTGGTAGTCAGATTTTGGTGTGTGGATATTTTAAAACAATCTAACTGACATTAGCAAAAAATTAAAAATAAAATTAAAAAAAATGCACAACAGCATCGTATCAATTTTTATAGATAAGATAAAGAAGAGCAGTTTCCCTTAGTTTTCTGTGCCTCTTTACTTTCTTACCCTCTCCCCTTGTGTGAGAAACTCTCAAAGTCAAAGATTTCTAGTTAGGCAAAGATGGCAGCGATAGCAGCAGTGCTTATTCATTATTGCAATACTGCGCGCACATCCCCTATTGGCAAGGGAGAAACTGCACACCAGTCAGTGAAATCAATTCTGTTCTGTGCCCTAAACCCACTGCAGGTGATGCTCTCATGGCTCTCATTGGTTGAGCATCTCAGGCTCACAGACTCCTCGAGACTGTGGCTAGGATTCATTTCCATAGAAGGTCAATTACCAACCTCTTGTTTTTAGGTCTGCCTTGTACTTTTCTGCGGACAGAGAAGGGCAATGTTTCCAAAAGTCAGTACATTCATTCTGTCCTGTGCTGGGCTCTACCCACCCTGTATTTATCTTGTGCTTGTCTCAATTCTCCCCATGTCAGAATGCCCCCAGTCTGAACTTAATTCTGTTCAGCAACTTTCTTGGTGGAAAAACTACTTATACAGCTGTTTTACAAGAGGGTTATACATTCAGTTAGGGCCTACACTATGTACTGAAAATACTGGAAACTTCCACTGCAAAAACACAATCTACCTCTCCCATCTGTGCAGCCTTGCAGACCCAGAGCATGCCAGGTTATTTCTGCTTTCATAGCATTTGCATGCTGTAGGGTGAGCACAAGGTTCTGCTGCTTGATTCTTCTGCAAGAGCTGCCTACCGGCAAATGGTTGCAGGGATGGAGGATGTGACAGAAAGCATTTGTCTCCACAAGAGCAGAGTTACATTCAGTGCAGAGTGTGAGAGTCAGGTTGGTGTGGAAAAGCACTGACACGCTGGGGATGATGCAGTGCTCACATGTCTAACACTCACAGACATTACTGTCAGAAGGATGGTGCTGTGTTGTGCTTCTACCTTTGGCAGCCCCTGGAGAAATGCTATGGCACACAGAACACCTTTGTATTGCACTGACTGCTGCCATGCAGCATGGATTTAACACACCAAATCCAGAGGAGCATGACTGCATCTAACTGCCCTGAGAAAAACTACTGTAGCTGAAGAGATGAGGAGGCAGCTGCTCATCTGCAGAACAAGCAGTACTGCCAGACATTGGGCCAGGTGAGCACCTCCTGCTGCAGCGTGATGATGACAGGGCTGGAGATGATCTGCAAAGCCAGCTTAAAAGTGGGAGACGTGAGTCAACATGGCAGGAGGACAGAGGTGTTAGGGAGCAGCCAAGGCATCAAAGAGTATCAAAAGGCTTTGAAAAGTATCACAAAGTGACAGCCAGGAAGACTGGGATATATCATGAGCAGCAACCTGGATGCTAGAGATTATTTGCTCCCATACAAAATGGTAGAGATCTTGCTGCAGACATCCCAAAGCCAGGCAAAATGGGAACCCAGAGCTCTGCCTGCACGAACCCCACAGCCATAGCATTGCAAGCTGAGCTGCCTTGCTGTTTGTTGCATTCATCCCAATCCCTGTGACTGAAGACTCAGAATGCAGTCGAGGCGATGACTGAGCATGAGAGTGACTTTATTCAATAAAAGACAGGAGGGCTTGAGAGGTCAAGGGTGAAGATGGGACTCCTCTTGTCAAGATGAGAGTGGCTCAGAGCTGGTGCTGCTGCCTGGTGCCTGGGACTGGCAGCCTGACTCTAAGTCCCCATCTAAGATGCTCAGCTTCACCTCACTGATGCTGCCCTGCTCCTGCATGGTGGTGCTGCTGCTGGGACACTCGGGCTGTGCTTGGGATGGGCAGCACTGCAAAGGCGCTGGGTCACAATCCAGGCAGGTGACTGCTGTGTCTGGCAGGCTCAGGTCAGGAGCTTCAGCAGAGCCAGGAGATATGAGAGCATGAACGTGGATGAGCCCCTTGTGTCCATCACTGTTACCATGTGGAAGGCTGTCATCCGAATTGCAGCGATTCGTGCTTAATAAGAACTCTCCATTGATGGAAAGACACTGCTTGGTTTGGATCTTTGGGGTTGACAAGGGCTCGAATCACCTAGGAAGGCATAGAAACACAAGGGTTAGTTTCAAACATTTGCAAGTTGAATCATGAAAGGTTGTTGATACTTGGTAATAGAGTGGCGGCAGGAAGAAGCAAGTAGGCTTGAAGCAGCATAGCCACTGTCTTGAAAGTGATCCTCATTCAGGTCCAGCTCGTGTGTTGTTTCACTGTAATCTGCTTCTTTGGGTCTACCTAGTGGGCAGCAACACTCGAGCTGTTACTGATATCATTGAAAAGAACTGGAGACAATTGTTCTATTCCTAAGAGCTTCAAGGTGCCTAGAAGCACAGATAGAAACCAGCAGTATTTCATCACTTCACCAAAAGGAAGGTCAAACACCTGAGCTGTGAAGAGCAGTTACAGAACCTATGCATAAGATCACACCAGACATACTTTGTTCTAACAACAGTTATGGCACATAGTCCATTTCCTTCAATATTCCCAAAATGAAATGATGTGGAGCATTACAGGGAAAGAAACACTGCACACAGACACTATGACCCTGATTAGACTCAAGCAGCAGACTTAAAACAAGTCAGAGTTTTTGATTCCAGGATATTTCAGGACCTATCGTGTGAAATTCAGTTACACAACAGTGCCTAGGTGCCTGCGTTTCAAGCAACTTTCAGATCACAGCCATGTAAAATAAAAACAAATTCAGTGCAGAAATAGCAAGCCTGTACCTTAATACTCATGAGATTATCCATTTTTTACTGCATTCTGACTAAGTTCTAAAACTTGCTCATCCCAGTTCACTTCAACAAGTTCCACCAGTTCAAGCAATGCAGTTCTGAGATCCGGTGTATGTTAGGCAGATAGAATTGAACAGTGCAGAAATAATCTCTGACAGCTTTAAGAGCTCTGTTCTGCTTACAAACTCTCAGTCCAAAATTATTCTCAGTTTTAAGGAAATGAACACCTGAAGCAGTTGGATCATCTGCCGCATTCTGCTTCTTGGCATCATGATTAGCACAAAGGGTTTTCTGCTGTCCTGCAGAGATGGACAAAGTCCTGCTTACAAATGGACCAGGTTTCAGTGTACAGCAGAGTTTGTACCAGACTAACAAGCCACGTCATTCAATTCATGTGCTCAGGTTGTTATGCACTCCGAAAGGAAACAGAACTAACTGTTGGATTCTGAAGGCAATCTGTGGGGTCCTACATTACCTCCTGATTCTGGAAGAGGAAATTCTAATAGCAAATGCAGAACTTTGATCTTTGTAGACATGAGAAGAGCTGGCATTTAGGAACATTCATTTCAGGGAAATCAAATGATGTGTCTGTATTTTTACTACAGATAGTATAGGGAGCAGCCAGTTGAAGAACCAGATACAAAAAAATCCAGCCCATTGGCAAGAAAATACTTCTCCTTAAATTCTGTATGCTATCATGGTACAGAATTAGGCTACAGTGCCACATAGGCCAACCAAGCGTAGAACCAAATCCACAAAATACTGGTAGACAAAGCAGCAAAAACAGGTACAATATTCAGCAGACAGGCCTTTCTACCCACAGCTCAGCATGTTCTGCCATCCGAAAAGCAAGGCCTCTTGTCAAGCTCAGCTATTTCCCTTCTCAGTGTATTCTAGCACCACCGATACCCACTGGTATCCTCCTGTAGAGTGCCATCATATTGTCATCATCCAAAGGAAAAACCCACACAGCAGAGCATACAGCAGTACACCCATGCTCCAAATATCCACCTGAGAAACAAAAAGACAAGCTTACAAACCTGAAGCACCTCAAATGGCTTCCTGACAGACTGGATTGTCTGCCCTTGCCAAAGCCCACATATAGCCCATGAAAAGCTGGCTCTTTCCCTCAGGAAAAAAAAAACCTTATCGTCCCAGAGAAAGCATATAACCCTCATTCAATTGCCCTTCCACTCAGCTTAGAGCACTACTAAAACCAGCATCTTCACCTTAGCTCATCACACTGCTGCAGTTCCTTTTACAAGGATTTCACTGGCAAAAATGAAATCAAAGCCGTCACAAGGGATTTAGCACAGTTACGTGTTACTGGCTACGAGAGCTGTCAGCACAGTCACCTGTCAGGCTTTGCTGCTGTTCTATTTATGTATAGGCACAACAAGGTTCAGACACCTCACAGTGCAATTCTCACTTTTACTGTAAAGAAAAAGGAGGCTTGAAAAGCAGTGTGTGGAAAACAAAGAAACAAGAATTAGAACAACAGTGGGGCCATGGCACTTGTAGGAATTGCTCCGCCTTTAACAGCAATTCAAGAAGTACGAGGGCATCCCAAACCAGACCAGTTTGGACAGATTAACAACTGCAAGTAGTGGGTTCCAAAATTCCAGACATGAAATCAAAGCTGGAAAAACTCTTCACATTTTCATCTCTCAATTTTTAGTACATTGTGCATTACAACGGAAACAATTCTTCACATACAACTTGGAAGCTAAAGACAAGTCTGACAAAACAGACTGCACAGAAATGATGGATAATTAACAGAGCAAATTGCTCTTTCAAACACTTAGTAATAGAAAGAGATCTCTGAAGTTGCTGTTCTGTAGAGCCCCAAAGCAGTCGCTTGAGGCAGTTCAGGATTAGCCAGAGACAAACCAGCCAGCTGTGTGAACTGAGACCAATTGCACTTTTCTAGTCTGTGGCCACTGACAGCTTCTGAGAGCTACCAAGCAATGCAACCTAGCAGAATTCAGAAGGGAAACCAAGAGAGCCTACCTGAGCTCCACTGCCTTTAAATGCTCTGTGGAGAGGGAAGGGAAAGAGGGGAAAACAAACACCGCTCTACATCCCTCTGAGCCAATAGACGCTTTGCCCTGGATTAGCTCTGGTGCTGCATAAGCTGGGCTTCCACAGCATGTGTTCAGGCGGTAATCAAGGCCTGCCTGGAATAACACAAAAAATAGAGAGAAACGTTTGCTTTAACAGAGTTTATGTCTTCTGGTCATAACACTTCAGAAGCCTCAGAGGCTTCTTCTCCTGTGCATATTTTCATTCATCTTAGATTTTGCTTTCATTCAATGTGACCTCTCTAGGCAAATATTGTCTAAGACCATGAGTATCACATAAATGTGCAGATCTCAAGCTGCTCACTTATCTAGTACCCTTCGCATGATGCGTTATTTTCCTCAGCTGATCATCTAGATTGTGCCTGTTGATTGTGCAACAACAGCCTGTTGGTCTCGATTACCTGTGAGAGGCTCTAACTTTGGCCAGGAAAAATCATTTGAGGATAAGTAATTATCTGGGACTCAGTAAGGCAGTCTTCCCATGCTTTCATAACAGCAGAGATACACACACACACAAACTCGTGGAACCCCACTGCTTTGCACAATCCTGTGCACACTCACGTGTGTCATGCACTGATTTCCCAGCCAGTCCTCGTAGGGTCTCTTACTTAGGACGGGAGTGCAGGGGAGCAGCCAGAAGCTGTTTGCATTCCCTGCTGTCTGCTGGGCAGCTTTGCTGGAGATGCTTGGGTTGCTTTGTTTTTCCTTGGGAGGTGGGAAGGAGCTTTGGGTTGGTGGCACATCCCGTGCCAGAGCATCCCAATGGCACGTGTGGGGCACTGATCTGCAGCAGATGAAGGGGAGGAGGTCCCAGCACAGCTCTGCACCATGCTCTGCCACACTGGGCAGCTTGTTCCTAGCTCAGCAGCGTCATCAGACAAGAAGCAGGGAAGGAAATCAAGGATGGGGGGTACCATCAAACGCAGTTAGTGCATGCCTGTGCAAGACAAACAGACCCAGAGCTTGCAGGTTGTTCCTGCTTTTGTAGCATTTGTGTGCTGTAGCTGAGCAAAAGGTTCTGCTGCTTGAATCTTCTTCTGCAAGAGCCGACTACCGGTAAATGTCTGCGGGGATGTACTCGGTGTGCACGTCTGAAGCCATTTGAGAACCTAGTCGTTCTTGCTGCAGGACCCCTGTCTACTGTTAAAAGCTGAACGGTCCCCAGAGCACCTGTTTCCATCAGCTGCCATCATCCAAAGCAGCCAGCCTTCTTACAGTCACCTGGCCCAAACATCCCTTTTGCTCTACACTTGATTCCTGCAAGAGATGGGAGCTTGGCACGCACACCATCCTTCCAACACCCCATCCCTGCAGCAAGGGATCACAGCGCTGGCACAGCTGAAACAAAAAGGGTGTGCGAGTTTCCGGTTAGCACTCAGTGTGAACAAATCTACCACTGAGCAACACCGTGAGTCCCCACTCACCTCAGCACAGGTCAACCTGTAACCCCAGCCTTCCCCTATCCATGTGCACATGCACACCCATTCACCACCCTGCCTGCTTTGCACACCCCCATGCACGCACTGCATCGTGTGCCCTCCTTTGCATTCACAGACATGTGCCAACCACCCCTGGGAACACGTACGTGCCTACACCTTCCACAAACACCCCTTTGTGTGCACCTGTGTGCAACCCAACTCCTCAGCACACGCATGCGTTTGTTCCACCCTGTCCACGCACTCACCACGTGCCCTCCAGCACCCAAGGATTGCAGAGATGCTCCAGACTGTGCCAGAGATGGAATCTCAGAGTGCTGGGACATTATTGATCACTAAGGAAAACACTTGGAAGCATATTCAATCTGCAGAAGCTGTAATTACTGGGCACAGTTAGCTTTCCTATGGCTCAGCTGGAGGAGGCGGGTGCTCTCATACATCTGAGACACTCGCATAATGTTGGGATCATTCTGATGGAAACTATGTCTTCAGATATCATGGTTAAAACCATCCAAGATGATCATGCAGAGCCTTAGCTCTGGAGCAGCACTTCTTCCCCACCCTTCACTACTCCAAGCAGCTCCAACAAACTTCTCAGAAGAAATCCAGGCCAGCAGAGACCTGGCAGACCAGAACCAAGTGCAGCCTGTGGGACGGCAGTGCCCACTCCTTGCTTCCACCCTGCTCCAGCAGGTTAAGGAGTCTGAGCCTCACTGGCCTTTGACAGCTCAAGACTTTCAGCACCTCATGCCAACATTTCTCACTAAGATACACCTAAGGCATTGAATTCTCTTCTCACTACCTCCTCCCAGTCCTCCCGTAACAACAGAAACCATTCAGATTCTACAGCAAACTACAGCATCTACCCTGCAAGAGCACACTGAACCACCTGCAACAATGAAACATGGTTTTGGAGAGTGGGTATGAAAACACACCTTTAGACAGCTGTCTCCCTGTAGCCAAAAGGAAACCAAGAAGGAAAAGAAAAGTCTAGCCTGAAACATGCCCATGCTACTAGCCCAGGTTTTTCACAGTCAATGCAGAATCCATCCTGCTCTTGAGCTAACAAATGACCAGTGAGTCTCCCGTTGCTCCACCCCTTCTCCTTCAAAGCCCGAAAAAGAAAGAATAAACAAGCAGAAGAAACCCAGACGTACCTTTCCACACACAGAGCAGAAAGTGGACCAGCAGTTGTCTCCTTCCTGAAACATGGTGGGGAGCATCCCAGAGGAAGCCCAACTTCTTTGCTTCTCTCCACAGGGACTTCAAGCACTCTTGGCAAGAGCTGCTTTGGTTCTTTCTTCAACTGCTTCCATCACCAGAATCTCCTTTGGAAAAGGAACCCTAGAGAAAGAATCAGCAAATGAAAAAGAATGAGCAATAGCCACTTTACCAGCTTTCTTCTGACACTCAATTTAGACTCTTGACTCAGGCAAGGTCTTAAAATCAGCTGGTTACAAGAACTGTCCCAAAATATATCCAGCTTCTGTACAGCTGCCGTTATTTCTGACAGCGAGTGTAATCACAGAATCATAGAATGGCCTGGGTTGGAAGGGACCTCAAGGATCATGAAGATCAATCACCTCCCTGTCCCTGCTGGCCATCCCCTCTTCTGATGGAGCCCAGGGGACCATTTGCTCTCTGAGCTGCAAGAGCACGCTGATGGCTCACGTTCTGTTTTTCATCCACCAGGACCCCCAGGTCCTTCTCTGCGGGGCTTCTCTTAAGGACTGCTCCTCCCAGGCTGTAGAAATGCCTGGGATTCCTCCAGCCCAAGTGCAAAACCTTGCACTTTGCTGTGTTGAACCTCATTAGATTCACCTAGGCCAACCTCTCGGTTGAGCTCCCTCTGAATGGCATCCCTTCCTTCCACTGCGTCAGCCGCACCACTCAGCAAACAGCAGAGGGTGCACTCCATTGCACCATTGGTGTCTCTGATAACCATGTAAAAAAGCACTGGTCCCAAGACAGACTCCTGGATGACACCACTTGTTATCGGCCTCCACCGGGACATCAAACCATGAATCACCACCCTCTGTCCTCTACAAAACCTCTTTGTCTTCTACTCCTGCTGCAGCTGCAATGGCTGCACCAGCATGACTCACGTTTGACAGTCCTCCAGCTCTGGCCTAGCCATGCACAGCAGCAGTCCGTCTCCCTCCCAGCTCACTCACCAGTGTGCTGCTGTGCCCCAAATTCAGTGCAGCAGCATTGAGAGCAGGCAGCACCCATCACCCTCCTCTAACTCTCTCTGCCAGCTGCGATGAGGACTGACATAGCACGCCCACCCCAGCCCAGCTTTTCTGCTGAGACACCTCCCAGCAACCACCCAGCACCAATCCCAGTTGCTGCAAGCTGTCTGAGAGCCTGCTGGAGTGCACTGACAATAACTTTGTGGGTCAAGTATTAAGCACACCAAGCAGAAGGGAAGCATTACTGGACATGGTGCATAGCAGGGGTTAAGACTGGAGGTGGTCAGGGCTGTAGTGACCATGCCCTCCTAGAGTTCCTCATCTCAAGGAATGCGGGCCTGGCAAAAAGCAAAGTTAGGACCCTGAGCTTCAGGAGAGTCAGCTGCAGGCTGTTCAAAGAATTCTTGCATGAGAGACACTGGAAAACTGTTTTTAGGGGTAAAGGAATGGAAAAGAGATGGTAACTTTCTCAGAAAACCTTTCTCAGAGCTGGAGCTTTGAGCTCCATCCCGACCACACGAAACACAGCAGAGGAGGCAGGAAAGCAGCATGGCTGAACCTGCTGGTTACAGGGAGCAACAAGAAGGAAATGGAGAAACAGCGGAAATGGAGACATGCAGCCTGGTCGCTTTGGTGGCCTTCTACAGTGGAGTGACAGCATCAGTAGGGAAAGGAAAAGCAACTGACATCACTCAGCCAGACTTTTGCAAGGCCTTCGATGTTGAGCAAGTTTCCTGTTAGAACTCAGTGTGAACAAATCTACCACTGAGCAACACCCTGAGCCCCCACTCACCTCAGCAGAGGAAAGCCTGCACCCCAGCCTTCCGCCTATTCTGCTCCATTGATGGAAGCACACCGGGCGTCATTGCTACTCACCCGACCAATGATGATAGGGGCAGAAAAGGGAATTCCTCTTTACCTTTCAGATGAAAAATTGATGACTGTGTGGAATCTTCCCAGTACAGCTGCGGGGCCTTCCTTTACTTGTATCCTGCTACTCCGTGTCACAGTGGGAGAGCTGCTCTGGCCTCTCCTCTCAGCCTGTGCCTCCTGCAGTGTGAGCAGCTTTGTGGATAGAGGAGACACCCACACAGACTTGGGCCTGGATAGAGAACTGTGCCCTACAACATAGAATAGCCCTTGGTACATTTACATCATGCTCTTTTCCTTGTGTGTGAGCAATCCTTGCTCTTTTCAGATGGTACTATGAGCGTGTGACACCCCAAACACATAGTTAGCATCTGTCCATATCATTAAGGCTCTCGTCAAGGCAGTTATTTCAGCCTTCTGAGGGGTAGTCCCCACGGCTGATGGTTGTGCTTCCATTCCCTGCTCAGTAGCAGTTACTGCATGTCCTGCCTTACAGCCTCCTTGTCTCACAAAACTGCAGCTGCTGGTAAACCAGGCGTCTTCTGCATCTTCTACGGGTTCGTCCTTCAGCTCCGACCAACTGGATGTAATGTGCAGCATCAGTTGTTTCAAAGCAGTGATGTCATCCTGGTTCTCCACCAGGGGCGTTCCGGTAAGGAAAGATACTGGGTTGGCAATAGTAGTTACAATTATTTCTATATCACCCTGCGCTACCAGGATGGCCTGGTATTTCGGGAATCTTTGGGGTGAAAGCCAATGTCCCCCTTTTGCCTCCAATACAGTAAACACTGCATGAGATATTAAAACTGGTATCCTTTGGCCCAGTGTAGATTGATGGGCTTCTTGAATATTGAGCACCAGTGCACCCTGGATATCCCTTACTCACTTCAAGCTGTTTCAAGTTTGCCATCAGTCCGTAGCTGTGTATCCATGGTCAGCACCCTCCTGTCATTCCTGGCAACGTATGGAGTTCCTTGGCAGTTTGCAGCTCAGGGGTTGAGCAGATGGCTTCTTTCTTGGCAGTCCTTAGGGTTCAAAGTCCAGCTGTCATCTCCTATCCCAAATACGTCACTTGCTGCTGAGTTATTTGTGCTTTCTGTCAACCAAGAAACTCAGCAAACTCTCAGTCTATTGTACACAGTCCTTTTGTTGCTGTGGCACCCACGTGCTCCAGTAAAGTTCCACCCTAGGATGGAGGATGCCAGGTCTCAGGCTCACGAGTTGACCAGTTCTCAACAATCATTCAGCTGTTCTCACAACCCTGGGTAACACTGTCCAGGTTCACTGAGTCTCTTCGCCCTCTATTAGGGAGAACAGATACATGCAAGTACTCGTATGCTATCATGAGGAATCCAGTAGGTTACATTTAATTTAGAAGCATGATGCAATCAAAAGCTCGCTTAAATAAAAGCATACCCTTTTCTTTCACTCAAAATAATAGCCCAGGAAAAAATAAAAACAAAACAAAACCCTCATCATAATTGTTAAAGAAATCATCTACTAGATCTCGATGGAGAGTGGAGACACATGCTAGTTTTAGGAACACAGCGCTTATCTCATTATCTGAATGCATCTCAAGGCATGCTCCTTGTGACACTGCCAGAACTTCTATCATTAACAGACGAGCACCGTGCCCTGATAGATGGTTAAACCGCTTGCAGTGCACTGTCAGAGGTACAGGATGGCAGCTGTATGTGCTGTGACCAAATAAACCCCACACTGAAACCTTTCAGAATTTTAGGACCTACAAGTATTGCATTCATATTTAAAGTAAAAAATTCCTAAGCTACACATGTTCTAGGTTTCCATTTGTTAGATACAACATACCTTTGGAAGTAGGCGCCTGAAAGGATATGCCTTCTACTTGCTTCTCTGTCTGGCTCTTCGAAAAGAAGGCCTTTGGAGCAGGAAATGCAAAGGGCAGCTCATTTCTTAACGCTGACTCTGCATCAACATTCTCTGTGTTTGCACGCTGCTTAGATGCCACTTTTCTTGTCACTGGAGTTGACAGTGTGAATTCCATATCACCCAGTTGAGTATCATGCCTCGAATGGTGCCAGAGACGGAACAAAAGGTTTTCTGATCACAGCCGGAGAAGTTACTGTCAAAGAAATTCTAACAGCTGAGAAGGTCAGACACAATGCTTATAAAAATATCATACATTATTTGGCTATTGAACAAAACAGTTGAAAACTCTGATTCTCTCCTAGAATAAGTTCGTTTCTTATAGACTGTCAAACGCCATTTTTTGATTTGTTCATCTCAATTCTCCATTGAGGATTAACCCTCACCAGCTTATCTAAACATAAATATGAATTATCACTTGGTTTAGTTAAAAATTTGAATAATATCACAGTGGATTTTTTTGTCCAACACAGTAAGATTGAATTTCTTTCGGTACCTTTCAACCTCTGCCTACCTCCAGCCTAACTCCAGAATCTTATTAACTGTGCCTTATCTCTTCCCATTGCGTTTTAAAATCCTCACTGACTCCTTTACTTGTTCCCTTGCTTGCTGTTTCTGTGCAAACCAAACACTGGAGTTAGGGATCACGTCAAACCAACCATGGCCTACAGGTAGAAGGCAACAAAATTTATGCTTAACATACTTCTTTGCTCTATCTTTATCTTCCTTTGGTCAAGGTCCACTAGATACTTAAATATGGAGTAAGCACTAGATACAATGAGAAGCAGATTTCTGGATTAAGTGCTGTATTTTTTCTGTAAGAAACTAGCACTACATCTTCACACACCTGCTTTGTTTTCTGAGTATTTAGATCGAGTGGAGATTCTTCAAACACTGAAGCTACATCAGAAAATTCCATGGATCCAAACGCATCTGGCACATGGCTGCAGTCTGGCACATCTTCATATGCCAGAGCCTTTTCAGACAGAAATGTTCCATCGAGATTCTTTTGCAGAATTAGAAGGAAGATTTCATCAGAAGATTTCACCACTAAAGTCTAAATAAGATTGGTTTGCAAGTTCCAAACTATGGCTAACAGCTAATGGAAGTCCACAGGCCAGCAGCGACAACTTTTATATTATGTTCTTAATATTCTAATTGTTGATATGACGTTCCTATCAAGAGCAGAAGGGAAATTACTCTTAGAGCTCAAGTCATCTTTCACAGCCTGTGTCAACAAGAGCAGCACCTCATAGCCTTTGGTTTCAAGACCTGGACCACAAGCTAGCTAATGATTTTACACAGAATTCCAGAGTTCAAGTCATTGTTTCTATTAGGGCTGCAATTCTACTGAAAGCCTTCAAGTTCATCACACTGAATTATCACTGGCACCACACATAACTCCACGTTACATATGTGATCACACGCAACCTGGCAACTTCAGACAATTCCCAAAGCACTCCACTTGCACTTGGCTACTAAAGTACAGAAAAAGGAATTAACATCAGAAATAGCTGCAGCCAAAACCATCTAAGAATCCATGTCTCCAGGAAACATGGAAAGCAAATCCTCTCCAGGACTGTGTTCTAAAAGGAAACAGATCAGAAAGGTGAGTTCTTCCCCCCTTTGACCACCCACTCATGTAACGTCCATGTCATTTCTAAGTATGCTGCCCAGACCAAGACTGAGGATGCTTCAGAAGAAGACCTTCCCTGCTAAGCCAAACAGAACAAGTAAGGTACCAAAATATGTAGAGCCAAACGAGGAAAGGTGCTCTAGGAAGGTAAGCATCACAAGAGACCAACAGGAATACTTACACAATCCAAACAATGCACAGTTTCTGTTCCACAAGCTGCCAAGAGGAATGTGTGCAGTACTCACAGCGCACCATGTACACTGCTTACTGCAGTCATACTGCTTCGTAGGACCAGCCCAACTTACTAAAACATTTTAATGAGCAGTCCGAACTGTCTGGATCAGCACGGTTCACTTGGAAGGGACCTTCACAGATAAACCTGAAGAGGTGAGGCGACTGCACTATCTAAACCTTAAAGCATATAGGACCTTAAAGCATAAGCTTAAAGCACAGAAGCATGACCAGCAGGTCGAGGGAGGTGGTGCTGCCCCTCCACACTCCTCTCATTGAAACCCCATCTGGAGCACTGCACGCAGTTCTGGAGCCCTCAACACAAGAAGGACTTGGAGATGTTCAGGCAGGTCCAGAGGAGGGCCATGAAGGTGATCAGAGAGGGCTGAAAGCACCTCTACTATGTGCACAGGCTGAGAGAGATGGGGCTCTTCAGCCTGGAGAAGACTCCAAGGAGACCTTAGAGTGGCCTTCCAGTATCTGAAGAGGGCCTACAGGGAAGGCTGGGGAGGGACTTTTCATAAGGGCAGGTAGCAACAGAATGAGGGGAAATGGCTTTACATGGGAAGAAGGTAGATTAGGATTGGATATTAGGAAGAAATGCTTTACTGTGGGTGTGGTGAGACACTGGAGCAGGTTGCCCAGCAAGGCTCCAATATGATTGCTTTGCAAGTTCCAAACTATGGCTAACAGCTAATGGAAGTCCTCAGTCCAGCAACACAAACTTTTATATTATCTTCTTAATATTCTAATTGTGGATTTGACGTTCATATAAAGAGCAGAAGGGAAATTACTCTTAGAGCTCAAGTCATCTTTCACAGCCTGTGTCAACAAGAGCAGCACCTCACAGCCTTTGGTTTGAAGACCTGGACCACAAGCTAGCTAATGATTTTACACAGAATTCCAGAGTTCAAGTCATTGTTTATGTTAGGGCTGCAATTCTACTGAAAGCCTTCCAGTTCATCACACTTCATTATCAATGGCACAACAGATACCTCACAAAGAAGCATTATGACATCACAAAGGGCATTATGAATCACAAAGAAGCATTATGACATCACAAAGGAGCATTATGACATCTCAAATGGCATTATGACATCACAAAGGGGAATTATGACGTCAAAAAGGGTCATTATGACATCAGAAAGGGGCATTATGACGTCACAAAGGGGTGTTATGACATCACAAAGAAGCATTGTGACATCACAAAGGGGCATCATGATGTCACAAAGGGGCATTATGACGGCACAAAGGGGTATTGTGACATCACAAAAGAGCATTAAGACATCACAAAGGGGCATTAAGATGTCACAAAGGGCATTATGACGTCACAAAGAGGCATTACCACGTCACAAAGGGGCATTATGACATCACAAAGGAGCCTTATGACGTCTCAAATGGCATTATGACATCACAAAGGGCATTATGACGTCACAAAGGGGCATTAAGACATCACAATGGGTCATTATGACGTCAGAAAGGGGCATTATGACATCAGAAAGGTGCATTATGATGTCACAAAGGGGTGTTATGATGTCACAAAGGGGCATTATGACGTCACAAAGGGGCGCTGGGAAAGGATCTCTGTGTGGAGATTGCTTCTACTAGAGGTAGTTCTATAAGACTGTTATATAGAGCTGTGCAGGGGCTGTAAATCTGTCTGCAGAGGGTGATGATCAGTTCCAAGTGTCTGCAGTCAATGCTCACGGACAGAGCCCATCCAACCTGGCCTTGAATGCCTGCAGGCCTTGAATGGGGCATCCACAGCCTCCTTGGGCAACCTGTTCCAGTGCGTCACCACCCTCTGAGCAAAAAACATCTTCCTAAGATCCAACCTAAACCTCCCCAGTCTCAGTTTTAAACCATTCCCCCTTGTCCTATCATTATCCACCCTCATAAACAGCCATTCCCCCTCCTGTTTATACGCTCCCTTCAAGTACTCAAAGGCCACAATGAGGTCTCCCCGCCGCCTTCTCTTCTCCAGGCTAAACAAGCCCAGATCCCTCCACCTTTCCTCATAGGAGAGCTGCTCCAGCCCTCTGATCATCACAGTGGCCCTCCTCTGGACCCCCCCCAACAGCTCCACATCCTTCCCAGGCCTGGACACAGTGCTGCAAATATGGCCTCACAAGAGCTGAGCAGGAGTGGACAATCACCTCCCTCTCCTGCTGGCCACCCCTTTTTCAGTGCAGCCCAGAACACACATGGATCTATCTTTTCCATACGGATATTCCCATCTGTGTACATATATATACCACACCTACACCCCCACAATCTGCTACAACTCCATAGAATTTTCAAGGTTGGAAAAGACCTGGATGATCTTATGATCTTATGATCTCAGATCTTATGATCTGGATGATCTTATGATCATCCAGTCCAACCATCACCAATACTTCCCAGTTAAATCACATCCCTCAACACAACACCCAAACTTTTTGTGAACTTCCCAGGGTTGGTGACTCTACATGAGAGAAAAGGGCACTCAGATAAGGGATTCTGCATTTGCTATTAGCAGAGGTGGGATGAGACCGAGAACTGCCCCAGCTCCTGGGATAACGCAGAAGGGCTGAGACCTTCCAGCTGCTTCCACCCAGGGTCACACAGCAAAGCCGACCCTGCAGGAGTCTGCATCATTCTTTGCATGGCATTGCTAAGAGGAAGATCCCCCCCCTACCCTTGGCTCTACACTCCAGCTGCTGTCTGCCATCTGTAAAGCCACCACAGCTCTCCTACTGGAGTTCCCATCTGCACAGTGACAGCTTGGTTTCTTCTTACTGTCAAAGCAGCCACAGCCTCAGTGCTTCTAAAATCTCCCCTTTTCAGCTGATTTCCTCTTTCTAGTGGCTGGGCAATTCCTCCCTCTCACAGTCATCCCTCTGCCCCACTCTGTGCCCACAGACCCACAGAGGGCACACAGAGCCAGCCCTGTCCCAGCTGCTGCTGCTTCACATCTGACAGTCTCAGGAGCTGAGATCCAGGCCGAGACAGCAATGCCCAGACATGGTTTGTAGGACGTTTGTGATAGGAAATAGGGAGGTTTGTGATTAAACCTGCCCCCTAAGGAGGAAGGCAATGCTGCCTGCAGCCCCAGCAGGCATTACAAAACATCCCCATTTACAGGAGGGTTTTAAATAGCACAATTCAGGAACTACAACTGCACAAATTCCCGCATGCCCTGCAATAAGTTTGGGAATGGACATGGTTCTACCACCTGTGCAATGCCATAGAAATAACAACCATCCACCTGTAAACCTCCATCCTCTCCCCTGCTGCACAAAGGGAAGCTCAACAGCAGTGCACAAATGTCCCAGCAATGTCTGAGCACTGCTCTGTGCATCCCAACCTGCTCATCCCATCCACTCCTGGCTGGGCAGCAGGATTGGGGTGGCACACTGCAATGGGCACAGAGGAACGTGGAAGCCCCACACATGTGAGGAAGGGGCTGGCTGTGCTCCACACTCACGTTATCAGACGTGATTTGCCCTTCTGTGGGGAGCCTCTGCTCTTTCCCAGCTCATCCTCCAGCGTCTGGGACTCCAGGATCTCATTCAGGCTGTTGTTGGCTGCGGGGCAGCTCCATGAAGAGCCGCCCCTCCACCGACCGGCACACAACAGCCGCTCCCGCGCACTGCGGCTCAGCCAATCGGAGCCGGCGGAGCTGCCGCTGCCCGATGGGAGCCCCCCCCCCACATATTGACCCCCCAGACGAGGAAGAGGAGGAGGAGAGCGACGAGGAGCTGCCGCAGGAGCTGACGTTGGGGCGGGGGGGCAACGCGGGGGGGGGTCGGCAGTGGGGGGTGGGGGAGGGGGTGGGGCAGCATTACCCCCGGACCCCGTGGACCCCGCCCCCAGCCAAAGTGCTGCTCTCCGACCCCCGCGGGCTCTTTGTGCAGCCGCTGCCCTCCAGTTATAGGACCCCCCCCCCCCCCATATTGCGCTTTGCTCACCCCCACCCCCCAACTCCGGAACCCCCCCCCGACTCACCACATCGCCCCCTCCTCTCCCGGGTGGGGTTATGGGGGGTGGGGGTGGGGTCGGCGATGTGCCGTAAGCCGCGCCGGGGTCGTGTGACAAACACCCCCCCCATCAAGATGAATGGGGAGCTGTCGGGGGGGGGCTCAGCCGTAAGGATAAAGCGGGGGGGTTAATGACGGGGGGGGGGCAGCGCTATAGGGAACGCAACTAATCTAAGCCCCCCCCCCCCCACATTAACACCCCATTGTTTGTGGGGGTGGTGGGGGTGGGGCACACAATGGCCCCAAAGGCCAAACAGCCCCAACCCCCCCCCCTCAAAGCCGCTGCCTTACGCTGTGCCCCCCCTGAATGAAGGGGCCCCCCCCATGGATTGAGCCCCCCCCAATCCCATCTATAGTTGAGAGCTATGCTTTTTGTAACCCCCCACTTTTAAAGCCCCCCCCCCAATGTTGTGCACGTTGTGCTGCCCCCCATGAGCCCCTGACCCCCCCCCTTAAAAGATGGGGTGTGGGGGGGTGGTCTCGGACCCCCCCTCCTTTAAACGATGGGGTGGGGGGGGGGATTGTCACTGCCCCCCCCCACCAAAATGGACACCCGCCTTTTAAAGGATGGGGTGGGGATGGGGGGGGGGTGAAGGTGGTCTCGGCCCCCCCCCCCATTAAAACGGACCCCCCACCCCTTTAAAGGATGGGTGGGGGTCAGTTACGGGCCCCCCCCGGCGCTGTGTGTGTATGTGGCCCCCTCCCCGTTTTGCCCCCCCCCCGTGTCGGAGTGTGCTGGGAAAGGATCTCTGTGTGGAGATTGCTTCTACTAGAGGTAGTTCTATAAGACTGTTATATAGGGCTGTGCAGGGGCTGTAAATCTGTCTGCAGAGGCCGATGATCAGTTCCAAGTGTCTGCAGTCAATGCGCATGGACAGAGCCCGTCTCTGGAATTCCCAGGGAGCGTGCACCTTGGTAAGCACCAAAACCCCATGAGCAGCTGTGTTAGTTCCCTAAAGATGTTTCCTTTGACTTTAAGGATAGTAGTGCATTAACACACCAAAGGCTTTCCTTTATTCCTAGTTCTCCTATCTCCTATCAACCTCCAGCTACCACTGAAGTGATACAAGTTCTGTTTCTGTGACAGAGACATGAATATCCTTATCTTTTGATATCTCACATGTGCAAGAGGCAGAATTTTCTGTTACAGACCTTAAGCACAGAAGTGCTTCTTCCAGCACTCATGCAGAGGGAGAAGTAGAAATGTACCTATGATTTAATCTTCCATTTCTAATTGAGATACCAGACTTGCATCTCAAGAGCATTAAGACATCCATGTTGTTCTTCCTCAGACCCAGTCCTGGCTGTGAAATCCCCCCTAACAACTGGTGAAGCTGTACCTGGAGGGGATACCATGTTTACTATTGACCTTACAACAATGTGTTGCGGCACTTGGTACCTCAGTGGTAAAGTCTTACAGGAAAGCGAGACCTGCATCATCAAGAAAACCCAAACTACTCACAGCCTAATCATAAAGAACGTCACCAAGAACGATGATGGAGCAGAAGTGAAATTTGTTGCCCAAAATGTTGATGTCAGCAGCAAGATGAGAGTGAGAGGTATTTGCTTTGATCCTTCTCCTTTCCTCTTACAGTCAAGGCATAGTTGCTGTGATCTGATGATTTGAACTGGGGCTGCAGGCATTCACTGACTGTACCAAACACCTGAAATTGCATCCCATGGACTGACGTGAGTCCTGGTAATGACCTAAACATGATAGCACTGAGTGTAGGGTAAGCCAATCTACCCAGCTGCTTGGTATCTGAACCAGATTGCTTCATGCCAGCTGATGAATGTCTGCAGTTCACAGCTACTGGCCAGTGCATTCAGTCACCATGTTTACCACTGCATCACCATAGAGCATTACTTTCAGCTCCAGGTTCAGACAGCTTTTCTGATTGCGCTGGAATGGGTTAGAAGTAGGGGAGCAATCGTTACGATAGTATCTCTATCAATCAGCTTTGCATGACAAAGTAGAACAAATAAACATTCATGATGGGAGGAGCTGTTTGTCATTGGGTGGAAGCCTCTGCAGAAGCATGTTTAGAGCATTATTAATCAGTAGAAGGAGATGTTTGGTTGTTTTTTACTTAGTAAATCCGGCAAGAAGACCAAATGAAATATCTTGAATTGCTCAGCACTGACACAATGATGAGTGCAGGAACAGAAGGTGATACTTTTTCAGAGATGTTGCAGCAAACATTGACCACGTTAGCCTGATATCAATTGAAATAACGCGGCCTTTGCTCCTGACAGGTGCTGCAGTGAGATTTACCAAGAAGAGCAAAGATGTAGAAAAGATATCCGCTCGGCTGCGTGAGGAAGCCAAACTGCAGGCTGAGCTTTCAGACACAGGTGCTACTGTGGAGTGGATGAAGGATGGGAAGGAGCTCAAGGCCAGTGAAAATTATGAACTGCAAATTGTGGGGAAGAAACACACCCTGAAAATTCACAACGACTCAATGGATGATGCTGCAAGTTATCAGTGCATCTGTGAGGGGGATAAAATGCTCTATCAGCTTTCAGTGAAAGGTATGTGACAGTCTGGGCTGTCCTCTTCCTGCCCAGGGCCAGCAGACTGCATTCACCTGACTCCCCAACAGTCCAGCTGTTGTCAGACAGCATCTGGGGTGTTTTCAGTGGCTGTTTTGACTTGAACTGGCCAATCTGCTTTGTAGAGCCATTTGATTTCTGTGTTCTGTGCTGTGATTCGTCCCTAAGATATAGAGGAAATGAAGGGAAAGATAGGAAAAAGAGCATCCCAGCCTTCCTGCTCTTCTGTCAGGGTGGCCACAAGAGATGATGTCAACAGCTCTTTTTGTAGCAGTGATCCAAAATGTAGAAAACACCTGTGAAGAGTCACAGGGACTAAATTGATGGAGAGCAGAACTTCCTGCCAAGGCTTGTCAGCTAGTCTTAATTTTGCTTTTCTTCTCTCTCTTTGTCATGTTAGCATAATATTTCATACTGGCAGGTCTGCCCACAGAATTAACTGGCACAGGCTGCCCAGGGAGGTGGTGGGATCCCTGGATGTGTTCAGGAGCTGTCGAGATGTGGCCCTGATGGATGTTATCAGGGGGCATGGTGGGGTGGGTTGGGGTTGGAATCAAAGGAGGACCCCCATGTATTTCATCAGGAAGCACTACTGGTAATAAGACCTTTGGAGCAAATCCTGGTAGGGCCACGCTCAGCTGGTCCAGTCCGGAGGCTGTTTCTCCTTACTGCAGTATCTGCAGTGAAAACCAGCAGCTGCTTTTGTGTGGTTGGGCTCACATCCAGCAGTGGTGACGGGACTACAATGATAAGAGACAGTTCCTGAAAAAATGAATGAAATTTGACTGTATGATAGGATGGAGTTAAATGTATTGACAGGATCTCAGTCATCCCAGTGTCCATCAGCTGGCTCTCGAGCTCCTAAATACAGGCATTCTGTAGAACGTTGTTGAATTTGTATTATACATGCGTGTTCTTTGAACTGCAGAACAAATGCATGCATAATCCAGACTTTGATTTTAGCAGCTCTGACTGCGCTGTCTCAACAGACCCAACTCAGTTGTGTGCGCTGTTTTGAAATGATATGTTAACAAGAAGTTGGAAAACAAGCTCAATTACCCTCAGTAAAATAGGACCGTGGCCTTAGGCTTAAACTTTTGGCTAAGACAGTGGTGAGATTTTGAATCTTTGAAGTCAATTATTCCACTGTGTGTTAATAGGGGCCAGTTTTATCATCTAACTTTTGCACTCCAATTAATTTCCATAAAGGAATTCTGTTTTTCTTTTCAGTCCTAAGTGATATCTCTATCTTTTAGGCTCGATTTGTTTGCCAGGGGGTTACAGTGCAGTAATAGAACACCCTCCATTGATTTCCTTCTAGTTTGCTTGTTCCAATTCTTTCCTCAGTTTTCCTATTTTAGACATTTTCTTGAACCCTTGGGCTTCTTCCTTTGGCTCTGTCCCCTGTACAGTGTATGTCCTTCAACTTCTGGAGATAAGGTAATCTGGTACGTGGTTTATAAAAGCTGCCAATTTGCCAGCTTCTGAATTAGAATCTAGCAATTAGAACTAGGATTAAACGTGCACGTTTGATCTTATGATAAATGAATGCCTCATGGTCACCAATGTCCCTGCAGTTCTTTACCATCATACATATTTTGAGTGTCCATATTTTGTTTCAGCACTGGCAGACTTCATAAACAAAGAGACAACTGGAGGAGTTATCAGGGCCGTTGCTGGAAAGCAAGCTGAATTTGTTTCTGAGACCTCTGAAGCCAATGTCATGGTGAAGTGGTACAAAAATGGCAAAGAAATCACGACCAGTAAGAAATTCACAATGGAAGATAAAGGGAAACTGCATAAGCTCGTGGCTTCAGCTGTAACGAAAGAAGACGAGGGAACATCTGCAAAATTGGAGATGACACTCTGATTTTTGATTGGAAAGTCTCAGGTAAGTTTGTGAGGCAAACATGGGATCACAATCCATGTAAAGCACTTCGGACTTAATTCATTTTATTTGTCCAGCCCTGTGGGTTTCCAGTATTTAGGACAAAGATTGCATAGCTCTATTGAAGCAGTTCTGACCTTACTGTTGTCCCTATGCAAATCCACAGGATGAGCAAATAATGTAACTGTGTTGTGATGAATTCAGGACAGCCTTAGCTCCAACTGACGCTGGAGTCACGACTTGAGCCCTCACATCTGGGCTTCATTCATCTAGTTCATGAATTGCCTCAGCGCTTACATCATCTTTAAACCTCTGACTGAAATGGTCCTAAGTTCTTAGCATTGGAATCCTGTCTCCTCTTTGGACAAATTAAACTCCATATTTGGAGAGTTCAGTGTCTCCTGTTGTACCCGAAGGATGCTGTGATCTCTGAGGTGTCTCCCTGAGGTGCTGTAAGCACAGCCATTAGCTCATAGTACAAGTAAAGCACTGTCAGGTCAAGCCTGGAGGAGTAATGCTTGTCACTGACGTGTTCCTGTTCAGGGTGGAGCTGGAGGGTAAAATAACACAAGAAATTGTCACTGAAATTCAATATCTGTGAAATTCAGCTGGCTGCATTCACAGAACCTGGCGTTAAGATCTGTTTTCTGTTTTATATCTTGAGCCTATTTTCCATAACCCAGTCCTCATTTATGAACTGAAGCTCTACTGAAAGCCTTTCGCTGTGTATGCTCATGCTGCAGTGCAGCGCTTGTGACCTTTAACAACACATTCACGTTCCTCTGATCACAGGATCCTTAAGGTTGATTAAGACCCTCTAGTCTGACTGCTCACCCATCACCACCATGATGCTCACCATCAGCTAGCTAAAAACTCAGCAGAGATGATAGGTCAAGCACAACACTGGATTTGGGATGGCTAGAGATTCCTAAGATATTGAAGGATTGCTTGCAGGTGGTGTTGGCTCAGGTATTCACCCTGCATCCCACCTCCTGTTCTGTTTGGTTGAGAATCATGCATTCTGCAATTTCACTTTGTAATTCAAAGGCCCTGGCTTTATCTGTTGAAAAACTGATCTAAAACAAGCCAAGAAGACTCCATTGGAACTGGTTGATGCAGAACAAAGGCATCCCCAAAGGACAAGTTGCACTGTTTGATGAACTTTATCGAATGAGAAGTAAGCTAAGATTTAAAAAGTTCTGGGGCTGTCTCTGAGCATCAAATACAGAGGAAGCCTGCATGATTCCCTGAGAATGGATACCTCCTACTTTGGTGTAGGGTTAAGGGAACACTAGCAGTAACTCCTATCACAAAATGTCACATGGCTCAGACAAAATGCCATCAAGAGGGCTTAATTAGGAGCACCAAATGGTCACAAGATGGTCTTAGGGCAGGGAAGTAATCTATGTGATATTGGTTGGTGCTATTAGTTCTTAACAGCTTTACTCTAGAGGGACTGTTCTTCTTTGGTCACCTAGTTTTAAAAGAATAGATGGCTCCTGTCTATTACAATTTTTAACGAATTATTTGTTCACTGATGTCGTAAATGTGCCTGGCATAGCAATTGGCCTTGTTATATTCAGTGAATGAAAGCAACAGTTGTTGCTCTAAGAAATGCAATACTAAGCTAGGTGTCCTGTAGCTGACAGCCATCAGCTTGCTCCTCAGGCAGGTTCTGTCTGGATGGAATGAAGGGCATGAAATACTGATGTGCTCATCAAACGCTGCTTGTTAGCTTAGAGACAAGGTGTTAAATAGGTTTGTTCATGTATTGCAAAGAGGTTACTTAGCTGCCTTCATTTTAGCTTCAGAAGAACATGTGCAGAATACAGAATTGATTAAAAGAAATAAGAACTGTCTGCATAGAACTTACTCTTTCCTTACACAGGAGAATCAAGCACACATTTGTATGTGAGTACCTCCAGAGGTGATACTCGATCCCCCAGATGTAATGAGCAGAGACATTACAATCAGTTCTAACTGTATCTTCATGCTGCGCTGAATAAGCCTGAGTCAGGATGTAAACCACTTTCTCTTTTTTTCTTCAGATGAAGCCATTAATGTTGTCAACAAGCCCAAAACGACTCCAGAAATATCAGTCAGTCCTTCTGAAGACCTGGAGCTGGTGTGTGAGGTGTCAGCTGCAAGCGGAGCTGTCGTATGGAAGAAAGATCAAACAGAGGTGAAGCAGGACCAGAGGACAACCATCATCTCCCGGGGGACACACCACAAGCTCACGGTCAAAAATGTGACCCTGAAAGACCAAGGGAGCTACAGCTGTGAAACAAAAGATGACAAAGCAACATTCCAAGTGAACGTCAGAGGTGAGAAAATGCTTGGAATCCCAGAGATAAAGGAACGCTTCATTTGGTGTGTCTTGCATTTGGAGGATCAACTGACAGCCTCTCTGGTACAAAACATTTTGGCTATAGGACTTTCTTTGTCATCTAGTGTCATAGCAACACTTTTCTACATGTGCTTTTCCATCCAGGAATGAATTACTGCAACAAACAATAGGCAAGGAGGGTAACTTGTGCAGCTCTTGTAGTCAGCTGGTGTCTGCAGGGTTACAGTGCAAGAGCACACTAGGCATGCAAGGAGTGAGAAAAGGGGAGGTGTTTGAAGAGATCTGGTTACAAAATTTGAATGACACAATTAGGTGGAAAATGCCAATAATCAGACTCATAAATGGCCTGGGTTGCAAAGGCCCACAGTGCTCATCCAGTTCCAACCCCCTTCTTCCTATGTGCAGGGTTGCCAAGCAGCAGCCCAGGCTGCCCAGAACCACATCCAGCCTGGCCTTGAATGCCTGCAGGGATGGAGCATCCACAGTCTCCTTGGGCAGCCTGTTCTAGAGGGCCATTCCCATCTGATTTACTGGAAATGTAGAGAGACATGAGAAGAAAAAAAGAGAAGGGAGGAGGTTCAGCAGTGCATGCAGGTGTTCTAAATCTCATGTCCAAATCTGCAATCAGACTGCGAAATGTTTAGCTTTGTGATATGATATGATATGAAATGATATGCGTATAATTTCCCAAGGCAAAATAGAGGGGAAAGTATTTTCCTGTCTTAATGAGGCATCACGATGCTCCCTGTGAAGGGCAAGTATAGTGAAAACGGGGAACTGGAGTTAGCTCTTGTCACAGGTTACTTAGATTTACCTATGCCCGTGACAGGGGAAGCCACCCTGTGGGCCCCCCCCGGGGCCCGGAAAGGAGGGGGAAAAGGGGAATGGGATAAAACAGCGGCAATCTAAGGAGGAAAAACTTATTTTACTAAATATGATATCGAAATACAAGATAACACAATATAATATAATTGAGGCTAACAAATTGAACGAAACAGAGAGAGAGAGAGTCCCCGAAATCTGAGAGGCCTACTGTGAACTCTAGGAGACACGGCTGGAATGCTTCCCACTCTCCGAGAAGTTCGAGAGAAGAAGGAGGGCACTCCAGCCTGGGAACGAGATTATATAGAGTCCTGGTCCCGTGACTTATCATTAACCCTGTTGTTCTCTGGGATATGTAGTCTTCTTCTGTGGACTGCACATTCAATAGAAGTATCCATACTTTATATGATGTTATGATGTGGAATACTGATAGCAAAATTACAAAATTGCAGTCAGCTCTGCAGCAGACTACAGCAAAACGGTGTGACTGTTGTGATGTCCCTGCAGAGAAAGAAGACGTTTTTACAAACAAGGACAAGGTACAAGAGGAGGTGAAGGCTGCACTCACTCAAAATGCCACGCTGAGCTGTGAGGTGGCCCAGGAGAAGACAGAGGTGAAGTGGTACAAGGAGGGGAAACTGATCACCTCAAGCAGGAAGTTCAGGGTGGAGTCAGAGGGCAAACAGCATCGGCTGGTGGTGAGCCAGGTGGAGAAGAAAGGTGCAGGGGAGTACAGCTGCGAGGCTGCTGGCCAGAAACTCACCTTCAAGATTCATGTAACTGGTAGGAAACACATTTTGGTTGATATTCTTTGATTATTCCATAGTCTGGCTGTGGAAACGTCTGTGTGAACGTGTCCTCTTGATTCTGCCATGAAACTGTTTTGGGGAGGATGAAAAGAAATGCTTACAAACGTGCAGCTAAAATGATTGTTTGTTTTTAATGATGTTTCATCCAGCTCTTCCCCTACGACTACTTTTATAATGAGCTGTCCATGGATGTCCAACTGTGATTTGTACAATGTGCAACACTGCTCTACGACTTGATATTTCAACAGTAGTAGTTACAGATCTCTTCTGTGG
Organism: Coturnix japonica; assembly: GCF_054131305.1. NCBI lineage: Eukaryota > Metazoa > Chordata > Aves > Galliformes > Phasianidae > Coturnix > Coturnix japonica. The sequence continues at coordinate 6,733,819 of NC_140691.1, read as the reverse complement.
CTGCACTGAGAAGGTTTGGTTGTTGGTGTCCTAAGAACTTTTAGTCAGAGGCATTTCACTTGCCTTTGGTTTGTTGAATCCCACGTTGATGACCATTCGTTCCATGTTCTGTAAATGTGATGACTAGTCATGAATCCATTGATACCTTTCTAATTGTACGTTTCTCATTAGTCTGAGGGTTTAGAACAGAGGCAGATCTCTCACTCCAGCTGCAGTAGAGATTGCTCTGGTGTCAGTATATTTTGCACAAGATCCGGTAAATTTTAACTTAGACTCCAGATAGCCATGGGCACATCACCTGCATTCTGAGTGACCATTAGTGAGCTGGCTGATGACGAGGGTTTGTCTTCTGTTTTATTTGTAGCTGCACTCTACTGGTTTTTGCTCGTAAGTCAGCTTGTTCTCTGTTAACTTTACAGTTCTTGTCTTGTATTCTGAGCTGATCAGGACAGGGAATCTGTTTTCTCCTCTTCTTTCTTATGACAGTGAACACATTGGAGCTTAATCCTGGTCAAGGTTTGGCATTTGATCAGCTATGTGGAGGAGCAACTGTACTGGGAGTCTACTGCCTTTCTGCTCACACAGACCTGGTGTCCTTGTAGGGCATAGCTTGCATTCTGTTCCCTTGTAAAGGTTGCAGTATTTGCTCTCTCCATCTTGGGGCATTCTGCTCCTTCAGTCCCTGGTGTGCAATATATCTCTGCTCCTGTAGTAGACAGTTTTGCTGCTGCCTGTGGTGTAGACTCTAAACTATCAGCTCTTACTGTTCCCACACCACGTGGATGTGATTCTGGGGCCTTTGGATCTATTCCGTGAGTTGTGTAGCTCATGCTTTTGGCTCAGGAAACTGGCAGTTTCAGCAAATAGTGGATTACAGAAAGGGTAGATTTGGGAGGTATCTGTCAGAGAAAATGAAATATGAATGATGACAGAAAGACTATGGCCACAGCTGGAATCAACCAAGTTAATCCTCAGCAGCCAAAGCCAGCCCACGTCTTATTGCAGAGGTGTAGGGAGAAAACCCAGCAATGTAGTGCTTTTACACTTGAATTTTGCTAGCTGAGGGCTATTATTAGCTGTTTGCCTCAGAAACCAAAGGTTTTCTGTTCTCTTTCAGACCGGATGAGCTCATGGCTGCACAGGGTAATGTAATACCTCCTCCTCTGCCATACGTGGAGAGTGCTTGCCTAGCTAATGTTGCTGTATTTCTCATGTGTACCACTGTAACATGACGTGCAAGTCCAGCCCTCACTGCAGAATGATGTGGTGTGAAAGTCAGGAGGGATTATGAGTACTCTTGGAGTGGTTGGCTCTTTCACTACAGAAATCCTCATCTTACTAGCTTCTCCCAAAGTGCAATGGCTTCCTGAGTCTTAATTTCTCCTCTTACCATTGCACTCAGAAAGCTTTTCAGGGTTCCTCTACCCCAGGGTTCCACTGGTAGCACAGAACAATCCCATTTTAAGGACATGTTGAATATTAGGTGCTGAGTGTTGAGCATTACGGGATGCAGATTAGACCTTCTTGCTTAAAAAAAACAAGTGCTGCACACCTTGGAAACCTATAGAAAACTAGAGTAAAAAGGGCTGATTCTGCCATCTCACTATCTCAGTATTTGTGGTGCACGCTGAAATCCTTATTTGAAGTGGGCCAAAGCTCCATTGCATTTGTGAGAAGTTTTGCATCACCTGGTTGGTCTAGGCCATGTTTGTTGTCTTGCTAATAAGCAAGCCTTCTGATCTTCATCAAATCATTGCGGTTGGAAAAGACCACAAAGATCCCCACATCCAGCCTCACCCCATCCCACCATGCACACTGCCCACGTCCCTCAGTGCCACATCTCCATGGTTATTGAACACTTCCAGGGATGGTGACCCCACCACCTCCCTGCAAAGCTGTGCCACCACATCACCATTCCTCTTCAGAAGAAGTTTTTCTTAACATCCAACTTGAACCTCCCCTGAAAATCATCAGTCAAAACAGGGGCTGTTGAAGATGGGCGGAGAGAATGATGCTTCTACAGTCAATACAAGCAGGGAGATCAAATGTAGAGTGTATCAACTGCATTCTTGCATTGGCTTGCTGCCCTGCTCCCTCGCCTTCAGTGGACTGCAGTGCTGGTGGTAGAGCTGTGGTGTGAATCCTGGGATTGCACGTACTGCAACGGTCAGCAGCACAGGAACTTGAGCTGAACTTACCCTCCTGGGCAGCTGCTGCCACTCAGAATTCAGACAGCATGCAGAGGAGAAAGTCATGAAGGAAGGGAAAGGGATGGCAGCAGAAGGCTTCACAGAGTGACAGCGGGGAGGAAGGAGATAGGGGACAGGTCATGGAAGGGTTTGCCATGACTGCTGGGGAGCAGGAGCCTTCCCGGTCACCTGAGCTGGGTATGCCTGAATATGCTTGCATGAATGATCTGAATGAGTGGTCTTCCATGTCTCCACTGCAAATAAAAGACAATGTCAATCCCCCTCACACCTGCTAGTCCTGCATTCATGCTTGGAGCCTCTGTCTTGGTATCAACATCAGGACCCTGGGATCTTTCCTGGGACCCAAACAAGCATAGGAAGCTTATTCAAAATTGCTCTGCTGTTAGAAGCTGGCTAGCACTAGAGAAGTCCATGATGTAAGTGCATCAGAAATATTCTGCACTTCTACAGCCTTTTGTAGGGCAAACCATGGAATAGAAATGGAAGCCCATTTATTTAGGGTTTATCTGTTCTCCCACGCCTCAAATAGGAACTAGCATGAATGCTCTCAGCAACCAGTTGTTGGTAAAAGGAGAATCAGATAAAACAGTCATTAAAGTAATCAATAAAAGATTCAATGTATCAATCGATCCCACTTAGCAAAGTGATTAACTGAATCCTCTTAACTGAAGTGTGTATGCCTAACTAATTACACTTGCTATCTTTCTGATGCTAACTCCATTTGTTGACACAAAGGGTAAGGTGGGCTTTAAACACTTTCTTCTATATGTGTTAGGTATTAAGAGGAGATGACCTCAGCCAGTTCTCTGAAGAATCAGGGGTTGCTGAGAGTAGAAAACCATGCTTTATGCATAAAACCGAGCTACAAAATCTAATGTAGGCCAAATATTCACCATATTAAGGGCTATATCATTACCAAAGGGTAGAGTCAAAAGATGGTTTTCTGCTCTTAAATTTCTATGGTTTCCTGATTTTGAGGTCTTCACTTAATAATTGAGCTGTATTTGGCTGATCTCCAGTGCAGAGTGGAGCAATATCAAAAAGACAGACAGATGAAGATCTGTCATTGTCTTCATTAGAAGAAATCTGAAAATTAGGAGTCCGAGCTGATAGTAAAGACTACCCAGAGGGATGGGATGACCACAGGGACTGTGCTGAGGATGCATTATAATGTGTGATAAACACTGTGAAGCAGAGTTGCTCCAGGAAATGGTCCAATACAACATAGAAGCAACTTTTAATGTCTTCCAGTCACAAGTTGCTCATATCTAATGTATATTTTACCCAGTGTTTTCCAGTTCCAGAAGCAGAGGATGCCTTTATCAACAAGCAGAAGGTGCAGAAGGAGGTGAAGGCTGCACCAACAGAAAATGCCACGCTGAGCTGCAAGGTGGCCCAGGAGAAGACGGAGGTGAAGTGGTACAAGGAGGGGAAACTGATCACCTCGAGCAAGAAGTTCAGGGTGGAGTCAGAGGGCAAACAGCGTCGGCTGGTGGTGAGCCAAGTGGAGAAGAAAGATGCAGGGGAGTACAGCTGCGAGGCTGCTGGCCAGAAACTCACCTTCAAGATTCATGTCACAGGTAAGACAGGTGTTGTCTGAAATACAGCAGAGAACAGTAAAGTAAAATCTAGTTTCTATTATACAGTGATCCAAGTGCAGTAGTCTGTGCTGAGGTTTTTCCCCTAGACTTGATTGCCTGGGTTTGTAGCAAGTATTTGGTTTTAGTATGGCACAAAGACCTGTTTCAGTCTGTCTGTAGAATAATAATTACTGATATATGTACAATGGAAGCAATATTCAAGATATTATTCAAATCTCTCCTGTGCCTGAGATCCCAAACTGTAATTCTTGTTCACCTAAACATTTGACTAAGATAAGTATGTGCAGTGAGGCTGGAGTGCATGTTCTACGTGCAGCCTTTTGTGGCAGGAGAAGCAGGAACTTCTCCTAGTAGTACACTGCCTTTTTACTATGCCTTTATGTTGGAGGCTGCATCTGGATAGGTGAGTCTGCTACTCACAGTAAGAGACCTGGTAGAGCTGACTATTCCCAGAGCTCAAAGTAAGATAGATATCTGCAAATCGCACACAAAGAACAAAGGACTGCGTTGGTGAGCATATTTCCTTTGTGCCTTTGACAGTCACAGTTGTGGCAATGGTAGAGGCCATGAGGAGTCTGTTCAGGAAGCCAGGAGTACTGTTCTGGGTCATGAAAAGGCAGCCAGTGGTTTGACTATCACATGTTTATGTGTTTTGATGTTTCACAGTGGGTCTTAAGCAAAAGGAACTCAGGTTTTGGATGCCTGCAGGACAGATGTTCTTTTGGGTTCAATATGTTTGCATAGTGACTTGCAACCATGGGACTGGTGTTCAAGGACCCTCTTGGTTCCTTCAGTTCCTAGGTTCTTTCTTGCCTAGATTTGACACTTTGTTTCAACAGAAGAGCTGATATTCTCTATGAAGGCTATTAGTTTGGGCACAAGTGGTAACCTAAACCTGTTCCAACCTGTACATACAAACCTGCAAGATGGTCTCGTTTCAGTCCTTCTGTTTTTCTTTTCTTCCCTCAGAGCCAAAACCTGTGTTTATAAACCAGGAGCAGGTGCAGAAAGAGGTGAGTGCTGCCCTGGCAGCAAGTGCTTCCCTCAGCTGTGAAGTAGCACAGGATCCATCTGGAGTAAAATGGTTCAAGGATGGAAGACTGCTTGCCTCCTCCAGAAAGATCAGAATGGAATCTGTGGGCAAAACACGGCATCTGGTTGTGGAGCAGCTGGAGAAGAAAGATGCTGGAGAATACATCTGCGAGGCTGCTGGCCAGAAGATGACCTTCAAGTTGGAAACAACTGGTGAGCATTCAGAAATTCTCAGCCAGGATTTTGTAGCCTTGTTGTGAACTGGGTTTTAGGGTGAAATCTGAGTTTTCTTTGCACCTGACAGTGTGAGAATTTGCTCTGGCCCTTTGTGTACCTCCCCGGTGCTCAGCTGTTCCTTCCCTTACTTGGGGATAACGTCATTTATTCAAGGTGATGTCCAAACGAGCTTGTTAACAGTCCTCTGCAGTGCTTTAAGCTGTCATAGGTCAGCCAGAATTTCTGCGTGTTCTATAGCCATTCCTACCTGTTGAAAACACTGCACTGTGCTTAAGCTTCAGCATATGTTCCAGTAAGTACAGTTCCATAAATTCTAGGTAATTGGGTGAATTAAGCATAGATCTGAAGGCTGCCTTTGCCCAGTGCAGAGATGGAAGGACTAATGTAGATTTGACTTGATATTTTCCCTTCTAGGATGGGAAGGAGCTCCGTCAAAGTAAAAAAGTGGGCATTACTTCCCAGGGAAATAAGAGAAGTCTCATTATTCACAGGTGGTGAACTCTCATTTTCTCTCTCAGTCTGCAACCAGGTTGGGTTGCTGTTTCAGTACAGGCTGTTTTATGCAGGAACTCTGCTCCTGAAGTTAATCCAAGTTGTATCCAGGCCCTTCAGAAGGAAAGGGAAATAGCAGCACAGAAAAATTGTCATCAATTTATAAGCAATGAGCCGATAATGTTCCAATTAGAAACTTTTATTAATTGTAGCGGGTAAAACAAAAAGGCAATTCAGCGCTGGGCGACAGGGGGATTATCGTTCCTCCAACTGCCGCGCCTTCCCGTCCCTTGCAACTTCTTTTGTAAGGTCCATCCCGAGCGTATTGTCCTTTAATTGGTCGGTCGTGATCGTGCGACTTGGTGTGTCGTTCCTTGGTTGGTCCTTCCGTGAAACTTTGTATCCATCGGGGCGCGCTTTGCCTGTAACTACGCAGAGTACACAATCTACCCATAAAATTAGAGTGTTCTGCAACCCTTGTGGCCTCCATATTCCACCATCACATCCCGGTCCTAATGAACAAGCACTCCACCACAATGTTACCACATCCCGGTCTTAATGAGCAAACATTTTATCACAATATGGTCTGATTCTGACATAAATAAGTGCAGACCTGGACAGTTAAAAAGGATTGTGTGATGTTCAAGGGATTTTGAAGCAAAGATGTCCCCTAGGTAAGATTTGTTGCTGACATTCCCCATACATTGTGGGCACACAAGATAAGGAGAGACTAGTGATGAGCATGCAGAGAAGCCAATGATTCAGACAGGTTTGTAGTGACACGACATTGTAGAGTTCTGTCTATTTCTCCTTGGCATAGTTTGGAAAATAAAGATGAGGTGATTGGTGGTAACCAATATGGCTTCCTCAAGGTCAAGCCATGCCTGACAAACTTGGTGGCCTTTCATGATGGAGTAACAGCATCAGTGGATAATGGGAGAGCAACTGACATCATCTACTTGGACTTGTGCAGAGCATTTGATCCCGTCCTGCATGGTCACCAAACTGGAGAAAAATGGTTTTGATGGATGGACCAGTTGCAGGATAGGGAACTGTCTGGATGGTCACACTCAGAGAGCTGCAGTCAATAGCTCAGTGTCCAGGTGGAGGGTGGTGTTGGGACCAGTGTTATTTAACATTTTTGTAGGCAACATGGAGAGTGGAATCAAATGAACCCTCAGCAGGTTTGCAGATGACACCAAGCTGAGCGGTGCTGTTGATGTGCTAGAGGGAAGGGATGCTACTCAGAGGGACCTGGACAGGCTGGAGAGGTGGGCCCTTGGCAGCCTCATGAACTTGAGTGTGGCCAAGTCCAAGGCCCTGCACCTGGGTCAGGGCAATCCCAAAAACAGGCACAGGCTTAGAGGAGAATGATTTGAGAGAAGCCTTGACCCTGAGGAGAAGAGTTGGTCTGGAGGGAGGTGTCCCTGCCTATAGCAGAGGGACTGGAACTAAATGACCTTAAAGATTCAGTCCGTTCTATTGTTTTTCTACCCTTAATTTTACTTAAAATGTTTCAGAATAAATGAGATTCTGGTTTCCATGAAAACTGTTTGCAGGGAGCTCCACTGTAGCTAGTAAGTCTTTCTTTTAGTTCAAGGGCAATAATGCACTGACTGTGTTGAAGAGAGGAATGACTCAGGAATGGATGATGGTTTAGAATAAAACATAATCCTACTTATTTTCTATGCAAATATGTGTAAGGAAAAGATGCTGCACTCAATTCTGGAAATACACTGACAAATATATCTCTAGTGTTTCACAGCTGGAGATATCAAGATTGTTAAACCACTGGAAGATGTGGAAGTGAATGAATATGGGAGTGCATCTTTTGTCTGTGAGATTTCACACGATGAGGTTCAGAGCCAGTGGTACAAAGATGACAACAAGCTGAAGGCTGATGACAACATTAGAATGCAGCAAGATGGTAGGGTGTAAGAGGGGGATCTTTCTCCTGAGTGGGGGGTGGGTTGGAGATCAAGCATATAAGACATCTGAAATGAAGTGAAGAAAGTTCAGAAGCGAGTTCCCCTTTTGTTTTGGGACTGAGGTTAGGGTGGAACAAGTGACATGGTGGGATGCTTAGTGTGGGAAGTGTGATGCTATCCCACCATCCCACACTGCCAGGAGCAGGTAGGAAATCAGTGCAGTTATTTCCAAAGTGGGGGTGAACAGGGCAGTCAGTTCACCTCTACAAAGAGGTTTTGTCTGACAGTGAGTGTGATCCTTCTGTATCAGGTACTTTGAAGGTGACAGTGGCTTCATTCAGTCAGTCCTTGTAGAAGCCATGTTTAGATTACACTGTGGTGGGGATGTGGACGTGGGGGAATGGGTGGTTTCATTGACATGAGAGAACAGGCAGTGATGCTGTGAAACCAGATGGATGATGCTCAGCCTGGCCATGTGCCTCAGAACTCTTTGCTCAAGGAAGCCAAGTGTAGTTGTGGGTTTGCTCTCAAGAGCACAGTTTGGTAGGGATGAGTTGGTGGTTGGACTAGATGACCTTAGTGGTCCTTTCCAGCCTTAGTGACTCTGTGGTTCTCTACTTCAGGAAAGAGCTACTCGCTGACTTACACACGTGTCCAAGTCAAGGATGCAGCAGAAATAAAATCTGTAGCAGAAAAGGCAGAATCTCGTGCCCATCTTACAGTTAAAGGTAATTATACTTCTGATGACGATTTTGATTAAATTATCTTATGTTATAAACGAGCTAACATCCTTTGCTTTAATGTCAATGAAGTTAAACACCACCAGGACCTTTCACAGAAATAAAAACTCCTACCTACCTACCTTTCTGCCCACAAAATATGTAGCTTGTCTTTTGGGATTTACTTTTGCTAAGTAAAACAGATTATTTTCTTAGGTGGTTGATTTTCTACATTTAGACTTCAGATTTGTGTTTGAACATTGAGGGATAAAAACATAGCTTGACTTTTTCTTCATTTTCTCTGTATGTTTGAAAAGAGCACAGGTTTGGTTTTTTTTAATATATACAATGTTAGGTATATATATGATGTTAAGTGTGATAAAGAAAAGGGAGACATTTGAGTTAGCACACTACTCAAGAGTTCAGTCCCCACCTTTGCCCCTGTTACAATTATAAGGGCAAGAAAATCCTGGAAAATGAATTTCTCCTAAGTAGAGTCATTACATTTGAGCTACAGAGACCTTTACTAGGAGAAAACTTGTTGTTCAGAGCTAAGTTGCTGTATTTATCCAAAGTAATTATCAACGTCCGTGTTTCATTGAACCTGTATTCCATTTCGTAATGCGAGGATTTTGATAGCGGTATGGGAAGGTCATGGTTTGATTTGGATGTTGGACTGGGAATCAGAAGATCTGGGCTCTCTTCAGGTTGTCAGTCTTATTGTCTGACTTCTTAACAACATTCCTTTCTTTCTATTATTTTTTAATGACGTTTTAAGGCATTTTGAGCTGATAGGTGTAGTGTTCTTTTGCAGTAATGCTGACGTGAGTAAGTAGGGTGATAATGTAAGGGTTTTTTACATTCCTTCTAAATCTCTGCTTTCTCTTGTTCCATCCTTCTTAAAGAGCAAACCGTTAATCTAGTAAAGGAGCTGTGTGATGAGGATGTGACTGAGCCTGAAGAAGCCAAATTTGAATGCGAGATATCCATTCCATCTGTGAAACCTCCCAAGTGGTATTCCTACGTGGGAAGTCTTACAGGCTGGCAGAAACTTGATTATGCAGCAAGAAGGCACCATCCACCGGCTGACCATACCGAAAACCACCACTGATATGACAGGCACCATTCAGTTCTCAGTTGGCAAATCAAAATCCACAGCCAGTCTGCTCATCAGAGGTAACATATCCTGGCTTGGTTTACATAATGAAGATGAAGAATTAATTAACATACAGTCTTCGTTCACTGGGGTCTTTGAAATATTGTGTGTGTGTCTGGAGGGTCTGCTCCATTTCCAGTTCAAAGTTGTTGGACAGTAAATGAGACAGCTGCATCTCAGTAAAAGATCTGTTTGAATAGCTGTGATGTGCTTACTATTCAGATCTACAGAGCTGAGGTTTTGTCCTTGGCTATAGCAAAGAAGTCAAATCAGGTGAAATTATTTGTATTTCTGAACTAGACAAGGTTAAGTTTGGTAGCACCTAAATTTTATGCAGTTTGTCATTGATTTCATCTGAAAGAAACTTGCAGGCTTTTTATCTGCTGTTGTCCCCAGCATAAGAGTCTCCATTCACATCCTAAAGTACTTGTTATATTTTCAACTCACTCTTATTTGAATAAAAGCCTCAACAATTGGGAGCAATTTAATAAGCACAGAACAAGAGCTGGACCTTGCATTTGGTAGATACTGTACAGTATTACTTTATAGAAATGTAGTCAATGGCATTCCCTATAGACAACCCTATGTCCCCTTATCCATGACTTCGAGAAGTCAGATGCAGGTTTCTATACCTGTGATATTGGCACTGATGTTGCCAAGTCAAAGGTCGGCATTCAGGGTAAGTACTGTGGAAAGTAAAGGAGTGCTGAAAGCCCATTCAGTGTGGTCACTATGTCTTACACCTATTCCCCCACGAGCCTTAATAGTTTCTACAATAGAAGTGTATTACTGCAATTTAGTGCAGTGATGTCTGGAAAATTCCCATTGCTTTTGATGTAAATGTATCTCATTTTGCCATGAAAATCACCAAACACATCAAGAATGTCCTGGAAATATTTCCTTTCTAAACATCCCTAAAATGGAGAAATGGTTTGAACACCAGTAGGGGTAGGATGGTAACAAATTAGCTAATAGAAACATTTAATTTCTTGTCATAGGCAAAACCCTTTTTCTCACGCAGCATCCTAGAGTTGTCCTCTCTGTTAGGTTGTTCCCTCTGTAGCTCATTGAATCTTCATTCTGCTCCATGGACTGAGCTGCTCTAATTGTAGTTCTTCCAGAGCAAAGACAAGAGATTCACGTCTCTTTTTTTTTATAGCTTTCTGGTAATTCTGAGTGGAGAATGTCTTAGAGAATACATCAGTGAGGAATGCAGCCATGTTCTGCAAATCCTGAGTTAAAACACCAGTACTGCTACTCACATATGTCACAAATGCCTTTTCTCCATATAAACCTCATACTAACCTATCTCTTACCTTCCAGAGCTGAATAGTGGCATTACCAAACGGCTGAAAAACACTGAAATCCAGGAGGGAGAAGATTGTACTTTTGAATGCATTCTGTCCCATGAAAGCATTGATGAGTTCAAGTGGACACTGACTGGAAGCAGAGTGGAAAATGGTGGGCGATTTAAAGCTTCTAACTTGAGTCGGAAATATACTCTCATTATCAAAAGTGTGACTCCTACTGACGCTGGGGAAGTCGTTTTTTACTGCCCGTGGTCTAACCTCCAAAGCCTCTCTGTCTGTGAAAGGTAATGAGATGGGAGAGATTCTGGGGTCTGATTCCTTCAACTGTCTTCTGATAAGATTGTTGTGAGAGCTAACTCATAATATGGTTAAAGTGAATAGCAACCTTCTACTTGAACCTCGAAGCACTGAGAATTTCTCTTAAAAATAAGTAAAAGGAGGAAACATTTTACACAAATGTGAGAACTACCCAAAGCACTGGGGTAGTGTTGGAAATGGGCATCTCACTACAGCTTGTTCCATTAACAGTAAATCAGGAATGATCTGTTGAGGGAACTGTGGGAGCAAATATCCTCTAAGTATAAGCTGAAGGGATGGCCTTCACATCATCTAGCTGTACAACAAATTCCTATCTAGAGCATGTGCATCTGAGAGCATCATCTGAGGCTCCCAGTGTGATGAGTGGAGAGAAGAAAGAGGCAGTTTTCAGACATGGTTCATCATCCTCAATTGGGTAGATTTAAGAGAGAATAAATGCTGCCTGGAATTCTATTGTCTGTACTTTGCAGATTACTGCTGGCTGTAGGATGGCGTCTGTTGCAAGTGCCTCTCTAACTTATCTCCAGCATGTAGATGCGTGTATTTTGAGAGAGGCATCCTACCCTAAGTGTATGTTACTCAAAAAGCAATGTTTTCTTCCAGGAAAACCTACTGAGGTTTCAAAACAGCTGGAGGATAAGACAGCAGCAGCAGGGCAGGACATCAGCCTGAGCAGTGAGCTGTCAAAACCGGATTTGAACATCAGGTGGTACAAGGATGGCAAAGCAATCAGAAAAAGCCAGAAGTACGACTTGCAGCAGGAGGGAAGTGGGGCCATTCTGATCATCCATGACTCTACTGCCAAGGACAGTGGGGAGTACCCCTGTGAGACAGAGGGCTCCATAACAAAAGCCAGGGTCACTGTGCAAGGTGAGTTGAAAAGCACACTGGGGATGGCATGTAGAGAAGTCGAGGTAAATATCTGCAGCCTGTGGGTGATGTTTTTCTCTTCTGTTTCCTTGAGCAGGATCAATTCTTAGCTTTCAGAAAATATGATGGATTAAAATCTTTTCCTTAAAATAATCTGGAAACTGAATGATTCTCCAGTGTGATGTGGATCTGGGCAGCCTTGTCTGGTGGTTGGTGGCCCCTTGACAGGGGGTTTAAAACTAGATGATCTTTGAGGTCCTTTCCTACTCAGGCCACTCTATGATTCTGTGATCATTCTATGATTCTATGATCTTGGGTGTTAGTGAGCCAAGAAAAGATGGCAATCTGAATTAGTCTCTATTGAATATGTGTAATCCAAACTATATGCAGTTTATCAGATGAGATCCTACCAGCGCATGTATAATGGTATTGAACTTTCCAGATATCTACTGGAATTATCAAACCTATGTAAATGGGTGGACTCTGTGGTCTTCTTAGACTCTTTGCATCTCTATGTGATATTCTGAAATGAGGGCAAAGGAGATACAGGACACCTCTGTATGCTTGGGACTTGTTGGGGTAACAAATCCCTTTGTCCTACACCCTCATCCTTTTTTTTTTTCCTTCCAGAAAAACCTAATTACTTTATCAAGGAACTTTCAGATGTGAAAATTGAAGAAAGTGGAAGTGCACTTTTTACATGTCAGAGTGAGAAAGCCGCATCCTTCGTCATATGGAGGAAAGGCATTGCTGAGCTCAGGCCTGGCAGGAAATACAAGAGGGCACAGAAAGGACGAGACCTGCAGCTGTGCATAAAAAATCTGGAGAAAAGTGACAGTGACGTGTACACCTGTGACATTGGTGATGCTCAGTCCAGAGCCAAGCTGGTTGTACAAGGTATGTGTGAGAGCCATATGACTGCGCATCCTGTTTCTCCACTCCCAAGACATTATCCTGGTAGAATTTGTACATTTATGGCAGGTCTTTGGGGCTGCAGCTGTCTGGCCTGAATAGCGGTTCACAAGCCATGCACAGAGCAAGCTGCACGGAAAGGGAAAGAACTTCTGACTAGAGCAGTGCCATTGAGAACTTTATGTATCATTTAAAAACCAAAAATGCTGATGTACGGTGAGGCTGGTGACCCAGAAATCAGTGTGAACTTTCTATCTCTGACCTTTCTGAGTTACAAATAGTCCTCCAGAGTTCTAGGCAAAAATTCCCTTATGCTGCATTCTGGGTAGTTGTCACGGTTTAAACAAAAATCTACCTGTGTCCGTGACAGGGGGGCCACAGGCAAGCGAGGTGCTAGAAGGAGCTGAATCTCTGTCCCAACTACTTCAGAAGCAGCCCAAACCCCCTCGAACATGGCTAAGATCTCCTTCTCAGTTGGAGTGTAGTACTCCTCAGACCTTTTATATGCTCGACTCCAATGTCCTGGGGGTTGGACTTGGGTTTCTCCTAAAGCTCTTTGCCACAAACTCCAAGTGGGACCTTTCTCTCCAGCAGCAGTGTAGAGGATGTTCTTTACATCCTGTCCCGTCCGTACTGGCCCCAAGGCCACGGCACGGGCTATCTGTTGTTTTCTCTGCTCAAAAGCCTGCTGCTGCTCAGGACCCCATGAGAAATTATTCTTCTTCCATGTTACCTGATAGAGGGGGCTCACTATGTGGCTGTAGTCTGGGACATGCATTCTCCAAAAGCCCACTACTCCCAGAAAAGATTGGGTCTCTGTCTTGTTGGTGGGAGGAGACATAGCAGTGATTTTTTCAATCACATCTGCTGGGATGTGTCGATGCCCATCTTGCCATTTTACACCTAAGAACTGGATTTCCTGGGCAGACCCCTTCACCTTGCTGCGCTTAATGGCAAAACCAGCTTGCAAAAGAATCTGGATTATCTGTTTTCTTTTCTTGAAAATCTCTGCTGCTGTATGGCCCCACACGACAATATCATCAATATACTGCAAGTGTTCGGGAGCAGTAAAATTATTCATGCTTTATATGACGTTATGATGTGGAATACTGATAGCAAAATTACAAAATTATTAAACCATGACACCCTGGTATTTTTCTTTTTTTTTTCTTAAATATTTTCCTTTTTACTATTTAAATGTTATGGGCACATCTTGTAGAAACACAAGGCTGTTTACAAAGAAGTGCATGCTGTGTTGCTGTATGATGAGCAAGATACATCTATTCTTCATCTAGCAGGAATAGTTGCTGAGCCTTAAGAACAGTTTCAGAAAGCTTTGGGAATTTGGGCATTTTCCTTGTTTCTGCAACACAAAATGAAAATTTACGCTGTATACAAAGAAAAGGGGAGTCCGAACTTGTACGTTAAATTTGAAGGAGATCAATCTGGGGTAATATTTAAAAAAACAAAAAAAAAAAAAAAAAGGGAGCGTGGTCATCAAATACTATAAAATATATTAGCTGTTACTAGAATGCCACTTATCTTCCCCCCATACGAATCACTGTCATGTTGTATGTGAATTTGTGAGGTGGGTTTTGAAGCTGAAATTAAAAACTTCTTGTATGGCTGTCTTCATAGTGGCTATCCAGACTATCTGTAGAAATAACAGCTATTATGTAGTCAGCTATTCACCAGTTTTAACTGATTATAAATTACGTTTCAGGGTGGAGAACATAGCATAGTGCCTGACACCTGTGTTGATCCTGAGGGCATTCTTGATTCTGTGCATTATGATGTCATGGATATTAAAGAGCAAGCTGAGGCAGCACATAGTTCCATTGTATCCCTGGAGGACCCGAAGGAAGATATTGGCTGGTTTGAAAAGCAGCTGGAGAAAACTAACTTTGAACTGATGGAGACCAAAGAAGAGCTAACAGAGAAAAACAGCAAACTACTTAAAACTGAAGAAGAGCTGATGCAGAAGAACAAAGGTGAGTTATGCGATGTGAAAGGTAGAAGACAGAAATAGTTCATTAATCTAAAAGAGAAATAACCAGTTTGAGTAGGAATTAGAGGAGATGTTCTACCTTTGGAACCATAGCCTGTAGATAAGTGATAGTTTGTTCCTTGTGTATATTCAGGTTCAGCAATTCCACGGTTTTTGGTTATTTCTTTTCTTTTTTCCCCCTCTCATTTAAACTGCAACTAGCAGCTTTACGCTTTCGTAAGTATGGGGTTAAATGTCTATATCTTGATTTTTACTTTTATATTGTAATCTCTACTCTTCTTTATGTCTTGTTGATGCAATGTTTTTGTTCCAAGAAATATAGAAAACTTTTGAATCACTCCCAATAAGTGAAGACCACATGCAAATTAATTAATCTGTTCAAAAGCTACCTAAACATTAGAATATCTGGAAAAATTGATTACTTAATAAACTATCTATTGGCTACTTATGTAATACAGCCTTTTCTGTGTGTTACAGACTTTGAAATGCAGATGATTAAATTGGATGAGTCTGTTGAGCAACTTAAAGAAGCAACTGAGGTAACTTTATCAAGAAGATGTTGTGTAAAATTGTTTTAATACCAACTTGTGGTAGCTTAAAATGCTATTCCAGTAGACTCCATTAATAGATTTCTTACCGAGCTTAGCTTAACTGAATTTGCCTTTAATGCATTGTGTAATTCAGCTACTTAACACTACATTAGAAACTGATGACTGAATTTTTTTTATTTTTTATTTCCAAGAAAATGAATGCACAAAATGAAAGGATTCGAGAGCTAATGGACATCGTGGTGCAGAAAGATGACATTATTACAGAGCTACAAGACTTAAAATCTCATTTAGAAGAAAAAGTAAAAGATTATGTGAGTTTTATACATCTCCGTATCCTTATACAAAAAAAAGAAAACACTAATTCTATGCTTGTAATCAACACATTTTTGGAAAACTGATTTTCTGTATGTAGCTGGTACTTGCTTGAAATTGTGAACAATTCAGATTTATCTGAAGGTAGTTGTTGTTAACACAAACAACAAAAATATCAGTGTGTTCCACTAACTCCTGCCTCACACTCCTACATCAGAGGAAGAGCAACAGTAAAAGAATGTTGAGTAGAGTTGGAAGTACGAGTAGGAATGGTCAGGATATCTCCACGTTCTATGCAGTCCATAAAACTTTATCCTGACTAATGTACTGTGAGCTACTGAATATGTGAAGACTAGCTTGATTAAGTATGTGTGCATACCACTTCTGGTGGTTTTTGTTCATTTTTTGACCCTTCTTAGTCTTTGTCTGCATCACTGCAACTTAGTATTTCCATGGCATTAAAGCTGACTGTGATGAGTAGTCATGTCCTCACCTATTACTTCTTCCAAGAACAAGGCTCCAACTCTATCTGTGAGACTGTGTGGCCTGAACACTTCTGAGGCTTTTCTTTTCATAAGTTACTAAAGATGAATAATCAGTCCTTGGCAGTGCCAGCATGGCTTAACAATCGTCATCTTGTAAGTAAGGAAGCTTCACTTGTGGTCAAGGACACAATCTAAAATATGCGTGACAGAGCTGACTAAGCTTTAAGGTTGGATTATATCTGTCACGATGAAAGTGATTTTAGCAGCTTAGCAGAAGTGTGATGTGATGAACTTGTATGAGAGCTGACCATTTGCTCTTTGACAATGTTTGTAATTTTGTTGACTTCTTGAAAACAGGAAATTCTTTGATAAACTGGTAAACTCTTGATTGTGTGCAAGTCTTTTACTTTGTAACCTGCTAGGCTCTTGCTTTCCCTTGTATACTCTACCGAGTATTGCACTTGTCATTATCTGAAGGTGTACTTTTCTGTCTGCTATTGAGATTTGTAACTGATGTCTATAGAGTCACCGGGTAAATATTTTAGCTGTATGGTTTTGTGTAAATATTTGCCTACAGAAGATTACTGAGACTTAAGTGCTCCTTTTGTTAAGCTTCAATGTAACTGATCTTATATCAATACAGGAAAAGACTACCTACCATTTAACTACAATTAAAGCAGAACCGGCAGAGGAGAACAGTAATAAAGGAACTGAAAGCAGCCAATTTTCAGTGCTTTCAGTTAAAGCACTGAAACAAGAGAAAACTGAGTTGGAAGTGGGAAGAAAGCGCAGTACTGACGAGGATAAGCCTACTGTGGAAGAGCCACCTCCAAAGAAAGGTACAGTTTCTTCCATCGTTGAACAGGGTGTCTTCCAAAACAATAAATTGCTTCCTATTCCGGATAGGAAGCAAAAGGCTGTGAAGCGCGTACCTTATGGTATAAGGAGAACAGCCACTGTGTTAAACTGTAAATAGAAGTAACTGTTATGTAAATATCCCTTTTTCAGAAGGTCCTATGCTGTTCATTTTTGAATGCTTAAGAATAAAAGATTTTTGCACTATTCTTTTCCTTTTTGCTGCTTTTTCCTCATCTGTTGATGCACTTGCAGATTTGGTAATAGTTTTAAAGCAGTTTCTTTAGGATTGTTTCAACTGCTGTTGCTGATCTTCTGAGTAGCATCAGCTGCTCAAGTGCTTTTTTTTGTTTGTTTTGTTTTTCCTGAAGCAACTATCAAAATTGTTGACGACCTGCTAATTGCTCACTCATGGGCAATATTTGAGCAAAATGGTTTGGATAAGCTCTGATGCATTTAACTTCACTTCTGGGCACAGCTGAGCATCAGTGTTCCTAGAATTACGGAAGGCATATACAATGTAGAAGGGAAAATCTAAAACTTAGCTGTAGTCCCTTCCTTTCTTGTATTCCTCTTGCAAAATATGTGCAAGGGAGAAAGTCAAGGCCTTCTTTGGATGAGATGCTGCTCTTGGATGATTTGTCCCTGCTGCCTTTATTTGGCATAAATATTGAATCCTAATGTGACCACTGAATGGCATCACGTATATGCATCTTACCAGAGACTGAGGGAGGGATGTGGACTCCTCCATACTCCAAATAGTAGTGGGTTTGTTCTAATCTTATGACCAAAGCTCTCATTTAAAAATTAATGACAGCAGTGCTCCACATAGGAATTAAAATGGGTAGCTGATAGTCACAATGTCAGCATGAAGTTTTCTGTTAAGAAGTACTGAGTATTCAATCATGTTAAAATTTTCTTCTATTTGTGAGTATTAATAGCATCCAATTTCAAAAACCGCTTAATATATATTCTTTAGCTATGTTAAATATACACAGTAGAACAATGAGCACAGGTATGTTGTGCTGGTTCTTTTGTAGAATTAGTTATATAAGTAGCACGAGCAAAAGTGTTTTAGGAGATGCTAGGTTATCTCAGCTTCAAGTTCAGGGTATTTACACCATTCTCTGAGCTTTTAGGTCTTGTTTCCTATGCTCTGTAATAATGCTTTTTCCCTACTTCCTGTGTAAGGAGCTTCTAAACTGAACATTACACATCTTCTCCCTAGTCTTATTTATCTTGCTTTAGTGCTTGCTTGTTGTTTTCAGCATAAAGTGTTTAGATTACTTATAAATCATATTCCCCTCACTAGTGTTGCTGGGAGCAGCAGTCAAAACCCAAAACCTGGTTTGGGGTGGAATACGCCACTGCTGTTTCTTCAGTATGACTTTTAAATCAGTTGAGGGCTGTATATAAAACTCCTTAGATGAGTTAAGAGGCTGTTTCCATGCAGTACATGTGAATCTGTATGTAATGCAGGCTGCACGTGGGTGCTATAAAATTCTGCATTTCTGTAGTTGTAGTAATAAAACGACTGTACAAGAATCACCATGGAATATATTGTTGTGGTGACCCAATCCCTAGTATGTCTTGAGTTATATTTATTTTTTTTAATACTTAAAGTATGCATATTATGGAATGGACATAACTGGATTCTAAAGCAATGATGAAATACAGCAGAAGTCACTTTTGATAGAAAGAAAATGCATGTGATTTTAGCTAATTGCTACCCAGTTAAAGAAAAAAACAGCCCCAAGCTAATGGAATATTTATGGAAACTTGAATCTGCAAATTTGTACAACTTTATGAGTGAACTTTATATGCAAAAGAGTAAGTGTGGACAGAAGTAGGAATCCTCATATTTTGTTTAGAGATCAACTGAATAAGAGAGACAGATATCAACACTTAAGTGATCAACTTGTCCAGGGTTTTATCTTTCTTTTGAAAGTAAGAGGACTGTGAGTTGGAATGAAATTTCTTAGAGAACTGTTTATCTACCATTTAGATGTAGATGGAGTGATTCCTGGCTGCCTTATAGGGATTGCTGAAGCACGGAAGATAGAAAGAATATAGCTGTGAATTATCGATATCGTTCCCATGTTTCTTAAATCTAATTAGATTTTCTACTGGTGTGGAGTGGAAGGTTTGAGTAGTGCCATGGTAAAAGTGTTCTTCCAGACTGAAAACCTTTTGCTGTTAATTCTGTATAGAAATCTGAGGCACCTGATTATGTGTTCAGAGGACTTGAGTTCCTTCACTAGTATCAAATACTATGTGATGTGAAGGCATGGCTTGCATATTACGACAGTTTTTCACTTAGAAGTTGCTACTTGGTGTTCTGAACTGCTATGTAATAATGATTTTAATCAATCTGAGCTACATTCCTTTTTACCTTTTTTGTTTGTTTGTTTGTTTGTTTGTTTTACAGTAGTTGTAAATGAGAGAAAGAATAAGAACACTGTAGAGCAAAAGAAAATTGAACACATGAAACAAAAGTGCTCCGCGTACCGAAAGGAAGTACTAGCACTGAGGGAAAGAACTGAAATCTTGGAACGTCGTTTAGCTGTGCTTGAAGAACAATGCAGAAGAGAAAAAAATAGAAAAGAAGATTTCAGTAAGCAGGTAACAAGCCTGCGTATTGAGCTTTCTTTTTCTGAAGAAACAGCTGATGTCCTCCGTGAACAAATTCTGCAGGGTCAAGCTGACTATCGGGAAATTGCTTCTGAACTGGATGAACAGAAATCTATAAATATGACACTAGAAAACAAAAATGCCCAACTAACTAACAACATAGAAGTTGCCAAAGAATGTATAATTGATAAAGTGTCACAAGTAAAAGAAATGCGGACCAAATTAGATGAATTATACAAATGTCACTTAGAGTTTCACGCCATCAGTACTGACTTTGTCAGTGTAAAGGATTCCTCAGACTCTGAAAAAGATGAGCCAGGGACATCTCAAATTAGTTCTGCATGCATTCAGTCACAGACTTCTTCCATCTCAGATCTTGTGCAGGACCTCTCCTTTTACTGTAGTCTTGAAAGGATTTGGGAAGTATGCAGAAGTATTGTTGATGTTTCCTCACAAAAAAGTCAGCACATCAAAGCACTGCTTCAAGACAATGAAAACCTAAAGGCGGGACTGAATAATGCTGAAAATCATAATCGTCAACTTGTAATGAAGCTATGTGAGATTACAACTCACACTAGTCAGGAAGATGATCTTGTGAATCAGTTACATGAGCAAATAGAAAAGAAAACTCAGGAGTTTGAAGAAAAGACTGCAGAAGATCAGAGAATGATTGCACAATTTCAGGAGGAAGTTGCCAACTGTGAGGTAAAAATAAGAGAGCTTGAATATCTCCTGGAGGCTTCCAAGACAATGGAAGACAATGTGTCAAAACTCAATGAATTACTTAAAGAAAAAGAATCTATTATTGTTAATCTAGAGACAGTTACAGCAACTCTGCAGGAGAAGTCTGCAAATGCAGACAAAAAGGTTGAAGAGTTAAGTAGCAAAGAAGCAATAGTTAATGGGAACATCCCTTCGACTTAATGCATTTGCATGCTTATCAATGGCCAAACTACTACTTTAGGATGCTTTGGTATGCTACCTGAGTTCCAAGGGAAAACAGGAGTGTGCAAGGAAATAAAGAATAATATGGGGATTTCTGGTGGTTTTGTTGTACATCCCTCAGAATAGCATCTGAATAATTTATTGCTTCAGCATCTGATTATGAGAAGCAAGCTGAAATTCAAAAGTAATTGTTTAAATCTTGTCACTGGTCTAGATAGATTTAAGAGTCTATTTACAAATCTGATTCAAGAAGTTATGCAGCTGAAAAACAGCTTGGAGCAGATGAAACATTCTCTTCGGGAAAAGGAAAAGAGTGAAATGGAGAAAGTGCAACGTATAGAATCGTAAGTAACCACTGAGTTAACTTAGAGCCCTTTGAGAATGAACTAGAGTTAAAAATAGTTAATGGGAACATCCCTTCGACTTAATGCATCTGCATGCTTATCAATGGCCAAACTACTACTTTAGGATGCTTTGGTATGCTACTTGAGTTCCAAGGGAAAACAGGAGTGTGCAAGGAAATAAAGAATAATATGGGGATTTCTGGTGGTTTTGTTGTACATCCCTCAGAATAGCATCTGAATAATTTATTGCTTCAGCATCTGATTATGAGAAGCAAGCTGAAATTCAAAAGTAATTGTTTAAATCTTGTCACTGGTCTAGATAGATTAAGAGTCTATTTACAAATAGAAACCAACAGGCAGGGCATGGATGAAGCTGTAATTGCTGTTTCCATGAGATGTGTAACAGTAATGTTCTTTGTGTCTTTATTTTTAACATAAGGCTAGAAAATATTCTTTCTGAGAGTTCTGCCCTTGTACTGAATTTGAAAAAAGATTTGCAGAGGAAAGAAGAAGAGTATGCAGATCTAAAAGACAAACATTCTGATGCCGAGAAACAAATTCAGCAAGTACAAAGCGAGGTTTGTAGTCAACTGAGATATTTTTTTCTGTAAGATTATGCTTGGCTTTCTGCTGTTAAAACTTCTCAAACATTCACTATGAAGCTGGAAATTTCACACTAGTGTGGCTAGCAGCAAATCTTAGGTAAAGTTGCCATTGAAGCTCTAGAGGGGACCAGAAGTTAAAACATGGTTTCACATAGATAATGAACAGAGGAAAGTAAAGTTGGTTGGTAGTCTGGAATAAGGTTTGTGAAGAGAATAGCTAATCTGCCTCTGGAGGGGACTTGTTATTATCTCTACGTTACTGGTGACTTGCCATTGGTATCCGTGGTAACTCCAAAGCCTAAAACCTAAGTCTTGTGAAAAAACGCTGATAACTGGGAAGAAGAATGCTATTTACTTGAAGAGAAATAGACTAATTTCCAGAGGCTCTTTAATATAAGCATGTATATTTTTTTTCTTCAATTTCAGCTTCAGTGATGTTAATAGTTAAAATTTAATTATTAAACAAGAAGATATCTTAAAACTCATTTTGCAGGATCTTAGTCTGAAAGTTTATTGGGTGTGCTTGGGGTAGAAAATTGAAGCTTAAAAATGAATTCATGTCTTCCTTGGTAACCTTGCACTTGCTGTCGTTTTCCTACTCAGCACTTGTTTGTGAATTCCTCTTTATTTAACAAAGAAGTATTTGGCCAGGTTGGATTACAGAAGTCTTTTAATGAACCGTGAGCTGTGCTTACATTACAGGTGTCCACGATGCGTTTTGTGGAGGAATCCCTCAGGAACAAGATGGAAGAACTTGAAGGGATTAATAACCAGTTTAAGGATGAGCTGGATTATAAAGACTTCTATATCCAACAACTTAAACAGGTATTTTTCTTGCTCTTAACTTTTATTAAATGAATGATGCAGGTTTTCCAAGCAACAGGGAAAAGGTGAAAAAAAAAATTGGAGCAAAATGAAAGTGGCCAACTGAAATTAGTGGTAGACCATGAAAGATATTCAAATAATTAGTCACTACAGAGCACTGGCAGATTGCTTTAAATACAATAATCTGCATAGTAAATACATATGTAATACATGCATGTAACCTGATCTTGTTGAGTGACATCACGATATGTTAATTGAAATGTCTTACCATAAACTCTTTTTATCAGCTTGAGTCCTTATTTATGCTATATGAAAAACTTATTAATTCTAGGCTGTCTTAAAAATTCTGCTTGTTTCTACTGTGTATGCTTTTCTTTCAACATGAAATATAGGAGCTGGAGGAAAAGGACCATAATATTCAAAAGTGGCGTGAGGAGAGAGATCAGTTAGTTGAAGCTTTGGAAAAACAGCTCAAAACTTTGGCTTCTAATGTCATACAAAAAGAGACAGAAATAGCAGAACTGAGACAATCTGCCTTAAAGGATTCAAGCAAGGTCAGCTCTCCTTTCATCCTACCTGATTAGCTACCCATAAATTCTGTAAAACTCCTGTACCTGCTCTTTGTATTCTGGGTGTGGTTCTGTTCTTGAACACTGTCGTATTGACATCATGTGCAACTAACCAAAAAAAGCACCAGCTTTTATTTTTGTTCTTCAGAAACAGAATTTCTGTTAATTACTAAAATTTCAATTTTTTCAGTAGTTCAGATAAGCAGATGTCAGTTTGATGCTTATGATCCTACAGTCAGACTGGACATCTGTAGCTTTTTCTGATAATTCACAGCATTTCCGGATCCCAAGCTAGGCTCAACACTCAGACAGTAGTTATGTCTCAGGTTTCTTACTTTCTTTGCTTTCTCTGAGGTAGTATCTACAATGGCATGAAAAGACAGAAGGGGACGTGGAGAGAGATTAAGGGAAGCATCAGAAAGCAGAGGGGGGATGATCTCTGGAAGTTGCATTTCTTATTCCAACATCCAGCTTTTAATCAGGATAGCCAATCTAAGCCGTAGCATAGAATTTCAGAAGCTAAACAGAAGACTAAATGAGTTGTGCTCTTTTGAGAATGTTTGGATTCACTTTCTCTGAGAAGAAAGATGTTCTCATAGCAAAACTTCCCCTACAACTGCCGACTTTCTCACAGTACCGAGGATTTGGGAACAAATAAAAGCTCGGGTTATTATATCTTGAGATGAAGGCTGAAGCACATAAGTAAAATAGAAGAATCAAAATATATTGTATTACAACTTCCCAGGCAATTCTGTGACTACTGCACTTGTAACAGTGACCGTACAAATCCGTGAAATGTTACTGTTCTTGAATAGTTAAGTGTTCTAGCCTGCAATTCTAAAACTGATGCTACTAAGTAATTGCAATACTGCTTGTGTGTGTTAATTCCTTTTGCCAATCCCACAACTCAGCAGTTTTTACTGTTAATTAGGATAATGCAACTGTGATAGAAGAGTTAAGAAAAGAACTGGCTGACAAAGATGACTTTATAAAGGAATTAAAACAACGCATTAACCACAGTAGCCTTCAGTGTTTGCCAGAAATACCTTTACTTGAAGAAAGACAAAGTAGAAGGAATGACTCTGTAAATGAAAAGGTACGATTATATTTATAGAAAGTCAGTTCTTAACATCTTGTTAACCCCTTTTTGTTCTTCTGTTTTCCTAGGAGATACTGGAGCTAGAATCATTTTTCTTAGCATATAGTCCTTTAACTACATATTCAGTGATGAGTACTTGTTGGTTCTTTTTGTCTTCCACTCAAACATGAGCTCTCATCTTCTCAAAAATATTTTATTTACTAGAACACCATCTCTCTGTGTACATTATGGAACTTTTCCATGCAGTTTTCCATGTATTCGTATGTGGATGCTGAAGATTAGGCAGAGGTTTAGCCTTTGGTGTTCTAACATAGCAGCTGTGAGCGTGCAGAGTATGGGGGGAATGGATGACTAAACGACCAGCGTTACAGATTTTGTCCCTAAATAATGTCTCGCTTTCTCTCTTTTGGAGGCAGAATACTGCCTGAGACTGTTAGTGAGACCCAGTAGGGTGTATCTGAAGATCACACAATGAATAGATGTTACTACCTTCCCACACTTGTGCTGTGTTTCAGCTTACGTGTTCATGTGGCGTCTGAGCTTGAGGTTTTACACTGTAACTTTAGAAAACTCGAGATATTTTGGAGGTCTAATGCATAGCCTAATCTTTACTCCTTTTAAATATTTACAGCCTAGGAAACAACAAAGCAAAACTAAAACTGGAGAAAGGATTCCATTAAGATGCAAAGCTGAAGACAATTATTTGGCACGTCCATGTACTAGGAGCCTCACTTCATTAAATGAATCTGAGGTTAGTATGAAACTTCAGATCTGAAAATGTTGTGATTGTATTGCTTTTGATAAGGAATGAGTAGGAAAAGATCTCATGTTCTCTAAACAATTCCCAAGTTTTAATTTATTTATCCCTTTCAAGGTGATCAGATCACCTGTTTTTATAGCCTTTGATAGGAATAAAAGCTGTTGATTTGTGTGATTGTGTGATGAATTTTTGTCAGGTGCTGTTGAAAACTCTCCTCATGTTAATGCTTATGAAGTGGCTCATGATTAGATAAGTTACTTGGAAAAAATTCATGGAGCCACTGAAACGGGCACAGCAAATTGAACTTATTTTCTTCCTCTGCAGGATTTCTGGATATTGTTTTGTTAGCAGATGATGTTAATCATTCCTATATAAGTTTTTAATTGCTAACTTTCATAAAACAGCAGTTACATATATTTTAAAAACAAAGTATTTATTAACCAACTTAATTCTTGGAAATACAGTGGGTGGTGATACTCCATTCAGATTCTTAGCAGAGCCTGATAAAGTGGCTCTGACTACTTTTTGTCTTTTTACAATTAAAAAAAGCATTAAAAACAAGCATTAAAAAATGCTATTTCTACCTCAGTAAAGTAGTTGAAGAATTTAATCAATGAACTTCTTTAATGAACAAAACTAATAGCCAAGCTCAGTGATAATGGTTTAAGAGAAGGGAATTCCTCTTAACTCCATTGTGTATTTCCTTTGAAACCTGTAGACATAAATCAGCTTTTTAGACATCATGAGATGTCTAATACTGATATCTTAATGTCCTGTTTTCATAATTGAATGCTTATTTATTATTTCATTTACAGTGGAATAGTTACCACTAGAAAATACTTCCCTACTATTAGCAAAAGTGTTTAAAGTGTTCACTTTTGTGACATCAATTGTTCTTTCCAAAAGAATCATGGCTGAAACTTGTCTTATTTTCCCAGGATTTTGTGAAAAGTGAGAACACGAAAAATACAAAATCTATCATGGCTTTTAATTCACCCTCTGCAAGTGACGAGAAAATGGTTGGTTTTTGTTCTAGTTTTGAAGCTAGCTTGGGACTTCCTGTAATTGTGTGGTCACACGAAAGAAGCAGTGTCTTATCCTTATGTGTATACCTGAATGGGAATCTTACATGCTTATGAGCTCTTCCTATTAAATTCCATAAGCTAACCAAAGGGCAAGTCAGTCTGTCCCCAGAGCGTGTAATGGCTGTACTGTGTAATGATTTGGAGGGAAGGATATTGCACACTGAATAGTTGGGAAGAGAAGCTTTAGTGTATTATCGTGTGCTTTTGTAAGTGAAGCCCTTGTATTAAACTAAGGTTCATATCATTAATATGCATGGCAGTTATTAAAAACAGATGTTCACATGTGATAGCAGTATCCTTGGCATGGTCAGAGTATGAGTAGTAGATTTTTCCCATCTGTTGTCTTCTGTTTTGTATGTTTGTTTATTTTATGTAATTAGAACAGCTTATGTAAGAAACAACTCCACAGCTTGGGAGCTACTTGTAAAGAAACTACTGCCTTATTAAGAAACTTTAAGAAACGTATGCCTTGAAATAGCTGAGATTTTGACAACTCCCTAAAGGGTATAAAATTGTCTACATTACTTGCCGTTGTGGTATCATCAGCATAATGAACAGAGGTGTCAGTAGTAAAGCTCAAAATGTCAACTTAAAATAACGTTGAACTAAAATGAAGTTTAAACAATGCTCTTGTTTCACATGTTCGCATCTCTGTTGAACAGAAATCCGGAAAAGACTACTTCCTGAGAAAGCGAGTACATGCTTCAAGACTGACTAAAAAGAAGGATGAAACACTGCAAAAAGTTGGAGATTTTATTCAAAGCTCTCCTTCTATTATACACTCTAAAGGTTGGTGTAGAATAAGTTTTATTCCATGTTTTCTAGACATTGTAGAATGGCTTGTTTCTGCTGTAGGCTATTAATATATGTGTTCTTAGAGAACTTGTCTGCCATGTTAAGTTGTCCTTTGATTTATGAAGTGCAGCGACTCGGCACGGACTCAGATGTGAACGATCCAAATCGTTTATTACAAGTTCTCACATCCCTTATATACCTTCACAAGTTGTTATTTTCTAACTTTCCCATCCGCCCTTACAACTTTCCCAAACATCTTACATGTCAACAAAGCATTCTACAAAACACTTTTCAACTGTCCATGCAGGCACATAACCAATCAGAGCTGTGAGACTCTTCTTCTCCTTGCAGAGGTGTCCTTGGTTCCCATGCTGTTTATCTTGCTCCACAGCTGCTGCTCTGAACAGCTTTTCTTGTATTCCCACAATTCCCCCTTTTTTGTTTATTGACAAGCTACTACCATACTATAAAATAATAACGCTATTTATATTAATAACATAATCATTATAACTCAATCAAGGCCTCGATTGACAATACTCTAAAAGTGAAAAAAGAGACAAGTCAAATACAACATAACAACATTACTGTTAAACCCACTAAAAAGAACAAACATGTTTGTACTGCAACCTAAGTTTCTGCAACCTGAAAATAAATCCATGAGGGTCCCATCCGTAACTGATCAGGAAAAGGCTTCAATTTTTATATACTCTGATATATTGATTTTTAATGACCACTAAAATTTGTGCAGTAAATGCTTTTAAGATGTTCATAACCATGCTCTACCAACTGAGTTATCCGGGCTAATAATTGATTAATGATCGCACAATTTAATGGGATATCATGTCAAATAGAACCAATTTTAGAGGACAAATGTACTAGAGTATCACTAGGGGCATTAATACTTATTGACCCTTGAGAAACAGCAAGCCATGTTGGTGGTGGATGTGACAGGTAGTGCCAGCAGGGCGTCCCCTGCTTCAAGGTGCACATTTCCTCTCTCACCCATCACAGATTCTCTCCTGCATTCAGGGTCTGAAGGATTTCTTACAGTTGTACACCACATCCACATGGCCAGTGCGTGATATAGAGCCCAAGTGGAACACCTGCTTGGAAAACAGAATAAACCATCAAATTTAGTTCTATTAGCGTGCACTTTTGTCTAAAATGATGCATGGTTATATTTTCAGATCCCAATTAATTGGATGTAAAAGAGGTATCCGTTCTATGATACAGGGTCATCTCTTTGCCTGGGATTCCTTTCCAGGTTTTGTCTTTGCAAATTAAGAAAAGCTAATTAATAGGCTAATAACATCATAACTAAACAGTACTAAAACATTAAAAGAGCTATTCCTGTAGACTCTAGCATTGATTAGATCAAATCCTGTTTAATACACATCTGATCTATTACTAAAATAGAAGAAGCACACAACATCCTAGCTAATGCCTTAAACTCTAAATCTTGAGACTGCATTCACCTATATGTGCTGTGGAAAATACGTAAGAAGAATGAGTATCTATTGTTACATGTGCATATTTTAGATGGCCAAATTCAGGAACGTGAGTGACATCTGTCTGACACAGTTGAAGAGGTGCTGTGCCACATGGATTTGTCCGAGTCTGAGGCAAAGAGCTATCAGTCAAATTATGTAGCTGATATTCAGTCATAAACACGGTGTATTGCATAGGAGAGAGGATCATTCTTAACACAGTTTTCCAATCGTGAGGGGTCATAGCGTAACTGTCACTGTTTGTAACCAAAAGATTGTATGTAAAGGCTGACTGAACTCCGAATGTTCTCACTGACTCCCTTAGCTCCTTCACTGCCTCATAAGGCAGAGATTCCAAACGGGGGACCTGATTAGGAAAGGTCTGCAACGTGTCAGCATCACTTCTTAATATTGTTTCTTTTTTGCATTGCTCTAAGACATCACAGTACGCTGTAGGGAAATTTGTCATACCTGCTTCCTTCAAAGTATCATCAGGAGGAAATGCGTCCGATTCTCTTTCTGGATCTTCTGGACCGGGGTCACAATGGTCCCCTGGTTTCGATCCGTCCGTGTCTTTAACCACGTTACACGCCGGCTGCACAGACGCAGCAGCGCACGACGTGTGGGGGGAGGAGGGCAGAAGCGGCGCGATGAGCGTCGTAGGCGGAGCGAAGGGCGAGGGCGCCGTAGAGGGCGGCAACGCGGCGAACGTCGGGGGAGGAGCGAACGGCGGGAGCGCGAAGGGGGGCGGCCGCGGCCCCTCGTCTCCCCGAATCGGGGAGGGGTCGGAGCCGCCAGTCGGATCCGGGCACGGGCCGCTTCCCGCAGCGAGAGGCAGCGGCGGGGTTGGGACGGAGGGCGGCAGGGAATGGTCGGAATAAATTCTTTCCCGTCGTGATTGCTTAATCCCTTCCATTATCCGGCTCCAAACGGGCAACAGCTTAGCAGCCGTTCTGTCTTTAGCGAGAGAAGCCTCGTAGAGTTTTGAGCCGATTTTGTCCCAAAGTTCTCCATCGAGAGAGAACTCAGTTTTTGGAAATTCAGGGACATTTTTGTTTATCCATTTAAGAAGAGTAGCTAATGCTGAAGTAGACACAGTCTTATCCTGATACGGTAACACTGACCGCAATACTTCGAGATTTACTTTCTGCTCCTTCGTTAGTGAGCTCCCCATAGTTCCCGACTGCTCACCTTCTGTCCTGCAGAACGGTGCGGGTGCGCGCGAAACAGTCTCTCCGAAGTTCAGTCGGGCGACGCTGCCGGACCGGGCTTGCTCAGCCGCGGGTTGATTTGCTCCACGTTGGGCGCCATTTGCAGGGACTCGGCACGGACTCAGATGTGAACGATCCAAATCGTTTATTACAAGTTCTCACATCCCTTATATACCTTCACAAGTTGTTATTTTCTAACTTTCCCATCCGCCCTTACAACTTTCCCAAACATCTTACATGTCAACAAAGCATTCTACAAAACACTTTTCAACTGTCCATGCAGGCACATAACCAATCAGAGCTGTGAGACTCTTCTTCTCCTTGCAGAGGTGTCCTTGGTTCCCATGCTGTTTATCTTGCTCCACAGCTGCTGCTCTGAACAGCTTTTCTTGTATTCCCACAATGAAGTAAATGCATTTATTCGTCTCTTCAGAGATTCATTATTACATTTGTGAAAACCTACAAGTATACAGAGAAAGTTGGTTCTGTCTTGTGCTTCTGTTAGCACGAAAGTTAGGCCTGTTGTTTAACTCCTGCTGAAGTTTCTGACTTCCAGCGACTTCTTAGCCGTGATTGTCTTTCATACTCCATTTTAATGCGTGCTTTAAGCTGCCGTACCTGAAGCTATAAACTGTTTCAGCTATAGAAGCAATAAAGAGCCTCGATGAACAAATACAATTTCTGAGTATTTTCACTTAAATTTTACGTGTCATTTATAAACCAAGTTTGTTACAAAGCTTTTTTTGCATTCATTGATTTAAAGACTCACAAAACCAGTAAGTTGATTGGTTTATGTATCAAAACAAATTTCTTCTAGCCAAGAAGCTGATGTCAGCAGTAAGTTCTCCTAAATCAAACGAACCTGAAAGTCTCGAAGAAGGAGAGACCAAGCCAAAACAATGCAAAAGGAAGCTGTATTCCACTGTCGTTTCTGGCCCTCTAGATATACCTGCTTCTTCGGTAAGTGATTATACTGTAGTCTTGGCTTAAAATAAACTACTAAGGAGTCCAAACAGACTGGAGGTTTCATGTATTTGCAGGGGGAGGTTGAAAGTACTGAGGTATTTCTTTATTCTACCAAGTCATTCTTGTTGGTCTTCCTGCTGTTCTGTTTTAGTTTGTCCTCAAAGATCTCTGTGTTTGGCTGGCTTACAGTTTACTAAGTAGGTGATGTAGCAATCACGGAGATGTCTTCTAATTTGGAATCATAGATAATTTCAGTGTGTTGGAGTGGGATTATTCTACTACACGCTTTTCTAGAGCACAACTTAGACAGCTTTTTAGGTATGCTTAAACTATGATCTCCTGTCTAAGCCAACTTGCAAAGGATCTGATGTGCCAGTTTCATGACTCTGTTGGCAGCTATTGTGCTAAGAACATTCTTGCTCTGTTGGAACTGCATCTTTTAATTATATTAGAGTCCTTTTTCTGTTCAGCATAGTGATCATTTGCCCATACTGTAATATCCCTCTGAATTTTTTGATGATTTGACGAATGATAGGGGCAGAAACCAAAATGTTATTTTTTTTTGTTAGAGGATGAAGAAGATGAGACAATTTCTTTTCTCACTGTAGTTCTGAGAACATGGAACTGAACCGAGAACTGAAATTCTGGGCAAGTCATAGCTACAGGGATTGAGGCTAAAAATGTTTTCTGAACGCTTCATGTTTCACAAAACAAGTATTATAATACTCTTTTGAAAACAAGTATTTCAAAATGAAAGCTGCCTTCAGGCTTTCCTCAGATGTGTGTGCTTTTTTAAGATAAACAGGATTTTGTACATTCTCCATATTTGTTCCTTGTGATTAAGCTGCATTAAAATGATCTCGGTATCCCATAGTTTTCTGAATAAAATACAATAAGGAAATGCCATTCTGAAATCCATTTAGGGGAAGAAATATGTTTGCGTGGGTCAAGAAGAGCTTGTCAGTCTTGTGCGAAAAGATGAGTAACTTTTGAAATGTTTTCTTCAGGAATCTGAGGAACAAATGAAGGAAAGTGATCATCTGATCATCAAGCGACGGCTGAGATCCAGAACAGCTAAAAAACCTTGAAAAAGAGTGTTTGTTCCCCTTTCTCAGGATATACTTTTATCGTATTATTAAAACTGGTTGTTAATAAACAGTAACAGTTACTCCGTTGTGTTCTTAAATTTGTATATAGGTGTTTGTTGCTGAATGGCGGGATAAAAGCAGACGACCACATCTGTCATTGACATATGATCAGCGAATCTCATTTATTCCTTGGCTGCGTGTACCTTTATAATACGGATAATTAGCTCATACATATTGCAAAAGTGGAGCTCATCATTGGTTCCCAATTACATACTATCCCCGAGTATCTTAACAGCTTGTTGTTATCAACTGAAAGCTACTCACTTGCTGAGTTCCCAGAACCATGGCTAGTTTCTCACCATCCCAGGGCATCCTGTTGTTCTTGCTGTCCTTGCAGGTGTTATGGCTGCTTGCTTAGCTGCACCGTGTTTACGACCCTTCTCAGCTAACTAGCTGTAAAAAACACTCTCTACATTTCCCCCGTTTTCTTTTAGGCTGAAAAAGGGTTTGATTTAACGACCGATCAATCATATTTAACAAGCAGTTCAGTTCATTTGTTCAATCAGTTCTCATGTAGTTTTATCCTGCTTCGTAGCTGCTGTTCTGTGAACTTCTCATCTGGATCCATGACGGACACTCCATAGAATTCTTCTTACAATACTGCCAATAGAATAGCAACACTACTTAAATTAATAACATAACTATTATAACTCAATCAAGGCCTCGACTGACAATACTCTAAAAGTGAAAAAAGAGACAAGTCAAATACAACATAACAACATTACTGTTAAACCCACTAAAAAGAACAAACATGTTTGTACTGCAACCTAAGTTTCTGTAACCTGAAAATAAATCCATGAGGGTCCCATTGTGTTAATCTGTAACTGATCAGGAAAAGTCTTCAATTTTCATATACTCTGATATATTGATTTTAATGACCCCTAAAATTTGTGCAATAAATGCTTTTAAGATGCTCATAACCATGCTCTACCGACTGAGTTATCCAGGCTAATAATTGATTAATGATCGTGCAATTTTATGAAGTAGCATGTCAAATAGAACCAATTTTAGAGGACAAACGTACTAGAGTATCACTAGGGGCATTATTACTTATTGACCCTTGAGAAACAGCAAGCCATGTTGGTGGTGGATGCGACAGGTAGTGCCAGCAGGGTGTCCCCTGCTTCAAGGTGCACATTTCCTCTCTCACCCATCACAGATTCTCTCCTGCATTCAGGGTCTGAAGGATTTCTTCCAGTTGTACACCACATCCACATGGCCAGTGCGTGATATAGAGCCCAAGTGGAACACCTGCTTGGAAAACAGAATGAACTATCAAATTTAGTTCTATTAGTGTGCACTTTCCTCTAAAATGATGCATGGTTATATTTCAAAAATCCCAATTAGTTGGATG
The DNA here is from genome assembly GCF_054131305.1 of Coturnix japonica. NCBI lineage: Eukaryota > Metazoa > Chordata > Aves > Galliformes > Phasianidae > Coturnix > Coturnix japonica. The sequence goes on along the minus strand of NC_140691.1, from coordinate 6,700,999 downwards.
TAAGAGAGGTATCTATTCTATGATACAGGGTCATCTCTTTGTCTGGGATTCCTTTCCAGGTTTTGTCTTTGCAAATTAAGAAAAGCTAACTAATAGGCTAATAACATCATAACCAAACAGTACTAAAACATTAAAAGAGCTATTCCTGTAGATTCTAGTATTGATTAGATCAAATCCTGTTTAATATACATCTGATCTATTACTAAAATAGAAGAAGCACACAACATCCTAGCTAATGCCTTAAACTCTAAATCTTGAGACTGCATTGGTAAAACAGAAAATCACACACTATGTCAAACTATTACTAATATTATCTATAACACAGCAAGTTACAAAGCAATATCACTAAGTAAGAAACACAAAATTACAATTACTATGAAGGCTGGATGCTATTTTCTGCCTTCAGATGAGACCGAAGATATCATGCTGGATGCCACATAGGGCCAGTCCCTGTGGAAATAGGAGCATATTCACGACCCCAAGTTGTCAGTGGTAGGGGACAGCCCCAAAGTCCTATGGCCATATTCCAAACATTAACCATAGGCTGTTCCTTGAGCACTGGGGAAGCCTCAAAATGACGATCCACATAAGCTGTATCTCTATGAACACGATTCAAAAACTTCAGCACAAACAAAACAAGCAAAACCTTACATAATATTTTCAAAAAATTCAGCACAAGCAAAACAAGCAAAACCTTGCATAATATTTCTTGTAGCGTGTCTCCCATATTCCCCCTTTTTCGTTTAATAATAATAAGAATGGATTTCAATGTTTGATAAATGTGATCAGTGATAGCTTGTCCAGTGGGAGAATGAGCAATGGCTGTAGTATGTTTAACACACCCTTCTTGGAGGCAAGTTCGAGTGGCCTTAGAGGTATATGCAGGCCCATTATCTATTTTTGTAGTATGTGGGATTCCCATAGCAGCATAAGCAGATAACCAGTGTTTACGGGTGTCATGACTGCGTTCACCTGTATGTGCTGTGGTAAATACGTAAGAAAAATTAGTATCTATTGTTACATGTGCATATTTTAGACAGCCAAATTCAGGAACGTGGGTGACATCTGTCTGACACAGTTGAAGAGGTGCTGTGCCACATGGATTTGTCCCAATTTGAGGCAAAAAGATATCAGTCAAATTATGTAGCTGGTATTCAGTCATAAACATGGTGTATTGCATAAGAGAGAGGATCATTCTTAACACAGTTTTCCAGTCGTGAAGGGTCATAGCGTAACTGTCACTGTTTGCAACCAAAAGATTGTATGTAAAGGCTGACTGAACTCCGTATGTTCTCGCTGACTCCCTTAGCTCCTTCACTGCCTCATAAGGCAGGGATTCCCAACGGGGTCCTGATTCGGCTGATAAAACATAGGAAAGGCTTGCAACGTGTCAGCATCACCCCTTAATATTGTTTCTTTTCTGCACTGCTCTAAGACATCACAGTACGCTGTAGGGAAATTTGTCATTCCTGCTCCCTTCAAAGTATCATCAGGAGGAAATGCGCCCGATTCTCTTTCTGGATCTACTGGGACCGGGGTCACAACGATCCCCTGGTTTCGGTCCGTCCGTGTCTTTAACCACGTTATACACGGGCGGCACAGACGCAGCCGTGCACGACGAGGGGGGGGCGGCACGGCGAGGAGCAGAGAACGACGTGGGCGGAGCAGAGGGTGGGGACGCGACGAGCGACGTAGGCGGACTGAAGGGCGGGGGGGGCCGTAGAGGCCGACAACGCGGCGAGCGACGTGAGGGAGGTGGCAGGCGGCCTCTGGCAGGGAACGGCTGGTTGTGTCGGAGCGCGGCCGCTGTTCTTTCTCGCGCTGGGCTGGAGGTTTCCCGACCAGTGACGGCAGGTGACGGTGTTGTGGTTGTCCGAGCGGCAGTTCTGGCACCACACACCGACAGCTTGGCAATTCCGTCGCAAATGTCCCTTAACGCCGCACCGGAAACATTTAACAGAGGTGCTTGGGCCTGCACTGGTTACCGCAGACGCTTGTAAGGGTGCAAGAGCTGCTAACACTTGATTCTGAGAAGCCTCAGCCTGTGCCTTTAATCCTGCCCCTAGCTCTTTGATAGCCTCAACTATGAAAGCCTGAGCCCCTGTGGGAACGCTTGATAATCTGTTGTCATGGTTTAATAATTTTGTATTTTTTTGCTATCAGTATTCCACATCATAACATCATATAAAGCATGAATAATTTTACTGAATCTGCAACTTACAGAAGAAGACTACATCTCCCAGGGAACAACACGATAGGTCACGGGACCTGGACTCTATATTAACTCTGTCGCAGAACAGACTGACGTCTTTCGAGTTCTGGCGTTCAGGGGAGTGTGTGGGAGCCTTCAGCCGTTCGCCTAGATTCACAGTAGGCCTCTCGGTTACGGGACTCATTCTCTCTCCTATTTTGCTTGATTCGTTAGCTCAATTTTCAATTATATTTTATTATATTGTGTTATCCTGTATTTCGATATAGTATTTAGTAAATAAGTGTGCCTCCTTAGATCGTTGCCGCTGTTTTCTTTTCCTAATTAACTTTTTCCTTTCGGCCTAGGGCCCCTCCGGGGCCCACGGCCCCCTGTCACGGGCGCAGGTGGAATTTTAGTTCAAACCGTGACAGATTTTGGTGGAGAATGCGGGCAAATTGAGTTGCTGTTTTTTTTCTGTGTTTTCTTCTGTTGCTCTTTTAGCTTTTAACAGAGCTACGAGTTTTTTTCCTGTTAAGGAGCTATCTCGTGTTTGCGATTCTGCACCTGCGAGCTTGACCTTGAAAGTCCAGGCGGACTGCCAATACTCCGGTATATTTTATAAACACTGCTGAGCTTTGTTTTCTTTTACTTTTTTCTCTCTATTGGAGGAAAAAAAAAAAAATGTTTTCTCTACTAAATTTGTTTTACCAGGGACTGTGTGCCATTGGTTCCTTTTTTGAGACGCTCCGAACATATTGGGCCATGTTTAAGCTAGCCACTTTTTCTTATGGAGCTATACAATTGTATAATGGATTGAAAGCATGGTTAGCAATGCTCACTTCGTATTTGTATACAGCTCCAGAGGGAGCAACTAATGCAACTAATTATACAGAAATGGTGATTTTTAAGCGTGCTCCTCTTTCTTTCTATGAATCCTTTATGCAGTTTTTGAATGATCAGTGGGCCACACTCTTAATCTCCTTGATCTTACTGTTGATTATTGTAATAATCTCACTCAGTATCTGGATTTATAACATCCGGAGGAAGTCTTCTCTAGAACCAGAGAATACTGAGTGGCAGGGAGTGTGGAGAGGCTTTGAAGAGATTCTCAAAGGACAGACATCTTCAGTGTTATGGAGCTTCACTCCTGAACACTTGAAGAATCCTGAGAGTTTGATTGCATATTTGAGGCAGGAATGTTGTGGCTCAGGCAGATCTCAGGAGGCACAAATGATTTTGGGCCTAGCTAATGCTTATCGGGCCTTATTCAATACCATTCCTGAGAGGGAAGTTTTTGAAGCTGAGAGAGAGAGTCTCAGGGCCGAGAAGGAGAGTCTTAGAGCTGAGGCAGAAAAACTTTGGACTGAGAAGGTAGAGAGAGAAAAAGCTTTTGAAGCTGAGAGAAAAGATCTCCTGTACCAACGAGACTCAATCTGGTACGAGAAAGAGAGTCTTAGAGCTGACGCGGAAAAACTTTGGGATGAGAAGGTAGAGAGAGAAAAAGTTTTCGAAGCTGAGAGAAAAGATCTCCTGTACCAACGAGACTCAATCTGGTACGAGAAAGAGAATCTTAGAGCTGACGCAGAAAAACTTTGGGATGAGAAAAGCTCCCTGCAATCCCAACTCAACACTCTCCAGTCCGAGCACAGCGCCCTCCGGACCGAGCACGACACTCTCCAGTCCGAGCACAGCGCCCTCCGGTCCGAGCACGACACTCTCCAGTCCGAGCACGGCGCCCTCCGGTCCGAGCATGACACTCTCCAGACTGAGCGCGATGCCCTCCGGTCCGAGCACGACACTCTCCAGTCCGAGCACAGCGCCCTCCGGTCCGAGTACAACACTCTCCAGACTGAGCGCGATGCCCTCCGGGCCGAGCACAATGCCCTCCAGACCGAGCACAACACTCTCCAGTCCAAGTATGACGCCGTCCAGTCTGAGTGCGGCACCCTCCAGGCCAAGCATGATGCCTTCCAATCCAACTGCGACACCCTCCAGTCCGAGCACAACACTCTTCAGTCTGTGCATAATGCCCTCCGGTCCGAGCATAACGCTCTTCAGACTGAGCACAATGCCCTCCGGACCGAGCACAACACTCTTCAGTCCGAGTATAATGCCCTCCAGTCCGAGCATAACACTCTTCAGACCGAGCACAATGCCCTCCAGACCAAGCTCAACACTCTCCAGACTGAGCACACTGCCCTCCAGGCCGAGCATAACGTCTTCCGGTTCGGGTACAACACTCTCCAGTCCAACTACAACAGCCTCCAGACTGAGCTTGGTGCTGTCCAGTTTGAGCGGAACGCTCTCCGAGACCAGCTATGTGCCCTCCAGGGTGAGTTGAATGTATTTAACCAACTACCAGGGGCACATGTAGTCCAATTTGGCCAGCCATTGGGGGCACATGTAGTCCAATCTGACCAGCCACCGGGGGCACAGGTAGTCCAATTGGACCAACCATCTGGGACACCAGATACAATGTTGGTTGCCCCTGTAAGAGGGCGAAAGACAAAACAAGTTTCAACTCAGTTAGAGAAAATGCAGAAGGAGTTAGAAGAGCGGAGGGAGTTAGGAGAGCAGGACTCAGGAGACTCAGGGGAGCAGGGGGAGTCAGAAGACCAGAAGAAGTTGGAGGAGCAGAGGATGTTAGAGGGGTATAAGAAGATGATAGAGGAGCAGAAGATGATAGAGGAGCAGAAGATGATAGAGGAGCAGAAGAAGTTAGAGGAGCAGAGAAAGTTAGGAGAGAGGAAAAAGAAGGAGGGTTACCTGGAGGAAATAACACAAGCATCAGGGTCAGGGTCAGAGTCAGAAGAGGAGCCAAAAGCTACTTTTTCTTTACGAGAATTTCTCAAGTCCAAACTTGTAGATGGGGCAGCCTCATCAACACAGTTGCCACCATCAACACCTGGGACTCTTGATAGAGCAAAAGGTGAGCAAAGTATTACGACCATTATTGATCGATCTTTTAAACTGAGTGAAATTCGAGATCTAAGAAAGGATTACACACGTCAGCCAAAAGAAAATATGGTCACTTGGTTACTTCGCTGCTGGGACAATGGTGCCAACAGTGCATGGCTCGATGGCAGTGAAGCTCGCCAACTGGGTAGCATTTCCAGGGACCCACGTGTGGACAGAGGTATTGGCACATGCCAAAATCGGTCCTACACCCTCTGGAAGCGGATGTTGATAGCGGTAAGAGATAGATTCCCCTTTAAACGGAACTTGGAGCCTGAGAGAAAGAAATGGACTGATATTGAGAAAGGTATCCAATTTTTGAGAGAAAATGCTCTGGTGGAAATGCTATACAGCCGCGAGTTCAATCGTAACGATCCAGACCAATTACATGATCCTGAAGCAGTCCGCGTTCCACGACAAATGTGGCGTGACTTTACAAAAGCAGCTCCAGAAAAGCATGCCAGTGCACTTGCATTAGTATATGGCAAAGGGGACAGGAAACCCTTTGTGAATGAACTAATTGGCAGACTTCAGGAACTTGAATTATTTATAAGCGCCACAGAAGTTAATCTGTATACTTCAGCCATTGTCAAAATTGTGGAAAGGTTAAACGAAGTGGAGGGAACACAAAATGATATTATTGACAAATTGGCTAATGTGCCTGATGTAGATGAATCCACGGTGGTACAAGATGATGGAAACCAGGATTTCCACAATCGCCTCTTGAGGAAGCTAAACAACATGAGTTCCTCTCGACCTGTATCATCGAAAATCTCAACCATTAAAAAGAGACGTCCTCGTATTCAAGCAAATGACGATGATAAGTCACCTCGAATCAACAATGAGACTACACGTCTTGCCTTGTTGCTTTTCCTCTGTAGTCATGGGGAGGACATGAAGAAGTGGTGTAATTCATCCACTTCTGCACTTCAGGCACGAGTGAAAGAATTACAAGGTGAAACAACTACCAAGGTGAACTCTTCCAAGAAGGGGAGAGTTCCAGTTGCTGCAAGTCAACGAGGTAAACAATAGAGGGGCCCTGCCCCCAGCCAGGGGGGGGAAAGGGACAACAGAGTATACTGGACTGTGTGGATTAAGTGGCCTGGCACATCTCAACCACAGAAATATAAAGCCTTGGTGGACACTGGTGCACAATGCACCCTAATGCCCTCAAGTCACCAAGGGACACAACCAATATATATCCATGGAGTGACTGGGGGTTCCCAAGAATTGACTATGTTGGAGGCCGAAATAAGCCTCACTGGTAAAAACTGGCGAAGGCACCCTATTGTGACTGGTCCAGAGGCTCCATGTATACTGGGAATCGATTACCTTAGGATGGGATATTTCAAGGATCCCAAGGGGTATCGATGGGCCTTTGGGATAGCTGCTGTAAACACAAATGGTGTTAAGCAGCTGTCAACTTTACCTGGTCTGTCAGATGATCCTTCTGCTGTGGGGTTGCTCCAGGTAAAAGACCAAGAGGTACCAATTGCCACCAAAGTGGTTCACAGACGGCAGTACCGCACCAATAGGGACTCATTGCTCCCCATTCACAAGCTAATTCGCCAATTAGAAAATCAGGGAGTGATTAGCAAAACGCACTCACCTTTTAACAGCCCTATATGGCCAGTGCGTAAAACCAGTGGGGAATGGAGGCTGACGGTAGATTACCGTAGCCTGAATGAAGTTACACCTCCATTAAGTGCTGCTGTACCAGACATGCTAGAACTCCAGTATGAATTGGAGTCAAAAGAAGCTAGGTGGTATGCCACCATTGATATTGCTAATGCTTTCTTTTCCATCCCATTGGCTACAAAATGTAGGCCACAGTTTGCTTTTACCTGGAGAGGTATTCAGTATACCTGGAACCGTTTACCCCAGGGGTGGAAGCACAGCCCAACAATTTGCCATGGATTGATCCAAGCTGTTTTGGAACAGGGTAATGCTCCTGAGCACTTGCAGTATATTGATGACATTGTGGTGTGGGGCCATACAGCAGCAGAGGTTTCCAAGAAAGGGAAACAGATAATCCAAATTCTTTTGAAAGCTGGTTTTGCCATTAAGCGCAGCAAGGTGAAGGGGCCTGCCCAGGAAATCCAGTTCTTAGGCATAAAATGGCAAGATGGACGTCGTCACATCCCAGCAGATGTGATTGACAAAATCACTGCTATGTCTCCGCCCACAAATAAAACAGAGACCCAATCTTTTCTGGGAGTAGTGGGCTTTTGGAGAATGCATGTCCCAAACTACAGCCACATAGTGAGCCCTCTCTATCAGGTAACACGGAAGAAGAATAATTTCTCATGGAGTCCTGAGCAGCAGCAGGCTTTTGAGCAGATAAAACAAGAAATAGCCCGTGCCGTGGCCTTGGGGCCAGTACGGACGGGACAGGATGTGAAGAACATCCTCTACACTGCTGCTGGAGAGAAAGGTCCCACCTGGAGTTTGTGGCAAAGAGCCTCAGGAGAGACCCAAGGCCGACCCCTAGGATTTTGGAGTCGAGCATATAAAGGGTCTGAGGAGCGCTACACTCCGACTAAGAAGGAGATCTTAGCCGTGTATGAGGGGGTTCGGGCTGCTTCTGAAGTAGTTGGGACAGAGGTTCAGCTTCTTCTAGCACCTCGCTTGCCAGTAATAAACTGGATGTTTAAAGGACAGGTTCCCTCCACCCATCATGCTACTGATGCCACTTGGAGTAAGTGGATTTCATTAATTACTCAACGAGCTCGAATGGGAAAACTCAGCCGTCCTGGAATTCTAGAAGTGATCATGGACTGGCCTGAGAGTAAAAAAATTGAAACACCACCTACAGAAGAGGTATCACGGGCTAAAGAGGCACCACCATACAATGAGCTACCAGAAAACGAAAAGAAATTTGCCCTATTCACAGACGGATCATGTCGTATTGTAGGGAAGCATCGCAGATGGAAAGCTGCTGTATGGAGCCCCACACGACAAGTTGCAGAGGCCACTGAAGGTAAAGGAGAATCAAGTCAATTCGCAGAGGTAAAGGCTGTTCAGCTAGCTTTAGATGTGGCTGAACGGGAGAGGTGGCCAATGCTTCATCTTTATACTGATTCATGGATGGTGGCAAATGCCTTATGGGGGTGGTTGCAACAGTGGGAGGATGATAATTGGCAACGAAAGGGTAAACCTGTTTGGGCTGCTGAACTGTGGAAAGACATTGCTGCCCGAATAAGGAACATTGTTGTAAAGGTGCGCCATGTAGATGCTCATGTGCCTAAAAGTAAGGCTACTGAAGAACATAAAAATAACCATCAGGTTGATCGAGCTGCCAAAATTGAGGTGGCTCAAATAGACTTGGACTGGCAGAACAAGGGTGAATTATTCCTAGCTCGGTGGGCCCATGAGACTTCAGGTCATCAAGGAAGGGATGCAACATATAAGTGGGCCAGAGACCGAGGGGTGGACTTAACTATGGACGCTATTGCTCAGGTTATTCATGATTGTGAAACATGTGCCATAATTAAACAAGCCAAGAGGATGAAACCTCTTTGGGGGGAAGGGCGATGGCAAAAGTATAAATATGGAGAGGCATGGCAGGTTGATTATATCACCTTGCCACGATCTCGCAATGGTAAGCGTTATGTACTCACCATGGTGGAGGCAACCACTGGGTGGCTCAAAACATACGCAGTACCCCATGCTACCGCCCGAAACACCATATTAGGGTTGGAAAAGCAAATCCTGTGGCGGCATGGCACTCCAGAAAGAATTGAATCAGATAATGGGACCCATTTTAAAAATTCCCTTGTAACCACTTGGGCTAAAAATCATGGCATTGAGTGGATTTACCATATTCCCTATCATGCACCAGCTTCTGGTAAGATTGAACGATTCAATGGGTTGTTGAAAACTATGTTGAAAGCAATGGGTGGCGGAACGTATAAAAATTGGGAGAACCATTTAGCAGAAGCCACCTGGTTGGTCAACACTCGAGGATCTAGTAATCGTAATGGTCCTAACCAATCCAGCTCCCTACGTACCGTGGAGGGAGATAAGGTTCCTGTAGTACACATAAAGAGCGTGTTGGGAAAGACGGTTTGGGTCCTTCCAGCGTCTGGAAAGGGCAAACCTCTCCGGGGTACTGTCTTTGCCCAGGGACCTGGGTGCACGTGGTGGGTGATGGACAAAAATGGGAATGTCCAATGTGTACCACAAGGGAATTTGATGTTGGGGGAGTGCAGCCAATGATTTTCCTGTAGATATATAGGTAGAGTCTCAGAAAATATTTCAATTAGGTACAGAATTGTTCAATTAGGTATAGGACTTAAGATAGAGTGGATTAATGTTAAGGAAACACTTTTTTCTCTATATACCTTAATTAGGCATTCTGTAAGCAAGTTTTCCATCTGGACTCTATATCCTGCACTGGCCATGCATGTGTAGAGCACACATGGAAAGAAGTATAAGTCAAAAGGAAAGCTGCTGTGGTGGCTGGGAAAAGATGAGTGCACCTTGATGTGGGGGACGCCCTACTAGCGCTGCCTTTTCCCTCTACCGCTGACACGTTTTCCTTTTTCTGGCAGTTTTGCCATTTTCTCAAAATTAATAAATAGTAGGTTAGGTTATAGAGTTTTGTTCTCAACTTAGGGATTTGTATGGAATAAATATAAATTGTTGAGAAAAATAAGGTTGCTGATTATTCACAATTATACATATGAGTGTGTATGTATGTATAAACATAATGTAATGATGTAGAATAAGGGGTGGAATGTCATGGTTTAATAATTTTGTATTTTTTACTATCAGTATTCCACATCATAACATCATATAAAGCATGAATAATTTTACTGAATCTGCAACTTACAGAAGAAGACTACATCTCCCAGGGAACAACACGATAGGTCACGGGACCTGGACTCTATATTAACTCTGTCACAGAACAGACTGATCTCTTTCGAGTTCTGGCGTTCAGGGGAGTGTGTGGGAGCCTTCAGCCGTTCGCCTAGATTCACAGTAGGCCTCTCGGTTACGGGACTCATTCTCTCTCCTATTTTGCTTGATTCGTTAGCTCAATTTTCAATTATATTTTATTATATTGTGTTATCCTGTATTTCGATATAGTATTTAGTAAATAAGTGTGCCTCCTTAGATCGTTGCCGCTGTTTTCTTTTCCTAATTAACTTTTTCCTTTCGGCCTAGGGCCCCTCCGGGGCCCACGGCCCCCTGTCACGGGCGCAGGTGGAATTTTAGTTCAAACCGTGACATCTGTGTAACGCCTCCTCTATTGTCCAGTTACTCCTCAAAGTACTTAGAATGCCACGAGCTGTAGCATTACAATTCTGAAGTGCACAATGTTTTAGCATTATTTCCCTCATGTACTCTGGTACTCCAGACTTCTCTATGGCTCCGGCTACCTTATCTAGAGGCGCTCCAAAATCCTCATTTCTTCCCTGCTGGGAAGAAACTTGTTTAGCAGTATCTTCACCCTGTTCATCAATATACCATGAGAAAAGACCTTTCATCTCATCTCATTTGATGTATGTATGTTGCAGAACGGCGGGATAAAAGCAGACGACCACAGCTGTCATTGACATATGATCAGCTAATCTCGTTTATTCCTTGGCTGCGTGTACCTTTATAATACGGATAATTAGCTCATACATATTGCAAAAGTGGAGCTCATCATTGGTTCCCAATTACATACCATCCCTGAGTATCTTAACAGCTTGTTGTTATCAACTGAAAGCTACTCCCTTGCTGAGTTTCCAGAACCATGGCTAGTTTCTCACCATCACAGGGCATCCTGATGTTCTCACTGTCCTTGCAGGTGTTATGGCTGCTTGATTAACTGCACCGTGTTTACGACCCTTCTCAGCTAACTAGCTGTAAAAAACACTCTCTACAGGACCCCACAGATTACCTTCAGAATTCAACAGTTAGTTCTGTTTCCTTTCTGAGTGCATAACAACCTGAGCACATGAATTGAATGACGTGGCTTGTTAGTCTGGTACAAACTCTGCTGTACACTGGAACTTGGTCCATTTGTAAGCAGGACTTCATCCATCTCTGCAGGACAGCAGAAAACCCTTTGTGCTAATCATGATGTCAAGAAGCAGAATGCGGCAAATGGCAGATGATCCAACTGCTTCAGGTGTTCATTTCCTTAAAACTGAGAATAGTTTTGGACTGAGAGCTTGTAAGCATAACAGAGCTCTTAAAGCTGTCAGAGATTATTTCTGCACTGTTCAATTCTATCTGCATAACATACACAGGATCTCAGAACTGCGTTGCTTGAACTGGTGGAACTTGTTGAAGTGAACTGGGATGAGCAAGTTTTAGAACTTAGTCAGAGTGCTGTAAAAAATGGATAATCTCATGAGTATTAAGGTACAGGATTGCTATTTCTGCACTGAATTTGTTTTCATTTTACATGGCTGTGATCTGAAAGTTGCTTGAAACGCAGGCACCTAGGCACTGTTGTGTAACTGAATTTCACACATGATAGGTCCTGAAATATCCTGGAATCTAAAACTCTGACTTGTTTTAAGTCTGCTGCTTGAGTATAATCAGGGTCATAGTGTCTGTGTGCAGTGTTTCTTTCCCTGTAATGCTCCACATCATTTCATTTTGGGAATATTGAAGGAAATGGACTATGTGCCATAACTGTTGTTAGAACAAACTATGCCTGGTGTGATCTTATGCATAGGTTCTGTAACTGCTCTTCACAGCTCAGGTGTTTGACCTTCCTTTTGGTGAAGTGATGAAATACTGCTGGTTTCTATTTGTGCTTCTAGGCACCTTGAAGCTCTTAGGAATAGAACAATTGTCTCCAGTTCTTTTCAATGATATCAGTAACAGCTCGAGTGTTGCTGCCCACTAGGTAGACCCAAAGAAGCAGATTACAGTGAAACAACACACGAGCTGGACCTGCATGAGGATCACTTTCAAGACAGTGGCTCTGTTGCTTGAAGCCTATTTGCTTCTTCCTGCCGCCACTCTATTACCAAGTATCAACAACCTCTTTCATGATTCAACTTGCAAACGTTTGACACTAACCCTTGTGTTTCTATGCCTTCCTAGGTGATTCGAGCCCTTGTCAACCCCAAAGATCCAAACCAAGTAGTGATGTGCAGTGTGTTTCCATCAATGGAGAGTTCTTATTAAGCATGAATCGCTGCAATTCGGATGACAGCCTTCCACATGGTAACAGTGATGGACACAAGGGGCTCATCCACGTTCATGCTCTCATATCTCCTGGCTCTGCTGAAGCTCCTGACCTGAGCCTGCCAGACACAGCAGTCACTTGCCTGGATTGTGACCCAGCGCCTTTGCAGTGCTGCCCATTCCAAGAACAGCCCGAGTGCCCCAACAGCAGCACCACCATGCAGGAGGAGGTCAGCATCAGTGAGGTGAAGCTGAGCATCTTAGATGGGGACTTAGAGTCAGGCTGCCAGTCCCAGGCACCAGGCAGCAGCACAAGCTCTGAGCCACTCTCATCTTGACAAGAGGAGTCCCATCTTCACCCTTGACCTCTCAAGCCCCCCTGTCTTTTATTGAATAAAGTCACTCTCATGCTCAGTCATCGCCTTTACTGCATTCCGAGTCTTCATTCACAGGGATTGGGATGAATGCAACAAACAGCAAGGCAGCTCAGCTTGCAACACTCTGGCTGTGGGGTTCGTGCAGGCAGAGCTCTGGGTTCCCATTTTGCCTGGCTTTGGGATGTCTGCAGCAAGATCTCTACCATTTTGTATGGGAGCAAATAATCTCTAGCATCCAGGTTGCTGCTCATGATAATCCCAGTCTTCCTGGCTGTTGCTTTGTGATACTTTTCAAAGCCTTTTGATACTCTCTGATGCCTTGGCTGCTCCCTAACACCTCTGTCCTCCTGTCATGTTGACTCACGTCTCCCACTTTGAAGCTGGCTTTGCAGATCATCTCCAGCCCTGTCATCATCACGCTGCAGCAGGAGGTGCTCACCTGGCCCAATGTCTGGCAGTACTGCTTGTTCTGCAGATGAGCAGCTGCCTCCTCATCTCTTCAGCTACAGTAGTTTTTCTCAGGGCAGTTAGATGCAGTCATGCTCCTCTGGATTTGGTGTGTTAAATCCATGCTGCATGGCAGCAGTCAGTGCAATACAAAGGTGTTCTGTGTGTCATAGCATTTCTCCAGGGGCTGCCAAAGATAGAAGCACAACACAGCACCATCCTTCTGACAGTAATGTCTGTGAGTGTTAGACATGTGAGCACTGCATCATCCCCAGCGTGTCAGTGCTTTTCCACACCAACCTGACTCTCACACTCTGCACTGAATGTAACTATGCTCTTGTGGAGACAAATGCTTTCTGTCACATCCTCCATCCCTGCAACCATTTGCCGGTAGGCAGCTCTTGCAGAAGAATCAAGCAGCAGAACCTTTTGCTCACCCTACAGCATGCAAATGCTATGAAAGCAGAAATAACCTGGCATGCTCTGGGTCTGCAAGGCTGCACAGATGGGAGAGGTAGATTGTGTTTTTGCAGTGGAAGTTTCCAGTATTTTCAGTACATAGTGTAGGCCCTAACTGAATGTATAACCCTCTTGTAAAACAGCTGTATAAGTTGTTTTTCCACCAAGAAAGTTGCTGAACAGAGTTAAGTTCAGACTGGGGGCATTCTGACATGGGGAGAATTTAGACAAGCACAAGATAAATACACAGGGTGGGTAGAGCCCAGCACAGGACAGAATGAATGTACTGACTTTTGGAAACATTGCCCTTCTCTCTCTGCAGAAAAGTACAAGGCAAACCTAAAAACAAGAGGTTGGTAATTGACCTTATATGGAAATGAATCCTAGCAACAGTCTGGAGGAGTCTGTGAGCCTGAGATGCTCAACCAATGAGAGCCATGAGAGCATCACCTGCATTGAGTTTAGGGCATAGAACAGAATTAATGTCACTGACTGGTGTGCAGTTTCTCCCTTTCCAACAGGGGATGTGCGCGCAGTATTGCAATAATGAATAAGCACTGCTGCTATCGCTGCCATCTTTGCCTAACTAGAAATCTTTGACTTTGAGAGTTTCTCACACAAGGGGAGAGGGTAAGAAAGTAAAGAGGCACAGAAAACTAAGGGAAACTGCTCTTCTTTATCTATAAAAATTGATACAATTGATGCTGTCGTGCATTTTTTTTAAAATTTATTTATTTTTAATTTCTTGCCAATGTCAGTTAGATTGTTTTAAAGTATCCACACACCAAAATCTGACAACCAAGCAAATTTAATGAAAATGAAATGAAGGTGAGTTAGCGGGAAGCACAAGGCCATATTATATTAGGCTCTAGCAAATTTACAGGCAGTCACTGCACGAAGAGGTAGATCTGAGTTGCACATTATATGATTTCCACAAAGACTAAGGAAATCTGAAGCTTTCAATATATTTTTTTTTTATTCTTTTTTCATTTCATTTTTTAAACACCTGACCCAGACCCCAACCCTCACAGGAGCTGTAAAGATAACAGCATTAACCCGCAATGTAACTCTAATCCTAACCCTTACCCTGATTCTAAAATCGTCTCTAACTCCAAATGTAACAACAAAAATGATGCTAGAAGTTTGTAGCAAAAGGAACCTTAACCCTGATCATAATTCAAAAAACAATCATTAAGGTAACAATAATCTTTACCTTAAAAGTAATATTAATCAGAGCCCAGATGATACCTGCATCCAATCAGAAGCATGCTTTGCATTATTTAAGAGTTGTATTTTTTCCAATGAACTCTCTCTATTATCACGTTTATAAAGTAACAGAGTCTGTTCTTTTTCTCCTGACACTGTGCCTTACTCCTGACATCCCCTGGAAATGACCCAGATAGGGCACCATCAAAGTAATGCTAATAGTAATGTCAACCCTAAGGGTATCTCTAGCCTCAGTGTTAATGGGACGCTAACAACAATCCCAACAGCCTTAAACATTCTGGTGGTGTGAAAGAGGTGCTGCCTTGCACATGCTGGGCAGTCCCATTGCCTGTTAAATGCAGGCGGCAGCGTAGAAACATGATGCCCGTGGTCAGAATGCCCTGTGGCAGATCCTGGCACCGGAGAACTGACCGGAGAACCATGAGAGAACTGACAACAAATCACTCGACATCAGAACCGACCCAGTGGTTATTTACAAGCCTTGGGTGACTCAGACAGGATCTCAGAGTGGTGAATGTAGGTACAGAAGTTGTTACTACTCTGTTTTCTTCTAAAAGCTGCTCATCTGCTTTGCGTTTCAGACCATCCCTGGCTTCACTGTGTGCATCTGTCCAATTGATACCAGGTGTTTTTTTTTTCATCTCAGAAGTTGGGGGGGGGGGAGGGGGGGGCGCGTAGGGACATCAATTCAATTACTCATTTATTTATTGACAGACATTCACGTTTGCTACGTTTGGAGAAGTTTTTATTTGTTTGCTGTGGTTTGTTGTTTTTTTTTTTTCTTTTTTTTATCCCCTTCCCTCCTCTTCCATCTTTGTGTTCTTCCCCTATAATCAAAAGAGAACGGATCCCCAGGGTCTGTCCCGCAGACGTTCTTTCCGTGGTCTCTGCTGCCACCTGCTGGCCAATACACGGAACTGCCACTGTTGGGCGTTTGGTGCCGCAGGAAGCACAACGCAGATCTGAGTTCTGACCGGTCTACGCAGCAAATCCGCCAATCTTTATTGCGATAAGCCCTCCACATGGCATTGCGCATGCACTCGAACACGCAGCAGGCATAGATCTCTCCTAACTCCTTGAGGAGCAGGCAAGCAGAACAACTGAGCGCACCACTGCTTGTGATTGGGCCACCCCCATCATAGAGATGTGTGTTAGATCTTTTACCCACCCCTGGACTGGCCTTGTTGTTTAACGATAACCTCTGAAATCTGAGTTACTGGTTCTACCACCTGTAGTGTAGAATAGGTAGCCAATAAATGCTTTTCAACTGTGATGTATCTTTATTCTGCTCCATGCCAAACCTGTGACCAAAACCTCATAGGGGTTCACAAAGAACTCTGGCTCTGCCAGAGCCCCCATCCAGACCCTTCTTGAGTTACATTCACATCTAGTTTGGCTGAAAAGGTTGGACTATAAATACTCAGTGCTTGGGCCTGTTTAACAGATATTTTTTCCTGATTATGCTGTCCATCGATCTTTTTAAACTGAACTCCTGCTCTAATCTGGTCTTTAAACATTTGCTGTCTCAAGACCCTAATGGGTCCAGACTGGATTACCTTAGGGGCTGGACGCTTAAGTCATGGCAGCAGATGGTTCTCTGACCTTTTCACCACCATTCAGAGCCTGCATCTGGCCGTAGGCACTCTTGTCTCCCCATCACTTTGGCAGCCTGTTGTATTACAGCATCTGAGGACCACTAGGGGGTTCAGTATGGATAACATAGACCCATCCTGATGTAAAGGTGATGGCTGTAGGATGAGATCCCTCGTTCCTGATGAAAAATTTATTGACTGGGCTCTCAAAATCATCTTCATAGATTGCCTCTTTCATGCCTAATTCTCTAATATAATTTTGTTAGTCCTCCATAGAGGACCACAGGCTGATATTTAATGGTATGTCATTCTTATTTGGCCATGTTATATGACACACAGCCAAAAATCATTCACTGATCAAATGGCTATCCTCCTTATGGTGGACAGAGCATACAGTCTTTGCCTGAGGGCAGGGTGAGTAGTAATGGATGTCAGTTTTGAAATTTCCAGTCCATTCACCACAGCGCTTTCTGCCTCCATGTCCCATAACCAGAGCAGCTATGCTGGCATGCTCTCTTGGTTTCTGTCTAAACCACTGTACTATATCCATCAGTTCAGCTGCTGTATTATGGGCAGCAGGGTTTGGGGGGTTGGACACTGGTCAGGGCACTCCCATCAGCCTATCCTGCATTTTTTTTTTCATTTTTGGGTTACAATCAGTCAGATCTCAAATAGATCTAGTCCAAATGGAACCTCAAAATCTGACCTTTTAGTGCCTTCATTTACAGAGTCCACTTTATACAGATTCTCTTGTACAGGGTCCCCATGGTCTTCCAGAGAGATGTTCCTGATCTTCCATAGGAGAATGATTGAATTA
The DNA here is from genome assembly GCF_054131305.1 of Coturnix japonica. NCBI lineage: Eukaryota > Metazoa > Chordata > Aves > Galliformes > Phasianidae > Coturnix > Coturnix japonica. The sequence goes on along the minus strand of NC_140691.1, from coordinate 6,683,800 downwards.
GGATTTTTCCCCATCAAAACTGCCACCTGTCTTTCCAGTTTTTCAACACTGTCATTCAATAGCTGATTTGCATCAGCCTGAGCCTCTTCAGTTATGTTCAGACAGTTCAAGGCCATCAGCAGTGGCCATGCCACCATGAACGCAACTAACTCTCATTCTCAAGTTGTAAGTATGTCTTTGCTAAGACCATGGAAATACTCAGTCAGGTGGGCCAGGGACTCATGGACCCTCCCTCCGTCCCACACAGGGCCCCATTTTTCAGTGACAGAAGCAGTGCTGCATTTTGAGGATCCTAGGAATCCCAGGACATGCCCTGGCAAAAGGTCATTCAAAGGGGTAGTCTTTCCCCATCCAAACCACCCCATGATATTCACAGAATCACAGAATTGTAGGGGTTGGAAGGGACCTCCAGAGACCATTGAGTCCAGCCCCCCTGCCAAAGCAGGTTCCCTACACCACGTTGCACAGCTCGGCATCCAGGCAGGTCTTGAATATCTCCGGAGAAGGAGATTCCACAACCACCCTGGGCAGCCTGCTCCAGTGCTCTGTCACCCTCACCATAAAGAAGTTATTGCACACATTAGTGCAGAATTTCCTATGGTCCAGTTTCTGTCTGTTTCCCCTTGTCCCGTCTCCACACACTGCTGAAAAGAGTCTGGCCTCACCTCTTTGCCCCCCACACCTCAAATATTTATAGACCTGGATCAGGTCCCCTCTCAGCCTTCTTTTCTCAAGGCTAAACAGACCCAGTTCCCTCAGTCTCTCCTCATAGGGGAGATGCTCCAGGCCCTTCACCATCTTTGTGGCCCTCCGCTGGACTCTATCTAAGAGATCCCTGTCTTTTTTGTACTGGGGAGCCCAGAACTGGACACAGTATTCCAGAAGAGGCCTCACCAGGCAGAGTAGAGGGGGAGGATCAGCTCCTTCGACCTCCTGGACACGCTCTTTTTAATGCACCCCAGTATGCCATTGGCTTTTTTGGCTACAAGGGCACACTGCTGGCTCATGGTCAATCTGTCGTCCACCAGGACGCCCAGGTCCCTCTCAGCAGAGCTCCTCTCCAGCAGCTCTTCCCCCAGCCTGTACTGGTGCATGCAATCATTTCTACCCAGGTGCAAGACTCTACACTTGCTTTTGTTAAACCTCATCCGGTTTCTTACTGCCCAGCTCTCCAGCCTGTCCAGGTCTCGCTGAATGGCAGCACAGCCTTCAGGTGTGTCAGCCAATCCTCCCAGCTTCGTGTCATCAGCAAACTTGCTGAGGGTGGTCATTGATGAAGATGTTGAACAAGACTGGACCCAGCACAGACCCCTGGGGGACGCCGCTAGTTACAGCACTGCAGCCAGACACTGCACCGCCAACAACAACCCTCTGCACTCTGCCAGTCAGCCAATTCTCGACCCACTTCACTGTCCACTCACCTATCCCATACTTCCTCAACTTTGGTATAAGTATGTCATGGGAGACTTTATCAGTTATAGAGGTTATAGAGTTCAATTCCTGTAGTCAATATGGCGGCCCAGGTGGGACCAGCTCTGTTCGCTGCAGGACCAGCTGAGAGGGAGACACTTTTGGCGCACCCTGAGATTTCTCTGAAGGACTCCCTTCCTCACCTGATCACTGCAGGGACAGACAAGGACCACCCATAGGTGGACCAGGTATGTGTATGGTAAGTGGAGCCCATATGTCTTGAGGAGACATCCTACACAGTTTACAGCCATACGTGCTGCTCCCAGGGAGGTGAGCTCATGGCTTTGGTTGCCAGCTGGGATAGGAAGACTCCTTGGGTGAGTTCCTATGAAAGGGAACTGTATGTCATATGAATGGAAACAAGAACAAATACTCTCTCCCAGGTAGTTGACAATAGGAGGGACCTAGGTTGATCTCTCCTACGGGTATGGTATATAGTGGATAGCCTGTCAAATGGTAGCCTGGGTTCTCCAAGTTGTAATCACGGGGCTTATAGGTTGTATGTTCAATATTATCATCCGCTTTAAGTGTTTGGTACCGTGTGTCAAGCCGACTCTGGGAAAAACATTAACGTTTGCAACTGGTCGACCAGAGTACGAGTGTTATTAAGACTCCAGCTAGAAAACGTTGTCAGCATTGTGTAGTATGAATAAACCATGGTTTTTGATCTAAATGTCAGAGTGAGTGTGGTGTGAGTGAGACACAGAACAGCTGCAGGGTGAGTGCCGAGTCCCGATCCATGCTTCCTTCCTCCTGTGAGGGAAATGGCCAGACACGGACAAAGTGAAAGACTGTGTTGTCTGTCCATTCATATGTACTTTCTGCTTGTATGTAAGAAGACAGGAGTTTATACTCTGTAGATTAGTAAGATTGTCCTGAGGAGAGGTGTACATTCCACCACCAATGAGTGTCAACCCATTTATGTAATACTATGTACTGCTTGTGAGGAAGTGTGTGAGGGAGGTGGTTCAATCAGTGCTGGTTCTGTGGCACAGTGTTTATAACTGAAGAATACAGACTGTATTAAGGCAGTTTATGTGAAATGAAGAACTGTACTGTTTGACAAACTGTTTTGATGGTATAAGAAATTGTAATTGTTAATTATATATGGAAGTGTACTTGAGGGAATGTGGAAGTGTATCTGAGCATACAAATAGAGGAAGCATTTACAGAGGAAAAAGGGTTAAAGCGAGTTTACCTGCACTGACATGAGAGCAACACCCTGCACCGCTGCCCTGTGTGCTGAGCAGAGCAGAGCGGAGACACAGTCCCCATGTATCAGGTAGTGTTATTCTGCTTACCAAATGAATGAGTTCACTACAGAAGAGGCAAATCTTCCCCTCTGCTCCATTTGTGGCATACTCTGGAGTTCAAGGCATTGCAAAGCTATGGCACATCTACTTTCTTTCAATGATGACACCTTAGTGTGCTCTGGGCTCTCATTTCAATTGCATCTAAAGAAGTCTAGGGTCATGCCAGCTGACAGGAAGCTGGCAAATGTTGTCTCATTGTAAGGAAGAGCAAGAAAGGTGACATGGGCAATTATGGACCTGTCAGTCCAGAGCCTGGTAAAATTATGGAGAAAATGATGGTGGGAGTTATGGAAAAACAGCTGAAGGACAATTCTGTCATTGGTCGCAGCCAACACAAGTTTGTGAGGCAAAGGTCCTGTTTAATTTAAGCTCATTCTGTGACACAGTTATCAGTTTAGTTGACCAAGGGAAGCCAGTTGATGTAATCCTTGAGGATTTCAGTGGAGATTTTGATACTGTTTCTCACAACAACCTTCTGGACAGAATGTTCTGCATATGGCTAGACAGAAACACAATGTGGTGGGTGAGCAGTTGGCCAGTAGGTCAGTCCCAAAGGATTATAGTCAGGTGGTTCCATCAGGCTGGTAGATGGTCACTGTCGGGGTCCCCAGGGTTCCATTTGGGGGCCACTTTCCTTTCATGTTTATGCAGATGACTTGAATGCAGGACTAGAAGATGTTCTGAGCAAGTTTGCTGATGAGACCAGATGAGGAGGTGCTGTTGCCTTGACTGAGGGTGGAGAGGACTTGCAGAGAGATGTGGACAAGTCAGAGAAGTGGGTATCAGTTGGTACTAAGCACCAAGTGCATAAAGTATAACAAGAACAAGTGCTTGATTGTGCACCTGGGTAGGGGCAACCCTGGACATACACACTGACTGGATATGGGACACTGGAGAGAAGTCTGACTGGAAAGGATTGGGGTGCTGGTCAGCATCACACTGAGTGTGAGTCAGCAGTGTGCCAAGGCAGCCAGGAAAGCCAACAGTCCCCTGGAGTGCATGAAGCAACTTATTGCCAGCTGGGTGAGGGAAAGGATCATCCCTCTCTGCTCTGCATTGCTACTGCCTCACTAGCAGCACTGGGTGCACTTCTGGGCACCGCAGAACATAAAGGACTTCAAACTCTGGGAGAATGTGCAAAGGAGGGCACTGGAACTGAGAGATCTGAAGTTCAGAGTTTCACAGGGATTGACTGCTTGTTCAGACTGGGCCCTTCTCACATCCCACATCCTGCGATGAAACATAGGTCTCATATGGGACATGAACCTCATAGCGTCCTTGCACCACATGTAGAGCCTGGGATCTTCTGTCCCCATGTCTTTCATTTAACATCATACAAAATTCCAACCCATTGCCCCAGGAAATGCCCGGAGCCAACATGAGATACAGGACCTCTCTATCACTGGTCTTGCAATCAGGGCTTGACCTGTCTGCTTCGTAAGGCAAAGGAGATGTTTCTTAGCATGCCAGTGCCTTTGCCTGCCTTTAGTCATGGCTTCCAGTTATCTTCTCTAACAAGTCCCTTGGGAAGCTTACTTGGTAATGTTCTTCAGTGGGCCCATTAATACTCCAAGAAACTTCACTGTTACTTCTGACTTTGTCTTGTTGAGCACTTTGTGCAAACTTCTCTCTGCACTGGAGGCTGATGAACTCAGCATCAAATGCACCCTGGAACCATTATAACCTAAAGAATCTCCTGTGCCTTATGCCATCTTGTTATCTTCTTCAGGTTATCAGAACTTGTTCAGCTAAAAGGAGGGATATCTGGAGAGAGCTTAAAGAGAAAGAATCCATTATAAATTTATTGTCTCTTTATTTATAGCTGGGTTTAAAGCAGCACTGTGCAACTGATACCAATCCAGGATGTCCCAATGAGTTCTGTACTGTTACTGTGTTGACAAAGGTCCTTCTCAACCTCCCCACCCAATTTCTGCTCACAATGGACCTATGGGACTTGCATCACTTTTCTTCACATCACTCTTCTCCTCTGTATTCATCCGCTCAGTGTTAAAACTGCTTTGCACCAACTCCCACTGGCTTTCCTCAGAGAACCAGCTGCACATGGAAAAGGAAAGATTTCTCTTTTTTATCTGGCCAGCAAATGGAAGGAAAGGTGATGCAATTGAATGAACAGTAAAACACAGTGATCAACTGCATGCCATGTTCAAGCTGCATCTATTGAAGTTTGTCTTTCATATGGAATATTTTTAAAAGAAATGATTTAGACTGAGGTAGCATAGGATAGATTGAATCACAGTGAAGGAGTTGACAACAGAGGCCATCAGACTCTGGAAGATGGAGCAAATTCCAGTAATCTCCCTGGGATAGATCAGCCAGGTAGTTGAGAGGTATCAACTTAAAACTGAACAGGACTTGTGAGTATTTCACACATTGAGAATGCTTAACACATTCTCATTTATTTATATCTTTGTCTTCAACTCATATTTTTAACTTTTACTGACATTAATGAACATCTTTTAGACATTGTGCTTTAAAAAAATTAAAGACAATGAGAAAAAGAAGTAAAAGAAGGAAAAGAAAAAAGAATATAAAGAAAAATAAAAAAAAGGAAAAGAAACAGAAAAAAAGAAAAAGAGAAAGGAAGAGGAAAAGGAAAAAGAAAGAGAAAGAGAAAAAGAAAAGGAAAAAGAAAAAGAAAGGGAAAAATAGAAAGAGAAAGAGAGAAAGAAAGAGAAAAAGAAAAGATAGGAAGGGATAGATAGAATTATGGTGAAGGATTTGACAACACAGTCAATCAGACTTTGGAGAGACAGAGCAAATTCAAGTAATCTCCTTGAAAGTCAGAAATCAGACAGATAATTGGGAGGTATCTGACTGAACAAAGATGGGGAAATATGGCAGGCAGTGGGAGGAGTGTGTGTCCAAATGGTCTGCTGAAAACATGCCCTTAACCACGGCCATTTATTTAGGACAGCTGGAGACACGTGAAAAATGAGGGACATCAAATAGGCAGCAGGGAAGAGCAGCGGCAGACGCCAGGCTTTAGTCGCAGGGCAATGATGGCACTGGCACCGCTGTCTGTGTCTCTGTACCTGAAGGCATTTGAATTATAGGGAAAAAAAAAAAAAAAGACACAAAATCCCTACAAATTCTCATATTTACAACTAAAAATGGAACAAGACTCATGAGAATTTCTCATGTTGAAAAGGGTTAACACATTTTCATTGATTTCTATCTTCGTCTTCAATTCTTTGTTTCAGTTTTATTGACATATATGTTCATCTTTTAAGCTTACAGCCTCAAAAAAAACAAACAAACAAACAAATAAATAAATAAAATTAGATCCATTTGTCTTTTGCACGTGGCCTGATGCCCCTCTCACCTTCACAATTCCCACCAGACCATCATTGCCAGAGAGTATGAGATCCAGCAGAGCACCTCTCCTCTTTGGTTCCTCCACTGCTTGGTCAAGAAGCTGCCACCTGTGCTCTCCACGGATCTGCTGGACGGCACATGCCCTGCTGTGCTGTCCCTGCAGCAGATAATGGAGTGAAAAAGGCTCCCAAACGGGACAATGGCCTGACAACATGAGACTCCCATATGTCTGCAGAGGGCACCTTCCACTTGCTCTCCCTGATCAGGAAGACAGGAAAAGACACTGATGGTCTCCTCTGTTTGCCATTTCCATTAGCTCTGACCTGGCTGCTCTGCCATCCGCAGACAGAGCTCAGTGCACTCTCACAGAGGACAGTCGCCCTTCCTTGTCTCCTCGCCAACCCATCATAAAGAATCTGTATACCCCTTGTGCTACAGTGCAGTTGTGGAAGCCATTAAACTGTGTCACTGTGGTCCAAACAAGAGCTCAGGCATGTAACTCTACAAAGATTTCTAGCTCCTCAAGTCTTGCTGTTCTCATTAGTGCAAAAATATAGAAGTAAACATACTCATTGGAAAGCATCACTGGACAGAGCCTGACTGGATAGCTCATCTATGGTATTACTGTGAAGAAGGTGGCACACAGACATTGGCTCCATTGTGGGTCTTGGAGTTGACACAGCAGCACAGATACACCATGGGCATGGCTTTCCTGAAGGCCCTGTTACAGTTGCATGTGAGTGTGTGGGAGAGCCCAGAGACACTAGGCTGCTTCTGAAGCCATTCACTTGAGAGCCCACCGAAAACTGAGGTTATGTATGTTGAAGAATAAAGATGTATGTTATCTTTGTATTGCCTTCAGCTCCAGAATATGCCGCAGATGGAGAATAGAGAAAGATCTGGCTCTTCTTTTGTGAGCTCATCCATTTAGTCAGCTGTGTAACTCTGCATTCTCAGTGGAGGTGGAGACAAAGGCAGAATGAAGTGCCCTAAACGCTGGGGTCTGTTGTCATTCAGGATGGTCGATAATACCTCTGTTCCTTCTCTGCCCCGCAGCTGATGTTCAGGAAAGAGGTTTCTGTCCCAGGGATTTCCGACACATTTTATAAGCACTGACACACATCAGGAGCAGCCCAGGCACCTTGGGTATCACCCAGTGTCTGTGTGTGAGCAGCTGCCTCCCCACTGAAGGACCGAGGACTCAAAGCAGGAGCTCACATGCAGGCAACTCCTTGTGCACTTCTGAGACAAACCAGAGGAAGTCCAGCTCCTATGGTTCTGTGGGGAGCTGAATCCCATTTCAGCTCCAGGATTTCTGTCAACAGATGACACTCCAGCACTGCCTCAACTGGATCACTGCCCTGCACAGGGAAATTCCAAACCTCCTCGTCCTTGTCTGGGTGCCCTTTGTGCTTCATCAAATGAACTCTGGGAGCACTCCCCATATGTCTCCAATCAGTCACTGACCACTGGACATGTGGTGGTTAATTGAGCGGATTTCAAAGCACAGTCATGACGCTGTTGTATTTCAGGTGCTGTTGGCCATGAGGACCCAGGGACATGTCAGGGGAGATGAGTAAGAAGGTCAAAAATGTCATCACCTGCTGCTTGCTTGTCCGGGCTCCTGGGACACAGGGAGCTCATAAAAGTGGGCAGTGCTGCACAGAGACAGCTGTGCCCAGGAGCAGCTCTTGTGCACAGCACAGCCTGCAGATGACGGAGAGGAGAGAAATTGGAGTGAGCTTACAAGATATGTACTGTGTGAGCGGGCTGCGAGCTCTCTGCAGGAGCATTGCTCACAGACCACGACACGGTAAGTCTCATGCAGTAGGCAATGTAGCTGCTTTTAATTGAGGGTTAACTAAATCTGGGACATTCCATAGCAGATTGGCTGCAGGTAATGCATGTTCGTTACAGTGGAAAAAAGACTTCTGCTTCACCTGAGGGCTTCTGTGCTGCAGCATAAGAGCTGGGGGGGAGAGCTGCATATCCCAGCACGGCTGCAGGCTGTGCAGCCGGGGCTGCAGGCGGGTGCCCAGGGCTGTCCTGCAGAGCAGGGTCCCTGCTGTGCCCCAGGGGCTGTGTGCCGGGTATGGGACTCTGCCGCCTGCCAGGCTCAGCACTCAGCCTGCCCGGGGAGCTGCCCAAGGTGCTGTGGGGAGACGTGTGGGGGGAAGGAGCCCCCTGGCAGGGCTTGTGCTGCCACAGCTGCTGCCTGGGGCAGGGGATCACAGCTCCACTGCACAACAGTATGTTTCTGAGGTTGCTTTGCCGGAGGAGAGCCAAGCAGAGGGTTTCCATTTCCAGTTCTGGGGAAACGTAGAAAGGATTTGAGGCAGAAATGTAAAAGGGGCTGTCACAGCTCTGAGAATTTTTCTTCACTCAAATGATTGTTTTCAGAACAGTCACACATGATGTGCTCTCAGTCTCCTATTTCCTGAAGGATGGAACCAACAGAAAATATCCTCATTTTCAGTAGACATGAATAATTCACTTAAAATGCAAACAGGCAGTCTTTTAGAATTTACACTGAATGGCACAGAGGCTGTTTTGGGGGCTCTAAGAGCACCTGGAGTAAAGATATGAGACATGAAACAGATGAAAATATCCAGGGAGAAGGGATAAGATAATAAGAAGAGGAAAGTCAGAGCTACATATGCTGCTTCTGCTTTAGGAATGCTAAAATACATGAAATTAAATGCAAGTAATGGTGCTAAATTTACACTGTTGTAGGAGAATTAAAACATTTCATATTATAGCAGGAGGAGTGTCTCTGAGAATGGTCTGGACTTGTCATTATCTTCTGCACTCTGAGCAGGACTCCAAGACCAGGAACAACAGCAGATGCCCAACAGCAGCTCCATCAGCGAGTTCCTCCTGCTGCCGTTGGCAGACACGCGGCAGCTGCAGCTCCTGCACTTCTGGCTCTTCCTGGGCATCTACCTGGCTGCCCTCCTGGGCAACGGCCTCATCAGCACAGCCGTAGCCTGCGACCGCCGCCTGCACACCCCCATGTACTTCTTCCTCCTCAACCTGGCCCTCCTCGACCTGGGCTGCATCTCCACCACTCTCCCCAAAGCCATGGCCAACGCCCTCTGGGACAACAGGGCTATCTCCTATGCAGGATGTGCTGCGCAGCTCTTTTTCTTCTCCTTCTTCATCTCAGCAGAGTATTCCCTTCTCACCATCATGTCCTATGACCGCTATGTTGCCATCTGCAAGCCCCTGCACTACGGGACCTTGATGGACAGCAGAGCTTGTGCCACCATGGCAGCAGCTGCCTGGGGCGCTGGGGTTCTCCATTCCCTGCTGCACACTGCCAGTACGTTTTCACTGCCTCTCTGCCAAGGCAATGTTGTCAACCAGTTTTTCTGTGAAATCCCCCAGATCCTCAAGCTCTCCTGCTCAGAATCAAATCTCAGGGAAGTTGTCTTTCTCTTTTTTGGTTCCAGTTTAGCCTTTGGGTGTTTTGTTTTCATATTGGTGTCCTATGTGCAGATCTTCATGGCTGTGCTGAGGATGCCCTCTGAGCAGGGACGGAACAAAGCCTTCTCCACGTGCCTCCCTCACCTGGCCGTGGTCTCCATGTTTCTCAGCACTGCCTTTTTTGCCCACCTGAAGCCTCAATCCATTTCCTCCCCACTCCTGGATCTGACAGTGGCACTTCTGTACGCAGTGGTTCCTCCAACCCTGAACCCTGTTATCTACAGCATGAGGAACAGGGAGATCAAGCACGCTCTCAGGAAGGTGTTGCAATAAGCACTATTCCAGCTTCAATAAAATGCACAACTTCCTCATAGGATTCCCAGTGATGGTTCTTTAGGTTTATGCCTCTTTTGTTGTTTGATTGTGTGAGATATAGCAACGTGCAAAAAAAAAAGAAAAAAATATTATTGAACTTATAAATAAAAATATATTTCACTTCTTTCCTACCTAATTTCCATTTTCTCTATCCAAGAGCTCATGGAAACATGTGACCAGATTCCCTGAATACATTTTAAGGTACCTAAAAAGGTTTTAAAATAGACATTTGCTTAGCTTTTCTTCCTTCCTACTTTGTCTGGATTTGGGGAGGTACAGCCACAGACAGCAGCTCAACGTGCTCTTTTCATTTCTGATCTCTTTACACCACCACAGTGCTCTCAAGTCCTCTCATTTGTGCAGTCCTGATGGTCTTGTGTGTCTCACGACCGTCCTGTTGTCTCTACAGCAGCAATCCAGGGCTGCAGTTAGTGGCCAGCAATATGAACAGGTCTGTCAGAGCTGGTCTCCTTGCTGGCACTGCCATAACAAGAGGGCCCCTTTAGTGCAGGACCAGAGAACTGGAGGGAGGCCTCTTCCAAAGCTGGTGTAAGGAATATACATCAGGAGCTGCTCCCTGAGAAAACCTCGAGATCATCTGGTGCTCTTCAGTGTGTGACCAGATCAGATTGAATAGTCCCAAGGAGATCCGTAAGCATCTCAGGGCATTGCTGTGGCTTAAGGTTTATGGGTTGAGACAAAGAGAAAAAGAAAAGGATAATAATTATGACAAATGTATTTATACATATATAATATATTTAGTGTATTTTCACACATATACAACATATGCAGTTGCAAACATATATGAACTAATCCCTATGCGCATCTGTTTGCAAGTCCAGGACTAGTTGCAGGGGTTTTAACAGCCACAGGGTTCACTGTAGGAGCTGAATTGGCTGTCGGGCTGTTGCAGGAGTTGAAGTGACCTCAGAGTTCATTGCCAGAGCTGAAACCACCACAGGACCTGTGACTATGTTGGAGCAGCCACTGGGCTCATTGGAGGGGTTGGAGCCACCGCAAGGCTGTACTTCCTCCCTTGGGAGGAATTTGTACCATTTTCTTATTACCATACTTGGAACAGCTACAGGACCCGTAGCAGGAGTGACTGCAGAGCTCATTATGAGGGATGGAGTGACAGCGGGATCTGTCCCAGAGCTTGGAGCAACTGCAGGACGTGTAGCAAAACCTTGGAGCTGCTGCAGGGTCTGTGCCAGGAGTTGCAGAGGCTGCAGCAATGTCAGCAGATCCAGCTCTCTGGATCTGGCACACTGCAGTAATGTGTGTATCTTGGGGGTTACCAGTGCCACAGCAGACCTGCCCCCAATATTCTACCAGTTTCTCAGGATCCTGCAGTTGCTCGGAGATGAAGTTCCAAAGCCCTGGGGGTGCCCACCACTCCAGGCAGCTGCCCAGACCGTCCCACACCCTCTGCCATGCAGAGCCTTCTCACCTTGGGGCAGATCTCTCAGTGATATTCCTGAATAATAGTTTAACCTCAATCATAGATTCATAGAATCACCAAGGTTGGAAAAGGCCTAAAAGATCATCCATTCCAACCGTTCACCTATTACCTATAGCTCCCACTAAACCATGTCCCTCAACACAATATCCAGTACACCCCCGGACTCACAGAGGCGACAATGTAAATTGTGTAATTCCTAACCATATGGACAATGTTACTTCCAAAACCCAAAGATGACCGCAGAGCTGAATGTGCACAAAACTTCACTTTGTCAGCTGCCAATTTTATCGTGGTACAAACTGAGGTCAAACAGCATAGCAAAATAAATACCCTAATCCAGCATCCAAGCACCAAGTAAGGAGCTGTGCAGTGAAGCTTCATGGGAAGACTCAACAAGCTCCACACATAGGGAGCACATCCACACATATCAGCATCATGGCCTGCACATCTCCAGCCCCCACAAAGCCCTATCTGCTCAGGACAGATGTGCCGTTATCTCAACCCTTGGAGTCTCACATCAGGCACCAAAATGACTGTGGTTGTTGAACCCAACATGTGGCTCAGCAGCACACAGTGCTTGGTGCACTGCCCAATTCCCAGTGGGATGGGGATGAGAACTGGGAAAAAAAGTTCAACTTCTGGGTTGTAACAAAGCAATTTACTAAGAGAGATAAAAGAAGAGGAGTAATAGTTATCACTATATATCCGTTGATATGGAATTGTATGTAACAACTGATGCACAAGCACTTGCACAGCACCACCAGACTGATGCTCAGCTGGACCCTGGGTAGTGAAGAGACTGAGATGAACTCCCACCCCTTTCAATACAATTTCTGCTTGCTGTCAGCTGATAGAGAACGTCCCTTTGGCCACTATCAGTCAGCTGTCCTCACTCTGTTCCCTCCCAGCTCCATGTGCCCTTTACTGACCATGGCCTTGGCTCCGTGCAACACTGCTTAGCAGCAGCTGTAAACATCAGAGTGTTATCAATGGTTTTCTCCTAGAACCAAAACACTGCACCACAGCAGACTGTCTGAAGAAAACAATTCCATCCCAGCTGTAACTCAGATTCCTGCCTGTCCCCTCTTCTTGTTCTTCCTGATCAGGAAGCAAGGAACAGAATCTGCCACTCTCCTCTCTGAGCCCTTTCCATCAATTCTCAGCTGGCTCCTCTGCCATCCCCAGGCAGAGCTCAGTGCCCTCTCATGGATGGCAGCAGCCTTTTCTCTTCTTCCTTGCCCATCCGTCATGCAGAATCTGTACCCCATTTGCTACAGTACAGAGCTGAGAATCAACCCACCATGTCTCTGTGAACCAAACAAGACCCTAGGCCTGCAAAGGCACAGAGATTTGGAGTTCGCTGAGTGAATGTTTGTGGTCCTCTCATTAGTGTAAAGACTCTTCAGAAAGCATCCCCTTCCAGAAGCATTTTTTGATTTTGCCTGGCTGGGCCTTGCATCTACACCGTGCTACTGGTGTTCAGAAGATGGCACAAGGTACGAGACCCATTGTGGGGCTCACAGTTGTCCAGTGGACATTGTCACTACCCAGGGCATGTCTTTCCTGAAGGTCCTCAGCAGCATTTGCCAGATGGCTGGGGGTGTGCTGGAGACCCCAGGGAACTGCCATTCTGTTGTAATACAAGAAGAATTTTACAGAGCAGCTGCCATGGATCAAGATAAGCACTTTACAGAGCAGCAGCTGCGGAGCAGGATAAACAGCATGAGAACCAAGGACACCTTTAGGAAAAGAATGAAAGGCTCGTGGATTTGAAGTGGGGTTTTAGGGTTCTTATTGCAGAAGCTTTCTTCCAATTAGTGCGTGTGATTTTTGAACACCCTTGTTTGTTTGCTATAAAAGTACGGCTTTTCAGGCAATAGATGGACACAGCTATAATTAACTATATTGGTGTGTGGTTGTTTGTCCTAGAACGCTGACCTTTTGCCTTCAGGTTCGCCAACACATGGGGGCCCGCAATGTCATGGGATTTAACTCTTGAACACCTGTGGGATCCCAAGAAACTAAGCCAGTATTTGAGTCAGGGATGGTGCAGCCTAGATAGATCTAGGGGGGTACGACTTATTTGGGGCTTGGCTTGTGCTTACCGTGCTCTATATAACACTGTTCCGAAAAGAGAGAATTTCCGAGCTGAGGTTCTAGCCAAAAAGGGAAATCCCCAAGTCAATTTTGATCAGTCACAGGAGGCACCAGTAACAATATCAGTTGCCCTTGTGGAAGGCAAGAAATGGAAATGGGTGTCCTCACGTCTAGAACGGAAAAAAGAAGTGGAGGAGAAGGCAACAGAAGATCCAGGTGACGGGTCTGGATCAGTATCGAGAAAGGCAAAAGGAAAAGTGGCATGAAGAAGAGAGTGATGAGGAGGAAATCTCTATTACTGTTTGTCGACCCCTGAAGATGACTGAAATCGCAGGCGTAAGAAAGGAGTTCACACGGCACCAGAATGAATCTCTTGTTACCTGGTTGCTTCGCTGTTGGGACAGCTGGGACGGTAGCTTGTTGTGATGTGACAGGCCCTTCCCCATATTCTGGAAGAATCTTAGTGTAATACAGTGGGTGTAGACAAAAAGGCGTAGGTTATATAAGGATGTGTCTGTTTCAATAAATCGCCATTTTGCCACTTCATCTCCTTGGTGACACTTGGTAATTGGCCTAGCTGCTGCTTCAGTTGAGGGCGAGAGATCGTAACGAAATTAACGACCATAAAGCCTTCATGTGTGTCATTAAAATTCTCAGCTATTAGACACAAGCGCTTTCCAGATCGAGCAAGGAACAACAGTAAATTGCACTGTGTGTTTCCTTGTGGTGTTACCTACGTGACCACAGAGAAGACACGAGGAAGTGGCATGACCAGCCTACTCCTGTACTATGAGCACGGGTGAGGGAACTACAAAACAGTCCAACCACCAGTACGGCTGCTCCAGTTATCACAGGTAACCAATAGAGGGGCCCTGCCCTCATTCAAGGGAGTGGAAGGGATAATAGAGTTTATTGGACTGTGTGGATTTGATGGCCTGGCACATCAGAACCACAGAAATATAAGGCGCTGGTGGATACCGGTGCACAGTGCACCCTAATGCCCTCCAGTCATGAAGGGACAGAATCAATCCATATTTCTGGATATCTCTCAAGAATTGACTGTGTTGGAGGCTGAAATAAGCCTCACTGGCAAAGACTGGAAAAAACATCCTATGTGAGTGGCCCAGGGTTTCCGTTCATACTTGGTATTGATTACCTCAGAAGAGGGCATTTCAAGGATACTAGGGGGTATCACTGGGCCTTTGGGATAGCTGCTGTAGATATGGACAACATTAAACAGCTGTCAGTTTTACCTGGCCTGTCAGAGGACCCGTCTGTTGTGAGGCTGCTACGAGTAAAAATAAAAGAGCAGCAGGTACCGATTGCTACAAAGACAATGCACAGACGGCAGTACTGCACCAACAGGGATTCCTTGCTCCCCATTCATGATTTGATTCGCCAGTTGGAGAATCAGGGAGTGATCAGTAAAACTCACTCACCTTTTAACAGTCCCATATGGCCAGTGCGTAAAGCCAGTGGAGAATGGAGGCTGACAGTAGACTACCGTGGCCTGAATGAGGTCACACCCCCACTGAGTGCTGCTGTGCTGGAGAGCAAATAATTCAAATTCTTCTATGAGCCAGTTTTGCTATTAAGTGAAGCAAAGTAAAAGGGCCTGCCCAGGAAATTCAGTTCTTAGGTATAAAGTGGCAGGATGGATGTCATCACATCCCAACAGTGATCGACAAAATCACTGCCATGTCTCCACCAACTAGCAAGAAAGAGACACAATCTTTCCTTGGTGCAGTGGGCTTTTGGAGGATGCACATTCCAAACTACAGCCTCATTGTAAGCCCCCTTTATCAGGTGATGCAGAAGAAGAATGATTTTGCATAGGGCCCAGAGCTGCAGCAAGCTTTTGAACAGATTAAACAGGAGATAGCCTGTGCCGTGGACCTGGGGCCAGTACGGACTGGACAGGATGTAAAGAACATCCTCTATACTGCTGCTGGAGAGAAAGGTCCCACTTGGAGTTTGTGGCAAAGAGCCTCAGGAGGGACCCAAGGCTGACCCCTGGGATTTTGGAGCTGAGCGTACAAGGGGTCTGAAGAGTGCTACACTCCAACTGAGAAGGAGATCTTAGCCACGTATAAGGGGGCTCGGGCTGCTTCTGAAGTAGCTGGTACTGAAATGCAGCTCTTTCTGGCACCTCGACTGTCAATGATGAACCGGATGTTGAAAGGGGAGGTTCCCTCCACCCATCATGCTACCGATGCCACCTGGAGCAAGTGGATTGCACTGATTAGACAACAAGCGCGGATGGGGAACCTCAATCGTCCAGGAATTTTAGAAGTGATCATGAACTGGCCTGAAGATAAAAAGTTTGGAACATCACCAGGAGAAGAGGTGTCATGTGCTAAAGCGGCCCCACCATACATCGAACTACCAGAAAATGAAAAGAAATATGCTCTTTTCACTGATGGATCATTTCATATTGTAGGGAAGCATCGGAGATGGAAAGCTGCTGTTTGGAGCCCCACACGACAGGTCGCAGAGGCCACCGAAGGTAAAGGAGAATCAAGTCAGTTTGCAGAGGTAAAAGCTGTCCAGCTGACCTTAGATGTGGCTGAACGGGAGAGGTGGCCAATGCTTTATCTTTATACTGACTCATGGATGGTGGAAAATGCCTTATGGGGGTTGATACAGCAGTGGGAACAAAATAACTGGCAACGGAGGTGTAAACCTATATGGGCTGCTGAACTGTAGAAAAACATAACTGCTCAAAAAAAAGATATGATTGTAAAGGTGTGTCATGTGGATGCACACTTGCCCAAGAGTCGGGCTATTGCAGAACAACAAAACAACCATCAGGTAGATCGAGCTGCCAGAATTGAGGTGGCTCAAATAGACTTGGACTGGCAGAACAAGAGTGAATTATTTCAAGCTTGATGGTTCCATGAGACCTCAGGCCATCAAGGAATGGACATAACATATAATTGAGCTAGAGACTGAGGGGTGGACTTAACTATGGATGCTATTGCACTGGTTATTCATGACTGTGAATCATGTGCCATAATTAAACAAGCCAAGAATATGAAGCCTCTCTGGGGGGAAGGCCAAGGCAAAAGTATAAATATGGGGAGGAGTGACAGGTGAATGATGTCACCTTGCCAGGATCTCATAATGATAAGCGTTTTGTGCTTACCATGGTGGAAGCAACCACTGGGTGGCTTGAAACATACGCAGTACCCCATGCTACTGCCAGAAACACAATATTGGGTTGTTAGAAACAAGTCCTATAGAGACATGACACCTCAGAAAGAACTGAGTCTCATAATGGGACACATTTCAAAAATTCCCTTAATAAATACTTGGGCCAAAGTTCATGGCATTGAGTGGATTTATCATATCCCCTACCATGCACCAGCTTCTGGTAAAATTAAAAGATACAATGGGGTGTTGAAAACTATGTTGAAAGCAATGGGTGGTGGAACACTGAAGCACTGGGAAAAGCATTTGCATGTGGTGCAAGGATGCTGTTAAAGTTCATATCCCACATGTGCCCTGTGTCTCATCACAGGATGTGGGGTGTGAGAAGGGCCCAGTCTGAACAAGCAGTCAATCCCAGTGAAACTCTGACCTTCAGATCTCTCAGTTCCAGTGCCCTCCTGTGCACACTCTACCATCGTTTGATGTTCTTTATGTTCTGCGGTGCCCAGAAGTGCACCCAGTGCTCCAGGTGAGGCTGTAGCAATGCAGAGCAAAGAGGGACAAACCTTTCTCCCACACAGCTGGCAATAAATTGCTTGATGCACTTTAGGGGACTGTTGGCCTTCTTGGCTGGCTGGGCACACTGCTGACTCACTTAAAATTTTATGTTGAGCAGGACCCCCAATCCTTTTCAGTCAGACGTCTCTCATGTGTCCGATATACAGACAGTGTTTATGTCCAGGGTTGCCCATACCCAGGTGCACAATCAGGCACTTGTTCTTGTTATACTTTATGCACTTGGTGCTTAGTACCAACTGGTACCCAATTCTCTGACTTGTCCACATCTCTCTGCAAGTCCTCTCCACCCTCAGTGGAGGCAACTGCACCTCCTCATCTGGTCTCACTAGCAAACTTGCTCAGAACATCTTCTAGTCCTGCATGCAAGTCATCTGCATAAACATGAAAGGAAAGTGGTCCTAAAATAGAACCCTGAGGAACTCTGGAAGTGACCATCTACCAGCCCGATGGAACCCACTGACTATAATTCTTCGGGACAGAACTACTGGCCAACTGCTCACCCACCACTGCTGGTGAACCTGAAAGGCAAAATGTCAGCGTGCTGGGACAAACAGACAAACACCAATATGGTTACATATAGCTGCATCAATTTATTACCCGAAAAGCCATGATTTTATAGGAGACAGACAAGGGCGTCCAAAAATCACACATGCTAATTGGAGGAAAGCTACTGCAATAACAACCCTATAACCCCCCTTCAAAGCCACGAGCCATTCATTCTTTTCCTAGAGATGTCCTTTGTTCTCATGCTGTTTATCCTGCTCCGCAGCTGCTGCTCTGTGAACTCCTTATCTCAATCCATGGCTGCTGCTCTGTAAAATTCTTCTTGTATTACAAAACACCATGTTCTCTTTCTGTCTAGCTGTATGCAGGAATTTCTGTCCAGAAGGGTGCTGAAGAAATAGTATCAAAAGCTCTACTGAAATCCTCAAGGATTGCATCAACTGCCTTCCCTTGTTCAGCTCAATGGATAAAGGTGTCATAAAAAGACTTGAAATTAAATAGGACCATCCCCTCAGGATACTGTGTTGTCGGTGACCAATCACAGAATTGGAAGAAGGGAAGGCGACCGATGTCATTTACCTGGACCTGAGCAAGGCCTTTGACATGGTCCCCCATCACATCCTCATCTCCAAATTGGAGGGAGGTGGATTTGATGGGTGGACAACTAGATGGATAAGCAATTGGTTTAAAGGCCGCAGACAGAGGGTGGTGGTCAATGGCTCTATGTCCAGGTGGAGGCCGGTAACGAGCGGCGTCCCTCAAGGGTCTGTCTTGGGACCGGTGCTCTTTAACATCTTTATTAATGACATCGATGAGGGAATGGAGTGCACCCTCAGCAAGTTTGCTGATGACACCAAGCTGAGTGGTGCAGTTGATACGGTGGAGGGAACGGATGCCATTCAGAGGGACCTTGACAGGCTGGAAAGCTGGGCTTGGGTGAACCTAATGAGGTTCAACACGGCAAAGTGCAAGGTTTTGCACTTGGGCCAGAAGAACCCCAGGCACCTGTACAGGCTGGGAGGAGTTGTCCTTGAGAGCAGCTCGGCAGAAAAAGACCTAGGGGTCCTGATAGATGAGAAACTTAACATGAGCCAGCAGTGCGCTCTGGCAGCCCGGAAAGCAAATGGGATCCTGGGCTCCATCAGGAGAGGGGTGGTCAGCAGGGATAGGGAGGTGAGCGTCCCTCTCTACTCTGCTCTTGTGAGGCCCCATCTGTTGTACTGTGTCCAGGTGTGGAGCCCTCAGTACAAAAAAGATATGGAGATTTTGGAAAGGGTCCAGAGGAGGGCCACGAAGATGATCAGGGGGCTGGAGCACCTCCCCTATGAGGACAGGCTGAGGGAGTTGGGTTTGTTCAGCCTGGAGAAGAGAAGGTTGCGGGGTGACCTCATTGCAGCCTTTCAGTACCTGAAAGGAACTTACTCCCAGGAGGGGAGTAAACTCTTCGAAAGGGCTGATAATAGCAGGACTAGGGGAAATGGTTTTAAGTTGAAGGAGGGAAGATTTAGGTTGGATGTTAGGGGAAAGTTCTTTACTAGAAGGGTGGTTAGGTCCTGGAACAGGCTGCCCAGTGAGGTTGTGGATGCCCCGTCCTTGGAGGTGTTCAAGACCAGGTTGGACGGGGCCCTGGGCAACCTGATCTAGTAAATGTGTATGTTTGGTGGCCCTGCTAGGCAGGGGGGTTGGAACTACATGATCCTTGAGGTCCCTTCCAACCCGGGTAATTCTGTGATTCTGTGATTCTGATTCTGTAATTGTACTTCAGGTGTTTTTCCATAACTCCCACCATCATTTTCTCCGTAATTTTATCAAGCACTGGAGTGAGACTGAGAGGTCCATAGTACCCCTTGTAATCTTTCTTGCTCTTCCTTACGATAAGACAACATTTGCCAGCTTCCTGTCAACTGGTATGACCCTAGATTTATTAGATGCCATTGAAATGCGAGCCCAGAGCATGCTAAAGTGTCATCAGTGCAAGAACGTAGATGTGCCATAGCTTTGCAATGCCTTGAAATCCAGACTATGCCACAGATGGAGCAGAGAGGAAGATCTGCCTCTTCTGTTGTGAGCTCATCCTTTCGGTAAGCTGAATATCACTACATACTCCATGGGGACAGGTGCAAAAGACACACTGGGTACCCTAAGCATGTGGCAGAGGTGGTATTTAGGATGGCCAAGAATTCCTCCATTCTGGCCCTCAGCTGATGCTCCAGAAGGAGGTGTCTATCTCATAGATTTTCCGTCACAGTTTACAAGCACTAGCACAAAACTAGGATCACCCAAGGCACCTTGGGCATCACTGAGAGTCTGTGTATAAGCAGTGCAGTCACTGTGGAATAAAAACCAAGGATTCAGATGAGGGACTCACACACAGACACCTCACTGTGCACATCTGAACTCAGCTAGGTGAACTTGCAGCCCCCGTGGTTCTTTGAAAAACTGATCCCAATTCAGCCCCAGGGTTTCCATCTGAGGATGAGATGCCTAACACTAGAATAAGGATGGGATGGTCTGATGATAACAGGACAAATGGAAACGGATTTAAATTAAAAAGGGGAGACATAGGTTAGATGTGAGGAACCTATTTTTTTACACAGCAACACTGGAAAAAGTTGCCCTCAGAGGCTGTGCATGCCCGATGGATGGGATCCTGGGTTTACTCTGGGTTTACCCTCACGTCAGTCCATGTTTCTACTCATACTTTTGTCTAGGTGAACTCTCACTTTACTCAAGGTTTTACTCACAATTTACCATCAGGGTGTGTGATCGGGAGATGGGCTGGTGGAGTGACTTGCTGGCATCACCGAGGGAAGGCTGCCAGGCAGATACCCCCAGAAAAGTGGTTGACTCCCTGCCCTGTCACAGTCGGACAGACCTGACTGATGAGGAGGGTTGGAAGAGAGTCCCAACTCAACGTCACAAGAGCCCCCCCATGCCTGCCTAGCCCTCTACCCCTGCTCCCTCTAAGCAACAGGTTTGACACTCTGAAATCTGAAGGAGATAAGAATGGGGAGTCAATGGAGGATCTGCCTAGGAGGGAGCCTAATGCAAGGCAGTCACTACCAAGCCTTGTGACTTTCTCTGACATGAAAGAAAGAAGGGTGGCCGTGGTGGGTGACTCCCTTCTCAGAGGAATAGAGGGCCCCATTTGCAGACTGGACCCGAGCCGTCAGTAAGTCTGCTGCCTTCTTGGTTTCAGGTCAGGGACATTACGAGGAAACTCCCCATGCTGGTTAGGTCCACTGATTATTTTCTACTACTCATAGTTTATGTGGGCAGTAATGAAATTTCTTAGATAAGACTACAAACTATGAAAAGAGATTTCAGGACTTTAGGCCATTTAGTTCACAGAGTGGGAGATCAAGTGATTTTTTGTTCTATGCCTTCAGGGGCAGTGAGGGACACGGAGCAGGCTTGGAAAGCAAAGCAATGAACAGTTGTCTCAGAGGTTGGTACTGAGCCAGAAACTTTGAGTTCTTTGATCACAAGGCAGTTTACCTGGCCCATGGTCTGTTATCCATGAATGGAACCCAACTGTCTCAAAGAGGGAAATGAATCCTAGCACAGAAGGTAGTGGGGCTTATGGAAAGAGCTTTAAACTAGCTACGATGGGGGAGGGGACAAAACAGGGCTTACCAGAGATGAACCTACGGAAATGCTGCTTGAGTTGGGAGAGAGGCAGATGCCTCAGCTGAAGTGCGTCTACACCAACACACACAGCTTGGTCAACAAGCAGGAGGAGCTGGAAGCAACTGTGCATCTGACAAACCATGACCTAGTTGCTATTACCGCCCCATGGTGGGACCACTGCCATGACTGGAGTGCTGTGATGGATGGTTACAAGCTCTTCAGAAGGGATAGATGAGGAAGGAAGGGTGGTGGTGTGGCCCCTTATATTAAAGAGAGTTTTGATGTTGAAGAGCTTGGGATTCAGAACCATCGAGACGAGTGCATGTGGGTAAGGATCAGGGGAAAGGCCTGTAGGTGTGACATCTTGCTAATGGTCTATTATAGACTGACTAAAGAAGATGAATTGATGGGTGAGGCATTCTATGAGCAGCTTACTGAAGTCGCAAGATTGCCAGCACTCATTTTCTTGGGAGACTACAACTTCTCTGATATATGCTGGGAATATAATAAATAGCAGAGGAATCAGTCCAAGAGGTTTCTAGATTGTATGGAAGACAGCTTCCTTACGCAGCTGGTATGAAGGCCCACCAGGGGTGGTTCCTTGCTAGACCTGCTCTTCACTAACAGTGAAGGACTGGTAGGAGTTGAGAAGGTTGGGGACTGTCTTGGGCAGAGTGGCCATGAAATGGTAGAATTCTCTATTCTTGGAGATGTCAGAAGGGTGACTAGCAAAACTACTATCCTGAACTTCTAGAGGGCGGACTTTGACCTGTTCAGGACACTTGTAGCACAGGTCCCTTGGGAGTCGCTCCTTATGGGTAAAGGGGTCCAGGAAGCCTGGACACTCCTCAAGATGGAAATCTTAAAGGCACGAGATCAGGCTGTCCCTGAATGCCATAAGGTGAGCCATAGGGGAAGAAGACCAGTGCAGATGAACTGGGAAAAACTGTTGAGACTCAGGAAGAAAAAGAGAATCTACGCCCTCTGGAAGAAGGGACAGGATACTTGGGGAGATTACAAGGAAGTTGCTAAGGTATGAAGGGAGGAAGTTAGGAAGGCACATTACTTCCCTGTCGCTTAATCCATGCCCAGAGCTTCTCAGCCATGTCACTGCCAACTGTAAGCTCCATGCAGAGTTCAAGTGGGACACAGAGGGCACAGCCTTCTGCTGGGTGGATGCAAGTGTTGGTTGAACCGATGGGACAAAGCCCTCCCACCATGCCCTCCTGGGAAAATGGCC
This sequence comes from Coturnix japonica, assembly GCF_054131305.1. Taxonomy (NCBI): domain Eukaryota; kingdom Metazoa; phylum Chordata; class Aves; order Galliformes; family Phasianidae; genus Coturnix; species Coturnix japonica. The sequence continues at coordinate 6,661,218 of NC_140691.1, read as the reverse complement.
ACCCCAAGAATGGCAGTCTGCATCCTCCATGACCCCATCTGAAATGCTCCTGCACTGATTGATTAAAGGGCTTTAAACCAGGTCCAAATGGGGAAGGGTGGGGAATTGGATGTGACAGAGAAGGGCTGAGGGATGTTGTTGCTGTTGGAGATTGAATGGAAAGCCTCTGAGTTGTTCTATAGGATTGTGTGAGGATTCCTCAGAGAAAGTCTTGTTGCCAATACCCCGTCCTAAATCTTATTGTGAACCCTCTGGGGGTAACCCCAACCTGCTGCTGCCCTAAAGTGCCTGTAGATCAGTGCGGGTAGCATGGGAAATAAACGGGACAAATCAAGAGAAAACCACAGAGCATTTCCTTTCATGAAGGCTGCTGCTTCTGAGCAAGGCCCTGAACATCAGTACCACAGTGTAGATGCAAGACCCAGACAGGCTAAATCAAAGCATGCTTCTGGAAGGGGATGCTTTCTGAAGAATCCTTACACTAATGAGAGGACCACAAACATTCACTCAGCGAACTCTGTGCCTTTGCAGGCCTAGGGTCTTGTTTGGTTCACAGAGACATGGTGGGATGGTTCCCACCTCTGAACTGTAGCAAAGTAGGTACAGACTCTTCATTACGATTAGGCAATGAAGATGAAGAAAGGCTGCTGCCATCTGTGAGAGGGCACTGAGCTCTGCCTGGGGATGGTAGAGGAGCCAGCTGAGAACTGATGGGAAGGGCTCAGAGAGGATAGCAGCAGATTCTGTTCCTTGCTTCCTGATCAGGAAGAACAAGAAGAGGGGACAGGCAGGAATCTGAGTTACAGCTCAGATGATTTTTTTTTCTTCAGACTGCCATCTATGGTGCAGTGTTTTGGTTCTAGGAGAAAATCATTGATAACACTCTGATGTTTACAGCTGCTGCTAAGCAGTGTTGTACAGAGCCAAGGCCATGGTCAGTGGAAGGCACATGGAGCTGGGAGGGAACAGAGTGAGGACAGCTGACTGATAGTGGCCAAAGGGACGTTCTCTATCAGCTGACAGCAAGCAGAAATTGTATTGAAATGGGTGGGAGTTCATCTCAGTCTCTTCACTGCCCAGGGTCCAGCTGAGCATCAGTCTGGTGGTGCTGAGCAAGTGCTTGTGCATCAGTTGTTACATACAATTCCATATCAACGGATATATAGTGATAACTATTACTCCTCTTCTTTTATCTCTCTTAGTAAATTGCTTTGTTACAACCCAGAAGTTGTACTTTTTTTCCCAGTTCTCATCCCCATCCCACTGGGAATTGGGCAGTGCACAAAGCACTGTGTGCTGCTGAGCCACATGTTGGGTTCAACAACCACCGTCATTTTGGTGCCTGATGTGAGACTCCAAGGGTTGAGATAATGGCACATCTGTCCTGAGCAGATAGGGCTTAGTGGGAGCTGGAGAAGTGCAGGCCATGGTGCTGATATGTGTGGATGTGCTCCCTATGTGTGGAGCTTGTTGAGTCTTCTCATGAAGCTTCACTGCACAGCTCCTTACTTGGTGCTTGGATGCTGGATTAGGGTATTTATTTTGCTATGCTGTTTGACCTCAGTTTGTACCACGATAAAATTGGCAGCTGACAAAGTGAAGTTTTGTGCACATTCAGCTCTGCGGTCATCTTTGGGTTTTGGAAGTAACATTGTCCATATGATTAGGAATTACACAATTTACATTGTCGCCTCTGTGAGTCCGGGGGTGTACTGGATATTGTGTTGAGGGACATGGTTTAGTGGGAGCTATAGGTAATAGGTGAACGGTTGGAATGGATGATCTTTTAGGCCTTTTCCAGCCTTGGTGATTCTATGAATCTATGATTGAGGTTAAACAATTATTCAGGAATATCACTGAGAGATCTGCCCCAGGGTGAGAAGGCTCTGCATGGCAGAGGGTGTGGGACAGTCTGGGCAGCTGCCTGGAGCGGTGGGCACCCCCAGGGCTTTGGAACTTCATCTCTGAGCAACTGCAGGATCCTCAGAAACTGGTAGAATATTGGGGGCAGGTCTGCTGTGGCTCTGGTAACCCGCAAGAGGCACAAATGACTGCAGTGTGCCAGATCCAGAGAGCTGGAAATGCTGACAGTGCTGCAGCCTCTGCAGCTCCTGGCACAGACCCTGAAGCAGCTCCAAGGTTTTGCTACACGTCCTGCAGTTGCTCCAAGCTCTGGGACAGATCCCGCTGTCACTCCATCCCTCATAATGAGCTCTGCAGTTACTCCTGCTACGGGTCCTGTAGCTGTTCCAAGTATGGTAATAAGAAAATGGTACAAATTCCTCCCAAGGGAGGAAGTACAGCCCTGCGGTGGCTCCAACCCCTCCAATGAGCCCAGTGGCTGCTCCAACATAGTCACAGGTCCTGTGGTGGTTTCAGCTCTGGCAATGAACTCTGAGGTCACTTCAACTCCTGCAACAGCCCAACAGCCACTTCAGCTCCTACAGTGAACCCTGTGGCTGTTAAAACCCCTGCAACTAATCCTGGACTTGCAAACAGATGCGCATAGGGATTAGTTCATATATGTTTGCAACTGCATATGTTGTATATGTGTGAAAATACACTAAATATATTATATATGTATAAATACATTTGTCATAATTATTATCCTTTTCTTTTTCTCTTTGTCTCAACCCATAAACCTTAAGCCACAGCACTGCCCTGAGATGCTTACGGATCTCCTTGGGACTATTCAATCTGATCTGGTCACACACTGAAGAGCACCTGAAGATCTCAAGGTTTTCTCAGGGAGCAGCTCCTGAGGTATATTCCTTACACCAGCTTTGGAAGAGGCCTCCCTCCAGTTCTCTGGTCCTGCACTAAAGGGGCCCTCTTGTTATGGCAGTGCCAGCAAGGAGACCAGCTCTGACAGACCTGTTCATATTGCCGGCTACTGACTGCAGCCCTGGATTGCTGCTGTAGAGACAACAGGACGGTCGTGAGACACACAAGACCATCAGGACTGCACAAATTAGAGAACTTGAGAGCACTGTGGTGGTGTAGAGATCAGAAATGAAAAGAGCACATTGAGCTGCTGTCTGTGGATGTACCTCCCCAAATGCAGACAAAGTAGGAAGGAAGAAAAGCTAAGCAAATGTCTATTTTAAAACCTTTTTAGGTACCTTAAAATGTATTCAGGGAATCTGGTCACATGTTTTAATGAGCTCTTGGATAGAGAAAATGGAAATTAGGTAGGAAAGAAGTGAAATATATTTTTATTTATAAGTTCAATAATATTTTTTTCTTTTTTTTTGCACGTTGCTATATCTCACACAATCAAACAACAAAAGAGGCATAAACCTAAAGAACCACCACTGGGAATCCTATGAGGAAGTTGTGCATTTTATGGAAGCCGGAATATTGCTTATTGCAACACCTTCCTGAGAGTGTGCTTGATCTCCTTGTTCCTCATGCTGTAGATAACAGGGTTCAGGGTTGGAGGAACCACTGCGTACAGAAGTGCCACTGTCAGATCCAGGAGTGGGGAGGAAATGGACTGAGGCTTCAGGTGGGCAAAAGCAGCAGTGCTGAGAAACATGGAGACCACGGCCAGGTGAGGGAGGCACGTGGAGAAGGCTTTGTGCCGTCCCTGCTCAGAGAGCATCCTCAGCACAGCCATGAAGATCTGCACATAGGACACCACTATGAAAACAAAGCAGCCGAACGCTAAACTGGAACCAAAAAAGAGAAAGACAACTTCCCTGAGATTTGATTCTGAGCAGGAGAGCTTGAGGATCTGGGGGATTTCACAGAAAAACTGGTTGACAACATTGCCTTGGCAGAGAGGCAGTGAAAACGTACTGGCAGTGTGCAGCAGGGAATGGAGAACCCCAGCGCCCCAGGCAGCTGCTGCCATGGTGGCACAAGCTCTGCTGTCCATCAAGGTCCCGTAGTGCAGGGGCTTGCAGATGGCAACGTAGCGGTCATAGGACATGATGGTGAGAAGGGACAACTCTGCTGAGATGAAGAAGGGGAAGAAAAAGAGCTGTGCAGCACATCCTGTGTAGGAGATGGCCCTGGTGTCCCAGAGGGCGTTGGCCATGGCTTTGGGGAGAGTGGTGGAGATGCAGCCCAGGTCGAGGAGGGCCAGGTTGAGGAGGAAGAAGTACATGGGGGTGTGCAGGCGGCGGTCGCAGGCTACGGCTGTGCTGATGAGGCCGTTGCCCAGGAGGGCAGCCAGGTAGATGCCCAGGAAGAGCCAGAAGTGCAGGAGCTGCAGCTGCCGCGTGTCTGCCAACGGCAGCAGGAGGAACTCGCTGATGGAGCTGCTGTTGGGCATCTGCTGTTGTTCCTGGGCTTGGAGTCCTGTTCAGAGTGCAGAAGATAACGACAAGTCCAGACCATTCTCAGAGACACTCCTCCTGCTATAATATGAAATGTTTTAATTCTCCTACAACAGTGTACATTTAGCACAATTACTTGCATTTAATTTCATGTATTTTAGCATTCCTAAAGCAGAAGCAGCATATGGAGCTCTGACTTTCCTCTTCTTATTATCTTATCCCTTCTCCCTGGTTATTTTCATCTGTTTCATGTCTCATATCTTTACTCCAGGTGCTCTTAGAGCCCCCAAAACAGCCTCTGTGCCATTCAGTGTGAATTCTAAATGACTGCCTGTTTGCATTTTAAGTGAATTATTCATGTCTACTGAAAATGAGGATATTTTCTGTTGGTTCCATCCTTCAGGAAATAGGAGACTGAGAGCACATCATGTGTGACTGTTCTGAAAACAATCATTTGAGTGAAGAAAAATTCTCAGAGCTGTGACAGCCCCTTTTACATTTCTGCCTCCAATCCTTTCTACGTTCCCCCAGAACAGGAAATGGAAACCCTCTGCTTGGCTCTCCTCCGGCAAAGCAACCTCAGAATCATACTGTTGTGCAGTGGAGCTGTGATCCCCTGCCCCAGGCAGCAGCTGTGGCAGCACAAGCCCTGCCGGGGGGCTCCTTCCCCCCACACGTCTCCCCGCAGCGCCCTGGGCAGCTCCCCGGGCAGGCTGAGTGCTGAGCCTGGCAGGCGGCAGAGTCCCATACCCGGCACACAGCCCCTGGGGCACAGCAGGGACCCTGCTCTGCAGGACAGCCCTGGGCACCCGCCTGCAGCCCCAGCTGCACAGCCTGCAGCCGTGCTGGGACACGCAGCTCTCCCCCCCAGCACAGAAGCCCTCAGGTGAAGCAGAAGTCTTTTTTCCACTGTAACGAACATGCATTACCTGCAGCCAATCTGCTATGGAATGTCCCAGATTTAGTTAACCCTCAATTAAAAGCAGCTACATTGCCTACTGCATGAGACTTACCGTGTTGTGGTCTGTGAGCAATGCTCCTGCAGAGAGCTCGCAGCCCACTCACACAGTACATATCTTGTAAGCTCACTCCAATTTCTCTCCTCTCCTTCTGTCAATTGCAGGCTGTGCTGTGCACAAGAGCTGCTCCTGGGCACAGCTGTCTCTGTGCAGCACTGCCCACTTTTATGAGCTCCCTGTGTCCCAGGAGCCCGGACAAGCAAGCAGCAGGTGATGACATTTTTGACCTTCTTACTCATCTCCCCTGACATGTCCCTGGGTCCTCATGGCCAACAGCACCTGAAATACAACAGCGTCATGACTGTGCTTTGAAATCCGCTCAATTAACCACCACATGTCCAGTGGTCAGTGACTGATTGGAGACATATAGAGAGTGCTCCCAGAGTTCATTTGATGAAGCACAAAGGGCACCCAGACAAGGACGAGGAGGTTTGGAATTTCCCTGTGCAGGGCAGTGATCCAGTTGAGGCAGTGCTGGAGTGTCATCTGTTGACAGAAATCCTGGAGCTGAAATGGGATTCAGCTCCCCACAGAACCATAGGAGCTGGACTTCCTCTGGTTTATCTCAGAAATGCACAAGGAGTTGCCTGCATGTGAGCTCCTGCTCTGAGTCCTCGGTCGTTCAGTGGGGAGGCAGTTGCTCACACACAGACACTGGGTGATGCCCAAGGTGCCTGGGCTGCTCCTGGATGTGTTCCAGTGCTTATAAAATGTGTGGGAAATCCCTGGGACAGAAACCTCTTTCCTGAACATCAGCTGCGGGGCAGAGAGGGAACAGAGGTATTATCGACCATCCTGAATGACAACAGACCCCAGCGTTTAGGGCACTTCATGGTGCCTTTTCTCCACCTCCACTGAGAATGCAGAGTTACACAGCTGACTAAATGGATGAGCTCACAAAAGAAGAGCCAGATCTTTCTCTATTCTCCATCTGCGGCATATTCTGGAGCTGAAGGCAACACAAAGATAATATACGTCTTTATTCTTCAACAGACATAACCTCAGTTTTCGGTTGGCTCTCAAGTGAATGGCTTCAGAAGCAGCCTAGTGTCTCTGGGCTCCACCACACACTCACATGCAGCTGTAAATGCAGCACAGGGCCTTCAGGAAAGCCATGCCCATGGTGTATCTGTGCTGCTGTGTCACCTCCAAGATCCACAATGGATCTAAAGCCTGTGTGCCACCTTCTTCACAGTAATACCATAGATGAGCTATCCAGTCAGGCTCTGTCCAGTGATGCTTTCCAATGAGTATGTTTACTTCTGTATTATTGCACTAATGAGAACAACAAGACTTGAGGAGCTAGAAATCTTTGTAGAGTTACATGCCTCCTGAGCTCTTATTTGGACCACAGTGGCACAGTTGAATGGCATCCACAACTGCACTGTAGAACAAGGGGGATACAGATTCTTTATGATGGGTTGGCGAGGAGACAAGGAAGGGCGACTGTCCTCTGTGAGAGTGCACAGAGCTCTGCCTGGGGATGGTAGAGCAGCCAGGTCAGAGCTAATGGAAATGGCCAACAGAGGAGGCCAACAGTGCCTGTTCCTGTCTTCCTGATCAGGGAGAGCAAGTAGAAAGTGCCCTCTGCAAACAGATGGGAGTCTCATGTTGTCAGGCCATTGTCCCCTTTTGGAGCCTTTTTCACTCCATTATCTGCTGCAGGGACAGCACAGCAGGGCATGTGGCATCCAGCAAATCCGTGGAGAGCACAGATGGCAGATTCTTGACCAAGCCATGGGCGAACCAAAGAGGAGAGGTGCTCTGCTGGATCTCATACTCTCTGGCAATGATGGTCTGGTGGGAATTGTGAAGGTGAGAGGGGCATCAGGCCACGTGCAAAAGACAAATGGATCTAATTTTATTTATTTATTTGTTTGTTTATTTGTTTATTTGTAACTGGAAGCCATGACTACAGGCAGGCAAAGGCACTGGCATGCTAAGAAACCTCTCCTTTGTCTTACGAAGCAGACAGGTCAAGCCCTGATTGCAACACCAGTGGTAGAGAGATCCTGTATCTCATGTTGGCTCCGGGCATTTCCTGGGGCAATGGGTTGGAGGTCTGTATGATGTTAAATGAAAGACATGGGGACAGAAGATCCCAGGCTCTACATGTGGTGCAAGGATGCTGTGAGGTTCATGTCCCATATGAGACCTATGTTTCATTGCAGGATCTGAGAAGGGATGTGAGAAGGGCCCAGTCTGAACAAGCAGTCAATCCCTGTGAAATTCTGAACTTTATATCTCTCAGTTCCAGTGCCCTCCTTTGCACATTCTCCCAGAGTTTGAAGTCCTTTATGTTCTGTGGTGCCCAGAAGTGCACCTAGTGCTGCTAGTGAGGCAGTAGCAATGCAGAGCAGAGGGATGATCCTTTCCCTCACCCAGCTGGCAATAAGTTGCTGCATGCACTCCAGGGGACTGTTGGCTTTCCTGGCTGCCTTGGCACACTGCTGACTCACATTCAGTGTGATGATGACCAGCACCCCAATCCTTTCCAGTCAGACTTCTCTCCAGTGTCCCATATCCAGTCAGTGTGTATGTCCAGCATTGCCCCTACCCAGGTGCACAATCAGGCACTTGTTCTTGTTATACTTTATGCACTTGGTGCTTAGTACCAACTGGTACCCACTTCTCTGACTTGTCCACATCTCTCTGCAAGTCCTCTCCACCCTCAGTGGAGGCAACAGCACCTTCTCATCTGGTCTCATCAGCAAACTTGCTCAGAACATCTTCTAGTCCTGCATTCAAGTCATCTGCATAAACATGAAAGGAAAGTGGCCCCAAAATGGAACCCTGGGGACCCCGACAGTGACCATCTACCAGCCTGATGGAACCCACTGACTATAATCCTTTGGGACTGACCTACTGGCCAACTGCTCACCCACCACGTTGTGTTTCTGTCTAGCCATATGCAGAACATTCTGTCCAGAAGGTTGTTGTGAGAAACAGTGTCAAAATCTCCACTGAAATCCTCAAGGATTACATCAACTGGCTTCCCTTGGTCAACTAAATGGATAACTGTGTCACAAAATGAGCTTAAATTAAACAGGACCTTCGCCTCACAAACTTGTGTTGGCTGCGACCAATGACAGAATTGTCCTTCAGATGTTTTTCCATAACTCCCACCATCATTTTCTCCATAATTTTACCAGGCTCTGGACTGACAGGTCCATAATTGCCCATGTCATCTTTCTTGCTCTTCCTTACAATGAGACAACATTTGCCAGCTTCCTGTCAGCTGGCATGACCCTAGACTTCTTTAGATGCAATTGAAATGAGAGCCCAGAGCACACTAAGGTGTCATCATTGAAAGAAAGTAGATGTGCCATAGCTTTGCAATGCCTTGAACTCCAGAGTATGCCACAAATGGAGCAGAGGGGAAGATTTGCCTCTTCTGTAGTGAACTCATTCATTTGGTAAGCAGAATAACACTACCTGATACATGAGGACTGTGTCTCTGCTCTGCTCTGCTCAGCTCACAGGGCAGCGGTGCAGGGTGTTACTCTCATGTCAGTGCAGGTAAACTTGCTTTAACCCTTTTTCCTCTGCAAATGCTTCCTCTATTTGTATGCTCAGATACACTTCCACATTCCCTCAAGTACACTTTCATATATCATTAACAATTACACTTTCTTATACCATCAAAACAGTTTGTCAAACAGTACAGTTCTTCAGTTCACATAAACTGCCTTAATACAGTCTGTATTCTTCAGTTATAAACACTGTGCCACAGAACCAGCACTGATTGAACCACCTCCCTCACACACTTCCTCACAAGCAGTACATAGTATTACATAAATGGGTTGACACTCATTGGTCGGGTGGAATGTACACCTCTCCTCAGGACAATCTTACTAATCTACAGAGTACAAACTCCCGTCTTCTTACATACAAGCAGAAAGTTCATATGAGTGGACAGACAACACAGTCTTTCACTTTGTCCGTGTCTGGCCATTTCCCTCACAGGAGGAAGGAAACACGGGTCGGGACTCGGCACTCACCCTGCAGCTGTTCTGTGTCTCACTCACACCACACTCACTCTGACATTTAGATCAAAAACCATGGTTAATTCATACTACACAATGCTGACAACGTTTTCTAGCTGGAATCTTAATAACACTCATACTCTGGTCGACCAGTTGCAAACGCTAGTGTTTTTCCCAGAGTCGGCTTGACACACGGTACCAAACACTTAAAGCAGATGATAATATTGAACATACAACCTATAAGCCCCATGATTACAACTTGGAGAACCCAGGCTACCATTTGACAGGCTATCCACTATATCCCATACCCGTAGGAGAGACCAACCTAGGTCCCTCCTATTGTCAACTACCTGGGAGAGAGTATTTGTTCTTGTTTCCATTCATATGACATACAGTTCCCTTTCATAGGAACCTACCCAAGGAGTCTTCCTACCCCAGCTGGCAACCAAAGCCATGAGCTCACCTCCCTGGGAGCAGCACGTATGGCTGTAAACTGTGTAGGATGTCTCCTCAAGACATATGGGCTCCACTTACCATACACATACCTGGTCCACCTATGGGTGGTCCTTGTCTGTCCCTGCAGTGATCAGGTGAGGAAGGGAGTCCTTCAGAGAAATCTCAGGGTGCGCCAAAAGTGTCTCCCTCTCAGCTGGTCCTGCAGCGAACAGAGCTGGTCCCACCTGGGCCGCCATATTGACTACAGGAATTGAACTCTATAACCTCTATAACTGATACAGTCTCCCATGACATACTTATACCAAAGTTGAGGAAGTATGGGATAGGTGAGTGGACAGTGAAGTGGGTTGAGAATTGGCTGACTGGCAGAGTGCAGAGTGTTGTCGTTGGCGGTGCAGTGTCTGGCTGCAGGGCTGTAACTAGCGGCGTCCCCCAGGGGTCTGTGCTGGGTCCGGTCTTATTCAACATCTTCATCAATGACCACCCTCAGCAAGTTTGCTGAAGACACGAAGTTGGGAGGATTGGCTGACACACCTGAAGGCTGTGCTGCCATTCAGCGAGACCTGGACAGGCTGGAGAGCTGGGCAGTAAGAAACCGGATGAGGTTTAACAAAAGCAAGTGTAGAGTCTTGCACCTGGGTAGAAAAAATTGCATGCACCAGTACAGGCTGGGGGAAGAGCTGCTGGAGAGGAGCTCTGCTGAGAGGGACCTGGGCGTCGTGGTGGACGACAGATTGACCATGAGCCAGCAGTGTGCCCTTGTAGCCAAAAAAGCCAATGGCATCCTGGGGTGCATTAAAAAGAGCGTGTCCAGCAGGTCGAAGGAGGTGATCCTCCCCCTCTACTCTGCCCTGGTGAGGCCTCATCTGGAATATTGTGTCCAGTTCTGGGCTCCCCAGTACAAAAAAGACAGGGATCTCTTGGAAAGAGTCCAGCGGAGGGCCACAAAGATGGTGAAGGGCCTGGAGCATCTCCCCTATGAGGAGAGACTTAGGGAACTCGGTCTGTTTAGCCTTGAGAAAAGAAGGCTGAGAGGGGACCTGATCCAGGTCTATAAATATTTGAGGTGTGGGGGGCAAAGTGGTGAGGCCAGACTCTTTTCAGCAGTGTGTGGAGACGGGACAAGGGGAAACAGACAGAAACTGGACCATAGGAAATTCTGCACTAATGTGTGCAATAACTTCTTTATGGTGAGAGTGACAGAGCACTGGAACAGGCTGCCCAGGGTGGTTGTGGAATCTCCTTCTCTGGAGATATTCAAGACCTGCCTGGATGCCGAGCTGTGCGACGTGGTGTAGGGAACCTGCTTTGGCAGGGAGGCTGGACTCAGTGGTCTCTGGAGGTCCCTTCCAACCCCTACAATTCTGTGATTCTGTGAATATCATGGGGTGGTTTGGATGGGGAAAGACTACCCCTTTGAATGACCTTTTGTCAGGGCATGTCCTGGGATTCCTAGGATCCTCAAAATGCAGCATTGCTTCTGTCACTGAAAAATGGGGCCCTGTGTGGGACGGAGGGAGGGTCCATGAGTCCCTGGCCCACCTGACTGAGTATTTCCATGGTCTTAGCAAAGACATACTTACAACTTGAGAATGACAATTAGCTGTGTTCATGGTGGCATGGCCACTGCTGATGGCCTTGAACTGTCTGAACATAACTGAAGAGGCTCAGGCTGATGCAAATCAGCTATTGAATGACAGTGTTGAAAAATTGGAAAGACAGGTGGCAGTTTTGATGGGGAAAAAACCTAATTCAATCATTCTCCTATGGAAGATCAGGAACATCTCTCTGGAAGACCATGGGGAACCTGTACAAGGGAATCTGTATAAAATGGACTCTGTAAATGAAGGCACTAAAAGGTCAGATTTTGAGGTTCCATTTGTACTAGATCTATTTGAGATCTGACTGATTGTAACCCAAAAATGAAAAAAAAAAATGCAGGATAGGCTGGTGGGAGTGCCCTGACCAGTGTCCAACCCCCCAAACCCTGCTGCCCATAATACAGCAGCTGAACTGATGGATATAGTACAGTGGTTTAGACAGAAACCAAGAGAGCATGCCAGCATAGCTGCTCTGGTTATGGGACATGGAGGCAGAAAGCGCTGTGGTGAACGGACTGGAAATTTCAAAACTGACATCCATTACTACTCACCCTGCCCTCAGGCAAAGACTGTATGCTCTGTCCAACATAATGAGGATAGCCATTTGATCAGTGAATGATTTATGGCTGTGTGTCATATAACATGGCCAAATAAGAATGACATACCATTAAATATCAGCCTGTGGTCCTCTATGGAGGACTAACAAAATTATATTAGAGAATTAGGCATGAAAGAGGCAATCTATGAAGATGATTTTGAGAGCCCAGTCAATAAATTTTTCATCAGGAACGAGGGATCTCATCCTACAGCCATCACCTTTACATCAGGGTGGGTCTATGTTATCCATACTGAACCCCCCAGTGGCCCTCAGGTGCTGTAATACAACAGGCTGCCCAATTGATGGGGAGACAAGAGTGCCTGCAGCCAGATGCAGTCTCTGAATGGTGGTGGAAAGGTCAGAGAACCATCTGCTGCCATGACTTAGGCGTCCAGCCCCTAAGGTAATCCAGTCTGGACCCATTAGGGTCTTGAGACAACCAATGTTTAAAGACCAGATTAGAGCAGGAGTTCAGTTTAAAAAGATCGATGGACAGCATAATCAGGAAAAAATATCTGTTAAACAGGCCCAAGCACTGAGTATTTATAGTCCAACCTTTTCAGCCAAACTAGATGTGAATGTAACTCAAGAAGGGTCTGGATGGGGGCTCTGGCAGAGCCAGAGTTCTTTGTGAACCCCTATGAGGTTTTGGTCACAGGTTTGGCATGGAGCAGAATAAAGATACATCACAGTTGAAAAGCATTTATTGGCTACCTATTCTACAGTACAGGTGGTAGAACCAGTAACTCAGATTTCAGAGGTTATCATTAAACAACAAGGCCAGTCCAGGGGTGGGTAAAAGATCTAACACACATCTCTATGATGGGGGTGGCCCAATCACAAGCAGTGGTGCGCTCAGTTGTTCTGCTTGCCTGCTCCTCACGGAGTTAGGAGAAATCTATGCCTGTTGCGTGTTCGAGTGCATGCGCGATGCCATGTGGAGGGCTTATCACAATAAAGATTGGCGGATTTGCTGCGTAGACCGGTCAGAACTCAGATCTGCGTTGTGCTTCCTGCGGCACCAAACGCCCAACAGTGGCAGTTCCGTGTATTGGCCAGCAGGTGGCAGCAGAGACCACGGAAAGAACCTCTGCGGGACAGACCCTGGGGATCCATTCTCTTTTGATTATAGGGGAAGAACACAAAGATGGAAGAGGAGGGAAGGGGGAAAAAAAAAAGAAAAAAAGAAAAAAACAAACCACAGCAAACAAATAAAAACTTCTCCAAACGTAGCAAACGTGAATCTCTGTCAATAAATAAATGAGTAATTGAATTGATTTCTGTTTCCACTCTCCCCCGCCCCCCTCAACTTCCGAGATGAAGAAACACCTGGTATCAATTGGACAGATGCACACAGTGAAGCCAGGGATGGTCTGAAACGCAAAGCAGCTGAGCAGCTTTTAGAAGAAAACAGAGTAGTAACAACTTCTGTACCTACATTCACCACTCTGAGATCCTGTCTGGGTCACCCAAGGCTTGTAAATAACCACTGGGTCGGTTCTGATGTCGAGTGATTTGTTGTCAGTTCTCTCATGGTTCTCCGGTCAGTTCTCCGGTGCCAGGATCTGCCACAGGGCATTCTGACCACGGGCATCATGTTTCTACGCTGCCGCCTGCATTTAACAGGCAATGGGACTGCCCAGCATGTGCAAGGCAGCACCTCTTTCACACCACCAGAATGTTTAAGGCTGTTGGGATTGTTGTTAGCGTCCCATTAACACTGAGGCTAGAGATACCCTTAGGATTGACATTACTATTAGCATTACTTTGATGGTGCCCTATCTGGGTCATTTCCAGGGGATGTCAGGAGTAAGGCACAGTGTCAGGAGAAAAAGAACAGACTCTGTTACTTTATAAACGTGATAATAGAGAGAGTTCATTGGAAAAAATACAACTCTTAAATAATGCAAAGCATGCTTCTGATTGGATGCAGGCATCATCTGGGCTCTGATTAATATTACTTTTAAGGTAAAGATTATTGTTACCTTAATGATTGTTTTTTGGATTATGATCAGGTTAAAGGTTCCTTTTGCTACAAACTTCTAGCATCATTTTTGTTGTTACATTTGGAGTTAGAGACGATTTTAGAATCAGGGTAAGGGTTAGGATTAGAGTTACATTGCGGGTTAATGCTGTTATCTTTACAGCTCCTGTGAGGGTTGGGGTCTGGGTCAGGTGTTTAAAAAATGAAATGAGAAAAGAATAAAAAAAATATATTGAAAGCTTCAGATTTCCTTAATCTTTGTGGGAATCATATAATGTGCAACTCAGATCTACCTCTTCGTGCAGTGACTGCCTGTAAATTTGCTGGAGCCTAATACAATATGGCCTTGTGCTTTCCGCTAACTCACCTTCATTTCATTTTCATTACATTTGCTTGGTAGTCAGATTTTGGTGTGTGGATATTTTAAAACAATCTAACTGACATTGGCAAAAAATTAAAAATAAATTAAAAAATGCACGACAGCATCGTATCAATTTTTATAGATAAGATACAGAAGAGCTGTTTCCCTTAGTTTTCTGTGCCTCTTTACTTTCTTACCCTCTCCCCTTGTGTGAGAAACTCTCAAAGTCAAAGATTTCTAGTTAGGCAAAGATGGCAGCGATAGCAGCAGTGCTTATTCATTATTGCAATACTGCGCGCACATCCCCTATTGGCAAGGGAGAAACTGCACACCAGTCAGTGAAATCAATTCTGTTCTGTGCCCTAAACCCAATGCAGGTGATGCTCTCATGGCTCTCATTGGTTGAGCATCTCAGGCTCACAGACTCCTCCAGACTGTTGCTAGGATTCATTTCCATATAAGGTCAATTACCAACCTCTTGTTTTTAGGTCTGCCTTGTACTTTTCTGCAGAGAGAGAAGGGCAATGTTTCCAAAAGTCAGTACATTCATTCTGTCCTGTGCTGGGCTCTACCCACCCTGTGTATTTATCTTGTGCTTGTCTCAATTCTCCCCATGTCAGAATGCCCCCAGTCTGAACTTAACTCTGTTCAGCAACTTTCTTGGTGCAAAAACTACTTATACAGCTGTTTTACAAGAGGGTTATACATTCAGTTAGGGCCTACACTATGTACTGAAAATACTGGAAACTTCCACTGCAAAAACACAATCTACCTCTCCCATCTGTGCAGCCTTGCAGACCCAGAGCACGCCAGGTTATTTCTGCTTTCATAGCATTTGCATGCTGTAGGGTGAGCACAAGGTTCTGCTGCTTGATTCTTCTGCAAGAGCTGCCTACCGGCAAATGGTTGCAGGGATGGAGGATGTGACAGAAAGCATTTGTCTCCACAAGAGCAGAGTTACATTCAGTGCAGAGTGTGAGAGTCAGGTTGGTGTGGAAAAGCACTGACACGCTGGGGATGATGCAGTGCTCACATGTCTAACACTCACAGACATTACTGTCAGAAGGATGGTGCTGTGTTGTGCTTCTACCTTTGGCAGCCCCTGGAGAAATGCTGTGGCACACAGAACACCTTTGTATTGCACTGACTGCTGCCATGCAGCATGGATTTCACACCAAATCCAAAGGAGCACGACTGCATCTAACTGCCCTGAGAAAAACTACTGTAGCTGAAGAGATGAGGAGGCAGCTGCTCATCTGCAGAACAAGCAGTACTGCCAGACATTGGGCCAGGTGAGCACCTCCTGCTGCAGCGTGATGATGACAGGGCTGGAGATGATCTGCAAAGCCCGCTTAAAAGTGGGAGACGTGAGTCAACATGGCAGGAGGACAGAGGTGTTAGGGAGCAGCCAAGGCATCAAAGAGTATCAAAAGGCTTTGAAAGGTATCACAAAGTGACAGCCAGGAAGACTGGGATTATCATGAGCAGCAACCTGGATGCTAGAGATTATTTGCTCCCATACAAAATGGTAGAGATCTTGCTGCAGACATCCCAAAGCCAGGCAAAATGGGAACCCAGAGCTCTGCCTGCACGAACCCCACAGCCATAGCATTGCAAGCTGAGCTGCCTTGCTGTTTGTTGCATTCATCGCAATCACTGTGAATGAATACTCAGAATGCAGTCAAGGCAATAATTGAGCATGAGTGACTTTATTCAATAAAAGACAGGAGGGCTTGAGAGGTCAAGGGTGAAGATGGGACCCCTCTTGTCAAGATGAGAGTGGCTCAGAGCTTGTGCTGCTGCCTGGTGCCTGGGACTGGCAGCCTGACTCTAAGTCCCCATCTAAGATGCTCAGCTTCACCTCACTGGTGCTGACCTGCTCCTGCATGGTGGTGCTGCTGCTGGGGCACTCGGGCTGTGCTTGGGATGGGCAGCACTGCAAAGGCACTGGGTCACAATCCAGGCAGGTGACTGCTGTGTCTGGCAGGCTCAGGTCAGCATCTTCAGCAGAGCCAGGAGATATGAGAGCATGAACGTGGATGAGCCCCTTGTGTCCATCACTGTTACCATGTGGAAGGCTGTCATCCGAATTGCAGCGATTCGTGCTTAATAAGAACTCTCCATTGATGGAAACACACTGCACATCACTACTTGGTTTGGATCTTTGGGGTTGACAAGGGCTCGAATCACCTAAGAAGGCATAGAAACACAAGGGTTAGTGTCAAACGTTTGCAAGTTGAATCATGAAAGGTTGTTGATATTTGGTAATAGAGTGGCAGCAGGAAGAAGCAAATAGGCTTCAAGCAACAGAGCCACTGTCTTGAAAGTGATCCTCGTGCAGGTCCAGCTCGTGTGTTGTTTCACTGTAATCTGCTTCTTTGGGTCTACCTAGTGGGCAGCAGCACTCGAGCTGTTACTGATATCATTGAAAAGAACTGGAGACAATTGTTCTATTCCTAAGAGCTTCAAGGTGCCTAGAAGCACAAATAGAAACCAGCAGTATTTCATCACTTCACCAAAAGGAAGGTCAAACACCTGAGCTGTGAAGAGCAGTTACAGAACCTATGCATAAGATCACACCAGACATACTTTGTTCTAACAACAGTTATGGCACATAGTCCATTTCCTTCAATATTCCCAAAATGAAGTGATGTGGAGCATTACAGGGAAAGAAACACTGCACACAGACACTATGACCCTGATTATACTCAAGCAGCAGACTTAAAACAAGTCAGAGTTTTAGATTCCAGGATATTTCAGGACCTATCATGTGTGAAATTCAGTTACACAACAGTGCCTAGGTGCCTGCGTTTCAAGCAACTTTCAGATCACAGCCATGTAAAATAAAAACAAATTCAGTGCAGAAATAGCAAGCCTGTACCTTAATACTCATGAGATTATCCATTTTTTATAGCACTCTGACTAAGTTCTAAAACTTGCTCATCCCAGTTCACTTCAACAATTTCCACCAATTCAAGCAATGCAGTTCTGAGATCCTGTGTATGTCAGGCAGATAGAATTGAACAGTGCAAGAATAATCTCTGACAGCTTTAAGAGCTCCGTTCTGCTTACAAACTCTCAGTCCAAAACTATTCACAGTTTTAAGGCAATGAACACCTGAAGCAGTTGGATCATCTGCCATTTGCTGCATTCTGCTTCTTGGCATCATGATTAGCACAAAGGGTTTTCTGCTGTCCTGCAGAGATGGAAAAAGTCCTGCTTACAAATGGACCAAGTTTCAGTGTACAGCAGAGTTTGTACCAGACTAAAAAGCCACGTCATTCAATTCATGTGCTCAGGTTGTTATGCACTCAGAAAGGAAACAGAACTGACTGTTGAATTCTGAAGTCAATCTGTGGGGTCCTACATTACCTCCTGATTCTGGAAGAGGAAATTCTAATAGCAAATGCAGAACTTTGATCTTTGTAGACATGAGAAGAGCTGGCATTTAGGAACATTCATTTCAGGGAAATCAAATGATGTGTCTCTATTTTTACTACAGATAGTATAGGGAGCAGCCAGTTGAAGAACCAGATACAAAAAAATCCAGCCCATTGGCAGGAAAATACTTCTCCTTAAATTCTGTATGCTATCATGGTATAGAATCAGGCTACAGTGCCACATAGGCCAACCAAGCGTAGAACCAAATCCACAAAATACTGGTAGACAAAGCAGCAAAAACAGGGACAATATTCAGCAGACAGGCCTTTCTACCCACAGCTCAGCATGTTCTGCCATCCGAAAAGCAAGGCCTCTTGTCAAGCTCAGCTATTTCCCTTCTCAGTGTATTCTAGCACAACTGATACCCACTGGTATCCTCCTGTAGAGTGCCATCATATTGTCATCATCCAAAGGGAAAACCCACACAGCAGAGCATACAGCACTACACCCATGCTCCAAATATCCGCCTGAAAAACAAAAAGACAAGCTTACAAACCTGAAGCACCTCAAATGGCTTCCTGACAGACTGGATTGGCTGCCCTTGCCAAAGCCCACATATAGCCCATGAAAAGCTGGCTCTTTCCCTCAGGAAAAAAAAACCTTATCGTCCCAGAGAAAGCATATAACCCTCATTCAATTGCCCTTCCACTCAGCTTAGAGCACTACTAAAACCAGCACCTTCACCTTAGCTCATCACACTGCTGCAGTTCCTTTTACAAGGATTTCACTGGCAAAAATTAAATCAAAGCAGTCACAAGGGATTTAGCACAGTTACGTGTTACTGGCTACGAGAGCTGTCAGCACAGTCACCTGTCAGGCTTTGCTGCTGTTCTCTTTATGTAGAGGCACAACAAGGTTCAGACACCTCACAGTGCAATTCTCACTTTGACTGTAAAGAAAAAGGAGGCTTGAAAAGCAGCGTGTGGAAAACAAAGAAATAAGAATTAGAACAACAGTGGGGCCATGGCACTTGTAGGAATTGCTCCGCCTTTAACAGCAGAGCGATTCAAGAAGGATGAGGGCATCCCAAACCAGACCAGATTGGACAGATTAACAACTGCAAGTAGTGGGTTCCAAAATTCCAGACATGAAATCAAAGCTGGAAAAACTCTTCACATTTTCATCTCTCAATTTTTAGTACATTGTGCATTACAACAGAAACAATTCTTCACATACAACTTGGAAGCTAAAGACAAGTCTGACAAAACAGACTGCACAGAAATGA
Organism: Coturnix japonica; assembly: GCF_054131305.1. Lineage (NCBI taxonomy): Eukaryota > Metazoa > Chordata > Aves > Galliformes > Phasianidae > Coturnix > Coturnix japonica. Next base: position 6,642,264 of record NC_140691.1, on the reverse strand, counting down.
TGGATAATTAACAGAGCAAATTGCTCTTTCAAACACTTAGTAATAGAAAGAGATCTCTGAAGTTGCTGTTCTGTAGAGCCCCAAAGCAGTCGCTTGAGGCAGTTCAGGATTAGCCTGAGACAAACCAGCCAGCTGTGTGAACTGAGACCAATTGCACTTCTTCTATTTTACTTTCATTCTATGTGACCTCACTAAGCAAATATTGTCTAAGACCATGAGTATCACATAAATGTGCAGATCTCAAGCTGCTCACTTATCTAGTACCCTTGGCATGATGCTTTATTTTCCTCAGCTATTCATCTAGATTGTGCCTGTTGATTGTGCAACAACAGCCTGTTGGTCTCGATTACCTGTAAGAGGCTTTAAATTTGGCCAGGAAAAATCATTTGAGGATAAGTAATTATCTGGGACTCAGTAAGGCAGTCTTCCCATGCTTTCATAACAGCCGAGATACACACACACACAAACTCATGGAACCCCACTGCTTTGCACAATCCTGTGCACACTCACATGTGTCATGCACTGATTTCCCAGCCAGTCCTCATGGGGTCTATTACTTAGGACAGGAGTGTAGGGGAGCAGCCAGAAGCTGTTTGCATTCCCTGCTGTCTGCTGGGCAGCTTTACTGGAGATGCTTGGGTTGCTTTGTTTTTCCTTGGGAGGTGGGAAGGAGCTTTGGGTTGGAGGCACATCCCGTGCCAGAGCATCCCAATGGCACGTGTGGGGCACTGATCTGCAGCAGATGAAGGGGAGGAGGTCCCAGCACAGCTCTGCACCATGCTCTGCCACACTGGGCTGCTTGTTCCTGGCTCAGCAGCGCCATCAGACAAGAAGCAGGGAAGGAAATCAAGGATGGGGGGTACCATCAAACGCAGTTAGTGCATGCCTGTGCAAGACAAACAGACCCAGAGCTTGCGGGTTGTTCCTGCTTTTGTAGCATTTGTGTGCTGTAGCTGAGCAAAAGGTTCTGCTGCTTGAATCTTCTTCTGCAAGAGCCACCTACCGGTAAATGTCTGCGGGGATGGAGGATGTGACAGAAAGCATTTGTCTCCATGACAGCGTAGTTACACTTGGTCTAGAGAGTGAGAGAGGCAGGCAGCACTGCCTGATGTTGGTCAGGGCGAGCTCCTCCTGCCGCATCACGATGATGGCAGGGCTAGAGATGATCTGCAGGGACAGCTCACAGGTGAGAGCCAGGAATGGACACGGCGGGAGGACAGAGGTCTTAGGGAGCAGCCACGGCAACAAAGAGCATCAAAAGGCCCTGGAAAGCATCACAGAGCCACAGCCAGGAAGCTTGGGGTTTTCATGAGCAGCATCCAGGATGCTAGAGACTATTTGCTGCCATACACAACGGCAGCAGAGCTCTCGCTGCAGGCATCCCAAAGTCAGGCAAAATGGGAACACACCCAGAGCTCGGCCGCACAAACCCCACAGCCAGAGTGTTGTAAGCTGAGCTGCCTTGATGTTTCTTGCACTCATCCCAATCTCTGCGAATGAAAACTCGGAATTCAGTCAAGGCGTTGATTGAGCACGAGCGTGCCTTTATTCAATAGGAGAAAGGAGGGGGTGTGAGGTCTGGAGGAAAGATGGGACTCATCCTCTCTTGTAATCATGAGAGCTGCTCAGAGCCTGTGCTGTTGCCCGGAGCCTGGGACTCGTGTCCTGATTCTGTGCCCCCCTGCGAGATGCTCAGCTTCTCCTCGGTGATGCTGACCTGAGCCTGCATGGTGGTGCTGCTGTCGGGGCACTCGGGCTGTGCTTGGGCTGGGCTGCACTGCAGAGACATTGAGTCCAGGCTGGTGCCTGAGGTGTCTGGTGGGCTCAAGTCAGCAGCTTCAGTAGGGATGGGATGAATGAAGGCTTCAACCTGGAATTTATCTCCAATCTACTTTTAATACCTTCATTCGATCAAAATCTACTGTCAATACCTTCAAAGGAAAATGATGCTTTGGGAAACAGAACTTGCAGGCTGAGAGATAAAGCCAAGGTCTTTAGATAAAAATGAGAAAAGATTTTGCTTGTCATTTCGTAACTGTGATGAAATTCGTAATTTTTGTTTGAGCTACATTTTGATAGAATAATGTGGTCGTAATGTGCTTGACTACAAGCATGATTTCCACATAAAGCTGACTCTTAGCAGGAACTCTGTTTCCTTTAGAAGCAGTGAACCCTGGTAGCGAACAGCTTTTCTTACTTCTAAAGACCCTGTCAACCCAGCACAGGACATGCAGTTTGCTAGCATTAAAGAACAAGTTTGTATTTTCCTTGTAAGCAATGTCGGAAGAGAAAGACAACACACATTTCAGAACCATTTTGGCCCCAGTAAAAGTGATGCCACGGAAGAGCTCCATCAAAACTTATGCAAAAACATAAGTTCAAGTGGGCAAGGCCTTATGAAAATCTTCCACACAACTCAATGGAGATTGGGGTGGGTGGGTTTATGAATAAGAATCCTTAAGAATTTTCTTCTAAGAGACTTAAGAACTGTCAATATATATATATAAAGAATATAAACACTAATTCTGTTACTACAAATAAATATATCCAAAGGGTTAGGAGACCAACCCAATCATATCACAAGCTCTTTGATGACTGTAAACGCAGTCATCAATACGCAGAAAAAGATTTAAATAGATTAATATGAATGAGTACAAATGTACAGAAAGAACAACTAGGAATAAAGGTGGAGAAATGAAGGCACAAAGTGAGACGAGTCTGGCAAAAATATCACACAGAAAAGGATGCAATTCTTTCAATTTATTAGTAGCAAAAAGCTGCATAATAAGTCCTAGTTTGCTCCTCATCAGAGAAGCAAATCCTATTGATAAGGTTGTGAGGAGAGATTTTGCATCAGTTTTCATAAAAAGGTCAACTGTGATGAATTAAGGTTGTTAAGAACTAACAAAGAAGTAAAAAAAAAAAAAAAAGGCCTAGAATACAAAAGTAATAGGGTAGAGAAGATACATAGCTTAGATCTCTCCGAATGAGCTGAATCTGCTATATTCCTACTGCATTTCTAAGGGACTGACTCAATCAATCTCAAAGCTGTTAACGATTATGTTTTTAGAACTTAGGAAAGCCTGGTGATGAACCAGATAACTGATACAATGTACAGACTTCTTTTGAAGAGAGGAAAAAAAAAAGGGGGGGGAGATGATGAAAAATGATAGACCTGTCAGCTTAACTCCAGGTCCTCAGAAGAAAGAAACAGTTTAGAACAACTTAGAAGAGATAGGTATCATTCAACACACCTTTGTCAGGAACAAATTACTATTAATGATTCTAATTTACCCCTGTGAGAAGGTGTCAGAGCAACACAGAGTGGACGAGATGCCAAGAGAGTTTCCAAAACTTTACTAAATTCTCAGGCCAGATAAGCAGCATGGTTTAGATGAGCTATAGAAGGATGAACATCTGTAGGTTGCTCCAAAAATAATGCCTCCTATTTATTTCCACGGACATCACAGTAGATACAAAGAGCACAATAACACTGCTTGATAGAGTAAATTCTCAGCTACTAAACACTATTTCTCAACTCAGATGCTAGCATTAGCTATGCATTTTCACCAGCAGTGAACAAGAGCCTGCAGGTCGCACTTAAAAAATCTGCATGGCCATCTGGAACACAGCTTGTCTTTCACATCACTGTCACCAGTGCTGAAATGTACCATTCACTGCCTCACTGTACTCACATCCACTGATTGGTCACTGTACATGTCCAGCAAACGTCAATGGATGCCATTTTTTCTGCACAGAGAAATTCAGTTCCATTCCTTTGCTTCATGTGCACTTCCATGACAGACGCTATTTTGCCTCTGCTGCCACTTATCACACAGCAACAAAACAGAAGGGGATCCTGGTGGGAAGGTTCAAACTCTACTGCCATACCACCAACATCTGCCTCTGACATCCTCAACCAACATAATAAAATAGGAGGCTTTACTTTCAGAGCAGCTCTTATAAAAATTGCTTAGAAAAAGTACTCTGAAAGTAGCTCTCAGTCTCGCTGTCAAAATGCATAGCTGTTCTAAATGATCTTCTGCAGGACCTGGTCACAGAATTGGTACAATCCAATATTTTTATTAAAGATTTAGATGAAATAGAAAGTATGTTAATTTGATTTGTGGATGAAACCAATGTAAGACAAGTTTGCATTGGAATTCAAAATCATTTTGACAAACTGGAAAAGCAGCCTGAAGTAAACAACTGCAATTCAATAGGGTCAACTACAAGCTACTACAGTCAGGCAGGAATAATCAATGCTACAGACACATGAACGAGGAGCAATGACAAGGTAGCATTTCTACTGGAAAACGACAACATTCTGCACTGCTGAAGACTGCAAGCTGCATGTGAGCCAGCCACTCATGTACCAAAGTGCAGATACAATTCTGGCTGGGTATTAAAAAAAACCTGTACGCTGGCAGGACACACAAATTAATCTGTTCTCTCTGCATTGTTAATCTCTCTGTTAGAATTCTGTTTCCAGACTCAGGAAGCAATTCACAGGGAGACTTGGCACAACTGAAAAAGGTCCAGAGGACATCACTGAAAAGCAAATAAGCTTCTTCCTATGGCTAGTCTAGGTAAGATAAAGAATATATATGGCAAGGACTTCCTATGGCAAGATAGGACTTAAGACAGACAGACAGTTCTAAACATGAGAGTTGTATGAGCTGGAACAGATTACTTACAGAGTCTGGTAATCCCAATATTAGAGATCTCTACAGAAAACTTAGACTAACCTATCAGAAATGATGCAGCTAAGTTGAAGAAAAAAGATGGCTGGTGGAGGTCACCGCCAGCCATTAGCTTCATTAATTTTATGCAACCACAACTAATATGTAGGAACAATAATTCCAACATTAACTGGCAGAGAAAAGGCAAAGGAGTAACAGGACATTTAGAGGACACTTCTGCTAGAACAGCATAGGACAACTTTGATTGGGAATGAGATGTGTTGGTAAGATACCCAAGACTGGAAAATCAATCGCTATTGGACACAGCAGTATTTAAAACCAAATCACTGTAAGGTCAGAAAACAAAAAGATGAGAAAGTATAATCCTGTATCAATATGCACCAATGGAATCAGGCAGTATAAAATGAAAGCTTGAATAAAACTTGCCTATGGTACTGTTAAACCTAGGAGGATTACAGGTCACTCCTTGCAACCTCACTCCTCCTCACAGAAACTCCAGAGAAGATCAAAATGAACAGAATTAGAATGAGCTTTCATTGATGAGCCGTTAGGAACAAATAGATTACTGAAAGCTGTGTACATTTTATCAGCAGCAACCAGGTTTGGCAGGGCTGTTATCGCTGGGTCTTAGTTTATAGAGGTATAGATGAAGGGGAGAGGCCATCTGGGCAGAGCTGCCAAGTGAATCATAACAGATCAGGAGCACAGGGCTTCCCTTCAGAAGGCTGAGCTGGGAACATCGTATTGGGAATTCTTTCTCTTACCAATTTCATCTGATCTCTTCTCTCTAAATCCCTTTTCTATTCCAGGCTTTGTTTCTCTGGGGCCACTTATAACACTCCTTTGTTGTGACTGAAGGAAGGAAACAAAAGAAGCAGGAAAGCATTTTGCTGTATTAAAAGCACAAAGATGGAATGTTTTGTTGACTGAATGTGCACTCTGCATTCTTAACTGTTCTGATCCAAAGCACAGTAAAGTCTTCAGTTGCCTTGGGTCACATTCACAGTACAAGTCAATATTTCATCAGTCTGGTATGGATTACAGAGGACTGAATTATCTCAGCATAAATTCTGGATTGCATTTTATATAGTCCATGGACCTGATATCTCCTTTCACTTTCCTACCTGCATTTTAGCAAAGGCTGCAGGTAGGTGTCATTCAGTAGGGTTTCAATAGACACGTTTCCAGGTCTCATACTGATAGGAAGGTTAGACTCTACAATACAAAGAACAGATTACAGCCATAAACTATGCCTTCTCTTCCACCCTCATCTCCACTCCCCAGTATGATACCTTATTTAACTTATAATTGCAGTACGATTTTTCTTTTGGGGTTGGGATTCTTATCAACTCCACCATTAAGCAAGTGGAATAAACTATATCAGGGCAAACTACAGGCAGGTAAAAATAACGTCTGCAATCTCTTTTCTAGAAATGAATTAGCTCTGGTGCTATAAAATCTCTAACAAGTTGGATTAAAAGACAGACTCCTCTTACATCTTTATTCCCAACAGAAATAGCACTGCTACTGCTGGGAGATTTATTCATGTCACAACCAAAGCACTTCACATTCCCAAGAAGACCAAGTCCTTTGGCTTATACCTCTTGTGACATCCTCAATACATTACCCTTTCCATCCACAGACCAGGGTATATTAGAGATTAATACAGCTCAGCAACTCAAAACACACAGATTGTCAGTCTCAGTAATCAGCCTGAAGAATTTAGAGGACAGTTGTTATTTACTGAAAGTGATAAGAGACCCAGCAGAACACTTAACTCTAAATAAACAATGTGGAAACTTCACTACCCAGAAAGTCCTAAGTGGCAAATACACAGCTCAGATGTTCCTGAATATGGTTTGATTGCATCCATGCTGTGAGGCAGCAAAAGCAAAGGGAGGGAAAGCTTAAGTCAGAAGGCAGGGGGCCCTTCTCACATGGATCTGCTCTCGGTGTTTAGCACTGGTTTGTTAGTTCATTAAGAGTGTGTTAGAAATCAGTCTCTCCATGCTTCTCACCAGCTCCTTCGTGCAACAGCGTGGCATTTATTACAATGCACTACTCAGTAATGGGGCCTTCTGGCATGTGAGCAGCAAGGGGTCATACAGAGCCTGAAGGGAGCTGGCAGGGGCTTTGTGCAGCACAGAAGTAACTGCAGAGACAGTTCTTTGCTTCTCTCATAAGTTTCCCTGTAGAGAAGTGTCCCATTAGAACAGTAAGAAGACGGCAACCAAACCCCATCTCCTTAGAAACATGCAATGATTTACCTATTCTACCCTACCACAATGAAGTGCTTTAGCACTTTACCTATCTTAAGCTTGTATTGGTTTCTGCTCACCCTAACGCTGGAAATAAACCCATTCTCCAACAAGCTGTTGCTGCTCACACAAGGACTTGTGATGGAGCTCTAAAAATAGCCAAGTGGCACAACAGAGAGAGCTCCTGCATTCACGCCACCACCAGGATCCAGAGCCCAGGGAGCTGAAAGGGCTGATAATAGCCTCCATCGCTGGGCACTAAGTGGTTAGGCTTTGCCAGCTGCTGAATTCCTGCCAGCCATATGTCTGATATCCTATAATAACCAGCCAGATGTTGGGCTAAGGTAAAGCCTGACAGAGTTCAGAAGGAAAACGGTGTGCCTGCCTCTCATGATCAGCCCTTGCTGATCTTTGAACTCGGCTGTTATCTTGAAGGAAAGCCTCTTCTGAACTTCGGCATGAATCTAATTAATGAGTTAATTCCCTGCTAATCTATTCTCCTCTTTGTGTCCGTTTCATGATTAATTTAGTTCCAGTGAATTTCCTTTACTGACTGCAGAGTAGAAACACACTTCCTACCCTATTAATCTCCACTTCTGACCCATCAGTAGGGGACTAAACAAGGGTAAATGGCTCCATGCTTTTATTTTCTGAGCCAAGCGATTTCTAGCAACGTAAGGTGGAAGGAAGTAGGGAAATTCTGCAGGCACATCATGCCACTACTGTAAGAAAAGGTGGAATAAAGGCTGTCGATTAATTGAAAATTCTGCCCAGTTACATCAACCACACATCTAACAGAGAGGAAAGAACAGCAAGGCTACACACTGCATAGGAATGTCATTCGGATGTAAAGGATCAGATAAATAGCCAAGCCCAAACACCAAGAAGATAAAATCTGTTGAGGGAAACATAGCAGGGATCTGGGTTTTGTTATTCCTGAAGTTCCAAGGCTCCCTCATATATTTCCAAAGATATTTTACTGGTGTGGAAGAGAAGATCTTAACTGGAGAATGCACAGACTTCTCTGTCTACCTCTGCCTCCAGCACTCTTGGGAAATAGAAGGAAATTTGGCCTGTTTACCTGTCTGCTGAGGTAACAGTTACTCTTTCAGCATCTAAGTCTTAGAATGAAGTCCTCTTTGCTGAAAAACGAACATAATCTGCTGTTTAAACTAATAAAAGAACAACAAACCAAAATCAACCTGCATTACTGTTAGCAGCGTACAGACATGACAGAAAGCAGCAGTAAGGCTGACATTTTCTTAGTTAAGCTAAACGACTAATAACTACCTGGAATAACACGGGGAGTGAGCACAAGGCTGCAGCTTTATACCTCTGGATCCCATTCAGGGCCAGGCTGTTTATTTCCTTTAATGCTTTACATCTGTTAGCATTAAACCACACTATCAGCTCTGATGGATTTACATGTATCTTGCTGTTGCATGCATCTCTTGAGAGGCTGAGGGATGGGAAAGGTTACCTTCCCGCAATTGCGTTCCTACCCCCATAGCTCTCATGCAGCCTTCAGGGAAGCATTAAAAAAAGAAAAAGAAAAGTAAAGAGAAGCAAAACCCAAAGAGCTTCTTTCTCCCATGAATTAAACAAAATGTTCTGAGGCTGTATAACATCCATAGGAGAAGAAACGCTGCCGGTGATCAGCATCGCAAACCTTCCTTCTGATGGCACAACGTGTCAAGGACATTTTTAATGAGGGATCAAGGACACTGCTTCTTGAGAGTCATCTTGTTTAAGCTGTGCTAACTGTGGCTTTCTTAGCATGCAAACCCAGCACCTCACAAGAGAGGCAGGAAAGCACCACAAGGCAAAGAAGTATCCTGCTTGCAAGGCTGTTCCTGTCATACCTGCAGGGGAAATAATCTCAGATGTTGCAGAGAGCATCTTTCTATTGATCCTTCCCCAACAGCCGTTAACTTAGAGCCACTCAGTAAGGAGATGGAAATGCCAGAAATGAGGAAAAATACACCAAAATAAGCAGAGACCTGTAGTGAGCCTATCCATTATCCACTTTCTGATAAACCCCAGTCCATATGACAGAAACTACACTTCTGAGAAGCCTAAGGAATCAGTGGATGCTGCATTACAGAAGAGTCTTTCAGATATCTGACACTGCTGGGAATAAACTCCTGATGGACCACGACCAAAAGAAGGACATGAGCTAGCAAAGAGAACAAAGATCAGAAGTTATGCAGGGATGCTGAGTACACTGCTCCCAGTTTCTCTCTATCTCCAGGTGCTGGGTCATGCATGACTAGATTTCCCAAGCAGTACCTGGTGTATGGCCAGCAGCAGCAGTATTAGAGGCTTAGCTTTCAGGCCTTGCTCTCCAGGGACTTCCTCCACTTGGAGCAGAGGCTTTGATCCTGAGTAGTACATTTGCACAAAAAGAACCTGGGTATGATTTTAAAGAGAGAGAGAGAGAAAAGTGAACACAAGCTTTGCTTCTGCATCTTATGTCTCCAATCTGCTCCTTGAAAATGGCAAAGACATCTCAGACATATTGTCAAAGGACCCAACTAATTTTTCAGCCTAATCCATTCTTTGTATCTCCATGAAAAAATAATATATATATATATGTATATACAGAAAATTCTTGAAATTAAGGCAGTTTTTCACTTCCATGAAAGCAGGGAGGGATCTTAGGTCCCAGCTTCTTATGGGGACCCTCTATCTTATTCACTGCTCCTGTGCTGCCCACAAGCTGCCAGCATGACATCCTCATCCACTCAACTCTCTCTTTTCCATTTCATCCTTTCTGGACTAATTAGGTGAGAACCGTCTTCAAGTCAGACATAATGCTGAAATCTAAAAGATCTAAATATAAAAAGTGACATCATTTCTTACGGGCATGCATTCCCACCTGAGAGACTCTGGTTTCCTTCACAACCCCTCTTTGTGGCCAGCAATCTTCCAAGATTATTACTTAAAGATAAAATGGTTTCTCCAACACATTCATCAAATCAGGTGATGATAAGGCTGATTAATCCAGGAACCTCCATCCTTCCTGAAAACAATAAACTGCAAGGCCTACAGACAACAGGATGGAAAATATTACAAAACTTATTTTAAGAAATGCTCTGCTTTTTCTCTATCGAAGCCATCCTGAATTCCTGTCTTCCTACATGTTAAAGGATAACACATAGAATCACAGAACAACCCAATTTGGAAGGGACCCATAGAGAATACTGAGTCCATACTGGACCACCCAAAAATCAGATTGTATGTCTGAGTAGATAAATAAGGATGGTTCCAGAGAAGGTGATTAAAGTCATTAGAGCAATAGGAAGGCTAAAAAATATGAGTGTCTTTCGTGACCAGATGCACAAGAGAGACAATCATTGTTTACAAAATAACTGGCAATTTGGGCACTCCCAATTATTCTCTCTTACAGCAGAGGACAAAAATGCATTTGCAAAGGTGAAAGCGCAGCTGAAGAGAGGAAACATTTTCTGAGCAACACACAGCTGATCTATGAAACTCAACTGATAGACTCAAAAAGCATTAACCACTCGTACAGAAAATAAGAACATTGGAACATTTCATTAGAAAGGATTATTGTTATTATAATTACTTGGAAAGGCTATAATTTCTCACATTTCCAAGTATAAATAAATAACTGTCTGAAGATAGAAAGGCATTCCCCCATATGGTGGGAATAGTTTGTAATTGTCCACGATGGCAATTTCTTGCATCTCTCTGAAATCTCTAATGCTGGGCACTGTCAGGAAGGACTCCTGACTGGCTGAACATCGTACAATGGATCCTGTCTCATGATTCACATCTTCACAGATGAAAATACAGGTTGTGTGTTACAATGAAAAATAAGTATTAATGCGATGGAAAGCCTGACAAGACAAATCCAGGTAGCAATACCCAAATTCTTGGCTGCCCCCTGCAGTTCAAAGGAGATCAAACACTGTTTTGTTGTTTGATACTGGGAGTTTGCTTGCTATTTGAATACCTTGGACTTTTATCTTTTAATGAGATGCTGATGCTTTATGGAAGATACTGTAGAATGGCATCTTCAGAAACAATTCTGAAGTACACAGTGTAATGTAAAAACTTGTTGAGCAGCCCAGACAGAACAAACAGATTACACAGGAATAGACAGAATAGACAGGAATAGATGCTTTCTATTCCTCCCTTTATTCCTTATTTCTAATGATACTGCCCTGATAGCTCTTCTTGAATTTAGTTTCTTCCATTGCTTACTCTCCCTCCAAGCTCCAATTCCTCTAACTCTTTTTTGAAAGAGGGATTTAAGGTAGTAACTAATTGTTAATGCTTAATAGGAAGCCATTATAGTTTAACAGGTAATAAGATACCATAAATAACACTGCTGGTAATGCACTTTTAAATGGTTAAGGATGTACTTGAAAGCGTAACCACACAAAGCCTGCTTCTGTTACTTTAAAAATGAAACTCATCCTTCCAGAAATTAGCTTCACATCCATCCGAAAAACACAAGTTTTACCAAGAAGAAATGGATGCAGGATTGAGAGACATATTCAGCAAGGGACTCCGACTGCATCAGGGGAGAAACATGGAAAGAACACGCTCTAATAGCTGGAAACAGCTGTTTTTTCTTCTATCCTCTTACAGTGTACAGACCCTGCTTCTCCTTCCTGCTCTGGTGGTGGCCAGTGCTTGGCATGTTGTCTTTGCTCAGCCTGAACTACTGTTATCTACAGACTGGCCGTGGCCAAAATGGCACAGGTCTTCATCTTGTGAGTGAACTCCCCCAGTATTCATGGGAATTGGATTTGAGATTTTAGGCTTTATTTTTGTGTGTGTGTGTTCTTCAGATGTTAAGTATTCACAGAACCATACTCAGGTTGAAAGGGACCTCAAGGATCATCAAGTTCCAACCCTCTGTGAAGATCCGTATGAAGTATTAACATCACATGATCTTATCATCACATCTTTGCAGGCCCAGCTCCAGCCAAATTCTCACAAATTCTTCCTGCTAATATCTCATTTAGCTTATACATCTTAATAAACCCCCACTGTTTCTGAGACGATATAATGAATCGCCACAGGCTACAGCAGCTGGCTTACATGTTTATGCCTCTATGCATATATGTCCATGTACATGTGTGTGCTGGGTCTAAAAACACCAACCTGCACGTATTTACCTCAGTCTCACACAATACTCCTGCCATGTCTGTCTCTCTAATATCTCATATGGCAGCAAGCAGCAGGGGCTGCGCATGAGTCACAGCCACAATACACTGCACAGCCAGAGCCTCTGACAGAATATACAATAGAGCTGAGATGTCAGTGGAGGTGGCTTTGGAGTACTTTAAAAATGCTGTTCAAGTGCCAACTTTCACCTCCAAATACGACACTTTGTTCGCCCACCCACTTTCGTTCCAAGTTAAATGTTCCTTTTACTGCAACTCGACAGCTTTAATTATGAATTTATCTGTCTTTTTCTATCCCTATAACTGTTCAGTCTCTCATTTGTCCTGCTAAGATTTTTGATATGCTCCTAGATAGCAGCTGTATACTGTCACCACAGTACAAGTGGCCTGGTCAGACTCTCATTTGCAGGCTGGGCATCAGACCAAAACCTGCAATAAGCTGTTTGCCTCGAAAGCACAAATCTCATGTGTTCCCTCTGCAGAGAAAGAACAGAGAGATGGGGACACAGTGTGCTGATGAGCATCACTGTATCAGAACCACAATGCTTTCCTTTGCTCTTATTGCCTGAGAAACTTAAATACATATAAAATTCTGACCTGAGGAAAACGTGGATCCCACTGATGGTTTCACTGAGGATGCAGCTCCTTCTATCATATTTTGCCCACGACAGAAGACATCCATTTTAAACACTAATGTTTTAAACAGTAGCAGCACACGTAACCCTGCCGCCATCAATGCTGTGCAGGACTGATGTGTGGTAAAGCCTTCACCACCTAGCTCTGCAATAATGTTATATGGAGTGTCCTAACACTGCCTCTTAAACACCTGATCCATGGTCAACCCAAAATTGTCGCATCTGGCTGCATTCAAAATGACTGTAAGTCTAAACATATCAATCCTCTCATTATCCTTTGTGACTTCTAGGAAAGACTCTATCCCGTTCCAGTGTCAGCACTATCCTGGTCTATAAAGATCACCTCAGACGGAAGTGCATATCCCTCATAATCCAGTCTTTTGGGAGATATTTCATAACTTCATAAATTAATGTTGATTGCTTTAGAAGTAAATTTTTATCCCAGCATGTGAAGGGACCCAATGACTTCCACATTTCAAGTACAATTTTAAGGGAAAAGGACTGTACCACAGAAATACAGATGCTCCTAATCAATACGAAAATGTCTAATACCAGGCAGTAGCAATGTGCCTCACAGAAAGGGCAATGCAGAGCCCATTTGTTCTGCTGGATATATACAAGTTCATTATCGGTACTCCAGTCAGATCTGTACGTGTACAGTAATTTGAATAACCTTCGATATGATAGCATGCAGTCCTTCTGTGATTCCTTTTTCTGCCATTTGCTCTTTTCATCTCATCCCTTCCTACTGCTGTTTAAATTGCTATTATTAGCTATTAAATGATAAATGAATTACCTCTGAAGTAAGCATGAATAATTGTTCCCAGCCTGAGATAGGCTTGGACTGGTATTTGGTAACAGTCAACAAGATCTGTGTGGCTCCCAAGGTTATTTCATAATAATAATAAAAATCAATAGGAAGAAAACAGGGACAGCTCCAGAAAGTGTTAATGAAAAGTTGCTGAATTACAGTGGCTCACCTGTGCACAGCTACATAAAAGCCTTCTGAATACCAAATACATTAATTATAGACTGCATTGCTCGGCTGAACCTCCACAGAATTCATTGGGCTTGTATTCTCACACTAACAAAGGAGAGACGCTGAAGAGTGCTGGATGAGAAGGATGAAGGGAGGGAGGGATGGAAGAAAGTTCATGTTCTTATTTACAAAACACAATTATCAATATATATGTACTGAGAGTAAAATCTGAATCCAGTAATAGATCTAAATCCAAAGTTGGAGGTGTTTCCTCTCATGAGCAGGCACATCAAGGTTTTACGTCAGACCCTGGACAGAAAGAAGATACTCCCCTTTTGCAGCATCTGTATGAAAGAGCACTGTAGAGTATATATGTATTTAAGCAATACCTCCTGGTAGTCATAAACTGATTCTGACTCCTTACAGTAATGTGAGTCTACCCCAGAACTCTGCAGCTGCTCTCATAGCTGACACACTCCTTTACTGTTAAAAGTTAGGCGGTGCCCTTGAAGAGTTATATGAAATACATTAGCAGCTCCTTTTGCTCCATGTTCTACACCACTAACATGACACAGTATGGCAAACACGAAACTTGGATTTACCTAATAAGCTATCACCATCACCATGCCCTTTTTGCTCAGGCATCCAAACACAGGAATATCACATTCATAGATGTTCACAAAGCAGTAGAAACTTCAAATTCCTCTAACAGCTACATAACCTGTGACCAAGCTAAAAAATGGAATCAATAAATAACCTCTCCTTCTGAAAGCTGCCCCAAGATATTTAATGTCTACAGATGATCAAGGTTAAAAATGTTCCAAATCTTTACTTAAAAGAAAAATGAACGTTCAATCAAACAGAAATCTGAATCAAAACTACCAGATGATTCCTGCTGATGTTTTCCAGGGAATTAGATTCACAAAATGATGAAAGAGCCCTTTCATCTCCATGCATGTGTCAGAGGACTCCCCAGAGTCCAACCGTACAGACTGCCCCAGTGGATCAGGTACTCAGCCTGTTGGAACCATGAGGAGATGGGGCATTTGGGAGGGTGAAGCACTGTCTTGCACTCAAACACTTCAGCCAAAATTAGTTCCAGTTCATATAATTTAAACGAACAAACAAAAAACTGTAACAACAAATGAAACCCACATTCACCTGTAAGCAGAGGAAGACACAAACCAGGAAGCAAGGGAGCCATTTGCCATCACTGCACAGAACTATCATGTCGTAATTCTGCTGTTTAAATATGTGTTAAAGATGCATGAATTGAAACCAACACGCCTCGTTCCTTCTTTGTTCTTTTGCTCTTTGAACTTCCCACCTTTGGGTCTGCTTCACTCTATTTTGATCTGAATGGCATTTTGGCCACATAGCTTAAAAGATGAGCAGAATTGCTTGCACAGCCATAATCAGGCGAGGATGCATTACAGAGAAGAGATGGGAAATCCAACAGTTCAATACTATCTAGGATTGTGATGGTGCATCAATGAAGTATAGGAGAAGAGCAAGCACAGTTCCAAATGATCTACAAATCCTTCTTGTATATTATTGGATTTGCCATCCACTCACTGACCATTTTAACTGCTCACTGTATGGAAGATGAATAGATTGCACCTGGACAAAGGGCCATGGTAGTGATTAAACATTCTGCTTCTGATTAATATCACAGTAAGGTATATTTACCATCTGGGGAGGAGAGAAATTTATCTCTGTTCAAGAAACATAAGAAATGATAAAGAAACACAAGAGATGAATAATATCTGAGTCAGCAGAAAACACTTAATGACTTTGCAAGGGTCTGCCTCAGTATGTAAGAAACACCTCCCAAACAAAGGGCTACAACTGCTGCAGTGTTTGCAAAACACTCAAAGGCACAAATGCAAAAAGAGAATGAACAGAAGTGCCATCCGTTCAAAACATGAGGAAAAAGGGGAAAACACCCTTAACAAGGTAATGCTTTCTGAAACCTGCTCTTAGTGAGCAGTCACTTCTCATCCTCTTTGTGGTCATGAAAAATGTGAAGTTACCTGGGCAGCACTGACTTAAAACCCAATTGTTTCATAGCAAATGAGGCATGAAACTTATTATCAAAAAACATGATGTCTGAAGTACATGCTGTCATTTTGTTTTCCCAGAAGACAGCTTCCGAATGCCTGAACTGACTGCAAGACATGGCTGGAAATACAAGAATTAGTGGCTCTTCTTGAGCAAAAGCAGAGTTGTGAGGCCAACATCTACAGCACTGTATCTTTGTGAGATAAGAGAGTAAAATGCCTCTACAATCAACTGATACATTACCTTGTTTTTCAGAAGATGGCTGCAAAATGCAGTTAACCCTCCACATATTTGACATTTGACTTGGCAGAATGGTCCTTAAAACTGGCCTGCTGGTAGAGGAATAGCCTTTTGATGCAGAAAAACACCTATAAAAAGTTTCTGAAAAGAAAAACCCACAAACTACTAAGTTCTTTAGTAGGTCTTGTGCAATATGAGGGTGACGGCACCTAAACAAGTGTGAGAGTTAAGGAGAAATGCCCCAGGGGCACAGGATGCTAACTAAAAGCTGGCTGATACCTTGAACAATTTAACCACTAGACAGGCAGTTATGAGAATTGTATTAGGATGATCAAGAGTTTGTTCCATCCCCAGATGCATCTATGCTTCTGAAGTTTGCAGGATGTTCTCTGGATGATATTCTTTTTGGAAACATTTAAAGAATCACTTGTTTTTGTCTTCAACTAATAATCATGGGAAGCAATATATTAGGTACCAACAACCTTTGGAGTACTGGTTCCAGGACTCTGCTAGCACATCATTTACATACCATTTAAACAGAGCTAAAACAAAAGTCCCCTTACTAGACTTTCCCCAGTTTTAGAAAGGTACAGCATTGAGTAGAGCATTGAGTAGGAAGTAAATAGGAGGTTTTTGTGGAGAGAGAATATCTGAGTAAGGAACTTGCAGTGTACTGTAGAGATTTCAGAGTTAGACTATTTCCACACAGTCAAGCACTTTCAGGTAATCCAGAATCCTATGATCTCACTGCATCTCATGGCAATAATCTCAGTAGTTACCTGTTGGTCTTTAAGACAGCTGCCCTTAGAGAACCAGAGATGAAGAGTTGTTATGTGAATTTCATGTTCTCCAAGGATTTCCAGGTTCTGGGGGAAATACTCTACTGTTCTATTAGTAATGTAGCCCCAGAGACAAAAATTCAACTCCCTTTTTGCTTATTTTCAGATATAGCTACTTTGTTACCCTGCCTCTGCTGGGAACTTACTACACAGTTAATGCTCCTGAATGACTTCATATACTGTATGTGCTAGACTGAGGTCAAGAAGGAATTCTTGCCTGTGTTCCAAAATACATTTTGTTAGGACCACTAAAGGTTTAGCACACCTTTCTTCGGCTCACTGGAGACTGTACACTGAACACTATGAAATCAGGTGGGAGAAATCCCCCATTCACACAAGATGCCTCCATTAGACCAGTCATTTCCCCAGTAGCTATTACCTTGCTTCGATCTACCGCTCACTGACTCTGACAGAGCAAATAGTTTATTCTAGAGAAGTAGCCAGTGTCCAGCCTGCTCCTTCATCCTCCTCACAGCAGTAGCGGAAAAGTAAGGCTGCAAAATGCCCTGAGCAGAGAGAGCTCTAAGAGGAAAATTAAAAGACACATCCAGTTATAAACGTTGACAGGTGAAAATGTTCGCTGTTGGAGGGAGATGCTGAGATGCCAAGTCAATGCCACGCACACCAGACACCATGACAAAAAAAAAGACACAAACGCAGAACATGAACCGTAGGAGTTTCGTAACATAAAAGACCTCTGGCTTGTGATCTATGTACCTTTGCCATGAGACATATCACCTGGAAGTCAGATCTGTCCAGTACTGGATTAACTTCTCTTTCCATGGCTTGACCTGTCACCCGGAGTACTATAGAGACGGGCACTCAGAAATGCACATTTAGAAAATTAGATAGATGTATTGAACATAAGCACTGTGCAATTAATCTCACTGATCACAGCTGGAGTGGTCAGAGCAATTTCAGCATGTTTTCTGCAAAATAGAACCTTATCAACTAAATAAAGATCGTATTTTCATCAAGGTCGAGTGACAGTCATCATTTTCTTCTGACACTGTTAATCCTGCTCTGATAGGAAACATCCATATGTGTATCTTTCTCTAGGTGAGAAAGTCAGTCAAGACAGTCTTCTGCAACACGCTCTACCAAAAACAAACTTAAGCTGCAGTCAGACCCATTGGCTCCCACTTAAACACCCACTATTCATTACACAGTACAGAGGTCTGGAAAAGGGATTGCCTGCAAGGTGTTTAAACCACCTCTGCTCACAGTGTAAAGCACACAAGAAAGACATCCCACAGTGTAACCATTTAGGTCGCTCCTGTGTAGCACCTGCAGGCCCCGAGTTCAACTCTGCTTTGGCAAAGGTACAAAAATAATTTGGGTTATTTCCATCCTCACAAGAGGAAAGCATAGAAAGTGTTCAAGTGTTTTTTGTGGTAACTACAGAAGACAACAGCACTGGTTCTAAGCTATAAACACTTCCTGCTCCTTAAACCATGAAAGACAGCTCTAGTCTTGGCAAAAGTAGACTATAATTACCATTGATGTAGTGACACACCACCAGTAAGCAGAAAGACTCTGCTGAGCTCCCTGTGCTACCTAAATGGAGAAAGACTGGATTTCATCTTTACAGAGTAAGATTAGACCGAGTGGAACCCCACACTGCAACCTCCAGTTCTGATGGATAATCAGTTTTTTATTTCATAGTCTATGCATTATTTTATTTCAAAGTCTGAGCTGGGGGAGAGGCCTGGATACAGCTGCTCTCCTGCCCATAGCAGTGTGCTCTCTTTATTCTGCATTCTTCCTTTGGTTGCTTTAGGCCTCTTATTCCCTCTAAAATCAAATTATGCAGTTCTCTTGGCGAGACTCAAAGAAACCCAGAAGCAAAATATTAATTTTCTGAATCAGAATCAATAAGCTGCACAATCCTTTTCAATGAATTATTTATCATAAAATAGAATACACTTACAAGCCAAGCCCCTTGGTCCCCACATCTCCCTTTTCCTGATCTTTTGCAAAAAGCTCCTGTAATATGGCAAATCTTTAGACAGGAGCAAACAATGTAATGTTTACTTGTACTACAAATGCCAACTAATTGCACCTAACCCATCAGAACTCCATAAATCTGCAATTCCACCCACTGGAGTGAAAATGAACAAGTAACCATCACACTGCCTTCAGCAGTGACATCCCATCCCCAGATGACCCAGAACCTTGAAGGGACAGAGCGCTTTGCTTTTGACCACCACAAACAGATATGGAATGGCATGGGAGCTGTACAAGGTAAGGGATTTTTCTTTAATTCTTAACTTCTTTAAAAGTATTTGTCATTAGAGAGCTGCTATATTGGTAAAGGTTCATCGCCCACACAACATCAGGAAAAATGAAATGAATGCTCACTAACATGAAACCAACCAAAGAAAAAGGTAATGGAAAACCACACAAATGAGAGAAAGTGCTCATGGAGTTGGTATGACCAACTTATTTTCAGTGTCTGGGACAAGTCAGAGTTCAATATTTTCCTTCCCTGAAGTTACTTTCATGCAAAAACTCCTCCAGCTCTAATTCAGAATTGGAAAATCTGATTTATATCTCAAATTCATCCACCTGGCCAGGCTTCAGTAGCTCTCTCTAATGAGACACCAACGATTTCTCGGATGGCTGTCCCCAGTACTGAAACCATTTAGGATACATGTTAATTGCTTCATTTATGTGTTCATATGTACAAGTGAGCACAGCTATACAAAAGGAATGTCTCTATATTTTAGTTCTCTTTTTTTCATTGTTCCCCATAAACATTAAAAACCACGAACAAGCTTGTAAGAATGGTTTCAGGCATGAGGAACAGGTGGTGCGAATGTCAGTTAAGTATTCCTGCAGGGGGAAGACTGGAAGTTTGCTGTAAATTATGGGGGCATTTCTGCAACAGAAAAAATTGGCTTTTCATTGATGAAGCTGGAAGCACTCTTTGATAACAAACCCACTGGGAACTTCAAATCATATCACATCACTCAGTTATTTTTTCCTCCATTTGTCTTGGAAAAACAATATTGCAAGAGTAAGTGCTTGCATGTAGAACTAGGAATAGCATGGTTTAGAAAGAGCACATACATTTCTGCTTCATCACAGCTGAAGCATCCCATATTCTGACCTTTACCCAGGCCAAATTCCCCACATATGAGGCAACCTCACTTGCATACATCCCATTGAACACAGGAAGCTAAGAAATGAATTTTGCAATTAGGAAAAAACACCTCCCATATGGTTGTTTGGATAATGACTTCATCACACGCACCAAAAATCACAAACCTATGCTTCATATGTCTGTAGGATACAATGCTGTGAGGAAAAGAGGAATGACTGTGCGAATCCTTGCAGAATCAGGCATACTGTTTCTAAATCATACCATCAAAGTCCTTCACCTAGAGAACATCTTCCCTGTAGGAGATTGACTCCACAGAGGAGATCTGAGGTGGACAGAGTATCACCTGAAACTTCAGTTTCCTGTTGATGAATTCACTGAGACAGTGCCATCCATATGCTCAAGTAATATTTTGAGAGGAAAATGAAATTTGTAAGGAAACTGTCACTGACCTTTGTGCCCGGTCTGTTATTGTTATCTCTTCCTCCAGATCTAGGAGTAGCGCTGCCTGAGCCATCACCTTCTTGCTGCAGGGCAAGGATTTGAGGTGCAGAATGAGCAGAGCAAGGCAAAACTTGCTTCCCATCTCCTCCAGCTCTTGAGTTCCCAGCTGCAGGCCCTGGTGGAAAAAAGGAGGAAGTTTCATTGCTGAGTGTACAAAGCGCAGGTGTTGGGAGACTGTTTTTCAGAAGGACAGCTCTTAGTATTACAGTATCACCTCATTCAGGTTCCCATACAGTCAATCATGAATTCAATGATAGCATTTGTTCTACAGGATCTATTCTAAAATAGCTTCTATTTTACAGAGGCAACAGAGGCAAGTAGTGTAACTGCTCTGGTTACTTACACTGAAGTTGTCACTGTACAAATTAGACTCATACCCCAAGAGGATCTGACTAAATACACTCTTACAAATCATTAGGTCTCATCTTTTTTCTCTCTCTAGAAGCGTCATCTCCCTAAGCAATGGGAAACAAATAGGTTTTATGACTGTAAATACTGGACAGTGGCAGAGATTAGAGAAAAAACAGTGAAGAGGGGAAGGAGGGAACATCTTTAACAAGTTATGAATTGCTTTTTAAGAAAATCAATTACAAAGTAATTGCAAAATAACAAATAACTCTGAGGAATTTCTCAGTGTATTAAAAGCCTATGTCTCTAGTAGGGACGTGCAGGCAAAGAAATGCAAAAACAGGACTGGGATTATCAACATCACCTTTCCAAGAGGACTCCTTCAAGCTGTGGATCCTCACATGGAAGAGCCCTGACTTTGAATTGTCTGTGCATGCTTTTTCACTACTTAAAAAAATAAAGACCCAACAAAAAAGTAACACATCAAGGGCCTACATAGGAGTAATCCGGTGTAATTACTGGTAGTTTCTCACAAGCAGTGAGATGGCAAGAGACCAAAAAAAACCTCCAAAACCACAAAAGAGTCACCGAAAATAACCCAAAGAAACTGCAAAATCCCTCATCTTTGGCATTTAGTGATCACATCATGTGTTACTCCTTAATGCTATCACACCAGGGGTTGAATCAATTGCTGAACAATTGCAGCCTTTGTCAGTATCAGCCCCGTGTGCTTTTGAAGCACAAACCATTTCTGCAGCCAACCTTCTGACAAGAACTCCAATCCCATTTCCAAGACTGTTTCCTTAGCAACTGCCATAAGTCCGTGCTCACAGCCCTGGCACCAGCCACAAGCACAGTGTGTGCTCCACACCAGCATGGCCTGCTCTTGACCCTTCACTCGGTGTTTGTTAGTGCACATCTTACAGGTAACAGAGCCCATATATTATATATATTATATATTATATATATATAATATACCAGTAACTGATAACAGGGGGCTGAGCTCCAGTCTCCTGTTTCTTAGTAGTTAGTTTTGTTTTGCCTTCTTTAATTTGTTTATGTTTCCTATGTAAGGTTGCACTTATAATTTCTCTAGGATCTTCTGCACAGCTGAGAGAAATTGGGAGCCAACAGCATGGAGGTGGATGGAAAAAAGAGGCTTCCCAAGTGACCATCTACAGCTCCCTTGTAATGCTTTTTTTTGGTTCATGCTTGTTAGAGGCCACAAAATGTCTTACAAGGCGAATGCCTTCACTTCAACTCCAGCAAGTCCAGCATGTACAAATAAAATCTAACATTAAAGCAGCCCTATCTGATAACAAACACATTTTCCTATAGTAACCACATTGAAATTCTGCTTGTTTTCTCAAACTATATGAATAAATATGAATAGGTAATTATAATAATGAATAATGAACAAATAATGCATTATTTTGAGCTTGTACATATACTGAGTGGTTGGACAGCTAGATAAGCAGAGGACGTGCCTAGAAGAGCACACAAACAATATGAGAAAACAGAGCCTCCCTGCCAGGCGTAGACAAAGGACTCTGGAGATCTGACTTCTGCTCTCAGAAAGTCTCTTAAATATCTTTAAAGCAGTCAGCAAATCTCTAACACCATTTCTTCTCCCATCCTAATCACTGCAAGCTTTGCTAAGTAAGAGCCAGGTGCAATGAACTATAGTAATTATTAATAATGGGAAGAAAATAGATGAAG
The DNA here is from genome assembly GCF_054131305.1 of Coturnix japonica. NCBI lineage: Eukaryota > Metazoa > Chordata > Aves > Galliformes > Phasianidae > Coturnix > Coturnix japonica. The sequence goes on along the minus strand of NC_140691.1, from coordinate 6,619,713 downwards.
AGGCTTAGAGGAACCAATGGTCATTAATACAAAACAACGAGGGCCTAGCAGCTCTACACAGATTCCTCACTTCCATTATTTTACTTCAGAAGACATTTTAGTGTGGCAGTTACAATTGGCAGGTGGAAATGGTGACATTTCTGAGCAAAAATAAGTCACTTCCACAGCAAAGGAATTATTCTCTCAGGGGTAAAAAATACAAGGAACATCTTGGGGCTTTCCCTGGGGTGTATCTTAGGGTCCTGTTTCCAGGATCCAGGCAGCACACTAAATACCTATCAATCCAGGAGATGCGAATAGTGACAGTGCTAAAACTCAGCCTGTGGGCTTACAATTCCCCAGGGTTTTATTCAGGATATGAAGAGGCCTTAGGAAACTATGAACAGAGAAATAATAATAATAAAAGTATAATACACCTGAGAAGCCTCAGACAGTAAGTGCTCATGCTCTGAAGTTAGCTGCTTTATGATGGACCCATATTGCTTCGAGAACAGACAGCTCGGGAATAACAGCTGGAAACCTCAGCTAGAACATTACAAGTTAACACATTTAATTCACTTCAAACACAGGCAGTCTTTTATTTTCCAACTCAGACAATGCTCTCCCTCTTCTTCCTCAGCTCTCAGCAGAGGCAGGAGCTGGAGCTGCATTGGTGACTACCATTAAAGTGAAGATGCTGACAGAACTGATGCATCAAACTAACAGCATTAATGATATCTGCCAGCAGTGCCAAGAGCTGGTGCTCTGGGTAGAAACCAGCCCCTCCTGCCTTGCTTGAAATTCTTGAAATTCTACAAGAGATAAAGAAAGAGAAGTGGTGAACTTTTGATTTTGGTTAAGAAGCTCCACAGCAGTCAAGCTGGATTGTTTCTACTCACAGTGACAATATATAACCCGTTTGCCACTACCATGCAGGAGGAAGCTGTTCTACCTGCCATCAGGTCCTCTGCAATGTCCTGAACTCTCAGAGACCCTATCTTTCCCCATCACAATCCTACATGGCTCCATCCTCCTCTGGAGGCATCTGTATGAGAAGCGGAGTGCAGTGCAGTCTTCCAAGCCAGCAAAATCTAAGCAAAGTCTGAATCAGAAAACTGTACCAGAAAGCTGCAGACAAGATCATCAGTCTTAATTAGTTTAGCCTCATGGATATGCTAACAAAGGTATTCTTCTTTGATGATCAGCTCATATCTTTGCATAGTTTCTGCTCTTCATAACATGAAAGTGCCAGTCTGGATCAGCATTGGCTCAATACACACATTGCTGCGCAATACAAATATGCCCACTGGTCCCCTGGGCCCCCTCATGCATGTCTTTTGAAGACATAATGTTAAAGGATAACAGGTTTATAGTTTCCTGGCTGTTATAAAGAATAATGGAACTAGACATTATTTGCTAATCTCTTCTCATTTTTTCATACCACAGCAGACAGTATGGTAAGAGACATCACCATGCTCTAATATCTGGATGTATCTGTATATATGATTTGGTGGGAAGAAACATTCCAGAGGAACTCAACATGGCTAATCAGATGAATTAAATGAACACAACCTATTAGCTCTTGGTCTAGTTAAACCAGTACATTTGTTCTCTGCCCAAACTGTTTTTATCATAACAGGGCAGTGAGGTGTTCATCTGCATCTCCTAAATGACACTGTGTCACAGTAATAGGAAACACGGAAGGAGGGGGAAAAATAAGAAAGCTATTCCGTGATTTATCATTTGGCCAAGATAATGGCAATAAAAATTCTCCTAATGAAAGTTGATGAAATTATACCGGAAAAAGAGTTCATTCGCATTCAGCACTGATGCATCAACTATATATTCACAACTAAATGCTTCCAACGTCTCTCAATTTACCTAAAAACACATCACAGGCTAAGAGACAATGTAATGGGAAAACTTCGTTATTCATTACTCATATGCTTTAAACAACCCCACAAGCCAAAGGCAGCGATAGTTTCATAACACAGATATTGTTGAAGGTGGAAGGACTCCAGAAGTTAAATTAGAATTTTCTCTCTCCACCAGGGTAACAAGAGCTGCAGTTAAACTGGAGTTGAAAGATATTAATAAACACAAGTAGACAACAGATTTCAGAGCCATCATTTTTCTCTTGCGTTCAGAGAAAAGGGATCTTTGGCACACAGTACGGTCACTTTTGGGCACTGTTCAATCCTTGAGGCAATATTTTTCCCTGCAAACTTACTTCCAGTCAACACATACACACACACATGCAGAGTATACTCTGCATCTCAACAGCTTTACACATGCACAATGGTTATGCCCTAAGGCTGGGTATAAATAAATTGGCAGTCTGGTTTCCCACTAATTCCATCAGTGAGCTCTCCATTGGAATACTAATAGAAACTACTTCGAGGCTGCACAGGACAAACCACACAGCTGAATGAAACATTTGGTGCCTGCAGATGAAATTTTAGCCTGGGCCAGCCCCAAAAGATAGTGTCCTTTAAACCCCTGTGAAAGAAAACATGCTGATGCACAATGGGGAACCAGCTATTGAGATGAGGACAGTAGGGAACAAGCCAGTTTTTCTCATGGCCCAGAGATCCCTAAGCAGTAGGTATGACATTCTAAACAGACAAAGTTTAGGGGATAGAAATTTGGGCCAAAAGATTTCAAAGGGATTAAGCAAGCAGAAAAGGCTGAAGATGGAGAAAAAAAATTGGGTAGCTTGAATTTCTAGAAAGATGAGAGGGGTTGAGTTAAAGACAGAAGATAAAAGGACTGGAGAGATAAAAGGATGAGAAAGAGGGAGGGGTGGTTGAGGTCAGTGGATGCTGATGTGGAGGAATGATAACAAGAGGAAAACTAATGGAAACCTCAATCCCCATCTCACTGTTGGAGAGGTGTGCTTCGTTATGAATGCCCATCCTCGCTTTCCTCAGTACTTTGGCTACTAGGTGAGGAAACAAGGCCCAGCTTGCTGTCAACCCTCCCTGAAAATCTGCTGAATTTAGCTGATGCTCTGATTCAGCTGGGACTGAGCAAACTTCTTTGTTTCGTCACAAGATGGGTTATTGATTTGTCATTCAAACGGACTCTTTCCCTGGCTAAAGATGCTACAGGCTAGATTGTTCAAGGGATGGAGGAAAGCAGATCAGAGAGCAGAAAGAGGCCTGAAAGGCCTGTTTGTAAGAGAACTGAGGATTTAGCAAATGGTAAAACTGGTTGTCAAGTTCTACTTATTCAGATAGCATAGATAGCCAACCAAAGTAAGCATAAAGATGGGGATATATTCTCATCACCCTCCCCCAGAGACTGCACACTCACACAGAGCAGTAGTGGTTGGGTATGGAATGCTTCCATACTTGCTGGATGCTGGTGCACCTCTTTCGCATTGCTTCCTGAGATGGAAGGTAGTACATGGTACCAGAAGGTCCAGTTTTGCCAGATCACTTCTTGGGTATCACTGGGACCAATGCATACATTTATGTGGGGCATAACTGTGAAAAGTGGCTGAATCAGGAATAAAAGATGGACAAAAATAGAAAGCAAAACCAACGTAGATGAGCCATAAAGAAGGTCCAGAGGGCAAAGAACAAAAGTAGTGGGAATTGTCAGTATGTTTTTGTTGTTGTCATTGTTTGTTTGTCAGGAAAAACAACAACAACAACAACAAAACAGAAAATAAATAGAAAAAATAAGTGCTAATTCTTGAAAGAAAACAAATAGTGCTCCAGATAATTAACTCTCCTACTTGGCAGACAAGAAGAAGAAATGGGGAAACTGTTCAAGGTCATACAGTGATTCTGGGGCAGTGTAAGAAAAGAAAACTACTTTACACTGGTGACAACCAAGTGCTTTGTTCAAGAACATTTCTGTCTTTAATGCAGGTTCCAGTACTGGCAACAGGTTAACTGCTGTTACCCCATCTGACTGTGCCTTCAACATTCATCTGTAGTCTACCCACGGCTTTCTCTCACTCGTACACCTTCTGCTGTGTGAACTCTATGGAACCTGGAACAAGTCACAGCCAGGTTATAGCCTGAGGTGCCTGAAGATTAAATGTGAGGTGGAGCTCTAAGTACATCTGAGAGTCTGTGTCAAATGAATTAGCTCATAAAAGCAGTCTGGGAAAGCAAGAAGTTGAATTTTTGCAAGTCCTAAATTGGCAGTTTAATCCCTGGATCACTTTTCCTCCCTCTCTACTTCCACTTCTCTGCTTGTATGAATAACTTCAGCATACAGAAAAGTGAGCAGACTCCAGGCCCACCCAAGCATTTTCAGCTATGAGTTTAACTCATTTGGCCATATTTCACCGTGGGAGTTAAATAACTTCCTAATCCTGGCTGGTGATCACCACATGCTTGGCAACAAAAGGATTTATGATGTTTATTCTGGCTAACGTAAATACAGATGCTATTCAGAAAGCGTCTAACCTGTTTTGAACATTCTTAGTACAGTATTTGTCTCCATAATGTCATTCACTATCAGGTTCTCCTGGTTAATTATGTGTTATATAAAGAACCAATTGTATCTTTTCATGAAATGCCCTCCATATTGTTCTATGTTACACAACACCTTGTTATTTTTCTGTGTGGCTTTAAAGCAGAGCAAGTATTTATAGTTACTGGGAAATTACAAAGTAGATTTTATTTTGAAATTCACTATACTATAATCTGCAATATAGAAAGCTTTGAAGCCTTTCCCTCTTACTCTGATAAAACATATGCCATTCTGCCCATCCCAGAGGTGAAATATGTATTGACCAAAATGACACAGCAACACTAGTACGCTTTTCTTCCCCATACAAAATAAGACCCCATGATGGATCATGGTATCACACTTGCACCAACATAATGATTTAGGCACTAGAGTGCATTTAGAAAGAAGCCAGCACAGCATGACCCAGACATCACAGCATGCTCCAGCCTGATAGCTGTCTGCCCCACAGGATCTCTGGTGCTCTGTTCCCATGCTAGCACATTACAGACACAAGCAGACCGGCAAAGCTGCATGTTGGCCTGATAGCAACGTTACATGGAGTGGAATTTAATGGGGTGGCGAGTTTGCTTCCTGCTATGCTGCCACCAAATATCCACATCACTGTGAAGCCTCTCCCCAGCACAGTGCTGAGTGTTACTGCTGAGCTCTCTGCACTCTTTCCCTTTCTCTCTCAATAGCTCAAGTATCACTAATACTCTCCCATATCGAATCTGCCTTCCAGGCCACTGTGTGCTTCCTCTAGCCCCCCCTTTCATTATCTCTTTTGCCTTACAAAGAAAATAACTCATAACAGACAAAGCAGTCCAAAGGAAGTACTACCATTCACGTCTATAGGGATATTATAGCATCTTCCAAGCCTACATTTTCTCACATACACAAGCATCTTACTCACTTTCTTCTTTATTGTTGCTGCTGCACATGGCACAGATATCTTTATTGAGCTGTCTTTCTAATCGCTACTTATGTTTTCCTGAACAGTCAGAGCTAATTCAGAACCCAACCATGTGTTTGAATGCTTTAAACTATTCCTTCAAACATGCTTTACCCCGCCACCGTCTGTATTTTATCTTCCATTCCCGTAACCACAGTCTTGCTGTCCTCCTTCCTACTGTATAATTCATATCAGCTGCAAACAGTAAATCTTAGCATTTTACTGTTCTCCTCATTTCTCAGTCATTAAAGAAATACAGACCAAAACAGAGTGGTAGCTGGAGTCACCTTACTATCCATTTCTTCCCACCCCAGTGATGATTAATACATCCCACCTATTTTTCCAGACTTTTAAGTAGATTTTCACTATACAAATGACCCTTTTGTGCCTCACCCCAAAACTCCAATCCCTTTGGGATTTCTTTTGGGTGAGGGAAACTCTCTTCTCCTTAGTTCTGACTTAACTAGGATGTCCACCAATGCTGCTCACTTAAATATGAGTCTTAACAAATGACAAACTTTGTATACTGCATCTCCCTTCACTCATGCCATCAAGGCAATTAACTCAGTCACTGTGCTTCCCTGCCCTTGTGTTTCTCGTAGGTTTTTTCTTTTTTTGGTGGTTCTCAACCTCTGGAGTAAATTTTAAAACATAAGGAATCAGAATGAGCACATTGTTTAGCATGTTTGAGATGTCTGCTATCTACCCCACTGGCCATTATTAATGATTTTACCAGTTTGAATCTTCAGTTCCTTTGTTCCCTTATAACTCTTACAGCAATAAAACCTGAGGTTTACCTGATTCTGTGTGTTGTAGCCTTGGTTGAATATAAAATAACACCGACAGATAACGTGCAGACATTGTCTTCCTGCATAAAACAGCCAGAGTGGTCCCACAGCATTCTGCTCTGTGCCTGTCCTGGCTGCCTACCAGCTCTGCCAACATGCCTGTGGCCCCAGGACAGCTTAAATAGCTCCAGCATGCATCCAAATCTCAGCCTTCACAATTCCTTATTATTCCAGTCCTGAGGGTCCACTGTTTCCTTCCAGAGCCTTTTGATTATGCCTTGGAGCATGCTTCTTTTTTCCAGATCTAAGTCTGTTCTATACTAAATCCCTCATTTCCTCTGACTCCTGCTTCCATTGGCACCAGAGCAAAACTTCTACCCGATGGCAGTCCCCTTGCCTGGGCCACGCCACACGCCAGCTCCTGCAGTTAAATTGCCATGCACATATTCACAGATCAGCCCAAGACCTTCTCTTTGTTGGTCTCCTTAAACATTTACTTTAAACACGTCTTCATAAAGAGACTCATGAGTGAGAGGTAAGGGCACAGAGCCATCTGCAGCTCTGAGCCTTCCTTTCTCGTTTCTCAAATTTCACATATATTGTATGGCTGTCCCCTTACACTGCGCCTTTTCCCCTATATTATGAAGGATTCCTCATGTCAATTTTCTATCTTTTTTCATTTCACAAGTTCTCTTTGGTTATCTTCAGCCAGCTGCCAAAGCTGGTTTCCCCACCTAACACACTTCCAAGTGATCAGTGACAGTAAGCAACTACAATTCCAGAATTCATTGTATTAGCACTTCTAAAGCAACAAAGGAACCATTGATTTCCCAAGCCAAGGATACACAGGAAAGCACAAAAGGCATACGTGCCCAGTTCAGATCAGAGAGGAAAGAGACACACTGTTTGGTGAGGAATCCAGCCTGGTAACTGCTCCCTTTGAAGGTGAAGGATGGGAGTACAAAGAAGGGGCTTGTTGGCTGTGTTCTAATGGGTGTTAGCATAATTATTCTGATACAGGATGCTTCTTGCAGCTTGAATATGTCAGAAAGTCACCTTAACAGACGTATTTTACCAAAAGGCCCAGGGAGAAAGAATGATCTTTTTACAAGAAGGTTGGGTTAGGAGGGACATCCTGTGAAGGGTCTTGGGAATACAGACCACACAACCAGATGCCAGACATCAAGATAAGTTCCTCCAGGTGAAACAGTTGCCACCAGCTGCTAACCAGGATTTATAGGTCTGCGGAGTCCAAAGGCTCACTTTATTGCCAACCCAGATGTCCGCTGGTACAAGTAGTCTGATGGCTGATGGGGTTTTTTTAAACCACTCTTTTGGCTGAGAATACGATTAGTATCAAAAGAAAGGAACCAGCAAACAAAAACAACAGAGATCAAAACTGAATATTCTACATTATTACAGCAGATATGAGCCCCTGTTGCTTGCCCACAAGGAACATGCAGCAGCATGAGCTCAGACGTTTGGACTTGTTTACCAAGGATGAGTGTCAATTAGACACAAACTTCTTCAAACCACCTATAAGCCTTTACTGCTCTTATAATCCCACCAGCAAAGGCTTACTTTAACTTCTCCACTTACTGTGCTTTTGGAAAGAAAGAGAAAAAGAAATCAGGTGTTTGAAGGCTGTAAGGAACAGACTGAAGAAAGGGAAACAAGATCAGAGAGACAGAAGTAGGGTGAGGGGGAGGCAACTATCTCTATCAAGTGGGATAACTGATGTGACTCACACAAAAGCAGCTTATATTTCCTCTTGTTCTGCAATGAATATTTCCACTTTGTCTTTTTCAGAGGAGACCAGCCAGAAGCAAATGCACAGCAGCTGAGTAATGCCTCAACCTCCAGAGCATCATGCAAAAAGAGAAAGACATGTAGGCCTCAGAAGAATAAACTAAGTTTCTCTGAGTCTTTGGAGACCTACTGACCGTTCACAGTGTGACGCAGGCAAACCTGTATTAACAGAGAAGATGCTGACTCCAGATTATAGGCTTTCAAGACTTCTTATCTTGCAGCTGTACTACCTGAGAAAATTTGCATAAGAACAAGCTGCCTCTTTCTTAGAAGTCTTTTTCAACCTGTTTTTATGATTTCCACTTAAAACGATAATCCTCTGTTTGTGACACTGCAATCATTTCTACTACAATCAAGTGTTCCATCCAGAAGGAGGATTACTGTCTCGGTTTGGGGAAGTAATATGGACCTCAGAAAGAACAAAGCAGCCAGTTTACAAGCAAATGACCTTGATAATAAAGAAAAAAAGAAAACAAGAGCGTGTATGATCAGATCTGCCTCTTCCAAGAGACATCTGATGCACTTCAGGCTCACAAGAACTGGTATTTCCTCAATATGTTCATACAATGGAGCTGGAAAAATTGGCAATGCCTACCTTCACTGTGCCAACCCAACATACACTCAGATTTTTCCTTAGACAACCTACCAACGTTTTAAATGTGAACACTGGAGACACGTATACAATAAACCTAGCACAGTACACAACGCCATGCATTTAGCACCATGTCTTTTGAGGAGGAGCATCGCCTCACATGGTGCCGAGTGTCAAACAACTGTTCTAAATCATTGCCACTGGCAGCTGCTCTGAAATCCAAAGAACAAACGGTTAAAATAAATGAAAGCAAAAGCCTTTTTCTTTCTCCCCCCAAGAAGATAATTTAGCATGACTTTCCACAGAACAATTTGCATGGGATTACCCACAATACACTGCATTATGGTAATACTCGACAATCTCTGATGCATATTAGACTGGCAGTGTTAAAAATCTGTCAAAGGAAAAATAAACGATACGGGAAAATGATGATGTAAGACAGGACAGTAAACACTCTGCACTTGTGTAATCTGCCAAAATTCACTCCAAAACTGGCCTGGGAAAGAGAATGAGAGAGTATTGCGCACTCGGAACAGCTTTAGGGAACATTCCCAACTCAAGCAGAAAACAATACCTGACTGAGACACGGACGTAATCACAGAGGAGTGGAAAATACAACAGATCCGAATGAGGAGCTGAATAGGAAACACGGAGTGATTTTCTTCATTTCTTTGATTTCCCACTGGGCAGTAACCTGGAGGGAATCTTCCCTCTTGTTCATCCAAAGCAGGTTCGGTTCACTACCCTTCACTACACACGTTCACTCAGTCTGCCTTCTGCTCCTCTCCAAGCCCCTCTGTATCTTCTTCTGATGCTGCTGGTGATCCTTAATGGACTCTGCACAGTCTCTGTGTTCAAAAGTGTTTGTCCCAAAACAATGAGCCCCAGAGCTGTATTAGTTGCAGAATCCAAACTACCAGCACCTCCTGCCCTCAGCCATGGTTGGCTGCTCAGCCCTTCAATACACTTCACCCAGAGAACAGGGACGCTAAGGATTTCTTGCACCGACCTCGTACTTTCCTACATAAAAAAAGCTGCAGGAAAATAGTATCAAATGAACTGATTTTGCCAGTTCCATGCATCATGTTCCTAGTAATTCAAGTAATTGTCTATCACTCCTCAAATCCCTAAGAATCGTGGAATTATAGATTCTTAGCTTAGGTTGGAAGGGTCCTTAAAGATCACAGAGTTCCAACTGTCTGCCATGGGCTGGTTGCCCCCACCAGCTAAGGCTGCCCAGGACACTAAGACACATTCCCCCAGGACACTAAGGGGGAATGAGGCATAGGTTTGGCCAAGAGGTGGGAAAGAGAGAAGTAGCATTTTCCATGTGGGTTTATTCAGTAATTCTCTCACCACTAAGTTGCAGAAAATGGAAGGAAAAAAAACCACAACAACCAACAAACAAGCAAGGGATGAGGCCAAATTATATTGCTGAAGAGGAGTTATAGAGATTAGTGTAGTAATTAATCAAGACAACCATGTCAGCAAGGGTCTGACCTTTATTCCTGCCCTAGTAACAGCTTTGTCCCCGATGACTTTTGGCTTGCATGCTAAAGCGATTTAGATACATCCCTCAATTAATCGCAGGATATCCTCTGGGAGATAGGAGAGCAGTACTGCAAGCTGCCAACAGGGATGCTGAATCAGAGGAGGAGTGACCTAGTGAAGGGCACCTAGTGAAGGACATCAGCAGAGATGGGGAGGTAACCCACAGTTCTCTTTACCTCCTACACTTCACCCCTCACTGCTGGAAGCAAAATTGTTTGAAGCATCTAATTCGAGATCCTGCCATATTTTAAAAGATTAAGATTTCCAAAAAATAAGAAAAATAATAAGAGTGTCTTAAAATAACTCGCGTCTTTTTCTGTAAAGAAGCAACAGCACCACATCAAACTCACTCAGGCAGGATGACAGGCAGCTGCAGAGATCACGGCAGCAGTTGCTTCCCTCTTCTCTCTTTTCTTGTGAGATAAAGACCTTCTATCAGGCAGATGTGCTGCCAATCCCACACTCGTAGAGAGTGTGGAGTCCCTTGCTCAGTGTTTTGGGTCACCTGCAGCTTCTAGAGTAACTAGCAAGCACTACTCTCTGACAAAGAACCTCAAAGCTCTGCAGATGCAGTTGTGCCCCTGAACATATGGGAGGGGAGTACCTTCTATCCTGCCCACTAGGGACAGACAAGTGGAATCTGAGCTCTCTTAGAAAGGCAGTGTACAACTACAGACCTTCAGTAAATAGAAGGACTAAAAAGCTACACATTCAGGAGAGTGGTGAAGCTCAAGATTGGCAAGAGATAGAAACAACACTAGGAGACGTCTGCTTCTATTAGAATAGCTATTATCACAGCAACTGAATACCTGAATCAGTTTTTGTCTCCTAAGAAAAATAACAAACGCATTTGCCCATCAAGTTTGTCCATTATGGCAGTTAGAAGCAGAGACTGTCAGAGCTTTATGCCTGTGAATTAAAGTCCCTGTCAGGATCTTAGCTAGTCAGAGTGAACAGAAGCCTTAGATTAATAGCTTAAGTTACAAAACTCAGAACAGCTAACACACATGTTGAGTACACCCAGCTGGTTGTGAGGTTTTCAGATACTTGTCTGAATGAACCCCAGATCTCCTGCTCAACACAGACAGGGTCTCGTATAAAGTCTGGAATAGATTTTCTAAGGTTTATTTTTAGCAGCTGTTCCACAGTTCTGATACAGAACAGAGACAACCCAGACATGATACTCTGATGGTGAAATGAATCATTCTTTCAGAGCTCTGAAAGCACTAACAGGCCATAAAGGTCCTCAGCCAGACCCGCCTGGGGCCTTTACCCATACCCTCTACCTATTCTAAGAGCCCCACTTCAGCTTAGGGCTCTGCTGTAAAACTGCAGGTCTGTAGCTCCTGTAGCAACGCTTACATGCTTTTACCTGAGCACACCCTATGGTGTGTATATGGTGTACCCTATGGTGAGACTCTGACTCACAGAACTGACTTCCCAGCATCACCTTGTCACTGTGGACCTGCCAAGTGGTTTCTGAGCTGTTTGATCCCACAAACATCACCCTGAATTACTAACGTGTGTTTTCACTTTGGATCTGCTACACTACCATGGACTTGCCTAATAATGTGGACTCGTGGCTGAATCCAAGTACTCTTCAGAAGCCTGGTCTGCTTACCTTGCTTGGAGACAGTGAGACTTGGCCTTGGCTGCCAAACAGAGACTATCTGGTATTATCTCAATTTCTCCTACTGCTAGCACTGACCCTAATTCTTTTCTCAGAAGAGGCACACATACTATTTTTCTCCCATATACCTCAATACAGAGATTACAACATCCTAAACCACAATTAGATTAGGCCACCAGAACTATCTCACACTACAATCCAGATACAAAAATAGATTCCCTTTCCTTAGCTATTGTTGGCAAACACGGGTTCTAGTGAGAGAAGTTATTTCTGGACTTTTACTGGCAAGCCTTCTTTTCAGAGACTAAAAGGAAGAGCTGGTGCTGGTGGAAAAATTGTTAGACATGACTTTGAAGAAATGGCAGTTTCTGCCAAGCTCTTATGTGTGTTTCTCTGTGGGGGGAAAAAGGCTTTATTAGCTTTTCTTTCCAGAGGTCACATCTGTGAGGGTAAGTGAAAGAAAAAGGCACGTATGGAAAGTCCTCCGTCTCAGATTGACAATCAGCTGCACAGTCAGTGCCACAAAAGCCCTTTTGCACTTGTGCCTCTTCTTTCATGAAGGAAAATCCCCATTTTCTTAGAACAAAATGATGGCTGAATGTGAATGCACTGGAGTTTCCCGCTGATTTTGGTACACTGTGTTATCTCCTACTTGGAAACCCTGAGCACTTCTCATCAGGCATTTATATAGATCTGTGCATACACACACATTTACATGATCACAGATGTACAGGGACACATTTCTAAGACTCTAGCATTACAACAAACAACAACCATCCATAAAGACACAATTAAAGTTACACGTTCATCAGACACACTGGTGCACACTTGAACATGCATTGGACTGTCTTCCACACCCACGTGTATCCACATTCATGTTTATATTGTAGTCTTCCACAGTCTGTAGTTTGCACCCACGAATACTAACTGCACAAACCCAGCCCAGCGGAACAAACACTCATTTAATGTGTAATTCAAAAACCATAGGCATGTACTCTCCATGCACTCTGCTGCTGGCTTTCCCCTCTAAACAGGATGCAAATCCTACACAGTCCTATAGGCTGAGTTCTCTCTATACAACAAGTAGCTGAGCTGTGGCACACAAAAGTGCCAACGTGCCATTGCAAGAATTAAAGGTTTTATGAGTCTTTTCTCCACTTCCACAGTCTCCCCCTTCCAGTTAATGTCAAGCGTGTATATATAAATGAGATGTATTTGGGGCTTGTGCCAAGTCTCTGTAACACGGACACAGAAATAATATGGGTAAAACATGATTTGTATTGGGACTGCTCTGGTTGTCTTAAAAAGAAGGTCTTCAGTGACTGATTTGGCCTTTCTGGAAGCTTCTTACTGTTTAAATTGTAGAGTTATGAGACCTCACATTCAGTTCAGCTTATCACAGCTGTACATCCTCATGTGAAATCAGGGGAACTGACTGAGAAGAGTAGGGTACTTGATGAAGCACCTTGGGGATTGAAATGTGTGTTATTAAATGTACATGAAATAAACAAAATTTCACTCCCATTTATTCCAACCAGTCAGAATCTCAAGCAAAGGCAACCTGGCCTTAAGTGGACTGCATTTATATATCTGGAGTGAGCCCAGAAGTGTCAGGTGCTACTCATTCTTATGATGCATGTCAGCATGTAACACACCAGATCTTATCAGTATGAAACCAACACCTCTTTGGGCTGTCCCTCATCTCTGAATGTTTTCACACAGACCCAGAAATCTAAGGTTTTCTCTTCCAGAGAGCATCACTAAAGATTATTCCAAAAAGACACAGAAAATTCTGCTAATATTCCTCCTCCTCTCTACCAATGAATTCACAGAAGACATCATTCATGCTACACCAACTAAGGGCAGACACTAAAACGTTACCTGAATACCCTGAGATCAAATGTCTGTCCAGAAGCAGTGAGTATCAAAAACATGACAAACAATTCACCATTTACACACTGTATCTCTGAATCAAGAGGTTGAAGGTATTTAAATGGAAGCTGACTTGACTTCTGTCTGTTATCTTTTCTGCTTTCTGTCAGCAGCTTCTCTAACACCCACTGCTGTGGCAAACCTTGCTTATCCTGTCTTCCTATGCCACAAAACGTAACCAGATTGGTTTAATTTCTGCAACACCTACGCAGATATTACTAAAAAGCTGTAGAAGAGTCAAGGAACATGTGCTGCGTTCCTTCCAACACCTTGATGAACACTGGATGAACAGAAGTGAAAATACTTTACAAGGAATAAGGCACTTCCCCTCACTTTACAATGCAGTAGGTCACACCAGCTTAGACAGCCTGTACTGACAGCAATTGCCTGCTTTGTTTTGCTTTCCACCACCTTAGCACCCTTTGTGTCAATACATATAAGAACTGAGCTGCGCAGTGTGAGGAGCCCACCTTACCCTTCTGCTCCAATCTCAGCTAGAAGAGGAGATGCGAAACAGCCTTAGAAGACATCCATCTCCTCTGCACGTGGAAGCCCACAGGACAGCAACGCACACATCCATAGACCCCAGCACTGCGAGTGTGCTGCCTGACATCAGGCTTCATTGCAATCCTATACACCACACTCCACACCTTTAATTAGTTACAAATGCAAAGGAACTGAAGGACAGATTTCCCACCTAGCTTTGCATTTATTAAAAGGTCACCAAGGAAACATGATTTTTTTCCTGTGAACAGACATCAAAAGCTAATGAAACCTGAACTTCATCATTGCTGTGTACCTTTTCTTTTCAGTTTTCATTTAGAAATGAACTTCCTTTCCCCTTCACGAGATAATCCAGGCTCCCACAAGTGCTTTGCAAGAATGGTTTGGCCAAAAGGGTGAGTTATGCATCCCTTCCTTTTTCTCTTTCCACTGACAGCCATGAAACAGTGTCATACGACAGAGGAATGACACACAGCACAACATAATTCTAGCTGTACGTAGAAAATATAGACCTTAAGGTAGCCACATGTGCTATGCATAGATGCACAAAATACAGACATGTATTTAAAGCAATAAATATGCATGTCAGTTGCACACCTTTTGTGTTCTGCCTAAAACCAGAAATAAATGCATGCATACAAACATCTTTGGGCACAACTTCTTCCAAGTGCAGCACACAAACACATCCTCTAGTGTGCATACAGATGTTCCCCTAGCTACTGCATTGAAAAGAACAATTATGCACATCCCATAACTCAGTGGCAGTAACATGCCATTGCCACTTGTGTGCTCGTGTCTGTATTCTAACACATACCCTACCTCTATGCATGCGAGAAGGCTGGGAATCAATAACCACTTACAGCCCTTCAATCCAACACTGTCAACTTTGTTCCCCTCTGTTTATAGTGACAGACAAGAAGAGTGAAGACAGGGGACACATCAGTATGCAGCGTAGGAGAAGTGGACACTATCAGCATAAGCAACAGACAGGAGCTACTGAATTCAGTAGTGGCTGCTCTTGCCTCCTGCAACAAGCAGAGCTGCCACTGTCCCAGAAATCTGGTTTATTCCCAGGAAATTGATGCAACCAGATAGAAGAAACCAGAGCAATAACCGAGGGCCATTTTCCTAAAACAACATAATTGTACAAAAAAAAAGATTCGGAAAAAAAATTCAATTCTTATTTGTTTCCTAGGTCTGAGCAATGATCTTGTCTACATAACGATGCACAACATGCTCGGTATAACACCAGAACAACTCGATATCATATCCTGCAGAGAAGACAGCATGAAACTAAATATACTTCAGACACAGCAGGCTACCTTTAAAAATTGTCAAGTTGCTTCGTTGACCTTTTAAAGGGAATGAACATACAAATGCATTACATTTAAGAGCAAGTCAATACCTCAATGAATTTCAACCAATCCTGCAGCATGTGGAATAACCAAAAAGCTGTTGGTCTGACACGAGCTCTAATCATGTACCTCCATCAAAGCTCACAGCCTCACCCACCCAAAATGCTGTCCAAGCATCTCAGAGCTACTCGGTCTCAGCCTACAACATGGCCTTGGTTTTACAGTCCTGAGTTTCTCACTGTATCTATATTCAGAGATCTTCTGCATTATGAACACGTCCCATTACGCCAGGCCTGAATCTCTCCTGGGCAGAGATTGGCATTAATATAAATATAATTATGGTCATTTAATAAATGTATGATGCATGTCACTCTATCTCATTAAATTAACAACAGGAGTGAATTTCGTATTAGTCGTGACAAGGCCCATTTTCAAAGCTGACATTTAATATCACTCCCCAGCATAATCATACATCAGGCTTCACAAATTAAAGGATTTGATGTGAGCGAGGGATGATCAAATACATGAAACCACAGAACCAGTGCTGTAGCTTGCTGCAGATATTCAGCCTATGTAATACATTTACCTACAACTGATGAACCAGCAGAAATTCCAGCCATTTCAGTGCACACGGGGGCTCATGAAAGCATTCCTGATTTAGAAAAACTTCAGCACTTTGACCTCTGGAAGCCCTTCCAATCACCAAAGACAATGGCTTGATCAGAAAAGCGACCTTTCGGTCACTATTTCAGAGCCAGTCTGAGCTGTTTTCAGACTCCATTTACTTCATTCTCCCTCACTAGAAAAGACAAGAGGGCTGCTCGCAAAAGGTCACTGGGAAAATGGTGTCCAGCTGCCTGCTGCAAACTTCCTATGCGCCATCAGACTGCAGGGAACATAAAGCCCATCACATAGCTCATCCAGTGCTTTCATCTTTGGTGGAAAGCAGTAGTATTGGCCACGGTGTTGACTTTAGGTGCCTGTTCACCCAGGTGCAGGACATCTGAAGGTTGTGAGCAAGGTATTGTGTTGCTCAAGCGTGTTTATGCTGCGTTACAGAGCTGTCTCCCTTTTTCCCATCACTGCCAATTGGCGATGCATGCATGCATGCCCTGGGCCATCACAACATGGCTGTACAGCCCATTCTCCCCAACCCAGATGACAAGTCAGATCCAACTCTATTACTTCTCAATGCTGGGAAAAAGAACACAAGACAGACAATAATACAATGGAATTGAAGGCATAATATAACAGAAAAAGAAAGCGGCAGAGGAAATATCTTAACAAGTGCTGGTCCTCCATTGTTTTCACACAGAATTAGCATTTCAAATCAAATAAACTACTTAATTCAATTCTCAGCTCCCTCACAAGCTAACAGCATTTTATATTTATCTCCAAGTCAGAACAAGTCTTTCCACTTGTAGCCTGCTGGCCATCAGCTTTTAAAGGAATACTTCCCACTGAGATGCTAACCGTCCTTTTGATCATGTGGCAAAAACATACACATACTTAAAACCCTACTTAGTAAAAGAAGTCATCTCTACCAGGAATAAGCTACTGCAAAATGGACAGTGTTTCAGGGCTTTTTATTCCCATTGTATGTAGCTGTACTCCTCTCACAGACTCATTTGCAATATCGTTTTCAAACTCATTGAAAATCGCCTTTCTCATTTTGTTTCTGAGTGAATCTCTGATTCAATATTCTTGTGTAAGTTCACCTGCTACTTCCAGCACCACCAAAGGAAACTTTTCGCAATAGCCAAGAAGAGGTGGCACGCAGTAAGAGATTTGGTTAGGAATACTTTGGGAAAAACTTATTTAATCCAAGGCAGAACTTAATTGTGAAGTACACCAGGCTTCAGGCGGCTCTTCTCAGAAAGAACTCCTTGGGTTTTAGGTTACATTTCTGATCAGACGTCATAAGAAGAATAGCTTTTTCTTTTCCAGTCATTGCATTGAATTCTTTTTTACTGTCTTTAGTAGCAATTGCCATGAATTTTCAGTTACTTTCTTAGCTTCCCACATCTAATTCCTACATTACTTTGGCTGATACCCTTTTTCCCCTTTTTCTTTTGTTCACAGAGAATTAACCTATGCATTTTTCACCTCAGAATATCTTGATCATGATTAGGTAAATGGCCTCTACCACTGTTTACTCGTATCTGTCAGAATCTCTAGTAAACAATTAGTACTGGCAAAAAGGAAACAGACTAAAAGAAGTGAAATCCACCTCTTGACAATCCATCTATTACATAGATTCTTCATCAGTGTTATGATTCACTGTCCTCTATGCTCTAATTATCACCTTCTCTTTACTATTATACCAAGATGGGTTTTAACTAAATGTGTTCTCAATTCTTGATTAAGCTTTTTTTGGGATATGTAACAGAATCTATTTTAAAAACATTGGTTTTAAAATTTATAATACCTCCGTAATCTTTTTTTTCTTCCTCTTGTGGTCTGCTTTATTTATAATACATCCTCAGTCCTGGACTATTATCCCATATTAAGGGAAAAACATACATGAACACATGTTAATAGAAATGATGCGCTCTGCCCTTATTAAACGTAATTGGGTCATGATCACTGGTGTCTAGGTAACCACCAACTCTCACACCGAAGATTATTTCACCCTTTCCTATCATAGTGTGGTCCAGAATAGAGCTATATTGGATACAACATCTTTTGTACTAGAAAATAATCATCTGTAATGTTCGGAATCTGTAATAGAATTTACTGCTGCCTACACAAAATCTCAGGTACATAACACCTAGACAGAAGTCTCTATGACCACTCTCCTCTATGACCACTGGAAAGCAGTTCGGTTTATCCATCATTTACACAACCATTACCTTTCCATCTTTTCTTCCTTCTCTCAATTTCAGCTCTAAAAAGTTGTTAGATAATAACAATAATACATCTTTCCTTTTCACCAAGAACCGTACGTATCCCATGACACACAACTGCACTCATTTCCACATGCATCATCTAAGCTCCTCTTGGTATCATATTTGTTTGCTTTAAGAAGAAAGTGTGACGCCAAATCACACTTACACTTGTTTATTCCTTTGTCCATTTTTCTAAGTGGAACTCGCTTATGATAATTACTTGGTTGAAAATATTTTAACGATTCCTTGTCTCACTTCAGCAGCTATTCATCAAAGATTAATATTCTATACTCCAGAAGCTGCCTGTCTTGAGTGTCTGAGAGTAAAAGAAATACTGCAAAACATCAGCACTTGGATGTCTCCAAATTCTCCTTCTCTCACAACTATGAGTAGCCAACAACTTCTTTGATCTCTACTGTCTTCAGCTCGTTCACCTCTCATCTGTCCCCACTTATAGTATGTATGTGAATCACTTTTTAATTGTCCCTAATGTCTGCATTTCCATAGGCTGTGTGCTGTAATTTCTCTTTTCTGACCATGCATTTTCACTTGCAGATAGCCACCATCTGGCATCACATGCATCAAAAATTTCTTCCTTGGACAAAAATTAGAATATAGCAGGTTTCTCTTTGTCATCCATATGTGGTATACAACAGAGCCTCTTACCTAAAGATAAGCCATGAAGCTCCAGAAATATCATGTCTAAACATATTGCCTTCTCTGCCTCATAGATTACCCAGCACAAGCAACCTCTTTCATCTGTAAGTTTATCACATTCAGAAACACATATTTCTCCTCCGTTATTCAGAATTAAAGTGTTTGCAATTCAGTTTGGTTTAATTTACTTTGGAAATGAGTTAAGCCAAATTTAATTAAGGCCACCTTAATTCTGCTTCAGAGTGTTGACATGTGGCTTAATGTGGTTTAGCACAGGACTTTCCACTTGCTCCTTTAGCTAATTCAGAGGTACTTACCTGCACATTCTCATACAAACTATTATAGAATTCAGCCTGTTTTAATTAATTATCAAAACAGAAAGGTAACTTGGTTGCATTGTAAGTATTTTTAAGAGAAGAACCTGCAAGTTACTAAATCTCTCTTTAAACCAACAGAGAAAAAACTAGAGTACATCTGAAAATAGCAGGCAGACGAATTCAAATTCGTACAAGGAAATAATATTTAGCACTTTCTGATCCCTGGAACAAAATATCAGGGGACCAGATGGATTTCCAATCATGTGATGCTCTCAAATCCAGTCTGAATTCTTTCTTCTATGAAAAATCTTACACAAACACGAGGGTTTGGTACAAAGCTGCCTATGTAGTATAGGAGGTCAAAACCAGAAGAGCTGATGGTTCTTTCTGGGACCATAAGCTGAAATAAGTGTTGTGGAAGAAGGGAAAGAGGAAAGACAATGCTATCAGTACAGGAGCTTAGCACATATGAAAAAAAAATATAAATCTCAATTGGGAACATAAAAAAGGAAAGACCAAAGAGACAAGAACTGGATGAGAAAAAAAAAGAAGAAGAAAGGATGCACCTACAGATTTCAAAGTTGGCAAGAATGAATAGAGTTAGTTTGATTTCTTTTTGACAAGACCAAGGGACCTACGATTGGATCATCCATGAATAAAGACAACAGTGGATGTGGCAGAGAACAGCAGATTAAAGAACCTGGGAGCTACAGCAGCTGTGAGAAGTACAGTGCAGAAATCAGTGGAGGGACAGAATGGAGGAGGAAGTGAGATTAAATTTCAATATATAGTTTACATTCAATATTGGACAGCATATCCAATACCACTAATATCACTAGTATGAACTAGTGGAGTTCACTGCTGCAGGAAATCCCGTGTGGGAAAATATTACGAAAGGGGACAGAAAAGTGCCATAATTATCAACAGAGAAAGTTGCTCATTATCATTACCACACCCTCGAAATAATCAGGCCTCATGCTGCAGCATATGAAGCAGAAAGGAGGCAGGTCAGGTGGGCCGGTAGGATTATTTCTTCTTTTCCATGTCTTAGTGTAATTGAATCAGTTGCACTACAGCCTGGTTTTGTTCTCTTAGGAGCCACGAGGAACCAAACACTGTATGAGACAGGATACCTGATCATATGGACCAATGGTCTGATCCAGCATGGCAAATGTTATGATGCTAAGAGGGGTAAAAATCAATCTTCGCAGAAAATCCTGTGTATAAAAGACTTTGAAATTTAGATGCTTCTAAAATCCATGCAGAGTAAAAGACAAACGTGGCTCCTCTAGCCTGTGCTTTTGCAACCTCCCATTCTTATTTGCCATGCCTGAGGAGTTCATGATTAGACTATGAGCTTCATCAAAGGGCAATTTTCAGCTGCCAAATAGATTTGTACAATAAATCCACATGGGACCAGATTAACAAGCAAGAGAGACATCAGAAATCAAAAACCTAGCCGCTGTAATTCCACTGAAAACTTGAAAGGATGATGTGCAATGATATTTAGACTTTTAAAGAGACACTGCCAGAATACTACAGCTAGTTTTCATTAGGAATTTTGCTTTTCTGTCTCACATCCTTCCCAAGAGTTCTTTTCATTAGCAGACTTAAATCCCACTTATATTCAAGGCTGCACCGTTCAGAACTGTTCAGTGGGCTTCAGAAAGAGTAACATTTCATCCAAAGTGCAGCATCTTTTCCATGCAACCATAAATTAATTAATTGCAAATGAATTTTTTGATTCTAACATCTAAGTTGTCTGGGTTTGCAATGTCAGCACCTGGGAATCTTCGATCTAATCCCATCCACAACTCCCAGAAAATGGGTATGACTGAATACTTGCATTTCTGATTCCATGTAGTCTGGCTTTTTATTTCCTAGGGAAATAAAAAAAAAAGCTTCTAGGGAAGCAGCTCGATAACTCTTTCCAATCTGTACCTACTACCACCTTTCTTCCCAAGAGTATGGGAAGACTGGGCTGCAACCAAGCATCTAGAAAGGTTTAGAAGTAGTTGAGGGAGAAAACAAACAAACAAAACAGGTATCAGCTGTTTATGGTATATTGGAAGGGGAAAAAAGAGAAATATCAGCATTCAGAAATGTACAGAATCAAGGTAACATCTGTTTTCCTTTCCTGGGTCCCACAGAATCTGCTGTGTTCCTTGGTTTAACAAATAAACCAGCTGCTAACTAGGAGATGCTCACATCATTTGCAAGTAAAAGGAAAGAAACGCAGGGATTTGTTGGAACAAGCCCTTTAAGACTAAGCCCCAAACAGAAGTGGTAAACATCAGAGCTACAGCAACTGATCGATTATATACAGTAGTGGAAAAGAGTTGAGAGAAAGAGGGGAGCACATGATGGCTCTGCTTTGCTGTTCCAAATACATCCATGTCTAGTGTACCTCCACAGAACTAGATGCTTCCAACTCTGCAAAGTCAGATCTACAATGACCTCATCCCATCATTACTTTCTGTTGTGCTGAAGAAAAAAAAAAAAACAAAACCTAAAAAACACCACTAACAACAAAACACAAAGCAATTACAAACCACAACAAGGGAGGGAACCTGTTCTCCAGTTACACTGACAGACAGCCCTCGATAATCTATCAACAACAGAGACAAAGGAACTGATTTAAGATGCTATTACTTCCAAAGGGCTCAGATTGTGCTACTCTGTTTATTTAGGAGTTGGAGAAGTCGAGATCCTATTTGATCAGCTTTGAAATTGGTTCCAAAAGGCTGAGAAGTCAGCTGATTTTTCATTTCTCTGTAGTTCAAGGCCATATACATTTCTCCTTTTGTTTATATCAACAAAATCCGAGTTAGGATATAACACTCATTTTTTCTGCCAAGTCCGTGGAGAGTTCTCATCCAAGACTTTGCTCATCTGACTCAATCCAGCCTAAGAGGACCAGAAAATACAGGTTTGTGGCTGCAAGCCACAAGCCCTGGTGCTGTGCTTGCAGACTAATCATTATGTTGCTCTGGCCATCCAAGGAAGATGAATGCTCACCGTCTCCTGGTTGGTTTGCTCTTTCCCATGTGCCTTCGCTCATTTCCTAAATGCCATTAACCTTTATATCGTTGCATTAAGTGAAATCATCAAGACTAAAAGGTACCATTAGAATATCTTGAAAACTGAATCACAATTTACTGAAAAGGATCGGTGGGCACAAAAGGAGCATGAAAATACGGAAAACAGGATGCAAACGTTTGCAATGGGCAACAACTAAAGAAAACACAATGAGCAGAAAACCTTAATTTAATCCTTCACTCCTTAGATTACTACAAGATAACTATTTGTTTTTCTCTTATACTTCTCTTACAATTACAGCTGCTTCCAATTTGAATCACTTTGGACCAGAACTGGAAGCAGAACTATTTAGAAAAAAAAAACCAAAAAAACATTCTTCTATATTTCTTAGCATCTGCTTTTGAATGACGTGCCCAGGCCTCAGAGGGTTCACTAGATGCACGTTTTAGAGATGATTTTTTGGATAGAAACTTCTGGATGCTTGTGAAACTTACTCATACTTAGGAAAAGTGTAAAACGTGGGAGACAATGGAAACCAGAAATAGGAAAAGCCTCAGATTTCAAAGATGATGTAAACAATTTACTGGAATGCTCATCAGAAAGCCCAGAATAAACTCCATCTCTTTTCATTTCCCTTCTGCAAGTACTTATCAAATACGCTCTGTGGCAAGAACATTGCTGCAACCATTTCTGTTGGTGCCTGAATACTGGCATGAGTCCAAATTAAAATTATTTGCAAGTTTGTGCACTAGGCATCCAATTACAAGAATGATATACAAGAATATCATTGCTTCTGTATGCCAATAAGACAACGTTATGCGACTGCAAACTCCCTCAAAACAACCCAATTTCTGACTATCGACTGTAATAAACTGCTTATGAATAAGGCATACATAAAAATTCCACAGAAATATAATATGTGATACGCAATAATAAGGAAGATAAAGAAAATCTTTCATTGCCTATAGATAACTATAAAGAAACAGAACTGCAATTTCAGGGACAAATGATGTATTAGTAACAATTTGGTTATTTTGGACAGAAATGGGTCAAACCAGAGCAGTCCACCTCTGAAAGAGTAGCAAGAGGAAAGGCTTTCATCTTGGCATACTGCTTTATTTCTGCCACACTTTCACGGCAATTCACTGGTTCATTACTTGTATAAAATAATTCAGTAAATGCTAGCCAGGTTACAGGGGATGGATAATGGCAGCTCTTCCCATTTATTAGACTCTCATCTCTGCAGTTACTGTATAAGGGGCCAGGATGCAGAGCTTTTCATCCAGTTCTGCTACCCGTTTATCAGCAGCTCCGTCCTTTTATCCCTCAGCATTTAAGTACTTCCATCTCCGAAATACAAACTATTGGCTCGTATCTAACAAGAAAGTTATCTTGGTTTTATGCCAGTATAGCATAGGAAAAACAAAAAAATGCAATTTATTAACCTTCTAAACAGAACGAGACAGACTTCAGCAAGATGGCACATGATTTGTGGAACACACGTTACATGACTAATGTCACATCCTCGCTCACACGAAGATGGCTCACAGAACCTTCAGGGACATTCACTCTCACAATTTATCTGGGGTGAGTTTTGTAGAGATGGGGGCTTCTAATTGTTAGACAGGCCATGACTTTTGACAGTTACTCTGGCCAGGCTCCACCTGCCAATTGCTGCCGTTACATCAGGCACAATTTTACCTCTAATTTCTCCTACTGTAAATGACTGGAGAGAATGCAAGCAAAATCAAATCAAACCAACCAACCAACCAACAAAACAACATCAGTTTTTCCTCACCTCTAGCTTGCTTTACCAGTTCAGTGAATTGAGTAGTTGGACTCAAAAGAAGAAAAACTTTTCCAACATGAAGATGGGTTCTATGGAAGAGCGTTCCTGAAATTCCCCAAATCCTCCTTTCAAAGGTGTTTTGAACAACTATCAACAATTTCTTATGAACGTATGGCCACTCTGCTCGGTGCTGCTCTCCCTGATTCCATCATCTCTGCAAATGGATGGCTTTTCCCTCTCATCAAGTCAGATAATAAAAGTTGGGGCATTCAATTCCCCTCATTCAGAAGCATTAGACTGGACAGAATTAATTTTTTCTCTTGACTCTCCCAAAGACTTTCTTCAAAAAGGGATCCACGTCACCAGTAAAATCTCCTTCAAAGGGTACTGTCAAAATATCTGGAATAATTTAAAAACTCATTTGTTACTCCTTGTTGCGTGTATCCCTTTGAAGCAAGAAGCTGAAGTCTATTTACATCAGTACTTCATCTCCTCTACCAGGCACAACATGTCAAGGAAAATGCCTTTCCAACACCACATGTACTGAGAGAGCACGGAGCTGAGTTTTGAGATTTGCCATGTTTCTACTATATCTGTTTTGGAACGCAAATGTATACATGGCTCAAAATACATCAAACTCGTAGGATGGTGAATACAGTTAGTAATCTGAACATCCCAGTGCAGTACGTTACTACAGGCGTCTTAACTAGTCAGCCAAGAATCAAGAAGAATAAAGTGTAGTACAATAGGATATGGTAAAACAAAGAGCTATGCCAGTTTAAAAATGAATCACACTGAAGAAACTTAGGAGAATATCCATATGCGTCAGTGCAGATTTGATTCTTTTGGGCCAATATTTGCTCCCGACTGTACTGAATAGAGCTTTCTATGGCACAGCCTTATATTCAGTATTCTGCAAACCAAATAAGACAAGATGGCTCAACAAAATCCTGCAAAAGGAGGACAGTAATACAAACCTGGAGGGCAATAGGTCCAGTGAGGGAGTTAATACAGACTGCATTCACACTGGGAGAGAAATGATAGGCAGTTTCTGATTACTTTTTGATTGTGAGATTGTAAACTGGTAGAAGTAGGAAGGAGAATTCCTTGTTTAAATGGACTGCTTTGTTTTAGGCAGCTTTCAAATGGAGACACTGCTGTTCTAAGACTCAATTGGACAATCCAGACAAAATCAAAGAGAGTCTGGATTTTTTTTCCCCTTCTTTTCTTCTTCTTTATGTTGAATAAAACCTTAGATAAGATCAATAGTTTCTTTAGTTTTATGTTTCTCTTCCTTAAGGGTAGATGGCTTATTGCATTTCCATTGATCACACAGACAGGGAGATTCAACAGAGACAAGTCATCTTTTCTTTTGCTCTCATTTCTGCCCTCCCCCCATACCCATTTGAAATCAAATGACTTTTAATCGAGGCTGGGGTCACAACTGTTTCTCATTTACATATCACTAGTAACAAATTCATGCCTTATTTTTCACTCACTAAACTGCTTTAGAAATGAAAGTCACATTTCTATACATGATATGCCACACACCGTGCAATCGAAAAACTTTAGGAACTTCTTTTCTGGGCCTCTCTATCAGACAGGTTACCTCAGCCCTCCTACAACATTGCTCTGTGGTGAGAGGGGGCTTACCTGACAGCCCTGTGTATTTAATATTTAAGCTTCTTACAGTCTCTACAAAGCCTTCCTCTGTTTTTTCCTAAATCCTTTGCAAACTCCCTATCAGATATGTGCAACTTCAAGCACAAGAAGTTTGTATCTCAGTTTACAGTCAGCAAAGCAGCTACATTCACCATTATTTTCACCATTTTCAAGAAGGAAGAAAGTCAAAGATCAGGATCCAGAACTGCTACCAACACCATTAGAAGCCTGACCACCAGCTTACTGAGTGGTGGTGCACTTGGGAGAACGTTGCATAAAACATTTTAGATCTGCTGGCACAACTTATGCAAACTTGGGTTGAAAATACTGAAGGAAGTAGAGAACAAATCATTAGACACTGATATAACCTGATGTCCAACTGCTTTTAGATGTTACTCAGATTATCTAGGAAATGAGTTAAATTCTCCATGGAGATCACTAGGAGTTTTGCCACTGACATTAGTCAAGGTAGAATTTCTCCCCACTGTCTGAAGGAAATTTAAAACCCCACCACAACCTGTGGTACCTATTGCACCCCATCAGCACTTCTCAGAGTAGGGAGCACTAGGTGTAATGCTCAGGGCAGTTATATTCTCTTTCTTTAAACCATCTTCAGATATTTCTTCTGCCTTTTCTATCTAAGAAATGATGTGAGTATAGTAGAGCACTGTTAAAACAGTAGCTGAGTACTTGCTGGCCACATTCTATGGAATGTAAAAGGATTAACATAGAACTTGCAAAGAATAATTTGAACGTCTTATTAATTGTTATTTGTAACAATGGCTTTTTCCTTAAGGGTCTTTTCGGATCCTTAACCACATATTAATGCTGTATAGATAAGGATTGCTCCCTAGTGGGAGAAATAAGGTGGAGCACAGAATCCCTTCCATGGAAAGCAACAGGTTTGGGAAAGGAACAAAAAGAATTCACCAACTGAGCAAGTGGAGAATTATGTACAGCTAAATACAATTACCAGAGCTCAAACCATGTACTTAAAAAGTGCCAAGAGGCTCCTGTCTCTGATGCACTCAGCACAAGTACAGCCCTTCCCACAGTATCTGGAACATCATTTGGTAAGAAATTTAGCTCCATTTAGTTCACAGTTAAAGCTGTGGCTTCAGCTCATAGATGAGCTACCTTTGGCTGTCAGTAACAAACTCCAAGTGCAGAATTCTCAGTGCAGGCTCTTAAGTTTAGCCAAGCAAATGCCCAGATAGACTGCAACAGGAAGTGTACGACTCCTAATATTCATGTTAATTACCTCAGATCTACTGTGAATACCATTATAAAGACACAGTCTGTATCATCTCAAAAACACTCCTTCATTCAGCTCAATATTTTTGGCATTAGACTGGAATTTCTTTTTATTTCACTGTCAAATGAAACCTCGTAGCAAGGAACCTACTTCCCTGGCATGGAAGATTAAAAGTGAAGGATCGTGGAAGGATTTAACTGAGAAGAAACTCAGTAGAATGGCTACACTTATATTATAGAAGGAAGCTGGCAATACCAAACAGCATAAAAACAGCACACTCTATTCTCCCAAGCTCATTAGACACACATTAGAAGGAGTGTGCCATGTAGTTCTTTGGAAGAGGTACTTACTTTGTAGAGACCATGGCTGCAGCCGCAGTACGTGCTCTCCATGGTGTAGCTCCTCAGCACACCCATTTCTTGCCATACCACCACCCGGGCTGTTGACTCGCGGGACTTTTCTACAAGGAAGCTGCAGCTGTTCATGACAAATGCAGGGGCCACTTTGTCCAGGATTTTAGGAAGAGTCTATAAGAAAGTATCAGCAATGAGAAAATGAATCAAACAGATGTACATGCATTTATATCACAAATACATCTACAAGAGGCCTATGCTGTTTAAAGCGCGTATCACCAAAGCTACCTGTAGAAACTGTCACTGTGATAGTTCCAGTTAGTGCCAAACTGGACTCATCTTCATCCCAAGTGAAATCTTCATATTCTAATGTTTTGTTGTGTTTGTTTGTTTTTTTGTCCCCAGTCACAGACAAAAATGCTGTAAGTACATTTGGTACATCCCATCCAAAATGATGTCTTTGCACATCCTATAGTTTTGGACTGCTGAAGTCACTTATGAAGCTTTATTTTTTAAGCTGCTTCAACATTAACTACATTTTCCTGTTCTGCCTAGAGGGCTGCAGTCATAGCTCAGCGCACAATGTTTCCATTCTTTCCTTTCCAGCTCCTCCTCACAATTTGACAAGGGATTCAGCTATAGGAGGAATTTTGTTTGAACACAGCACACAGCAAAGAAGGGGAATGCATAATCCCACTGAAGGTCACAGATAATTATAGGAAAATAGAGCTTAGCATTTAACTATCTTGCATTGTGAAATAAACCAAACTATTCTCATCTGGGATCAAATGGTACATTGAATGCACTCTGTATAGAAAGCGGCAATAAAGAGTAAATATGAAAATTCAGTAAAATTACCTCTTAGCTCTGAGTGATTTTCTTATTCTAGAAATCATTTTTCTCAACAGCAGCCTATAAACACTGCTAATACACAGCGCTATCAAATATTTCTATCAGTGTGGATGCAACACTTCTTCATGCTAACTGTAAAAGTATATACTAGATACCTTAACACTAGGTGTACTCGGTGTAGAAATTGGGCATTTACATACAAAAGCACATATGTGCATATAAACCTTTGTGCTTGCATCCCAGTACATGCCCAAAGACCATCCAGTGAAGAGCTTGTAAAATAAGAACGTTCATTATTTCTTTGATGACAGCTTTCTTAAACTTCTGAATGGAATGGAATCATACAGAAGGAGTTTCTGCTCATTGCTAATGGCATTGACCCTCAAATTTCATTCAGTTTGGGCAGTGAAAGCCAACCAGCTAATTTCACTTTCCAATAACAATCAGTGAAACTGATTGATTCTAAGCAATTCTAGTTCCACTCTGTTGAGCTTTACATCACAGTTCTGTACAGGACTGCTTGGTTTCATCAAAATTGAGAAAATAACATTTAATAGCTGGTCTTCTCTTAAAGGATGACTGACGCAGAAGATAAAATCTTTGGCCTAAACTGTTCTGCAATATCCACTGCAAACATCATAATCATACATACCTCTGTAATAAGAAAGTAAATGTTATTTTCAGCATATCCAATCTATAGCTATGAATGGACCCTACCAGTTCTGTAAGGTACAGACATAAAGATCTATAAGGTCCATTCATCAGCAGAAAAAAACCTTGTGAACAGATAACTGGAACAAAGTGAGAGATTACATTTCAAACCTGAGACCAGCATGAGCCTAACTCTTAAGTCAAGATCTACAGTGTGCTATTAAGAACTACAGCATTCCTTTTCCTGGGAGAATACCGAACAGAGGAATCTTTAAAATTGATTACTTGCTCTGAACTAAACATCCACTGCTTCTGAATTGCCCTCAAAGTACAATTTGCTGCAAAATATTATGATTCCGAGCAACACATCCAGGTTTTCCTGGAGCTGGGTTAAAAATAAAGCACAGTCACCCAAACAATTATAATCCTGAACACAATCATGAGATCCAGCTAAACTGCGTGTGAAGGTTCAGATAGTTTTCATTCTGTCCTTATCTGAAACAGCACACAGATTTTTGTAAATATATGCTATGAAGTACCATAATCAGATCTCTAATCCAGTTTAGTTTTTAAAACAATTGAAATTATATGCATAATCAGTCTTCTATATTTGATTAAATAAAAACGCTGGCAGGTAACAGTAATGTCTCTGTAGTCAGGACTCATTTAGAAGCATTATCAAATCTGAATTTAATATTCCTTTCATTTTACCAGCTTTCACTGGATTTCACACTAATAGTTCTTTCCCCTCTGCTTTTCTCATTAATTACCTTTCAATTGTATTTCTGGGAGGGTGAAAACGCATCTTTTCAAAGGATTCTTTTATGACAACACATTACTTTAACCATGCTCCCTGTCTCTCATACAGCTGGATTTAGCATGCACAAAAACGGGGGTGCTGCCCATGTCCATAAACCTCCGTTCCCATTTGGTCAGAATGGAATTAGGATTCTTTACTGAGGTCCCTTCAGAGATTACTGTCAAAGGGGCCTGGAATGGTGATTAAAAGGAGAAATCCTGAAGTTGGGTTTTCCAATGTCAATGCTACGCATGTCATCTGAGGCCAAGTATTAGGAAGTAACAATGCCTCTTTCTCCCACGAATCAAGGGCTACAGCAAAGGCTGTTCAAAAATCACAATTTTCTTGAGGTATTTTGCTCATGTTTTTGGGAAGTAAATACATGGAGAGCAGGATCGTCCCCAATTACTCATGGGAGGAAGGAGAGAAACTTCCCATATTTTGCAATCACAAAGCCTTTCATCTAGGCCACTGCAGATTCTTGGACACCCTTGGAGGCTTGCTCTTGGTTTCTTCATTGCAGATTCAAGACAGGCACCAGATGCTGAAAGCAGCATTTGAATTCTGTTTGTGTAACAGTGAACTATCCTCAGCCTTTTCAAGCCCACTGATTTCAAATACAACAAGCGATGTTCTGACTGTAAGCACCCTTCCTGCTTTTCCTTGTGAAACAAGTGTTTCCACGGGGACTTCTCGTGAGTTGAGGGTGAGAGAAGCACATGTATACTTGGAACTTATAAAACACAAAAATACAACATTTCTATTAGTCAGCGGCAGTGACAACAAAACAGCATCTTAATGAAATGAATTAGAGATCCACCTATTGACAATATTCTCGCAGATATCTGGTGCATGAAGATAGTAGGAATCATTTAAACTTTTCTGGATCTCTACTCCTCTGCTGCAAGACAAGTTTGCACCTACCAACAGAACTTGTGATCTGACCTCATCTTAAAGAGGGATGTAGGTGCACATATATGCCAACAACTGTAGAAAGGAACAAAGCAGACCTACCCTGTAGCCAACATCTTCTGTGATAACTGCTGTGTCGACCACGCAACCTGCTTGCCACAAGGTCTCTTTGATACTGCAACCATAGAGGAACACATTCTTTTTCTGGGAGTGTCCATGGTAGTCACAGAACACCTAGGGAGGAAAGAAAGGCAAAATCTGTAATACTGAAGTAAGCTTTGTGGTTCTTCACAACAGACACTATAAATACTAGAGGATTGTATGTGAGGAATTACACCTTTGTCAGTGCTCTTCAGACAAACTCAGAGCAGAGCTCTGGGCCAAGCCTATAATCAGTGTCAAACTTTGTTAGTCAGCCGTACCTCGTTTTACCTATTGGAACTGACATGATCTCATGAATCCAGTGTCAACACCGGTGCATTTCTGTCCACAGCAGAAATAAACATGACATCTGTGCAAGATTCCATGCCAACCGAGGAACCTGAGAGTTTATGGTAACTTATGATACAACGGAGCAATTTGTTGGGCTCCTCTGACTTCTCAACTCTAGCATTAGCCTCAGGAGATTTTAAAACTGCACCTTTTGCCAGCAATTAATCACCTTGGCTTCTTTAAACACAAAAACTGTGCTACACAATGTTTAGGAAAATGTAATTGTGCAGTTGTGTAAAAATGTATTGTATGTGGTCAGATACTTACATGAATTCCTGGACATAAAGCACGGGACATTATCTTTGTCAGACAAATAATCTGATTCCACACAACGTAATGTATCTATTTAATCCATCTCTCATGTCAGCTATCATATAAACTAGGTACAAGGTACATTCCAGGTTTTAATGGAAGTTTTGATTGCCTTCATAGGCACATATCAACTTTGATAAAAATGAAAATCACGATTTAATGACCCAAGAGGAAAATATTGACCCAAGTGTTAAATAATAATCAATCTCATTGCCCTCCGGAATATGAAGTCAATATAGACACTGCTGTTACATATATTCTCCATGTCTTTATCAGAAACATTCAGAAATCCAGCAGTGAAAAGACAAGGATTTCTAAAGAGAAGAAATTGGGTTGTTTTAAGGCAATATTCATTGCCGATTAGAAAGGAACATCGTGATATCATTTAAATAGTTTTCTGAGGCATCTATCAGAGACAAAGGGACAGGTGTCATAAGGTAGGGAAGCACTGTGGATCAATTAAAAAGATGAGGAAGAAAGATACATATTCTTATATAAACATAGACAGGAGGAGAGAAACAGATGGAATAGATCAACTTCTTCCACCAACTGTTAAGGCAAGTTTTACCCTAGTATGCTTGTTTAGTAGTTATACAGTAACTCAGTTTAGCTGCAGCCAGTCAGGAAGTTTAATTACCTAAGGAACTGAGCATTTAAATTCCTCCAGCTGCTCTGACAAGCTGCACGTTGATTGGAGATGCTAAGACACTCACACGCAGATTCATCCCACAAGTCCTAGTTAACAGGACTGCTATAGCCACAGAACATCCTGAGTTGGACAGGACCTGTAAAAGGATCACCCAGTCCAACACATGGGGCTTATGCAGTCCTACACTTCAAGCAACTGCCTGAAAAACAGGGAATTATCCCATAAAGCCCCCTTCTAAACAGCTGCATTTATTGGTTCTTTTAATGACAGGCATTTTTCCAGTTAGCGTTCCATCTATGCTTCCAGCAATACAGTCATAGATTAGTTTAACCACAGGTACCAACTAGAATTTACTCCTATGAATATCAAAGAAGGTTTTATGGCTGTGGTTCTATTTTGAGGCAGAGATCCCAGCTCAACCAGGTATCAATTACCTGCCAATTTACAGAATTACTAACATGCAAGATGCATATATTATTACCTAAAAGATTACTTATCAGAAACCACACAGGGATGATCAGCTGCTCAGATAGCTGTGCTGCCTGATAAGCAGGAGGTCCATAATTCTGCATCTCAAGAGTGAATCCTTAAGTGACAAGTCTGGAACAAGCCTTCCATATTAGTAAAGCATTGTAAAAGCCAGGCTCTGTAACACCACTATTTCATGCCATGGGATGAATCCATGACTGCCACCCACCTCCACAGCAGAGAAGTCAACACTACTGGAAATGTTTCCATTCCATTTGTGTATCATATATACCTACATTTTAATTAATTTTACTGAGCACTGCAGTTATTCTCAATGTTTATGACAAATCGTTTTGTTTTTGTTTTTACAATGCATTCTTCTGCTCTATTTTTATTCTACAGAGTAGCTCAAGCCTCACCACTCAGCCAAGACAAAACTGTATTTTATAGTTGCAGCACCCAATGAAGAACTTTCCTTGGGTTAAGCCTGGGCAACCACAAGTTAAACTTGAGACCTACCCACCCCTTTTTTCTCTCTATCCTTCTTGTACAGCTGTGACACCAACACACAGTCAAATTCCAAGTCTGGTGTTCACTGGGGTATGACTCAAGACACACATGCAAATTTTTATCTATTTAAAGTAATGTGCCAGCACTGAGCACCACAAAGGTAAGGACTGCTTTCAAACTCAAAAACAATCCCCCTCATGACTCACAGAATCAGGAAGCTTTTAAAACAAAGGAAAAGCAAGACAGAAAATGGATGCAAATACTCTTTTTTTTCCTTAGTAGCTTCGTGAGAGGACCCAATCTCAGACTGCTGAGGTAGACACGTTTAGGATGCTTTGCTCACAAAAAGCTATGTACTTGCAGTCAGATTCTGTTTCCAACCTTGATAGAATATCTCAAAAAGCAAACACCGCTTTGTGTCTCCTGGTCCCTAACAGCATCTTCCTGTCCCCTCCAAAAGTAACTTGCTCTTTGCTGCAGCTTGATCCCTCTGTAAGAGCTACACTTTTCCTGTTGCATCCTGCAAGTGCACTGTCAACTGTAATTCACAAACTGCACATTTCCTCACCACGAATGCTCAAGGGGAAAAAGCAACATCTCTTTCCCCTTCAGTCCTAGCTGCTCCCAAGCTTAGCTCTCTGATACTCCCGCTGCTCTCAGTTGAAAAGAAACCACCCTCAGTGGAGAGTTGCAATACTACAGC
Source organism: Coturnix japonica (assembly GCF_054131305.1). Classification (NCBI taxonomy): domain Eukaryota; kingdom Metazoa; phylum Chordata; class Aves; order Galliformes; family Phasianidae; genus Coturnix; species Coturnix japonica. Next base: position 6,585,843 of record NC_140691.1, on the reverse strand, counting down.
GTATCCAGCCCCTTCTTTTACTAGGGTTTCCAAAACCAACAAGAGAAGCAAAAATAAATAAACAAATAAAGCACTTAGATGGCTGTTTTCTATGGCTGAAGTTACCAATTAAAATGGGTTTGGTTTGAAAGGCCGCTAACTTTAAAGTTATTTCCTTTTCACTTTCAAGAAGCTTTCCTTTCCTTTGAAGAAACTGCTTGCGCATCCCCAAGATAAATTAAACTAATTCACTCCACAGAAATCATTTGGCTATCAGTGAAATTGCCTTCATGGCATCTTGGCAGTGAGTGCAGGGCAGAAGAAATCCAGCTTCTTCTGGAGTTGGGAAAAGACATTTGCGAGCATGTATAAACCAAAATCAATGTACTCTTCAAAGGCAAAGAAAAAATCAGTTTACCACGTCTGACATACTGCCTGTGAGTGAGAGACATGATACGATCAATAGTCTTACTTCACTCAGCAAGATGAAAACTTCCACTGGGCGCATGTTCAACTTCATGCATCTGGATGTGACAGGGATGGTTATGATAAATTTAAATTTAAAAGGCCCAATACGATTAGCACAATAAAACAAAACTGATCAGATGTAGCTCAAAACCCAAAGAAAATGTAGGTGGAATAAACTCTCAGATACAAGCTGAACTTCCAGTAGATTCCTTGGAGTGCAGAGCTCGATGTCAGGGCTGTCATTTAGGCCAAAAATAGCATATTTCCACAAATATTCACTTAAAGAAACTCACAGACATTTTCACCTTGTCTGAGGATTTTCTCATCAAGACCAGAGTGAACAGTGCATCTTAGGACATTTCCTGCCTAACTGGGGCTATAAGAAGCCAACTTGCTGTTCCATCCACTTCCATTCTGTTCATCAACATTTGAAACCATCAGTGTTTTTTTTTTATCCTGAGGTCTCAGAACTATTCATTCTGTTGGGCATCAAGACCGAACAGATGGGGACAGATCCCAGACATATGCCAGTAGTATCACCCCTCATGAACTTCCGGTAGTTCCCCCAAAAAGTCATTTTCTTCTCGCTGAAGCAGCAGAAAAGTTCAACCATTTTGAAAGCTAACTTGTGTTTCTCTGATTGCACAGATTGCTCCAGTTTGGGCTTTTGCATGATCCATTCAGACTATGTCTTCACAGAATTTCTCCTGTCATTGCCAGAAAGATAACAATAACTTACTAACAATATCTAGTTTAGCTGAAGTACTTTGAGGATACTAAGGAGCTGTAAGGAATTTGTATTCACTCTGCAGGTGCACGAAGACTCTGAAGTTTGGAGTTGGTTAGAAGATTCAGTAGATAACCCAAGACTTTCAAAAACACCCCACAATGATGAAAGTATAGCGGTATAGTATGCTTTCCACATCTCTAACCATAAAACAGGGCTGTTGACACAACTGCAATAATCCATCTGCGTGCAATAACCCATAGAAGATACAGGGAGTTACTCACCACAGGGGCCCGGTTGATGCTGCGCAGATAATACAGAAGACCTTTGGTGTGGTAAATTGTTGGATGGAGCTGAGAACTGGGAGTCAGCCACTGCCTGTTCAGATCATCTCCACTCAAGGAACAACGGTGGCTGAAATCACAAAGCAACACATCACAAACAAAAGTTGATTCCAAAGAGTTCCTGATTCTGGCAAGACCTGGCACAAAGATGGGGAATGCCAATTAAAACACAGATCAAAGACTTTTAACACTGGGTTGGAATGAATCAACAGTCGGTACATTTCAGAGGTGCGTACCACCATGCAGATTTTATCATCCCCTTTCCTTCCAGAATTCAGACAGTTACAGCCCTGAAAATAAATGCAGATTTTCCTTTACTTAAGTACATACACAATCAGGACCACTTACAAACAAAATTACCTTCGGAAACGCTCTAAATTCTGCGCTATCTACAAAACTCACCCAGCTTACGTGCACAGCAAAGGCTTCTCAAAACCTCCACAGCAAATAAGTACATCCAACTCCTACTCATTCTAATTGAAGACAGGTGCTTGAATCTCTTCGACCAGCCTGAAATATGTATGCACTTAAATGAGATGAGCTGGATATCTCATTTAAGCTCCTCCGCTCATGAGAAATGTAGCTATCTGAAGCACATCAAGAAGATCTTGATGCATGCTACATCATTATGTGGAACAATTACCTAGATTCACTGCAAAGACTGGATAAAAAGCTAAATAAGGATCCTAGATTTGCACTGAGAAAGTGTTTTCATTAGTTGGATTGAAAATATTCTGCTCCTGACTCAGTGATCAGTGAAAAAATCTGCAGGATATTTGATTGTAAGGAGCAGCACATCATTGTACAATTTTGCAGAATCTGACTAATTTCCCTCATTAGTGATTGTGTGCACTGCAGAGCCTAATTATTGTAAGTACTGGACAAATTTCTAGCTACAGAGTTACATCCAGCTTTGCTGTTCCAGCCTCCTAGTCACAGAATAAGTACAGATGTATTCCTGGGGACACAATCTGGCGGTCTGAAGATAGAATCTCGCATTGCAACGGGGGTGCATTGCATCCAGCGTTATCAGTGAGCCTTGCAAATAATGCTTGCAGAAAAAAGGTCTTAAGGCTGGAATACTTCAAAAAATACTAGATACAATGGAGAACTGGTTAAGAAAGGAAAACAAAGAAACAATAAAATCCACTAAAAATATCATACGTTTCTAATGGAGAAAAACAAGGTCTCTGATGCCATCTTGGGGTTTCTGGCAACATCACAAGACTCATTCTGACTTTACTCTAGTTTCAGTGTTACCTGAATTCCCTTTTTTCCTCATAACCCACAGCTGCTACATTGCTCATTCTGAAAGCTGAAAAATATTGCCAGTAACAAAAGCATGAGAAGTCACTGAATGCTTCTACCAAATATTCTATGTAAAAACATGACCGTTTCTGTTATGTTTCTTAATAGCCCTTCAGGCAAAGTTACCTGCAGGCTCACCTTTCCTGACCTGCAAGAGAACAGATGCTCAGCTGAGATTTACAAGTGTATTTCTGCCAAGAACTTGTGTGCATACACAGTTTCCTTCCAGCAGGCGTAACTCCATTCTAAAAGTCACTAAACAAAAAGCCAGTTTGTAAATATATATATAAATTATTCTTCTTTCTGAACACAAGAAGAAATTAGATGTTCTCTTAGAAAAGGAGGCAAGAAAAACTAATCGATCCTGTTGCATTGCAGTGTTTCTCATTGCAGCATTAGATTCTGCTATGGACTGTGGTCTGGAATGTAGGGCTGGTTCACAAGCACATCTTGTACACAGCATGCTGACATGTTCATAGGTCACAGTACCCTCACTCTTCAGTCTTTACTCTGCCCATGTTGCAATTTACCAATTCCATCATTCTGATACAAAAGGAGGTTCTTCCTAGAGGAGACTCTATGACAGTTCAATTGCCCCATGACATTCACAGGCTAATTTATAATGGAAGGAAGGTAAAATCTCACCAAGAAGGCAAGAACTGGGAGGCAGAGTTCAGTTTTGTCCTCCAGTGATTAGTATCTTCGCTCATTCGAATGACCTTTAGATATTAGCCCTCTGCCTGGCAGCCTGTAGCCATAGCTCTGAAGGAGATGCAGAACTTTAATTAAATTATGAGACACTGATTTTTCCAACCTCGCTCACTCCCTCTGACCATACTGTTATAGGCTGTTTATTTTTGGAGATCCCCACCAGCTGTGTTCCCTTGCTCCTTTCCTCCTTCTCTTCCTCTCCTAATAGCGATGACATTCGCAGATAATGGTTTTGTCCGTTATGCTCTGCATCCAAGGGTGAAGGTAAAATATTAAGCTGATCTCAAGTGCTGATAGCAAATAAAGAGACTGGAAAGCTGAGACTGGCTTTCTACATTTGGCAAGATTTAATGAAATTCACTTCTCAAACCAAAGGCATTTCTCACAACGTAGTTCCAAGCTACTGTATTTGCTTTAAGTGCTTTATGTCTTCTCTCCTTTGCAGCATTAGTGAGACTACGTGACAGCCTGGATGGGACTCCCAGCAGCTCAAACCAAGTGATGAAAATGTTTGCCACAAGGAATTCCAATAGAGTAAAGGAAACCCCACCTCTACCTCTAAACAGATTACCCGTAATTAAATTGTATTTCTCTTGCTCACAAGTCTGATGCTTTGGATTGAACTTCTGTTATAGCTCTACCTCCTTTTCTACCTTTAAACAGTTCTTTGACGGGGGTCAGCATGTGGGACAGCTGTTAGCTGCCTCCTGGGGTACTGCTTGACTACCAGAGCACAGAAAAAAGGAAACTATTTGCTCCTTTGTTCTACATAAGAACTGAAGTGGCTCCATTAAACGTTCGGCCACAACCTTTGAGATACACGATCCATTAGTGCTACTGTAGAAAGGATCAGTTCCACAATTTGAAGTAGTTTGTGCAAATATCACACATCTCTCCCACCAATCAAGACCAAACACTTTTGACCTTCTCCTCCAAGCAGACTCTGGGGCTGTAACGTTTCTGTAAGTAGTTCTAGAATAACTCAGGAAAAGCCACAGAGCTGGTAGAAGATGGGACCCTCAAAGCATAACTAAGGTGTTCTAAAAACGTACGTAGCCAGAAAACACTGCCACAGTGATCCACAGCAAAGCACCCAGCACTCACAACTGTCTGAGGAAAGAAACGCTTGGGTTGTCTGCCTTTCAGATATACTAGTGCCATGCAGCCCTGGAAAATGAACAGAAAGTAGTCAAGCCCACACCCTGAAGCAAAGATTTGATGGAACACGCTCAGCTCTCCTGTGACTGGCTGTGAGCAAAGAAAACTCAACCACAGGTGAATTTGTTGATGACTGTTGGTTTCAAATATCAGTACACATCATCAGTAATACTCCTGCACCTCTGCAAGCCGCACCTCTAAAGATGTATAAAGGCAGGTAGTCATTCTGAACTGCAAATGGGAGAACTACTCTAAAAAAGCCAGATCCTTAAAATCTCAAATTGATACACCACAGTCATAAAGATGAGGTTGAGTTTTCTCTTCTGAATACACAGGCAGTAAATGCACTTCTAAGAGAAGCATTAGACCTTGCTCTGAAGGCAGGGACACCTCACAGAGAGTTAATGAGAAAGAGGTTAAGTTGCTAAAGCACGGACCTATTCAGTTAAAAACAGAATGATATTTTAAGTCTGTTTGCAATTTTAAGACCTTGCTTTTAATCTTGTACCTCGAAGTCTGACATCAAGTTTTAATGAAGATTCATCCTCCTTTTTTCTCTCACCCTTAGGTCTGCTTGGTTTAAGAGCAAAGCAAAAGATCCCTGAGCGCCTCAGCTTCCAACTGTACTGAATTCTGAAATGTCTTTGGACTGGGAGACATGAACTAGTCCTAACCCAAGGCTGATATTGTCAACAGAACCCTTCAGTTGGCTGCTGTAAGACTGGTTCGATGCCCTGCATGGAAAGAAAAATGAGAGGGGAAAAAAAGAGAAGGGAACACATGGGGAGGAGAGGGGAAAAAAGAAAACAAACACCAAAAAACAAAACAAACCAAAACAAAAAAAAAACACTAAAACAAAAGGGAAAAGGAAATATGAAATAAAGACATGGGGGGGATAAATGTAATGCACAAGATATTAGACCAGGAAGAAAGCGAGAAGTGGAAAGAGAGGAAAGTCACTTTTTAAAGAAAAGATGTTGCTGTGCTTGGAAGATAAAATGATTCAAAATCTCCTGTCCATTACAGATAAATGGAAAGACAGGGCCCATCATATCAAATGAATGATGTCAGGACTGATAATAACAGCACCTGGGGCACAGTGAACTATGAAATCTAAAGGGATGCATTGTGTTTGATATGTAGAGAGCAACATCACCATTCACTGTGCATCTTAAAAGCAGACAGCAGTACCAGCACAGGATAAGAATATCTATAAAGGAAAGTAGGCACAAGTAAACATCAGGATGCCGTTGAACAGCGTGTGGCAGCCTCAGACAGACACAGCATGCTGGACTTATAAATAACTACTGCTTACCCAGGATGGAAGCAAGAGGAATATTTGCATTAAGGTGTTTTGGTCTTGCAATTAAGAAAGCTCAGATCAACCTGAGATGTGAGTACATGTGGAGAGGGCAGGTGGAATCGTGAATTTTCTTGATTGTTAACCTTTTCAGAGAACAAGGCAGTGATGTTGGAAAGCAGCAGAACCAGTAAAGCCCTCCCTCATAATTAAAAGGAAGATGTGACAGAAATAGAATTATTTTTTTACAGCCTGAAGTCCATGCGCTGGAACTGACTACATTCACCATACATTTATTCCATGGAGATGCTCATCCAATGCCATCTAGTCGTTGCATTACAGCATTGCCCTGCGATGTCTATGGTCATTCTAGAAACAGGAAGCCCCCACAACAACAGCAATATTGGAGGCTTTAAACTGTGTGCAATCCAATGAAACACCAGCTTATGGCAACTAACAGTCTTCCATTTTCTGAAATATCTGCCTTAATTGCATTAGAGAAATGTTGAAGTACTGAGTACTGCTTCGTAGAGCTCTTCATATAATCCATTTCATTTTATAGCAGATAAATATACAGATAAGCACTACAGGACTCTACAGCTGGAATCAAAGATGGGGAAAAAGAGGGCAAGGTGTTTTCCTACTGTGCTCTGGGCTGCATCATTAATTTCATAGTGAAACTTCTTTCCCATCATTTAAGTGAGCTCCTTAAAGTTCCCTCTGGGATACCTCACTTGGGCATCTTGGCAAGCCACGGGGTTTCACTGAAGAAATGTGATCCCTTCCCCATTTACTTCAAGAAACAAAGGGGGCAATGTTCTTTCTTTGTTCAGGGATTGAAGTTACCAGATTTTCATTTGTTCACAGTGAAATATAGGTGAATATCTGCAAGGCATATATACAGGCACCAATGACCAAAGCAGTTTCCATCCACATTACTGCAGCTAACAATTCACTACTGATCATAGCTTATCTCTTAGATGACACTTGTACTATCTGGCTGCCAACCAACTGAACAAGGCCACTGGAAAGATCCTGACCACTTTAGACCACTGCTGCTCAAAGACTTTTCCATTTCAGCACAGATTAATGAATCCATGATGCGTTGTACTTCCTCTTGAGCAAATGGTGTTCTAAAGCACCACTCCATCAGCTTCTTCTTGCCTACCCACATCAGAGCATTGATGCTAATTAGCATAACGAGCCTTCAGAGTTTCACCTTCTACATCTGACTGATTTTTTTTACAGTGGACAATTCTTCCTTCCCAAGATAAATGATTTAGTCTGTGCTTTCTCCTTTTGGTCCGTGTAACTGTGTCTCTGTCCTTGTTCTGATAGGAGAGTTCCTTTTCTCTCAGCGGACACATTTCATTAAGCCGCACTTTGTCACAAACCAGTTAGACACAGAATGAGATCTGCATCATTCCCAGCTAACACTGTCAATGTCATAATCAAATGAGACAAGAAGTTCACATGACCTACTGAAAAGGTGAGTTAACAGCCTTATCACAGCTAAACTACCTCCTCAGTTCCACATGAAAGGACGCTCATCAGATTTCTACTATTTTAGCTGCAACAACAGTAACTATCAAATATGAGAACAAATTCACCTGCAGTTGGTGACACTTTGCACTGTCATTTATGAGGAAAATGCAAGTTATGATGATCTGTACTGTTTTGTGGAGGAGTAAATAAGGATTCAGGAAGCACCTAAAAACTGAAAGTTTCTTGACACCTACCATGAGATTGAGTCATCTTTAGACCCTTTTTGCAACAACTTCAAATACTTTCTCACTGGTAAGAAAGCCCAAAACAGAATTTTTAGTCACTAGTTCTGACTGGAAAAAGTAATTTTCAACTCAAGATTTTTCTTTTAACAAGTACCTGCTTCCTGCTGGAAATCATAGCTTTTCCTCAGCTCATTCTCTTCAAAACTTGGAGTTTTCCATCAAAACTTCAAATTGGCCAGTTCAGAATGTTAAACTGTTTAAGAGATGCCCTCAGCATATGGCAGAATATGTGCACTTAAGGATTCTAAGGTACTCATTCTTCTCTGCCAAAGCGCCTCTTTGTCTGGGCCACGTGTCCTACAACACAACTTAAAGCGCTGACAACACTAATTCAGTAAGATGCACAAATTAAGATGCAGCAGGGGAGGCAGGTGAAGCCAGGACAACGGGACAGCCAAGCAACTCCCAAATGGCACTGCAATGACATTTCCAAATGGAAATGATGTTTTTAAATGGGAAGATTTGGCTCCAATTTTGACTATTACTCATTGAAAAGCTTAAGTTTACCATGGGGAGAAAACAGTTCTTTAAGACAGCCTCATCCTCCTACAAACTCTTTCAGCAGATCCTAATTTTGCAGGCACAAATATTGAAAAGTGAAGACACTCATGCAACAAGGTAGCAAATCAGTGAAAAATTAAGACCAGAACCAGAGGTTTCAAGACAAAGGACTGAATAACTAACATTTTACTTTTGAAGTAATGTCCTTCAGCCTGCTTCTAAGTCTTGCATTGTTCACTTTCTTAATTTAAATATGGTTTACATTCATATACCTGAAGAAAGGTTCTTAACTGACTTAAGCTAATTGCTCACATATGGATTGCATTAATTGAGTTGATTTAAATATCGGGTAGTTATATCAGTGCAATCTCCATATACAAATGAACACTAAGAAATACATTGTCCAGATGACTGTTCTAAAATTTAAACCCAACTAAGTGACACATAAGAGCAAAGTGTGGCATCATAGATCAATAATAAGAACTACAAGCAGAGCCTTGCGTAGAGGCCAAGAATAAAAAATAAATAGAATGTGCAGAGATACCTTCAGATCTGTTCAATTTTCCTAGGATCCTTATGCAGCCCCATAGTCCAGTAGGTAGCACTCATTCCTACAGGCAAGAGCGAACTGAAAATGTTAATTAGAATGGGAGGAAAAGACCTCAGAACAGATGCTACGAATCAGAAATATTCTGCTAATAAGTTATAGAATAATTGGAGTAATCCAAAAACATTGTCAGTGAGTGCTGAAGAACCGTTGCACTTTTGTTTTAGTAATGAGAGTAATGAAACAAACACTGCACAAGGACTGTGGTCCAAGATATTATGATACAGTTCCCTTCTGGACCATCACTAACATCATCCTGGTCTAATCATGTTCAGCATCATCTAAAAGGTTTTGTCCAGCTTGTAACATCCCGCTTCCTGCTAGTCATTGATCAGGACATTGTGCGCCTACCTCAGAAGACAAACCAATTTTGGAAACCTAGAGTCCCTTTTCAGTTTGGGGCCTGCAAAGATCTGTGTATCAGACTTGTTTCAGCAAACTGACAGCAGCACGAGCAGAGATCTCAGTACATGAGACTGTGATGTGATTTATGCTGGAACTGACTGCAGGTTGACATATATGAAGACATACTATACTTCCTCCGTCAGTAAATTAGAGTACTGACAAAGCACCATTACCAGAAATATGCTGAGCGGTAGCTTATGAAATAACACAAACCCAAGAACACAGTTTGTCAACCACCCTCTCCATGGCAGGCACAGTTAAAGAAAGTAACACTAGACTTTGCTAATCACTCACATTGGAGGAGCTTTCCCTTCTTTCTTCCTACTTTTCTCCCTTTCTTTTTACAGTCACGCCTTAAAACCAATATGATTGTGATCATATTGCTACTGATGCCTACAGCTCCACTGGAAATGCCCGCTATAACAGGATATATACACTGTTGTGTGACGATGCCTACTAACTTCACAGGCTACTTGCATGACAAATACAATCTCCCCGCAATGAAGTAATAATTCCTCACAGGTTACTCAGCAATCATATACATGAATGCAAGCTTTTCCCCTTTCTGAACACAGAATTTCCAGCTCTGCCTGCCTAGTCCACTGAACAGTCACGAATTCCTATGAAACAATTTGATTTCTTTGCAATAAGTGTTCCTTTCTGTAGAGATAAGCAATAGTTACAGATCAGGTCTGTTTGCAATACAGTTTCCATGTCAAAATAGGAAAAAAAGCCAGAGCAAAACACTGAAAAAACAACAAAAGACTTATTTTCAAGTTATGCATTCCACCTGACTCTGAAGGGAAATGCATGTCTTCTATTGAACTAGACACGCATTCCATGCATCCTCAGAGATCAGGCAACCGCTGCTCTACCATCACTAGAAAAGCATCTGAGGGACTGATCTGTCACTGAGCAGAGTGAGCAGGCACAGATAAGTAAATCAGTTTGGGGTTATATCTGCAGATGCACTAAGTTGTTTTATTTACTTTCCCCCTATGCTTATGCACTACATGACTTCAAAGCTCAACTGAATGCTAATTCTGATACGAAAAGATGCACTAAAACAAATTGCACTTACGTAACTGCTCATCCAAGCACAGTGTCTCTGGGCACTGCACAATAGTAAAGTTAAACGAAGCATTCAATACCCACTTATTAAAATAAAGTATTCACTGGAGAAACCTGATGGGCTTGTAAATGTCTGCAAAACATTCAGGAAAAAAAAATAAATTAAAATATCCATATAAAATGCAGTAACTGATAAAATCGCTATAAAACAAAACAAAACAGACCCAATTCTCCAGGGAAACTCACATAATGGTGAGATTGGGCCAAGTGTTTAAGAGATGCCACGCAAGTGGTAAGTAAAGCTGGCACAGAAAAGTGAGGGCGCATAGAGAAAAATGAAGACTCCTAAGAAAAAGGATTTGAATTTGAGGGGAGATCTGCCTTAGAAACCAGGGCAAACACATTAAGTGCAGCAGTTTTGCTGGAAGATTCTAGTGGAAAAAAACAAAAGTCAAAGAAAAACTAGGACAGTAGATAGGAACAAATGTAAGCGGTTCTTATATACCTATGAGAGCAGAAATCTAAGCTGTTTTTTTTTTTTCCATAGCAATTGGCAAATTTTAATTGGGGGCTCGTACGATCAAAAAAAAATCCCTCTTGAAACAGATTTGTAAAGTGAAGTTACTTGAATTCTGAAATAAATGACCTGATTTTTCAAAATATGGAGCTACTCATCACTGCCTATTGAAGTTCAATAGAATTGCAAGCACTCAGCATCTTCCAAAGTCAGGAAATTCTTAACTAGCTTCCTAAAACATATTGGATCAGGGCAACTAATTTATGGTCCTTACTATTCGTTTTTATCTCTGTTCTTCAATTGAATCAGGAAGCTTTACGTATCAGAATATATCAGCAATATTCTAGAATGGAGGACACAGAACTTTTCCAAGTATTTTGGTGAGTTTCTGCATAGCTCTTCCTTCCCTTCCCTTCCCTTGTTTTTAATGTATTGAAGTAGAGGAAAAATCTCTTGAAGGGTAATGAATTAAGGATATTTGGGCATCAATGGGTTTGAAGACACTTATGAAGAAAATCAATGATCGGCATCCAATTCTGGTAATAAAGCACTTAAAAAACTTTCAGATTAGAAGCACTGTCCTGCGTCAGTGAGTCAAAACCTCAGGTTCTGATCAAAAGCTGAAATAACTCACGACATAGCAAAGGGCAGCACAGTAAGCTCTCTCATTTAGACATGGAGAAAAGGGTACAAGATAAGAACACTAATAGGACCACTGGATCATTATAGCTCTTCTACTTCAAAGGTCCATGTTTAAAAGCTGATACAGTGCCACTAAACAACATGTGTCTGCTGGCTGCTCTACATGCTCAGTCACTAAACAAGGAGTAGGACCATACTGTCTACCTTTACTTAAGTTAACGACCGAGCACTACAGTTTTCTTCTCTCTAATACGAGAAACAGTTTTCATCACCTCATGGGTAAAGCAGGGTTTGCCCATGATTCTATGTTTTAATTCTTGATGGACCTTCCAGACCTAACAGGTGAATAACAGTACTGATTTATTGCTAAGTGCATCATACAGGGCAATACTACTTATGCCACGAAGGAGAAATTGTGCTAAGCACCAACTTTAAACCAAAAGAGCTTCAAAACTGCCTTCTAAAGACCAATATTTCATCACTGCAAAGAAACAACCTTAGACGCAACTTCCAACCATATTTTTCAGTGGAGGGCATCCATAGCATTTCTATCCACAGAATGACATGGAAGGGAAGTACAGGGGAATAAAATTCTCTGTTTGAAGATGGATTTGAAACAGAAACACGCCATGTGCTTAGAATCATAAATAGAGGCAGGAAGGCTAACGAGGCTCTGGAATATTTCTGATGTTATCTGATAGTGTTTTTCTTTTCTGAATTTCTCCAGGACTCCTTGTACTTTGAGCTATCCCGCCCCTCTCAGACCCAGGAGAGATTAAAGACTCAGCTGCATAACATTTAATCAATACCGATAAGCTCTTAGAAATATCCTCTACAAAAATCAATGTGCAAATTCAAGTAGGCCATTCTGATCAACTGGAATAAATGTTGCAAATTATTTTGACCGTGGCTGTAAAAACACTGAGGAATAAACACCAACAAAGGAAAGACCTTAAGATCTAAGTTATCTTTCTCCTATATATATAAACAACGTAGTTCAGCTGTTACTGTTTGAATTTAGGTAAATTAGTGCTTTCTCAGCTTCTTATCTTTATAGTGTATTTGTAAGCAAAGTCATTGATTGCCTGAAGCAGAAGACCTAGAAAAAAACTTCAGCCTTCCACCTTTCTTGAACAACTTAATTCCAAATATATATAATTAATAGTGCTATATAGTGCTGTGAAATGCTAAATATCTTTAATTCTTCTTAAGGTGTAACACTTTTTTAACCTCCTCACAGTCTGAGCAGCAGTTCCTTAGTGGTGGATAGCGTGATAGACGCTTATCTCTAGCCCTGAGTGCTGCAAAATACCAGGAACAGAAAGCTAACAGAGATAGCAACAAGGTAAAAAGAAAGAGGAAGAACTAGGCCTTATAGAGCTCGTTTCTCACACAGCAAATCTGTTGGCCCCAAAATTATGCTCATTGAATGGCAGCTCTGAATGTATTTCTCATGGTATGACTCCACAGCTGCAAAATCCCAGCTGCAATTAAGGAACTGCGGGGCTGGATGTTCCATCATTTTTATATGTGCAGGCACTCCAGCGGTGGCTGTGGCAGGCTGCAGCTGCCTGCTCTCAGCCCCCAGCTGCTGCCTCGCAAAAAAGGCAGTAACTGCAATTGTGTGCAAACGTTAGGAAAACACAAATTTTGTGGGTGTTGGAATGGTTCAAAATTGCTGAGCATTATTTCATTCTAGCGCTTCCCAGCTCAGTCAGGTGAATAGGACTTGCTTGGAAGATATCACAAGAACGTGGTTTTACGCCACTGGAAGAGGTGATGAGGTGACCTCCTAAGCATAATGGTTTCAAACAGAAAGATAATAGCTGAATTTCAGAGTAGACACATCTCAGAGGAAATCCTCATGACTCCAACTTTGAGCAAGTTTCCAATGATTACAGAACATGCAGGTGCCTTTTTCTCTTGTTTATCTGTTAGGGTTTTCCTGTCTATGTGGCATTGAGTACTGATTGCTGTCTAAAAGAGTAGCTGTGTTGGATGGTTCACAGATACTAGGGACAAATTAACAGCCTGACAGTTACATGCAAAAGTACAGACTTATGTCTTCTTCCTCAATATTATGTCATACTTGATGAGAAATACTTCTGAATATACCCTTTAGGGTGCATGCACCTCCTTCATCTAGCTTACGTCTAAGATAATTCCATCTGAAGATGCTGGCAAAGGTGGAAGAAGCTAAGATACTTTTGCATGATCACATATTCAATAGCTTTGCTTCACTGTGGCATCTGGCTGAGCCCTTCCCAACTCTCCCATACTTTCCCTTCACTAAGTCCATCGGTGGTTCAGATGCATTGCCATTTTGAGTTCAGGGAAATGATTTAGCAGAGGGTTGTTAGAAGAACTGAAGCACTGCCATTGCTTCAAATAACATTCCTGCTGAGGTCATAGATGTGACTGAAAGTTGGCAAAGGGAAGAGCAAGGAGAAGAACCCTTGAGGCACTCGAAGCAATGATACCACTGACAAGCTCTCTGAAGAGAGAGCTTTGCTGCAGCAGTAATATGGGAGATGCCATTTGAACAAAGGAATAATAGAAATCAGTACAGTCAAATCATGTGTCTTTTAAGTTGTAGTTTAGTCAACTACGTTTTCAAAGTATTATTTACACGCACATCCCAGGATTTCATCAAATGCAAAGTATATCCACTGATTGAATGGCCACAATCCCTTAATGGCAATCAAAGAAGAGAGATGTTTGAATTTTAGTTTCTTACTGATTTATTATTATTATCTAGCTCTCTGCTTGCAACTGCAAATATCCCTTTGCTGCTCCATTAACCTGATCACTTATCTATGTTTCAAACTACACTCAGAATGTCCACACAGAAAATATCCACACTACATTTGGAGAAGATGTGCCTTGCATTTATGCATGAGATCATGGGCTACATTTTAATGGATACTTAACCTGGGCTAAAAATCAGCTAGCACTGTAAGGAAGGACTCTGGTCACATCCCACCAAGTACTGAATACCAGTAGATGACTCATGCACAACCAAAACCATAGTGCCATAGAGTGGAAGGGTCAGTTCATCTGCCATTTACCCTGAGTCAAAAAAGCATCAGCACAAACAAAAAATGGAGCAGGGAAACTCACCCCAGGCTTGGGCTAAGCCAGATTATCAGAGAAGGTTTCCTGAACAGCAAATATATATCCTCTAATATCCTCTAACAGAGCACACTTGTGTACACATCAGGTCCTAGCAAAAGTTGGAATGGCAAGAAAGCATCGGTACATCCCTCATTTCTGTTGTTCCCAAAGGAAATGGTCCCTTATCATCACTATCCTCACATACACAACATTTGCTACTTGTTTTTAGCAGTGATGAAGTTTTTGTTTTATCTGCTAGCAGTTGTTTCAGCCAGATGTTTCACTGAGAGATTCTGACTGGTTGACAAATAAAGTTTACAGTTTCTTAAGGAAGATAAAAAAGGAAATGGGGGAATTTACACACCACAATTGGGTTACACTACCAGTAACGCTACCAGCCTGCAAACTAATTTCACTTACTACAGCAGAGCAATGGTAGATCTACAGCAGAATGCAGGGGAAGCAGAATGCAACCATAAGCCACTGCCCCTTTATTGACCAATTTCCCCATCATGCTGATGGCACTAGAGATGCTTCACAGAATGCGACTCAAAAGGCCATCAGTTGGTTTTCCTTAATCATTTCCTCTAACAACGCAAACAAGAAAGTTCACCAACTCAGTATCTTCCTATTTTGTCTGATTTTCCAGCAGAACACGCATTTCCAGTACATTTGTAGGCTCAGAATCTGCCAAAGATATCACTGTTGTCATTCAATGCATTATGGTGCATGTTAAAAGAAGTGATTTCTATTAATAAGAGGAGCAAATGAAAATAAATTACTTAGAGCCAAGTCGTAGAGATTCTTATTCCTTCAGTTTCTGGATATAAGATGATCTCAGTAAACAGATCAAAAATGTCATTCTCCCTTACCACTCATAGCCATTATAACGACTGCCCAGAGCTCCATATTGACACTCAGTGTCGCCTATTGAATATGACTGTAGCAAATGTCAACTTTTGTCCTGTTAGAGTACAACTGTCATGTGATAGATAGAGCTGCCTGTCAATTCCTCACTGTGCTTTTCTACCTTCCTTTCAACTTCCATTACATTGTACGTTTTTAAAGAAAAGATGCCTTCTTTCCAACAACAATAACCATCTTCAGTACACTTCAAAGCCACAGTGAAGAAACGCTTATGGACTGTGAAAAGTATTGCTCAAAGAGAAGCCTCACATTTAGGGGGTTGATCCATCAATGACCTTCAAACACCTGGATGTACCACAGATAGGACACACATCATTCTACATAAACACAATCATCTCTTTCTTAAATGTGCCCCATTAAGAAATATAACCGAAAAATATATGGAAACAATTCATCTTCCCTACCAGACGTTTATCTTTTTAACCACCAGATAGGACTGTATATGAAAAGCAACTTCCTTCTCAAATCCCTACTGGAAGCAATAGGAACACTGCGTTACAATCAGCTCCACACAGGCAAATGTTTTATTCATATCGCACGACTGGAAGAAAAAATAGAAAGAAAGAGGGGAAAAAAAAAAGGCATATACTGGTTAATTTTATCTAAATAAACCCCACAGTGTGGCTTTTAAATGATATCAAGATCTTTTCCTACCCCACTGAGGTACGTTTTACCTATTTGGGATGAGTGGCATCAAATGCAGTTGCCAAGAGTGAAACCCCACAGCTCTTTACAGTAAGTCATGGAATCCAGAGGCCTTTCCACACATCCCGCAGATAAATGGATTATTTAACGTGATTTTTCAAACAAGCGATCAAACCCAATCCCACTTCACTTAACCAAATGAGTTTCAAGGAGGAGAAACAAAGAAATCTACTGCCGTTTTCAAGACTGACAGTTTCTCTTCTCTTCTAGTTCTTCCTCCCACCACCACCTGTTTTGCACAACATGTTACTAATATCGTAATCACTGAATTATTAGACAGAGAATTTACAAGCACCACTTGTTTTTTCCTTGCTGATGAAGGGAAACTGCCACAGCAATGAAAACTACAGATTATATCTTCTAAACTCGGGTCTGAGGAGAGCATAAGCTACACTAACGATTTCTGAACACTAATAACAAAACCACTTAACGCTCTCTATTATTTAATATAAAACAGTCCTACATAAGTAAAAGGGAAAATATTGTAACAGAATAGGCCAATGGGGAACAAAGCTACTCAAGAAATACGATACAGTCCATTGCATTGAATAGGAATGAAGATGAATTATTTTCCAAATATTAAAGAACTACTAGGACAGAGATTCTATAGTTGACAGCATGGATGGATTCCATAGAGATAAAACTGTGACCATAGGCCAATATCGAGCTATATTTGGCAAAGAACAAAGTAAAGGGTTGGAAAGAGTTCTGGACAGTACCTACCAGTAACGACATGTGATGCTTCAATAATCTCAGTGGATTAGCAAAACAAAAAATGAGTAAAAAAGGAAGAGCAGGAAAGCAGCACACAAAGGGCAGAAGCTGAAGTGCAAACAGAAAGAAAGACTTCTGCTAAGAAATAAAAGACAAAAATAAAAGAGACTCTGAACTGCAAAGAAATTGGGATTTCACTCCCTTTGGGGGCACCTCAAGGAAAGAAAATGTATGCTGAGATAGTGAAGAAAACAATCAAAGATAGGGTAAATATTTACGTTTCTATTCACATAACTGAGAAGGTATAAATCATAAGAAAAACCAACAGCTTGGACCTTGGGGGATTTCTCGGTGCTGTTTTGTTTACACATAGAGAGCCAGCACTTTGCTTAGAGCTTCTTCCATCAGCTTCACTGCAGGGTTACAAACAAGGAATCGGGTCTTTCAGTGGAAAAGATATTCACACTGCACTCCTATGGCTGTGAAGTTTCTGCAGCATGGTGGTTCTGGCTTAAAGTTCATGCTGTAAATCCAAGTAGTGCCACATGCTTATCCGAGTACAATCCAAGAGAAAATGCCAGACAAACTCTCGTTCACCTCAAAGCCCCAGAAAGATAAGAAAAACAGCACACACTTGTCCTTTGACAATACTTCTTTCTCTGTCTTCTGCAAAGTGACACAAATATTGAAAAGAATCTCATTTTCAGTATGCTCCTTGCTACCAAGTATTCTAACACAATTTATGGACTATAATTATAACTCAGGCAGTGAAACATCCAACTACTGAAGACAACAGCTGGTCTCAAATTCATGGCTAACAATACAACCTTATCAGCTCAAAAAAAGCAATTACAGACTACAGGACCTTTAAACCAGAAAAAAAAAAATGAAAATCAAAGACCATGGCAGATAAAGGCAGTGTCAGTTTCCAGCCTGGGCTGCCAGCCAATCATTTCTGATTGTAAACCATTGACAACCTGCTCTGCCAGGTTATAAGATACTGGGATCACTCGCCTATTACTGAAGTGCAGTTAAAACATTCAAACGTGACAACAGTAACAGCTCTACATCATGGTGAAAAGGAACTGAGTTTCAAATGATTGAACCAATGCTAATACTGCAAGGAAGGGAACAGCAGCAATGCCTGATACATTATCAAGCATCACTGCCCTTTCTAACAAGGTTTACCTGGTTACAGGTAATAACCGTAAACAGTGATTGCCAGTAGTAGCACGGACCGTAAGTTCTGAAACAGAAGATGCTAAGTGACAGTCCTGCCATCTCCTCTTCTGTGAACCCATTGCATTGGGGCTCAGAACTCTGTGCATCTGAGATGTCAAAGAATTCAATGCCTGGGTCAGAAGAGCACAGTATGTGTTTCACCTGGACTAAACCCTCTCAGATCCGCTCTGGATTTCATTTTTTTAACCTGCTTTATCTTAAATATATAAACTGAAAATCTAATACAACGCTTGCGTGCTGCTGACACCTCAGTGAGTATGAAAGCTAAAGGAACATGGATGGACAGGTGCATGGAGGGTGATGCTCTGCCTCACTCCACGAACTGATTGCCATGGCTGTACATTCTATATGAAACTGAATTTAACATTTCTCCCTGCTTTGCTTGTTCATCTTTTCTCCCAGCTTGATTTTTCTTACTCTTAGGATTTCTTACCCCTTGCTCTACCGTTCCAAGCACTTCTTTTCTCTGTACTCAGCCAGGTCTTCCTAACTGTGACTTCAGCTGTATGCATTAGCAAAATCGGCTGCTTTGATTAGAAACACAGGAGTGGAAGGTAGATAATAGCCCGGTTCTCTACACCTGATCTCCCAGTGAGGGGTCACTGATAGGGGTCAACAGCTGAAATAAGCGTCTCATCACATGAAGAGTTGGTGAAGAAAAAGCTGTACTGTCAAATAAAACAGAGCACAGCAGTGCTAGGAGTTGGAGGGGGTGAAGTTATCTATATATTTAGGCTGGTTTGTGTTTTGCAGATTTTGTTCTGAAGAAGCAGAGCTTTCAGCTCAACAGCAACAGAGCCTGAAGTCCTGTATTTAACTACAGGGCAGAGTCAACTGAGGAAGTTGCAACTCCATCCTCTCAGGAAACAGGCTTGTTAGAGGAGCTATGGAAGGAGCCACTCTGCTACCAAGCCTGCTCCCAAGGAAGCACCGCTCTCATCTTCTAAACAATACGGCTGTGACAATAATCCTGAAGGATTGTTTTTTAAGGCCAGTTCACTGATGGGCTCTGATTAAATTATCTCCAGAGTGATCCATCTGTTGATTGACACTTTTAAAATACCGACCGTCCCAGATCATTTGACACTGGCTACTGATGAATCATCAAGTTAAAGCCTTTACTTTAAATACTACTGTTACGAATGAAATGTCAAATAGTGACATTTGATATTCTGCACCAATTACTACCGCTCATGTGGGCACATAAACACCACTTAAGCGGAGTCAAAATCAGGCTATTAGGGTGCAGGGATCAAAAGAGACAGGCTACTTGTCTTGTCTGGGTTTATAGACTACATAGCTATTGAGGGTCCATTAATCAAGCAGGGAAAAAAACAGCTATTATGGGTACTGCAAAAAGAGATGGTCTAAAGGAGGTTGAAAAGGATGAGTGCCTGTGCCGTGCCATACATTCCTCGCTTCTCTTGAACAGCCCCCAGTTCGTGCGTCATTCTGACATAGATTATACAAACAAGGAGGCATTGTTGGGTTAAGGGTGATGAGAGAGAGGAAAATGTTGACAGACTCTCCACCAGTGTGAGGCACAGAGCTGTGAAAGCCTGCTCTGATTCTTAACTTGTATGGTCAAGAAGGGTGGAAGGCGCCTTACAGAGGATATTTCTGTATCAGGTCACGAGAGACAAAGTCTTGTTCCGTCAGCAGTACTTTTTATCCCTTGTATTTATAAGGGCAACAGTACTTACATGTCTCCTGCATATAGGAAAGCGCAGATCACAACTTTTACTCCACTGCATTTCAGAGTCAAAGCAGTCAACAGAGGTTAAAAAAACGCAATAAGAGAACTCTGGGGATTTATTAGCAGCCAGAATCATGCCATCAGTCCAGAACTTGATAATAAATAGCTTTCTTTTTTTTTCCTAAGAAAGCTTAGCTTCTCAACACTGAAAACTTGGTGGGTTTTTGAAGCCTTCTGAATACGTGAGCGAGCTTTGAGAAAGCTTCTTTTGAAGGTAGGGCTCATCCTTGACACAAATGTACAGTGGGGATACCTCAGATATTTGAATTAAATTTGACTTGAAAATTCTGAACTCAAAGCTCCAGAGTCATCAATTCCCACGCAAACATGTACTTGCCAGCTTTCTTATTTTCTCTGGAGCATACCACTGACCCTATTACAGCATCCCCCAGTTGTACGTGCAGCTACTTCTCTTTTCAATGAGACCGTGTTCAGAGGAAGCCAGCATGATGGATAATAGAAGTCCTTTGACATACTGTGTCATTTATCACATACCAGCCTCAATCCTCCTAACAGGGCCTTCTCCATATGTCACTGTCAGCTCTTGTGCCACCCCAATGCATCAAAAAGAAAAGTTTGAATATGAAGCATTGTAATTCCTAAGTCACAGCTCATTGCAGCTTTCCAGACATGAAGAACCATTCTATCTATCTGCCAGCTTGTTTGTTTAATTTTCACTCTGTCTCACACATGTGAGAAATTAAGCCTTCAGTGTAGAAGAAAACCAGAAAAATGTCAGGTCTGGCAGAAAAGAGGAAGATAAAAATCTCCAGTTCCATCAGGAATCCAATGTGACATTTTAAAGTGTAAAAAGAGCAGCCTATGAGCATCAGGTATTAGAAAAATACTGGCAGATCTAAAGAATTCCTTCTCCTTTCCAACCCAGGAAAGAGGTTCTCTAATGGGCTGATGCGAAACTAGAAAGCTTAAAGCAATGCAGATAAGCTCCTGAACTCGGCTGCTTAATGGAGGCATATCTCAGCTCTTCAAGGGCAAGGAATGGAGTTAAAACACCCAGGAAAGCCTCTAGAGATTACCCAGTAGGCCCTGTTTTGGGCTACCTACAGTAATCAGAAATCACTCTATAATGAAAAATTTCACTGAGTCAGTTCCCAGGTGATTTGTGAAAACATAAGAGGAGACTGGAGCCACTGCTGGGGCCTCAGCTCTGCTCTCTGTAACACTCACATACATTCATCACTCTTTGCGCTCCCTCTCAAGTGTTAAGAGATGACAATCAGACCATGATCCATCCAGGCTCTTTTGCCATTAGTCTGTAGGAATGCAGCCCCATCTCGGTACTGGCTGCATTCACTGACAGTATCATGTTTGTGCTACCCAAGCACAGACTCTCCATAGCATTCATTCAAGAAGATGAGGGCTTCCTTTCAGATCTTCTCTATTTCATTTTCTTTCAGCAACACACAGAACTGGTCCAAGCTTGCATGAACCATTTCACAGACTCATTTTGTACTCGTTAGCATTTCCTGGGTTAGAAAAAGCTCCATCTTACTTTCAATGATTCAGAACCTCTCAGTGTGAATGGTCTTCAATTCCAAGAATTAAGATGCCATTTGGAATCACAAGTGATTTTAAAATATGATTTGCCACTTCATTAGGTTATTGTTGTGCAGTCTATGTAAATTTCCATTTCATTAAAAAATTTTCAAAAGAATCACAGGCAAATTACAGCTCGAAAATTAGTCAGTAAAACTTCATTAAGCCAACCCTTAATAGGATTATTAATGTGAAAGAACCAAAGATTAATTTCTTCCTCAATGAACATTAACTGACAAAATTCTTACCCTTTGTGGCACTCACAATGCTGCTCTCATGTCTTGATGCCTACTCTAACAGTAGAATCATGGAAGGTATATTAAACAACAGTGTATATTATTATGCTACAATGGATCATAAGTCAGCTGACTCAAAGGTTCCAAATTTCATTGCAAATTTCAGTATCCTCAAGGTTTTGGGGCAGCAACTTAGCATCAGCTCGAACTGTTCTTTTCATCAACTGATCTGATCTTTTCATCCCCCTTATTAAGTATTCACAGTAGATAACTTTATGTGGAGACATTAAAGTTGTGATACAGCAGAGTCTAGCAAGCCCCCAGGAAGCCCATAGGCCAAGTCACTAATAAGCCCTTCAAAGGCCTTCATCCCCCTGTAAGCAGTTTTTTCTCTGAAGCTTCCAGGATGGAGCTCTGAACCAACAATATCAATTCTGTATTCCCATGTATTTCACAGTTCGGTACACAGACAGACTTTTTTTGTGTGGGTATGAAGGGAAAGAAGATAAAAGAAGGATAAATCAGCTAGGGGCAAGTCTTGGTCACTACTCAACCACAAGGCAAAGCAGGGATGAATTCCAACTCACCATGAGAGTATCCTAAATAAGAGTTAGATGGAAATATGAGCTTATGCTACAGGAACAATTAAAGGAGTCAGTCACTAGGAAAAGGAAAACACTGCTGTACTGCTGCTTTGTAGCCACCAGCTCACATTCTTCAGATTACAGCAGAAATATCAAGAGAGGGAAAAAAAAACCTGATAAATCAATACGAGTTTATTACCAAATACAGCAAAATGCTGACAGTACAGCACACAAAACGTATGCTTATTTTCATGCCTAATTTGCACAAGCTCATTCCCAAAGGATGAGCATAATATTCAAAAGTGAGAGCACAAATGGCCATTTAAATGCCTAAACCCCAACTTAACTAATTGCATATAAAAACGTATACGTAACCTCCAAGCAAAACTGCAGCCTTTCAATCCTGATAGCCTGTGTCAAAATGGTCTCCATTACTCTATGGCTGCATACACATTTACACACAAAGAACGCTTCTTGGCAAACCTCAAAGCAAACTCCTTATTTAAGCTCACATCAGGCTTAAGCAAGAAACCATGCCCTGCAGGTAGTTTGTGGAGACATAGTGCTTGGTAGACACATGCTGTTTAGGGACCAGCCATTCCACTTGAGATCATGCAAGTACAATTGTGGTTTCAGAGCTGCCAGGTGTTTCTCAAAGATGGATAAAATGCTGGGGGAAAACAAAAACAGAATACGGACACTGTCTGATTGCATCTAAGGGATTTCTTTCAGTCACTCTGTAGCTCACAATAACTGCTGCACACCCAGTTGCTGTGACTTTTGCCCGATGGCTTAAATCCAGCAACGTCCTGTATTCATAGGCAACAGGTTCAGATGTTATAAAGAACTACTCTGTAGCAGCCCAAAGGTAGCACACTAAGCAATGCCTGACATTAAAGTACATACAGTTTTGTTATGGCTCTTTGACACCCTTTGGGACAAAAGATATAAGAAATAAATTGCTGTCATAGCAGTACACACAGTCAGAATTGACACATGGCAACAAAAAAAAGGGAAAGGCACGAACACTGGCCAAACCAGTTCATTATAAGTAACAGCCCCGAGCTGGGCTTTTGTTTCTGTAAGAAACCACATAATGGAAAGATAGACTTGATTCTGATTATTTCTGCTTACAGCAACAGAGACTTTTTCTTAACATTCTCCTTTTTATTTAGATTCCCAGTTGTATTAGTATTATGAGTTGGGAGGCTCAAAGCCACTGCCTCTGAACAGACTACATGCTTGATGAGATCCTGTGCTGCTCGAATCAGTCTAAAGATAGACAGAGAACTAGAACAGTTCAAGGGTGCCCTCACCTGCACATCACAGAAAGAGACAAATTACAGCTAATTCAGTTAGTGCAGTTCTTTGGTGCTCTTCACTTGAAAACTAGCACACACACAAAAACATGCAATGCATCACCCAGGCATGGAGGTCTTCCAAAGCAAGCTTTCTTCCCTGACATGTTTTGGAGGGGGTGGGGAACAGTCACCCCTCTGCTGCCTTCAGCAGTGAGCTTTCTACACTGAATGTTAATATATGTTTATAGTGAGACACTAAACAGGTCAACTAGAAAGAGGTTTGGGTATTCCTTGCAAATGGTTTAACCCACAGAGTATGGCCTGTCTTTCCAGCCTTGACTCCCCAGATATCTCAGCCTAAATCCAAGGAGCTTACCTTGAATCACCTAAAAAAGTTCAAATAAAATGTAACAGCCATAATCTCCTATAACTCTTGACTTCACTTTCAGGCTCTGCTTTACAGCTCTGCTACCACAAATATAATCCAGAACTGCTTTGCTTAACATTACATCCACTGGAGCATAGAATTCACCGTGAGCTCAAATGTGGTACTAGAGATTTCTGTGACAGAATAACATCTATAAGGGACTTGGATGAAAGACCACCACGTTTTTTTCCACGTCACTGGAGCAAGGATTTAAAACCCCAATCATGCTCTGTAGAAGTGACAGACGAGTGCAATAAACTTCATTAATACCCAAACCTCTTTTCCTGCTTCTTCTCATTTTTAAGTGGTATTAAAATAGTTTATGATTGTTCAGCTGCTCTGCACTTTACATCCTCTTATGTGTCATAACCATTTGGGGGATGACAGAAAAATAGACACTTTTTTTTAAATCTTTTTTTTTTTTTAATATAATTTAAAATTTTAATGTATATTTTAAATTACATTAAAAAAAAATACAAAAGCCTTTAAACTACCAGACAATGAATATGCAAAATGTTCCTCAAAGTTTACATTACTGTTATCATTGTTATCTACTGGTAGAAACGTCACAGACCAGAGATAGACCTGGGAAGCAAGTTTTGCTTTAGATGGTGCTCAGTGGGACCAGGTGCCCCTTAAATGGAGGATAGATTTTTTTTAATCAAAAGCTGAGCTTCTGAACATGTAGGGGAGAAAAATTAGAGATATGGGAGATAAAGAAACATTACCATCTGAGATGCCATGTGATATACATAGAAAGAACCCCTGTACTCACCCAGAACGTTGTCACTGCATAATAACTTTACAGGAGTAGGAGTAATAGGACTTCTTCAACTATAATAACTATACCTTAAGTACTTATCATTTTTGGAGACAAATCAAAGCGACCCAAAAGGTGGTTTAGGATCTAGACTGTATTGTCCACTACCACTTCCTCACTGTGCTCTACTTCCTCAAGCAAACAACGCAGAAGAGGCTCTATCGAATGTAATGGAATATTAAAGCACCTCGTACAGGGACACATCCACCTGTGGAATTTACAAGCCAGTTCTAACAGTACAAGGAAGAGTGGCTGAGCTCTGAACACAGCAAGATCTCTACAGCAACTTAATGCCAAAATAATCACTATTCCCATGCAATGAAGTATCACCGTGCTAATCTGAAGGTTCCTAACAGGATCACAACATCACCGAGCTGGGGTGTGTTCAAATACCAACTTCGTAGTTCTACAGTGCATACAGACACAAGGTCATCATTACTGAAGCCCCCTTTGCTGCCCATCTCACCCTCTTCTTTTTGTTTCATATTGTTTCCTCCAGCTCAAATTCTGGGCCAGATGACTTCAAAAAGCTCTTCATTTTTCTATCCCTTTAAGACTCCAACGCTTTACAGCATTAGAAGTGTGGCTGACTTTTTTTTCCCTGACTCCCAGCAGTGCTGTCTTTCAGGTCACAGGAGAGGTTTTGATTTCCCACTCTTTGTCATTCCAGCATCAACTTAATTTTCTGTTTTTCATTCTCTTGCTGCTTCCCTGGGACATGCAGCTGGTTTCAGAAATTAAGGTGACAATTTGCTCAAACTACTGGGGTAAAATTTGCCCGTGTAATTACCCTAATTGCATGTGCAATCATATGAACCATGTACACAGGTGAACTATTCAACCTCAGCTGGTCCTCTGTGGGTGCATTTTTGAACAAGCAATTTTGAAAATACAGGCTTCCAGATGAAGCTTATTTTTGTTGTTATGCCTCTTTGTCCCATTTTTTAAAACACCATTTTCCAATTGCCAGCCCATTTCTCCAACCCAAGGCAGTCACATATCTGCTCTCCTACCACTGTACTTTGCCAGCTGTTATTCAATTGAATCTGTTATTCAAATGAAACAGAGGGCAGGGAAGAGCGGAAAAGAAACACAGAAACAGAGATGTTAAAGAACAGTAGTAGCTAAAATACCGAGCCAACTAAACAGAGACATTTAAAAGCCAACACGCAGTAAGGCAGCTCTACCTTTGCATAACTAAGCTCCAAGTTTTTTTATTCATATGCTTTTAGAAAGAACTTCTGTGCATATATCACAAAAAATGATGTGTTTTAATACTTAAAAGGGACTGAATGGTCGTATAAAATTTGAAATGTCACTTGGAACTCCAGGGATGTCCAGTTTGCAGGGTGAAAGAAATACTGCTCGATTTATTACACAGTAATATATGAAGGTATATTATGAGAGACAATAACCTTCATTCCCAGGCAATTTCAGCTTTCCAGGTAGTGTGGATATTGCAGTAAAGTATTGGACATTCTTCATTGCATCTATAAAAGTGAAGTTTTTACAATTTCATTTTGTGGACTTTTTTCCCATCCCATGAATAACAACTCCAAGTCTGAATCTGTAGCTTCCAAAAGGCATTAACTTGGGTAAGATGAGTTGGTCTTGAGATAAGTGATCAAAACTAGCCCTTGCACTCATGACATGAGCTTCTACCCAGTACATTCAGCATTTATGTCGGTACTCCATGCCTACCACAACCAGGAATCAGATGCAAAATCCAAGTTTGTTAGTATCTGTGTGACATCTCATTGTAGTGTTTAACTATGGGGTGAACTGGGTTCAGGGTTTGCAGGTGCATCCTGACAATTTCAAGAAAGCATAAAGAAATCCCTCATCTTACAGCGTTCTCCAGTCCCTTCACTGATGATACTGAACCTCACAAATCTTCCCTGGGTGGCTGAAGAAGTCACGGCAGTGAGATTCTCCCCCCCATCCTAAGAAGAAACAGTGAAGGAAAGCAGTAACTACAAAAGCTTCCACCTCCATAAAGTACATCATGAGAAAATGGATTAGCCTTCACAACAGATCCATTAGCCAGCACCCCAGTATCCTCTTTGTTCTTGCCAATTCTAAAGCACGCTGTGCCAGTATTGGATCAGCTCCTAACAAGAGACAAGCTGGTCCTTGCCTGTCTGCACAGAGCCTAGCACAGGCACAATTGCTATGGGAATAATATGGACTTAAATGAGCATAATAACAAACAAAAGATAATCATACACACTCAAACTAATGCAAATAAGAATATAATTCAATCAACTCATTAACTTTACTAAAAGCTAGCTTTGTACATCAGCCTCCTGGCTCTTAGAACTGTCAAAGGAGCGCAGACATCTGATTATGAACTCCCGTTGTCAGTCAGGAGACTAGACATGAATGCTGAACAAAAATAATTCCTTTCTGAGCCCACGGAACATCGTGTTCATATCTAATATTCATGCTACCTTGAAAATACAAGGTAGTAGCCATATAAAATGGAATAATTTCTGAGGCTTAAAGCTGAATTGTTTAGTAGTCCAAGACATTAATATCACTGAGCTCATATCAAGTAATCTTCAAGTGCAGTGAAATTCCCAAGTGACCTTGACTAATCTGAACAGATTGGGTATGAAAGCATCGAGGGAGCTGCAGGCACCTCATGGGGGGAACCTTTACTGTTTCAGAGCAAACACTGTGCGTGCTTTTGGGACTGGAAGACCAAAGAAACAAGAGACAATGCATTTGGTCCCCCCTGTTCTTAAAATGACCATTAACTAATTCGTTTTTGTGGATGTTTAGACATGATACTGTTTTCTCCAAAGGCAAACAATAGTACAGCACTTCCATAGGATATTGACAAGCAAGAGAACAAGATCATAGACATTACATATTAAGAAACCCTTGGCCCTATCTATGCCAGACCTCCTCTGTGAGGTCTTTTTTGGTCTCTACCAAGGCATACAAACAGTGGCACAGCCCTCTGGGCAATTTACCAGAATCTAGCATTGTGTTGGCCTGTTATAATAACAGGCCTCTGGACTCTGGGACAAGCTCTTATAATTCAAGAGACTGAGCGTATTCTCCTGCCCGACCTCCTGAAAGCGCATGGAAAGTGCTGGAAAATAAAAGGAAAGGCAGCAAAGCACCCAAAGTCTCAGCTACTCAGCTTTCAGAAAACAGAAGCACCAAGCAATAAAACCAACTGCTGACATGAGACTGGTGCCGAGTCCCACAGACAACGATAGCAGACAGACTCCTATTTTAGAGACTTGACGAAACAATAAATTAGGTGAGGGTGTGTTAGAACAACAGCTGGTTGCTAATTAGTCGCAGCCCCCTCAGCAGGGTATCAATAAAGCAGCAAAGAACATCTCGAGTAAATTAAATTTTAAAAACCCCTACTGCAATCACTCCCCTGACAGACCCTTCCTTCATCTCCCATCTCAGCTTTTTATTTATTGTAATTACTTTAGTAATAAGATTTGTTTCCTTGTTATTATATGTATTACTATGCAGGGCGGCAACAACAACAATAACAACAATAGCTAGGAAGAGTTATGTTGCTTATTTATCTCTGTGGCTGTTATTGGGCCACTGGGTGGATAGAGCAATGAGGAGGTGGGTGCCTGGGAAAAGCAGTAAATAGAAAAGAAAGCATATTCCTCAGGAGCAGAGACATATGGGGACATATTTACAAAGGAGGAAACACTGACAATGAGCGAATAGATCTAATAACTCAGGGGAGCCCAACAGCTCCAGCTGATAAAGGAAGGAATAAACAATACTGCATTAGAAGTGCTGTCAGGAGTCCTGGGGTGTAGCTGCGTGCCAACAGAGGTTTACCATAGGAGAGCCAAGGATGGACTGCCATGTTAGCACAGGGCAAAGGCTTTGTCTGAAATAGGGTCATCTCCCACAGCATACTGATGTACTGAGAAGAGTTTGGTGGAGGATCAGACTCTGGTTCTGGGTCCACCAAGGGAGAAGCTGCAAAGACTTAAAGAATCACATACCCATATTTTATCTTATGTTGTTCATGTACTAGCCAGATTTCATAGCATCATAGACTCATTAAGGTTGGAAAGACCATTTAGCCAAGCTATCAGCCCATCCCCACCATGCCCAGTGACATCCCTCAGCGCCACATCTCCACGGTTCCTGCACACCTCAAGGGACAGTGACTCCACCACCTCCCTGGGCAGCTGTTCCAACACACCACCATTCCTTCTAAAAAGAAATTTTGCCTAATATCCAACCTGAACCTACCCTGGTGCAAATTGAGGCCATTACCTCACATCCTATAGATCTAACCTTCCAAATCATGGGCTTCTGCTATAGGGAATCTGCTGAGACTATCAGGAACAATAAGGCTGCTTGCCTTGAAGAAGTATAAGTGGTCTTAGACCCTCTTCACTAGAACTAAAGAACAAGCACCCAAAATTCTCAGGACGGCCTGCTGAGAAGACCGTGATGGCCAACAAGAAGCACATTTTCACCAGTTATGCCTCACCACCAGTGCAAGATCACTGTCCTCTTTATGGGGACAGCTGAGGCAACACCAGAGGCAAGAGAGCAGCACTTAGATAAGAACCATCTACTGCACTCAAAGAAAGTTCACCCACAGTTCATAGCACTTCCCTGAGCCACATTCCAGATGCAGTACAAGCATTCCTCAGACATGGCATTTTCATCTGCTCTGAGGTCCCGAGTCAGCGCTTGCAAATAGACCACCTTATAACACAGAGCTCAGAGCACAGCCATTCTAAATGAGTAAGGACTGAATCTTATGCAAAAATGTTCTTCCACACGCATCTACCCAACTACCGTTGGCACTATCCTTAAAGAAATGCACGCATCACACATCAGCTAGTCTGGAGAGACCCCTTAAATTGTGCTTGCAAAGTGCATGGCATCCATTTAGATATGCAAGACTAGATTCTGAGAATTCAACTCCTCTTTAACCCTCTGATCAGAGAGAAGCAAACAAGAGAAGGGAAGGGAGAGTAGGAGGGATGTCTACAGCCACATGGCTTTGTGTGCCTCTACTTCAAGATTTAATCCTCAAGGATGCAGTTCTGGGTCATCAAGTGAGTCCTCAAGTGCGGCCCTTAGCTTGTTTGCTGTCTATGTCCAGCTCTGCCTCTGACTACGTGGAGAACAAAATGTCTCAGTGCAGGAGAGTGCACAATAATATAGGAGGAAATAGAAGTTATATACACAGATAATGCTTTTGGGTAGAAGAACTAGCTTGCTTCTGTTCTTCCTACAAGTATCCTTCAAAAAAAAAAGAAAAGAAAAAAAAAAAGGCCCTTGTTTCAAAAAGTAAGTGGGAAACATTAATAGTTAATAGTTTCCCTTCTGAGAGCATGCAATAGAAATGTGTTCTGAAAGGGCTTTCAGAGGACGTTTCTATCTCTCCATTTCTGTAATTGTCAGAGTTAAAGCTTTTCTCTGCTGGATTCCAGGGCGCAATAAACAAAGCCCTGTAAGTAAAACAGGATGGAACAAACAGCCTGACTAAAGTGAGAGTGAATATCAATAAAGAGAAACAAACAAAAAGCCCAGCTCACCTGCCTTACCTATAAGCAGCAGCAAAGCTTACTCAGCCTGTGTTGTGGGAAGGCAGGTGCAGAAGGGAACAGGGTGTTTTTAAACCAGATAAAGAATAGTCCATGGCTATAATCCAAAATGCAAATCAGGATTTCCTCTTCCTAACAGCTACTATGGTTACCCCATGCCTTCGAAGAAGTCACACTGCTTCCAAAAAAATTAATCTTCCTTTACCAAAATAGACTCACCGGCTCCCATCTCCACTGATTGGTTCAATTCATTTACAAAAACACATCAAGTTCCTCTCATTGAAAAGCTTCTTTGATTCAACAGTAGGGAAAGGAAAGCGAGAAAAGGGCAGACAGAAGGGAAGAAAGAGGAAACATGAAAGGGAGTAAAGAAAAAGGAAGAAGGTGGCAATGGAGGAGAGAGACATGAACTTGGAAGAGAGAGATTGGGCAGTTCAAGACCTGTGGATGCTCATAATAGACAGTGCATGGGCAGTCTGAAGATGAAATATTCTTTAAAACAAAAGCACTTATCTAGGAGTTCCACCTCTTGTTTGATCAATCATATCGCAAGGCCGAATCATTTTTAATTTAATACTTCTGGGAAGTGGGGGGGAAGCACTCATTAAACACGGGCACGGTTGGCAAGCACTGCGCGTTAGCATTTGGCACTATTTATTATTGCTGTTTATGGTGATATAAATTAGGTTATACTGATATAATTAATAACCCTAAATTCAGGGGTAATAAATAGCAATATTTATATGAAACTGCAGACTCTGAAGAAGTCCAGCCAAAAAAATCCCCACAAAATGCTGACTACCACGTTGTGACTGCTAACATACACATGGGAGCACCAGGTACGTGGGTGCAGAAGATATGCAGGTGTGAGCAGACGCTGAGGAATGGCTGCATACACAAGCTGTTGACAGAAGGGTATGTAGCATGTGCACAGAGAAGACAGCCTAAAAGCAGGTCACAAGATGGTACACAACTGCATGGAGAAGTGTTGGTGCACAGGCAACTTGTTGCTCCACTGTGTGGTAATGAGCTTATGTGGAACAGTGTGAACAGCCAACAGTGCTGGGTATTTCTTTGTAACAGAACTGTTTGTGCTGTCATAAGCTTTTACAAGTTCCTTTCCTGACCCTGGTTTTAGTGGATGAATCAGAAGAACTAGATTGAAGAGAAAATGCTCCTGGTACACATATTTCACTCATTTCAAGCTGTGTGAAGGTTGTGGTGTGTCATTATTTCATCCTCCCAGGAAGAAAACTCAGGGGAAAGAAAAAAAAAGGAGGGGGAAATGCTCAAGGTCACATACTTCATCAACAGCAGAGCCAGGAACAAAGCACGGGTCTCTCACTCACCCAGTATAACTCAGCAGTTTCCTAATCAAAGTGCTGTGCTCCTTCATGGATTCTCCACCGCTGTGTAGAATGGAATTCCTTCTCTAGCTTTCCTGTTAATCCGTGATTTAATTTAAAAAGACGATAAAGGGATGAGAGAAAACAGTCAGCTGAACACCAACCAATACCTTGGGTTTTCACAGAACAGCCTTCGCAAGATAATCAGCCTACAAGGACACTTTCCCTTTAGTAATTTAATGCCTGTCACTTTGGACCATCTTATAGCACCGTTCTTGGAGATTAAGACTACTTTTACTTGTAAAGAAGAAAAAAAACACACAAATAACTATATCAGGTCAGACCATACATCTATCAGAGGCAGCATCCCATTTCCAGCAGTGGTCAAACACTACTGTGTGACAACACACAGGATGCACTTAATAAAAAGTAGTGTCTAACATTAAAATATATAGCCACTACCAGATCAGCTGAAATTTATTTGACAAACCCTACATCTGACTGCTATTCAGGACAGAGCAAAGGCTGCCCAGGGAGGTGGAGTCACCATCCATTGGAGACCTTAAAGAAACATGGAGATGTGGTACTTCAGGACACGGTTTACTGGGCAATACTGGTTGTAGGCGGACGGTTGGACCAGATGACAGACTTCTTTTCCAACCTTAATGATTCCATGAGAACAGTCGCACAGAACACAACTGCTCATCAGTACTCTCTGGATTGAACAAACTCAAATTATATGTGATATTGGGTAGTGATTTTTATTTTTATGTGATGACAGCCTTACTCATACAGACATGCTTGCATCACCACTACCTTCATTTAGCATCAGCAACAGGACTCAACTCTCTCCATCACTGACAGACAGGAATAAATCCTCATAGTACTGACTGATGTGAAAGGGAGTGAAAGGGAAGGCTGTTTCCTAGCTCAGCCACACACAGTCAGAGCATAATCACATTACTGCCATCATATCTGTGACAGAGGAACATTCTCTGCATGCAACTTTCAGATCACATTAACCAAAGCAAATACCAAGGCCCTGATCGTCTTGTTGCTGCACAAGGCTCTCGAAGTGTGATTGCACGGTATCCTGCTGGGATGAGCACTCTTCCACTGAGCTGTGCCTGCAGCAGGGAGTCAGCTGGGGAAGGGGCACAGCTGGGCTGCTGGAAGAAATCCTTTGTAACCGTGCGATGGCATTCATCTTTGTGACGGGCAGGGAAGCATTATGCACACCCCAGCACACAGGACTCGGCAGGGAGGAGGGAGAGAGTGAGGAGCTTCAAAAGAACTGCCAACAGAAAAGAATTCAACCCTTTTTTAAATATAAAGATACCGAGGTAACGAGACTAGAGCAGGATTAATACCAGATAACAGAAGGATGGATGGGTAGTACAGAAGATGCACTTTCAAAGCATGAAGATTCGAAATGAGTGATGATTCAAAATAAACAGTGGATTTGACACATTCAGTCGTGATTGTAAATCTCAAGGCAAATAAGTGGCTTCCTGAAATGTGCTACAGAGACCTAAAAGTAAGTAGTATGGACCTGTTTACAGCTACTCAGTCAATAATGGCCTACAGACCCTTTTCCTGGAAAAAGAGCTTCCCTTTGTGGCAGTGATTTGAATGACAACAGAGTTTAATACAGCACTTAAACCTAGATGAAGTAGAACATTAATGGACAAAGAAACCTGCATGTGCTTCCACATGCAGCAAGGGACTAAAAGTCATCTCCAAAAAGCTGCCAATAAACTCTAGGCCAAGAAAAGAAGCTTTTCTTTCTGTGCAGGAACACCTCAGTCCACTGAAAAAGCACATGGGAAGAAGCAAGAGCAACAGAGCCATGGGAGGCCCCACAGCACAGCATTTAAATTGGAGCATGATGGAATGGTTCTCTCCCTTCCCCAGGCTTCATGCTTAGCTACAGAGCCATAGCCAAGTCCTTGGACCTCTGCTCCTATCCCACACCAAACTTTCCTACTCATCACCAGGTTGAACTACAGTGGAAGCTCCACACGTTCCTGTGTGATATGAGCTCAGACAGTACCCTTCATTCCAGGTGTCACCAAAAGCCACACTGTCCCTCCTGAGGACCCTTCCTCTGCTATGCTCACTCCTGACAGCTGGAGAAAAAAGGTCAGACATTCCCTCCAGCCCTCCATCTGCTGGAAACTTTAATTAAGCAGAGTGAAAGGAAAAACAGAAAGCCACAATCTTTCATTTTTGCTTCTGCTGTCTGGAAGAATCAAGGAAACATTTGGTGCCAGCAGAAGCTTCCAATACTCGGGGGCAGCATCCAGCTCCCCTGAACAGCCTAAACTACAACACACTCATGTCCTGGGGAGAACAGGAACACAAAAAACTATGCTCATAGTCGCAGACCAGAGGCTAAGAACACTCCAAGCTGCCCTCTGCTGAAGCCCAGACCACAACAGAAAGGAATTAGATTAGGACCAAATAAGCTCAAGATTTGCTTAAGGTCTTTACCCTGTTTCTTCAGCACCGGATCAGCACAACCTGACCTGAAACCAGATGAATGGTTGTAGTGATGATGTGGGTAGGAGCAATGTAAAGGCAGCTCTGAAGAATGCAAAAAGAAACTGGTATATTCATAAGCTCAGAAAGACTTGGAATCTCTTCAGAAGCATGTGGGAGGAAACAGAGTAAAGGAGATAGGAGAAGGAGGGAGTTTCATTATACGGAAACATTTCCATAAAGATACGAGCATTTAATAGATCCTTACATCTTTCCCCCATTCAGGTTATATAAAGCATTAATTAAAGCCAGTTATTCCCAGATATATCAGCTTGCAGATAAAGTTTGCCCTGCTGATTTGGCAGAATAGATAACTTTCCATTCAGCAAGTAAGATTCAGTTTGTCTGCTATCGCTAATACTTCACCCAGTCAGTTGGGACACCTTACGGCCCCACACAGTACAGAACCATGAATATCTGATGCACACGAGACAGCACACTGGGCTGTATCCAGGACTTACATTCTCCTTACAGGACTGATCACAGGATGAATAAAACACAAGGCAAAAGGCAACAGGAATTCTGGCCCAAAACACTGAAGACTAGGCCTGCTAAGTATACAGCAGTAAAGCCTGCAGGTAAACCCAGTGAAAATTCACAATAAGTATGTTACTACAACGCACTTGCCATTGATGACTCCATCAGGGTTGAGCATGGGGACAATCTTGAAAATGAAACATTTCCTCAGGAGATCAGCAATGGGATCACTGCTCACAAGGAACTCCAGGGTCCCCTTCATCACCCAGCTGGCGTTGCTTTCACCAGGATGAACACGGGCCATCAGAAAGACATAAGGACGACTGTCTGTAAAACAAAGCAAAGGCATGGAGATGTTATGCACAGAAGCTGCAGAGATACGATGCCAACTTTTTTTTTTAAGAGAGAATCTTACTAAACAGTTCATGGACAGAGCCTAATGAACCCCTGTTGCAAAGCAGACTAGCAATTTGGCAGAGAAAATTGTCTTGCTATCAGATACGTTATTTGCCATTCCCATGAAAAAGCACCCTCATTTGGCCTAGTTACACGTCTCCAAAAGCTCTCTGTATACACATGCTCAGAAGAGACCAAATTTGACAGCAGATTGTTTGAAAATCCCATCTGTGTTGAGCAAAATCCACAGATGGGCCAAGGGAAGAAGACAGAGGTAGACACCTGCCAAGCATAGAGAATAAAAGAAAAGGACAAAGCAATGATGTGTCTTAAAATTATCCTTCTGTGAATGTTCACAATCTCAGGCTGCTGTCACAAATCAACCTGACACATTTGCTTTAGTGGAAGCCACTATCTGACAGGGAATCACAACGATGCCATGATGTTTTTTGCAGCTCTGTCAGAGCACAGGCTCTCTAGTAAAGGGACAGAAAACAATCAAAGGTATCATCTGAGCATCCTTGTAAGCAAACGCTGATTTAGCAAGTTATGCTTCTATGTCCTCAGCTCCCAAAGCTGTACTAAAGTCCTTCAGTTTTCTAACAGCTTTACAAATCATTACTCAATTAATGTGAAACACAGAGGTGGAATCACAGAACCTTTTGAGTTGGAAAGGATCCTTAAAGGTCACTTGGTCCAACTCCTCTGCAAGGATGTAGACAGGTCTGGAAACAATCCCACATTCACCCCTTCCCATTCATAGGCATTTGATGGGCATGACCAGAGTCTCCACTCGAATTCATACAGAGCAATCATACTGTGGTCCAGTAAAGCAACCAGAACTCTGCTATTCAATAGCCGTGTACTAATCTTTATTTTTCCTTTATCATTCTTGCACCTTACCCTGAGATTAGTATATTTTCACTGCTGTGTATACATTAGTGCCCAAGGCGCTAATGGACTGTAAAAGATCCCTTCAGCCAATAGAGACATACTAGGAGTTCTGCTTACTTTTTATTACAAAAACATATATATATTAGAAAACAACCTCTATTCAGCTCCAGCTAGATGCTGTGCATTACAGTCTACCTTAGTAATGCTTTAAAACAGCAACAAGCAAAAACTACTTTTCACAAAGGCATCAGTTGCATTTTGCTATTTCCAAACATTTTCTTCTTTCTCCCATCATCATGATTTAGTGCTGTTTTGCAGGCTCATTGCTGAGCTAAACTTATGGGACTGTGTTGTTGTAGTTGAGAATGAGGCTCTTGAGGACTCCTAATGGACAACAGCTGTAAATAGCACAAAGCAAAATAAAACATGCTCCCTTGCAACTGATGAAAACGGCTTTAACTCCTGTCTCTTCTATACATTGGGAAAGCATGCAGCATGTTAATTGAGCGATTCTTTCTTCAGTTACTCTATGAGAAAACGAAACCACAAGAAAGGGTCTTCACATCTCAGAAATGGAAGGTTTGCCACAATTCAGCTAATTGAGGATACTGTGAGACTGGCAGAGATGTGAATTCTGCTCTCCTCAAG
This sequence comes from Coturnix japonica, assembly GCF_054131305.1. Classification (NCBI taxonomy): domain Eukaryota; kingdom Metazoa; phylum Chordata; class Aves; order Galliformes; family Phasianidae; genus Coturnix; species Coturnix japonica. The sequence goes on along the minus strand of NC_140691.1, from coordinate 6,549,066 downwards.
ACTGATAAACCTCTGTCTAACATTCAACGTGACAAAAGCTTCTAGAGAGTCCTGATTTTAAACCCCAGGAAATAGTGGATCCATAGGATCCAGGTGGGGAAACATCTCTATTCCTCTTAAAACTCCCTTTCTAAGCTTCACTCCCCTCCTGACAGGTATATTTGCAATGCCAAAATCACATCTCCGGGCACCAACTGGCCGGCAATAGTCAAGATTTCTGCACTTAGCTGAGCTGCTACACTTCATTCTTGATTCACTATGCCCCATAACAGCAGTGCTGATGAAGCCACCCCAGTGCTGCTGATCTGCTCTGGGACACACCTACTGTTCTGAAGTGTAATTTTGGTCCAGAGCCCCTTGATACCACCTTGTGCTACACTGCACCTCCTCAGGACACCGAGACACATGTTCTTCTATGTTTCCTTCAGGGCCCAGAACTGAGTTGGATGCTTCAAAATCCCCAAGTCAGTCCTTACACTGAATCCTCCCCAAGTCCTGGGGAAGCTGCCAGAAAGCTCAGGTTACCCATTTATCTCTGCAAAGCCCACATGACACGTAACCTTCACTGGGAATGTAAATAATAAAAAGAGTGAGCAGAGGAACCTTTTCGTGCTACATAAAGCCCCATCCAACAGATCTTGTCTCATTACTCTGTGCTACATTCTGACATGGCCAGGATATAACGTGCCACTAACAAAACCAGAGATGAGAGATTAAAGGCACTGATGCCTCTTGCAAAACATGGAGCAAAAACCCTTTGAGTAATAAATCTAACGTATCAACCACCTCCCACCTTCCCTTCTCTTTATTCATTTTAACTGTGGATATATGCATGAAAATAAGAGCTTTGTTCCTACAGTACTGCTAACTTGTTGCTTAATCTCCTGCCTATTGCAGGGATCTTCCTCTTGATTTTATCTGATTTGGAAGTTAGAAATCATGACATCAGTTGGGGAAAGATCAATCTGAAATAAAAGAATGAAACCCCGTTAACAAATCAATGTCTCGCCTCATAAAAAGAGGCACAGAAGGGAAATGAAGTGCACTTCCAGATGCCCTGACATGGGTTAAAATTCTATGCATTGTCAAGCTGCTATTTGGGCCACAGCGTTTGAAAGGGAACAAGGTTTTGAAATGACACAAGACTGGGATTTCATTAGGAGTCAAAGGGAATCATAAAGAGCGTGTGACAAATTCAACCTAGATCCAGGTCTTGACTGGAATGATTCTGGCTGTGCCTCTGCATACCTCTCATCCTATCAGCCCCAAGCCAGAGCCCACAAAACATAGGCCTTCCCTCCACTCCCCCTTATTCCTAAATACAACATGACTTTATCATGAGAGCTGCACAGATCAAAGGTTCAAGTTTACCCCCTGGACATAAGAGATAAACAAAGAAAGCCAACATTCCCACCCAACTTCATTATGTGTGACCTCTACAGCATATTCTGAGAGTCAAATGATGTGTAAAAAAGAGCATCAAACGCAGTTCTGCTGCGTGTATCACGGCTGCATCCTGCCTTGGATACATCTGAACTGCCCAAGGCTGCCTAGTTAAACAAAGTCTGACAAAGACAGGATATGGTGTGATGTACATCAAATATATTCAAGGAGAAGGAAAAAAAAAAACAACTTCAAATACTGAGATCACAGAAAACTTGAGACTGCTCTGAGGCAGAACCTGTGTTGGTCACTTTCCTCCGCTCCCCACCCAAAATCTTTCCCCAAGTTGTCACATTTTCAGTTACTCCACGATGTAATACTTTGCTCCTCCATTTACCCCACCTCCTCCTTATTTCCTGACCCTGCATTTGGCAAAATCCTACTCAAAGAGACACATCTTAATGCAGAGGCAGCTTACCTAGTCTGACAGGGCCCACTGCTGTTTTCCAGAATTATCAGAGAGATAACCCTCCCTTAAATACACTTACACGATATGCGTTATCAATGGTCCTCATGGCAAAGAAGTGAATGTTACAAATCACCTTGGTTAACTGCTTTCTACCATCAAAGCTGGGTGAAGGTATTCCAGGCTCCAAGTTGCTTGGAAACATCCCTTAGTGGATGAGTTTTATGAATTCACTCACCAATGAATCAGAATGATTAGAAATGACTGCAGAGACCAATACATGTACAAAGCATCCAGACATAGTACAGTTTAACATCCTACTAAAGATGGATATTCTCGTTATTCTTTTTCTGGGTTATTCCCCCAGCCCCTTAACTCCAAGAAATTAGAATGTCAGGTTCTATAAATCATTTTGGGGCAGATCCCAAAATCCCAAATTCTGAAGGCAGATGGAAATTCTACACACATTTGACTAATATTCCATATGATGCAACTAAAAAACAACCAAGTGAACTAATACCTGATGAAACAAAAGCATACCTATAGCGAAGGATAGGGAAACAAGTCTGCAAAGAATCCTCAATGATGAGAAGCCTCAATGCTTTACTTAGAATCCTCAATGCTTAGAACACTCAATGTTTAGATCCCTCAATGGCTTAGAACAATCAATGCATAGAATCCTCAATGCTTAGAATTCCAATGCTTAACAGAGAATCCTCAATGCTTAGAAACCTCAATGCTTAGAAACATCAATGCTTAGCATCCTCAATGCACAGCTTAGAATCCTCAATGCTTAGAAAACTCTATGCATAGAGTCCTTAATGCTTAGATACCCCAATGCTTAGCTTACTCAATGTTAAGCAACCTCAATGCTTAGCTTAGAATTCTCATTGCTTAGAATTCTCATTGCTTAGAAACCTCAATGCTTAGTTTAGAATCTTCAATGCTTAGAATCCTCAGTGCTTAGAATCGTCAATGCTTAGAATCCTCAATGCTTAGAGAGCTCATTGCTTTGCATTCTCAAAGCATAAAATCCTCAATGCTTAGCATCATCAATGCTTAAAAATCTCAATGCATAGAGGCCTTAATGCTTAGAAACCTCAATGCTTATCACCCTCACTGCGTAGCTTCGTATCCCCAATGCTTAGAATCCTCAGTGCCTAGAATCCTCAATGCTTAGCATCCTCAATGCTTAGCTTAGCATCCTCAATGATTGAAATCCTCAATGCTTAGAAACCTAAATGCTTAGAAACCTCAAAGCATAGAGTCCTTAGTGCTTAGAAACCTCAATGCATAGAGTCCTTAATGCTTAGAATCCTCAATGCTTAGAAACCTCGATGCTTAGAAACCTCAAAGCATAGAGTCCTCAGTGCTTAGAAACTTCAATGCTTAGAATCCTCAATGCTTTGCATCCTCAATGCTCAGCATCCTCAATGTTTAGCTTAGAAACCTCAATGCGCAGAATCCTCAATGCTTAGAATCCTCATTGCTTAGAATCCTCAATGCTGAGAAACCTTATTGCTTTGAAACCTCAATGCTTAGCACCCTTAAAGCTTAGAAACCTCAATGCATAGAGTCCTTAATGCTTAGAATGATCAATGCTTAGAATCCTCAATGCTTAAAGTTCTTAATGCTTAGAAACCTCAATGCTGAGAATCCTCAATGATGAGAATCCTCAGTGCTTAGAATCCTCAATGCTTAGAATCCTCAATGCTTCGCTTAGAATCCTCAATGCTCAGAATCTGAAATACTCAGAAACCTCAATGCATAGCATCCTCAATGCTAAGAATCCTCAAAGCATAGAATCCTCAATGCCTAGAAACCTCAATGCTTACCAACCGCAATGCTTAGCTTAAAGTCCTCAAAGCTTAGAACACTCAATGCTTAGAAACCTCAATCCTTAGCATCCTCAATGCATAAAATACTCAATGCCTGGAGTCCTTAATGCGTAGAAACCTCAATGCTTAGTATCCTCAATGATTAGAAACCTCATAGCTTAGAGACCTTAATTTTTAGTAACCTAAATGCTTAGAAACCTCAGTGCTTTGCACTCTCAATGCTCAGCATCCTCAGTGCTTAGTTTAGAACCCTCAATGCATAAAATCCTCAATGCATAGAATCCTCATTGCTTAGAATCCTCAACACTGAGAAACCTCAATACTTAGAATCCTACATGCTTAGCTTAGAATCCTCAATGCTGGGAATCCTCAATGATTAGAATCCTCAATGCTTAGAATCCTCAATGCCTAGCTTAGAATCCTCAATGCTTAGAATCCTCAATGCTTAGAATCCTCAATGCTTAGCATCCTCAATGCTAAGAATCCTCAATGCCTAGAAACCTCAATGCTTACCAACCGCAATGCTTAGCTTGAAATCCTCAAACCTTAGAACACTCAATGCTTAGAAACCTCAATCCTTAGCATCCTCAATGCTTAGCTTAGATTCCTCGATGCTTAGAATCCACAATGCTTATAATACTCAAAGCTTAGAATCCTCAATGCTTAGCATCCACAATGCATAAAAAACTCAATGCATAGAGTCCTTAATTTTTAGTAACCTCAATGCTTAGTATCCTCAATGATTAGAAACTTTATAGCTTAGAGACCTTAATTTTTAGTAACCTCAATGCTTAGAAACCTCAACGCTTTGCACCCTCAATGCTCAGAATCCTCAGTGCTTAGTTTAGAACCCTAAATGCATAAAATCCTCAATGCATACAATCCTCATTGCTTAGAATCCTCAACACTGAGAAACCTCAATACTTAGAATACTCAATGCCAAGCTTAGAAACCTCAATGCTTGGAATCCTCGATGCTTAGAAACCTCATTGCTTAGAAACCTAAATGCTCAACGTAGAATCTTCAATGCTTAGAATCCTCAATGATAAGAGCCCTAAATGCTTAGAAACCTCAACGTGTTGCATCCTCACATCAGAGCTTAGAATCGTCAATACTTAGAATCCTCATTGCTTAGAATCCTCAATGCATAGCTTAGAATCCTTAATGCTTAGCATCCTCAACGCTTAGCATCCTCAATGCTTACCTTAGAATCCTCAAAGCTCAGGATCCTCAATGCTTAAAAACCTCAATGCACAGAGTCCTTAATGCTTAGAAACCTCAATACTAAGCATCCTCAGAGCTTAGCTTAGAATCCTCACTGCTTAGAAACCTCAACGCTTATAATCCTCAGTGCTTAGCATCCTCAATGCGTAGAATCCCCAATGCTTAGAAACCTCAATGCTTAGCATCCGCAATCCTTAGTATGCTCTATGCTTAGCTTAGAATCCTCAATGCTTAGAATCCTCAATGCTTAGCATCCTCCATGCACTGCTTAGAAACCTCAATGCCTAGAATCCTCATAGCTTAGAATCCTCAACGCTGAGAAATTTTATTGCTTGGAAACCTCAATACTTAGCATCCCTAATGCTTACAAACCTCAATGCATAGAGGCCTTAATGCTTAGAAACCTCAAAGATTAGAAAACTCAATGCTTGGCTTAGAATCCTCAATGCTTAGAAACCTCAATGCATAGAGACCTTAAAGCTTAGAAACCTCAATGCTTAGAGTCCTTAATGCATAGAATCCTCAATACATAGAATCCACAATGCTTAGCATCCTCATTGCTTAGCATCCTCAATGCATACCTTAGAATCCTCAATGCTTAGAAACCTAAACGCGTAAAATCTTCAATGTGTAGAATGCTCATTTCTTAGAATCCTCAATGCTGAGAAACCTTATTGCTTAGAAACCTCAATGCTTAAAGTACTAAATGCTAAGAATCCTCAATGCATAGCTTAGAATCCTCAATGCTAAGACTCCTCAATGCTTAGAATCCTCAATGCATAGCTTAGAATCCTCAATGCTTAGAATCCTCAATGCTTAAAATAGAATCCTCAATAGTTAGAATCCTCGATGCTTCACATCCTCAATGCTTAGCTTAGATACCTCAACGCGTAAAATCTTCAATGTGTAGAATGGTCATTTCTTAGAATCCTCAATGCTGAGAAACCTTATTGCATAGAAACTTCAATGCTTAAAGTCCTAAATGCTTAGAATCCTCAATGCATAGCTTAGAATCCTCAAAGCTTAGAATCCTCAATGCTTACAAACCTCAATGCATAGAGGCCTTAATGCTTAGAAACCTCAAAGATTAGAAAACTCAATGCTTGGCTTAGAATCCTCAATGCTTAGAATCCTCAATGCTTAGAATCCTCCATGCATAGTTTAGCATCCTCAATGCTTAGCATCCTCAATGGATAAATTAGAATCCTCAAAGCTCAGGATCCTCAATGCTTAGAAACCTCAATGCACAGAGTCCTTAATGCTTAGAAACCTCAATACTTAGCATCCTCATTGCTTAGCTTAGAATCCTCACTGCTTAGAAACCTCAATGATTAGAATCCTCAGTGCTTTGCATCCTCAAGGCATAGAATCCCCAATGCCTAGAATCCTCAATGCTTAGAATCCTCAATGCTTAGAATCCTCAATGCTTAGCTTAGAATCCTCAATGCTTAGAATCCTCAATGCTTAGAATCCTCAATGCTTAGAATCCTCAATGCTTAGAAACCTCAATGCTTAGAATCATCAATGCTTAGAATCCTCAATGCTTAGAATCCTCAATGCATAGAATCCTCAACGCTTAGCATCCTCAATGCTTATCATCCTCATTACATAGCTTAGAATCCTCAATGCTTAGCATCCTCAATGTTTAGCATCCTCAATGCTTAGCATCCTCAATGCTTAGAATCCTCAATGCTTAGAATCCGCAATGCTTAGTATCCTCAATGCTTAGAATCCGCAATGCTTAGAATCCGCAATGCTTAGAATCCTCAATGCTTAGAAACCTCAATGCTTAGAATCCTCAATGCTTAGAATCCGCAATGCTTAGAATCCGCAATGCTTAGAATCCTCAGTGCTTAGCATCCTCAATGCTTAGCATCCTCAATGCTTAGAATCCTCAATGCTTAGAATCCTCAATGCTTAGAATCCGCAATGCTTAGAATCCTCAATGCTTAGTATCCTCAATGCTTAGCATCCTCAAAGCTTAGCTTAGAAACCTCAATGCTTAGAATCCTCATTGCTTAGAATCCTCAATGCTTAGAATCCTCAATGCTTAGCATCCTCAATGCTTAGCATCCTCAATGCTTAGCTTAGAAACCTCAATGCTTAGAATCCTCAATGCTTAGAATCCTCAATGCTTAGCATCCTCAATGCTTAGAATCCTCAATGCCTAGCTTAGAATCCTCAATGCTTAGAATCCTCAATGCTTAGAATCCTCAATGCTTAGAATCCTCAATTCTTAGAATCCTCAATGCTAACAATCCTCAATGCTTAGAATCCTCAATGCTTAGCTTAGAATCCTCAATGCTTAGAATCCTCAATGCCTAGAATCCTCAATGCTTAGAATCCTCAATGCTTAGAATCCTCAATGCCTAGCTTAGAATCCTCAATGCTTAGAATCCTCAATGCTTAGCTTAGAATCCTCAATGCTTAGAATCCTCAATGCTTAGAATCCTCAATGCTTACAAACCTCAATGCTTAGCATCCTCAATGCTTAGCTCAGAAACCTCAATGCTTAGAATCCTCAATGCTTAGCATCCTCAATGCTTAGAATCCTCAATGCTTAGACTCCTCAATGCTTAGAATCCTCAATGCTTAGAATCCTCAATGCTAAGAATCCTCAATGCTTAGAATCCTCAATGCTTACCTTAGAAACCTCAATGCTTAGAATCCTCAATGCTTAAAATCCTCAATGCTTAGAATCCTCAATGCCTAGCTTAGAATCCTCAATGCCTTGCTTAGAATCCTCAATGCTTAGAATCCTCAATGCTTAGCATCCTCAATGCTTAGAATCGTCAATGCATAGCATCCTCAATGCTTAGCATCCTCAATGCTTAGCTTAGAAACCTCAATGCTTAGAATCCTCATTGCTTAGAATCCTCATTGCTTAGAATCCTCAATGCTTAGAATCCTCAATGCTTAGAATCCTCAATGCTTAGAATCCTCAATGCCTAGCTTAGAATCCTCAATGCTTAGAATCCTCAATGCTTAGCTTAGAATCCTCAATGCTTAGCATCCTCAATGCTTAGAATCCTCAATGCTTAGAATCCGCAATACTTATTATCCTCAATGCTTAGAATCTGCAATGCTTAGAATCCGCAATGCTTAGAATCCTCAATGCTTAGAAACCTCAATGCTTAGAATCCTCAATGCTTAGAATCCGCAATGCTTAGAATCCGCAATGCTTAGAATCCTCAGTGCTTAGCATCCTCAATGCTTAGCATCCTCAATGCTTAGAATCCTCAATGCTTAGAATCCTCAATGCTTAGAATCCGCAATGCTTAGAATCCTCAATGCTTAGTATCCTCAATGCTTAGCATCCTCAAAGCTTAGCTTAGAAACCTCAATGCTTAGAATCCTCATTGCTTAGAATCCTCAATGCTTAGAAACCTCAATGCTTTGCATCCTCAATGCTTAGAAACGTCAATGCTTAGCATCCTCAATGCTTAGCATCCTCAATGCTTAGCTTAGAAACCTCAATGCTTAGAATCCTCAATGCTTAGAATCCTCAATGCTTAGCATCCTCAATGCTTAGAATCCTCAATGCCTAGCTTAGAATCCTCAATGCTTAGAATCCTCAATGCTTAGAATCCTCAATGCTTAGAATCCTCAATTCTTAGAATCCTCAATGCTAACAATCCTCAATGCTTAGAATCCTCAATGCTTAGCTTAGAATCCTCAATGCTTAGAATCCTCAATGCCTAGAATCCTCAATGCTTAGAATCCTCAATGCTTAGAATCCTCAATGCTTAGAATCCTCAATGCCTAGCTTAGAATCCTCAATGCTTAGAATCCTCAATGCTTAGAATCCTCAATGCTTAGCTTAGAATCCTCAATGCTTAGAATCCTCAATGCTTAGAATCCTCAATGCTTAGAAACCTCAATGCTTAGCATCCTCAATGCTTAGAATCCTCAAAGCTCAGCTTAGAAACCTCAATGCTTAGAATCCTCATTGCTTAGAATCCTCAATGCTAAGAATCCTCAATGCTTAGAATGCTCACTGCCTAGCTTAGAATCCTCAATGCTTAGAATCCTCAATGCTTAGAATCCTCAATGCTTAGCTTAGAATCCTCAATGCTTAGAATCCTCAGTGCTTAGAATCCTCAATGCTTAGAATCCTCAATGCTTAGAATCCTCAATGCTTAGAAACCTCAATGCTTATAAACCTCAATGCTTAGAATCCTCGATACTTAGAATCCTCAATGCTTAGAATCCTCAATGATTAGAATCCTCAATGCTTAGAAACCTCAATGCTTAGCATCCTCAATGCTTAGAATCCTCAAAGCTCAGCTTAGAAACCTCAATGCTTAGAATCCTCATTGCTTAGAATCCTCAATGCTTAGAATCCTCAATGCTTAGCATCCTCAATGCTTAGAATCGTCAATGCATAGCATCCTCAATGCTTAGCATCCTCAATGCTTAGCTTAGAAACCTCAATGCTTAGAATCCTCATTGCTTAGAATCCTCATTGCTTAGAATCCTCAATGCTTAGAATCCTCAATGCTTAGAATCCTCAATGCTTAGAATCCTCAATGCCTAGCTTAGAATCCTCAATGCTTAGAATCCTCAATGCTTAGCTTAGAATCCTCAATGCTTAGAATCCTCAATGCTTAGAATCCTCATTGCTTAGAATCCTCAATGCTTAGAATCCTCAATGCTTAGAATCCTCAATGCTTAGAATCCTCAATGCCTAGCTTAGAATCCTCAATGCTTAGAATCCTCAATGCTTAGCTTAGAATCCTCAATGCTTAGAATCCTCAATGCTTAGAATCCTCAATGCTTACAAACCTCAATGCTTAGCATCCTCAATGCTTAGCTCAGAAACCTCAATGCTTAGAATCCTCAATGCTTAGCATCCTCAATGCTTAGAATCCTCAATGCTTAGACTCCTCAATGCTTAGAATCCTCAATGCTTAGAATCCTCAATGCTAAGAATCCTCAATGCTTAGAATCCTCAATGCTTACCTTAGAAACCTCAATGCTTAGAATCCTCAATGCTTAAAATCCTCAATGCTTAGAATCATCAATGCCTAGCTTAGAATCCTCAATGCCTTGCTTAGAATCCTCAATGCTTAGAATCCTCAATGCTTAGAATCCTCAATGCTTAGCTTAGAATCCTCAATGCTTAGAATCCTCAATGCTTAGAATCCTCAATGCTTAGAAACCTCAATGCTTAGAATCATCAATGCTTAGAATCCTCAATGCTTAGAATCCTCAATGCATAGAATCCTCAACGCTTAGCATCCTCAATGCTTATCATCCTCATTACATAGCTTAGAATCCTCAATGCTTAGCATCCTCAATGTTTAGCATGCTCAATGCTTAGCATCCTCAATGCTTAGAATCCTCAATGCTTAGAATCCGCAATACTTATTATCCTCAATGCTTAGAATCTGCAATGCTTAGAATCCGCAATGCTTAGAATCCTCAATGCTTAGAAACCTCAATGCTTAGAATCCTCAATGCTTAGAATCCGCAACGCTTAGAATCCGCAATGCTTAGAATCCTCAGTGCTTAGCATCCTCAATGCTTAGCATCCTCAATGCTTAGAATCCTCAATGCTTAGAATCCTCAATGCTTAGAATCCGCAATGCTTAGAATCCTCAATGCTTAGTATCCTCAATGCTTAGCATCCTCAAAGCTTAGCTTAGAAACCTCAATGCTTAGAATCCTCATTGCTTAGAATCCTCAATGCTTAGAAACCTCAATGCTTTGCATCCTCAATGCTTAGAAACGTCAATGCTTAGCATCCTCAATGCTTAGCATCCTCAATGCTTAGCTTAGAAACCTCAATGCTTAGAATCCTCAATGCTTAGAATCCTCAATGCTTAGCATCCTCAATGCTTAGAATCCTCAATGTCTAGCTTAGAATCCTCAATGCTTAGAATCCTCAATGCTTAGAATCCTCAATGCTTAGAATCCTCAATTCTTAGAATCCTCAATGCTAACAATCCTCAATGCTTAGAATCCTCAATGCTTAGCTTAGAATCCTCAATGCTTAGAATCCTCAATGCCTAGAATCCTCAATGCTTAGAATCCTCAATGCTTAGAATCCTCAATGCTTAGAATCCTCAATGCCTAGCTTAGAATCCTCAATGCTTAGAATCCTCAATGCTTAGAATCCTCAATGCTTAGCTTAGAATCCTCAATGCTTAGAATCCTCAATGCTTAGAATCCTCAATGCTTAGAAACCTCAATGCTTAGCATCCTCAATGCTTAGAATCCTCAAAGCTCAGCTTAGAAACCTCAATGCTTAGAATCCTCATTGCTTAGAATCCTCAATGCTAAGAATCCTCAATGCTTAGAATGCTCACTGCCTAGCTTAGAATCCTCAATGCTTAGAATCCTCAATGCTTAGAATCCTCAATGCTTAGCTTAGAATCCTCAATGCTTAGAATCCTCAGTGCTTAGAATCCTCAATGCTTAGAATCCTCAATGCTTAGAATCCTCAATGCTTAGAAACCTCAATGCTTATAAACCTCAATGCTTAGAATCCTCGATACTTAGAATCCTCAATGCTTAGAATCCTCAATGATTAGAATCCTCAATGCTTAGAAACCTCAATGCTTAGCATCCTCAATGCTTAGAATCCTCAAAGCTCAGCTTAGAAACCTCAATGCTTAGAATCCTCATTGCTTAGAATCCTCAATGCTTAGAATCCTCAATGCTTAGCATCCTCAATGCTTAGAATCGTCAATGCATAGCATCCTCAATGCTTAGCATCCTCAATGCTTAGCTTAGAAACCTCAATGCTTAGAATCCTCATTGCTTAGAATCCTCAATGCTTAGAATCCTCAATGCTTAGAATCCTCAATGCTTAGAATCCTCAATGCCTAGCTTAGAATCCTCAATGCTTAGAATCCTCAATGCTTAGAATCCTCAATGCTTAGAATCCTCAATTCTTAGAATCCTCAATGCTAACAATCCTCAATGCTTAGAATCCTCAATGCTTATCTTAGAATCCTCAATGCTTAGAATCCTCAATGCCTAGAATCCTCAATGCTTAGAATCCTCAATGCTTAGAAACCTCAATGCTTAGAATCCTCATTGCTTAGAATCCTCAATGCTTAGAATCCTCAATGCTTAGCATACTCAATGCTTAGAATCGTCAATGCTTAGCATCCTCAATGCTTAGCTTAGAAACCTCAATGCTTAGAATCCTCAATGCTTAGAATCCTCAATGCTTAGCATCCTCAATGCTTAGAATCCTCAATGCTTAGCATCCTCAATGCTTAGAATCCTCAATGCTTAGAATCCTCAATGCTTAGAATCCTCAATTCTTAGAATCCTCAATGCTAACAATCCTCAATGCTTAGAATCCTCAATGCTTAGCTTAGAATCCTCAATGCTTAGAATCCTCAATGCCTAGAATCCTCAATGCTTAGAATCCTCAATGCTTAGAATCCTCAATGCTTAGAATCCTCAATGCCTAGCTTAGAATCCTCAATGCTTAGAATCCTCAATGCTTAGAATCCTCAATGCTTAGCTTAGAATCCTCAATGCTTAGAATCCTCAATGCTTAGAATCCTCAATGCTTAGAATCCTCAATGCTTAGAAACCTCAATGCTTAGCATCCTCAATGCTTAGAATCCTCAATGCTTAGAATCCTCAATGCTTAGAATCCTCAATTCCTAGCTTAGAATCATCAATGCTTAGAATCCTCAATGCTTAGAATCCTCAATGCTTAGAATCCGCAATGCTTAGAGTCCTCAATGCTTAGAATCCGCAATGCTTAGAATCCGCAATGCTTAGAATCCTCAATGCTTAGAAACCTCAATGCTTAGAATCCTCAATGCTTAGAATCCGCAATGCTTAGAATCCGCAATGCTTAGAATCCTCAGTGCTTAGCATCCTCAATGCTTAGCATCCTCAATGCTTAGAATCCTCAATGCATAGAATCCTCAATGCTTAGAATCCGCAATGCTTAGAATCCTCAATGCTTAGAATCCTCAATGCTTAGTATCCTCAATGCTTAGCATCTTCAAAGCTTAGCTTAGAAACCTCAATGCTTAGAATCCTCATTGCTTAGAATCCTCAATGCTTAGAATCCTCAATGCTTAGCATCCTCAATGCTTAGAATCGTCAATGCTTAGCATCCTCAATGCTTAGCTTAGAAACCTCAATGCTTAGAATCCTCAATGCTTAGAATCCTCAATGTTTAGCATCCTCAATGCTTAGAATCCTCAATGCCTAGCTTAGAATCCTCAATGCTTAGAATCCTCAATGCTTAGAATCCTCAATGCTTAGAATCCTCAATTCTTAGAATCCTCAATGCTAACAATTCTCAATGCTTAGAATCCTCAATGCTTAGCTTAGAATCCTCAATGCTTAGAATCCTCAATGCCTAGAATCCTCAATGCTTAGAATCCTCAATGCTTAGAATCCTCAATGCTTAGAATCCTCAATGCCTAGCTTAGAATCCTCAATGCTTAGAATCCTCAATGCTTAGAATCCTCAATGCTTAGCTTAGAATCCTCAATGCTTAGAATCCTCAATGCTTAGAATCCTCATTGCTGAGAATCCTCAATGCTTAGAATCCTCAATGCTTAGCATCCTCAATGCTTAGAATCGTCAATGCTTAGCATCCTCAATGCTTAGCATCCTCAGTGCTTAGCTTAGAAACCTCAATGCTTAGAATCCTCAATGCTTAGAATCCTCAATGCTTAGCATCCTCAATGCTTAGAATCCTCAATGACTATCTTAGAATCCTCAATGCTTAGAATCCTCAATGCTTAGAATCCTCAATGCTTAGAATCCTCAATGCTAACAATACTCAATGCTTAGAATCCTCAATGCCTAGCATAGAATCCTCAATGCTTAGAATCCTCAATGCTTAGCATCCTCAATGCTTAGAATCCTCAATGCCTAGCTTAGAATCCTCAATGCTTAGAATCCTCAATGCTTAGAATCCTCAATGCTAACAATCTTCAATGCTTAGAATTCTCAGTGCTTAGCTTAGAATCCTCAATGCTTAGAATCCTCAATGCCTAGAATCCTCAATGCTTAGAATCCTCAATGCTTAGAATCCTCAATGCCTAGCTTAGAATCCTTAATGCTTAGAATCCTCAATGCTTAGAATCCTCAATGCTTAGCTTAGAATCCTCAATGCTTAGAATCCTCAATGCTTAGCATCCTCAATGCTTAGAATCCTCAAAGCTCAGCTTAGAAACATCAATGCTTAGAATCCTCCTTGCTTAGAATCCTCAATGCTTAGAATCCTCAATGCTTAGCATCCTCAATGCTTAGAATCGTCAATGCTTAGCATCCTCAATGCTTAGCATCCTCAATGCTCAGCTTAGAAACCTCAATGCTTAGAATCCTCAATGCTTAGAATCCTCAATGCTTAGCATCCTCAATGCTTAGAATCCTCAATGCCTACCTTAGAATCCTCAATGCTTAGAATCCTCAATGCTTAGAATCCTCAATGCTTAGAATCCTCAATTCTTAGAATCCTCAATGCTAACAATCCTCAATGCTTAGAATCCTCAATGCTTAGCTTAGAATCCTCAATGCTTAGAATCCTCAATGCCTAGAATCCTCAATGCTTAGAATCCTCAATGCTTAGAATCCTCAATGCTTAGAATGCTCAATGCCTATCTTAGAATCCTCAATGCTTAGAATCCTCAATGCTTAGAATCCTCAATGCTTAGCTTAGAATCCTCAATGCTTAGAATCCTCAATGCCTAGAATCCTCAATGCTTAGAATCCTCAATGCTTAGAAACCTCAATGCTTATAAACCTCAATGCTTAGAATCCTCGATACTTAGAATCCTCAATGCTTAGAATCCACAATGCTTAGAATCCTCAATGCTTAGAAACCTCAATGCTTAGCATCCTCAATGCTTAGAATCGTCAATGCTTAGCATCCTCAATGCTTAGAATCCTCAAAGCTCAGCTTAGAAACCTCAATGCTTAGAATCCTCATTGCTTAGAATCCTCAATGCTTAGCATCCTCAATGCTTAGCTTAGAAACCTCAATGCTTAGAATCCTCAATGCTTAGAATCCTCAATGCTTAGCATCCTCAATGCTTAGAATCCTCAATGCTTAGAATCCTCAATGCTTAGAATCCTCAATGCTAACAATCCTCAATGCTTAGAATCCTCAATGCTTAGCTTAGAATCCTCAATGCTTAGAATCCTCAATGCCTAATATCCTCAATGCTTAGAATCCTCAATGCTTAGAATCCTCAATGCTTAGAATCCTCAATTCCTAGCTTAGAATCCTCAATGCTTAGAATCCTCAATGCTTAGAATCCTCAATGCTTAGCAAACTCAATGTTTAGCATCCTCAATGCTTAGCATCCTCAATGCTTAGAATCCTCAATGCTTAGAATCCGCAATGCTTAGAATCCTCAATGCTTAGAATCCGCAATGCTTAGAATCCGCAATGTTTAGAATCCTCAATGCTTAGAAACCTCAATGCTTAGAATCCTCAATGCTTAGTATCCTCAATGCTTAGCATCCTCAAAGCTTTGCTTAGAAACCTCAATGCTTAGAATCCTCATTGCTTAGAATCCTCAATGCTTAGAATCCTCAATGCTTAGCATCCTCAATGCTTAGAATCGTCAATGCTTAGCATCCTCAATGCTTAGCATCCTCAATGCTTAGCTTAGAAACCTCAATGCTTAGAATCCTCATTGCTTAGAATCCTCAATGCTTAGAATCCTCAATGCTTAGAATACTCAATGCTTAGAATCCTCAATGCCTAGCTTAGAATCCTCAATGCTTAGAATCCTCAATGCTTAGAATCCTCAATGCTATAGCTTAGAATCCTCAATGCTTAGAATCCTCAATGCTTAGAATCCTCAATGCTTAGAATCCTCAATGCTTAGCATCCTCAATGCCTAGCTTAGAATCCTCAATGCTTAGAATCCTCAATGCTTAGAATCCTCAATGCTTAGAATCCTCAATTCTTAGAATCCTCAATGCTAACAATCCTCAATGCTTAGAATCCTCAATGCTTAGCTTAGAATCCTCAATGCTTAGAATCCTCAATGCCTAGAATCCTCAATGCTTAGAATCCTCAATGCTTAGAATACTCAATGCTTAGAATCCTCAATGCCTAGCTTAGAATCCTCAATGCTTAGAATCCTCAATGCTTAGAATCCTCAATGCTATAGCTTAGAATCCTCAATGCTTAGAATCCTCAATGCTTAGAATCCTCAATGCTTAGAATCCTCAATGCTTAGAAACCTCAATGCTTAGCATCCTCAATGCTTAGAATCCTCAAAGCTCAGCTTAGAAACCTCAATGCTTAGAATCCTCATTGCTTAGAATCCTCAATGCTTAGAATCCTCAATGCTTAGCATCCTCAATGCTTAGAATCCTCAATGCATAGAATCCTCAATGCTTAGAATCCTCAATGCTTAGAATCCTCAATGCTTAGAATCCTCAATGCTTAGAATCCTCAATTCTTAGAATCCTCATTGCTAACAATCCTCAATGCTTAGAATCCTCAATGCCTAGCTTAGAATCCTCAATGCTTAGAATCCTCAATGCTTAGAATCCTCAATGCTTAGCTTAGAATCCTCAATGCTTAGAATCCTCAATGCTTAGAATCCTCAATGCTTAGAAACCTCAATGCTTATAAACCTCAATGCTTAGAAACCTCAATGCTTATAAACCTCAATGCTTAGAATCCTCGATACTTAGAAACCTCAATGCTTAGAATCCTCAATGCTTAGAATCCTCAAAGCTTAGAATCCTCAATGCATAGAATCCTCAATGCTTAGCATCCTCAATGCTTAGCATCGTCAATGTTTAGCATCGTCAATGCTTAGCATCGTCAATGCTTAGCATCCTCAATGCTTAAAATCCTCAATGCTTAGAATCCTCACTGCTTAGAAACCTCAATGCTTAGCATCCTCAATCCTTAGTATGCTCTATGCTTAGCTTAGAATCCTCAATGCTTACAATCCTCAATGCTTACAAACCTCAGTGATGAGAAATTTTATTGTTTGAAACCTCATTGCTTAGCATCCCAAATGCTTACAAACCTCAATGCATAGAGACCTTAATGCTTAGAAACCTCAAAGATTAGAAAACTCAATGCTTGGCTTAGAATCCTCAATGCTTAGAATCCTCAATGCTTAGAATCCTTCATGCATAGTTTAGAATCCTCAATGCTTAGAATCCTCAATGCTTAGCATCCTCCATGCATTGCTTAGAATCCTCAATGCTTAGAATCCTCAATGCTTAGAATCCTCAATGCTTAGAATCCTTCATGCATAGTTTAGAATCCTCAATGCTTAGAATCCTCAATGCTTCGTATCCTCAATGCTTAGCATAGAAACCTCAATGCTTAGAATCCTCAATGCTTAGAATCCTCCATGCTTAGAATCCTCAATGCTTAGAATCCTCAATGCTTAGCATCCTCCATACATTGCTTAGAATCCTCAATATTTAGAACCCTCAATGCTTTGCATCCTCAATGCTTAGCATCCTCATTGCTTAGCATCCTCATTGCTTAGCTTAGAATCCTCAAAGCTCAGAATCCTCACTGCTTAGGAACCTCAATGCTTAGCATCCTCCATGCATTGCTTAGAAACCTCAATGCGTAGAATCCTCATTGCTTAGAAATTTTATTGCTCTGAAACCTCAATGCTTAGCAACCCTAATGCTTACAAACCTCATTGCATAGAGGCCTTAATGTTTAGAAACAACAAAGATTAGAAAACTCAATGCTTGGCTTAGAATCCTCAATGCTTAGAATCCTCAATGCTTAGAATCCTCAATGCTTAGCATCCTCAATGCTTAGAATCCTAAATGCTTAGAATCCTCAATGCTTAGAATCCTCAAAGCTTAGCATCCTCAATGCTTAGCATCCTCAATGCTTAGCATCCTCAATGCTTAGAATCCTCAATGCTTAGCTTAGAAACCTCAATGCTTAGAATCCTCAATGCTTAGCATCCTCAATGCTTAGCATCCCCAATGCTTAGCATCCTCAATGCTTAGCATCCTCAATGCCAAGCTTAGCATCCTCAATGCTTAGAATCCTCAATGCTTTGCTTAGAAACCTCAATGCTTAGAATCCTCAATGCTTAGCATCCTCAATGCTTAGCATCCTCATTGCTTAGCATCCTCAATGCTTAGAATCCTCAATGCTTAGAATCCTCACTGCTTAGAATCCTCACTGCTTAAAATCCTCACTGCTTAGAATCCTCACTGCTTAAAATCCTCACTGCTTAGAATCCTCAATGCTTAGAATCCTCAATGCTTAGAATCCTCAACGCTTAGAAACCTCAATGCACAGAGTCCTTAATGCTTAGAAACGTCAATACTTAGCATCCTCAGTTCTTAGCTTAGAATCCTCACTGCTTAGAAACCTGAATGCTTAGAATCCTCAATGATTAGAATCCTCAATGCTAAGCTTAGAAACCTCAATGCTTAGAATCCTCAATGCTTAGCATCCTCAATGCTTAGCATCCTCAATGCTTAGAATCCTCAATGCTTAGCATACTCAATGCTTAGAATCCTCAATGCTTAGCATCCTCAAAGCTTAGCATCCTCAATGCTTAGCATCCTCAATGCTTAGCATCCTAAATGCATGGCATCGTCAATGCTTTGCTTAGAAACCTCAATGCTTAGAATCCTCAATGATTAGAATCCTCAATGCTTAGCATCCTCAATGCTTAGTATACTCATTGCTTAGCATCCTCATTACTTAGCTTAGAATCCTCAAAGCTCAGAATCCTCACTG
Source organism: Coturnix japonica (assembly GCF_054131305.1). Lineage (NCBI taxonomy): Eukaryota > Metazoa > Chordata > Aves > Galliformes > Phasianidae > Coturnix > Coturnix japonica. The sequence goes on along the minus strand of NC_140691.1, from coordinate 6,530,459 downwards.
CTTAGGAACCTCAATGCTTAGCATCCTCCATGCATTGCTTAGAAACCTCAATGCTTAGAATCCTCATTGCTTAGAAATTTTATTGCTCTGAAACCTCAATGCTTAGCAACCCTAATGCTTACAAACCTCATTGCATAGAGGCCTTAATGTTTAGAAACAACAAAGATTAGAAAACTCAATGCTTGGCTTAGAATCCTCAATGCTTAGAATCCTCAATGCTTAGAATCCTCAATGCTTAGAATCCTCAAAGCTTAGCATCCTCAATGCTTAGAATCCTCAATGTTTAGCATCCTCAATGCTTAGAATCCTCAATGCTTAGCATCCTCAAATCTTAGAATCCTCAATGCTTAGCATCCCCAATGCTTAGCATCCTCAATGCTTAGAATCCTCAATGCTTAGAATCCTCAGTGCTTTGCTTAGAATCCTCAATGCTTAGAATCCTCCATGCATTGCTTAGAATCCTCAATAGTTAGAATCCTCAATGCTTCGCGTCCTCAATGCTTAGCTTAGAAACCTCAATACTTAGAATCCTCAGTGCTTAGCATCCTCATTACATAGCTTAGAATCCTCAATGCTTAGAATCCTCAATGCTTAGCATCCTCAATGCTTAGCATCCTCAATGCTTAGAATCCTCAATGCTTAGCATCCTCAATGCTTAGAAACCTCAATGCTTTGCTTAGAAACCTCAATGCTTAGAATCCTCAATGCTTAGAATCCTCAATGCTTAGCATCCTCAATGCTTAGAATCCTCAATGCTTAGCTTTGAAACCTCAATGCTTAGAATCCTCAATGCTTAGAATCCTCAATGCTTAGAATCCTCAATGCCTAGATTAGAATCCTCAATGCTTAGAATCCTCAATGCTTAGAATCCTCAATGCTTAGAATCCTCAATGCACAGAGTCCTTAATGCTTAGAAACCTCAATACTTAGCATCCTCAATGCTTAGCTTAGAATCCTCACTGCTTAGAAACCTGAATGCTTAGAATCCTCAATGCTTAGCTTAGAATCCTCAATGCTTAGAAACCTCAATGCACAGAGTCCTCAATGCTTAGAAACCTCAATTCACAGAGTCCTTAATGCTTAGAAACCTCAATACTTAGCATCCTCAATGCTTAGCTTAGAATCCTCAATGCTTAGAATCCTCAATGCTTAGCATCCTCAATGCTTACCATCATCAATGCCTAGAATCCTCAATGCTTAGCTTAGAAACCTCAATGCTTAGAATCCTCAATGCTTAGAATGCACAATGCTTAGAATCCTCAATGCTTAGAATCCTGAATGCTTAGAATCCTCAATGCTTAGAATCCTCAATGCTTAGCATCCTCAATGCTTAGCTTAGAAAACTCAATGCTTAGCATCCTCAATGCTTAGCATCCTCAATGCTTAGCATCCTCATTGCTTAGAAACCTCAATGCACAGAGTTTTTAATGCTTAGAAACCTCAATACTTAGCATCCTCAATGCTTAGCTTAGAATCCTCACTGCTTAGAAACCTGAATGCTTAGAATCCTCAATGCTTAGCTTAGAATCCTCAATGCTTAGAAACCTCAATGCACAGAGTCCTCAATGCTTAGAAACCTCAATTCACAGAGTCCTTAATGCTTAGAAACCTCAATACTTAGCATCCTCAATGCTTAGCTTAGAATCCTCAATGCTTAGAATCCTCAATGCTTAGAAACCTCAATGCTTAGAATCCTCAATGCTTAGAATGCACAATGCTTAGAATCCTCAATGCTTAGAATCCTCAATGCTTAGAATCCTCAATGCTTAGCATCCTCAATGCTTAGCTTAGAAAACTCAATGCTTAGCATCCTCAATGCTTAACAGCCTCAATACTTAGCATCCTCAATGCTTAGCATCCTCAATGCTTAGCATCCTCATTGCTTAGAAACCTCAATGCACAGAGTCCTCAGTGCTTAGAAACATCAATACTTAGCATCCTCAGTGCTTATCTTAGAATCCTCACTGCTTAGAAACCTCAATGCTTAGAATCCTCAGTGCTTAGCATCCTCAACGCGTAGAATCCACAATGCTTAGAAACCTCAATGCTTAGCATCCTCAATCCTTAATATGCTCTCTGCTTAGCTTAGAATCCTCAATGCTTAGAAGCCTCAATGCTTACAAACCTCAATGCTGAGAAATTTTATTGTTTGAAACCTCATTGCTTACCATCCCAAATGCTTACAAACCTCAATGCATAGAGGCCTTAATGCTTAGAAAACTCAAAGATTAGAAAACTCAATGCTTGGCTTAGAATCCTCAATGCTTAGAATCCTCAATGCTTAGAATCCTCCATGCTTAGAATCCTCAATGCTTAGAATCCTCAATGCTTAGCATCCTCATTGCTTAGCATCCTCATTGCTTAGCTTAGAATCCTCAAAGCTCAGAATCCTCACTGCTTAGGAACATCAATGCTTAGCATCCTCCATGCATTGCTTAGAAACCTCAATGCGCAGAATCCTCATTGCTTAGAAATTTTATTGCTCTGAAACCTCAATGCTTAGCAACCCTAATGCTTACAAACCTCACTGCATAGAGGCCTTAATGTTTAGAAAAAACAAAGATTAGAAAACTCAATGCTTGGCTTAGAATCCTCAATGCTTAGAATCCTCAATGCTTAGCATCCTCAATGCTTAGCATCCTCAATGCTTAGAATCCTCAATGCTTAGAATGCTCAATGCACAGAGTCCTTAATGCTTAGAAACCTCAATACTTAGCATTTTCAGTGCTTAGCTTAGAATCCTCACTGCTTAGAAACCTGAATGCTTAGAATCCTCAATGCTTAGAATCCTCAATGCTAAGCTTAGAAACCTCAATGCTTAGCATCCTCAATGCTTAGAATCCTCAATCCTTAGCATCCTCAATGCATATCTTGGAATCCTCAAAGCTCAGGATCCTCAATGCTTAGAAACCTCAATGCACAGAATCCTCAATGCTTACCATCCTCCATGCATTGCTTAGAATCCTCAATAGTTAGAATCCTCAATGCTTAGCATCCTCATTACATAGCTTAGAATCCTCAATGCATAGCATCCTCAATGCTTAGAATCCTCAATGCTTAGAAACCTCAATGCTTAGAATCCTCAATGCTTAGAATCCTCAATGCTTAGATACCTCAATGCTTATAATCCTCAGTGCTTAGCATCCTCAACGCGTAGAATCACCAATGCTTAGAAACCTCAATGCTTAGCATCCTCAATCCTTAGTATGCTCTATGCTTAGCTTAGCATCCTCATTGCTTCGAATCCTCAATGCTTAGAATCCTCAATGCTTAGCATCCTCAATGCTTAGCATCCTCAATGCTTAGAATCCTCAATGCTTAGAATCCTCAACGCTTAGCATCCTCAACGCTTAGCATCCTCAATGCTTAGAAGCCTCAATGCTTAGCATCCTCAATACTTAGCATCCCCAATGCTTAGCATCCTCAATGCTTAGAATCCTCAACGCTTAGCATCCTCAACGCTTAGAATCCTCAATGCTTAGAATCCACAATGCCTAGCTTAGAATCCTCAATGCTGAGAATCCTCAATGCTTAGAATCCTCAATGCTTAGAAACCTCAATGCACAGAGTCCTTAATGCTTAGAAACCTCAATACTTAGCATCCTCAGTGCTTAGCTTAGAATCCTCACTACTTAGAAACTTAAATGCTTAGAATCCTCAATGCTTAGCATCCTGAATGCGTAGAATCCCCAATACTTAGAAACCTCAATCCTTAGTATGCTCTATGCTTAGCTTAGAATCCTCAATGCTTAGAATCCTCAATGCTTAGCATCCACAATGCCTAGCATCCTCAATGCTTAGCATCCTGAATGCTTAGCATCCACAATGCCTAGCTTAGAATCCTCAATGCTTAGAATCCTCAATGCTTAGAATCCTCAATGCTTAGGAACCTCAATGCACAGAGTCCTTAATGCTTAGAAACCTCAATACTTAGCATCCTCAGTGCTTAGCTTAGAATCCTCACTGCTTAGAAACTTCAATGCTTAGAATCCTCAATGCTTATAATCCTCAGTGCTTAGAATCCTCAATGCGTAGAATCCCCAATGCTTAGAAACCTAAATGCTTAGCATCCTCAATCCTTAGTATGCTCTATGCTTAGCTTAGAATCCTCAATGCTTAGAATCCTCAATGCTTAGCATGCTCAATTCTTAGCATCCCCATTACATAGCTTAGAATCCTCAATGCTTAGCATCCTCAATGCATTCCTTACAAAACCTCAATGCGTAGAATCCTCATTGCTTAGAAATTTTATTGCTCTGTAACCTCAATGCTTAGCATCCCTAATGCTTACAAACTTCAGTGCATAGAGGCCTTAATGTTTAGAAACCTCAAAGATAAGAAAACTCAATGCTTGGCTTAGAATCCTCAATGCTTAGAATCCTCAATGCTTAGAATCCTCAATGCTTAGCATCCTCAATGCTTAGCATCCTCAATGCTTAGAATCCTCAATGCTTAGAATCCTCAATGCTTAGAATCCTCAATGCTTAGAAACCTCAATGCACAGAGTCCTTAATGCCTAGAAACCTCAATACTTAGCATCCTCAGTGCTTAGCTTAGAATCCTCACTGCTTAGAAACCTCAATGCTTAGAATCCTCAGTGCTTAGCATCCTCAACACGTAGAATCCCCAATGCTTTGAAACCTCAATACTTAGCATCCTCAATCCTTAGTATGCTCTCTGCTTAGCTTAGAATCCTCAATGCTTAGAATCCTCAATGCTTACAAACCTCAAAGCTGAGAAATTTTATTGTTTGAAACCTCATTGCTTACCATCCCAAATGCTTACAAACCTCAATGCATAGAGGCCTTAATGCTTAGAAAACTCAAAGATTTGAAAACTCAATGCTTGGCTTAGAATCCTCAATGCTTAGAATCCTCAATGCTTAGAATCCTCCATGCATAGCTTAGACTCCTCATTGCGTAGAATCCTCACTGCTTAGAAATCTGAATGCTTAGAATCCTCAATGCTTAGATTCCTCGATGCTTAGAATCCTCAATGCTTAGCTTAGAAACCTCAATGCTTAGAATCCTCAATGCTTAACATCCTCAATGCTTAGAATCCTCAATGCTTAGAATCCTCAATGCTTAGAATCCTCAATGCTTAGAAACCTCAATGCACAGAGTCCTTAATGCTTAGAAACCTCAATACTTAGCATCCTCAGTGCTTAGCGTAGAATCCTCACTGCTTAGAAACCTGAATGCTTAGAATCCTCAATGCTTAGATTCCTCGATGCTTAGAATCCTCAATGCTTAGCTTAGAAACCTCAATGCTTAGAATCCTCAATGCTTAACATCCTCAATGCATAGAATGCTCAATGCTTAGAATCCTCAATTCTTAGAATCCTCAATGCACAGAGTCCTTAATGCTTAGAAACCTCAATACTTAGCATCCTCAGTGCTTAGCTTAGAATCTTCACTGCTTAGAAACCTGAATGCTTAGAATCCTCAATGCTTAGAATCCTCAATGCACAGAGTCCTTAATGCTTAGCATCCTCAATGCTTTGCTTAGAATCCTCAAAGCTCAGGATCCTCAGTGCTTAGAAATTTCAATGCACAGAGTCCTTAATGCTTAGAAAACTCAATACATAGCATCCTCAGTGCTTAGCTTAGAATACTCACTACTTAGAAACCTCAATGCTTAGAATCCTCAGTGCTTAGCATCCTCAATGCGTAGAATCCCCAATACTTAGAATCCTCAATCCTTAGTATGCTCTATGCTCAGCTTCGAATCCTCAATGCTTAGAATCCTCAATACTTAGCATCCTCAATGCTTAGCATCCACAATGCCTAGCTTAGAATCCTCAATGCTTAGAATCCTCAATGCATAGAATCCTCAATGCATAGAATCCTCAATGCTTAGGAACCTCAATGCACAGAGTCCTTAATGCTTAGAAACCTCAATACTTAGCATCCTCAGTGCTTAGCTTAGAATCCTCCCTGCTTAGAAACTTCAATGCTTAGAATCCTCACTGCTTAGAAACCTCAATGCTTATAATCCTCAGTGCTTAGCATCCTCAATGCGTAGAATCCCCAATGCTTAGAAACCTCAATGCTTAGCATCCTCAATCCTTAGTATGCTCTATGCTTAGCTTAGAATACTCAATGCTTAGAATACTCATTGCTTAGCATCCTCATTGCTTAGCTTCGAATCCTCAAAGCTCAGAATCCTCACTGCTTAGGAACCTCAATGCTTAGCATCCTCAATGCATTGCTTAGAAACCTCAATGCGTAGAATCCTCATTGCTTAGAAATTTTATTGCTCTGTAACCTCAATGCTTAGCATCCCTAATGCTTACAAACCTCAGTGCATAGAGGCCTTAATGTTTAGAAACCTCAAAGATAAGAAAACTCAATGCTTGGCTTAGAATCCTCAATGCTTAGAATCCTCAATGCTTAGCATCCTCAATGCACAGAGTCCTTAATGCTTAGAAACCTCAATGCTTAGAATCCTCAGTGCTTAGCATCCTCAACGCGTAGAATTCCCAATACTTAGAAACCTCAATGCTTAGCATCCTCAATCCTTAGTATGCTCTTTGCTTAGCTTAGAATCCTCAATGCTTAGAATCCTCAATGCTTACAAACCTCAATGCTGAGAAATTTTATTGTTTGCAACCTCATTGCTTAGCATCCCAAATGCTTACAAACCTCAATGCATAGAGGCCTTAATGCTTAGAAACCTCAAAGATTAGAAAACTCAATGCTTGGCTTAGAATCCTCAATGCTTAGAATCCTCAATGCTTAGAATCCTCAATGCTTAGCATCCTCCATGCATTGCTTAGAATCCTCAATAGTTAGAATCCTCAATGCTTCGCATCCTGAATGCTTAGTTAAGAAACCTCAATGCTTAGCATCCTCAATGCTTAGCATCCTCAATGCTTAGCATCCTCATTGCTTAGCATCCTCATTGCTTAGCTTAGAATCCTCAAAGCTCAGAATCCTCACTGCTTAGGAACCTCAATGCTTAGCATCCTCCATGCATAGCTTAGAAACCTCAATGCGCAGAATCCTCATTGCTTAGAAATTTTATTGCTCTGAAACCTCAATGCTTAGCAACCCTAATGCTTACAAACCTCATTGCATAGAGGGCTTAATGTTTAGAAACAACAAAGATTAGAAAACTCAATGCTTGGCTTAGAATCCTCAATGCTTAGCATCCTCAATGCTTAGCATCCTCAATGCTTAGAATCCTCAATGCTTAGCATCCTCAATGCGTAGAATCCTCAATGCTTAGAATCCTCAATGCTTTGCTTAGAAACCTCAATGCTTAAAATCCTCAATGCTTAGAATCCTCAATGCCTAGATTAGAATCCTCAATGCTTAGATTCCTCAATGCTTAGAATCCTCAATGCTTAGCATCCTCAATGCTTAGCATCCTAAATGCTTAGCTTAGAAAACTCAATACTTAGAATCCTCAATGCTTAACAGCCTCAATGCTTAGCATCCTCAATGCATATCTTAGAATCCTCAAAGCTCAGGATCCTCAATGCTTAGAAACCTCAATGCACAGAGTCCTTAATGCTTAGAAACCTCAATACGTAGCATCCTCAGTGCTTAGCTTAGAATCCTCATTGCTTAGAAACCTCAATGCTTAGAATCCTCAGTGCTTAGCATCCTCAACGCGTAGAATCCCCAATGCTTAGAAACCTCAATGCTTAGCATCCTCAATCCTTAGTATGCTCTATGCTTAGCTTAGAATCCTCAATGCATAGAATCCTCAATGCTTACAAACCTCAATGCTGAGAAATTTTATTGTTTGAAACCTCATTGCTTAGCATCCCAAATGCTTACAAACCTCAATGCATAGAGACCTTAATGCTTAGAAACCTCAAAGATTAGAAAACTCAACGCTTGGCTTAGAATCCTCAATGCTTAGAATCCTCAATGCTTAGAATCCTCCATGCATAGTTTAGAATCCTCAATGCTTAGAATCCTCAATGCTTAGCATCCTCCATGCATTGCTTAGAATCCTCAATGCTTCGCATCCTCAATGCTTAGCTTAGAAACCTCAATGCTTAGAATCCTCAATGCCTGGAATCCTCAATGCTTAGCATCCTCAATGCTTAGCATCCTCATTGCTTAGCATCCTCATTGCTTAGCTTAGAATCCTCAAAGCTCAGAATCCTTACTGCTTAGGAACCTCAATGCTTAGCATCCTCCATGCATTCCTTAGAAACCTCAATGCGCAGAATCCTCATTGCTTAGAAATTTTATTGCTCTGAAACCTCAATGCTTAGCAACCCTAATGCTTACAAACCTCATTGCATAGAGGCCTTAATGTTTAGAAACAACAAAGATTAGAAAACTCAATGCTTGGCTTAGAATCCTCAATGCTTAGAATCCTCAATGCTTAGAATCCTCAATGCTTAGAATCCTCAATGCTTAGCATCCTCAATGCTTAGAATCCTCAATGCTTTGAATCCTCAGTGCTTAGAATCCTCAATGCTTAGCATCCTCAATGCTTAGAATCCTCAATGCTTAGCGTCCTCAAATCTTAGAATCCTCAATGCTTAGCATCCTCAAAGCTTAGCATCCTCAATGCTTAGCATCCTCAATGCTTAGCATCCTCAATGCTTAGCATCCTCAATGCTTAGAAACCTCAAAGCTTTGCTTAGAAACCTCAATGCTTAGAATCCTCAATGCTTAGAATCCTCAATGCTTAGAATCTTCAATGCTTAGCATCCTCAATGCTTAGCATCCTCAATGCTTAGCATCCTCAATGCTTAGAATCCTCAATGCTTAGCTTAGAAACCTCAATGCTTAGAATCCTCAATGCTTAGAATCCTCAATGCTTAGAATCCTCAATGCCTAGATTAGAATCCTCAATGCTTAGAATCCTCCATGCTTAGAATCCTCAATGCTTAGAATCCTCAATGCTTAGAATCCTCAATGCTTAGCATCCTCAATGCTTAGCTTAGAAAACTCAATGCTTAGAATCCTCAATGCTTAGAAACCTCAATGCACAGAGTCCTTAATGCTTAGAAACCTCAATACTTAGCATCCTCAATGCTTAGCTTAGAATCCTCACTGCTTAGAAACCTGAATGCTTAGAATCCTCAATGCTTAGAATCATCAATGCTTAGCATAGAATCCTCAATGCTTAGAATTCTCAATGCTTAACATCCTCAATGTTTAGAATCCTCAGTGCATAGCATAGAATCCTCAATGCTTAGAATCCTCAATGCTTAGCATCCTCAATGCTTAGCATCCCCAATGCCTAGAATCCTCAATGCTTAGCTTAGAAACCTCAATGCTTAGAATCCTCAATGCTTAGAATCCTCAATGCTTAGCATCCTCAATGCTTAGCTTAGAAAACTCAATGCTTAGCATCCTCAATGCTTAACAGCCTCAATGCTTAGCATCCTCAATGCTTAGCATCCTCATTGCTTAGAAACCTCAATGCACAGAGTCCTTCATGCTTAGAAACCTCAATACTTAGCATCCTCAGTGCTTATCTTAGAATCCTCACTGCTTAGAAACCTCAATGCTTAGAATCCTCAGTGTTTAGCATCCTCAACGCGCAGAATCCCCAATGCTTCGAAACCTCAATGCTTAGCATCCTCAATCCTTAGTATGCTCTATGCTTAGCTTAGAATCCTCAATGCTTAGAATCCTCAATGCATACAAACCTCAATGCTGAGAAATTTTATTATTTGAAACCTCATTGCTTAGCATCCCAAATGCTTACAAACCTAAATGCATAGATGTCTTAATGCTTAGAAACCTCAAAGATTAGAAAAATCAATGCTTGGCTTAGAATCCTCAATGCTTAGCATCCTCCATGCATTGCTTAGAATCCTCAATAGTTAGAATCCTCAATGCTTAGCATCCTCATTACATAGCTTAGAATCCTCAATGCTTAGCATCCTCAATGCTTAGAATCCTCAATGCTTAGAAACCTCAATGCTTAGAATCCTCTATGCTTAGAATCCTCAATGCTTAGAATCCTCAATGCTTAGCATCCTCAATGCTTAGAAACCTCAATGCTTAGAATCCACAATGCCTAGCTTAGAATCCTCAATGCTGAGAATCCTCAATGCTTAGAATCCTCAATGCTTAGCATCCTCAATGCTTAGCATCCTCAATGCTTAGCATCCTCAATGCATATCTTAGAATCCTCAAAGCTCAGTATCCTCAATGCTTAGAAACCTCAATGCACAGAGTTCTTAATGCTTAGAAACCTCAATACTTAGCATCCTCATTGCTTAGCTTAGAATCCTCACTGCTTAGAAACCTCAATGATTAGAATCCTCAGTGCTTAGCATCCTCAACGCGTAGAATCCTCAATGCTTAGAATCCTCAATGCTTAGCATCGTCAATGCTTAGCATCGTCAATGCTTAGCATCCTCAATGCTTAGCATCCTCAATGCTTAGAATCCTCAATGCTTAGAATCCTCAATGCCTAGCTTAGAATCCTCAATGCCTAGCTTAGAATCCTCAATGCTTAGAATCCTCAATGCTTAGAAACCTCAATGCACAGAGTACTTAATGATTAGAAACCTCAATACTTAGCATCCTCAGTGCTTAGCGTAGAATCCTCACTGCTTAGAAACCTGAATGCTTAGAATCCTCAATGCTTAGATTCCTCGATGCTTAGAATCCTCAATGCTTAGCTTAGAAACCTCATTGCTTAGACTCCTCAATGCTTAACATCCTCAATGCTTAGAATCCTCAATGCTTAGAATCCTCAATGCTTAGTACCCTCAATGCTTAGAATCCTCAATGCTTAGAAACCTCAATGCACAGAGTCCTTAAAGCTTAGAAACCTCATTACTTAGCATCCTCAGTGCTTAGCTTAGAATCCTCACTGCTTAGAAACCTGAATGCTTAGAATCCTCAATGCTTAGAATCCTCAATGCACAGAGTCCTTAATGCTTAGCATCCTCAATGCTTCGCTTAGAATCCTCAAAGCTCAGGATCCTCAATGCTTAGAAACCTCAATGCACAGAGTCCTTAATGCTTAGAAAACTCAATACTTAGCATCCTCAGTGCTTAGCTTAGAATCCTCACTGCTTAGAAACCTCAATGCTTAGAATCCCCAGTGCTTAGCATCCTCAATGCGTAGAATCCCCAATACTTAGAAACCTCAATCCTTAGTATGCCCTATGCTTAGTTTACAATCCTCAATGCTTAGAATCCTCAATGCTTAGCATCCTTAATGCTTAGCATCCTCAATGCTTAGCATCCTCAATGCTTAGCATCCCCAATGCTTAGCATCCACAATGCCTAGCTTAGAATCCTCAATGCTTAGAATCCTCAATGCTTAGAATCCTCAATGCTTAGGAACCTCAATGCTTAGCTTAGAAAACTCCCTGCTTAGAATCTTCAATGCTTAGAATCCTCACTGCTTAGAAACCTCAATGCTTATAATCCTCAGTGCTTAGCATCCTCAATGCGTAGAATCCCCAATGCTTAGAAACCTCAATGCTTTGCATCCTCAATCCTTAGTATGCTCTATGCTTAGCTTAGAATCCTCAATGCTTAGAATCCTCAATGCTTAGCATCCTCAATGCTTAGCATCCCCATTACATAGCTTAGAATCCTCAATGCTTAGCATCCTCATTGCTTAGCATCCTCATTGCTTAGCTTCGAATCCTCAAAGCTCAGAATCCTCACTGCTTAGGAACCTCAATGCTTAGCATCCTCAATGCATTGCTTAGAAACCTCAATGCGTAGAATCCTCATTGCTTAGAAATTTTATTGCTCTGTAACCTCAATGCTTAGCATCCCTAATGCTTACAAACCTCAGAGCATAGAGGCCTTAATGTTTAGAAACCTCAAAGATAAGAAAACTCAATGCTTGGCTTAGAATCCTCAATGCATAGAAACCTGAATGCTTTGAATCCTCAATGCTAAGCTTAGAAACCTCAATGCGTAGCATCCTCAATGCTTAGCATCCACAATCCTTAGCATCCTCAATGCATATCTTAGAATCCTCAAAGCTCAGGATCCTCAATGCTTAGAAACCTCAATGCACAGAGTCCTTAATGCTTAGAAACCTCAATGCTTATAATCCTCAGTGCTTAGCATCCTCAACGCGTAGAATCCCCAATGCTTCGAAACCTCAATGCTTAGCATCCTCAATCCTTAGTATGCTCTATGCTTAGCTTAGAGTCCTCAATGCTTAGAATCCTCAATGCTTACAAACCTCAATGCTGAGAAATTTTATTGTTTGAAACCTCATTGCTTAGCATCCCAAATGCTTACAAACCTCAATGCATAGAGGCCTTAATGCTTAGAAACCTCAAAGATTAGAAAACTCAATGCTTGGCTTAGAATCCTCAATGCTTAGAATCCTCAATGCTTAGAATCTTCAATGCTTAGCATCCTCCATGCATTGCTTAGAATCCTCACTAGTTAGAATCCTCAATGCTTCGCATCCTCAATGCTTAGCTTAGAAACCTCAATGCTTAGAATCCTCAATGCTTAGCATCCTCAATGCCTAGAATCCTCAATGCTTAGCATCCTCAATGCGTAGAATCCTCAATGTTTAGAATCCTCAATGCCTAGCTTAGAATCCTCAATAGTTAGAATACTCAATGCTTCGCATCCTCAATGCTTAGCTTAGAAACCTCAATGCTAAGAATCCTCAATGCTTAGAATCCTCCATGCTTAGCATCCTCAATGCATAGCATCCTCAATGCTTAGCATCCTCAATGCTTACCATCCTCAATGCTTACCATCCTCAATGCTTAGCATCCTCAATGCTTAGCATCCTCAATGCTTTGCTTAGAAACCTCAATGCTTAGAATCCTCAATGCTTAGAATCCTCAATGCCTAGCTTAGAATCCTCAATACTTAGAATCCTCAATGCTTCGAATCCTCAATGCTTAGCATCCTCAATGCTTAGCATCCTCAATGCTTAGAATCCTCCATGCTTAGCTTAGAAACCTCAATGCTTAGAATCCTCAATGCTTAGAATCCTCAATGCTTAGAATCATCAATGCCTAGATTAGAATCCTCAATGGTTAGAATCCTCAATGCTTAGAAACCTCAGTGCTTAGAATCCTCAATGCTTAGAATCCTCAATGCTTAGCATCCTCAATGTATAGCATCCTCAATGCATAGCATCTTCAATGCATAGCTTAGAAAACTCAATGCTTAGAATCCTCAATGCTTAACATCCTCAATGCTTAGAATCCTCAATGCTTAGAATCCTCAATGATTAGCATCCTCAATGCTTAGCATCCTCAATGCTTAGCATCCTCAATGCTTAGAATCCTCAATGCTTAGCATCCTCAATGCGTAGAATCCTCAATGCTTAGAATCCTCAATGCTTTGCTTAGAAACCTCAATGCTTAAAATCCTCAATGCTTAGAATCCTCAATGCCTAGATTAGAATCCTCAATGCTTAGATTCCTCAATGCTTAGAATCCTCAATGCTTAGCATCCCCAATGCTTAGAATCCTCAATGCTTAGAATCCTCAATGCTTAGAATCCTCAGTGCTTAGAATCCTCAATGCTTAGCACCCTCAATGCTTAGCATCCTCAATGCCTAGAATCCTCAATGCTTAGCTTAGAAAACTCAATGCTTAGCATCCTCAATGCTTAACAGCCTCAATGATTAGCATCCTCAATGCTTAGCATCCTCAATGCTTAGCATCCTCATTGCTTAGAAACCTCAATGCACAGAGTCCTTAATGCTTAGAAACCTCAATACTTAGCATCCTCAGTGCTTATCTTAGAATCCTCAATGCTTAGAATCCTCAGTGCTTAGCATCCTCAACGCGTAGAATCCCCAATGCTTCGAAACCTCAATGCTTAGCATCCTCAATCCTTAGTATGCTCTATGCTTAGCTTTGAATCCTCAATGCTTAGAATCCTCAATGCTTAGAATCCTCCATGCATAGCTTAGACTCCTCATTGCGTAGAATCCTCACTGCTTAGAAATCTGAATGCTTAGAATCCTCAATGCTTAGATTCCTCGATGCTTAGAATCCTCAATGCTTAGCTTAGAAACCTCAATGCTTAGAATCCTCAATGCTTAACATCCTCAATGCTTAGAATCCTCAATGCTTAGAATCCTCAATGCTTAGAATCCTCAATGCTTAGAAACCTCAATGCACAGAGTCCTTAATGCTTAGAAACCTCAATACTTAGCATCCTCAGTGCTTAGCTTAGAATCCTCACTGCTTAGAAACCTGAGTGCTTAGAATCCTCAATGCTTAGATTCCTCGATGCTTAGCATCCTCAATGCTTAGCTTAGAATCCCCAAAGCTCAGGATCCTCAATGCTTAGAAACCTCAATGCACAGAGTCCTCACTGCTTAGAAACCTCAATGCTTATAATCCTCAGTGCTTAGCATCCTCAACGCGTAGAATCCCCAATGCTTTGAAACCTCAATACTTAGCATCCTCAATGCTTAGCATCCTCAATGCTTAGCTTAGCATCCTCAATGCTTAGAATCCTCAATGCTTAGAATCCTCAATGCTTAGCATCCTCAATGCTTAGAAACCTCAATGCTTAGAATCCTCAATGCTTAGAATTCTCAACGCTTAGCATCCTCAACGCTTAGCATCCTCAATGCTTAGAATCCTCAATGCTTAGAATCCTCAATGCTTAGAATCCTCAACACTTAGCATCCTCAATGCTTAGCATCCTCAATGCTTAGCATCCTCAATGCTTAGAATCCTCAACGCTTAGCATCCTCAACGCTTAGAATCCTCAATGCTTAGAATCCTCAATGCCTAGCTTAGAATCCTCAATGCTGAGAATCCTCAATGCTTAGAATCCTCAATGCTTAGAAACCTCAATGCACAGAGTCCTTAATGCTTAGAAACCTCAATACTTAGCATCCTCAGTGCTTAGCGTAGAATCCTCACTGCTTAGAAACCTGAATGCTTAGAATCCTCAATGCTTAGATTCCTCGATGCTTAGAATCCTCAATGCTTAGCTTAGAAACCTCAATGCTTAGAATCCTCAATGCTTAACATCCTCAATGCATAGAATGCTCAATGCTTAGAATCCTCAATTCTTAGAATCCTCAATGCACAGAGTCCTTAATGCTTAGAAACCTCAATACTTAGCATCCTCAGTGCTTAGCTTAGAATCTTCACTGCTTAGAAACCTGAATGCTTAGAATCCTCAATGCTTAGAATCCTCAATGCACAGAGTCCTTAATGCTTAGCATCCTCAATGCTTTGCTTAGAATCCTCAAAGCTCAGGATCCTCAGTGCTTAGAAATTTCAATGCACAGAGTCCTTAATGCTTAGAAAACTCAATACATAGCATCCTCAGTGCTTAGCTTAGAATACTCACTACTTAGAAACCTCAATGCTTAGAATCCTCAGTGCTTAGCATCCTCAATGCGTAGAATCCCCAATACTTAGAATCCTCAATCCTTAGTATGCTCTATGCTCAGCTTCGAATCCTCAATGCTTAGAATCCTCAATACTTAGCATCCTCAATGCTTAGCATCCACAATGCCTAGCTTAGAATCCTCAATGCTTAGAATCCTCAATGCATAGAATCCTCAATGCATAGAATCCTCAATGCTTAGGAACCTCAATGCACAGAGTCCTTAATGCTTAGAAACCTCAATACTTAGCATCCTCAGTGCTTAGCTTAGAATCCTCCCTGCTTAGAAACTTCAATGCTTAGAATCCTCACTGCTTAGAAACCTCAATGCTTATAATCCTCAGTGCTTAGCATCCTCAATGCGTAGAATCCCCAATGCTTAGAAACCTCAATGCTTAGCATCCTCAATCCTTAGTATGCTCTATGCTTAGCTTAGAATACTCAATGCTTAGAATACTCATTGCTTAGCATCCTCATTGCTTAGCTTCGAATCCTCAAAGCTCAGAATCCTCACTGCTTAGGAACCTCAATGCTTAGCATCCTCAATGCATTGCTTAGAAACCTCAATGCGTAGAATCCTCATTGCTTAGAAATTTTATTGCTCTGTAACCTCAATGCTTAGCATCCCTAATGCTTACAAACCTCAGTGCATAGAGGCCTTAATGTTTAGAAACCTCAAAGATAAGAAAACTCAATGCTTGGCTTAGAATCCTCAATGCTTAGAATCCTCAATGCTTAGCATCCTCAATGCTTAGCATCCTCAATGCTTAGAATCCTCAATGCTTAGAATCCTCAATGCTTAGAATCCTCAATGCTTAGAAACATCAATGCACAGAGTCCTTAATGCTTAGAAACCTCAATGCTTAGAATCCTCAGTGCTTAGCATCCTCAACGCGTAGAATTCCCAATACTTAGAAACCTCAATGCTTAGCATCCTCAATCCTTAGTATGCTCTTTGCTTAGCTTAGAATCCTCAATGCTTAGAATCCTCAATGCTTACAAACCTCAATGCTGAGAAATTTTATTGTTTGCAACCTCATTGCTTAGCATCCCAAATGCTTACAAACCTCAATGCATAGAGGCCTTAATGCTTAGAAACCTCAAAGATTAGAAAACTCAATGCTTGGCTTAGAATCCTCAATGCTTAGAATCCTCAATGCTTAGAATCCTCAATGCTTAGAATCCTCAATGCTTAGCATCCTCCATGCATTGCTTAGAATCCTCAATAGTTAGAATCCTCAATGCTTCGCATCCTGAATGCTTAGTTAAGAAACCTCAATGCTTAGCATCCTCAATGCTTAGCATCCTCAATGCTTAGCATCCTCATTGCTTAGCATCCTCATTGCTTAGCTTAGAATCCTCAAAGCTCAGAATCCTCACTGCTTAGGAACCTCAATGCTTAGCATCCTCCATGCATAGCTTAGAAACCTCAATGCGCAGAATCCTCATTGCTTAGAAATTTTATTGCTCTGAAACCTCAATGCTTAGCAACCCTAATGCTTACAAACCTCATTGCATAGAGGGCTTAATGTTTAGAAACAACAAAGATTAGAAAACTCAATGCTTGGCTTAGAATCCTCAATGCTTAGCATCCTCAATGCTTAGCATCCTCAATGCTTAGAATCCTCAATGCTTAGCATCCTCAATGCGTAGAATCCTCAATGCTTAGAATCCTCAATGCTTTGCTTAGAAACCTCAATGCTTAAAATCCTCAATGCTTAGAATCCTCAATGCCTAGATTAGAATCCTCAATGCTTAGATTCCTCAATGCTTAGAATCCTCAATGCTTAGCATCCTCAATGCTTAGCATCCTAAATGCTTAGCTTAGAAAACTCAATACTTAGAATCCTCAATGCTTAACAGCCTCAATGCTTAGCATCCTCAATGCATATCTTAGAATCCTCAAAGCTCAGGATCCTCAATGCTTAGAAACCTCAATGCACAGAGTCCTTAATGCTTAGAAACCTCAATACGTAGCATCCTCAGTGCTTAGCTTAGAATCCTCATTGCTTAGAAACCTCAATGCTTAGAATCCTCAGTGCTTAGCATCCTCAACGCGTAGAATCCCCAATGCTTAGAAACCTCAATGCTTAGCATCCTCAATCCTTAGTATGCTCTATGCTTAGCTTAGAATCCTCAATGCATAGAATCCTCAATGCTTACAAACCTCAATGCTGAGAAATTTTATTGTTTGAAACCTCATTGCTTAGCATCCCAAATGCTTACAAACCTCAATGCATAGAGACCTTAATGCTTAGAAACCTCAAAGATTAGAAAACTCAACGCTTGGCTTAGAATCCTCAATGCTTAGAATCCTCAATGCTTAGAATCCTCCATGCATAGTTTAGAATCCTCAATGCTTAGAATCCTCAATGCTTAGCATCCTCCATGCATTGCTTAGAATCCTCAATGCTTCGCATCCTCAATGCTTAGCTTAGAAACCTCAATGCTTAGAATCCTCAATGCCTGGAATCCTCAATGCTTAGCATCCTCAATGCTTAGCATCCTCATTGCTTAGCATCCTCATTGCTTAGCTTAGAATCCTCAAAGCTCAGAATCCTTACTGCTTAGGAACCTCAATGCTTAGCATCCTCCATGCATTCCTTAGAAACCTCAATGCGCAGAATCCTCATTGCTTAGAAATTTTATTGCTCTGAAACCTCAATGCTTAGCAACCCTAATGCTTACAAACCTCATTGCATAGAGGCCTTAATGTTTAGAAACAACAAAGATTAGAAAACTCAATGCTTGGCTTAGAATCCTCAATGCTTAGAATCCTCAATGCTTAGAATCCTCAATGCTTAGAATCCTCAATGCTTAGCATCCTCAATGCTTAGAATCCTCAATGCTTTGAATCCTCAGTGCTTAGAATCCTCAATGCTTAGCATCCTCAATGCTTAGAATCCTCAATGCTTAGCGTCCTCAAATCTTAGAATCCTCAATGCTTAGCATCCTCAAAGCTTAGCATCCTCAATGCTTAGCATCCTCAATGCTTAGCATCCTCAATGCTTAGCATCCTCAATGCTTAGAAACCTCAAAGCTTTGCTTAGAAACCTCAATGCTTAGAATCCTCAATGCTTAGAATCCTCAATGCTTAGAATCTTCAATGCTTAGCATCCTCAATGCTTAGCATCCTCAATGCTTAGCATCCTCAATGCTTAGAATCCTCAATGCTTAGCTTAGAAACCTCAATGCTTAGAATCCTCAATGCTTAGAATCCTCAATGCTTAGAATCCTCAATGCCTAGATTAGAATCCTCAATGCTTAGAATCCTCCATGCTTAGAATCCTCAATGCTTAGAATCCTCAATGCTTAGAATCCTCAATGCTTAGCATCCTCAATGCTTAGCTTAGAAAACTCAATGCTTAGAATCCTCAATGCTTAGAAACCTCAATGCACAGAGTCCTTAATGCTTAGAAACCTCAATACTTAGCATCCTCAATGCTTAGCTTAGAATCCTCACTGCTTAGAAACCTGAATGCTTAGAATCCTCAATGCTTAGAATCATCAATGCTTAGCATAGAATCCTCAATGCTTAGAATTCTCAATGCTTAACATCCTCAATGTTTAGAATCCTCAGTGCATAGCATAGAATCCTCAATGCTTAGAATCCTCAATGCTTAGCATCCTCAATGCTTAGCATCCCCAATGCCTAGAATCCTCAATGCTTAGCTCAGAAACCTCAATGCTTAGAATCCTCAATGCTTAGAATCCTCAATGCTTAGCATCCTCAATGCTTAGCTTAGAAAACTCAATGCTTAGCATCCTCAATGCTTAACAGCCTCAATGCTTAGCATCCTCAATGCTTAGCATCCTCATTGCTTAGAAACCTCAATGCACAGAGTCCTTCATGCTTAGAAACCTCAATACTTAGCATCCTCAGTGCTTATCTTAGAATCCTCACTGCTTAGAAACCTCAATGCTTAGAATCCTCAGTGTTTAGCATCCTCAACGCGCAGAATCCCCAATGCTTCGAAACCTCAATGCTTAGCATCCTCAATCCTTAGTATGCTCTATGCTTAGCTTAGAATCCTCAATGCTTAGAATCCTCAATGCATACAAACCTCAATGCTGAGAAATTTTATTATTTGAAACCTCATTGCTTAGCATCCCAAATGCTTACAAACCTAAATGCATAGATGTCTTAATGCTTAGAAACCTCAAAGATTAGAAAAATCAATGCTTGGCTTAGAATCCTCAATGCTTAGCATCCTCCATGCATTGCTTAGAATCCTCAATAGTTAGAATCCTCAATGCTTAGCATCCTCATTACATAGCTTAGAATCCTCAATGCTTAGCATCCTCAATGCTTAGAATCCTCAATGCTTAGAATCCTCAATGCTTAGAAACCTCAATGCTTAGAATCCTCTATGCTTAGAATCCTCAATGCTTAGAATCCTCAATGCTTAGCATCCTCAATGCTTAGAAACCTCAATGCTTAGAATCCACAATGCCTAGCTTAGAATCCTCAATGCTGAGAATCCTCAATGCTTAGAATCCTCAATGCTTAGCATCCTCAATGCTTAGCATCCTCAATGCTTAGCATCCTCAATGCATATCTTAGAATCCTCAAAGCTCAGTATCCTCAATGCTTAGAAACCTCAATGCACAGAGTTCTTAATGCTTAGAAACCTCAATACTTAGCATCCTCATTGCTTAGCTTAGAATCCTCACTGCTTAGAAACCTCAATGATTAGAATCCTCAGTGCTTAGCATCCTCAACGCGTAGAATCCTCAATGCTTAGACTCCTCAATGCTTAGCATCGTCAATGCTTAGCATCGTCAATGCTTAGCATCCTCAATGCTTAGCATCCTCAATGCTTAGAATCCTCAATGCTTAGAATCCTCAATGCCTAGCTTAGAATCCTCAATGCCTAGCTTAGAATCCTCAATGCTTAGAATCCTCAATGCTTAGAAACCTCAATGCACAGAGTACTTAATGATTAGAAACCTCAATACTTAGCATCCTCAGTGCTTAGCGTAGAATCCTCACTGCTTAGAAACCTGAATGCTTAGAATCCTCAATGCTTAGATTCCTCGATGCTTAGAATCCTCAATGCTTAGCTTAGAAACCTCATTGCTTAGACTCCTCAATGCTTAACATCCTCAATGCTTAGAATCCTCAATGCTTAGAATCCTCAATGCTTAGTACCCTCAATGCTTAGAATCCTCAATGCTTAGAAACCTCAATGCACAGAGTCCTTAAAGCTTAGAAACCTCATTACTTAGCATCCTCAGTGCTTAGCTTAGAATCCTCACTGCTTAGAAACCTGAATGCTTAGAATCCTCAATGCTTAGAATCCTCAATGCACAGAGTCCTTAATGCTTAGCATCCTCAATGCTTCGCTTAGAATCCTCAAAGCTCAGGATCCTCAATGCTTAGAAACCTCAATGCACAGAGTCCTTAATGCTTAGAAAACTCAATACTTAGCATCCTCAGTGCTTAGCTTAGAATCCTCACTGCTTAGAAACCTCAATGCTTAGAATCCCCAGTGCTTAGCATCCTCAATGCGTAGAATCCCCAATACTTAGAAACCTCAATCCTTAGTATGCCCTATGCTTAGTTTACAATCCTCAATGCTTAGAATCCTCAATGCTTAGCATCCTTAATGCTTAGCATCCTCAATGCTTAGCATCCTCAATGCTTAGCATCCCCAATGCTTAGCATCCACAATGCCTAGCTTAGAATCCTCAATGCTTAGAATCCTCAATGCTTAGAATCCTCAATGCTTAGGAACCTCAATGCTTAGCTTAGAAAACTCCCTGCTTAGAATCTTCAATGCTTAGAATCCTCACTGCTTAGAAACCTCAATGCTTATAATCCTCAGTGCTTAGCATCCTCAATGCGTAGAATCCCCAATGCTTAGAAACCTCAATGCTTTGCATCCTCAATCCTTAGTATGCTCTATGCTTAGCTTAGAATCCTCAATGCTTAGAATCCTCAATGCTTAGCATCCTCAATGCTTAGCATCCCCATTACATAGCTTAGAATCCTCAATGCTTAGCATCCTCATTGCTTAGCATCCTCATTGCTTAGCTTCGAATCCTCAAAGCTCAGAATCCTCACTGCTTAGGAACCTCAATGCTTAGCATCCTCAATGCATTGCTTAGAAACCTCAATGCGTAGAATCCTCATTGCTTAGAAATTTTATTGCTCTGTAACCTCAATGCTTAGCATCCCTAATGCTTACAAACCTCAGAGCATAGAGGCCTTAATGTTTAGAAACCTCAAAGATAAGAAAACTCAATGCTTGGCTTAGAATCCTCAATGCATAGAAACCTGAATGCTTTGAATCCTCAATGCTAAGCTTAGAAACCTCAATGCGTAGCATCCTCAATGCTTAGCATCCACAATCCTTAGCATCCTCAATGCATATCTTAGAATCCTCAAAGCTCAGGATCCTCAATGCTTAGAAACCTCAATGCACAGAGTCCTTAATGCTTAGAAACCTCAATGCTTATAATCCTCAGTGCTTAGCATCCTCAACGCGTAGAATCCCCAATGCTTCGAAACCTCAATGCTTAGCATCCTCAATCCTTAGTATGCTCTATGCTTAGCTTAGAGTCCTCAATGCTTAGAATCCTCAATGCTTACAAACCTCAATGCTGAGAAATTTTATTGTTTGAAACCTCATTGCTTAGCATCCCAAATGCTTACAAACCTCAATGCATAGAGGCCTTAATGCTTAGAAACCTCAAAGATTAGAAAACTCAATGCTTGGCTTAGAATCCTCAATGCTTAGAATCCTCAATGCTTAGAATCTTCAATGCTTAGCATCCTCCATGCATTGCTTAGAATCCTCACTAGTTAGAATCCTCAATGCTTCGCATCCTCAATGCTTAGCTTAGAAACCTCAATGCTTAGAATCCTCAATGCTTAGCATCCTCAATGCCTAGAATCCTCAATGCTTAGCATCCTCAATGCGTAGAATCCTCAATGTTTAGAATCCTCAATGCCTAGCTTAGAATCCTCAATAGTTAGAATACTCAATGCTTCGCATCCTCAATGCTTAGCTTAGAAACCTCAATGCTAAGAATCCTCAATGCTTAGAATCCTCCATGCTTAGCATCCTCAATGCATAGCATCCTCAATGCTTAGCATCCTCAATGCTTACCATCCTCAATGCTTACCATCCTCAATGCTTAGCATCCTCAATGCTTAGCATCCTCAATGCTTTGCTTAGAAACCTCAATGCTTAGAATCCTCAATGCTTAGAATCCTCAATGCCTAGCTTAGAATCCTCAATACTTAGAATCCTCAATGCTTCGAATCCTCAATGCTTAGCATCCTCAATGCTTAGCATCCTCAATGCTTAGAATCCTCCATGCTTAGCTTAGAAACCTCAATGCTTAGAATCCTCAATGCTTAGAATCCTCAATGCTTAGAATCCTCAATGCCTAGATTAGAATCCTCAATGGTTAGAATCCTCAATGCTTAGAATCCTCAGTGCTTAGAATCCTCAATGCTTAGAATCCTCAATGCTTAGCATCCTCAATGTATAGCATCCTCAATGCATAGCATCTTCAATGCATAGCTTAGAAAACTCAATGCTTAGAATCCTCAATGCTTAACATCCTCAATGCTTAGAATCCTCAATGCTTAGAATCCTCAATGATTAGCATCCTCAATGCTTAGCATCCTCAATGCTTAGCATCCTCAATGCTTAGAATCCTCAATGCTTAGCATCCTCAATGCGTAGAATCCTCAATGCTTAGAATCCTCAATGCTTTGCTTAGAAACCTCAATGCTTAAAATCCTCAATGCTTAGAATCCTCAATGCCTAGATTAGAATCCTCAATGCTTAGATTCCTCAATGCTTAGAATCCTCAATGCTTAGCATCCCCAATGCTTAGAATCCTCAATGCTTAGAATCCTCAATGCTTAGAATCCTCAGTGCTTAGAATCCTCAATGCTTAGCACCCTCAATGCTTAGCATCCTCAATGCCTAGAATCCTCAATGCTTAGCTTAGAAAACTCAATGCTTAGCATCCTCAATGCTTAACAGCCTCAATGATTAGCATCCTCAATGCTTAGCATCCTCAATGCTTAGCATCCTCATTGCTTAGAAACCTCAATGCACAGAGTCCTTAATGCTTAGAAACCTCAATACTTAGCATCCTCAGTGCTTATCTTAGAATCCTCAATGCTTAGAATCCTCAGTGCTTAGCATCCTCAACGCGTAGAATCCCCAATGCTTCGAAACCTCAATGCTTAGCATCCTCAATCCTTAGTATGCTCTATGCTTAGCTTTGAATCCTCAATGCTTAGAATCCTCAATGCTTACAAACCTCAATGCTGAGAAATTTTATTGTTTGAAACCTCATTGCTTAGCATCCCAAATGCCTACAAACCTCAATGCATAGTGGCCTTAATGCTTAGAGAACTCAAAGATTATAAAACTCAATGCTTGGCTTAGAATCCTCAATGCTTAGAATCCTCAATGCTTAGAATCCTCCATGCTTAGAATCCTCAATGCTTAGAATCCTCAATGCTTAGCATCCTCAATGCTTAGAATCCTCAATGCTTGGCATCCTCAATGCTTAGCATCCTCAATGCTTAGCATCCTCATTGCTTAGCATCCTCATTGCTTAGCATCCTCATTGCTTAGCTTAGAATCCTCAAAGCTCAGAATCCTCACTGCTTAGGAACCTCAATGCTTAGCATCCTCCATGCATTGCTTAGAAACCTCAATGCGCAGAATCCTCAATGCACAGAGTCCTTAATGCTTAGAAACCTCAATACTTAGCATCCTCAATGCTTAGAATCCTCAATGCTTAGAATCCTCAATGATTAGAATCCTCAATGCTAAGCTCAGAAACCTCAATCCTTAGCATCCTCAATGCATATCTTAGAATCCTCAAAGCACAGGATCCTCAATGCTTAGAAACCTCAATGCACAGAGTCCTTAATGCTTAGAAACCTCAATATTTAGCATCCTCAGTGCTTTGCTTAGAATGCTCACTGCTTAGAAACCTGAATGCTTAGAATCCTCAATGCTTAGAATCCTCAATGCTTAGCTTAGAAACCTCAATGCTTAGAATCCTCAATGCTTAGAATCCTCAATGCTTAGAATCCTCAATGCTTAGAATCCTCAATGATTAGCATCCTCAATGCTTGGCATCCTCAATGCTTAGAATCCTCAATGCTTAGAATCCTCAATGCTTAGAATCCTCAATGCTTAGAAACCTCAATGCACAGAGTCCTTAATGCTTAGCATCCGCATCCTCAATGCTTAGCTTAGAAACCTCAATGCACAGAGTCCTTAATGCTTAGAAACCTCAATGCACAGAGTCCTTAATGCTTAGAAACCTCAATACTTAGCATCCTCAGTGCTTAGCTTAGAATCCTCACTGCTTAGAAACCTGAATGCTTAGAATCCTCAATGCTTAGAATCCTCAATGCTTAGAATCCTCAATGCTTAGCATCCTCAATGCATAGCTTAGAATCCTCAAAGCTCAGGATCCTCAATGCTTAGAAACCTCAATGCACAGAGTCCTTAATGCTTAGAAACCTCAATACTTAGCATCCTCAGTGCTTAGCTTAGAATCCTTTGGTTAGAAACCTCAATGCTTAGAATCCTCAGTGCTTAGCATCCTCAACGCGTAGAATGCCCAATGCTTAGAAACCTCAATGTTTAGCATCCTCAATCCTTAGTATGCTCTATGCTTAGCTTAGAATCCTCAATGCTTAGAATCCTCAATGCATACAAACCTCAATGCTGAGAAATTTTATTATTTGAAACCTCATTTCTTAGCATCCCAAATGCTTACAACCCTAAATGCATAGATGTCTTAATGCTTAGAAACCTCAAAGATTAGAAAAATCAATGCTTGGGTTAGAATCCTCAATGCTTAGAATTCTCAATGCTTAGCATCCTCCATGCATTGCTTAGAATCCTCAATAGTTAGAATCCTCAATGCTTAGCATCGTCATTACATAGCTTAGAATCCTCAATGCTTAGCATCCTCAATGCTTAGAATCCTCAATGCTTAGAATTCTCAACGCTTAGCATCCTCAACGCTTAGCATCCTCAATGCTTAGAATCCTCAATGCTTAGAATCCTCAATGCTTAGCATCCTCAATACTTAGCATCCTCAATGCTTAGCATCCTCAATGCTCAGAATACTCAATGCTTAGAATCCTCAACGCTTAGCATCCTCAACGCTTAGAATCCTCAATGCTTAGAATCCACAATGCCTAGCATAGAATCCTCAATGCTGAGAATCCTCAATGCTTAGAATCCTCAATGTTTAGAAACCTCAATGCACAGAGTCCTTAATGCTTAGAAACCTCAAAACGTAGCATCCTCAGTGCTTAGCGTAGAATCCTCACTGCTTAGAAACCTGAATGCTTAGAATCCTCAATGCTTAGATTCCTCGATGCTTAGAATCCTCAATGCTTAGAATCCTCAATGCTTAACATCCTCAATGCTTAACATCCTCAATGCTTAACATCCTCAATGCTTAGCATCCTCAATCTTAGCATCCTCAATGCATAGCTTAGAATCCTCAAAGCTCAGGATCCTCAATGCTTAGAAACCTCAATGCACAGAGTCCTTAATGCTTAGAAACCTCAATACTTCGCATCCTCAGTGCTTAGCTTAGAATCCTCACTGCTTAGAAACCTCAATGCTTCGAATCCTCAATGCCTAGCTTAGAATCCTCAATGCCTAGCTTAGAATCCTCAATGCCTAGCTTAGAATCCTCAATGCTTAGAATCCTCAATGCTTAGAATCCTCAATGCTTAGAAACCTCAATGCACAGAGTCCTTAATGCTTAGAAACCTCAATACTTCGCATCCTCAGTGCTTAGCTTAGAATCCTCACTGCTTAGAAACCTCAATGCTTAGAATCCTCAGTGCTTAGCATCCTCATTGCGTAGAATACCCAATCCTTAGAAACTTCAATGCTTAGCATCCTCAATCCTTAGTATGCTCTTTGCTTAGCTTAGAATCCTCAATGCTTAGAATCCTCAATGATTACAAACCTCAATGCTGACAAATTTTATTGTTTGAAACCTCATTGCTTAGCATCCAAATGCTTAGCATCCTCAATGCTTGGAATCCACAATGCCTAGCTTAGAATCCTGAATGCTGAGAATCCTCAATGCTTAGAATCCTCAATGCTTAGCATCCTCAATGCTTAGAATCCTCAATGCTTAGAATCCTCAATGCTTAGAAACCCCAATGCACAGAGTCCTTAATGCTTAGGAACCTCAATACTTAGCATCCTCAGTGCTTAGCGTCGAATCCTCACTGCTTAGAAACCTGAATGCTTAGAATCCTCAATGCTTAGATTACTCGATGCTTAGAATCCTCAATGCTTAGCTTAGAAACCTCAGTGCTTAGAATCCTCAATGCTTAACATCCTCAATGCATAGAAACCTCAATGCTTAGAATCCTCAATGCTTAGAATCCTCAATACTTAGAATCCTCAATGCACAGAGTCCTTAATGCTTAGAAACCTCAATACTTAGCATACTCAGTGCTTAGCTTAGAATCCTCACTGCTTAGAAACCTCAATGCTTAGAATCCTCAATGCTTAGAATCCTCAATGCTTAGAATCCTCAATGCTGAGAATCCTCAATGCTTAGAATCCTCAATGCTTAGAAACCTCAATGCACAGAGTACTTAATGCTTAGAAACCTCAATACATAGCATCCTCAGTGCTTAGCGTAGAATCCTCTCTGCTTAGAAACCTGAATGCTTAGAATCCTCAATGCTTAGATTCCTCGATGCTTAGAATCCTCAATGCTTAGCTTAGAAACCTCAATGCTAAGCATCCTCAATGCTTAGAATCCTCCATGCATTGCTTAGAATCCTCAATAGTTAGAATCCTCAATGCTTCGCGTCCTCAATGCTTAGCTTAGAAACCTCAATACTTAGAATCCTCAATGCTTAGAATCCTCATTACATAGCTTAGAATCCTCAATGCTTAGCATCCTCAATGCTTAGCATCCTCAATGCTTAGAATCCTCAATGCTTAGCATCCTCAAAGCTTAGCATCCTCAATGCTTAGCATCCTCAATGCTTAGCATCCTCAATGCTTAGAATCCTCAATGCTTAGCATAGAAACCTCAATGCTTAGAATCCTCAATGCTCAGAATCCTCAATGCTTAGAATCCTCAATGCTTAGAATCCTCAATGCTTAGCATCCTCAATGCTTAGCTTACAAAACTCAATGCTTAGAATCCTCAATGCTTAGAAACCTCAATGCACAGAGTCCTTAATGCTTAGAAACCTCAATACTTAGCATCCTCAATGCTTAGCTTAGAATCCTCACTGCTTAGAAACCTGAATGGTTAGAATCCTCAATGCTTATAATCCTCAATGCTTAGCTTAGAAACCTCAATGCTTATAATTCTCAATGCTTAACATCCTCAATGTTTAGAATCCTCAATGCATAGCATAGAATTTTCAATGCTTAGAATCCTCAATGCTTAGCATCCTCAATGCTTAGAATCCTCAATGCTTAGCATCCTCAATGCTTAGCTTAGAAAACTCAATGCTTAGCATCCTCAATGCTTAGCATCCTCAATGCTTAGCATCCTCAATGCTTAGCATCCTCAATGCTTAGCATCCTCATTACTTAGAAACCTCAATGCACAGAGTCCTTAATGCTTAGAAACCTCAATACTTAGCATCCTCAGTGCTTTGCTTAGAATCCTCACTGCTTAGAAACCTGAATGCTTAGAATCCTCAATGCTTAGAATCCTCAATGCTTAGCTTAGAAACCTCAATGCTTAGAATCCTCAATGCTTAGAATCCTCAATGCTTAGAATCCTCAATGCTTAGCATCCTCAATGCTTAGCATCCTCAATGCTTAGCTTAGAAACCTCAATGCACAGAGTCCTTAATGCTTAGAAACCTCAATGCACAGAGACCTTAATGCTTAGAAACCTCAATACTTAGCATCCTCAGTGCTTAGCTTAGAATCCTCACCGCTTAGAAACCTGAATGCTTAGAATCCTCAATGCTTAGAATCCTCAGTGCTTAGCATCCTCAACGCGTAGAATCCCCAATGCTTAGAAACCTCAATGCTTAGCATCCTCAATCCTTAGTATGCTCTATGCTTAGATTAGAATCCTCAATGCTTACAAACCTCAATGCTGAGAAATTTTATTGTTTGAAACCTCATTGCATAGCATCCCAAATGCTTACAAACCTCAATGCATAGAGGCCTTAATGCTTAGAAACCTCAAAGATTAGAAAACTCAATGGTTGGCTTAGAATACTCAATGCTTAGAATCCTCAATGCTTAGAATCCTCCATGCATTGCTTAGAATCCTCAATGCTTAGAATCCTCAATGCTTAGAATCCTCAATGCTTAGCAATCTCCATGCATTGCTTAGAATCCTCAATAGTTAGAATCCTCAATGCTTAGCATCCTCCATGCATTCCTTAGAAACCTCAATGCGCAGAATCCTCATTGCTTAGAAATTTTATTGCTCGGAAACCTTAATGCTTAGCAACCCTAATGCTTACAAACCTCATTGCATAGAGGCCTTAATGTTTAGAAACAACAAAGATTAGAAAACTCAATGCTTGGCTTAGAATCCTCAATGCTTAGAATCCTCAATGCTTAGAATCCTCAATGCTTAGCATCTTCAATGCCTAGAATCCTCAATGCTTAGAATCCTCAATGCTTAGCATCATCCATGCATTGCTTAGAATCCTCAATAGTTAGAATCCTCAATGCTTACCATCCTCAGTGCTTAGCATAGAAACCTCAATACTTAGAATCCTCAATGCTTAGCATCCTCATTACATAGCTTAGAATCCTCAATGCTTAGAATCCTCAATGCTTAGCATCCTCAATGCTTAGCATCCTCAATGCTTAGCATCCTCAATTCTTAGCATCCTCAAAGCTTAGAATACTCAATGCTTACCATCCTCAATGCTTAGCATCCTCAATGCTTAGCATCCTCAATGCTTAGCATCCTCAATGCTTAGAAACCTCAATGCTTAGAAACCTCAATGCTTTGCTTAGAAACCTCAATGCTTAGAATCCTCAATGCTTAGAATCCTCAATGCCTAGCTTAGAATCCTCAATGCTTAGAATCCTCAATGCTTAGCATCCTCAATGCTTAGAATCCTCAATGCTTAGAATCCTCAATGCTTAGCATACTCAATGCTTAGCATCCTCAAAACTTAGAATCCTCAATGCTTAGCATCCTCAATGCTTAGCATCCTCAATACTTAGCATCCTCAATGCTTAGAATCCTCCATGCTTAGCTTAGAAACCTCAATGCTTAGAATCCTCAATGCTTAGAATCCTCAATGCTTAGAATCCTCAATGCCTAGATTAGAATCCTCAATGGTTAGAATCCTCAATGCTTAGAATCCTCAGTGCTTAGAATCCTCAATGCTTAGAATCCTCAATGCTTAGCATCCTCAATGTATAGCATCCTCAATGCATAGCATCTTCAATGCATAGCTTAGAAAACTCAATGCTTAGAATCCTCAATGCTTAACATCCTCAATGCTTAGAATCCTCAATGCTTAGAATCCTCAATGATTAGCATCCTCAATGCTTAGCATCCTCAATGCTTAGCATCCTCAATGCTTAGAATCCTCAATGCTTAGCATCCTCAATGCGTAGAATCCTCAATGCTTAGAATCCTCAATGCTTAGCTTAGAAACCTCAATGCTTAGAATCCTCAATGCTTAGAATCCTCAATGCTTAGAATCCTCAATGCTTAGCATCCTCAATGCTTAGCATCCTCAATGCTTAGCTTAGAAACCTCAATGCACAGAGTCCTTAATGCTTAGAAACCTCAATGCACAGAGACCTTAATGCTTAGAAACCTCAATACTTAGCATCCTCAGTGCTTAGCTTAGAATCCTCACCGCTTAGAAACCTGAATGCTTAGAATCCTCAATGCTTAGAATCCTCAGTGCTTAGCATCCTCAACGCGTAGAATCCCCAATGCTTAGAAACCTCAATGCTTAGCATCCTCAATCCTTAGTATGCTCTATGCTTAGATTAGAATCCTCAATGCTTACAAACCTCAATGCTGAGAAATTTTATTGTTTGAAACCTCATTGCATAGCATCCCAAATGCTTACAAACCTCAATGCATAGAGGCCTTAATGCTTAGAAACCTCAAAGATTAGAAAACTCAATGGTTGGCTTAGAATACTCAATGCTTAGAATCCTCAATGCTTAGAATCCTCCATGCATTGCTTAGAATCCTCAATGCTTAGAATCCTCAATGCTTAGAATCCTCAATGCTTAGCAATCTCCATGCATTGCTTAGAATCCTCAATAGTTAGAATCCTCAATGCTTAGCATCCTCCATGCATTCCTTAGAAACCTCAATGCGCAGAATCCTCATTGCTTAGAAATTTTATTGCTCGGAAACCTTAATGCTTAGCAACCCTAATGCTTACAAACCTCATTGCATAGAGGCCTTAATGTTTAGAAACAACAAAGATTAGAAAACTCAATGCTTGGCTTAGAATCCTCAATGCTTAGAATCCTCAATGCTTAGAATCCTCAATGCTTAGCATCTTCAATGCCTAGAATCCTCAATGCTTAGAATCCTCAATGCTTAGCATCATCCATGCATTGCTTAGAATCCTCAATAGTTAGAATCCTCAATGCTTACCATCCTCAGTGCTTAGCATAGAAACCTCAATACTTAGAATCCTCAATGCTTAGCATCCTCATTACATAGCTTAGAATCCTCAATGCTTAGAATCCTCAATGCTTAGCATCCTCAATGCTTAGCATCCTCAATGCTTAGCATCCTCAATTCTTAGCATCCTCAAAGCTTAGAATACTCAATGCTTACCATCCTCAATGCTTAGCATCCTCAATGCTTAGCATCCTCAATGCTTAGCATCCTCAATGCTTAGAAACCTCAATGCTTAGAAACCTCAATGCTTTGCTTAGAAACCTCAATGCTTAGAATCCTCAATGCTTAGAATCCTCAATGCCTAGCTTAGAATCCTCAATGCTTAGAATCCTCAATGCTTAGCATCCTCAATGCTTAGAATCCTCAATGCTTAGAATCCTCAATGCTTAGCATACTCAATGCTTAGCATCCTCAAAACTTAGAATCCTCAATGCTTAGCATCCTCAATGCTTAGCATCCTCAATACTTAGCATCCTCAATGCTTAGAATCCTCCATGCTTAGCTTAGAAACCTCAATGCTTAGAATCCTCAATGCTTAGAATCCTCAATGCTTAGAATCCTCAATGCCTAGATTAGAATCCTCAATGGTTAGAATCCTCAATGCTTAGAATCCTCAGTGCTTAGAATCCTCAATGCTTAGAATCCTCAATGCTTAGCATCCTCAATGTATAGCATCCTCAATGCATAGCATCTTCAATGCATAGCTTAGAAAACTCAATGCTTAGAATCCTCAATGCTTAACATCCTCAATGCTTAGAATCCTCAATGCTTAGAATCCTCAATGATTAGCATCCTCAATGCTTAGCATCCTCAATGCTTAGCATCCTCAATGCTTAGAATCCTCAATGCTTAGCATCCTCAATGCGTAGAATCCTCAATGCTTAGAATCCTCAATGCTTTGCTTAGAAACCTCAATGCTTAAAATCCTCAATGCTTAGAATCCTCAATGCCTAGATTAGAATCCTCAATGCTTAGATTCCTCAATGCTTAGAATCCTCAATGCTTAGCATCCCCAATGCTTAGAATCCTCAATGCTTAGAATCCTCAATGCTTAGAATCCTCAGTGCTTAGAATCCTCAATGCTTAGCACCCTCAATGCTTAGCATCCTCAATGCCTAGAATCCTCAATGCTTAGCTTAGAAAACTCAATGCTTAGCATCCTCAATGCTTAACAGCCTCAATGATTAGCATCCTCAATGCTTAGCATCCTCAATGCTTAGCATCCTCATTGCTTAGAAACCTCAATGCACAGAGTCCTTAATGCTTAGAAACCTCAATACTTAGCATCCTCAGTGCTTATCTTAGAATCCTCAATGCTTAGAATCCTCAGTGCTTAGCATCCTCAACGCGTAGAATCCCCAATGCTTCGAAACCTCAATGCTTAGCATCCTCAATCCTTAGTATGCTCTATGCTTAGCTTTGAATCCTCAATGCTTAGAATCCTCAATGCTTAGAATCCTCCATGCATAGCTTAGACTCCTCATTGCGTAGAATCCTCACTGCTTAGAAATCTGAATGCTTAGAATCCTCAATGCTTAGATTCCTCGATGCTTAGAATCCTCAATGCTTAGCTTAGAAACCTCAATGCTTAGAATCCTCAATGCTTAACATCCTCAATGCTTAGAATCCTCAATGCTTAGAATCCTCAATGCTTAGAAACCTCAATGCACAGAGTCCTTAATGCTTAGAAACCTCAATACTTAGCATCCTCAGTGCTTAGCTTAGAATCCTCACTGCTTAGAAACCTGAGTGCTTAGAATCCTCAATGCTTAGATTCCTCGATGCTTAGCATCCTCAATGCTTAGCTTAGAATCCCCAAAGCTCAGGATCCTCAATGCTTAGAAACCTCAATGCACAGAGTCCTCACTGCTTAGAAACCTCAATGCTTATAATCCTCAGTGCTTAGCATCCTCAACGCGTAGAATCCCCAATGCTTTGAAACCTCAATACTTAGCATCCTCAATGCTTAGCATCCTCAATGCTTAGCTTAGCATCCTCAATGCTTAGAATCCTCAATGCTTAGAATCCTCAATGCTTAGCATCCTCAATGCTTAGAAACCTCAATGCTTAGAATCCTCAATGCTTAGAATTCTCAACGCTTAGCATCCTCAACGCTTAGCATCCTCAATGCTTAGAATCCTCAATGCTTAGAATCCTCAATGCTTAGAATCCTCAACACTTAGCATCCTCAATGCTTAGCATCCTCAATGCTTAGCATCCTCAATGCTTAGAATCCTCAACGCTTAGCATCCTCAACGCTTAGAATCCTCAATGCTTAGAATCCACAATGCCTAGCTTAGAATCCTCAATGCTGAGAATCCTCAATGCTTAGAATCCTCAATGCTTAGAAACCTCAATGCACAGAGTCCTTAATGCTTAGAAACCTCAATACTTAGCATCCTCAGTGCTTAGCGTAGAATCCTCACTGCTTAGAAACCTGAATGCTTAGAATCCTCAATGCTTAGATTCCTCGATGCTTAGAATCCTCAATGCTTAGCTTAGAAACCTCAATGCTTAGAATCCTCAATGCTTAACATCCTCAATGCATAGAATGCTCAATGCTTAGAATCCTCAATTCTTAGAATCCTCAATGCACAGAGTCCTTAATGCTTAGAAACCTCAATACTTAGCATCCTCAGTGCTTAGCTTAGAATCTTCACTGCTTAGAAACCTGAATGCTTAGAATCCTCAATGCTTAGAATCCTCAATGCACAGAGTCCTTAATGCTTAGCATCCTCAATGCTTTGCTTAGAATCCTCAAAGCTCAGGATCCTCAGTGCTTAGAAATTTCAATGCACAGAGTCCTTAATGCTTAGAAAACTCAATACATAGCATCCTCAGTGCTTAGCTTAGAATACTCACTACTTAGAAACCTCAATGCTTAGAATCCTCAGTGCTTAGCATCCTCAATGCGTAGAATCCCCAATACTTAGAATCCTCAATCCTTAGTATGCTCTATGCTCAGCTTCGAATCCTCAATGCTTAGAATCCTCAATACTTAGCATCCTCAATGCTTAGCATCCACAATGCCTAGCTTAGAATCCTCAATGCTTAGAATCCTCAATGCATAGAATCCTCAATGCATAGAATCCTCAATGCTTAGGAACCTCAATGCACAGAGTCCTTAATGCTTAGAAACCTCAATACTTAGCATCCTCAGTGCTTAGCTTAGAATCCTCCCTGCTTAGAAACTTCAATGCTTAGAATCCTCACTGCTTAGAAACCTCAATGCTTATAATCCTCAGTGCTTAGCATCCTCAATGCGTAGAATCCCCAATGCTTAGAAACCTCAATGCTTAGCATCCTCAATCCTTAGTATGCTCTATGCTTAGCTTAGAATACTCAATGCTTAGAATACTCATTGCTTAGCATCCTCATTGCTTAGCTTCGAATCCTCAAAGCTCAGAATCCTCACTGCTTAGGAACCTCAATGCTTAGCATCCTCAATGCATTGCTTAGAAACCTCAATGCGTAGAATCCTCATTGCTTAGAAATTTTATTGCTCTGTAACCTCAATGCTTAGCATCCCTAATGCTTACAAACCTCAGTGCATAGAGGCCTTAATGTTTAGAAACCTCAAAGATAAGAAAACTCAATGCTTGGCTTAGAATCCTCAATGCTTAGAATCCTCAATGCTTAGCATCCTCAATGCACAGAGTCCTTAATGCTTAGAAACCTCAATGCTTAGAATCCTCAGTGCTTAGCATCCTCAACGCGTAGAATTCCCAATACTTAGAAACCTCAATGCTTAGCATCCTCAATCCTTAGTATGCTCTTTGCTTAGCTTAGAATCCTCAATGCTTAGAATCCTCAATGCTTACAAACCTCAATGCTGAGAAATTTTATTGTTTGCAACCTCATTGCTTAGCATCCCAAATGCTTACAAACCTCAATGCATAGAGGCCTTAATGCTTAGAAACCTCAAAGATTAGAAAACTCAATGCTTGGCTTAGAATCCTCAATGCTTAGAATCCTCAATGCTTAGAATCCTCAATGCTTAGCATCCTCCATGCATTGCTTAGAATCCTCAATAGTTAGAATCCTCAATGCTTCGCATCCTGAATGCTTAGTTAAGAAACCTCAATGCTTAGCATCCTCAATGCTTAGCATCCTCAATGCTTAGCATCCTCATTGCTTAGCATCCTCATTGCTTAGCTTAGAATCCTCAAAGCTCAGAATCCTCACTGCTTAGGAACCTCAATGCTTAGCATCCTCCATGCATAGCTTAGAAACCTCAATGCGCAGAATCCTCATTGCTTAGAAATTTTATTGCTCTGAAACCTCAATGCTTAGCAACCCTAATGCTTACAAACCTCATTGCATAGAGGGCTTAATGTTTAGAAACAACAAAGATTAGAAAACTCAATGCTTGGCTTAGAATCCTCAATGCTTAGCATCCTCAATGCTTAGCATCCTCAATGCTTAGAATCCTCAATGCTTAGCATCCTCAATGCGTAGAATCCTCAATGCTTAGAATCCTCAATGCTTTGCTTAGAAACCTCAATGCTTAAAATCCTCAATGCTTAGAATCCTCAATGCCTAGATTAGAATCCTCAATGCTTAGATTCCTCAATGCTTAGAATCCTCAATGCTTAGCATCCTCAATGCTTAGCATCCTAAATGCTTAGCTTAGAAAACTCAATACTTAGAATCCTCAATGCTTAACAGCCTCAATGCTTAGCATCCTCAATGCATATCTTAGAATCCTCAAAGCTCAGGATCCTCAATGCTTAGAAACCTCAATGCACAGAGTCCTTAATGCTTAGAAACCTCAATACGTAGCATCCTCAGTGCTTAGCTTAGAATCCTCATTGCTTAGAAACCTCAATGCTTAGAATCCTCAGTGCTTAGCATCCTCAACGCGTAGAATCCCCAATGCTTAGAAACCTCAATGCTTAGCATCCTCAATCCTTAGTATGCTCTATGCTTAGCTTAGAATCCTCAATGCATAGAATCCTCAATGCTTACAAACCTCAATGCTGAGAAATTTTATTGTTTGAAACCTCATTGCTTAGCATCCCAAATGCTTACAAACCTCAATGCATAGAGACCTTAATGCTTAGAAACCTCAAAGATTAGAAAACTCAACGCTTGGCTTAGAATCCTCAATGCTTAGAATCCTCAATGCTTAGAATCCTCCATGCATAGTTTAGAATCCTCAATGCTTAGAATCCTCAATGCTTAGCATCCTCCATGCATTGCTTAGAATCCTCAATGCTTCGCATCCTCAATGCTTAGCTTAGAAACCTCAATGCTTAGAATCCTCAATGCCTGGAATCCTCAATGCTTAGCATCCTCAATGCTTAGCATCCTCATTGCTTAGCATCCTCATTGCTTAGCTTAGAATCCTCAAAGCTCAGAATCCTTACTGCTTAGGAACCTCAATGCTTAGCATCCTCCATGCATTCCTTAGAAACCTCAATGCGCAGAATCCTCATTGCTTAGAAATTTTATTGCTCTGAAACCTCAATGCTTAGCAACCCTAATGCTTACAAACCTCATTGCATAGAGGCCTTAATGTTTAGAAACAACAAAGATTAGAAAACTCAATGCTTGGCTTAGAATCCTCAATGCTTAGAATCCTCAATGCTTAGAATCCTCAATGCTTAGAATCCTCAATGCTTAGCATCCTCAATGCTTAGAATCCTCAATGCTTTGAATCCTCAGTGCTTAGAATCCTCAATGCTTAGCATCCTCAATGCTTAGAATCCTCAATGCTTAGCGTCCTCAAATCTTAGAATCCTCAATGCTTAGCATCCTCAAAGCTTAGCATCCTCAATGCTTAGCATCCTCAATGCTTAGCATCCTCAATGCTTAGCATCCTCAATGCTTAGAAACCTCAAAGCTTTGCTTAGAAACCTCAATGCTTAGAATCCTCAATGCTTAGAATCCTCAATGCTTAGAATCTTCAATGCTTAGCATCCTCAATGCTTAGCATCCTCAATGCTTAGCATCCTCAATGCTTAGAATCCTCAATGCTTAGCTTAGAAACCTCAATGCTTAGAATCCTCAATGCTTAGAATCCTCAATGCTTAGAATCCTCAATGCCTAGATTAGAATCCTCAATGCTTAGAATCCTCCATGCTTAGAATCCTCAATGCTTAGAATCCTCAATGCTTAGAATCCTCAATGCTTAGCATCCTCAATGCTTAGCTTAGAAAACTCAATGCTTAGAATCCTCAATGCTTAGAAACCTCAATGCACAGAGTCCTTAATGCTTAGAAACCTCAATACTTAGCATCCTCAATGCTTAGCTTAGAATCCTCACTGCTTAGAAACCTGAATGCTTAGAATCCTCAATGCTTAGAATCATCAATGCTTAGCATAGAATCCTCAATGCTTAGAATTCTCAATGCTTAACATCCTCAATGTTTAGAATCCTCAGTGCATAGCATAGAATCCTCAATGCTTAGAATCCTCAATGCTTAGCATCCTCAATGCTTAGCATCCCCAATGCCTAGAATCCTCAATGCTTAGCTTAGAAACCTCAATGCTTAGAATCCTCAATGCTTAGAATCCTCAATGCTTAGCATCCTCAATGCTTAGCTTAGAAAACTCAATGCTTAGCATCCTCAATGCTTAACAGCCTCAATGCTTAGCATCCTCAATGCTTAGCATCCTCATTGCTTAGAAACCTCAATGCACAGAGTCCTTCATGCTTAGAAACCTCAATACTTAGCATCCTCAGTGCTTATCTTAGAATCCTCACTGCTTAGAAACCTCAATGCTTAGAATCCTCAGTGTTTAGCATCCTCAACGCGCAGAATCCCCAATGCTTCGAAACCTCAATGCTTAGCATCCTCAATCCTTAGTATGCTCTATGCTTAGCTTAGAATCCTCAATGCTTAGAATCCTCAATGCATACAAACCTCAATGCTGAGAAATTTTATTATTTGAAACCTCATTGCTTAGCATCCCAAATGCTTACAAACCTAAATGCATAGATGTCTTAATGCTTAGAAACCTCAAAGATTAGAAAAATCAATGCTTGGCTTAGAATCCTCAATGCTTAGCATCCTCCATGCATTGCTTAGAATCCTCAATAGTTAGAATCCTCAATGCTTAGCATCCTCATTACATAGCTTAGAATCCTCAATGCTTAGCATCCTCAATGCTTAGAATCCTCAATGCTTAGAAACCTCAATGCTTAGAATCCTCTATGCTTAGAATCCTCAATGCTTAGAATCCTCAATGCTTAGCATCCTCAATGCTTAGAAACCTCAATGCTTAGAATCCACAATGCCTAGCTTAGAATCCTCAATGCTGAGAATCCTCAATGCTTAGAATCCTCAATGCTTAGCATCCTCAATGCTTAGCATCCTCAATGCTTAGCATCCTCAATGCATATCTTAGAATCCTCAAAGCTCAGTATCCTCAATGCTTAGAAACCTCAATGCACAGAGTTCTTAATGCTTAGAAACCTCAATACTTAGCATCCTCATTGCTTAGCTTAGAATCCTCACTGCTTAGAAACCTCAATGATTAGAATCCTCAGTGCTTAGCATCCTCAACGCGTAGAATCCTCAATGCTTAGAATCCTCAATGCTTAGCATCGTCAATGCTTAGCATCGTCAATGCTTAGCATCCTCAATGCTTAGCATCCTCAATGCTTAGAATCCTCAATGCTTAGAATCCTCAATGCCTAGCTTAGAATCCTCAATGCCTAGCTTAGAATCCTCAATGCTTAGAATCCTCAATGCTTAGAAACCTCAATGCACAGAGTACTTAATGATTAGAAACCTCAATACTTAGCATCCTCAGTGCTTAGCGTAGAATCCTCACTGCTTAGAAACCTGAATGCTTAGAATCCTCAATGCTTAGATTCCTCGATGCTTAGAATCCTCAATGCTTAGCTTAGAAACCTCATTGCTTAGACTCCTCAATGCTTAACATCCTCAATGCTTAGAATCCTCAATGCTTAGAATCCTCAATGCTTAGTACCCTCAATGCTTAGAATCCTCAATGCTTAGAAACCTCAATGCACAGAGTCCTTAAAGCTTAGAAACCTCATTACTTAGCATCCTCAGTGCTTAGCTTAGAATCCTCACTGCTTAGAAACCTGAATGCTTAGAATCCTCAATGCTTAGAATCCTCAATGCACAGAGTCCTTAATGCTTAGCATCCTCAATGCTTCGCTTAGAATCCTCAAAGCTCAGGATCCTCAATGCTTAGAAACCTCAATGCACAGAGTCCTTAATGCTTAGAAAACTCAATACTTAGCATCCTCAGTGCTTAGCTTAGAATCCTCACTGCTTAGAAACCTCAATGCTTAGAATCCCCAGTGCTTAGCATCCTCAATGCGTAGAATCCCCAATACTTAGAAACCTCAATCCTTAGTATGCCCTATGCTTAGTTTACAATCCTCAATGCTTAGAATCCTCAATGCTTAGCATCCTTAATGCTTAGCATCCTCAATGCTTAGCATCCTCAATGCTTAGCATCCCCAATGCTTAGCATCCACAATGCCTAGCTTAGAATCCTCAATGCTTAGAATCCTCAATGCTTAGAATCCTCAATGCTTAGGAACCTCAATGCTTAGCTTAGAAAACTCCCTGCTTAGAATCTTCAATGCTTAGAATCCTCACTGCTTAGAAACCTCAATGCTTATAATCCTCAGTGCTTAGCATCCTCAATGCGTAGAATCCCCAATGCTTAGAAACCTCAATGCTTTGCATCCTCAATCCTTAGTATGCTCTATGCTTAGCTTAGAATCCTCAATGCTTAGAATCCTCAATGCTTAGCATCCTCAATGCTTAGCATCCCCATTACATAGCTTAGAATCCTCAATGCTTAGCATCCTCATTGCTTAGCATCCTCATTGCTTAGCTTCGAATCCTCAAAGCTCAGAATCCTCACTGCTTAGGAACCTCAATGCTTAGCATCCTCAATGCATTGCTTAGAAACCTCAATGCGTAGAATCCTCATTGCTTAGAAATTTTATTGCTCTGTAACCTCAATGCTTAGCATCCCTAATGCTTACAAACCTCAGAGCATAGAGGCCTTAATGTTTAGAAACCTCAAAGATAAGAAAACTCAATGCTTGGCTTAGAATCCTCAATGCATAGAAACCTGAATGCTTTGAATCCTCAATGCTAAGCTTAGAAACCTCAATGCGTAGCATCCTCAATGCTTAGCATCCACAATCCTTAGCATCCTCAATGCATATCTTAGAATCCTCAAAGCTCAGGATCCTCAATGCTTAGAAACCTCAATGCACAGAGTCCTTAATGCTTAGAAACCTCAATGCTTATAATCCTCAGTGCTTAGCATCCTCAACGCGTAGAATCCCCAATGCTTCGAAACCTCAATGCTTAGCATCCTCAATCCTTAGTATGCTCTATGCTTAGCTTAGAGTCCTCAATGCTTAGAATCCTCAATGCTTACAAACCTCAATGCTGAGAAATTTTATTGTTTGAAACCTCATTGCTTAGCATCCCAAATGCTTACAAACCTCAATGCATAGAGGCCTTAATGCTTAGAAACCTCAAAGATTAGAAAACTCAATGCTTGGCTGAGAATCCTCAATGCTTAGAATCCTCAATGCTTAGAATCTTCAATGCTTAGCATCCTCCATGCATTGCTTAGAATCCTCACTAGTTAGAATCCTCAATGCTTCGCATCCTCAATGCTTAGCTTAGAAACCTCAATGCTTAGAATCCTCAATGCTTAGCATCCTCAATGCCTAGAATCCTCAATGCTTAGCATCCTCAATGCGTAGAATCCTCAATGTTTAGAATCCTCAATGCCTAGCTTAGAATCCTCAATAGTTAGAATACTCAATGCTTCGCATCCTCAATGCTTAGCTTAGAAACCTCAATGCTAAGAATCCTCAATGCTTAGAATCCTCCATGCTTAGCATCCTCAATGCATAGCATCCTCAATGCTTAGCATCCTCAATGCTTACCATCCTCAATGCTTACCATCCTCAATGCTTAGCATCCTCAATGCTTAGCATCCTCAATGCTTTGCTTAGAAACCTCAATGCTTAGAATCCTCAATGCTTAGAATCCTCAATGCCTAGCTTAGAATCCTCAATACTTAGAATCCTCAATGCTTCGAATCCTCAATGCTTAGCATCCTCAATGCTTAGCATCCTCAATGCTTAGAATCCTCCATGCTTAGCTTAGAAACCTCAATGCTTAGAATCCTCAATGCTTAGAATCCTCAATGCTTAGAATCCTCAATGCCTAGATTAGAATCCTCAATGGTTAGAATCCTCAATGCTTAGAATCCTCAGTGCTTAGAATCCTCAATGCTTAGAATCCTCAATGCTTAGCATCCTCAATGTATAGCATCCTCAATGCATAGCATCTTCAATGCATAGCTTAGAAAACTCAATGCTTAGAATCCTCAATGCTTAACATCCTCAATGCTTAGAATCCTCAATGCTTAGAATCCTCAATGATTAGCATCCTCAATGCTTAGCATCCTCAATGCTTAGCATCCTCAATGCTTAGAATCCTCAATGCTTAGCATCCTCAATGCGTAGAATCCTCAATGCTTAGAATCCTCAATGCTTTGCTTAGAAACCTCAATGCTTAAAATCCTCAATGCTTAGAATCCTCAATGCCTAGATTAGAATCCTCAATGCTTAGATTCCTCAATGCTTAGAATCCTCAATGCTTAGCATCCCCAATGCTTAGAATCCTCAATGCTTAGAATCCTCAATGCTTAGAATCCTCAGTGCTTAGAATCCTCAATGCTTAGCACCCTCAATGCTTAGCATCCTCAATGCCTAGAATCCTCAATGCTTAGCTTAGAAAACTCAATGCTTAGCATCCTCAATGCTTAACAGCCTCAATGATTAGCATCCTCAATGCTTAGCATCCTCAATGCTTAGCATCCTCATTGCTTAGAAACCTCAATGCACAGAGTCCTTAATGCTTAGAAACCTCAATACTTAGCATCCTCAGTGCTTATCTTAGAATCCTCAATGCTTAGAATCCTCAGTGCTTAGCATCCTCAACGCGTAGAATCCCCAATGCTTCGAAACCTCAATGCTTAGCATCCTCAATCCTTAGTATGCTCTATGCTTAGCTTTGAATCCTCAATG
Organism: Coturnix japonica; assembly: GCF_054131305.1. Taxonomy (NCBI): domain Eukaryota; kingdom Metazoa; phylum Chordata; class Aves; order Galliformes; family Phasianidae; genus Coturnix; species Coturnix japonica. The sequence goes on along the minus strand of NC_140691.1, from coordinate 6,488,474 downwards.
CTTAGAATCCTCAATGCTTACAAACCTCAATGCTGAGAAATTTTATTGTTTGAAACCTCATTGCTTAGCATCCCAAATGCCTACAAACCTCAATGCATAGTGGCCTTAATGCTTAGAGAACTCAAAGATTATAAAACTCAATGCTTGGCTTAGAATCCTCAATGCTTAGAATCCTCAATGCTTAGAATCCTCCATGCTTAGAATCCTCAATGCTTAGAATCCTCAATGCTTAGCATCCTCAATGCTTAGAATCCTCAATGCTTGGCATCCTCAATGCTTAGCATCCTCAATGCTTAGCATCCTCATTGCTTAGCATCCTCATTGCTTAGCATCCTCATTGCTTAGCTTAGAATCCTCAAAGCTCAGAATCCTCACTGCTTAGGAACCTCAATGCTTAGCATCCTCCATGCATTGCTTAGAAACCTCAATGCGCAGAATCCTCAATGCACAGAGTCCTTAATGCTTAGAAACCTCAATACTTAGCATCCTCAATGCTTAGAATCCTCAATGCTTAGAATCCTCAATGATTAGAATCCTCAATGCTAAGCTCAGAAACCTCAATCCTTAGCATCCTCAATGCATATCTTAGAATCCTCAAAGCACAGGATCCTCAATGCTTAGAAACCTCAATGCACAGAGTCCTTAATGCTTAGAAACCTCAATATTTAGCATCCTCAGTGCTTTGCTTAGAATGCTCACTGCTTAGAAACCTGAATGCTTAGAATCCTCAATGCTTAGAATCCTCAATGCTTAGCTTAGAAACCTCAATGCTTAGAATCCTCAATGCTTAGAATCCTCAATGCTTAGAATCCTCAATGCTTAGAATCCTCAATGATTAATATCCTTAATGCTTGGCATCCTCAATGCTTAGAATCCTCAATGCTTAGAATCCTCAATGCTTAGAATCCTCAATGCTTAGAAACCTCAATGCACAGAGTCCTTAATGCTTAGCATCCGCATCCTCAATGCTTAGCTTAGAAACCTCAATGCACAGAGTCCTTAATGCTTAGAAACCTCAATGCACAGAGTCCTTAATGCTTAGAAACCTCAATACTTAGCATCCTCAGTGCTTAGCTTAGAATCCTCACTGCTTAGAAACCTGAATGCTTAGAATCCTCAATGCTTAGAATCCTCAATGCTTAGAATCCTCAATGCTTAGCATCCTCAATGCATAGCTTAGAATCCTCAAAGCTCAGGATCCTCAATGCTTAGAAACCTCAATGCACAGAGTCCTTAATGCTTAGAAACCTCAATACTTAGCATCCTCAGTGCTTAGCTTAGAATCCTTTGGTTAGAAACCTCAATGCTTAGAATCCTCAGTGCTTAGCATCCTCAACGCGTAGAATGCCCAATGCTTAGAAACCTCAATGTTTAGCATCCTCAATCCTTAGTATGCTCTATGCTTAGCTTAGAATCCTCAATGCTTAGAATCCTCAATGCATACAAACCTCAATGCTGAGAAATTTTATTATTTGAAACCTCATTTCTTAGCATCCCAAATGCTTACAACCCTAAATGCATAGATGTCTTAATGCTTAGAAACCTCAAAGATTAGAAAAATCAATGCTTGGGTTAGAATCCTCAATGCTTAGAATTCTCAATGCTTAGCATCCTCCATGCATTGCTTAGAATCCTCAATAGTTAGAATCCTCAATGCTTAGCATCGTCATTACATAGCTTAGAATCCTCAATGCTTAGCATCCTCAATGCTTAGAATCCTCAATGCTTAGAATTCTCAACGCTTAGCATCCTCAACGCTTAGCATCCTCAATGCTTAGAATCCTCAATGCTTAGAATCCTCAATGCTTAGCATCCTCAATACTTAGCATCCTCAATGCTTAGCATCCTCAATGCTCAGAATACTCAATGCTTAGAATCCTCAACGCTTAGCATCCTCAACGCTTAGAATCCTCAATGCTTAGAATCCACAATGCCTAGCATAGAATCCTCAATGCTGAGAATCCTCAATGCTTAGAATCCTCAATGTTTAGAAACCTCAATGCACAGAGTCCTTAATGCTTAGAAACCTCAAAACGTAGCATCCTCAGTGCTTAGCGTAGAATCCTCACTGCTTAGAAACCTGAATGCTTAGAATCCTCAATGCTTAGATTCCTCGATGCTTAGAATCCTCAATGCTTAGAATCCTCAATGCTTAACATCCTCAATGCTTAACATCCTCAATGCTTAACATCCTCAATGCTTAGCATCCTCAATCTTAGCATCCTCAATGCATAGCTTAGAATCCTCAAAGCTCAGGATCCTCAATGCTTAGAAACCTCAATGCACAGAGTCCTTAATGCTTAGAAACCTCAATACTTCGCATCCTCAGTGCTTAGCTTAGAATCCTCACTGCTTAGAAACCTCAATGCTTCGAATCCTCAATGCCTAGCTTAGAATCCTCAATGCCTAGCTTAGAATCCTCAATGCCTAGCTTAGAATCCTCAATGCTTAGAATCCTCAATGCTTAGAATCCTCAATGCTTAGAAACCTCAATGCACAGAGTCCTTAATGCTTAGAAACCTCAATACTTCGCATCCTCAGTGCTTAGCTTAGAATCCTCACTGCTTAGAAACCTCAATGCTTAGAATCCTCAGTGCTTAGCATCCTCATTGCGTAGAATACCCAATCCTTAGAAACTTCAATGCTTAGCATCCTCAATCCTTAGTATGCTCTTTGCTTAGCTTAGAATCCTCAATGCTTAGAATCCTCAATGATTACAAACCTCAATGCTGACAAATTTTATTGTTTGAAACCTCATTGCTTAGCATCCAAATGCTTAGCATCCTCAATGCTTGGAATCCACAATGCCTAGCTTAGAATCCTGAATGCTGAGAATCCTCAATGCTTAGAATCCTCAATGCTTAGCATCCTCAATGCTTAGAATCCTCAATGCTTAGAATCCTCAATGCTTAGAAACCCCAATGCACAGAGTCCTTAATGCTTAGGAACCTCAATACTTAGCATCCTCAGTGCTTAGCGTCGAATCCTCACTGCTTAGAAACCTGAATGCTTAGAATCCTCAATGCTTAGATTACTCGATGCTTAGAATCCTCAATGCTTAGCTTAGAAACCTCAGTGCTTAGAATCCTCAATGCTTAACATCCTCAATGCATAGAAACCTCAATGCTTAGAATCCTCAATGCTTAGAATCCTCAATACTTAGAATCCTCAATGCACAGAGTCCTTAATGCTTAGAAACCTCAATACTTAGCATACTCAGTGCTTAGCTTAGAATCCTCACTGCTTAGAAACCTCAATGCTTAGAATCCTCAATGCTTAGAATCCTCAATGCTTAGAATCCTCAATGCTGAGAATCCTCAATGCTTAGAATCCTCAATGCTTAGAAACCTCAATGCACAGAGTACTTAATGCTTAGAAACCTCAATACATAGCATCCTCAGTGCTTAGCGTAGAATCCTCTCTGCTTAGAAACCTGAATGCTTAGAATCCTCAATGCTTAGATTCCTCGATGCTTAGAATCCTCAATGCTTAGCTTAGAAACCTCAATGCTAAGCATCCTCAATGCTTAGAATCCTCCATGCATTGCTTAGAATCCTCAATAGTTAGAATCCTCAATGCTTCGCGTCCTCAATGCTTAGCTTAGAAACCTCAATACTTAGAATCCTCAATGCTTAGAATCCTCATTACATAGCTTAGAATCCTCAATGCTTAGCATCCTCAATGCTTAGCATCCTCAATGCTTAGAATCCTCAATGCTTAGCATCCTCAAAGCTTAGCATCCTCAATGCTTAGCATCCTCAATGCTTAGCATCCTCAATGCTTAGAATCCTCAATGCTTAGCATAGAAACCTCAATGCTTAGAATCCTCAATGCTCAGAATCCTCAATGCTTAGAATCCTCAATGCTTAGAATCCTCAATGCTTAGAATCCTCAATGCTTAGCATCCTCAATGCTTAGCTTACAAAACTCAATGCTTAGAATCCTCAATGCTTAGAAACCTCAATGCACAGAGTCCTTAATGCTTAGAAACCTCAATACTTAGCATCCTCAATGCTTAGCTTAGAATCCTCACTGCTTAGAAACCTGAATGGTTAGAATCCTCAATGCTTATAATCCTCAATGCTTAGCTTAGAAACCTCAATGCTTATAATTCTCAATGCTTAACATCCTCAATGTTTAGAATCCTCAATGCATAGCATAGAATTTTCAATGCTTAGAATCCTCAATGCTTAGCATCCTCAATGCTTAGAATCCTCAATGCTTAGCATCCTCAATGCTTAGCTTAGAAAACTCAATGCTTAGCATCCTCAATGCTTAGCATCCTCAATGCTTAGCATCCTCAATGCTTAGCATCCTCAATGCTTAGCATCCTCATTACTTAGAAACCTCAATGCACAGAGTCCTTAATGCTTAGAAACCTCAATACTTAGCATCCTCAGTGCTTTGCTTAGAATCCTCACTGCTTAGAAACCTGAATGCTTAGAATCCTCAATGCTTAGAATCCTCAATGCTTAGCTTAGAAACCTCAATGCTTAGAATCCTCAATGCTTAGAATCCTCAATGCTTAGAATCCTCAATGCTTAGCATCCTCAATGCTTAGCATCCTCAATGCTTAGCTTAGAAACCTCAATGCACAGAGTCCTTAATGCTTAGAAACCTCAATGCACAGAGACCTTAATGCTTAGAAACCTCAATACTTAGCATCCTCAGTGCTTAGCTTAGAATCCTCACCGCTTAGAAACCTGAATGCTTAGAATCCTCAATGCTTAGAATCCTCAGTGCTTAGCATCCTCAACGCGTAGAATCCCCAATGCTTAGAAACCTCAATGCTTAGCATCCTCAATCCTTAGTATGCTCTATGCTTAGATTAGAATCCTCAATGCTTACAAACCTCAATGCTGAGAAATTTTATTGTTTGAAACCTCATTGCATAGCATCCCAAATGCTTACAAACCTCAATGCATAGAGGCCTTAATGCTTAGAAACCTCAAAGATTAGAAAACTCAATGGTTGGCTTAGAATACTCAATGCTTAGAATCCTCAATGCTTAGAATCCTCCATGCATTGCTTAGAATCCTCAATGCTTAGAATCCTCAATGCTTAGAATCCTCAATGCTTAGCAATCTCCATGCATTGCTTAGAATCCTCAATAGTTAGAATCCTCAATGCTTAGCATCCTCCATGCATTCCTTAGAAACCTCAATGCGCAGAATCCTCATTGCTTAGAAATTTTATTGCTCGGAAACCTTAATGCTTAGCAACCCTAATGCTTACAAACCTCATTGCATAGAGGCCTTAATGTTTAGAAACAACAAAGATTAGAAAACTCAATGCTTGGCTTAGAATCCTCAATGCTTAGAATCCTCAATGCTTAGAATCCTCAATGCTTAGCATCTTCAATGCCTAGAATCCTCAATGCTTAGAATCCTCAATGCTTAGCATCATCCATGCATTGCTTAGAATCCTCAATAGTTAGAATCCTCAATGCTTACCATCCTCAGTGCTTAGCATAGAAACCTCAATACTTAGAATCCTCAATGCTTAGCATCCTCATTACATAGCTTAGAATCCTCAATGCTTAGAATCCTCAATGCTTAGCATCCTCAATGCTTAGCATCCTCAATGCTTAGCATCCTCAATTCTTAGCATCCTCAAAGCTTAGAATACTCAATGCTTACCATCCTCAATGCTTAGCATCCTCAATGCTTAGCATCCTCAATGCTTAGCATCCTCAATGCTTAGAAACCTCAATGCTTAGAAACCTCAATGCTTTGCTTAGAAACCTCAATGCTTAGAATCCTCAATGCTTAGAATCCTCAATGCCTAGCTTAGAATCCTCAATGCTTAGAATCCTCAATGCTTAGCATCCTCAATGCTTAGAATCCTCAATGCTTAGAATCCTCAATGCTTAGCATACTCAATGCTTAGCATCCTCAAAACTTAGAATCCTCAATGCTTAGCATCCTCAATGCTTAGCATCCTCAATACTTAGCATCCTCAATGCTTAGAATCCTCCATGCTTAGCTTAGAAACCTCAATGCTTAGAATCCTCAATGCTTAGAATCCTCAATGCTTAGAATCCTCAGTGCTTAGAATCCTCATTGCCTAGATTAGAATCCTCAATGCTTAGAATCCTCAATGCTTAGAATCCTCAATGCTTAGAATCCTCAATGCATAGCTTAGAATCCTCAATGCTTAGAATCCGCAATGCTTAGCATCCTCCATCCTTAGTATGCTCTTCTTAGCTTAGAATCCTCAATGCTTAGAATCCTCAATGCTTACAAACCTCAATGCTGAGAAATTTTATTGTTTGAAACCTCATTGCTTAGCAACCCAAATGCTTGCAAACCTCAATGCATAGAGGCCTTAATGCTTAGAAACCTCAAAGATTAGAAAACTCAATGCTTGGCTTAGAATCCTCAATGCTTAGAATCCTCAATGCTTAGAATCCTCAATGCATAGCTTAGAATCCTCAATGCTTAGCATCCTCAATGCTTAGCATCCTCATTGCTTAGCATCCTCATTGCTTAGCTTAGAATCCTCAAAGCTCAAAATCCTCACTGCTTAGGAACCTCAATTCTTAGCATCCTCCATGCATTGCTTAGAAACCTCAATGCGTAGAATCCTCAATGCTTAGAATCCTCAATGCTTAGAATCCTCAATGCCTAGATTAGAATCCTCAATGCTTAGAATCCTCAATTCTTAGAATCCTCAATGCTTAGAATCCTCAATGCTTAGCATCCTCAATGCTTAGCTTAGAAAACTCAATGATAAGAATCCTCAATGCTTAACATCCTCAATGTTTAGAATCCTCAATGCTTAGAATCCTCAATGCTTAGCATCCTCAATCCTTAGTATGCTCTATGCTTAGCTTAGAATCCTCAATGCTTAGAATCCTCAATGCTTACAAACCTCAATGCTGAGAAATTTTTTTGTTTGAAACCTCATTGCTTAACATCCCAAATGCTTACAAACCTCAACGCATAGAGGCCTTAATGCTTAGAAACCTCAAAGATTAGAAAACTCAATGCTTGGCTTAGAATCCTCTATGCTTAGAATCCTCAATGCTTAGAATCCTCCATGCATAGCTTAGAATCCTCAATGCTTAGAATCCTCAATGCTTAGAATCCTCAATGCTTAGCAATCTCCATGCATTGCTTAGAATCCTCAATAGTTAGCATCCTCATTGCTTCGCATCCTCAATGCTTAGCATCCTCAATGCTTAGAAACCTGAATGCTTTGCTTAGAATCCTCAATGCTTAGAATCCTCAATGCTTAGCATCCTCAATGCTTAGCATCCTCAATCCTTAGCTTCCTCAATGCTTAGCATCCTCAATACTTAGAATCCTCCATGCTCAGCTTAGAAACATCAATGCTTAGAATCCTCAAGGCTTAGAATCCTCAATGCTTAGAATCCTCAATGCCTAGATTAGAATCCTAAATGCTTAGAATCCTCAATGCTTAGAATCCTCCATGCTTAGAATCCTCAATGCTTAGCATCCTCAATGCTTAGCTTAGAAAACTCAATGCTTAGAATCCTCAATGCTTAACATCCTCAATGTTTAGAATCCTCAATGCATAGCTTAGAATCCTCAATGCTTAGAATCCTCAGTGCTTAGAATCCTCAATGCTTAGAATCCTCAATGCTTAGAATCCTCAATGCTTAGCTTAGAAAACTCAATGCTTAGAATCCTCAATGCTTAACATCCTCAATGTTTAGAATCCTCAATGCATAGCTTAGAATCCTCAATGCTTAGAATCCTCAATGCTTAGAATCCTCAATGCTTTGAATCCTCAATGCTTAGGAACCTCAATGCACAGAGTCCTTAATGCTTAGAAACCTCAATACTTAGCATCCTCAGTGCTTAGCTTAGAATCCTCACTGCTTAGAAACCTGAATGCTTAGAATCCTCAATGCTTAGAATCCTCAGTGCTTAGCATCCTCAACGCGTAGAATCCCCAATGCTTAGAAACCTCAATGCTTAGCATCCTCAATCCTTAGTATGCTCTATGCTTAGATTAGAATCCTCAATGCTTACAAACCTCAATGCTGAGAAATTTTATTGTTTGAAACCTCATTGCATAGCATCCCAAATGCTTACAAACCTCAATGCATAGAGGCCTTAATGCTTAGAAACCTCAAAGATTAGAAAACTCAATGGTTGGCTTAGAATACTCAATGCTTAGAATCCTCAATGCTTAGAATCCTCCATGCATTGCTTAGAATCCTCAATGCTTAGAATCCTCAATGCTTAGAATCCTCAATGCTTAGCAATCTCCATGCATTGCTTAGAATCCTCAATAGTTAGAATCCTCAATGCTTAGCATCCTCCATGCATTCCTTAGAAACCTCAATGCGCAGAATCCTCATTGCTTAGAAATTTTATTGCTCGGAAACCTTAATGCTTAGCAACCCTAATGCTTACAAACCTCATTGCATAGAGGCCTTAATGTTTAGAAACAACAAAGATTAGAAAACTCAATGCTTGGCTTAGAATCCTCAATGCTTAGAATCCTCAATGCTTAGAATCCTCAATGCTTAGCATCTTCAATGCCTAGAATCCTCAATGCTTAGAATCCTCAATGCTTAGCATCATCCATGCATTGCTTAGAATCCTCAATAGTTAGAATCCTCAATGCTTACCATCCTCAGTGCTTAGCATAGAAACCTCAATACTTAGAATCCTCAATGCTTAGCATCCTCATTACATAGCTTAGAATCCTCAATGCTTAGAATCCTCAATGCTTAGCATCCTCAATGCTTAGCATCCTCAATGCTTAGCATCCTCAATTCTTAGCATCCTCAAAGCTTAGAATACTCAATGCTTACCATCCTCAATGCTTAGCATCCTCAATGCTTAGCATCCTCAATGCTTAGCATCCTCAATGCTTAGAAACCTCAATGCTTAGAAACCTCAATGCTTTGCTTAGAAACCTCAATGCTTAGAATCCTCAATGCTTAGAATCCTCAATGCCTAGCTTAGAATCCTCAATGCTTAGAATCCTCAATGCTTAGCATCCTCAATGCTTAGAATCCTCAATGCTTAGAATCCTCAATGCTTAGCATCCTCAATGCTTAGCATCCTCAAAACTTAGAATCCTCAATGCTTAGCATCCTCAATGCTTAGCATCCTCAATACTTAGCATCCTCAATGCTTAGAATCCTCCATGCTTAGCTTAGAAACCTCAATGCTTAGAATCCTCAATGCTTAGAATCCTCAATGCTTAGAATCCTCAGTGCTTAGAATCCTCATTGCCTAGATTAGAATCCTCAATGCTTAGAATCCTCAATGCATAGCTTAGAATCCTCAATGCTTAGAATCCGCAATGCTTAGCATCCTCCATCCTTAGTATGCTCTTCTTAGCTTAGAATCCTCAATGCTTAGAATCCTCAATGCTTACAAACCTCAATGCTGAGAAATTTTATTGTTTGAAACCTCATTGCTTAGCAACCCAAATGCTTGCAAACCTCAATGCATAGAGGCCTTAATGCTTAGAAACCTCAAAGATTAGAAAACTCAATGCTTGGCTTAGAATCCTCAATGCTTAGAATCCTCAATGCTTAGAATCCTCAATGCATAGCTTAGAATCCTCAATGCTTAGCATCCTCAATGCTTAGCATCCTCATTGCTTAGCATCCTCATTGCTTAGCTTAGAATCCTCAAAGCTCAGAATCCTCACTGCTTAGGAACCTCAATTCTTAGCATCCTCCATGCATTGCTTAGAAACCTCAATGCGTAGAATCCTCAATGCTTAGAATCCTCAATGCTTAGAATCCTCAATGCCTAGATTAGAATCCTCAATGCTTAGAATCCTCAATTCTTAGAATCCTCAATGCTTAGAATCCTCAATGCTTAGCATCCTCAATGCTTAGCTTAGAAAACTCAATGATAAGAATCCTCAATGCTTAACATCCTCAATGTTTAGAATCCTCAATGCTTAGAATCCTCAATGCTTAGCATCCTCAATCCTTAGTATGCTCTATGCTTAGCTTAGAATCCTCAATGCTTAGAATCCTCAATGCTTACAAACCTCAATGCTGAGAAATTTTTTTGTTTGAAACCTCATTGCTTAACATCCCAAATGCTTACAAACCTCAACGCATAGAGGCCTTAATGCTTAGAAACCTCAAAGATTAGAAAACTCAATGCTTGGCTTAGAATCCTCTATGCTTAGAATCCTCAATGCTTAGAATCCTCCATGCATAGCTTAGAATCCTCAATGCTTAGAATCCTCAATGCTTAGAATCCTCAATGCTTAGCAATCTCCATGCATTGCTTAGAATCCTCAATAGTTAGCATCCTCATTGCTTCGCATCCTCAATGCTTAGCATCCTCAATGCTTAGAAACCTGAATGCTTTGCTTAGAATCCTCAATGCTTAGAATCCTCAATGCTTAGCATCCTCAATGCTTAGCATCCTCAATCCTTAGCTTCCTCAATGCTTAGCATCCTCAATACTTAGAATCCTCCATGCTCAGCTTAGAAACATCAATGCTTAGAATCCTCAAGGCTTAGAATCCTCAATGCTTAGAATCCTCAATGCCTAGATTAGAATCCTAAATGCTTAGAATCCTCAATGCTTAGAATCCTCCATGCTTAGAATCCTCAATGCTTAGCATCCTCAATGCTTAGCTTAGAAAACTCAATGCTTAGAATCCTCAATGCTTAACATCCTCAATGTTTAGAATCCTCAATGCATAGCTTAGAATCCTCAATGCTTAGAATCCTCAGTGCTTAGAATCCTCAATGCTTAGAATCCTCAATGCTTAGAATCCTCAATGCTTAGCTTAGAAAACTCAATGCTTAGAATCCTCAATGCTTAACATCCTCAATGTTTAGAATCCTCAATGCATAGCTTAGAATCCTCAATGCTTAGAATCCTCAATGCTTAGAATCCTCAATGCTTTGAATCCTCAATGCTTAGGAACCTCAATGCACAGAGTCCTTAATGCTTAGAAACCTCAATACTTAGCATCCTCAGTGCTTAGCTTAGAATCCTCACTGCTTAGAAACCTGAATGCTTAGAATCCTCAATGCTTAGAATCCTCAGTGCTTAGCATCCTCAACGCGTAGAATCCCCAATGCTTAGAAACCTCAATGCTTAGCATCCTCAATCCTTAGTATGCTCTATGCTTAGATTAGAATCCTCAATGCTTACAAACCTCAATGCTGAGAAATTTTATTGTTTGAAACCTCATTGCATAGCATCCCAAATGCTTACAAACCTCAATGCATAGAGGCCTTAATGCTTAGAAACCTCAAAGATTAGAAAACTCAATGGTTGGCTTAGAATCCTCAATGCTTAGAATCCTCAATGCTTAGAATCCTCCATGCATTGCTTAGAATCCTCAATGCTTAGAATCCTCAATGCTTAGAATCCTCAATGCTTAGCAATCTCCATGCATTGCTTAGAATCCTCAATAGTTAGAATCCTCAATGCTTAGCATCCTCCATGCATTCCTTAGAAACCTCAATGCGCAGAATCCTCATTGCTTAGAAATTTTATTGCTCGGAAACCTTAATGCTTAGCAACCCTAATGCTTACAAACCTCATTGCATAGAGGCCTTAATGTTTAGAAACAACAAAGATTAGAAAACTCAATGCTTGGCTTAGAATCCTCAATGCTTAGAATCCTCAATGCTTAGAATCCTCAATGCTTAGCATCTTCAATGCCTAGAATCCTCAATGCTTAGAATCCTCAATGCTTAGCATCATCCATGCATTGCTTAGAATCCTCAATAGTTAGAATCCTCAATGCTTACCATCCTCAGTGCTTAGCATAGAAACCTCAATACTTAGAATCCTCAATGCTTAGCATCCTCATTACATAGCTTAGAATCCTCAATGCTTAGAATCCTCAATGCTTAGCATCCTCAATGCTTAGCATCCTCAATGCTTAGCATCCTCAATTCTTAGCATCCTCAAAGCTTAGAATACTCAATGCTTACCATCCTCAATGCTTAGCATCCTCAATGCTTAGCATCCTCAATGCTTAGCATCCTCAATGCTTAGAAACCTCAATGCTTAGAAACCTCAATGCTTTGCTTAGAAACCTCAATGCTTAGAATCCTCAATGCTTAGAATCCTCAATGCCTAGCTTAGAATCCTCAATGCTTAGAATCCTCAATGCTTAGCATCCTCAATGCTTAGAATCCTCAATGCTTAGAATCCTCAATGCTTAGCATCCTCAATGCTTAGCATCCTCAAAACTTAGAATCCTCAATGCTTAGCATCCTCAATGCTTAGCATCCTCAATACTTAGCATCCTCAATGCTTAGAATCCTCCATGCTTAGCTTAGAAACCTCAATGCTTAGAATCCTCAATGCTTAGAATCCTCAATGCTTAGAATCCTCAGTGCTTAGAATCCTCATTGCCTAGATTAGAATCCTCAATGCTTAGAATCCTCAATGCATAGCTTAGAATCCTCAATGCTTAGAATCCGCAATGCTTAGCATCCTCCATCCTTAGTATGCTCTTCTTAGCTTAGAATCCTCAATGCTTAGAATCCTCAATGCTTACAAACCTCAATGCTGAGAAATTTTATTGTTTGAAACCTCATTGCTTAGCAACCCAAATGCTTGCAAACCTCAATGCATAGAGGCCTTAATGCTTAGAAACCTCAAAGATTAGAAAACTCAATGCTTGGCTTAGAATCCTCAATGCTTAGAATCCTCAATGCTTAGAATCCTCAATGCATAGCTTAGAATCCTCAATGCTTAGCATCCTCAATGCTTAGCATCCTCATTGCTTAGCATCCTCATTGCTTAGCTTAGAATCCTCAAAGCTCAGAATCCTCACTGCTTAGGAACCTCAATTCTTAGCATCCTCCATGCATTGCTTAGAAACCTCAATGCGTAGAATCCTCAATGCTTAGAATCCTCAATGCTTAGAATCCTCAATGCCTAGATTAGAATCCTCAATGCTTAGAATCCTCAATTCTTAGAATCCTCAATGCTTAGAATCCTCAATGCTTAGCATCCTCAATGCTTAGCTTAGAAAACTCAATGATAAGAATCCTCAATGCTTAACATCCTCAATGTTTAGAATCCTCAATGCTTAGAATCCTCAATGCTTAGCATCCTCAATCCTTAGTATGCTCTATGCTTAGCTTAGAATCCTCAATGCTTAGAATCCTCAATGCTTACAAACCTCAATGCTGAGAAATTTTTTTGTTTGAAACCTCATTGCTTAACATCCCAAATGCTTACAAACCTCAACGCATAGAGGCCTTAATGCTTAGAAACCTCAAAGATTAGAAAACTCAATGCTTGGCTTAGAATCCTCTATGCTTAGAATCCTCAATGCTTAGAATCCTCCATGCATAGCTTAGAATCCTCAATGCTTAGAATCCTCAATGCTTAGAATCCTCAATGCTTAGCAATCTCCATGCATTGCTTAGAATCCTCAATAGTTAGCATCCTCATTGCTTCGCATCCTCAATGCTTAGCATCCTCAATGCTTAGCATCCTCAATGCTTAGCATCCTCAATGCTTAGAAACCTGAATGCTTTGCTTAGAATCCTCAATGCTTAGAATCCTCAATGCTTAGCATCCTCAATGCTTAGCATCCTCAATCCTTAGCTTCCTCAATGCTTAGCATCCTCAATACTTAGAATCCTCCATGCTCAGCTTAGAAACATCAATGCTTAGAATCCTCAAGGCTTAGAATCCTCAATGCTTAGAATCCTCAATGCCTAGATTAGAATCCTAAATGCTTAGAATCCTCAATGCTTAGAATCCTCAATGCTTAGAATCCTCAATGCTTAGCATCCTCAATGCTTAGCTTAGAAAACTCAATGCTTAGAATCCTCAATGCTTAACATCCTCAATGTTTAGAATCCTCAATGCATAGCTTAGAATCCTCAATGCTTAGAATCCTCAATGCTTAGCATCCTCAATCCTTAGTATGCTCTATGCTTAGCTTAGAATCCTCAATGCTTACAATCCTCAATGCTTACAAACCTCAATGATGAGAAATTTTATTGTTTGAAACCTCATTGCTTAGCATCCCAAATGCTTAGAAACCTCAATGCATAGAGGCCTTAATGCTTAGAAACCTCAAAGATTAGAAAATTCAATGCTTGGCTTAGAATCCTCATAGCTTAGAATCCTCAATGCTTAGAATCCTCCATGCTTAGAATCCCAAATGCTTACAAACCTCAATGCTTAGCTTAGAAAACTCAATGCTTAGAATCCTCAATGCTTAGAAACCTCAATGCACAGAATCCTTAATGCTTAGAAACCTCAATACTTAGCATCCTAAGTGCTTAGCTTAGAATCCTCACTGCTTAGAAACCTGAATGCTTAGAATCCTCAATGCTTAGCATCCTCATTACATAGCTTAGAATCCTCAATGCTTAGAATCCTCAATGCTTAGCATCCTCAATGCTTAGCATCCTCAATGCTTAGCATCCTTAATGCTTAGCATCCTCAAAGGTTAGAATCCTCAATGCTTAGCATCCTCAATGCTTAGCATCCTCAATGCTTAGCATCCTCAATGCTTAGAATCCTCAATGCTTAGCATCCTAAATGCTTAGCATCCTCAATGCTTAGCATCCTCAATGCTTTGCTTAGAAACCTCAATGCTTAGAATCCACAATGCTTAGAATCCTCAATGCCTAGCTTAGAATCTTCAATGCTTAGCATCCTCAATGCTTAGCATCCTCAATGCTTAGCATCCTCAATACTTAGCATCCTCAATGCTTAGAATCCTCCATGCTTAGCTTAGAAACCTCAATGCTTAGAATCCTCAATGCTTAGAATCCTCAATGCTTAGAATCCTCAATGCCTAGATTAGAATCCTCAATGCTTAGAATCTTCAATGCTTAGAATCCTCAATGCTTAACATCCTCAATGTTTAGAATCCTCAATGCATAGCTTAGAATCCTCAATGCTTAGCATCCTCAATCCTTAGTATGCTCTATGCTTAGCTTAGAATCCTCAATGCTTAGAATCCTCAATGCTTACAAACCTCAATGCTGAGAAATTTTATTGTTTGAAACGTCATTGCTTAGAATCCCAAATGCTTACAAACCTCAATACATAGAGGCCTTAATGCTTAGAAACCTCAAAGATTAGAAAACTCAATGCTTGGCGTAGAATCCTCTATGCTTAGAATCCTCAATGCTTAGAATCTTCCATGCTTAGAATCCTCAATGCTTAGAATCCTCAATGCTTAGAATCCTCCATGCTTAGAATCCCAAATGCTTACAAACCTCAATGCTTAGCTTAGAAAACTCAATGCTTAGAATCCTCAATGCTTAGAAACCTCAATGCACAAAAACCTTAATGCTTAGAAACCTCAATACTTAGCATCCTAAGTGCTTAGCTTAGAATCCTCAATACTTAGAATTCTCAATGCTTAACATCCTCAATGTTTAGAATCCTCAATGCATAGCTTAGAATCCTCAATGCTTAGAATCCTCAATGCTTAGAATCCTCAATGCTTAGCATCCTCAATTCTTAGAATCCTCAATGCTTAGCATCCTCAATGCTTTGCATCCTCAATGCCTAGCATCCTCAATGCTTAGTATGCTCTATGCTTAGAATCCTCAATGCTTACCATCCTCAATGCTTACCATCCTCAATGCTTAGCATCCTCAATGCTTAGCATCCTCAATGCTTAGAATCCTCAATGCTTAGAATCCTCAATAGTTAGAATCCTCAATGCTTCGCGTCCTCAATGCTTAGCATAGAAACCTCAATACTTAGAATCCTCAATGCTTAGCATCCTCATTACATAGCTTAGAATCCTCAATGCTTAGAATCCTCAATGCTTAGCATCCTCAATGCTTAGCATCCTCAATGCTTAGCATCCTGAATGCTAAGCATCCTCAAAGGTTAGAATCCTCAATGCTTAGCATCCTCAATGCTTAGCATCCTCAATGCTTAGCATCCTCAATGCTTAGAATCCTCAATGCTTAGCATCCTCAATGCTTAGCATCCTCAATGCTTAGCATCCTCAATGCTTTGCTTAGAAACCTCAATGCTTAGAATCCACAATGCTTAGAATCCTCAATGCCAAGCTTAGAATCCTCAATGCTTAGAATCCTCAATGCTTAGAATCTTCAATGCTTAGCATCCTCAATGCTTAGCATCCTCAATGCTTAGCATCCTCAATACTTAGCATCCTCAATGCTTAGAATCCTCAATGCTTAGAATCCTCAATGCTTAGAATCCTCAATGCCTAGATTAGAATCCTCAATGCTTAGAATCTTCAATGCTTAGAATCCTCAATGCTTAGAATCTTCAATGCTTAGCATCCTCAATGCTTAGCTTAGAAAACTCAATGCTTAGAATCCTCAATGCTTAACATCCTCAATGTTTAGAATCCTCAATGCATAGCTTAGAATCCTCAATGCTTAGCATCCTCAATCCTTAGTATGCTCTATGCTTAGCTTAGAATCCTCAATGCTTAGAATCCTCAATGCTTACAAACCTCAATGCTGAGAAATTTTATTGTTTGAAACGTCATTGCTTAGCATCCCAAATGCTTACAAACCTCAATACATAGAGGCCTTAATGCTTAGAAACCTCAAAGATTAGAAAACTCAATGCTTGGCTTAGAATCCTCTATGCTTAGAATCCTCAATGCTTAGAATCTTCCATGCATAGCTTAGAATCCTCATTGCTTAGCATCCTCAATGCTTAGCATCCTCAATGCTTAGCATCCTCAATGCTTAGAATCCTGAATGCTTTGCTTAGAAACCTCAATGCTTAGAATCCGCAATGCCTAGCTTAGAATCCTCAATACTTAGAATGCTCAATGCTTAGAATCCTCAATGCTTAGCATCCTCAATGCTTAGCATCCTCAATGCTTAGCATCCTCAATACTTAGAATCCTCCATGCTCAGCTTAGAAACCTCAATGCATAGAATCCTCAAGGCTTAGAATCCTCAATGCTTAGAATCCTCAATGCCTAGATTAGAATCCTAAATGCTTAGAATCCTCAATGCTTAGAATCCTCAATGCTTAGAATCCTCAATGCTTAGCATCCTCAATGCTTAGCTTAGAAAACTCAATGCTTAGAATCCTCAATGCTTAACATCCTCAATGTTTAGAATCCTCAATGCATAGCTTAGAATCCTCAATGCTTAGAATCCTCAATGCTTAGCATCCTAAATCCTTACTATGCTCTATGCTTAGCTTAGAATCCTCAATGCTTAGAATCCTCAATGCTTACAAACCTCAATGCTGAGAAATTTTATTGTTTGAAACCTCATTGCTTAGCATCCCAAATGCTTAAAAACCTCAATGCATAGAGGCCTTAATGCTTAGAAACCTCAAAGATTAGAAAACTCAATGCTTGGCTTAGAATCCTCAATGCTTAGAATCCTCAATGCTTAGAATCCTCCATGCATAGCTTATAATCCTCAATAGTTAGAATCCTCAATGCTTCGCATCCTCAATGCTTAGCTTAGAAACCTCAATGCTTAGCATCCTCAATGCTTAGCATCCTCAATGCTTAGCATCCTCATTGCTTAGCATCCTCATTGCTTAGCTTAGAATCCTCAAAGCTCAGAATCCTCACTGCATATGAACCTCAATGCTTAGCATCCTCCATGCATTGCTTAGAAACCTCAATGCGCAGAATCCTCATTGCTTAGAAATTTTATTGCTCTGAAACCTCAATGCTTAGCAACCCTAATGCTTACAAACCTCATTGCATAGAGGCCTTAATGTTTAGAAACAAAAAAGATTAGAAAACTCAATGCTTGGCTTAGAATCCTCAATGCTTAGCATCCTCAATGCTTAGCATCCTCAATGCTTAGCATCCTCAATCCCTAGAATCCTCAATGCTTAGCATCCTCAATGCTTAGAATCCTCAATGCTTAGAATCCTCAAAGCTTTGCTTAGAAACCTCAATGCTTAGAATCCTCAATGCTTAGAATCCTCAGTGCCTAGATTAGAATCCTCAATGCTTAGAATCCTCAATGCTTAGAATCCTCAATGCTTAGAATCCTCAATGCTTAGAATCCTCAATGCTTAGGATCCTCAATGCTTAGCATCGTCAATGCTTAGCTTACAAAACTCAATGCTTAGCATCCTCAATGCTTAACAGTTTCAATGCTTAGCATCCTCAATGCATATCTTAGAATCCTCAAAGCTCAGGGTCCTCAATGCTTAGAAACCTCAATGCACAGAGTCCTTAATGCTTAGAAATCTCAATACTTAGCATCCTCAGTGCTTAGCTTAGAATCCTAACTGCTTAGAAACCTCAATGATTATAATCCTCAGTGCTTAGCATCCTCAATGCGTAGAATCGCCAATCCTTAGAAACCTCAATGCTTAGCATCCTCAATCCTTAGTATGCTCTATGCTTAGCTTAGAATCCTCAATGCTTAGAATCCTCAATGCTTACAAACCTCAAGGCTGAGAAATTTTATTGTTTGAAACCTCATTGCTTAGCATGCCAAATGCTTGCAAACCTCAATGCATAGAGGCCTTAATACTTAGAAACCTCAAAGATTAGAAAACTCAATGCTTGGCTTAGAATCCTCAATGCTTAGAATCCTCAATGCTTAGCATCCTCATTGCTTAGCATCCTCATTGCTTAGCATCCTCATTGCTTAGCATCCTCAATGCTTAGCATCCTCCATGCATTGCTTAGAATCCTCAATAGTTAGAATCCTCAATGCCTCGCATCCTCAATGCTTAGCTTAGAAACCTCAATGCTTAGAATCCTCAATGCTTAGCATCCTCAATGCATAGCATCCTCATTGCTTAGCATCCTCAATGCTTAGCATCCTCAATGCATAGCATCCTCAATGCTTAGCATCCTCAATGCTTAGAAACCTGAATGCTTTGCTTAGAAACCTCAATGCTTAGAATCCTCAATGCCTAGCTTAGAATCCTCAATGCTTAGCATCCTCAATGCTTAGCTTCCTCAATGCTTAGCATCCTCAATGCTTAGCATCCTCAATACTTAGAATCCTCCATGCTCAGCTTAGAAACCTCAATGCTTAGAACCCTCAAGGCTTAGAATCCTCAATGCTTAGAATCCTCAATGCCTAGATTAGAATCCTAAATGCTTAGAATCCTCAATGCTTAGAATCCTCAATGCTTAGAATCCTCAATGCTTAGCATCCTCAATGCTTAGCTTAGAAAACTCAATGCTTAGAATCCTCAATGCTTAACATCCTCAATGTTTAGAATCCTCAATGCATAGCTTAGAATCCTCAATGCTTAGAATCCTCAATGCTTAGCATCCTAAATCCTTAGTATGCTCTATGCTTAGCTTAGAATCCTCAATGCTTAGAATCCTCAATGCTTACAAACCTCAATGCTGAGAAATTTTATTGTTTGAAACCTCATTGCTTAGCATCCCAAATGCTTAAAAACCTCAATGCATAGAGGCCTTAATGCTTAGAAACCTCAAAGATTAGAAAACTCAATGCTTGGCTTAGAATCCTCAATGCTTAGAATCCTCAATGCTTAGAATCCTCCATGCATAGCTTATAATCCTCAATAGTTAGAATCCTCAATGCTTCGCATCCTCAATGCTTAGCTTAGAAACCTCAATGCTTAGCATCCTCAATGCTTAGCATCCTCAATGCTTAGCATCCTCATTGCTTAGCATCCTCATTGCTTAGCTTAGAATCCTCAAAGCTCAGAATCCTCACTGCATATGAACCTCAATGCTTAGCATCCTCCATGCATTGCTTAGAAACCTCAATGCGCAGAATCCTCATTGCTTAGAAATTTTATTGCTCTGAAACCTCAATGCTTAGCAACCCTAATGCTTACAAACCTCATTGCATAGAGGCCTTAATGTTTAGAAACAAAAAAGATTAGAAAACTCAATGCTTGGCTTAGAATCCTCAATGCTTAGCATCCTCAATGCTTAGCATCCTCAATCCCTAGAATCCTCAATGCTTAGCATCCTCAATGCTTAGAATCCTCAATGCTTAGAATCCTCAAAGCTTTGCTTAGAAACCTCAATGCTTAGAATCCTCAATGCTTAGAATCCTCAGTGCCTAGATTAGAATCCTCAATGCTTAGAATCCTCAATGCTTAGAATCCTCAATGCTTAGAATCCTCAATGCTTAGAATCCTCAATGCTTAGGATCCTCAATGCTTAGCATCGTCAATGCTTAGCTTACAAAACTCAATGCTTAGCATCCTCAATGCTTAACAGTTTCAATGCTTAGCATCCTCAATGCATATCTTAGAATCCTCAAAGCTCAGGGTCCTCAATGCTTAGAAACCTCAATGCACAGAGTCCTTAATGCTTAGAAATCTCAATACTTAGCATCCTCAGTGCTTAGCTTAGAATCCTAACTGCTTAGAAACCTCAATGATTATAATCCTCAGTGCTTAGCATCCTCAATGCGTAGAATCGCCAATCCTTAGAAACCTCAATGCTTAGCATCCTCAATCCTTAGTATGCTCTATGCTTAGCTTAGAATCCTCAATGCTTAGAATCCTCAATGCTTACAAACCTCAAGGCTGAGAAATTTTATTGTTTGAAACCTCATTGCTTAGCATGCCAAATGCTTGCAAACCTCAATGCATAGAGGCCTTAATACTTAGAAACCTCAAAGATTAGAAAACTCAATGCTTGGCTTAGAATCCTCAATGCTTAGAATCCTCAATGCTTAGCATCCTCATTGCTTAGCATCCTCATTGCTTAGCATCCTCATTGCTTAGCATCCTCAATGCTTAGCATCCTCCATGCATTGCTTAGAATCCTCAATAGTTAGAATCCTCAATGCCTCGCATCCTCAATGCTTAGCTTAGAAACCTCAATGCTTAGAATCCTCAATGCTTAGCATCCTCAATGCATAGCATCCTCATTGCTTAGCATCCTCAATGCTTAGCATCCTCAATGCATAGCATCCTCAATGCTTAGCATCCTCAATGCTTAGAAACCTGAATGCTTTGCTTAGAAACCTCAATGCTTAGAATCCTCAATGCCTAGCTTAGAATCCTCAATGCTTAGCATCCTCAATGCTTAGCTTCCTCAATGCTTAGCATCCTCAATGCTTAGCATCCTCAATACTTAGAATCCTCCATGCTCAGCTTAGAAACCTCAATGCTTAGAACCCTCAAGGCTTAGAATCCTCAATGCTTAGAATCCTCAATGCCTAGATTAGAATCCTAAATGCTTAGAATCCTCAATGCTTAGAATCCTCAATGCTTAGAATCCTCAATGCTTAGCATCCTCAATGCTTAGCATCCTCAATACGTAGCATCCTCAATGCTTAGAATCCTCCATGCTTAGCTTAGAAACCTCAATGCTTAGAATCCTCAATGCTTAGAATCCTCAATGCCTAGCTTAGAATCCTCAATGCTTAGAATCCTCAATGCTTAGAATCCTCAATGCTTAGAATCCTCAATGCTTAGCATCCTCAATGCTTAGCATCCTCAATGCTTAGCATCCTCAATACTTAGCATCCTCAATGCTTAGAATCCTCAATGCTTAGAATCCTCAGTGCTTAGAATCCTCAATGCCTAGATTAGAATCCTCAATGCTTAGAATCCTCAATGCTTAGAATCCTCAATGCATAGCTTAGAATCCTCAATGCTTAGAATCCGCAATGCTTAGCATCCTCAATCCTTAGTATGCTCTATGCTTAGCTTAGAATCCTCAATGCATACAAACCTCAATGCTGAGAAATTTTATTGTTTGAAACCTCATTGCTTAGCATCCCAAATGCTTGCAAACCTCAATGCATAGAGGCCTTAATGCTTAGAAACCTCAAAGATTAAAAAACTCAATGCTTGGCTTAGAATCCTCAATGCTTAGAATCCTCAATGCTTAGAATCCTCAATGCTTAGCATCCTCCATGCATTGCTTAGAATCCTCAATAGTTAGAATCCTCAATGCTTCGCATCCTCAATGCTTAGCTTAGAATCCTCAATGCTTAGAATCCTCAATGCTTAGCATCCTCAATGCTTTGCATCCTCATTGCTTAGCATCCTCATTGCTTAGCTTAGAATCCTCAAAGCTCAGAATCCTCACTGCTTAGGAACCTCAATGCTTAGCATCCTCCATGCATTGCTTAGAAACCTCAATGCGCAGAATCCTCATTGCTTAGAAATTTTATTGCTCTGAAACCTCAATGCTTAGCAACCCTAATGCTTACAAACCTCATTGCATAGAGGTCTTAATGTTTAGAAACAACAAAGATTAGAAAACTCAATGCTTGGCTTAGAATCCTCAATGCTTAGCATCCTCAATGCTTAGCATCCTCAATGCTTAGCATCTTCAATGCCTAGAATCCTCAATGCTTAGAATCCTCAATGCTTAGCATCCTCAATGCTTAGCATCCTCAATGCTTAGAATCCTCAATGCTTAGAATCCTCAATGCTTAGCATCCTCAATGCTTAGCATCCTCAATGCTTAGCGTCCTCAATGCTTTGCATCCTCAATACTTAGCATCCTCAATGCTTAGAAACCTCCATGCTTAGCTTAGAAACCTCAATGCTTAGAATCCTCAATGCTTAGAATCATCAGTGCCTAGATTAGAATCCTCAATGCTTAGAATCCTCAATGCTTAGCATCCTCAATGCTTAGCTTAGAAAACTCAATGCTTAGAATCCTCAATGCTTAACATCCTCAATGTTTAGAATCCTCAATGCATAGCTTAGAATCCTCAATACTTAGAATCCTCAATGCTTAGCATCCTCAATCCCTGGTATGCTCTATGCTTAGCTTAGAATCCTCAATGCTTAGAATCCTCAATGCTTACAAACCTCAATGCTGAGAAATTTTATTGTTTGAAACCTCATTGCTTAGCATCCCAAATGCTTACAAACCTCAATGCATAGAGGCCTTAATGCTTAGAAACCTCAAAAATTAGAAAACTCAATGCTTGGCTTAGAATCCTCTATGCTTAGAATCCTCAATGCTTAGAATCCTCCATGCATAGCTTAGAATCCTCAATGCTTAGAATCCTCAATGCTTAGAATCCTCAATGCTTAGCATCCTCATTGCTTAGCATCCTCAATGCTTAGCATCCTCAATGCTTAGCATCCTCAATGCTTAGCATCCTCAGTGCTTAGAAACCTGAATGCTTTGCTTAGAAACCTCAATGCTTAGAATCCTCAATGCCTAGCTTAGAATCCTCAATACTTAGAATCCTCAATACTTAGAATCCTCAATGCTTAGCATCCTCAATGCTTAGCTTCCTCAATGCTTAGCATCCTCAATACTTAGAATCGTCCATGCTCAGCTTAGAAACCTGAATGGTTAGAATCCTCAAGGCTTAGAATCCTCAATGCTTAGAATCCTCAATGCTTAGAATCCTCAATGCTTAGCATCCTCAATGCTTAGCTTAGAAAACTCAATGCTTAGAATCCTCAATGCTTAACATCCTCAATGTTTAGAATCCTCAATGCTTAGAATCCTCAATGCTTAGAATCCTCAATGCTTAGCATCCTCAATCCTTAGTATGCTCTATGCTTAGCTTAGAATCCTCAATGCTTAGAATCCTCAATGCTTACAAACCTCAATGCTGAGAAATTTTATTGTTTGAAACCTCATTGCTTAGCATCCCAAATGCTTAGAAACCTCAATGCATAGAGGCCTTAATGCTTAGAAACCTCAAAGATTAGAAAATTCAATGCTTGGCTTAGAATCCTCATAGCTTAGAATCCTCAATGCTTAGAATCCTCCATGCTTAGAATCCTCAATGCATAGCATCCTCAATGCTTAGCTTAGAAAACTCAATGCTTAGAATCCTCAATGCTTAGAAACCTCAATGCACAGAATCCTTAATGCTTAGAAACATCAATACTAAGCATCCTAAGTGCTTAGCTTAGAATCCTCACTGCTTAGAAACCTGAATGCTTAGAATCCTCAATGCTTAGAATCCTCAATGCTTAGAATCCTCAATGCTTAGCATCCTCAATGCTTAGCTTAGAAACCTCAATGCTTAGAATTCTCAATGCTTAACATCCTCAATGTTTAGAATCCTCAATGCCTAGCTTAGAATCCTCAATGCTTAGAATCCTCAATGCTTAGAATCCTCAATGCTTAGAATCCTCAATACTTAGCATCCTCAATGCTTAGAATCCTCCATGCTTAGCTTAGAAACCACAATGCTTAGAATCCTCAATGCTTAAAATCCTCAATGCTTAGAATCCTCAATGCCTAGATTAGTATCCTCAATGCTTAGAATCCTCAATGCTTAGAATCCTCAATGCTTAGCATCCTCAATGCTTAGCTTAGAAAACTCAATGCTTAGAATCCTCAATGCTTAACATCCTCAATGTTTAGAATCCTCAATGCATAGCTTAGAATCCTCAATGCTTAGAATCCTCAATGCTTAGCATCCTCAATCCTTAGTATGCTCTATGCTTAGCTTAGAATCCTCAATGCTTAGAATCCTCAATGCTTACAAACCTCAATGCTGAGAAATTTTATTGTTTGAAACCTCATTGCTTAGCATCCCAAATGCTTACAAACCTCAATACATAGAGGCCTTAATGCTTAGAAACCTCAAAGATTAGAAAACTCAATGCTTGGCTTATAATCCCCTATGCTTAGAATCCTCAATGCTTAGAATCTTCCACGCATAGCTTAGAATCCTCAATGCTTAGAATCCTCAATGCTTAGCATCCTCCATGCATTGCTTAGAATCCTCAATAGTTAGAATCCTCAATGCCTCGCATCCTCAATGCTTAGCTTAGAAACCTCAATGCTTAGAATCCTCAATGCTTAGCATCCTCAATGCTTAGCATCCTCATTGCTTAGCATCCTCAATGCTTAGCATCCTCAATGCTTAGCATCCTCAATGCTTAGAAACCTGAATGCTTTGCTTAGAAACCTCAATGCTTAGAATCCTCAATGCCTAGCTTAGAATCCTCAATACTTAGAATCCTCAATGCTTAGAATCCTCAATGCTTAGCATCCTCAATGCTTAGCATCCTCCATACTTAGAATCCTCCATGCTCAGCTTAGAAACCTCAATGCTTAGAATCCTCAAGGCTTAGAATCCTCATTGCTTAGAATCCTCAATGCCTAGATTGGAATCCTTAATGCTTAGCATCCTCAATGCTTAGAATCCTCAATGCTTAGAATCCTCAATGCTTAGAATCCTCAATGCTTAGAATCCTCAATGCTTAGCATCCTCAATGCTTAGCTTAGAAAACTCAATGCTTAGAATCGTCAATGCTTAACATCCTCAATGTTTAGAATCCTCAATGCATAGCTTAGAATCCTCAATGCTTAGAATCCTCAATGCTTAGCATCCTAAATCCTTAGTATGCTCTATGCTTAGCTTAGAATCCTCAGTGCTTAGAATCCTCAATGCTTACAAACCTCAATGCTGAGAAATTTTATTGTTTGAAACCTCATTGCTTAGCATCCCAAATGCTTGCAAACCTCAATGCATAGAGGCCTTAATGCTTAGAAACCTCAAAGATTAGAAAACTCAATGCTTAGCTTAGAATCCTCTATGCTTAGAATCCTCAATGCTTAGAATCTTCCATGCATAGCTTAGAATCCTCAATGCTTAGAATCCTCAATGCTTAGCATCCTGAATGCTTAGCATCCTCAAAGCTTAGAATCCTCAATGCTTACCATCCTCAATTCTTAGCATCCTCAATGCTTAGCATCCTCAATGCTTAGCATCCTCAATGCTTAGCATCCTCAATGCTTTGCTTAGAAACATCAGTGCTTAGAATCCACAATGCTTAGAATCCTCAATGCCTAGCTTAGAATCCTCAATGCTTAGAATCCTCAATGCTTAGAATCCTCAATGCTTAGAATCCTCAATGCTTAGAATCCTCAATGCTTAGCATCCTCAATGCTTAGCATCCTCAATACTTAGCATCCTCAATGCTTAGATTCCTCCATGCTTAGCTTAGAAACCACAATGATTAGAATCCTCAAGGCTTAGAATCCTCAATGCTTAGAATCCTCAATGCTTAGAATCCTCAATGCTTAGAATCCTCAATGCTTAGCTTTGAAAACTCAATGCTTAGAATCCTCAATGCTTAACATCCTCAATGTTTAGAATCCTCAATGCATAGCTTAGAATCCTCAATGCTTAGAATCCTCAATGCTTAGCATCCTCAATCCTTAGTATGCTCTATGCTTAGCTTAGAATCCTCAATGCTTACAAACCTCAATGCTGAGAAATTTTATTGTTTGAAACCTCATTGCTTAGCATCCCAAATGCTTACAAACCTCAATGCTTAGAATCCTCAATGCTTAGAATCCTCAAAGCTTAGAATCCTCAATGCATAGATTAGAATCCTCAATGCTTAGAATCCTCAATGCTTAGAATCCTCAATGCTTAGCATCCTCAATGCTTAGAATCCTCAATGCTTAGAATCCTCAATGCTTACAAACATGAATGCTGAGTAATTTTATTGTTTGAAACCTCATTGCTTAGCATCCCAAATGCTTAAAAACCTCAATGCATAGAGGCCTTAATGCTTAGAAACCTCAAAGATTAGAAAACTCAATGCTTGGCTTAGAATCCTCAATGCTTAGAATCCTCAATGCTTAGAATCCTCCATGCATAGCTTAGAATCCTCAATAGTTAGAATCCTCAATGCTTCGCATCCTCAATGCTTAGCTTAGAAACCTCAATGCTTAGCATCCTCAATGCTTAGCATCCTCATTGCTTAGCATCCTCATTGCTTAGCTTAGAATCCTCAAAGCTCAGAATCCTCACTACATAGGAACCTCAATGCTTAGCATCCTCCATGCATTGCTTAGAAACCTCAATGCGCAGAATCCTCATTGCTTAGAAATTTTATTGCTCTGAAACCTCATTGCTTAGCAACCCTAATGCTTACAAACCTCATTGCATAGAGGCCTTAATGTTTAGAAACAACAAAGATTAGAAAACTCAATGCTTGGCTTAGAATCCTCAATGCTTAGAATCCTCAATGCTTAGCATCCTCAATGCTTAGCATCCTCAATGCTTAGAATCCTCAATGCCTAGAATCCTCAATGCTTAGCATCCTCAATGCTTAGCATCCTCAATGCTTAGAATCCTCAATGCTTAGCATCCTCAATTCTTAGCATCCTCAATGCTTAGCATCCTCAATGCTTAGAATCCTCAATGCTTAGAATCCTCAATGCTTAGAATCCTCAATGTCTAGCTTAGAATCCTCAATGCTTAGAATCCTCAATGCCTAGAATCCTCAATGCTTAGAAACATCAATGCTTAGAAACCTCAATGCACAGAGTCCTTAATGCTTAGAAACATCAATACTTAGCATCCTCAGTGCTTAGCTTAGAATCCTCACTGCTTAAAAACCTCAATGCTTATAATCCTCAATGCTTAGAATCCTCAATGCTTAGAATCCTCAATGTCTGGCTTAGAATCCTCAATGCTTAGAATCCTCAATGCCTAGAATCCTCAATGCCTAGAATCCTCAATGCTTAGAAACCTCAATGCTTAGAAACCTCAATGCTTAGAAACCTCAATGCACACACTCCTTAATGCTTAGAAACCTCAATACTTAGCATCCTCAGTGCTTAGCTTAGAATCCTCACTGCTTAAAAACCTCAATGCTTATAATCCTCAGTGCTTAGCATCCTCAATGCGTAGAATCCCCAATACTTAGAAACCTCAATGCTTAGCATCCTCAATCCTTAGTATGCTCTATGCTTAGCATAGAATCCTCAATGCTTAGAATCCTCAATGGTTACAAACGTCAATGCTGAGAAATTTTATTGTTTGAAACCTCATTGCTTAGCATCCCAAATGCTTACAAACCTCAATGCATAGAGGCCTTAATGCTTAGAAACCTCAAAGATTAGAAAACTCAATGCTTGGCTTAGAATCCTCAATGCTTAGAATCCTCAATGCTTAGAATCCTCCATGCTTAGAATCCTCATTGCTTAGCATCCTCATTGCTTAGCATCCTCAATGCTTAGCATCCTCAATGCTTAGCATCCTCATTACATAGCTTAGAATCCTCAATGCTTAGAATCCTCATTGCTTAGCATCCTCAATGCTTAGCATCCTCATTGCTTAGCTTAGAATACTCAAAGCTCAGAATCCGTACTGCTTAGGAACCTCAATGCTTAGCATCCTCCATGCATTGCTTAGAAACCTCAATGCGCAGAATCCTCATTGCTTAGAAATTTTATTGCTCTGAAACCTCAATGCTTAGCATCCCTAATGCTTACAAACCTCAATGCATAGAGGCCTTAATGTTTAGAAACCTCAAAGATTAGAAAACTCAATGCTTGGCTTAGAATCCTCAATGCTTAGAATCCTCAATGCTTAGCATCCTCAATGCTTAGCATCCTCAATGCCTAGCTTAGAATCCTCAATGCTTAGCATCCTCAATGCTTAGAATCCTCAATGCTTAGAATCCTCAATGCTTAGAATCCTCAATGCACAGAGTCCTTCATGCTTAGAAACCTCAATACTTAGCATCCTCAGTGCTTAGCTTAGAATCCTCACTGCTTCGAAACCTGAATGCTTAGAATCCTCAATGCTTAGAATCCTCAATGCATAGCTTAGAAACCTGAATGCTTAGAATCCTCAATGCTTAACATCCTCAATGTTTAGAATCCTCAATGCATAGCTTACAATCCTCAATGCTTAGAATACTCAATGCTTAGCATCCTCAACGCTTAGCGTCCTCAATGCTTAGCATCCTCAATGCTTAGCTTAGAATCCTCAAAGCTCAGGATCCTCAATGCTTAGAAACCTCAATGCACAGAGTCCTTAATGCTTAGAAACCTCAATACTTTGCATCCTCAGTGCTTAGCTTAGAATCCTCACTGCTTATAAACCTCAATGCTTAGAATCCTCAGTGCTTAGCATCCTCAATGCGTAGAATACCCAATGCTTAGAAACCTCAATGCTTAGCATCCTCAATCCTTAGTATGCTCTATGCTTAGCTTAGAATCCTCAATGCACAGAGTCCTTAATGCTTAGAAACCTCAATACTTAGCATCCTTAATCCTTAGTATGCTCTATGCTTAGCTTAGAATCCTCAATGCTTAGAATCCTCAGTGCTTAGCATCCTCCATGCATTGCTTAGAAATCTCAATGCGTAGAATCCTCATACCTTAGAATCCTCTACGCTGAGAAATTTTATTGCTTGGAAACCTCAATGCTTAGCATCCCTAATGCTTACAAACCTCAATGCGTACAGTCCTTAATGCTTAGAAACCTCAATGCATAGCATCCTCAATTCATACCTTAGAATCCTCAATGCATAGAATCCTCAATGCTTAGAATCCTTAATCTTCGAATCCTCAATGCCTAGAATCCTCAACGCTTAGCATCATCAATGCTCAACTTAGAACCATCAATGCCTAGAATCCTCAATGCTTAGAATCCCCCCAATGATTAGAGCCCTTAAAGCTTAGAAACCTCAATACTTAGCATCGTCACTGCATAGCTTAGAATCCTCAATGCTTAGAAACCGTAATGCTTAGCATCCTCATTCCTTAGTATGCTCAATGCTTAGCTTAGAATACTCAATGATTAGAAACCTCATTGCTTAGCATCCTCCATTCTTTGCTTTGAAACCTCATTCCACAGAATCCTCAATGCGTAGAATCCTCAACGCTGAGAAAACTTATTGCTTTGAAACCTCAATGCTTAGCATCCCTAATGCTTAGAAACCTCAGTGCATAGCTTAGAATTCTCAATGCTTAGAATCCTCAATGCACAGCATCCTCAATGCTTAGCTTATAAACCTCAATGCATAGAATTCTCAATGCGTAGAATCCGCATTCCTTAGAATCCTCAACGCTGAGAAACTTTCTTGCTTTGAAACCTCAATCCTTAGCATCCTTAATGCTAAGAAACCTCACTGCATAGCGTCCTTAATGCTTAGAATCCTCAATGCTTAGAAAGCTCAGTACTTAGACTTCTTAAGGCTTAGAAACCTCAAAGCTTAGAATCCTCATTGCTTAGCATCCTCATTGCTCAGCACCCTCAATGCTTTGAAACCTCAATGCATTGAGTCGTTAATGCTTAGAATCCTCAATACTTGGAATCCACAATGCTATGCTCAGAATCCTCAATGCCTAAAATCCTCAATGCTTAGAATCCCCAAAGATTAGAGTCCTTAATGCTTAGAAACCTCAATGCTTAGAATCCTCAGTGCTTAGCATTCTCAAACCTTGCAATCCTCAATGCATAGAATCTTTATGTCTTAGAATCCGTAATGCTTAGCATCCTCAATGCTTAGCATCCTTAATGATTAGAAACCTCAATGCACAGAGTCCTTAATGCTTGAAACATTTATGCTTAGAAACCTCAATTCATAGAACCCACAATGCTTAACCTAGTATCCTCAGTGCTTAGAATCGTCAATGCTTAGAACCCTCAATGTTTACCTTAGAATCCTCAATGCTTAGCATCTTGAATGCTTAGTATCCTCAATGCATAGAATCCCCAATGCTTAGAATCCTCAATGAAAAGAGTCCTTAATGCTTAGAAAGCTCAATGCTTAGAAACATCAATGCATAGAGTCCTCAATGCTTAGAACCCTCAATGCTTAGAACCCTCAATGCTTAGAATCCTCAATGCTTAGAAAACTCAATGCTTAGAAACTTCAATGCATAGAGTCCTCAGTGCTTAGCTTAGAATCCTCAATGTGTACCATCCTCAATGCTTACAAACCTCAAAGCTTAGAAACCTCAATGATTAGAAACCTCATTGCTTAGAATCCTCAACGATGAGAAACCTTATTGCATAGAAACCACAAAGCTTAGAAACCACAATGCATAGAGTCCTTAATGCTTAGCAACCTCAATGCATAGAAAACTTATAGCATAGAAACGTCAATGTTTAGAATCCTCAATGCTTAGAAACCTCACTGCTTAGAAAGCTCAATGCATAGAGTCGTTATTGCATAGAAACCTCAATGCTTAGAATCCTCAATGCTCAGCTTAGAAACCTCAATGCTTAGAAACCTCATGGCATAGCATGCTCAATGCATAGCATAGAATCAGCAATGCTTAGAACCCTCAATGCTTAGAATCTTCATTGCTTTCCATTCTCAAAGCTCAGCAGCCTCAATACTTAGCATCCTCAATGCTTAGCATCCACAGTGCTTAGATTAGAATCCTCAATGCTTAGAAACCTCAATTCTTAGAATCCTTAATCCTTAGCATCCTCAATGTTTAGCATCCTCAATGCTTTGGGTAGAATCCTCAGTGCTTAGAAACCTTAAAGCTTTGAATCCTCAATGCTTTGCTTACAATCCTCAATGCTTAAACAACTCAATCCTTAGCATCCTCAATGCTTAGCATCCTCAATGCTTAGCTTAGAATACTCAGTGCTTAGAATCCTCGGTGCTTAGCAACCTCAATGCACAGAGTCCTTAAAACTTAGAAACCTCAAAACTTAGCATCCTCAATGCTTAGATTAGAATCATCAATGCTTAGAATCCTCATGGCTTAGATACCTCAATGCTTAGTATCCTTAATGATTGGAAACGTCAATGCTTAGAGTCCTCAATGCTTAGCGTAGAATCCTCAAGGCGTAGAATCCTCAGGGCGTAGAATCCCCAAGGCGTAGAATCCCCAAGGCGTAGAATCCCCAAGGCGTAGAATCCTCAAGGCGTAGAATCCCCAAGGCGTAGAATCCCCAAGGCGTAGAATCCCCAAGGCGTAGAATCCTCAAGGCGTAGAATCCCCAAGGCGTAGAATCCCCAAGGCGTAGAATCCTCAGGGCGTAGAATCCTCAGGGCGTAGAATCCTCAAGGCGTAGAGCCCTTAAAGCATAGAAACCTCAATGCTTATAGTCCTTTATTTTTAGAAACCTCAATGCTTAGAAACCTGAACGCTTAGAATCCTCAATGCATAGAGTCCTTATTGCTTATCATCCTCAATGCTTAGAATCCTCAATGCTTAGCATCCTCAATGCTTAGAAACATCAATGCTTAGAAACCTTTGATGATTAGAATCCTCAATGCTTTGCGTCCTTAATGTTTAGAAATCTCAATGCATAAAGTCCTTAAAGCTTAGAAACCTCAATGCTTAGAAACCTGAATGCTTAGATTCCTCAATGCTTAGAAACCTCAATGCCTAGAATCGTCATTGCTTAGCTCAGAATCCACAATGCTCAGATTCCTCCATGCTTAGAAATCTCCTTGCTTACTCAGTGCTTAGAATCCTCAATGCTTAGCATACTCAAAGTTTAGAAACCTCAATGCTTAACATCCTCAATGCTTAGCTTAGAATCCTCAATGCTTAGAATCCTTAATGCTTAGAAAGCTCAATGCTTAGCATCCTGTTTTCTTAGCTAAAAAACCTCAATGCTTAGAAACTTCCCTGCTTAGAAACCGCAATGCTTTGCATCCTCAATGATTTGCATCCTCAATGCTTACAAACATTAATGCTTAGCATCCTCCTTGCTTAGAAACCTTAATTCTTAGAAACCTCAATGCTTAGAATCCTCATTGCTTAGAAACCTCAATGCTTAAAATCTTCAATGCTTTGCTTAGAATTCTCAATCCTTAGGAACCTCATTGCTTAGAAACCTATGTGGTTAAAATCCTCAATGGTTAGAAACCTTAATGATTAGAATACAGAATACTTAGAATCCTCAATGCTTAGCTTAGAATCTTCAGTGCTTTGCATCCTCAATGCTTAGCATCCTCAATGCTTAGCTTCAAATCCTCAATGCTTAGAAACCTCAACGCTTAGCATTCTCTATGCTTAGCTTAGAATCCTCAATGTTTAGAATCCTTAATGATTAGAATACTCAGTACTTAGATTCCTCAATGTTTAGCTTAGAATCCTCAACACTTAGAAACCTCAATACTTAGAATCCTCAATGCTTAGCATACTCAATGCTCAGCATACTCAATGCTTAACTTAGAATCCTCAATGCTTAGAAACCACAATGCGTAGAATCCTCAATGCTTAGCTTAGAATCCTCATTGGTTAGAAACCTCAATGCTTAGGAACCTCATTGCTGAGAAACCACAGTGCTTAAAGTCCTCAATGCTTTGAATACTGTTTAAGTTTTTAACTAACATCTCCATCTAAGCAGTTGCATCTGCATTAGTATAGCATGATATTACAACCACTGCATTTTGAACCAGATATGCAACTCAACATTCATTGGCATTCTTTATCTCACTCTGCCAGTCCTCTGAGCTATGCATATACAACTGAGTTTCAAAATTTAAACTGCATACCTATTATATTGCTGCTAATGTTAGCTTCACAGGTACTCATCACAAACTAACCTTGCATTTACTGTAGGGTAAGAACGTTCCCATCCACGATTGTATGCCACACATTCTCAGTCTAGCCTGGCGGCAATATCCAGAGACAGAGTATTGAGACAAATTCCATCGGAATCAAATTAAGACGGAGGACAGCTGGCTAGCAAGGATTACTGCCAAAAACAACTGGGGATTATACTGGATGAGCTGATGATGTAAATAAATTCCCAAAAATGACATTTCTCCTTCTGGGACACACTAACATCAATGTCTCAGCTAACACAAGTAATGCTGTTCTATTGGTCTTTTTTTCCCCACCTTGTTCAACCCAATGAACAAAAACAACTTGCTTAAGTATGGTGTCTACTGCTGGCCACCAAAGTTTAAAAATTTAAACTGGTGAAAAAGCCATTAAGGAACGATAACATGTTTGGTGTTAACAATGTATTAAGAAAATTAGGGAAAATGGATTTTAAGCTAGAAAAGGAAAGATGAACAGAGAAGAAACAACAGTGTTATTGTCTATCTGCTAAACCTATCTACAGTAACTTGACTGCATTCATGTGTGCCTCCATATTTACACTACCCTCCCGCTAGTCTTTGTCTATAAAAGTTCTGTATGAAGATACTCCACCACAGAGCTCAGAGTAGAATCAGTCCTAAGTCTATTATCACATAGGTCATCCTAGCTACAGGTTTAGAAATTAGGTCCAAGAATGCCCTCTATACCACTGAAACCAACTCTTGGATCCTGAGATTGGCTTGAGATTATTTTTTTTCCTGCAGCACCAGGTAATTTCAGGTATCCAAGTATTTCCTACTAGCATGTATTTTCTACTACTAATCATCAGTCCATATGTTTTTCAGTCTATGTGAGAAAAACATAGATTGCCTTGTAGAAACAGTAGAAGATGCAGTCAGCAGATGCAGAAGACACTGGAGATCCATAAAACAGACTGCAACAATATGCTCATTCAGGATGAGCAGTGGAACCATTGCCCTAAACTGTCCCATACGTAAAATGAAGTATAGGCAGGACACGAGAGCAGCAGAGACCTGCAGGATAAGTGCTGCAAAGGCAAAGCAAAGAAATCCACAGAGCTATGAAATCCACTGGCTATTTTCTGAGAGAAGGATTTCATCTGAAATGAAATCAGGCAGGAGAAGCAGACTGAGAAAGTTTCCATTGTCATAAAAATATCTCCCTGGGTAATCCACGCTGATGGGAAAAGGAAACTCTGATAATTTATGTGACAGTTTAATGGGATTTTGGTGACACATGATACTTTAGAAAGAATTTGCCCAAATCGGACAGACAGGACTTTAATAAGGTTTCAGCCTCAAAACAGCAATATTTTCACCCTTTATTTTGCATTTTATCCTACACATACACTGCTCACTCATAGCCCATCTATCTCATTTGCAGGGCATATTTCTATATTGTGAGAACAACAACTCCTCTGCACTTTCTGGTGACATTCTCAGCTAGAGAAACCTCTGCCTATCTGAGATCCCTAAAGGGATCAAGCTGACTTTGCATCTTCAGGGCAGAGCAGCAGAGCTTTGAATTCTGAGCCATAAGCTGCCCATGGGCCACATCCCCAGCTCTGTGGATGTCATTAATAGCTTCTCTGTAGAAATCAAGGGTAGCAGATGGACAGTCTGCAGTAGCGATCACAAACAATAGGATGCACCCAGGGCACACTCCAGGAGTAAACGTCTCTCACGCTGACTTACACCTCAACCCATTTCTTCTCCTTATGAGAGACAGCCTTCACCCCAGTGCAGCATTCCCCTGCCCTTCATTGCCATCACTCAGAGAACAGGCACAGTACCAAAAGTAGTTGCTTAGAACACTCAACTATGGCGAAGCCAGGGTTAACAGGACGAAACTTTGCAGAAGTTGAATATCAGTGAATTATATGGAAGAGTTTCCCCCGTGGAGAAGTAGAAGTTAACATTAAATATACATTGCCCTGAGCACTAGAAGCCATTCTGTACATAACAGCCTCACAGAGGCTGGAGACAGAGATAACCCGACAGGCATTTGTTTTCTTACTCATTCCTATGGATCTACCCCTGAAGCCCTTATTTTTTTCTGGAAAAGCACCTTGTGGGAATCTGGGCAGGTGAGGAACGGTGTGCAAATGATTCAATGTTTTGCCCAGTGTTTCTTTACTCCATGAAGCTAAGATCAGCGTGGGACATGAAATGATACCTGTTGGCCCTACGATGGGCGTGGAAAACAGAGCACCTGTCACTATTTCTTTCACCATTGGGACTACCAGCCAAATTTAACAGGGAAACAAGCTGTGTTGTGTAGTCCCTCGAGCTCTTCTGCTCTACGTGAGACACATTCTGTAGTAAAGAGAAGAATTTAAACCCACCTAATCCCACCAGCAGCATAAAGCAGTGCTCATTCTTAAACATGGGTTGTGTCTTTAAGAGGTACAGATCCATCTCTGCCTCTGACTTGAGGTCTTCCTCAGGGAATGGCTCATAAGAAATGAGATATATTAAAAGGAAGTGAAATCAGAGCCTCCCATTATCAAAGGGATAAAATATCAATTTTTTGTCAAGATAAAAAGCATCGTAGATTGGCTCAGATGGGAAAAATTAAATTCTTGGTCTTCAGTTGATTTGATATTTATCACTCCACCGCTCTAGAAATATTCTGACAGGGAATGTTTCTTAAAATATTATCCTGCATTTCTCCTCAGTTAGCAAGCTGGGAGAGTATGAACTTGTGTGTCTTGTTACACCTAAAAAACTCATAGGAAAAGAGAAAAAGGAAAGAAAACAAAGTCTAGAAAATACACCTTCTAACACTTCATTTCACCAAGAGCTTCTCAATAAAGGACCTCAATTGGGGAATCACTGCTGTCCAAGTCTACCTACCCCATATTGTAGAATATCCCAAAAGCAATTCTCTCTTCCCATATAAAGAGACTAATAAGCAAGAACTGTCTCCCAGTTCATAACAATTAATCTTATCTTGACAGCAAGAGCTCAGATGAACTCAGAGAATTGAGTAAGAAATTGAAAGTAGGGGAATAACGTAGAAGGTCTTTCAGGGAGTCCTGCTGCCCACCCTCCAATGGTGAGGACTGATGTATCCTTCAGCCTGGACAAGCTTACTTCTAGATATACAGTGTTGTCTTGATAAAGAATTAAGTGGAATGAGCCAGTGTTTGTGTCTAAAACATGATTAATGGAACTTGATCACGCACGTAAAAAAAAAAAGTGTTTAGGAGAACTGTCAATTCAATGTTAGTGGCTGCTCCTAATCTGTATTCCCCTGGCTAAAGAGCGACTTGGAAACACTGCAGTGTTTTAACAGCTTGTGTTCAAACCCTCAAATCAAAGGCTCCTCAGTAGCTGTTTAGATCATGGACAGAACATCAGTTTTCCAAGAGAACACGGATGAACCTTGGAGCTCACAGGCAAGCTCAGAACTAAGCAATACTTACATATCATCAAGATGATCAGGCAACTGAGATCCTATGGCATAATCAGAATCTCAGCATACTTGGCAGAAAGATAGATAAAGCAAGATTCGCCATTGCAATAAAGTAGATAGCATGAGGAAATTTCAACCAGTGTGTGTATGCCAAGACACTGTGCAGCCACCATGAGATCAGGAAGATCTTCCATTCAGTGAAGAGATTTCTGATGAATCACACCTTTCTACATCAATCACTATTGGGAGTGGAACATCAAGCCAGGAAGACTACTGGGCAGAGGAAAACTGTCTCCTCTTAGGTCTACTAGTAGGAAGGTTGGACAAATGAAATATATATATATATATATATAATTTTTTGCCCCAGAAGTTGCTACAAAGCATGGAATAAAGGTATACCTGAATAAAGGAGTCAGGTTGTGAAACAGTCTTATCAGCTCCAGAAGGAAAACTAACAGAAGTGAACACAATGTCCAGCACCCAATTGCTTTTCCTTAATAACACACTATGTATCATTAAAGTGGGAGTTTTCACACAAGAGATCAGTTTGTTCTTTAATTCCTATCTTCATAAGTGATATTCTGTTTTGAATACAATCTCCAGAAGGTTCTTTTTTGTCAAATAATTTAACAGCATGAATGATGGCTGCTGATCAGTTTGAATTTCTGATGCCTACTACAAACAATGCAGACTTACACTATATGTTTGTGAAGCTGATACTGCCTGATATGTTTCTCCAATTCTGGTGCCTCCTTGTATATTCAGCCCAACATTTTCCTAGCAGAACTCTTCCAATTTATGTTGCCAAGGAATCCTTCCACTGCAGCTCAGCCATTCTTCACAGTCTGAACAAATCCTTACTTGAAATGAAGCACTTGCAATGAAACAGTTCTATTTCAGAGCATTCGCTGCCACTTCATCTTCCGCTCTGTAAACTATCGGAATGCTTTTAAAGGAAACACTTATTTAAATAAAAGAAAATCCCTGTAAATCACAGTCGTGACAAGCTAACAGCAAGCACTGCAAAGATGATTTATCTTCCTGCTACATCTAACAAAGCTTCGCACATCAACACATTGTTTGTAAAGACTTCTAACTCACGATTTCTAACTACAAGAATATACTAGTAACAAAAACCTTCTTATATCAGTAATCTCTCCCTGTCATCTAATATCCCATCAACCTCAAAATCTGAGAGTCTCCTTCAATTATTTCTGTTTACTGTCTTATCCAGCATGCCTTCTTCATGGATGAAGAAACCAACTATTTAGTCTCACTGCCTGCTTGTAATCCAAATTCATTTCAGAGCTTGCATGCATTAGCTGCATGCTCTAATTTGATTTATTTTATTTGACTTCTATTAAATTACATTTGAGACAGGTTAGCAGATGGCCTCATGGGGAGCATCTCGCCAGCATCACCCCCTGTGCAAACAGCAATTATTGTATCTTAGCTGAGCCCAATTTCAAGTTATATCTTGACAAGCTAACAAATAAGGTCACAGTATCTGCATTGCAAGTAATATCCCAACTGGTGGGAAAGACACTTGACAAGCTTGAAGGTGGGCCCAGAGAGCGTTCTGATTGCAAGGGGAAGACGTAAAGGAAATTAAGCAGCAAGTCACCACTTAAGAGCAGGGATGCTGTTTCAAGTCTATCCACATTCTGCATTGCTTGCAGGCCCGCCACCTATGTTAGTACAGAGACTCCACGTCACTACGTGGATTGCTCATTCACAGTCTGTTAGTGCTAAACACGGGAGATGATGGATAGTGAGGGCACCGCAGCCACCGAGGCCCCCTCTTTCTTCATATTTCTCACTCTTCTTTTGCCCCTGGCCAGTCGCTCTTTGTGAAAAACAATTCCTGCACGTTGCATTACCCTCCACGGTGACCCTCGAGCTGTTTTTTTTTTTTTTGCCCTTTCAAAACACTTGACAAAGCTGTCACAGAAGGAGTTCGGCATCTGGAAGCTGTGACAGACACGATATGACCTGATTCATAAAACATAACTAAACAGCTTGGGCTGCCAGAGGCCAGGATTTACAGGACTGCGTTTCAAGAACGGCCTTCAACGCCTGCTCTACCAAACACACTCCTACTCTGCCACAATACAAATTCCCCAGCTCCGATGGGGTGACCTGCAACACTACAAAATGACAGAGCAGCTGAGACACTAATCTTGTTACAGTCTACCCTGTCTCCTGCTGGTCAAGAAGGGGAAGGGATGACCTTGGTGTTGGCTGCACCTTTTACACCAGGCTACAAGGGAAGGGAATGCTATAAAAATAAAAGACATCATTTTTTTTTTTTCAGAAATGACTCCAGCACAGCAAGTACAAAGGAAACAAATCAAGGCACTGATAGTTTCTGTTATATTATCCCTACAGCCTCACTTTTACAATAAAAGCCTCTCTGCATTTTTATTTCCTGAAGGTGCAACCTGACCGACAGTGTATTTAAGGACTTTCTGCCATCCTATCCATCAACCCTTTTTCCTTCATTTTCCCTTCAATCACTAGTTATAGTCTGTTAGGTGATTGCCATGGTACCAAAAGGCAAACATCATTAACAATTACACTTTCTTATACCATCAAAACAGTTTGTCAAACAGTACAGTTCTTCAGTTCACATAAACTGCCTTAATACAGTCTGTATTCTTCAGTTATAAACACTGTGCCACAGAACCAGCACTGATTGAACCACCTCCCTCACACACTTCCTCACAAGAAGTACATAGTATTACATAAATGGGTTGACATTCATTGGTCAGGTGGAATGTACACCTCTCCTCAGGACAATCTTACTAATCTACAGAGTACAAACTCCTGTCTTCTTACATACAAGCAGAAAGTACATATGAGTGGACAGACAACACAGTCTTTCACTTTGTCCGTGTCTGGCCATTTCCCTCACAGGAGGAAGGAAACATGGATCGGGACTCGGCACTCACCCTGCAGCTGTTCTGTGTCTCACTCACACCACACTCACTCTGACATTTAGATCAAAAACCATGGTTTATTC
Organism: Coturnix japonica; assembly: GCF_054131305.1. NCBI lineage: Eukaryota > Metazoa > Chordata > Aves > Galliformes > Phasianidae > Coturnix > Coturnix japonica. The sequence continues at coordinate 6,448,912 of NC_140691.1, read as the reverse complement.
ATACTACACAATGCTGACAACGTTTTCTAGCTGGAATCTTAATAACACTCATACTCTGGTCGACCAGTTGCAAACGTTAATGTTTTTCCCAGAGTCGGCTTGACACACGGTACCAAACACTTAAAGCAGATGATAATATTGAACATACAACCTATAAGCCCCGTGATTACACCTTGGAGAACCCAGGCTACCATTTGACAGGCTATCCACTATATCCCATACCCGTAGGAGAGACCAACCTAGGTCCCTCCTATTGTCACCCATCTGGGAGAGAGTATTTGTTCTTGTTTCCATTCATATGACATACAGTTCCCTTTCATAGGAACTCACCCAAGGAGTCTTCCTACCCCAGCTGGCAACCAAAGCCATGAGCTCACCTCCCTGGGAGCAGCACGTATGGCTGTAAACTGTGTAGGATGTCTCCTCAAGACATATGGGCTCCACTTACCATACACATACCTGGTCCACCTATGGGTGGTCCTTGTCTGTCCCTGCAGTGATCAGGTGAGGAAGGGAGTCCTTCAGAGAAATCTCAGGGTGCGCCAAAAGTGTCTCCCTCTCAGCTGGTCCTGCAGCGAACAGAGCTGGTCCCACCTGGGCCGCCAAATTGACTACAGGAATTGAACTCTATAACCTCTATAACTGATACAGTCTCCCATGACATACTTATACCAGAGTTGAGGAAGTATGGGATAGGTGAGTGGACAGTGAAGTGGGTCGAGAATTGGCTGACTGGCAGAGTGCAGAGGGTTGTCGTTGGCGGTGCAGTGTCTGGCTGCAGGGCTGTAACTAGCGGCGTCCCCCAGGGGTCTGTGCTGGGTCCGGTCTTGTTCAACATCTTCATCAATGACCACCCTCAGCAAGTTTGCTGATGACACGAAGTTGGGAGGATTGGCTGACACGCCTGAAGGCTGTGCTGCCATTCAGCGAGACCTGGACAGGCTGGAGAGCTGGGCAGTAAGACACCGGATGAGGTTTAACAAAAGCAAGTGTAGAGTCTTGCACCTGGGTAGAAATAATTGCATGCACCAGTACAGGCTGGGGGAAGAGCTGCTGGAGAGGAGCTCTGCTGAGAGGGATCTGGGCGTCCTGGTGGACGACAGATTGACCATGAGCCAGCAGTGTGCCCTTGTAGCCAAAAAAGCCAATGGCATCCTGGGGTGCATTAAAAAGAGCGTGTCCAGCAGGTCGAAGGAGGTGATCCTCCCCCTCTACTCTGCCCTGGTGAGGCCTCATCTGGAATATTGTGTCCAGTTCTGGGCTCCCCAGTAAAAAAAGACAGGGATCTCTTGGAAAGAGTCCAGCGGAGGGCAACAAAGATGGTGAAGGGCCTGGAGCATCTCCCCAATGAGGAGAGACTAAGTGAACTGGGTCTGTTTAGCCTTGAGAAAAGAAGGCTGAGAGGGGACCTGATCCAGGTCTATAAATATTTGAGGTGTGAGGGGCAAAGTGGTGAGGCCAGACTCTTGTCAGCAGTGTGTGGAGGAGTGACAAGGGGAAACAGACAGAAACTGCACCATAGGAAATTCTGCACTAATGTGTGCAATAACTTCTTTATGGTGAGAGTGACAGAGCACTGGAACAGGCTGCCCAGGGTGGTTGTGGAATCTCCTTCTCTGGAGATATTCAAGACCTGCCTGGATGCCGAGCTGTGCGACGTGGTGTAGGGAACCTGCTTTGGCAGGGGGTTGGACTCAATGGTCTCTGGAGGTCCCTTCCAACCCCTACAATTCTGTGATTCTGTGAATATCATGGGGTGGTTTGGATGAGGAAAGACTACCCCTTTGAATGACCTTTTGTCAGGGCATGTCCTGGGATTCCTAGGATCCTCAAAATGCAGCACTGCTTCTGTCACTGAAAAATGGGGCCCTGTGTGGGACGGAGGGAGGGTCCATGAGTCCCTGGCCCACCTGACTGAGTATTTCCATGGTCTTAGCAAAGACATACGTACAACTTGAGAATGACAGTTAGCTGTGTTCATGGTGGCATGGCCACTTTTAATGGCCTTGAACTGTCTGAACATAACTGAAGAGGCTCAGGCTGATGCAAATCAGCTATTGAATGACAGTGTTGAAAAACTGGAAAGACAGGTGGCAGTTTTGATGGGGAAAAAACCTAATTCAATCATTCTCCTATGGAAGATCAGGAACATCTTTCTGGAAGACCATGGGGAACCTGTACAAGGGAATCTGTATAAAATGGACTCTGTAAATGAAGGCACTAAAAGGTCAGATTTTGAGGTTCCATTTGGACTAGATCTATTTGAGATCTGACTGATTGTAACCCAAAAATGAAAAAAAAAAAATGCAGGATAGGCTGGTGGGAGTGCCCTGACCAGTGTCCAACCCCCCAAACCCTGCTGCCCATAATACAGCAGCTGAACTGATGGATATAGTACAGTGGTTTAGACAGAAACCAAGAGAGCATGCCAGCATAGCTGCTCTGGTTATGGGACATGGAGGCAGAAAGCGCTGTGGTGAACGGACTGGAAATTTCAAAACTGACATCCATTACTACTCACCCTGCCCTCAGGCAAAGACTGTATGCTCTGTCCAACATAATGAGGATAGCCATTTGATCAGTGAATGATTTATGGCTGTGTGTCATATAACATGGCCAAATAAGAATGACATACCATTAAATATCAGCCTGTGGTCCTCTATGGAGGACTAACAAAATTATATTAGAGAATTAGGCATGAAAGAGGCAATCTATGAAGATGATTTTGAGAGCCCAGTCAATAAATTTTTCATCAGGAACGAGGGATCTCATCCTACAGCCATCACCTTTACATCAGGATGGGTCTATGTTATCCATACTGAACCCCCCAGTGGCCCTCAGGTGCTGTAATACAACAGGCTGCCCAATTGATGGGGAGACAAGAGTGCCTGCAGCCAGATGCAGTCTCTGAATGGTGGTGGAAAGCTCAGAGAACCATCTGCTGCCATGACTTAGGCGTCCAGCCCCTAAGGTAATCCAGTCTGGACCCATTAGGGTCTTGAGACAACCAATGTTTAAAGACCAGATTAGAGCAGGAGTTCAGTTTAAAAAGATCGATGAACAGCATAATCAGGAAAAAATATCTGTTAAACAGGCCCAAGCACTGAGTATTTATAGTCCAACCTTTTCAGCCAAACTAGATGTGAATGTAACTCAAGAAGGGTCTGGATGGGGGCTCTGGCAGAGCCAGAGTTCTTTGTGAACCCCTATGAGGTTTTGGTCACAGGTTTGGCATGGAGCAGAATAAAGATACATCACAGTTGAAAAGCATTTATTGGCTACCTATTCTACACTACAGGTGGTAGAACCAGTAACTCAGATTTCAGAGGTTATCGTTAAACAACAAGGCCAGTCCAGGGGTGGGTAAAAGATCTAACACACATCTCTATGATGGGGGTGGCCCAATCACTAGCAGTGGTGCGCTCAGTTGTTCTGCTTGCCTGCTCCTCACGGAGTTTGGAGAAATCTATGCCTGTTGCGTGTTCGAGTGCATGCGCAATGCCATGTGGAGGGCTTATCGCAATAAAGATTGGCGGATTTGCTGCGTAGACCGGTCAGAACTCAGATCTGCGTTGTGCTTCCTCCGGCACCAAACGCCCAACAGTGGCAGTTCCGTGTATTGGCCAGCAGGTGGCAGCAGAGACCACGGAAAAAAACCTCTGCGGGACAGACCCTGGGGATCCGTTCTTTTGATTATAGGGGAAGAACACAAAGATGGAAGAGGAGGGAAGGGGGAAAAAAAAAAAGAAAAAAAGAAAAAACCAAACCACAGCAAAGAAATAAAAACTTCTCCAAACGTAGCAAACGTGAATGTCTGTCAATAAATAAATGAGTAATTGAATTGATTTCTGTTTCCACTCTCCCCCGCCCCCCTCAACTTCCGAGATGAAAAAACACCTGGTATCAATTGGACAGATGCACACAGTGAAGCCAGGAATGGTCTGAAACGCAAAGCAGCTGAGCAGCTTTTAGAAGAAAACAGAGTAGTAACAACTTCTGTACCTACATTCACCACTCTGAGATCCTGTCTGGGTCACCCAAGGCTTGTAAATAACCACTGGGTCGGTTCTGATGTCGAGTGATTTGTTGTCAGTTCTCTCATGGTTCTCCGGTCAGTTCTCCGGTGCCAGGATCTGCCACAGGGCATTCTGACCACGGGCATCATGTTTCTACGCTGCCGCCTGCATTTAACAGGCAATGGGACTGCCCAGCATGTGCAAGGCAGCACCTCTGTCACACCACCAGAATGTTTAAGGCTGTTGGGATTGTTGTTAGCGTCCCATTAACACTGAGGCTAGAGATACCCTTAGGATTGACATTACTATTAGCATTACTTTGATGGTGCCCTATCTGGGTCATTTCCAGGGGATGTCAGGAGTAAGGCACAGTGTCAGGAGAAAAAGAACAGACTCTGTTACTTTATAAAAGTGATAATAGAGAGAGTTCATTGGAAAAAATACAACTCTTAAATAATGCAAAGCATGCTTCTGATTGGATGCAGGCATCATCTGGGCTCTGATTAATATTACTTTTAAGGTAAAGATTATTGTTACCTTAATGATTGTTTTTAGGATTATGATCAGGGTAAAGGTTCCTTTTGCTACAAACTTCTAGCATCATTTTTGTTGTTACATTTGGAGTTAGAGACGATTTTAGAATCAGGGTAAGGGTTAGGATTAGAGTTACATTGCGGGTTATTGCTGTTGTCTTTACAGCTCCTGTGAGGGTTGGGGTCTGGGTCAGGTGTTTAAAAAATGAAATGAAAAAAGAATAAAAAAAATATATTGAAAGCTTCAGATTTCCTTAATCTTTGTGGGAATCATATAATGTGCAACTCAGATCTACCTCTTTGTGCAGTGACTGCCTGTAAATTTGCTAGAGCCTAATATAATATGGCCTTGTGCTTTCCGCTAACTCACCTTCATTTCATTTTCATTACATTTGCTTGGTAGTCAGATTTTGGTGTGTGGATATTTTAAAACAATCTAACTGACATTAGCAAAAAATTAAAAATAAAATTAAAAAAAATGCACAACAGCATCATATCAATTTTTATAGATAAGATACAGAAGAGCAGTTTCCCTTAGTTTTCTGTGCCTCTTTACTTTCTTACCCTCTCCCCTTGTGTGAGAAACTCTCAAAGTCAAAGATTTCTAGTTAGGCAAAGATGGCAGCGATAGCAGCAGTGCTTATTCATTACTGCAATACTGCGCGCACATCCCCTGTTGGCAAGGGAGAAACTGCACACCAGTCAGTGAAATCAATTCTGTTCTATGCCCTAAACCCACTGCAGGTGATGCTCTTATGGCTCTCATTGGTTGAGCATCTCAGGCTCACAGACTCCTCCAGACTGTTGCTAGGATTCATTTCCATAGAAGGTCAATTACCAACCTCTTGTTTTTAGGTCTGCCTTGTACTTTTCTGCGGACAGAGAAGGGCAATGTTTCCAAAAGTCAGTACATTCATTCTGTCCTGTGCTGGGCTCTACCCACCCTGTGTATTTATCTTGTGCTTGTCTCAATTCTCCCCATGTCAGAATGCCCCCAGTCTGAACTTAACTCTGTTCAGCAACTTTCTTGGTGGAAAAACTACTTATACAGCTGTTTTACAAGAGGGTTATACATTCAGTTAGGGCCTACACTATGTACTGAACATACTGGAAACTTCCACTGCAAAAACACAATCTACCTCTCCCATCTGTGCAGCCTTGCAGACCCAGAGCATGCCAGGTTATTTCTGCTTTCATAGCATTTGCATGCTGTAGGGTGAGCACAAGGTTCTGCTGCTTGATTCTTCTGCAAGAGCTGCCTACCGGCAAATGGTTGCAGGGATGGAGGATGTGACAGAAAGCATTTGTCTCCACAAGAGCAGAGTTACATTCAGTGCAGAGTGTGAGAGTCAGGTTGGTGTGGAAAAGCACTGACACGCTGGGGATGATGCAGTGCTCACATGTCTAACACTCACAGACATTACTGTCAGAAGGATGGTGCTGTGTTGTGCTTCTACCTTTGGCAGCCCCTGGAGAAATGCTGTGGCACACAGAACACCTTTGTATTGCACTGACTGCTGCCATGCAGCATGGATTTAACACACCAAATCCAGAGGAGCGTGACTGCATCTAACTGCCCTGAGAAAAACTACTGTAGCTGAAGAGATGAGGAGGCAGCTGCTCATCTGCAGAACAAGCAGTACTGCCAGACATTGGGCCAGGTGAGCACCTCCTGCTGCAGCGTGATGATGACAGGGCTGGAGATGATCTGCAAAGCCAGCTTAAAAGTGGGAGACGTGAGTCAACATGGCAGGAGGACAGAGGTGTTAGGGAGCAGCCAAGGCATCAAAGAGTATCAAAAGGCTTTGAAAGGTATCACAAAGTGACAGCCAGGAAGACTGGGATTATCATGAGCAGCAACCTGGATGCTAGAGATTATTTGCTCCCATACAAAATGGTAGAGATCTTGCTGCAGACATCCCAAAGCCAGGCAAAATGGGAACCCAGAGCTCTGCCTGCACGAACCCCACAGCCAGAGTGTTGCAAGCTGAGCTGCCTTGCTGTTTGTTGCATTCATCCCAATCCCTGTGATTGAAGACTCAGAATGCAGTCGAGGCGATGACTGAGCATGAGAGTGACTTTATTCAATAAAAGACAGGAGGGCTTGAGAGGTCAAGGGTGAAGATGGGACTCCTCTTGTCAAGATGAGAGTGGCTCAGAGCTGGTGCTGCTGCCTGGTGCCTGGGACTGGCAGCCTGACTCTAAGTCCCCATCTAAGATGCTCAGCTTCACCTCACTGATGCTGCCCTGCTCCTGCATGGTGGTGCTGCTGCTGGGGCACTCGGGCTATGCTTGGGATGGGCAGCACTGCAAAGGCACTTGTTATGGTTTTGCAATTTGGTTGGTGTTGGTATTCCACATCAGAACACCATGCTAATAATGGGAGTAAAGGGGACAAGTTTTTTTCCTGTGAACTGCCTTAATGAGCATGTGGGGTGGGGCACCGGAAGGGAAGTGAGGAAGGGGACGGGGTTGCTGGACCGGCTCGCTGCGAGGAGACAACGTGGTCAGAGCTTCCTGCCTTCCACAGCTCCATCGGTGAGATTGGGGACTTGGTATTCTCTTTGTTGAGACTCTCTTGTTGTTTGTTTAGCATTATTAGGTTATTAAACTGCCATTCGTTCTCAGATCACCTTTTTCCTCCCTCATTTTTGGTTAGACCTAATCGCAATCTCCCTTCCCTTCCCCATCTCCCTAAACGCACGTGGCCAGGCCACGCCGGGCCGCCCCGCATTGCCGCTAGAGAAAAGGGGGAGGGCTTTTGTTCCTGCTGCCCCGGGTTGTGCCCACTGTCCCGGAGTGAGCTCTAGAGAGAACTCCGTGACATTTTTGGTGGAGAATGCGGGCAGAGCTCAGGGCAATGTTTTGGGCAGTAATTAGGTGGTTTTTTTCAGCAGCCCTGTATGTAGGACTGATAGTCCCTAGGTTCCTGTGGTCCTGGCTTAAGGACTTCCTGATGTTGGGGGTAGGGGTAGATTTATTAAGCCGATGGCTGGCAGGGATAGAGATATCTGCCTGGCTCCCTTCCAGACTAACGAACATCACAGGCAACGTGCTTGAACTGGCTCACGAATGCTCTGAATTCCTTAAGTATGACTGGGGTGTCAATTGGAATACTGTGTTGTTAGTCTCTCTGATTGTAGTAGTTTACTATAAATTGCAGAGAGACTTGCAAAGAATAGTGCAGAGAGACTCAGGAAAAGGGCCAGAAGCATCGGGACCCCCAGTATCAGGTAATCTCACCCCTGAACACCAGAGGGACCTTGGGAAATTAATAGAACCCCTGAGTGAGTGTGGGAGATCAGGGGGATCTCAGAACGAATGGCTTATGAAAAAGATAGAGAGTCTCGAGAATGAGATCCAAATCCTAAGGGGAAGGCAACAAGTTAATCCCAGCCGACCACAGGAAGCACCAGCATCAGTGTCAGTCGCCCCAGTGGAAGGCCAGAGATGGGAACGTGTGTCCTCACGTCTGGAACGGATGGAGGAAGTAGAGGAAGATCCGGGCGAGGGACCCTCCCCAAAACCACCAAGGAAGGCAACTCAGAAGACTAACAGACATGGAGAAGATAGTGACGATGAAGGCCAGAGATGGGAGCGTGTGCCCTCACGTCTGGAACGGATGGAGGAAGTAGAGGAAGATCCTGGTGAGGGACCCTCCCCAAAACCACTGAGAAAGGCAACCCAGAAGACTAACAGACGCGGAGAAGATAGTGATGATGAGGGAAAAGTCACTGCTTCCTCTACTCATAAACCTCTGAAAATTACTGAAATCCAAAGTGCGAGAAAGGAGTTTGCCCGACTCCCAGGTGAACGCCTTGTCACTTGGCTGCTCCGGTGTTGGGACAATGGGGCCTCCTGCATGTCTCTAAGCTGCGATGAGGCTCGTCAATTAGGAAACATTGCTCGAGACTCATCTATTGATAGAGGGATCAGCAGATGTCTCGATGGAGTCGCCAATCTCTGGGAGAGGATTCTATCAGCTGTAAAGGCAACCTGTCTTCTCAAAAGTGATTTGGAGCCTGTACTGGAAAAATGGAGTACAGCTGAGGAAGGTATCCAGTACCTGAGAGAAATGGCTGTGGCAGAAATGCTGTTCGATCCCACGTTTATCCCTGGGGACCCAGAGGATTACCATGACCCAGAAAAGGTGAGCGGTACTCCGGAAATATGCAAGAAACTCATACGGTCAGCACCAGTGAAGTATTCCAGTATACTATTAACGAACTCTAACAGGTATGATGAGCTGGATAGGAGACCTGAAATTTTTGAGCTCATCCTTTCACTGCAAAATATCGAATACTCACTACTGCCACACCGTACCACCATCGCAGCCATCTGTAAAATGGTGGATAGAATGGACCGAATGGAGAAAAGACAGGACAACATGCAGAAGAGCTGGTCTGCGGCAAGGAACCACAGTGAACCTGTGGCAGTCTCAGCTGTCAGACGCAAACGCACACCTGTCCGAGTGAAGGACCGCAGTGAGCCTATGTCACGTGGTGCCATGTGGAACTACCTGCGTGACCATGGAGAGGATATGAAGAAGTGGCATGACGAACCCAATTTTGTACTGCGAGCTCGGGTAAGAAAATTACAAAAGAGGTCAGCCACTACTGAGGTTGCCTCTACCGCTGTAGACAACCAATAGAGGGGCCCTGCCCTCAGCCAGGGGGGGGAAAGGGATAATAGAGTGTATTGGACTGTGTGGATTCGGTGGCCTGGCACATCAGAACCACAAAAATATAAAGCACTGGTGGATACCGGTGCACAGTGCACTCTGATACCCTCAGGTTTCGAAGGGACAGAACGGATACATATACATGGGGTGACTGGGGGTTCGCAGGAACTGTCTGTATTGGAGGCCGAGATAAGCCTCACTGGTAGAGACTGGCAGAAACATCGCATAGTGACTGGCCAGGGGGCTCCTTGCATACTTGGAATAGATTACCTAAGAAGGGGACATTTCAAGGACCCCAAAGGATACAGATGGGCTTTTGGAATAGCTGCTATAGAAACAGACAATATTAAGCAGCTGTCTGATTTGCCTGGCCTATCAGGGGACCCGTCTGCTGTGGGGTTACTACGGGTGGAAGAACAACGGGTACCAATTGCCACGAGAACAGTACACAGACGACAGTACCGTACTAATAGGGATTCCTTGCTCCCTATCCATAAGCTCATTCAACAACTAGAAAGTCAGGGAGTAATTAGTAAGACCCATTCACCCTTCAATAGCCCCATATGGCCAGTGCGCAAAGCCAGTGGAGAATGGAGGCTGACAGTAGACTATCGTGGCCTTAATGAGGTCACACCCCCATTGAGTGCTGCAGTGCCAGACATGTTGGAACTCCAGTATGAACTGGAATCAAAAGAGGCAAAATGGTATGCCACCATTGATATTGCCAATGCATTCTTCTCTGTCCCTTTGGCCACAGAGTGTAGGCCACAGTTTGCTTTTACTTGGAGGGGTGTTCAGTACACTTGGAATCGTTTGCCCCAGGGGTGGAAACACAGCCCGACCATCTGCCATGGGCTGATCCAAGCCACATTGGAACAGGGCGGTGCTCCAGAGCACCTGCAGTATATAGATGATATCGTTGTGTGGGGTGATACAGCGACGGAGGTTTTTAAAAAAGGAGAACGAATAATCCAGATCCTCCTGTCTGCTGGTTTCGCTATTAAGCGAGACAAAGTGAAGGGCCCTGCCCAAGAAATCCAGTTTCTTGGGGTGAAATGGCAAGATGGGCGTCGCCACATCCCAATAGACGTGATCAACAAAATTACTGCAATGTCTGCGCCCACTGACAAAAAAGAGACACAGTCCTTCCTGGGTGTGGTAGGCTTCTGGAGGATGCACATCCCAAATTATAGCCTCATTGTGAGCCCCCTCTATCAGGTGACCCGAAAGAAGAATAGCTTCGCGTGGGGCCCTGAACAGCAGCAGGCCTTTGAGCAAATCAAGCAAGAGATAGCCCGTGCTGTGGCCCTGGGGCCAGTACCGATGGGACAGGATGTGAAGAACATCCTTTACACGGCTGCTAGGGAGAAAGGTCCCACTTGGAGCTTGTGGCAGAGAACCTCAGATGAGACCCGAGGCCGACCCCTAGGATTCTGGAGTAGAGCATACAGGGGGTCAGAAGAGGGCTACACTCCAACTGAGAAGGAGATCTTAGCCGCATATGAAGGGGTCCGGGCTGCCTCTGAGGTAATTGGCACCGAAACGCAGCTTCTCCTGGCACCTCGACTTCCAGTGCTGAATTGGATGTTTAAAGGGCAGGTTCCCTCCACTCACCATGCCACAGATGCCACATGGAGTAAGTGGGTTGCACTAATCACACAGCGGGCCCGGATGGGGAACCTCAGCCGTCCAGGGATCCTAGAAGTGATCATGGACTGGCCCGAAGGTAAAAAGTTTGAAGCACCACCAGCAGAAGAGGTGTCACGCGCCAAAGAGGCTCCCCCGTACAATGAACTTCTGGAAAATGAAAAGAAGTTCGCCCTGTTCACTGATGGATCGTGCCGCATTGTTGGGAAACATCGCAGATGGAAGGCTGCAGTGTGGAGCCCCACACGACAAGTTGCAGAGGCCACGGAAGGAAGAGGAGAATCGAGTCAATTTGCGGAGGTAAAGGCTGTCCAGCTGGCCCTAGACATTGCTGAGCGGGAGAAATGGCCAGTGCTTTACCTCTATACTGACTCATGGATGGTGGCCAATGCCTTATGGGGGTGGTTGCAGCAATGGGAACAAAACAACTGGCAGCGGAAAGGTAAACCTATTTGGGCCGCTGAACTATGGAAGAACATTGCTGCTCGAATAAAGAACATGGTCCTAAAGGTGCGTCACGTAGATGCCCACGTGCCCAAGAGTCGAGCAACAGAGGAGCAACAAAATAACCACCAGGTAGATCGAGCTGCCAGAATTGAGGTGGCTGAGATAGACCTGGATTGGCAGAATAAGGGAGAGTTATTCCTAGCTCGGTGGGCCCATGAGACCTCAGGCCATCAAGGCAGAGATGGAACACATAAGTGGGCTAGAGACCGAGGGGTGGACATAACTATGGACGCTATTGCGCAGATCATCCATGATTGTGACACCTGTGCCATGATCAAACAGGCCAAGAGGATGAGACCTCTCTGGGGGGAAGGGCGATGGGAAAAGTATAAATATGGGGAGGCATGGCAGATTGATTATATCACCCTGCCAAAGACTCGTAATGGTAAGCATTATGTACTCACCATGGTGGAGGTAACCACTGGGTGGCTTGAGACATATGCGGTACCCCATGCCACTGCCAGAAACACCATATTAGGCCTAGAGACACAAATCCTGTGGCGACATGGCACCCCAGAGAGGATTGAATCAGACAATGGGACTCATTTCAAAAATTCACTGGTGAGCACTTGGGCCAAAGAACATGGCATCGAGTGGATCTATCACATCCCCTATCACGCACCAGCCGCTGGTAAGATCGAGCGCCACAACGGTTTGCTGAAAACCACGCTGAAAGCGATGGGTGGTGGAACATTTAAGAACTGGGAGAAACATCTAGCAGAAGCCACCTGGCTGGTAAACACCCGAGGATCAGCCAACCGAGACGGCCCTACACAGTCCAACTCCCTGCGTACTGTGGAGGGAGACAAGGTTCCTGTGGTGCATGTAAAGAATATGCTGGGAAAAGCGGTTTGGGTCCTTCCAGCCTCTGGAAAAGGGGAGGCCCCTCCGTGGAACTGTCTTTGCACAGGGACCTGGGTGCACCTGGTGGGTGATGCAGAAGGATGGGGATGTTCAGTGTGTGCCACAGGGAAATCTGATGCTGGGGGAGTGCAGCCTGTGATTCCATGTGTGTATATATATATATATATATATCTGTATGTACATATGTAATGCATGTTAACTACTGTTCTGTTTATATGTTGATAAAAGTTAGGCATGATGTGATGATGTGTAATAAGGGGTGGAATGTTATGGTTTTGCAATTTGGTTGGTGTTGGTATTCCACATCAGAACACCATGCCTCATAATGGGAGTAAAGGGGACAAGTTTTTTTTTCTGTGAACTGCCTTAATGAGCATGTGGGGTGGGGCACCGGAAGGGAAGTGGGGAAGGGGACGGCGTTGCTGGACCGGCTCCCTGCGAGGAGACAACGTGGTCAGACCTTCCTGCCTTCCACAGCTCCATAGGTGAGATTTGGGACTTGGTATTCTCTTTGTTGAAACTCTCTTGTTGCTGTTTAGCATTATTGGGTTATTAAACTGCCATTCGTTCTCAGATCACCTTTTTTTTCTCCCTTACTTTTTGTTAGACCTAATCGCAATCTCCCTTCCCTTCCCCGTCTCCCTAAACGCACGTGGCCGGGCCGCGCCGCACTGCCGCTAGAGAAAAGGGGGGGGGGGCTTTTGTTCCTGCTGCCCCGGGTTGTGCCCACTGTCCCGGAGTGAGCTCTAGAGAGAACTCCGTGACAATGAGGAATTATAAACTGGAATACCAGATACCTGGCAACGTAACAATGCTTTGGCAATGAAAACAGCTTTATTCATCTCTGTAATAAACCAAACCAAAACAAAACAAAAACAACAATCCAACATGACATTGACAGAGAAACTTGAACAACAACAACAAAAAACTTCAAGGGAAAAAACAGGCATTCAACTTTCAAGTCAGCTAATCGTGTGTTCTCATGGAAATGATCTTATAGGAGTTCTTGTTGAGAAACTCAGCAGGAAGAGCAACCTCAAAAATAAAGCATGAGACATGGTTTTGCAGCACTGGGAACCAGATACAAGCACTCAGTTTGCCAGTCCCATGCTATGCAATTAAAGAAGCCTTTACTGAGGTTTCCCATTAGCCACTGAATTAGCCATTTGACAAATCACCTTTTGCATTATTCAGCCTGCTCAGGACAAACATTATCTGTAGAGTGATTTAACCCACAAGAACATGAGAACTGCTACACTGGCTTAGGCCAGCAGAACAGCTCCAGCCCCAAGCCACAGGCAGCAGGCAGCCAGCAAGGCAGGCACGGGGGAATGGAGCCCTGTGGCCAGCGCTGCCACCCTCCTCTGCACCAGGCACTACGTCAATGTGCACTCAGACACAGACCTTCCCCTAGGTCTTACTCCCTTTAGGCATCACAGACTTCACTACACCCTTCTAAATGACAGGACTATTTGGCAGCTAGGACAGCTGTCACTGAAATCCATGACCCCAGTTCATGGCAGGGCAATGGACTCCTCTGACTAACAGTCTGGATCTCAGATTGTCCACCTATGATTGTAGTAAGGGCACTGCACAGGGTGTTCAGAGAAGCTATGGATGCCCCATCCCTGGAGTTGTTCAAGGCCAGGCTGGATGGGGCTTTGGGTAACCTGATCTAGAGAAAGATGTAAGCATTAGAACTAGATGATGACTAAGAGCTTTTCCAACCCATACCATCCTATGATTCAAGGAGCTGAAGATGGCACAGTACCTGTCCCTGAGCATCAGGGGACCAAATACCAGACTTGAGACCTTTTCTGAGAACCATACATTTAACTTCTCTGTGGCCCGTCTCAACATCCTACAGATACCAATTGCTCTCAGTTCCTCTACAGGTTTTCTTACTTCAAGAACCATAAGCAAGAGATGCCACAGAAAATTACTATTATTACCATTCCATCATAGTCTGAAGGCCAGTCAGACACAGAATCACCAACGCAACCACTTTTGCAGCAGGGTTAACTGGGAACATTTATGAAAGCTTGGAACTAGAGTATCATCTTTTACCCCGGGATCTGTACTGCCAGTTCCAAAACACTACCTGGACAGCAATTACTATTGCACCACAGCATGCAGTGAGATCAGCCCCTCCACCTGCAATTAATTCCTGGTGTGTCCCTTTGGGGCAGCATACAGCACAGCTCCCACTCACCCAGAGCTCAGGAGCTGACAGATCAGTTAACCTGGTCAGGAGAACCTCATGCTCCTCTCTGTCAGCTCCCCTGCTGCCAAGCACAGGTGGGTACCCACATTAGCGCTGTTGTGGATGAGGGGTGGCCCCAGCAGGAGCACCACTGAAGAACATTGGCTGGCTGCCTGGGCCTGCTGCACACCTACAACAGACAAGAAGGTGCTTCTTCCAGGGTTTGTTTCCAAAATGATGTCTCAAACTTCACAGTATTCAGCATGCAGGAACCATGTAGTCAGAAGGTATATCTGACTAATCAGAAGCAAATCTTCCCATTGTATCACAAAGTAAACAATTATTTTATATATATTTATGGAGGGAATGGCTCACTTTTAAGCAACAAAAGCCTGTAGTTGTTTGGATTTGGCCTTAGAGGCTTGAGTATGTCTCCAGTACTGCTTCGATTCAACCGTATTTCTTTTTGCTCTCCATCTGCACCATAACACGCTTTCACTTCCAAAGCATTTCAGGTAACAACTTGAAGAACAATTTTTATTTTAAACATACACACACATCTCTTAGCATAAAACTCATCAAGTAGTGTCAGCAAGCACATTTTAATAGCATAATATCGAAAAGTAATTTTACTACTATCTAAGAGTCTGAAGTCTGCAGAGGATATATTTAGATGCATATAAATAGACAACAGTCGGTGATGTCTGGTCAAAGGAGTACAAATCTTTCCTAATGCATGGAATTTGCCTGGCCCCAAACACTGCAACAGCACTTAGACAAGCCTTTTCTACTTGGCTCAAATTCTGCCAGGCCTGTTAATAACAAAGCTATTAGCATGATTTTCTGGATGGGTTGCTTGCTTAGAGAATATTCAAAGATTGTTCTAATAAACTAAACCCGTTACCACATCTGAAAGCATAGGAAATATTGATCAACAATGGAAAGCCATTATCCTTTCAGCATTTAACATATCCCCATGCGCCCCAACAGACCGACAAGCTCTCCAGGTACCTTTGGACGCTCCATCTCCCCACTGCTTGCAGGCACCTTTGCTTGCCCAGACCACACCAGCGGGAACACCATCCCCATCTTCTGAAATTTTTGGAAAACAATGTACACCAAGGCAGCTGCGTGGGGAGCTCAGTTACAGATTGGCCTGGGGAAGCTCCGTTTCCCTCTTTCTGTGCTGTTCTGACACATTTGTTTTTGGGTTCCCACCTGTTTTGCCCCACATACCTCATCAGTCCCATTCTTAGGTTGGACAACACCTTACCTTCTTCCTCTACCTCATGGTCAACATCTACCAATGTTCATAATGATGCAGCCAAATACAAATCTCTTCAGGCAAAAGATTTGTACAACAAATTCAAAGACAGCACCCAAGAAACCATCTGAATAACACTGCACCTCCTTGAGCATAAACCAAAGATGAGATTGATGAGTGCAAGGAGTCCATTCCTGGACTTGTGTAGGTTTTAGTAAGCCACAAAACTGGTAGACCAGCTCAGCTTCTAACTCATGCGAGACTCTTCAAATAGCCAGGATTTATTTCCACTGACTGCATTGCCATGAGAAAACTGGTAACTGCTTTTTCTGAAAGAAGAAATGCAAGCTAATATACCATGGGAAGCTTCTTAGTAAGCTTTGTGACTGGAGGCCTAGCTGGCAAGCTTGGGTGTGCATTTTGATACAGCCTTAATGCATTAAAATGCATTTATTATGCATTTAAACAAATGCATAATCCCTTGAGAACAGTTTATATTTAGAAATGTAGATCAGAAAGGTGTTTGGGCACTGAGAGCATTCAGTTTCTGGTATGGTTCTTCCTGCAGAATTGAACCTGACTCTCAGACCAACAGAGAGGAATCGCTGCTCCACGTTTTGGAGCACAGCGGCTCCACCCCACCAGGACAGATTCCAGCAGTAAAACACAGCAGTGGGCTGACACCAAGGGGAGACCCACACACAGCCCACGGCTCCAGGGGATGACTCCAAGCTAATGGAACCAGGCAGAGGCCCCACCACACCACGAGGCACACACTGCCCCAACAGCCCTGGGCACTGTGCTCCTGCCGATGGCTGCAGGTAGGATGGGTGCTGCCAGAACCAGCCCAGCCCTCCCAAGGAAGTAGAAACCCTTTGACACACAGTTATCACCAAAAGGCTCCAACAACCCAGGGAGGATCCATCCATCCCACTGCTTTGTTGTCTGTCGACCTTCACTTGAAAAGGGCTGGACATGCAGCATTCAGACAAGGATTCTCAGAAGGAATGAGCAGACACCACCTTACTCTGGGGACATGTAAACGTGAATGGGAAAGATCAGTAACCAGCAACATGACGAGAAAGGCATAGGTATCCTGGGCTGTCAAGCTCTGTAGGAGACAGCCAGAGACCGTGCAGGGACAGCCCCAGCTAAAGGCTCCCAGCTTTCCCCTCCTTGGTTTGGGGGCTGGTCAGATGATGTTCACACCAGCAGCTAAGGCCAACACACCCTCCTGTTCCAGTTGCTCAATGCAATGAAAATTGCCTGCCCTGGAGACATGACAGACCAGGCTAGAGAGAGAAGACAACAGCACAGGAGAGGAAATACTGCTGCCCTGTATCACAGAAGAAAATGACAGAGGGCAGTGGCCATGATCTGCAGATGCCATGCTGATGCCAAGCCAGCGCCTGGCAAGCAGCAAAACCACGAAGGGCTGTGACAGCTCCTCGCCCACCTCTGCCCGTGCTCCCCAGGTGTGGCAGCACTGAACTGCCCCTCCGTGTAGCCGCCCTCCGTGGCCCCCTCCTCAGCTGCAGCCGATCCCTGCAGGGAGGTTTGTTTGTTCCTGACATCAACATGGCTGCAAGGTTTCGGCTGGCTCCTCAACAACTGCCGCGCTGTCTCCCCTAACGGGAACCTTCCATCAGAAAAAAAAATAAAAAAATAAAAAAAAGGTTGATTGTGTCCTACATTTGCTTTCCCGCAGACGAGGAGCGCTCACTACACACAAAAAGGAGGGGAGGGGAAGGGACGGCACTTAACACAAATCCTGGGATCCCGGGGACAAGCGACAGCCTCCCAGGACAGAGGTGCAATGAGAGGCGTGTGCCGGGCGAGGGCAGCGGGACGGCGCGGCTGACGGGAGCCTCCCGCGGTGAGGGCAGGCGGCAGGAGGGAGCCGGGAGCCGCATCTCCGCACACCCGGTGCGTTCCCTGCGGAGGAGCTCAGGAACCCCCCGCAGCCGGAGGAGCCGAGCCGTGCCCCCGAGCGAGCGCCCGGCAGGACCGCGGGCACGGCCGCGACCCCGGCAGCGCAGGGCTCGGGCGGCACCGCGCAGCCCCGGCCCGGCCCGGCGGTGCCGGCGCTCCCCAGACGGCGGCAGCACCGCGCCAAGGAGCGGAGGGGGCGGCGGCCGCCGCGGTATCCGCGGCCCTGCAGCACCCCCAGCCGCGGGCGGCCGCCGGCGCCGTCCCGCGGGCAGCGATGGGAGCGCGGCCCGGCCCGGCCCGGCTCGTGGCGCCCACCCCACCCTCGCCCCGCGCGGCCCCGCGGCCGCCGCCCCCCCGGGAGGGGAGTCCCAGGCGCCGGCGGACACCCCGTCCCGTCCCGGTGCGATGCGGGGCGAGCCCTGCACGGAGCCGGGCGGGACCCCGCCGCTGGCGCCCTCCCGCGCCCCTTCCCCCATGAATAAGTAACGGCGGCTGCAATGCGGCGGGAGCCGGGCGACGGCCGCCAGCTCCGCGATTACCTGGTGCCTCTCGGGGAAAGACGGCGTCCGGAGCGCTTCCCCTGCAGCGGCGGCCGCGGCCGGGCTCCGGCGGGGCTTCAGACTCTCGCAGCAGGCAGGCTGGCCGCCTCTCTGCCCTGTGCCATGGCTCAGCAGCCGCATCCTAGACCGGCTCCGCGGTGGCGGCTGCCGGCGGCCGCGGAGGGAAGGGCAGCCCGCACGGACGGCCCCATGGAGCGCGGCGGCTCGGCTCCGGCTCCGGCTCCGGCTCCGGCTCCGGCGCGGGCAGCGGCAGCGCACATGCACACACGCACACACCGCGCCGGGCGGGCGGGAGGCGGGGGGACGGCGCGGGCGCGGGGCACGCAGCGGCGCAGCCCTCCGAGCCCGCTCGCATCGCCCCGCCGCGGGCAGCCCGCGCCGCTCCGCTCCGCGCCCGCCGACCTCGCGGTGGAGCCGAGCCGGGTGAATCCTCGCCGAGCGCTGCGTGTCCGCGCTTCGCTGCGGAACGACGGAGCTTGGAGGGGGGGGGGGGGGGGGCCGCGGAGCCTCCCCGGGGGCACCTACGGCGCGGCGGGCGGCAGGGCCATGCGGCTCCGCGCTCAGGCGGAGCAGCCGCGGCGCCGCGCGGTGCGGTGGGGCAGGGCGGGGTGCTCGGCCCGGCCCTTCGCTGCGCCCATCCTCCGCACCGAGCGCTGCCGCCCGGCCCCAGCCCCCGCCAGCGGCGCCGCGCGATGCAGCACGGAGGCGGCCGCCGCCTCCCCCGCGCCGCGCCGCCGCGCCGGGGCGGGCACGGGATGCGGGCGCTCCCCGCCCCGCACGCACGGCTGAGCCGCAGCCGCCCGACCGCGCGCAGACGTGTCGCGGGCCGGGCAGCCGCGCACCGGGCGGGGCAGCGCCGACAGGGAGCACGGAGCCACGAGTCTGACCAACGCTCGGGTCGGGATGCGGGAGGGACGCGGGACCCCGGGCCCCGTGGGGAGGCGGGTGCGTGAGGAGCGGAGCGGAGAGGAGAGGAGAGGAAAGGAGAGGAGCGGAGAGGAGCGGAGAGGAGAGGAGAGGAGCGGAGAGGAGAGGAGAGGAGAGGAATGCTGCTGCCACCGCTCAGGAGCGTTTTCGGCTTTCGAGCGGCTTTTCCGCTGAGGGAACCGGCAGAAACGGCTGCGGCGCCAGGAGGAGCCACGCACGGATTCGAGGCGGCGTTGGAAGCCGAGCGCGGAGCTGCGCGGAGCGGAACCGTCTCCTGCCGGCCCGGCCCCGGCCCCGACACGCGGCTGGGTGGAGGAGATGAGCCCGGCGCGGAAATGAGAGGTTACGTTGTCTCCGGGGTCAATAAATTCTGTAGGCGTCAGGGTTTTAGAGGTTGTTTCCTGTCTCCAGGACTCCTAGCAGTGTGCAGCTCTGACATTTTGAAACCTTGGTCCGGTTTTCTCAGAAAATGACAGCGATGTTACAGCACGGCGAGCAGAGCACAGCGACAAACACTGCCTGCCCGGAGAGGAGCCGCCGTACCTTGCCAACATGCAGCAACCCTGCGCCTGGAAAGAGGCCCCCACCACTGGCCATGAACCCTGGCCCCTCGGCCACCCTCCCGTGGGGACAGCAGTGGTGCCGCTTGGCTGGGGCTGTCCCCACTCTCATGCTGCCTGCAGCTGGAGGAGCGTGGGGCCAGGGTTACTGTGGAGCATGTGGGTACAGCCCATCGTTGTGCCGGGATGGATGCAATGCTTCTGGATACCTTGTGCTGGGCGTTGTGCTGGGTGCGCACGTGGGGGGAGCACAGCCCCAGAAGAAGAAGAAAGCTGCAGCGCTGCACCTCACACCTTCCTCCTGGAAACCTTCCTGCCCTGGGATCCAGCGCCTGGGGTCAGTGTGAGCAAGGAAAGGGAATGCGGCTTTGCTCCCAGACCCATCTCTGTGCAGCCTGAGGACACAGTTCTTGCAACCTCTAAGGGGGAAAAGGAGCATTGTTTTGAGATCAGCACCACAGCTTGTGCCTGTGGACCATCAAAACTGCCCTTCCCAGAGCAGTGGCCACCTCTGCCCTATCAGCAACTGCTGCCTGGGGCTGGGAACTGAGGATTGGCACTGAGGGCAGCTCTCCTCTATCCATTTTCAAGCCCTCTGCTCCATGGATCAGGATCAGGCTGTTACAAGGGCAGAGAGGCCCAAGTGATGAAGGAAGGGAGCGACTGATTCCTCTGCTCCCCTAAGAGAAAAGCCACGTCAGAAAGTTGGCTTTGCCAGGGTTTTCTTGTGCATCCCTAATTTTCAGTTCTATCACTGCTGTCTTTTAGAACTGGAGGGAGTGTGTTCGGTGTTCCTCAGTCCCATGCTTGGCCCTGCTCAGCATTAGCAGTGTGCTCCCTGGAGGGAGCAGACAGACAGGAAGGCGCTCTGTGGTAATGCATCTGCAGTCTTGGCTGACCTCTGCCACATGGAGCAGCCTCCTCAGGCCTCTCATTCCCAGCATTTGCTGCCTTGGCACTCCGTTCTGGCCCAGGAGCAGCAGGGCGGGCACAGCAGCGGTGCCAGCTGTGTTCTGGTGCGAGGAAAGGAAGCAAATGTTTGGGTATGACTTTCTTGGTGACAGGAGAAGCTTGTTCCAAGTCAGGCTCATAGTGGAGGCTGCACTGCTTTGCTACCATCCAACACAAACACCAGGTCTGGGTCAGAATCACTCTGAACAGGTACTGTGACAGCACCTCCCAGCAGCTGCCTCCTCACAGGCAGGTTCAGGAACATCCTGCACCCTCTGCTCTCAGGGCTGTGCAGGGGCTACTGCCAGCTCAAAATTCATGCTGGGCATGGGCCTGAAATGGCCCTGCTGCTTTGGTAACATCCCCAGGGAAAAATGCTCTTTTCCAGAGGGTCTGGGAGCGCTGAGAGGCAGGTGGCCATGGGGAGCACCCGCTGTGCCACAGCTCAGCCACTGTACCTGCACTTCCACCCTTCCCCACGAGCCCTTGAGGGAGCTTTGTTTTACTGCAGCCTTCAGGAACAGGATAAATGCCTTCTTTCTGACAGAAGACCACTTGTTACCCTATATTCTCCTTTCGTAGGTATCATTCAAGAATTGTTTGATAGAATCACTGAGTGGCTTGAGTTGAAAGGAACCATTGAAAGTCATCCCATCCACCTCCCCTACAATGCACAGAGACACCCACAGCTCTGTCAGGAGCTCAGAACCCATTTCCTGACCTTAAGGGCCTGCAGGGATGGGGCACCACCACCTCTTTGGGCAAATTGTGCAGTGCCAACACCGCCCTTATTGTAAAAACTTATGTCCAATTTAAATATCCCATCTTTCAGTTTGAAACCATTTAACCATTTTCCTCTGGATGAACACACCATCAGGTCTGTGTCTCCCCTGAACTGAGGACTCCACATATGGAGCAGTGCTCCAGGTGAGGTCTCACAGAGCAGAGCAGAGGGGTGGGATCACCTCCCTCAGTCTCTGACCACCCTGTTTTTTGTGCAGCCCAGGGTACAGTTGGACTCAATGATCTCTAGAGGTCCCTTCCAACCCCTACAGTTCTGTGATTCTGTGATACAGTTGTCTTTCTGGGCTGTGAGGGCACATTGCTGGCTCACAGACATCACTTTGGTCTCTTTTGGCTGAAATAAAGATGGAAGGCTGCAGCTACGTGCTGTACCTGTCATGCTGCCCAAGTGCTTCCTGCCCCCCAGAGCCATGTGCCCCACTCAGCCCTAGGCACAGTGGCTGCTTGTCCCCACCTGCTTCACACCATAACCCCTTGCTGGCCTTGCAGCTGGGGAAGATGCCATCAGTTAGAAGTGCTGCCCAGCAGCTGGGAACGCAGGCGTTTTTCTTGGGGAAAGGAAGGAGAAATACTTTCCTAAGGTGTTGTGTGCAAACCTGGGGAAGTGACAGATTAGGGAGACAGTCTGGATTGAGCAAAATGCTTAAAAACAAACCAAAACCACCTCTGAGTGCTAATGCAGTGTGCTATGTACACACCCTAAAGGAGACCAACAGCAGTGCAGGGAGGTAGAACAGCAATGGATGGGTGGCTGCAAGGTTTAGCATCCCTGTTGGAACTTTGAAGCAAGAGGGAGTAAATGCTTCTTTTTATGGTAGTCTGTTGTGGCTAATCAAGAAGCGTTTGGGAACTGCGGTTTTTACTCATTTTTACAAGAAGCTCAATGCCTCAGTGACGGAAATGTCGGGGCAGCGCTGCATGCAGTGTGTCCTCCCCTGAGGGCCGGGCAATGGGAGCACTGCGGTTATCGGGCACAGGGGACGCTCTGTCCGGTGGCGGCAGCGCGGTACGTCAGGTTCATCGGTGTTGGTTTCCCACGGTTTAAATTATTCTAGTTTCAGTTCTGCGGTCTGTAAGATGGGGGAGCTGTTGCATTGCACAAGAACCGCGCAGGCTGCTCCTCCCGGTTCCACGCGGTGAGAGCCTCCCGGGCCGGGCTCACCTGATCCATCACCAGCGATGGCTCCGCGGGAGCCTGGCCCACGGAAGGGATTGCTGGATAAGCCTCTTCCTTACTTTAATAGCTCTAACGCTATGTAAAGTGGACTGGCGTTGCATTGAAGCCCACAGTACACGTGTTCGTGAGCAGCAGCACGGACTCATTTATTGCCCCTGGATGTGCTTCACTGCTGGGTGATGGTGAAGCAGGCTGGTCATCAGGTCAGCTTGGTTCCCTGGCTGAAACTAAGCCAGGTGAAATAGATGCTTGGTTGCTGATGTGCACCTTGGGATTCTTAGTTTATGGGTTTGTTGGTTTGTTTGATTGTGGGTTGTTTTGGGCCTTTTTGTTGTTGTTTTGTTTTGTTTTTTAATCTTTTACAAATCTTTTCAGCCTAGATTTACATTCATGATTACAGTATTATACTGTTTGTTCTCTAACAGCCTCGCTTTCTGAGAAAGAAGTAAAACAAAGCACTGACACCTTTTGGGTTGATTTCTAAATCTCGTCTGCGATAAAATGAAGATTTCTACCAATTGGCACCTGACTTTCAAAATGGTGGTTTATATCTCTCAGCACTTTTTATCTAACAAATGCCACCCAGCAGATCAGTACCAGCACAAGGCCTGTTGGACAGCAGCGTGGCCCCAGCACCAGGCTGCATGGGGGACGGGGAGGATGGGGAGGAACACAGAGCACCACTCCAAGTGCCTCCGTCAGCACTGTCCATCTTTCCAGCCTGCTCACCACAGGGTCAGTGCACTCCCACTGCATTCAGGCAGGCAGAGCTGCTGGGTGAGGAGTGCATGGGATGGGACGGGCTGCACCCAGCTGTAGTGAAGTGCCTCTGTCCCACACACTGCAGCCACCCCTGTGCTCATGAAATAAAACCAAGCATCTGGGTTAAGGATGTGCTCCATTGCCCATCTCCTTTTCCCTTCTTCTGGCAGTACTTAGGTGTGCCCTTGGCAGTTATTAATGAGCTCCCTTAACACTTGCACTCTTTTCATGTTGCTGTTTGCTTGGTTGTTTTTATTTTTTTAATGCTTTCTTATTCACATTATTCCTTATGTGACTTATCCTTGTGGAGATGACATCTCTATAGGAAGTAGCAAAGTCAGCATCATCAGCCTGCATGAATTGCCTGAGCATCCTTGCTGCTTCTGAAGCAGCCAGGTGAAGGGCTGGTTTACAGCATGAACTGAAAATGGTTTGCTTGTCTCCCAGCTGCTGATTCAAGCATTTACCTTAGGCCAAGACTTAAGTGGAGAAGAGTAATTTGAGCCGCTTGCTCCATCTTCCTTCTGCATGTCCTATCTATTATACCCACCCAATCAGCTGAAGGCTCTCAATTAGCTGATGAGTGGGAGGATGAAGAACCATTTATGCACACAAGTTTAAAAAAAAAAAAATAATAATCACTCGGTTTACAGTCTTTGTGGTCACAGCTTAAAGCAGAATTTCGTTAGAGAATTTCATCACTGGCATAACCACACTTCAGTGACAAAGTTGCATCAATGCAAATCAATTGTTACTCCAAAATTTTACTCACAGGTACTGGCAGGGTCTAATTCTGTCTGATGATTTTCTGACCAGAGAAGGAATATTCCACTGGGCAGGAAAAGGAGTTAGATAGAATGACTTAGGCAGAAACATCCCAAACAAGTAGAAATGGAAAGATGCTGGGGTAACTAATATTGTCAGGAATTTGCCAATGGGGAAAAAAAAATAATGCAGAGGCACATGGGCAAAAGAAGTCTTGTAATAATTCTTCAAAAGAGAGGGAGCTGGAATCTGGCATGGATCCCCATAGCTTCCAAGCTTGTTCAATTAAAATCAACACTGAGTGGGTTTTCTTTCACTTCCATTACTCAAGCTGCATTCTTCAAAGGGATAGCAAATGAGTGATATGCATATGAAAGAACCATGGAGTATGAAATTACAAAATGATACAAGGTTTGGATATTTGCACTTTGAGATATTAAATCTTCTGAAGAAAAATATTTGAGCAAATTCTGAATAAAGGACCCTACAGAGGAGGAAGGAAGAGCTGTGAGATAAATCTAATAAAGATGATACTATGCAATTTCCGAACACTCTTGAATTACTGAGTTTAGCTGTGGCAGTGTTTCCAATGGAGGATTCACTCCCACGTAGTCAGGCAGCAAGCACATTTTAAAGCCCATTTGGAACTATTTTCTACTCATGGTGCCATGGGGCAGTCTATGGGGAATACGTATGTCACAAAATCAGAACCACAGGGGTGGAAAGGGACGTGTGAAGCTCCCTCAGCCCACCCTCTTGCTAAAACCCAGGTGACTTTATTATTTTTATTGTTAAAAGTGGACATCAGAAATTCACTTTTTTCTGCTGTAGCAGCACCAGCCCTTTGGTGCTGACCTGAAACATGTTCCCTAGCCCTCTTCCACTCCTGCTTTGCTGTTCCACTTCTCTCATAGTACTTCACATGCTCCATCAAAACCTCTTCTTACTTTTCTTTTAGAAACCTTTGTTTCCTCTGTGATTTTTATTGAATCCTGGATGCATTTCCCTATGGTCAATAAGCTTTTTTCCCCAGTTCTTGCAAGTTTTCTCATTTCTTATGGCCTCTTTAAAACATTCATCCATTTGAGGCACCATCACTCAAATTTTCCCTTTTGTGGAGGAGCCTAAATGCGCTGCACACAGCTACATGTTAGTAGGAAGGGATTTTTTTAAAATCAAAGTGGGGCTGTCTATGTGCAGTAAAGAAATAAGTACTACTGTCTCCATTTAGTCCATTCTCTTATGACTCCGCTCTCAGATTTCAGGCTGGATAGCAAAAGGGTGTGCTGCCAGAAAAGCTTTTCACCTCCTGGAGAAGTGCAGATACTCATGGACAAGATGTTCTCAGTCAGCACACCCAAAAATGTGTGTCCTGTGTAGTTGGTTCAGAGCCCATCCCCAAGGCTCTGTGCATGTGGGCCCCACTCACTGCAGGCAAAGCCTTTCCTGCTCCCCGCTGCAGAGCCACACATCACCCAGGGACTGATCCACACAGCTGTTTGCTTTCTCAAAAACAAACAACAACAAGAGAAGAAAGAAGTATCTTTAACCACATTCCGAGAGATTTTATTAGCTCTATCTGATTTTAGAATCATTTTTAAAAAATAAATTTACCATTGCAACTCAGTAAGTCTGTGTATATTTCCAGCAGAAAAGCAGAGGGGAGTTTTGACATTCCTGGTTTTATCTTCAAACATGATGGGCACCAAAACACACAAAAGAGCACCCACACAAAACACCTGGTCTCATTTCTGATATAGTTCCATACCAAACATGGATTTCACACAAAACATGTACAGGTGCCCTGCTGGGAGACATGCGGCTGCCCCATCCTGCTGTGCAGCACAGACTGTGTGTGAGTGGGCTGAGAAAGAGGAGGGTGAGGAAGGATTCTTAGTTCAGCACGGATCCACTTCATCTTGACTTCACCTGCAGAGTCCGCTGGGATGCTGAGCCGTGCTCTTCCGCAGCTCTGGTGTTATTACAAGCCTGCATTATGTTGAAAGCCAGTAATTAGATATGTTCTTTAAATTGCTCAAGTGTTTGTGTAGTAAGCAATTACCAAATTCTACATCACAATTCTACAATTAGCAATTCTACATTGTTAATAATGAATTTAAGGCTTGTGCAATAGCTCTCAAGTGCTTGGATTCCCCCTTGAAGGATCATGTCTGCTCTCTAAGCACAGGCTGCACACCAGCCTGCCATCAGCAACCAGGTTGTTTGGACAGCGTTGGTCCCTCTGCCCAGCCCAAGGGCCAAGCAGGTAAAGGCCAGGAAACAGCAGCTCCAGCTGCAGCTGTGAAAGTGGGGGCAAAGGGGAAGCTGTGTGAGTCTCTGGTACCTGAGTACGGCCAGGAGGATAGGATGTCCTTCTGTAGGGGAGGGATGTGGGGAGATGCTGCAGAAAACAAGCAGCCTCAGGAGTTTCCTATCCTCCCTGCTCTCCATCTGACTCATATGAGGGGAATGTGCCCCTTTCCATAGTCCCCAGCACCCAATTCCCAGACAGAGCTGGCACTGCTTGCTGAGTGTGGCATCAACATTCTGGGAGGTGGTGAGAACACCTGAAGTCATTTTCTGGTTGTTTTCTCAGATACAGTTTGAAAAATCTTCAAGGTTGAAAAAGCCAGTCACAAGTGGCATCCCTCAGGGGTCAGTCCTGGGACTGGTGCTCTTCAACACCTCAATGACAGACGGTGGCATCAAGTGCAACCTCAGCAAGTTTGCAGATGATACCAAGCTGAGTGGTGCCATCGATACATTGGAAGGAAAGGAAGCCATCCAGAAGGACCTGGACAGGCTGGAGAAGTGGGCCTGTGTAAAATTAATGAAGTTCAATAAGGCCAAGTGCAGGGTGCTGCACTTGGGTCAGGGCAGCCCCAGGTATTCATACAAACTGAGGTAAGATCTCCTTGAGAGCAGCCCTGCGGAGAGGGACCTGGGGGTCCCACCAGGAGGTGGATGAGAAGCTGGATATGAGCCATCAGTGTGCACTTGCAGCCCAGAAGGCCAGCTGTATTTTGGGATGCATTATAAAAGGGGTGGCCAGCAGGGAGAGGGAGGTGATTGTCCCCCCTCTGCTTGGCACTTGTGAGGCCCCATCTGGAGTGCTGAGTCCAGGCCTGGGGCCCTCAATACAGGAAGGACATGGAGCTCTTGGAGCAGGTCCAGAGGAGGCCACTAAGATAGTCAAAGGGCTGGAGCACCTCTTCTATGAGAAAAGGCTGGGGGAACTGGGCTTGTTTAGCTTAGAGAAGAGAAGGCTCCAGGGAGACCTCATTGCAGTCTTCCAGTACTAGAAGGGAGCACTTAGGAGGGGGAATGCCTGTTTATGAGGATGAATAGGGATAGGGCAAGAGGGAATGTTTTTAAACTAAGACAGGGGAGGTTTAGATTAGAGATTAGGAGAAAGTTTTTCACCCAGAGGGTGGTGATGCACTGGAACAGGTTGCCCATGGAGGTCGTGGATGCCCCATCCCTGGATGTGGCTCTGGGCAGCCTGGTTTAGAGGCTGGCGGCTCTGCATGTGGTGGGGAGATTGAAACTAGATAATCATTATGGTCCTTTCAAACCCAGGCCTTTCTGTGACTTTGTTATTTTACGATTCAGACTCAGCTCACAGTGGATAGATGTTAGTGGGCTTTTGATTAGAACCAATTGCATCATCTGCTGCATTTCGCAACACATAAAATGTGATTAGTTTTCCATGTTGCAGAGGTAAAGCAATGGCAGCCCTCATCTAAACACTAAAGATGGTAAAGGATGTGTTGATAGATTTTATTTCTTAATAGAACCACTGATACGGTTGGTGAAGTTTCAGATCTGAAGAGCTTTTGTTTCTGAAACATTGCCAGTGTTCTTCCAGTGCATTAGGCAGCAAAGCACAGGATCCTGCCTCTGCTGTGAACATTCAGTGCTGCTGTCCTGATAGCACCACAGCCCCAGTTCTGTGCTTCACATGGGCAGCGGTGCTTCTGTCCTGAGGAAGGGCACAGCCAGTGGGGAATCCCAGTCAGTGGTTTCTACAACTGCCTCACAAAGCTGACTCTTCTGCAAGTGTCAATTTGATTAAAAAATATAATAATAATAAAAATCCTTTGTAAGACAGAAACATTTGTGTTCTCTTGCTTTAGAATTGCAAAACAATGCATCCAGGAAGAAGTTCCTTTCACCCTGAGCTGAGCTGCTGATAATGCATCTAAGCCTTAAACATGTAAGGGATTGCTCTGGCTAATTACGTGCTTCATTTTAATTGCAAGCCAGAATGAAAAGTAAAAAGGCCAAAAATACAAAATGTTCCTGTGATTTTCAGAACAGCTCCATAAGCAGAGCTTTGCTGTGCTCTAACATAGGGTGTGCCAAATGAAAACAGCAGCACATTGCACACAGAATGGCAGAGTGGCTGTGGGTGAAGCTCAGGGAGCATCATGGCCCAGGAACCAACACTTACTGCTGCACAGGTGTTAATTCAAGCTTTCGGTTGTGGGTACAGTTAATAATGCATCAAAGAAGATCTGATGTATTACAGACATCGCATAAACTATTACTGAAAACTTGTCCTCCATATTTTCCCAAGGCTCACAATCCACTTTATGAGCCTCCAAGTTGTGTGTTTTTCCCATTCGGGTGTCCCCTTTGTGCTTTATTTATTTTCCCAATTTGTATGCATTTATTCAGTCTGCACTGTATAGCAGTTACTATTTATCACTGCTCCACATGCCATGAACTCTGCTTGGCAGCACTGAGCAGTCTGGAGGCCCCATTTGTCTCATGATTGCCTTGAAAGTCCTAAGCCACCACGGCCACTCAGAAATACACACTATTTTTTTTCCTGCAGGATAAATAAATAATTCAGCAAAATGAAGCATAAACATATTTTTTTTTTTTCCCCTCAAATTTTGCTTAAATAAGAATCAAGAGTTTGGGAAGAATTTTCTCTTTTTTTGGAAAATGTTTCAGTTCTAATCCCCTTCTCATCTGCAATTTCAGGTCACCATTGCCTGCTTCTCCCAGTTCATTTCCATCTTTCCATAATGGAAAAGGGATGAAAAGAAAATGGAAGGAACAGAACACAGAACAAAAATATTGATTGATTTAAGCTTTCTTTTACTAGAAGTGGAAACTCACTGAGGAATCCCTTCCTCCAACTTTCTCTTCCTCTTCTCTTCTCTTCTTTTCTCTTCTCTTCTCTTCTCTTCTCTTCTCTTCTCTTCTCTTCTCTTCTCTTCTCTTCTCTTTTTCTCTTCTCTTCTCTTCTTAGTATTTATCATAGGAATGTGGTGTAGTGGGCATGGTGTGATGGGTTGACAGTTGACTTGATGACCTTAAAGGTCTTTTCCAACCTTAATGATTCTGTGCGTCTATTTTTTATACAACATAATGTCCTGATGATGGCTATCTCAAGCTGGTTCTGCCACTGCCGTCCACCTGGACGAACCCCTGTGTGCTGATGCCCCTTCCCATCATCACCCAATCCCCTGGACCATAACCCATTTCCTCTCTCCCTGACCTCACAGAAGTTACACTAGCTTCACCGAGTGTCACCATCTCTCCATTTCTGCCTTTTTTAGGACAGAAGGGTCTGGCCCAAAGATAGCATGGGTGTCTGTTTTACAGTGTAACTGCCCTGAGTAAAACTGAAAAGAATTATTTCCTTTCATTATGCTGCATTGTCAGGTGGGAATCATCATCTGTTGATTGTCATTTAAGAGCACTTTCTTACAGCTGTCATGAAAGCAGTAAAGGTAGACAGCTAATCAGACAGAAATTGCTAGTGAGCTGTCCTCCATTAGTAAAAGAGCAAAAGAGCATTATAGTTCTGTGTCCTGTCAGAATTAAGGCACTAACTGAACTGAGAAACTGTTCATCATTGCTGAAACAGAAAGACACAAAGATGGCATGATGTTTTCACCCCTGAGTTTTGTGGGATTTAGATATGATGTTTCCTGAGTACTAAGTGCAGTAAGTGTATGTAGCCTGAGCCATCCCTGGGGCAAGGCTGCTCTTTCCAGGGCTCTTAGGGTCACACAAGTTACTGGAGCCCAGCTGTGCGCTGTACTTACATGGGCACACCTCATATATAACCAAAACCATGGCATTACCGAGCATTATTGAAATCTTAGGAATCAGATTCATGATAATCCAGATCTCATGGCTGCAGCAGGCGCTCACCTTCTCATTCCCACTACTCATGGGAAAAGGCAGGATGCCCACTGCAGCTACATGTGCAAAAACATTGCTGGGAACCATAAGACTACAGCAAACAAATAACATTAACTCATACACAAGTTGTATTACTTCAATAATACTTGTTGCTGTAGTGGAAATGCTGTCGTGGCCTGAAGCAATGATGGAGCACATGGTGGGAAGGCAGAGCCAACCCAGGGGAGCTCTGACTGAAAGAGGTGGAACCAGGATCCTCCCCTTCCCAGACCTCATTAACAGGTTGGCAGTGGAGGTGAGTATTTCTTGTTGGAGATCGCTGTGTAGTTGAGGCTTTGAAAGAGTAGGCAGATTCTTATCTTTTTTTTCTGTGTACACAGCTGCTCTGTTTGAGCATATCTCTCTTTGTTACAGCCTACAGTGCTGTTATTACTGCACTTTCTATTGTGTTTCTGTTGTAACACAAACCATGATTTTCTCCTCTGAAGTTGGTACTCACATGTGGAGTGTTCTTCATTTTGAAAGGTGGCAATTTAACTCAGTTTTTAAGTGTAACACTTAATGGACTTTACACAGTTCTGATCGTTGTGATGCAGTTCCCCACAGAAATGTTGCCCATTTCCACATGGTGCTTCCCCCACCCTGTGCTGCTGCTGCCCAGGGATACCCTTGCTACTTGGGATCCCACCCAATCTAATGCCATCCCCTGACCCCATGGACAACACCTGCTCCTGCAAGTTGCAGCTATAAAACCCTTAATTGTTGCTGTTACTTAATTATATTATAATGTTACCTTAATTGTTACTCTCCTCTCTGCTTAGCTGGTGCTTCGGGATCTGTGTACTTTCTGCTCTCCACTCTTCATTGTCCTGTGCTTTGGGTCTGGGTTCTTCCCTGCGGTCTGTTCGTAGCAAACGGTGCTGCTTGCTCCCAGCTGTGTCCTAGCAGTGTCCTAGCATCACTCTTTCCCCTAGGCTGCGCCCTGTAGCACAGTCAGTGTTTTGCTGTGGGTGAGGTGTGTTGGGAGCTGCAGGAA
Source organism: Coturnix japonica (assembly GCF_054131305.1). Classification (NCBI taxonomy): domain Eukaryota; kingdom Metazoa; phylum Chordata; class Aves; order Galliformes; family Phasianidae; genus Coturnix; species Coturnix japonica. The sequence goes on along the minus strand of NC_140691.1, from coordinate 6,417,558 downwards.
GCAGCACTGCTGTCTCTTACCTTTACTGATTAAAAAAATAATAATAATAAAAAATGTTCCCAGAGATGCCTAATTCCTGCAGCATATTTGGATTTCCTTAAGTTTTTTATAAAGTCCTCACCAAATGTTCTCTGCAAAGTAACAGTGCTGTGGGATGTGTGGAGAGAGCATTTGTTGTCTTTTGTTTCTACGTAATATATTCAGTATATATTGTTCATAGATGTTGGGAAAATTTCAGCTCCAAACATTTTGCTCAGTTGTCTTTTAATCCCAGAAAGAGACTGAAGAGAGCCTTCATCTTTCTGTATTTGTATCCCTGTGGGGCCTAAAGGTTCTGGGGAGCACAGTCCCCTGAGCCCCGACACTAATGAGCCCTTCCCCTTTCTCCATTGGCTGAGCTACTCAGGGTTCACGTTCTCCTTGATTCACCAGTTTGTTGCTTTGCCCAACTAGAACCATGTTTGTATCCTGTAAAGTCTCGCTCTTGCAAACAAGATTTACTTGCAGGTGCTAAGCTAGCATTTCCTGCCATATATTTACAAGATACGATTGCTTAACCAGATCCTTGGGGCTGAAATTCTTCTTTTCAGCTTTTTCTATGTCTTGTTTTGAGGGGACCCCATATCCTTCCCAAATTTTATTTTGCAAGGACACTTCATTCTCGTTTCTACTTCAATAGATAACCTGGAAAACTCAGTACGTAGTGGGAACACAAAGCCTGCAGATGATTCAGCCTATGCTGAAAAACTTCCATTGCTAGTGGACTTCATCACTTTCTCTCTTGATACTTAGTTGTGTGAGGTCCTTCTTTCAGGCCTTTGGTGTCAGCTTTAAATAATCAGGTATAAAATCACTGATGAAGTTTATACTGCTGAAACAAAAGGCAGAGGTTTATAGTGAACTGTTCACAGTGCATAACTAGGTATCTGGTATTTCTGCAGCAAGCAAATGAAATGTCATCACTGCAAATATCTGATATTGAATCAGGTCTTGGAGACAGCAAGAGGAAAATTGAATACTCAGAGTTTGAGGCAGCGCTGTCTGGTTTGGCCTCTGCCCTGCTCTGTGCAGCCATGATCCTGCCAAGCTGGAAAATGTGGTGGTGAACTTCACAAAGGACATAACCAAAATGTAATGGAGTTCTTCAGCACAAGGAAGAGGTGTCTATGCAAAAGATAAGGTATGGGAAGAGGGAAGGAAAACAATTGAGAAACATTCTGCACTGCATCTTGCAGCACATGAACAAAGCAGACCAGCAGCAGCACTTCTTGAAGCAGTCTCTGCTGCTTGCCTGGAAATTCACTGTTAGAAATACAGATTGCTCCTCTTCTGGGCAGGGCTGATAAACAATCTCAGTGCGGATTCCTTTTCTCTCATTAGGCCTCGTTCCTTCTGCTATATTATTTATGACTTATCTGAAAGAACAATAATTGCAGGATTGTTCAGTGATTTATGTGTCACGAGTAGTGCACATTTACTGTTTCCTTTGTACTTCCCCTTGCTTCACTGGGAGAGCAAGTTGATTGCATTTCAAATGGAAAGGACGTTGTGCAGCAGCACAGCGCATAGAGACCTGTTGGCTGAGCATGTCCCGATGTCACTCCAGGACAGCAGCCCCCAGCCTTGCAAAACTCATCCGAGCACTGAAACACCTGGCGGGGCAACCCAAGGACTCCTGTGGAACTTTTCTGCAGAGGCAACGGGGGGAGGGGGTGAAGGTTGAGTTGGGGTCCTGTGGCACAAGCGGGGGGACTGGGGGTAGACCTCTGCCTTCCCTGAGCTGCCTTGTTCCTTCTCCTAGACCTTGCAGGGGGTTGGGTCTGGGCAGTGCTGGGGGCTTCCCTTCCTGCCACCTCCCACTGCTTCTCTGTGAGCGTTCTGTGGTGCAGTCCAGAGGTGATCAGCTTAATGAAGGAGATGCGTATTGCTCTTGGCAGGTACCACTAAGCAGTTACTAGGAACCCAAACCTGCCATTGTGGTGGTTTTTTTTATTTGGTTGGTTAGTTTTTTGTTTTGTTTTTAATTTATTTTTATCTCACATCTTTCTCACTGAAAGACTGAGCCTGGGCTGAGAATACGATGATTTCCCTGTGATTAACTGCCTTCAGGCAATGGGACCTCAGCCCCTGGCCTGGTCCTGGCTCCCATTTCCCACCCCTCAAATGACCCTCTGGTTCAGTGCTGATCCCCAACTCCAGTGCAGTCCCTCTCCATTGGTGTTTTCATTTTTTTTTTCTATTTCAGAGACTTCATAAAGATGGACTGAGGCTTTTGTAGCATGACAAAGACAGAAAGAAATGTGGGTAATAGGAAATACGAGCATATGAATGGAGAAAGCTTGATTTGACAAACTTTGAGATAATTAGAGAATGCATGAATAAAGTCTTAGGCCCAGAATGCGGTTTGCAACTAAATTCATTTTTTCTGAAAAAGAGGCAAAATTGGATGACTTTTCTCTGTGTGGCATCATTAATACTTGAATGTTACACAAGTCTGTAAGCATCATCCTCTAATAATGGCTTTTCAATTGCTGTAGCAATGCAACAAACTGCCTGTCGCTGAGAAGTGGGTCTCTGACTGTGCTTTCCCATCCCATCAGCTGTGTGTTGTTTCGGCACTGGCTTTGTGCATTCAGCTCCCACAGCCCGTTAGTGTCTGTCACACCCTCCCCACCACCTCGCAGCCCCATCTGTGTGCTGGCAGCACTTACTCCCTTCCACTGTTGTGTAACTGCAGACCTCTGCGTTCAGAGGTGAAGAAGTCACAGAGTCACCCGCACAGAGTGCAATTGGTTTTCATAAATACCATTCATTATGCAAATTCTGTATTTACAGACAGCATTAAGGTAAAGTGAATGTGAGGAGCAGAGTAATAGAAACTGTGCTTTTGACATCAGGCAAGAATATTTGACAGAAATGGATTAGTAAATGAGTACAAAGATGTTTAGAGAATGGTTGCATGGCCCTTTTTGGCTGAGAGGTGCCACAGCCTGAGCAGAGCAGAGTGGCAGTGGGTGGGTGTGCAGGTTCTGCTGAGGAGGGTCTGTCCCCCCCCACTCCACTGCTGAGCTGCAGGATCCAGATCTTCCTTCATCCTTCCGGAGTCACACATGTCAGTACCCACCTCTCACTGGAGCAAATGTATGAACCATTCAACTAATGTCATTGCAAGCATCCTGTAGCTTCATAGTCTAGAATCTTAACCATGGTCTCCATTCTTTAAAGCAAACAAATCTACTGCTCTGGCTGTGCATATTTGTTTTGATTTTGTTTGTCTCCTTATCTGCTCCTTCCTGTGGAGGAATCAAACATACCAATTTACTCAGTGTAAAGGGATCAGCTGGAGCCTTGTAAAAGTGAGGCAAACGCTCCATTTCCCTCTCTTCATGGCTGCATTAGGTATGGCTTTGCATCCCATGGCACCTGTACCTCTACACACTGTTGGTGTTAGGGCAGGATGTGATACAGATGTGGTGCAGGTGCTTGGTGGTCAGTGCAGGGGGTCCCACAGAGCCATGTCAGTGGGGTTCTTGTCCTGGCAGCCCCCCAAAGGGCCATCAGTGGAGGAGAGATGTCAGAGCCATCCCTCCCACAAAGAAGTGCCTCCACTCCAGGCCCTCCCCATGGGACACTGCAGCCCTGGCCAGAGCTCTGGGCCAGAATGGGGTGGGGGCCCCGATGCTCCAGTTGTGCCCCAGGGGGCTGCCAGGGCTCTGCTCCCCACTCTCGGAAACCATGTGGAGCTGCCCATAAATCCTGCTATGGCTGCAATGGTGCTGCACCATCACCTTCAAGCCTCTGTGGCCTCGAAGGACCGTGGCTGGTGATTAAAGCTACATAGAAATCTGCTTCCCGTGCTCACGTATTTTTTGCCTGCAATTATAACTTCAGGCCTGACGTATAAATTACTTTTTACTGCTGGAGCAGAAAATGTCTCCATTAATTTTGATATAGTATAAGTGCAGGCAAGGCGGATGTGATTTACAAAATGTGATTTTGTCTATGAGGTTTAAAACTATAGTGTCACCTCTGGGTTTTATTGAGCAGCACTGAAGTCAGAGTGTGATGGAGGTGAGCATTATCTTTTCCTCTATCAGCGATTGTGCAGCCTATGAGTGCATTCCTTATCAACCTTACCTAATTTTATTTTAGGAATCCAAAAATACCAAACTGAAAGTACCATTAGAAATAACAGTAGTTTTAAAATGAGAGTAGGGTTATTCTCTTCACAGTTACTGACCTTATTTCTTGCTGACACCTGACAAAGGTGGGACTAAGAGAATCTTCTCATCACCTTTGTGGGGGATGTAGGAGTTGAGAGCATATAGAATCTTCTGTCCTTCTGACATTGAAACTGCCCGCAGTTTAATAAAACTATTAGAAGTTACACCAGAAATCATAAAATTTCCCTTCTCCTTTGCGTTATTGACCTGGCTTTACCAATCTCCAGAAGAGGGTTCTGGGCTTTAGCATCTGCCAGGCTCTGCCTCAACCCCCACCACTGTGCAGGATCTGTACCAACATCCGAGGTGACAGTGTTTTTGTATGGAACCATCATGGTCTTTGGTCAGACAGGAAGATGTGAAATGACTGATGACTCAGAAATGTACATGCTCATCATGCAAAATTACCTCGCAGCCACCTGTGTAGGGCACATTTCCTTTTCCCTGGGGCTCTACATGTAATATCCTATTACAAGGAAGCAGTAAGAGAACAGAGCATGCTATCTATAAAATCTCTAAATATAGTTCAGCAATAATGCTGCTGCTTTCTGCAGATTAAAAAATGGACTGTTCAATCTGTAACACTAATACAATCAAGCACAATCACGAGCAGCATCGTTCACACTGACTTGATTAGTGAAAAACAAAGCAGAGTGCTAATGAAGGCTCTGACAGCATTTGTCTCTGTGTTTGGATGGGATGATGTGTCTCTTCTGCAAGGCTGTTTAACTCTTATGGACTTACTGATCTTAGGAAAACCAAACCCTCTTTCTTCTCTTTGTTCCAAGAACAGTGGAAAGATGTTATGAGCAGCCCGAAAGACTTCTGCAGATCAAAACATGGAACAGTTTAAGGGAATCCTGTTCTGCTTTATGGTTCTGGAGCAGGGTGGATTTGGGACAGTTTGGGAGGATTGGGTGGGATGGCTGCATGTGTGATCCATGAGCACCCTGGAAACAGCTTGCACTGATAAAACTGGTAAACAAATCCAACTGTGAGAAAAAAAATTTTAAAAGTTAAAATCATAGAATCATGGAACCACCAAGGCTGGAAAAGACCTCCAAGATCATCCAGCCCAAACATCCATCCACCACCAATATTTCCCCACCGAACTATGTCCCTTAGTGATGCACTACATGTTGCCTCCAGGCAAGGTAACTCCATCACCGTGGCAGTCAATTCCAGTGCCACTCATTCAGAGAATGTTTTTTTCCTGACATCCAACCTGAACCTGCCCTGGTGCAACTTGAGGCCAGCCCCTCTTGTCCTATTGCTAGTTATGTGGGAGAAGAGGCCAACCCTCACCTGAATAAACTAAGTTAGTTGATAAATCAATTAAGTCAATTGACAAGATGTACTAGAACATGACAATGAGTAGTTACCCCCAGAAATAATGCACCTGCTGTAACAAGCCCAGCAAAGGAAGTACCTGCTTGGGACTGATGACAAAAAGGCCAAGACAGACCTCTCCCCAACCTGCAGAGCATTGCCTGCACAGCTCTGCTGTAGGGCACAGCTCCTTGGGTCGCTCCTGCACAGTGCCAACCCCACTCACTGCTCTGCCCACTCAATGCCAGGATCACACCATGCACCACCACTGTCACAGCAGAGTCAGGCTTCAGGACTGGTTTTGTGGTGAGGAAGCACAGTGCCTCACTGTGATGATGACTCCTTGCACATATGAGTGGCATTTCCCTGTGCATTCAGTGCCTCAAGACATGGCTGTTATCCTTCCCCCGGCTCCCTGAAATGTGTTTGCCCACCTGGCTACAAGAGGTGAGTTCCTTCATGGCTCACAGCTGTTGGCTGCTGAGGGCACAGCACTGCCTCACATCTGACGTGCCTTCCCCTCAGCAGTTTGTGAGCAATAATGTGAGTGCTGTATCAGCCCAGCTGTGTGCTTGACATAAGCAATGAGATACGGGGGGCCACAGCTGAGGGTGCAAACTGCGTAACCTTTGTGTGTTTTCCAGAAAAAACAGCTGTCCTGTGCAAGATCTGCACACGATGCTCTGAGCTGGAACTGGGCCCTGAGCAGTGCAACGTGGGCATGCCCTGTAACCAGCTGACACTGCCCGGCTCCATGCATGGTGTTTGTCCTGGCAGAGCTCATCTCTAAACTCTCACCAGTGCCTGGTCCTCAGCTGAGGGTGGTTCTGTTTACCCACCTACAAACTTCAGCTTAAGCCCAGGCTGAGCACACATCAAGCTGCCAACAACCCTCACATTGGCTTCAGACTGTTTATTGGACCAGGTGTGATTTTTTTCCCTTTTCTGTAGTATCCACCCAATTTTGTCTGCCCAAAGTCTTGATACTAGTGCAGATCAGGGGCACACTCTTTCCCCGTTGGAGAGGTTTTTGCCTAGATACATACATCAGGATCAGTTCTTTTTGTCCCATCGTGTGTTGTATTTTTCAGTCCTCAGAGAATTTACTATTTCTGCTGGCTTGTTTGAAATATTCAGTTTGTTCTGTTTTCCCTTCACTTGATTGTGCTCCTCTGGTGCTGCCTTTGCTCCATTATCTGTCTGATGCAGAGACACAAGCCACTGGACAGTGGTTTACACATGATCCAGAACTTCCCTCAGCCTTTGAACCCTTCACTCAAATACCCGTCTGCGTTTGTCAGACACCTCCATCGCACCACTCACAGGTGCAGTAATAACAGTCTGGATCCTTTCAAGTATCAAAACTGACTCCCACTGGAAATCAGTCATCAGACAGTCAAGAGACAGGCAGGATAGCAGAGAGCTGCCTGCCAACATTTTTTTCTATAAAAGCTCATGGAAGCAGGCAAAATATAAATGACTTGTCAAAGACAGCTTAAGGAGAGATACTGAGAATATAATTATGGCCACACAAATTGCAAAGATTGCTGCTGTGTGCTCAGAGAAGGATGAGTGTGAGGTACATGCTGGGGGTCAGAGCTCTGCTTTGCTCCCACGTCATGCCCACAGTACTATCTTTTCATTTATACATGAATGACTGAAGTCTTTCCTTATTAATATTTTAATTAACATTTATTATATATATGTAGATATATATTAATCATCTTTTTCTCCCAATCTTAGGCTATCTTCATAAGGTGTTTGACTACCTATTTCCTTTCCTGTCACTTGCATGAAGAGAGGAAAAAACACGTGGGGATGTCCTCAGAACAACCACTGCTGGAAAACAGGGCACTGACTTTTCCTCAAAGTACTCCTACACTGGTGACTTCTGCCACCACTAAGTTCTCTGTTGGGAAGCTTAGTGCACTTTGTCCTGTCTTGCTGCAGCGCCTCCCATCTCTTATAGCCATCTCTTGCCTGAGGGACTCAGATCTCTTCCCTTGGCTCTAAATGAGAAACACCAGGAAACAAGCCCTCCTCTGGGGCAGGCCAGGTGAGAGCCAGTGGGTGCCTCCCTGCTGCTAAGTAGTTCAGGACATTGTTCTCCCAGCACAGACCTCCAAACAGTGATAACGTGTGGAAGATAAGGCTGAAGGACTTTGTCAAGGCAAGCTTGGATTACTACATTTTTTCTGAGGGGGAAATAAACCACCACCAACAACAACAATAACAACAACAACAAAGCTTTATGACTGAGAGGACGTAAATGAGCTTCTGCCATGCTGCTGCTCCCTGAGCTGGGGTGCTGTGCAGCACTCTTACATCCATCACCATAATCATCCAACACCTGACCTCCTGCTTAGAAAAGCCACCTGATTACCAGGTGAGGCATTCCAGGTTTTATCTGTTGTAGCTCTGGCCTCCAGTTAGTACTTGTGGGTAACCTCTGCTCTGTGGAGAGTGTTTATGCAGAATGGCTTCATGAGAAAGGACATGAAGAGATTCCACTAGTTAAATTGTAAAAGAATGAACGTGATTAAAGACAAAGACGGTCTATTCTAGGGCCGATCACGGGCTAGGCAGCTGAGAAGAAATCAGTATGTGAAAAGACAGGGTATGTAGCTAAAGATGAAATATGTATCTAGAAGCAAGGACGGCCTGAGGGAAAAGCAAGATGTGTAGCAAGGTGTAGACAAAGCTGCAAAGAAAAAGTATCCATAAGACTAACCACAAAGGTCAGATGAAGTAATGTCTAATTCACCAATCCTGAGCTTTACTTTTGCAATATGCATGAACTTATTACTGATTGTATAAATGAGATGCTGTAACACCTAATAAACGAGGCTTGTTGACCATGATAGTATGAGACTTGTCTCCCGCGGTTACTTCCAACAAATGGTGACCCTCGACGTGATAAGGAAAAAAAGGGCTGCCACGGGTGAAGAACTGCGTTGGGTTCGGGTCCGGATTTCGCAGCTCGACGGACGACGAAAAGAGCTAAAATTGGAGCTCCGCGTCTCGAGTGACCACGACAGGTGGGCTCGACCGACACGTGCTGCCGAAGCCTGGAGGGCTGCAACGGTACCGACGTGAGTAAATATGGACAGGCAAGCAGCATATAATTTATTTTCCGCTTTTCTTAAGCGGAGGCAGTTTAAGGGGATAGACTTGGAAAAGGAACTCCCTAAGTTATTAGTGTATGGTTATGCTAAAGGGTTATTTCAGAATCTGCATTTAGTGCATGATCTTGCTGAATGGTGTAAATTTGGAGATGCAATTTTTCAGGGAATGATAGGTGGGGAGAAAATGGTTAAAAAATGTGGGAAGTGGTGGCGTGTGGTTTATAATGATTTGTTGCAATATCAGGCAGAAAAGGAAGCGGTAGAGCAAGCTAGTGCTGTGCAGGGGAGGAATAAGAATTATAATGAATGGTCAGATTGCCCGGGGCCCCCTGCTGTGTCCACCGTAAAGTTGCCGCCGGCCGCCGAGCCTGAGTTGCCAGTGGCTGTGGAGCCGAGTGCCCCGTCTCCGTCTCCCTGCACGTCTGTATCAGACGAGCCGCCTGCATCGACCATTGCGCTACAGCCGGCCCCCTCGACCCCCCTTTGCAATGAGCCGCTCCCTGGGGCACAGAGTGACCTGGCGGAGGCCATCGCGCGGGAGCGGGGGGAGGCTTGGGTTGCGCTGGCGCGGGCTTGTTTAGAGACGGGAGACGGTGAGGCGTTGGAAGCGGTGCAACAGATGGTGCTGTCGGTGGGGTATTCGCCTAATGCTGCAGGTGGGACACAGGCTGCTATCAGTGCTTTAGACTGAAAGTTGTTGTCACAATTGCGGTCTACGGTCAGTCAGTTTGGAGTAAAAAGTGAGCCAGCGATACAGATACTGGATTATATCTGGAGTACTCAGGTTTTGTTGCCATCTGATTGTGGGGCTATAGCTAGGTTGATTTTTTCGCAGCACCAACAACTGCTATTTAATGCTTATTGGGAAGAGATGTGCCAACAGAGAGTTGTGATAGTTAGGCAGCCCGGAGATCCCTTGTATAACGTAACTGTTGAAGAACTTTTAGGGGTGTGTCCTTTCATCCGGACGGAGGCCCAGGCTTTATTAGGACCAGTTAAATGTAGGGAGTCAATGTATCTGGCCAGGCAGGCTATGGATAAGATCAAGGCACCAGGTGGGTTGTTGTCTTATATGGGAATCCAGCAGGGAAGAAATGAGGAATTTGGAGCGTTCACAGATAAGGTAGCTGGAGCCATAGAGAAGGCTGGAGTACCAGAGTACATGAGGGAAATAATGCTAAAACATTGTGCACTTCAGAATTGTAATGCTACAGCTCATGGCATTCTAAGTACTTTGAGGAGTAACTGGACAATAGAGGAGGCGTTAGACAGACTATCGAGCGTGCCCACGGGGGCTCAGGCTTTCATAGTTGAGGCTATTAAAGAGATAGGGTCAGGATTAAAGGCACAGGCTGAGGCTTCTCAGAATCAAGTGTTAGCAGCCCTTGCACCCCTCCAAGCTGCAGTCGCTACAAGCCCACGCTCGCAGAACAGCTCCCTCATGAAATGTTTCCGTTGTGAAAAAACTGGCCACATCCGTCACGAGTGCCAAGCCACTGGGATTTGGCGCAGCAAGTGTCAATCCAACACCCACAACGCTGCTGTATGCTATAGGAAGTCGGGAAACGTGAGAAGCAGCGCACGAAAGAACAGCGGCCGCGCTCCGATACAAGCTGCCGTTCCCAGCCAGCGGCCGCCTGCCCCCCCGCACACGTCTCTCGCCGCGTTGTCGGTCTCTACAGCACCCCCGCCCTCTGCTTCGCCCACGTCGTTCTCTGCACCTCGCCATGCCACCCCTCCCTCGTCCTGCGCGGCTGCGTCTGTGCAGCCCGTGTGTAACGTGGTTAAAGACACGGATGGACTGAAACCAGGGGATTGTTGTGACCCAGGTCCAGTAGATCCAGAAAGAGAATCGGACGCATTTCTTCCTGATGATACTTTGAAGGAAGCAGGAATGACAAATTTCCCTACAGCGTACTGTGATGTCTTAGAGCAGTGCAGAGAAGAAACAATATTAAGGGGTGATGCTGACACGTTGCAAACCTTTCCTAATCAGGTCCCCCATTTGGAATCCCTGCCTTATGAGGCAGTGAAGGAGCTAAGGGAGTCAGTGAGAACATACAGAGTTCAGTCAGCCTTTACATACAATCTTTTGGTTACAAACAGTGACACTTACACTATGACCCCTCACGATTGGAAAACTGTGTTAAGAATGATCCTCTCTCCTACGCAATACACCGTGTTTGTGACTGAATATCAGCTACATAATTTGACTGATAGCTCTTTGCCTCAGACTCGGACAAATCCATGTGGCACAGCACCTCTTCAACTGTGTCAGACAAATGTCACTCACATTCCTGAATTTGGCCGTGTAAAATATGCACATGTAACAATAGATATTCATTCTTCTTACATATTTGCCACAGCACATACAGGTGAACACAGTCATGACACCCGTAAACACTGGTTATCTGCTTATGCTGCTATGGGAATCCCACATACTACAAAAACAGATAATGGGCCTGCGTATACCTCTAAGGCCACTCAAACTTTCCTCCAAGAAGGGTGTGTTAAACATACTACAGCCATTGCTCATTCTCCCACTGGACAAGCTATTACTGATCACATTTATCAAACATTGAAATCCATTCTTATTATTAAACAAAAAAGGGGGAATATGGGAGACACACTGCAAGAAATATTATGTAAGGTTTTGCTTGTTTTGTTTGTGCTGAATTTTTTGAATCATGTTCATAGAGATACAGCTTATGTGGATCGTCATTTTGAGGCTTCCCCGGTGCTAAAGGAACAGCCTATGGTTAATGTTTGGAATATGGCCACAGGACTTTGGGACTGTCCTCTACCACTGACAACTTGGGGTCGTGAATATGCTCATATTTCCACAGGGACTGGCCCTATGTGGGTTCCAGCATGATATCTTCGGTCTCATCTGAAGGCAGAAAATAGCATCCAGCCTTTATAGTAATTGTAATTGTGTGTTTATTACTTAGTGGTATTGCTTTGTAACTTGCTGTGCTATAGATAATATTACTAATAGTTTGACATAGTGTGTGATTTTCTGTTTTACCAATGCAGTCTCAAGATTTAGAGTTTAAAGCATTAGCTAGGATGTTGTGTGGTTCTTCTATTTTAGAAATAGATCAGATGTGTATTAAACAGGATTTGATGTAATCAATGCTAGAATCTACAGGAATAGATCTTTTAATGTTTTAGTACTGTTTGGTTATGATATTATTAGCCTATTAATTAGCTTTTCTTAATTTGCAAAGACAAAACCTGGAAAGGAATCCCAGGCAAAGAGATGACCCTGTATCATAGAATAGATACCTCTCTTACATCCAACTAATTGGGATTTTTGAAATATAACCATGCATCGTTTTAGACAAAAGTGCACGCTAATAGAACTAAATTTGATAGTTTATTCTGTTTTCCAAGCAGGTGTTCCACTTGGGCTCTGTATCACGCACTGGCCATGCGGATATGGTGTACAACTGGAAGAAATCCTTCAGACCCTGAATGCAGGAGAGAATCTGTGATGGGTGAGAGAGGAAATGTGCACCTTGAAGCAGGGGACGCCCTGCTGGCACTACCTGTCGCATCCACCACCAACATGAATTGCTGTTTCTCAAGGGTCAATAAGTATTAATGCCCCTAGTGATACTTTAGTACATTTGTCCTCTAAAATTGGTTCTATTTGACATGTTACTTCATAAAATTGCACGATCATTAATCAATTATTAGCCCGGATAACTCAGTCGGTAGAGCATGGTTATGAGCATCCTAAAAGCATTTATTGCACAAATTTTAGTGGTCATTAAAATCAATATATCAGAGTATATGAAAATTGAAGACTTTTCCTGATCAGTTACAGATTAACACAATGGGACCCTCATGGATTTATTTTCAGGTTGCAGAAACTTAGGTTGCAGTACAAACATGTTTGTTCTTTTTAGTGGGTTTAACAGTAATGTTGTTATGTTGTATTTGACTTGTCTCTTTTTCATTTTTAGAGTATTGTCAATCGAGGCCTTGATTGAGTTATAATAGTTATGTTATTAATTTAAGTAGTGTTGCTATTCTATAGACAGTATTGTAAGAAGAATTCTACGGAGCGTCCGTCATGGATCCAGATGAGAAGTTCACAGAACAGCAGCTACGAAGCAGGATAAAACTACATGAGAACCGATTGAACAAATGAACTGAACTGCTTGTTAAATATGATTAATCGGTCGTTAAATCAAACCCTTTTTCATCTTAAAAGGAAACAGGGGAAATGTAGAGAGTGTTTTTTACAGCTAGCTGAGAAGGGTCGTAAACACGGTGCAGTTAATCAAGCAGCCATAACACCTGCAAGGACAGTGAGATCAACAGGATGCCCTGGGATGGTGAGAAACTAACCATGGTTTTGTGAACTCGGCAAGGGAGTAACTTTCAGGATGATAACAACAAGCTGCAAAGATACTCGGGGATGGTATGTAATTGGGAACCAATGATGAGCTCCACTTTTGCAATATGTATGAGCTAATTATCCGTATTATAAAGGTACACGCAGCCAAGGAATAAACGAGAATAGCTGATCATATGTCAATGACAGGTGTGGTCGTCTGCTTTTCTCCCGCCGTTCTGCAACAGAAACAGAAAATAAGATGAAAGATCAGATGGCAGAACAGACAGTTGAAGAGAGTTTCAATTCCAGACAATAAACTTAAAATCTCTGAAGCCAAGTCAAAAACTGTAAAATATTCTAAAGAGGACGGGAGTCTAATTAATGATTTGGAAGGGAAGAGAACAAGCTGACAGATGGGTGCATGCCCAAGTGGACACATTGTTATGCCCTTTAGTATTTTATGGAAATTTGTTTTAAGGGAAGATAAGAGAATATATTGGGCAAACCAACACTACAAAGTACAGTCCCAGTACCAGGAACAGGGCACAAGTGGGCCTCATGGGAAAGGGCCTTCCAGGGCAACAGTGGCAAATTGATTGAAAATTGAACTCCCAAGAAAAGGGGCGTATCACTGTATGAATATTTCCGTAACCTTAGAAACAATTGAGGATGCTGCTGCAGGTGCCTGATGGACAATCCAAGAGGAGGTATCCTGTTTATCCAAAGTTGCATTGCAACATGGAGTAGGCAGGGATAACACCGATTGGGGAATAGTTTTCTCTGGACCATGGGATAAACTTACTAGTTGCCAAATTTAGGATGACTAAAACAGCTTTTCTTAGTCTGCATCACCTTGCTACTCTTGGTGTGTTTTACTTGTGTTGTTATAAGATGCTTTTTGTGTCTGTGCCAGGATACCAGAAGGGAAAATGGGGTATGGGAGAGACATGAGCTAAGACAAAATGTAGAGAGCAGGCCTTATTTCAGGACACGTCAAGAAAGAATAGAATGATGCAGCAGGTGGAAACCCTGCTAGATTAAAGAAAAAGGGGGAACTGAATAGTGAAAAAATACCCCATAGTAGATGAAAAGGGAACACTTTGCTACAGAAAGGGAAAGGGGGCCTCACTAAGGCAAAGGGTAGTTACAGATAGATAGTTTATGTTAAGGGGGAGCAGAGAAAACAGAGGGATGAAGGCCATGAAGATCAGGGTGGAACAGCCCGAGAACAGTGTGGTGATTAGATGTCCACAGTGCAAGCTGGAACCAGTTTGGGGGGTGCCCCTCCCGAAGTGTCGAAAGTTTACGGTGAGGAAGATGATGAGCCTTCATCCCATGACCACCCCCACAACTCACTACGCATGTGCAAGGGGGGAGGGACTGCATGCTAATGGAGTCTCAGGAATTTAATGAATATGTATACAAATACTTGCATACTATTGATTATGTATTAGTTCAGCCTATATCGGTTGCATGCTTTCTCCTGGAGATGTGCAAGGAAGGTGGAGCTATCCCCCTTGCACCAGGGTGTATGCGCATCACTCATTAAACATACCTGCTTTAGAACTACTTTGTGGTTATGGAGTTTGATTCCGCAAGTCATATGACATAATTATTATTTATTTCTTTTTCTCTGTCTTAGTAAATAGCTTTAAGCGAGCAAATTCTAATCTGCAGCAGTGCCCTGATTCCCTTACAGATCTCCTTTGGGCGCTTGAATCTGACCCGGTCACGCAGTGAAGAGTACGAGAAGATCTCGAGGTCTTTTCAGGGAGCATCTCCTGAGGTATATTCCTTACACCAGCTTTGGAAGAGGCCTCCATTTCTCTGGTCCTGCTCTGAAGGGGCCCTCTTCTTATGGCATTGCCAGCGAGGAGACCAGCTCTGACACAGCCGTTTGTATTGCCGGCTACTGACTGCAGCAATTGAGTGAACCTGTAGAGACAACTGGACTGTTGTGAGACACACAAGACCTTCAGTCTTGCACAAATGAGAGGCCTTGAGAGCACTGTGACAGGGTAAATAGAGCAGGAATGAAAAGAGCATGTTGTGCTGCTGTCTGTGGCTGTACCTCCCCCAGACCCATACAAAGTAGGAAGAGAGAGGAGATAAGGAAAATTCTATTTTGAAATCTTTTTATTTATCTCTTAAACTATTCAGGGTATATGGTTCCATGTTTACATGAGCTCTTGGAGTGAGAAAATGGAAAGTAGGTAGGAAAAAAGTGAAATAAATTTTTATTTATAAGTTCAATCACATTTTTTTTACACGTTGCTATATCACACACAATCAAACAATCAAAAATTGGTAAAACATAAAGAACCATCACTGGGAATCCTATGAGGAAGTTGTGCATTTTATAGAAGCTGGAATAGTGCGTATTGCAACATCTTTCTGAGAGCGTGCTTGATCTCCCTGTTCCTCATGCTGTAGATAATAGGGTTGAGTGCTGGAGGAACCACTGAGTACAGAAGTGCCACTGTCAGATCCAGGAGTGGGGAGGAAATGGATGGGGGCTTCAGGTAGGCAAAAATGGCAGTGCTGACAAACAGGGAGACCACGGCCAGGTGAGGGAGGCACGTGGAGAAGGCTTTGTGCCGTCCCTGCTCAGAGGGCATCCTCAGCACAGCCACGAAGATCTGCACATAGGACACCACTATGAAAACAAAGCAGCCAAAGAATAAACTACCACTAAAAATGAGAAACACAATTTCCCTGAGGTAGGAGGTTGAGCAGGAGAGCTTGAGGATCTGGGGGATTTCACAGAAAAACTGGTTCAAAACATTGCCTTGGCAGAGAGGCAGTGAAAACGTACTGGCAGTGTGCAGCAGGGAATTGAGAACCCCAGCGCCCCAGGCAGCTGCTGCCATGGTGGCACAAGCTCTGCTGTCCATCAAGGTCCCGTAGTGCAGGGGCTTGCAAATGGCAACGTAGCGGTCATAGGACATGATGGTGAGAAAGGAATATTCTGCTGAGGCAAAGAAGACAAAGCAAAAGACCTGTGCAGCACATCCTTTGTAGGAAATGGCCCTGGTGTCCCAGAGGGCATTGGCCATGGCTTTGGGGAGAGTGGTGGAGATGCAGCCCAGGTCGAGGAGGGCCAGGTTGAGGAGGAAGAAGTACATGGGGGTGTGCAGGCGGCGGTCGCAGGCTACGGCTGTGCTGATGAGGCCGTTGCCCAGGAGGGCAGCCAGGTAGATGCCCAGGAAGAGCCAGAAGTGCAGGAGCTGCAGCTGCCGCGTGTCTGCCAACGGCAGCAGGAGGAACTCACTGATGGAGCTGCTGTTGGACATCTGCTGTTGTTGTGCTTGGAGCCCTGCTCAGACTGCAGAAGATAATGACAAGTCCAGACCATTCTCAGAGACACTCGTCCCGCTGTACTGCGAAATGTTTTCATTTATCTTTGGATAATTTTCATTTAACTCCATAACTTGAATTTATATTCATGAGCTTCACTATCCCTAAAGAAATAGAAGATTAAGGAGCTCTTACTTTCTTCTCATTTCATAATCATCCCGAACTTCTGAATATTTTCCTCTTGGGAGCTGTTTACATGTCTCATATCTTCACTCCAACTGTTCTCAGTGCCCCCAACCCCAGCCTCTTTGCACTTCAATATGTTTTAGTCAAATATGCCTGTTTGCAGGATAAGTGCACTATTGAAGTCTGCAGAAAACAAGAAAAACTTGAACTGATTCTTTCCTTTTAGAAACGAGAGGCTGAAAGCACAACCTGTGTGGCTGTTCACAAAACAGGCAATTGATTAAAGAAATATTTGGGAGTAACATAGCTGTGTTTTAAATTTTACAGCCTCTATTAGATTTCCACCTCTAATCCTTTCGGCCTTCCCTCAGATCAAGATATGGAAAATCCCTTCCCTGACTCTCCTCTTGCAAAGGGCCTTCACAAACATTCAGTAGTGCAGTGGAGCTGTGATCCCCTGCCCCAGGCAGCAGCTGTGGCAGCACAAGCCCTGCCGGGGGGCTCCTTCCCCCCACACATCTCCCTGCAGCGCCCTGGGCAGCTCCCCGGGCAGGCTGAGTGCAGACACTCAGGGCTGAGCTCTGACACTGCAGTATGGAAGCCCTCGGGTGGAGCAGAAGGCTTTTTCCACAGTAAAGAAACATGCAGTGCCTGCAGCCAGATCTTCTACGGGATGTCCCTGGTTTGGTTAACCCTCTATGAAAAGCAGCTGCATGGTCAGCAGTGAGACTTACCTTTTCATGGTCTGTGAGCAATGTTCCTGCTGTGTGCCCACAGCCTGCTCACACCGTACACATCCTGGAAGCTCTCTCCCCTTTCTCTCCTCTCCTTCTGTCAGCTGCAGGCTGTGCTGTGCACCAGAGCTGCTCCTGGGCACAACTGTCTGTCTGCAGCACTGCCCACTTGTATGAGCTCCCTGTGTCCCAGGAGCCCGGCCCAGCTCAGCAGCAGAGGATGTCATACTTTATCCTTCCCACTCGTCTCCCCTGAGATGTCCCTGTGTCCTCTTTGCCATCAGATCCTGGAAAACAGCCACATCATGATTGTATTTTGAAATCTGATGAATTAAACACCAAATGTACAGTGGTCAGTGACTGATTCCAGACCTGATACCTGAGATCCTGTGATGAAACAAAATGGGCATACAGGCAAGGACAGAGAGAGGTGGACTTCCCCTGTGCAGGGCAGTGATTTAACTGAGGCAGTGCAGGAGTCTCATCCCTTGACAGAAATCCTGGAGCTGAAATGGGATTCAGCTCCCTACACACCCACAGGAGCTGGGATTCCTCTGATTCAGTTCAGAAATGCACAAGGAGTTGCCTGCATATGAGCTCCTGCTCTGAGTCCTCGGTCCTTCAGCAGGGAGGCAGTTGCTCACACACAGACACTGGGTGATGCCCAAGGTGCCTGGGCTGCTCCTGGATGTGTTCCAGTGCTTATAAACTGTGTGGGAAAATCCTGGGACAGATACCTCTTTCCTGAACATCAGCTGCGGGGCAGAGAGGAAACAGACCCCTATCGACCATCCTAAATGACAACAGACCCCAGTGTTTATAGCACTTCATGGTGCCTTTG
The DNA here is from genome assembly GCF_054131305.1 of Coturnix japonica. NCBI lineage: Eukaryota > Metazoa > Chordata > Aves > Galliformes > Phasianidae > Coturnix > Coturnix japonica. The sequence goes on along the minus strand of NC_140691.1, from coordinate 6,399,475 downwards.
TCTCCAACTCCACTGAGAATGCAGTTACACAGCTGACTAAATGGATGAGCTCACAAAAGAAGAACCAGATCTTTCTCTGTTCTCCATCTGCGGCATATTCTGGAGCTCAAGGCAACACAAAGATAACATACATCTTTATTCTTCAACAGACATAACCTCAGTTTTCGGTGGGCTCTCAAGTGAATGGCTTCAGAAGCAGCCTAGTGTCTCTGGGCTCTCCCACACACTCACATGCAGCTGTAAATGCAGCACAGGGCCTTCAGGAAAGCCATGCCCATGGTGTATCTGTGCTGCTGTGTCAACTCCAAGACCCACAATGGATCTAATGTCTGTGTGCCACCTTCTTCACAGTAATACCATAGATGAGCTATCCAGTCAGGCTCTGTCCAGTGATGCTTTCCAATGAGTATGTTTACTTCTGTATTATTGCACTAATGAGAACAACAAAACTTGAGGAGCTAGAAATCTTTGTAGAGTTACATGCCTGAGCTCTTGTTGGGACCACAGTGGTACAGTTGAATGGCTTCTACAACTGCACTGTAGCACAAGGGGCATACAGGGGTAGCACTGGGGTATACATTCTTAATGATGGATTGGTGAGGAGACAAGGAAAAGAGAGTGCACTGAGCTCTGCCTGGGGGTGGCTGAGCAGCCAGGCCAGAGCTAATGGAAATGGCCAATGGAGGAGACCAACAGTGCCTGTTCCTGTCTTCCTGATCAGGGAGAGCAAGTGGAAGGTGCCCTCTGCAGACAGATGGGAGTCTCATGTTGTCAGGCCCTTTTTCCCTTTGGGGGCCTTTTTCACTCCAGTATCTGCTGCAGGGACAGCACAGCAGGGCATGTGCCATCCAGCAGATCCATGGAGAGCACAGATGGCAGCTTCTTGACCAAGCTATGGGGGAACCAAGGAGTAGAGGTGCTCTGCTGGATCTCATACTCTCCAGCATGGAAGGTCTGGTGGGAATTATGAAGGTCAAAGTGGCATCAGACCACGTGCAAAAGACAAATGGATCTCTTGTTATTCATTTGTTTATTTATTTATTTATTTTGAGCCTGTAAGTTTAAAAGATGATCATAGATGTCAATAAAACTGAAACAAAGAATGGAAGACAAAGATAGAAATCAGTGAAAATGTGTTAACCCTTCTCAATATGAGAAATCGTCATGAATCTTGTTCTATTTTTAGTTGTAAATATGAGAATTTGTAGGGATTTTGTGTCTTTTTTTTTTTTTTTTTCCCTATAATTCAGATGCCTTCAGGTACAGAGACACAGACAGCGGTGCCAGTGCCATCATTGCCCTGTGACTAAAGCCTGGCGTTCGCCGCTGCTCTTCCCTGCTGCCTTGTTGATGTCCCTCACTTTCCAGGTGTCTCCAGCTCTCCTAAATAAATGGCCTTAGTTAAGGGCATGTTTTCAACAGTTCATTTGGACACACGCTCCTGCCAATGCCCTCCAGATTTCCCCATCTACTGCTCTTTGTTCAGTCAGATACCTCCCAATTATCTGTCTGATTTCTTACTTACAGGGACATTATTGGAATTTGCTCCATTCCTCAAAATGCTGATGGACTCTGTTGTCAAATCCTTCACTGTGATTCTATCTATCCAATCCTATCTGCGTCTAAATATTTTCTTGAACAAATATTCCCTGTAAAATATAAAACTCAATAGACACAGCTTGGACATGCCATGCAGTTGATCACTGAGTTTTACTGTTCATTCAATTGCATCACCTTTCCTTCAGCTTGCTGGTCAAAAAAAAAGGGGGGGGGGAAATTTTTCCTTTTCCATGTGCAGCTGGTTCTCTGAGGAAAGCCACTGGGAGTTGGTGCAAAGGAGGATTAACGCTGAGAAGGTGACGGCAGAGGAGAAGAGTGATGTGAGAAAAAGTGATGCAAGTCCCATAGGTCCAATGTAAGTAGAAATGGGGTGGGGATGCTGAGGAGTTTTGTCAACAAAGTAACAGAATAGAAGTCATTGGGACATCCTGGATCACGATCAGTTGCACAGTGCTGTTTTAATGTCTTGTTTTAACCCAACTATAAATAAATAGAAAATAAATGTCTGCTAGATTCTTCCTCTTTAAGCTCTCTCTAGATATCTCTCCATTTTGCTGAACAAGTTCTGAAAACCTGAAGAAGATAACAGGAAGGCAGAAGGCACAGGAGGCTCTTTAGGTTATAATGGGCCCCAGGGCACATTCGCTGCTGAGCCTGTCAACCTCCAGTGCAGAGAGAAGTTTGCACAGAGTACTCAGCAAGACATAGTCAGAAGTAACAGTGAAGTTTCTTGGAGTATGAATGGGCCCACTGAGGGCCATTAACAAGCAAGCTTCCAAGGGACTTGTTAGAGCAGATATTTGGAAGCCATGACTACAGGCACTCAAGGCACTGGCATGGTAGCTCTGATGCTAAGAAAACCTTCCTTTGCCTTACGATTCCTGACCCCTAGAACCTTGGCAGGGAGATCCTGTTCCTCATGTTGGCTCATGACCCTTCCTGGGGCAGTGAGTTGGAAGTGTGTATAATGTTAAATGAAAGACATGGGGACAGAAGATCCCAGGCTCTGCATGGGGTGCAAGGATGCTGTGAACTTCATATCCCACGTATGCCCTTTGTCTCATCTCATGATGTGGGATGTGAGAAGGGCCAGTCTGAACAAGCAGTCAATCCCAATGAAACTCTGAACTTCAGATCTCTCAGTTCCAGTGCCCTCCTTTGCACGCCCTCCCATAGTTTGATGTCCTTTCTGCTCTGTGGTACCCAGAAGTGCACCCAGTGCTCCAAGTGAGGCTGCAGCAGCACAGAGCAGACAGGGACAATCCTTTCCTTCACCCAGATGTCAATAAATTGCCTGATGTGCTCCAGAGGACAGCTGGCTTTCCTGGCTGTCTGGGCACACTGCTGACTCACATTCAATTTGATGCTGAGCAGGACCCCCAATCCTTTTCAGTCAGATTTCTCTCCATTGTCCCATATCCAGTCAGTGTTTATGCCCAGGGTTGCCCCTACCCAGGTGCACAATCAGGCAATTGTTCATGTTATACTTTATGTATGTGGTGCTTAGTACTACTTGGTGCCCAGTTCTCTGACTTGTCCACATCTCTCTGCAAGTCCTCTCTACCCTAAGTGGAGGCAACAGCACCTCCTCATCTGGTCTTATCAGCAGACTTGCTTAGAACATCTTCTCATCCTGCATGCAAGTCATCCACAAAAACATGAAAGAGAAGCGGCCCTAAATTGGAGCCCTGGGGACCCCTGATAGTGACCATCTACCAGCCTGATGGAGCCCAATGACAATAGTCCTTTGGGCTTGACCTATTGGCCAACTGCTCACCCACCATTTTGTGTTCCTGTCTAGCCATATGCAGGACATTCTGTCCAGAAGGGTGCTGTGAGAAATAGGATAACAACTTCCCTTGGTCATCTAAATGGATAACCATGTCATAAATGGACCTGAAGTTAAACATGACCTTCCTCTCGGGAACTTGTGTTGACTGCTACCAATGACAGAATCGTCCTTCAGCTGTTTGTCCATAACTCCCACCTTCATTTTCTCCATATTTTTACCAGGCACTGGAGTGAGACTCACAGGTCCATAATTTCCCGTGTCATTTTTCTTGCTCTTCCTTACAGTGAGACAACATTTGCCAGCTTCCCATCAACTTGTAAGACCCTGGACTTATTTAGATGCAATTGAAATGAGAGCCCAGAGCATACTAAGGTGTCATCATTGCAAGAACGTATATGTGACATATCTTTGCAGTGCCTTGAACTCTGGAGTATGCCACAGATGGAGCATAGAGAAAGACTGGCCTCTTCTGTTGGTAAGCAGAGTAACACTGCGTGATACATGGGGACTGTGTGTCTGCTCTGCTATGCTCTGCTTGCAGGGGAAAGGTGCAGGGGGTTGCTCTCATGTCAGTGCTCATATCTGAGGTGTGGGTTCAAAGTGGAGAGACCAGGCTTTTTTCAGCAGTGTGTGGAGACAAGACAAGGGGAAATGGAACAGAAACTGGAGCATAGAAAGCTCTGCACAAATGTGTGCAAGAACATCTTTAGAGTGAGGGTGACAGAGCCCTGGAACAGGCTGCCCAAGGGGTTGGGGAGTCTCCTTCTCTGGAGATATTCAAGACCCGCCTGGACGCCCACCTGTGTGTCTACCTGGTGTTCCCAAGGGGTCTGTGCTGGGGCCTGTCCTCTTCAGTATCTTTACTGATGACCTGCATAAGGGCATCGAGTGCATCCTATGTAGGTTTGCAAACTACACCAAATTGGCTGGGAGTGTGGATGTGCCTGAAGTTAGCAAGGCCCTACTGAGGGATCTGGACAGGCTGGAGAGCTGGGCTGAAGCCAATGGGATGAGGTTCACCAAGACCAAATGCCACGTCCTGAAATTTGGGACCTGGAATGGACTGCCCAGGGGGGTGGTGGATTCGGTGACCATGGAGGCGTTCAAGGAATGATTGGATGTTGTGTTGAGGGACATGGTTTAGTGGGGGCTGATAGGTGACCAGCCGTACTGGATGATCATTTAGGTCTTTTCTAACTTTGGTGATTCTATTATTCTATGATATCCCGTCCTTGTATGAGTGCCCTCTTTGAGCAAACACTCTCTGGGATGACTCAGAACATGTCTGGAATTAGTCACTGACCACTGGTCATCTGGTATTTAATTCAACAGATTTTAATGTACTGTCATGATGCTGTTGTCTTTCAGGAGCTGTTGGCCGTGAGGACCACGGGACACCTCAGGGGAGATGAGTGGGAAGGATAAAAAATGACATCATCTGTTACTGATCTGGGCTGGGCTTCTGGGACACACGGAGCTCATAAAAGTGGGAAGTGTTGTAGAGAGAATACTGTGCCCAGGAGCATCTCTTGTGCACAGCACAGCAGGGCTGGGGCTTGAGCAGCAATTCACATGAGGATAGAAGAAAGGGAGAGAGAGCTTACAGTGTTTGTACAGTGTGAACCAGCTGTGAACGGACTGCAGGAGCACTGATAACATTCAACAGAATGGTAAGTGCCTTGCGGTAGGCAATGCAGCTGATTTTCCCGGAGGGATCACCAAATCGGGGACATCCCGTAGCAGATCTGGCTGCAGGCACTGCATGTTTCTTTACTGTGTTAAAAGCCTTCTGCTCCAGCTGAGGGATTCTGTGCTGCAGCGTCTGAGCACAGCCCTGAGGGCTGCATGTCCCAGCACGGCTGCAGGCTGTGCAACCAGGGCTGCAGGTGTGTGCCCAGGGCTGTCCTGCAGAGCAGGGTCCCTGCTGTGCCCCAGGGGCTGTGTGCCGGGTATGGGACTCTGCCGCCTGCCAGGCTCAGCACTCAGCCTGCCCGGGGAGCTGCCCAGGGCGCTGCGGGGAGACGTGTGGGGGGAAGGAGCCCCCAAGCAGGGCTTGTGCTGCCACAGCTGGTGCCTGGGGCAGGGGATCACAGCTCCACTGCTCAACGGATTGTTTGTGAGAGCACTTCGCAAGAGGAGAGCCAAGGCAGGGGATTTCCATTTCCTGTTCTGAGGCAAAGAGAATTGGAGTCAGAAATCTAAAAGGGACAATAAGAGTTCTGAGAATTTTTCGTCAACCAATTGCTTGTTTTGTGAACAGTCACACATGATGTGCTTTCAGTCTCCCCTTTCTCAAAGGACGGAATTATCTTCATTTTCTGTAGGCATTAATAATTCACTTATCCTACAAAGAGGCAGCATTTTCTAACTGAAACTGAATGCCACAGAAGCTCGGGTAGGGGGCTCTAAGAGCACTTGGGGTAAAGATATGAGACTTGAAACAGATGAAAATATCCATGGAGAAGGGATAAGAAAATAAGAGGGAGGTTAGAGCACCATACGCTGCTTCTGCTTAAGGAATGCTGAAATACATGAAATTGAATGCAAGTAATGGTGCTAAATGTACACTGTTGTAAGAGAATAAAAACATTTCATAGTATAGCAGGAGGAGTGTGTCTGAGAATGGTCTGGACTTGTCATTATCTTCTGCACTCTGAACAGGACTCCAAGCCCAGGATCAGCAGATGCCCAACAGCAGCTCCATCAGTGAGTTCCTCCTGCTGCCGTTGGCAGACACGTGGCAGCTGCAGCTCCTGCACTTCTGGCTCTTCCTGGGCATCTACCTGGCTGCCCTCCTGGGCAACGGCCTCATCAGCACAGCCGTAGCCTGCGACCGCCGCCTGCACACCCCCATGTACTTCTTCCTCCTCAACCTGGCCCTCCTCGACCTGGGCTGCATCTCCACCACTCTCCCCAAAGCCATGGCCAACGCCCTCTGGGACACCAGGGCCATCTCCTACACAGGATGTGCTGCACAGCTCTTTTTCTTTGTCTTCTTCATCTCAGCAGAGTATTCCCTTCTCACCATCATGTCCTATGACCGCTACGTTGCCATCTGCAAGCCCCTGCACTACGGGACCTTGATGGACAGCAGAGCTTGTGCCACCATGGCAGCAGCTGCCTGGGGTGCTGGGGTTCTCAATTCCCTGCTGCACACTGCCAGTACGTTTTCACTGCCTCTCTGCCAAGGCAATGTTGTCAACCAGTTTTTCTGTGAAATCCCCCAGATCCTCAAGCTCTCCTGCTCAGCATCCTACCTCAGGGAAGTTGTGTTTCTCTTTTTTGGTGCCAGTTTAGTCTTTGTCTGCTTTGTTTTCATATTTGTGTCCTATGTGCAAATCTTCATGGCCGTGCTGCGGATGCCCTCTGAGCAGGGAAGGCACAAAGCCTTCTCCACGTGCCTCCCTCACCTGGCCGTGGTCTCCCTATTTGTCAGCACTGGCATTTTTGCCAACCTGAAGCCCCCCTCCATCTCCTCCCCACTCCTGGATCTGACAGTGGCACTTCTGTACACAGTGGTTCCTCCAACACTGAACCCTATTATCTACAGCATGAGGAACAGGGAGATCAAGCACGCTCTCAGGAAGATCTTGCAATATGCACTATTCCAGCTTCCATAAAATGTACAGCTTCATCATAGGATTCCCAATGATGGTTCTTTATGTTTTATCCATCTTTGATTGTTTGATTATGTGAGATATAGCAACGTGCAAAAAAACTATATATATATTATTGAACTTAAAAATAAAATTGTATTACAACTCTTTCCAAACTAATTTCCATTTTTTCACTCCAATAGCTCATGTAAACATGTATCCAGATTCCCCAAATACTTTAAAAGATACCTAAAAATGTTTCAAAATAAACTTTTACTTAGATTTTCTTTTTTCCTACTTTGTCTGGATTTAGGTAGATACAGCAACAGACAGCAGTGCAACGTGCTCTTTTCATTTCTTGATCTCTTTACACCACCACAGTGCTCTCAACTCCTCTCATTTGTGCAGTCCTGAAGGTCTTGTGTGTCTCACAACAGTCCTGTTGTCTCTACAGCAGCACTCCAGGGCTGCAGTCAGTAGCCAGCAATACGAACGGCTGTGTCAGAGCTGGTCTCCTTGCTGGCACTGCCATAACAAGAGGGCCCCTTTAGTGCAGGACCAGAGAACTGGAGGGAGGCCTCTTCCAAAGCTGGTGTAAGGAATATACCTCAGGAGCTGCTCCCTGAGAAAACCTTGAGATCTTCAGGTGCTCTTCAGTGTGTGACCAGATCAGAATGAATAGTCCCAAGGAGATCCGTAAGCGTCTCGGGGCAGTGCTGTGGTTTAAGGTTTATGGGTTGAGACAAAGAGAAAAAGAAAAGGATAATAATTATGACAAATGTATTTATACATATATAATATATTTAGTGTATTTTCACACATATACAACATATGCAGTTGCAAACATATATGAACTAATCCCTATGCGCATCTGTTTGCAAGTCCAGGACTAGTTGCAGGGGTTTTAATAGCCACAGGGTTCACTGTAGGAGCTGAAGTGGCTGTTGGGCTGTTGCAGGAGTTGAAGTGACCTCAGAGTTCATTGCCAGAGCTGAAACCACCACAGGACCTGTGACTATGTTGGAGCAGCCACTGGGCTCATTGGAGGGGTTGGAGCTACCGCAGGGCTGTACTTCCTCCCTTGGGAGGAATTTGTACCATTTTCTTATTACCATACTTGGAACAGCTACAGGACCCGTAGCACGAGTAACTGCAGAGCTCATTATGAGGGATGGAGTGACAGTGGGATCTGTCCCAGAGCTTGGAGCAACTGCAGGACGTGTAGCAAAACCTTGGAGCTGCTGCAGGGTCTGTGCCAGGAGTTGCAGAGGCTGCAGCACTGTCAGCAGATCCAGCTCTCTGGATCTGGCACACTGCAGTCATTTGTGCCTGTTTAGGATTACCAGAGCCACAGCAGGGCTGCCCCCAATATTCTACCAGTTTCTCAGGATCCTGCAGTTGCTCAGAGATGAAGTTCCAAAGCCCTGGGGGTGCCCACCGCTCCAGGCAGCTGTCCAGACTGTCCCACACCCCCTGCCATGAAGAGCTTTCTCACCTTGGGGCAGATCTCTCAGTGATATTCCTGAATAATTGTTTAACCTCAATCCTAGAATCATAGAATCACCAAGGTTGGAAAAGGCCTAAAAGATCATCCATTCCAACCGTTCACCTATTACCTATAGCTCCCACTAAACCATGTCCCTCAACACAATATCCAGTACACCCCCGGACTCACAGAGGCGACAATGTAAATTGTGTAATTCCTAATTGACCTCATTGCAGCCTTTCAGTACCTGAAGGGAACTTACTCCCAGGAAGGGAGTAAACTCTTCGAAAGGGCTGATAATAGCAGGACTAGGGGAAATGGTTTTTAGTTAAAGGAGGGAAGATTTAGGTTGGATGTTAGGGGAAAGTTCTTTACTAGAAGGGTGGTTAGGTCCTGGAACAGGCTGCCCAGTGAGGTTGTGGATGCCCCGTCCTTGGAGGTGTTCAAGACCAGGTTGGACGGGGCCCTGGGCAACCTGATCTAGTAAAGGTGTATGTTTGGTGGCCCTGCTAGGCAGGGGGGTTGGAACTACATGATCCTTGAGGTCCCTTCCAACCTGGGTAATTCTGTGATTCTGTGATTCTGTAATCATATGGACAATGTTACTTCCAAAACCCAAAGATGACCGCAGAGCTGAATGTGCACAAAACTTCACTTTGTCAGCTGCCAATTTATCGTGGTACAAACTGAGGTCAAACAGCATAGCAAAATAAATACCCTAATGCAGCATCCAAGCACCAAGTAAGGAGCTGTGCAGTGAAGCTTCATGAGAAGACTCAACAAGCTCCACACATAGGGAGCACATCCACACATATCAGCACCATGGCCTGCACTTCTCCAGCTCCCACAAAGCCCTGTGTTATCTCACTCTGGACAGATGTGCTGCTATCTCAACCCTTGGAGTCTCACATCAGGCACCAAAATGACTGTGGTTGTTGAACCCAACATATGGCTCAGCAGCACACAGTGCTTTGTGCACTGCCCCATTCCCAGTGGGATGGGGATGAGAACTGGGAAAAAAAGTACAACTTCTGGGTTGTAACAAAGCAGTTTACTAAGAGAGATAAAAGAAGAGGAGTAATAGTTATCACTATATATCCGTTGATATGGAATTGTATGTAACAACTGATGCATAAGCACTTGCTCAGCACCACCAGACTGATGCTCAGCTGGACCCTGGGCAGTGAAGAGACTGAGATGAATTCCCACCCCTTTCAATACAATTTCTGCTTGCTGTCAGGTGATACAGAACGTCCCTTTGGCCACTTTCAGTCAGCTGTCCTCACTCTGTTCCCTCCCAGCTCCATGTGCCCTCTACTGACCATGGCCTTGGCTCTGTAGAACACTGCTTAGCAGCAGCTGTAAATGTCAGAGTGTTATCAATGGTTTTCTCCAAGAACCAAAACACTGCACCACAGCAGACAGTCTGAAGAAAACAATTCAATCTGAGCTGTAACTCAGATTCCTGCCTGTCCCCTCTTCTTGTTCTTCCTGATCAGGAAGCAAGGAACAGAATCTGCTGCTCTCCTCTCTGAGCCCATTCCATCAGTTCTCAGCTGGCTCCTCTGCCATCCCCAGGCAGAGCTCAGTGCCCTCTCATGCATGGCAGAAGCCTTTCTTCTTCTTTCTTGCCCATCCGTCATGCAGAATCTGTACCCCATTTGCTACAGTACAGAGCTGAGAATCAACCCACCATGTCTCTGTGAACCAAACAAGACTCTAGGTCTGCAAAGGCACAGATATTTGGAGTTAGCTGAGTGAATGTTTGTGGTCCTCTCATTAGTGTAACGACTCTTCAGAAAGCATCCCCTTCCAGAAGCATGTTTTGATTTTGCCTGGCTGGGCCTTGCATCTACACCATGCTACTGGTGTTCAGAAGATGGTACACAGGTACTAGACCCATTGTGGGGCTCACAGTTGTCCAGTGAACATTGTCACTACCCAGGGCATGTCTTTCCTGAAGGTCCTCAGCAGCATTTGCCAGCTGGCTGGGGGTGTGCTGGAGACCCCAGGGAACTGCCATTCTGTTGTAATACAAGAAGAATTTAACAGAGCAGCTGCCATGGATCAAGATAAGCACTTTACACAGCAGCAGCTGCGGAGCAGTGTAAACAGCATGAGAACCAAGGACACCTCTAGCAAAACGGTGAAAGGCTCGTGGATTTGAAGCGGGGTTTTAGGGTTCTTATTGCAGAAGCTTTCTTCCAATTAGTGTGTGTGATTTTTGAACACCCTTGTTTGTTTGCTATAAAATTACGGCTTTTCAGGCAATAGATGGACACAGCTATAATTAACTATATTGGTGTGTGGTTGTTTGTCCTAGAACACTGACCTTTTGCCTTCAGGTTCGCCAAGATGTGGGGGCCCGCAATGTCATGGGATTTAACTCTTGAACACCTGTGGGATCCCGAGAAACTAAGCCAGTATTTGAGTCAGGGATGGTGCAGCCTAGATAGATCTAAGGGGGTACGACTTATTTGGGGCTTGGCTTGTGCTTACCGTGCTCTATATAACACTGTTCCGAAAAGAGAGAATTTCCGAGCTGAGGTTCAAGCCAAAAAGGGAAATCCCCAAGTCAATTTTGATCAGTCACAGGAGGCACCAGTAACAATATCAGTTGCCTCTGTGGAAGGCAAGAAATGGAAATGGATGTCCTCACGTCTAGAACGGAAAAAAGAAGTGGAGGAGGAGGCAACAGAAAATCCAGGTGACAGGTCTGGATCAGTACCGAGAAAGGAAAAAGGAAAAGTGGCATGAAGAAGAGAGTGATGAGGAGGAAATCTCTATTACTGTTTGTCGACCCCTGAAGATGACTGAAATCCAAGGTGTAAGAAAGGAGTACACACGGCACCAGAATGAATCTCTTGTTACCTGGTTGCTTCGCTGTTGGGACAGCTGGGACTGTAGCTTGTTGTGATGTGACAGGCCCTTCCCCATATTCTGGAAGAATCTTAGTGACGTGTAATACAGTGGGTGTAGACGAAAAGGTGTAGGTTTTATAAGGATGAGTCTGTTTCAATAAATCGCCATTTTGCCACTTCCTCACCTTGGTGTCACTTGGTAATTGGCCTAGCTGCTGCTTCAGTTAAAGTGCCTTTATACTAATGCACGGAGCCTGAGTAACAAGCAGGAGGAACTGGAAACTGTGATGCACTCTGAAAATTATGACATTGTTGCTATCACAGAAACATGGTGGGATGACTCCCACAATTGGGATACTACCATCGATGGCTATAGGCTCTTTAGGAGAGATAGGCGAGGTAGGAAGGGTGGGGGAGTTGCTCTTTATGTCAGAGATTGGATAAACTGTGAGGAGCTCCCCATGAGAAACAGTCAAGAACAGGTTGAGAGCCTGTGGGTTAGGATTAGAGATGGGACTAATAAAGGTCAGCTGGTATTAGGGGTATACTACAGGCCACCTGATCAAGGGGAGGCTGCTGATGAGGCTTTCTTGCTCCAGATGCGTGAGGCATCTAGCTCACAGGCTCTTGTCCTGGTGGGGGACTTCAACCATCCGGACATCTGTTGGGAAAACCACACGGCGAGCTGCAAGAGCTCCAGAAGGCTCTTGGAATCCATTGATGATAGCTTTCTGGTTCAGGTATTGGACAGACCGACCAGAGGTCAAGCGTTGCTGGACCTGCTGCTCACCAACGCTGAGGAGATCATCAAAGGCATCAAGGTTGGAGGATGCCTGGGCTCCAGCGATCATGCCCTGGTTGAGTTTGTGATCTCAAGCGATGTGGGCCTGGCTAAGAGCAGGACCAGGATGCTGAACTTTAGAAGAGCAGACTTCAAGCTTCTCAATGGAATGCTGGCCAAGATCCCCTGGCGTGCTGCCCTCAAAGATAAGGACGTTGAGGAGAGCTGGCTACTGTTCAAGGATGCCCTCCTGGCAGCACAAGAGGTCTCCATTCCCCTGATTAAGAAAGTGGGCAGGAGAGGTAGAAAACCGGCATGGCTCAGCAAGGACCTGCTGAGAGAACTGAGGGTGAAGAAAGGGGTGTACAAGCTCTGGAAACAAGGCTGTGTCACCCGGGAACAATACAGGGATGCCGTCCGAACTTGCAGACGTGGGATCAGGAAAGCCAAGGCGCAGGCAGAACTGAACTTGGCGAGGGACGTGAAAAACAATAAGAAAACCTTCTACAGGTACATTGGCCAGAAGAGACAGGCCAAAATGGGCGTACCTACTCTGGTAAATTTAAAAGGAGAAATGGCTTCAACAGATGAAGAGAAAGCTGAGGTGCTGAATGAGTTCTTCACCTCGGTCTTCACTGGTGGCCAGGATTCTAGTCTTTTTCACGTCCCTAAGTCTTGCACCCCCATACCTCCATGTGGGGACCAAGGAGGTAAATCCCTCCCCACTGTAAGGGTAGAGCAAGTCCGAGAGTGCCTCCTTAGACTGAATGAGTATAAGTCTATGGGGCCAGATGGCGTGCATCCCAGGGTCCTGATGGAGCTGGCTGAGGTGGTTGCTGAGCCGCTCTCCATCATATTTGAGAAGTCATGGCTGTCAGGTGAGGTCCCGGATGATTGGAGGAAGGGTCACATCACTCCCATTTACAAGAAGGGGAGCAGGGAGGACCCGGGGAACTACAGGCCGGTGAGTCTCACCTCCGTGCCTGGGAAGATTATGGAACAGATCCTCCTGGACAACATGCTTGATCACATAAAGAACGAGCATGTGATCCTAGACAGCCAGCATGGCTTCACCAGGGGAAGGTCATGCTTAACTAATCTTGTGGCCTTCTATGATGGAGTGACGGCGTTGGTGGATGAAGGGAAGGCGACCGATGTCATTTACCTGGACCTGAGCAAGGCCTTTGACATGGTCCCCCATCACATCCTCATCTCCAAATTGGAGGGAGGTGGATTTGATGGGTGGACAACTAGATGGATAAGCAATTGGTTGAAAGGCCGCAGACAGAGGGTGGTGGTCAATGGCTCTATGTCCAGGTGGAGGCCGGTAACGAGCGGTGTCCCTCAAGGGTCTGTCTTGGGACCGGTGCTCTTTAACATCTTTATTAATGACATCGATGAGGAAATGGAGTGCACCCTCAGCAAGTTTGCTGATGACACCAAGCTGAGTGGTGCAGTCGATACGGTGGAGGGAACGGATGCCATTCAGAGGGACCTTGACAGGCTGGAAAGCTGGGCTCGGGTGAACCTAATGAGGTTCAACACGGCAAAGTGCAAGGTTTTGCACTTGGGCCGGAAGAACCCCAGGCACCTGTACAGGCTGGGAGGAGTTGTCCTTGAGAGCAGCTCGGCAGAAAAAGACCTAGGGGTCCTGATAGATGAGAAACTTAACATGAGCCAGCAGTGCGCTCTGGCAGCCCGGAAAGCAAATGGGATCCTGGGCTCCATCAGGAGAGGGGTGGTCAGCAGGGATAGGGAGGTGATCGTCCCTCTCTACTCTGCTCTTGTGAGGCCCCATCTGGAGTACTGTGTCCAGGTGTGGAGCCCTCAGTACAAAAAAGATATGGAGATTTTGGAAAGGGTCCAGAGGAGGGCCACAAAGATGATCAGGGGGCTGGAGCACCTCCCCTGTGAGGACAGGCTGAGGGAGTTGGGTTTGTTCAGCCTGGAGAAGAGAAGGTTGCGGGGTGACCTCATTGCAGCCTTTCAATACCTGAAGGGAACTTACTCCCAGGAAGGGAGTAAACTCTTCGAAAGGGCTGATAATAGCAGGACTAGGGGAAATGGTTTTAAGTTGAAGGAGGGAAGATTTAGGTTGGATGTTAGGGGAAAGTTCTTTACTAGAAGAGTGGTTAGGTCCTGGAACAGGCTGCCCAGTGAGGTTGTGGATGCCCCGTCCTTGGAGGTGTTCAAGGCCAGGTTGGACGGGGCCCTGGGCAACCTGATCTAGTAAAGGTGTATGTTTGGTGGCCCTGCTAGGCAGGGGGGTTGGAGCTACATGATCCTTGAGGTCCCTTCCAACCCGGGTAATTCTGTGATTCTGTGATTCTGTGAAGGTGAGAGATCGTAAAGCCATTAACGATCATAAAGCCTTCATGTGTATCATTAAAAATCTCAGCTATTAGACACGAGCGCTTTCCAGATCGAGCAAGGAACAACAGTAAATTGCACTGCGTGTTTCCTTGTGGCGTTACCTACGTGACCACAGAGAAGACATGAGGAAGTGGCATGACCAGCCTACTCCTGTACTATTAGCACGGGTGAGAGAACTACAAAACAGATCAACCACGAGTACAGCTGCTCCAGTTATCACAGGTAACAAATAGAGGGGCCCTGCCCTCAGTCAAGGGAGTGGAAGGGATAATAGAGTTTATTGGACTGTGTGGATTTGATGGCCTGGCACATCAGAACCACAGAAATATAAGGCACTGGTGGATGCTGGTGCACAGTGCACCCTAATGCCCTCCAGTCATGAAGGGACAGAATCAATCCATATTTCTGGATATCTCTCAAGAATTGACTGTGCTGGAGGCTGAAATAAGCCTCACTGGCAAAGGCTGGAAAAAACATCCTATGTGACTGGCCCAGAGGCTCTATTCATACTTGGTATTGATTAGCTCAGAAAGGGGCATTTCAAGGATCCTAAGGGGTATCGATGGGCATTTGGAATAGCTTCTGTAGATATGGACAACATTAAGCAGCTGTCTGTTTTGCCTGGCCTGTCAGAGGACCTGTGTGTTGTGGGGCTGCTACGAGTAAAAGAAAAGCAGGTACCGATTGCTACAAAGACAGTGCACAGACGGCAGTACTGCACCAACAGGATTCCTTGCTCCCCATTCATGACTTGATTCGCCAGCTGTAGAATCAGGAAGCAATCAGTAAAACTCACTCCCCTTTTAACAGCATCATATGGCCAGTGCATAAAGCCAGTGGGGAATGGAGGCTGATAGTGGACTACCGTGGCATGAAGGAGGTCACACCCCCATTGAGCTCTGCTGTGCCAGACATGTTAGAGCTCCAGTATGAGCTGGAGTCAAAAGCAGACAAATGGTATGCCACCATTGACATTGCCAATGCCTTCTTCTCTATTCCTTTGGCCTCAGAATGTAGGCCACAGTTTGCCTTCACCTGGAGGGGCATTCAGTATACTTGGAACCGTTTGCCCCAGGGGTGGAAACACAGCCCAACCATTTGCCATGGGTTGGTCCAAACTGTACTGGAACAGGGTGGTGCTCCTGAACACCTGCAGTACATTGATGACATTGTTGTGTGGGGTGATACAGCAGAGGAAGTTTTCACAAAAGGAGAGCAGATAATCCAGATTCTTCTACAAGCCGTTTTTGCTGTTAAGCGAAGCAAAGTGAAGGGGCCTGCCCAGGAAATTCAGTTCCTAGGTATGAAGTGGCAGGATGGACGTTGTCACATCCCAACAGATGTGATCGACAAAATCAATGCCATGTCTCCACCAACTAGCAAGAAAGAGACACAGTCTTTCCTGGGTGCAGTAGGCTTTTGGAGGATGCACATTCCAAACTACAGCCTCATTGTAAGCCCCCTTTATCAGGTGACGCAGAAGAAGAATGATTTTACATGGGGCCCTGAGCAGCAGCAGGCTTTTGAACAGATTAAACAAGAGATAGCCCATGCTGTAGCCCCGGGGCCAGTACGGACTGGACAGGATGTAAAGAACATCCTCTATACTGCTGCTGGAGAGAAAGGTCCCACTTGGAGTCTGTGGCAAAGAGCCTCAGGAGAGACCCGAGGCCGACCCCTGGGATTTTGGTGTTGAGCGTACATGGGATCCAAGGAGGGCTACAGTCCAACTGAGGAGGAGATCTTAGCTGCCTATGAGGGGGTTTGGGCTGCTTCTGAAATAGTCAGTACTGAGATGCAGCTCCTTCTGGCACCTGGACTGCCGGAACTGAACTGGATGTCCAAAGGAAAGGTTCCCTTCACCCATCATGCTACAGATGACACTCGGAACAAGTGGATTGTTCTGATTGCACAACGAGTGCGGATAGAGAACCTCAGTCATCCAGGAATCTTAGAGATGATCATGGAGTGACCTGAAGGTGAAAAATTAAGCACATCACCAGCAGAAGAGGTGTCACGTGCCAAAGAGGCCCCACCATACAATGAAGTACCAGAAAATGAAAAGAAATATGCCCTGTTCACCGATGGATCATGTCGTATTGTAGGGAAGCTTTGCAAATGGAAAGCTGCTGTATGCAGCCTTACACGACAGGTTGCAGAGGCCACTGAAGATAAAGGAGAATCAAGTCAGTTTGCAGAGGTAAAGGCTGTCCAGCTGGCCTTAGATGTTGCTGTATAGGAGAGGTGGCCGATGCTTTATATTTATACTAATTCATGGATGTCTGCGAATGTGTTATGGGGGTGGTTACAGCAGTGGGAACAAAATAACTGGAAGCAAAGGGGTAAATATATTTGGGCTGCTGAACTTAGGAAGGACATTGCTGCCCGAACAAAGAATATGGTTATAAATGTGCATCATATAGATGCCCATGTACCCAAGAGTTGGGCTACTGAAGAACAGCAGAATAACAATCAGGTAGATTGATCTGCCAGAATTAAGGTGGCTCAAATAGACTTGGACTGGCAGAACATGGGAGAGCTATTTCTAGCTTGATGAGGCCCATGAGACCTCGGGCCATCAAGGAAGAGAAGCGACATATAAGTGGGCCAGAGACCGAGGGGTGGACTTAACTATGGACGCTATTGCACAGATTATTCATGACTGTGAAACATGTGCCATAATTAAACAAGCCAAGAGGGTGAAACCTCTCTGGGGGGAAGGGAGATGGTGGAATTATAGATATGGGGAGGTATGGCAGGTTGATTATATCACCTTGCCACGATCTCACAATGGTAAGTGTTATGAGCTTACCACAGTGGAGGCAACCACTGGGTGGCTCGAAACGTATGCAGTACCCCATGCTACCATCCAAAACACCATCCTGGGTCTGGAGAGGCAAATCGTGTGGTGGCATGGCACCCCAGAAAGAAATGAGTCTGATAATGGGACTCATTTCAAAAATTCACCGGTGGATACCTCGGCCAGAGACCATGGCATTGAGTGGATTTATCATATCACCTATCATACACCATCCTCTGGTAAGACTGAATGCTTCAAAGGGTTGTTAAAAACTGTGCTGAAAGCAATGGGAGGCTGAACATTTAAGAATTAAGAACATGGCTAGTTAACACAAGTGGATCTGTCAGTAGAGATGGTGCTACCCAGTCCAGCTCCCTACATACTGTAGAGGGAGATAAGGTCCCTGCAGTGCATGTAAAGAACATGTTGGGAAAATCTGTTTGGGTCCTTCCAGCCTCTGGAAAGTGCAAACCTCTCCTTGGAACCATTTTTGCCCAGCGTGCACTTGGTGGGTGATGCAGAAAGGTGGGGATGTTCAATGTGTACCACAAGGGAATGTGATGTTGGGGGAGTGAAGACAGTAATTCCATGTCTATATATGTACACAGACGTGTGTGTAATGCATTTTATTTATTGTTTATTTGTACAGAGATATGTTTTCTAAGCATGATATAGTGATGTACAATTAAGGGTGGAATGTCATGGTTTTGTCATTCTTTCTATTGGTATTCCACATATCACAGCTAGTAAAACAAGTTTTCCTCCTTAGGTCTTTGCCACTGCTATGTTTGTTTCCTAGAGCCGAGCTCCCACTTCCCTACCCCTTTCCCTTTTCCCTTCCCATTTGTTTGGGGCCAGGCGGACCACGGGTCTACTGCCCCCTCTGTCATGGACATAGACTGACCTAGATAACTCTATGGCAGTGCTAGCAAGGAAACCAGCCCTGACACAGCCATTCATATTGCTGGCTACTGACTGCTGTCTTGGAGTGCTGCTGTAGAGGCAACAGGACTGTTGTCAGACACACAAGACCTTCAGGCCTGCACGGATGCGAGGACCTGAGAGCACTGTGGCCGTGTAAATGATGCCAGAATGAAAAGAGCACATTGTGCTGCTGTCCGTGTCTGTACCTACCCCAGACCCAGACAAGGTAGGAAGAGAGAAGAGCTAAGAAAAAGTCTATTTTTAAAGCTTTTTATTTATTTCTTAACCTATTCAGGCATTCTGGTTCAATGTTTACACAAGCTCTGGGAGTAAGAAAGTGGAAAGTAGGTAGGAAAGAAGTAGTGAAATAAATTGCAACGTATTTGCAGATTAGAGTATTAAACAAAATAAAAAATACAAACAAGAATAAAACATAAAGAAACATCACAGTGAATTGTGTGATGAAGATGTGCAATTTATGTAAGCTGAAATAGTGCGTATTGCAACACCTTCCTGAGAGCGTGCTTGATCTCCCTGTTTCTCATGCTGTAGATAATAGGGTTTAGTGTTGGAGGAATCACTGCGTACAGAACCGCCACTGTCAGATCCAGGAGTGAGGAGGAAATGGATGGGGGCTTCAGGTAGGCAAAAGCACCAGTGCTGAGAAACAGGGAGACCACGGCCAGGTGAGGGAGGCACGTGGAGAAGGCTTTGTGCCGTCCCTGCTCAGAGGGCATCCTCAGCACAGCCATGAAGATCTGCACAGAGGACACCACTATGAAAACAAAGCAACCAAAGAATAAACTGACACTAAAAATGAGAAACACATCTTCCCTGAGATTTGATTCTGAGCAGGAGAGCTTGAGGATCTGGGGGATTTCACAGAAAAACTGGTTCACAACATTGCCTTGGCAGAGAGGCAGTGAAAACGTACTGGCAGTGTGCAGCAGGGAATGGAGAACCCCAGCGCCCCAGGCAGCTGCTGCCATGGTGGCACAAGCTCTGCTGTCCATCAAGGTCCCGTAGTGCAGGGGCTTGCAGATGGCAATGTAGCGATCATAGGACATGATGGTGAGAAGGGAATACTCTGCTGACATGAACAGGAGGAAGAAAAAGAGCTGTGCAGCACATCCTGCGTAGGAGATGGCCCTGGTGTCCCAGAGGGCATTGGCCATGGCTTTGGGGAGAGTGGTGGAGATGCAGCCCAGGTCAAGGAGGGCCAGGTTGAGGAGGAAGAAGTACATGGGGGTGTGCAGGTGGTGGTTGCAGGCTACGGCTGTGCTGATGAGGCCGTTGCCCAGGAGGGCAGCCAGGTAGATGCCCAGGAAGAGCCAGAAGTGCAGGAGCTGCAGCTGCCGCGTGTCTGCCAACGGCAGCAGGAGGAACTCGCTGATGGAGCTGCTGTTGGACATCTGCTGTTGTTGGGCTTGGAGTCCTGCTCAGAGTGCAGAAGATAATGACAAGTCCAGACCATTCTCAGAGACACTCCTTCTGCTATACGATATATGTTCTCCTTTCTGCTTTCTGCTGTATTGTAAAAGATTTTCTTTCCCTTTGCAAAATGTTCATTTAACTCCAGAATTTGAAGTTATTTTCATGAGCTACACCATCCCTTAAGGAGCAGAAGATGAGGGAGCTCTTACTTGCTTCTCATTTCCTAATCATATCAAAGCCTCCTGGATATTTTCCTGTTTAGCACAACTGCTTTTCAAGACTCCAGCCCCTATCTCTGTGCACTACAACTTCTCATAGAGAAATCAGCCTTTTTGCAATATAAGCAAACCATTAATGTCTGCAGAAAAACACAAGAACTGAAAGTGACTGTATCCTTTAGGAAAGAAAGGCTGAAAGCACAACTTGTGTGACTGTTCACAAAACAAGTGATGGATTGAAGAAATACTGGGGAGTCTCAGAACTGTGTTTTAAATTTTACAGCCCTTATTAGATTCCTGCCTCCAATCCTTTTTCCTTTCCAAGGAGCAGGGCATGGAAAATCTCTGCCTTGACTCTGCTCTTGCAGAGAACCCTTATAAACATTCTGTTGTGCAGTGGAGCTGTGATCCCCCTGCCCCAGGCACCAGCTGTGGCAGTAGAAGACCTGCCGGGGGGCTCTTTCCCTCCACACCACACGTCTCCCCACAGCACCCTGGGCAGCTGAGCCTGGCAGGCGGCAGAGTCCCATACCCGGCACACAGCCCCTGGGGCACAGCAGGGACCCTGCTCTGCAGGACAGCCCTGGGCACCCACCCGCAGCCCCGGCTGCACAGCCTGCAGCCGTGCTGGGACACGCAGCCCTCAGGGCTGTGCTCTGACACTGCAGTATGGAAGCCCTCAGCTGGAGCAGAAGGCTTTTTCCACAGTATAGAAACATGCAGTGCCTGCATCCAGATCTGCTATGGGATATCCCAAATTAAGTTGACCCTCTATGAAAAGCAGCTCACGGTCTGCAGTGAGACTTACCTTGTCATGGTCTGTGAGCAATGCTCCTGCAGAGAGCATGCAGCCTGCTCACACCATACACATCCGGCAAGCTCTCTCCAGTTTCTCTCCTCTCCTTCTGTCACCTGCAGGCTGTGCTGTGCACAAGAGCTGCTCCTGGGCACAGCTGTCTCTCTGCAGCCCTGCACACTTTTATGAGCTCCCTGTGTCCCAGGAGCCTGGACAAGCAAGCAGCAGATGATGTCATTTTTATCCTTCCCACTCGTGTCCCCTGACACATCCCTGGGTCCTCATGGCCAACAGCTCCTGAAAGACAACAGCATCATGACTGTGCTTTGAAATTCGCTCAATTAACCACCACATGTCCAGTGGTCAGTGACTGATTGGAGACATATGGGGAGTGCTCCCAGAGTTCGTTTGATGAAACAATAAGGGCACCCAGACAAGGAAGGCGAGGTTTGGACTTTCCCTGTGCAGGACAGTGATCCAGCTGAGGCAGTGCAGGAGTCTCATCCGTTGACAGAAATCCTGGAGCTGAAATGGGATTCAGCTCCCTACACACCCACAGGAGCTGGGATTCCTCTGGTTCAGTTCAGAAGAGCACAAGGAGTTGCCTGCATGTGAGTTCCTGCTCTGAGTCCTTGGTCCTTCAGCAGGGAGGCAGTTGCTCACACACAGACACTGGGTGATGCCCAAGGTGCCTGGGCTGCTCCTGATGTGTGCCAGTGCTTGTAAACCGTGTGGGAAATCCCTGAGATAGACACCTCCTTTCTGGGCATCAGCTGAGGGCCAGAGAGGGGATAGCACCGGCTGTCTGGTGAATTCACATGCAGCTGCAAGTGCAGCACAGGGCCTTCAGCAAAGTCATGCCCATGGTGTGACCATGTTGCTATGTCAACTCCAAGGCCCACAATCGGTCTAATGCCTGTGTGCCACCTTCTGCGCACTAATACCATGGATGAGCTCTCCAGTCCGGCTAAGTCCAGTGATGCTTTCCAGTGAGGATGTTTACTCCTGTATTTTTGCACTAATGCAAACACCAACGCACAAGAAGCTAGAAATCTTGGTAGAGCTGCAGGCCTGAGCTCCTGTTTGGACCACAGGGACACAGTTGAATGGCTTCCACAACTGCACTGTAGCACAAGGGGGATACAGAGTCTTTAGGATGGATGGGTGAGGAGACAAGGAAGAGCGACTGCCCTCTGTGAGAGTGCACTGAGCTCTGCCTGGGGATGGCAGAGCAGCCAGGTCAGAGCTAATGGAAATGGCCAACAGAGGAGACCAACAGTGTCTGTACCTGTCTTCCTGATCAGGGAGAGCAAGTGGAAGGTGCCTTAGGCAAACAGATGGGAGTCTCATGTTGTCTGGCCATTGTCCCCTTTGGGAGCCTTTTTCACTCCAGTATGTGCTGCAGGGACAGCACAGCAGGGCATGTGGCATCCAGCAGATCCCTGGAGAGCACAGATGGCAGCTTCTTGACCAAGCCATGGAGGAACCAAAGAGGAGAGGTGCTCTGCTGGATCTCATACTCTCCAGCATGGAAGGTCTGGTGGGAATTGTGAAGGTGAAAGGGGCATCAGGCCACGTGCAAAAGACAAAAGGATCTAATTTTATTTATGTATTTATTCATTTATTTTGAGGCTGTAAGCTTAAAAGATGAACATATATGTCAATAAAACTGAAACAAAGAATGGAAGACAAAGATAGAAATCAATGAAAATGTGTCAACCCTTTTCAACATGAGAAATTCTCATGAGTCTTGTTCCATTTTTAGTTGTAAATATCAGTCTTTGTAGGGATTTTGTGTCTTTTTTTTTTTTTTTTTTCCTTTAATTCAGATGCTTTCAGGTACAGAGACACAGACAGCGATGCCAGTGCCATCATTGCCCTGTGACTAAATCCCTGCGCCCACCGCTGCTCTTCCCTGCTGCCTATTTGATCCCTCATCCTCCAGGTGTCTCCAGCTCTCCTAAATAAATGGTCGTGGTTAAAGGCATGTTTTCAGCAGGCCATTTAGACACATGCTCCTGCCACAGCCTGCCAGATTTCCCCATCCCTTTCTTACTGTTCAGTCAGATACCTCCCAATTATCTGTCTGATTTCTGACTTTTAGGGGGATGACTAAAATTTGCTCCATCTCGCCAAAGACTGATGGACTGTGTTGTCAAGTCCTTCACTGTGATTCTATCTATCCCTTCCTATCTTTTCTTTTTCTCTTACTTTTTCTTTTTCTATGTCGTTTTCTTCTCCTTTTCCTTTTCCTTTTCCTTTTCCTTTTCCTTTTCCTTTTCCTTATCCTTTTCTTTTTCCTTTTCCTTTTTCTTTTCCTTTTCTTTTTCCTTTTCCCTTTCCATATACTTTTTTTTTCATTTTTCTATTTCTATTTCTTTTTTTTTCTCTTTCTCTCTTTCATTTTTTCATGCTTTAAAGAAAGCATGAATTCTGAAAGATGTTCATTAATGTCAGTAAAAGTGAAAAAAAGAGTTGAAGACAAAGATAGAAATCAAGAAGAAAGTGTTAACCCGTCTCAGTGTGTGAAATACTCACGAGTCCTGTTCAATTCTAAGTTGATACCTCCCAACTCCCTGGCTGATCTATCCAAGGGAGATTACTGAAATTTGCTCCATTCCTCAAAAGTCTGTTGTCAAATCCTTCACCGTGATTCTATCTATCCCATCCTATCTGTTTCTAACTCATTTCTTGTGCAGATATCCCCTATGAAAAATAAACCTCAATAGAAGCTGCTTGGACATGGCATGCAGTTGATCACTGTGTTTTACTGTTCATTCAAATGCATCACCTTTCCTTCTGTTTGTTGGCCGTAAATAAAGAGAATTCTTTCTTTTTCTGTGTGCAGCTGGTTCTCTGTGGAAAGCCAGTGGGAGTTGGTACAAAGGAGTTTTAACACTGAGCGGGTGACGGTAGAGGAGAAGAGTGATGTGAGGAAAAGTGATGCAAGTCCCATGGGGCCAGTGTGAGTAGGAGTGGGATGGGGAGGTTGAGGAGGAACTTTGTCAACACAGTAACAGTACAGAACTCATTGGGACATCCTGGATTGACATCAGTTGCAAAGTGCTTCTTTAACTTCTTGTATAAAACAAACTATAAATAAATAGACAATAAATGCATTTTGGATTCTTGCTCTTTAAGCTCTCTCCATTTTGCTGAACACATTCTGAAAACCTGAAGAAGAGAACAGGAAGGTACAAGGCACAAGAGGCTCTTTAGGTTATAATGGGCCCCAGTGAGCATTTGGTGCTGAGTCCATCAACCTCCAGTGCAGAGAGAAGTTTGTACAAAGTGTTTAACAAGACAAAGTCAGAACTAATGGTGAAGTTTCTTGGAGTACTAATGGTCCCACTGAGGAACATTAACAAGTAAGCTTCCCAACAGACTAGTTAGAGCAGATAATTGTAAGCCATGACTACAGGCAGGCAAAGGCACTGGCATGCTAAGAAACATCTCCTTTGCCTTATGAAGCAGACAGGTCAAGCCCTGATTGCAAGACCAGAAGTAGGGAGATCCTGTCTCTCATGTTGGCTCAGGGCACTTCCTGTGGCAGTGAGTTGGAAGTCTATATGATGTTAAGTGAAAGACATAGGAACGGAAGATCCCAGGCTCTGCATGTGGTGCAAGGATGCTGGTAAGTTCCTATCCCACATGTGCCCTGTGTCTCATTGCAGGATGTGGGATGTGAGAAGGGCCCAGTCTGAACAAGCAGTCAATCCCTGTGAAACTCTGAACTTCAGATCTCTCAGTTCCAATGCCCTCCAGTGCACACTCTCCCATAGTTTTATGTCCTTTATGTTACGCGGTGCCCAGAAGTGCACCCAGTGCTCCAGGTGAGGCTGTAGCAATGCAGAGCAGAGAGGGATGATCCTTTCTCTCACCCAGCTGGCAATAAATTGCTTTATGCGCTCCAGGGTACTGTTGGCCTTCCTGGCTGCCTGGGCACACTGCTGACTCACTTCCAATTTTATGTTGAGAAGGACCCCCAATGCTTTTCAGTCAGACCTCTCTCATGTGTCCCATATCCAGTCAGTGTGTATGTCCAGGGTTGCCCATACCCAGGTGCACAATCAGGCACTTGTTCTTGTTATACGTTATGCATTTGGTGCTTAGTACCAACTGATACCCACTTCTCTGACTTGTCCACATCTCTCTGCAAGTCCTCTCCACCCTCAGTGGAGGCAACAGCACCTCCTTATCTGGTCTCATCAGCAAACTTGCTCAGAACATCTTCTAGACCTGCATGCAAGTCATCTGCATAAACATGAAAGGAAAGTGGCCCTAAAGTGGAGCCCTGGGAAACTCTGACAGTGACCATCTACCAGCCCAATGGAACCCACTGACTATAATCCTTTGGGACAGAACTACTGGCCAACTGCTCACTCACCACTGCTGGTGAACCTGAAAGGCAAAATGTCAGCGTGCTGGGACAAACAGACAAACACCAATACAGTTACATATAGCTGCATCAATTTATTGCCCGAAAAGCCATGCTTTTATAGGAGACAGACAAGGGCGTCCAAAAATCACACACGCTAATTGGAGGAAAGCTACTGCAATAACAACACTATAACCCCCCTTCAAAGCCACGAGCCATTCATTCTTTTCCTAGAGATGTCCTTGGTTCTCATGCTGTTTATCCTGCTCCGTAGCTGCTGCTCTGTGAACTCCTTATCTCAATCCATGGCTGCTGCTCTGTAAAATTCTTCTTGTATTACAAAACACCATGTTCTCTTTCTGTCTAGCCGTATGCAGGAATTTCTGTCCAGAAGGGTGCTGGAGAAATAGTATCAAAAGCTCTACTGAAATCCTCAAGGATTACATCAACTGCCTTCCCTTGTTCAGCTCAATGGATAAAGGTGTCATAAAAAGATCTGAAATTAAATAGGACCTTCCCCTCTGTATCTTGTGTTGTCTGTGACCTGTCCTTCAGTTGTTTTTCCATAACTCCCACCATCATTTTCTCCATAATTTTACCAAGCACTGTAGTGAGACTGACAGGTCCATAGTTGCCCGTGTCATCTTTCTTGCTCTTCCTTACAATGAGACAACATTTGCCAGCTTCCTGTCAACTGGTATGACCCTAGATTTATTAGATGCCATTGAAATGCAAGCCCAGAGCATACTAAAGTGTCATCAGTGCAAGAACGTAGATGTGCCATAGCTTTGCAATGCCTTGAAATCCAGACTATGCCACAGATGGAGCAGAGAGGAAGATCTGCCTCTTCTGTTGTGAGCTCATCCTTTCAGTAAGCTGAATATCACTACGTACTCCATGGGGACAGGTGCAGAAGACACACTGGGTGCCCTAAGCACGTGGCTGAGGTGGTATTTAGGATGGCCAAGAATACCTCCCTTCTGGCCCTCAGCTGATGCTCCAGAAGGAGGTGACTATCTCATAGATTTTCCGTCACAGTTTACAAGCACTAGCACAAAACTAGGGTCACCCAAGGCACCTTGGGCATCACTGAGAGTCTGTGTACGAGCAGTGCAGTCGCTGTGGAATAAAAACCAAGGATTCAGATGAGGGACTCACACACAGACACCTCACTGTGCACATCTGAACTCAGCTAGGTGAACTTGCAGCCCCCGTGGTTCTTTGAAAAACTGATCCCAATTCAGCCCCAGGGTTTCCATCTGAGGATGAGATGCCTAACGCTAGAATAAGGATGGGATGGTCTGTTGATAACAGGACAAATGGAAATTGATTTAAATTAAAAAGGGGAGACATAGGTTAGATGTGAGGAACCTATATTTTTACACAGCAACACTGGAAAATGTTCCCCTTAGAGGCTGAGCATGATGATGGATGGGATCCTGGGTTTACTCTGGGTTTACCCTCACATCAATCCAGGTTTCTACTCATACTTTTCTCTAGGTGAACTCTCATTTTACTCAAGGTTTTACTCACAATTTACCATCAGGGTGTGTGATCGGGAGATGGGCTGGTGGAGTGACTTGCTGGCATCACCGAGGGAAGGCTGCCAGGCAGATACCCCCAGAAAAGTGGTTGACTCCCTGCCCTGTCACAGTCGGACAGACATGACTGAGGAGGAGGGTTGGAAGAGAGTCCCAACTCAACATCACAGGAGCCCCCCCATGCCTGCCTAGCCCTCTACCCCTGCTCCCTCTAAGCAACAGGTTTGACACTCTGAAATCTGAAGGAGATAAGAATAGGGAGGCAATGGAGGATCTGCCTAGGAGGGAGCCTAATGCAAGGCAGTCACTACCAAGCCTTGTGACTTCCTCTGCCATGAAAGAAAGAAGGGTGGCCGTGGTGGGTGACTCCCTTCTCAGAGGAATAGAGGGCCCCATTTGCAGACTGGACCCGAGTCGTCAGGAAGTCTGCTGCCTTCTTGGTTTCAGGTCAGGGACATAACAAGGAAACTCCCCATGCTGGTTAGGTCCACTGATTTTTTTCCACTACTCATAGTTTAGGTGGGCAGTGATGAAATTTCTTAGAGAAGCCTACAAACTATGAAAAGAGATTTCAGGAATTTAGGCCATTTAGTTCACAGAGTGGAAGATCAAGTGATATTTTGTTCTGTACCTTCAGGGGCAGTGAGGGACATGGAGCAGGCCTGGAAAGCAAAGCAATGAACAATTGTCTCAGAGGTTGGTACTGAGCCAGAAACTTTGGGTTCTTTGATCACAGGGCAGTTTACTTGGCCCATGGTCTGTTATCCCTGAATGGAACCCAACTGTCTCAAAGGGGGAAACAAATCCTAGCACAGAAGGTAGCGGGGCTTATCGAAAGAGCTTTAAACTAGCTACGATGGGGGAGGGGACAAAACAGAGCTCACCAGAGATGAGCCTAGGGGAATGCTGCTTGAGCTGGGAGAGAGGCAGATGCCTCAGCTGAAGTGCGTCTACACCAACACAAGGAGCTTGGTCAACAAGCAGGAGGAGCTGGAAGCAACTGTGCATCTGACAAACCATAACCTAGTTGCTATTACCGACCCATGGTACACCCAGACACCCATGACTGGAGTGCTGTGATGGATGGTTACAAGCTCTTCAGAAGGGATAGAGGAGGAAGGAAGGGTGGTGGTGTGGCCCTTTATATTAAAGAGAGTTTTGATGTTGAAGAACGTGGGCTTCAGAACCATCGAGATGAGTGCATATTTGTAAGGATCAGGGGAAAAGTCTGTAAGTGTGACATCTTGCTAAAGGTCTCTTATAGACTGCCTAATCAAGACGAATTGATGGGTGAGGCATTCTATGAGCAGCTTACTGAAGTCGCACGATCGCCAGCACGCATTCTCTTGGGAGACTTCAACTTCCGTGATATATGCTGGGAATATAATAAAGAGCAGAGGAATCAGTCCAAGAGGTTTCTAGATTGTATGGAAGACAGCTTCCTTACGCAGCTGGTATGAAGACCTACCAGGGGTGGTTCCTTGCTAGACCTGCTCTTCACTAACAGTGAAGGACTGGTAGGAGTTGAGAAGGCTGGGGACTGTCTTGGGCAGAGTGGCCATGAAATGGTAGAATTCTCTATTCTTGGAGATGTCAGAAGGGTGACTAGCAAAACTACTATCCTGAACTTCTAGAGGGCGGACTTTGACCTGTTCAGGACACTTGTAGCACAGGTCCCTTGGGAGTCGCTCTTATGGGTAAAGGGGTCCAGGAAGCCTGGACACTCCTCAAGATGGAAATCTTAAAGGCACGAGATCAGGCTGTCCCTGAATGCCATAAGGTGAGCCATAGGGGAGAAGACCAGTGCAGATGAACTGGGAAAAACTATTGAGACTCAGGAAGAAAAAGAGAATCTACGCCCTCTGGAAGAAGGGACAGGATATTTGGGGAGATTACAAGGAAGTTGCTAAGGTATGAAGGGAGGAAGTTAGGAAGGCACATTACTTCCCTGTCCCTTAATCCATGCCCAGAGCTCCTCAGCCATGTCACTGTCAACTGTAAGCTCCATGCAGAGGTCAAGTGGGACACAGAGAGCACAGCCTTCTGCTGGGTGGATGCAAGTGTTGGTGGAACCGATGGGACAAAGCCCTCCCACCATGCCCTCCTGGGAAAATGGCCACCCCAAGAATGGCAGTCTGCCTCATCCATGACCCCATCTGAAATGCTCCTGCACTGATTGATTAAAGGGCTTTAAACCAGGTCCAAATGGGGAAGGGTGGGGAATTGGATGTGACAGAGAAGGGCTGAGGGATGTTGTTGCTGCTGGAGATTGAATGGAAAGCCTCTGAGTTGTTCTATAGGATTGTGTGAGGATTCCTCAGAGAAAGTCTTGTTGCCAATACCCCATCCTAAATCTTATTGTGAACCCTCTGGGGGTAACCCCAACCTGCTGCTGCCCTAAAGTGCCTGTAGACCAGTGCAGGTAGCATGGGAAATAAACGGGACAAATCAAGAGAAAACCACAGAGCTTTTCCTTTCATGCAGGCTGCTGCTTCTGAGCAAGGCCCTGAACATCAGTACCACAGTGTAGATGCAAGACCCAGTCAGGCTAAATCAAAGCATGCTTCTGGAAGGGGATGCTTTCTGAAGAATCCTTACACTAATGAGAGGACCACAAACATTCACTCAGCGAACTCCAAATCTCTGTGCCTTTGCAGGCCTAGGGTCTTGTTTGTCTCACAGAGACGTGGTGGGATGGTTCCCACCTCTGAACTGTAGCAAAGTAGGTACAGACTCTTCATTACGATTAGGCAATGAAGATGAAGAAAGGCTGCTGCCATCTGTGAGTGTGCACTGAGCTCTGCCTGGGGATGGCAGAGGAGCCACCTGAATACTGATGGAAAGGTTTCAAAAAGAAGAGCGGCAGATTCTGTTCCTTGCTTCCTGATCAGGAAGAACAAGAGGAGGGGGACAGGCAGGAATCTGAGTTACAGCTCAGATGGAATTGTCTTCAGACTGCCTGCTATGGTGCAGTGTTTTGGTTCTAGGAGAAAATCATTGATAACACTCTGATGTTTACAGCTGCTGCTAAGCAGTGTTGTACGGAGCCAAGGCCATGGTCAGTGGAGGGCACATGGAGCTGGGAGGGAACAGAGTGAGGACAGCTGACTGAAAGTGGCCAAAGGGACGTTCTCTATCAGCTGACAGCAAGCAGAAATTGTATTGAAAGTGGTGGGAGTTCATCTCAGTCTCTTCACTGCCCAGGGCCCAGCTGAGCATCAGTCTGGTGGTGCTGAGCAAGTGCTTGTGCATCAGTTGTTACATACGATTCCATATCAACAGATATATAGTGATAACTATTACTCCTCTCCTTTTATCTCTCTTAGTAAACTGCTTTGTTACAACCCAGAAGTTGTACTCTTTTTCCCAGTTCTCATCCCCATCCCACTGGGAATTGGGCAGTGCACCAAGCACTGTGAGCTGCTGAGCCACATGTTGGGTTCAACAACCACAGTCATTTTGGTGCCTGATGTGAGACTCCAAGGGTTGAGATAACAGCACATCTGTCCAGAGTGAGATAACTCAGGGCTTTGTGGGAGCTGGAGAAGTGCAGGCCATGGTGCTGATATGTGTGGATGTGCTCCCTATGTGTGGAGCTTGTTGAGTCTTCTCATGAAGCTTCACTGCACAGCTCCTTACTTGGTGCTTGGATGCTTGATTAGGGTATTTATTTTGCTATGCTGTTTGACCTCAGTTTGTACCACGATAAATTGGCAGCTGACAAAGTGAAGTTTTGTGCACATTCAGCACTGCGGTCATCTTTGGGTTTTGGAAGTAATATTGCTGGTATGATTAGGAATTACACAATTACATTGTCGCCTCTGTGAGTCCGGGGGTGTACTGGATATTGTGTTGAGGGACATGGTTTAGTGGGAGCTATAGGTAATAGGTGAACGGTTGGAATGGATGATCTTTTAGGCCTTTTCCAGCCTTGGTGATTCTATGAATCTATGATTGAGGTTAAACAATTATTCAGGAATATCACTGAGAGATCTGCCCCAAGGTGAGAAGGCTCTGCATGGCAGAGGGTGTGGGACGGTCTGGGCAGCTGCCTGGAGCGGTGGGCACCCCCAGGGCTTTGGAACATCATCTCTGAGCAACTGCAGGATCCTGAGAAACTGGTAGAATATTGGGGGCAGGTCTGCTGTGGATCTGGTAACCCCCAAGAGGCACAAATGACTGCAGTGTGCCAGATCCAGAGAGCTGGAAATGCTGACAGTGCTGCAGCCTCTGCAGCTCCTGGCACAGACCCTGCAGCAGCTCCAAGGTTTTGCTACACGTCCTGCAGTTGCTCCAAGCTCTGGGACAGATCCCACTGTCACTCCACCCCTCATAATGAGCTTTGCAGTCACTCCTGCTATAGGTCCTGTAGCTGTTCCAAGTATGGTAATAAGAAAATGCAACAAATTCCTCCCAAGGGAGGTGCACTGTGCCAGGAGGTTCAGCCCTGCGGTGGCTCCAACCCCTCCAATGAGCCCAGTGGCTGCTCCAACATAGTCACAGTCCTGTGGTGGCTCCAGCTCTGGCAATGAACTCTGAGGTCACTTCAACTCCTGCAACAGCCCAACAGCCACTTCAGCTCCTACAGTGAACCCTGTGGCTGTTAAAACCCCTGCAACTAATCCTGGACTTGCAAACAGATGCACATAGGGATTAGTTCATATATGTTTGCAACTGCATATGTTGTATATGTGTGAAAATACACTAAATATATTATATATGTATAAATACATTTGTCATAATTATTATCCTTTTCTTTTTCTCTTTGTCTCAACCCATAAACCTTAAACCACAGCACTGCCCCGAGGCGCTTACGGATTTCCTTGGGACTATTCAATCTGATCTGGTCACACAGTGAAGAGCACCTGAAGATCTCAAGGTTTTCTCAGGGAGCAGCTCCTGAGGTATATTCCCTGCACCAGCTTTGGAAGAGGCCTCCCTCCAGTTCTCTGGTCCTGCTCTGAAGGGGCCCTCTTGTTATGGCAGTGCCAGCAAGGAGACCAGCTCTGACACAGCCGTTCGTATTGCTGGCTACTGACTGCAGCCCTGGAGTGCTGCTGTAGACGCAACAGGACGGTCGTGAGACACAGAAGACCTTCAGAACTGCACAAATGAGCGGGCTTGAGAGCACTGTGGTGGTGTAAAGAGATCAGAAATGAAAAGAGCACGTTGAGCTGCTATCAGTGGCTGTACCTCCCCAAATCCAGACAAAGTAGGAAGGAAGAAAAGCTAAGCAAATATCTATTTTAAAACCTTTTTAGGTACCTTAAAATGTATTCAGGGAATCTGGTTACATGTTTCCTTGAGCTCTTTGATAGAGAAAATGGAAATTAGGTAGGAAAGAAGTGAAATATATTTTTATTTATAAGTTCAATAATATTTTTTTCTTTTTTTTTTGCACGTTGCTATAACTCACACAATCAAACAACAAAAGAGGCATAAACCATAAAGAACCATCACTGGGAATCCAATGAGGAGGTTGTGCATTTTATGGAAGCTGGAATAGTGTGTACTGCAGCAACTTCCTGAGAGCGTGTTGGATCTCCCTGTTCCTCATGCTGTAGATAACAGGGTTCAGGGTTGGAGGAACCACTGCGTACAGAAGTGCCACTGTCAGATCCAGGAGTGGGGAGGAAATGGACGGGGGCTTCAGGTAGGCAAAAATGGCAGTGCTGACAAACAGGGAGACCACGGCCAGGTGAGGGAGGCACGTGGAGAAGGCTTTGTGCCGTCCCTGCTCAGAGGGCATCCTCAGCACAGCACTCAATAAAAATGAGAAACACAACTTCCCTGAGGTTGGAGTCTGAGCAGGAGAGCTTGAGGATCTGGGGGATTTCACAGAAAAATTGGTTGACAACATTGCCTTGGCAGAGAGGCAGTGAAAACGTACTGGCAGTGTGCAGCAGGGAATAGAGAACCCCAGTGCCCCAGGCAGCTGCTGCCATGGTGGCACAAGCTCTGCTGTCCATCAAGGTCCCGTAGTGCAGGGGCTTGCAGATGGCAACGTAGCGGTCATAGGACATGATGGTGAGAAGGGAATACTCTGCTGAGAGGAAGAAGACAAAGAAAAAGAGCTGTGCAGCACATCCTGTGTAGGAGATGGCCCTGGTGTCCCAGAGGGCGTTGGCCATGGCTTTGGGGAGAGTGGTGGAGATGCAGCCCAGGTCGAGGAGGGCCAGGTTGAGGAGGTAGAAGTACATGGGGGTGTGCAGGCGGCGGTCGCAGGCTACGGCTGTGCTGATGAGGCCGTTGCCCAGGAGGGCAGCCAGGTAGATGCCCAGGAAGAGCCAGAAGTGCAGGAGCTGCAGCTGCCGCGTGTCTGCCAACGGCAGCAGGAGGAACTCACTGATGGAGCTACTGTTGGGCATCTGCTGTTGTTGGGCTTGGAGTCCTGCTCAGAGTTCAGAAGATAATGACAAGTCCAGACCATTCTCAGAGGCACTCCTGCTATACTATGAAATGTTTTTATTCTCTTACAACAGTGTACATTTAGCACCATTACTTGCATTTATTTTAATGTAGTTCAGCATTCCTTAAGCAGAAGCAGCAGATGGAGCTCTAACCCTCCTCTTATTATCTTATCCCTTCTCCCTGGATATTTCCTTCTGTTTCTTGTCTTATCTTTACCCCAAGTGCTCTTAGAGCCCCCTACCCCAGCTTCTGTAGCATTCAGTTTCAGTTAGATAATGCTACCTGTTGTTATGATAAGTGAATTATTCATGCCTGCAGAAAATGAAGATAATTGCAATTGGTTCCATCCTTAGGGAAGGGGTAGACTGAGAGCACATCATGTGTGACTTTTCACAAAAAAAGCAATTGATTGACGAAAAATTCTCAGATCTCTGACAGCCCCTTTTAGATTTCTGACTCCAATCCTTTTTGCCTCAGAACAGGAAACGGAAACCTCCTGCCTTCGCTCTCCTCTTGCCAAGGGCCTTCGCAAACATACTGTTGTGCAGTGGCGATGCAGTCTCCCTGCCCCAGGCAGCAGCTGTGGCAGCACAAGCCCTGCCGGGGGCTCCATCCCCCCACACATCTCCCCGCAGCGCCCTGGGCAGCTCCCCGGGCAGGCTGAGTGCTGAGCCTGGCAGGCGGCAGAGTCCCATACCCGGCACACAGCCCCTGGGGCACAGCAGGGACCCTGCTCTGCAGGACAGCCCTGGGCACCCGCCTGCAGCCCCGGCTGCACAGCCTGCAGCCGTGCTGGGACACGCAGCCCTCAGGGCTGTGCTCTGACACTGCAGTATGGTAACCCTCAGCTGGAGCGAAAGGCTTTTTCCACAGTAAAAAACATGCAGTACCTGCAGACGGATGTGCTATGGAATGACCAAGATTAAGTTAACCCTCTATGAAAAGCAGCTGCATGGTCTTCATTGAGACTTACCCTGTCATGGTCTGTGAGCAAAACTCCTGCAGTGAGCCCGAAGCCCTCTCACACCACACACATCCTGTAAGCTCTCTCCAGTTTCTCTCTTCTCTTCTTCTGTCACCTGCAGGCTGTGCTGTGCACAAGAGCTGCTCCTGGGCACAGCTGTCTCTCTGCAGCCCTGCACACTTTTATGAGCTCCCTGTGTCCCAGGAGCCTGGACAAGCAAGCAGCAGATGATGTCATTTTTATCCTTCCCACTCATCTCACCAGACATGTCCCTGGGTCCTCATGGCCAACAGCTCCTGAAAGACAACAGCGTCATAACTGTGCTTTGAAATCCACTCAATTAACCACCACATGTCCAGTGGTCAGTGAGTGACTGGAAACATATAGCAAGTACTACCAGAGTTCATTTGATGAAGCAAAAAGGGAACCCAGACAAGGACGGGGAGGTTTGGACTTTCCCTGTGCAGGACAGTGATCCAGCTGAGGTAGTGCAGGAGTCTCATCCCTTGACAGAAATCCTGGAGCTGAAATGAGATTCAGCTCCCCACAGAACCACAGGAGCTGGGATTCCTCTGGTTCAGTTCAGAAGTGCACAAGGAGTTGCCTGCATGTGAGCTCCTGCTCTGAGTCCTCTGTCCTTCATCCAGGAGGCTGTTGCTCACACACAGACACTGGGTGATGCCCAAGTGCCTGGGCTGCTCCTGATGTGTGCCAGTGCTTGTAAACCGTGTGGGAAGTCCCTGTTCTCTGCTGGATCTCATACTCTCTGTCAATGAAGGTCTGGTAGGAACTGTGAAGGTCAAAGGGGCATCAGGTCAAGTGCAAGATGCAAATGGATCTCTTTTTATTTATTTATGTATTTTGCTCTATCTTGCCAAAGACTGATGGATTGTGCAGTCAAATCCTTTACCGTGATTATATCTAGCCCTTCCTATCTTTTTCTCTCTTTTTTTTTTCTATGTTGTTTTCTTCTCCTTTTTCTTTTCTTTTCCTCTCCTTTTCTTTTTCCTTTTTCTCTTTCTTTTTTTTTTTGTCCTTTTTCTCTTTCTCTTTCTCTCTTTTTTATTTTTCATGCTTTTTAAAAAAAGCATGAATTCTGTACGATGTTCATTAATGTCAGTAAAAGTAACAAAAAAAGTTGAAGACAAAGATAGAAATCAAGAAGAATGTGTTAACCCATCTCAATTTTTGTAATACTTGTAAGTCCTGTTCAGTTTTAAGTTGATAACTCCCAACTGCCTGGCTGATCTGTCCCAGGGAGATTACTGGAATTTGCTCCATTCCTCAAAAGTCTGTTTTCAACTCCTTCACCGTGATTCTATCTATCCCATCCTATCTGTTTCTAACTCATTTCTTGTGCAGATATTCCCTATGAAAGATAAACCTCAATAGAAGCAGCTTGGACACGGCATGCAGTTGATCACTGTGTTTTACTGATCATTCAATTGCATCACCTTTCCTTCTGTTTGTTGGCCATAACTAAGGGGAATTCTTTCTTTTTCTGCATGCAGCTGGTTCTCTGTGGAAAGCCACTGGGAGTTGGTACAAAGTAGGTTTAACACTGAGCGAGTGACTGCAGAGGAGAAGAGTGATGTGAGGAAAAGTGATGCAAGTCCCATGGGGCCAATGAGAGTAGAAGCGAGGTGGGGAGGTTGAGGAGGAACTTTGTCCACACAGAAACAGCATATAACTCATTGGGGATATCCCGGATTGACAAAGTGCTTATTTAACATCTTTTATAAACCCAACTATAAATAAATTGACAATAAATGCATTTTGGATTCTTCCTATTTGAGTACTCTCCAGATGTCTTATCATTTTCCTGAACATGTTCTGAAAACCTGAAGAAGATAACAGGAAGGCACAAGACACAGGAGGCTCTTTAAGCTATAATGGGCCCCAGGGCGCATTTGATGCTGAGTCCATCCTCCAGTGCAGAGAGAAGTTTGCACAAAGTGCTCAACAATACAAAGTCAGAAGTAACAATGAAGTTTCTTGGAGTATTAATGGGTGTACTGAGGTCCATTATCAAGCAAGCTTCCCAAGAGACTTATTAGAGAAGATAATTGGAAGCCATGTTTACAGGCAGGGAAAGGCACTGGCATGGTGGCTCTTATGCTGAAAAACTTATCTTTCGTCTTATGAAGCAGAAAAGCCATGCCCTGAACTCCAGACCCCTGGCAGGGAGGACCTCATTCTGACTAAGGATTCTTCCTGGGGCAGTAGGATTGAGGTCTGTATGATGTTAAATGAAAGACATGGGGACAGAAGATCCCAGGCTTCGCATGTGGTGCAAGGATGCTGTGAAGTTCATGTCCCACATGTGCCCTGTATCTCATCACAGGATGTAGGATGTGAGAAGGGCCCCATCTGAACAAGCAGTCAATCACAGTGAAACTCTGAACTTCAGATCTCTCAGTCCCAGTGCCCTCCTGTGCACACCCTCCCATCGCTTGATGTCCTTTATGTTCTGCATTGCCCAGAAGTGCACCCAGTGCTCCAGGTGAGGCTGTAGCAATGCAGAGCAAAGAGGGACAACCCTTTCTCTCACCCAGCTGGCAATAAATTGCTTTATGCGCTCCAGGGTACCGTTGGCCTTCCTGGATGCCTGGGCACACTGCTGACTCACTTCCAATTTTATGTTGAGAAGGACCCCCAATGCTTTTCAGTCAGACCTCTCTCATGTGTCCCATATCCAGTCAGTGTGTATGTCCAGGGTTGCCCATACCCAGGTGCACAATCAGGCACTTGTTCTTGTTATACGTTATGCACTTGGTGCTTAGTACCAACTGATACCCACTTCTCTGACTTGTCCACATCTCTCTGCAAGTCCTCTCCACCCTCAGTGGAGGCAGCAGCACCTCCTCATCTAGTATCATCAGCGAACATCAGCAAAAACTCTTGCATGCAAGTCATTCGCAAAAACATGACAGAGAAGTGACAATAAAATGGAGCTCTGGGGAACCCTGCTAGTGACCATCTACCAGCCTGTTGGAACCCATTGACTCTAATCCTTTGGGCCTGACCTACCAGCCAACATCTCACCCACCACATTCTGTTTCTGTCTAGCCGTATGCAGGACGTTCTGTCCAGAAGGGTGCTGTGAGAAATAGTCTCAAAAGCTCTACTAAAATTCTGAAGGATAACATCAACTGTCAACCCTTGGTCAACCAATTCACTAACATTGTCATAAAAAGACCTATAGTTAAACAGGACCTTCCCCTCGGGAACTTGTGTTGGCTGTGACCAATGACACAATTGTCCTTCAGGTGATTTTCAATCACTCCCACCATCACTTTCTCCATAATTTTACCAGGCACTGGAGTGAGATTGACTGGTTCATAATTGCCCCTGTCATCTTTGTTGCTCTTCCTTACAATGAGACAACATTTGCCAGCTTCCC
The DNA here is from genome assembly GCF_054131305.1 of Coturnix japonica. Classification (NCBI taxonomy): domain Eukaryota; kingdom Metazoa; phylum Chordata; class Aves; order Galliformes; family Phasianidae; genus Coturnix; species Coturnix japonica. The sequence continues at coordinate 6,362,157 of NC_140691.1, read as the reverse complement.
GTCAACTGGTATGACCCTAGATTTATTTACATGCCATTGAAATGCGAGCCCAGAGCATACTAAGGTGTCATCATTGTAAGGACATAGATGTGCCAGAGCTTTGCAGTGCCTTGAACTCTAGAGTATGAAACAGATGGAGCATAGAGAAAGACTGGCCTCTTCTGTTGGTTAGCAGAATAACACTACATGATACATGGGGCCTCTGCTCTGCTGGGAGTGTGGATGTGCCTGAAGTTAGCAAGGCCTTGCTTAGGAATCTGGACAGGCTGGAGAGCTGGGCTGAAGCTAATGGGATGAGGTTCACCAAGACCAAGTGCCACGTCCTGAACTTTGGGACCTGGAATGGACTGCCCAGTGTGGGGGTGGTGGATTCACTGACCCTGGAGGAGTTGAAGGAATGACTGGTTGTTGTGTTGAGGAACATGGATTAGTGGGAGCTATTCGTGATAGGTGACCAGCTGGAGTGGATGATCTTTTAGGTCTTTTCCAACCTTGTTGATTCTATGATTCTATGATATCCTGTCCTTGTATGAGTGCCTTCTTTGAGCAAACACTCTCTGGGAGGACTCAGCACATGTCTGGAATTAGTCACTGACCACTTGAAATCTGGTGTTTAATTCAACAGATTTTAATGTACTGTCATGATGCTGTTGTCTTTCAGGAGCGGTTGGCCATGAGGACCCTGGGACACCACAGGGGAGATGAGTGGGAAGGATAAAAAATGACATCATCTGTTACTGATATGAACTGGGCTCCTGAGATACAGGGAGCTCATAAATGTGGGCAATGTTTTAGATGTGCCAAGGTGCATCTCTTGTGCGCAGCACAGCAAGGCTGGGGCTTCATCAGCAGTTGACATGAGGATAGAAGAGAAGGGAGAGAGAGCGTACAGAGTTCACACAGTGTGAGCCTGCTGTGAGCTGACTGCTGGAGCATTGATAACAGACCACAGCATGGTAAGTGTCTAGCAGTAGGCAATGGAGCTACTTTTCCTGGAGGGATCACCAATCTGGCTGATCCCCATAGCTGATCTGGCTGCAGGCACCGCATGATTCTTTACTATGTTAAAAGCCTTCTGCTCCAACTGAGGGCTTCTGTGCTGCAGTATCAGACCACAGCCCTGAGGGCTGCGTGTCCCAGCACGGCTGCAGGCTGTGCAGCCGGGGCTGCAGGCGGGTGCCCAGGGCTGTCCTGCAGAGCAGGGTCCCTGCTGTGCCCCAGGGGCTGTGTGCCGGGTATGGGACTCTGCCGCCTGCCAGGCTCAGCACTCAGCCTGCCCGGGGAGCTGCCCAGGGCGCTGCGGGGAGACGTGTGGGGGGAAGGAGCCCCCGGCAGAGCTTGTGCTGCTGCTGCTTGGGGCAGGGGATCACAGCTCCACTGCACAACTGAATGTTTCTGAGGGCACTTTGGAAGAGGAGAGCCAAGGCAGGGGGTTTCCATTTCCTGTTCCGAGGCAAAGAGGATTGGAAACAGAAATCTAAAAGGGGCAATAAGAGTTCTGAGAATTTTTCGTCAACCAATTGCTTGTTTTGTGAACAGTCACACATGATGTGCTTTCAGTCTCCCCTTTCTCGAAGGATGGAATTATCATCATTTTCTGTAGGCATGAATAATTCACTTATCCTACAAACAGGCAGCATTTTCTAACTGAAACTGAATGCCACAGAAGCTTGGGTAGGGGGCTTTAAGAGCAGTTGGGGTAAACATATGAGACATGAAACAGATGAAAATATCCAGGGAGAAGGCATAAGAAAATAAGAGGAAGGTCAGAGCTCCATATGCTGCTTCTGCTTAAGGAATGCTGAAATACATTAAAATAAATGCAAGTAATGGTGCTAAATGTACACTGTTGTAGGAGAATGAAAACATTTCATATTATAGCAGGAGGAGTGTGTCTGAAAATGGTCTGGACTTGTCATTATCTTCTGCACTCTGAGCAGGACTCCAAGCACAACAACAGCAGATGTCCAACAGCAGCTCCATCAGCGAGTTCCTCCTGCTGCCGTTGGCAGACACGCGGCAGCTGCAGCTCCTGCACTTCTGGCTCTTCCTGGGCATCTACCTGGCTGCCCTCCTGGCCAATGGCCTCATCAGCACAGCCGTAGCCTGCGACCGCCGCCTGCACACCCCCATGTACTTCTACCTCCTTAACGTGGCCCTCCTCGACCTGGGCTGCATCTCCACCACTCTCCCCAAAGCCATGGCCAACGCCCTCTGTGACACCAGGGCCATCTCCTACTCAGGATGTGCTGCACAGCTCTTTTTCTTTGTCCTCTTACTCTCAGCAGAGTATTCCCTTCTCACCATCATGTCCTATGACCGCTACGTTGCCATCTGCAAGCCCCTGCACTACGGGACCTTGATGGACAGCAGAGCTTGTGCCACCATGGCAGCAGCTGCCTGGGGCACTGGGGTTCTCAATTCCCTGCTGCACACTGCCAGTACGTTTTCACTGCCTCTCTGCCAAGGAAATATTGTGAACCAATTTTTCTGTGAAATCCCCCAGATCCTCAAGCTCTCCTGCTCTGGCTCCAACCTCAGGGAATTTGTGTTTCTCATTTTTAATGCCAGTTTAGTCTTTGGTTGCTTTGTTTTCATAGTTGTGTCCTATGTGCACATCTTCATGGCTGTGCTGAGGATGCCCTCTGAGCAGGGACGGCACAAAGCCTTCTCCACGTGCCTCCCTCACCTGGCTGTGGTCTCCCTGTTTCTCAGCACTGCCATTTTTGCCTACCTGAAGCCCCCGTCCACTTCCTCCCCACTCCTGGATCTGACAGTGGCACTTCTGTACGCAGTGGTTCCTCCAACACTGAACCCTATTATCTACAGCGTGAGGAACAGGGAGATAAAGCATGCTCTCAGGAAGGTTTTGCAATACGCACTATTCCAGCTTCCATAAAATGCACATCTTCCTCACAGGATTCCCAGTGATGGTTCTTTATATTTTATGCATATATACTTTTTTGATTATGTATGATACAGAAATCTGGAGAAAAATGTTGCAAATTATTTCTCTTCTTTCCGGCCTACTTTCCATTTTCTCACTCCAAGAGCTCAAGTAAACACTGAACCAGATTTCCTGATTAGGTTATGAGATAAATAAAAAGTTTTCAAAATTGACTTTTCTTTATCTCTTCCCTCTTCCTACCTTGTTCGGGTCTGGGTCGGGGGGACAGTAACAGACAGCTGCACAACATTCTCTTTTCAATCCTGCTCTCTTTACACTGCCACAGTGCTCTCAACTCCTCTCATTTGTGCAGGCTCAAGAACTTGTGTGTGTCACAACAGTCCTGTTGTCTCTACAGCAGCACTCTGGGGCTGCAGTCAGTAACCGGCAACATGAATGGCTGTGTCAGGGCTAGTCTCCTTGCTGGCACTGCCATAACAAGAGGGCTGCTTCAGAGCAGGACCAGAGAACTGGAGGCCTCTTCCAAAGCTGGTGTAAGGAATATACCTCAGGAGCTGCTCCCTGAGAAAACCTTGAGATCTTCTGGTGCTCTTCACTGTGTGACCAGATCAGATTGTATAATCCCAATGAGATCAGTAAGAGACTCGGGGCAGTGCTGTGGTTTAAGGTTTTTGGGTTGAGATAAAAAGAAAAGGATAATAATTATGACAATATATATATACATATATAATATATTTATTATATTTTCACACATATACGACATAAGCAGTTGCAAACATATACGAACTAATCCCTATGTGCATCTGTTTGCAAGTCCAGGACTAGTTGCAGGGGTTTTAACAGCCACAGGGTTCACTGTAGGAGCTGTACTGACTTTCAGGCTGTTGCTGGACTTGAAGCGACCTCAGAGTTCATTGCCAGAGCTGGAATCACCACAGGACATGTGATTATGTTGGAGCAGCCAATGGGCTCATTGGAGGGGTTGGAGCCACCGCAGGGCTGAACCTCCTGGCACAGTGCACCTCCCTTGGGTGGCATTTGTTTCACTTTCTTATCAAAATACTTGGAACAGCTACAGGACCTGTAGCAGGAGTGACTGCAGAGCTTTTTATGAGGGGTGGAGTGACAGCGGGATCTGTCCCAGAGCATGGAGCAGCCACAGGACGTGTAGCAAAACTTGGTTATACTGCAGTGTCTGTGCCAGGAGTTGAAGAGGCTGCAGCACTGTCAGCATTTCCAGCTCTCTGGATCTGGCACACTGCAGTCATTTGTGCCTCTTGGGGGTTACCAGTGCCACAGCAGACCTGCCCCCAATATTCTACCAGTTTCTCAGGATCCTGCAGTTGCTCAGAGATGAAGTTCCAAAGCCCTGGAGGTGCCCACCGCTCCAGGCAGCTGCCCAGACTGTCCCACACCCTCTGCCATGCAGAGCCTTCTCACCTTGGGGCAGATCTCTCAGTGACATTCCTGAATAATTGTTTAACCTCAATCATAGATTCATAGAATCACCAAGGTTGGAAAAGGCCTAAAAGATCATCCATTCCAACCGTTCACCTATTACCAATAGCTCCCACTAAACCATGTCCCTCAACAGTCACACTTTGAATACCCCTGGGCTCCCAGAGAAGACAATGTAAAATATGTAATTTCTAATCATATCAACAATATTACTTCCAAAACACAAAGATGATCAAAGAGCTGAATGTGCACAAAACTTCACTTTGTCAACTGCCAATTTTATCGTGATACAAACCAAGTTCAAACAGTATAGCAAAATAAATACCCTAATCCAAAATCCTGAGTTGACAAATAATGCAGCAAGGAAAACAAGCAGCAAGCAAGGAGCTCTGCAGTGCTGCATCATATGAAGGCTAAACAAGCTCCAGAAATAAGGAAACAATCAGCATCATGGCCAGCAGTTCTCCAACTCCCACGAAGCCCTGTGGGATAGATGTGCTGCTATCTCTACCCTTGGAGTCTCACATCGGTGGACCAGGTATGTGAGACTGGGAAATGGGGCACCCACAAGCCGTGAGGAGACGTCCTACGCAGGGCAGAGAGGAGTCAGTGTGCTCCCCCCCAAGGGACGTGAGCTCACGGGTTAGGTTAGGTTGCCGGCTGGGTTAGGAGGCCTCCCTAGGGAGTGCCTACAAAGGGACCAGTAAGTCGTACGCATGGTTAAAGAGCTATTGCTCACCCTCAGGTGATTGCTAATAGGGCAGAGCTTGTCTGCTCTCTTGCACAGGGTGATTTGGGTAATCTTGGGATAATTGGTATCGTACAACACTGTCTATATAGGTGACCTAAGTCAACCACTAGCACCGGTGTTCTTAACATCTTTGGTTAAGCTTAACAAATGATATATTGTAATTGTGTTTGAATTGTCATGTGAGTGTGGTGTGAATGAGACGCAGCACAGCTGCGGGGCGAGTGCGGAGTCCCAACCCGCAGTTCCATCCTCCCACGAGGGAAACTGCCGGGGACGGACGAAGCGAAAGTTGTCTCCAATACTTGTTTATCTTTGTTTTAATACGTGTTTATTTTGTATTATTAATTACCAGTTGTTGTAAAGTATGTGGTCATAAGTCATAACAATGCTGTTGTGTCAGAAGTAGTTTTACTTCTAAAAGAATACGGTGGTGTATAATAAGCTATGATGGTGAAATCACAGAGCAAAGAGGTCCTTGCGCGCTCACCCCTGGGGTGTATACTGACACATTGGTGAGATATTGCTGGGAAACCAGGAGGAACCCTGAGCCGGAAAAATCCTGATTAAATATTGTAATCAGTGGTGGTTGATGTATAAGCTAGAGGATAGGGACAATGAACATATAGCAGGATGGCCGTGTGAAAAGAGTATCAACCCATTTATGTGATATTGTGTTCTGCCTGCGAAGAGGTGTAAGGGAGGTGTGTCAGTCAGTGCTGGCTCTGTGGTGAGAGGTTTATAACTGAACGATATGGATTGCTAAGGGAAAGTTATAAGGTAGTAAGGGTGTTTATGGAAACTGAAGAACTGTGTTGTTTGATTTGTGGGTCTTGAAGGGAATGGGACAAACTGTTTTGCTGGGATAAGAAAGTGTATTTGTTAATGGCATACAGAAGTATAGTTGAGAGTACGTGGAAGTGTAACTGAGGGTACAAATAGTGGAATAGTGTACAGAAGAAAAAGGGTTAAAGAGAAAGTGAGTTTATCTGTGCTGGCATGAGAACAACCCCCCCGCACCATTCCCCTGCAATCAGAACTCTCAGAGTGGGAGAGGGAGCCAGGGTCAGAGACTGCTGCTGTAAACAGCAAAGGGGAAGGTGGAGAGGACAGGGCACTGGAAGTGAGAATAGCCTTCAGGTGCAGAGATCTGAGAAATCTGAAATCTGGGCAGCACTGGATGGCTCTGGAGAGGAGGTGAAATGTAATGATTAGAGTTTGGAAAGTGAGAAAGTTTGGGAAGGACAAAGGTTGAGGAAGGCAAAGATAAAAACAGGGATGTCAGGTCTGAAGAGAGGCGTACAATAAGAAGAAAACAATCAAAAAAACAACAACAACAACAACAAATAACAAAACAAACACCTGATTGAGAATCAGAGATGTTCAGGGAATTGAGAATAATAACAGCTGTTTCTGTTGTGGTGCTAGAGTAGGGCCATAGGACCCAGGGATCCCCCACGAGGAAGGGGGGGGAGGGAGGCTTGAAGAGCCCAGGGAGGGCTCTGCCCCACTGGAATGAAAGTAGTGTGCAAACTGCAGTGGGACACTGGTAGAGAAATCCGACCAAGCTGAGTGAGAAGGAATTGTCTCTGATTGCAGAACTGAACAATGAGAACTTGGGAATTTAACCCTAGCAGATACACCGATGAAACTGCAGTTAAGGAAGCAGGATAAAGTAGTTCATTTTCTGATGGATATGGGAGCTTCTTACTACCCATAGATGGTTTTGTAACATTAGTAGGTGCTACTGCCCAACAAGAAAAGGCTTACTTTTGGAATTAATTAAATATAAGCTAAGAAAACAAGTAGGAATACAGGAATTCTTGTACCTGTCAGGTTACCCTGGCAAGAAATTTAATAAAACTGGAGCTAAAGGTCAAACAATATTGGCTGATTAAGAATTGTAAGTCTGACTATTAACACAAACTGGGAAAAACAATGTTATACCCCCAGGAGCCACAGCAATCTCAAATAAGACACACTTAGGGGTGTGGGCATCAGGGCCAAAAATTAAGTTAAAAGCAAGAGCTCACCCACTCAGGGTAAAGTGATGCCCTTTGAGGATATGTGACTGTACAAGGATAAAAGAAATAATAGATAATTTTTTTGAGTTTGAATTACTAATTGAATGGGAATCCAAGTACAAAACTCCAGTTTTGCCAATTTGCTAAATTTTCGGTAGTTTGGTAGAAGACATGAAGACAAGTAATGGAATTGTTGAATGGATACACTCAGTGATGGAAAATCCATGCACTTTATCAACCAAGTTAAGGAATGAATAGGTGGAGTTTACCTTCTGGATTTGAGGGATGTCTCTTCTGCTTGGTTTGGCTAAAGGAAGCCTAAGGTTATTTGCCTTTGAATAGGAAAACCCTAATAAAGGGAGAAGAGACTCAGTTAACCTGGACAGTGTTACCCAGGGTTGTGAGAACAGCTTAATGACTTTTGAGAACCGGTCAACTTGTGAGCCTGAGACCTGGGATCCTCCATCCTAGGGTGGAACTTTACTGGAGCATGTGGATGCCACAGCAACAAAAGGACTGTGTACAATAGACTGAGAGTTTGCTGAGTTTCTTGGTTTACAGAAAGCACAACTAACTCAGAAATTACAGCTGGACTTTGAACCTTAAGGACTGCCAAGAAAGAAGCCATCTGCTAAGCCCCTGAGCTGCAAACTGCCAAGGAACTCCATACGTTCCCAGGAATGACGGGAAGATGCCGACCATGGATACACAGCTACGGACTGATGGTAAACCTCAAACAGCTTGAAGTGAGTAAGGGATGGTGCCTGAGGGCGGTGGCTGCACTAGTGCTCAATATTCAAGAAGCCTATAAATCTACACTGGGCCAAAGGACACCAGTTTTAATATCTCATACAGTGTTTACTGTATTGGAGGCAAAAGGGGGACATTAGTTCACTGGCTCTCACCCCAAAGATTCCTGAAATACCAGGCCATCCTGGTAGAGTAGGGTGATGTAGAAATAATTGTGACTAATATTGTCAACCCAGTATCTTTCCTTAGCGGAACTCCCGGAGAACCAGTATTACATGACTGCTTTGAATCAACTGAAGCTGCACATTCCAGCCGGTCAGTCGAACCTGAAGGACGAACCCTTAGAAGATGCAGAAGACACCTGGTTTACCAGCAACTGCAGTTTTATGAGACAAGGAGACTGTAAGGCAGGACATGCAGTAACTGCTACTGACCAGGTAATCGAAGCACAACCACCAGCTGTGGGGACTTCCCCTCAGAAGGCTGAAATAACTGCCTTGACAAGAGCTTTAATCATATGGACAGATGCTAAATATGTGCCACACGCTCATAGTACCACCTGAAAAGAGCAAGGATTGCTCACACACAAGGAAAACAGCCTGATTTAAATCTACCAATGGTTATTATATGTTGTAAAAGACATCAGAAATGTAACACTGTACAGGAAACAGAAAATAAGCTGATAGATCAGGTGGCAGAACAGGCAGTTGAAGAGGGCTTCAATTCCAGACGGTAAACTTAAAATCTCTGAAGCCAAGTCAAAACCTGTAAAATATTCTAAAGAGAACAGGAGTCCAATTAATGATTTAGAAAGGAAGAGAGCAAGCTGACAGATGGGTGCATGCCCAAATGGACACACTGTTATGCCCTTTAGTATCTTATGGAAACTGGTTATAAGGGAAGGTAAGAGAATATATTGAGCAAACCAACACTACAAAGTACAGTCCCAGTACCAGGAACAGGGCACAAGTGGGCCTCACGGGAAAGGGCCTTCCAGGGCAACAGTGGCAAATTGAGTTCACAGAACTCCCAAGAAAAGGGGGGGTATCGCTGTATGAAAATTTCTGTAACCTTAGAAACAATTGAGGATGCTGCTGCAGATGCTTGATGGACAATCCAAAAGGAGGTATCCTGTTTATCCAAAGATGCATGGCAACATGGAGTAGGCAGGGATAACACCGATTGGGAAATAGTTTTCTCTGGATCATGGGATAAACTTACTAGTTGCCAAATTTAGGATGACTAAAACAGTTTTTCTTAGTCTGCATCACCTTGCTACTCTTGGTGTGTTTTACTTGTGTTGTTATAAGGTGCTTTTTGTGTCTGTGCCAGGATACCAGAAGGGAATATGGGGTTTGGAAGAGACATGAGCTGAGACAATAGGTAGAGAGTGGAGCCTATTTTGAGACCCATTAAGAATCTAGCAGGTAAAAGCCTGCTAGATTAAAGAAAAGGGGGGAATTGAAGAGTGAGCAAAGCCCCAGAATGGAGGCAAGGTAACACTTTGCTATAGAAAGGGAAAGGGGAACTTCACAGAAACCAAGACAAAGGGTAACTGTAGATAGTTTACATTTAAAAGTGCAGGGAAAGGGGGAATTACAGACACTTAGTCAAAAGAAAACCAGAGAAGAGGGCACTAAAGATAAGAAGAAACTGTCCAGAGACCTCTGACAAGAAGAAGGATTGGATACCCCCGGGCAAGACGATGCTTACGTGGGAGAATGGTACCAGCAGATAACACCAAGAAGAAAACAGAAGAAGAATTTCACCCCAAAACAACGGCAAGGGTCGCGGGGAATGGGGTCAGGGGGAATGAGGGAATGGGGTTGCGGGGAACGGGGCTATAGGGAATGTAATGAATATGTAATCAAACTGAGGAGGAGACTATTGATTATGTATTAGCTTAACCTATATCTGTAACACACTTTTCTCTTTACGGTGTGCAAGTTTGGAGGAGCTATCCCCCTTGCACCCGGCGCTGCGCAACGCTGGAATAAACATACCTGCTTTATAACCCATCTCTGGATTATAGAGTTTGATTCCGCAAGTCACTGTCCAGAACGTTGTGAGAAACAGTGTCAAAATCTCCACTGAAATCCTCAAGGATTACATCAACTGGCTTCCCTTGGTCAACTAAACGGATAACTGTGTCACAGAATGAGCTTAAATTAAACAGGACCTTCGCCTCACAAACTTGTGTTGGCTACGACCAATGACAGAATTGTCCTTCAGCTGTTTTTCCATAACTCCCACCATCATTTTCTCCATAATTTTACCAGGCTCTGGACTGACAGGTCCATAATTGCCCATGTCATCTTTCTTGCTCTTCCTTACAACGAGACAACATTTTCTAGCTTCCTGTCAGCTGGCATGACCCTAGACTTCTTTAGATGCAATTGAAATGAGAGCCCAGAGCACACTAAGGTGTCATCATTGAAAGAAAGTAGATGTGCCATAGCGTTGCAATGCCTTGAACTCCAGAGTATGCCACAAATGGAGCAGAGGGGAAGATTTGCCTCTTCTGTAGTGAACTCATTCATTTGGTAAGCAGAATAACACTACCTGATACACGGGGACTGTGTCTCTGCTCTGCTCTGCTCAGCTCACAGGGCAGCGGTGCAGGGTGTTGCTCTCATGTCAGTGCAGGTAAACTCGCTTTAACCCTTTTTCCTCTGTAAATGTGTCACGGGTTACTTAGATTTACCTATGCCCGTGACAGGGGAAGCCACCCCGTGGGCCCCCCTCCCGGGGCCCGGAAAGGAGGGGGAAAAAAGGAGTGGGATAAAACAGCGACAATCTAAGGAGGAAAAACTTATTTTACTAAATATGATACCGAAATACAAGATAACACAATATAATATAATTGAGGCTAACAAATTGAACGAAACAGAGAGAGAGAGAGTCCCCGAAAACCGAGAGGCCTACTGTGAACTCTAGGCGACACGGCTGGAACGCTTCCCACTCTCCGAGAAGTTCGAGAGAAGAAGGAGGGCACTCCAGCCTGGGAACGAGATTATACAGCGTCCTGGTCCCGTGACTTATCATTAACCCTGTTGTTCTCTGGGATATGTAGTCTTCTTCTGTGGACTGCACATTCAATAGAAGTATCCATACTTTACATGATGTTATGATGTGGAATACTGATACTGATAGCAAAATTACAAAACCATGACAAAATGCTTCCTCTGTTTCTATGCTCAGATACACTTCCACATTCCCTCAAGTACACTTCCATATATCATTAACAATTACACTTTCTTATACCATCAAAACAGTTTGTCAAACAGTACGGTTCTTCAGTTCACATAAACTCCCTTAATACAGTCTGTATTCTTCAGCTATAAACACTGTGCCACAGAACCAACACTGATTGAACCACCTCCCTCACACACTTCCTCGCAAGCAGTACATAGTATTACATAAATGGGTTGACACTCATTGGTCGGGTGGAATGTACACCTCTCCTCAGGACAATCTTACTAATCTACAGAGTACAAACTCCCGTCTTCTAACATACAAGCAGAAAGTACTTATGAGTGGACAGACAACACAGTCTTTAACTTTGTCCGTGTCCGGCCATTTCCCTCACAGGAGGAAGGAAACACGGGTCGGGACTCGGCACTCACCCTGCAGCTGTTCTGTGTCTCACTCACACCACACTCACTCTGACATTTAGATCAAAAACCATGGTTTATTCATACTACACAATGCTGACAACGTTTTCTAGCTGGAATCTTAATAACACTCATACTCTGGTCGACCAGTTGCAAATGTTAATGTTTTTCCCAGAGTCGGCTTGACACACGGTACAAAACACTTAAAGCAGATGATAATATTGAACATACAACCTATAAGCCCCGTGATTACAACTTGGAGAACCCAGGCTACCATTTGACAGGCTATCCACTATATCCCATACCCGTAGGAGACACCAACTGTCACGGGTTACTTAGATTTACCTATGCCCGTGACAGGGGAAGCCACCCCACGCCCCCCCCCGGGGCCCGGAAAGGAGGGGGAAAAGGGGAGTGGGATAAAACAGCGACAATCTAAGGAGGAAAAACTTATTTTACTAAATATGATATCGAAATACAAGATAACACAATATAATATAATTAAGGCTAACAAAATCGAACGAAACAGAGAGAGAGAGTCTCCGAAAACCGAGAGGCCTACTGTGAACTCTAGGCGACACGGCTGGAACGCTTCCCACTCTCCGAGAAGTTCGAGAGAAGAAGGAGGGCACTCCAGCCTGGGAACGAGATTATATAGAGTCCTGGTCCCGTGACTTATTGTTACTCCTGTTGTTCTCTGGGATATGTAGTCTTCTTCTGTGGACTGCACATTCAACAGAAGTATCCATACTTGACATGATGTTATGATGTGGAATACTGATAGCAAAATTACAAAATTACAAAACCATGACATTCCACCCCTTATTCTACATTATTACATCATGGTTAATATATACATATATATACATATATATACACGTATGTAAAATTGTGATAGCTAAATAGTAGAATTGCATGTAACATAACTAAATGTACAACTATAATAACTAAAATACACTACACATGCAAACATATATATATATATATAGATACATAAAATTATTGACTGCATTCCCCCAGCATCAAATTCCCTTGTGGCACACATTGAACATCCCCATCCTTCTGCATTACCCACCAAGTGCACCCAGGTCCCTGGGCAAAGACAGTTCCACGGATAGGTTTGCCCTTTCCAGAAGCTGGAAGGACCCAAACAGCTTTTCCCAACATGTTCTTTACATGTATAACAGGGACCTTATCTCCTTCTACAGTGTGTAGGGGGCTAGATTGACTAGGACCATCACGATTGACAGATCCTCTAGTATTGACCAACCAAGTGGCTTCTGCCAGATTCTTCTCCCAGTGCTTAAATGTTCCACCACCCATTGCTTTCAACATAGTTTTCAACAACCCATTATATCGTTCAATTTTACCAGAAGCTGGTGCATGGTAGGGAATATGATAAATCCACTCAATGCCATGATCTTTGGCCCAAGTATTTATAAGAGAATTTTTGAAATGTGTCCCATTATCAGATTCAATTCTTTCTGGGGTGCCATGTCGCCACAGGACTTGTTTCTCAAGACCTAATATGGTGTTTCGAGCAGTAGCATGGGGTACTGCGTATGTTTCAAGCCACCCAGTGGTTGCCTCTACCATAGTGAGTACATAACACTTACCACTGCGAGATCGTGGCAAGGTGATATAATCAACCTGCCACGCCTCCCCATATTTATACTTTTGCCATCCCCCTTCCTCCCAGAGAGGTTTCATCCTTCTGGCTTGTTTAATTATGGCACATGTTTCACAATCATGAATAATCTGCGCAATAGCGTCCATGGTTAAGTCCACCCCTCGGTCTCTGGCCCACTTATATGTCGCGTCTCTTCCTTGATGACCTGAGGTCTCATGAGCCCATCGAGCTAGAAATAATTCACCCTTATTCTGCCAGTCCAAGTCAATTTGAGCCACCTCAATTTTGGCAGCTTTATCTACCTGATGGTTGTTTTGTTGTTCTTCAGAAGCCCGACTTTTGGGCACATGTGCATCCACATGACGCACCTTTACAACCATATTCTTTGTTCGGGAAGCAATGTCCTTCCATAGTTCAGCGGCCCAAACAGATTTTCCCCTCCGTTGCCAGTTATTTTGTTCCCACCGCTGTAACCACCCCCATAAGGCATTTGCCACCATCCATGAGTCAGTATAAAGATACAGCATTGGCCACCTCTCCCGTTCAGCAACATCTAAGGCCAGCTGGACAGCTTTTACCTCTGCAAACTGACTTGATTCTCCCTTACCTTCAGTGGCCTCTGCAACCTGTCGTGTGGGGCTCCACACAGCAGCTTTCCATTTGCGATGCTTCCCTACAATGCGACATGATCCGTCTGTGAATAGGGCATATTTCTTTTCATTTTCTGGTAATTCGTTGTATGGTGGGGCCTCTTTAGCACGTGATACCTCTTCTGCTGGTGATGTTCCAAACTTTTTATCTTCAGGCCAGTCCATGATTACCTCTAGGATTCCTGGACGATTGAGGTTTCCCATTCGCGCTCGCTGTGTAATCAGCGTAATCCACTTGCTCCAGGTGACATCGGTAGCATGATGGGTGGAGGGAACCTGTCCTTTGAACATCCAGTTCAGCACTGGCAGTCGAGGTGCCAAAAGGAGCTGTGTTTCAGTCCCGACTACTTCGGAAGCAGCCCGAACCCCCTCATACGCGGCTAAGATCTCCTTCTCAGTTGGAGTGTAGCACTCTTCAGACCCCTTATATGATCGACTCCAGAATCCCAGGGGTCGGCCTCGGGTCTCTCCTGAGGCTCTTTGCCACAAACTCCAAGTGGGGCCTTTCTCTCCAGCAGCAGTATAGAGGATGTTCTTTACATCCTGTCCAGTCCGTACTGGCCCCAGGGCTACAGCACGGGCTATCTCTTGTTTAATCTGTTCAAAAGCCTGCTGCTGCTCAGGGCCCCATGCAAAATCATTCTTCTTCCGCGTTACCTGATAAAGGGGGCTTACAATGAGGCTGTAGTTTGGAATGTGCATCCTCCAAAAGCCCACTGCACCCAGGAAAGATTGTGTCTCTTTCTTGCTAGTTGGTGGAGACATGGCAGTGATTTTGTCGATCACATCTGCTGGGATGTGACGACGTCCATCCTGCCACTTTATACCTAAGAACTGAATTTCCTGGGCAGGTCCTTTTACTTTGCTTCGCTTAATAGCAAAGCCAGCTTGTAGAAGAATCCGGATTATCTGCTCTCCTTTTGTAAAAACTTCTTCTGCTGTATCGCCCCACACAACAATGTCATCAATGTACTGCAGGTGTTCAGGAGCACCACCCTGTTCCAGTACAGTTTGGACCAACCCATGGCAAATGGTTGGGCTGTGTTTCCACCCCTCGGGCAAACGGTTCCAAGTATACTGAATGCCCCTCCAGGTGAAGGCAAACTGTGGCTTGCATTCTGCGGCCAAAGGAATAGAGAAGAAGGCATTGGCAATGTCAATGGTGGCATACCATTTGGCTGCTTTTGACTCCAGCTCGTACTGGAGTTCCAACATGTCCGGCACAGCAGCGCTCAATGGGGGTGTGACCTCATTCAAGCCACGGTAGTCTACTGTCAGCCTCCATTCTCCACTGGCTTTACGCACTGGCCATATGGGACTGTTAAAAGGTGAGTGAGTTTTACTGATCACTCCCTGATTCTCCAACTGGCGAATCAAATCATGAATGGGGAGCAAGGAATCCCTGTTGGTGCGATACTGCCGTCTGTGCACTGTCTTTGTAGCAATCGGTACCTGCTGCTCTTTTACTCGTAGCAGCCCCACAACAGACGGGTCCTCTGACAGGCCAGGCAAAACAGACAGCTGCTTAATGTTGTCCATGTCTACAGCAGCTATCCCAAAGGCCCATCGATACCCCTTAGGATCCTTGAAATGCCCCCTTCTGAGGTAATCAATACCCAGTATACATGGAGCCCCTGGGCCAGTCACAATAGGATGTTTTTGCCAGTCTTTGCCAGTGAGGCTTATTTCAGCCTCCAGCACAGTCAATTCTTGAGAGCCCCCAGTCACTCCAGAAATATGGATTGATTCTGTCCCTTCATGACTGGAGGGCATTAGGGTGCACTGTGCACCGGTATCCACCAGTGCCTTATATTTCTGTGGTTCTGATGTGCCAGGCCATCGAATCCACACAGTCCAATAAACTCTATTATCCCTTTCCCTCCCCTGACTGAGGGCAGGGCCCCTCTATTGGTTACCTGTGATGACTGGAGCAACTCCACTGGTGGTTGGTATGTCTAGTAGTTCTTTCACCCGTGCTCGTAGTGCAGACGTGGGCTGATCATGCCACTTCCTCATGTCTTCTCCACGGTCACGTAGGTAGCGCCACATGGAAACACGCGGTGCAATCGTACTGTTGTTCTTTGCTCGAGCTCGAGCTCCTTTCCGGGCCCCGGGGGGGGGCGTGGGGTGGCTTCCCCTGTCACGGGCATAGGTAAATCTAAGTAACCCGTAACAGATTTTTTGGTGGAGAATGCGGGCAGGATGGGGATGTTCAATGTGTGCCACAAGGGAATTTGATGCTGGGGGAATGCAGTCAATAATTTTATGTATCTATATATATATATATATGTTTGCATGTGTAGTGTATTTTAGTTATTATAGTTGTACATTTAGTTATGTTACATGCAATTCTACTATTTAGCTATCACAATTTTACATACGTGTATATATATGTATATATATGTATATATTAACCATGATGTAATAATGTAGAATAAGGGGTGGAATGTCATGGTTTTGTAATTTTGTAATTTTGCTATCAGTATTCCACATCATAACATCATGTCAAGTATGGATACTTCTGTTGAATGTGCAGTCCACAGAAGAAGACTACATATCCCAGAGAACAACAGGAGTAACAATAAGTCACGGGACCAGGACTCTATATAATCTCGTTCCCAGGCTGGAGTGCCCTCCTTCTTCTCTCGAACTTCTCGGAGAGTGGGAAGCGTTCCAGCCGTGTCGCCTAGAGTTCACAGTAGGCCTCTCGGTTTTCGGAGACTCTCTCTCTCTGTTTCGTTCGATTTTGTTAGCCTTAATTATATTATATTGTGTTATCTTGTATTTCGATATCATATTTAGTAAAATAAGTTTTTCCTCCTTAGATTGTCGCTGTTTTATCCC
Organism: Coturnix japonica; assembly: GCF_054131305.1. NCBI lineage: Eukaryota > Metazoa > Chordata > Aves > Galliformes > Phasianidae > Coturnix > Coturnix japonica. Next base: position 6,345,531 of record NC_140691.1, on the reverse strand, counting down.
ACTCCCCTTTTCCCCCTCCTTTCCGGGCCCCGGGGGGGGGCGTGGGGTGGCTTCCCCTGTCACGGGCATAGGTAAATCTAAGTAACCCGTGACACCAACCTAGGTCCCTCCTATTGTCAACTACCTGGGAGAGAGTATTTGTTCTTGTTTCCATTCATATGACATACAGTTCCCTTTCATAGGAACTCACCCAAGGAGTCTTCCTACCCCAGCTGGCAACCAAAGCCATGAGCTCACCTCCCTGGGAGCAGCACGTATGGCTGTAAACTGTGTAGGATGTCTCCTCAAGACATATGGGCTCCACTTACCATACACATACCTGGTCCACCTATGGGTGGTCCTTGTCTGTCCCTGCAGTGATCAGGTGAGGAAGGGAGTCCTTCAGAGAAATCTCAGGGTGCGCCAAAAGTGTCTCCCTCTCAGCTGGTCCTGCAGCGAACAGAGCTGGTCCCACCTGGGCCGCCAAATTGACTACAGGAATTGAACTCTATAACCTCTATAACTGATACAGTCTCCCATGACATACTTATACCAAAGTTGAGGAAGTATGGGATAGGTGAGTGGACAGTGAAGTGGGTCGAGAATTGGCTGACTGGCAGAGTGCAGAGGGTTGTCGTTGGCGGTGCAGTATCTGGCTGGAGGGCTGTAACTAGCGGCGTACCCCAGGGGTCTGTGCTGGGTCCGGTCTTGTTCAACATCTTCATCAATGACCACCCTCAGCAAGTTTGCTGAAGACACGAAGTTGGGAGGATTGGCTGACACGCCTGAAGGCTGTGCTGCCATTCAGCGAGACCTGGACAGGCTGGAGAGCTGGGCAGTAAGAAACCAGATGAGGTTTAACAAAAGCAAGTGTAGAGTCTTGCACCTGGGTAGAAATAATTGCATGCACCAGTACAGGCTGGGGGATGAGCTGCTGGAGAGGAGCTCTGCTGAGAGGGACCTGGGCATCCTGGTGGACGACAGATTGACCATGAGCCAGCAGTGTGCCCTTGTAGCCAAAAAAGCCAATGGCATCCTGGGGTGCATTAAAAAGAGCGTGTCCAGCAGGTCGAAGGAGGTGATCCTCCCCCTCTACTCTGCCCTGGTGAGGCCTCATCTGGAATATTGTGTCCAGTTCTGGGCTCCCCAGTACAAAAAAGACAGGGATCTCTTGGAAAGAGTCCAGCGGAGGGCCACAAAGATGGTGAAGGACCTGGAGCATCTCCCCTATGAGGAGAGACTAAGTGAACTGGGTCTGTTTAGCCTTGAGAAAAGAAGGCTGAGAGGGGACTTGATCCAGGTTTATAAATACCTGAAGTGTGGGAGCCAGAGTGGTGAGTCTGGTCTCTTTTCAGTAGTGCGTGGGGACAGGACTAAGAGTAATGGGCTGAAACTTCAGCATAGGAAGTTCCGCATTAATGTGTGCAAGAACTTCTTTACGGTGAGGGTGACAGAGCACTGGAACAGGCTGCCCGGTGTGGTTGTGGAATCTCCTTCTCTGGAGATATTCAAGACCTGCCTGGATGCCGAGCTGTGCAACGTGGTGTAGGGAACCTGCTTTGGCAGGGGGGTTGGACTCAATGGTCTCTGGAGGTCCCTTCCAACCCCTACAATTCTGTGATTCTGTGAATATCATGGGGTGGTTTGGATGGGGAAAGACTACCCCTTTGAATGACCTTTTGTCAGGGCATGTCCTGAGATTCCTAGGATCCTCAAAATGCAGCATTGCTTCTGTCACTGAAAAATGGGGCCCTGTGTGGGATGGAGGGAGGGTCCATGAGTCCCAGGCCCACCTGACTGAGTATTTCCATGGTCTTAGCAAAGACATACTTACAACTTGAGAATGAGAGTTAGCTGTGTTCATGGTGGCATGGCCACTGCTGATGGCCTTGAACTGTCTGAACATAACTGAAGAGGCTCAGGCTGATGCAAATCAGCTATTGAATGACAGTGTTGAAAAACTGGAAAGACAGGTGGCAGTTTTGATGGGAAAAAACCTAATTCAATCATTCTCCTATGGAAGATCAGGAACATCTCTCTGGAAGACCATGGGGACCCTGTACAAGGGAATCTGTATAAAATGGACTCTGTAAATGAAGGTACTAAAAGGTCAGATTTTGAGGTTCCATTGGGACTAGATCTATTTGAGATCTGACTGATTGTAACCCAAAAATGAAAAAAAAAAAATGCAGGATAGGCTGGTGGGAGTGCCCTGACCAGTGTCCAACCCCCCAAACCCTGCTGCCCATAATACAGCAGCTGAACTGATGGATATAGTACAGTGGTTTAGACAGAAACCAAGAGAGCATGCCAGCATAGCTGCTCTGGTTATGGGACATGGAGGCAGAAAGCACTGTGGTGAACGGACTGGAAATTTCAAAACTGACATCCATTACTACTCACCCTGCCCTCAGGCAAAGACTTTATGCTCTTGTCTGGAGGGCTTATCGCAATAAAGATTGGCGGATTTGCTGCATAGACCGGTCAGAACTCAGATCTGCGTTGTGCTTCCTGCGGCACCAAACGCCCAACAGTGGCAGTTCCGTGTATTGGCCAGCAGGTGGCAGCAGAGATCACGGAAAGAACGTCTGCGGGACAGACCCTGGGGATCCGTTCTCTTTTGATTATAGGGGAAGAACACAAAGATGGAAGAGGAGGGAAGGGGGGAAAAAAAAAAAGAAAAAAAGAAAAAACCAAACCACAGCAAACAAATAAAACTTCTCCAAACGTAGCAAACGTGAATCTCTGTCAATAAATAAATGAGTAATTGAATTGATGTCCCTTTCCTCCCCCCCCCCCACCCCCACCCCAACTTCTGAGATGAAAAAAAACCACCTGGTATCAATTGGACAGATGCACACGGTGAAGCCAGGGATGGTCTGAAACGCAAAGCAGCTGAGCAGCTTTTAGAAGAAAACAAGAGTAGTAACAACTTCTGTACCTACATTCACCACTCTGAGATCCTGTCTGGGTCACCCAAGGCTTGTAAATAACCACTGGGTCGGTTCTGATGTCGAGTGATTTGTTGTCAGTTCTCTCATGGTTCTCCGGTCAGTTCTCCGGTGCCAGGATCTGCCACAGGGCATTCTGACCACGGGCATCATGTTTCTACGCTGCCGCCTGCATTTAACAGGCAATGGGACTGCCCAGCATGTGCAAGGCAGCACCTCTTTCACACCACCAGAATGTTTAAGGCTGTTGGGATTGTTGTTAGCGTCCCATTAACACTGAGGCTAGAGATACCCTTAGGATTGACATTACTATTAGCATTACTTTGATGGTGCCCTATCTGGGTCATTTCCAGGGGATGTCAGGAGTAAGGCATAGTGTCAGGAGAAAAAGAACAGACTCTGTTACTTTATAAAAGTGATAATAGAGAGAGTTCATTGGAAAAAATACAACTCTTAAATAATACAAAGCATGCTTCTGATTGGATGCAGGCATCATCTGGGCTCTGATTAATATTACTTTTAAGGTAAAGATTATTGTTACCTTAATGATTGTTTTTTGGATTATGATCAGGGTTAAGGTTCCTTTTGCTACAAACTTCTAGCATCATTTTTGTTGTTACATTTGGAGTTAGGGACGATTTTAGAATCAGGGTAAGGTTTAGGATTAGAGTTACATTGCGGGTTAATGCTGTTATCTTTACAGCTCCTGTGAGGGTTGGGTCTGGGTCAGGGGTTTAAAAAATGAAATGAAAAAAGAATAAAAAAATATATATTGAAAGCTTCAGATTTCATTAATCTTTGTGGGAATCATATAATGTGCAACTCAGATCTACCTCTTCGTGCAGTGACTGCCTGTAAATTTGCTAGAGCCTAATATAATATGGCCTTGTGCTTTCCGCTAACTCACCTTCATTTCATTTTCATTACATTTACTTGGTAGTCAGATTTTGGTGTGTGGATATTTTAAAACAATCTAACTGACATTGGCAAAAAATTAAAAATAAAATTAAAAAAAAGTGCACAAGAGCATCGTATCAATTTTTATAGATAAGATAAAGGAGAGCAGTTTTCCTTCGTTTTCTGTGCCTCTTTACTTTCTTACCCTCTCCCCTTGTGTGAGAAACTCTCAAAGTCAAAGATTTCTAGTTAGGCAAAGATGGCAGCGATAGCAGCAGTGCTTATTCATTATTGCAATACTGCGCGCACATCCCCTGTTGGCAAGGGAGAAATTGCACACCAGTCAGTGAAATCAATTCTGTTCTATGCCCTAAACCCAATGCAGGTGATGCTCTCATGGCTCTCATTGGTTGAGCATCACAGGCTCACAGACTCCTCAAGACTGTTGCTAGGATTCATTTCCATATAAGGTCAATTACCAACCTCTTGTTTTTAGGTCTGCCTTGTACTTTTCTGCAGAGAGAGAAGGGCGATGTTTCCAAAAGTCAGTACATTCATTCTGTCCTGTGCTGGGCTCTACCCACCCTGTGTATTTATCTTGTGCTTGTCTCAATTCTCCCCATGTCAGAATGCCCCCAGTCTGAACTTAACTCTGTTCAGCAACTTTCTTGGTGCAAAAACTACTTATACAGCTGTTTTACAAGAGGGTTATACATTCAGTTAGGGCCTACACTATGTACTGAAAATACTGGAAACCTCCACTGCAAAAACAGAATCTACCTCTCCCATCTGTGCAGCCTTGCAGACCCAGAGCATGCCAGGTTATTTCTGCTTTCATAGCATTTGCATGCTGTAGGGTGAGCAAAAGGTTCTGCTGCTTGATTCTTCTGCAAGAGCTGCCTACCGGCAAATGGTTGCAGGGATGGAGGATGTGACAGAAAGCATTTGTCTCCACAAGAGCAGAGTTACATTCAGTGCAGAGTGTGAGAGTCAGGTTGGTGTGGAAAAGCACTGACACGCTGGGGATGATGCAGTGCTCACATGTCTAACACTCACAGACATTACTGTCAGAAGGATGGTGCTGTGTTGTGCTTCTACCTTTGGCAGCCCCTGGAGAAATGCTGTGGCACACAAAACACCTTTGTATTGCACTGACTGCTGCCATGCAGCATGGATTTAACACACCAAATCCAGAGCAGCATGACTGCATCTAACTGCCCTGAGAAAAACTACTGTAGCTGAAGAGATGAGGAGGCAGCTGCTCATCTGCAGAACAAGCAGTACTGCCAGACACTGGGCCAGGTGAGCACCTCCTGCTGCAGCGTGATGATGACAGGGCTGGAGATGATCTGCAAAGCCAGCTTAAAAGTGGGAGACGTGAGTCAACATGGCAGGAGGACAGAGGTGTTAGGGAGCAGCCAAGGCATCAAAGAGTATCAAAAGGCTTTGAAAGGTATCACAAAGCAACAGCCAGGAAGACTGGGATTATCATGAGCAGCAACCTGGATGCTAGAGATTATTTGCTCCCATACAAAATGGTAGAGATCTTGCTGCAGACATCCCAAAGCCAGGCAAAATGGGAACCCAGAGCTCTGCCTGCACGAACCCCACAGCCATAGCATTGCAAGCTGAGCTGCCTTGCTGTTTGTTGCATTCATCCCAATCCCTGTGAATGAAGGCTCAGAATGCAGTCAAGGCGATGACTGAGCATGAGAGTGACTTTATTCAATAAAAGACAGGAGGGCTTGAGAGGTCAAGGGTGAAGATGGGACTCCTCTTGTCAAGATGAGAGTGGCTCAGAGCTTGTGCTGCTGCCTGGTGCCTGGGACTGGCAGCCTGACTCTAAGTCCCCACCCAAGATGCTCAGCTTCACCTCACTGATGCTGACCTGCTCCTGCATGGTGGTGCTGCTGCTGGGGCACTCGGGCTGTGCTTGGGATGGGCAGCACTGCAAAGGCGCTGGGTCACAATCCAGGCAGGTGACTGCTGTGTCTGGCAGGCTCAGGTCAGCATCTTCAGCAGAGCCAGGAGATATGAGAGCATGAACGTGGATGAGCCCCTTGTGTCCATCACTGTTACCATGTGGAAGGCTGTCATCCGAATTGCAGCGATTCGTGCTTAATAAGAACTCTCCATTGATGGAAACACACTGCACATCACTACTTGGTTTGGATCTCTGGGGTTGACAAGGGCTCGAATCACCTAGGAAGGCATAGAAACACAAGGGTTAGTGTCAAATGTTTGCAAGTTGAATCATGAAAGAGGTTGTTGATATTTGGTAATAGAGTGGCGGCAGGAAGAAGCAAATAGGCTTCAAGCAACAGAGCCACTGTCTTGCAAGTGATCCTCGTGCAGGTCCAGCTCGTGTGTTGTTTCACTGTAATCTGCTTCTTTGGGTCTACCTAGTGGGCAGCAGCACTCGAGCTGTTACTGATATCATTGAAAAGAACTGGAGACAATTGTTCTCTTCCTAAGAGCTTCAAGGTGTCTAGAAGCACAAATAGAAACCAGCAGTATTTCATCACTTCACCAAAAGGAAGGTCAAACACCTGAGCTGTGAAGAGCAGTTACAGAACCTATGCATAATATCACACCAGACATACTTTGTTCTAACAACAGTTATGGCATATAGTCCATTTCCTTCAATATTCCCAAAATGAAATGATGTGGAGCATTGCAGGGAAAGAAACACTGCACACAGACACTATGACCCTGATTATACTCAAGCAGCAGACTTAAAAGAAGTCAGAGTTTTAGATTCCAGGATATTTCAGGACCTATCATGTGTGAAATTCAGTTACACAACAGTGCCTAGGTGCCTGCGTTTCAAGCAACTTTCAGATCACAGCCATGTAAAATAAAAACAAATTCAGTGCAGAAATAGCAATCCTGTACCTTAATACTCATGAGATTATCCATTTTTTACAGCACTCTGACTAAGTTCTAAAACTTGCTCATCCCAGTTCACTTCAACAAGTTCCACCAGTTCAAGCAACGCAGTTCTGAGATCCTGTGTATGTTATGCAGATAGAACTGAACAGTGCAGAAATAATCTCTGACAGCTTTAAGAGCTCCGTTCTGCTTACAAACTCTCAGTCCAAAATTATTCGCAGTTTTAAGGCAATGAACACCTGAAGCAGTTGGATCATCTGCCATTTGCTGCATTCTGCTTCTTGGCATCATGATTAGCACAAAGGGATTTCTGCTGTCCTGCAGAGATGGACAAAGTCCTGCTTACAAATGGACCAAGTTCCAGTGTACAGCAGAGTTTGTACCAGACTAACAAGCCACGTCATTCAATTCATGTGCTCAGGTTGTTATGCACTCAGAAAGGAAACAGAACTAACTGTTGAATTCTGAAGGTAATCTGTGGGGTCCTGTAGAGGGTGTTTTTTACAGCTAGTTATCTGAGAAGGGTCGTAAACACGGTGTGGTTAATCAAGCAGCCATAACACCTGCAAGGACAGTGAGAACATCAGGATGCCCTGTGATGGTTAGAAACTAGCCATGGTTCTGGGAACTCAGCAAGGGAGTATCTTTCAGGATGATAACAACAAGCTGTTAAGATACTCGGGGATGGTATGTAATTGGGAACCAATGATGAGCTCCACTTTTGCAATATGTATGAGCTAATTATCCGTATTATAAAGGTACACGCAGCCAAGGAATAAACGAGATTCGCTGATCATGTCAATGACAGGTGTGGTCGTCTGCTTTTCTCCCGCCGTTCTGCAACATCGTTGTTGTTTAGTGTCACTGGGTTCGTTAAACTGCTGTTCATTCTCAGATCGTTGGTTTTTTTTCATTTTTTCCCTCCTAGACCCATTCACAATCTCCCTTCTCTTCCCCTCTCGGCCATGCTGCACCGCGCTGTTAGAGAGGGGAGGTTCTTTGTTCCTTTTGTCCCTGGGTTTGTTCCCACTGTCACCGAGTGAGCTCTAGAGAGAACTCCGTGACACAAACTCATTGCAAAGTCTAAGCTAGAAGAAGCATCACCTCAGTGTATCCCAGAAAAAGAACAGCGTTGAGATTTTAATTGGTTTTGGTTTTTTGTTTTATTGGGGGTGGGTTGTTTTTTGTTGTTTTTTTAGGGTTTTTGGGGTTTTTTTTTGTCTTTTTTTTTGTTTTTTTTGGGGGGGGGGGGGGGGGGGGAGGGGGGGGAGGGGTGCGAGGGGAAGGGAGAGGGAGGGGACAGTTGTTTGGTTATTTTTAATATACAATAAAGCTATGCAGTTCCGCTGTCAGTCGCCTCAGAGAGTTCCCGAAGGAGCTCAACCACATTCTGCTCAACATCGAGTTGTTCCATTGAGTGGAGCAATGGTAGTCTTGCAGATGGAGCAATGCAGGAATTCTGACAGGATCTCCAGGTGTATCCAGTTCATCATCTGAAAGCTCCGCAATCAAATTGGAAGGGACCAGTCCTCTTGTGCCATCTGTCAGCTCTCCCTGAAACCAGCCATTCTCACCCACATCTCCAAAGACATTACGTTTTGTCCGGCAGTCAGAGGAAGCTCGTTTTCTGGGTCCTCATTAGGACCCTCAACAGGAATGTAGCTGTGTCGAGCTAAGAATCTTCAAACTGCTGGTGATACCTGTCCTGGAGAATGCAGGATGAAGGACAAAAGCTCTGCTCTCACATTCAGGGCCATCCTCTGACAGAAGGCAGCACTCAGGACTGTTCCCAAGGATCTCTTTCATGGCTTTCAGTTCAAGCTCCTGGTCTTCCAGATGACCTTGAAGACTTCGGGCCTCTTCAATGGCAGAATGGAACGGACTGGAGCTATTACGGAGATTCTTGTTTGACTGGGTCAGAGTCTGTCTCGTTGCCTTCCCCAGCTCCATCTGCTGCTTCTGCTGCTCTCTTTTCCCTCTTGTGTGCTCTGTGAGAATGAGTTTCAGAAAGCACTACTCACTGACAGGAAATAAGGGGAAACTTGAAAGACTTTGCAACCTAAGTCCTGGCAGTGTACTGCCAGCGGCTGATTTGGCCGTCCAGGATCCTGGCACCACAAATGCTTCATTGCCAAATGCAGCAATAAGGTGTTCTGGGGAAAGGCCAACTCACAGGTAGTCTTTGAGCACCCATATCCCAAAACCAACGGCCAGCACCAGCGCAGGCAGCAGCATCGCTGAGACCGTCACCGGAATGTGGCGCTTCCGCACAGATGTGTCAGCAGCAGCAGCCTCTGTGCTTTTGCCTGTGTTCATCCCTGGAAGAAATGAGACAATGTCCCACGTTACCTTCAGCTGCATTACAGATAATCTCTCAGTGTGCTTCATGGACCCAAGAGGTCATTTTGTCAGTGGGTGCCTCCGTCTCTGGTGCCGAATCACCGGAGGACAAGAAGGATTGCTTCCACCTCTCGTTTGGTACGGAGAGGCTGCACAGGCACTACCGTGTCCTCCTCTGGGCCGAGAGCTGGGGCTGTACTCTGGGGTCTGGGCTTGGTCCGTGGGGAGAGCTACAGAGCAGAATCCCTCACGCTTTTCCTGGCATGCGTGTCCTGAGCTCCCCCTGTGGGACGCCCCCCAGGCTGAAGGTCAGGCTTCAGCCAGCACAGGGCACAGCCAGAGCCAGCCCAGGGGAGAAACACTCCTGCTTCTTTTACATGTGCTCTATGCTCACACGCTCAGGTCTGGCTGCTGACCTGGTGTGCAAGAGCTGGCAGCAAGAGCCTGCAGGCACGCAGTGACTCTGGTTCGTGACACCGTATGATCATGGGACAGAAATTACCTGGCATGCCAGTTGGTGCTGCCTGCATTCCTCTGTCCGGGACGGGCAGTGTGGGATATCTGCCTTCCTGCAGCGCATCCGGGACTGGCAGTGTGGGATATCCACCTTCCTGCAGCGCATCCGGGACGGGCAGAGTGGGATATCCACCTTCCTGGAGTGCATCCCGCTCACTTTGTTGGTCCGTTCCTTTAGAAAGAAAGCAGGGCAGTAGGATTGGGATGTCACGTGCCCTCATCAAAAACTGAGCTTCTCCAATCCTGAACTCAGGTAAAGTCCAGGGCCCCCCCCAAGTACACTGTGAGCCCCTCTGTTACCCAAGGGCATTTGGGCCCTCCCAGCTATTGGACAATGCTGACTCCCTCACACCTCTTGAGGAATCAGCTCCTGTGCAAGGCCCTCACATTCTGTGCTGTCACCAGCCCGTCACAGCCAGGTAGCTGCAGGCTGAAATCCAAGCTCTAACACACAGTCCAAGCCTTCAGAATTAGCATCTCCACCTCATTTCCAGCATTAGCAAAGGCAGCCAACCCTGCTCGGGATGCTCCTCCTGCCTTGAACTTGCTCAGCTGCACGGAGGGCTTTGGATGAACAGAAGCACAGTGCTTGCCACTTTGCCACTTGCTGCCATCTGGGTGCCAACGACTGCACAAAGCAGCTCTGACAAGTAATGGTTGTGCTGGGGGAGCAGCTGCCTCTGGGTCTTGGCTGGATGCAGACCATCTGGCAGCAGACCAGCTCTGGTGCTTGACAGCACCTGCAAGGTGATACAGGGAACATGGCTGCAGCACGGCTCTGACCCATCCCTTCCTGCTGTGCAGGCTACAGCCTGCCCACACCTGTATATCACACCTCAGCTTCCCAGGTCCCACAGTGAACAGACTGAAGTATACCCACCACGCTCTGCCTTCTCCATTTCCTTCAGCAGTCGCTTCAGGAGACGGGATGAGCCCTGAGAGTATTTTCCTCGATTGGATTCATCCTCTTCTCTTTCCGGACCTTAACAGAATGTATGAAGTTAAATATCATGTGCATGAAGATCTGAAGATCAGTGGCGAGTCAGCCAAGTCAGTGAAGACAGAGTACTCACTGCTGGGATTCCAGCTGGGCTCCAGCACAGGAGGAAACCGATGACCGGGCAAGGCCCACACTGGGGGCACTTCTGCAACCAAAGACCCATGAAAAGTTTTAGTCACACACTACAGCATCAACTGAGTAGCAGAGCAGAGCATACAGGGGAAATGAAGCCTGAGAGCATGAACGTTTCAGTCTGCAAGGAAACAGACACTCACAACTTACCCCTGGGTTGTCCTCCAGGCACAGGCATGAAGTCCGGATCCAAAGGAGCATCCGGAAAGGGAGCACGAAGCTCATCATCTAGAATCAAGAACAGATGAGATAAGTTCCCACTATATGCACTATATGGTGTGATCTCCTTCTCCCTCAGTAACTGGATGTGGGGCATGGGAGAATAACTCAGGTCATGATTTCCAAAGTTGCAGGGTGGACGGGATGACCCGTAGGCTGGCACCTGGCAGCGTATGCAGTGCTCTCTCCGGGCCACGTGCCACATCTCTCACAGATTACGTGGAAGAAGATGCAGCCCCCCAGGGCTTTCTTACTGGGAGGCCTCTGATGGACAGCAAGGTCACACTGAGGCACTGGAGGAAAGCACACCTGTCTCTTCCCCTGGGCTGTGGACTGGGGCTCTGGCTTGGAAACTGGGGAGTGCCATGAGCCTGAAGCAGAAATGCTCATGCACGCCCAGCACGCCTCTTCTGAACTCTCCCCGGGCTTCTCCAAGGACGAAGGCTGTGCTGCAGCCAGCAATTAGCAGAGCTACAGCCTGGTATGGCTGGAGCCAGCCCTGGGGAGCAGCGCAGCCACGGGCTCTTGCCCGGCTCCTGCAGTGCTGCCCATCACCCCCTACCCAGCAACACCCCCATGGAAGGCAGGCCCCAGGCAAGTGTACTACAGGGCCGTGGGGACACAACCTGACTTCTTGCTCCCAGCGCTGCTCAGTTTGGGTCCCATCTCTACCCACTCACCTGCTCCCCGTGCTCGCCACGGAGCAGCACAGCTCTCCTGAAAACTCATGGCCACCAATAGGAGGAAGAGGACAAGGCGGGCAGGGTCCATGGCCGCCCCCACACTTGCACCACGCTTCCAACACCACCGCTGCAGCCACAGTGAGTGTCGCACTGAGCCAAGCCTGCAGCCAGGCCTTGTGAGCTCATGACGCAGCTCAGCACAGTCATAGGATGGGGCATTGTGACCTCACATCTCTGTGATTCCGGGTGGTGGCTCCCCGCAGGCTGCTGCTCTTGTGATGCACTGCACCAGGGCTGTGGGGCTGGTGCTTACATCATAGAAATGCAGAATCATAGAATGGCTTGGCTTGCAAGGGACAGTGAAGAACTCAGAACCCCAGCCCCACTGCCTCGGGCAGAGATGCCACCCACAGAGTCTTGCTGCCCAGAGCTCCATCCAGCCTGGCCTTGAACACCTCCAGGGATGGAGCATCCACAACTTTGCTTGGCAAACTTTTGCAGAGCTTCAACAACCCCAAGAAGGCATTATTTATTTCCAGCCTGGTGCAACACCTCAGGCCACAGAGGTAGTGACGCAATATGCACAGGTTATCCACGCGTGTGAAACGTGCTGCAATTAAGCAAGCCAAGCGGATAAATCCTCTCCAGTGTGGAGGATGATGGCTGAAATACAAACACGGAGAAGCTGACCTTCCCACAGACCCGCCAAGTCAAGTGTCACGTGCTTACATTTTTGTTGATCTGCAGTTTCATCTTTTTTTGATGGCTAAGGAAATCCCCTTTCCTGCACCAAGTGTATTTCCCACGTGTAACGTGCTTCCAAGTCTGATTTTAGTAGCAGATATTGAAGGCTTGCTAGTTGGCACCTCCCATCCCCAAAGTCCCAGTGAACTCACCCACTGCTGGCAACTGGATGCTTGGTGGCGAAAGAACCATCACCTATAGGATCCCACCTGGGTTTCCAGAAACTGTTGCACCTTTGGATACATGGCGATAAATACTGTGTCCATACAACACCCTCATTGAATCAGAGCCTGCCACCTTCCCTACAACCAGGCAAAGGGCACAAAGGAAGCTGAACTGCTGAACCAGGCACCAATGGGGCTTACGTGTTTGCATCAAAAGACAAAATACCAAGCAGAGAGAGTGGGAATCAGATGTTGTTTCTGAAGCAGAATTAAGATTAAAAAAATTGATTTCACAGTCTGACATCAACCCTCCTCCACCCCTCCCATTCCCCCCCCCGTGCACCCCTCCCTTCCTTCCCTCTTTGTTTAAAGGAAACAAGGGGCCTGGGAGAGCAGGAAGGATGCAGGTAAGGAGTGAGACCTCACGGAAGACATCAGGCAAGGAGGAGAATAGATGTTGTAAATACCAGAAGAGGAGTTGCATCCCCCTGATAAGAACAAGAGGGGTCTGCATGCTAAACAACTATTGAATATGTATCAGAATTCTGAGAAATCATTGACTATGTATGAGATGTACCTTATATCTGTGTCACGATTTTACAAGTCTGTGTGCAAGTTTGGTGGAGCTATCCTGCTTGCACCCAGCGCTGGAATAAACATACCTGCTTTATAACCCATCTATGTGTTATAGAGTTTGATTCCGCAAGTCACTTACACCCCATATTTTCCCTAACAGCCACACTGGGTTATCTGGATTTGTTACACTTATCCATAGTTGCTGGCAGATGTTTCTCTCTCTCTCTCTGTCTTAAATCCCCACACAGCCCATCTTCCCAACTGTGGGTTTCGGTTAGGAGGTATGCACCCATAGGGTCCATGCCCTGCTTGTAGATATTTATCCTGCCCAGCCCCAGGTGCCCAATCTGAGGCAATAGTTTCACATCCCTAATAGGCACAGTAATATGAGCCTGGGTGGTTACAGTATCCCCTCCCTGGGTTTGAGCTTAGGCAAAAATAGTAACCCTTTTGGTTTAGACTGGGCTGTATAGGTACCAGGTCACACAGGGATGTAAGGAAGCTTGGTGTGGGTGGCGTTGTGCTGCTATACAAAATGTGATCACTGTGAGAATCCCCAAGTACCAATGGATACCCCTAAGGCCCATCTTTCTCCACAATTCACTCCTCTGCCTCACTCGTCAACTGGGTTGCAACCAGCTACGAGGGGTTTTTTTAGTTCTTCTCAGCAGCAGTAGTGTTCTTCAGGGGAAGCCTTTACCTGGAATACCCATTGGGCTTGTCGCAGTGTGAGTTTCAAGTCGTCACTCCCGGGAGCTACCTCCCACTTCTCGTCACCGATGGGTCCTTTAACACGGCTGGCATGAGTCCATCCTCTCTCTGCGGTTCGAATAGCTGTTTCTGCAGTAAATAAAACAACATAGGGACCTTCCCCTTGTGGTGTTAGTGTAGCTTCTTTCCAAGTTTTTATTAGGACCCCATCCCCTGCCTGTATCCTATGGATTGCTATCTCCAATGGGGACTGCTGTGCAATCAGATCCTTCTTGTAGTTCCTTGCACCCATTCATTAATTGTATAAGATTTTAATTGATCATCTTGTAAATGGGGGTGACCAAGAGGTATTTCAAGATTATAGGGCATACCATAATCTTCCCTCTTTGTTTAACAAAGACTTTGAATAAAATCATCATATCAATACTACAATTGCTGGCCTGGGATTATTATCGCCTCTTTGGGGTTCCTGGACAGGAGAGGTGCACCCAACTGATTTCAGCGGTCCTACCTGGGTGGTGAGGTGACTTCTTGGGATGGCTGATAGGAAACTGTTACATGAAGGATGGGCTCTATGAAAGCTAAGGCACAGGTGTTGACTCCTGCTGTCCCGGTAATTTCGTGCACAGACAGAGGCAAGGGAATTTAATTCTTGCTTTGGGGGGTCTCTTGAGTCTCAGGTGAGTCTTGGGACTCAGGTGAGTCTGGGAGCGCGCTGTTGCTGTATGGTACCCTGTGCACTTGATGAAGTGCCAGCAGCACACCCCTAATAATCCGAGAATCAGAGCGAGGTACTCCAGAGGGAATGGGCCCTAAATCCAAGAATCGTGTGAGCTGAGTAGTTCACAGCATCATTCTGGAGATAAGGGGAATAGGAGCTGCCAAGTACAAGGGAAAAGCATCCCCAGATTTGTGCCTGAAGATAAGCCCCTTGGGGAGAAGCTTCAGAATTGGAAAAATAATCCCAAAACTGGGGATAACGAAAAAGATGTTTAAATACTGTATACAAAAAGCCTAGAGAGCCACTATAGGGAAAATCATTATTTTGACCAAAATAGGGGTCTGACAAAGATTGGGCTTGTCAGACTTTGAATTTATATGTAAACAGTAATACTCCTTTCTCTGAAAAATAATTGGCTTATGACATTGAATGGGTGCAAGAAGTAACAGTTCCTCACAAGGAGTCAAAGTTCAAAAGAAAAAAAAAGCAGAAAGATCATAAATGGGATCCCTTAGATACATTCCCTCTCCCCCCCCCTCAACCCCACAATTTCTAGAGCAATGCAAGCAGCAGCAACCCCTCCAGAGAAGGGGGCTGGCTGAGCTGCTGATCCCATGCAGGGCCCTAGAGGGAGGATGCACTCTCAATTACCGAGGGAACTGGAACAGTGTAAACAGGACCTGGAGAGTTCTCCTTTCTCTAAAACTAACCTTACAAATACTTCACATTATCCTCTTAGGGAAGTCTCCTTAGGTCAAAGGAAAATAGGGCATGCTAAGCTGCCATTTTTACTAGCAGACAAGTCAGGAGATTCAAGGAGGAAATTGATTCCTTAACTGGGGATCCTGTAAGAATAGCAGAGCAATTAAATCAATTACTAGGACCTAATTTCTAATCATGGACAGAAATGATGCTTCTCATGTGTAGAGAGTGTTTTTTTACAGTTAGTTAGCTGAGAAGGGTCGTAAACACAGTGCAGTTAATCTAACAGTCATGCCACTTGCAAGGGCAGTGAGAATAACAAGATGCCCTGGGATGGTGAGAAACTAGCCATGGTTCTGGGAACTCAGCAAGGGAGTAGCTTTCAGTTGATAACAACAAGCTGTTAAGATACTCGGGGATGGTATGTAATTGGGAACCAATGATGAGCTCCACTTTTGCAATATGTATGAGCTAATTATCCCTATTATAAAGGTACACGCAGCCAAGGAATAAATGAGATTCGCTGATCATATGTCAATGACAGGTGTGGTCGTCTGCTTTTCTCCCACCGTTCTGCAACAAACACCTATATACAAATTTAAGAACACAACGGAGTAACTGTTATGTTTATTAACAACCAGTTTTAATAATACAATAAAAGTATGTCCTGAGAAAGGGGAACAAACACGCTTCTTCAAGGTTTTTTAGCTGTTCTGGATCTCAGCCGTCGCTTGATGATCAGATGATCACTTTCCTTCTTTTGTTCCTCAGATTCCTGAAGAAAACACTTCAAAAGTTACTCATCTTTTCACACAAGACTGACAAGCTCTTCTTGACCCACGCAAACATATTTCTTCCCCTAAATGGATTTCAGAATGGCATTTGCTTATTATATTTTATTCAGAAAACTATGGGATACCGAGATCATTTTAATGCAGCTTAATCACAAGGAACAAATATGGAGAATGTACAAAATCCTGTTTATCTTAAAAAAGCACACACGTCTGAGGAAAGCCTGAAGGCAGCTTTCATTTTGAAATACTTGTTTTCAAAAGAGTATTATAATACTTGTTTTGTGAAACATGAAGCGTTCAGAAAACATTTTTAGCCTCAATCCCTGTAGCTATGACTTGCCCAGAATTTCAGTTCTCGGTTCAGTTCCATGTTCTCAGAACTACAGTGAGAGAAGAAACTGTCTCATCTTCTTCATCCTCTAACAAAAAAAAATAACATTTTGGTTTCTGCCCCTATCATTCGTCAAATCATCAAAAAATTCAGAGGGATATTACAGTATGGGCAAATGATCACTATGCTGAACAGAAAAAGGACTCTAATATAATTAAAAGATGCAGTTCCAACAGAGCAAGAATGTTCTTAGCACAATAGCTGCCGACAGAGTCATGAAACTGGCACATCAGATCCTTTGCAAGTTGGCTGAGACAGGAGATCATAGTTTAAGCATACCTAAAAAGCTGTCTAAGTTGTGCTCTAGAAAAGTGTGTAGTAGAATAATCCCACTCCAACACACTGAAATTATCTATGATTCCAAATTAGAAGACATCTCCGTGATTGCTACATCACCTACTTAGTAAACTGTAAGCCAGCCAAACACAGAGATCTTTGAGGACAAACTAAAACAGAACAGCAGGAAGACCAACAAGAATGACTTGGTAGAATAAAGAAATACCTCAGTACTTTCAACCTCCTCCTGCAAATAGATGAAACCTCCAGTCTGTTTGGACTCCTTAGTAGTTTATTTTAAGCCAAGACTACAGTATAATCGCTTACCGAAGAAGCAGGTATATCTAGAGGGCCAGAAACGACAGTGGAATACAGCTTCCTTTTGCATCGTTTTGGCTTGGTCTCTCCTTCTTCGAGACTTTCAGGTTCGTTTGATTTAGGAGAACTTACTGCTGACATCAGCTTCTTGGCTAGAAGAAATTTGTTTTGATACGTAAACCAATCAACTTACTGGTTTTGTGAGTCTTTAAATCACTGAATGCATAAAAAGCTTCGTAACAAACTTGGTTAATAAATGACACGTAAAATTTAAGTGAAAATACTCAGAAATTGTATTTGTTCATCGAGGTTCTTTATTGCTTCTATAGCTGAAACAGTTTATAGCTTCAGGTACGGCAGCTTAAAGCACGCATTAAAATGGAGTATGAAAGACAATCATGGCTCAGAAGTCGCTGGAAGTCAGAAACTTCAGCAGGAGTTAAACAACAGGCCTAACTTTCGTGCTGACAGAAGCACAAGACAGAACCAACTTTCTCTGTATACTTGTAGGTTTTCACAAATGTAATAATGAATCTCTGAAGAGACGAATAAATGCATTTACTTCATAAATCAAAGGACAAGACAACTTAGCATGGCAGACAAGTTCTCTAAGAACACATACATTAATAGCCTACAGCAGAAACAAGCCATTCTACAATGTCTAGAAAACATGGAATAAAACTTATTCTACACCAACCTTTAGAGTGTATAATAGAAGGAGAGCTTTGAATAAAATCTCCAACTTTTTGCAGTGTTTCATCCTTCTTTTTAGTCAGTCTTGAAGCATGTACTCGCTTTCTCAGGAAGTAGTCTTTTCCGGATTTCTGTTCAACAGAGATGTGAACATGTGAAACAAGAGCATTGTTTAAACTTCATTTTAGTTCAACGTTATTTTAAGTTGACATTTTGAGCTTTACTACTGACACCTCTGTTCATTATGCTGATGATACCACAACGGCAAGTAATGTAGACAATTTTATACCCTTTAGGGAGTTGTCAAAATCTCAGCTATTTCAAGGCATACGTTTCTTAAAGTTTCTTAATAAGGCAATAGTTTCTTTAAAAGTAGCTCCCAAGCGGTGGAGTTGTTTCTTACATAAGCTGTTCTAATTACATAAAATAAACAAACATACAAAACAGAAGACAACAGATGGGAAAAATCTACTACTCATACTCTGACCATGCCAAGGATACTGCTATCACATGTGAACATCTGTTTTTAATAACTGCCATGCATATTAATGATATGAACCTTAGTTTAATACAAGGGCTTCACTTACAAAAGCACACGATAATACACTAAAGCTTCTCTTCCCAACTATTCAGTGTGCAATATCCTTCCCTCCAAATCATTACACAGTACAGCCATTACACGCTCTGGGGACAGACTGACTTGCCCTTTGGTTAGCTTATGGAATTTAATAGGAAGAGCTCATAAGCATGTAAGATTCCCATTCAGGTATACACATAAGGATAAGACACTGCTTCTTTGGTGTGACCACACAATTACAGGAAGTCCCAAGCTAGCTTCAAAACTAGAACAAAAACCAACCATTTTCTCGTCACTTGCAGAGGGTGAATTAAAAGCCATGACAGAATTTGTATTTTTCGTGTTCTCACTTTTCACAAAATCCTGGGAAAATAAGACAAGTTTCAGCCATGATTCTTTTGGAAAGAACAATTGATGTCACAAAAGTGAACACTTTAAACACTTTTGCTAATAGTAGGGAAGTATATGCTAGTGGTAACTATTCCACTGTAAATCAAATAATAAATAAGCATTCAATTATAAAAACAGGACATTAAGATATCAGTATTAGACATCTCATGATGTCTAAAAAGCTGATTTATGTCTACAGGTTTCAAAGAAAATACACAATGGAGTTAAGAGAAATTCCCTTCTCTTAAACCATTATCACTGAGCTTGGCTATTAGTTTTGTTCATTAAAGCAGTTCATTGATTAAATTCTTCAACTACTTTACTGAGGTAGAAATAGCATTTTTTTAATGCTTAAATGAGAATGGTAAAAAGGCATCAGATATTTTGTTTTCTGTTGGGTCTAGGTCATACCTCATCCATGTCATCACTTCTTTTCTTTTTTGCCTTAGGCATTTTCACTCCTAAAGGTATCATGCTGCCGTGCTGCTTTATCTCCGTCTTATCAGGTTGCAGAGGTGTCAGTGGGATTTCCAGCTCCGGTTTTGGGAACCGACTAGTTTTGCCATTTTCTGCGGACACTCCAGAAGAGTCGAGGACAGTTTCCAAATGCTCCTGATAGCACAGAAGAATTTTAAGTGCAAGTGTTAAGGTAGCCATGAGATTTAAAAGCTATAAAGCATCTGGAAAAGGATATGTAAGCATTCGATTTTCCTGCTGTAAGAACACCTGTAACAGAAGGAGTCTATTTCAGTTACAGCAGAGTTTTACCCTTCTTTCCTAGAACTTGTTACATTTAAAATTATTTCCAATCTATGATCACAAAGAGAGTTCTCCATGTTAAACTGAGCCTGATACTTTACAAGTCATTTTTTCTCAAGGGCACAGACAACTACACTTTTTTTTAATAGAGAATGGTGGTAGAACTGACACGATTTTCTTCATCTCAACTCTGCTGCGTCAGAACTGGGCAGGAACAGGAGCATTTGATTCAAGTGTTCGATTAACTTCCAGCTTATTCTTAGGGAATTTGCCCTTCCTCTTCTACACTAGAGATGTTATTTACATAAGTAAGGTCCAGCTGGCAAGGTGCAAGCCCAGTACAAGTCATTAAAGAACTCCATTGCTATCTTTTCCCTGGAGAGAATACAGACATTCAAGCAATGACACCGTACTTAAGCTGAAGGCTATCATGTACCTGCTCATGGTCAAATGGCAGCAAATGCACAGCTAAGTGACAGGGAAATGTCAGTATGCATTTCCCCAGCAGCACTTACTGTCCACAATCCACCCAATCCTGTTTTTCTCAACAGGAACAACAAAGTCAGAACTGAGATCACCTGGACTCCTCCTTCTCTATGGCAGGAATTCAGCTAGCATATCAAAAATGAGTTCAGATGCTGGTTGAACACATGGAAGACAGGCTGCTGAGGACATGGTAGACATGGAAAATGGTAGATGGCTGCTTCTACTGCTGCTAGTAACTAGCAAACTCCAGTGTCCCAAACACAGACTAGCAGCTTTTACTACTTACACTGTTCCGACCCCCTGAGGGGAGTCTTCTTCCTCTCAAAAAGTTACCAAAGATTGTAGAAAGACAAAAAGTAGTCAGAGCCACTTTATCAGGCTCTGCTAAGAATCTGAATGGAGTATCACCACCCACTGTATTTCCAAGAATTAAGTTGGTTAATAAATACTTTGTTTTTAAAATATATGTAACTGCTATTTTATGAAAGTTAGCAATTAAAAACTTATATAGGAATGATTAACATCATCTGCTAACAAAACAATATCCAGAAATCCTGCAGAGGAAGAAAATAAGTTCAATTTGCTGTGCCCGTTTCAGTGGCTCCATGAATTTTTTCCAAGTAACTTATCTAATCATGAGCCACTTCATAAGCATTAACATGAGGAGAGTTTTCAACAGCACCTGACAAAAATTCATCACACAATTGTTTCAACAGCTTTTATTCCTATCAAAGGCTATAAAAACAGGTGATCTGATCACCTTGAAAGGGACAAATAAATTAAAACTTGGGAATTGTTTAGAGAACATGAGATCTTTTCCTACTCATTCCTTATCAAAAGCAATACAATCACAACATTTTCAGATCTGAAGTTTCATACTAACCTCAGATTCATTTAATGAAGTGAGGCTCCTAGTACATCGACGTGACAAATAATTGTCTTCAGCTTTGCATCTTAATGGAATACTTTCTCCATTTTTAGTTTTGCTTTGCTGTTTCCTAGGCTGTAAATATTTAAAAGGAGTAAAGATTAGGCTATGCATTAGACCTCCAAAATATCTCGAGTTTTCTAAAGTTACAGTGTAAAACCTCAAGCTCAGATGCCACATGAACACGTAAGCTGAAACACAGCACAAGTGTGGGAAGGTAGTAACATCTATTCATTGTGTGATCTTCAGATACACCCTACTGGGTCTCACTAACAGTCTCAGGCAGGATTCTGCCTCCAAAAGAGAGAAAGCGAGACATTATTTAGGGACAAAATCTGTAACGCTGGTCGTTTTGTCATCCATTCCCCCCATACTCTGCACGCTCACAGCTGCTATGTTAGAACACCAAAGGCTAAACCTCTGCCTAATCTTCAGCATCCACATACGAATACATGGAAAACTGCATGGAAAAGTTCCATAATGTACACAGAGAGATGGTGTTCTAGTAAATAAAATATTTTTGAGAAGATGAGAGCTCATGTTTGAGTGGAAGACAAAAAGAACCAACAAGTACTCGTCACTGAATATGTAGTTAAAGGACTATATGCCAAGAACAATGATTCCAGCTCCAGTATCTCCTAGGAAAACAGAAGAACAAAAAGGGGTTAACAAGATGTTAAGTACTGACTTTCTATAAATATAATCATACCTTTTCATTTACAGAGTCATTCCTTCTACTTTGTCTTTCTTCAAGTAAAGGTATTTCTGGCAAACACTGAGGGCTACTGTGGTTAATGCATTGTTTTAATTCCTTTATAAAGTCATCTTTGTCAGCCAGTTCTTTTCTTAACTCTTCTATCACAGTTGCATTATCCTAATAAACAGTAAAAACTGCTGAGTTGTGGGATTGGCAAAAGGAATTAACACACACAAGCAGTATTGCAATTACTTAGTAGCATCAGTTTTAGAATTGCAGGCTAGAACACTTAACTATTCCAGAACAGTAACATTTCACGGATTTGTACGGTCACTGTTACAAGTGCAGTAGTCACAGAATTGCCTGGGAAGTTGTAATACAATATATTTTGATTCTTCTATTTTACTTATGTGCTTCAGCCTTCATCTCTCTTAAGATATAATAACCCGAGCTTTTATTTGTTCCCAAATCCTCGGTACTGTGAGAAAGTTGGCAGTTGTAGGGGAAGTTTTGCTATGAGAACATCTTTCTTCTCAGAGAAAGTGAATCCAAACATTCTCAAAAGAGCACAACTCATTTAGTCTTCTGTTTAGCTTCTGAAATTCTATGCTATGGCTTAGATTGGCTATCCTGATTAAAAGCTGGATGTTGAAATAAGAAATGCAACTTCCAGAGATCATCCCCCCTCTGCTTTTTGATGCTTCTCTTAATCTCTCTCCACGTCCCCTTCTGTCTTTTCATGCCATTGTAGATACTACCTCAGAGAAAGCAAAGAAAGTAAGAAACCTGAGACAGAACTACTGTCTGAGTATTGAGCCTAGCTTGGGATCCGGAAATGCTGTGAATTATCGGAAAAAGCTACAGATGTCCAGTATGATTGTAGGATCATAAGCATCAAACTGACATCTGCTTATCTGAACTACTGAAAAAATTGAAATTTTAGTAATTAACAGAAATTCTGTTTCTGAAGAACAAAAATAAAAGCTGGTGCTTTTTTTGGTTAGTTGCACATGATGTCAATACGACAGTGTTCAAGAACAGAAGCACACCCAGAATACAAAGAGCAGGTACAGGAGTTTTAGAGAATTTATGGGTAGCTAATCAGGTAGGAGGAAAGGAGAGCTGACCTTGCTTGAATCCTTTAAGGCAGATTGTCTCAGTTCTGCTATTTCTGTCTCTTTTTGTATGACATTAGAAGCCAAAGTTTTGAGCTGTTCTTCCAAAGCTTCTACTAACTGATCTCTCTCCTCACGCCACTTTTGAATATTATGGTCCTTTTCCTCCAGCTCCTATATTTCATGTTGAAAGAAAAGCACACACAGTAGAAACAAGCAGAATCTTTAAGACAGCCTAGAATTAATAAGTTTTTCATATAGCATAAATAAGGACTCAAGCTGATAAAAAGAGTTTATGGTAAGACATTTCAATTAACATATCGTGATGTCACTCAACAAGATCAGGTTATATGCATGTATTACATATGTATTTACTATGCAGATTATTGTATTTAAAGCAATCTGCCAGTGCTCTGTAGTGACTAATTATTTGAATATCTTTCATGGTCTACCGCTAATTTCAGTTGGCCACTTTCATTTTGCTCCAATTTTTTTTTTTGTTTTTTGACCTTTTTCCTGTTGCTTGGAAAACCTGCATCATTCATTTAATAAAAATTAAGAGCAAGAAAAATACCTGTTTAAGTTGTTGGATATAGAAGTCTTTATAATCCAGCTCATCCTTAAACTAGTTATTAATCCTTTCAAGTTCATCCATCTTGTTCCTGAGGGATTCCTCCACAGAACGCATCGTGGACACCTGTAATGTAAGCACAGCTCACGGTTCATTAAAAGACTTCTGTAATCCAACCTGGCCAAATACTTCTTTGTTAAATAAAGAGGAATTCACAAACAAGTGCTGAGTAGGAAAACGACAGCAAGTGCAAGGTTACCAAGGAAGACATGAATTCATTTTTAAGCTTCAATTTTCCACCCAAGCACACCCAATAAACTTTCAGACTAAGATCCTGCAAAATGGGTTTTAAAATATCTACTTGTTTAATAATTAAATTTTAACTATTAACATCACTGAAGCTGAAATTGAAGAAAAAAAATATACATGCTTATATTAAAGAGCCTCTGGAAATTAGTCTATTTCTCTTCAAGTAAATAGCATTCTTCTTCCCAGTTATCAGCGTTTTTTCACAAGACTTAGGTTTAAAGCTTTGGAGTTACCACGGATACCAATGGCAAGTCACCAGTAACGTAGAGATAATAACAAGTCCCCTCCAGAGGCAGGTTAGCTATTCTCTTCACAAACCCTATTCCAGACTACCAACCATCTTTACTTTCCTCTGTTCATTATCTATGCGAAACCATGTTTTAACTTGTGGTCCCCTCTAGAGCTTCAATGGCAACTTTACCTAAGATTTGCTGCTAGCCACACTAGTGTGAAATTTCCAGCTTCATAGTTAAAGTTTGAGAAGTTTTAACAGCAGAAAGCCAAGCATAATCTTACAGAAAAAAATATCTCAGTTGACTACAAACCTCACTTTGTACTTGCTGAATTTGTTTCTCGGCATCAGAATGTTTGTCTTTTAGATCTGCATACTCTTCTTCTTTCCTCTGCAAATCTTTTTTCAAATTCAGTACAAGGGCAGAACTCTCAGAAAGAATATTTTCTAGCCTTATGTTAAAAATAAAGAGACAAAGAACATTACTGTTACACATCTCATGGAAACAGCAATTACAGCTTCATCCATGCCCTGCCTGTTGGTTTCTATTTGTAAATAGACTCTTAAATCTATCCAGACCAGTGACAAGATTTAAACAATTACTTTTGAATTTCAGCTTGCTTCTCATAATCAGATTATGAAGCAATAAATTATTCAGATGCTATTCTGAGGGATATACAACAAAACCACCAGAAATCCCCATATTATTCTTTATTTCCTTGCACACTCCTGTTTTCTCTTGGAACTCAAGTAGCATACCAAAGCATCCTAAAGTAGTAGTTTGGCCATTGATAAGCATGCAGATGCATTAAGTCGAAGGGATGTTCCCATTAACTATTTTTAACTCTAGTTCATTCTCAAAGGGCTCTAAGTTAACTCAGTGGTTACTTACGATTCTGTACGTTGAACTTTCTCCATCTCACTCTTTTCCTTTTCCCGAAGAGAATGTTTCATCTGCTCCAAGCTGTTTTTCAGCTGCATAACTTCTTGAATCAGATTTGCTTCATTGCTACTTAACTCTTCAACCTTTTTGTCTGCATTTGTAGACTTCTCCTGCAGAGTTGCTGTAACTCTCTCCAGATTAACAATAATAGATTCTTTTTCTTTAAGTAATTCATTGAGTTTTGACACACTGTCTTCCATTGTCTTGGAAGCCTCCAGGAGATATTCAAGCTCTCTTATTTTTACCTCACAGTTGGCAACTTCCTCCTTAAATTGTGCAATCACTCTCTGATCTTCTGCAGTCTTTTCTTCAAACTCCTGAGTTTTCTTTTCTATTTGCTCATGTAACTGATTCACAAGATCATCTTCCTGACTAGTGTGAGTTGTAATCTCACATAGCTTCATTACAAGTTGACGATTATGATTTTCAGCATTATTCAGTCCCGCCTTTATGTTTTCATTATCTTGAAGCAGTGCTTTGATGTGCTGACTTTTTTGTGAGGAAACATCAACAATACTTCTGCATACTTCCCAAATCCTTTCAAGACTATAGTTAAAGGAGAGGTCCTGCACAAGATCTGAGATGGAAGAAGTCTGTGACTGAATGCATGCAGAACTAATTTGAGATGTCCCTGGCTCATCTTTTTCACAGTCTGAGGAATCCTTTACACTGACAAAGTCAGTACCGATGGCGTGAAACTCTAAGTGACATTTGTATAATTCATCTAATTTGGTCCACATTTCTTTTACTCGTGACACTTTATCAATTATATATTCTTTGGCAGCTTCTATGTTGTTAGTTAGTTGGGCATTTTTGTTTTCAAGTGTCATATTTATAGATTTCTGTTCATCCAGTTCAGAAGCAATTCCCCGATAGTCAGCTTGACCCTGCAGAATTTGTTCACGGAGGACATCGGCTGTTTCTTCAGAAAAAGAAAGCTGAATACGCAGGCTTGTTACCTGCTTACTGAAATCTTCTTTTCTATTTTTTTCTCTTCTGCATTGTTCTTCAAGCACAGTTAAATGATGTTCCAAGATTTCAGTTTTTTCCCTCAGTGCTAGTACTTCCTTTCGGTACGCGGAGCACTTTTGTTTCATGTGTTCAATTGTCCTTTGCTCTACAGTGTTCTTTTTCTTTCTCTCATTTACAACTACTGTAAAACAAACAAACAAACAAACCAAAAAAAAAAGAGGAAAAGGAATGTAGCTCAGATTGATTAAAATCATTATTACATAGCAGTTCACAACACCAAGTATTTTCTTTCTATCAAAAGCGACTTCTGCTGTATTTCATCATTGCTTTAGAATCCAGTTATGTCCATTCCATAATATGCATACTTTAAGTATTAAAAAAATAAATATAAGTCAAGACTTACTAGGGATTGGGTCACCACAACAATATATTCCATGGTGATTCTTGTACAGTCCTTTTATTACTACAATGCAGAATTTTATAGTGCCCACGTGCAGCCTGCATTACATACAGATTCACATGTACTGCATGGAAACAGCCTCTTAACTCATCTAAGGAGTTTTATATACAGCCCTCAACTGATTTAAAAGTCATACTGAAGAAACAGCAGTGGCATATTCCACCCCAAACCAGGTTTTGGGTTTTGACTGCTCACCCAGCAACACTAGTGAGGGGAATATGATTTATAAGTAATCTAAACACTTTATGCTGAAAACAACAAGCAAGCACTAAAGCAAGATAAATAAGACTAGGGAGAAGATGTGTAATGTTCAGTCTAGAAGCTCCTTACAGAGGAAGTAGGGAAAAAGCATTATTACAGAGCATAGGAAACAAGACCTAAAAGCTCAGAGAATGGTGTAAATACCCTGAACTTGAAGCTGAGATAACCTAGCATCTCCTAAAACACTTTTGCTCGTGCTACTTATATAACTAATTCTACAAAAGAACCAGCACAACATACCTGTGCTCATTGTTCTACTGTGTATATTTAACATAGCTAAAGAATATATATTAAGCGGTTTTTGAAATTGGACGCTATTAATACTCACAAATAGAAGAAAATTTTAAAATGATTGAATACTCAGTACTTCTTAACAGAAAACTTCATGCTGACATTGTGACTATCAGCTACCCATTTTAATTCCTATGTGGAGCATTGCTGTCATTAATTTTTAAATGAGAGCTTTGGTCATATGATTATAACAAACCCACTACTATTTGGAGTATGGAGGAGTCCACATCCCTCCCTCAGTCTCTGGTAAGATGCTTATATGTGATGCCATTCAGTGGTCACATTAGGATTCAATATTTATGCCAAATAAAGGCAGCAGGGACAAATCATCCAAGAACAGCATCTCATCCAAAGAAGGCCTTGACTTTCTCCCTTGCACATATTTTGCAAGAGGAATACAAGAAAGGAAGGGACTACAGCTAAGTTTTAGATTTTCCCTTCTACATTGTATATGCCTTCCGTAATTCTAGGAACACTGATGCTCAGCTGTGCCCAGAAGTGAAGTTAAATGCATCAGAGCTTATCCAAACCATTTTGCTCAAATACTGCCCATGAGCGAGCAATTAGCAGGTCGTCAACAATTTTGATAGTTGCTTCAGGAAACAAACAAACAAAAAAAAAGCACTTGAGCAGCTGATGCTACTCAGAAGATCAGCAACAGCAGTTGAAACAGTCCTAAAGAAACTGCTTTAAAACTATTACCAAATCTGCAAGTGCATCAACAGATGAGGAAAAAGCAGCAAAAAGGAAAAAAATAGTGCAAAAAACTTTTATTCTTAAGCATTCAAAAATGAACAGCATAGGACCTTCTGAAAAAGGGATATTTACATAACAGTTACTTCTATTTACAGTTTAACACATTGGCTTTTCTCCTTATACCATAAGGTACGTGCTTCACAGCCTTTTGCTTCCTATCCAGAATAGGAAGCAATTTATTGTTTTGGAAGACACCCTGTTCAAGGATGGAAGAAACTGTACCTTTCTTTGGAGGTGGCTCTTCCACAGTAGGCTTATCCTCGTCAGTACTGTGCTTTCTTCCCACTTCCAACTCAGTTTTATCTTGTTTCAGTGCTTTAACTGAAAGCACTGAAAATTGGCTGCTTTCAGTTCCTTTATTAGTGTTCTCTTCTGCCGGTTCTGACTTAATGGTAGTTAAATGGTAGGTAGTCTTTTCCTGTATTGATATAAGATCAGTTACATTGAAGCTTAACAAAAGGAGCACTTAAGTCTCAGTAATCTTCTGTAGGCAAATATTTACACAAAACCATACAGCTAAAATATTTACCCGGTGACTCTATAGACATCAGTTACAAATCTCAATAGCAGACAGAACAAGTACACCTTCAGATAATGACAAGTGCAATACTCGGTAGAGTATACAAGGGAAAGCAAGAGCCTAGCAGGTTACAAAGTAAAAGACTTGCACACAATCAAGAGTTTACCAGTTTATCAAAGAATTTCCTGTTTCCAAGAAGTCAACAAAATTACAAACATGGTCAAAGAGCAAATGGTCAGCTCTCATACAAGTTCATCACATCACACTTCTGCTAAGCTGCCATAATCACTTTCATCGTGACAGATATAATCCAACCTTAAAGCTTAGTCAGCTCTGTCACGCATATTTTAGATTGTGTCCTTGACCACAAGTGAAGCTTCCTTACTTACAAGATGACGATTGTTAAGCCATGCTGGCACTGCCAAGGACTGATTATTCATCTTTAGTAGCTTATGAAAAGAAAAGCCTCAGAAGTGTTCAGGCCACACAATCTCACAGATAGAGTTGGAGCCTTGTTCTTGGAAGAAGTAATAGGTGAGGACATGACTATTCATCACAGTCAGCTTTAATACCATGGAAATACTACGTTGCAGTGATGCAGACAGTCAAAGACTAAGAAGGGTCAAGTTGCTAAGCTTACAAGGTTAGAGATCTGAGTGACAGAATTAACTATAAATGTTTTCAGAGCTACTTCAGGCTACCAAACATCAAAAAATGAACAAAAACCACCAGAAGTGGTATGCACACATACTTAATCAAGCTAGTCTTCACATATTCAGTAGCTCGCAGTACATTAGTTAGGATAAAGTTTTATGGACTGCATAGAACGTGGAGATATCCTGAGCATTGATAGCATTTTAAGCTACCACAAGTTGGTATTAAAACAATTTTACACAACATCTGCTTGATAAAGTTACCTCAGTTGCTTCTTTAAGTTGCTCAACAGACTCATCCAATTTAATCATCTGCATTTCAAAGTCTGTAACACACAGAAAAGCTTGTATTACATAAGTAGCCAATAGATAGTTTATTAAGTAATCAATTTTTCCAGATATTCTAATGTTTAGGTAGCTTTTGAACAGATTAATTAATTTGCATGTGGTCTTCACTTATTGAGAGTGATTCAAAAGTTTTCTATATTTCTTGGAACGAAAACATTGCATCAACAAGACATAAAGAAGAGTAGAGATTACAATATAAAAGTAAAAATCAAGATATAGACATTTAACCCCATACTTACGAAAGCGTAAAGCTGCTAGTTGCAGTTTAAAGGAGAGGGGGAAAAAAAGAAAAGAAATAACCAAAAACCGTGGAATTGCTGAACCTGAATATACACAAGGAACAAACTATCACTTATCTACAGGCTATGGTTCCAAAGGTAGAACATCTCCTCTAATTCCTACTCAAACTGTTTATTTCTCTTTTAGGTTAATGAACTATTTCTGTCTTCTACCTTTCACATCGCATAACTCACCTTTGTTCTTCTGCATCAGCTCTTCTTCAGTTTTAAGTAGTTTGGTGTTTTTCTCTGTCAGCTCTTCTTTGGTCTCCATCAGTTCAAAGTTAGTTTCCTCCAGCTGCTTTTCAAACCAGCCAGTATCTTCCTTCGGGTCCTCCAGGGATACAATGGAACTATGTGCTGCCTCAGCTTGCTCTTTAATATCCATGACATCATAATGCACAGAATCAAGAATGCCCTCAGGATCAACACAGGTGTCAGGCACTATGCTATGTTCTCCACCCTGAAGCGTAATTTATAATCAGTTAAAACTGGTGAATAGCTGAATACATAATAGCTGTTATTTCTACAGATAGTCTGGATAGCCACTATGAAGACAGCCATACAAGAAGTTTTTAATTTCAGCTTCAAAACCCACCTCACAAATTCACATACAACATGACAGTGATTCGTATGGGGGGAAGATAAGTGGCATTCTAGTAACAGCTAATATATTTTATAGTATTTGATGACCACGCTCCCTTTTTTTTTTTTTTTTTTTTTTTTTTAAATATTACCCCAGATTGATCTCCTTCAAATTTAACGTACAAGTTCGGACTCCCCTTTTCTTTGTATACAGTGTAAATTTTCATTTTGTGTTGCAGAAACAAGGAAAATGCCCAAATTCCCAAAGCTTTCTGAAACTGTTCTTAAGGCTCAGCACCTATTCCTGCTAGATGAAGAATAGATGTATCTTGCTCATCATACAGCAACACAGCATGCACTTCTTTGTAAACAGCCTTGTGTTTCTATAAGATGTGCCCATAACATTTAAATAGTAAAGAGGAAAATATTTAAGAAAAAAAATATATATATTTAAGAAAAAAAAAAAGAAAAATACCAGGGTGTCATGGTTTAATAATTTTGTAATTTTGCTATCAGTATTCCACATCATAACATCATATAAAGCATGAATAATTTTACTGCTCCCGAACACTTGCAGTATATTGATGATATTGTCATGTGGGGCCATACAGCAGCAGAGATTTTCAAGAAAGGAAAACAGATAATCCAAATTCTTTTGCAAGCCTGTTTTGCCATTAAGCGCAGCAAGGTGAAGGGGTCTGCCCAGGAAATCCAGTTCTTAGGTGTAAAATGGCAAGATGGGCATCGACACATCCCAGCAGATGTGATTGAAAAAATCACTGCTATGTCTCCTCCCACCAACAAAACAGAGATGCAATCTTTTCTGGGAGTAGTGGGCTTTTGGAGAATGCATGTCCCAAACTACAGCCACATAGTGAGCCCCCACTATCAGGTAACACGGAAGAAGAATAATTTCTCATGGGGTCCTGAGCAGCAGCAGGCTTTTGAGCAGAGAAAACAAGAGATAGCCCGTGCCGTGGCCTTGGGGCCAGTACGGACAGGACAGGACGTAAAGAACATCCTCTACACTGCTGCTGGAGAGAAAGGTCCCACTTGGAGTTTGTGGCAAAGAGCTTTAGGAGAAACCCAAGGCGAAACCCCGGGACTTTGGAGTCGAGCATATAAAGGGTCTGAGGAGTGCTACACTCCAACTGAGAAGGAGATCTTAGCCATGTACGAGGGGGTTTGGGCTGCTTCTGAAGTAGTTGGGACAGAGGTTCAGCTCCTTCTAGCACCTTGCTTGCCTGTGGCCCCCCTGTCACGGACACAGGTAGATTTTTGTTTAAACCGTGACAACTACCCAGAATGCAGCATCAGGGAATTTTTGCCTAGAACTCTGGAGGACTATTTGTAACTCAGAAAGGTCAGAGATAGAAAGTTCACACTGATTTCTGGGTCACCAGCCTCACTGTACATCAGCATTTTTGGTTTTTAAATGATACATAAAGTTCTCAATGGCACTGCTCTAGTCGGTTGTTCTTTCCCTTTCTGTGCAGCTTGCTCTGTGCATGGCTTGTGAACCGCTATTCAGGCCAGACAGCTGCAGCCCCAAAGACCTGCCATAAATGTACAAATTCTACCAGGATAATGTCTTGGTAGTGGAGAAACAGGATGCGCAGTCATATGGCTCTCACACATACCTTGTACAACCAGCTTGGCTCTGCACTGGGCATCACCAATGTCACAGGTGTACACGTCACTGTCACTTTTCTCCAGATTTTTTATGCACAGCTGCAGGTCTCGTCCTTTCTGTGCCCTCTTGTATTTCCTGCCAGGCCTGAGCTCAGCAATGCCTTTCCTCCATATGACGAAGGATGCGGCTTTCTCACTCTGACATGTAAAAAGTGCACTTCCACTTTCTTCAATTTTCACATCTGAAAGTTCCTTGATAAAGTAATTAGGTTTTTCTGGAAGGAAAAAAAAAAGGATGAGGGTGTAGGACAAAGGGATTTGTTACCCCAACAAGTCCCAAACATACAGAGGTGTCCTGAATCTCCTTTGCCCTCATTTCAGAATATCACATAGAGATGCAAAGAGTCTAACAAGACCACAGAGTCCACCCATTTACATAGGTTTGATAATTCCAGTAGATATCTGGAAAGTTCAATACCATTATACATGCGCTGGTAGGATCTCATCTGAGAAACTGCATATAGTTTTGATTACACATATTCAATATAGACTAATTCAGATTGCCATCTTTTCTTGGCTCACTAACACCCAAGATCATAGAATCATAGAATGATCACAGAATCATAGAGTGGCCTGAGTAGAAAAGGACCTCAAAGATCATCTAGTTTCAAACCCCCTCCAAGGGGTCACCAACCACCAGACCAGGCTGCCCAGATCCACATCACACTGGAGAATCATTCAGTTTCCAGATTATTTTAAGGAAAAGATTTTAATCCATCCTATTTTCTGAAAACTAAGAATTGATCCTGCTCAAGGAAACAGAAGAGAAAAACATCACCCACAGGCTGCAGATATTTACCTCGACTTCTCTACATGCCATCCCCAGTGTGCTTTTCAACTCACCTTGCACAGTGACCCTGGCTTCTGTTATGGAGTCCTCTGTCTCACAGGGGTACTCCCCACTGTCCTTGGCAGTAGAGTCATGGATGATCAGAATGGCCCCAGTTCCCTCCTGCTGCAAGTCGTACTTCTGGCTTTTTCTGATTGCTTTGCCATCCTTGTACCACCTGATGATAACAGATCCTACTGGACAACATGCTTGATCACATAAAGAACAAGCATGTGATCCGAGACAGCCAGCATGGCTTCACCAGGGGAAGGTCATGCTTAACTAATCTTGTGGCCTTCTATGATGGAGTGACGGCCTTGGTCGATGAAGGGAAGGCGACCGATGTCATTTACCTGGACCTGAGCAAGGCCTTTGACATGGTCCCCCATCACATCCTCATCTCCAAATTGGAGGGAGGTGGATTTGATGGGTGGACAACTAGATGGATAAGCAATTGGTTTAAAGGCCGCAGACAGAGGGTGGTGGTCAATGGCTCTATGTCCAGGTGGAGGCCGGTAACGAGCGGCGTCCCTCAAGGGTCTGTCTTGGGACCGGTGCTCTTTAACATCTTTATTAATGACATTGATGAGGGAATTGAGTGCACCCTCAGCAAGTTTGCTGATGACACCAAGCTGAGTGGTGCAGTTGATACGGTGGAGGGAACAGATGCCATTCAGAGGGACCTTGACAGGCTGGAAAGCTGGGCTCAGGTGAACCTAATGAGGTTCAACACGGCAAAGTGCAAGGTTTTGCACTTGGGCCAGAAGAACCCCAGGCACCTGTACAGGCTGGGAGGAGTTGTCCTTGAGAGCAGCTCGGCAGAGAAAGACCTGGGGGTCCTGATAGATGAGAAACTTAACATGAGCCAGCAGTGCGCTCTGGCAGCCCGGAAAGCAAATGGGATCCTGGGCTCCATCAGGAGAGGGGTGGTCAGCAGGGATAGGGAGGTGATCGTCCCTCTCTACTCTGCTCTTGTGAGGCCCCATCTGAAGTACTGTGTCCAGGTGTGGAGCCCTCAGTACAAAAAAGATATGGAGATTTTGGAAAGGGTCCAGAGGAGGGCCACAAAGATGATCAGGGGGCTGGAGCACCTCCCCTATGAGGACAGGCTGAGGGAGTTGGGTTTGTTCAGCCTGGAGAAGAGAAGGTTGCGGGGTGACCTCATTGCAGCCTTTCAGTACCTGAAGGGAACTTACTCCCAGGAGGGGAGTAAACTCTTTGAAAGGGCTGATAATAGCAGGACTAGGGGAAATGGTTTTAAGTTGAAAGAGGGAAGATTTAGGTTGGATGTTAGGGGAAAGTTCTTTACTAGAAGAGTGGTTAGGTCCTGGAACAGGCTGCCCAGTGAGGTTGTGGATGCCTCGTCCTTGGAGG
This sequence comes from Coturnix japonica, assembly GCF_054131305.1. NCBI lineage: Eukaryota > Metazoa > Chordata > Aves > Galliformes > Phasianidae > Coturnix > Coturnix japonica. The sequence goes on along the minus strand of NC_140691.1, from coordinate 6,311,806 downwards.
TGTTCAAGACCAGGTTGGATGGGGCCCTGGGCAACCTGATCTAGTAAAGGCATATGTTTGGTGGCCCTGCCAGGCAGGGGGGTTGGAGCTACATGATCCTTGAGGTCCCTTCAAACCCGGGTAATTCTGTGATTCTGTGATGTTCAAATCCGGTTTTGACAGCTCAGAGATCAGGCTGATGTCCTGCCCTGCTGCTGCTGTCTTATCCTCCAGCTGTTTTGAAACCTCAGTAGGTTTTCCTGGAAGAAAACATAGCTTTTTGAGTAACATACACTTAGGGTAGGATGCCTCTCTCAAAATACACGCATCTACATGCTGGAGATAAGTTAGAGAGGCACTTGCAACAGACGCCATCCTACAGCCAGCAGTAATCTGCAAAATACAGACAATAGAATTCCAGGCAGCATTTATTCTCTCTTAAATCTACCCCATTAAGGATGATGAACCATGTCTGAAAACTGCCTCTCTCTTCTCTCCACTCATCACACTGGGAGCCTCGGATGATGCTCTCAGATGCACATGTTCTAGATAGGAATTTGTTGTACAGCTAGATGATGTGAAGGCCATCCCTTCAGCTTATACTTAGAGGATATTTGCTCCCACAGTTCCCTCAACAGATCATTCCTGATTTACTGTTAATGGAACAAGCTGTAGTGAGATGACCATTGCCAACACTACCCCAGTGCTTTGGGTAGTTCTCACATTTGTGTAAAATGTTTCCTCCTTTTACTTATTTTTAAGAGAAATTCTCAGTGCTTCGAGGTTCAAGTAGAAGGTTGCTATTCACTTTAACCATATTATGAGTTAGCTCTCACGACAATCTTATCAGAAGACAGTTGAAGGAATCAGACCCCAGAATCTCTCCCATCTCATTACCTTTCACAGACAGAGAGGCTTTGGAGGTTAGACCACGGGCAGTAAAAACGACTTCCCCAGCGTCAGTAGGAGTCACACTTTTGATAATGAGAGTATATTTCCGACTCACGTTAGAAGCTTTAAATCGCCCACCACTTTCCACTCTGCTTCCAGTCAGTGTCCAGTTGAACTCATCAATGCTTTCATGGGACGGAATGCATTCAAAAGTACAATCTTCTCCCTCCTGGATTTCAGTGTTTTTCAGCCATTTGGTAATGCCACTATTCAGCTCTGGAAGGTAAGAGATAGGTTAGTATGAGGTTTATATGGAGAAAAGGCATTTGTGACTGACATGAGTAGCAGTACTGGTATTTTAACTCAGGATTTGCAGAACATGGCTGCATTCCTTACTGATGTATTCTCTAAGACATTCTCCACTCAGAATTACCAGAAAGCTATAAAAAAAAAGAGACGTGAATCTCTTGTCTTTGCTCTGGAAGAACTACAAGGAGAGCAGCTCAGTCCATGGAGCAGAATGAAGATTCAATGAGCTACAGAGGGAACAACCTAACAGAGAGGACAACTCTAGGATGCTGCGTGAGAAAAAGGGTTTTGCCTATGACAAGAAATTAACTGTTTCTATTAGCTCATTTGTTACCATCCTACCCCTACTGGTGTTCAAACCATTTCTCCATTTTAGGGATGGTTTGAAAGGAAACATTTCCAGGACATTCTTGACGTCTTTGGTGATTTTCATGGCAAAATGAGATACATTTACATCAAAAGCAATGGGAATTTTCCAGACATCACTGCGCTAACTTGCAGTAATACACTTCTATTGTAGAAACTATTAAGGCTCATGGGGGAATAGGTGTAAGACATAGTGACCACACTGAATGTGCTTTCAGCACTCCTTTACTTTCCACAGTACTTACCCTGAACGCCGACCTTTGACTTGGCAACATCAGTGCCAATATCACAGGTATAGAAACCTGCATCTGACATCTCGAGGTCATGGATAAGGAGACATAGGGTCTTCCCAGACTGTACCAGCTCATACTTGTTGCCAGAAGGGCGCACAAAACCGTCCTTTTTCCACACTGGTTTGACCTTCTCTTTATAGAGACTTCGCATTCCAATTTAATCACACCCCGCTCCTCAACAAAAACATCATCCAAGGACTTCATGAAGACAGCAGGCTTCTCTGCAATCAAACAGGCAAAACAGAACAATGTGATACAGAAGTTGAGACATTTCCAGTTGCTTTCAGATTTTTAAAGAGGGATAAATAAATCTTCACCACTACTGACGACACCAAGATAGAACCTAAAGCGGTTTCATGTCTGTTGACTGAATACGCTTTATGAAATTCTGAACTAATCAGTAGGAGAATACAGGGAACAGGAGGGACAGCCTGCATTGCCTTGGGTGGGACTGATATCATATGAAGTAATTGGGATGCAGCTCTTCTAAAGCTGGAGAGCTGGCATTGCCCTCACATGGAGCAGAGCTCATACAGCAGGCCACAGGATTAAGAGGAACACTTTTGATTTTCCTGTATTATTGACTCCTCTTATCTGTCTTCTAATTCACACATCAGATGTTTATACTGGGGAAAAAACTTCCACCAAATGCAAAAGAAAGGAGAAAGAGGAAATCCTTCAAACTCTGAGCGCATAGAGTAAAAGAGCTTAATTGCTGGGGAGAGCAGATTAGAATCACAGTACCCTTAGAATTGGAAGAGACCCTTCAAGGCCATCAAGCCCAGCTCCCCTGCAATAAAAAGGGACATTCACAGCTAGATCAGGTTGCTCACAGCCTGGTCATTAGTCATCCCAGAGGCAAAACACACACTGAATGATCTCTCCCTGCAGTCATAAATCCTTGGAGACAACAGCATTGACACTGCATGTTACTGAAGCAGTAAAAGAAACTGCTCTTGTAACTCTCCTTGTGCTAAATAAAATGATGATAAAAAGCAATGGAATGCTTTGGCAGGACACCAAAACCATCCTCCTTCGTTGATATCTGCTGCAATGGAACCTTCCACTGGAAGAAAGTCTCTGATGACTTGTCACCCCAGAGAGGTGAGCTTTAGAAGTAGGACTGCTGCACAATAGAATGAACTGGAGCTCCTTAGCATCTCTTACATCCAGGAGGGGTGTGATCAGACCCACCTATCACCTTCAGGTGCGCTTTCTGATACCTTGTCTGACTTCACTGTCACTGGGCCAGCATCCTCAGGCTTAACCTGCTTCATTGTCAGTGTGCAGCAATTGCCAACGTTCTTGATGTCATTGTAATTGTTGGTGTAAAGGAGGTTGCCATTCAGGAACCATTCCACGTCCTCGTCATCATGGGACAGCTTGCAGGAGAAGACAGCAGAGCTCTCTTCTTCAATTTCCACATCCTGCAGGTGCTTTGTTACTTCTACATTGCGGGCTGTGGGGAAACAAGGTGAACTGTTACCACTGTTACTCTAAATCATACTGGGATGTGGTAGAATGGTTGGACTAGATGATCTTTGTGTAATCTTCTCAGTGAACATTATACATTTATAAAGTTAGCAGGAGAGAACAGCAGAAGTCAACCTCAAGAAGAGAAATCTGAGGTGAAATAGGACATGGAAGAGGCCACCCTCCCTGCTCATACCTTCAGCTGTCAGCGTGGCCTCAGTCTCTGCAATTCCTGCCTTGCACTTGTACACACCAGCATCATCGGGCTTCAGCTTCAGAATCTTGAGCTCTGCTGAATGCTTATCCCTCTTGATCTTGTACTTCTCAGAGGGTTCGATGGGTGTGTGGCCCTTGAACCATTTCACAACCTTTGGAGAAGGCCTGAAGTCACAGGACAGGATGACAGAATGACATTCCAAAGCTGTCTTGTCCTCCAACTTCCTGGTGATTTCTATATGATCATCTGCAAAGCAGGGGTGGAAGAGAAGAAAGGATGAGGACAATTGGAAGAAGAGGAAAGTCTCTTGCGTGTATTCCATTCCAATTAATGTCATGTTCACAATGGTTCTTTGAACGACTCTAAAGATAAAACAAACGATTGTCTATAGGGAATGCCATTGACTACATTTCTATGAAGTAATACTGTATATTATCTACCAAATGCAAGGTCCAGCTCTTGTTCTGTGCTAATTAAATTGCTCCCAATTGTTGAGGCTTTTATTCAAATAAGAGTGAGTTGAAAATATAACAAATACTTCAGGTTGTGAATGGAGACTCTTATGCTGGGGACAACAGCAGATAAAAAGCCTACGAATTTCTTTCAGATGAAATCAATGACAAACTGCATCAAATTTAGGTGCTACCAAACTTAACCTTGTCTAGTTCAGAAATACAATTAATTTCACCTGATTTGACTTCTTTGGTATAGCCAAGGACAAAACCTCATCTCTGTAAATCTGAATAGTAAGCACATCACAGCTATTCAAACACATCTTTTACAGAGATGCAGCTGTCTCATTTAGTGTCCAACGACTTTGAACTGGAAATGGAGCAGACCCTCCAGACACACACACAATATTTCAAAGACCCCAGTGAAGGAAGGCTGTACGTTAATTAATTCTTCATCTTCATGATGTAAACCAAGCCTGGATATGTTACCTCTGACAAGCAGATTGGCTGTGGATTTTGATTTGCCAATTGAGAACTGAATGGTGCTTGTCATATCAGTGGTGGTTTTCGGTATGGTCAGCTGGTGGATGGTGCCTTCTTGCTGCATAATCAAGTTTCTGCCAGCCTGTAAAACTTCCCCACGTAGGAATACCACTTGGGAGGTTTCACAGAAGGAATGGATATCTCGCATTCAAATTTGGCTTCTTCAGGCTCAGTCACATAGTCATCACACAGCTCCTTTACTAGATTAATGGATTGCTCTTTAAGAAGGATGGAACAAGAGAAAGCAGAGATTTAGAAGGAATGTAAAAAACCCTTACATTATCACCCCACTTACTCACGTCAGCATTACTGCACATGAACACTACACCTATCAGCTCAGAATGCCTTGAAACATCATTAAAAAATAATATAAAGAAAGGAATGTTGTTAAGAAGTCAGACAATAAGATTGACAACCTGAAAAGAGCCCAGATCTTCTGATTCCCAGTCCAACATCTAAATCAAACCATGACATTCCCATCCCAATATCAAACTCCTCGCATTACGAAATGGAAAAGAGGTTCAATGAAACACGGACATTAAAAAAAAAACAACAAAACTCTGTGCTCTTTTCAAACAGCAAGAGAAAATGAAGAAAAAATCAAGCTATGTTTTTTATCCCTCAACGTTCAAACACAAATCTGAAGTCTAAACGTACAAAATCAACCTCCTAAGAAAATAATCTGTTTTACTTAGCAAAAGTAAATTCCAAAAGAGAAGCTGGATATTTTGTGGGCAGAAAGGTAGGTAGGTAGGAGTTTTTATTTCTGTGAAAGGTCCTGGTGGTGTTTAACTTCCTTGACATTAAAGCAAAGAATGTTAGCTCGTTTATAACATAAGATAATTTAATCAAAATCGTCATCAGAAGCATAATTACCTTTAACTGTAAGATGGGCACAAGATTCACGAGATTCTGCCTTTTCTGCTACAGATTTTATTTCTGCTGCATCCTTGACTTGGACACGTGTGTAAGTCAGCGAATAGCTCTTTCCTGAAGCAGAGAACCACAGAGTCACTAAGGCTGGAAAGGACCACTAAGGTCATCTAGTCCAACCGCCAGCTCATCCCTACCAAACTGTGCTCTTGAGAGCAAACCCACAACTACACTTGGCTTCCTTGAGCAAAGAGCTCTGAGGCACATGGCCAGGCTGAGCATCATCCATCTGGTTTCACAGCATCACTGCCTGTTCTCTCATGTCAATGAAACCACCCATTCCCCCACGTCCACATCCCCACCAAAGTGTAATCTAAACATGGCTTCTACAAGGACTGACCAAATGTGGCCGCTGTCACCTTCAAAGTACCTGATACAGAAGGATCACACTCATTGTCAGACAAAACCTCTTTGGAGAGGTGAACTGACTGCCCTGTTCACCCCCACTTTGGAAATAACTGCACTCATTTCCTACCAGCTCCCGGCAGTGTGGGATGGTGGGATAGCATCACACTTCCCACACTAAGCATCCCACCATGTCACTTGTTCCACCCTAACCTCAGTCCCAAAACAAAAGGGGAACTCCCTTCTGAACCCTCTTCACTTCATTTCAGATGTCTTATATGCTTGATCTCCAACCCACCCCCCACTCAGGAGAAAGATCCCCCTCTTACACCCTACCATCTTGCCGCATTCTGATGTTGTCATCAGCCTTCAGCTTGTTGTCATCTTTGTACCACTGGGTCTGAACCTCATTGTGTGAAATCTCACAGAGAGAAGATGCACTCCCATATTCATTCACTTCCACATCTTCCAGTGGTTTAACAATCTTGATATCTCCAGCTGTGAAGCACTAGAGACATATTTGTCAGGGTATTTCCAGAACTGAGTGCAGCGTCTTTTCCTTACACATATTTGCATAGTAAATAAGTAGGATTATGTTTTATTCTAAACCATCATCCATTCCTGAGTCATTTCTCTCTTCAACACAGTCAATGCATTATTGCCCTTGAACTAAAAGATAGACTTACTAGCTACAGTGGAGCTCCCTGCAAACAGTTTTCATGGAAACCAGAATCTCATTTATTCTGAAACATTTTAAGTAAAATTAAGGGTAGAAAAACAATAGAACTGAATGAATCTTTAAGGTCATTTAGTTCCAATCCCCCTGCTATAGGCAAGGACACCTCCCTCCAGACCATCTCTTTTCCTCAGGGTCAAGGCTTCTCTCAAATCATTCTCCTCTAAGCCTGTGCCTGTGTTTGGGATTGCCCTGACCCAGGTGCAGGGCCTTGTACTTGGCCACACTCAAGTTCATGAGGCTGCCAAGGGCCCACCTCTCCAGCCTGTCCAGGTCCCTCTGGGTAGCATCCCTTCCCTCTAGCACATCAACAGCACTGCTCAGCTTGGTGTCATCTGCAAACTTGCTGAGGCTACATTTGATTCCACTCTCCATGTTGCCTACAAAAATGTTAAATAACACTGGTCCCAACTCCACCCTCCACCTGGACACTGAGCTATTGACTGCTGCTCTCTGAGTGTGACCATCCAGACAGTTCCCTATCCTGCAACTGGTCCATCCATCAAAACCATTTTTCTCCAGTTTGGTGACCAGGATGTCATGCAGGATGGGATCAAATGCTCTGCATAAGTCCAAGTAGATGATGTCAGTTGCTCTCCCATTATCCACTGATGCTGTTACTCCATCATGAAAGGCCACCAAGTTTGTCAGGCATGGCTTGACCTTGAGGAAGCCATATTGGTTACCACCAATCTCCTCATCTTCATTTTCCAAACTATGCCAAGGAGAACTAGACAGAACTCTACAATGTCGTGTCACTACACACCTGTCTGAATCATTGGCTTCTCTGCATGCTCATCACTAGTCTCTCCTTAGCTTGTGTGCCCACAGTGTATGGGGAATGTCAGCCACAAATCTTACCTAGGGGACATCTTTGCTTCAAAGTCCCTTGAACATCACACAATCCCTTTTAACTCTCCAGGTCTGCACTTCTTTATGTCAGAATCAGACCATATTTCTGTGCTGCTATTTCCCTTTCCTTCTGAAGGGCCTGGATACAACTTGGATTAACCTCAGGAGCAGAGTTCCTGCATAAAACAGCCTGTAGTGAAACAGCAACCCAACCTGGTTGCAGACTGAGAGAGAAAATGAGAGTTCACCACCTGTGAATAATGAGACTTCTCTTATTTCCCTGGGAAGTAATGCCCACTTTTTTACTTTGACAGAGCTCCTTCCCATCCTAGAAGGGAAAATATCAAGTCAAATCTCCATGAGTCCTTCCATCTCTGCACTGAGCAAAGGTAGCCATCAGATCTATGCTGAATTCACCCAATTCCCTAGAATTAATGGAACTGTACTTACTGGAACATATGCTGAAGCTTAAGCACAGTGCAGTGTTTTTAACATGTAGGAATGGCTATAGAACATGCATAGATTCTGGCTGCCCTATGACAGCTTAAAGCACTGCAGAGGACTGTTAACAAGCCTGTTTGGACATCACCTTGAATAAATGACGTTATCCCCAAGTAAGGGAAGGAACAGCTGAGCACCGGGGAGGTACACAAAGGGCCAGAGCAAATTCTCACACTGTCAGGTGCAAAGAAAACTGAGATTTCACCCTAAAACCCAGTTCACAACAAGGCTACAAAATCCTGGCTGAGAATTTCTGAATGCTCACCAGTTGTTTCCAGCTCGAAGGTCATCTTCTGGCCAGCAGCCTCGCAGATGTATTCTCCAGCATCTTTCTTCTCCAGCTGCTCCAACCAGACGCCATGTTTTGCCCACAGATTCCATTCTGAACTTTCTGGAGGAGGCAAGCAGTCTTCCATCCTTGAACCATTTTACTCCAGTTGGATCCTGTGCTACTTCACAGCTGAGGGAGGCACTTGCTGCCAGGGCAGCACTCACCTCTTTCTGCACCTTCTCCTGGTTTATAAACACAGGTTTTGGCTCTGAGGGAAGAAAAGAAAAACAGAAGGACTGAAATGAGACCATCTTGCTGGTTTGTACAGGTTGGAACAGGTTTAGGTTACCACTTGTGCCCAAACTAATAGCCTTCATAGAGAATATCAGCTCTTCTGTTGAAACAAAGTGTCAAATCTAGGCAAGAAAGAACCTAGGAACTGAAGGAACCAAAAGGGTCCTTGAACACCAGTCCCATGGTTGCAAGTCACTATGCAAACATATTGAACCGAAAAGAACATCTGTCCAACCAAAACCTGAGTTCCTTTTGCTTAAGACCCACTGTGAAACATCAAAACACATAAACATGCGATAGTCAAACCACTGGCTGCCTTTTCATGACCCAGAACAGTACTCCTGGCTTCCTGAACAGACTCCTCATGGCCTCTACCATTGCCACAACTGTGACTGTCAAAGGCACAAAGGAAATATGCTCACCAACGCAGTCCTTTCTTCTTTGTGTGTGATTTGCAGATATCTATCTTACTTTGAGCTCTGGGAATAGTCAGCTCTACCAGGTCTCTTACTGTGAGTAGCAGACTCACCTATCCAGATGCAGCCTCCAACATAAAGGCATAGTAAAAAGGCAGTGTACTACTAGGAGAAGTTCCTGCTTCTCCTGCCATGAAAGGCTGCACGTACAACATACACTCCAGCCTCACTGCACATACTTATCTTAGTCAAATGCTTCGGTGAACAAGAATTACAGTTTGGGATCTCAGGCACAGGAGAGATTTGAATAATATCTTGAATATTTCTTCCACTGTACATATATCAGTAGTTATTATTCTACAGACAGACTGAAACAGGTCTTTGTGCCATACTAAATCCAAATACTTGCTACAAACCCAGGCAATCAAGTATAGGGGAAAAAACCTCAGCACAGACTACTGCACCTGGATCACTGTATAATGGAAACTAGATTTTACTATACTGTTCTCTGCTGTATTTCAGACAACACCTGTCTTACCTGTGACATGAATATTGAAGGTGAGTTTCTGGCCAGCAGCCTCGCAGCTGTACTCCCCTGCATCTTTCTTCTCCACCTGGCTCACCACCAGCCGACGCTGTTTGCCCTCTGACTCCACCCTGAACTTCTTGCTCGAGGTGATCAGTTTCCCCTCCTTGTACCACTTCACCTCCGTCTTCTCCTGGGCCACCTCGCAGCTCAGCGTGGCATTTTCTGTTGGTGCAGCCTTCACCTCCTTCTGCACGTTCTGCTTGTTGATAAAAGCATCTTCTGCTTCTGGAATTGAAGGCAAATGGACACATTTAAGACATGAATCTTTTCTACACAGCCTTCCCCAAGTGCCCAAATTAGTCTTTGGACTGTACCGTTAAGGACAGCTTTCCCACTCACATTTCCTGACAGTTCTATGAACTGAATGCCAACATCTGAACTATATCAATTGCCAGTGAAGAACTTCCTCCCTGCCAGACCAAAACAGCTTAGATAGCCCTAAACTTGTTTTCAATTCCACCAGTATCATGTTCCAAAATCTTCAAAAATTAAAAAACACCCCTTTCCCCACTGTCCAGCAGCACACCAGCATACACAGTCATTGAAAAGTCTGTTTCATACAAGGGGACAGGCATTAAATTGTCCAAACAAGCTGACAGCTGTAAGTTGCTTTGCCAGCAAAAGCCAGGTGAGGGTCAAGGTTAAATTCTGTTTGTGATTAAGTCATAGTGAGGAAATGTATTTTTCTCACCTAATAATTTCTGAAAACCGTTCTAATATCTCCTGAGTTTTCAGATGCAGTAATAAAATGGTTTCCCCTATGGAATCATGGAATGGTTTGGGTATAGAAGGAAGCTTTAAAGATCATCCAGTCCAACCTCTTGCCGTGGTCAGGGACATCATTCACTAAATGAGGCTGCCCAGGATCCCCATCCAGCCTGGCCTTGGACACTCCCAATGATGAGTCACCTACAACCTGCACTGGACAATCTGTTCCAGTGTATCACCACCCTCATCATAAAGAACTTTTCTCATGTCCAAACTGAGTCTACCCTCTTCACTTTTGAAACCATTGCCCCTTCTTATGTTGCTATAGACCCTGGTAAAAAGCCTTTTTCCACTTTCTTATCAGACTCTCCTAATAAATAGAACGCCTGTCTTCCTCCATTTCTGGAAAGAAAAGCACCAGCTTGAAGCCTTTCTATTTTTAAGCATTTCTTTTGTACCTGCTATAGAGAAGAAAACAAAAGAAAATACAGGAAAACCTTTTTAATTGCAGGTTTCATTAATTTAATAGAAACCACCAGTGCCGCCTTCTAGCATTGTGACCAAATGCTGTCTCTGAGACTATTTAGGAAGAAGCATTTGCAGGGGTGTGCTTGTGCCCTGAAGATATCTTTAATATTCTTCAATTTCCCCTGTAATTATTGACTTCTCATTTTGCTATCATTGCATCTACTTGAGATCCCCAGGGAAATTCCCCAATTATTTCCAGCCTGTCTTAAGCTGAGGCTACCCAAGTCCTCTGCGTTCATAGCTTCAGAAGGGAAACAGAAAACTATATGAATTAAACAGAATTTAAGCACCGTCTACATCACTGAATGCTGGGGTTAAATGTGTCAAAGCACTTAACTTTCCCCTCCTTCTTTGTTGGGGGGTTCAATACAGTTGAAACAATTTCTCTCACCTGTGACATGAATCTTGAAGGTGAGTTTCTGGCCAGCAGCCTCGCAGCTGTACTCCCCTGCATCTTTCTTCTCCACCTGGCTCACAACCAGCCGACGCTGTTTGCCCTCTGACTCCACCCTGAACTTCTTGCACCAGGTGATCAGTTTCCCCTCCTTGTACCACTTCACCTCCGTCTTCTCCTGGGCCACCTCGCAGCTCAGCGTGGCATTTTCTGTTGGTGCAGCCTTCACCTCCTTCTGCACCTTCTGCTTGTTGATAAAGGCATCCTCTGCTTCTGGAACTGGAAAACATTGGTTAAAATATACATTAGATATGAACAACTTGTGACTGGAAGACATTAAAAGTTGCTTCTATGTTGTATTGGACCATTTCCTGGAGCAACACTGCTTTACAGTGTTTATCACACATTATAATGCATCCTCAGCACAGTCCCTGTGGTCATCCCATCCCTCTGGGTAGTCTTTACTATCAGCTTGGACTCCTAATTTTCAGATTTCTTATAATGAAGACAATGACAGATCTTCATCTGTCTGTCTTTTTGATATTGCTCCACTCTGCACTGGAGATCAGCCAAATACAGCTCAATTATGAAGTGAAGACCTCAAAATCAGGAAACCATAGAAATTTAAGAGCATAAAACCATCTTTTGACTCTACCCTAAGGCAATGATATAGCCCTTGATATGGTGAATATTTGGCCTACATTAGATTTTGTAGCTCGGTTTTATGCATAAAGCATGGTTTTCTACTCTCAGCAACCCCTGATTCTTCAGAGAACTGGCTGAGGTCATCTCCTCTTAATACCTAACACATATAGAAGAAAGTGTTTAAAGCCCACCTTACCCTTTGTGTCAACAAATGGAGTTAGCATCAGAAAGATATCAAGTGTAATTAGTTAGGCATACACACTTCAGTTAAGGGGATTCAGTTAATCACTTTGCTAAGTGGGATCGATTGATATGTTGAATCTTTTATTGATTATTTTAATGACTGTTTTATCTGGTTCTCCTTTTACCAACAACTGGTTGCTGAGAGCATTCATGCTAGTTCATATTTGAGACATGGGAGAACAGATAAACCCTAAATAAATGGGCTTCCATTTCTATTCCATGGTTTGCCCTACAAAAGGCTGTAGAGTGCAGAATATTTCTGACGTACTTACATCATGGACTTCTCTAGTGCTAGCCAGCTTCTAACAGCAGAGCAATTTTGAATAAGCTTCCTATGCTTGTTTGGGTCCCAGGAAAGATCACAGAATCACAGAATCACAGAATCACAGAATTACCCGGGTTGGAAGGGACCTCAAGGATCATGTAGTTCCAACCCCCCTGCCTAGCAGGGCCACCAAACATACACATTTACTAGATCAGGTTGCCCAGGGCCCCGTCCAACCTGGTCTTGAACACCTCCAAGGACGGGGCATCCACAACCTCACTGGGCAGCCTGTTCCAGGACCTAACCACCCTTCTAGTAAAGAACTTACCCCTAACATCCAACCTAAATCTTCCCTCCTTCAACTTAAAACCATTTCCCCTAGTCCTGCTATTATCAGCCCTTTCGAAGAGTTTACTCCCCTCCTGGATGTAAGTTCCCTTCAGGTATTGAAAGGCTGCAATGAGGTCACCCCGCAACCTTCTCTTCTCCAGGCTGAACAAACCCAACTCCCTCAGCCTGTCCTCATAGGGGAGGTGCTCCAGCCCCCTGATCATCTTTGTGGCCCTCCTCTGGACCCTTTCCAAAATTTCCATATCTTTTTTGTACTGAGGGCTCCACACCTGGACACAGTACTCCAGATGGGGCCTCACAAGAGCAGAGTAGAGAGGGACGATCACCTCCCTATCCCTGCTGACCACCCCTCTCCTGATGGAGCCCAGGATCCCATTTGCTTTCTGGGCTGCCAGAGCACACTGCTGGCTCATGTTAAGTTTCTCATCTATCAGGACCCCTAGGTCTTTTTCAGCTGAGCTGCTCTCAAGGACAACTCCTCCCAGCCTGTACAGGTGCCTGGGGTTCTTCCGGCCCAAGTGCAAAACCTTGCACTTTGCCGTGTTGAACCTCATTAGGTTCACCCGAGCCCAGCTTTCCAGCCTGTCAAGGTCCCTCTTAATGGCATCTGTTCCCTCCACTGTATCAACTGGACCACTCAGCTTGGTGTCATCAGCAAACTTGCTGAGGGTGCACTCCATTCCCTCATCGATGTCATTAATAAAGATGTTAAAGAGCACCGGTCCCAAGACAGACCCTTGAGGGACGCCGCTCGATACCGGCCTCCACCTGGACATAGAGCCATTGACCACCACCCTCTGTCTGCGGCCTTTCAACCAATTGCTTATCCATCTAGTTGTCCACCCATCAAATCCACCTCCCTCCAATTTGGAGATGAGGATGTGATGGGGGACCATGTCAAAGGCCTTGCTCAGGTCCAGGTAAATGACATCGGTCGCCTTCCCTTCATCCACCAACGCCGTCACTCCATCATAGAAGGCCACAAGATTAGTTAAGCATGACCTTCCCCTGGTGAAGCCATGCTGGCTGTCTCGGATCACATGCTTGTTCTTTATGCGATCAAGCATGTTGTCCAGGAGGATCTGTTCCATAATCTTCCCAGGCACAGAGGTGAGACTCACCGGCCTGTAGTTCCCCGGGTCCTCCCTGCTCCCCTTCTTGTAAATGGGAGTGACGTGACCCTTCCTCCAATCATCCGGGACCTCACCTGACAGCCACGACTTCTCAAATATGATGGAGAGCGGCTCAGCAACCACCTCAGCCAGCTCCTTCAGGACCCTGGGATGCACGCCATCTGGCCCCATAGACTTATACTCATTCAGTCTAAGGAGGCACTCTCGGACTTGCTCTACCCTTACAGTGGGGAGGGATTTACCTCCTTGGTCCCCACATGGAGGGATGGGGGTGCAAGACTTAGGGACGTGAAAAAGACTAGAATCCTGGCCACCAGTGAAGACCGAGGTGAAGAACTCATTCAGCACCTCAGCTTTCTCTTCATCTGTTGAAGCCATTTCTCCTTTTGAATTTACCAGAGTAGGTACGCCTGTTTTGGCCTGTCTCTTCTGGCCAATGTACCTGTAGAAGGTTTTCTTATTGTTTTTCACATCCCTCGCCAAGTTCAGTTCTGCCTGTGCCTTGGCTTTCCTGATCCCACATCTGCAAGTTCGGACGGCATCCCTGTATTGTTCCCGGGTGACACAGCCTTGTTTCCAGAGCTTGTACACCCCTTTCTTCACCCTCAGTTCTCTTAGCAGGTCCTTGCTGAGCCATGCCGGTTTTCTACCTCTCCTGCCCACTTTCTTAATCAGGGGAATGGAGACCTCTTGTGCTGCCAGGAGGGCATCCTTGAACAGTAGCCAGCTCTCCTCAACGTCCTTATCTATGAGGGCAGCGCGCCAGGGGATCTTGGCCAGCATTCCATTGAGTAGCTTGAAGTCTGCTCTTCTAAAGTTGAGCATCCTGGTCCTGCTCTTTGCCAGGCCCACATCGCTTGAGATCACAAACTCAACCAGGGCATGATCTCTGGAGCCCAGGCAGCCTCCGACCTTGACGCCTTTGATGATCTCCTCAGCGTTGGTGAGCAGCAGGTCCAGCAACGCTTGACCTCTGGTCGGCCTGTCCAATACCTGAACCAGAAAGCTATCATCAATGGATTCCATGAGCCTTCTGGAGCTCTTGCAGCTCGCCGTGTGGTTTTCCCAACAGATGTCAGGATGGTTGAAGTCCCCCACCAGGACAAGAGCCCGTGAGCCAGACGCCTCACGCATCTGGAGCAAGAAAGCCTCATCAGCAGCCTCCCCTTGATCAGGTGGCCTGTAGTATACCCCTAATACCAGCTGACCTTTATTAGTCCCATCTCTAATCCTAACCCACAGGCTCTCAACCTGTTCTTGACTGTTTCTCATGGGGAGCTCCTCACAGTTTATCCAATCTCTGACATAAAGGGCGACTCCCCCACCCTTCCTACCTCGCCTATCTCTCCTAAAGAGCCTATAGCCATCGATGGTAGTATCCCAATTGTGGGAGTCATCCCACCATGTTTCTGTGATAGCAACAATGTCATAATTTTCAGAGTGCATCACAGTTTCCAGTTCCTCCTGCTTGTTACTCAGGCTCCGTGCATTAGTATAAAGGCACTTCAGCCGGGCTGTCCGTCTCACCACCTTCATAAGCGATCCAGGATCCGCTAGAACAGCGGCATCCCCAGCATCCCCCTGCCCTACTCCCTCCTTTTGCACTCTGCAATCTTTGCCCACAGAGTTTGGTACAATCCCTCGAATGCACCGTTCAACCCCAGTAGCCCTTATTTTGTCCCCTTCCCCCTTCGTTCCTAGTTTAAAGACCTATCAATGAGTCCCGCTAATTCTTCAGCTAATACCCTCTTACCCCTCAGGGACAGGCTGCTTGCATCAGCAGCCATCATTCCAGGTGCAGTGTAGATTGCCCCATGGTCAAAATAGCCGAAATTCTTGTGTCTGCACCAGCTCTTAAGCCATCTGTTTAAGAGATGGGTTTTTTGGATCCTCCCTGTATCTTTTCCTGACACCACGGGCATAGAAGAAAAGATCACCTGCATCCCGGCTCCTTCAAGTATTCGCCCCATTCCCCTGAAGTCTTTCTTGATGGACCTCAGGCTTTGCTTGCCAACTTCCTCACTGCCAGCCTGAATTATTAAAAGTGGGTAGTAGTCTGAAGGATGAATCAATCTAGAAATTTTCTTTGAAATGTCCCTGACCCGTGCCCCAGGAAGGCAGCACACTTCTCTGCGGGTAGGGTCAGGCCGGCATATAGGGCCTTCTGTTCCTTGCAGAAGGGAGTCACCTACAACAATCACCCTTCTGTCCTTACGTGTAGAAGCAGTCTTGAGGCTTCGGGGTGACCGCTTCACCTGAGGCAACCTCATGGGTGCACCTGTTTCCACACTCTCACTAGTCCCCCCCTCAAGTTCCAGGGCCTCAAACCGGTTTCGCAGAGGCACCTGGGGAGCCGGGGATGGTCGTGATGGAGGATGCCCCTTCCGTCGAGCAGGTACCCGTTTCCACTCCTCCTCCCTTCTCAAATTACTGCTGGGGGGAAGAGAGGACAGAGGGCCGGCTGCAGTGTTGCCAGCTGGCTGGTTACCCTTTACCACCTGTTTGTGAGGTGGCAGGGGCTGACATGCTCCATTAGGAGCCTCGACTGTGTGCTGAGAACTTGAGGCCGAGAGGGACTGACACCACCAGTCAATCTCCCTCTCACACTCTTTTATAGTCCTCAGCCTCTCCACTTCCTCCTTCAGGTCAACTACAAGGCTGAGCAAGTAGTTCACCTGGTCGCAGTGAACACAATCACTGCCTCCCTCACCCAGCCCTGCAAGGGCCATGCTCTGGCACTCAGTACAGCCAGAGACCTGCACACCAGCATCTTGGGTTGGGGGCTCAGTCTGAGTTTCCTCAGACATTTTGGCAGCAGCCTTCCTATAAGGCAAGTGCAGGACGTCAGTCTGGGTCTCTGCAGTCTTCTTGGTTGCTGCCTCCCGTTTCTGTGAGATCGGGACCCTTGTCTTGGCCTCCTCAGTGTTTCTGGCAGCAGCCTTTCGCCGGGGAGCACCCATGTCGGAGCAGAATACTTACCAGAGCTGAAACAGGAAGTCAAGAGGTGCACGAGCCCCGCCTCCTCCTGACCGTTTCTGGTGGGCAGCGACTAGTCGCTGCCCTCCTTGTGCCCGTTTAAATCTCCCTCCGTAGGCAGGGAACGCCCACACGCTGCGTCAGCGGCTGCGTCAGCTGCTCCCTGAGAGCTGCCGGGCTTCTCCTCTACCCGGGGGTTCCCTGCTTGAAGGAACCGCTCGAGATCCCCCTTGACCACGCGGTCAGCCGCTGCTGATCGGTCCGGGACGGCTCCGAGTCAGGCGACTTCGGCGATCAGAAAGGATTCTGCCGAGCAATGTGCCCGTTTAAATCTCCTTCCGTAGGCAGGGAACGCCCACACGCTGCGTCAGCGGCTGCGTCAGCTGCTCCCTGAGAGCTGCCGGGCTTCTCCTCTACCCGGGGGTTCCCTGCTTGAAGGAACCGCTCGAGATCCCCCTTGACCACGCGGTCAGCCGCTGCTGATCGGTCCGGGACGGCTCCGAGTCAGGCGACTTCGGCGATCAGAAAGGATTCTGCCGAGCAATGTGCCCATTTAAATCTCCCTCCGTAGGCAGGGAACGCCCACACGCTGCGTCAGCGGCTGCGTCAGCTGCTCCCTGAGAGCTGCCGGGCTTCTCCTCTACCCGGGGGTTCCCTGCTTGAAGGAACCGCTCGAGATCCCCCTTGACCACGCGGTCAGCCGCTGCTGATCGGTCCGGGACGGCTCCGAGTCAGGCGACTTCGGCGATCAGAAAGGACTTCGGCGATCAGAAAGATCCCAGGGTCCTGATGTTGATACCAAGACAGAGGCTCCAAGCATGAATGCAGGACTAGCAGGTGTGAGGGGGATTGACATTGCCTTTTATTTGCAGTGGAGACATGGAAGACCACTCATTCAGATCATTCATGCAAGCATATTCAGGCATACCCAGCTCAGGTGACCGGGAAGGCTCCTGCTCCCCAGCAGTCATGGCAAACCCTTCCATGACCTGTCCCCTATCTCCTTCCTCCCCGCTGTCACTCTGTGAAGCCTTCTGCTGCCATCCCTTTCCCTTCCTTCATGACTTTCTCCTCTGCATGCTGTCTGAATTCTGAGTGGCAGCAGCTGCCCAGGAGGGTAAGTTCAGCTCAAGTTTCTGTGCTGCTGACCGTTGCAGTACGTGCAATCCCAGGATTCACACCACAGCTCTACCACCAGCACTGCAGTCCACTGAAGGCGAGGGAGCAGGGCAGCAAGCCAATGCAAGAATGCAGTTGACACACTCTACATTTGACCTCCCTGCTTGTATTGACTGCAGAAGCATCATTCTCTCCGCCCATCTTCAACAGCCCCTGTTTTGACTGATGATTTTCAGGGGAGGTTCAAGTTGGATGTTAAGAAAAACTTCTTCTGAAGAGGAATGGTGATGTGGTGGCACAGCTTTGCAGGGAGGTGGTGTTGTCACCATCCCTGGGAGTGTTCAATAACCATGGAGATGTGGCACTGCGGGACGTGGGCAGTGTGCATGGTGGGATGGGTTGAGGCTGGATGTGGGGATCTTTGTGGTCTTTTCCAACCACAATGATTTGATGAAGATCAGAAGGCTTGCTTATTAGCAAGACAACAAACATGGCCTAGACCAACCAGGTGATGCAAAACTTCTCACAAATGCAATGGAGCTTTGGCCCACTTCAAACAAGGATTTCAGCGTGCACCACAAATACTGAGATAATGAGATGGCAGAATCAGCCCTTTTTACTCTAGTTTTCTATAGGTTGCCAAGGTGTGCAGCACTTGTTTCTTTTAAGGAAGACGGTCTAATCTGCATCCCGTAATGCTCAACACTGAGCACCTAACATTCAACATGTCCTTAAAATGGGATTGTTCTGTGCTACCAGTGGAACCCTGGGGTAGAGGAACCCTGAAAATCTTTCTGAGTGCAATGGTAAGAGGAGAAATTAAGACTCAGAAAGCCATTGCACTTTGGGAGAAGCTAGTAAGATGAGAATTTCTGTAGTGAAAGAGCCAACCACTCCAAGAGTACTCATAATCCCTCCTGACTTTCACACCACATCATTTTGCAGTGAGGGCTGGACTTGCACGTCATGTTACAGTGGTACACATGAGAAATACAGCAACGGTAGCTAGGCAAGCACTCTCCACGTATGGCAGAGGAGGAGGTATTACATTACCCTGTGCAGCCATGAGCTCATCCGGTCTGAAAGAGAACAGAAAACCTTTGGTTTCTGAGGCAAACAGCTAATAATAGCCCTCAGCTAGCAAAATTCAAGTGTAAAAGCACTACATTGCTGTGTTTTCTCCCTACACCTCTGCAATAAGACATGGGCTGGCTTTGGCTGCTGAGGATTAACTTGGTTGATTCCAGCTGTTGCCATAGTCTTTCTGTTATCGTTCATATTTCATTTTCTCTGACAGATACCTCCCAAATCTACCCTGTCTGTAATCCACTCTTTGCTGAAACTGCCAATTTCCTGAGCCAAAAGCATGAGCGACACAACTCACGGAACAGATCCAAAGGCCCCAGAATCACATCCACGTGGTGTGGGAATAGTAAGAGCTGATGGTTTAGAGTCTACACCACAGGCAGCAGCAAAACTGTCTACTACAGGAGCAGAGATATATTGCACACCAGGGACTGAAGGAGCAGAATGCCCCAAGATGGAGAGAGCAAAGACTGCAACCTTTACAAGGGAACAGAACGCAAGCTATGCCCTGCAAGGACACCAGGTCTGCGTGAGCAGAAAGGCAGTAGACTCCCAGTACAGTTGCTCCTCCACATAGCTGATCAAATGCCAAACCTTGACCAGGATTAAGCTCCAATGTGTTCACTGCCATAAGAAAGGAGAAAACAGATTCCCTGTCCTGATCAGCTCAGAATACAAGACGAGAACTGTAAAGTTAACAGAGAACAAGTTGACTTATGAGCAAAAACCAGTAGAGTGCAGCTACAAATAAAACAGAAGACAAACCCTCGTCATCAGCCAGCTCACTAATGGTCACTCAGAATGCAGCTGATGTGCCCATGGCTATCTGGAGTCTAAGTTAAAATTTACTGGATCTTGTGCAAAATATACTGACACCAGAGCAACCTCTACAGCAGCTGGAGTGAGAGATCTGCCTCTGTTCTAAACCCTCAGACTAATGAGAAACGTACAATTAGAAAGGTATCAATGGATTCATGACTGGTCATTACATTTACAGAACATGGAACGAATGGTAGTCAACATGGGATTCAACAAACCAAAGGCAAGTGCAATGCCTCTGACTAAAAGTTCTTAGGACACCGACAACCAAACCTTCTCAGTGCAGCCACAGTAGAGATCTGTAACTACTACTGTTGAAATATCAACTGGAAGAGCAGTGTTGCACATTGTACAAATCACAGTTGGACATCCATGGACAGCTGATGATAAAGTAGTTGTAGGGGAAGAGCTGGATGAAACACTGTTAAAAACAAATAATCATTTTAGCTGCACGTTTGTAAGCATTTCTTTTCATCCTCCCCAAAACAGTTTCATGGCAGAATCAAGAGGACACATTCACACAGACGTTTCCACAGCCAGACTATGGAATAATCAAAGAATATCAACCAAAATGTGTTTCCTACCAGTTACATGAATCTTGAAGGTGAGTTTCTGGCCAGCAGCCTCGCAGCTGTACTCCCCTGCACCTTTCTTCTCCACCTGGCTCACCACCAGCCGACGCTGTTTGCCCTCTGACTCCACCTTGAACTTCTTGCTCGAGGTGATCAGTTTCCCTTCCTTGTACCACTTCACCTCCGTCTTCTCCTGGGCCACCTCGCAGCTCAGCGTGGCATTTTGAGTCAGTACAGCCTTCACCTCTTTTTGTACCTTGTCCTTGTTTGTAAACACATCTTCTTTCTCTGCAGGGACATCACAACAGTCACACAGTTTTGCTGTAGTCTGCTGCAGAGATTACTCCAGTTCCCCGTTTTCACTATACTTGCCCTTCACAGGGAGCATTGTGATACCTCATTAAGACAGGAAAATACTTTCCCCTCTATTTTGCCTTGGGAAATGATAAGCATATCATTTCATATCACATCATATCACATCATATCACAAAGCTAAACATTTCTCAGTCTGATAGCAGATTTGGACATGAGATTTAGAACACCTGCATGCACTGCTGAACCTCCTCCCTTATCTTTTTTTCTTCTCATGTCTCTCTACATTTCCAGTAAATCAGAAGGGAACGGCCCTCTAGAACAGGTTGCCCAAGGAGACTGTGGATGCTCCATCCCTGCAGGCATTCAAGGCCAGGCTGGATGTGGTTCTGGGCAGCCTGGGCAGCTGGTTGGCAACCCTGCACATAGGAGGGGTTTGGAACTGGATGAGCACTGTGGGGCTTTGCAACCCAGGCCATTTATGAGTCTGATTATTTGCATTTTCCACCTCATTGTGTCATTCAAATTTTGTAACCAGATCTCTTCAAACACCTCCCATTTTCTCACTCCTTGCATGCCTGGTGTGCTCTTGCACTGTAACCCTGCAGACACCAGCTGACTACAAGAGCTACACAAGTTACCCTCCTTGCCTATTGTTTGTTGCAGTAATTCATTCCTGGATGGAAAAGCACATGTAGAAAACTGTTGCTATGACACTAGATGACAAAGAAAGTCCTATAGCCAAAGTGTTTTGCACCAGAGAGGCTGTCAGTTGATCCTCCAAATGCAAGACACACCAAATGAAGCGTTCCTTTATCTCTGGGATTTCAAGCATTTTCTCACCTCTGACTTTCACCTGGAATGTTGCTTTGTCATCTTTTGTTTCACAGCTGTAGCTCCCTTGGTCTTTCAGGGTCACATTTTTGACCATGAGCTTGCGGTGCATCCCCTGGGAGATGATGGTTGTCCTCTGGTCCTGCTTCACCTCTGTTTGATCTTTCTTCCATATGAAAGCTCCGCTTGCAGCTGACACCTCACACACTAGCTCCAGGTCTTCAGAAGGACTGACTGATATTTCTGGAGTCGTTTTGGGCTTGTTGACAAAATTAATGGCTTCATCTGAAGAAAAAAAGAGAAAGTGGTTTACATCCTGACTCAGGCTTATTCAGCACAGCATGAAGATACAGTTAGAACTGATTGTAATGTCTCTGCTCATTACATTTGGGTGATCGAGTTTCACCTCTGGAGGTACTCACATACAAACGTGTGCTTGATTCTCCTGTGTAAAGGAAAGAGTAAGTTCTATGCAGACAGTTCTTATTTCTTTTAATCAATTCTGTATTCTGCACATGTTCTTCTGAAGCTAGAATGAAGGCAGCTAAGTAACATGTTTGCAATACATGAACAAACCTATTTAACACCTTGTCTCTAAGCTAACAAGCAGCGTTTGATGAGCACATCAGTATTTCATGCCCTTCATTCCATCCAGACAGAACCTGCCTGAGGAGCAAGCTGATGGCTGTCAGCTACAGGCAGACCTAGCTTAGTATTGCATTTCTTAGAGCAACAACTGTTGCATTCAGTCACTGAATATGAATCCTTGGGACCTGATGAGGTGCATCCATAGGTGCTGAGGGTGGAACGGGCTGCCCAGGGAGGTGGTGGAGTCTCCTTCTGTGGAGATATTCAAGATCCGACTGGACACCGAGCTGTGCGACGTGGTGTAGGGAGCCTGCTTTCCAGGAGGGTTGGACTCGATGATCTCTAGAGGTCCCTTCCAACCCCTGCAATTCTGTGATTCTGTGAGGCAACCACAGCCTCACTGGGAAGACTGTTCCAGTGTTTCACCACCCTCACAGTAAAGTTCTTCCTGGTATGTATTCTAAATCTACCCTCTTCCAGTTTAAAACCATTTCCCTTCATCCTGTCACTACATGCATTTATAAAAAGTCCCTCCCAAGCTTTCCTATGCACTCCCTTCAGATACTGGGAGGTTGCTATAAGGTCCCCCTGGAGCCTTCTCTTCTCCAGGCTGAAGAGCCCCAGCTCTCTCAGCCTGTCCTTCTAGGGGAGGTGCTCCAGCCCTCTGATCATCTCCATTTCCCTCATCTGGACCTGCTCCAACAGCACAGTGTCCTTGTGTTGGGGTCCCCAGAGCTGGACGCAGTACTCCATGTGGGGTCTTACGGGAGCAGCGCGGAGGGGCAGAGTCGCCTCCTCGACTCGCTGGTCACACTTCTCTTGATGAAACCTGGGATATATTTGGCCTTCCAGGCCGCAAGCGTACACTGCCACCTCGTGCTGAATCATCTGAGACCCCCAAATCCTTCTCCTCGGTGCTGCTCTCAAGCCATTCTCCACCCAACCTTTTTCTGTGCTTGAGATTTCCCCAACTCAGGGCACTTGTCCTTGTTGAACTTCATGAAGTTGACATGGGCCACCAAGTTTGTCACGTCTGACTTGCCCATGGTGAAACCATTTTGATTACCACCAGCCACCTTGTCTTTATTTTTCCGTGTGGTGCAGTAGGGCCTTCAGTTGGATCTACCCCGCGATCTTACCAAGCACAGAGGTGAGACTGACTGGCCTGTAGTTCCCTGGATCTTCTTTTTTCCCGATCCGGAATAGGGGGGTTATGTTTCCCCTTTTCTGATCAGTGGGAACTTCACCAGACTGCCATGACCTTTCAAATACGATGCACAGCGGCTTGGCAAGTTCATCCACCAGTTCCCTCAGAACCTGCGGATGGATCCCTTGGACTTGTGCAGCTTCAGATTCTTTCGATGGTCTAGAACCTCATCTTCACTTACAGCACTTACAGATCCACCTTCTCCAAGTTTTACTGTTGCTTTCTGCAGTTTGGGCTCTGGGCCTAGAGCACTTGCCAGTGAGGCCTGAAGCAAAGAAGTCATTGAGCACCTCAGCTCTCTCTGTATTCCTCATGACCAGGCCTCTAGTTGCCTTCCAGAGAGGGCCCACATCCTCGCTTACCTTCTTTTTAATCACTGATATACCTGTTCCCCTTTCTGTCCCCAGCTAGATTTAGTTCTGCCTGGGTTTTAGCTTTCCTAACCTGATCTTTGAGGTTCCCATACTACTTGGAAGAGGAAGTTATCATCAGCACATTCCAGAAACCTCTTTGATTTCTGGTGCAATGCTGTGTTGTCCCTCCCACAGATATCAGGGTGGTTGAAGTCCCCTGTGAGGACCTCATCCTCCATGTCCTTCTTGTAGTGAGGAGCCCAAAACTGAACACAGTACTTGAGATGCGGCCTCACCAGAGCTGAGTACAGAGGGATGATCACCTCTCTGCTCCTGCTGGCCACACTGTTTCTTATACAGGCCAGGATGCCCTTGGCCTTCTTGGCCACCTGGGCACACTGTGGGCTCATGTTGAGCAGAGCATCGACCAACAGCCCCAGGTCCCTTTCCTCTTCACAGTCATCCAGCCATTCTGTCCCAAGCCTGTAACACTGCATGTACCCCCAGCAGAGAACAACTACATCCCCCAGAGGATTGCTTGCTGCTCTGTCACCCTTTATGTTCAGTGCAAAAGATAAAAGCCATCCGTATATCACTTGATCTCCCCTTTCCTTTTTGATCCCAGCAGCACGAGAACTCCCTGGGTTGTCTCACCTCGGCTTTAGAATAAGGACTTCAGTTTTCGGACACACTTTGTAATGTTATTTTTTTAATTTTTTTTATTGGTTTTAATTCTAATTCTGATACTAATTATGATATATTGTACTGTAGTGTGTTATCTTGCATTCTGGTATCATCTTTGGTCAATTAATTAAACAAATTAAAACGAATTAAACAAATTAAAATTAATTAAGCCAATTAAAACTAATTTGTTGCCACTGTTTTGGTTTTTGGCCAATCTCTCTACTTGTTTTCCCCTTTTTTTCCTTTTCCCTTCACTGGGGCCTGGATGCTTCTAGGGACTCTGGAGTTTGTTTTTGGGTCAGAAGCAGTACGAATGCTTCTGGGGAGTTTGGAGTTTGTTGTTGACGCAGAAGTAGTCTGGATGATTCTGGGGAGTTTGGAGTTTGCTGTTGGGTCAGAAGCAGTACGAATGCTTCTGGGGAGTTTGGAGTTTGTTGTTGACGCAGAAGTAGTCTGGATGATTCTGGGGAGTTTGGAGCCTTCCCTGCCCAACGCAGGTTTGGGTGACTTCTCAGGCAGCTTCATTGCACGCCCTGTGCTCCATGAGTCTCCCTGAAGGCCACGCTCCATCAAAGCCACATTCCTTCTGCATTGTCCAGACAGAAGATTATAGCATGAAGGAGAGGGGCCAGCTGGTTTATGAAGCATTGTGGGTCTGATTTTCGAACCCGCAATGTAATCCACGGGACCGGGCTGGAACTTGTCCCTGGCCATCTGTAGTCTGTCGATCGATTTCTTCAAATTGGAAATCTCCTGAAGAAGCTCATCCTGGAAGGGAACAGAGGGTTTATGCTTGGTCTTGTCTTAGAGAGTGCTTCCCACCCTAAGTACTGCTGCTTTACGCAGAAGAGGGCAAGCACACTGCTTCAGCCTTGCAATGAGGGCAGAAGAGAACGGCTGCCACAGTGCTCTGCTTGTAAGCAAGCAACTTTCCAGGCTGCCTTCACACCAGCACGCTGTGCTAGCTCAGCTCTGAGCTGAGCTGTCCTTTCCATGCCTCAATGCCTAGACCACCAGCCCGCCCCTCACCTTTTCTGCTTTCCCCATCTCCCTCAGATCCATCAAGTAAAGCCCGTGCCCTCAGTGCCATGCTGCTGACACGTGCCTACCAATACTGGGCTTTGCCTACCTCTTCTCGCCTCTTTGCTTGCTTTTTCTCCAGCTTCAGCCTGGTCAGGTACTGCCTGTACTCGTTGAACTCCTTCAGAGTGCAGACAACCTACAGAAGAGACAATGACAGATGGCTGTAGTGTCAGGCCCCTGCCTGGCAGACTGGAAAGCCCTCCTGAGGAGACCCATGTTGGTCAGCCCAACAGCCAAACTTACGTCGCCATCCTCGGTGACCAAGCCCCGTTTCTTCAGGTTCCGCAGGTTGTTTTTGCGGTTGTGGAACTCCCGCAGATGCGGGTCATGCAGGCTGTTGTACTCTGTGCACAGATTGCGACTGTACGGATCTCTCAGGTCAAACTGAGGAGAAGGCTGGTGGAGCTGGAAGAGATGTGTTGTAGAGTGTGAATGGGGAAGGAGAGAGCAGCAAAGAAACAGAGACACTTCCAAGCTGCTCACACCCACAGGCTGGCCTCTTGCCTCTTTCCCAAACAGTCATGTCTGGGTTTTCCTAAGTCCTCCAAGAGGGAGAGCAGAGGGTTGCACCCTCCTCCAGGAACGACCCGGTCTCCACATTTCTGTGCCTGATGGGTGCCTGGCCCCAGCATCCCAACACATGGGATTGGCATCCCAACACAAGGCCTCCTTGGCATGGCGGCAACCCCAGGAAACAAGAGCCCTTTTTGACGCTTCCTTACTCCTCTCACCTTTTCCCCCAGCTTTCTCCTGGCGAAAAGGAGCTTGGTGCCGGGCTGCACAGGGATTTTAACCCCAAGTGGAAGGTCCAACAGCCAGCTACCTCCTGCTCCAACTTCCTGTCCTCTGGGTCGGAGCTAGAAAGACAAAGACACGCTTGGACACTCAGACACTCCATTCCCCTCTCCAGCCCACCTCCGCTCCCTTTGGCAGCTCCCTCCCCACTTCTGTAACTGATGCTGGGATATGCAGAGAGGTGCGATTCCCTGCAAGCCTTCTCCAGCACCAGCATGAGGAGAAGTGTCCCTCAGCCTCTGGAGAGCATCTACAGCCCCAGAGCAGCCCTGCATACCCCAGGCTACTGCACTCAGCCCTCTATTGATGTAGCAGCTCTCACCTTTCCGCTCTTCCCCGCTCTGCTCAGAAATTCATCTGGATTTCGGAATCCAGCACTGCAACAGCACTCCATGGCTCCTGGTAGGAACTCTCTGAGAGCTGCAACCCTCTGCTACCACCTCTCGCTCCAGCAGCAGCGAACTGAGGCCACCCCAGCCGGAGTTCCAGCCTGCAGCTTTATGTCACGCTCACCCACTGTTGCATCACAATGACATGCAATGACATGCAGCAAGCCTGCAGCTGCATGGAGGCCCTTCTGGGTGCACTCGTGGTAAGCTGCTCCAGCTGGCCCTGCTTTGAGCCAAAAAGGCTTGCTGAGTCCTGAGGCCTGCTGTAGGCTTCCTTGGTTTCTATCACAGGTGATGCTGCACGTGGAACAAATACCTTCTCGGGTTGTCCCAGAGCTTGTTTTATAAGTAAATGACACTGAAACAATGTGGGAGAGCTGGCCTGTTTTTCTGTCCTAGAATCTTAGAATGGTTTGTGTTGGAAGGGACCCTTAAGATCACCTCGTTCCAACCTGCTATAGACAGGGACACCTCGCTGTAGACCAGGTTGCTCACAACACATCCAGCCTGGCCTTGAGTGCTTCCAGGGAGAGGAGGGATGCTGAGGAGGTGGAAATAGTGAACGCCTTTTTTGCTTCTGTCTTTAGTGAAAGGGCTCTCCCTCCGGAATCCCAGGCCCTGGAGGTTAATGAGAGAGTGTGGGGAATGGGAGATTTCCCTTTAGTCAGGGAAGAGGTGGTCTGTGAGTGCCTAGGAAACATTAAGGTCCATAAATCCTTGGGACCTGAAGGGGTGCATCCACAGGTGCTGAGGGAGCTGCTGGAGGTCGTTGCTGAGCCGCTCTCTGTAATCTATCAGAGGTCTTGGAGAACTGGGGAGGTGCCTGAAGACTGGAGGACGGCCAGTGTCACTCCTGTCTTCAAAATGGCAAGAAGGAAGACCCGGGTAATTATAGGCCAGTCAGCCTCACCTCTGTCCCAGGGAAGGTGATGGAACAGCTTGTGCTGGACGCCATCTCCAGACAACTGGGAGAAAAGGAGGTTATCAGGAGTACTCAGCATGGGTTCACCAAGGGGAGGTCGTGCTCGACCAACCTGTAGGCCTTTTATGAAGATGTCACTAGCTGGGTGGACAGGGGGAGAGCGGTAGATGTAGTCTACCTTGATTTCTGTAAGGCTTTTGATGCTGTCCCCCTTGACATCCTTATAACAAAGCTGAGGAAGTATGGGATAGATGAGTGGACGGTGAAGTGGGTCGAGAATTGGCTGACTGGCCGAGTGCAGAGGGTTGTCGTTGGTGGTGCGGAATCTGGCTGGAGGCCTGTAACTAGCGGCGTCCCCCAGGGGTCTGTGCTGGGTCCGGTCTTGTTCAACATCTTCATCAACGACCTTGATGAGGGGATAGTGACCACCCTCAGCAAGTTTGCTGATGCCACGAAGTTGTGAGGATTGGCTGACACACCTGAAGGCTGTGCTGCCATTCAGAGAGACCTGGACAGGCTGGAGAGCTGGGCAGTAAGAAACCGGATGAGGTTTAACAAAAGCAAGTGTAGAGTCTTGCACCTAGGGAGAAATAATTGCATGCACCAGTACAGGCTGGGGGAAGAGCTGCTGGACAGGAGCTCTGCTGAGTGGGACCTGGGCGTCCTGGTGGACGACAGATTGACCATGAGCCAGCAGTGTGCCCTTGTGGCCAAAAAGGCCAATGGCATCCTGGGATGTATTAAAAAGAGCATGGCCAGCGGGTCGAGGGAGGTGATCCTCCTCCTCTACTCTGCCCCGGTGAGGCCTCCTCTGGAATATTGTGTCCAGTTCTGGGCTCCCCAGTACAAAAAAGACAGGGATCTCTTGGAAAGAGTCCAGCGGAGGGCCACTAAGATGGTGAAGGGCCTGGAGCATTTCCCCAATGAGGAGAGATTTAGCGAGCTGGGTCTGTTTAGCCTTGAGAAGGGAAGGCTGAGAGGGGATTTGATCCAGGTTTATAAATACCTGAGGTGTGGGTGCCATAGTGGCGTGGCTGGTCTCTTTTCAGTAATGTGTAGGGACAGGACTAGGGGTAAAGGGATGAAACTTCAGCATTGGAAGTTCTGCACGAAGATGTGGAAGAACTTCTTTACGGTGAGGGTGACGTAGCACTGGAACAGGCTGCCCAGGGAGGTGGTGGAGTCTCCTTCTGTGGAGATATTCAAGATCCGACTGGACGCCGAGCTGAATATACCAAGGCCAATTGCTATGCCAGGCACATTTATGGCATCAGTGAACAAATAATGCCTTAAAAATTGTAATAGACAGGAGCCATCTATTCTTTTAAAACTAGGTGACCAAAGAAGAACAGTCCCTCTAGAGTCAAGCTGTTAAGAACTAACAGCATCAATCAATATCACATAGATAGATTACTTCCCTGCCCTAAGACCATCTTGTGACCATTTGGTGCTCCTAATTAAGCCCTCTTGATGGCATTTTGTCTGAGCCATGTGACATTTTGTGATAGGAGTTACTGCTAGTGTTCCCTTAACCCTACACCAAAGTAGGAGGTATCCATTCTCAGGGAATCATGCAGGCTTCCTCTGTATTTGATGCTCAGAGACAGCCCCAGAACTTTTTAAATCTTAGCTTAGCTCTCATCCAATAATGTTCATCAAACAGTGCAACTTGTCCTTTGGGGATGTCCTTTGTTCTGCATCAACCAGTTCCAACGGAGTCTTCTTGGCTTGTTTTAGATCAGTTTGTCAACAGATAAAGCCAGGGTCTTTGAATTACAAAGTGAAATTGCAGAATGCATGATTCTCAACCAAACAGAACAGCAGGTGGGATGCAGGGTGAATACCTGAGCCAACACCACCTGCAAGCAATCCTTCAATACCTTAGGAATCTCTAGCCATCCCAAATCCAGTGTTGTGCTTGATCTATCATCTCTGCTGAGTTTTTAGCTAGCTGATGGTGAGCATCATGGTGGTGATGGGTGAGCAGTTGGACTAGAGGGTCTTAATCAACCTTAAGGATCCTGTGATCAGAGGAACGTGAATGTGCTGTTAGAGGTCACAAGCGCTGCGCTGCAGCATGAGCATACACAGCGAAAGGCTTTCAGTACAGCTTCAGTTCATAAATGAGGACTGGGTTATGGAAAATAGGCTCAAGATAGAAACCAGAAACCAGATCTTAACGCCAGGTTCTGTGAATGCAGCCAGCTGAATTTCACAGATATTGAATTTCAATGACAATTTCTTGTGTTATTTTACCCTCCAGCTCCACCCTGAACATGAACATGTCAGTGACAAGCATTACTCCTCCAGGCTTGACCTGACAGTGCTTTACTTGTACTATGAGCTAATGCCAGGAAGAGCAGGAAAAGAGTTTCATCCACGTGCCTTCTCCTTCCTTAGTAAAACCAGTGTGAAACTGCAGCCACGTCAGGCTGAAGGAGACGTCTCAGATGTCCTGCCTGGATGCAGGAGGTCACGTGTCAGAGGATGTCTGGCACGTCAAGTCTCATGGCAGTGCAGTGCATGACAAACTGCAACAACACTTTCCTGTGGGCTCCTTTGGGCACGAGGCCCAGCGGGTGACACACCTCTGGCTGCAGCTCTTCAGAGCCTCCCAGCAGCCACGTGATGCCCATGGGAGAGACACAGCTGACCCGCACAGCAGATGATTTACCAGCTCGCTCTGGTTTACAGCAAGAGAAGATACAAGTGGCGATGCTGAATGGTGAAATACTGCGAGTGTGTGGCATGGGTATAAGATTTGTGAGCCTGAGGATGTTCAAAGTCAGGCTGGACAGGGCTCAGAGCACCTGATGGAGCTGCGGTGCCCCTGTTCATTGCGGGGGGAGTCCAACTAGCTGACCCTTAAGGGTATCTTCCCTATCTATGAGATACATGAAAGCTGATTCTGCAGTAACCAAGCTACCAACAGCAGTTGTTTGTCTTACAGTTTGCCAACACAGGTTTTAAAATAACAGCATTGATTACTCATTTGATAGTCACATTACAGTGCAAAGCACATGGAAACATCCATCAGCAAATTCAATTAATTCTGGGGGAAGACCTGCCAGTTTGAAATATTATGCTTACATGACAAAGAGAGAGAAGAAAAGCAAAATTAAGACTAGCTGACAAGCCTTGCCAGGAAGTTCTGCTCTCCATTAATTTAGTCCCATTATTCAATTCTGTTTGGAGCTGTCTCCATGCCTCTCTGGAATTTGTTCTTTGAGAAGAAGCAATAAAGTAAGCTCTCCAATGCCAAAGTGCATACACTACTCTAGGGCTTTGTTGTTTCTCCATGGACCAACAAGGGTGACAAGACAGCAGAAGATGATGAAGAGCCTCATGCATACTCAGTGTAAAAAAAAAAAAAAGGCAATTGTTGCTGGGAAGAAGGTGCATTTGCATTTGTGTCATCTGCAGAGGGTACTGCAGAAATGGAAAGTCTTCCACTGGAGCAAACAAAGGGCTCTCATTTATTGCAATCAAGGCCCAGCGTGTGGATCTCAGAGATCAGATCTACACCCTGCAGCAAAACAGAGACCTGCGTGGGAAAGTTCAGTTTCTCTCTACATCTGTGTCAGAAAAAGCCCACCATGGAATGACAGCTAAGTAAACATCCCTGTGACTCTTCACAGGTCTCTTCCACATTTGGGATCACTGCTACAAAAAGAGCATTTTACATCATCTCTCGTGGCCACCCTGAGAGAA
The DNA here is from genome assembly GCF_054131305.1 of Coturnix japonica. Classification (NCBI taxonomy): domain Eukaryota; kingdom Metazoa; phylum Chordata; class Aves; order Galliformes; family Phasianidae; genus Coturnix; species Coturnix japonica. Next base: position 6,280,629 of record NC_140691.1, on the reverse strand, counting down.
GAGCAGGAAGGCTGGGATGCTCTTTTTCTTATCTTTCCCTTGATTTCCTCTATATCTTAGGGACGAATCACAGCACAGAACACAGAAATCAAATGGCTCTACAAAGCAGATTGGCCAGTTCAAGTCAAAACAGCCACTGAAAACACCCCAGATGCTGTCTGACAACAGCTGGACTGTCGGGGAGTCAGGTGAATGCAGTCTGCTGGCCCTGGGCAGGAAGAGGACAGCCCAGACTGTCACATACCTTTCTCTGAAAGCTGATAGAGCATTTTATCCCCCTCACAGATGCACTGACAACTTGCAGTATCATCCATTGAGTCGTTGTGAATTTTCAGGGTGTGTTTCTTCCCCACAATTTGCAGTTCATATTTTTCACTGGCCTTGAGCTCCTTCCCATCCTTCATCCACTCCACAGTAGCGCCTGTGTCTGAAAGCTCAGCCTGCAGTTTGGCTTCCTCACGCAGCCGAGCGCAGATCTTTTCTACATCTTTCTTCTTCTTGGTAAATCTCACTGCAGCACCTGTCAGGAGCAAAGGCCTCGTTATTTCAATTTATATCAGGCTAACGTGGTCAATATTTACCGCAAGATCTCTGAAAAAGTATCACCTTCTGTTCCTGCACTCAGCATTGTGTCACTGCTGAGCAATTCAAGATGTTTCATTTGGTCTTCTTGCCGGATTTACTAAGTAAAAATCAACCAAACATCTCCTTCTACTGATTAAGAATGCTCTAAACATGCTTCTGCAGAGGTTTCCACCCAATGACAAACAGCTCCTCCCATAATGAATCTTTATTTGTTCTATTTTGTCATGCAAAGCTGATTGATAGAGACACAATTGGAATGATTGCTCCCCTACTTCTAAACTATTCCAGTGCGATCAGAAAGGCTGTCTGAACCTGGAGCTGAAAGTACTGCTCTATGGTGATGCAGTGGTAAACCTGGTGACTGAATGCACTGGCCAGTAGCTGTGAACTGCAGACATTCATCAGCTGGCATGAAGCAATCTGGTTCAGATACCAAGCAGCTGGGTAGATTGGCTTACCCTACACTCAGTGCTATCATGTTTAGGTCATTACCAGGACTCACGTCAGTCCATGTGATGCAGTTTCAGGTATTTGGTACAGTCAGTGAATGCCTGCAGCCCCAGTTCTAATCATCAGATCACAGCAACTCTGCCTTGACTGTAAGAGGAAAGGAGAAGGATCAAAGCAAATACCTCTCACTCTCATCTTGCTGCTGACATCAACATTTTTGGCAACAAATTTCACTTCTGCTCCATCATCGTTCTTGGTGACGTTCTTTATGATTAGGCTGTGAGTAGTTTGGGTTCTCTTGATGATGCAGGTCTCACTTTCCTGTAAGACTTTACCACTGAGGTACCAAGTGCCGCAACACGTTGTTGTAAGGTCAATAGTAAACATGGCATCCCCTCCAGGTACAGCTTCACCAGTTGTTAGGGGGGATTTCACAGCCAGGACTGGGTCTGAGGAAGAACAACATGTATGTCTTAATGCTCTTTAGTTGCAAGTCTGGTATCTCATTTAGAGATGGAAGATTAAATCATAGGTACATTTCTACTTCTCCCTTTGCATGAGTGCTGGAAGAAGCACTTCTATGCTTAAGATCTGTTACAGAAAGTTCTGCCTCTTGCACATGTGAGATATCAAAAGATAAGGATATTCATGTCTCTGTCACAGAAATAGAACTTGTATCACTTCAGTGGTAGCTGGAGGTTGATAGGAGATAGGAGAACTAAGAATAAAGGAAAGCCTTTGGTGTGTTAATGCACTACTATCCTTAAAGTCAAAGGAAACATCTTTAGGGAACTAACACAGCTGCTCATGGGGTTTTTGTGCTTACCAAGGTGCACGCTCTCTGGAAATTCCAGAGACGGGCTCTGTCCATGCGCATTGACTGCAGACACTCGGAACTGATCATCAGCCTCTGCAGACAGATTTACAGCCCCTGCACAGCTCTATATAACAGTCTTATAGAACTACCTCTAGTAGAAGCAATCTCCACACAGAGATCCTTTCCCAGCACACTCCGACACGGGGGGGGGGGGCAAAATGGGAGGGGGGCCATATACACAGCGCCGGGGGGGGCCCGTAACTGACCCCCACCCATCCTTTAAAGGGGCGTGGGGTCCGTTTTAATGGGGGGGGGGGGGGGGCCGAGACCACCTTCACCCCCCCCCCATCCCCACCCCATCCTTTAAAAGGGGGGTGTCCATTTTGGTGGGGGGGGGTGGCAGTGACAATCTCCCCCCCACCCCATTGTTTAAAGGAGGGGGGGTTCGAGACCACCCCCCCCCACCCCATCTTTTAAGGGAGGGGGTCAGGGGCTCATGGGGGCAGCACATCGTGCACAACTTTGGGGGGGGGGGCCTTTAAAAGGGGGGGGTTACAAAAAGCATAGCTCTCAACTATAGATGGGATTGGGGGGGGCTCAATCGATGGGGGGGGCCCCTTCATGCAGGGGGGGCACAGCGTAAGGCAGCGGCTTTGAGGGGGGGGGTTGGGGCTGTTTGGCCTTTGGGGGGGTTATTGTGTGCCCCACCCCCACCACCCCCACACACAATGGGGTGTTAATGTGGGGGGGGGGGGGCTTAGATTAGTTGCGTTCCCTATAGCGCTGCCCCCCCCCATCATTAACCCCACCGCTTTATCCTTACGGCTGAGCCCCCCCCCCGACAGCTCCCCATTCATCTTGATGGGGGGGGGGTTTGTCACACGACCCCGACGCGGCTTACGGCACATCGTCGACCCCACCCCCACCCCCCATAACCCCACCCGGGGGGGGAGGGGGCGATGTGGTGAGTGGGGGGGGGGTTCCGGAGGTGGGGGTGAGCAAAGCGCAATATGGGGGGGGCGTCCTATAACTGGAGGGCAGCGGCTGCACAAAGAGCCCGCAGAGGTCGGAGAGCAGCACTTTGGCTGGGGGGGGGGCCACGGGGTCCGGGGGTAATGCTGCCCCACCCCCTCCCCCACCCCCCACTGCCGACCCCCCCCCGCGTTGCCCCCCCGCCCCAACGTCAGCTCCTGCGGCAGCTCCTCGTCGCTCTCCTCCTCCTCTTCCTCGTCTGGGGGGTCAATATGTGGGGGGGGGGGGTCCCATCGGGCAGCGGCAGCTCCGCCGGCTCCGATTGGCTGAGCCACAGTGCGCGGGAGCGGCTGTTGTGTGCCGGTCGGTGGAGGGGCGGCTCTTCATGGAGCTGCCCCGCAGCCAACAACAGCCTGAATGAGATCCTGGAGTCCCAGACGCTGGAGGATGAGCTGGGAAAGAGCAGAGGCTCCCCACAGAAGGGCAAATCACGTCTGATAACGTGAGTGTGGAGCACAGCCAGCCCCTTCCTCACATGTGTGGGGCTTCCATGTTCCTCTGTGCCCATTGCAGTGTGCCACCCCAATCCTGCTGCCCAGCCAGGAGTGGATGGGATGAGCAGGTTGGGATGCACAGAGCAGTGCTCAGACATTGCTGGGACATTTGTGCACTGCTGTTGAGCTTCCCTTTGTGCAGCAGGGGAGAGGATGGAGGTTTACAGGTGGATGGTTGTTATTTCGATGGCATTGCACAGGTGGTAGAACCTTGTCCATTCCCAAACTTATTCCAGGGCATGCGGGAATTTGTGCAGTTGTAGTTCCTGAATTGTGCTATTTAAAACCCTCCTGTAAATGGGGATGTTTTGTAATGCCTGCTGGGGCTGCAGGCAGCATTGCCTTCCTCCTTAGGGGGCAGGTTTAATCACAAACCTCCCTATTTCCTATCACAAACGTCCTACAAACCATGTCTGGGCATTGCTGTCTCGGCCTGGATCTCAGCTCCTGAGACTGTCAGATGTGAAGCAGCAGCAGCTGGGACAGGGCTGGCTCTGTGTGCCCTCTGTGGGTCTGTGGGCACAGAGTGGGGCAGAGGGATGACTGTGAGAGGGAGGAATTGCCCAGCCACTAGAAAGAGGAAATCAGCTGAAAAGGGGAGATTTTAGAAGCACTGAGGCTGTGGCTGCTTTGACAGTAAGAAGAAACCAAGCTGTCACTGTGCAGATGGGAACTCCAGTAGGAGAGCTGTGGTGGCTTTACAGATGGCAGACAGCAGCTGGAGTGTAGAGCCAAGGGTAGGGGGGGATCTTCCTCTTAGCAATGCCATGCAAAGAATGATGCAGACTCCTGCAGGGTCGGCTTTGCTGTGTGACCCTGGGTGGAAGCAGCTGGAAGGTCTCAGCCCTTCTGCGTTATCCCAGGAGCTGGGGCAGTGCTCGGTCTCATCCCACCTCTGCTAATAGCAAATGCAGAATCCCTTATCTGAGTGCCCTTTTCTCTCATGGAGAGTCACCGACCCTGGGAAGTTCACAAAAAGTTTGGGTGTTGTGTTGAGGGATGTGATTTAACTGGGAAGTATTGGTGATGGTTGGACTGGATGATCATAAGATCATCCAGATCATAAGATCTGAGATCATAAGATCATAAGATCATCCAGGTCTTTTCCAACCTTGAAAATTCTATGGAGTTGTAGCAGATTGTGGGGGTGTAGGTGTGGTATATATATGTACACAGATGGGAATATCCGTATGGAAAAGATAGATCCATGTGTGTTCTGGGCTGCACTGAAAAAGGGGTGGCCAGCAGGAGAGGGAGGTGATTGTCCCCTCCTGCTCAGCTCTTGTGAGGCCATATTTGCAGCACTGTGTCCAGGCCTGGGAAGGATGGGGAGCTGTTGGGGGGGGTCCAGAGGAGGGCCACTGTGATGATCAGAGGGCTGGAGCAGCTCTCCTATGAGGAAAGGTGGAGGGATCTGGGCTTGTTTAGCCTGGAGAATGGAAGGCTGTGGGGAGACCTCACTGTGGCCTTTGAGTACTTGATTGGAGCGTATAAACCGGAGGGGGAATGGCTGTTTATGAGGGTGGACAGTGATAGAACAAGGGGGAATGGTTTTAAACTGAGACAGGGGAGGTTTAGGTTGGATCTTAGGAAGATGTTTTTCGCTCAGAGGGTGGTGACGCACTGGAACAGGTTGCCCAAGGAGGCTGTGGATGCCCCATCCCTGCAGGCATTCAAGGCCAGGCTGGATGTGGCTCTGGGCAGCCTGGTCTGGTGGTTGGCATCCCTGCACATAGCAGGGGGTTGGAACTGGATGATCTTTGGGATCCTTTTCAACCCAGGCCATTCTATGACTGTACAGTTCCATAGTGGAACAAATATAAAATGCTAACTATGTAAAACATGGAGTCAGACCTGTGTGATTTGTCCACACCAGGAGGTGATTAGAAAACAATTTGTAAGCTACAAAGCTGCTTGCTGGAAAGGAAAAGAAAATAAAACTACAAGAAAAATGGAAATCATTTCTTCCTGAAAATAGGAAGAATAATGGACCTGACATGAAATTTGGGTGAAGCTGCCTGATTTTATGAAGCTATTCCCATTATTTTCTTGGTGCTGTGTTTCCCAAATGAGTGGTTTCTGGCTCTGCTTCAGCACCAGTCTGCATGTGAACATCAACTCTATTCACCATCTGGGAAGATTAGGACTTCCCTTCTCCCACCAGCACCACTGAATTACAGTTACTCAGTGGTTAAACAAAGGAATCCTTAAAGAAGGGTTTACAGCTGTCCTGTTGTCTGAAGTGCTTGGGGCATTCTGATGCTATTAAGCTCTATGTATTAACAAGTTAAAAAAGAAAAGGTAGGCATCTGATTGTTGTGACAGTTTCTAAGTTATTTGGAAAGCTGTACCACCCAACCACTCCTTCTATTTGATGGAGGTGACAAAGCTCAGTTTAATTTCTGACTGCTGTTTAAATTCTGAAGCTGGAGCTGGTTCCTGGAGCAGAAGAAAAAGCTCGGAAGCTGTCCCTCCTACAAGCAGGCACCTCTGAGCAAAATATGACATCTCAATTTCTGATGGTAAGGTCAGGAGATCTGATTCCAGCGTCTAGCTTTCGGCTTCATGCTGTGTTAGTGGGACCTTTGGCATCTAGCACTGACCAACAGCAACTGACAGGCTGGTAACAGTGCACCCCAAAGCAGTTATGTGTCTCTTTATGTTATGAGGGAAAATTGTATCGCATTGAGATTTCCTATTTTTACTCTTTGCAGATCTAACTAGCTGCTGGAAGAATCCTGTACGCCTTGTTCACACCATTTTCAATGAGCTGGATGAGTCTGTTGTTGGCATTTTAATACCATTGACCAGGCAGGCAATATGTATGGAGTATTTGGCTCTCTCTACAGTCATGAATGTTTGAGTATCTTCAACATGTGGCTCATTGCTTCCATTTCAGGCTGCCCAGAGAAGCTGTGGGTGCCTGTCCTTGGTGTTGAAGGCGAGGCTGGATGGGTGATGGGCAGCCTGAGCTGGTTAGTGGGCAGCCAGCCCATGGCAGGGTGTTTAGAACTGAATGATCTTGAAGGTTTCTTCCAACCCAAGCCCTCCCGTGATCTTATGATTCTGTGATTTCATTCAGGTTTATTGAGATGAGTTCTCCTAAATGCGCTGTTCTCCATATGATTATAATTGGAGTCTAGATGGGTGACTGAAACCAGACACCAAACTTTCTGATGGCCAAAATGAAATGAAATCAATCCTTGACTGTGTCAGTAGTCTGTAACTAGAGCCCATCAGGTAATTCCCAGCCTCCTGCCTGTATCAGTGGCTGCACACAGTGAAAAAGTCTGATGGGATTTTAACCTCTAAAATGTTCCAAAGCAACCAGAGGGTCAATATATTCACTATGCAAATACCTGCAGGAATAAGCTTGTCATGTATGTCCTCAGGTACCACAGTAGTTAATGGTGGGACTCCGTAGGTCATGCTGAAAGTTGAGTCTGCTGATCTTGAAGGTCTTTTCCAGCCTACATGACCTTATGCTAATATTTCTGAAATTTATTTCTGTTCAGCTCCCAGAAAACCTCCCACCCAGCCCCCAGCTGACCCCGTGGTGAAAAATAAAACAGAAACCTCAGTGACGCTGGCATGGTCCCCTCCGAAGATGCACCGCCCCATTCCAATCAATGGCTACATTGTGGAATGCAAGAAACTAACTGGCTTCACCTGGGTGAGGTGTCCCCGTCCTAGAGGTCACGGTGAGCAATCTGTCTAAAGAGGCTGATGATCAGTTCCGAGTGTCTGCAGTCAATGCGCATGGACAGAGCCCGTCTCTGGAATTCCCAGGGAGCGTGCACCTTGGTAAGCACAAAACCCCAATGGAAATGGGTCAGTGTGAGCTGAGCAGCTGTGTTGGTTCCCTAAAGATGTTTCCTTTGACTTTAAGGACAGTAGTGCATTAACACACCAAAGGCTTTCCTTTATTCCTAATTCTCCTATCTCATATCAACCTCCAGCTACCACTAAAGTGATACAAGATATATTTCTGTGACAGAGACATGAATATCCTTATCTTTTGATATCTCACATGTGCAAGAGGCAGAACTTTCTGTAACAGATCTTAAGCACAGAAGTGCTTCTTCTAGCACTCATGCAAAGGGAGAAGTAGAAATGTCCCTATGATTTAATCTTCCATCTCTAAATGAGATACCAGACTTGCAACTAAAGAGCATTAAGACATACATGTTCTTCCTCAGACCCAGTCCTGGCTGTGAAATCCCCCCTAACAACTGGTGAAGCTGTACCTGGAGGGGATGCCATATTTACTATTGACCTTACAACAACGTGTTGCGGCACTTGGTACCTCAGTGGTAAAGACTTACAGGAAAGTGAGACCTGCATCATCAAGAGAACCCAAACTACTCACAGCCTAATCATAAAGAACGTCACCAAGAACGATGATGGAGCAGAAGTGAAATTTGTTGCCAAAAATGTTGATGTCAGCAGCAAGATGAGAGTGAGAGGTATTTGCTTTGATCCTTCTCCTTTCCTCTTACAGTCAAGGCAGAGTTGCTGTGATCTGATGATTAGAACTGGGGCTGCAGGCATTCACTGACTGTACCAAATACCTGAAACTGCATCACATGGACTGACGTGAGTCCTGGTAATGACCTAAACATGATAGCACTGAGTGTAGGGTAAGCCAATCTACCCAGCTGCTTGGTATCTGAACCAGATTGCTTCATGCCAGCTGATGAATGTCTGCAGTTCACAGCTACTGGCCAGTGCATTCAGTCACCAGGTTTACCACTGCATCACCATAGAGCAGTACTTTCAGCTCCAGGTTCAGACAGCCTTTCTGATCGCACTGGAATAGTTTAGAAGTAGGGGAGCAATCATTCCAATAATATCTCTATCAATCAGCTTTGCATGACAAAATAGAACAAATAAAGATTCATTATGGGAAGAGCTGTTTGTCATTGGGTGGAAACCTCTGCAGAAGCATGTTTAGAGCATTCTTAATCAGTAGAAGGAGATGTTCGGTTGATTTTTACTTAGTAAATCCGGCAAGAAGACCAAATGAAACATCTTGAATTGCTCAGCAGTGACACAATGCTGAGTGCAGGAACAGAAGGTGATACTTTTTCAGAGATCTTGCAGCAAACATTGACCACGTTAGCCTGATATCAATTGAAATAACGCGGCCTTTGCTCCTGACAGGTGCTGCAGTGAGATTTACCAAGAAGAGCAAAGATGTAGAAAAGATCTGCGCTCGGCTGCGTGAGGAAGCCAAACTGCAGGCTGAGCTTTCAGACACAGGTGCTACTGTGGAGTGGATGAAGGATGGGAAGGAGCTCAAGGCCAGTGAAAAACATGAACTGCAAATTGTGGGGAAGAAACACACCCTGAAAATTCACAGCGTCTCTATGGATGATGCTGCAAGTTGTCAGTGCATCTGTGAGGGGGATAAAATGCTCTATCAGCTTTCAGTGAAAGGTATGTGACAGTCTGGGCTGTGCTCCTCCTGCCCAGGGCCAGCAGACTGCATTCACCTGACTCCCCAACAGTCCAGCTGTTGTCAGACAGCATCTGGGGTGTTTTCAATGGCTGTTTTGACTTGAACTGACCAATCTGCTTTGTAGAGCCATTTGATTTCTGTGTTCTGTGCTGTGATTCGTCCCTAAGATATAGAGGAAATCAAGGGAAAGATAGGAAAAAGAGCATCCCAGCCTTCCTGCTCTTCTCTCAGGGTGGCCACGAGAGATGATGTAAAATGCTCTTTTTGTAGCAGTGATCCCAAATGTAGAAGAGACCTGTGAAGAGTCACAGGGATGTTTACTTAGCTGTCATTCCATGGTGGGCTTTTTCTGACACAGATGTAGAGAGAAACTGAACTTTCCCACGCAGGTCTCTGTTTTGCTGCAGGGTGTAGATCTGATCTCTGAGATCCACACGCTGGGCCTTGATTGCAATAAATGAGAGCCCTTTGTTTGCTCCAGTGGAAGACTTTCCGTTTCTGCAGTACCCTCTGCAGATGACACAAATGCAAATGCACCTTCTTCCCAGCAACAATTGCCTTTTTTTTTTTTTTTTTTACACTGAGTTTGCATGAGGCTCTTCATCATATTCTGCTGGCTTGTCACCCTTGTTGATCCATGGAGAAACAACAAAGCCCTAGAGTAGTGTATGCACTTTGGCATTGGAGAGCTTACTTAATTGCTTCTTCTCAAAGAACAAACTCCAGAGAGACATGGAGACAGCTCCCAACAGAATTGAATAATGGGACTAAATTGATGGAGAGCAGAACTTCCTGCCACGGCTTGTCAGCTAGTCTTAATTTTGCTTTTCTTCTCTCAGTCATGTTAGCATAATATTTCATACTGGCAGGTCTGCCCCCAGAATTAATTGAATTAGCTGATGGACATTTCCATGTGCTTTGCACTGTAATGTGACTATCAAATGAGTAATCAATGCTGTTATTTTAAAACCTGTGTTGGCAAGCTGTAAGACAAACAACTGCTGTTGGTAGCTTGGTTACTGCAGAATCAGCTTTCGTGTATCTCATAGAAAGGGAAGAGACCCTTAAGGGTCAGCTAGTTGGACTCCCCCCGCAATGAACAGGGGCACCGCAGCTCCATCAGGTGCTCTGAGCCCTGTCCAGCCTGACTTTGAACATCCTCAGGCTCACCAATCTTATACCCATGCCACACACTCGCAGTATTTCACCATTCAGCATCACCACTTGTATCTTCTCTTCCTGTAAACCAGAGCGAGCTGGTAAATCATCTGCTGTGCGGGTCAGCTGTGTCTCTCCCATGGGCATCACGTGGCTGCTGGGAGGCTCTGAAGAGCTGCAGCCAGAGGTGTGTCACCCGCTGGGCCTCGTGCCCAAAGGAGCCCACAGGAAAGTGTTGTTGCAGTTTGTCATGCACTGCACTGCCATGAGACTTGACGTGCCAGACATCCTCTGACACGTGACCTCCTGCATCCAGGCAGGACATCTGAGACGTCTCCTTCAGCCTGATGTGGCTGCAGTTTCACACTGGTTTTACTAAGGAAGGAGAAGGCATGTGGATGAAACTCTTTTCCTTCTCTTCCTGGCATTAGCTCATAGTACAAGTCAAGCACTGTCAGGTCAAGCCTGGAGGAGTAATGCTTGTCACTGACATGTTCCTGTTCAGGGTGGAGCTGGAGGGTAAAATAACACAAGAAATTGTCATTGAAATTCAAGATCTGTGAAATTCAGCTGGCTGCATTCACAGAACCTGGCGTTAAGATCTGTTTTCTGGTTTCTATCTTGAGCCTATTTTCCATAACCCAGTCCTCATTTATGAACTGAAGCAGTACTGAAAGCCTTTCGCTGTGTATGCTCATGCTGCAGTGCAGCGCTTGTGACCTCTAACAGCACATTCACATTCCTCTGATCACAGGATCCTTAAGGTTGATTAAGACCCTCTAGTCTGACTGCTCACCCATCACCACCATGATGCTCACCATCAGCTAGCTAAAAACTCAGCAGAGATGATAGATCAAGCACAACACTGGATTTGGGATGGCTAGAGATTCCTAAGATATTGAAGGATTGCTTGCAGGTGGTGTTGGCTCAGGTATTCACCCTGCATCCCACCTCCTGTTCTGTTTGGTTGAGAATCATGCATTCTGCAATTTCACTTTGTAATTCAAAGACTCTGGCTTTATCTGTCGAAAAACTGATCTAAAACAAGCCAAAAAGACTCCGTTGGAACTGGTTGATGCAGAACAAAGGCATCCCCAAAGGACAAGTTGCACTGTTTGATGAACATTATTGGATGAGAGCTAAGCGAAGATTTTAAAAGTTCTGGGGCTGTCTCTGAACATCAAATACAGAGGAAGCCTGCATGATTCCCTGAGAATGGATACCTCCTACTTTGGTGTAGGGTTAAGGGAACACTAGCAGTAACTCCTATCACAAAATGTCACATGGCTCAGACAAAAAAGCCATCAAGAGGGCTTAATTAGGAGCACCAAATGGTCACAAGATGGTTTAGGGCAGGGAAGTAATCTATCTATGTGATATTGGTTGGTGCTATTAGTTCTTAACAGCTTGACTCTAGCGGGACTGTTCTTCTTTGGTCACCTAGTTTTAAAAGAATACATGGCTCCTGTCTATTACAATTTTTAACGAATTATTTGTTCACTGATGCCATAAATGTGCCTGGCATAGCAATTGGCCTTGTTATATTCAGTGACTGAAAGCAACAGTTGTTGCTCTAAGAAATGCAATACTAAGCTAGGTCTGCCTGTAGCTGACAGCCACCAGCTTGCTCCTCAGGCAGGTTCTGTGTGGATGGAATGAAGGGCATGAAATACTGATGTGCTCATCAAACGCTGCTTGTTAGCTTAGAGACAAGGTGTTGAATAGGTTTGTTCATGTATTGCAAACACGTTACTTAGCTGCCTTCATTTTAGCTTCAGAAGAACATGTGCAGAATACAGAATTGATTAGAAGAAATAAGAACTGTCTGCATAGAACTTACTCTTTCCTTACACAGGAGAATCAAGCACACGTTTGTATGTGAGTACCTCCAGAGGTGAAACTCGATCACCCAAATGTAATGAGCAGAGACATTACAATCAGTTCTAACTGTATCTTCATGCTGTGCCGAATAAGCCTGAGTCAGGATGTAAACCACTTTCTCTTTTTTTCTTCAGATGAAGCCATTAATTTTGTCAGCAAGTCCAAAACGACTCCAGAAATATCAGTCAGTCCTTCTGAAGACCTGGAGCTGGTGTGTGAGGTGTCAGCTGCAAGCGGAGCTGTCGTATGGAAGAAAGATCAAACAGAGGTGAAGCAGGACCAGAGGACAACCATCATCTCCCAGGGGACGCACCTCAAGCTCATGGTCAAAAATGTGACCCTGAAAGACCAAGGGAGCTACAGCTGTGAAACAAAAGATGACAAAGCAACATTCCAAGTGAAAGTCAGAGGTGAGAAAATGCTTGAAATCCCAGAGATAAAGGAATGCTTCATTTTGTGTGTCTTACATTTGGAGGATCAACTGACAGCCTCTCTGGTGCAAAACATTTTGGCTATAGGACTTTCTTTGTCATCTAGTGTTATAGCTACACTTTTCTACATGTGCTTTTCCATCCAGGAATGAATTACTGCAACAAACAATAGGCAAGGAGGGTAACTTGTGCAGCTCTTGTAGTCAGCTGGTGTCTGCAGGGTTACAGTGCAAGAGCACACCAGGCATGCAAGGAGTGTAAAAAGGGGAGGTGTTTGAAGAGATCTGGTTACAAAATTTGAATGACACAATGAGGTGGAAAATGCCACTAATCAGACTCATAAATGGCCTGGGTTGCAAAGCCCCACAGTGCTCATCCAGTTCCAACCCCCTTCTTCCTATGTGCAGGGTTGCCAAGCAGCAGCCCAGGCTGCCCAGAACCACATCCAGCCTGGCCTTGAATGCCTGCAGGGATGGAGCATCCACAGTCTCCTTGGGCAACCTGTTCTAGAGGGCCATTCCCTTCTGATTTTCTGGAAATGTAGAGAGACATCAGAAGAAAAAAAGATAAGGGAGGAGGTTCAGCAGTGCATGCAGGTGTTCTAAATCTCATGTCCAAATCTGCTATCAGACTGAGAAATGTTTAGCTTTGTGATATGATGTGATATGATGTGATATGAAATGATATGCTTATCATTTCCCAAGGCAAAATAGAGGGGAAAGTATTTTCCTGTCTTAATGAGGCATCACGATGCTCTCTGTGAAGGGCAAGTATAGTGAAAACGGGGAACTGGAGTTAGCTCTGCAGCAGACTACAGCAAAACGGTGTGACTGTTGTGATGTCCCTGCAGAGAAAGAAGACGTGTTTACAAACAAGGACAAGGTACAAAAAGAGGTGAAGGCTGTACTGACTCAAAATGCCACGCTGAGCTGCGAGGTGGCCCAGGAGAAGATGGAGGTGAAGTGGTACAAGGAGGGGAAACTGATCACCTCGAGCAAGAAGTTCATGGTGGAGTCAGTGGGCAAACAGCGTCGGCTGGTGGTGAGCCAGGTGGAGAAGAAAGATGCAGGGGAGTACAGCTGCGAGGCTGCTGGCCAGAAACTCACCTTCAAGATTCATGTAACTGGTAGGAAACACATTTTGGTTGATATTCTTTGATTATTCCATAGTCTGGCTGTGGAAACGTCTGTATGAATGTGTCCTCTTGATTCTGCCATGAAACTGTTTTGGGGAGGATGAAAAGAAATGCTTACAAACGTGCAGCTAAAATGATTATTTGTTTTTAACAGTGTTTCATCCAGCTCTTCCCCTACAACTACTTTTATAATGAGCTGTCCATAGATGTCCAACTGTGATTTGTACAATGTGCAACACTGCTCTACCAGTTGATATTTCAACAGTAGTAGTTACAGTTCTCTACTGTGGCTGCACTGAGGTTTGGTTGTTGGTGTCCTAAGAACTTTTAGTCAGAGGCATTGCACTTGCCTTTGGTTTGTTGAATCCCATGTTGACGACCATTCGTTCCATGTTCTGTAAATGTAATGACCAGTCATGAATCCATTGATACCTTTCTAATTGTACGTTTCTCATTAGTCTCAGAGTTTAGCATGGAGGCAGATCTCTCACTCCAGCTGCAGTAGAGATTGCTCTGGTGTCAGTATATTTTGCACATGATCCGGTAAATTTTAACTTAGACTCCAGATAGCCATGGGCACATCAGCTGCATTCTGAGTGACCATTAGTGAGCTGGCTGATGACGAGGGTTTGTCTTCTGTTTTATTTGTAGCTGCACTCTGCTGGTTTTTGCTCGTAAGTCAGCTTGTTCTCTGTTAATTTTACAGTTCTTGTCTTGTATTCTGAGCGGATCAGGACAGGGAATCTGTTTTCTCATCTTCTTTCTTATGGCAGTGAACACATTGGAGCTTAATCCTGGTCAAGGTTTGGCATTTGATCAGCTATGTGGAGGAGCAACTGTACTGGGAGTCTACTGCCTTTCTGCTCACACAGACCTGGTGTCCTTGCAGGGCATAGCTTGCGTTCTGTTCCCTTGTAAAGGTTGCAGTCTTTGCTCTCTCCATCTTGGGGCATTCTGCTCCTTCAGTCCCTGGTGTGCAATATATCTCTGCTCCTGTAGTAGACAGTTTTGCTGCTGCCTGTGGTGTAGACTCTAAACCATCAGCTCTTACTATTCCCACACCACGTGGATGTGATTCTGGGGCCTTTGGATCTGTTCCGTGAGTTGTGTCGCTCATGCTTTTGGCTCAGGAAACTGGCAGTTTCAGCAAAGAGTGGATTACAGACAGGGTAGATTTGGGAGGTATCTGTCAGAGAAAATGAAATATGAACGATGACAGAAAGACTGTGGCAACAGCTGGAATCAACCAAGTTAATCCTCAGCAGCCAAAGCCAGCCCATGTCTTATTGCAGAGGTGTAGGGAGAAAACACAGCAATGTAGTGCTTTTACACTTGAATTTTGCTAGCTGAGGGCTATTATTAGCTGTTTGCCTCAGAAACCAAAGGTTTTCTGTTCTCTTTCAGACCGGATGAGCTCATGGCTGCACAGGGTAATGTAATACCTCCTCCTCTGCCATACGTGGAGAGTGCTTGCCTAGCTACTCTTGCTGTATTTCTTATGTATTTCTCACTGTAACATGATGTGCAAGTCCAGCCCTCACTGCAAAATGATCTGGTGTGAAAGTCAGGAGGGATTATGAGTACTCTTGGAGTGGTTGGCTCTTTCACTACAGAAATTCTCATCTTACTAGCTTCTCCCAAAGTGCAATGGCTTTCTGAGTCTTAATTTGTCCTCTTACCATTGCACTCAGAAAGATTTTCAGGGTTCCTCTACCCCAGGGTTCCACTGCTAGCACAGAACAATCCCATTTTAAGGACATGTTGAATGTTAGGTGCTGAGTGTTGAGCATTATGGGACGCAGATTAGACCTTCTTGCTTAAAAGAAACAAGTGCTGCACACCTTGGAAACCTATAGAAAACTAGAGTAAAAAGGGCTGATTCTGCCATCTCATTATCTCAGTATTTGTGGTGCACGCTGAAATCCTTATTTGAAGTGGGCCAAAGCTCCATTGCATTTGTGAGAAGTTTTGCATCACCTGGTTGGTCTAGGCCATGTTTGTTGTCTTGCTAATAAGCAACCCTTCTGATCTTCATCAAATCATTGTGGTTGGAAAAGACCACAAAGATCCCCACATCCAGCCTCAACCCATCCCACCATGCACACTGCCCACGTCCCTCAGTGCCACATCTCCATGGTTATTGAACACTTCCAGAGATGGTGACCCCACCAGCTCCCTGCAAAGCTGTGCCACCACATCACCATTCCTCTTCAGAAGAAGTTTTTCTTAACATCCAACTTGAACCTCCCCTGAAAATCATCAGTCAAAACAGGGGCTGTTGAAGATGGGCGGAGATGGGCTTCTGCAGTCAATACAAGCAGGGTGATCAAATGTAGAGTGTGTCAACTGCATTCTTGCATTGGCTTGCTGCCCTGCTCCCTCGCCTTCAGTGGACTGCAGTGCTGGTGGTAGAGCTGTGGTGTGAATCCTGGGATTGCACGTACTGCAACGGTCAGCAGCACAGGAACTTGAGCTGAACTTACCCTCCTGGGCAGCTGCTGCCACTCAGAATTCAGACAGCATGCAGAGGAGAAAGTCATGAAGGAAGGGAAAGGGATGGCAGCAGAAGGCTTCACAGAGTGACAGCGGGGAGGAAGGAGATAGGGGACAGGTCATGGAAGGGTTTGCCATGACTGCTGGGGAGCAGGAGCCTTCCCAGTCACCTGAGCTGGGTATGCCTGAATATGCTTGCATGAATGATCTGAATGAGTGGTCTTCCATGTCTCCACTGCAAATAAAAGGCAATGTCAATCCCCCTCACAACTGCTAGTCCTGCATTCATGCTTGGAGCCTCTGTCTTGGTATCGACATCAGGACCCTGGGATCTTTCCTGGGACCCAAACAAGCATAGGAAGCTTATTCAAAATTGCTCTGCTGTTAGAAGCTGGCTAGCACTAGAGAAGTCCATGATGTAAGTGCGTCAGAAATATTCTGCACTTCTACAGCCTTTTGTAGGGCAAACCATGGAATAGAAATGGAAGCCCATTTATTTAGGGTTTATCTGTTCTCCCACGCCTGAAATAGGAACTAGCATGAACGCTCTCAGCAACCAGTTGTTGGTAAAAGGAGAATCAGATAAAACAGTCATTAAAGTAATCAATAAAAGATTCAATGTATCAATCGATCCCACTTAGGAAAGTGATTAACTGAATCACCTTAACTGAAGTGTGTATGCCTAACTTGATATCTTTCTGATGCTAACTCCATTTGTTGACAGAAAGGGTAAGGTGGGCTTTAAACACTTTCTTCTTTATGTGTTAGGTATTAAGAGGAGATTACCTCAGCCAGTTCTCTGAAGAATCAGAGGTTGCTGAGAGTAGAAAACCATGCTTTATGCATAAAACCGAGCTACAAAACCTAATGTAGGCCAAATATTCACCATATTAAGGGCTATATCATTACCATAGTGTAGAGTCAAAAGATGGTTTTCTGCTCTTAAATTTCTATGGTTTCCTGATTTTGAGGTCTTTATAACTGAGCTGTACTTGGCTGATATCCAGTGTAGAGTGCAGCAATATCAAAAAGACAGACAGATGAAGATCTGTCATTGTCTTCATTAGAAGAAATCTGAAAATTAGGAGTCCTAGCTGATAGTAAAGACTACCCAGAGGGATGGGATGACCATAGGGACTGTGCTGAGGATGCATTATAATGTGTGATAAACACTGTGAAGCAGTGTTGCTCCAGGAAATGGTCCAATACAACATAGAAGCAACTTTTAATGTCTTCTAGTCACAAGCTGTTCATATCTAATGTATATTTTACCCAATGTTTTCCAGTTCCAGAAGCAGAGGATGCCTTTATCAACAAACAGAAGGTGCAGAAGGAGGTGAAGGCTGCACCAACAGAAAATGCCACACTGAGCTGCGAGGTGGCCCAGGAGAAGACGGAGGTGAAGTGGTACAAGGAGGGGAAACTGATCACCTCGAGCAAGAAGTTCAGGGTGGAGTCAGAGGGCAAACAGCGTCGGCTGGTGGTGAGCCAGGTGGAGAAGAAAGATGCAGGGGAGTACAGCTGCGAGGCTGCTGGCCAGAAACTCACCTTCAGGATTCATGTCACAGGTGAGAGAAATTGTTTTGACTGTATTGAACCCCCCAACAAAGAAGGAGGGGAAATTTAAGTGGTTTGACACATTCAACCCCAGCATTCAGTGATGTAGACCGTGCTTAAATTCTGTTTCATTCATGTGCTTTTCTGTTTGCCTTCCGAAGCTATGCACACTTAGGACTTGGGTAGCCTCAGCTTAAGACAGGCTGGAAATAATTTGGGAATTTCCCTGGGGATCTCAAGTAGATGCAATGATAGCAAAATGAGAAGTCAATAATTTCAGGGGAAATTAAAGAATAATAAAGATATCTTCAGGGCACAAGCACACCCCTGCAAATGCTTCTTCCTAAATAGTCTCAGAGACAGCATTTGGTCACAATGCTAGAAGGCGGCACTGGTGGTTTCTATTAAATTAAAGAAACCTTCAACTAAAAAGGTTTTCCCGTATTTTCTTTTGTTTTCTTCTCTATAGCAGGTACAAAAGAAATGCTTAAAAATAGAAAGGCTTCAAGCTGGTGCTTTTCTTTCCAGATATGGAGGAAGACAGGCGTTCATTTATTAGGAGAGTCTGATAAGAAAGTGGAACAAGGCTTTTTACCAGGGTCTATAGCAACATAAGAAGGGGCAATGGTTTCAAAAGTGAAGAGGGTAGACTCAGTTTGGACATGAGAAAAGTTCTTTATGATGAGGGTGGTGATACACTGGAACAGATTGTCCAGTGAAGGTTGTGGGTGAGTCATCATTGGAGTGTCCAAGGCCAGGCTGGATGGGGACCCTGGGCAGCCTCATTTAGTGAATGATGTCCCTGACCACGGCAAGAGGTTGGACTGGATGATCTTTAAAGCTTCCTTCTATCCCCAAACCGTTCTATGATTCCATAGGGGAAACCATTTTATTACTGCCTCTGAAAATTCAGGAGATATTAGAACTGTTTTCAGAAATAAGTAGGTGAGAAAAATACATTTCCTCACTATGACTTAATCACAAACAGAATTTAACCTTGACCCTCACCTGGCTTTTGCTGGCAAAGCAACTGTATGGGAGATCACAGTGTGAACCACTGATTGATCATCTGAGGCAAGTGTGGGGTCAGCTGTGGGAGCACAGGTGAAAGTTATGTAGCTGTGCTCCCTGGAGGGGTGGAGTTCGACTCCACCTCCTCTGAGACCTCATTTAAGGGCTGACCCTCACTGAGGCAGTATCTCTTGGAGGTCGCTCACCAGGGAGGATCGCCTCAGCTCTGGTGAGTTCCCTTTTCCTTATATCTTCTGTATTTCTACCATTTTGCTTGTAATTGCTATCCTTGCTAGTACCAGCATAGTTACTGCCAATACATTTGGCGAGCCAGGCAGGAGCCACTGACTTGGCATCTAGAAATATAAGGAAAAAAAAATGTCCTTTGTGTGGAAAATCTTTAATTGGTACAAGGGGGTGAAGATCACCCCCTTAGGGACATGCCTTCCTGGACAAATTCCAGGTTTTGAGGTGTCCCCATATTACCAATTAGCAACAATTATTGAACAATGGGGCCCTTTAAGAGTACAAAATAACATGGACGCCTATTGTCTAACTGATTACTTTCTAGGACTACAAAAAGATATCTTAATTACAAAAGAAAAGCGAATGGCTGCATCTATGGCAGCCTGGCCATTATTAAATGCCTTAAACCGGGCAGAGATAAAATCAAACAACATTGCACATGAAAATGAATTGTTAAAGGCCCGTATTGAAAAATTGGAGGGTAAGATCAATCTATTGACAGGAAAAAAAACGTCATTTTCTTCCTCCATCCCTCAAGTTAGATACATTTCATTTAATGACGATCAGGATCCTGAAGAAATGAATCAAAATAAGATCACTAAATCTGATCTAGAAAAACCATCTGAGACGGACTCACTAGAAGTCCGTCCAGTAATAACTCAAAAAACAAAGAAAATTCAAGATCGACCAGCAGGAGTGCCTCCTGATCAATGGCCCCCTGCCGAATCTGTTTTACATGTAACAGCCCGTCCATATACGCCTACTGAACTCATGGACCTAGTGCAACGATTTAGGCAAAGGCCAAGGGAAAGTGTTCCGGCTTGGTTATTACGGTTATGGGATTCAGGGGCAGATAGTGTACTGGTTAGTGGCCCCGAAGTATCTAAGTTGGCCACAATAACAATACATCCTGCCCTTCGGCAGAGACTGTATGCTGGGACTCAGTTCCCTGAAGAAAACCATTCAATTGTCGAATGGATAATGGCTGCTTGCCGCATGGTGTGGACAAATAAAACTGACATGCCAGTAAACACAGGGATGTGGTCTTCTATGGAAGACCTTCAAAATTATATACGCGAATTAGGTATGAGAGAGGCTATCTACGAAGACACATTCGATAGCCCTGATATGGTTAAATTTTCTGCGGGAATGAGGGACCTAATTTTACAGCAAGCACCCTCTCATATGTATGGAACCTTGGTTTCCATACTTAATCCAGTAGTATCCGCAGAGGCAGTAGTCCAACAAGCTGCCCAATTGGTAGCAGACCTCGGAGAAACTGAGCGTTTACGAGCTAAGCGCAATATCAGGGTGATTGAGGATGCCGAGGCTTTTCCAATAGTGCGAGCCAGAAGATCGGCCCCGCGAACTTCTTGGGCAGGACCTGTTAGGGTATCCCGGAAACAAATGTTTAATGATCTGCTCCGGGCAGGCGTTCAGTTTTCAAAAATTGATGGGCAGCCCAATCAGGTTCTCCTTCAGTTGTGGAAGCAACTGAAGGATGAACAAAAATTTCAGAATAAACCCAAAAGGCCAGGGATAAGATTTATAGAGCGGCGACCAACAACAACATGGAATTTAGAAGATTTTATAGTTCCAAATAGGAAAAAGAAGCCACCTCAGGTGCCTCGGGTTACGACACCGGAGGTATCGGAGGTAAAAGACTTGAATCTGGCTCAGTTCATGGCTTGACGAGGGATGTCAGTCCCCCTAGGGCCTCTAGACGGGACCGGAGGCCCTATGTGGAACTGACGATATACTGGTCCCGAAAGAATATACAGAAGGTTATGGCCCTAGTTGATACCGGGGCAGAGACATCTATAATATATGGAGACCCAACTAAATTTAAAGGTAATAGAGTGATGATTGGAGATTTTGGGGGACAAACCATTCCGGTCACCCAAACCTGGGTAAAATTGGGGGTCGGGCGTCTTCCACCACGGGAGTACAAGGTATCCATTGCCCCAATTCCAGAGTATATATTAGGAATTGATATCCTGTGGGGTCTGGCTCTCCATACAACAGTGGGAGAGTTCCGGTTGCGGCAGAGATGCATTAGTATCCGGGCAATCCAGACAATATTGAGAGGCCATGCAAAACATGAGCCTATTTGTTTGCCGAAGCCACGCCGGATTACTAATGTGAAACAGTACAGACTCCCGGGTGGGCAGGATGAAATAACAAAGACGGTGCAGGAATTAGAAAGAGTGGGTATTATAAGGCCTGCACATAGCCCATATAACTCCCCAATATGGCCAGTGCGAAAACCGGATGGAACATGGAGGATGACAGTAGACTATAGGGAATTAAATAAGGTCACGCCACCTGTTCATGCGGCTGTACCCAATATTGCCTCTCTAATGGACACACTAAGCAGGGAAATCAAAACATATCACTGTGTCTTGGATTTGGCGAATGCATTCTTCAGTATTCCAATCAGTGAAGAATCGCAAGATCAGTTTGCATTTACATGGGAAGGGAGGCAATGGACTTTCCAGGTCCTACCCCAAGGGTACGTACATTCGCCCACTTTTTGTCATAATTTAGTGGCACGTGATCTGGCTAAGTGGGAAAAGCCAAATAATGTCAATTTATATCATTATATTGATGACCTCCTGTTAACATCCGATTCGTCAGAGGCGGTGAGACAAGCAGCAGATTTGTTGATAGCTTATCTGCAGAAAAGAGGGTGGGCTATAAACCCACAGAAGGTGCAAGGTCCGGGGCTATCTGTAAAATTCCTGGGAGTAATTTGGTCCGGGAAAACCAAAGTACTACCCAGTGCGGTAGTAGATAAAGTCCAAGCGTTTCCAGTCCCTACAACATCAAAACAATTGCAAGAATTTTTGGGTATATTGGGGTATTGGCGCTCCTTTATACCTCATTTAGCTCAGCTATTAAGGCCATTATATAAGCTTACAAAGAAGGGTCAATCATGGAATTGGGGAAAGATAGAACAGGATGCTTTCCAACAGGCAAAACTGGCAGTTAAACAAGCTCAGGCGTTGGGTATATTTGATCCGACCCTCCCAGCTGAACTAGATGTTCATGTTACTCAAGATGGTTTTGGCTGGGGCCTGTGGCAACGCCAGAGTTCTGTTCGAACCCCCATTGGATTCTGGTCTCAGGTTTGGCACGGAGCAGAAGAACGATATAGCATGATTGAGAAACAGTTATTGGCTGCCTATTCGGCATTACAAGCAGTAGAGCCGATAACGCAAACAGCAGAGGTCATAGTTAAGACTTCATTACCAATCCAGGGGTGGGTGAGAGATTTGACTCACCTTCCTAAGACGGGGGTGGCCCAAGCACAAACGGTGGCACGATGGGTCGCCTGTCTAAGCCAGAGAAGCAGTCTGTCTTCATCTCCACTTAAAGAAGAACTACAGAAGATCCTAGGCCCAGTGACGTATCACAGTGATACATCAAAAGAACCGATGGTTGCTCCACCAGAGAAGAGTCCCGTTCAGGAAGGAAGATATCCTATTCCTGAAGATGCCTGGTATACGGATGGGTCCAGCAGAGGCAACCCGAGCAAGTGGCGAGCAATAGCATACCATCCCTCTACTGAGACCATCTGGTTTGATGAGGGGGATGGTCAAAGCAGCCAATGGGCAGAATTGTGAGCCGTGTGGATGGTTATAACTAAAGAACCTGGTGACGGTGTCCTGAACATCTGTACAGATAGTTGGGCTGTGTACCGGGGGCTCACTCTGTGGATTACGCAATGGGCTACCCAGGAATGGACTATCCTCGCCCGACCGATTTGGGGTAAAGACATGTGGGTAGACATTTGGAATACGGTCAAACACAGGACAGTATGTGTCTACCATGTCTCTGGTCATCAACCCTTGCAGTCACCAGGAAATGATGAAGCTGACACACTGGCCCGATTCCGATGGATTGAGAATTCACAATCTGAAAATATTGCCCGTTGGTTACATCAGAAGCTACGGCATGCTGGACAGAAGATAATGTGGGCAGCCGCTAAAGCATGGGGGCTGCCTGTACAACTATCTGATATCATTCAAGCATGTCAGGATTGCGATGCTTGCTCAAAGATGAGACCGAGACCGTTGCCTGAAACAACATCCCACATTGCTATAGGATATAGTCCTCTTCAGAGATGGCAGGTCGACTACATTGGGCCCCTCCCTCGGTCTGAGGGGGCGAGATATGCCCTGACCTGCGTTGACACTGTAAGTGGACTGCTGCAAGCCTATCCTGTACCAAAGGCAAATCAAGCATACACAATTAAGGCACTTACTAAACTGATGTCTGCATACGGGACACCTCAAGTTATCGAGTGTGACCAAGGGACTCACTTCACTGGAGCGATGATACAGCGCTGGGCAGAAGAAAACAACATTGAATGGCGATTCCACCTGCCATATAACCCAACAGGGGCAGGCCTTATTGAACGTTATAATGGTATCCTTAAGGCTGCCCTGAAGACAGACTCTCAGTCCCTGCAGGGGTGGACAAAAAGATTATATGAAACCGTGCGGGACCTGAATGAAAGACCTCAGGATGGCAGACCCAGTGCCCTGAAAATGTTACAAACTATATGGGCCTCCCCTCTTAGGATCCAAATTACAGGCACCGATAATAAGGTAAAACCGCAGGTTGGTACTGAAAATAATCTTCTGCTCCCTGCCCCTGAGAATTTAGAAATGGGAATCCATAAGATAAATTGGCCTTGGAAGGTGCAGGTAGGACCCAAATGGTGTGGCCTACTTGCACCTTGGGGGAGATTATTGGAGGTGGGAGGTTCAGTCACCCCCTCGGTGATAGGTACATGGCCTACTGACATCGTGGTCAATACTCCGGCCTTTATTGCTAAAGGAACACCTATTATGTCCCTATGGCAGATCAAGACTCCTCCTCTGGTGCCAGATATAGTTATACAGCCACAGATATCTGGCCAGAGGGTATGGTATCGGAGGCCGGGACATAATCCAGTACAAGCAGAAGTATTGACCCAAGATAAGAATACGGCCTGTATCTTGCCCTGGAGGGCGGATCTTCCCCTCCTAGTACCCTTGAAACATCTATATTACTCCCCTTATAATTGATTCTAAGCCTCTAGGACCATTACTCTGGACTGATGAAATGCAGACGGACCTGCACTTCAAGATGATTTGTCTCCGGTAACATCTATCAAGCACTGGCCCATGGAAGATCATAAACACCCATCCAATCATCATCATTTGAATAATATCAACATCTAATGCGACGGGAGATTGTATCAGCGTTGTGATTGGGTCTCTGTAGTAAGGGGAACTCACCTAATCATTGGTTCACGTTGTGAAGGGGTGGAGTGTATGGGAGATCACAATGTGAACCACTGATTGATCAGCTGAGGCAAGTGTGGGGTCAGCTGTGGGAGCACAGGTGAAAGTTATGTAGCTGTGCTCCCTGGAGGGGTGGAGTTCAACTCCACCTCCTCTGAAACCTCATTTAAGGGCTGACCCTCACTGAGGCAGCATCTCTTGGAGATTGCTTGCCAGGGAGGATTGCCTCAGCTCTGGTGAGTTCCCTTTTCCTCATATCTTCTGTATTTCTACCATTTTGCTTGTAATTGCTATCCTTGTTAGTACCAGCATAGTTACTGCCAATACAAGTTCATAGCACTGTCAGGAAATGTGAGTGGGAAAGCTGTCCTCAACGGTACAGTCCAAAGACTAATTTGGGCATTTGGGGAAGGCTGTGTAGAAAAGATTCATGTCTTAAATGTGCCCATTTGCCTTCAATTCCAGAAGCAGAAGATGCTTTTATCAACAAGGAGAAGTGTCATGGTTTAATAATTTTGTAATTTTTGCTATCAGTATTCCACATCATAACATCATATAAAGCATGAATAATTTTACTGAATCTGCAACTTACAGAAGAAGACTACATCTCCCAGGGAACAACACGATAGGTCACGGGACCTGGACTCTATATTAACTCTGTCGCAGAACAGACTGACGGTCTTTCGAGTTCTGGCGTTCAGGGGAGTGTGTGGGAGCCTTCAGCCGTTCGCCTAGATTTACAGTAGGCCTCTCGGTTACGGGACTCATTCTCTCTCCTATTTTGCTTGATTCGTTAGCTCAATTTCAATTATATTGTATTATATTGTGTTATCCTGTATTTCGATATAGTATTTAGTAAATAAGTGTGCCTCCTTAGATCGTTGCCGCTGTTTTCTTTTCCTAATTAATTTTTTTTCCTTTCGGCCTAGGGCCCCTCCGGGGCCTACGGCCCCCTGTCACGGACGCAGGTGGATTTTTTAGTTCAAACCGTGACAGATTTTTGGTGGAGAATGCGGGCAAATTGAGTTGCTGTTTTTCTGTGTTTTCTTCTGTTGCTCTTTTAGCTTTTAACAGAGCTACGAGTTTTTTTCCCTGTTAAGGAGCTATCTCGTGTTTGCGATTCTGCACCTGCGAGCTTGACCTTGAAAGTCCAGGCGGACTGCCAATACTCCGGTATATTTTATAAACACTGCTGAGCTTTGTTTTCTTTTACTTTTTTCTCTCTATTGGAGGAAAAAAATGTTTTCTCTACTAAATTTGTTTTACCAGGGACTGTGTGCCATTGGTTCCTTTTTTGAGACGCTCCGAACATATTGGGCCATGTTTAAGCTAGCCACTTTTTCTTATGGAGCTATACAATTGTATAATGGATTGAAAGCATGGTTAGCAATGCTCACTTCGTATCTGTATACAGCTCCAGAGGGAGCAACTAATGCAACTAATTATACAGAAATGGTGATTTTTAAGCGTGTTCCTCTTTCTTTCTATGAATCCTTTATGCAGTTTTTGAATGATCAGTGGGCCACACTCTTAATCTCCCTGATCTTACTGTTGATTATTGTAATAATCTCACTCAGTATCTGGATTTATAACATCCGGAGGAAGTCTTCCCTAGAACCAGAGAATACTGAGTGGCAGGGAATTGAAGAGATTCTCAAAGGACAGACATCTTCAGTGTTATGGAGCTTCACTCCTGAACACTTGAAGAATCCTGAGAGTTTGATTGCATATTTGAGGCAGGAATGTTGTGGCTCAGGCAGATCTCAGGAGGCACAAATGATTTTGGGCCTAGCTAATGCTTATTGGGCCTTAGTCAATACCATTCCTGAGAGGGAAGTTTTTGAAGCTGAGAGAGAGAGTCTCAGGGCCGAGAAGGAGAGTCTTAGAGCTGAGGCAGAAAAACTTTGGGCTGAGAAGGTAGAGAGAGAAAAAGCTTTTGAAGCTGAGAGAAAAGATCTCCTGTACCAACGAGACTCAATCTGGTACGAGAAAGAGAGTCTTAGAGCTGACGCAGAAAAACTTTGGGATGAGAAGGTAGAGAGAGAAAAAGTTTTTGAAGCTGAGAGAAAAGATCTCCTGTACCAACGAGACTCAATCTGGTACGAGAAAGAGAATCTTAGAGCTGACGCAGGAAAACTTTGGGATGAGAAAAGGTCCCTGCAATCCCAACTCAACACTCTCCAGTCCGAGCACAGCGCCCTCCGGTCTGAGCACGACACTCTCCAGTCCGAGCACGGCGCCCTCCAGTCCGAGCACGACACTCTCCAGTCCGAGCACGGCGCCCTCCAGTCCGAGCATGACACTCTCCAGACTGAGCGCGATGCCCTCCGGTCCGAGCACGACACTCTCCAGTCCGAGCACAGCGCCCTCCGGTCCGAGCACGACACTCTCCAGTCCGAGCACAGCGCCCTCCGGTCCGAGTACAACACTCTCCAGACTGAGCGCGATGCCCTCCGGACCGAGCACAATGCCCTCCAGACCGAGCACAACACTCTCCAGTCCAAGTATGACGCCGTCCAGTCTGAGTGCGGCACCCTTCAGGCCAAGCATGATGCCTTCCAATCCAACTGTGATGCCCTCCAGTCCGAGCACAACACTCTTCAGTCTGTGCATAATGCCCTCCGGTCCGAGCATAACGCTCTTCAGACTGAGCACAATGCCCTTCGGACCGAGCACAACACTCTTCAGTCCGAGCATAACACTCTTCAGACCGAGCACAATGCCCTCCAGACCAAGCTCAACACTCTCCAGACTGAGCGCGATGCCCTCCGGTCCGAGCATGACACTCTCCAGACTGAGCGCGATGCCCTCCGGTCCGAGCACGACACTCTCCAGTCTGAACACAAAGACCTCCAGTCCAGGTACGACAATCTCCGGGCAGCGCGCAGCGCCCTCCTGTGTAAGCACAACGCTCTCCAGTCTGAGCACGACGCCCTCCAGTCTAGTTATAACGTCCTCAGGGCAGAATGCGACACCCTCAAGTCTGAACCGTATGTACTCCAACTTAACCAACCACCGGGGGCACCAGATACAATGTTGGTTGCCCCTGTAAGAGGGCGAAAAACAAAACGAGTTTCAACTCAGATAGAGAAAATGCAGAAGGAGTTAGAAGAGCGGAGGGAGTTAGGAGAGCAGGACTCAGGAGAGCAGGGGGACTCAGGAGAGCAGGGGGACTCGGGAGGTCAGGGGGACTCAGGAGAGCAGGAGGAGTCAGAAGACCAGAGGAAGTCGGCGGAGCAGAGGTTGTTAGAGCAGTATAAGAAGATGTTAGAGGAGGAGAAGAAGTCAGAGGAGCAGAGAAAGTTAGGAGAGAGAAAGTTAGGAGAGAGGAAAAAGGAGGAAGGTCGCCTGGAGGAAATAACACAAGCGTCAGAGTCAGGGTCAGAGTCAGACGAGGAGCCAAAAGCTAGATTTTCTTTACGAGAATTTCTCGAGTCCAAACTTATAGATGGGGCAGCCTCATCAACACAGCTGCCAACATCAACACCTGGGACTCTTGATAGAGCAAAAGGTGAGCAAAGTATTACGACCATTATTGATCGATCTTTTAAACTGAGTGAAATTCGAGATCTGAGAAAGGATTTCACACGTCAGCCAAAAGAAAATATGGTCACTTGGTTACTTCGCTGCTGGGACAATGGTGCCAACAGTGCGTGGCTCGATGGCAGTGAAGCTCGCCAACTGGGTAGCATTTCCAGGGACTCACGTGTGGACAGAGGTATAGGCACATGCCAAAATCGGTCCTACACCCTCTGGAAGCGGATGTTGATAGCGGTAAGAGATAGATTCCCCTTTAAACGGGACTTGGAGCCTGAGAAAAAGAAATGGACTGATATGGAGAAAGGTATCCAATTTTTGAGAGAAAGGGCTCTGGTGGAAATTCTCTACAGCCCCCAGTTCAATCGTAACAATCCAAACCAATTACATGATCCTGAAGCAGTCCACGTTCCACGACAAATGTGGCGTGACTTTACAAAGGCAGCTCCAGAAAAGCATGCCAGTGCACTTGCATTGGTATATGGCAAAGGGGAAAGAAAGCCCCCTGTAAATGAGCTAATTAGCAGACTTCAGGAGCTTGAATTATTTATAAGCGCTACAGAAGTTAAGCTTTATACTTCAGCCATTGTCCAAATGGGAAAAAAAATAGTGGAAAGGTTAGACAAAGTGGAGGAAACACAAAGTGATATTATTGACAAATTGGCTAATGTGCCTGATGTAGATGAATCCACGGTGGTACCAGATGATGGAAACCAGGATTTCCACGATCGCCTATTGAGAGAGCTAAACAACATGAGTTCCTCTCGACCTGTATCATCGAAAATCTCAACCATAAAAAAGAGACGTCCTCGTATTCAAGCAAATGACAACGATAAGACACCTCGTATTCAAGCAAACGACAATGATAAGACCATACGTTTTGCTTTGTTGTATTTCTTGAGTAATCATGGGGAGGATATAAAGAAGTGGTATAACTCATCCACTTCTGCACTTCAGGCACGAGTGAAAATATTACAATCCAAAACAACCACCAAGGTGAACTCTTCCAAACGGGGGAAAGTTCCAGTTGCTGCAAGCCGCCGAGGTAAACAATAGAGGGGCCCTGCCCCCAGCCAGGGGGGGGAAAGGGACAATAGAGTATACTGGACTGTGTGGATTAAGTGGCCTGGCACATCTCGACCACAGAAATATAAAGCCTTGGTGGACACTGGTGCACAATGCACCCTAATGCCCTCAAGTCACCAAGGGACACAACCAATATATATCCATGGAGTGACTGGGGGTTCCCAAGAATTGACTATGTTGGAGGCCGAAATAAGCCTCACTGGTAAAAACTGGCGAAGGCACCCTATTGTGACTGGTCCAGAGGCTCCATGTATACTGGGAATCGATTACCTTAGGATGGGATATTTCAAGGATCCCAAGGGGTATCGATGGGCCTTTGGGATAGCTGCTGTAAACACAAATGGTGTTAAGCAGCTGTCAACTTTACCTGGTCTGTCAGATGATCCTTCTGCTGTGGGGTTGCTCCAGGTAAAAGACCAAGAGGTACCAATTGCCACCAAAGTGGTTCACAGACGGCAGTACCGCACCAATAGGGACTCATTGCTCCCCATTCACAAGCTAATTCGCCAATTAGAAAATCAGGGAGTGATTAGCAAAACGCACTCGCCTTTTAACAGCCCCATATGGCCAGTGCGTAAAACCAGTGGGGAATGGAGGCTGACGGTAGATTACCGTGGCCTGAATGAAGTTACACCTCCATTAAGTGCTGCTGTACCAGACATGCTAGAACTCCAGTATGAACTGGAGTCAAAAGAAGCTAGGTGGTATGCCACCATTGATATTGCTAATGCCTTCTTTTCCATCCCATTGGCTGCAAAATGTAGGCCACAGTTTGCTTTTACCTGGAGAGGTATTCAGTATACCTGGAACCGTTTACCCCAGGGGTGGAAGCACAGCCCAACAATTTGCCATGGATTGATCCAAGCTGTTTTGGAACAGGGTAATGCTCCTGAGCACTTGCAGTATATTGATGACATTGTGGTGTGGGGCCATACAGCAGCAGAGGTTTCCAAGAAAGGGAAACAGATAATCCAAATTCTTTTGAAAGCTGGTTTTGCCATTAAGCGCAGCAAGGTGAAGGGGCCTGCCCAGGAAATCCAGTTCTTAGGCATAAAATGGAAAGATGGACGTCGTCACATCCCAGCAGATGTGATTGACAAAATCACTGCTATGTCTCCGCCCACAAATAAAACAGAGACCCAATCTTTTCTGGGAGTAGTGGGCTTTTGGAGAATGCATGTCCCAAACTACAGCCACATAGTGAGCCCTCTCTATCAGGTAACACGGAAGAAGAATAATTTCTCATGGGGTCCTGAGCAGCAGCAGGCTTTTGAGCAGATAAAACAAGAAATAGCCCGTGCCGTGGCCTTGGGGCCAGTACGGACGGGACAGGATGTGAAGAACATCCTCTACACTGCTGCTGGAGAGAAAGGTCCCACCTGGAGTTTGTGGCAAAGAGCCTCAGGAGAGACCCGAGGCCGACCCCTAGGATTTTGGAGTCGAGCATATAAAGGGTCTGAGGAGCGCTACACTCCAACTGAGAAGGAGATCTTAGCCGTGTATGAGGGGGTTCGGGCTGCTTCTGAAGTAGTTGGGACAGAGGTTCAGCTTCTTCTAGCACCTCGCTTGCCAGTAATAAACTGGATGTTTAAAGGACAGGTTCCCTCCACCCATCATGCTACTGATGCCACTTGGAGTAAGTGGATTTCATTAATTACTCAACGAGCTCGAATGGGAAAACTCAGCCGTCCTGGAATTCTAGAAGTGATCATGGACTGGCCTGAGAGTAAAAAAATTGAAATACCACCTACAGAAGAGGTATCACGTGCTAAAGAGGCACCACCATACAATGAGCTACCAGAAAACGAAAAGAAATTTGCCCTATTCACAGACGGATCATGTCGTATTGTAGGGAAGCATCGCAGATGGAAAGCTGCTGTATGGAGCCCCACACGACAAGTTGCAGAGGCCACTGAAGGTAAAGGAGAATCAAGTCAATTCGCAGAGGTAAAGGCTGTTCAGCTGGCTTTAGATGTGGCTGAACGGGAGAGGTGGCCAATGCTTCATCTTTATACTGATTCATGGATGGTGGCAAATGCCTTATGGGGGTGGTTGCAACAGTGGGAGGATGATAATTGGCAACGAAAGGGGAAACCTGTTTGGGCTGCTGAACTGTGGAAAGACATTGCTGCCCGAATAAGGAACATTGTTGTAAAGGTGCGCCATGTAGATGCTCATGTGCCTAAAAGTAAGGCTACTGAAGAACATAAAAATAACCATCAGGTTGATCGAGCTGCCAAAATTGAGGTGGCTCAAATAGACTTGGACTGGCAGAACAAGGGTGAATTATTCCTAGCTCGGTGGGCCCATGAGACTTCAGGTCATCAAGGAAGGGATGCAACATATAAGTGGGCCAGAGACCGAGGGGTGGACTTAACTATGGACGCTATTGCTCAAGTTATTCATGATTGTGAAACATGCGCCATAATTAAACAAGCCAAGAGGATGAAACCTATTTGGGGGGAAGGGTGATGGCAAAAGTATAAATATGGAGAGGCATGGCAGGTTGATTATATCACCTTGCCACGATCTCGCAATGGTAAGCGTTATGTACTCACCATGGTGGAGGCAACCACTGGGTGGCTCGAAACATACGCAGTACCCCATGCTACCGCCCGAAACACCATATTAGGGTTGGAAAAGCAAATCCTGTGGCGGCATGGCACTCCGGAAAGAATTGAATCAGATAATGGGACCCATTTTAAAAATTCCCTTGTAACCACTTGGGCCAAAAATCATGGCATTGAGTGGATTTACCATATTCCCTATCATGCACCAGCTTCTGGTAAGATTGAACGATTCAATGGGTTATTGAAAACTATGTTGAAAGCAATGGGTGGCGGAACGTATAAAAATTGGGAGAACCATTTAGCAGAAGCCACCTGGTTGGTCAACACTCGAGGATCTAGTAATCGTAATGGTCCTAACCAATCCAGCTCCCTACGTACCGTGGAGGGAGATAAGGTTCCTGTAGTACACATAAAGAGTGTGTTGGGAAAAACAGTTTGGGTCCTTCCAGCGTCTGGAAAGGGCAAACCTCTCCGGGGTACTGTCTTTGCCCAGGGACCTGGGTGCACATGGTGGGTGATGGACAAAAATGGGAATGTTCAATGTGTACCACAAGGGAATTTGATGTTGGGGGAGTGCAGCCAATGATTTTCCTGTAAATATATAGGTAGAGTCTCAGAAAATATTTCAATTAGGTACAGAATAGTTCAATTAGGTATAGGACTTAAGATAGAGTGGATTAATGTTAAGGAAACACTTTTTCTCTATATACCTTAATTAGGCATTCTGTAAGCAAGTTTTCCATCTGGACTCTATATCCTGCACTGGCCATGCATGTGTAGAGCACACATGGAAAGAAGTATAAGTCAAAAGGAAATCTGCTGTGGTGGCTGGGAAAGGATGAGTGCACCTTGATGTGGGGGACGCCCTACTAGCGCTGCCTTTCCCCTCTACCGCTGACATGTTTTCCTTTTTCTGGCAGTTTTGCCATTTTCTCAAAATTAATAAATAGTAGGTTAGGTTATAGAGTTTTGTTCTCAACTTAGGGATTTGTATGGAATAAATATAAATTGTTGAGGAAAATAAGGTTGCTGATTATTCACAATTATACATATGAGTGTGTATGTATGTATAAACATAATGTAATGATGTAGAATAAGGGGTGGAATGTCATGGTTTAATAATTTTGTAATTTTTGCTATCAGTATTCCACATCATAACATCATATAAAGCATGAATAATTTTACTGAATCTGCAACTTACAGAAGAAGACTACATCTCCCAGGGAACAACACGATAGGTCACGGGACCTGGACTCTATATTAACTCTGTCGCAGAACAGACTGACGGTCTTTCGAGTTCTGGCGTTCAGGGGAGTGTGTGGGAGCCTTCAGCCGTTCGCCTAGATTTACAGTAGGCCTCTCGGTTACGGGACTCATTCTCTCTCCTATTTTGCTTGATTCGTTAGCTCAATTTCAATTATATTGTATTATATTGTGTTATCCTGTATTTCGATATAGTATTTAGTAAATAAGTGTGCCTCCTTAGATCGTTGCCGCTGTTTTCTTTTCCTAATTAATTTTTTTTCCTTTCGGCCTAGGGCCCCTCCGGGGCCTACGGCCCCCTGTCACGGACGCAGGTGGATTTTTTAGTTCAAACCGTGACAGAGAAGGTGCAGAAGGAGGTGAAGGCTGAACCAACAGAAAATGCCACACTGTGCTGCGAGGTGGCCCAGGAGAAGACGGAGGTGAAGTGGTACAAGGAGGGGAAACTGATCACCTCAAGCAAGAAGTTCAGGGTGGAGTCAGAGGGCAAACAGCGTCGGCTGGTGGTGAGCCAGGTGGAGAAGAAAGATGCAGGGGAGTACAGCTGCGAGGCTGCTGGCCAGAAACTCACCTTCAAGATTCATGTCACAGGTAAGACAGGTGTTGTCTGAAATACAGCAGAGAACAGTAAAGTAAAATCTAGTTTCCATTATACAGTGATCCAGGTGCAGTAGTCTGTGCTGAGGTTTTTTCCCTATACTTGATTGCCTGGGTTTGTAGAAAGTATTTGGTTTTAGTATGGCACAAAGACCTGTTTCAGTCTGTCTGTAGAATAATAATTACTGATATTTGTACAATGGAAACAATATTCAAGTTATTATTCAAATCTCTCCTGTGCCTGAGATCCCAAACTGTAATTCTTGTTCACCGAAACATTTGACTAAGATAAGTATGTGCAGTGAGGCTGGAGTGCATGTTGTACGTGCAGCCTTTCATGGCAGGAGAAGCAGGAACTTCTCCTAGTAGTACACTGCCTTTTTACTATGCCTTTATGTTGGAGGCTGCATCTGGATAGGTGAGTCTGCTACTC
Source organism: Coturnix japonica (assembly GCF_054131305.1). NCBI lineage: Eukaryota > Metazoa > Chordata > Aves > Galliformes > Phasianidae > Coturnix > Coturnix japonica. Next base: position 6,247,098 of record NC_140691.1, on the reverse strand, counting down.
ACAGTAAGAGACCTGGTAGAGCTGACTATTGCCAGAGCTCAAAGTAAGATAGATATCTGCAAATCACACACAAAGAACAAAGGACTGCGTTGGTGAGCATATTTCCTTTGTGCCTTTGACAGTCACAGTTGTGGCAATGGTAGAGGCCATGAGGAGTCTGTTCAGGAAGCCAGGAGTACTGTTCTGGGTCATGAAAAGGCAGCCAGTGGTTTGACTATCGCATGTTTATGTGTTTTGATGTTTCACAGTGGGTCTTAAGCAAAAGGAACTCAGGTTTTGGTTGCCTGCAGGACAGATGTTCTTTTGGGTTCAATATGTTTGCATAGTGACTTGCAACCATGGGACTGGTGTTCAAGGACCCTCTTGGTTCCTTCAGTTCCTAGGTTCTTTCTTGCCTAGATTTGACACTTTGTTTCAACAGAAGAGCTGATATTCTCTAGTGAAGGCTATTAGTTTGGGCACAAGTGGTAACCTAAACCTGTTCCAAGCTGTACGCACAAACCTGCAAGATGGTCTCATTTCAGTCCCTCAGTCAATACTTTTTCTTTTCTTCCCTCAAAGCCAAAACCTGTGTTTATAAACCAGGAGAAGGTGCAGAAAGAGGTGAGTGCTGCCCTGGCAGCAAGTGCCTCCCTCAGCTGTGAAGTAGCACAGGATCCAACCGAAGTAAAATGGTACAAGGATGGAAGACTGCTTGCCTCCTCCAGAAAGTTCAGAATGGAATCTGTGGGCAAAACACGGCGTCTGGTTGTTGAGCAGCTGGAGAAGAAAGATGCTGGAGAATACATCTGCGAGGCTGCTGGCCAGAAGATGACCTTCAAGTTGGAAACAACTGGTGAGCATTCGCTTTGGGAGCACTAAGCAGCTGTTTATGTGGCTTAGAGGAAGACTGGCTGTCTTCTACCCTGTGGGCATGGGACAGCCACAGTTCCCCCTGGAACAATATCAATGACCCACACCACTAATTGGATTCTCCTTTTTAATGTAGTGGTAGCGAGCTGAAAACCTGGCTGTGGAATACTTCTGACTAAGGAACTTCTACTTTAATTTCTAGGTGCACTGAATTACCCTCTAGAGTATCTTTCTGAATATATAAGCAACCACGGGTGACTATGATCCTGATTTATATCTAGGTTCAGGATTACTGTTTCAGTTAGGTTAGATGAATAGCTCCAGAGAAGATAGGGAAATACAGCAGTTCACTGATACCACGTGTCAGAAGAATGCAGCTCAGTGCTGGGCAGTTTGCTGCTTCATTCCCTCTTACAAGTTGCACCCAAGGCTGGAAAAGACCACTGAGATAGCTGAGTCCAACCCAGCCCACCCTCACTGGACTTACTAACCACGTCCCCAGTGCCACATACCCGTGGCTCTTGAGCACCTCCAGTGACTGCGGTATATCAGCGTGGTTGTTTCAGCTGTGTGAGTTTTCACCACTGGATGTTGTTCTAGCGAGGCAAAAAACCCAAATTGATGGAAAAGTGTCTATACAGGAAGCAACTGGCTGTCCTGATGGCTGCCAACAGTTTTGCACAAGGTGTGTCATGCAAGCTTGCATGAGTCTGGTTTAAAAACTTGCTGTTCTGATGGAAGGAGAGGATGTTGGTGCAGGATAACTGCGGGATTTGTGCTCTCCTGACATCCAGTTGCAATCCCAGCTTATTGTTGCTATAGAAAACAGCTTATCTGTAGACAAACTGAGTTAGTACCATTAAGTGGCTGAATCTCTAAGTGATCCAAGGTGAAGCATGATCCAAACTGGAATTTAGCTAATTGTAGTAGGAAATCCAAGCCTTAATGAGCTGAGTTATTTAAAGTATGAGTCTTCCATCTAAAACAGCATTGAACTGTTACCCTGGTTGATGATAGAAGTGAGAGTTTAACAGCAGAAGTCTGAAGTTATGCTCCATATTTCTCATCACTCAAGAGAATATTTGAATATGTGAATTCCTTTGGCTATGTTAGAGCTCATAATGAGGTAAGCTGATGTTCTTTAAATGCTCGGAGTCTAGCAATGTGGGGAAGTGGACTGCTATTTGCTGTTGAGCTTTAGGCTAAGAAGCCTGATTTTAGAGGACAGTGGACTTCCCCTTTCCCTTCCCCTCTCCTCCCCTTCTCCCTGGACTGATCCCGCATGGTTTGTGAATGATTTCAGAGCAAGGTAAATGAGGAATAGCCATGTGAAAACCTGTTGTTTTACTGCACTGTAAAAGACACTTAGTCAAAAGACAAGTGTGTGTTCCAAGCTTGAGATTGCAGGAGATCCTAGAAACAACCCAGCTGCTCAAACCTGTAGTCTGGCTGAATATTTTATTGTCAGTTTTGGTCAGGAGGAGATGCTTGAGTAAGACAAATAAAAGGTCATGGGTAAGTTGGTCCTTCTTGTGATATACTTTTAGGCTTTCATCAGGGAAAAGCTTAATTAGTCTAAATAATTATAGCAGAAACATCACACCAAGAACATGTGAGTGATATTTCAAATTTCTTGACGTGACGGTAAATTTTACCCCGCTCTGCCATTCCCCAAATGTTTGTTTCCTTATGACAAGAAGAACTTTGCAAAAGTAATTTCTTTTCAGTCTTGTGTGCAACACAAAAAGGGGTAAAATCTAGGAGGCCACCTGAAATGTTTTTTCCATCTGGAAGAATCCATTTAAGAGCACCCATGGACCTGGTTATGAACAAGTTTTCTTCTTTGCAAAGGCTGTTGCTTAATTAGCAGGTACTGTACCTGGGAGAGGAAGAGGGAAGTAACTTGTTTTGGAAGTCCTGATGCTATTCAAGCATTCAAGGCCAGGCTGGATGGGGCTTTGTGCAATCTGGTGTAGAGGGAAGCATCCCTGCCTAAAGCAGGGGGGGGTTGGATCTGGATGATCTCAAAGGTCCCTTCCAACCTACACCTTTCTCTGATTCCTTTGATGATTCTATTTCTCAGCTGCTGGTGTGAAATCTCCAACCTCTCCCCATTGTCTTTCAGTGTGGCAGATGAAGCTGGTGAAAGGTCTGCAGCCCCTGGAATTCCCTGAGAAGGGAACTGTCACCTTTTCGGTGGAGGTGTCCCATGAGGATGTGGAAGGGACTTGGCAGAAGGACGGCGTGCGGCTGAAGCCTGCACCAAATTTCACGATGGGTGTCCAGGGGAAGAAACATTCCTTGACACTTTCTTCTGTGACCCTTGAAGATGCAGGACTCATTTCCTTTAAAGCAGAAGGCATTAATTCATCGGGGAGGCTCACTGTGACAGGTATTGGTTGGTGCAAGGTGTCATTATCTGCTCCTGTCCCAGATTACTTGAACAGCAGAACCAGCTTTCCTTCCAGCTGCAAAGAATGTTATGCACTGGGCCATTGCCACCAGAATATCCCTCCAATATGAAGAGGATTGTTGTAACATGATTGTCCCTAGCACAAGTAATGATAATGGGCTCAAAACTGCAGGTTTTATTGTTGTTAATTACAAGTTCTAGTAAGCATGGAGAGTAGGCACTGCCTTTCATTATTCTTTATGCCAGATGCTCCTAGAGACCTCATTCCCAACTAAATACACATCCTTCTTTCTACTTCTCAGAATTGCCTTTGTAAATCAGCAGACCATTGGCAGACATTAGCATCACTCAGAAGGACAAGGTCACATTTGAGTGTGAGCTGTCCAGGCCCAAGGTGGACATCAAGTGGTTCAAGGTATGGCATGTAATGGAATTTTCCTTTCTGACTTCTCTGGAAATGAATGAGAGCCTTTAATTTCACTTCCAAGGGATGCGAGTCTGAGCTTTTGCCTGATAGCTTTTGCATTGCTCTCTTTTCTCTATGGTCTTTTACTTGCCCAGATCAGCACTCTTTGTTATTATGTCCTGAGTTCATTTATCAAGTTGAAATTGAAGTTTGTTTTTGGTTTCTTGTGAACTCCTGAGGTCTTGCTGTACAAAATATTGTTGGTTGGAGTACAGTCTTGAGCTTCATCTCTAACACAGAAATTGTCAGCCAGGATTTTGTAGCCTTGTTGTGAACTGGGTTTTAGGGTGAAATCTCAGTTTTCTTTGCACCTGACAGTGTGAGAATTTGCTCTGGCACTTTGTGTACCTCCCCGGTGCTCAGCTGTTCCTTCCCTTACTTGGGGATAACGTCATTTATTCAAGATGATGTCCAAACGAGTTTGTTAACAGTCCTCCGCAGTGCTTTAAGCTGTCATAGGTCAGCCAGAATTTCTGAATTTTCTATAGCCATTCCTACATGTTGAAAACACTGCACTGTGCTTAAGCTTCAGCATATGTGCCAGTAAGCACAGTTCCATTAATTCTAGGGGAGTGGGTGAATTAAGCATAGATCTGAAGGCTGCCTTTGCTCAGTGCAGAGATGGAAGGACTCATGGAGATCTGACTTGATATTTTCCCTTCTAGGATAGGAAAGAGCTCCATCAAAGTAAAAAAGGGGGCATTACTACCCAGGGAAATAAGAGAAGTCTCATTATTCACAAGTGGTGAACTCTCATTTTCTCTCTCAGTCTGCAACCAGGTTGGGTTGCTGTTTCAGTACTGGCTGTTTTATGCAGGAACTCTGCTCCTGAGGTTAATCCAAGTTGTATCCGAGCCCTTCAGAATGAAAGGGAAATAGCAGCACAGAAATATGGTCTGATTCTGACATAAATAAGTGCAGACCTGGAGATTTAAAATGGATTGTGTCATGTTCAAGGGATTTTGAAGCAAAGACGTCCCCTAGGTAAGATTTGTGGCTGACATTCCCCATACATTGTGGGCACACAAGCTAAGGAGAGACTAATGATGAGCATGCAGAGAAGCCAATGGTTCAGACAGGTTTGTTGTTTGGAAAATAAAGATGAGGTGATTGGTGGTAACCAATATGGCTTCATCGAGGTCAAGCCATGCCTGACAAACTTGGTGGCCTTTCATGATGGAGTAACAGCATCAGTGGATAATGGGAGAGCAACTGACATCATCTACTGGGACTTGTGCAGAGCATTTGATCCCGTCCTGCATGACATCCTGGTCACCAAACTGGAGAAAAATGGTTTTGATGGATGGACCAGTTGCAGGATAGGGAACTGTCTGGATGGTCACACTCAGAGAGCAGCAGTCAATAGCTCAGTGTCCAGGTGGAGGGTGGTGTTGGGACCAGTGTTATTTAACATTTTTGTAGGCAACATGGCCAGTGGAATCAAATGCAGCCTCAGCAAGTTTGCAGATGACACCAAGCTGAGCGGTGCTGTTGATGTGCTAGAGGGAAGGGATGCTGCCCAGAGGGACCTGGACAGGCTGGAGTGAACTTGAGTGTGGCCAAGTACAAGGCCCTGCACCTGGGTCAGGGCAATCCCAAGCACAGGCACAGGCTTAGAGGAGAATGATTTGAGAGAAGCCTTGACCCTGAGGAGAAGAGTTGGTCTGGAGGGAGGTGTCCCTGCCTATAGCAGGGGCATTGGAACTAAATGACCTTAAAGATTCATTCCATCCTATTGTTTTTCTAACCTTAATTTTGCTTGAAGAGTTTTAGAATAAATGAGATTCTGGTTTCCGTGAAAAGTGTTTGCAGGGAGCTCCATTGTAGCTAGTAAGTCTATCTTTAAGTTCAAAGGCAATAATGCATTTACCGTGTTGAAGAGAGAAATGAATCAGGAATGGATGATGGTTTATAATAAAACGTAATCCTACTTATTTTCCAAGCAAATATGTGTAAGGAAAAGATGCTGCACTCAGTTCTGGAAATACCCTGACAAATATATCTCTAGTGTTTCACAGCTGGAGATATCAAGATTGTTAAACCACTGGAAGATGTGGAAGTGAATGAATATGGGAGTGAATCTTTTGTCTGTGAGATTTCACACGATGAGGTTCAGAGCCAGTGGTACAAAGATGACGACAAGCTGAAGGCTGATGACAACATCAGAATGCGGCAAGATGGTAGGGTGTAAGCGGGGGATCTTTATCCTGAGTGGGGGGTGGGTTGGAGATCAAGCAGAAAGGACATCTGAAATGAAGTGAAGAAAGTTCAGAAGGGAGTTCCCCTTTTGTTTTGGGACTGAGGTTATGGTGGAAAAAGTGACATGGTGGGAAGCTTAGTGTGGGAAGTGTGATGCTATCCCACCATCCCACACTGCCAGGAGCAGGTAGGAAATGAGTGCAGTTCTTTCCAAAGTGGGGGTGACCAGGGCAGTCAGTTCACCTCTCCAAAGGGATTTTGTCTGACAGTGAGTGTGATCCTTCTGTCTCAGGGACTTTAATGGTGACAGTGGCCGCATTCGGTCAGTCCTTGTAGAAGCCATGTTTAGATTACACTTTGGTGGGGATGTGGATGTGGGGGAATGGGTGGTTTCATTGACATGAGAGAACAGGCAGTGATGCTGTGAAACCAGATGGGTGATGCTCAGCCTGGCCATGTGCCTCAGAACTCTTTGCTCAAGGAAGCCAAGTATAGTTGTGGGTTTGCTCTCAAGAGCACAGTTTGGTAGGGATGAGTTGGAGGTTGGACTAGATGACCTTAGTGGTCTTTTCCAGCCTTAGTGACTCTGTGGTTCTCTGCTTCAGGAAAGAGCTACTTGCTGACTTACACACGTGTCCAAGTCGATGCAGCAGAAATCGAATTTGTAGCATAAAGGGCAGAATCTCGTGCCCATCTTACAGTTAAAGGTAACTATGCTTCTGATGATGATTTCGCTTAAATTATGTTATAAACCAGCTAACATCCTTTGCTTTAATGTCAAGGAAGTTAAACACCACCAGGACCTTTGACAGAAATAAAAACTCCTACCTACCTACCTTTGTGCCCACAAAATCTCCAGCTTGTCTTTTGGGATTTACTTTTGCTAAGTAAAACAGATTATTTTCTTAGGAGGTTGATTTTCGACCTTTAGTCTTCAGATTTGTGTTTGAACGTTGAGGGATAAAAAACATAGCTTGACTTTTTCTTCATTTTCTCTGTCTGTTTCAGAAGAGCACAGGTTTTGGGTTTTTTTTTAATATATACAATGTTAGGGTATATATATGATGTTAAGTGTGATAAAGAAAATGGAGACATTTGAGTTAGCACACTACTCAAGAGTTCAGTCCCCAGCCACTGTTAGAATGATAAGGGCAAGAACATCCTGGAAAAGGAATTTCTCCTAAGTTGAGTCATTACATTTGAGCTACAGAGACCTTTCCTAGGTGAAAACTTGTTGTTCAGAGCTAAGTTGCTGTATTTAACCAAAGTATTTATCAGTGTTCGTGTTTCATTGAACCTCTTTTCCATTTTGTAATGAGAGGAGTTTGATATCGGGATGGGAAGGTCATGGTTTGATTTGGATGTTGAACTCTGAATCAGAAGATCTGGGCTCTCTTCAGGTTGTCAGTCTTATTGTCTGACTTCTTAACAACATTCCTTTCTTTCTATTATTTTTTAATTATTTTTTAAGGCATTTTGAGGTGATAGGTGTAGTGTTCATGTGCAGTAATGCTGACGTGAGTAAGTAGGGTGATAATGTACGAGTTTTTTACATTCTTTCTAAATATCTGCTTTCTCTTGTTCCATCCTTCTTAAAGAGCAATCCATTAATCTAGTAAAGGAGCTGTGTGATGAGGATGTGACTGAGCCTGAAGAAGCCAAATTTGAATGCGAGATATCCATTCCTTCTGTGAAACCTCCCAAGTGGTATCTACGTGGGGAAGTCTTACAGGCTGGCAGAAACTTGATTATGCAGCAAGAAGGACAGCCCTCCCGCCCACGTGACCGCTACTATCCAATCACCGTCTCCACCGCCCCCGCCCCTCGTGGTGCTGTGCTGTCCCGTGGTGCATTGCGCGGTGTCGGTAAGATGGCGGCTGTGAGTCTGAGGCTCGGAGACCTGGTGTGGTGAGTTCAGTGCGCTGCGCTGCAGGCAGAGCGCGGTCCGATCCGATGGAGTAGAAGGACGCTAAAGCCAAACATGGGGCAAAGCAATGGCACCCGCAGCACGGACACCCCGCAGCCCTGCCCGGCCCCGCACCTTCATAGATGATCCCGCATCCTCCCCGCTGGGTGGGCGGGGAGGAACGAAAAGGGACGGGATGGGGATGGGGATGGGATGGGGTGGGATGGGATGGGATGGGGAACAGGAGGGAATGGAAAGGAACGTAAGGGCTGTGCCAGCAATGCCGCCGCCAGAGGCCGCCCAGGCCCCGACCACCGGGGTACCACGAAGCCACGGCGGCTGCTGGGGCCGCTCCCTGCACAGCAGCTTTGCCCCCAGCTCCTGAATCCCCCGTCGTTGTGTTCCCCCATGAGCCCCTGCCCTGAGTGCTGTGCTTCAGCCTCAGTTATTGAGCCCACTGTTACTGCCTTCTCAAAGGGTTGCCCAAGGAATCAGAACAGCAGAGCTCCCATTGGGCCCAAGGCAGAGTTTTGCTGAGGGTGAAGGAAGGAGGAAGTTTCAGCCCTGGATGGACGCCGTTCTGTGCCCACAGAGGAGCTTTGTGCCCTCGATGCTGAAGCAGCACCCAGAGCTGGCGGCGGGTGCAGGACCTGAACTCAGAGCCACAAAGAAATCAGAACAGGATGCAGTCAGTGCTGATTGTCACTGCTTTGACTCAGCTTTAAGACTCTGTGCAGAGTCTCAGAAATACCCACAGAGTAACAACAAAAAGGAGCAGGGCTGGAAAGGAACAGGGCTGGTTTTAATTGTTGTTGTTTTAAACTGTCCAATCAGGCGATGGTGTTAAGCCGTCATGTCGGACAGGTCCGGAAGGAGCTCATCCACATCCTCAACGTCACATCAGTTTCTCCATCCAGTTCTTCTGTGAGCTCCATCAGAAGCTCCTCAAGGTTGTTGTCTTCAGTGATGGCTGCTTCCCCCGCCCCTGTGCAGCTCAGCTGCTACTTTTCTGCCCCTTGTGAGGAACATGATGTAGTGTTGGATTCCTCTGGCTGTGCCATGGGGTCTGCGTGGCTTCCTGGGAGCAGCTCCAGACTTGTGGGAAGGAAAAGAACAATCTACGTGACATTTCTGAGATGTGCTTTCAGCTCTGAGGTCTGTAGTTGACCCTCCCGCCCCTCACACCCACATAGGGATGGTGATTCGATTAACCTGCGGCTGCCTTTGGAGTTAAGGAAACCAGCAGGTGCCTTTTTCATCTGTTCAAGTAGAGCAGTTTGAGTCTGGCAATCAGGGGCTGGGCTTTGTAGCAGAAACACATTGTCACCCTCACTGCTTTGTCTGTAAACATGTCAAGAAATCATCCTCTGCAAAATCCTGCTTGCTGGCTGAGGTACTTTTCCCCATGAACTCAGCAGAGGTTTTGACAAAGCAGTTTCAATGATCTCAGATGACCTCTTCCTTTGTTGCATTATGCCATGACACATCTCAAACACCCCATTTTCCCCCAGTGTGAAAGAACTTCTGTCTGATGGGAAAAGGGCATTAAGGAAGAACAAGTTGTGGTCATCACCTGCTTGGAAGCTTTATGACTTCGGTGCTGAGCACGGTGTATTCGGGCGGGACTGAAGCAAGAGTCTCCTAGGAAGAAAAAAGACAGAGTATGAAGCACGAGTCAGAGTTTCTACAAGTACCTTGTGAGACATCTGCTGCCTTCAAGGGAAACAGAAGAGCTGTAGAACACTTGGAATTTCTTCCTTTTCTTCAAGGGCAATGTAAACCTTTCATATCCACTACTGCTTTTGCCACTGCTCTTACCATTGGTAGTTTTTTAGCTGGGGGCTCATCTGCGTCCTCAGCAGCAGATGGATGAATTTCTGCTGCTTTTCGTTTCTGTCTCCGCGTTGGGGGGAAGGTGTTTTTCCAATCAATGGGCCTCACAGAGACCCTGCGCCCACCTAAAGTAAAAGGAAGAGAGAGCTGGTACTGTCTTGCTGCGCCTCAAGAGAGATCAAGTTCTCTTATCAGTCCCACCACCCTTCCACAAAGTTAAATCCATTTGGCCAGTGGAATTGCATTGCCCTGTCCGGGATTCTCAGCCATGTTTTGCACACGGTCATCTCTGTGTACCAACAACGCATACAAAGGAACAAAGAAACCCAATAGCTGCACTCAGTAATAATCCAGGGCAAGGAAAAGTCTGACAGAGAGCAATGCAAAATGACAGCACTGCTTTTCTGAGGCACCGTAACGAGCTCCTCGTGCTCACCTTTAACTCTTTTCTTGCAGGGTGATTCCCCTGCTTTTCCCTTCTCCTCCTCCGACCGTTTGCGTTTTAGTCCAGCTGGGCCATGGGAGGAAACTGGGATGTCAACTGCAGAGAAGAGTCCCAGGAAAGAACAGTCAGATCTCAGTAGAAAAACAGTGCATCAAACCCAGGAGCCTGTTGAGTATCTGTACCTCTCTCTGGTGCCTTGTCAACCTCTGTCTGGTTCCCCAGACTTTTTGCAAGGCCTCTCTTTGGAGGAAGGCCACTGGTGTCAACTTCTGGAAGAAAAGAAACAAGGAATGATTGATGAGCGTCTCTTTGGGGGCAGGTTTGAGCACAGTCAACCACAAGCTTCACATTTTCAAGCACTGTTTGTTACATTTGCCTTCCGCTGCCCAAATGCTGTGCAGTCAGCACAGACCTGCAGTGCATCTTCCTCACTCCAGAAAAAGCCCAGCGCTGCTCTGACAGCCAAAGCACAGACAGATATTTCACTATCACGACTCTCCCCTGCCTCCCCAATGAATGGTGACATGCATCCTGCACCCGCTCAGAACTGACATTCAGAATTGAGCCTTTCATGCTTCATGCCATCGGACACTCACTGTGGCTCAGCAGCGCAGTCGGTCTGTTCCCACCGCGTTCCTTCAGGTGGCGAAAGGCGCAGTGTGGTTTCTGGCAGCCTCCGGGCTGGTTCTCCCAGAAGCAGGGAATCAAACTGCGCTGCTTCTGCAGAGAGAAGGAAAGGAAGGGCCATGGAAACAGGCACATCAGGTCTGCAGGGAGATGCCGCGCTCCAACAGCCATCAGAACCCATTGTGTGGAGCCTTAGCTCTGTACCCTCATTTCCTGCCCCTCCTTTCACTACTCCAAGCAGCCAGAACGAACTGCTCTGGAGAAATCCAGGACGGAGAAGGCCCGATAGGGCACAACCGAGCCCTGCTGGCAGGAGGGCAGTGCCACTCTCTCCTACCACCCAGCTCCAGCAGCTTTAGGAGGCTGAGCAATGTGAGCTTTTTGCATCTGGGGAGAAAATGCTTTTGGCTCCTAATGCAAACATCTCCCGCTGTGATATACCTAAGGCACTGAATTCTCTGCCTTCTTTACCTCCTCCCAGTCCCCTCTAGAAACAGAAACCAGTAAGATTTTCACAGCAAACATATCCAGCCTGCAGAAGTGCATTCAGCCCAACCACAGCCATGAAAAGTGGTGTTGTAGACTAAGCTGGAAAGCACATCTTTAGGCAAACACTCACATCAATCCTCATGTGACGGAACTTGCAGTTTCTATTTGAGCAGCCGCCCTCCATCCACAGTCTGCAGACTCGTTCGCTCCCCAGAGCCGCTTCACAGTGGCGGAAGGGGCAGCTGTCTCCCTGCAAGCACAAGGAAACCACAGGAAAATAAGAGCACAGCCTGAAACGTGTCCATGCCATTAGCCCAGGCTGTTAGCAGCGCTATGAGGGTAACATCACCAGCAGGTCTCCCCTGCTCCACCCCTTTCTCTTCAACATGAGGAAATGGAAGAAAACCCAGGCAGAAGAAAGTCAACCGTACCTTAGTGCAGGTGGAGTAGAAGTAGAAGTAGCAGTCGCCTCTTTGCTGAGACATGGTGAAATTCTTAGAGCCTGTCTGGGTTATCTCCAGAGGAATTCCCTGCTCTTGCAAAGAGACGGTTGTGCTCGAACTGCTTGGATCCCCAAAGAGTCCTCTCGGACCGGAACCCTACAGGAAGTGCCTACAAGGGAAGAATCATGAGGAATAAGCATTTTCCCAGCTTTCTTTTGATGCAGTTTGGGCTCTCGAGGAGGGCAATGCCTTGGAAGCAGCTGGTTGCAAGAACTGTGCCAGCTCTGGAACCAATGTGTGTCTAAGTGCCATGACTTCCCCAGCAAGTGCTGTTCTCCATCCCACCAGCAGTTATATACCTTGCAGCATACATTTTGTGTTCCTGCCATGAGAAGGACTCCATCATCTACCCTTGCTGCAGCTGCAGTGGATGCAGTGCTACCACTCACACGTTTGAGAAACCTCCAGTTCTGGCTTACACGGGCACAGCTGCAGTTCTCCTCCCTTCCAGCTAACACACCAGTGCAATGGCTGGGCAACACCGTCAGTGAGAGCAGGTAGCACCAGCAGCCACCACCACCGTCACTGCCAGCCGGGACGAGGGCTGACACAGCGTGTCCACACTCTGCGCAGCACTCACGGCTCTGGCACTCACTGGTGGCAGCCGCGGCCCCAGGCAGCGCTTGTGAGCTCACTGTGCTTGTGATGTCACTGCACAGCCCATGGCCCAGCTCAGCACCTGGATCTCACCAGGACTTCAGGGGGTTCTGTTAAAAATGTCCTAGATCCGGGCGTCAATAAAGCACAAGTTGCACTCCATGAAGTCTGTGCTCTCCTTCCCTTCTAATGTCTAAAACAAAGGCTGGGGACCAGCAGCAATTCTGCAGGGCTGTAGCAGCGATGCTCAGTCACGGCTTGAAGCAGAGATTGAGCACCTGGTGGGATGGCAGGGCCAACCCAGGGCAGCTCAGGCACATGCAAACCCCTCCCAGACATCACTGAAGGGTTGGCAGTGCAGGTGAGGGTGTCTGACTGGAGATCACTGCCTGCCTGAGCCCTTCCAATGGTCAGCAGTTTTTTCCTTCCTTTCTGTGCCCACAGCTGCTGCACTTGGGCTTATCCTCACCTGCTGCAGCCCAGGACTTTGATACCCCATTATCACTGCTGTGCTTTCCATTGCACTGCAGCATCACACAGGGCAGTAATGGCAGTTCATCATCCTCACCAAAACGTGTGACAGAATCTCACAAGGAATCAATTTCCCCTGCAAACAGCCACTCGGAAGGGCCTCCATTGAGCTGGGAGCTCCTCCCCAGCCCAGCTGTTCTGCTCAGACTCCTTCCAGCAGCCGCCCAGCACCAAACCCAGCTCACCTTATTGGCCTGGTCAGTCCGGGCTGTGCCCAGCTCACACACACGCCGCAGCGGTGCCTGCAGTGGGCTCGCAAAGGATGATCTCCAACAAGGAACGCTCACAGCTCAGTGTCTGTGTGCAGCATGCTCACCAGAGCACCAGCTCTGCTCGACAGCTGGGGGCCAAACCCTCCCAACCCAGCAATGACTGTGACCTCACACAGACCCACATCACTGCTGCTCTTTCATCATAAACACAGGCAGCCAGCACCTCCTAGATCCAATTGTAAGAGACCAACACAAGGGTCACCCAGTGGGGTTATCTGAAGTAAAGTAACAGAGAACTGAGGTGACTCTTGTCACAACACTGGGAATGGGGACCAAACCTTCAGGCCAGGTTTCTTGCAGTTAAGATTCCTCAGAGGGAGGTTTGCAGTCCCAGAGAAGCCCATGAGCTCCTCTGCACGATGCTCGGAGCAGAGCTGCCTCGTGATTCATCAGTGCTCCATTCCATAACTAAGTACATCTCAGATGAAATAATAATATTTCATGGTCACTTCTTCCTTTCTGTGAGACAAGCCTTAAATGTGTCTTTTTAAAGTCGTCGTGCACCGAATCTACAGCATGCTAGCAATATAGGTAGGTATAATGACATCACATAGAATGGAGTGTTTGCAGGGCTTAAGGCCGTGAATCACGGGTGAGATGTGATATTCCCACTGCAATGATGCTTTTAGGGCAGGTTTAAGTGCCTTCCACTTTGTGTAACGTGGAGTCTGTAGGATGACAATAATGATTGTGGAATCACACTCATCTTTGAGCTCTAACTCACATCCACGTCAGGAGCCTTCCCAAAGATCAGGCCCTGGTTTGCCTGCCCTGCTGGGCCCAGCTCAGTGCAGGACAGGAGATGGATTTCTGCTGTCCCTGTGCTCAGACTCCACAGCCCAAGATAAGCTGCAGCTGAGATCTCACAGAGCACTCTGAGGTTTCTCTGCAGCTGTTTTCTGCTGCTGTTACACAGCACAGAATAGCTGGGATCCCCCAGGCACTGCCCTTGCACCAATAACTCCATTGTGCTCAGGATGTGCCAATGTGCTGAAGTCAAACTGTGCCATGTGGGTTTCACACAGATCGAACGCAGGCTGCAGATCTGCTGGCAGCCCTCAGGAGCTCCCCTGCCCTAATCCCACTCTTGCACTCCTTCCCTTCGTGCTCTTGTGGCCTTTAATAACACCGTGACACCTGACAGCCTCCTCCTGTCTGTAAGCTGTCATTTTATGCAGCCGTTTCTCTTCCGTTTACCCCCCAAACTGAAGATGTTTCCCTGCAGTGAATAAGCGATGAGGTTCTTTTCACCTCTCCTTGGACAACTTCCTTTATTGTTTTTTCGGAGCATTAGGGACTCTGAGACCCTGGAGTGTGTCCAGAGAGGAGCAATGGAGCTGAGAAGGGCCTGGAGCTCAGTGGGGTCCTATGGGGGTGACCAAGGGGACGGCAGGCAGCCAGTTTTCCCTGTTTTTCTCTCTGGATCCATCCCCACCTCAATGGGGCCATCAAACCCTTTTGCTGCAGAACCCGCAGGCACTTCACCTTGAAGGATCATTACCTACATTGAAACTACTGTTACATGCAGGCGCACAGGAGTGCCCTGGTTTTCACAGGCTCTGGGCAGAGACGTTCAGGTCTGGAGGCGTTTGGGGCATCACTAATTGAGCTGCAAAATGAGCTTATAGCTCCTGACTCCTCCCATCCAGAAATATCGCTCCTATATCGGCCCGCGCTGCCGGAGCTCACGGGACTCGGCTCCCCGCCGCCGGGATCAGGTGGTGCGTGCGGGGCCGGGGGTCGGGCTGTGTTGTGCTGTTGTGTTGTGTTGTTGTGTTGTGTTATGTTGTGTGTTCCCGGTGTTCCCCTGCCGCTCTCCAGCTCGGCTCGTTCCGGCCCCGCATCGTTCTGTGACTCCCCCCCCCCCGCCCGTTGGCGGCTCCATACATGCACACGGCGGCAGCGCGGCCCGCGCGGCACACACGGGGATGCCGCAGCTCCGCCCCGCCCCGCCCGGCTGCAGCTTCGTCCGCTCAGCGCCGCGTCTCGGTGTCAGGGCGGCGCCGCGCGGCTCATTGGGTCCCGTTGGCGGGCGGAGCGCGGTGGGTCTTGGCAGCGGCGGATTGGAACGGAGCGGATCGGAACGGAACGGAGCGGATCGACGCGGGGCGCAGCGCATCGCTGTGGGGCTGGCACGATGCTGGAGATCCAGCTGGATGATGGCGGCGTGGGGGGGTACCCGGGCAACGACTATTGCTCGGGGTCGGTGATGTCGGAGCGGGTGTCGGGCCTGGCCAACAGCATCTACTGCGAGTTCGAGCGGCTCATCCACTGCTACAACGAGGAGGTGGTGAAGGAGCTGATGCCGCTGGTGGTGACGGTGCTGGAGAACCTGGACTCGGTGCTGACCGATAACCAGGAGCACGAGGTGGAGCTGGAGCTGCTGCAGGAGGACAGTGAGCAGCTGCTCACACAGTACGAGTGGGAGAAGGTGCTGCGCAAACAGGCCGAGGTGGTGAGTGAGAGCGGCCCAGCGCCAACGGGGCCCGGCATCCATCTTGTGTGCGGCGCCAAGGGCCGGGGATGTGATGCGATGTGATGCGATGATATGATGCGATGCGATGTGATGATGTGATACGATGTGATGTGATGTGCTGCGGCGGTACCCGCATCGCAGGCCGCGCTCCCGGAGGGGTGCTGCGGAGGGGAAGGGGAATGGCTGGGAATAGCTGGGAATGGCTGGGAATAGCTGGGAATGGCTCCGCGTTGCTGCGCTGCCCCGAGCTCTAACACCGGCTGCACGGGGATGACTGGAGGATTCCTGCCGGTTTCGGGTTTAAACGCGGCCCTCAGATAGTTGATGTCTTCCCTGTACTTCCCCTGCCCTGGAGATGATTCCCTGTCTGATCTCAGCGGCCTTTCCCCGGGCGCTGCGGGTCCCGGATCCCCGGGGCTGCGGCAGGTGCTGGGAGCGGGCGGCATCGGGGCACAGCGCCTCATGCGGGGACAAAGGAGCCGAGCTGAGCGCGCTGCTCCGCACTGAGCGCTCGAGTCTGCCGACACCACCGGCATCTTTCTGGCCATAGGCGCAGCCGGGCGTCTCCAGCCTCCAGCAGGGCCGGTCTGCGACGTGCCGGACACATTGGTACCGCTAGAAGTGTAATGCTGCCGTGTCATCAGCATGTCTTTGCAAAGCTGCTGGGAAAGGAATGTATGCGTCTGTATTGGCTGTGTTTTAACACTGGGAGAGTAGAGGGTTTTTTCCGTCCCAGGAGTCTTGCTCAGAGTCGGGTTTTGATTTGCTTAGATGTGGTAAATGAAATTCCTTCATGACTCCAGGGTAAAGCGTCGTGCAGTATTTCAATGGAGGTGCTCTGGGTGCTGGATGGTGAGGACGTGAGCCCAGGACATTTATCGCCCTGTACTAATGCTGGTCAATTTGGGTTGTAGCCTTAAGTTTTAAGTATGTGTTAATAAAACTTACAGCTGATCTTTTCAAATTCATATGAAGGCAGGGAGGGATTGAAAAGCAATTCCAAGTGTGGGACTTCATTCCACAAGCCGGTATTTTGTAGCTTCTGAGAATTAAATACTTGGAAATGTGCTGCTGCTGGGGAGGAGTGGGGCTCGGGGCGTGGGGTGGAACAGCCCCATGGATGGATCCTGCATCTTTGGACTCGTATCTTTCTGCTCTCAGTTTACCAGGTACAGGGGGTGCTGCTTCCTGCTGTGCCTGCTCCTGGAAGCAGATGTGGTGACAACATTTACGTCCTGCAGGGACGCTCGGACCCACAGCACGGTGCTGTTGGCAGATGTAAAAGCACTCTGTCATCCTCAGGTGCATCTGAGCTGAATGGGCAAAAAAGTATCTGCATAGGGCCTTGTTAGCAGAAAGGAATAGATAATGTGCTTCTATGAGAACAAATGGGTTTTGCCCATTGTGTAGCCTCTGCTATCAGCTCACGTGTGTGAGATACAGCTGTCATTCCCTTTGTGTGTGACCAAAGCACACCATTACCTGCAGCAGTTTCCTGTGTGCCTCTTCCTGTGCAGTGGATTACGTGTTATGGAAGTGAAAATCTCTTATGCTACAGAGAATTCTGCTGTTCATCAGCTCATTGTAAGCAGAGAAATGCACCCCCCACCAGAGCACGCCTTGCACTTCTGTAGCAGGGGAAGCCCATCTCCATCCCTGAGCAGCACTCGGCGCTGTGTGCTTTGCCTGTCCTGGGTCTGCAGCTTCCAGCCCCACCTTCAGTGGGGGTTCCACCTCCAGGAGCGATGTTCAATCCCTTGCTGTTGAGTTCTTTGCGTGTATCAATGATCATTTCAACAGCTGCAGCAATGCTGGGGAGCTGGGAGTCGGTGATCACAAAGTAATTTGTTCCTGTATTGCAATATCATGTCATGGGCGTCTGATTACATCGTTAGTTTATTGATGTTAAGTGAACTGAAACCAGCAGTGGATGTTATTCTCTGGCATAAAAGTTGTGTCGTATCCTCCTGTTCCCGCTACTGCAGAACCACCAGATCTTGTTTTACATAAGCGTGCACCCAGCCATGTCCTGCTCCATTGGGGCAGCTTGCACAGCCTTCATTTCCCTTCCTCTGAAGCAGAGGTTTCTGTCTCCATGTTCTACCACTCATTTCCCCAGGATGGTTGCATTCAGTATCTTTCAAAATACTCTCAGCCAAAAGCGAAGCTTTTCTGGACACTTTGACTGCAGAGTGACTCAATATTTTCCACTTGCTCTAAAATAGGGCAGCAGAAGCACCCGGACAAGAGCACTGAAGTCAGAAGTCCCTTGAAATGAAGCAGTGCAGTCAGTCTGTGATTGCAGGGCTCAGAATGTCACATTTCTTTTCCTTGACCTCCAAACCACTGAAGCTGTGGAACAGCGTCAGCTTTTCAGTATTGCCATGTTCTTCCACCTGCTTTGCATTGTGTGAGCGCAGGGTAATGGCTGCACCTCTCCTAGAGCCCATTTAGGGGCTGACTGCTGCTGGCAAGGGTCTCTTTCTGGAGATCCCCCCTTGGTGCAGCTTTCCCATGTGAATCCGAGATCTTCTGCTCCAGGTGAGCGATCTTCTTCCCTTCCTTTATAGCACCTCAGTTGTGCCGCTCCTGTCATTGCACAGAGCTGGGGCTGCCCTGTCCCAGTGCAGAGTACAGCACTTCCCTTGTTAATCCTCATGTGGAGCCTAATGCACATCCCACTAACTCGTCAAGCTCTCACTGCAAGGCCTCCCTACACTCCAGGGAGCCAGCAGCTCCCACTATTTAGTGACATCTGCAGCTTATGCATAGGACCTTGCATAGGAATTTTCTTCCTGCTCTGTAGCGGGTGTTAGGATGGCACCCACTTGTAGGAGCACAGAACTGGGAGGGACCTGCTGACTCAGCAGCCCATTCCTCAGCACTGCAGGCAGTTGCATTACAGAAGCTGCTTCATAAATGTATCAGGCTTTGTCTTAAAGCCATTACTTAAACCTCTTGCGTCTGCTCTTCTAAAAGTGACCTCCTCCTGAATTCCACTTTCTTTTTTTTTTTAACTTGCAGCCTGTTTTTACTGGTTTGTTCTTGTGCCAGCATTGACTTTTACTCCAAGTAACTTCTGCCTCCATGAGATATCTGTGCCTTTGAAGTATTAATAGAAACCAGTCCTGCCTTTGGTCTCCATTGTGTTGGTGGCTCGAGCCGAGCTCTGCTCGCTGCCTGCTGGAGGAGGGTCAGGTTGGAGTGCCCCATGGAGGGATCTGTGTGCAGCTGGTTTGGGTGACACTTGGCTGTGCCTGGTTTGATCCCTGGGCGTGTGGGGCTGCAATAGCAGGTGGCTTTCCTGGAAGGCTTCAGCATGAATTGGAATGTTGCACTGTTCAAAATGACAATGGTAGGATTTATCTGGTGTGATCACCCTGCGTGTTCACCTGTGTGACATCCTGTTGGCTGGAGATGGCAGCACGTCTGTCTGTCTCCTCACACTGTGTTGCAGCTGACCTGGGGCTCATCTTTGCTTTGTGCTCAGCTCCCTTCTCTCAAGTCTTCTCATTGCAGTCACGATGTTTGCATGCCCTTGCCCAGTCCCAGCTCCTCTCTGACCATCAGCATCGCTTCGTTCCTCCTGTGTGATGTTTTGATTCTCTTCATGAGTGGCATCTCCCAGTCCGGTCTCATCTGCTGCACTCGAGTAGCACCTCCTGCCCTGTCAGCCCCACTTACCACAAGGCTGCCTTGAAGAGCTCTGTTAGCTGCCCGTGCTCCCTTTGTGCTCCTCTACAGTGATCCATGGTGTGCGGGGGCAGATCTGTGTCAGGGCTGGGAAGAGCCCATCTGCCTGCCCTGGCTCTGCCATAGCACCAGGCCTGCTTCATGGAGAGCATTTAAAGGGCAGAGCATCTCATTCTTCAAAAAAAGGCTCAGATCCCTTGGAATAGGAATCCAGGAGATGGTTTTATTGATATATGCCAAAATAACAGCATTTGATTTCACAGAAGCATTTGAAGACCAATCTACAACTATAAAGTAGCTAACACATAAAAGATGTGCTTGTGAATCCTTGAAATTAGCAAGAGAAGCAAAAGCCCTTAAGGGCTGCAGTTGTCAAGGGGATGTTATTTCACTGAGGCTGTGTGCTCCTGTGCAGGTGGAGGTGTTCCTTCAGAGGAGTGTTTCTCTTTGGGGAGGATAGCAAAGATTTGAGCGTGGGGTGTAGCTCAAAGCATCTGCCCACCAGGCAGTACTGCGTCCTGCCACCAGTGGGTTCTGCCCTATTTCTTTGTCTTGGCCTCCTAAGACAGAATACTGTCAACGTAACTTCCCGAATTGCCAGTTAATTACTGCCCCAAATTGTGAGTTGGAGGCTGCACAGCCTGCATTGGCTCCCTGGCTGACAGCCTTCCTGCAGGTGGGGAGTGGAATGCGGTGTGAGTCCTTCCTGCCCTGCAGACAGCCCCCTCCTCACAGGCAGCTCTGCGTCCAGCTGTGCGTCCAGCTGTGCATCCAGCTGTGCGTCCAGCTGTGCATCCAGCTGTGCATCCTCCCTGTTCTCCCGGGCAGTGCATCCCAGCGCTGCTCTCTGCCCAGCCGCAGGGTAAGGTGACGGCTGAGCTGCTGCTGTTCCCGTCAGCATGTAATACGTGCTGCCAGCCAGCCCAGATTAAGACCTTATAATAAGATTTCTGCATATATGCACATCTAGCTCACTGCCTGATTTATTGTTAATATGATATGATGGTTTCTGACCGCATGCTACTATTTTTAGTCATTTTCTTCCTCTGAAAGCCAGTAATGCAGGAAGCTCAGCCATCTCCAGTGTACCGCTGCTTTGCAGAGGAATACTCGTTCTTTCACTTAAGGTGATTTTGTGCTCGTTGTTTTCCATTTAACGATGAGCGTGTGAACCATGGTGCTGGTTGTAACCTTATCCTGAGATGTTAGAGACCAGCGATCCTGCTTGAAATCCAGGGAGAGGCTCCAGCAAGACTAATTTGTATGTGTACAGCAGCGTCATGTTCCATCATTACTAACTGTTTAAAATATATCTGGCTCCTATAACTGCTGGAAAATTATCCTTTGAAAGCAAGTATGAAGTGATTGGAAAAAATAGTAATGCTGTGCTCGGCTTTGCTCTCCCAGGACAAGTGGGAGTGGGCTCTTTGTTCTTCCAGTTCACCCATTGATTTCATTGTAGTGGGGTAGAAAAGAAAGGAAGATTTTCCCTTCAACATCATTTGAATTACCTGTTCCTGAGGCCTCACTTCTTGAGCCTGTCCAGGCTCCATGGCATCCCTTCCTTCTGTTCTGGTGCAGTTTGTAAACATATGTGTGGAAAATAGATAGCTGTGTGTTACTGTCAGTTAACATCTGCAATGTTGAAGTCACCCATAAGGACCAGGGCAGCTGGATTTCAGGTCTCTCTCAGTTCCTTAGAGAACAGTGCCTCCATGTCCCCATGCTTGCTGGGTGGCCACTCCCACGGCACCCACTTTATTTGCTTGTCTTGACTTTCTGATGCAGGGGGAGACACTGGCTGGGAGATTCTGATGGAGGAACAGCCAAGAAGCGTTTTGGAGCCAGACAGAGTGAGGAGCCGTTGGGTCCCTGTGCCCAGAGCTGGTGTTCGATCTCCGTAGGAGATGGAGCAGGATATTGCTGCAGTGCACTCACCTGAGATGCTCTTCTTCCCTGAGAACACTTAGAGTGGCATTAATTTTTAATGCTGCTGTCTCTGTTTCTTCTCCACGTGGTCGGCTCATTGCTAGTTTGCAGTTTGTTTGAGTACTTTGAGGCTGCAAGACAGACAGGACTAAGAAGAGCCTTAGTGTGGAATGTTTAATCTTCCAATCGGTTTCACTAAACTAAACCAAAGCAACGGTAGCAAATCCAGGAATCCTATTAAAGTTGACCTACATAGTGGGAATAAAATTGGTCTCCTGCTTTCTTTTGCTTCCTGTTTTACTGTTGAGAGTTCTGTGAATGTTTTCCTTAGAGTCAGTTAAAGTTTATTGCTACTCCAAGCACAATTCCTGCCTGGCTGGGTGGCACACTCCTGGGTGGGGAGCTGGGAAGAGATGGGCACCTTGTGCCAGGAGAGCTGCACAA
Source organism: Coturnix japonica (assembly GCF_054131305.1). Taxonomy (NCBI): domain Eukaryota; kingdom Metazoa; phylum Chordata; class Aves; order Galliformes; family Phasianidae; genus Coturnix; species Coturnix japonica. The sequence goes on along the minus strand of NC_140691.1, from coordinate 6,225,423 downwards.
GAGTGAAAGCCAAGCAAGTGAGAAGGGAGAGGGATTTAGCGCTGGGCTGTAATTGGAAGTTTGTCAACAGAGCATTAGCATGGAGTGCTTCCAGCAAACCCTGAGAGGGGGCAAAGGGAAATACTGCTTTTCTTAGCATAGCTTCAACCAGTCCAAACCAAGTGAAATGGCTTCTTTAGGCCTGTTGCTCAGTGTGGCTGTCTTGGTTAGAACTTTTTCTTTTTTACTGATGCCCAGAGAAGACTGGCCGGGATTTTCTTGCTGTGAGGTCTCATCACTCACTGCTTCCATTCTGCACCAATTGAGGCATAACTCAACTTACAGAACTGAAAAAGTAAGACTCAAGTTTTTCTTAGCAACTCTGGAGCTGAATGTGCCATCCTTATAGAATCACCTGTCAAAGTTGCTCTGGTTTTTACCATGTAACTCTCTACCCCTTCTCTGATGTGTGCCTGAAAAAACCTCTGGTCTGAGATCTGGGAAGTGGATTGCAAAGGAGACTGTGAGGTGTGACGGTTGTGGGTTGGTTTTCCACAAGGCTTGTATGTTTCCTGCAAAATTTAGATGCAACATCATTAATAGTGGGAACTTTCTGATGTCTGAAGGAGATTTCTGACGTAGGCACTTCTAAATGCGTGACCGTAGACACAGAATTTGGCTTTTCTGACATAAAACTAACAGGAATCCAAATTCAGCCTAGCATGATAAAGGTGTTGTTGAAGATGATGGAACTGTGTTGGTTTACATAACTTGCATTGGTCAGCAGATTATATCTTAATGATACACAAAGTACATCTTTTACTTTATTTTAGAAGATAAGTATTTCTAGCTTGAGTAAATGCTGTTTTAACTTAAAGCACATAGAAATTCTTATCTCTTGCTTTTTTTGTGTGTGTACATATATATATGTATATATACGCACACATAGTATAGGAGGAGAGAAGAGGAAAAGTCAAATACGTTTAGGTCTGTTCCTCATCCTTGCTTCCTTCTCTGGTTTTTCCCTGTACAGAAGTTCATAGAGTTTGAAGATGCACTGGAACAGCAGAAGAAAGAGCTACAAATCCAAGTGGAACACCTTGAATTTCAGACTCGACAGTTGGAGCTGAAGACCAAAAACTATGCAGATCAGAGTAAGCAAAGCTGTGCACCAGATACGATTATGTAGTTTGCTTTCCATGAGCATATACTTGCAGATATTCTTCATGTGCTGTTTTTTCTTGTTTGTTTTAATGTAGTTTGTGGAAAGCCTGAAATCTGTGGCTGTCCCTTTCTTTGGTATAAAAATCAGAGCAATCTACAGGGTGCGACATATCCACACTAGTGTAGTGCAGGTTTCATTGCTTCTCTTGCATGGAGCATGTCTAGATCTGTATGTTAGCTGATGGATGGAATCTTTTCTTGGCAGTTTCACGGCTGGAGGAGCGTGAATCAGAAATGAAGAAAGAGTATAATGCTTTACATCAGCATCACACAGAGGTAAGCTGTTGCCTGATTCCTTCCAAATAAACAAACTCTTAGCTTACCCATAAAACCACATCAGAGAATTGGGTTTTTCATCCTGACAGTGACTAGAGCTTCAGAAACTTGAGAGCATCAACATTATCTGAAGGGAGGGTGCAAGGAGGATGAAGCCATGCTCTTTTCAGTGGTGCCCAGTGCCAGAACAAGAATCAGAGGGTGCAAACCGGAACACGGGAGGTTCTGTCTGAACATCAGATAGCACTTTTTAAAAGAAATTTTAAGGAATTGGAAGTAAATGCTGGAAAACAATATTCAAAAAACAGAAATCACAGAATATCCCAAGTTGGAAGGGACCCATAATGATCATGGAGTCCAATGGAGTCTTTTGTTTTATTCTGTTTGCCTCACGTATTTTTTCCTCTTCTCAGATGATCCAGACCTATGTGGAACACATCGAACGATCCAAGATGCAGCAGGTTGTGGGAAATAATCAAACTGAGGGCAGTGTACCTGGGAGAAGGTAGGGCCATAACCTCTCCATATGTTTGCCATCCAGGAACTTATCAAATGAGTGCATATTTGCAAGAGAAAGAAACCAAAGGATCTTTCCCTGTGGGCATGGATTGTACCTGAAGCTTTTTGTAATGGGTTGAGGGTGAGTTGTGGATAAGTTCTCTAAGGTTTGACAGAGAGGAGATTTTTGTGTTCTGTTACAAAGCTTAGACTTCATTGTGCTGCTGCAGATGGACGTCTTCTGGAAAGCAACGTTTGTGTTCTCAGGTATCATGTAAAAGACTGATCCATAAAATGGATGGGGATGGAAGAGAGTGTTCATTTGTGTGTGTCTGTGTGCATGTGTGATAGACAGCGAAACTGGAGTAGTTAAACGCATTAGCCTTTATGTAACTTCTTCCCCAGTTTCTTAAGGGAAGATTTATCTGAGTCAGTCACTCAATAGATCTACTTATGCCCATGAAAGTGCTTTGTTTTTTTCCCCTCTGTTTTCATAGCACCAAAGTGATCAGAGCCAGCCTCTGTTTAAAGGAATGGCAGTAGCAGGAAATGAAGTGCAGTATTTAAAACCACTCTATTAAAACCACATATAAAAAGATAATTTCAAATGAAGAAAAGAAGAAATATTCTTCCTATTTTCTAAACATAAGGTTATTTTAGTACCTTCTGTTTAGATCCGTAACATTTAAATACTAGTGTGTCCATTAGGTTTGGGATAAAGAAAGTGGAAGGAAGTGTCAGGTCTTGAAATAAACAATATAAGCTCTCTGGAAGCTGTGGCTTCCTTTTGCTGGGTTGGAGTGCCTGGGAAGGAATTCAGATCATCAAGGTTTTGGTTGTGTATTGTAAAACAGCAGAGGAGAGAGCAAGAGAGACACAAACTGCTCCCCGATTCCTTGCAGACGTGATGTTCCTTCCCCAGCCAGTGCTTGGCCTCCTGCCTGAGCATCGTGCTGTGAGGGGAAGGTTTGGGGGTCAGCCTCTGGTTCTGTGCTGGTGCCTTACTGGTGTGCACACAGGGCTGCTGGGGGGAACGGGAGTTTTGTTCACAGCTGTTGGTAACGTAACATTGTGTTAGAAGGAAGGGAGGATGCTGAAGGAAAATGGGCTCTGTAACTGCAGAACATCCATGTTTGAGACTTCTGCTGGGCTGTGTGCCTCTGCTGTCAGATGTCTCTGTACAAGCTCTTAGGCACACCCATGGTGAAGGAGAAACAGGGTGGATTAGGTCTTTGTTCAGTCCAACTCACCTCTCCCACCTACCTGAAAGGTATGAATGTTTGTAGGAAGAACAGCTGTGCTGATGTGTGCGTTTCTGTCTTGTTGCCATCTCCATGTCTCAGCTGGGAACAGGGGGAGCTGGGAATTGCTGAGCTGGCAGGGTGCAGCATTGCAGGAAGCCAAGTGTCAGTGTGTGGTCCTGTTTCTTTTATTCTGCAGAGAGCAGCTCAGCTCTCCTGCCATGGAGAATATCCAGCAGTGTTTCAGGGGCAGCAATATAGCAGTTTGAAGCAGTTATACCCTAAACTCCAGAGGCAGAGAGACTTATCTAGGCTTTCTCCTGCACAAACTCTGAAGGACAGCACAAATCTGTAGCGGATCTAAAAGGAACTGGAATAGGAACATTCTGATCTGGCTGAGTTCTTTCCACATAGTAAGTTCTCAGTGCTGTGTTTTCTGCAGAGCAGTAAATTAATGTCATGTCAGAGAGTGGTTTAGAAAAATAAAACTGATTACAGAATACAGTGTAACCCTTTCCCATCTGAAGGTAATGCTTTTCTAGCAGACCAGTGGAAAAATATAGAAATCTATACAAGGAAAGAAGAGCAGAAGCTGGATGGTGGCCTCTGTAGGTGAATGGAGGCAGGCATGTGTCATGGTTTAATAATTTTGTAATTTTTGCTATCAGTATTCCACATCATAACATCATATAAAGCATGAATAATTTTACTGAATCTGCAACTTACAGAAGAAGACTACATCTCCCAGGGAACAACACGATAGGTCACGGGACCTGGACTCTATATTAACTCTGTCGCAGAACAGACTGACGTCTTTCGAGTTCTGGCGTTCAAGGGAGTGTGTGGGAGCCTTCAGCCGTTCGCCTAGATTTACAGTAGGCCTCTCGGTTACGGGACTCATTTTCTCTCCTATTTTGCTTGATTCGTTAGCTCAGTTTTCAATGATATTGTATTATATTGTGTTATCCTGTATTTCGATATAGTATTTAGTAAATAAGTGTGCCTCCTTAGATCGTTGCCGCTGTTTTCTTTTCCTAATTAATTTTTTTTCCTTTCAGCCTAGGGCCCCTCCGGGGCCCACGGCCCCTGTCACGGACGCAGGTGGATTTTTAGTTCAAACCGTGACAGATTTTGGTGGAGAATGCGGGCATATTGAGTTGCTGTTTTTCTGTGTTTTCTTCTGTTGCTCATTTAGCTTTTAACAGAGCTACGAGTTTTTTTCCCTGTTAAGGAGCTATTCGTGTTTGCGGTTCTGCACCTGCGAACTTGACCTTGAAAGTCCAGGCGGACTGCCAATACTCCGGTATATTTTATAAACACTGGTGAGCTTTGTTTTCTTTTACTTTTTTCTGTCTATTGGAGGAAAAAAAAATGTTTTCTCTACTAAATTTGTTTTACCAGGGACTGTGTGCCATTGGTTCCTTTTTTGAGACGCTCCGAACATATTGGGTCATGTTTAAGCTGGCCACTTTTTCTTATGGAGCTATACAATTGTATAATGGATTGAAAGCATGGTTAGCAATGCTCACTTCGTATCTGTATACAGCTCCAGAGGGAGCAACTAATGCAACTAATTATACAGAAATGGTGATTTTTAAGCGTGCTCCTCTTTCTTTCTATGAATCCTTTATGCAGTTTTTGAATGATCAGTGGGCCACACTCTTAATCTCCCTGATCTTATTGTTGATTATTGTAATAATCTCACTCAGTATCTGGATTTATAACATCCGGAGGAAGTCTTCCCTAGAACCAGAGAATACTGAGTGGCAGGGAGTGTGGAGAGGCTTTGAAGAGATTCTCAAAGGACAGACATCTTCAGTGTTATGGAGCTTCACTCCTGAACACTTGAAGAATCGTGAGAGTTTGATTGCATATTTGAGGCAGGAATGTTGTGGCTCAGGCAGATCTCAGGAGGCACAAATGATTTTGGGCCTAGCTAATGCTTATCGGGCCTTAGTCAATACCATTCCTGAGAGGGAAGTTTTTGAAGCTGAGAGAGAGAGTCTCAGGGCCGAGAAGGAGAGTCTTAGAGCTGAGGCAGAAAAACTTTGGACTGAGAAGGTAGAGAGAGAAAAAGCTTTTGAAGCCGAGAGAAAAGATCTCCTGTACCAACGAGACTCAATCTGGTACGAGAAAGAGAGTCTTAGAGCTGACGCAGAAAAACTTTGGGATGAGAAGGTAGAGAGAGAAAAAGCTTTTGAGGCTGAGAGAAAAGATCTCCTGTACGAACGAGACTCAATCTGGTACGAGAAAGAGAATCTTAGAGCTGACGCAGAAAAACTTTGGGATGAGAAAAGCTCCCTGCAATCCCAACTCAACACTCTCCAGTCCGAGCACAGCGCCCTCCGGTCCGAGAACGACACTCTCCAGTCCGAGCACAGCACCCTCCGGTCCGAGCATGACACTCTCTAGTCCGAGCATAGCACCCTCCGGTCCGAGCATGACACTCGCCAATCCAACTGCGACACCCTCCAGTCCGAGCACAACACTCTTCAGTCTGTGCATAATGCCCTCCGGTCCGAGCATAACGCTCTTCAGACTGAGCACAATACCCTCCGGACCGAGCACAACACTCTTCAGTCTGAGCATAATGCCCTCCAGTCCGAGCATAACGCTCTTCAGACTGAGCACAATGCCCTCCAGACCGAGCTCAACACTCTCCAGACTGAGCACACTGCCCTCCAGGCCAAGCATAACGTCCTCCGGTTCGGGTACAACACTCTCCAGTCCAACTACAACAGCCTCCAGACTGAGCTTGGTGCCGTCCAGTTTGAGCGGAACGCTCTCCGAGACCAGCTATGTGCCCTCCAGGGTGAGTTGAATGTATTTAACCAACTACCAGGGGCACATGTAGTCCAAATTGGCCAGCCACTGGGGGCACATGTAGTTCAATTTGACCAGCCACCGGGGGCACATGTAGTCCAATTGGACCAACCATCGGGGACACCAGATACAATGTTGGTTGCCCCTGTAAGAGGGCGAAAGACAAAACAAGTTTCAACTCAGTTAGAGAAAATGCAGAAGGAGTTAGAAGAGCGGAGGGAGTTAGGAGAGCAGGACTCAGGAGACTCAGGGGACTCGGGAGAGCAGGGGAAGTCAGAAGACCAGAAGAAGTTGGAGGAGCAGAGGATGTTAGAGGGGTATAAGAAGATGATAGAGGAGCAGAAGATGATAGAGGAGCAGAAGAAGTTAGAGGAGCAGAGAAAGTTAGGAGAGAGGAAAAAGAAGGAGGGTTACCTGGAGGAAATAACACAAGCATCAGGGTCAGGGTCAGAGTCAGAAGAGGAGCCAAAAGCTACTTTTTCTTTACGAGAATTTCTCAAGTCCAAACGTATAGATGGGGCAGCCTCATCAACACAGTTGCCACCATCAACACCTGGGACTCTTGATAGAGCAAAAGGTGAGCAAAGTATTACGACCATTATTGATCGATCTTTTAAACTGAGTGAAATTCGAGATCTAAGAAAGGATTACACATGTCAGCCAAAAGAAAATATGGTCACTTGGTTACTTCGCTGCTGGGACAATGGCGCCAACAGTGCGTGGCTCGATGGCAGTAAAGCTCGCCAACTGGGTAGCATTTCCAGGGACCCACGTGTGGACAGAGGTATTGGCACATGCCAAAATCGGTCCTACACCCTCTGGAAGCAGATGTTGATAGCGGTAAGAGATAGATTCCCCTTTAAACGGGACTTGGAGCCTGAGAGAAAGAAATGGACTGATATTGAGAAAGGTATCCAGTTTTTGAGAGAAAATGCTCTGGTGGAAATGCTATACAGCCGCGAGTTCAATCGTAATGATCCAGACCAATTACATGATCCTGAAGCAGTCCGCGTTCCACGACAAATGTGGCGTGACTTTACAAAAGCAGCTCCTGAAAAGCATGCCAGTGCACTTGCATTAGTATATGGCAAAGGGGACAGGAAACCCTTTGTGAATGAACTAATTGGCAGACTTCAGGAACTTGAATTATTTATAAGCGCCACAGAAGTTAATCTGTATACTTCAGCCATTGTCAAAATTGTGGAAAGGTTAAACGAAGTGGAGGGAACACAAAATGATATTATTGACAAATTGGCTAATGTGCCTGATGTAGATGAATCCACGGTGGTACAAGATGATGGAAACCAGGATTTCCACAATCGCCTATTGAGGAAGCTAAACAACATGAGTTCCTCTCGACCTGTATCATCGAAAATCTCAACCATTAAAAAGAGACGTCCTCGTATTCAAGCAAATGACGATGATAAGTCACCTCGAATCAACAATGAGACTACACGTCTTGCCTTGTTGCTTTTCCTCTGTAGTCATGGGGAGGACATGAAGAAGTGGTGTAATTCATCCACTTCTGCACTTCAGGCACGAGTGAAAGAATTACAAGGTGAAACAACTACCAAGGTGAACTCTTCCAAGAAGGGGAGAGTTCCAGTTGCTGCAAGTCAACGAGGTAAACAATAGAGGGGCCCTGCCCCCAGCCAGGGGGGGGAAAGGGACAACAGAGTATACTGGACTGTGTGGATTAAGTGGCCTGGCACATCTCAACCACATGAATATAAAGCCTTGGTGGACACTGGTGCACAATGCACCCTAATGCCCTCAAGTCACCAAGGGACACAGCCAATATATATCCATGGAGTGACTGGGGGTTCCCAAGAATTGACTATGTTGGAGGCCGAAATAAGCCTCACTGGTAAAAACTGGCGAAGGCACCCTATTGTGACTGGTCCAGAGGCTCCATGTATACTGGAAATCGATTACCTTAGGATGGGATATTTCAAGGATCCCAAGGGGTATCGATGGGCCTTTGGGATAGCTGCTGTAAACACAAATGGTGTTAAGCAGCTGTCAACTTTACCTGGTCTGTCAGATGATCCTTCTGCTGTGGGGTTGCTCCAGGTAAAAGACCAAGAGGTACCAATTGCCACCAAAGTGGTTCACAGATGGCAGTACCGCACCAATAGGGACTCATTGCTCCCCATTCACAAGCTAATTCGCCAATTAGAAAATCAGGGAGTGATTAGCAAAACGCACTCGCCTTTTAACAGCCCCATATGGCCAGGGCGTAAAACCAGTGGGGAATGGAGGCTGACGGTAGATTACCGTGGCCTGAATGAAGTTACACCTCCATTAAGTGCTGCTGTACCAGACATGCTAGAACTCCAGTATGAACTGGAGTCAAAAGAAGCTAGGTGGTATGCCACCATTGATATTGCTAACGCCTTCTTTTCCATCCCATTGGCTGCAAAATGTAGGCCACAGTTTGCTTTTACCTGGAGAGGTATTCAGTATACCTGGAACCGTTTACCCCAGGGGTGGAAGCACAGCCCAACAATTTGCCATGGATTGATCCAAGCTGTTTTGGAACAGGGTAATGCTCCTGAGCACTTGCAGTATATTGATGACATTGTGGTGTGGGGCCATACAGCAGCAGAGGTTTCCAAGAAAGGGAAACAGATAATCCAAATTCTTTTGAAAGCTGGTTTTGCCATTAAGCGCAGCAAGGTGAAGGGGCCTGCCCAGGAAATCCAGTTCTTAGGCATAAAATGGAAAGATGGACGTCGTCACATCCCAGCAGATGTGATTGACAAAATCACTGCTATGTCTCCGCCCACAAATAAAACAGACCCAATCATTTCTGGGAGTAGTGGGCTTTTGGAGAATGCATGTTCCAAACTACAGCCACATAGTGAGCCCTCTCTATCAGGTAACACGGAAGAAGAATAATTTCTCATGGGGTCCTGAGCAGCAGCAGGCTTTTGAGCAGATAAAACAAGAAATAGCCCGTGCCGTGGCCTTGGGGCCAGTACGGACGGGACAGGATGTGAAGAACATCCTCTACACTGCTGCTGGAGAGAAAGGTCCCACTTGGAGTTTGTGGCAAAGAGCCTCAGGAGAGACCCGAGGCCGACCCCTAGGATTTTGGAGTCGAGCATATAAAGGGTCTGAGGAGCGCTACACTCCGACTGAGAAGGAGATCTTAGCCGTGTATGAGGGGGTTCGGGCTGCTTCTGAAGTAGTTGGGACAGAGGTTCAGCTTCTTCTAGCACCTCGCTTGCCAGTAATAAACTGGATGTTTAAAGGACAGGTTCCCTCCACCCATCATGCTACTGATGCCACTTGGAGTAAGTGGATTTCATTAATTACTCAACGAGCTCGAATGGGAAAACTCAGCCGTCCTGGAATTCTAGAAGTGATCATGGAGTGTCCTGAGAGTAAAAAAATTGAAATACCACCTACAGAAGAGGTATCACATGCTAAAGAGGCACCACCATACAATGAGCTACCAGAAAACGAAAAGAAATTTGCCCTATTCACAGACGGATCATGTCGTATTGTAGGGAAGCATCGCAGATGGAAAGCTGCTGTATGGAGCCCCACACGACAAGTTGCAGAGGCCACTGAAGGTAAAGGAGAATCAAGTCAATTCGCAGAGGTAAAGGCTGTTCAGCTGGCTTTAGATGTGGCTGAACGGGAGAGGTGGCCAATGCTTCATCTTTATACTGATTCATGGATGGTGGCAAATGCCTTATGGGGGAGGTTGCAACAGTGGGAGGATGATAATTGGCAACGAAAGGGTAAACCTGTTTGGGCTGCTGAACTGTGGAAAGACATTGCTGCCCGAATAAGGAACACTGTTGTAAAGGTGCGCCATGTAGATGCTCATGTGCCTAAAAGTAAGGCTACTGAAGAACATAAAAATAACCATCAGGTTGATCGAGCTGCCAAAATTGAGATGGCTCAAATAGACTTGGACTGGCAGAACAAGGGTGAATTATTCCTAGCTCGATGGGCCCATGAGACTTCAGGTCATCAAGGAAGGGATGCAACATAGAAGTGGGCCAGAGACCGAGGGGTGGACTTAACTATGGACGCTATTGCTCAAGTTATTCATGATTGTGAAACATGCGCCATAATTAAACAAGCCAAGAGGATGAAACCTCTTTGGGGGGAAGGGCGATGGCAAAAGTATAAATATGGAGAGGCATGGCAGGTTGATTATATCACCTTGCCACGATCTCGCAATGGTAAGCGTTATGTACTCACCATGGTGGAGGCAACCACTGGGTGGCTCAAAACATACGCAGTACCCCATGCCACCGCCCGAAACACCATATTAGGGTTGGAAAAGCAAATCCTGTGGCGGCATGGCACTCCAGAAAGAATTGAATCAGATAATGGGACACATTTTAAAAATTCTCTTGTAACCACTTGGGCCAAAAATCATGGCATTGAGTGGATTTACCATATTCCCTATCATGCACCAGCTTCTGGTAAGATTGAACGATTCAAAGGGTTGTTGAAAACTATGTTGAAAGCAATGGGTGGCGGAATGTATAAAAATTGGGAGAACCATTTAGCAGAAGCCACCTGGTTGGTCAACACTCGAGGATCTAGTAATCGTAGTGGTCCTAACCAATCCAGCTCCCTACGTACCGTGGAGGGAGATAAGGTTCCTGTAATACACATAAAGAGCGTGTTGGGAAAGACAGTTTGGGTCCTTCCAGCATCTGGAAAGGGCAAACCTCTCCGGGGTACTGTCTTTGCCCAGGGACCTGGGTGCACGTGGTGGGTGATGGACAAAAATGGGAATGTCCAATGTGTACCACAAGGGAATTTGATGTTGGGGGAGTGCAGCCAATGATTTTCCTGTAGATATATAGGTAGAGTCTCAGAAAATATTTCAATTAGGTGCAAGATAGTTCAGTTAGGTACAGGACTTAAGATAGAGTGGATTAATGTTAAGGAAACACTTCTTCCTATATACCTTAATTGGGCATTTTGTAAGCAAGTTTTTCCATCTGGACTCTATATTGTGCACTGGCCATGCATGTGTAGAGCACACATGGAAAGAAGTATAAGTCAAAAGGAAAACTGCAGTGGTGGCTGGGAAAGGATGAGTGCACCTTGATGTGGGGGACGCCCTACTAGCGCTGCCTTTCCCCTCTACCGCTGACATGTTTTCCTTTTTCTGGCAGTTTTGCCATTTTCTCAAAATTAATAAATAGTAGGTTAAGGTATAGAGTTTTGTTCTCAACTTAGGGATTTGTATGGAATAAATATAAATTGTTGAGAAAAATGAGGTCGCTGATTATTCACAATTATACATATGAGTGTGTATGTATGTATAAACATAATGTAATGATGTAGAATAAGGGGTGGAATGTCATGGTTTAATAATTTTGTAATTTTTGCTATCAGTATTCCACATCATAACATCATATAAAGCATGAATAATTTTATTGAATCTGCAACTTACAGAAGAAGACTACATCTCCCAGAGAACAACACGATAGGTCACGGGACCTGGACTCTATATTAACTCTGTCGCAGAACAGACTGACGTCTTTCGAGTTCTGGCGTTCAGGGCAGTGTGTGGGAGCCTTCAGCCGTTCGCCTAGATTTACAGTAGGCCTCTCGGTTATGGGACTCATTCTCTCTCCTATTTTGCTTGATTCGTTAGCTCAATTTTCAATTATATTGTATTATATTATGTTATCCTGTACTTCGATATAGTATTTAGTAAATAAGTGTGCCTCCTTAGATCGTTCCCGCTGTTTTTTTTTCCTAATTAATTTTTTCATTTCGGCCTAGGGCCCCTCTGGGGCCCACGTCCCCCTGTCACGGGCGCAGGTGGATTTTTAGTTCAAACCGTGACACCTTTCCCTGCTGCTTTTCCCTTTCACTGCTGCTCTTCCCTTTCACTGCTGCTTTTCCCTTTCACTGCTGCTTTTCCCTGTAAGTCTTGCTTTTCCCTTTCACTGCTGCTTTTCCCTTTCACTGCTGCTTTTCCCTTTCCCTGCTGCTTTTCCCTTCCTCTGCTGCTTTTCCCTTTCCCTGCTGCTTTTCCCTTTTAGTCTTGCTTTTCCCTTTCACTGCTTCTCTTCCCTTTCACTGCTGCTCATCCCTTTCACTGCTGCTCTTCCCTTTCACTGCTGATTTTCCCTTTAACTGCTGCTTTTCCCTTTCACTGCTGCTTTTCCATTTTAGTCTTGCTTTTCCCGTTTTAGTCTTTATTTTCCCTCTTAGTCTTGATTTTCCCTTTTAGTCTTGCTTTTCCCTTTTAGTCTTGCTTTTCCCTTCCTCTGCTGCTTTTCCCTTTCACTGCTGCTTTTCACTTTCCCTGCTGCTTTTCACTTTCCCTGCTGCTTTTCCCTTTCTCTGCTGCTTTTCCCTTTCCCTGCTGCTTATCCCTTTCCCTGCTGCTCTTCCCTTTCCCTGCTGTTTTTCCCTTTCACTGCTGCTTTTCCCTTTCCCTGCTGCTTTTCCCTTTCACTGCTGTTTTTCCCTTTCACTGCTGCTTTTCCCTTTCCCTGCTGCTTTTCTCTTTCACTGCTGCTTTTCCCTTTCACTGCTGCTTTCCTCTTTCACTGCTGCTGTTCCCTTTTAGTTTTGCTTTTCCCTTTCACTGCTGCTTTTCCCTTTCACTGCTGCTTTTCCATTTCACTGGTGTTTTTCCCTTTCCCTGCTGCACTTCCCTTTCCCTGCTGCTCTTCCCTTTCACTGCTGCTTTTCCCTTTCACTGCTGCTCTTCCCTTTCACTGCTGCTCTTCCCTTTCACTGCTGCTCTTCCCTTTCACTGCTGCTTTTCCCTTTCCCTGCTGCTCTTCCCTTTCACTGCTGCTCTTCCCTTTCACTGCTGCTTTTCCCTTTCACTGCTGCTTTTCCCTGTAAGTCTTGCTTTTCCCTTTCACTGCTGCTTTTCCCTTTCACTGCTGCTTTTCCCTTTCCCTGCTGCTTTTCCCTTCCTCTGCTGCTTTTCCCTTTTAGTCTTGCTTTTCCCTTTCACTGCTTCTCTTCCCTTTCACTGCTGCTCATCCCTTTCACTGCTGCTCTTCCCTTTCACTGCTGATTTTCCCTTTAACTGCTGCTTTTCCCTTTCACTGCTGCTTTTCCATTTTATTCTTGCTTTTCCCGTTTTAGTCTTGCTTTTCCCTCTTAGTCTTGATTTTCCCTTTTAGTCTTGCTTTTCCCTTTTAGTCTTGCTTTTCCCTTCCTCTGCTGCTTTTCACTTTCACTGCTGCTTTTCACTTTCCCTGCTGCTTTTCACTTTCCCTGCTGCTTTTCCCTTTCTCTGCTGCTTTTCCCTTTCCCTGCTGCTTATCCCTTTCCCTGCTGTTTTTCCCTTTCACTGCTGCTTTTCCCTTTCCCTGCTGCTTTTCCCTTTCACTGCTGTTTTTCCCTTTCACTGCTGCTTTTCCCTTTCCCTGCTGCTTTTCTCTTTCACTGCTGCTTTCCTCTTTCACTGCTGCTGTTCCCTTTTAGTTTTGCTTTTCCCTTTCACTGCTGCTTTTCCCTTTCACTGCTGCTTTTCCATTTCACTGGTGTTTTTCCCTTTCCCTGCTGCACTTCCCTTTCCCTGCTGCTCTTCCCTTTCACTGCTGCTTTTCCCTTTCAATGCTGCCTTTCCCTTTCACTGCTGCTTTTCCCTTTCACTGCTGCTCTTCCCTTTCACTGCTGCTCTTCCCTTTCACTGCTGCTCTTCCCTTTCACTGCTGCTTTTCCCTTTCACTGCTGTTTTTCCCTTTCACTGCTGCTTTTCCCTTTCACTGCTGCTCTTCCCTTTCACTGCTGCTCTTCCCTTTCACTGCTGCTTTTCCCTTTCACTGCTGTTTTTCCCTTTCACTGCTGCTTTTCCCTTTCCCTGCTGCTTTTCCCTTTCCCTGCTGCATTTCCCTTTCCCTGCTGCTTTTCCCTTTCACTGCTGCTTTTCCCTTTCACTGCTGCTTTTCCCTGTAAGTCTTGCTTTTCCCTTTCACTGCTGCTTTTCCCTTTCACTGCTGCTTTTCCCATCCCCTGCTGCTTTTCCCTTCCTCTGCTGCTTTTCCCTTTCTCTGCTGCTTTTCCCTTTTAGTCTTGCTTTTCCCTTTCACTGCTTCTCTTCCCTTTCACTGCTGCTCATTCCTTTCACTGCTGCTCTTCCCTTTCACTGCTGATTTTCCCTTTAACTGCTGCTTTTCCCTTTCAGTGCTGCTTTTCCCTTTCACTGCTGCTTTTCCATTTTAGTCTTGCTTTTCCCGTTTTAGTCTTGCTTTTCCCTCTTAGTCTTGATTTTCCCTTTTAGTCTTGCTTTTCCCTTTTAGTCTTGCTTTTCCCTTTTAGTCTTGCTTTTCCCTTTCACTGCTGCTTTTCACTTTCCCTGCTGCTTTTCCCTTTCACTGCTGCTTTTCCCTTTCACTGCTGCTTTTCCCTTTTCCTTCTGCTATTCCCTTTAAATACTGCTTTTCCCTTTCACTGCTGCTTTTCCCTTTCACTGCTGCTTTTCTCTTTTCGTATTGCTTTCCCCTTTTACTACTGCTTTTCCCTTCCCCTGCTGCTTTTCCCTTCCCCTGCTGATTTTCCCTTTCCCTGCTGCTTTTTTCTTTTAGTCTTGCTTTTCCCTTTTAGTCTTCCTTTTCCCTTTCACTGCTGCTTTTCCCTTTCACTGCTGCTTTTCCCTTTCACTGCTGCTTTTCTTTTTCCCTGCTGCTTTTCCCTTTCACTGCTTCTCTTCCCTTTCGCTGCTGATTTTCCCTTTCACTGATGATTTTCCCTTTCACTGCTGCTTTTCCCTTTCACTGCTGCTCTTCCCTTTCACTGCTGCTTTTCCCTTTCCCTGCTGCTTTTGCCTTTCCCTGCTGCTTTTCCCTTTCACTGCTGCTCTTCCCTTTCGCTGCTGATTTTCCCTTTCACTGATGATTTTCCCTTTCACTGCTGCTTTTCCCTTTCACTGCTGCTCTTCCCTTTCACTGCTGCTTTTCCCTTTCACTGCTGCTTTTCCCTTTCACTGCTGCTCTTCCCTTTCACTGCTGATTTTCCCTTTAACTGCTGCTTTTACCTTTCAGTGCTGCATTTCCCTTTCACTGCTGCTTTTCCATTTTAGTCTTGCTTTTCCCGTTTTAGTCTTGCTTTTCCCTCTTAGTCTTGCTTTTCCCTCTTATTCTTGCTTTTCCCTCTTAGTCTTGCTTTTCCCTCTTAGTCTTGCTTTTCCCTTTTAGTCTTGCTTTTCCCTTTTATTCTTGCTTTTCCCTTCCTCTGCTGCTTTTCCCTTTTATTCTTGCTTTTCCCTTTCCCTGCTGCTTTTCCCTTCCTCTGCTGCTTTTCCCTTTCACTGCTGCTTTTCACTTTCCCTGCTGCTTTTCCCTTTCACTGCTGCTTTTCCCTTTCTCTGCTGCTCTTCCCTTTCCCTGCTGTTTTTCCCTTTCACTGCTGCTTTTCCCTTTGACTGCTGTTTTTCCCTTTCACTGCTGCTTTTCCCTTTCCCTGCTGCTTTTCTCTTTCACTGCTGCTTTTCCCTTTCACTGCTGCTTTCCCCTTTCACTGCTGCTGTTCCCTTTTAGTTTTGCTTTTCCCTTTCACTGCTGCTTTTCCCTTTCACTGCTGCTTTTCCATTTCACTGGTGCTTTTCCCTTTCACTGCTGCTTTTCCCTTTCACTGCTGCTTTTCCATTTCACTGGTGCTTTTCCCTTTCACTGCTGATTTTCCATTTCACTGCTGCTTTTACATTTTAATCTTGTCCTTCTCTTTCCCTGCCGCTCTTCCCTTTCCCTTCTGCTCTTCCCTTTCCCTTCTGCTCTTCCCTTTCCCTTCTGCTCTTCCCTTTCCCTGCTGCTCTTCCCTTTCACTGCTGCTCTTCCCTTTCACTGCTGCTCTTCCCCTTCACTGCAGCTCTTCCCTTTCTCTGCTGCTCTTCCCTTTCACTGCTGCTTTTCTCTTTCACTGCTGCTTTTCCCTTTCAATGCTGCCTTTCCCTTTCACTGCTGCTTTTCCCTTTCACTGCTGCTCTTCCCTTTCACTGCTGCTCTTCCCTTTCACTGCTGCTCTTCCCTTCACTGCTGCTTTTCCCTTTCACTGCTGTTTTTCCCTTTCCCTGCTGCTTTTCCCTTTCCCTGCTGCTTTTCCCTTTCCCTGCTGCATTTCCCTTTCCCTGCTGCTTTTCCCTTTCACTGCTGCTTTTCCCTTTCACTGCTGCTTTTCCCTTTCACTGCTGCTTTTCCCTTTCACTGCTGCTCTTCCCTTTCACTGCTGATTTTCCCTTTCACTTCTGCTTTTCCCTTTTAGTCTTGCTTTTCCCTTTCACTGCTGCTGTTCCCTTTTAGTTTGGTTTTTCCCTTTTTTCTGCTGCTTTTCCCTTTTAGTCGTGCTTTTCCATTTCACTGCTGCTTTTCCCTTTTAGTGCTGCTTTTCCCTTTCACTGCTGCTTTTCCCTTTTAGTCTTCCTTTTCCCTTTCACTGCTGCTTTTCTTTTTCACTGCTGCTTTTCACTTTCACTGCTGCTTTTCCCTTTTAGTCTTGCTTTTCCCTTTCACTGCTGCTTTTCCCTTTCACTGCTGCTTTTCCCTTTCACTGCTGCTTTTCCCTTTCACTGCTGATTTTCCCTTTCACTGCTGATTTTCCCTTTCACTGCTGCTCTTCCCTTTCACTGCAGCTCTTTTCTTTCACTGCAGCTCTTCCCTTTCACTGCTTCTCTTCCATTTCACTGCTGCTTTTTCCTTTCACTGCAGCTCTTCCCTTTCACTGCTGCTTTTCCGTTTCACTGCTGCTTTTCCCATTCACTGCTGCTTTTCCCTTTCTCTGCAGCTCTTCCCTTTCATTGCTGCTCTTCCCTTTCACTGCTGCTTTTCCCTTTTAGTCTTGCTTTTCCCTTTCACTGCTGCTCTTCCCTTTCACTGCTGATTTTACCTTTCACTGCTGCTTTTCGCTTTCACTGCTGCTTTTCCCTTTCACTGCTGCTTTTCCCTTTCACTGCTGCTTTTCCCTTTCACTGCTGCTTTTCCCTTTAACTGCTGCTTCTCTGTTTTAATCTTGCTTTTCCCTTTCACTGCTGCTTTTCCCGTTTCTTACCTTCTGCTCACATATTTATCTCATTTTTAAAACCACATTTGAATAATAATACAGTATATATACAGTATATATGCTTTCTTTCCCCCTCCCCCCTCCCAATAAATAAATAAATAAATAAAAACAAAAATTAATAATAATAAAAAAGCAAGCTCTCAGCTTATGAAGAAATAGCTGACAACAGCCTTCTGGACAAAGCATTTTTATGGAGTACAGTTCATATTTATAGGGAAAAAAGATCCAGAACTTTGTGCTCTGTAGTCTCCCAGTACCATATCCCACACATGCTAACACACCCTTAGGACAAAGATTACAACTGGAAATAATGATGTGGCAGTTATCCTCCACCCTGATAAAACTTCATCCATTGATGAAAAAGGTGTGTTCCACAAACTAGTGCTCATGCCATGTGGTTCCTATCAGTGGGAGAAAGTAAGGGGGAAAGCTAGAAGGTACTGTTCACATTAAGGAAATACAAGAGAAGATTTTTTTGTTTTCCTGCACAGAGGTTGCCTTGCTTAAGCTTTATTCTGCTATGGAGGAAATGCATACACTTTTCTTCCTCATTTTCCCTTGCCAACAGAGGGAAAAGTCTGACAAGAAGAGTTATTGTCACCTTCCTCATCCTTACTACTTGCTGACACTGGAGAAGAAAATCCTCTGGGGACTACATGGCTTTGTTTCTTGGCTGTCTACTGTGCAGTTGTCCCTTCTCTTCACTTTCTCATTTCCTTAAGGTAACATCAAGCTGATGTGTGCAGCCCACCAATAAAAGTATGTGGAAGTAAGCCTTTCTCAGGAGGTGCTGTGCTACTGTCCTCACTCATTTGCAAAGTTCCCTCTCCATTCTTTAGCATAATCTCCAGGTGGGAATGGCAGGAGGCAGTTACAGAAGGAACTGCCAGACCCCAAAGCAGAGCTGGTGCAGGAGGGTACCACACAGCCATGACTTCAGGTTGGGAACTCAGAAGACCATCATACTTGAGCAAGGAAGAGTCCCTTTAAATAATGAGATGTGCAGAAACACCAATGAGTAGAGAAATAAAAAATCTAGCCTTTTCAGTTTATCATATTGGCTTATAAGTTGTGAGAAATCTATGCTAGTTCTTTGAGAGGGACAGATTTTGTTTCTCTACTTTTCAGCTTACATTTGCACCACTGAGTTACTGATGAAAAAGGAATGTTACCTATAACAAAGATAAGCTTTATCTACTGATTGCTTTAAATAAACCCTCATTCCTTTCAGCTTTCACAGCTTGTAGTCTGTTAATCCCGTCAATCATTGACTTTAAATGTAGGAAATATGTAGTAAATGCATGTCAAGCTCTCTCAGTGTGTGTCAGAGAATCCAGCCACAAGCCTAAGAACAAGTAGGGGCCCTAGCCTTAAAAGAAACTGGGGGTGGGGAGTCAAACCACATTTGGGCCACCACCACAATAAATAAAATCCAGGCAAAATATGGGTGAACCATGGGCTGACAGATCAGCCTCAAAGGGTTAAAGTAAAGGGGTCAGCCAGGTTGGATGGCCCTGTTCTAACCTGACCTGCTGGGTAGCAGCGCTCCCATGGCAGGGGTTGGGTGGGCCCTGAGGTCCCTTCCAACCCAACTATTCTGTGGTTCTATGATCCTTGAGAGCCCCTTCCAAATCGGGATATTCCGTGATTCAATCTCGTGTGCTGAGCGCTCCCTCTGCTGGCACACACACATAGCTGGATTTTTCCCTACTCAGGCTGGGAAAAAAACGTGCCAGTGGAGCTGATGAAATGAAAGAGGTCATCGAAACAGAGCCCGTGGGGACTTGAAGGCTGAGCTTACCTTTTCTTCTTGGTACAGTTAGCGATCAGCGTCGTTCATTACCTTCAGCACCATGCAGATAGCGCCTGTATTTTACACAGGCCTTAGAGCTGGTTTTCTTTCACTTATTAACTGGAACGGCCACTAAAAGAATCTGAAGTTTTTCTTCAGTTTCTGACAACAGGGCAACAAGTTTGTTTAGTCACTTCTTTTTTACAAAAGCTGTGACCTGAGGAACGGATTTATAAGCAGAGCATTTCTACACTCATGTAAAAATCCTGTGGAATGCAAATGTCCAGAAGAATTTTAGCACCCACTGTGGGGTTTGTCCTTCCAGTGCAGAGCAGACTGGCACATTGTTCAGCCTTGTCTGTTTAGAGCATAAAGTCCAAGAATGGCACCACATGAAAGTTTGTAATGCAAGGATCAAGTACCCCTCATAGTCAGCACCATCAGCTCCCACAATATCCCACAGCACAGCACTGAGGACCTGAGTGGAAGGTGGTGGGATACCTGTCTATGTTCCCATGATGCTGCCTCTAGGACACATGCTCATCCCTGGATAAGCAGTATAGCAAAAACACATCATCAGAAAACAAAGATTCCATCTTTCTGTTTTTCCTTGTCTATTGCTACTGAATTTCTTGTTCCATTGGGCTCGAATCCATAATGGCTTATATATGGATATGACAGTCCTGTCCTCTCTCCCCTCTAAACATGTGTACAACCACACAAGCAGCCAGACACAGCCCTGACACAGTTGCCATTCACAATCACTATCCCCCAGGGCAGCACAGTAAGCTTTCATCCCACAGGATGAACTACTGCTTTAATGGAGAGGGGAAAACACAGGGGGCAGCCAGAGACAGCTTTGTTCTGCTCTGGATGCATCTCCAGCAAAATCATGTTCAGTTAGGTGGCATACATCTCACAGTAACAGAGGGCAGTTTGCTATCTGCAGAAAAGGTGAAAACCAAAAGAAGTATTATTCACAAAACATAAAGAAATACTGTTATATGTCTTCTCTTTGAGTCATTATACACAGTCATTACAGAAAAAATGTTCTCCTTGCTGGGCATTGCAGCAGGATTTAGTTACGTCTTCTCTTAGAGATCCACATCTTATTCATGCTTACACCATGTCAAGTCAAAATGAGGACGGGCATTTTGTAGATGCGTGGTATGAGAGGCCAATATTCTGTTAGTAATGCTTCCCTCCCAAGGTTTGAAGGCAGCACCTTTTCCAGCCTCATTTCAAATACTGCATCACATTTAAATCCCAGCTTTCCTAACACAGATGCAATGTTAGGAAGCCATGTGAGGAAAGACAGGGATGGCTTTAAGTCTCTAAATAAGAAGAAAGAGAATCATCATCAAGGAGGCTGACTGACTGAAAAAGAATGTGCTTTTCCAGGCCATTTCTGAAGGTACAGCTGAGGGCTAACCCATAACAGTTACTTTACTTGTTGAATAACATTTTTATGTATGTGTTTTATGTTTTGCTTTTTGTCACTTTGCCTCATGTTTAATTGCTCTGTTCCAAAGTTTTGCTGAAGGGAACTGAGGAATGATTTGAATGGCAGTAAATGTGGATATCACAGATCCAAAACATGGCCAGAACTCAACATTGTAAAAGCTGCGATTTGACCCTCGCTCAACAAATACTTTGTACATTTAAACAGGCAAAAAAAGAACCAGCTTTAAACTGAGATGAAACCACAGATCAGAGATGAACGTTTCATTAAATACTGGACAAAGCAGTAGAAACTCTTGCTCTCTTCTTGTTTGCAGATAATGAGAGTTCAGAAAAGCCCATGGAATTATATCTGATTTATAATCTGATTTATAAGCAGCACTGCATTGAGACAAGATGGGGATGAAAGGACAGAGCACAGCTCTGGTGAAAAGGGCTGGGCATCACCTTGGGGTGATCATTGTGACTCCATGTTGGGAGTGGCCGAAGCCCCCATCACAAACACGTGCCATCACAATGACACCCCATCAGAACCCCCAGGGTGTTCAGAAGGATTTCACTTGCCGAGTGGCACAGCGAAAACCGCTTTGTCGCAGAAATGTCTGCAAGGACAAACTTCAATTGGACTGAGCAAAGACGCTCCCACCCTGCAAGAGGTGGTCAAGGATCGGCTCGTGATGCTGCTCACTCCCATGTCCGTCTTTAGCAATTGAAAATCTCCTGTACCTTGCTGTCTTTCAAGCGCAAGGTGATAACAACTGACTCTTCTCCTTTGCCTTTTGCAGCCTCTCGTCAACTGGAACCCAGACTTCGGAGGAGAGAGCTCTCGGCTCCTCGAGCAGCGCAGGCCGAGATCTGCCCGGAGAAGGAGAGCCGAGATGGGCCCCTGCTGCTGCTTCTGCTGCTGCTGCTGCTCCTGCTCCCGCAGGGGCTGCCTGCAGGCAGCGGGTCCGGCAGCCGGCACCCAGGCGGCTGCAGCCAGGGGACCCCGGCCTCCCAAGCGCCGAAGGAGAAACCGCAGCCGACGCCGAGCTCGAGCCTCTCACAGCCGGCCAATGCGTGCTGCAGCAGCTTGGGGAATGAACCAGCCTCTGGACCCGTCCCTGCTGCCACCAAACAGCGGCTGGAGCCCTGGAGACATTTCTACTTCCTTGTCGTTCACCGCTTCATCTTACATGGGAGACAGCTTGCCACGCAACCCAGCACTGCAGGAACTTCCCTGGTGCCCAAGAGAGCAAGAGCAGCGTGCTCCTGAGGCCGGCCTGCTTTTCCACTCCTTATCGCTCACGGTGAACATACAGCATGAAGTCGCGGTGATGCCAGAGGAGTGGGAGCCTTGGGAGGACCCGCAGCGCCCACCTTTCACCAGCTCTGTCTGGGTAGAGGAAGGCTGCTGGCTGCGCACCGATGAAGATGACAGTGATGAAGATGACGAGTGAGCGCCCTGCAGTGGGGTCATGTCGGCGCCCGCATAGTGGCCCGAGGTGGTAGTGGATAGACCGATAGTTATAAGGACAGGTTGTTTCAATAATAAATCGTTTCAGTTGTCACTTCAGTTTGGTCATTCAGTCCTTTCCTTGAGGGCGAGATCTCAGATGCGATTTTAATTTTGTCAGTGAAAACGTGCAAGGCTTTGGCTTGGTTGAACGAGGTGTACTCCTGCAGGGAACTCATCCCGATACTTCCATCACCCGCCCCTCATCCCGCCCCTCTCTGCCCTGGCTCCGCCCAGCTCCCCGGGCCGCGGCTGCGCAGAGGGCGGTGTGAGCGGGGAGCGCGTCCCGTGCTGAGCCGACAGCCGCCCCATAGCCGTGCCGCCATGCTGCCCAACACTGGGTAAGGCGACCTGGGCTTTCCTCCTTTCTTCGGCGGGGCCGCGAGCTCCGAGCCACAGGAGCTGCCGGGGCAGAGCTGGGGCCGGGGCCGGGGCCAGGGCCGGGGCCGGGCGGAGGGACAGACGCGTGCTCCGCAGCCCCTTGAGGGCGATGGGACGCGGGGTGGAGGCCGCGGCCGGGCACGGTGGCCCCGGAGCGGCTGGGTTGGACCCGGAGTCCCGCTCGGTGCTGTTTGCTCACGGGCCGAGCTGTGTGCACGTCCGGAGGGCAAAGTGCGGCTGTGGGTGTGCTGTGGAATCTGAATTGAGTGACTGCTGCGGCGTTATTTCTGCGCTGCTAATGAACGGGGACATACGTTGACCTTATTCATTCCCGTGTGTTGCAAGCAGTAGTCATAAGATCCTGTACGAGTGCAGAAAGCTCCCACGGTGCAGCCTGTGGGCTGCCCTGGTTGCGGCCGTGCCTGCTGCAAAAGGAGCCCACCTGCATGATTCTAACTTCCTGAACCTGTCCAGTTAACATTTCTCTTACCCCTTAGGCTGTTCAACCATCCAGACTATTATGTATTTACTTGGATACAAAAGTATTTTGAGAGATGGTAATGAAAGCCTTGCTAATGTGAATGGTGTCAGCTGTTATCACTTTGGCCTCAAATCCTTTCATTCTATCACAGAAGTCAATCAGGTTCACCAGGCTTGATTTTACCTACTGAGATTGATGATGCATTGGAACATGCTGCCCAGGGAAGTGGTGAAGTCACCATCCCTGGTGATGTTCAGGAAGGGTTTAGATGTGGCACTGAAGGACATGGTTTAGTGGCCATAGTGGGGATGGGTTGAAGGTTGGACTATATTGTCTTTTCCAACCTTCCAAGTTCTAAGATTACCTCTCATCTATGGCTAGTTTCTCATGTCCTGGTAAACCATGTTCCTAAGCAAGGCACTACCAGTGTCTGCTCTCACTGAATCACCCATGCCACTCAGCAACGCCTTTCCCTTGTTCATGCTCTTCCTACCCACATTATAGCAGATAAACAAGTTGCCACTGGCTTCCCTTGCAAGTCTCAGCTGCAGGTGAACTTTGGTTCTCCTCACACTGTGCTGATACGCTCATGCAATATTCCCAGTTCCTTTTTATCTCACTGGTGCTTCCACTCTGTGTGACACCTCTGTACACAGGGGCTCAGTCACAAGTCGTTTGCACAGCTGTGTCAGCCTGCTGGTTGGTTGGACAGACTTGTGGGGATTTATTGGGTTAAATGCAGTTACTTGCAAACTGAGTTTTACTGTGAAAGCCTTAAGGAAAATCATGGTCATTTTTGAAAATCTGATTTTTGGCTCTTGTCTTTGGCACCCTGCATTGGGATTGTGATCCTGGACTTTGCCTTTACAGCGTGTTGAGCTACTGGTCCTCTGTGTTCAGAGGGCCAAAAGAATTAAATTACAGAGAGCTGCACTGAGTATCAAAACGTTAGAATTGGTTGGTTTTGTTGTTTTTAGAAGTCACTCCTTTTCTGCTTTTGGAGAATGCAGCAGTTCTGTTGTGGGCAGCCTTGGATTATTGTACAAAAAGTCTTCAGTGGTGGTGAAAGGCTTATATTTCCAAGAAGGTTCTGCAGGTAAGAGTTAAGAGTTTTTCATAGGATTTCTTAATACTACACCATGTTTTCTATTCCCAAGAGAGATAGGAAGGCAAAATCTTTTTTTCTCTATGCTTCCACATTTGATTTGATAGCGATAAAGCTCATTGCTGTCTTTTTAAATAGAAATTATCTTTGAGGAGTGAAGGAGGCCCCAATTGCGTCTTTGGGCTAGAACATATGTTGCTCATCTTAAACCTGTGGATTATCTTTTAAACTTCAACACTTGGAACATGGTTAAACTCCTCTTGCAGGTCCATGTTCCTTCTCTGCAACATCCCCTTCTCAGAGTATACAAAAAGGAATTACAACGTGCTTTTTTCCTTTTTTTTTTCCCTCCCCAATTCAATACTCATGTAAAAGGGTCAGTTTGTATCTGAAGGGGGTGGTAGGAGCTGGGAGAGTTTCTGTACTCTAGGAAGATGATGCTTTGACCCCAGAAAGTTGATTTTTCCGTGACTTACATCCTTCAAAAGTAAAATTCTATGTGTAGACTAAATATGTATCCTACTAAATATGGGATTTTTGTGTGCTTTTTGTAGCCTACACAATTTGTAAATATGGCATGTCCATGTGTGTCTTGGGAATGGCAGAAGAATTTAAAGGAGAAGTTGCTGTCAATGCTTTATGGCCTAAAACAGGTGATTATTTTGAATTGTTGTGTTTTGTCCTATACAGGTGGTCTTATTTAGGACTGATTCAGAACACCGAGCACTTCTGTGTATTTTTTTGTGATCAAAGATGTTGTGTGGGTATTGGCTTTCTTTCCTAGTTCTCACTGTTGCCTTCCTGTTTTCACTTAAACTTGCCTTCAGCCTGAGCACATTCTGCTTTTTCTCCTGTCTTGTCACTGCTCCTTTCAACATGACTCAAACTTTGGTTTGCACACCATCCCTGAGTAGTATTGGACATTTATGTCAATATTTAGAATCCCCAGCTAGTTAGATTGCCAGGAAATAGATGAAGCTGACAAGATATGTACCTCTGTAGATGTAAAAAAAAAAAAAGTTTTGGCTGAGTGGGAAATCAATTGCTTCTTCACACAACCATCCAACACTTCTTGCAAGTCACAGCACACTGAAGGGCCGCATAGCAGAAAAATAACTTGGTGTGCCCATCTTATACTAGCTCCAGTTTATTGTCCATGGGTCAGTGAGGACCAGGGCTGCTGTTGAAGGTTTGGTAGCTGCTGAACAAAGAGACCAGTGTCTTGAAAGCATTAGAAGCAGCAAGTGAGCTTTCAAAATTTGTATGTATCGGTGTTTCCTTGATGAAAACTGTTCATGTTCTGAAGTATAAAAGTTAGTAATGTTCAGTCTAGGAAGAAAAATGTTGTTTTGAAAGGTTTAACTGCCAAAACAAAAGTTAACTACTTTAGAGAGTGAGAGAGGTGACTTCTGTAGTATCTACATTACAATTACAAAGTTTTTAATTTAAAGAACATCATATATATGTGATCAGCTTCAATGCTGGAGATTAACACTGTGCTAGTATGGTTCTATTGGTTCATCCAGCTCCTTGAAACAAGAAAATATGCTGATAGTGAGATGTTATGAGCTCTCGATTTAACTAAAAGTGAAAGAGGTAGCCTGCCAAAAGGATGTAAGAGTGTGAATGAGTAGTAGAGGTACTGCAGGGTCAAAGTGGAAGATGCTGTATGTATGAATTAATAGAAAACCAGCAGCACTTTGTATGAAATAGATGGAAGGATGTGCAGATTGCAGGACAGTAGATGGTTTTTCATATCAGTCTTTGCCCATAGTTTTGCTATATTTAGAACAATAATAATTGGCTGTAATGTGAAAGTAGAGGAGCATAAGCCAGGAAAAGTTTGAGTTTGTGCTATTGGGTTTCTCATCTTTAACTTAGAGTCACTTTGTTATCTCACAAGTTATTGTGGGGCTAAAATTGAGATTTTCAGTATGGTAATGGCTGCAGAAAATGTTAATTGCTGATGCACATTCACTTTGAGAAAGATAGTTGTCCTGTTAGTTTTTCATGTCCTGAATAAAGCCAGAGGAAGTCTTTGTGTGGAAAGTATTGATAGAAGCATTGAATAATATGAATATTACAAGGAGTTCTTCCCTTTATTCCTCTTTTGGTTCCTTTAATACTTTTCAAGTAAGGGAATCTTTACACTTTGAGGATTGTTTGCTGGTTGACCATTCTTCGCTGGTTGATGGTATTTCACAGTTTAGTCTTCTCATGATTACTTTCATGTGAGAGGAGAATAAAGTTTATGCATTTGCCAAAGAGATGAGTATGTGATGTCATTAGTGTTAAACTTGTAATTTCCTGTCCTCTGAATTTTCCAGCCATACATACAGCTGCTATGGATATGCTGGGAGGATCCGGAATAGAGAAGCAGTGCAGAAAAACTGACATAATTGCAGATGCTGCATATTGCATTTTAACAAAGCCGAAAACTTTCACTGGAAACTTCATTATTGATGAAGTTCTACTGAGAGAAGAAGGCGTTAAGGATTTTGATGTCTATGCAATTGCACCAGGTAAAAGAGATCTTTAAAATGAGAAGTTTGCGAAGGAAGGAAGGCCATATGGGGAATATGGATATATTCCTTTGACTCAGTCAAAAGATGCTTTGCCTCACGTTTGAGAATGTGGATTCTGGGAAAGCACATAATAGTCCACTGAGGCTCTAATAATCAATGCCTATATAAATATATATATATATATATATATATATATATTTTAAACCCATTAGCAAAAAGAAAATAGACCTGCACCACAAGCGCATGTATTACTATTTACCAAATAGTGAGATAGTGTTTCTTCATCTTCAGATGTTTCTGACTGAATTTGTAAGTGGCTTCTGGGTCTGATTTTAAATGTACCAGAACCTAAACATGTCACCTCGTCTTCTTTCAACCTGTAGTTCATTTACTGGTAAATTGAGGTGCTGTTGCCTTCAGAATGGATTCCTGTTTGTGCTGTTCACCCTTACTTGGGCTTACTGTTATTGTTCAACTCCCCTTTAGGTCACCCCCTAATGCCTGACTTCTTCTTGGATGCTGAAACTGACATGACAGCCACATAATAAGAAGGCCGTGGAAGGGCAACCTCTGCATGTACATGTCGATTATTTGTGATGATAATGAATGCCTCCTCTATTTCAAGTTACTTTTGGACTACATTCAAGCTATGTGGCAAAATCTATTGTATTTGGGCTGTTTGATTTATGGAAGTGACTTTAGTGTCTGCAACTTTCACAGTTCATAATCAGCACCTTGTTTTGAACAACCTTTTTGCTTTTTACCACCAGAGTTAAGTGGTATGAAGATTATGAGTAAATATTGCTGTAAAAAAATCACAAGCAATCAGCATATTTTGCAGGAGTGTTACATCTTTCTTGCAGTGTGAGAACTTGAGAAGCTTCTATTCCTACATGAAGTTCTCACAGTCGTACATGATGTGAATGTCTACAAGATGAAATAGAGAAGTTGTTTTTTTACAAAAGCATCAGGTTCACTTTTTCAGAATAGTGATGTTTCTATTGGAGGGCAAATAGGAATACTGGATATGTTTTATAGGAGTGCCAAAACAAATATAGGAAAGAAAGAGGCTAAGTTTGAAAAGAGCCCAGTTCCCTTGAAAATACTATTTGTGAGTGCGCACTTAGACTTTTCTGCCAGGAACTGATACTGCCAACTGCCCAGATCTCCAACACAGTAGCAATTCACTGAGTAGAATAATTATTTCCTGATACACTGACCTTCTGCATGGCTTTTAGGGGCTGCTAAGCATTACATGCCTTATAAATTGCAAATGCTCTTTCTTAATGTTAAATGAGCACATTCACTGCAGTGTAGAAAGTTGCTGATTAAAGTAGTGAATTGATTCACACCTTAGAAGCTTTTGCAGAAGAACTGCTGAAAACATATATATTCTTAGAAAGATAAGTGAGATAGAGCATTCCAGCATTTTACAGAGAATCCATCTGTTTCTTTTAGGTGCTTCACAGGCATCAGGTGGAGCCAAGCTTAATAAAGAATCAGCTTCAGCGGGGCCTGTTGCAGAAACATTCAGAGTTATTCAGGGAGAACTCAATAAAGAAATAGTGAAATCCACGCAGTCTTTCAGTTTGAATTGTCAGGTAAGACCATCACTTGTAAAATTCTCAAATGCTCACTTTTCTAGCAAGAGTCAGTCTGTATTTTCACATGTAAATACTTGTCTTTTATAACTGGTCTAGGAACAGGGACATCTTTGGGTGTGCTCTATAAGATGCTGCCTTTCAGAGCCAACTTCAGCACATGTGGGATTTACCCTGCTGCTGTTGTCACAGGGAGATGCTTTCTGCATCAGCAGCATGTGCTGCTCTTTTGGGGACTGTGGTGTGTTTTCCTGGTGTTTCATTTCTGCTGTGTCACCCTGCTGGCCGTGCTGCACAGGGTCAGCATGGTAGTTCTGTTCCAAACCCCTGCTGCCTCCAGCTCCACCAGCAGCCACTGCCTTGTCCCCTGACACTGTGGCACTGTGGGGCATCTGCTGGGGCTGACCTTGTCTGCACAGAGAGCGCGGGGCAGCTTCTGGCACAGCACCTCCAGCACGTCTAGCACGAAGATGGGAGAGAAAAGCAGGCGGGGGTAGCAAAGGGCAGGGCACATCAGTCCTTGTGGTGCTGCCACAGGTTCTCCCTGTTCCACTCAGGTGATGAAGGAGGCACTTGGTACCTTGACCTGAAAACCAGCAGTGGGAGTGCTGGGTTTGGGAAGCCTCCTGCAGCAGCTGATGTTGTGATGAGCATGTCGAGTGGCGACTTTGTGAAGATGTTCACTGGTGAGTAACAAACGGGTTTGGCAGAACTGAGGCAGCTGCTGGTGGCAGGAAACATCTTGCTGATGGATGAGCTGACAGGCTCACCTCTCTTTGTGGTCTTGGAATTGGATGAGCTGTAGCTGGAAGTGCATGGCCTTTAAATTCCCTTCCAACGTAAGTCACTCTGTGAGTCCATGATTTTATAATAAAAATATCTACTGCTTTGTTCAGTAGCTATTGAACTTTTCAGAGTGTAGCTTCAGAAAGCATCCAGTCAATCTGTTGAACCTCTTTTCTGATGCTTTTACAGTAGAACTTGGTAGCAAAGTAACTACTATATGATACCGCAATCTCCAGTTCCTTTCCTTTTCCTGATGATTCTGTGTCTTCTTTTTAGGTAAACTAAAGCCAACCATGGCCTTCATGTCAGGAAAATTAAGGATTAAAGGTAACATGGCACTAGCATTGAAGCTAGAGAAGATGCTGACACAGTGTAATGCTAAACTGTGAGGGAGAAGCTGTACCAGCAGAACATCCAGCCTTTCTTTTATAATAGCAATGCTACATTTTAAAACGATAATCTACTTTTTTCTCTTTATTTGTGTGTAAAACAACTGTGGATAAAATGCTGATCTGTTAGAGAAGATCTAATTTAGTTTTATTAAGACTGAAAGGTGTTTGTGATTAAACAATTCCTTCTTGAGAATACTTCTATTATGTAACTGGTGTTTTCCTTTCTTACACTCCTTTGGAGCAATGCAACACACCTGAAGTGGGTTTTCTTTTACATATTTGCTTGCATGCGTGCATGTCCCATAAGAAGTCTGGGAGGAGCAAATATCACCTTGCAGATCTTCACACAAACACACCCCCAGCCCAGACTGCCACAAACAAGGTAATCCCTCCCACAGCACCTGCGTGCAGCACCAGAAGGTTTAAACTACAACATGTTTACAGGCACATCACCTTCCCTCTTTAGCATGGAAAGAATGGAAACTCATGAGAAAAAGCACAAATGCTCTCTAAGGGGACAAGAGCACAGATCCTCCTCCTGGTTCAAGAGCAAGTGGAAAGCCAGAGGTAGCAACCTCACAGTGTTGCCAACAGAACTGCTCAAAATGTAGGGCATTTTACTCCTAAGTATGTAGAGAATATTTCAAGACTTAGAATTTATTTTCTAACTCGTGCAATGGTCAAATAGTTTATAGTCTTCAAAGCCTGTGCTCAAACAAAATTATTTGTGCTGTAAAGGTTCCATCCCTGTTGAATTCTGGTAATAATACAGAGAATGTTGAATTCACTTATGCACTCTGCAGTCCCAGCGCCATGAAAAACATGAACGAACTTTCCTTTTGAGGTGACAGCTTGCCTGTGGCTGTGTGGTTGTTCCCACACTTGGCTACATTATGCAATACTGTATGTGTAATGCTGGTTGCAGCAGTGCAATCAGGAAGTATGCCTTAGGATTGCCAGGGCTGTTACATCTGGAAGGAGATGTAAGCAGATGTGGCTTGTTCTCATCTAGATAACATGAAGAGTATTGAGGGGATAGTGCAAGAAAAAGAATCTTTCAAAAGCAGTCAAACAAGTGCTTTGCTGCATGACCTGAAAGGGTGATGGTACCAGATTGTCTTGGTGTGAGCACATGGTAAGATTTATGGTCTTAATAACTAAAGACCGTTAGATACGCTGCTGTTCTCTGAGCTGAATAAACATCAGCTGGCGGTACCTCATGTATGAGCAGAGGATGGGTGAGAAGGTGGTGTGTTTGGAAACTGGGGGTGGCTGGGATCTAGAAGATGCAGAGTGAGCTGACAAAAGGTAAAGGTTGAAAACAAAATGGGAAAAGAGTTTTGCCAGTTCCTCAGCCGGTGACCCTCCTGAGAACCGAGAGTGGGGAAAAATTAATCAGATGAAATTCCGGCTCCCTCCCTTGATGACTGACAACGATTTTAGAGGCACATGTTCATGTTGGACTACACCTCTTTTCCCCTATGAATAAAAAACCTTGCTGCCTCAAAAAACAGGGCACCTTACCCTTCTTTGATCCAGTCTTGCTCAGATCTGGAGGAGCTGGAGAGAGCTGCAGCATAAGTATTCACATATAGTAGTACTGTTAAGCACAACCTGTAGGTGACAGCAGGGCAGCAGCACCTCCAGTGCTGTGGGCTGCTCATGGGTGTGTTGCTCAATTCTATGCAGCTGGGAGCTGCTTGCAAAATGCTGAATGTGCTGTGACCAGCACAGTGCAGAGCTTTTACTCTATCTCACTTTCTGCCTTCCCTCGGAATAATGCACCTACTCTATCACAATTGCATTTGTGTAAAAATGAATATTTGAAACCCTGTTCTTTTGGTTACTCAGCTGATCTCCATTCCCTTGTTAGTAGTCCTGTGTTTTTTTATGGCTTGCACCATCATTAGTCATCTGCCTGTGCTATAAGATTCTCCTTTATCTCTCGTTTGCCTACGCCATATTCAAGCATTTCCAGGAAAAGCTCAGGGTATTGAAATATCCTTGAGTGGTCTAAGTATTCTTTCAGAATATAGGAGGAAGGAATGTGCTTTAAGCACCCGCATCTAAGTAGCTTCTGCTACACTCATAAATTAGATCTAATCCAACACCTGTGAATAACAGCTCCCCTCTGCTTTATAGTTTAGCTGTTCTTTTGGAAACCTTAATTGTGAGTATTGTGTGAGAAACAATTGATGCAATTACATTTGCTGGAAAGAATAACGACTGTCACTTCCTTTGGAACAAGAGGAAGTACACCATTTTGTGCTTTTTCTGTCTAATACTACAGCACATGTGAGATAAGTAGTGACTAGATCTAAGGGAAGACATGTAATATGTTCTCTCCACAAGTAATTCAGCTTCAGCAGATCCACTGCAGTTACATTTTCTAAGGTACCTCAAACGAGATCAAGGCTTGGCTTTTCAAAAGATGCGTTTGCATGTGGGAGGGAACCTCTGAATGTTGTGCAATGAGCTGCAGCCTCTCTTCAGCCCCTAAATTAATGAAGATCCGTGTAAGTATGTTCAGCACACAATCAAAGTGCTGCCAAAACAGTCCCATTTAATGCAATTATCAGCTACTTTGCACTGTCCGTGCTTTCCCTTTGTTGGCACCTACAACACAATGCTGTCACAAGGGGAGCACGCAGGCACACAGCCCTTGGCAGCCCTTCTACATGATGCTGGGCAGAGGTGAAAATACAAAGAGGCTCAGTGAGGCAGGCACAGAGTGCCAGTGTCAGGTGCTCAGGTGGGGCTATGGGCATTCTGAGGACCTTCCCTGCCCAGAAAGTGTCTTTTTTGGCTCAGTGAGAGTGTTTTGAAGGCCCTCCAGGAAAGCATGATTTGGGAGTGGAAGATTGGTATGTCATGCTGGTCACACATCCATCCTAGTGCAGAACAGAGAGCATTCATTCACACTCCTACTACTGCTCCTTTAAGCTCTCCTACAGTCTGCAGTTCTGATTTACCAGCAGTCAGCAAAGAAATCATAGCTTCTTCCTACTCATTTGTCTCTAGCAGTCAAATAAAACCATTTGTGTCAAACCTTTCTCTCTGTAGCACCTGCTTTGGCCTGGAGGCGTCTCCCTCAGACTCACAGATAAGCATGCTGGCCCTGAAGGATTCCAAACCATGGCTCTCACCACAGCTCCCCTCTCCCCAAGTTGAAACATACCTTTTTACAGTTATAAACTGCATGTAAAGATCATCATACTCAAATAGAATGCACATGTTTCGACTTAGCCAAATGGAACTGTGTGGTAATAGTTACTTGCAAAGAGTTTGCTCTGCTCTCCGAGCCATTTTGAAAGCTGTGTGCCTTGAAGGCCAACTGCTCTGATTTTAATGCCTCTTTTATCCATATTTCTGTGCCTAATTCAGTCATACTGCAAAAGTGAAGGTAGTTATATGGATTTACAGCACCTTTGGGTCTCAGCAGCAGCCTGGAGACACGAAGCACATGTGCTTGGAGACTCATACTGCCCAAGTGCTCTTTTCTTCACCAAAGGTCCTCTTCCTCAGTTAGAAGGTGCTATGGTGGAGCTGCAGGATCCTTCTTCGGGGAGATTTTATCACCAGAGTGAGGAGATGATTATACAGAATTTGTCCACATGGGTGTGTGTGCATGATGACACTAAGCTGAGTGGTGCAGTTGAAGGAATGCCATTCAGAGGGACCTTGACAGGCTTGAAAGGTGGGCCTGAGTGAACCTAATGAGGTTCAACACGGCAAAGTGCAAGGTTTTGCACTTAGGTTGGAAGAACCCCAGGCACCTGTACAGGCTGGGAGGAGTGGTCCATGAGAGCAGCTCGGCAGAGAAGGACCTGGGGGTCCTGATGGATGAGAAACTTAACATGAGCCAGCAGTGCGCTCTGGCAGCCCGGAAAGCAAATGGGATCCTGGGCTCCATCAGGAGAGGGGTGGTCAGCAGGGATAGGGAGGTGATTGTCCCTCTCTACTCTGCTCTTGTGAGGCCCCATCTGTTGTACCGTGTCCAGGTGTGGAGCCCTCAGTACAAAAAAGATATGGAGATTTTGGAAAGGGTCCAGAGGAGGGCCACAAAGATGATCAGGGGGCTGGAGCACCTCCCCTATGAGGACAGGCTGAGGGAGTTGGGTTTGTTCAGCCTGGAGAAGAGAAGGCTGCAGGGTGACCTCATTGCAGCCTTTCAATACCTGAAGGGAACTTACTGCCAGGAGGGGAGTAAACTCTTGGAAAGGGCTGATAATAGCAGGACTAGGGGAAACTGATTTAAGTTGAAAGAGGGAAGATTTAGGTTGGACGTTAGGGGGAAAGTTGTTTACTAGGAGAGTGGTTAGGCCCTGGAACACGCTGCCCAGGGAGGTTGTGGATGCCCCGTCCTTGGGGGTGTTCAGGGCCAGGTTGGACAGGGCCCTGGGCAACCTGATCTAGTAAAGGTGTATGTTTGGTGGCCCTGCCAGGCAGGGGGGTTTGTTCTTCATGATCCATGAGGTCCCTTCCAACCTGGGTCATTCTGTGATTCTGTGATTCTGTGATTCTGTGATCTAATCCCCATCAGCCACACAGCAGCTCCAGCCCCATAGATCTGACCCATATCAGCACCACAGCAGTTCCAGCCCCATAGATCCGACCCACATCTACCCCAGAGCAGCTCCTGTCCCACAGATCTGCCCCACAGCAGCTCCAGCCCCATAGATCTGACCCATATCAGCACCACAGCTGTTCCTGCCCCATAGATCTGACCCACATCTGACACACAGCAGCTCCTGCCAAATTGATCTGACCCACATCAGCACGACAGCAGCACCTCTCCCATAGATCTGACCAACGACTGCCTCACAGCAGCAACTGCCCCATAGATCTGACCAACATGTGCCCCACAGCAGCTCCTGTCTCATAGATCTTAACCACATCAGCACCACAGCAGCTCCTGCCCAATAGATCTGACCCTCATCAGCCACACAACAGCTCCTGCCCATAGGTCTGACCCACATCAGCCCCACAGCATCTCCTGCCCCATAGATCCGACCCACATCTGCCCCTTAGGAGCTCCAACCCCATAGATCTGACCGACAGCTGCTCCTGCCACATAGATCTGACCCACATCTGCCCCAGAACAGCTCCCGCCCCATAGATCTGACCCACACCAGCCCCACAACAGCTCCTGCCCCATAGATCAGACCCACATAAGCCCCACAGCAGCTCCTGCCCCATATATCTTACCAATATCAGCACCATAGCATCTCCTGCCCCATAGATCTGACACACATCACCCCCACAGCAGCTCCTGCCCCATAGATCTCAACCACATGAGCCACACAGCAGCTCCTGTCCCACAGATCTGACCAACACCAGCTCCACAGCAGCTCCTTCCCTATAGATCTGACCCACATAAACCCACAGCAGCACCTGTTCCGTAGATCTGACACACATCATCCCCACAACTGCTCCTGCCCCAAAGATCTGATATACATGTGCCCCACAGGAGCTCCTGCCCCATAGATCTGACCCACATCTGCCCCACAGCAGCTTCTGCCCAGTAGATCTGACCCACAGCAGCTCCTGCCCCATAGATCTGACCAACATGTGCCCCAGAGCAGCTCCTGCCCCATAGACCTTACCCACATCAGCCGCACAGCAGCTCCTGGTCTATAGATCTGACCCACATGTGCACCACAGAAGCTCCTGTCCCATAGATCTGCCCCACAGCAGCTCCTGCCCCATAGATCTGACCCACATGTGCCCCACAGCAGCTCCTGCCCCATAGATCTCACTCACATGTGCCCCAGAGCAGATACTGCCCGATAGATCTGACCCACAACTACCCCACAGCAGCTCCTGCCCCATAGATCTGACCCACATCTGCACTACAGCAGCTCCTGCCCCATACATCTGACTCACATATGCCCCACAGCTACTCCTGCCCCATAGATCTGACCAACATCTACCGCACAGCAGCTCCTGCCCCATAGATCTCACTCACATGTGCCCCAGAGCAGATCCTGCCCCATAGATCTGACCCACAACTACCCCACAGCAGCTCCTGCCCCATAGATCTGACCCAAATCAGCCCCACACCAGCTCCTGCCCCATTGATCTGACCCACATCAGCCCCACACCAGCACCTGCCCCATTGATCTGACCCACACCAGCCCCACAGCAGCTCCTGCCCCATAGATATGACACACACCTGCCCCACAGCAGCTCCTTCCCTATAGATCTGACCCACATAAGCCCCACAGCAGCACCTGTTCCGTAGATCTGACCCACATCAGCCCCACAGCAGCTCCTGCCCCATAGATATGACCCACCTCAGCCCCTGCCTCAGAGATCTGACCCACATGTGCCCCTTAGCAGCTCCTGCCCCATAGATCTGACCCACAGCAGCTCCTAACTCATAGATCTGACCCACATATGACCCACAGCAGATCCTGCCCCATAGATCTGACCCACAGCAGCTCCTGCCCCATAGATCTGACCAACATCAGCTCCACAGCAGCACCTACCCCATAGATCTGACCCACATCTGCCCCACAGCAGCTCCTGCCACATAGATCTACCGACATGTGCCCCACAACAGCTCCTGCCCCAAAGATCTGATACCCATGTGCCCCACAACAGCTCCTGCCCAATAGATCTGACCCACATCTGCCACACAGCAGCTCCTGTCTCATAGATCTTAACCACATCAGCACCACAGCAGCTCCTGCCCCATAGATCTGACCCTCATCAGACCCACAGTAGCTCCTTTCCATAGATCTGACCCACATCTGCCCCACATGAGCTCCTGCCCTATAGATCTGACCCACTGAAGCCCCACAGCAGCTCCTGTTCAAAATCTCTCACCCACATCTGTCACATAGCAGTTCCTGACCCATAGTTCTGAACCAAATCATCTCCACAGATGCTCCTGCCCCATAGATCTGAACCACATCTGCCCCACAGCAGCTCCTGACCCATAGATCTGACTTCCATCAGCGCCACAGCAGCTCCTGCCCCATAGATCTGACCCACATCTACCCCACAGTAGCTTCTGCCCCATAGATCTGACCCACTTCAGCCCCACAGCAGCTCCTGCCCCATAGATCTGTCCCACATGAGCCCCACAGCAGCTCCTGCCCCATAGATCTGATCGACGTGTGCCCCACAGCAGCTCCTGCCCCATTGATCTGACCCACTTGTGCCCCACAGCAGCTCCAGTCCCATAGATCTGCCCCACAGCAGCTCCTGCCCCATAGATCTGACATACATGTGCCCCACAGCAGCTGCTGCTTCATAGATCTGACCCACATCTGCCCCACAGAAGCTCCTGCCCTATAGATCTGATCCACATAAGCCCCACAGCAGCTCCTGTTCAATATGTCTCACCCACATCTGCCCCATAGCAGCTCCTGCCTCATAGATCTGAGCCACATCATCCCCACAGCAGCTCCTGCCCCATAGATCTGACCCATATGTGCCCCACAGCAACTCCTGCCCCATAGATCTGACCCTCAGCAGCTCCTGCCCCATAGATCAGACCCACATCTGCCCCACAGCAACTCCTGCCTCATAGATCTGACCCACATGTGCCCCACAGCAGCTCCTGCCCCTTAGATCTGTCCCACAGCAGCTTCTGACACATAGATCTGACCCTCATCATCCCCACAACAGCTCCTGCCCCATAGATCTGACCCACATCTGCCCCACAGCAGCTCCTGCCTCATAGATCTGACCCACATGTGCCCCACAGCAGCTCCTGCCTTATAGATCTGACCCTCATCATCCCCACAGCAGCTCCTGCCCCATTGATCTGACCCACATCTGCCCCACTGCAGCTCCTGCCCCATAGATCTGACCCACATCTGCCCCATAGCAGCTCCTGCCCCATATATCTGACCCATATCAGATCCACAGCAACGCCTGCCCCATAGATCTCAACCACATGAGCCCCACAGCAGCTCCTGTCCCACAGATCTGACCCACATAGGCCCCACTGCAGCTCCTGCCCCATAGGTCT
Organism: Coturnix japonica; assembly: GCF_054131305.1. NCBI lineage: Eukaryota > Metazoa > Chordata > Aves > Galliformes > Phasianidae > Coturnix > Coturnix japonica. The sequence continues at coordinate 6,188,369 of NC_140691.1, read as the reverse complement.
GACCCACATCAGCCACACAGCAGCTCCCGCCCCACAGATCTGACCAACACCAGCCCCACAGCAGCTCCTGCCCCATAGATCCGACCCACATCTGCCCCTTAGGAGCTCAAACCCCATAGATCTGACCGACAGCTGCTCCTGCCACATAGATCTCACCCACATCTGCCCCAGAACAGCTCCCGCTCCATAGATCTGACCCACATCAGCCCCAAAGAAGCTCCTGCCCCATAGATCAGACCCACATCAGCCACACAGCAGCTCCCGCCCCATAGATCTGACCCACATCGGACCCACCACAGCTCTTGCCCCATAGATCAGACCCACATCTACCCCACAGCAGCTCCTGCCCCATATATCTTACCAACATCAGCGCCATAGCATCTCCTGACCCATAGATCTGACACACATCACCCCCACAGCAGCTCCTGCCCCATAGATCTGACCCACGTCTTCCCCACAGCAGCTCCTGCCCCATAGATCTAGCCCCCATCAGACCCACAGCAGCTCCAGTCCCATAGATCTGACCCACATCATCCCCACAACAGCTCCTGCCCCATAGATCTGACCCACATCTGCCCCACAGCAGCTCCTGCCTCATAGATCTGACCTACACACTACATCCGGATCTCACTACAGCCTCCCTTCAGGAAGTTAGAGAGAGCAATGAGGTCTCCCCTGAGCCTCCTCTTCTCCAGGCTGAACAATCCCAGCTCCCTCAGCCTCAACTCATACGGCCTGTGCTCCAGACCCCTCACCAGCTTTGTTGCCCTCCTCTGAACGCGTTCCGGGGCCTCCATGTCTTCCTTGCACTGAGGGGCCCAAAACTGAACACAGCACTCGAGCTGCGGCCTCATCAGTGCTGACAACAGGGGGACAATCACCTCTCTGCTCCTGCTGGCAACACTGTTTCTGATGCAGGCCAGGATGCCCTTGGCCTTCTTAATATACAGCAAAGGAATCTCCTGAAAAGGAAACCAGAATATCTGGCAACATGAAACAAAGTTCTGATTCATAAAAGACTGGCAGCAAGGCCTGAATCTCTTGTGTAATCTGCTCTTGATTTATCCCATTAGCACTAGGTGGAATGCAGAAGCTTCCTGAGACGTGATAATCAAAACCTAGTCCAATGCCTTTAAAAAAGCCTTTAAGAGATTACTCCTCCTTGGCTGTTTAAAATAAACTTAGGTAATACAAAATGTTGGAAAATTTTTGGACAGCTCCCCAGGGCCGGGCTTTTGAAGGCCGTATTGACGAGAGTCAATCAAGCTCCGGCTGCAGGCGTATATGTGTGTGCCAGTTCTTCAACACAGTAGAAATCACAACTTGCTGCGTGATCAAAATTCTGCATGTGCTACTCCTGAACCCCAATTACTTCCAACGGTGTTAAATTACCCCTTGATCTCAAAGCTGAACAAAACAACAAAATGCCACACCAATACTGAGTACATAAAAACAAACAACTCCTTGGGCCTCAAGGGGAGGATGATGCACAGGCCACGGCTGCCAGCGTGCAGCTGGGCTTCCCAGGGCAAACAGCAGCACACGGTGCATCAGAAGCTGAAAGAACCCTCAGGGAAGAGAGGCTAACTCAACGGGCTGAGCACGGGACACCCTTCTTCCTGCTGGGCTGCTTCCCCTCCTCTGGTTTCTTTCTGTCAGTCCTCAGAGAGCAAGGAGATGCTCACAGCCTGTCACCAGCACTTACGGGTTGGCTGAAAGGCCACAGGTTGGGAAGACCAACAAGGAAACGGGGGAAAACCTGCACCATGTCAAGGGAGAGACGTGAAGCCGACCGCTTCATCGCCCTGTGATTGCCAGCCCGAGCGAGGGACGTTCTGACCAGCTACTGAAAGAGGCAGCACCAGGTTTAGAAAGTTCGCTTCAATTTTATTGCGTACAAGAAGATTTGGCTTGTATTTATTACCCCGCCCACACCCCAAAATGAAGCCCCAGTGCCCAGGATTTCCGCTTAGCAATCAGTCACTCAGCCTCCAGTCAGACCCAAGGAGAAGCCAAACCCCAGGGCTACGTCACCTCCTCCCTCTCCAGTCCCAGCCAGCCCTATTTCAACCTAACCCTACACTAGGCCTGGACCTCAAGAGACACACCCTGAAGGAACGCAGCGTCTCCAGCTCTTGCCGTACACCAAGTCCTGCACAGGTGAAGCCCTCTTTGCTTCTAACGCAGCACAAGTCCTTCCTGTCCAGTTCACTTCCATCATCTCCACCGTCCATGACAGGGAAAGCACGGCTGTGCCGGTAAACTGGACTGTTCAGTCAGCAGCTTTTGGTGCCACCTCCGAGAAAGCGCTGCAGGTGGTTCTGCTGTCCTTTGTAGCTTCTTGCTCAGGCCATCATCGTTGCTTTCTGCTTTCCTTCTCGGCTTTCTTCCTCAGCTGAGCAGCGCTTGCCTTGCCTCAGCTTTCTTCACTCTCTCCCAAGTCTCAGTCCCCAAACTCTCCGAGTCCTACAAGAATCAATTCGGAAACGCTCAGGGAACCTTCTCAGCTAACAACTGGTTGGCGGCTCGCTTTGGGAGCTCAAGTCACCCTGCTGGGCACGTTGGGCTGCCAGAACTGGGAACCGCCTTCCTGACAGTCGGGCACACAAGAAACTCCACCCCTGTCTCGTTCCCCAAATCCCACACAAACCAGAGCCTAAAGCCCTTTCCTGCAAGGCGGTCCCTGCATGGGCGGGAGGACCCTCTGCCTGGCAGCTCATAGGGAGCAGCAGTAGCCACAGGATAAGACTGAGCTGGCACCTCCAGGCTGCTGGCAACAGTTACAGATGGTTCCCTCCCACCCAGTTGCCCGTGCCTTTCTCCTATCCCATGAGAGCACCACTTACTGCCTTTGGGAACTTGGAAACTGGCAGCATGATGGCCAGCACAGAGAAGCTGCAAAACGGCTCCGTAGAAGAGTCTGTGGCACAGCATGTTCTTCATTAGCATGGGCTCAGGGATCTCAGGTGGCCAGAAATGCAGTTCAGCAGCCATAGCACAGACAGCCTGCTGCTCTACTGCTCTCTTATGGAGGCTGCCTGCTGTGAGGGGGGAAAAAGAGGCAGCATTACTCTCAGGCACTGTGATGGAGTTACTTCCTGCTAGAAACATTTCCAGGCTGACTTAGAGAAGTGCTCTGAAGCTTGGTCACCTTGGGCTACCGACCCAAGAACAAAGAGGGACAACAAACTTGCATTTCAATTGCCCTTTAGCGCCTGCCTCGGAGAAGAGCCCTCAGCCTTCAGTATTGCTGCACTTACAGGTGAGGGGAAGAGAAGCAAGAGGACGGGTGGGTGTCAAAGAAGGGAAAATTTACCAGGCAAGAATAAATCTCAGCTCAGCTATCCCTGAGCTCCATCACACACATGTGAATACTGCCTTACTAATATGAACAATAACATCATTCACACAGCTAAATTTACTCACATTCACGTACCTGGTTGTGGACATGTTCGAGGCCTCGCTGCTGCTGTGCTGTTCAACGCCGGCCACAGCAATAAAGCGCGCAGAAAGCCCATCTGTTGCAGACAGAGGAGTGAGCCGTGCTTAACCAACACTGCTTCAGCGCACGCTTACAGTAAGGCACACCTACCTTGCGCTGGCCATGCAGGAAGCTCGTGACGCAGCTCCAGACGGCTCTCCTGAGGCCCAGCTTCATTTCACGGCCACTCACGCTCTGCTGCTGGACATTCTGCAACGGAAAAGCCACCGGATGCAAATCCCATCCCTCACAGATGGCATCAGACCTCCGCTCTCATGGCAGTCGCACTCACGGCTCCGGGGGAGAAAGCAGACGTGTGCTTACCGAGCGAGCGCTGTTTGCTGCCAGCTGCTGGTAGGAACCCACGCCTAACCCTACAGTACCAACAGTAACCTCTGCCTAACTCTACTATGGGAACAACAATCTACTCCTAACACTAAAGAATGAAGAGGAACAAACTCCTAACAGGAAAACACCAACTACTAACACTAAACCTACTCCTAACCTACTCCTAACACTAAAAAATGAACAATAAGCAATGCCTAACTCAAAAACACAAACAATAACCTATGCCTAACTCAAAAACACTAACAACAACCTACACCTAACTCTAAAACTAAACTAAACCCAAAAACCAACTATAGAAACAGGGACTGGAACAAACAGGGTAAAGATAGGACTGGGGGCCCACAGAATGTGGCTGCAGAATAGGCCCAAAGGAGGAACAGATGTTACAAAAATGCCACCCAGCTAATGCAGGGGGCGGGGGCCGTGCAGCGGGTAAGGAGCTCAGCGCCTGGACCAGCCACGGTGGAGCTGTGACCATGCCAGCGCGGGGCCTGGCACGGTGGTGTGGTGCCAGGCCAGCTATGCCGTGGGTGGATCCACCTCCATGGGCTCCTCTGCAGGTGGATCCACCTGCATAGGCTCCACATGGGTGGTGGTCACGGGGCTGATCCAGGCATGATGGAATATGGCTCTCTTACCCCTCCTCTGCCTGGTGGTCATGGCGGGCCCCCTCCTCCTTCTCACTCCTAGGGCCCCCAGCTCCATCCTCCCGCCTGAAACAGGGAAAACTTCTACCCTAGCCCTCTTAGCTGCCGACATGGCTGCTAACTGCCACAGCTGTCAGAGGCGAGTGCGTTGCGCGCGGCAGCGGTGACCAAGGTGACGTGGAGAGGGTTCTAAAATGGCGGCCGCACTGCTGGCACTGGTGTTCCACATAGGATGAGGAGGGGGCTGGTAATAGCAGGACAAGGGGAAACTGATTTAAGTTGAAAGAGGGAAGATTTAGGTTGGATGTTAAGGGGAAAGTTGTTTACTAGGAGAGTGGTTAGGCCCTGGAACAGGCTGCCCAGGGAGGTTGTGGATGCCCCGTCCTTGGAGGTGTTCAGGGCCAGGTTGGACAGGGCCCTGGGCAACCTGATCTAGTAAAGGTGTATGTTTGGTGGCCCTGCCAGGCAGGGGGGTTTGTTCTTCATGATCCATGAGGTCCCTTCCAACCTGGGTCATTCTGTGATTCTGTGATACTGGTGTGTGGCTGTTTGTCCCAGCGCGCTGACCTTTTGTCTTCAGGTTCACCAACAAGACTGTAACTGATTTATGGAGGAGGCAAGTGATGGGTGCTACTGTGTGACAATCAACATCACTTTGTGGACATTTGAAAGCACCTTCCTCCAGAGCTGTTCACCTCCAGAAGAGGGTGCTCAGAAGTGTTTACTGGCAGAAGATCTGGCTCCAGCTTGGTATGGGAAAACTGGGGAATGATACCATCGTGTCCTGTGAAGAAGAAGAAGCAGGTGGGCGTCCCTGCTCCCTCTTGTCTGCTGGCAAGGTCCAGATGAGATCCCAGAGCCAGAAGCTGCCATTCCAAGGAGAGCTGACTCAACCATTTTGGATTTGAGCTGTCACACCAAGGAGAGCTGACTGAACCACGTTGGACTTATTTGTAAGTTTATACTATCATTGGAAACTGTTGCCATGGTCACAGTCATCGTCAGCGGAACAACAACTCCTGATGACCCACCACTACTGAAGATCAATGACTGAACTACTAAACACGTCAGATCCATGGTGGTGACTCTCTCTCCCTCTTGCTTCCTATAAAGACTCCTTGATTCTTTTTCCTGTCTTTTCTATTGCCCGCCTTCCCTTCCTAATCACCCTAAATCGTAATAGCGTCCGTCCTCCAACATTTGAACCATGCTCAGGCATACACGTATGGACCTCCTCTCCTTCCTATAAATTGGAGCAGGACAGAGAACCACAAGGATTGTCAGCTCCCAAGTCATACAAGTATTGCACACAACACAGATAACTTCATCTGTTGGCCCCGCTGTCTCTGCATACCACCAAGCGAGGACCTGCAGTGCCCACGCGAGACGATGTGCCTGGCAGTGCAAAGCCAGCCCACGTGTGTGCAGATGGCAAGGAGCGTGTGGCACTGTGCACCGACAGCCCTTGCCTGCCCAGGACTGCGTGTGGAGGGCGTTCTCCACTGCAGCCCTGCCCAACAGTCAGTAGGGGTGTGCGGCCATGATGGCAGTAATGAACAAACTGCTGCTTCACAAAGATCTTGGCCCGATTAGAAATATTTGAGTAGTGCTGTTACAGCAGACAGAATGTGATAAGCGCAAGTAGTCTCCTACACTTCACATCCTTGCTACTTCATTCTGGGTGTTGTCACTGAGCAGCATCTAACACAAGTTCTGCCCTGGTCAGCTGGCTGCCTTAGCTTGAGCCCTGATGGCAACGCTGTGACGTGATGTTAGTATTGCTGTTTTCTCCTCGTCAGAATACTCTGCCTTTTGAAGGAAGCAGCTTCTTGGTTATTTTGTTTTGTTGTTGAACTTTATTGAATTAATTTACAATATCTATATTCCATATAGTTATAGATGTTTTGAATATGATCATCTGTGGTGCTGAGAATTTTTGTAGAAAAGGTATACTCAGTTCGGAAGGTGTAATAAGGATGTTAAAGAAAGAACCCCCTGTTGTGTTGACCAGTGATGATGCTCCCACCCCCTGACCAATGGTGGAGAGGAGCATGAAGAGAGAGGTGGTGCTGGGGGGATCTTGGGGCTGCTGGGCCTGTCATACTTTTTCCAGGCAGAGGTTTTACAGGTGTTGCCCCCATGCCGACCCTGTGGGGGGGGGGCACTCCCACATCCTGAAGGATGGAGGAGAGGAGCGGGAGGGCAGAGTTGGTGCTGTGGGGGGCTGGGAGCTGTGGGGCCTGGTATGCTTTCCCCTGGCTGTGGTTTTCTGGGTGTCGGATGATGCCTTCAAACTGCCACCCTGTGGGGGCTGCTCCAACCTCCTGAAGGATGGTGAAGGAAAGTTGGTGACAGTTCCTGGGGGGGACAGGGGGCTGCTGGGCCAGTTGGCTTCCCCCAGGTAATGGTCGTCCGTCTGTTGGATGATGTCCCCAGGTCTATACTCTGCTGGGGTCGCTTCCATCCCCTGATGGATGGTGGAGGGGAGGGTGAGGGCAGAGATGGTGCTGGAGGCTGACAGGCCTCTCAAGCTTCCCTGAGGCAGTGGCTGCCTGCGGGTGACACTTTGAGGGAGCCACTGCCAACCCCTGAAGGATGGTGGTGGGGGACGGGAGGGTGGTGTTGATGAGAGGGTGCTGCTGTTTGGGTGCCAGCCGATGACTGCAAGCTTCCAAACCAGGTGGGTCCCTCCTGTCCCCTGAAAGAGGTGTTGATGCCCAAGGTGGATAGGGGCCACTGGGCCTGATGTACTTCCCAGGGGCCACGGAGCCTGGGCTGGTGGGCTACGGGGGCTGCACTGGGGGCAGCTGAGCCCGACAGCCGTCAGGCCTGGCAGGGGCCGCTCTGGTGGTGCTCTGCGGCTGGTGGGCAGATTGTCACTGCACAGGCACCGGTTGTTTGTGCCACGTCTTTTCTGTCCGGCGCACTGAGGCGAGCAAGCTGTTTGTCCAAGCGTGAGGTGTTGCTGCGGGCAATATGCTGGACTGCAGCATCTTCAGCAAGGCGCCTGCAGGGAGAGAAACGTGCTGAGGGCACAGGAGAACCCCCTGCTCTCCTTCCTCACAGTGCATGATAGAGTCACTCTCAGCTCCGGGCCTGTCTCAGGCCCAGCAGTAAGAACATGCAGCAGGAATGGCGAGGCCAGTTAAATGTCTGACAGTGTCAATCTCAGACAGTGTTAGGCAACAACTAACTGGCTTCTCTATGCTGCTTTAACTAGAAATGCCTCCTTGCTCACAGGATCCCTATAGTAAAGAGAGGGGGCAGGATGGGGTTGGGGGTGAACAAGAACTCACTGGTTTATCTGCCTCCGTTGTCGGACAAGACGATAGCACGAAAACATTGCCATCAGCATGGTAACGAAGATAGCCACACCAAATCCCAGGCAGTACTTCTTGATAAAATTATTGTCTGCGGCATTTGCGTGTTCCTCACCATCCGCACCTGGAAAAACAATGTGGATCTGTTTCACCAGCTGCTGCTTTGAGTGACATGGACAAGAACAACCACAGGAAGGATCCCGCTCCGGGCTGCTGTTGTGCCTGGTGGCTCAGGGGAAGCACAGCAAGCTCTGGAATGCAGGGTCTGTGCACAGGAGGTACTATGGAGGGTCCTGTTTCCTCTCCTTATCTGCTGAATGTGGTTCTGGTGGCCTAGTTCCCAAAAGGACAAAGTTCCTAAGTCCCTGGGAACTGGCTGCAGTGGGAGGGGAGCAACCTCTAACCACGGCCACGGAGCTCTATGAGCGGCCCTTACCTGGAGTGACAGTTGTTGTGTGCATGGCCTCTATTACTCTCAGGGGGACAGTCAGTGTGCGAACTCTGCCGTTCCAAAATGCAAGCCAGCGCATAGGTGCTCCACCTGTCTCTTTAGAAAGGAGGTAAGAGAGTGGGACTGTAAGTAACTGCTTCTCATCAGGAAGATGGTGCAGTTTCTCCACATGTATTTCTAGAAATTCAGTTTCACAAGCCTTTCACGGAACAGACGGAAATACACCTACCACGTGCTTTGTCCTTCATGATTTTCATTAGCAGAGGGGGCAGTGTCTGCAGATATTTTCCTGTTTCCAGGGCCTCTTTCTGTTTCTCAGGACCTAAACAGAAAGCATTAAGATAACTTTCAGACAAACAAGATATTAAACTGAACGGTCTTTTCAGTGAAGTTGGTAACGACAACAGCCACCCCTGGGATGCCTGTGGGGTTCCAGCACAACTAAGGATTTAGCACGGCCTTCCCTGGAGGCACTTCTGCAACCAAAGAATGAGAACTTTTCACCACACACTGCAGCTTACCTAAACGCATAACGGCATCACTGAATGGGACCAGGGCATTGTGCGAGGGCAGGGCACACACACACAGGTGTGCATTCTCACTCACACCTGCCGACGCGCCTGGCTGACATTAGGACTGTGAGCTGGCATCTCTCAAAGGAAGTAAAATCTCATGACATGGTATGCTGTAATTTCTCTCTTCCTTAGGGACCTGCAGTGACTGGAAGGGGCTCAGGTGATGACATGGCACTCAGACCTGGGTCAAAAGTTGCAAAGCTGCAGAGAAGCCAGGTGGGCAGTTGGCTGGCACTCAGCAGCTTTCCAGATACTCTCTCCAGGCCATGTAAAACAATCTTCAGAGAAGGCATAGAAGAACATTTGGCCCCTCAAGGTTTTTTTAGTGGGGAGATCTCTGATGTATGGAGACAAAGTCAACGGGATGCTGGGAGCATGCAGCACCCAAGAAACAGTGACTACCCAAGCTTCTCATGGAGAAGAAATCACCAGGCATTGAAAAGATGAACCCCTCCTGAACTTCCACAACCAAATATGAGCAAAGATCACGAGATGAAGACTGGTGACTTACCTCTGGCATCCACCCCAGGCTCAGGGACGCGACTTTGCTTTCGAAATGCACCAAAGGGGCCTGCAGGCACAAGAGTGATCAGACACAGGTGAGGAGAGCTTCCGCTGTGCACTGGGGTCTGCCTTGTTTTTTTTCCTGCAGTGACCTGTGAGGACTGGCTGCAGGTCAGGGAATGACATGGCCCAAACAGCAAAGGAATAGGAGCAAAGACTGGCAAGGGCCGCCTTCCCACTGAAATGTGACAATTCTCCAAGTAAAGAAATACTAATGACTGATCTGTGTACGACCTTCAAAGCACAAAGAGACTTGAAAGACCTTTGGAGAGCCTTACGTACCCAAATAAGCTATTATAGCACTAATTTTTCGACTTCCAAGGAAACAGACACTCACAACTTACCTCGGAGTTTCCCCTGAGGCACAAAAGCAGTCTCCTTCCAGTCATCTGAGGAAGGAGTACCAATGTCATCATCTAGAAGAAAGAACAGAAGAGGGATGTTCCCATTGCATGCTGTGATCTTCCTCTCCCTTAGTGACAGGGAAGGGGCCAGGGAAGGGGACAGGTAACAGGATGGGAGACTCAGGCCTTGATCGCCAAAGCTATAGAGGGGCCAGGGTGACCTGGAGCCTAGCACTCGGCAGCTTTACAAATGCTCCCTCCTGGCCACATGCAGCACCCCTCCGGGACCGCGTGGAAGAGCATACAAAGAAAAGGTGCCTGAAACACACTGGGCTACAGCTGGGGGTCTCTGTTGGGAACCAGGATTTTTCTATGGGGAGCATCAGGCAGCTGGAGCAGAAATGCTCATGCTTTTCCCAGCACACACCTTCCATGTTCTCCCCTGGGACACCCCCAGGATGAAGAGCATGCTCCAGCCATCCAGCGGCAGAGCCGTGGTAGCACAGGGCTTCCTCATGCCCTTGCCCAGCTCCTGTGGTGCTGCCTGTCCCCCTTTTCCAATACCCCCCCGCCCCCATCGAAGGCAGCCTTAGGGCTATAAGGCACAGAGCCACTGGAACCAGAACCTGGGCTTCTCACTCTCATTTCCGCTTATTTTTTACCCCATCTCTGCCCACCCACCTGCTCCTGCTGCTCGCCCTGGAGCAGCACAAGTCTCCTGACAACACATGGCTATCAGTAGGAGGACGGCAAGGCAGGTGGGGGCCGTGGCCCCCAGTACTCATGCCATGCTGCTACCACCACTGCTACAGCCACAACGAGTGCTGCTATTGGGGCACAGAACACCTAGAGCACGCAGCTGAGCATTGTGATCTTGTGGCACAAGGCAGCAATGTGGCAGGGCATAGTGACCTCACATCCCCAGGCTGCTGGCTGGGCCTCCCCACCCTCAAAGTATTCATTACTCTCTATTGACTGTAATGATGATGTTGATCAGTAGAGGCACATACACCTGCTTTGTTAATGTCCATTGGTTTGCTGTGGGTTTTGCATTGGTTTTGATTTCTGTTTTACTTTTATTTAAAGAAATTGAATGATGTTAATTGTGTCTCTGGTTCTTTTCTGTAGATTGCTAATCTCAGCTATAATCAAATCAGTCTCAAGACCAAACCTGAGGACTGCTTGATGTATCTGATCTCCACTGTGTTCTTTGCTCTTTTTATATTAATTGCCTCAGCTTGCAGTCCTCAGTTTTCACCTTCACATCATTCTATGGCAGGGTACTCTTTAGAAGGAAATATTTCTATTTATCTGTTATGTCTCTCGTTCTTAAATTGTAGAAGAAGTCAATGATATTTTTTGTTTGAACCCTGTCATTCCCCATCAATATCACTGTTATAGTTCTCTGTGCTTTGTGCTTTTTCTCCAGTTTGAAGAGGCTCTGGCTGTTTTCCACTGTGGAAATATGTGGATACCTAGCAACCTGCTGTTACCATTCCCTCTGCAGTCTGCAGCTCTATGAAGAATTTTCAGTGGGACATTCCATCAGATGCTTTGTGAAAATCCACAGAGGCTGGCTCTAGTACATTACTCTTGTCTAGTTCTGCCTTAGATAAAATTGCACCTTTGACAGTATCCAGTTGTTGCCTTGTACTGACTGCTTTCCCTAAAACCTGCCCTAATGTTGCCGAGTCAGGTGGTCTCTATTATTTTTACCCATCTTTCTCTCTGAATACAGAAATGTGAAGATTCATGAAAGATTATTACTACCAAAACTGCATTTTCATGTGCCAATTATTTCAGCATTCTCAGATGGAAACTATCTGTGCCCCCTGAGTTCAGTTCCTCTATCGCTGGAAATTATCTCTTTAATACAAAGCTAAACCTCCTCAATTTCTTTTACCCACTCTTTCCTTCCTAAGCAATTTGTAACTAGCAATTTTTACATTCCAGTTGTGAATAGACCCACCAGGTTTCAGTTATACCAATTATATTACATTTTTCATAATGCAATAAGATTTCCCAATTCCCCTTGCTTTTTAATTATTTATTCACAGGTGCTTTTGCCCTGGACAGCTGCCTATGGTGAGTCACATATTCTTATTATCATGTTGTTGGAGAGAGAAGGGTGAAGCAGTGCTGTTTCTATACTTCATGCTGCAAAAATGTATGGCGAGCTTTTGTCTTCATATGTTACAGATTTATTCAATACTGCAGGATGCCCCTCTCCATTTCTCTGGCTCCTTCTGCAGATGGGATTCTATGCTTTTAGAGGCTCTATTTGTGGTCCACTTTGATGCATCTTTGTATATCAGGTTAGTTCTACTCTCCTGTGCTCCAGCCCTGGTGGTGTTCAAGGCTTGGCTGGATGAGGTCCTGGGCAGCCTGATCTCGTGTCTTATAGAGTTGCTGGTAACCCTATTTGTGGCAGCGGGATTAGAAGTAGATGATTCCAACACAAACCGTTCAATGATTTACTCTTTGAAGAGTGCTAATGGATATCTGGTGGCACAACACACCTTGCTTTTGAAATAGGATTCCAGTAATGGAAAACAAGCCTAGAAATACAGTTTTCTTCACCTGTTTGGTATCCAAAGCATTGAACCCACTCTGGAAAGGAGAACCACCATCCTCCTTCAAGGAGGTTGGAATTCAGCATACTTTTGAGTCAGAAGCTGTGCTAAGTAGTTACAGGATTCAACTACAGGAGGGATATATGTGCTCAAGTGCCTCTTTTCCCAGAGAGAATTCAAAAATGTTCTTTCTCAGATGCAAAATGTTTTTCAGATTCTGTAGCAGACCTGAGGATGCTGGATAAAAATAAACTTTATGTTCACAAAATATTTCAGAAATAATCACAAACATTCAACATCTGTTAAAGATGTTAGTGAAACCTAGGAACGAGAGGAGGGCTCACTTTGCTGATCTCCATACAGGCATGTTTTTGCAGCCCTACCTCTGGAATTTAAGCAGATGTTTTGAATAAGCAGTCGAAAGAAACTCAAACCATTTTTGTTTTGACGGTATCACAACAACACAGACAATTACTGGCCCTGCCAGTGGGATTCATTTAGACATCTGCAGTGAGTGTTCAGGGAAAGGTCAGGAGCTATAGGAATGGTACTCCCTGTAGTCTGTGGCCATATGTGCTGTATACTGACTGGTGTAAAGTTATGGAGCGGTTACTGAAAGGACTCTGCCTAGCTAGTGGCTGTTGATGACATCAAAAGTGGGCTAAAAGAAGACTGCTAAGCAAGCATTATGTTTATGAGAATGTCCCATGTAGGTTGTTCAGAACAGTTTTTAGTGTATAGTGTTATTGAAACACGGGGTGAAGGGTCTCCAAGATACTGGATAACACTGTTAGCAGCACAGTAGATTTACAAGACCTGTTAGGAACAGCACTTTGGCTAAATGAAATATGCTGGTAATTATGCATTCAGTATGTGGATTGTGTGAGAATCTTGGACATCTTGCCATTCAGAAAGACCAAGAATTGGATGGAGAACTGACTGGAATTGAACTTTCTGATGAGTGGCTGAGAGAATTCAGCTGAAGAGGAGTTCTGCAGAGAACAACTTGGGTTTACTGATGGACAACAGGTTGACCATGAGTCAACAGTGTGTTCTTGTGTCCAGGAAGGCCAATGATATCCTGGAGTGCATTAAAAAGAGCGTGGCCAGCAGGTTGAGGAGGTAATCCTCCCCCTCTGCTCTGCCCTGGTGAGGCCGCACTGGAGCACTGTGTCCTATGGTCTTAGGTTCAAGAAAGACAGGGAAGTTCCAGAGAGAGTCCAGCAAAGGACCTCAAAGATGATTAGGGGTTGATAAATTTCCTATGCAGTCACTTTCAGTATTGTGTTTGTAAAGCTTTAAGAAAAACAGTATCAGAAGTATGTGGTGCCTTTTAAGTACTGATTTGGATAGATTTAATACTACGATTTTCTCTATGCTAAGTGGCATATTCTTGGCATTCTCCTGGCATCCAAGGGTGTTTATTGATGACATGGTGACTTGCAATACTTAGAGAACTGTGGTCAAAAAATGTACTGTGAGCAGTGCAGTAAACCTATGGAATTGTTTACTTGCAGATGTATTGAGCAGAGGGACTGTATGTATAAGCAATGACCACAGGCCGAGACCACTAAGTCTGGATGAAGACCTTTCATGTGTTGACACTCTTATGGGCCAAATTCAGAATTGTGTCCATCACACCGTTCCTGTCTCTACCAGAAAATCTATTGTAAAACCCAAACAAAGCAATTGTTTGTCTAAGCCAACATAACCTTATACCTGGTTGGATTCTAAAGGTTGCCTGCTCCTTATCTGCTAGTTGAAAAGTTCTTTTCACCAAGTTAGTGTTATAAGTAAGATAAAACATCCATGATGAGGCTGCTGTGGTGGTGTGCTGGAGAGGAGAAACAAACCTCTCTCCTGCTTTCACCACAACTTTCTAAAGCTGGCTCTCAGCCACCTCCTAAAATCACTCACTACAGCATGGCTTTGTTTACTCAACACAGAACTGATCACCATATTTCTCTTTGCCCACAGATAACTCAGGTTTCACATTAGAGCCCCATAGTCACAAGTTATGCTAAACATAAAGCTTGGCTTGGAAAGCTTGCAATATCCGCAAGGAATCAGGCATGTTTGTTTGTGATAAAAAACCAAGATGCTTATAATGTTGGAGGGTCTTAAACTACTCACATAGTCTGCTGTGGCCTGAGTTTATTTCCAAATCCATAAGAAAAATGTTCCTTTTTCTTCCCCCCTCCCTCCCCATAATGTCAAAAGGGTTACTTTGGTGCTCTTATTTTAGCATGGGGTCACTTGTTGACACTCTGAAGGCTGGAGTTCCTCAGCTTCTTTTTTCTTACATCAAATTGAGTTGTAATGGCCAACTTGAAGTGCTAACCCCAAACTACCAGTGAGTGTTCAGCATCACCTTGGGATAAAGTGGACTGTGAGCTGCTCACTAAGTTTGCCCCGCTGTATAGCAGATGCTCACAGGGTAGTGATGGGATGATGTGCTGTTCTCCTCTCCCCACAGTGGTGAGCTGCTCTTGATTCACTCTTTGGGTAATGGCAGGACAGCTCCTTCACATCCGAGTCTGGATGTGAGCTTTGAGAACTCTGGAAGCAGGACTGCCTTCCATCCATCCTCCAGTGTTTTATTTGTTGGTAAATTCCAGGGTACAGAAAGGGAAATGAATTCACTGATAAATTGAAGCAGTCTTCTCTAGTGATTCTCAGTAAGTAAATGACTGAGCAGCCAACAGAAATGAGCTTTTCTGTGCCCAGTTCTGCCCTTTAACTACCTTTTCTCTGCTCCAGTATATACCGTGTATAATCTAGGCACCAGGAAGGATCCGAGCGCTCATTTACTTAGAAAAGAGGAACTCTAGGCTACAGCCTGATAAAAATCGGAAGCGCTGCGCTTTTCCCGTCATTCAGACCACTGCCCTTTGGGTTATTTAGGGGGCAATTGCAATCCGATAGGGTAAATGTCAGAATCTCCATAACAACTAACAGCCGGTGCCTTTAGTGCGCTGCATGGAGCAGCTCTGGGAGGCGAAGCTCTGAGCAGTGCCCAGCTGCAGTGCCCGCTAAGGGGGATAGCACACAAAGCTTAGACCCTGCATCAGCCAGCAGGTAAACAAGCAAATTTCTGCTCTCGTTTGGAACAGGTTGTGTTTCAACAAACAACTGTTAAAATTCTGCCTCTCTCTGCAGGGCAAAATCTGTGTTAGCTACAGCACAGAACAGCTTGTCTGTGTGTTCATTACACTGAGCCAAACACAAAACAACACAAGCTGGAAGGAAGTTGTTTTACACTTACCAGCAGCATTGATATTTTCCTCACAGGAGTACCAGATCCCAGTGTGGAAATACCTGAAAAGGAAGCGGTCATCTCCCGTCTCCCAGCTGTAATGAACCACATTCTGGTCTGTCTCATTGGCAGTCTCATTCCCACTGTAGTTGAGGCAGTTTGTCTTCTTCTCTTTCCCACAGCTCGGCTTGGGGACCCTCTGCGTGCCCTCACACCAGTGGGTCGTGATAAAAGCTGTTGTAGAGAAGAGGAGAGCCATCAGATTCAGACTCACTGCTAGCAGGGCTCTGCATCTTCGATTTGTCTTCATGGTAAATCCGCCCTCCCTCCCCCTCCTGCTGAGAGAAGAAGTCAAAGGTTTTTGTTTTATTTGGGGGGCGGGGGTGGTGTTTCAAAGCCTCTCACGATTCAGAATCCAGTTTTCCAGGCACCGAAACTCTCAGTTTCTTCCAATCTGCTGTTGTAGCAGCGAAGGAAACGCTGCAGCCAGACTCCCATTCTTCTCTTCACTTGAAATCCTGCCTTTGTATGTTAAAGGAGCAGCTGCAGGCGCCGGAGTGCGGCCGTCCTCTTGCAGGCAGTGAGAGGATCAGAGAGGGTCTGTCTCACCAAGAGCACCGAGAGCAAGTCAACATCTGCTCGGGTACCACACATGATCCCCAGGGGCTCTGCAGCTTCCTCTGCTGGGAGACACCTGCAGGCTGCAGGACTCGCTGTTCTCTTCCAGCACGGAGAGACAGGGGATGCTCAGCAGGAGCTGGGCGATAGGGACAGATGCTGTGCCACCGCGCTCCTGAGCATCCCTCGGAGGAGACTGCATCATGCTGACGGCTGAGCGGGACTGGGGCAGAGTCACACCTTCCTTCCCAAAGGGATCAGTGTGGCTGCGAAATGTGTTGGTTGTGTACCAGCCTGGCAGGGATGTGACCGGGAGAAGGAGGGGATGGAATAATGCTTTGGCTTTTCTATTCTAAGCTGATGAGGAACAAAGTGAAGGGCTGATTTTGCTATGGGTATGGCAGTGTAATTCTCTGTCTGTCAGGGTTTGCTCTGGAGGTCAGCAAAGCCCCAGAGGAATTCAAATTTTAAAGTCTGTAATAAGTAGAAGTGATGTCTGTCACAATACCAAGTGAAATGGGTCTGTAGGACGCTGTTGGTTGATGTGCTGTGAGCATGGTCTGTGTGCACAGGGCACAGACCCTGTACCCAAGCACTGAGGCTGGTGATGTTTGTCATGCTGTGTTTGTGTGCTCCATGGATGAGCACAATTATCTGTGGTGAGGGAGTTTGCATTTACTTGCTGGTCTTTGGATTGAGTGACCCTTCCTTCCTTCCACCCTGCAAGGACCCTGAGGGGTCCTTTATACAGAATCACTGGGCTCCAGCCTTGTTCTCTTAAAAATAATGTAGGAAGTCCTTAAGAGATGCTGCTCTGTGAGAACAGTTATGACGTCAAATCTGCAAAGGTAATGCTTGGTAGAGCAGATAATTCCTTGCCTTAGCGGACTTCGCTTTGCCCTCTCTTGCCATCTTGTCATCTACAACTGCTTCCTCAGCACCAGATCTTCTTTTATTTCAGTGTCCTGTGCTGGAGGAGTGCTTCTGTGCAGTGGTAATTTTCAGACCCTCACTTCAAGAAAGACACTGAGGCCCTGGATTGTGCCCAGAGATGGGCGGTGGTGCTATGAGGTGCCTGGAGCACAAGTCTGATGGGGAGCAGCTGAGGGAATGGGGTTGTTTAGTCTTCAGGGAGCTCATGGGAGATGTTATTGCTCCCTACAACTCCTGAAAGGAGGCTGTGGTGAGGTGGGGGTTGGTTTGCGCTCCTGGGTAACTGGTAGGATGAGATGTGATGGCCTTAAGTTGTGCCCAAGGAGGTGGTGGAGTCATCATCCCTGGAGGTGTTCAAAAGGGTGCGTGGCAATGAGGGACATGCTGGGGTGGGGTAGATCTTAGTGGTCTTTTCCAACCTTAACAGTTCTGTGATGGTATGATAATTGCACCGTGCCCCTCCAGCCCTTTGAGTATGTCATCACAAAGCCAAATAATCAACATTATTATCAACCGCATGTAAGAAATACAAATGATGGTTATTTAGATGACCGCAGGATTATTACTTCAATTATTTTTATATTACGGGGCATTTCACTTAGCAATGGGTTTAGACATTTCTGCGTTCTAAGACATGCCAGCTGCTTAGGGAAACAGTGTACCTTAAAGTTTGACAGCACACCTTCATAGGATAGCTAGTGCTCTGCAGGATTATCTTCCAAGTGGTTGTCAGCACCTGACTCATCACACTTTTCCAAGTGTGAACACACATCTTCACAGATCTTTTCTCACCAATCTCCTCTGTCTGCTGCTCTATCACCTGTGTTTTCTGATCCCAGCATCAACTTTTGGACGCTGTTTCTTCTCCCAGGGAACTGGGCATCCAAGAGTTTGGTTTACTGTGGTAACTTTTGTTCTAAATGCTTTCAAGATTTTGTTTTTACTCCTAATCATAGCAGATGTTTCTGTTTCTCATCTTTGTTCTTGTTTTTGGGCACACGGGCCTGCTGAGAAGAAACACAGGGACAGTATGGAAGAAAAAAAAGGAAATCAAAATAAAGAAGAGGTTTGGTTTCTTTTGTGATTTGTGATACAGAGCTTTTAAAGCCTTGAGAATTGGAAGTATTCGGCACAAAGTAAAGCATGCTCACAGTCAGGGAACCTTCCAACCACTGACAGAAGTCAGTTCCTCACTAATTGTTAGACTCCACTGGATGTTAGGATCGCCTAAAAAAGGGGAAAACAATCTTTGCTACACTCATGCAGTAAAGCTCAAATGATTCCTCTTTATATAATCTCTGTTTATCAGATCTGGTGTGTATAAAAATGGAAAGGTCATACATATGTTACAGAAAGCAGTTCAGATGCCTGGATTAAATTGTATTTATGTGGTATTATCTTGCATAGTAAAGCAGAAGGGTTTGAATGCTATGGAGAAGTAGTTTTTATATTGTGGCCACAAGAACTTTAAAAATCCTTTTTGCAGCAATAGCTCTTATCAGATGTTGTAAGTACAACTGCCTTTGTGAGTAATAGATATCTTCCTTTTGCTTTACTATTTCCTACAGTGCAAATTGTTATTGCTTAGTATTTTCTTGAGCACAAAAAGAATTTTGCAGGGAATTTAAATTAATCATAGTGTTTGCAAAGGAAATGTTTCAGTGAGGATGTTTTTCACTAGTTGAAAACAAAAGAAACATTCAATAGAATAAGAGGACTTTTGGGTCCCCTAATGAAGTTGGGGGCTGGGGGGTGCTTGACGTGCTTAGTTTAGTTTAGCACTGTGAACTACATGGGTTTATATGCTGCTTTTAAACCAACAGTTGAAAGAAGCTACAGCTTTTCATCAGCTTCTCATTTCTTACAGGTCCATCCTCCTGAGCTTTTCCCATGTGTTTGTAAATATCTTTTTCAGCAGTCACTGGACTGGGCTTCTCACTTCTTTCCACCTTGGGATGGACCCCTCCAAGTAGCTGATCTCTTTTCCTCTGCATCAAATTCTCCTTTTCCAGACAGGATTTTCTTCCTTTAGCCTAGATATCAGAATAATTCATCCTTTTCTTGCTGTTTTACTGTGGCAAAATGAGTTATCATAGTCTTCAGTTTAACTTTTGACTTTTCATTAAGGATGTGTCTCTCATGCACTTTGTGGCACTGAGTCAAGCCCAACAAAGCTGCTCAGGAACTTTTTCCTGATCTGACCAGATAAAAATCTTTTCTGACATTATATTAGCAAAGACCTTCAGAAGTCTCAACAGAAAGGTCTCATAAAAAAACAAACAGCATAATCAACAGGGGTTTTTTTATTGCTTTCCAACTACAATTACCTTGATTCAGTAGGTAAGACATAGCAAAGTATAGGTATTTTAACCACCAAGACTAGATCTAAAAGCATGCTTTCTCCTGTAAAAATGGAGTCCCCTGTGAGAAAGGGACCATTGTCATATGGAATGTCTTGGCACTGTTTTCCCCAGAGATCTCCTTGAGGTCAGAGAGCAGATTATTTCTTACCCTCTTTCATTGGAGGATGTGTTTGCATGGTAGCACATCCACGTTGTCATTTCATAATGTGCCTCTGCTTGTGTTTCAGGTTTATTAGAAGTAGACTACGCACAAAGACATCAGCACACAATGACACAGCAATGCAAATCATGCTGCATTTGGTTGAACCGGACAGGTTTACCAGCATCAGTCCCAAAGCCAGGGCAGCCAGACACCACGTAGAAGCATGCTAGAAATTAGGAGGGCTGCAGCTTCTGTATTCATTCCCCAGAGCAGGCAGCTTTCACATTACTGAGCAATTGGCAGAAAACAGGCTGGGCAGCCTCAGGTTGTGGTACTGCAGGTGGCACAAGTAGAGCTACAACAGAGCAGTGTCAATGCAGCTGTAGTGATTATCTGTTCCAAGTGCTTTGTTATGGCACTGAGTAGAGCTGAAAGTTGATGCCAACAGTTGCCTCATAAAAAGGGACTAGACATGGCTGGGTTTGGGTTGGAGCTGTGACCAGGGTGAAATCCTCCAAAACAGACCAGTGCAAAGATGCACTCCTACTCTATGTCACACTGAGTAATTTTATATCCCTCCATTTCTTGAGTTACACCTTTTGTTAAATTGATTCATAGATATTTTGATCTCATACTTACTGGGTAAAAAGGAAGCCTTTCTTCATCCTCAGAAGAAATATTTCCAACATAAAGCATGCTTGCTTCCCAGCTACATCTTTCATTCTTTAATTTGCTGCAAGAGACTTTGTTATCCATTTCTGACCCCGAATTATAAATCCTACTGTGTTTGAATTACAAGTATTGTTTCCTCACAATCAAGATGCTGGCAGTTAGATTGGGTAAGATAAACGTTTAACTAATTTTTGTAACTTCTCCAATGCTAGCTTTGCTCAGACGTGTTTAAATTATTACAAGAAGTTACAGGCTTACTTAAGCGGAACTCTTGAAGCAGAATTCATGTTCTTCACTGCTAAAATTAAAGAAGCATTCTTGCACATCCAAGCCTTATTGGCAGGTATTAAGCCTTCCAATATTCATAGACTCCTTGGCCTCACAAAATAGTTGCCCCCAGAACTCTTCCATTTCTTATTTCAAGTACTTTTTTTTATTATTATTATTATCAATATATTTTTATGGACAGAAGCTAAAAAGTTTAAATGATGTAGTTTTCTGACTCTGTCTGGCATGTACATTTGATAGCATTTGTGGGAAGAACAACAATGTTGTTTAATCATATATCTTTGTATTTTACTGCCTTAACTGGAATCCATCCATATGGCCATGCACTGTGATTTACCAGTGCATGTAGGGGAACTGTTACGTCATGGCCTGAACTGATGATTGAACACCAGGTGAAGAAGGTGGCTGGTCCAGGGAGCACAGGTGCATTCAATTCAGAGGGGAAGGGTCACCCT
Source organism: Coturnix japonica (assembly GCF_054131305.1). Classification (NCBI taxonomy): domain Eukaryota; kingdom Metazoa; phylum Chordata; class Aves; order Galliformes; family Phasianidae; genus Coturnix; species Coturnix japonica. The sequence continues at coordinate 6,167,339 of NC_140691.1, read as the reverse complement.
TCCCTGGGCTCATTTAAGGACTAGCTTCCAAAGAGAAAATGTCTTTTAGGTGAAGGCTGTTTTGCTGGGAAGGTGTGTTCGACAGCTGGACAGACTCTCATTGCTGGTTGGGTGAGTCAACTTCTTCTACATATGTTATTGATATTTCTGATGATGCTTTCCCTGGTCTTTTTATCACAAAGAACTTATCAGATGTAATTTGAGTGCTTCTAAGGACCAATGGTAGGACATGATTTGGCAATAAGATTTAAAAAGGGCAAATTTGTTTGAATTAGATTTCTATTTGGAATGTATTAGCATTACTTAAGTGCTGCTTGTTACCATGTGCTGTAAAGAAGGGAATATGCTATAGCGTATACATCTTCCTAGCTACTTCATTGTGCTTCTGTTGATGAGGGAAATTGGCTTACGAATGTGCATCAGTAATGAAGATATGGAGGTGTGCAAACCAACTTTTTCCTATGAGTTTTTGAGGGAAAGAAAATGGATGGCAGAAAGTGTTTGTTGACTAAAACCAGGTTCTTGTTTTGACTCTGATGTGATTTACGCGTATCCTTTATATGGTAGAACACTAAGTCAACACTGGCTCACGATTCAGATAGGATACGTAGGGCTATTCCAAACCAACGGATTGGAAGCCCTGAGGCTGTGGTCATGATCCCAAGTAGTGGCACTGGCTCAGAGACAAATGGGAGCTGGGTAGTTATCCTGAAGCTAAGTGCTAAGCATGGCAGCCACGGGAAGTCAGGATGGTCAGGTTGAATGCAGAGGCTGAAGGTGATTTTTGCAAAATACTGCATGTGGTTTATATTGAGACAGGAGCTGTAGAACATAACAAATTTATTCATTCAGCAAGCAGATTTTAAACGTTTCAGTGCCAAATCTCAATTTGAGCAGAAGTCTTTCCCTCTGGGAAGGCAGAGGAAGGTAAAACAACAAAAGAAAAAACCAAGAGATTGGTAGTAAATGCAAAACAGAGAGGAAAAAAAAATATGTCTTTGTGGAAGAGCTATATGGTTGCATAACTGTTCCAAGTGGAAGGGAATAGGTCAATGGGAGGATGACAGACTGATGCGCAGAAAGCTTGTGCCTGGCAGACAACAATATATCACAGTGCTTTGGAAGAAAAGCAAATGCCTCTGAAGTAGTAGCTATGAAAATGCCAAATTGTACAAGTATGAGAAGCTGAGAAGGCCTGGATAAGGCTATTCCAACATAACATACAGTGATGGTGAGAGACATATGCTAAAGTGGTTTAGTTTGGTACTGTATTGGAAGTAAAATCAAATACAGTGATATGATGAGAACAATGTAGAAATTAATGATGAAGTAGTACCAGGTGGCAGGAGAGAGAGTCAGGACCAGAACTTGGCAAAGAGAAGGAAAAGCGTTAGCCATCCACCTGCCTGGATAGCAGCAGGAGGGATGAGATATATGAGCAACCTGGAGGACAAACAGGATGCTATTTAAAAGAATGAAAGCACAGCAGATAGAGGTTATACATCTAAAAAGCGGGAGATAGGTTTGAAGACCACAATATGAGGAAAAACTATAGAGATTAAGCTGGTTTGTATCAAAGGTCACTTTCACAGGGCTATATGAACTCTCTGACCTCAGCAGGGGTGCAAAATGAAAGAGCAAATGTTCAAAAGAAAAATGCATTAAATCTTCTGGGAACTTGAGAGTGAAGCTTGCGGGAGGAGGAAAAAGCTCAGCAGTAGCAGAACTGTCTGTACAGCTTGGGATCCTGGGGTAGAAGTTGTGGGCTCACAGCTGATCCCAACTAAGTTCTTTGTCACCTCTTCCTCCATTGAGTTTTGTGTCAGGAAAAATCCTTTCAGTTCTGTTTCCTGGTATATCTGAAGCAGGGTTCAGGCCACCTGTCTGCTTGGCCTTTAAAGCCATGTGCATCTTTGAAGAGATCCCCATTTCGCCATGATATGCTCTCCTAGGAGGCTCTGTATTATTCAGGTTTCACAGAAGTCTGTTATTCTCCATTTGTTAATATAATTCCCATGAAACAAAATAGACTGCATAATTTGATAGAGACATAAGAGCATTCAATTAAATTAGCTCTGCCAAAAGCGAACTGCAGAATATTTTTAATTGGAATGGATCTCTGGAGGTCATTTAATCCAACCCTAAGCTCCCTGCTAACATGGAGTTAACTAAATGTATCTTTCCTATAGTGGAACTACTGGGCTTCGGTAAGTTCAGTATTATGGCCAAAATAATACAAGGGGTGAGTGACAAGGAGTCACTTTTTTCACCGGGAGGACATGAAGGTGAGCATTTGCTGAGAGAGGTTTTGCAGTCTGTACGTCTAGAGATGTCCAAGCCCAGAATGAATAAAGCCCTGAGCAGCTTGCACTGACAGCAGTTGGCCGGGCTATGAGCAGGAGGTTGGATTAAAGACCTTCTGAGTTCTGTCACAGCCTAAATTCTCCTGAGATCACATGAGGAGCCATGCACCACAGCTAATACTCAAATATCCCACCCACATGCTGTAACTCAGACTGAATACTTTCCAGATCGTGCAATTTATTAATTTTCTTCCTAATGAACAAACAATCCATGCACACCCACTCGTGAAAGGTAATCCTGTGTTTTCAGGCGTACAGATTCAGCACAGAAACCTTAGTCAAGTTCTTGGCAGCTAACAAAGTTGTTAGAAGGTCCAGTTTTCTTGTCTGCTATTAAATGTAACAACAAAAGGAGGACCAGGGAGAATGTTTTCCATTGATGTGAATGGTCACCTTACAAATAGAGACACAGAGCAGAGATGTTTGATGTCTTCTTTGCCTCTGTCTTCAACACCAGTGATGGGCTCTGGAACACCAGGTGCCCTGAGCAAGAGGACTGTGTGGGATTTGCTGCTCTACTTGGATGCGTAGAAATCCATGGAGCCGACGGGACTTGTTTCAGGGTAGTCAGAATTGGCCAGTGTTGTTGTGAGACCTCTCAGTTATCATAGAAGATCCTTCACTGAGAGGGTGGTCAATCTGGGTATGGAATGGTCTCCCTAGAGTCATAGCACTGTGTTTGCTAGAGTTAAAGAAGTATCTAGACAACGCTCTCAGTCATATGGTCTGCTTTTTGGATGGTCCTGTGTGCAGCCAGGATTTAGACTCTATGATCCATATGGGTCCCTTCCAACTTGGGATAGTCTATGAGTTCTTTGTTCTAACTCCTCTGAGAGCTGCGTGGTAACACCACCATCTGTTGGCCCTGTAGACTATTTGGCAAGCATCCCATTTCTAATGTAATTGGAAAAGGATTTATTATTAGTTTAGTTGTTTTTAAGAAGATGTATCTCAAATTCTTTTTATCTTGATTTATTGTGTGTTTACTTTTAATCAGACAGAAATTGGGATCCCTCCTTTTTTCTCACTTGGACATGACTTCAGGTTTCTGAAGGGCGCCTTGTCGCTTCTATCATCTTCCCTCACCTTGCTATTTCACCATGCCAAGTTTCCTCTGTTCTTATTAAGGTTTTCTGACAGGTAGAATACACTTTAAGTCTCTGTATCTTTAAAAAGGCCTCAATCTATTTGCTAAGGTTTTCCTTTTGTTTTTCCCTTCCCTCTTGTTTTTAATAAACTACCTAATGTTCCCGTGATACCATTGCTTGAAGTCAACACAACAATGTCCAGTATTTTGGTCTTTATTTCTATCATGGGTGCTGAGCTTGTTTTTGTCCACTTAAAATGCCATGCCATGTGAGGTTGGCTGGTGGTAGCAGTGTTGTAGACCTGAGGCCAACCCCTGGTGAATGGTTCATCCCAAACTGGTCAGTTAGGGCAGTTCCCTTGATTCAGATTTCTAGTAAATCAAAGGATATTGTAGAGATTTGTGTCTTGGAAAAATAAAATATCAAATGCTGTTTATGTTCTAAGGGAAAATGAAGACTTCAGCTTGCTTATAAAGCAGGCTGTGAACATGTGGAATCAGTAGGTCATGGGCTTGTGTCCAAGCCAGTTCTGATGTGGTGCACCTATGTTTCCTGTGGTCAGATTGTGTGAGAGAGCTGTGATGAGGCTTATTACCCATCTCCCTCCTGCAGGAAACTGCATTTGAGCTCGTGTCCTAGCCCTCATTCACTGCTGTTGATTATTCCATGTGTCTGGACCCACTCTTCCTGTGGACAGAGGGGAGCAGGATGCCCACCTGCTGGCCTGTGCTGTGGGAGCATATCCTCAGCTGTACGTGTGGGTCTGTGACCATCAGTGAATCAGGAGCATGAACTCTCAGAAATAGCCACTTCTGAACTAAGAGCTGACTTACAGCCCATAGAATGAAGGAAACCAAATTAGAGCTCTGTGTGCAGTATTTATTTGCACAATTTCACTTAACCTTCCCATCTTTTAAGTCTGCTTATACTTGGATATACTTTTGTGTACTTTCATAGTTCATTTTATTGAGAAGCCCACAGCGGGTCTGAACTGAGCTGTATATTGTTTCTGCAGTTGTGTTCTGATAGCAGTAGACTTTTCTACATAAGTCTTTAAATAATAAACATCTTTACGTGCAACATTAAATGTTTTTGATCTCTGTAGTGCTCCATTTGCAGTATATCACCTTCCCAGGAAACTGGAATCAATTTATAGTCCTGAAAAAGCAGTGATCTTGGTTTCTTTTTCCTTATAAAGAAAATGACAATTTATCAAATTAAAGATCTCAAGGGGAGACTCAAATGCTGGGTTGTTTATTAACATCAGCAGCCCTTAAGAATTGCCAGCAGTAATGTACTTCTAGGGAAATATACTTAGAGGAAAAATTAGACTGTATTCTAGGCAGGTAGTGTTATGGATCAGGTAATTGAATTTCTCACCTTCTTGTCAATCGAATCATATCATGTAACCCTTCTAAAAGTTCATGTAATCAGCATGTTGTGCTGACCTGTGTTTCATGGACTGGATGGTTTTTCTTTGATAAAAGATCTGATGGACATTTCTTCTGTTCCGCTCTTAGAAAGTCTGCAGGGAAAGGCTGTATGGAGGAATTGCATCCCACAGGTTATATGCAGCTTAAGAACCAAATGCAGTGACAAGGTGATGCAAGTTTGTACTTGATTTCCATGTGACACTTTATGAGGAGAGTAGCAAAGAAATGTGTATTTAGAAAGAAATGGAATCACTTACCACCACCCCATTGGGAACAAACAAAGTTCATCACGGCTTTTTGCTGCGATTACTTGTCTGATCCTGTCTCTGAAATGTGGCATTATGGTCGTGGGAGCAAAATCAGTTATCAAAGGCAGCCGTTGCCATGACTGCTAAGGCACAGTTAACTCTTTCAATGCATGGTAGTGAATGGCAGGAGTGACTGACGGCAGCTCCTTAATGTGGTGCCACTGTGTTTCTACATGCGGGGATGGCAAAACAATTGCTTTTGTTCTATCCCCTAATTTTCAGGCACAGCAAAATGCAGCGTGTACTTCAGAGCTGGAAACTTTCCAGACTCTTTCAATCAGCATCTCAGATTTAGTTTCACGTCTCCACAGACACAAACAGGCACATCCTGATGTAAACGGAGCACATTCTTGCTAAGATGGCAGCAACACGTAAACAGTTCCTTCCTGTCTCTCTGCTGTCAGATTCTTTTCTTTTCAGATGCATCTTTGAAAATTGCCTGGGTATTTTTGTGCAATTGTTCAACCACTTTACTGGCAGTGGGGAAGGTCATAAAATCTGTTATTGCAATGAGAAAGAAACATATTCGCTATGCTTAATATGCTGCTGGGAAATATGCATTTAAATAATTTTCTGAAGCCGTTCCTGTCCAAATTAACAAAGCCTTTTCCTGCTTTTTTTCTCCCTGTTTCCCTTAGCGGTGGCTTGTAGTGCTGTAATGCAACTGTGTAGGAGGGGGAAGAGATAGGAGGAAATGCTAAGGCTTTTCAGATAACAGCCACGGGCTGGACAAGCAACAGGACAGTTTCTTTTATGGGAACACCACTGTGAGGCACACTGGGAACCAAGACGTTGAACGATCCAAACCCATGGAAATAAAATCAGGACAGATGTGAAGCGCTGGGAGCTCACTAAACCAGCTTTACCACCAAGGTCACTGCCTGTAAGACAGATCTGGGCAAAGCCATTCGAGGAGATGTTTGACGAAGAGCCCACACCAGTTACATGCTGACTTCCCTCCTTGCCCATCGCTCCCCACATCACCCAGCTGCTTGTCCCCTGCTGCAGCCCCCAGCTCAGCTCAGGCAGCAAAGACTTGCTGCGACAGTTGTCTGGAGCTGCTGTTATGTATGTGCTTGCAACTCATCATTTCCCAATTAATTAGCGATAACCTGAGCATCACACTGAGCCAGTGCTCAGGCAAGCACAGATTTTCTTATCCTACATTCTGCTACGCACCCATCAGAGCCAACCGAATGGTGACTTAACTCCTAGTGGCCAGATTCTTGCCTAGTCCAGACAGAAGCTGGTAGGGAACGCAGAGCTCAGATCCTTCAGTTCTGCTGTTCTCGTGGTGCTTTGATGCCACCGGGTGGCCTTAGCTGACATTGCAAGAATGAAAGTCGAGGCGAGGAAAAGCTCTGCTATGGTTGCATTTGTTCCGCTGGTAGTTCTAAAAGCATCTCTCCAGATCAAAGCCTTCCCGTGCCCTCCCAGCATAAGTCTCTGCTGAGCAGGTGTTAAACCATTTATCCTTGCAGTAACAGCCATAGCTGCAGTATATGTGGGAAAAAACCCTGTATCTTATTTCTGTTTAGCAGGACTTTCACTTTTTAGATTTCCTTCCTGAAGGTGGAAATGATAATAAGCTATCTGGAACAAAATGGTGTCATCAGGTCTGAAATAGGCAGTGATGTGGTCATGCTGGGATGCTTGATGCATCCTTCCTGATATTCCCCTCTATGTAAGCATTCCTGTTGATCACCCCCCCCCCAGCCCTCCTGGCCACAGAATCAGGTTTGCTGTGCACAGTGCAGTCAGCAGCTTCAGCTGTGTTGCTGAACCATGGGGCTGCCCAGCATGCACCCCACATGGCCCTGACTGCATGATCTTTGTATCTTTCTATCCCTCTTTCTGTTTCTTTTCCCCTTTTCTTGAGTCTACTTTTCCCTCTGCTTTTTCAGCTCCAGTCACCTCCCACTTAAACATTTAACTACCTTTCTCCTCTATGGCATCATACGTCAGTATCTGCCACATGGAACTAATTCTCATCTCCTATCTTTGGGCCTGCAGCCCCGATAGCATTTTATCTCTGTTCATTTCAGCTCTTTTAGCTGTGCAAGGAACTCTTCCTGGAAGGTTCATTTCATTAAAAAACACAAACATCTGAGGCAAAATTACTGACAGTGAAGTGGTCTGGGGCTCTGTACTGAGCTCTACATACACTGCTCTGTTGAAATCCTGCTAGCTGAAGTGTGGGCTTTGCCTTGGGACCATCAATGTGACTGTGAAGGAAACATGAGTTAACCTATGTGTGCTCATAGGTATGGATATAAAGGAGAAGTACAGAAACTGGCAGCTGTCAACTGTGGCCGTTTCTGGCTTTTCTGTAGATGGATGAAGTTAGGAAGAGGATGAGGGCCAGCCATGTGTTCATACAGAATGCTTCCTTGCAGCAGGCTTGGCACAAAAAGAACAACGTTGCTTGCTGGCACTCTGTAGACACTGAAGCACATTCTGCCTGGTCTGCAGAAGATTTTTTTATAGGATACTCTAAAGTGTTTCTTGAATCCATAGGCAGAGAACCTCTTCTGAGGGGATCACGTGCACCATCAGATCACATTCCTCAGCTTCTTCCCTCCTTTGCAGTATCAGCTGGGTGGGGAGCTCTGGTACTTTCTGTAAAGCAAATTCACTCATTCAAACCCCCTCAGACTGATGAGCCTGGTCTCTTACTTCTGCCTTCCCCCATAGGCCTCCTCTCATCCTGCCTGCTGCAACCAGCTGGAGTCTTGGGGCTCAGATCATGACCACAAAAGATGCTGCCTTACATTCTCACTTAAGAATTTAAGCACATTTAAGCTACTGACTTAAATATACTCCTCCTGCATGAGGAAGAGAAGAGGGTGTTTTTGATTACTGGATGCTCCTCAACAAGGAATTAAGAGCTCATTGCTGGTACCAGAGGACACGGAGCTGTAATGACACAGCTGTTTTGCTTGAGGAAGAGCTGGTCAGTCCATGCTTCCCAAGCTGCTTCCCTACAAGAAGCAGGAGCACCATCCCTGTTCAGTGCTCTAAGCAGAAGGCAGTGGCAGCCGTAAAAGCCACCCCATGTGGGCTGCCTGATCCTACAGCTCAGCTGTCTGATCACATGAACTCTTTGCTGCCGGTTTATGAAGCTATGTTGAAAGATGTGCTTGCTCTTTCTCCTAAATACCTACTCTTCATTGCAATGTGAAAAGCAAGTCTTCCTATCTATGTGTCTGCTTTTTCTGCCTGCCCCATGATTCTGTGAATATCCAGCGCCCTGGAAACAAAGTGAAAACGTCACCAGTGCATCAGGCAGAACTGCAATGGGGCAGCAGGAATACTGGAAGATTTTCCTTGTTTTCCAGACAAGGAAAGGCAGAGTCAAGGTAGCCGCAGCAAAGCCAACACAGGACATAAGGACAGTGATGAGCCACATGGATCCGCTGCCTACAAACAAGAGAAGCAATGAAATTTTTCAGCTCATGAGAACAAACCACTCAACACAATCAGGCTCAGCCCTCTGTGGCTGCCATTCCAACACACCCTGGTGAGATTATTTTGTCACCATGCTGCTATAGGGGGGCTGCACTCCAAACCTTCCCTGGAGAACAAATGGGTGGCATGTTTAAAACAAGACAGGAAATCATAGATCACAGAATCATACAATTATTTGAGTTGGAAGAGATCCTTAAAGGTCATCTAGTTCAACTCCCCTGAAAATGAATAGGGACATCTGCAGCTCGTCAGGTTGCTCAGAGCCTAATCCAGCCTCCTGGTCCAGCCTGACCTTGAATTACTGGCTGCAAACCAAATAAATGCTGCTCTGTATCCTACTGGGCATGACTACAAGACTGGAAGATGAGAGAAGGCTGGCTGTTACCTTGTGCCCTCACACACTGTGTTTGGCTGAAGCTACTGCTTCTGTTGATCGTCTCAACGTACGTCTGGGCTTTTACACAGTATTCAGCTGCTGCCTCCATGGTGGCCAGATGAATTGCGGAGCAGACCTCCTTCACCATCTTCTGTTGCATCTGCCATAGGCCCAGAAAAGACAACATCAGAATGTTGGACTAGGACCTAAATGAGGGCAGGAGTTCTAATGTGATGCCAGCCCTGACATTTTTGGGAGAAAAGAGAGGAGAATAACAGAAACAGGTGGTGTCAGAGAGGATTGCGTGGATAGGAAGAGAGAGTAAAAGAAGTACAGTGGAGTGCAGGTCACTCATGCTTGGAAGAGTAGGAAGGGCATAAAGGAAGAGCCATGAGCTTATTGATGGTGGTCAGCCACAACACTAGCCCATGACCTACTTCTCAGTTTGATATGGGGTCTTAAGTCATTCTGGAGGTGCCAGGATCCTGCCTGTTCTAGCATGATATGGTAGGGGAGCCAGCAGGGCTCGTATCAGGCATATCCTATGTGATAATTAGTCAAAAATGAAAAGAAACCTGGTAGAGATCTGGACATGTACTGAGCAGTAAACCTGGTGTTGGTGACAGTTCAGTTGGTAGAAGCTATTGTGAAGCTTGGAATTAATGTTTAGGTCATTAATATCATATATATCAAAGAGTTAGCGTTTCATTTGCTAAAGGAAATCAGACACAAGCCTGTAGGATTCTCTCTAACCCGTGGACTTGGTTTGACTCATTTACTTGGATTTCCAAAAAGGAAGGAAATCCATTTCAAAAGCCCATTAAGCTAACAGCTGTGGAATAGTAAAGCACCAGCCTGCAGTGCAGAGGAGTATGGCACATGCTGACACCAGGCAGGTGCTCCAGCCTTGCAGCAGCAGCTTGAACTTGAAAAACAGTGCCTGTTTTTAAGTGTTTTTATGCTTTTGCTCTAAGACACATGGGCTCTTTTTTTCATGCCAAAATCCTGAATTGTTTGAAGCAACTTCTGTCTGATAATCTGCTGTGGACCTGACAATTTGCTGTGGAAAACTGTAAGGTCCTTGAATGTTGGAGGTCTGTTGCATTATGATCAAAGCTGTAGAAACCCTCAGAAGCCTGATTATTATCCTTCCTGACCACTTGTGAGATAATCCACTCTATCAGTCAGGGCATGACAAAAGAACAGATTTTCCAATTATATTAGCTAGCTTTTAAACATGTTAGATGGGGAGTTTTGATTGAACTGAAGAAGGAAGCTGTATAACTACCAGTGCATGAACAGTTCGAATCTCAGGATAAATGCAATCTCTGGCACATTAGTATCTCATTTCATAATAACTAGAAAAGATCTGATGCCAACTGCAGGTGCTGTGTCAAAATCGTAATTTATCCCCTGATAAAAAGACTGCTCCGTTCTGAGATCTGCTTGGGAAAAGGAATAGCAAGAAAAGTGAGAAAGCTGCTGTTCTTGTCCATAGAGTTAACCTAAGGAATATCCTCCCTCTGTCTCTGCTTGACAGCGTGGATTGCACTCAATTCTGTGCTAAAGTGGAAAAGGGAAAGATTTGTCATCCAAAGCATCACCTAGAAATCACCTACTACACAAACAGACACACTCGGTATTTCATGTGGTATTTCTAAGGGTGCTGCTTTGACTCAGTGCTCTCTGTGGGTGAGGGCTGCTTACTCGTGAGGCAGTAACTTCCAGTGATCCATGAATGTTTAAGGTCAGCTCTGGCTTCAGACAGGCAGTTTCATCTGACAGCATGGTTGGAAATAATTGTGTCTTGAAGGGAAGCTGGATTTCCATGGCAGCACAAAGCAGACGTGGGTGTTTTCTAGAGTATCTGCTTCTCTAGGATCAGGTTCTGGACCCTAAAAATGACTAGGCTAAACGGATTAGGTAGAGCATTGACAACAACCCCTGTTGATCAGTACTCCTTGAAATCATCAGCAGGACTGGCCAGCCTGCCAAGAGGAATGCCTGGAGTCTTAGCTTTCTATGAAGCCCTTGAAATTTAAGCCCTGGTAAATATTGCCATGCCTATGGAGGGAATGATATCCAATATCATAACATGGCAGTCTAGGAGTGAAACCTCCCAACTAAGCATGAGAAGAGTTAAGAAGTAGGATGTGCTCTGTGCATTTATGGGCTTCAAGTCACATGCACAATACACAGACATGCGTGAGAGCTGACCCTTATTATCAGACATCAAGAAATGAACGTAACTGGTGCAGCTTAATACAGATGTCAGGACTTACTTGTGTTTCGAATGAAGAAACCTTTCAGGGTGCCCCACTCTGATCTTTGAGCACCATTGTCTGCCCTTACACACAGGTTATAGGCCACGGTGGCTGAGATATCCTCTGTGATGTTACATACGGTGACTGTGATGAGGGAACACTCACAGATGGGGATCCAGCTCTCGTTAGCATACTCTCGTTCATACTCCCTGGTGAAAAGAAAGCAAAGAGGCAGCATTCTGACCAGTACTGGAATACAGTAGGTTGATTATTGGGAGTTTATGAAACCAGTATGAAATGGTTTCATAATTAGAGAAATTCACCCAGAGTCAGCCAAAAGCATCACAATACTGTGGGAATAGCAACCCAGAGTTGATGCCTCAGATGCTGCCCAGTCACTTGATCATCCCTGGTGAATCACATTTCAAAGGCCAAACTATGACACAAGTCACAGCTTGAGTTCCATCAGAACTTCTTATATTTCCTGTAGAAAAATAAATGTATATACTATGTTTAAAGGAATAACACTGAAAAAAAATTAAGCCTTTTCTCTTTCCTTTTCTAAACAAACTTCTGCTAATCTTCGTAATTCTTTAGGCAGAGGCAGTTTTCAACTATGGGGTTAGTGCCTTGGATTATGCAGTTGGTAAAGCCTGGTCTGTAAATAATCTCAGAATTAGGCCAAATGTGAGTATTCTTCCAACTCACTATTAACAGTGCTGGAGCATCAAATTTCTACACTTGTGAACTGAGCAGTATCCAAGAAATCCAAGCAGTGTGGGATTGTAATTGGTGACAAAAAGCAAAGAAGGAAAAAAAAAAATCATAATGAAAACAAAACAGAAGTTACCCCTGAAACTCAACAGAGTATCTCACAGTTTCTCCCTGGCCGATCACAGGACTCCACATTAGGAAATGTTTCATGTTGGTAGAAAGAATAGAGATATTGTGAGGTGCTGGCAGTGGAGCATCTTCACCTAAAAGTCCTAGGAAAAAAATGAAACAAAGAAAAAAAACACATATGAATGTACTGGAAAAAAAAAGTAAAAGAATTGTGCAATACTGTGCTTTGCATCAGGAATACTCTGCATTTTGACACTGTCATTTAAGTCTTTGAAGGCATTTTACAAAGAGGAATGACAACTAAAGAGCAAGCGGCAGAGCACTTAGCTGCCACTGCTCACAGAAAGGCAAAGCATGTCTTTTTTTGTTATTTCAGAGGTTTTAAATATATAAATAAAATAGTGAGAAAAGGCAAAGCTTTTAGAAAGCTATCCAATTTATTTTAATGAAGCCAAATAACAGATACTCCGTTATGCTCGACAGTCTGTTCCAATGAACAATTCCCATCATGGTTAGAAATGTACAATTTATTTCCAGGCTTGGCTGGACTGGACATTTGAAGATTCTGGCTTTAGTACAGATTTTTTTTCATGTTTCAGGATTCTAATAACGTAAATGCTTGTAGGCTGTAATCAAATTACCTCATTAAGTTCTTGGATAAACTTATTTAAAGGACTAATGAAGTTAAAATGTTTCTCCAGCAAAGCCTAAGTTTGGGATGATGCCTACCACACAGTTGATAGATTTTATCCTTTCACTTATCCTTTTATCTTAATGTAAAATCCCTAGCAGAGTTTGGACAAGAGCACAAGAGGAAAGCTTCCCCATGGGTACGCCCTTCATAGCATGATAAGAATGGTCGTATCTGTTTTCCAGTCCCAAGAAAATGGCTTCCCTTGTAAGTCTTTCCCTTTTTATTTTCCCTTTTAATTTCTTGTTTTTAAATTTTAATATAACTTGCAATAAAGGGTGCCTCTTAAAAGCTGTGATTTTAAAGCTAACCAGTTAATGTCAGTTGTTCTACCCAAGATCAAAACCGAGTTGACAAGTCCATAAGCAATGTTTACATGGTGATTATTCTTTAAAGCACTGGAAAAACACATTTTCCCCCTTATAATATTCCCCATATTCGTAGCTTATGATGTGATACTTTGCAAGATGTTTGTGATGCTTTGAATCTGTTGACATAATGCTTGGCCTTTCTTTAAACTGAATGACAGAGATCTCTGGGATGAGATGATTCCTTCCTTGCCATTCAGATAGTGAAAGACTTGCTGCCTGCTCTATCAGCAGTTCTGTCACTTCTGTCTGGTTGGGGCTCTGTACTACAGACAAGACACGTCTCATCATCATCAACAACAACAAAAACCAACAGATTTTTTTGTTTCTTTTCTTGGCTGTCTTTATTGCCTTTCACTTTGCAGCTCAGAGACTTATTTGGTCTCTTGTTCAGTTCTCTGTGCTTCCTGACACTTAGGCTGTTTGCTCCTACTATTCCTTGTACTCTCGGTTCCCATGTGAATTTCTCTAGTTGGAATATCTAGGTGTGTGAATTACATAACAAACTTTAATTACATGACCAGGCACCAGATTTTCCCTATGACTCACACACGCAATGTTGATCCAGGTCTGAACAGAGGTGGTTTGCACTGGGGATATATAATGTATTGCATTCAGAGATATGGAACTCCTTCCTACTATATACTAGGAAAGAATTTTACAAGGAGAGAATTGATCTCAATTGGGATGGAATGGGAATGGAACCTTTTGTTGGCCCTTAAACTATTTTTTTGTCTAATTGAGACCAATCTTCATTTCCAGACTGCACTTACCTTGCTACACTGTGTTACTATTTTGTTGACCAAATCTGTGATTGTTCTTATATTGGCACAGTGAAGCCTGTAAACAAATACATTTAAAAGTGGGAGGAAAGATGATTGCAGGCAGTACAGAGAAGGCACAAAGTATGAACAGTGAAGTATGCTGTGTCAGTACTAACATATTCCATTATCTTTAGTTATTGTAAGGGAAAATAAAGAGCAGCCACACAGTGCACAGGAGACAACTGGGCAGATACAGCCAGCGGGATCCAGAGAGCTGTTAGCCTTGGGCTGCTTACTGCTTCCATTTGATTTTGTATTCACAAGCAATACCAATAGCAAGTAGCTGCAAATAGCAATAACAAACACAAAAGCTTTATAGGAAAAGGCAGGCTAGTCTTTCAAAACAAGGTACTTTTGGACAGACGTCCACATCCAGACATCAGATTTGTCACAATCTTCCTTATTCTGCAGAATAAACCTGCAGAGAGCACGCATTGTGGAGCTGAGATTTCCATATTAAGCAACTGAGAATTATAAATAACAGTTCAAAGTGTTCTGCTGGCCAAGCAAGCTGTAAAATTACCTTTTCTGGCAGAGAACTTGAATTCAGGAGCAAAGAAGGAAGTTTTGGAAGACATCACTGAGCAAAATCAGAGCACACCTGCAAGTTGTGCTTCCTTTCTGGAGGACTGACCATTGCAAGAGCACTGAAGTGTAATTAGGAGACCAAGCGTATCTAGGTGATGTGCTTGGAGACAAGCATCTACTTGGAGAAGCAAATTGAAAAATGCACAACCATCTTCCAGGGCAAAGGAGACTCTCAGTGAACATAATTGAGCCAGTAATTAAAACTTTCTAACTCCCTGACCCTGCATCCACACTACAGGCAGTGTGTTCCCCTGTGCTCAGAGATAATAGCAGTTAAAGAGGACTTGTACTCCTTCTCACGGAGCAGCAAAAAGCAAAGGCAAGCACAGTATTAATACATCAATTTCCTTCACTTTGAAACGTCCCCTTAAATTATCGCCTTGTAGAACGTAAAATATATGGACTTCTTTTTCATTTACTTCTAGTAATTAAAATTCAGGGTCATCTGACAGCATGCTGCGTTGCTTTGCAGAGACAGGTTTGACAGAAGGACAAAAGACTTTTAGTTCCTCACAACCCCTTGGTCATTTGGCTTCTGTCAACTGAAGCTGTTTCAGAGGTTTACCTGTGAGACTGGATGCAATCAGAGTGCAGAGGACGAAGCAGATGAGTTTTAGTGGCATTTTGCTCACGCCTGCTGCCTTTTCCCACATTCACACCCAGGTATGCAGCTCAGAATTTTCCCTTCCCAGATGGAGAGCCGTGCCTGTGCAAGACATGGTGAACTGGGGAGTGTTGCAGACAGTGCTTCTCTGCCTGCCTGAGCCCATGCTGAAGGCACACGTGCATGCTTTGTGAGGGTGTAGTCAAGGGAGGGGCAGGTGATTAGGTGCCAGCATTTCTTTACAGGTCCCTGCAACCACTCACCTAGACAGCGTAGCACAGTTTCACCCAGTGATTATGTGCATTAAATCTCACTGTGAGGAGGAGATGGGATTAACTGGCTATTTCTCTGTAGCTTATACAGCTGTATATGCTCAGCCTCCAAGTTGGGTAAATCCAGATGCTTTCAAGTACCTGGAAAGTTTCCCAGTGCTTCCCACAGTGAGGCATGGCTGTAAGCTTTGCACAACCTGTGGGTTGGCAGGAAGGAGGTTTGTTCTCTGTTTTATCTTCCAATGGAATTTTGAAGGCAGCTGCATTGGGCTGTGCTGAGCAGGGTTATTTGGTGCAGGAATCCCAAGGTTTTCCCATCTTCCAATGCCCACCGTATTCCACATGGTTACCCATGTACCAGTCTTACCAAGAGAAATTAAAACTTTCATCACTCCATAGGCAGCCCCACTGCTGTGTTGATGTACATGGACTGATGAGGTCTGTGCTTTCATCTGTGTGCTATGCAGATGAGTTAACTCATTTACAGAGCAGCTGTGAATGAACTGAGAGATGCTATCTACAAAGAGAACTCCTTAGGCTCCTCAGTGACTGTTAACTGAAGAACCCCTGTTCTTTCTAGCTCAGCTTGTTACTAGGCTGAAGGTTTATCTTGTTCCTCTCACTGCTGTACCAGCCCTTGGTGCAGATTGGCGACGGCTACTGTAGATGGCAGCAGAAGCTAAATAAAATGCAGTGATTTTGAACACTATTTCAGCCCCTCTATGCTGCTATCCCAGATATGTTTTTTTCTCTCTGTGTCAGCCAGCTGTTGCTGAGGACTGAACCAATTCCAAGCAACAGAAGCCAAATGAAATACATTATATGCCGAATTAATGCTTTACTTATAAAAAGTCTGTTATCTGTTGCTGTTGTAGTCTGTGTCTATAACGAATGACAAAAGCAAGTTTGGAAGCTCTCCTGATAATCTCTGATTTCCCCCTGCTTGCTTCTGTATAAGGAAAGATCAGTACCAATTCTGACAGATGATTTTTAGTGCTGATTTTTCTTTTGGGAGTATCTATTTTATTTCCCCCCCATTATAAATGTGCTGCCTATGATGACGTAACATGAAAAAGCCTTTAGGTTCAATCAATGTTCCCACTGTGCACTACCTAAATACTGCATATATTGGGAGTCCATGGCAGAGATGAAGTCTGCATTTAGTTCTTCTGCAATATTAGCTCTTTAATCGATTTTCTAGTGGAAGCAGGCTCCTTATTCCCCTTTCTATCTTACTCTTCTGTCTTCGTCTCTTTTCTTTCAACAATCTGCAGTAAATTAATTTCCTTTTTTTTTTCTTTTTTCTTTTCTTTTCTTTTTTTTTTTTTTTTTAAAAGTCTCTTTCCTTAATTATGTGCCATCATGCTAATTAGCTTCTTGATAAGACATCTTATTTCCTCTTCCCAATACCTTAGCACGAATGAGAAGCGTAAGGGGATTCTTATAACAAGTATCTTCCTCTTAGAAGTATTTACAGCAGTTGCAATAGTGGAATGATCTTTAATGGAAAATGTCTCCCATCATTAAGATGACTTTTAAATCATGAAAAAGCATAAAAACAAATAATTATTTGTGAACTTGAAAGCAGGCTTCAGGGGAAAGCAGTAAATAATGAATGCATTGAAAGTTCCATGTATGATTAGAAAAATGCTTTGAAAAGAATGAACTGTGAGAGCAAGGGGTCTGCATTCTTTGTTTTTACCTTTAAAACCATAAAACTCAATTTTCTACATGACAGACATTTAAAATTAGGGAAAATAGAGTGTATCAAAATGTGCTTTTTGAAATATTTCTGAAATCTCTTTATTATGAAAAAGATCTACAGAAAAGCGTGGAACTGCCGCTTAACAACTGTGTTCAACATATAGTGAGGATGGCACAAAGCTGAAGGTGTTAAAGTTTATGAATCTGTTAATGCACTGCTTTGGGGGAATTAAAGTTTAATATTGATGATAAACCTTCCATAATAACATATGGGGAGAGCAAGAGTATCTTGTGCAAAGCAAAAACTGTAAGTCACAGGATCTCCTGTGGTGTAAATGAACTTCTGTATAATTATGTGCATCTAAATGGATGTTGTACACATTTTTTTTATTTCTTTTTCTTTTTAGGGAAGCTGTGTCCTGCCCCAGGAGTACCTTTGGCTTCTGATTTTGTTATCCATCATAGAGAAAAGAAATGAATATAGGTAAGAGCATCAAGCAGCTACAGAACGAAAAAACAGGATGATGAGCTATTTTCTCCAGAAAAATAAATAAATAAATAAATAAATAAATAAATAAATAAATAAAAGTGTAGATTTGCAGCATCAGCCAAAATTTACAATTCCAAAGAGATAAAATATTTCCAATTAGATAGTTTGATGCATATCAGGTTGACAAAATGCTTTTTGAAGATGCTTATTTGACACAGTAATGCTGTACTGAAGCATCCTGTGGTACCTTTTATTCTCAAAGCCTTGCCCATATGTTTCTAGTTTGATGTGTTGGGTTCTTGTTACTCTTATGTAGTTTCCACTTCCTACAAGTGTGGTAACTTCTGGTACCTGTAACAAGATGAGCCATGGAAGCTACAAAGGACACTGGTGTGAATATATTGATGGAGAAAAAATGATCATTGTGTTTAGATCACCCATTTGGAACACATGTCCTGATGACCTTCCAAGTCAACAAAATGGGTAGTGCAGCACTGAGGTTTTTTTCATTTATACCTTTGCAAAGAAGGAGGCACTTTTTAATTGTGATACCGGAAGAAATATGTCTTTAATTTCTGCTTAATAGGAAATCCTTATGTCTGATCAATTCAAGACATTCTGAAGCAGTCACTGCTATTACTAAAGTTAATCAAAACTTACTGCTATGTAAGAAAAATCGATAGAGAACAGATTGAGATCATTTAAGTCGGGATAATTTTGCTGCAGGGCTCCTATATTTTGTCCCATCGTTGAACAAGAACCTGAGCGAAAGAAGCTTCACGTGCCCTGCTCATGTCTTTATTAGTCAACTGAGTTGACTGAAGTTACTGAACATTGTGGATCTGTTTTCACTTTCTTGGTGTTATGGTTGTTTTTGTCTTTCTCCTCTTTAATGAATGATTTCATCCTATTTTGATGCCTGCACCAGGCAAAGTGCATAAAACATCCCCATAGAAGCTTTCAGAAATTTCAAGATGCTTTAAATGCAGGCGCCATGTAGTGAGTTACAATTAGAGCTGGTTTGAAAAGACACTTTCACAGACATTTTGATCTGGGCAAAAAGTGAAGGAAAACCTCTTTCCCACTTAAATGAGAAAAAAAAAGATGAAGTGTTTCAGTGTCTCATTTGGACATGCTTTCTTACCAAGCTCAGTATAGACAGAAGGAAATTGAACAGATGTAGGACAGTGTCCCTGATCCAATAGTGCTCTGGCATGAGGCAGAAATAAGGCAAATTCCATTTGTGGATCTCTCCAGCACCTTATAAAATAGATAAATAGTGTTTCAACATAAGTTCCAACAACAAAATGAATTTTGGTTTTTGAAGGACTAGGGAATATCTGCATTGTCCCCATTGTTTCTGGTGTTCGTGCCACAGTTATAACAGTAGGCAAATAGCTGGCAATCCCATCTGGTGGTTTACTGTTGCAGAAAAGGAGAATTATCCTATCTGCACTCTGACTCTGGGCAGAGTTAAACAGTCACTGACTTGAGGAAACGTTTTAAAATAATATTTGCTTAATATACAAATTATTATCCATTAGATTATTATTTCCTGGTGTTATTGACCTTTTATTCTACTTCTTCCCATAGTAGCATGCATGCTACCCTGAAATTTAAATAAACATATAATGGCAGACTGTGAAATTCCTCATTAGTACTCAGTGTGTTTGTGTTTTCCTCCTGAGGGCTTTTTAGTAGCTATTCTGTGCACACAGTAGACATGGATCACGTGCCAGCGAGAAATATTTTATTGGTTTGATTTTGACTTCTTTCTCCTTTATTGTTTACAATATGTCTCATTGATCAGGCTGTGGATAGACTGAATTTCTGGTTTGCTTTTTGTAGATGGGAAATTTCAATGATCGAAGTCATTTCTTCTGCTTTCTTTTGTTTATGCTTACGACAGTCAGCTGTTGTTTCCACCTACTAGGGTTGTTCAGAGTGTGCACAATCACTGCTTAGTCCTAATCCAACTACCCCATCTTGTTTTGTCTGTGAGAACCGCTGTTGATCTAATTAGTTGTATGTGATTCAGCTGTTTGTGTCTCTGCAGTGAGCTTGGTTATGTTGCAGCTTTTCCTTTTCTAAATGTTTTGGAGCTTCTTTCAGCAGCTACTTAACTGTGTATCCTGAGAGGGCTCGAGTTCAACATCTTCATGTAGTACTGTGTGAGCCACTGGAAGTTTGGAGACCTGCACAAAAAGCCTTCCTTGGTCCCCAGAACCCATATGGTTGTTTCAGTGTCTGCTAAAAAACAATAGATCGCCAGGTGGATTGAACACTAATTATCTGTGTAGCTTGGAGGTTCTTATTGAGATGGCTTTTTGTCGGCTGAGGCTGGAATCAGGATTGTACTCGTCAAGGTAATTTTATTCTCTAGCTGTTATTTTTATCCAAATGTTCCTGAAGTTCCTGAAGTTCATGTGTTGATAGCTTACTAAACAGAAGAAAAGTGGTGTGTCTGTTGGTTGGCCTTCACAGTGATGTGCCAACAGTGCAGGGATTGTTTTTCACTGTTTTATTGAATTTATAATAGAAAAAAAAAGGGAATGCAAAAGAAACCAACCAGTTCATCTCTAACTGCACATGTGTTTGAATTTAACTACTTAATTGACCAAAAATCATGTCATACAATGTAGGTGAAGTGTTAGGTAATGGCTGAAGTGGTGATTGAGCACCTGGGGAAGCACTGTGGCTGGGCCAGGGAGCAAAGGCAGATGGTTTGCACCTGTGCTTCCCAGGTGACCAGAAGGGGTAGGCCCAGGTTGGAACCCCCCATGGCTTATATAAGGGTCAGCCACAGAGAAGAGAGCATCATGTGGGTGTTGGTTGTTTCTTGGGGTAGTGCTGCGTGGCTGGAGATCCCTGTCACCAGTTGGGTAAGTTCAGTGCTTTTTTTTCTGTCTATGACTATTGGTTTGCCTGGTATTGCTAAGAACCTGTCAACCAATTTGACTCCTTTGTGAGCAGGATATAAAGGAATTCTTTACGTGCTTGGAAAACTTGTTAGGATGTATTGCTTTGTCTTTAAATTCTTTTATAGGAATTGTTGGAGTGTTTGTGAGTTCAGTAATACTTGATGGTATGTTCTAGTGATGGAGTGCTATGGCGTGTGTTTTTATAGGCCTCCTGGCATGGTATTTTTTTTGAGTTGGGGCAAACCAAGAATTGCTGGATAGGCTGTTTGATGGGATTTTCTGTAGAACTGCTGCCAAGCTGCGTTCCTGAGCATTACACAAAGGGAAAGTTTATTTCTTATCTAAACTGACCCGAAATTTTGGAAGTCTGCCTGTTAATGTTACCTATATCCAAGGGCAGCATTGATTTTCCAAGCTATGTGGAGCTACTTACTGGCTACTGCAGTGTGAGGGTGAGCTGCTGGTATGCATGAGACTCTAGCTATGACTATGATTACTCTACTGGTTCTATTCCTGATTGCCTTTATCTCTCCTGGATAAACATCCCTGGTAGACTCACAGGTTGTGGAAAGCTTCTGCCTCCGTAAACCTAAAGTGATTCTACTTAAGAGATAAACAGTCAATGTAGTACATCACAATCTTAGTGCTTGTATCTGTGATTATTTAGTATTTAAATTTCCAGATGTTTTTATTTTGAACTTGAACGCACAGCAGTTCCTGCACTGGTTTACCTAACTGGAATATCCTGCAGTGTTTGTGTTTAAAAGCCTTCACTAGAAAAACTGCTACTGGGCTGTAGTTGAAGAACAGGAATTGAAGGCAGTGGGAGAGCAACTGTGGCTGATATTGCACAGCCTGCAGCCTCTGCAATTGCGGGCTGTGACACCTCCTGATCTGTTCAGAATGACTTTCTGTTTGTTTTTGTGAGTCTGAGTTCCCATTGCTAAGTTTCTTCATGGAAACACGCTGGAGAGGTGAGGCAGTGATGAAACAAAAAATGAAAGGATCAATGCAAATGCTTTCGGTGTTGTTGTCCTGCTCCATTCTGTGCTGCTGCATCCTCACCTTGATTGCTGTGTGTGGTTTTGGGCATCTCAGTGTAAAACAAACCACAAGCGAGTGCCTAAAGGAGGGTTGTGAAGGGTCAGGAAGGTCTTAGAAGAGTGGAGTTTCTTGCAAATTCAGACCCTTATTCACACAAGAGCTTCATGCGTATGTTGGAAGTTCTCTGATGACAAGTGATCTGTTCTGAATCTCTCTTAAGCCTCAGATGTATGGTTAAAATAGTCTATCCTGTGTATGTGTTACCTTGATTTATGTGAAACATCACATATTGATGCCTTTATAGACAGTAAGTTAGTGTTTCAGAGGAGTCTGCATGTTACAAAAAGGGCAGCAGGTGTTATTTAGACTAAATTGACCTTGAAATTGATTTCTTTATTTTATGACTTACTGAGGGGAGATTAATACTTTTTTTCCTTCAGCCTGAAACAATTTACATGGTAATGGAAGGCACAGTCAGTCAAATAAATTGCTGGAAGTGGTAGTGTTCCAAAGAGGGGAAGAAAGAGAAGCATCTTACTTGCATTGACTCTCTTCATCCCCTGGGGAGCTGCTAAGATTTCTGACATGGGGGAAGACTACTGAAATCTGTTTCTCACATGGAAGGCAGAAGAGTGGATAGTAATGGCTGCAAGCTGGCGTTCACTTGTAACTTTCATCTGGAAGAATGGGGAGGAATTGTGTATGGAGAGTGTTTTAATGCTTTTTCACCGTTCCTTTAAGTGCAGAGGGAAGTCTACAACTTTGGTTACAACAGATGTGTCGGCAGCATAGATGCCTGTTGTAACACAGTTGGCCTCGGTAATAGCCTGTAAATGGCTGATGCAATTCCATCTTTGAGTGCCAAATAGAAATAATTTCCAATACAGATGTTCATGAAAATATGGAACTACAAGGAATTACCGGTAGAAAGCACCGAAAGGATCATTAACTCTAATTCTGTGTGTGTGAGAGAGAGTTTTTATTGTGCAATCATGGATACTGCAATGCTGAAACAGAATTATTTCCATTTCCTGCAGATTCCTAAGCAAGCGTATAGCTAAGTGATTTGTTGGTGGCCTGATACTTTGCAGGCCTTGAACGTATGAGCTATTATTATCTCATATTGCATGAAAGCAAATGTGAATGCAAATCCACTTTTTTTTTTGCTTTGTTTTGAATAGTGTATGTGATGCTTTCCTATACATGAAAACCATTGTGATCAGCCTGGGGTTGTGAGTGGGGGAATTAATCTCTTTGGCCATCAGAAATCTGCACCTGAATGCTATTAATGCAGCTGTAGAGAATGAGCAATTATCTCAGCCTTCCTGAGAGGAGAGGAGGAGATTGGTGTTTGGCAGACCCTGGTGGGTCCAGGCCAGGTGTCTGGCTCTGCTGGGGAAGGGACTCCAGCCCCAGTTAGCAGGCTCAGGTTAATTTTGGCCCTGGAATTCTGTCTCCCTAAAAATCACCTTTGCCTTTGCTAGCTTTATCTAGTTTACCTAGTTTTATCTGGCTCAGTGTGCCCTGGTTTATTACAGCTGATGAGAGTATTATGAATGTGAAACACACTATAAGTTTGAGGCACTGTAGACTTGAAGTTCCTTTTTGGGTACAAACGTGGGATGTAGAAAAGTGAATTGGCTGTCGAATTCGCTTAATATTATAGCCAAGATCTGTTTTACTGAACAGAATAACACTGATTTGAGTCATGAAATCTAAGTTCACTGACAGCTCTATCAGGTTGTCTGGTGTGCTACTGTCAGCATCATTAAATACAGACATGGCTTCAGCTTGTATCTTGCTGTTGTGCTGAGGAGGGGGGTATCTGAATAAGTTGCAGGATGTGTTGCAGGTACAAACCTGCTCCCCACATTCCATTTGGTAATGATGTCCCCTACTGAGGATAGATAGGGAATTAAAAAGCAGAAGCTGAGACAAATTCAGTGGTGTGCGAGACCATAGAGTTCACAACAGTAATGCCACTGTTTGCTTGAAAAGAAATTCAGTGTTCCTTGTTCTCTTTTTTGTTCTTAAGAAATACTGAAGCTGTTTTTGGCAAGGGTATTTTTTTCCTATTTGTGGGCATAATGTATGTAAGTTAGAAAATGAATTTAAATACTGTGGCATCAGAAGTAGTATAGAAAAATAGCTTATTTCAGTAAGTCCTTCTGATCTGATCTTCTGACTAGAACTGCTTTGGTAAGCTTTCACAGCAACTGGAAAGTTACAGCCGTTTTCATAGAGGCTAACATCTGATGAGCTTTAAAATAATATTGTGAGAGGCAAAGGCTTGTTCTTTTTGAAACTCCTGTGGCTTATTGTGTTAGCATTGAAATTGGGTTTGTGTCTGTGGAAAGCAAACCTTTTAAAGGAGTTGTTTGTGGTGTATTTTTCATCTGAATGTATTTTTCTAACAGAGAATACGATCTGATTACAAGTGCAGGACAAGTCTCATTAGACATCTGTCATTTTAAATTGAATATCTCTTTCTTCCCTTTAAAAAGACGGAGAGAAGGGAAAGGAGGATGGTTTTATAGTATTTCTTGGCCATATTAAACCTGGAAGGTCTGCTTTTTTTTTTTACTTTGTGATTTAATCTTTTGGATGCTGTTGCTTGTAAGATGTCCTCAGTAAGTGTCTATAAAACAGAATTTCAGTTGCCTCATTTAAGCCTCAATAGTGTACAAACTTTTAATTCTGCTTTTTTGCTAATCACTGATTTAAAGGTAGATTTGAGCACCACGCTTGGATTTGATGAGAAGGGGTGTGATGGAAAGACAAAGGAGCTTCGTAATTGCCATGATGTTTCTGATGCCACACAATCATGGCATCAAAAATAATGAGTTAAGTGTTGAGCAAATCTCTCTTGAAATCACACTTTCTCTCTCATTGCTTGGAAAATTGTTTGTTGTGATGGATGAGAGGGAGCACAAAGATATTTCAAGTGTGGTACGTGATCATTACTTACAGAACAATGTGGTAATAAAAGGACAGTTGACAGATAAGAATTCAAATGGAGCTGAGAACAAATTATTGATTAATTTCCCAGTTCCAAAGCTTGAAAGGCTGATTTCCAGGCCTAATTCTTAATTCAAGAGCTTCTACTGCTCTTGATGACAGAACCTGTATGGGAATCTTATACAGCTAAAGCTTGTACACTGAATTCACTTCTCTGTTATGAAATGGAGACTTCACTGGAATGACTGAAGTTAGTGATGCAGAACTACCTATGGTGGGAGCTCGGTGGTGAATCAGACCTATCCAATATGGTGTTTCTTGATAGCTATAGCTACTTAATAGATAAACAATCCAGTATGTATGGAAGCTGAGTTTGTCTTTAAAAGTCTTTGGCTGTTAAGTCTCATAAAGCAATCAGTTATGACTGTGGAACTAAGAAAATATGGCTGTTGGGAAGCTTATGGAGATGATTAAGCTACTAACTGCCAGACTCTAGAGGTGTGTACTTGGGCTTGGCTTCTGTAATATTTTTTTTTTAATGCCTTATATGCTTTCTCCAAGTGATGTACTCTTCATGGTTTCATACTCGAAGGTATTGTAAAATTTCTAGCTTATATAAAGGTTTGCATCTTACTAAGAGGATTTTGCTTTATCCCCAGTCTCCATCTCTTAAAATTCGTGCCTATATATTGATATTTGGTAAGAATGTTCTTAATCAAGAAATGCTGAGAAAAGATACTGTGCGTAAAATAAGACTCTTCAGGGTAATTCAATAGGAACAATAATGACTTTTGCTGAGAAATAAAATTGCTGCAAGAATTGCTGCCTGTGATCGGAATAGAAATGTGCTAGCTACCTGAAGTTACCTTATCTATATTGCTTCTTTGGGGAAAGATATCTATTAGCTGAAGATAACAGTGTGTGGGGGGGAAAATAGATTGAAATTTTGGGTTTCTATAACACTAAATGCATCTTGGAGCCTTTTCCGTGGAAAACAAAAGAAAAATAAAAAGAGGGAAAAAAAGCAAAGAACAAATGAAAGCTTAATAAGATATTAAGATTTGTCACTATCAGGGACAGACATAAAACTGAAAGAAACCCAAACCAGAACTACTCATTAAAAATCATCACATGCTGTTTGGAAAGGCTTCTGCACAGGAGAGAAGGGGGAAGTACACTGTGCAGGAATCTTCTGATATCATGAAACTGATCGCTCTTGATTTTTATGTTCTTAACCTGATGTTTGGTTGTTCTACGTACTGGAATTTGGCAAACATACAGGAGGGAACTGTTCAGTGGATTCACAATGTAAGATTGTATTTTAAGTACAGGTCTGAAAAGTCCTTTTCACAGTCATAATTTTGAGAACTTTAATGTATGTGTGTTGATGAGCAACCTGTGAATATGGATCTTCTTCAATTCTAAGTGACTCGCAGTAGAACAGTACATAGAGCGCAGCAGTGAAGACAGTATTTCAAGAGTTACAGTGAATTGAAATGTCTTCAGAACTTTTTGTGTTCACAACTGTCATTCCTTCATGACAAAACAGTAATGAACTCAGTTTGAAGTGTGATGACGAGATGCCATCTAGTGATACTTTACTGGAAGTCTTAGTTCCCAATCTTTGTTCAGAGAGATGCTTTGAGCCGAAGTTTGACCATCATCATTAGCCAGTAGCAGTTTTTCTAGACTACTTTTGGTATTAGATTTCACTTCTGATAGATTAAATGAAGGACATTGGTTGACAGTGGTAGTATTATGTTTTCCTCTTGTTTTGCATTATAAAGCCAAATACTGTGTTAGAAATATGCTTACCAGAGAGACCAGCAATGGTGTAAAACGTATTCTGTGGTGTTTCATCAGGATGAATTTTTGCAGCCCTTTTATCTGGCAGAGGGTATCTGTGATAAAGGTAGGAAAGAAGCCGCTTTGAATATAGAACATTGCCTCAGCAGAAGAAAGATCTGTTAATAATGACAATTCCTGTTTCTGTACTATCCTGAAAGAGAAAAGCACCTTCTTGTGCACCAGTAAATTGAGTTACTGGAATAAGTGCGAAGAAATTGGACATAAAATAGAAAAAGAAAGAATAGGGTCTGATCATATTTAGGGAGCCTATAAACAGGAGGGGAGTCAACTCTTTGAAAAGGTAGATAACAGTAAAGTGAGGGGAAATGGCTTTAAGTTTATGGATGGAAGGTTTAGGTTGGATGTCAGGGTGAAGCTCATTACTATGAGAATGGTGAGGTGCTGGAACAGCTGCCCAGCGAGGCTGTGGATGTCCCGTCCTTGGAGGTGTTTAAGGCTGGGTTGGATGGGGCCCTGGGCAGCCTGGGCAGGTATTAAATGCAGAGGTTGGTGGCCCTGACTGTGATGGGGAGCTGGAGATTCAGGACTTCATGTTGCCTTAAAAATAAAATAAATAATAAAAATTAACAAGCACTATGTTATACCATTGACCCTAATGTAACTTCTTATGTTCTTACCTTTTCGAGGCATCCTACTGTTTTCCAATGTAGAAGTGCAACCTTTGTAACAAAAATATGCAAACTGTGTTGTACATGGAGGGACCTTGTTAAGGCTGGTAATTTCCATGATGCAAATTTCAGAGCAGAATGAATCCATTAATGGAATTAGCAATTCAAAAAGGCAAAAGGTCATGGTAAGGAAACAATCAAAGCTTTTCAGAAGGTGCAATTTAATATTATTGTAGTAAAAGTACGTGCACTGATTGTTTTCTTTGGTTTCTTTTATTTCCTGCAGAATGAATTGACATGTGACACAAGAATGCTATTTATCTAAAATAAATTAGCATTTTTAGAAGAGGAAATAATGCCATATTAAAAATGTGCAGCTCCAGATTTGTGCGAGTAAGAGCGTCTGTAATTACAGAGGGTGGCTTTTTAAATGCAAGGGGAGAATGTGCTGAGGAAAGTGAATCCCAGCCTGCAGAAACTAAATGGTTTTCAGGAAGGACAGTTATGCCTTAATTTGCATCCAATATCATCCTTATTGAGAGTTTTTAGGAGCTCTTTAGTCAGTGCACCTTCAGTTTTCCTCTTCAGTCATTGCTGATGTCTGGTTCTGAAAACATGTTCTTACACAGAGACTTTGTTCTACTTTGTTCTCTGAAGGTGTGTCAACATATAGAAAGGGTTACTGAATTTCTGGATAACACAATGAATTAATTATGAGGTGTGGGATATGATGTTAAAATGTAATGTATCTGCTGCTGGAGTCTCTGTTCAGAGCAATTTGCTTGTTAATCTGCTTTTTCTCCCTATGTTTTACCAGTGTCATTGTAACTTTGCATAATAAGCAGCTCAGGGTGATGAACTATATGGATTTTTTTGGAGTTTAGCACAACTGGATTTTGATTCTTGACTGCAGAGAGAAGATGAATATTATATTTCTTTAGTGCTGCATTTATTTATAGGTTAAGATGTTCAAATATGCGAAGGTGGGAAGATTAATAATAAAAAGTAATCAATTCAATGTTCTGTGTTGTAGTTAGGGGCTTCTTAATCTCACTAACACAAAGGGTGTACCTATATGTGTAGTGAACTGGCTTCACAGTATTTTGTGCATGGGGAGTTGAATGTTGGATCTCAAAGCCAATGTTTTCTTTTTTCACAGAGGTTTCTAGTGGCATACAGAACACTTCAATGTATTGATATAGGCTTGAGCCACTATTTCTAATGTTTTGCAGTAATATATGCTATGGAAGTGGTGCTACAGAATGTTCCAGTATTGTTGGTGTTTAAGTGTAGCATATCAGAAATGAAGAGAAAAAACTGTATGTTAAATAGTAGGACTCATGTCATTATATCATTTATGGAATCTCACCATGAAAGGCTCACAGCTGTAGAGCAGGGAACAACAGTCACTATTTCTCTTCTCTCCCTGTCAAGAGATGTTTAACAAAGACCAAAAGTTTCTCAAATAGAAATATATGGCTATTAAATATATCCTTAGCAGTTTACTCCTTCACTCTGCATAGAGATTTTCTCTCAAATGCTTATTTGATGGACTGCAGCCCCGCTGACCCCTGCTATCTCATACCCACACAGAAGCTTTATTTGCGACCAGCAGAAAGTTTGCCTGTGCTTGTTAAACCATAGCAATTATTTTTTTTAACCATCCTGTCTTTTCCCTGGAGTTCCTTCAAAACTCAAAAGCAGCCACTTTCCTAATCTTGAGGATGAGATGCAGTATGGTAGAACTTGCTTTATAAAGTGAGAAGGCCAGGAGCAGATATTTTATCATCCTGATGCTATGGGGTTTGCTTATGCTGCCTCCAATACAAGAGGAAAGGAAGTAGAATTAAACTGCTATTTTGCATGTGTGGAGTTGGGGGAAAAATATGCAACTTCCTCCAATTTGGTGCGGAGTAATTAATTATAGTGGGGGGAGTTCAATTCATTCTTAAATTTCAGGAATAATTTTTTTTAAGTGTGAAAAAAGGATGGTAATCGTCACAGTAATGACATTAGGAAAACCTTATTTAGTGCTTTAAGATGCTTGGATAAAAAATGATGCGCAATGCTTAGGCCTCAGTACATCATTCAATACCCTGTCCCTGGAGGTGTATAAGGCTAGCTTGGATGGAGCCATGGGCAGCCCTGGCTGGTATTAAATGCAGAGGTTGGCAGCCCTGCATGCTGTATGGGGTTTAGAGCCTGATGATCTTTGAGGTCCTTTCCAACCCAAGCCATTCTGTGATTGTATGAACTTTATGTTTCTACTTCTGTATAACTTCTTGACCCCAAACCCTCAACTTTCTGACTCTAACATTCTAAAAATCAGTGAATCAGACTCTCAAGTCTTGACAATGTAGTTCAGAACTCTAAGTATGATGTTAGCAATCCTATTTTTGGGGTGCTCTGTCATCCCTACTGTGAACTAGTTCTCCTTTAAAAATTGGATTTATTGTGTATGGATGGAATTGGTAACCAGGATCTTTCCTGTTCTTTTTCAAGTGGTAAACCAAAAGTACTTCTATAGGAGAGACTCCCTGTAGTCCTTCCATATGTTAGGATGCACCAGGAGGGAGTCTCTGAGCTCAGAAGGATTACAGGTGGAGGCAGTGCCTGTGAGTAATCTTATTTCACAGGGAGCCATAGGAGAAATGAAAAGTAATAGGAAGTTATGAAACTAGCAGTAATTTTCAGTGGTTTTTTTTTTTTTTTTTGGTGTGTTTCTAGTGTGAGATTTATTCAATTGGCAGAATAAACTTTCTGGCTCCACAGAAATGAGCTGTCAGCAAATTGGCAACGTTTTTACCCATCAAATACAGTTATGCTCACCTGTCTAAGCAGTGTATCGCTGTCCTGTTGTAAGCCTGCCACCTGTGTATGCACCAGTTTTGGTTTCCTTTAAAGTTTATTTTAACTATTCTTTATTTCAAGTTCTAAGGAGGAGAAATTTATGAATTTACAGTAGCAAAATTGAGGCCATCAAAATAATTAACTCAGTGTTCAGTGGTTGAATGATAGTCTACCTTTTTGCAGAGTTAAGGTGTGAGTAAAATTCTTATATAATTTCACAACATAAATGTCCCATTCTCCTTTACAGGCTCATGCAGATGCTAATCAATCATGTTATTTCATAGGACTTCAGAAAGTTTAAAGGTTATTTAGTTGGTGAAAGTGTTCAGGTTGATTACTTCTACTTTGCCTATTCTGCACTTTTTTTTAATAAAACAATAACATTATATGCCTAGTAAGCTCTATTACTCCTCATTTGTTTGCAATGCTTCACTTCACATGCAGGTGCCAGGTACCTGGGTTATTATTCATTTTTGAAAAATGCTTAGCACTGTTTCTTCCATTAGCTTCTGCAACAAATAGACTCTGATTAATCACACTCGGCCGTTGTACCTTCCAAACCTGAAGCTGCAAGTGGAATGTGTCACAGCAACTGAACAGTGACCATGATGCCATTGATGCTTATTGTGTTTCTACAGCTCCAGTGGGAGCCTTCAGGTTAGGAGTATGTGGGGAGAGAGAGACTGATGTCTGGGTATTTCAGGTGTGTCACTCTGGAGGAGAACTTGTTATACTTATTTTCTTCCAGTTGTTGCCATCTATGGTGAAAACAATTTCATAAAAATAAATTATGCGAGTTATTTGGAGTGCAAGCGTGTTTATTATAGTAGAGAATGTATTCTATGTTGTAACATAAATTAGACCTTCTAGTAGCATATTAAGCCACATTGGAGGTTTTAGTCTCAAGAATGTGTAGTTCACTGTGTAGATATTTAAACATGCAAAAATGGGCAACAAAGGCTGGTGGTAACTGAACTTGTGTATTGCCATCATTTCTTTCTTCACTGTTGAATCAGCTGTCAGTGCAGGTCCGTGAAATGACCTTGGGAGTTTCTGGTTTTGATCTTTTTAGAGTAAGAAGCTCCTGTACTTGCCTGGAAAAAGCATCGTGGTCTCAGGGATTAAGGGCTGGCCTGAGGTACTGTTCAGTTTCTGATTCTTTCTCAGCCTTCCTTTGTGATACTGAGAAAATTGTGTGATAATCTCATTGTTGTGATCCAGGAGAAGCATTGTATTTCTCAATAAACCACCATCTAGGAGTTACTAAGAAGTCTCTTCATGCTGACTCAGGACAAGGGATAAAACCATCCTACCTACCTGTATCAAGCAGTCCAAGTGGAGACCGAGAGCTGGGAAGCACGTGTGTGTTGTGTGAGTGCATCAGTGCTTGTGATAGATGCAGATACTTGAGAGCTAGGGCTGAGGCCCCACTGATGGGCTGTTTATGTTACCTAATACTCTTATTTACTTATTTATGTATTTGGCAAGGTAGCTGTTTTTGGAGGGAGTTATGGAGCCTTTTTTTTTTAGCATTCTTGAGGAAAAGCACTGCAGGTGCTGTTTGTGTCTGTACAGCCTGTCCTAATGTAAAGGCACCTGTTGTTAAATCTGCAGCGCTGAATTCATTAGACCTCATTAGGAAGGTAGAATGCTTTGAAGAGAATCAGGTTTAATCATCTCTGTATTCTCAGATGCTGAGGAAGGTGACGCTTTAAACTTCATTTCTTTATTAAAGCTGTTGTTGTAATGGGGCAAGGCTGGTTGGTCAGGTAGTGTCTTGCATGGCCACACTCTGCAGTAATTTGTAAGTTAAAAGACTGACAGTTTAAAATAGATTATTGTGAGAAATTCTGTATTCAACTCCTCTCTTGTTTAATTCTAGTTATGCTAATTTTCCTATAAACTCAGTTTTTATTGCTGGGATGTTTTATGTCCTTGCTGTGGCTTATTATCAGGATGGAGTAAAGTCTGGTTCTTAAGCAAATCTGCTCACTTTCTTGAGCATGCATTTGTTTGCCTGCATTTGAATCTTTGGCTGTTCTCTTTATCTAGATGTTCTTCTTTATCTAGATGTTCTGATTCTCACATCCATACTGTAATACCTGGGAAGGAAGGAGCAATGGAAGGAACTAGCATGGGTTGACTGCAGCCTCTGTGTTCGTTTTTTGATTTTCTTCCTTTGATGCAGGGTTGAGTATTTTTGTTACTACACCTAGTTTTGAAAGTAGACTTCTGGCTTGCTCATTTCAGTTAGAATCAAACAGATGAAATCCTCACTTGTGAGAAATAATCATTGGGTAAACCAATACATCAGGAGCAATTGGGTCTCATTAAGTCTCTTATATGTCCAAAGTCTGGATTTTGGACTCTGGAAGTCTGTATGACTCTGTGATTCTATAGCTTTCTCATCTGTTAGATACTAATAGAGGTTTTTATGGAAACATCTGGCAGGAAATGACATCTGAACTAGCAGCTGGCAATCAGTGAGGGAAAAACAAAAGGAATAAAAGAGACTGAGAAAAGATGAGGATGGGTGGGGTGCTGAATTGTGGGTTATAATTATTTGCAATGTTTTCTGAATTTGGCATGATCCCATTAACAAACTGAATAGGCTAACAACCATTTGTGGTTATTTACTGGGCGATGCATGAGCAAGAGAGCAGAAATTTTAATTTCAAAGCGTTTCTACCATATTATGATGTATTTTAAGATGTACTGTGAAAAAGAAAAGCAAGTGGTAAAACTTTGCAGTCTGGTTCCTGAGTGGGGATGGATCGATGTTTATGTACCTTAATATAACTGCCTTACTTTCCAGGATTGATGAGTATCGCAAATTCAATTTAAAAGGTTGTTTTAATGTTTGTAGGTGAAAATTAAATATGGTGCTCTTTTGAAGTGCTGTTGGACTGCAGTGCATCAGCACAGGCAGTGAGCTGAAGCCTCTTGAAGTCTTTATGGAATAGGACGTGCTGAAGTAAGCTAATTGTGACAAAGAGATCGAGGCTGTGATCCAGTTGATTGCACACAAAGTTGTTCATTTAGAAGAAAAATCCTAATTAGGGTGTTCCTAACAGGTTTAAGTTGTCCAAATGGACAGTAGGAGCTGTATCTCACTGAACTCTGTTTGTGATATTGAATTCAAGAATGAATTTTTTTTGTTGTTTCACATTAGTCAAGCTGCAGAACCCTTTGGGTGTAATGGTCCCCTCTCATGAAAAGAGAGAGCACTGCTGTTACTCTCCTTGTGCTTAGCCATGAAGAACTAGAATTCCTATGACAGCACTGATTTCAGTAGTGTTGAAGACAAAAAATGATCCCTATCAACACAATTCTCTCTAGGTTTTATGGAACAGTTACGTTCAAAGGGATGTATTAAATAGATAATTCTTAAAAGCCTATTCCTTCCCCAAAGCGCCAGTATTATGAGTGCAGAGTGTTGAACTGTCATATCACACAATGGAACCTTCTGAGGGAAACGCTGTTGAAAGCGATGACAGTTCAGACCTGACCATCAGCCTGCATTATCATAACTGACATTCACACAGGAGCATTGGATCTAAAATAAAAATGAAATAATGGCTCCCGTGTCCAAGGGACATAATTATCCTGAAGGGTGGATGCAGCAATGCATACTTGCACAATTTTGTGGTTATTGTTTAGGTTTCTACAGTTTGTTATTCCCTCATTATATCATTTTCCTGGGTTTTGTTTTGTTTCCTTTCGATTGCGGAGTGAGCTTGGATTCATTGCAAGTCTTCTGTGTTCAGAAATACTACAGTTTTTACTGTGGTTCATTATTTTTAACATATGCAGTGGGAAAAAATATGCTCAAATTATCTATTTGAAACTAAACTGATAAGGCAAGCATCTGTAAATTGTTGTGAATTACACCTCAATGTACGAACAGTGCTTGCAGGGGTGGGTGAGACTGAGATGAGGCAGTTATGGCAATGCTCATCTGGAGGAATGTATGTATTTTTTTTTATGCTTCGTTGCTTTCCGCTGGTGATTTTGTTTGCAGTGTCCCTGCATAAGGGTGCTCGTCCCTGTGCTATAGTTATCTGTAAGTATGTCAGTCAGATACGTATATTAGAATTTGCCATTTTGATGACTTCAAGACCTATAGCCAATAGCCTGGGGTGTGGAGTTTGGGTTTCTATTTAACAACCAAACCAAACAAACACTTTTGAATTACAGATGTTTATCCTAGAACCTGATGAAAATGTTTTTGTCCCTGGTGTCATGTCTGTCATTCTTCTTTTGATCCAGTCACCATCGACAGCTTAAGGGACAATCTGTCTCTGCCTCCTGGAAGTACATATCTAATAAAATAAGAAGAGAGGTTGCTGTCAACAGCACTGAATTTTTTTTCAGAGAAATTTGCCAAAAATGGGGCTGTGGATGTGGCAATATTGAGAGAGATGTAAGGGTAGAAAGTGTCACGAGGTGAAAAGGGTAAAACTAAGTCAGTAGAACTGCCATGTGCTCAAGCCTGTCAAGGCTTTAAAAGAGAAATATTCAAGCTGATGTTTCTAGGACTGTATTGATACTAAAGCAGAGAACTTGAAGGGCTTCATAAAGACATTTTGTGACACTTTCCCTGATAAAAGCATTTCTTTTAAACCACACAACATGAAACACAAGGCTACCAGGAGACTGCAGCCTCTTCCGAGCTCTTTGCGGACTTTGATGAAGAGGACATTACAGATGAAAAAAGACATGTGACACACACCAGCTTTTGAACTTTGAATGTTGTGTTCAAAGAAAGAAAGAATTACCAACTGAATAACCTTGTAATAAATGTGTTCAAGACAAAATCCATAGATAGGCACCTTGCTGGATGTTAGCAAGGTTATCAATAACTCAGTTGTTAGGATTAAGTGTATGTGGCACTCCTTGCTTTCCCACGTGACTTAAAAGTGAAATTAAAATGCATTTTGAAATGTTGTGAGGTCATTTAAACAAAAAGTAACTTGCAGAACTTAAATTCTCGATTATCGGCAGTCTCCATCTTGTCCTTATCCCAACTCCTAACATCTAAAGTAAAGAAAAATCTGAAGTTGTAGAAGCATTTACGGTACTTTCCATATACTTTCAAATGGCATGCTTCTCATCTTGATTTAATTATTCTATTTTAAAACTTCAATTTAGACGTTTTAAAGACAAAATGGAAATTTAAGTCCAAAGCATATCAAAGCTATCCAATGACTCAGTGTATTGAGAATTGACATTTTACTGCAATTCTGGTATTTTTAACATATTCATGGGCTAGAAAAAACATTTTCTACTCAATCTCCAGAAGAACAGATTTTGCAGTCAATCAGACATACATTAGTTTTGCTGAAAAGTACTGAGGAACAGACTCCGACAGTTGCATCCATTTCTGAATCTGGCTTGCAGATCACACTGTTCATTTCTTGTTTTTGTTGGTTCTCACAAGTGAGAAATTCAAAAGCAGTCTGCAGAGTCAAAAAGCACAGATTTCCATGCATCCTTCCATACTCCAACACTTAAGTATGGGCTTAGGGACTCTAGCTTAAGTGCTTAAAAGTCCATTTTTGTTCACAATAGTTAAGAGAGTATTTCCCTCTTATGATCATGACTTCAGAGAGATTTATGTATGAAAATTCTAGCAGGTTTATTTTACTGGGGGATCTGGCATGGGAAAGCTGTCCAATTTAGAAGAGCACATATTATGTGTAACATCATTGTGTTTCTTTATGCTGATAGTGGCTGTTGATACAATTCTTGTTTAGGGAATTGCAATTTAGGTATTTTTGATTGACATATACTGTATGTTCTTTAGGGTCTCTGCTGTGTGGTTTGGATTGTTAAGGTCACCACAGTGATGTCTGAATCTCGTCAAGGTGAATTCGTTTCATCCAATCTAGGGATTTCATGTGCTTGAAGGGCGCTCTAGGTTCCACCTGAATGTTTTCAGGGGCCAGTTTGCAAGGCCGCATCAATACAACATTTACTAATAAGCTTTCACCAGTAAGAATCCATTTGCTATCTCACCATACAGTCTCTGGCTCTGAAATCGGTAGCTATTAATATTCTTAATAATGCTGTTATGTCCACGTTGTTCAGTACAGAGCCATGTAGAAATAGAAACCAGCTCTCCTGATAAATGATGTGTGGGCAGTTGTCAGCTGGGTGTTGATGTTGTATTCAGATATGCTAATTCTGCTTCTGGAGTTACTTTGGGATACCCTGGAGATCTCTGAGCTCTACTGCTCATCAGAGATGTGCCCACAGTGAGCTAGCATGAACCAAATAAATATCCACGTGAATTTTTCTGGCCTTAGAACTACTGAGGAGTGCAGAAGCAAAAAGAAGAAATTGGCATCAGGATTAATAAAGAATTAACACGCAGAGCATTTTGCTCCTTTGACTATTTGTCATTAGACCGTTTTCATTCCCCCTTTTGAAAGGTTTGTTCATTTTCAGATTTCAAAGCAATGTGACAAGATGAGCTGGTAGTGCACTTTAGCCAATGCTGCACTGAAATTCAAAGGCAAGGACACAGGAGGAGAAAGATTATCATCTTATTAGCGTAGGAGGGTAAAGATTATCAGACTGCAACGATCCATTATTTATAGGAATGCTGTCCTTTTCAGTGCACTTCACTGAGGCATTTGATGTATTTGTGCTAGGGATTAACATTGATGTTATTTTCTTTAATGTCTGTTTATTGTGTATGCTATGCATGTTGGCACTCAGAAAATTCAGCCAGAGGAGAAAAACAATAGTATTAATTAGGGATGTCAGTCATGGGTGTTATGAAATTCAAAACTGCCAAGTTTCCAGTGCAGTTTGGTGGTAATTATAATAGACTGTGGAGACAAGCTGTTCTTTGTTCCCTCTAAAGAAATGCACAGTTTGATGGGCTTGTTATCAAAGTGCTAATGCAAATCCCGGTGAATGGGATGCAGTTTCTAGAGAAAGTTTTGGATGTTAGAAATTTTGTTTTCAAAGATCTGTTGCCACATCTAATTCATCAATAGTAGGATATGTCTCCTTTTCATTGCTTTTCACCCCAAGGACTTCGCGTGTTCTGTGAATTACCCTCATTTCACAAATGGCAATTTTGGCATGATGAAGCAAAATCAACTTAATGGAGTTTACCCAGTCATTGACTGAGCTGGATGCTGGTGTTGGCTTCCACCTGAATATTGCTATTTTTTTTCCCCAGGAGAGTTGGAAATCCAAGTTGCTTGCTGCTGAATTTCTGAGTAACGGTTTTCAAACTGATCTGCAAGCTGGTGTGAGGCATATATGATTGAAAACTACATTAACCATATTCATGAACACTTAAATTTGCTCTACGGGGGTTTCCTTTCCACCAGAAAAATTATCACACAACTTGCAAAGATTGTAAACCACTAGGAAGGAAAGATGGTGCCATTAGCAAGCCCTGCAGACAGTACTGAGCTATCTTTGATTCTGAAGTGTTAAAAAAAAAAAACCAACAACAAAAAAACTGTACCCATTTTATTAAGTATGCTAAAAATTTGTTGCCATCATTCATAACAAAGAAAAGTCCTCACAAAGTCATGCAAATCAAAAACAGTCTGAGATTTTTTTTTTTCTTTTGCAGAAGGAAAACATCAGGCTTGAGCTGTATTTGCGTTTGAGTAATGCTTTAGAAATCAGTTAAATTCTATTTGAATAATTGAGGTAAATTAGTGGTACGAAACTGAGATGTCCTGACTGAGGATGCAATTAACTTCTGATTAGGCAACTGTAGAATGACTAGAAACAACATATGCACTTCCGCTTGTAAATATTTTATTTAAGAGTGGTTGGGAGCAGAAGTAGTTTGGTTAGACTGAATCTAGAATTGAATTCTAGGAACACTTGAAAAATAAGCTAGGTTTTGTGTGAATGAAATGGAAATGATAAAGTTTATTGCTGCATTTATAGAGCTTTGCTGAAGTCCTTTGGAATTCTCATCCAAGACCTTAGCTCTAACACTAATGATATGAATGATAAAAGTTCCATTTGCCTGAAACTCCCTGGCTGTGTGACTCAGACTGGAACATCTTACGGGTCCCTTCAGACTCAGGGTATTCTATGATGTACAGCAGTGCATGAGATAGGTGCTGCAAATATTGCAGCAGAATAACGAGTGAAATAGCTAAGGAAAGTTAAGAAGTTTCAAGGTTTCTCATGTCTGTATTTAGCATTACCTGAGTAATATGAAGTAATTACACGATAGTCATAGATAGATTCATAGTAATATGAAGTATTACACAATAGTCAAAAGACTATGGAATTGTAATTTGTTTTTGTTTGTACAGACTTTCCTTAAGCAGTACAGTCAGGCATCTGGTAATGTTCTCTACTTTGTGTTTAAAAAACCCTAATTTTTACCTGCGTATGATTTAAGATTCTCTTCTTATTTCATCATACTGCAAGATTGCTGAATTGAGTCAATTCCCTATTGTATATCTTAGTGAATGTTTATAAAGCATTTGTCGTCACAGACGGCAACTTACTGATCTGCAAGAAAAGGAAGTTGTGATTTAGAAAAACTGTATATACATCTTGCATTAGTGACAGTTATTTTATGAAAAACATGACTGTGCTGAAATCTGTACAGATAGCACAAAAGGAATTAGTCGTGTCCTGCAAAATTATGGGTAGAAGTAAGGAATATAAGAAATGATCTGTGTTAGTTTATGTTCGGCTGCCCGAGAAGAACTGGTTGTTGCCTTCAACAACATCTATAAAGAAATTCTGCTAATCCAGCAGGGACAGTGTGATGGCCAGGGCCAACAAGAGGAAAAGTAAAGCTTGAATTCAGGCAATTCAAAAGATGTATGTATTATAAGTGGAAGAGTAGTGAGAGAGATTTGTGAAGAAGCTTCATGCTGTTACATTCATTGCTCTTAGATAAAAATGGCTCCATTGACATTGACACAATTGCAGTGCTTCAGAGATGGTTTTCTAGGAATATTGTAAAAAGACTCAGCTACTCAAATGGAGAAGAAATTGTTGCTTAGCAACATTTTTTCCCCATGAATGAATATGTCAATATGTACCTGAAGAGCAACCTACCTAACCCTGACCCTATCTCTTGTCACATCTTTAACTTGCATCCCACTGATTTCACTTGAACTCTATATCCCATTAAGATAATATTTACCATAGGTAGGAAAATGTAATTCAGCCTTCTGCAACCGTGATGATTTTAAAAAGCATGTGAGCATATTGTTTTCATTAGAAAGCAACTACCAAATGCATCCATTTATCTCGCTGGCTGCTGCTGCTGTGTGCTAGATAATATCAAATATCCATCTTCTGGAAATAGTGTCTGATACAATGACTTCTATGTAACATTGCATACTGGAAATCAAGACAAAGCCTGCCATATGGAGAATCAAAATTAGGAAATGTGTTCTCATGCTGCAGTGGAATGTTGTTATCTGAATTAAATGCATAATTTCATGTTATTCTATTAATATTAGAAGGTTGGGAATTTTAAGGTAAATCATCACTCAACTTGGCTCAAAATTAGGCAGTGTGTTAAACAAATATTTATGGTTGCTTCTGTAAAACTTGTGTCAATAGATAGGCTCTGTGTTATTGTAATTATATTTGTCAGGAGAAAATGTTGATCCTGATTACAAATGTAGATTTCTTGCGGAATGTTTACAATATTTTAATCTTGAAATGTTGATTAGAATTAGACTCTTAGATTTCAGTAGAAAAATATTTAATTATTTAATACTAATGCATCTTGTCTGGGCAAGAAGCCTTATTAAATGCTGTCTTGTTTAGTTGCTGTTTCAAAACTGATATCAAATTGTAAGAAATATATTTCCCAATAATCACTATTTCATCTGAAACACTGGACTAATATCATTAGTTGAGGTTCAAGCAATATGAGTAATATCTTTATTGTAGTTACTGTAGGATTAGCTTTATGAGTGCTAATGAGCCTGAAAAGGACTATGTAAGACATGTAGGTTCACCCAAAAGCAGACCAGTGGAGGGCACAGATGCTATTGCTTTATACTAGAGCGTGAGGCACTTATACACTGCTATTCTAGAGGTGCTTTTGTACAGACTGCTTCCTTATGGATAACTACACAGAGCAGAGCGTGGAGTGAGGAAAGTGTGAACCAAATGAAATTTAGAGATTAAACATTTGTAACTGGGAGTTAATGACTATTCTAGGTGTTAACCACGTTTCCATGTAAGAATTCTTTTAAGTGATTTTAGAAAGGCATAAAGTTCACAAGGATAATGTTGCTTTACAATATATGTATTCAATTTAATGCAATTTATTGTGATACAATTATTCCATCACTATTTTTACTTCAAAAATCACCTTATGAGAATGATCCATCAGTTGCCATCATGCAAAATAATGGGGACTCTCTGTGAAATTATTCTCTAATTGTAAACTCGGTGCCTATGAAGAGCAATTTTTGCCACTCTTTGGCAAATTATGATGTTACTATAGTTTGCTGTTGGCGCATCTTGCTCTCTGTTAATTATGCACTTATAGGTTTTCAGAGAATCAAAATGCAAATAGTTGTTGCAGAGTGAACTCTTACTTCGAGCTCTTCAGAGTATTTATTTTATTTTTTATTTTTGACTTAGGCACTACAGCAAACCACACTGAGAGCTATTAATGTAAATTAATTATTTCTCCTGCTGGCATCTTTACAGCTTACTCAGATGAGGGATTATTAAATGCATCATGCCTTTCAAATTTGCATGCATTAAAAGCCTTATCATTGACTGTGAACTATTGACCTCTATCAGGGGTCCAGGAATTAAAAAAAAAAATCACTCAGACATTTCTGCTGGTAGGTGCTGATCACTGTCCACGTAGCCCTGAAATATAAGCATAGTGGTCCTATTGTTTGAAGCACTCCTGGTGAGTGAGATTTTTGTGATCTGGAAGAAGTTGGACTGGGTTTGTACTGTTACTGAGGCCTTCTCATGAAAACTTTGTAGGATATCCGTATCAAAATTGAATAGGGTGGATATGGAATATGTTATTAGAGTCAGGATTTGGTTTGTATCCCTTTTTGGTAGATAACTGAAATGTTGAGACTTGGGGATATTTCCCTGTGGTGAAAATAAACTACATTTTTAAGAGT
Source organism: Coturnix japonica (assembly GCF_054131305.1). Taxonomy (NCBI): domain Eukaryota; kingdom Metazoa; phylum Chordata; class Aves; order Galliformes; family Phasianidae; genus Coturnix; species Coturnix japonica. The sequence continues at coordinate 6,126,285 of NC_140691.1, read as the reverse complement.
TCATTGCAATAACACACTTCAATCAATTTTAAGTGAATCCTTAGAGATTTTCTATGTCTGAGTTTATCTTTTCTGTCTAATAAAGTAACACTAAACAGCTAATAAATATATCAGAAAGCTTTCCACTGCACTGTGTTTCTTTGATAGCAGCATGTGTTGTGTCTACAGCTACAGCATTCTACAGGGTTAAGATAAATGGATTTCATAATCTCACACAGGAGAAAACCAAGACAGGAAAAATTGGAGCCACATGAGCTGGATAATGTAACATTGCAGCTCTGAGAGACAGAGCTCTAGAAAGAAAACAACGAGGACATTACTTTCTTGATTGGAGATTCAGATATCGATGCTCTGCTTTCAGTCCCGTAATGTTTTCAAACTTTTATTAACTTTTTATCATCTTTCACCTGGCCCTCATAAATCACTGCTTTGAAAATAAATCATTTGTTGTAGTTGTCAGTTACGAGTAGATTCATCTTCAGAACAACATAATAATTTCCTAAAGACTGGTATTAAATCCATCAGCAAGAATATAAGCTCAAGTGTGTTGCATTATTTTGACCTATTATTCATTGAGGTAATTTCCTTCTGGGATTGTGCTTAATATGTTGAATTATCACAAAGAAGGAAATTGATTGGTCCATTATTAGCTTTAAGAAATACTACAGCTGATGATTACAAATCTAAAAAAAAAAAAAAAAGTGCAGTAAAATCTCATTTTATCAAGTAGGCTGTTAGATTCCCTTTGCTTGAAGGAATGAGGATGATCGCTGTTAGTAAATATTACCTTTATGAAAGGATTTTACATGTGAATAGGGATAACCTGTTGTACTGGACTTTGTGGTTACTGATCTGATTGTGGTTTAAGTATCACATATACTTTTGACGTGATGTGAGACTGACAACCTTCTGTCAACACAAAAATATGTTCTTAGAGAAACATCAGTATGTCTTGGCTTAGAAACAGACTTGGGCAGTCAGTTCTCTTGGACTTCCCATTGGTGTTGGCTGTTTAATCGTTTAAGAATCTTTTCTATCAGCTCCTGAATGCATGCATCATATAGTCTTCCTGTACTGTACATTCCTCATGCTTTCCCATCTTGTACTTCAAGGAACACTGTTCCTTGTATCTATATTTTGTTGTTTTTTCTCTTTTGTGTTTGCTGCAAAATGAGCAAAGCTCTCCTCTGGAACCCTGAAAATTCCTGCCAGGTGATTTGACTGCCTGGTGGAGTAGATGCTGGTAACATGATAAATCTGATAAACTGTTCCATTATTTATCCTCATTCTTACTTTCAGATTTAGAGACCAAGGGATGGCTTAATCTTGACCCTTAGAATATTTGGTTAAATAGAAACATGTGAAACTGTGATATTAGAGTCTTAAACCCACAGTCCAAAAAAACTGAGCTATAATCAGCCTGCCCTACAGCTGCTGTTTTTCTAAACTTTCCGATGTGTAAAAGACCTGTGTGGCATGGTGTGTCTTATTACAATACTGAGTAAAGCCTCTTCAGCTACGTGATCAAATCCACAATGACTTAAAAATAAATTTCAATGATTTAAGTAATCCTTCTGGCATTGCAACCCAGGATATATCAAACTGGAAGTCCTTTTAAGAAGTGCCTGTTTTTTATAGGGACAGGAAGTTCAAAAAGTGCAATTGAAGCTGTTAAGCTGTTAGATTCAACAGGGTACTGAAAGCTAGTTAAAAATAATTGTAACTGGGGAGTTTGCTGCACATTCTGAGGATTTTTGCAATTACAGAAGAGGATAAGGAATCTCAACAGAAGCGGGTAATGGAAAAATAGCTTTTCTGAAAATAAAAGTACACATAGAAATGAAGTTTCCAGTTTGCTTGTTCTGTTGGCATATATGCAATAAATAATCCAAGTACGAAAAAAGGTGATTGGAAACTAGACCAGGCTGCTGAGGCAGTGTAGGGTGAGGGAGCAGGATGGACATGCAGTTCTTAGAGATGGCCAAACATCCACTGGGCCCATGACAGGTCAGAACACAGTGCTCTGACTACCTCTGCTCATAGAAGGTTGGAGTGGACTATTTCCAGAGGTGTCCTCCAAGCTAATGTTCTACAGCTGCGTGTCTTTAAGGAGCACAAAATGGTAGATTGTGGAAGCCAACTATTTCGTTCTCTTCTCTCTGAAGGCAAAAGATAAATGAGACAGACTGGGAGAACAGCATGAGAGGCCAGTCTGGCTGACAGGCTGGGGAAGCCAGCTCCTCTTCGGTTCTCTTGCAAAAGGTGAACTGCCAGTAGCATCCCTTGGGTCAGGTGCTAAATGTTCCATCAGGATATTTCCAAGATTGGTTTCATTTCTTTAAACCTGCTGAGACAGTGAGTAACTCATCTTGCAGGCACTGCAGGATGCATATCCCCTGAGGTTCCCTTTAGTCTGACAGGCTGCAGATTTGTAGTGTGGTTAGTACTTCTGTGAGACATGCTGCCCGTTAATATGTAAAGAAACTACACTTTGAGCATCTTACAGCATCTGAGCAGTTTGCAGGGTTTTCTTGAGGTGACTGCAAGCATTTACATTATTTTTTTAATATTCATTTAGTATTATTTTTCACAGAGAAAATATTTATATTGAATTCTTAACTCCCTTTCCAGCTGTCATGGCTTGATTTAACAGCTTACTTTTTTAATGGCAAAGGGTCTATGGCACTGTTTAAACTACTCATTTTTTCAATGTATTGTGTTGCTTCATGTCCTGTTAGAAATGATCATTATAAACAACAGTCTGTATCTCCAGACTGATCTGTGGATCATTTTATGAAAGAAACTCTTCTTGCAACTAGTGGAGAATCTGGCTGAGCCTTATTGTACAGTCGGTACCCAATTTTTTATGGGTTTTAACCCAATGGGGCCCTGATTTAAATCATTGTCCCTAGCAGCTTGTGTACTGCAACTGAAGACTTCCTATTTCAGTTGCTGTTGCAGAAGAATGGGGAAGGTAATATAGAGTCTGTTAAACAGTGCACCTAATGTAGTGTTCTGAGATGATGATGAAGAGTGGCCTTTATATAATTAAGGGGTGGTATAAGAAAAGGGCATACACTTGTTATCCTTCCAAAGAAAGGTGGAAGGAGGGTAGCCACAATGCTCCAATCCCTTGTAGCTTGTCAATTTTCAGAGCCAAATACAGTCTTAATGTCTTCAGAAACCATTGATGGTTCAGCCTGTTGTTCATCTGTGTAAACTTCTAGTTTTGCTTATTTTTGCTGTATCAGGAGCCACAGCTTGGCTTCCTTTTATGATCCTTAGCTCTCACCCTGGGAAAGGAGATTCAATATGAGCCCCCCTCTGCCTTCTGCACTGCACTTCAGACCAGGGCATCTTGGACTTAATCACTCCTTTATGGAAGATTTTCTTTATTTAGGAAACTATTTTAAAAACGCCTCAGAAATGTTTTCTTCCTTCTGTTATTTCATTTATTTCTTCTATGTGTGTGTGTTTATGCATAGAAGCACAAAGCAGTTAATGGCACTGGCTTTTCATACAGGCACAGATTCCTGTGATTTTTTTTCTTATTTGTTATTTATCAGAGGAAACAATGCCACTCCTGTGAAAACAGGAACTGGGAAGCAGCGAAAGAACTAAAATGTCAAGGGGACCATAAAAGGAAAATAACACAGTTTTGTTATATAAATTGTTCTATGACAAGTTCTGTAATCATTTTGACAAAACTTCTGTAAACGGAAGCCTTCTTACTTTTTCAACTGAATACGCTCCGAGGGCGCAATGCATCAGCGGAAATATAAGTTAAACAGAGTTCTTTCTTCATTCTCAGGAAGAATCTCTGCGTTCTGTGCCTCCAGAGGGAAGATATTCACTGAAACAAACAGGGAGTTTTGTGTGTGATTTATTATAATGTGTACCACTTTCTTATCGTTTTATCCTGAGAGCTGCTCTGGAAGCAAAACAGATCTGGTTTCTTTGCATACTGATAAAGATTGGTGCTAGTAATTACTCAGTGGTTACAGTAATATTCCTTTGAGATGAATTGTTGCTTCTTTATTTACTTTTCGCTGTTTAAACTATTCTAAGCCTCCAGTTCAGCTATGGAACACAACTTTACTTCTTGAGTTGTTGGCGTGATGCATATTGCCTTTATATTTTTCCGTTTATATTACAAGGATTGAAGCAGTTGCTTAGGACTAGATGCTCAGGAACCATTCACTTTCCATCATTTTTTGAAGAAAATTTGTATACGTGGTGTAAAAAAGACATTTATCTACTTCCGTGTCTTCTTTAGTGGCTTTAGTCAAAGTTGAGCCTCTTATGCAGGCATAGATCAGAGTATTAACATTACTTTCAAGTCACCACAAGTCTATCTCTCACCTCTGCTCAGCCTGAAGCCACTGGCTCCTACTTTACTCCTGCAAAATAGAGCATACCTTTTATTTCCCTGGTGTATACCTCCGGTTATTCATAAGATTATAAAGAATGGTTCATATAACAAAGGAATAACTTAAAATACAGTTTTTGTAGAATTTCTTCATTCAAGATGTATTTTCCCAAGGAGTTTGTTTATATCACCATTTTGACTGGAATATTCTACAAGGAAGAAAAAGTCTTAATAATTGAAACTTGCATTGCTTTAATTGTCTGGAGTTTTCAGCAAGTGGAAAGCGAAGTTGAAAACTCAATACTGTTTTCATTTTGGATCGTTAACTGCCAGATGAACTTAAATTAGCTACTTTTCAGGTAGTTGCGATTTTCCCATAAGGGATTATTTCTGTGCTTTCTCGTTGTCTCTCTGGAATTATAACGCTTCTTCAGCTGAATTTTGAGATATGAGAAATAATGAGGCCAAAGCAGATATTTCAAATGGAAAGCTACATTTTTGTTTCACCTGTGATATCCAAAACTACCCATAGTTCCCCTCACCCCCAATAGGAAATGAGAATGCAGCAAGAACGTTTTACGCTTTTTTTTCTCTTTGAGACTACTGCATTACTGTTAAAAGATTAGGTTTCTAAATGCAATTTCTCACCATTGTTGCATCTCACAGGAATAAGAGAATCAGATATAAAGCAGAATTTTTGACGGTCTTGGGGATGTTTTCTTTTTAATTGTAGTCTTGACCCTGATTCTTACGTCTCATCAAAAGTATTTACAGATAAAAATCCTTAATGCCAATGGGACATCATCAGTAAAAGTGGATATGTGACAAGAGATTTTTGAGAACTATGAAGTTAAATGAAAAATGAGCTTTTAAACTTTTCAGCTGTATATGAGAAGGAATGATCTCTTTCTTTCTCAGTGCTTTTGTGGATGTACCACTGCCCCCAACACACTGGTTGCACACCAAGTGCTCCAGCCCAGGTTAACTCACTTAAGTTACTTCCGTCTGTGTTGGTGTGTTAACTCTTGCTGTAGGAAAGCACAGTATGCACTTGTAGAAATTTGTGTGTGATTTGGAATCTGATATATGAAAATGTTTTAATAGGTTGGTGGACAAATAATGTGTAACAGTTATGATTTTTTTTAATAATAACCCCATGTTTTTGCTATATCTGTAATCCTGATGCATATCAGGATGTACATCAAATTTGCATTTGATGATGCCAAGACCTGAACTAATTTCACACTGGGTTTAAATTCAGATGAAATTACCTTTTTTTTGAGGCTATGATACCAGTTATGGTCTGAAACTCTTGCAGCAGTAATGATTAAGAAAGCCAAATAAGTAAATAGTAATATTTGATGTAAAACTGTCACTCAGGAAAAAAGAAAAATTCAATTCGCATTCTTTAAATCAATCATACCCAAAGTAGCTTATTGACTTATTAATGACTTGTGATTAACTGGCAATCACTGAATTATGCATTCAAACCCAGTCAGTGAAATCATGGATAAAACACCAACCAGATGTCAAGAAGTACCTACAGATTTCTGAGCACTACTCTGTAGCCATTTGCAGGGGAGGTTGTGATGCCATTGGGATGCCTTCAGGCAAATAACAAGCTCATCCCTGACTGATGTGTCACCCTCTTTGCTGTTGCAAATGCCCATTCCTCCTGTGTACTTCCTTTCAAGCTGACTCCTGTTTTTTTCCTCTTGGTATCTCTCTGCTTGCTGGTTTATCTGCGAAGGCTTGTTGTCTTTACGGCCACCAGTATGGATGCAAAGGTTCTTTCAGGCTGGGGAGTTTGGGCTCTTGTATCTTTCCAGCTGTTGTTCTGTAGGCTCTTAGCCTAGAGGAGGAGCCATGTGCATTCCCCCACAGAAGGAACAGTTGCTTAGCACAAAAGCCCAGCTCAGATTCAGCTGAAGAAATGAGCAGAGGTTAGTGCAAATGACTGTTGTTTTTTCTCCCCGAACTGCTATTTTTCATCTATAATTTCTGCTTTAGAAAAGGATTTGACTTGCTCCGACATCTGCAGAAGCGCAGTATTTGTTACTTGTACAGACTGCATTGATAGGCAACAGCTTTCTTGGTTTTGTTGAAGATTAAATTTCTTTTAATGAAGATACATTCACTGAAGGCATTTGCAGGGGGTGAACAGCACTCAGCTGAGAAGTCAGCTCTATTCCATCAACATCTGCTTCTTCTGCCTTTAGTGCTCTTTCTGTATACTGTACTTGTGAATAGACCCTGAAATACAAACAATTGCTGATCGTACTGCTGGCTCTGATAACATAACTCATAATGTTGCCCTAATTACTTACATTATAAAACTGTCAGGTCTGGAACATTTGGTCTCTGAAGGCAGCTCTCCAATTAATCTTTTCCTTTTTTATTAGAGATCTTGCTATGTGATTGTCTTTCGGGAAGAAATAAGACAGCCTTTATGATATAGTGGTGTTTCTAAAGGTTTCAGTGATAATAGGCAGAGCAAGAACACTTTGGGGTTAACGGGAATGTGATGTTAGACTTTTTTTTTCCTTTCTTTCTATTACAGCATCTGAAAGGAGCTCCTTCAATGTTGGCTTCCAAGGGAAAAAGATTTTTGTTAAAGCAATGTTTGTTAAATAGAATCATAGAATCACAGAATGGCCTGGGTTGAAAAGGACCACAATGCTTACCTCATTCCAACCCTCCTGCTGTGTGCAGGGTCGTCCAACCACCAGACCAGGCTGCCCAGAGCCACATCCAGCCAGCCTGGCCTTGAATGCCTGCAGGAATGGGGCATCCACAGCTTCCTTGGGCAACCTGTTCCAGTGTGTCACTACCCTCTGAGTGAAAAACTTCCTTCTAATATCCAACCTAAACCTCCTTCCTCTGTCTTGGCTTAAAATGATTCCGACATGCTTTCTGATAGTTCCTGTAACCCGTGTGACCATGCATTAGAACAATGGGCATCCAACGTGTAGAGCGTTTTATAAGTCTTCTATTTTCATTGGGCAGTATTGCCATGATTGTTCTTACAACTCTGAAGTATTTCTTGTAGCTTGCCTTGGAACTAGCATGGGGGCTCAGAACCTTCCCCAGATTAATAGAGCAAAAGGTGCATCACCATTCTGTGGGTTCCCTGGCAAGAACCAGGGACTCCATCACACACACTTGAAATCCTGCGCTGCATTTTTGTTTGCTTTAAACTTTGTGTGTAAGGGATCCTCTAGGTGTCAGCAGAATGAATGTAACAAACTGTGATAATATCTTGTTCTTGGTCAGCTCTCAACCAAATCCTAAATACTATAATTAGTAGTTTTAAACTTAAAGACATGAAACTAGGTGGATTACATCAAGAAACACTGTTTGTACAATGGTGCGCAGGAAATTCTCTCCTAGTGTAGTGGCTACAATGGGATGTTTTCTCTGTATTCACCTGGCAGTGCTGGAGACCTCTTTGTTTCCCAGTCTGTTGTTCTTGTTGTGCTTAAGATGCTGGAAGCATATAAAGGATGATAATGATATCCAAGCAACTAGATATATTAAATTCATTCACCTTGATAACTAATCCTTTTATATACACTGTATATTTCCAAGATCACTCAGCAAAAATGTGCTTGTTCTGCCTGAGGTGAATTTTATTGTGCTTATGGTTTATCAGATGTACAGAAAATCATCTTCAAGGAAACAGCCATGTATCATTTGAACTTCAGTACTTACTCCATTGTTTTAATGGAAAAATGTTACAAATGAATGAGTTTTGTTCATTGCAACGCTTACATATTTCAGCTTGACTTTCTCAACACTTTGATTCTGTTCTATTGCGTTCTATGAGGACACAACCTTTTTGTAAGTTTATTATGAACAAAAAAATCCTAAAATCAAAGTAAGCAAAGCTTAAGATAAGATTATTTATCTTAATTTGAAAACTGTAGTTGAATGAGGAGCGTCAGCAGTGCTTTCATTGTTTCTCTCCTATCACGTGTTGAAGGGGTGAGGATGTTTGTTACATCCCTATTCAGGGAACTTGATGCTTGATCTATCCTTTGTTCGCCTTTTGGTTATTTGCACTTGAAAATACTGGGTATAAGAATAAAATAAGGCTTGAAATAGGGTTTATTAATTACAGTGTTTAACTGTTGTGGTTATTGTTTCTTAGAAGATTAATGAGGTGAATTATTGTAACCTAATTAAACTACAGTACATCTAACCTTCTATGTAGCCTTTTGGTTTACTGTAACTCGAGTACCACTTGAAGGTTAATTTCACTTTAGCTGGGATGTATTTAACTTTGGCAAAAAAAAAAGTTTATATCCAAATATGCTTTTCATTTTATTTGAAAGTCATCGGGTAACAACTTTGCTAAAATTATCACTATAGGCTTTATTAGTGAAGGTAAGGTTGTAATATGCAGTGCAATCAGCAGCCTGGTGTATATGAAATCTGAATATTCATATGAAAGCAGAAGGTAACATCTGCTGCTGCTTGGATGCTAATGGCATCTCCTGAAGGTTATGCCTTTCCTTCTGATTGTCCACTCTTACAGTCCCTTCCATCCTGAGTAATTTATCAGAGACCTGCTGTGGGCTTTCCTTTTTCCCCTTGCCACTTTACTACAGATTTCTTGGTTGTAATTCACCTGGAGCTTTGTCAGTGTTTAATAGTTAGAATAGTTACGCTTATTTAATATTTATAGAATCATAGAATGGTTTGGGTTGGATGAGATGTTAGAGATCATCTAGTTCCAACCCTCCTGCCATGGGCTATAATTGCCTCATTAATGTATCAGCTCTGATAGAGCAGAAACTTCCTTTATCCACTGTTTCCAGTTTTTACTGTTACAGCTGAGTGCTCATCTTCGTGATGTGTGTTGCTTATTCAGTATTGGTTATCCATCTGTGGTTAAAAGGGAGCTGCTTAGAATGCTTCCTTACAGGTGCCTGCATAATGAGAAATGTAGTTTTGGAGTTTTTGTGGGTTAAATGTATGGTCGGTCATTTAAAATGATGTAAATATGATCAAAGAGTGTCTCTTACTCTGCTCGACTCTTGCAGTTTGTTTTGCAGAACATGGCTGCACAAAATGAGATGGAATGTTATTTTAACAACTTAAAAGCTGAGGTTTTTCAGCTCGGAGTGATGTATGCCTTCCGAGTTCTTTTGCAACCTAATAGAGGATTAAAACAATTTCCTACTTAGAGTGTTTGGGAAGGCTTCCTCCGTGAGAGTGATACTCTGTAATTAAGGACGTAGGGGGCGTGCATCCCAAAGGCAGATCGTGCAGAGTTCTCTGAGAGCATCCGACTGCCTGCAGCAGAAGCAGGGAAGTGAACTGCTGTTCTGCTCCGCTGTGACGTGATTTGTATCTGTGAATCGATGCGCTTGCATCTGGTTTCAAGTTAGCTTAACATTTATTTCTGTAAACATGTTAATGTTTGCTTTCAGACAAGATGGTTAAAATCCTGTAGAGGATTTGTACGTTGCTGCTTTTTTCAAGTTCCAACATTTGTGGCCCTTATACGGACATCTAAGCACTTCCTCTCTTGCAGTGAAAATATCATTCTGTCAAAATCTTCATCTCACTGCATTAAACTGATGGTGATGAATAACTTTTTCACCTCTTAGCCATGGTCATGTCAAGAACAGCATATTAATGGTGCCGTATGTGTACTGTGGCTTCAGAGAGCAGAGCGGTGGATCAGGAGGAGCTGTGGTGTTATATGCAGTATGATTTTTTGCAGTAGTGTTGTATTCTAGGAGTTGCTTTTTCTAGTTGATGCTAAGGAAATGACCTTATCAGAATAAGGGATGTAGACTGCATTAATACCACCTATAAGTAATACAAAGGGAAGAAAGCTTACTAGGACTGACTGCAATGGAATTTGAGGCTAATAGGAAGTTACAGTAGAAACTAAGTTCCCATTAAAAAAAGGGGGAAGGGGGGGTGAATTCAATAGCACAGTGTGTTCTAGGCAGAAGGCAAATCGGGCCACACCACTGCTAAAGATAATAGGAGAATCCAGAGAAAGACAATGGTTACAGCAGGAAAGAAGCAGGAGCAGGTTTTGAGCTCAGCCACACTTACCTTGTTTCCAGTATTTTTGGCTGGGTGTATCAGTTTCACCCCATAAAGGTGGGTTTGGAATCAGGTCTTTCTGACAAAAGGGGAAAAGTTAAGGAGAAAAGCTAAGAAGATAAATAAGATAGTATGGGAGAGCCACATTTGGGCACTGTCTCTTCCTCTTAGGTTTCTCAAATCATAGCTAACAAGAATAAGTGGTTGCAGCATCGATTTGTTTTTCAGTTTCCGAAGATTTAATGACGGTATCTGTAAACATTTCAGGGGAAAAATACTTATACAGGAATGCTGAGAAACAATTAAATTAAATACTTAAAATAATGTTTTTAAAAGTTCTAAGGCAACCCCTCCATTTTGAAGAAATACATCTTGCCCCATAGAGCAAAAATAATATGCCGGTTTCATCGGATGCAGATATTATCTTCTTTATGTGTCTGTTGGATAATCAACATTCCCATTTGTTATTTATCTGCTTCTTGAATTTTAACAAGTAATTCTGCTTATAATTATGACACTTCATGATTTTGTAGAAAATTGGCACCTGCCGTGTGTAGGATAATAGCGCAATTCAGTGTTAGCTGTAGGAAGAACTGATTCTCTGCTTATTTTATCTAGAAATGTCTGAATTATAAGTGGAGTTGCCCTTCTGTTAAGACTCAAAATTGCTGTGGAGACAGGAAAAAATAAAGGGGAGTAGAAAACTCTTACTTCTAGGATGAAAATCATGCTTATTTTGGGTTTCGTTGCTTCAGAATATTTCAGTAAATTCTCCTTAAGGAATCCTTCCTCCTTCCAAAGGAAATGACAGTGGTGAAAATACACAGTACAGGGTGCCTTGCTCAGTATACACTACAGAAGAAAAGCCATACAAATGTATACCATGATATTTCCAGCTCCAGTTCTGGGCAAACAGTTGTATTGCCAAGGAGCTGTCAGGAGGATGAAGACAAGGGAACAGATTTTTTCCAGTAAGTGTTAAAAATGAACAAAACCACAGCAAATTTTGTTGTTGAATATTTATTGCTTATCTGCTTGAGACTTAGGCGCCCACCTTGGTTTTGTTTCTTGCAGATTATTTTCCTGTGACTCTTAATTAAAACTTCCCTTGGGCACAGGGGAACCATTGGTGAACCATTTCTACTTAGGAAACTTCTTTTTTTTCTTGAACTGTCTCAGCTTTAATTACCTTTAAGGATTTCAAATAAGCCTCAAGTTTCCCCATGATCGTGTTTACTATGGGAAGAAGCAGCAAAGGGATCAGCAAGAATATTTTCTATAAAATCAAAATTTCACATGGAATGTATTTTAAATGCAAGCCAAGCAGATGTTCCCTTCCCCCTCTTGAAAAGCCCTATGGCCAGGTTTAATATTGTTTCATATATTTTGAACCGAATAACTTGTTTCAAATCTTCCATTCCAGCACTATTAAGTTTTTACTGGGAATATGATTACATTGAAATGAGAATCCATCAGAGAAATAAGATATTGGATGGGCAGTAGAGCAAGGTGAATTTCTGAACAGTCTGTATAACTGTTTTTCCAACCGTAATAACAGCTTCAGAACTTGAGCAAAAGAGCTTACCTGTCAGATTGCAAATTCTATTTATTTTTGCTTGAAATGCCTTATTTGCAGGAGATTCATCAGGTTTGTTTTGTGTTTACCTGCAGATAAATTTGATCTAAAAAGAGCTCAAATGCATATAATAATGTCATTCCAAAAGTGAAGGGAGGGGAGGTTTTTAGCCCCCAGTAGGCTTGTGTACATATAGGTCAGTCTATTCAGATACTGTTTGAGCTTCTCAGGACGCACTATTGGTGCAGTCAGCATGCAGCATGGATAGGAGGAGCCCGTGGTGCAAGGCGAATAAAGCAATCCCAATAATTTCCTGTTGTTGGCTGCAGCAGCACTGGCAGGCCTGTTAAAGGAGTCAAATTGCAGTCGTTTTTAGAGTAGGGAATTGTGTAAAGCTCAGAAGAAGAAACATTTTTGAAAATTATCTTTCAACTGAGAAGAATCCTTTGTGCTATCCATACCAATGAGATCCTTTACATAAGTGCTTTTCTGTGGCTTGAGCTGGCATTTGGAGTTGTGCTTCTGAAGCTCCAGGCCACAGTCAAAGTGCATTTTGCTAATGCTTTTGGTGAGTGTATACATACCATATCTCCCCATCTTGGGGGTTAAATTTTCACTGGCACCCAACAGCAAAGATCTGGTCACTTCATGGTCACTATGGCCAAGGTGGCCGTCAGTCACTTGACTCGTGGTGATGAGACTCTTTCTTTGCAAGGAACAAACCCAGGAGGGCAGTGTTCTTGGTTAGCTCCTTTATTATATATACCAAGAATTTGGCTTCATTGTGCCTCAGGATTTTCCTGCACCTGCTTGTTCTGCTGTGTGTTTTTCATGGTTAATAGTCGGGAAGTTAGTCTCCTACAAGGGCAAGAACAGCTGATCTAGAGATACTCCCTTACTCTTTATTTAGTATATCAAGAAAAAATAGAGACAGAATGGGAGAAATACTTTTTAAACAAATAGCTGGCAATGAGGTGGTGTGCTTTGGTGTACCCTTTCTAACAATATAAAGAACCAAGGACATTAACTTAGAAGCAAGGTTGTAACTGATTAAGAGAAATAGTATGCAATGCATAATTAACATGTCTTGCTGCTTCCCAGAAGTTTGGTGCCAACAAATTAACGATTCAGAATAAGATTTGACATTTATGTGGATATTAAAATATTGACAGTAACGTTAGAGATTTTTAAGAATTATTTTGTGAAAGAAACTCTCTTAAAAGTGTATACCAACTATCATTAGCATAAGTCATCTCCTACTGGCAAGCTGTTCTGTAATAATTCAGTGCAACTCAGGCAATTAAATACCTTTAAAAACTATCTGGCATTAAGTTACTGAGAACTCTCACAGTATTCTGTATTTTAAAAAAATCACTAAATTATACTGTTCCTTCCGTTATGTTTAATGGACTGCTTACATTTATATAAATGATCTTTGTGTTTGAATATATGGTTACTAGATTGCTGCAAATTAGCTAGCCCAGCTCTAGCCAATATTGTTCCCCCTGTCCCACTTGCTGCTATGGCTGCGTACACGTCTTACCACACATTTTAATTAGAAAACCTCTGTATGACTCTGCTAGGGTTCTGAGATCCACAAGACATAACACACTGTGATCCCTACATTCTCTTATAGACGCCTGATAAAACGTAGGCAGATCTCTTAATTACTGCAGAGCCTGCAGGAAAGCTTGAAGAGGAAGGCTACTTTTTCCTCTTGATTACTGGTTGCTTAAAGGAAAAGCATCACATGAAAATCATAACTCTGTCTGAAATTCTTGCACTTGTTTTTGCTACAAATGATGTTAAAATCAATGAAACTGGAAGGAGCTGGTCAGTGTGAAAAGGTTTTTTCTTGCTGTGTTTTCTTCACTTTGGTTCCGCTGCATAACTGGTATTTCCTGTAGTGTCCTGCAGTAAAGTAGGAACTAACAGAAAAGACTCAGAAGAGCATCCACAGCTGGATAGATGGAAATTCTTATGTACCTTTGTTTCCAGGGAAGTTTAGGGCAGATTCTACTAACTGTTCTTTGATGTATCAAGAAAACTGGTCAACTGCTTTGGAGAATTTATCCTTTGAAGTTCTTACAGGAACCGGAGACCATATTGAAAATCTGTATTGTAATAATTTGAAGGAATGAGCGTCAGGAAGTTGAAATGCTTGAAAGTGGTTTATTTCAAATGGAATATTTTGAAATTGTGCTGAGTGTTTCAGGTAGTGTGCCTGAAGGATGATCCTGTTGCCATGGTTTCTGCCTGAGATTTGGGTTACCGTGGTGGCAGCCTTTAGTTCTCACTATGAGGGAAAGTATTAAGTGACCTGGGCAAGGTCAGAGAGACTGAAATCCTCAGGTAGGCTAAGCTAGAGCAAAACAAATGAGCCACCACAGTGGTTTTTGTGTCTGTTGCTGAAGGGAGAGACTAGAGCCAAAAGTATGTCTCCTTATGAAGCCAGGACGTTCTGCTCCTATGTAGGGAAGCAAGCACTGTGATCTGAGGGACTGACTGGCATTTTATTGTAAAGCACAGCCCTTTTGTGCTTTCTGATCTCACTATCCAGTTAAGAGGAGGCGTGTATCTTATAGCACCTTATTTCTTAGTTACACGCAGCTTAATGGCCTGACATGCTAAAATGGTGTGGTCACACTGGGGTCTTGAACATAGAGCAGGTTTCCTAGGTTTGGGCCAAGGCAGTTTTTCTATAGAAAACATAGACTGTGGATCAAAATAGCCATTGGGTTTGGGATGGAACACAGTCTGTTTGTACTGAGAAACAAGAGTCAAATAAGCCCCCAGGCCTGAAGAATTCTATAGTAAAAATGTAGATAGTAACAGATTGGTTTTTAATTTGTTCTTTAATTGTTTTTTCATGTTTTTGTTGTTTGTCTACTTGCTTGTTTGTCTGGTTTTTCCTTTATCTAGGGCTTTTAAGTCTCCATCCACAGATTTAAGTATATAAATTCCACTAGATCTTAAAATCCTAGTGCAGTTTTTGGATTTTGTGTTTTGATTTCACATTTCTGTGGAAATCCATCTCTGGAATGGAAAGTGTAGCAGCTGGAGCAGCGATTGATATCTGTGATGGATTACTTTCTTTCCTTGACACCTACTGCATACAGTCAAACCCTTGAGTCACCTTAGGATCTACCAAGGGAAGTGCAGGCTGTCAAGAGAAGTTGGCTGTGAACATTTTTGTTATGTGGGCAGCGTCAGAGCAGGCACTTTCTAACTCAGGTAATAGTAGGTTTAGGCTCAGGGAGAGGGTTAGCATCGAGAGAAGTTGTGCAATGATGAGTTTTACTTTCTTTCTGAATTAAGAAGATCATTTCCTGAAAAATAATCAGAAGAATTCAGTATTAAACGGCAATCTTGATTATTCTGTTTCCATGATTATGTTTAGAATTTGTTGGAGAGAAGAAAATCAAAGATGCTTAAATGTGCAATGGATGAAAACCAGCTCTGATTGACAAGAACAGACTAATGAATACAGTTTTATTCTCATGGTCATCGTTATCTAAAGAGTAACCATTTCAAAATCTAAGATTACTAATAATCTATTAGCTAATAGTCTGAGAGAAAAGAGATGTATATGGTCAGCCCGGTCTTCCAGGAATGAGGAAGACACTCATGTAAACATAACATATTTTTAAGGAAAATTTGAGAAGTTGCTTTCTTTTCTTACATAATAGTTGATTAAAAACAAACTTGTAGGTTTAAAGAATAGAAAATGTTCTCGCTTAATTTCAGTTTAGGAACCCAGCTTACAATAAGTAGATTTATAGTAACATGCAGCAAAGTGAGAACACTACTGTTTGTGAAGTCAGTGAGCCTGAAAACTGTTGTCTTGGTGCTTAAGCATAAAAATTTACAATGGTTTAGTCATTAAACTTGCAGAAAACAAATTGGAGTCTGATCCTGAATGTGCCAGTAACTTATGTAAGTTGACCTCAAACTCTGTCTCTTGTGTAAGCAAGTCAAGGGGCACCATCTGCAGTTTGCTTTCAAAGCTGTTCTGGGTCATCTGTAGTTTAGCACTGAATACCAAGGTAGCGGTTATGGAGGAAAAATAGAAATTTTAAATGACTAACTTTAAAATGAAGGATTCCAGTGTTTGTTAGCTATCATGAATATAAGTGTATTTCCATACTTCAATGATTAGATGGTCTTTGCAACTTTTTGGGAAGAATAATATTTAAAAAAATGCGAGTAGTGCAAATAATATCTGAATATTCAGCAAACAGATGTTGGTAGAATGTTTAATTGTGGTTTTTTTAATTATTTTAATTTTTGGTTGAGGGTTTTTGAGGTGGGTTTTATTTTTGTTATCATAAAAAGGGGCTTTAAAAAGATATTTTTGGGGATGGTGCTGGGAAGTGATTTTCAAAGAGATCTATTCTAAACAAAGCTGAATTTACTTTGCTGACTTCTGGGGTTTTATATTATGTAACTCAATCATCTTGCTGGAAGGAATTTTTAGAGAACTGAAATGAGTCAGTAACATAAATAGGCTCCTTGTTTTTGCAGGCAGGAATGCATCTTCTTCCTTTCAGTTTGCTATCACAGAGGGCTTTGCACAGGCACTGTGCAACTCCAGGGAGTCACCAGAAGAGGAGTGGATAGTAGATATAAATGATGTAATAATGTACTGTTTGGTGCTAGGTCAGCTCTTGGAGTCTTAATGTCAGCAAAGGCTTCACAGTCATTCCTTGTGAGACTGCTGTTTGCCTGGCCTCGGCTGGCTGCCAGAATTAACCAGATTTTAATACTAACATGTGAATTACCAAGGCCTACAAAAACCTTAATAACTCTTGAGAATAAGGTTATTAACTAATCTTCATTTTAAGGGAACCTGAAAACTTTTTAAATAATTAGGCTTAAGTAAAAGCCTAATGAAGTGCTTTGCTTTGGAAGCAGTTATCAGAAATCATCTGAGGCAGAATGCTGGACTGGGTGGATTGTTCCTTTGGAGGCGGGGGTTTATGAGAGGGACTCCATATCCCCCTCACACCCATCCAGTAGTGGGCATCTGCTCCCAGCTATGGGATCAAACACCAGATGGGTTATGTAGTCTCTTCAGGTTGGATTAGGGCTGTGTGCCGCCCTCGTGAATGTATTGCAGTGGGAGAATATGAGATGTGTATGTAATTATTACAAATCTTTCTGTATGCTGGAAACTTGGTATGCAGCAGTGACTGAATCCTGCAGATCGTAGTTCTGTTTAATTGCATTTTGGTTTCTGGTTCATCTTTGATATCGGTTGTGCTATGTAGGATAGCACAGTGAGTAGGGGCACAGTGTTGTAGACCTCATGTAAGCATCAGCAGACTTCAAAACAACGGCTGTAGTACTGGGGCCATTTCTAATTGTTTTAAGTAATCTAATTGTGTTATTTCAGTCGTGCCTCTATCACTTATATTTTAATCACCAAAGCTTTCTACTTTGTCCTCCTTTAAAACATAGTACCATATTTCCTTCTTTATGTGCTTCATTTTCAATGTGTATTCCTACCTACTGCTTACTCTTTTCTGTGGCTTGTAGGTTAAAGGCAAAACGTCATGCATGTGAACCTTCTGTTATGCATATCACCCCCTCATTCACACTTAACTTTTCTCCATTTTTCTCAGATAAGCACACGTGAGCAAACATATGTGGATAATTGCAATTCTTGTATCTAGGTTGGTCAGAGACTATTGCAGCGTAACCTTTCCGTACTTGCATGATTTGGAAGCTGTTAATCCCTTAGCTCTTTATTCTTCAATGAGTACTCAGGTTGTTCTTGCGGAAAGGTTAATGGAAGGAAACAGTGTTATCCTGTGCAAGCATCTATGCAGTCTGATGGGGTTCTTTTAGGTATTCCATATGTGGGGGGTGTGATGGACTTAGTGAAAGGTACAGTATAATGGTGACTTCCATTGCTGTTCTCCGTGGTCAGCCACAACCTGTGCTATTCCTTGAACTCTATGGGCATGAGACCCTTGCCCATCATTCCACCCCTGCATATCTGGTCGGTCACATTCTGATGTTAATATCTGGAGTGCATTAGTTTGACCAGCACAGTACCAGTTAAAACTTGAATATCATTTCCAGTGTAGATTGTTATCTTAAAGCTGAGGAGAAGCTTTACTAGCCAACAGAGAATAGAGAAATTGACTTTAAAATTGGTGTTGAAAGAAAAAAAATCTAAAGGCAGATCATTATATTTTGGCAGTAATGTATTCTTCAGTATACCAGACTAAATTCTTAGAATACTTTTAAAGAATAAAATGGGAATAATAGTGTTCAGCTATGAGTAGGTAAAAAAAAAAAAACAAACAAAAAAAAACCACAAAACAAAACAAAAACAACCACCCACATTTCTTAGCTATAGTTGAATCACAGATACAACTACATACACTGAGGCATAAGTACATAAATACTTACCTATCACTAAGCTGAGAGAGATCTCATGGCTGTACCAGCACAGCATGCTTAGTTATCCTCTCCAGTCTATGTCAGTCCTGCCAATACACTGTTCCTAACAGCTTCTCAGTGTTAGTTAGAACTTTAGGCTTCACCTAGAATTTCTTTTCTGAAGCCTTTTCAGAGGTGCTTCAGTTATGTCTGTGTATAGTAGAGAAAGGAGCATGGCAGTCTTTCACCAAGTCAGTATTTTGATGTCTCTGTGACTTCTGACCCAGAGCACAAGTTAGTTTGTGACAGGACTGTAAATGCTGATGGTGGTAATGTGCTTTGGTCACGTGCCCTCCAAAAAAATTCAATTTTCAAATTGCAGCTTAGGAATTTCTATTTCAGACACTGCTGAAAGCGGCAGTCCAAAAGCATCCATATATAGTTGTGATCAAACAGTGCCTTGAAATGGTGGAATTTTACACTGTGAATACATTTTAAGAAAACAATAACAAAAAATCACAAATCAGTGGGAGCGCTGCTCAGTGTAACAGATGAATAACTGTGGATAATTCTGATGTTCCTATATTTAGGGAGACAAGGCCTTTGTGGTATGGCGGTAATCACAAAACTTGATCTGTGTGAAGTACCAGATGGTGTTCTATAAATGCAGATCTTAGGGCAGGCATCCGTAGAACTCTTATGCTATGCGAGTACCACAGAAATTATAACAACTGTCATCAAATGGGTCACTTTATATATTTTGAGTCTGCAGCGTAACTGATGAGAAAGATACTTCCTTTTGCTAATTAGACTGAAAGGGGAAGCTTCATCTGGGAATGTTTTCCAAATTGAAAACCTTATGGGCTCTTGTAGGAGAACATCTTTCTGCAGATACCTCTTCATCCAGCCATGAGATATTATTGCTCAAAGCTTTCTTCTGTGCTGTTGTTTTGCCAGAGTAAATGCTTGAGCATGAGGCAACTGAATATTGGTTAACTAATTTAAGGTTGTGTAGAATAAGATGGGATTGACAAAAGTGATAAAGCATGTATCTGTGCCAGTCGTTTTCTGGAAGTTTGGAATCCAATGTCAGTTTTGAATTGAACATGTTGAAAACTGTACATAGTTTTCTTATTTATGTTTTATGTCCTTTTTTTGGCTTAGGTTGCACAAGCAGTAATTTTAGGAAGTCAGCCTGGCTAAATTGGTACCTACCTGTTCATATAGAAGAGGGTTCGTTCTTCCCTGGGGATTCTTGCCAGGATTTTAATAACTTGAACAGCATAGAGGGCAGTAATTTTGCCTTTTTAAAAGCGAGTGGACAGTGTGGAGGCTTGACCTTTTTCCTTTGTGAAGCACCGGCTAACGTAGAATGGAGATGAAACATGCCAAATGTAGAACATGTCTGTCCAAATTAAGAGAGAAACTGGCAATCAGTGAAAAATATATCTGGTCTTCTCTTCATGCAAATACATGTACAGGCATTTCTTTAGACCTGATTGGGATTCTGCTGCTGAGCACTTCTTTCTAGCAACTGCAAGAGCACTGTCACAACTCCTGTTTCTAGCGTCAATTAAAGTAATGGCCAAAGATGATAATAAAATGAGGGAAAAAGTTCAGATGTTTCACACAGTATTATAAAAACAAAAGCGAAAGACAGACTCTTTAGGTTATATTTTTATATAAGGAATACATCCACTGACAAGTTCAGAGATGTCTCATGGAAGCAGGAAAGCCACACCAGTTTTCTGAAAGCTGAGAAGCAGAAGGCAGAGCAGGCAAGGGGTGACCTTTCTTCCTTGCTTTCCACTTCAGCATATCCCTAGAGAGTGTGTAGCGTTGATTCTCATCGTATGCCTGAGTATCACTGATAATGTACAGGACAATGAAATGAACAGCTTATTTGATAACTTTCTGCAGATGTCTTCCTTGCATGAGTCTTGAAGTGACATGGTTGCATTCCTTTTTGTGCAAGGGGTGGAAAAGAACTGAGGCACAAGAAGCAAAGGGATTGATGTGGAAAATGAGTATGTAGCTTTACATGTACTGTACTCTTTCTAATGCAATCAAGTTTCAGAAGGAATGTGATACCAGATGGCAGTATATGAATCAAGAATATGCAGTGCAAATAACAGTAATTTATAGTCAGTATCACAGATAAGTCCTCAAATTTTCTTTACTAGATAGTTTGAAAAGCTTGGTTTGCTAGAAAACTTATTTTTCTTTGAACCTCTATATAATTTTCTTTCTGCATTTGTAATTGTTATCTTTGTACATCTTAGGTCAGCATTTCTTTCCCTGTTGACGCTGACCCTCTTATGTGCTGGTTGAAAGTCTTCACAACTTTCATCTCAATTTTTAGAGATAGAAACAAGAAGGTGGGATTTTAAAAAGCACTTAGCACAGCTTTCCTTATTTCCTTAAAATTAAATCAGTCCTCAAAAATATTGAATAAAATTCTAGGGAGCCCTGACAGTGTTTTTCAGGATCCTACCCCAGTCCCACACAGTTTGTACAGAGGTTTCTTAGTGCTATATTGCTGTATTGTCCCTTTTCCTTGACAGTGGATTGAGACAAGAGGAGACAAAAATTGCAGCTGAGGTCTTTAGAACACCTTTTATTGATTAAGCAGTTAATAGCTTTAAGCTGTAATTATTAATAGCAGGTATCAGCTCTCACAGTGTATTTACCTATTCCTGCAGACAGACAGGTAGACACATGTGCAGTCATTCACAGCTGCCTGGTTGGAGCTGCAGCTGGGATTCCAGTACCAGCTGGATACTCAAAAAGCAGAGGATCAGACCAATGTCATGCCCAGTGGCTTGCAAGTAGGTGTTCAGAAAGTCCCTCAGAGCATCCTTTGTTCCATCAGATGCATGTATAATCTTGTTGCCTTTGCTTGCATATAGCTGCCACTGTCTTGGACATGGTCCAAGCTGTACAATCTGTTGTTGATGCTAGTGTATACTGGTGGCCTTGGGCAGTTTTGGCAGATGCTTGGTGTTCTCAGTTTATCAGCTCTTGCAGGTCCAGCAACATTACTAATCTCTGGAGCTTATCTGCTCTTGGGAGACCTTCACACATCTTTCTGCTCTGAAGCCTGCTGTTTTCTGGCAACTATTTTTCCATGAACATCCGTAGATACCTGCAGAATTCACTTGCACGTAGGGAGCTGTTATAATAACATGAAGTAAGCAGAGTTCCTATTCCTAAATTTTACAACTTCAGCATTGTAGTCCTGATTCCAGAATGGCAGGAACACCCTTTACAATGATTTTTGAAACCCTGTGCATGGCAACAGCTGACAATACTGTGTCAGGTTATAGACTTTTCATTTGCAGCTATTTATTTAGCTGGCAACATCTAGTCTAATAATTGTTCACTTAAGTTTTGATTAAGGTAGACAGAAATGTTGCTGATAAGCAACTCATTAATACTATTAGCCCTTGATTTTTTTGTTTTTTGTTTTCCCTCAGAATGAAGGGAAAGGTAAACATAATGGGTTTTAAACCTCATGGTTTAAAATGTGTTCTGTTGCAACTGTTGATATCCCAGTATCACTTCCTACCTCAACTCTCCTTGTCTGAAATAAGTAAAATACATGGACTCAGTTCTACCCAGTCATCACAATTCTTTGTGCACATAAATTACACCAATGCTGTTCAATCTTCCAGATTGTTTTTCCATCTCTCAGACTTCAATGAATTCTTAGGAAAAACTACTACAGTTTTTCTCTAAGCCAGTTTCTTGCATCAAGTCATTGTAGTGTACATAAAAACAAGACAAAACCTACCAAGTTGCTTCTCCCTCTGCACCTCCTTTCCTCAGCCTGGAGCATTTATTGGGATTCCAGTTGTTTGCTTTGCCGATCTAATATTCTTCCCTTACCAAGCAATATTTGGCTCTTATTTTTTCCATTGACACTCCTGGAGTTGTAGATTTTATTGATGTTGGCACCAGTGACTGTCAAGAAACCACTTCATAACTTCCAGCTGCCCCCATTTTAAGAAAATAAATGAAGGATGTAAAGGTTTTAAGGCAGTGAATTAATGGAGGTGCAGACTGATCATTCATTGTATCCAGTGCTACTTTTGAGGTACACAGAAAAAAATCTGTATATTCTGCATGTATTTCTTGTTTTAATGTTTTCTTTTCATCATTTCATGCCTATACCTTTGTCCTGTGAACATTTTATTTTCAGCTAGAATGAGATGAGAGTGAATAATGGGAAGGTGGGTGGTGGAAGGGAGCAGGCAGGAAGAATTACCAACTATTTATAACTTTGTTTTTCATAGCAGGCATGGTTTTGGTGATGAGGGTCATTCATATCACTATTTCCATGGTCCTTAATGTCAGTAAGTTTTGTTCAAGTCAATAACAAAAAAATCACCTGGACCGTCCTCATTAAAGTTAATGCCTTTCTGACCAAAGAATAGTATCTCTATGTTATATGTGGAAAACAGCATGTAAAATATAACTGCAGTTTTCAGTGATTTATAACCTCTAGTTTCCTATGATTTTTAATCATTAAAGAGTATGTAAAAACATATTTTATACACAATCTTTTATCTCACATTTATTTTTATATTTCTCCATAGCAATTTATTGCTACAGATATATCACCATTACTATAGACATTTATAGTGCCATTAAAATTCAATGCCACCATAAATTCCTGCTCCTTAAAGTGTTGACATTTGTAACAGCTTCCACAAGGGCATATTTTATACTGAAAGTGAAACTTGGGAGTAAAAACTTTTTTAAGATTTAAGATGTAGGTGAAGAAAAAGTGTCTTTTATCTGCTCTCAATAAATCCAGTCACTTGAATGAGACACACTGTGTTCCCCCTCACTTCTGGGCTTTATTTGCGTAGGCTACTTCAAACAGGTTCAAAGTGAAGCATGGTATACAACGCTTGAAATTATAAAGCAATTATTTTCTGACTAGCACACAAAATCTGGGCAGAATATAATGAGCTATTAGTGTAATAATTAACATCCTAAGGCACCTGAAGGGTCTTTGCTGTCTCAACAAACATCATCTGGGAGAGGAATGCTTGGCCTCCACACACAGCTCTGTGTTGCCAAGTTTTATTTTCCATAAGGTCAGTTGAGACTGATGGTACCAACACATGTGATCAACTGACTGCTCTTCACTGCTCTTCATATTTTCTTATTTAATTTCTTTGCCCTGTTGGGATCTTATTATATGCTGATGTTTTCCCCATTGAATTGAGTCTTTGATTCTGCCCTAAAAGTCCCATATCTACCTCTGCATCTCTAATGTTTACCTTTCTTGCTTCTCTATTTAACTTCCCACAGCTCTTTCTCAGCAGTCTCAGTAGAAGTTGGGTACTTGTGAAGGTTCAGAGATGAACTGTGGTTTCGTGGCACACTCCCTGGCTGTGGTGGGAGGAAGCTCACAGCAGAGATTACAGAGAAAGGGCTACAGCTGATGACTTTTTATTTTATGTGTGTTTCAAATTTACATTTCAAGAGGTGGGAATATATAATTTAACTAAATAGCTGAAGAAAAGAGAAGACAGTTTTGTATCCTGAATATTGAAGAGTATTTAAAGATTGTTTAGTCTTTATCTTTTTCCACATAGATTGAAACAGCAGGGACAGAAGTCGTTGTTAGTAAATTGATTTATGGAATAGAGGCTGCAGACTTCACCCAGGAAAGCTATCAGAGTACAGCGCCAAAATTTCTCTTGCTTTAAGTGCATAAGATTTCTTAAAACCAATGCATCCATTATTTATTATTATAGCTCACCCAAACTGCTTCTTGGATTTGGAGGATTTGATCTAGATTCTCTAAATTGGGAATACAAGCACATAAGCTAATTTATTGTGATAGGTTGTCTCTCCCTTCTAAATTGGGAACCTTATGTTCCTGTCTTTTGCGCTGCTTTGGCACAGGCAGTGAGCACAAGACAAGTTACATTTTTTTTGTTCCTTTCCACACAGAATCAGAACAGAACTCATCCATAGTGTCAGTAAGTGTGGAACAATGCACTGCTACAAGAGCAGCTCAGAATATAGGGATTGCAGTGTTGTGATGGAGCATGGTGCAAAGATACAAATGTAATATCAAACTACACTAATTTCAGCGTTACGGTATTGAGTATGTCATCATTTAGTTCAACTGCACTTTTTTTTAACATGCACGCAGCTCCACAGCTAAAAGTTTCACAGGCTGAAGAGAAAGGAGTATCAGCCAAGTGCTCCTGGCAAAGTCAAAAATAAAGTGAGAAAAAGAAAGCTGACTTTTTGTCACAAAATTAGAGACTACTATACCTGTGTCTCAGCGAAGTTCACAGGGGTGCTGCTCTACTCAAAGCCCTCTTTAAAGTAAAAACTGAGAGACCTTGAGGGCTTGTGGTCATTAGTGATGCCACAGGACTTTCCATACTAAGTGGCTTGTTAGCACGATGGATCTGACTAACTCATGTAATTACTTTCAACCAACTTAAATTACCCTTCAATTTCAATTGTAGTGAGACGTTCTGGGAGCACAGTCTGATGAGGTTAACCAGGAGAAGGTTATGGGATCACAAATTATGAGAACTCGCATCGTGAACAAAACTTTGCTAATGGAGTTTTTACATTCTGCTAGGGAAAAAAAAATCACAAAAGCTGCTGACAGGGAGTTGAAACTTAAGGAATTCATTTTAGGAAAAGTGTAAGTTTTGCAATTGTAAATGTGATTTGTTGTTTGGGATGGTCACCCAGGAAAGGCTACAGAAAGATATTTATTGGTAGCGGTGTTAAAACCAAGTTTGGATATTCTTTAAAAGATAGTATTTTTATTATCTACTGTTTCATTAATGATAGCATTTCCCTGCACTCTTGTGCCTTTAAATGCTGATGTGTGGTTGGGCCAGCAGACATAACCTTTCTAACTGAGGCAGCGTGGATGGAGCTGTGGCCATGCTTTGGGGTGTACCTGTTCTCCTGTGGATTTATCTGCAGGTTGGACTCTATTCAACTCAAGTTCTCATGGTGGAATACTGTAGAGTAGAACAGGATCAGCAGAAATACTCTGACCATCTGCCAGACCATGCACATCCCACTGCAGTTATCAAAATGTTCCCAGGCATAGCAGAGCAAGATGATAAGGAGCACAGCAAACAGCAAAAGCAAAAAGCTGCCACTAACAAGCAATAGACACTAATATACAGTAAGGCAAGCAAACACATGAGCCTGCCAGTTAGAAGTTAAACAGACATAATAGCTATAAATTTGGTTTAGCACACTCTAATTAAATTTGCTGTTATATCAAACCCTTTGAGCCTCTGGATGCCAAAAAAAGACTGCTGAGGGTTAACACCAGTAGGCAGCTGAACATCAACCAGGCACTTGTTCACTCCCTGCCAGAAGGATGGGGAACAGAACTGGAAGAAAGTGAGAAAACTCATGTATTGAGATAAAAACAGTTTAACATATAAAACAAAGCTACACATGGAATCAAAGCAAAATGTGGAGTTTATAGAATCGTAGAATGAATGGTGAATTCATAGAATTTGTTGAGCATTCCCGATAGCAGGGAGACATTCAGCCCCTTCCTGGAAAGCAGAGTTCTATCACACATTACTTGGGAAGATAAACTCTCTATTGCTTATTGAGAGAAGTACCCTCACTGCATTTGCATTCTTTTAGAGTTTCCAACAAATCCTGCCACTGCCTTTTAGTTTCTCTAAAACAAACCTTTCTTTGTTGCAGGCAGGAACAGACCTGGTAAACTTAATCAAATGAAAATCCCCCCCCCATCTGTCAGTGAGATGTTCATGGGCAAATTGCTCTCCTGGTGTTCTGGCAGTAGAACATCTTACCATCCCTCCTTCCCTGAGCTTGTTATTCTAGAGCCGCACCTTTCTACACAAAGTTGGGGGGTCAATGAGTTCTTGTCTTCTGCAAGAGAATTTCCATATGAGTCATTGCCAAGCAGTTTGTGTGCCCTTGGAGCAATGCCCTGTCGTGGTGCCTTGGCCTTGTGTGATATAAAAGGGAGAAATCCTGCAGCTGTCAATGAAGCAGAGTCCCCAGAGGTGGGGTTGGTTTTGCCAAGGCTGCTTTCTGCCGGGTTGAGACTTACGTAGATTGTTGTTGTTTCTGCTGACCGAATGCTTCTAGAAGCATAATGCTGCATCTCAGTGGGATTGTTTTATCTGAAGAGGTCTTGATGGAAAATACAGCGGTGCTTTGGGAGCAGTTATTGTAGCTCAGGCAGAATTTAAACAAAGATTCCTACAGCATACCCTCATAGGAGCTGCATTTTTTTTTTTCTTTCTTTTAATCATTTAAAGTTGGATTTAAGGATTAGCTGAAAAGGGGGGCAGGGAAACGTGTTTATGTAAACAAATGGAAATGGCTTTCTACGTGCTAATTGCAATTACACGATTCTGTTTTCCCATTTCATTAATACCAGACTGTTTATTTTCACTGCTAATATGAAATAAATCACAATTGTTTTTAGCTGTTCTACATCATGAACAAAAATATGACTGCTGTTGGCATTTGCACAAGGAATTATATTTTTGCCCAATAAGCAGATAATTTCTACTATTTGTGGTCTAGAGGAAAACTGCTGTGCCCTTGAAGGACATCTCAATATTGTAGAGATTTTATGCTTGGTTATACATTTAGGACGCATGTAGTGGAAACTTGGGAGCTACAAGAATTACTTAGATGCAGTGTTTTGTGGAAGTTTCTGTAATTATAACTGAAAATGAAAAAGCTGAAAATGATGAAATGTGAATCAGAATATTCAAGAATACAATTGTGGAGATGCACTGAAATTCCTACTGTAGAGTCTGTGCATCTACTTATGAAATATCACGTTTCTAAAAACATCATTCTTTGCGTAATCCTGTTGGGGTTTTTTTTTTGTAATAACTGAATTAACGGAGGTCATTTCATGTATCAGAGCATTTTAACAGGCATAATGAAGCAATTCTGGAGACTGTTTCTGTGTCTTGTACGCTTTGTGTGAGCTACGTGAATAATGACTGAGGACATTTTACATGGGCTCTGTTCATAGTATGCAATACCTGGATACTCCACAGTAAAAACTTTCAGTGCATTTTCAGATCTATTTCTTTCCTAATACTACAGGTTATAATATAATGTAAGCTTTATGTATTTCAGAAGGAAGCCCAGAGTTACTTGCATTAGCTATGAATCTACTTAAAGTTCCTTAAACATTGATGTCTGATCTGCAGCAATATTAAGTCATATCAAAGTTTTCCAGCTGCTATCTTGCTTATTTATCTTCTTTACAAGCAGAAGTAGGATGTTTGGAATTAGACATGGAAGCTCATGTGTTTTCCGTTTCTTCAACAATCTGTGTATTTTTTATAACTTGTCTTTTGTCATTGGGTTACTCTTGTTTGTCTTAGCTTTAGGACATTTGTTGATCTAGTTCCGACCATGTGTATAAAAACTGGCAAAGACTTTGGTTGTAGCATTTCTGCAATTTCTATTTGTTTTTTATTTTTTAATGTAGAGTTGCTTTAATACGCCAAAAGTGAGCATTTTTCTTTTGTCTCTTGTAAAAAAAAGCATCAGCCTGAAATTCAGTTTTGGAGTGCTTTAACAAGGACTGAAATTGTGCAGCGCTCATTTGTTACTCCTGGATTTTATTTATGTGTTGATTTTGATCAGACTTTTCTTTCACTGCAAGCAAATGGTATATACTGTCCTTTCAAGTGTTCTCTTCTTGAATAGAATGATTTGAGTCTAGCTGAATAACAAGCTATTATAGATATTACCAGGATATTAAGAGTACAGTGCTATTTAATAGTAGCAGCAATTAGAGATAGTAAAAATCAGTGTTATAGCAACAACGGTATTATAGGTCCAACAAAACTTACCAATAATAATATGACAGTGAATGTACTTACTCTGCATTGCAACTATCAATACTGTTACACCAGATACACTAATGATGGGTTATAGTTATCAAGACTGTACTTATGATAGTTTATATGTACATCTATGTGCATCTGTATATTTATAAAATCATTATTGCAAAGCAATCACCAAAGAGGATAGTTGTTTTAGTTTATCTTATTTTCTTAAACTTTATTTCCCCAAACTGATTCTACTCTTAACAGTATATTGTTCTTCATATCTTGTTTTGCTCTTATTGATGGTACATTTAGGGCATCTCCATTTCTCAGGGTGCCAAATGAGTCAATGAGAAGGACATCCCTAGTTCCTGGACTGAGTTCTTAAACACCAGGAGAAGAATATACCTGCTGGCTGAGCTCCCAGGCTGGCAGACATTTTCTCCTGTCAGTCTTTGGCAGCCAATTTTACATCAGCATTTTCTCATTGTTGTCAAGTTGCCTCTGTAACACCAACATGTTTCAGGGTGAGCTGCTTACCCATGAGTTTCAGTTCAACTGTCCTTGTCTCCCATTGATGTTCACAACTTCCTTTCTTCCCACAGTGGCATGCATTTTTCACTTTCATATTATAGGCAGCCTTCCAGTGGATTGTAATTTCAGTACACAGAAAAGGTTTTTTCATGCTTTCCAGAATTGTTCTAATGTCCTTGCATTGTTTGCTATGAGCAGCAGACCCAATTGAATCACCATGGGACCCTTTTTGAGTCCTGCATTGCAATCTAGGGCTGAACAACCAAGCCCAAGGTGTTTTATTCAATCTGTGATTGCATTCAGTTGATGGTTGT
The DNA here is from genome assembly GCF_054131305.1 of Coturnix japonica. Classification (NCBI taxonomy): domain Eukaryota; kingdom Metazoa; phylum Chordata; class Aves; order Galliformes; family Phasianidae; genus Coturnix; species Coturnix japonica. The sequence continues at coordinate 6,097,185 of NC_140691.1, read as the reverse complement.
GTTCAGTCTATGATCGTTCATCACAAAGTGCTCATTGCAGAATCCTCAGTGGTTTTAATGTGGCTGTCTGTAGTGTTTATTCATGGTCTTAATGTGATTATTTTTTTTTAGTCTATTGCTGTATGTATAGGCAGAGAGGATTTGTTGTAGAAAGCTATACAAACAGACCTTTACACCTGGTCTTCTTAGAAGGTGTGTATGAGATTAGCTAATTGTTCATTGCTTTTTTTTTTGTGAAAAAAGCTTGATATTTGGAAAGTGCAGTTATTCGACCATAGTGAATCTGATGTCAGTACACGCACTCTCTTATGCATAAAAGCAGTAGCTTTTTTTTTTCATGTACCCTGAGTTGGCCTTAGGGTGAAACTCACCTCTTGTCACAGGATTAAGAGTGATTAAAGCTGACAAGACAAATGCAGACAAACTTTAAAAAGCAAACAACAACAAGCCCATAATAATCAGAATTCCTGCAAGAGTAGAATGTGAGCAGTGTCCATCTTGTACAATTTGCACCACCAGTAAGGTGATTATAGCCTATAGATAATAGCCTTGATTGCATAATAACTGATGATTCTTATGTGGCGATCCAAAGTACAGCTGTGATTTCTGGTATAATCTCCATTTATTATTACTTTGAGATACTACAGTAAATATCCTTCTAAACTAAATTTCAGTTAAATGCTATCAAAAAGCTATGTGTTGTGTCCAGTATACATGTTCTATTTAAATTTTGCTTTTTGGAAATGTGTCAGGAGCCATGGTATTTAGACAGAGTGATGTACAAGGACAAAATAAGGTTGGTCCTATAGGGGCAGAAAGGGGCAGCTGGGCATTGGGGTTATTGCTGTGTGTGCACTAAAAGCTCTCAAGCCCCCAGTTCTTTGTGTGGTCAGGAATTCCCCAGCTGCTTCCTGTGGGAGAGAAATGGAGCGTTTGGGGGAGTTGGACTGAATGATTGACTGAAGTGCCTGGGGCCTGCACAGCGAACCAAATGACTAACCGCTACTGGAGCTGTCATACTGGGAGTTGTAAAACAGCCTCAGATTCCCCCAAGGCTTTCCCAGCTGTGCATACACCAATTCATGTGTGTCAGTGTGCCTGTGAATTTGCTGGGTGAAAAATCCCAGTCCCATACCTGTCCCTAGGAGACCTTCGAGGCTGCTCTTGCTGCAGAAGGGACCTGACTGTGCCTCTGGAAGGGGGCTGGTAGGCAATCAGCAGAACCTCATAGTGCCAGTGCAGGTATAATAACAGAGAGCAGTCTTTTGTGGATGGTTAGGCTAGCTGGATGTTTTCCAATTTATGTAAGATCAGAAATTCATTGTGCATTTACTAAAGTGATCACAAAGGGCCATGGATCTAGCAGCAGATAAGAATTGCTCAGAACAGTGTTTCGTGGAGTTCTTTCTTTCCCTTAGGAGATGCCACTGGTAGCATACTTGCAACATAGACTGCTCTTGTAATGTGATCATGTATTGGAGAGACCTGGCTCTCCGTGCAAGCACTGCCCAATACAGAGCTCATAACAACTGGTTTTTCAGTTTTGCTATCCTGTTTGCAGGGACAAGGCCTGGGGTTGATGGTAGCTCCTGTCCAAGTCACAAGGGAGCTCAGAGCCATGAAAACCTACTGTTGACCTCAAGACATGTAACATGTTTTTACCTGAATTCAGGACTGTCACTTGAGGCATTCTCGAGACAAATGAGGCGGTAACACCATTGCAATAAGAATATCTTGTTTATTTCATGTAGTCCTGATTATGCAGAGAATATGCTGAACAAAAACAAGCTGAGGGTTTTGAATATAAATAATGATCTATGGAAACTTCTAAGTAAATTATGCCATTAATCCAGAATGTGCTCTCTCTCTCTATTTTTTTTAATTTGTTGAAAGGAATAAGAAGCATGATTGTGTTATTTATTACTAGAGCAATGTTGCTATAGTAACCGTTACACCTCATCATTAGAGGTATACAGGAGTTGAAAAGTTACTTGGGGGGAGGCAAGAAATTTGTCAGTAATTGGGCATTTTCAGTAAAAGAGGTGTTTGCCTTCCTTGAAAGGCTGTGTATGGCGAGAGATCTGAGAGAGCTTTACAAAGTGCAGGAGGAGGCATGAAAGGAGGAGAAAATGTTAGATGTGCAGGGACTTGTATTATGCTAAGTTGGCTCATTTTTATCATTGTCTTTCCATGGCAGTTCTGAAACGTGGACTGTGCGGGTAACCATAGAAACAGAAACTCTGCAATACAGGCACCTAACATAGAGTATTTTAAGAAAACTTGAGATGTGATTAAGTAGATTATTAGAGATAAAATGCCACGCAAGCGTCTCATACGGGGTAGGGAAAGCTGGTGTTTCAGAACTGGAAAAATGGCAAAATAACGCTTACTATGGAGTAATCAGAAGGATAGTGGTTGGTTGGTTGTTTTTCTTCCAAATCTTTAGTCACATAATGTTCAAGAGTAATTCTGATTAAAAAATGAAAAGGCTGAGGAATTCAGAAAGGGCCAGCGGCACACCAAACTTCTTCAAGTGTGGCAGGTTAGTTGGCCATGTGAGAGAGGATTATAAAAACAATTTGGAAACATTCATGCACTTCACTGAAACTTTCTGTAGTCTGTGATTGTGCCCTGAATGTGAAAGAAGCAGACAATAAACCTGACTTAATACTAGTGATATTTTAATAGTGGTGTCAGTCACATGAAGAGAACATCTCCTTTGGAACTGTGATGAAATGTGCAGATACAAGGGAATGTAGAAGTTTCCCCAGTTTGCCAAATTCTTTCCTCCAAGTAGCTGACTTGAACCAGAATATAGAAAGCACGTTCTAAGGCACACAGGCCTTTCATTCTCCTTCAGCTACACTGCTCACCCCCTGAAGGTAAAACTTCCTACACCATATGATAATCCAGTCCTAAAACAAATAATGGAGTGTGCAAACACTGTAATTAATCTGACAAAGTTCTAACTAAGACGAGTGTATTGCTGGAAGATTTTGTTTGCAGAATGTCACTTCCAACGGCCAACACTACGCAGGTGTATTTGTATTCTCAGCTATAGGCATGGATAATTCTTCTCATTGTTAGAGGTGACTGTGCTGCAGCTGCAAAATACACTGCAGAAATAATGGTTGTCACAGAAAAGCTTCCTGTGTGCTGTCAATGCAAATGGGTTGCAGATAGTCTTTCAATTGCCTCTCATTATGACATTGCAGTCCCTAAGCTGTTGAAATTGGCGTGCAACGGTCTACCCACCAGGGCAACTTTTGTCCTACACCTCACCCTGGCAGCAAGGCTAATAGCTGTTCAAGAGGCCAATGGATCTTAATAAAAAATGGAAATGGTTTTGCCCCTCCATTTTAATTAACATTATGTCTACATTTCTATGATAATGGATAATTGAGTTACTTTGACATTGGAATGTTCTTGGAAATAATTTACAGTGCGATTTCATTAAGTTGAAGACATTTGTCTGTTTTATTTTGAATAGGAGTTTCATCGTAAGTATTTCTAAATGTGATTTATACGTGAACTCGTTATTATGCACAGAGGAAGGGTTTCCCAAATGGCAAACATAATTATTTGCATTTTAAAACCCTTTTTGTCATCACATGTGGCCTACCTCATCTGCTTCTTCAAAGAACTATTCTTGTTCTTTTTTGTAGGGTATCCAATCATCTGTTCATTCTGTAAACACATCAGGTGCAGATCGGTGTTCTTGTGGAATAGTATTATTTTGGGAATAGCAAAGCCAAAAGGTTTTCTCTGTCTAGGTTGGCTTGTCATCCTTCAGCAAAAAATGTTAATGAAAAGTGTTACTTGATAACATTTGGAAGAATTACAGAGGCAGTTTTGGCCTATGTTATATGCCTTTCAAGCAAACCATGTAATTCCCTAGTAGTAGCATCCTTGTTTAATCACAGCTATGGACTTTCCAGATCTAGTAAGGATTGTGTTTTGATCTTACATCTTCTTGCATATCTACTTGTAAAGAAATGGAAGATGCATGCACTATTATACCTTTTTTGCTGGAATATACCATCAGAAAAACATATTGGAAGCAGTTATGCCGCTCAGTTTCTTTATGCGATCACGATCTTGACTCAAGGAAATGCTTAACAGTGTTTAGTTTGTCCTATGGAGATACGGTAAATTCAGCTGCAGAAGTTTCTATTTTGAGAGGTGCCCATAGCTCACGTCAATGAAATGTTGCACTATTTTTGATTTAATAGACATGACTATTGAAATCATGCATTTTTAAATACGCCTTGGAAAATGATCATTAAAATTTAACTTATTGTTTTTAATATACCTGTCTACTGTGTGAGAGCTACTGGGAGAACTTCCAGTAAAGGTGTTGGTGGTGAGATTAGTCTTCAAAGATAGTGACAAAGAAAATTTTCAGTGCTAGATGTGGAGAGGAATTTTTGAGATATCTACCACTTTTGTGATGCAAATTATCAACTGCAGCGTGAAAACAAATTGCGCATTTGTTCATTTTAATTCGGCACTGCTGGTTTGCGTACATGGGCAAGAGGAAGGGCAGCTGATGAAAATATTGTATGTGGTATTACTGCAGAAAACCTCTCAGTAATAATCAGATTCCATTAAACATTACAAGACTGCAGTTGGAATAGCTATGGAACTTTAGTAATGTTTTTCTGTCTGTGATATTGCCTCTGGTGCCTGCTTCTGCACTGAAACTAGAAATTCAAGACCTAGGGGTGGTTGGGCTACACTTTGCCATTGATTAACTCATCTGTTGCGTCCATTGGAACAAAAAGGCAATTTAAGTTTTTGTAAAGCAAATGAGTTCATTTGTTAACTTCTGAGGTGGGGGAATCTGTAATATTCAGTGACGTAGTTATATTTTCTTGCCTCTCTGAGGAACAATCTGGATATGATGTCTATTTAGTTCCTTGTTATTTTCACTTGGAAAATGCATTTTGAATTGCAAATGAGAATGTTATACACTTAAGTGTTTCTTTTTAGGCTTATATTATGGGGTTGAAGAACCGTTTTCAGCTTCCAGCTCTTTCATTGTTTTGAACGTGGTGAAAAAAAAAAAAAAGATGCATTTTCAATAGACAGAGCAATTCTGCATTTCCTTTAGAAATATTATTTTCAGATACAGTGCCAGAAATAGATTAAGCAGCAGAAAGCTTTCCTGGAAGAAGAGGATATATCTGTCTCAGAAATTCCCAAGCCAGCCAATACTCCACTTGTATGGCTTTTAGATTTCCATATTAATTATAAGACAGCAAGTAGGGTGGTGGTGGTTGTTGTTTTAATAATGCAAACGCAGATTTTATTTCTTTTCTTCATATTCCTAAATATAGCTCATGATTCCAAGCCAGTGTAGGCAACTAGAAGCAAGTCTTGGTAAACCTATTTTCTGTATTGTAAGAGGTGACCTACTGCTGAAATGCACCATCCACCACCTCACTGCACTCACAGCCACTTTTCATTCTCCTTAAAAATTCAGCGAGTGTTGATGAATGTCAATGGATGCCATTTTTTCCACATGGAGGAATTCAGTGACACATCATTGCTTCATCCTCACAACCATGTCAGGCACCATTCTGTCAGAGTGCCCCTCTGCTGCCATCTGTTACATGGCACCAAAATGTAATGGAATACTGATGGGAAGGCTGAGCTTCTGCTGCCATCCTGCCAACATCATAAAATAGGAGGCATTACTTTCAGAGCAGCCCTTTGCAGTTTGTCTCTTTTATTATTTCCCTTATTCTGTCCAGTCTCACCCCACTCCTGCACTAGCCAACTGAACTACAGATTTTAGGATCATTAAGGTATAGCAGTCCTCCCTCCCAGATGAAAGGTCCCATCTGCCTGTCTTCCAAGCCCAGCACATTTATCTCCCTGGTTCCCTGGTTGGTGAGTCTGGAAAGGTCAAGAAGCCATCACCTGCCAAGGGTTAGCCTGGCTACCTCCACCCCTATAAGACATCTAATTTTAGACAGTAACCAGGAAAATAGTACCTAATTGCACTTGGAGCTCCACAGTCTTCACATTGTAGTGCAGAGGGGCACATTAAGGAACAGTACTTACTCCTTTTTGTTGTTTGTCCTTTTCCTTGCAATCCCTGTAGAAGAAAATACTCCAAGCCTGACTGTTTTTCTGCTTAAATGTCGAATGTTGCACTGACTTTTACTGGGAACAGAAATCGATAATACTAATTAATGAATAATTAATACCATATAATTCCTAGCCTGTGCTAAGAGCATGCAGTCCATCAAGAACCACTTGATGCTGGTAAGTCTATTTAATAAAGGAAAATTAAAATGAGTACTTTTAAGTTTATCTCTAAAAATTATTGCTGTAGTCTTTCTGCACTTCATAAAGGTTTTCCTTCCATCAGATTTCTGATCTCTCATTAGGTTGCCTCACTGAAATGGATACCAAGAACTTTGCTTATATTACAATGGGGGAGTCAGGCTTGCCAAACCTAAATAAAACAAAAGGGACATCATTAAAACAGTTCATTTATTTGCACCATAAGAAAATGAAATAAGATTTAAGATCAAATTGTAGCAGGATGCTATTTCATGGGTATTTATCACGTACTTTGGATACTACAACAACTCATTAAAAATCTAAAATTTAAATTATTTAGACAGTGCTAACCATGTTGCAGAGTCAGAGATATATCTCATTTATTAACACAGGTGTTGATGTTGAAAATACTACCTATATATTGTATACTGACATTATAGCAAGGGAAGTTTTCAAGCAAAAAGTAATTTAGTGTGTACGTTGCAATAATGTAAATAGGAATCATACTTTTATGATCTGTTCTTTTACACGTTTTGTCTTATATTCAGCAGCTAATATGATATACATAAGGATAGTCTGTGTCTATGAGATCAATTTAAGGATATGTCTGGCTTTAGTTCTTGTTGAATATTCTTCCTCCATGTGAAATACATAAGATATAAATCAGTCTTGTGTTCTTGAAAGTCAGTTTAGACTTTTTGGATGGGAAAAAGTTTGTTGATTAACCTCTGTGAACATACGGATGGCACAAAACACATTTTTTCCTTCCATTTTTGAAGCAGGAGGAAATTCATGAAGCTTGCCTGCTTTTTAAAGGAACTCTGTCTGTGCTCCTTCTGTCTGTCTTCATAACAGAATCCTCATTTTTTGAGCCTGCACTCTCAGTTCAGCTTCTCTGAAAACGTCAGTGTTGGCAGCTGACAAGGTATTCCACTCCAGGTCTAACATTAATGTGGTAGACAAGACTGTCATGCTAAGAAAAAGTTTATCAGAGTCTTTGTACAAAGGAGTCTTTTTTTTCTTTCTTTTACCTTTCCTTCTTTCCTTTCCTTTAATTTTTTTTTCTTTGTATTTTATTAGAACACAAAGTATGAAGGCTCATCTAAGTAGGAAAGATTCTTCAAAATCTCTAATTAAATACATGACAGCTGGTGAATTAGAGCATTTTGTCTTAGTGCTGCAGTCCTGTAATACTTCATAATCCTGAGAGTCCAAAGCATGAATTAATTATGCCTATAACTATCCTGATACCCAACTAAAGGGGAAAAATAATCAAAATCACCCCCCTAAAAGGCCTCTGCGAAAGCAGGTAGTTCTGCTCATAATGAATAACTACAATGAAATTTATTTCTGGAATTTACTGTGGTAAAGCTTTGATTTAGGAAGTGCTTCTACTACGAGACTGGTTGAAGAAACTGCTTATTTTCAAAATAACATCTTAAAAAAGCATTTAAAAAGAAAAGCCATGATCTTCACTCTTGCAAAGTCAGATGACCAAAATCACTGCTTTAGAGAGTCCTTTGGGATTCAAGAAATGGAATTTTAGAGACAAGCTTTTGCAGATCCACAGATTGTGTACATTTGCTGAGATTAGCTGATTTTGAAATGTTTGGGTTGTTTGTGTTATTTAAGAAGAAATGGAACATAACCAAAGTAGGATTTTTTTTATTTTTATTTTTATTTTTTTGCTTCACTGTTGAGGCAGTGATGAATATCTCCTGGATGTGTAGTTATGACGCATCACGGAATACATGGACCATATGGAGAACTGTTGCTTATATGTTAGGGTGGGCATCCATGTCACTTACTGATGGCACCACATCAGATCAGCTGGATGTGTTTCAACCTAGGACTAAGTGAAATGTTTCAGTTCATTTTGAGACTGAGAAGTATGTCTGGATAGACAACTTCGCAATGTTTCAAGTGGAAAAAACCAAAATAATAATAATTTTAAAATGTATCCATTAAATTTCTTTGAACATTGTGTTACACATCAAGGATCAGTGAGGTAGAAAGTCATCTCAGAGTGGAAAAAGAAATATATATATATTCATATAATATGTATGAAAGAGTATTTGGTAGCAATATTAGTAAAGTGAAGTTTAGTTATCAGTTAATGTGCCAGTAGATGGCACTCAGAAATCTATGTTGTTCCATATGGGGCTTCCTATGGACGCTGCAGCTAGATGCCTCACATTGCTGTAAGCAGCTCTTACCATGCAGAAGACTCTTTGTGACTTCTGGATGGAAATAGTTGTATGTAATGAGAACACCAAATGGATGCAAGAGGTGATTGATGCATCATGATGTTGGAGGCGTAAATGATTGGGAAGGCACTGAGGTCTGGTTCAAACGTTCTGAACTGTTTGCTGTAAAGACAGAAAGAATGAGACTGTCCAGTGAGAGTTTCTAACAATAGTTGCATTATTTATTTCTGACAATTCCAGATGAAATATATGAGAAGGCCTGAGTTAAACCTGGGGGCTGCGCCATTTTTAAAGATTGTCCTAAGGAGAAATTAATAGGTCTTATTATTTATAGTGCTGATGATGATTTGCCTGAAATATTCTGAATTGTCAGCTTGGAAGGATCTCTGTACACTTTTGTTAGCTAATCTAAGACAGATTGCAGTCAAAAACCATATCTAAATTTATTAAGAAAATTAATAGACCATTTAAATTTTACTAGAATTGGGCTGAGACACAATAAGCATTTACACCAGCAGATATTCATTATCTGTAACATTGACCCAGAGCCCATATGCGTAATGAGAAATTGACATCTAGATTCAAACTGAGACAATAGTACTAATAGCACCAGTCAAAATCATTAGGAAAAAAGACTAATATTATACATCTGTCATATTTTATTTTTCATATTAATCCCTTTATGAATATTATAGACTGCAAAGTCAAGGTTTGAGGTTTTGCGTTTACTCAATGCAGGATTTTTCTTCCATTTCTGTTCTGTAAACTTCTGTACTAAACTTCTGCCCTGGCAAGGCAGTATATGTCAGTAACAACAAACTGTGCAGGCCTTTTCTTTTGTTTTGTTTCCATAAGTCTTTATTCATTTCTGTACCAGTAGTATGTGTGCAACTCCATGAGGCAGAGATCTCTAATCCTACTGAGCAATTATTCCATTGCCAGAGGAATGTTAATGATGTTTTACCACCTAAGAGGGGGATGAAAGGAAAGCATTGCAACACCTGAGCGTGTGTAATTTAAACGTAATAAAATCACAATATGAGTTCTAAGTAGGGAAATTAGCACCACTAATTAGAGCTTGCTGATTTTTGCTGAAAGCTTTTCTTTAAATTTATATATATATTGGGAGCTATTGGTAACAGGTGAGCAGTTGGACTGGATGATCTTTTAGGTCTTTTCCAACCTTGATTATTCTATTATATATATTTATGATTCTATTATATATGTTTAAATACATACATCTAGCAGATTCAAATGTCAGAAGAAAATTACCTCATGGCAAGCATACTCAAATTAATGGCTGGTACCAACTTCAGATCTATCTCTGCCCATCAGCTTTTTGTTGCATAGTTTGACATGGACATCTAAGAGTCCTTGTTATAAAAGAAAGTGAACCTTTTTTGCTTATTTTTCTCTCTTGAAAAAATATGCAACGTGGAATGGACCAAACCATCCTAATCAGAGTGTTGTACAGGTAGGGTGAGATATTAGAATACTTACGTTACATGTGCTGCTCTCATACAAACATGCTCTTTCTTTTTTTTCTTTTTAAGGAACAAATTATCAATTAAGTATAAAAATCTCCTTTGCTGCCATAGGAAGTGCTCAAGGTTACTAACTGCATGTGTGACATAAATGCTGTAGAGCATTTTAATTAGATCCTTTCACCAGAACTCCTGACCTTCTGTGTAGCACATTAATGTATTTTACTAATTATAAATGCAATTAAAAAGTACTGAAATAAAATTAGGCTGGTCTATCTAGTTTCCATTAAACACTTTCAGATTGTGCAGATTTTAAAAGTTTATTTTTCTTCCTCTCTTTCATTCCTTCATCCTTTTTTTTTATTGTTTCATTCATTCTTTCTCTTTTTTTCCTTTCTCCCTCTTTCATGCTTAAATATCAGGAAAATATTGTCTCTATTGTAACAGCTGGAAAACATCCCTGTAGAAAAGGAGATTTCCTTTATTCACAGTATATGAGTTAATTTTCTAGGCAGTAATATCCTTAGCTACCACTAGGATGACTCATGCAGTAGAACCCATATGTGCATTGCATGCAATGGTGGCTAATGCAGTAGGTGTGTGTGTTTCTTCATTTCATTTTCTCTTATAGCAGCCGAGTCCAGCACATGGACTGTGTGAGGCCTGGCCCAGCTTGCACTGTGGCCATCCCTGCCTTATAACATCATTTTCTTGCTGAGTGGCCCAGCCCTGGGCACACAACCATCACTCAGCACCAACCGAGTATTAGTGCACTATTAATGCCAACTGGGCTGAAATCAGAGCACAGGGTTAACAGTGCAGCGCTAACTCAAGTTATGGCAAATAAGTTTGTGTATCTTGATGCATTGGCTAAAGGCAATCTTGTGAACAGCAAAAAATATGCAGCTGTGCTTTCTGTTTAGAGGAAGGAATTTGAGAATAGGTTATAAGAGTACTGAAAAAAATCATCAGTTTTTTTTGTTTACTGCAATCAAAAATGATTGTATCTCTCTCTTTACCTGACTTTTCTAAGCCCTCTTTTAACCAGAGAGCAATATCCCTCACCTCGCAGACACGCTTTACTAATGTCATTGCTTTTGGCAGCATGCACATGTGTGCACAACGGTTTTCAAGCACAGAAAGAGTGAAATTTCATCAAAAATCTCTGATGAGCAACTTGAGAGCTCACTGCAAATTGTATTGTTGCTCATGCTGGATGCACGAGCTTCACTAAAACAGGATCATATGTCCCACTAGATTTATACTGTTGTTGCTTACTTATTAGAATAAGACTTGTTATTTACATACATTAACTATATTTTATGGGGGCTGCACTGAAAGTAATGCCTCCTGTATTATGCTGTTGGCCCATGATGACAGATGTGGATGCTGGTGGGATGGCATCAGAGGTTGAACCTTCTCACCAATATCCTGCTGTTCTGGTGCAATGTGACAGATGGCAGCAGAGGGGCACTCTGACATAATGGTGTCTGACGTGGGAGTGCAGGTGAAGCAAATACATATCACTGAATTCCTTCATGAGCTAAAAATGGCTCTCAGTGATCTTCATCAATGCTTGTTGAATGCTTATAGAGACCAAACAGTGGCTGTGAGCAGAATGAGGCAGTAGTGGTGCATTTCAGCAGTGGCCACAGCAATAGTGGGTCATCTTTGTTGGTTCAGGGGCAAAATGTGTTTAGTCATTAAAATAGGTTGCCTGTTTTCTCTTTTTCATCTCCGTTTAAATAACGTTATGAAGAGACTTTTAGATACAAAATGTTTGATTTTTTTATTTTTTTTTTTAAATTTTCCATTATTGCTGGTCGAGCATCTAAAATGGTTGCAGGCAATGTGCAGAGAAAATAAAAAACACAATCCTTACCCGAAGGGATTTGATCTAATGTTAGATGGTTGCAGAAATGGAGGCTAGCGCTAAGCCATGAAGTGAGATAGAGAGGAAGAGTCTTAAAGTAGGAAAAAATGTCAAGCTACAGTGAGATTTTAGTTCATGTTGTTTATCCTTAATACGTTTTCTGTAAAAATAAATAAATAAAAGGATTAAGTTCTAATAAATGTGGATTTTAATACAAGTTCACTGTTTTTATTCACTGAAAAATGAAACAAAAGTGCTTCAGCTTTTTGTCCTGTTGTATCCTTTGCCTAAGGAAGCAATAATAAGTAATTGAGAGGAAATAAATTCTGAATATATTACAGCCTTAGAATAACTGAAGAAATTTGGTGTTCCTTTCATGTCCAATATCCTGCACTAAGAGCTTGCTGTTTTTTTCTGCATTGTTATGTTTAGATTGTGTGCATGTGTCTGCTCTGTTTGAGTCTAATACGTAGGATATGGATGTAGAAAACTGAGCATAATGCTTTGCACTCTGTTATTTTTCAAAAATCTATTAGGTAGTACTAACTTACCACTTTGATGGTCCTTTGGCTGTTTCTTAGATTTACAAGACTTTGAGAATTAAAAGGACCAACATTTGAAATTGTAAGAAAAACATTTTGTTGCTGATCACGTAGAAAGTTTTCTCTCCTTTTTTTTTTTTTTTTTTTGGTAGCAGGAAGCACTGTGATAACGTAAAACAATGATCTCTCAGTTAGAATAACTTTTACCTTTTAATGTGATGCCATCTACTTATCTCTGTTTCCATGAGGACCATGGATGGTTTCCAGGAGTAATTTCTGTCGTTAAAACTCTAAGCATCTCCCCTCTCTATAGCAACAAAAATGTCTCACTAGTTCAGTATATAATAGATATTTTGAAGTAAATAGCTTTCAGTGGCAGAGTTTGGAACTACACAAATTCAGACATTTATCTAAAATTTGTTTTATCTTATGGCAAAGTCCAAAAAGAGTTTGCCTTTATTTTTCCAACCCAAAAAAGTGGCTGAGGTTTTTTTTTTTTCTTTTTTTTTTTTTTTTTTCCCTAACATTGACATTCTCAAAGCTTTAAAATCCATTTCTCTCTCCAGAACTACAGACCAATGTGTAAAAAGAACATAGAGGTGACACTGAGATTATCCTTCAGTTTCTCTAAAATACATACCTGATTATTAACTCCTGCTTGGTGGAAAGGCAGAGAGGAGTTTATTTGAGATTAAAAAAACTGCAGTAATAGCTGCGCTGGAAGTTAACTTAGACTTTACTAGAATTTGGACCCCTGGGACCTGGTTATTAGCTGGTATAAATTGGCACAACTCTATTCATTTCAATTAGGTCACACAATTTACACAAACTGAAGATATGGACCATTATTTCTTCATGCCTTTTCTATCAATGACTCCAGGTATGTGATTATGAATACAAGAATGCTCATTAAAGTTAATGCTGTGTGCTTAAAACCATGAACCTAATGTTAAGCTGGTATTTAAGTGCTCTGTGGTATCAACATCAGAATGTGGAGCTGCCTGGTGACAGCTAAAATGTTGTTATAGCAATTCTTTAAAAATGAATCTTCATTTATAGTGAGCACCCTTCCTGTCAGTCAACATACAGCCGGCTGGATTAACTGTTGTTTGCAATATCATCCTCTGTCTCAAACTATTTCTTAACTTGTGTTATGGATGTAGAAATAAGGGGAGAATTCAACTAACAGTTTCTTTATCATTAGCTTGTCTTACCTAATTGGATTTGTCTTAATTCAAAGCGGAACTCTGAAATTCTCTTTCAAATCCTGTCTTACTGAAACTCATTAAGACCTTAAACAAAAAATATCACCTTGGTAGCTCACATAATCCCGTAGGTATAATATCTATATATATAAATATTTACATAAATGACAGCAGTTGCTATCTTTACTTTGTTAGTAGATATACATATAAGAGAATATACACTACAGTGAGACATAGGATTAATCTGTTTTTTTTTCACATTATTAAAGCAGAGCACATCATGCACTGCTCAATGAGTCGGGCAGTAGCAGCCCAGGCAATGTCCTGAGATTCAATGAAGGTTGAAAGACCTTTCTAGAAATGTGTGTGTCTGTGATGGTTATGCAGGCAACTTAGTGGACCTGAACTCCATGTTGCTGTAGTGCTCCTGGGATCTGTAGCCTGACTAACTGGCTTAAATTAAGCTTTGGTATGCCCTTAGGACTACAGCCATACTTCTGACAACAACCAGCATCCACAGCATAACATGATGTGTATGGTATTTCTCATTAGGACTGGAATGAATTTGCAAAGCAAATGAATGACCAGGAGCCCATTCTCTTTAAACACGTAATTTTACAAGAAATTATGATTATTGTCATCTAATAAATTAGATTCATATAATCTTTTATGAATTATCTGCATTATCTTCAGCTCTTCTTTTCTCACTAATCTTTGTGGCATTCACCCTCACATTTCTGTGACTGAGTCTCGCTTTGCCAGAAACAAACTCTTAGCAGGTGTTTTCATCGTGACATTAATAATAAGAATTGACACGCTCTAAATGAGGAATCCCTTGTTGTGCCTGGTAGCACTGATGGATATTTGGGGAAATTGACAGCTTCTGAAAAATGTTTCTGCCATTACCAGCACTTCTCTGACAGGTTTTTAATGGCTCTGATAGAACTCTGAATAACTTGAGTACTTTTGCAGATGAAGTGGAAAGTGTTGAAATATGCTGCTTTAACACTTGTGAAAGTTAGAGAAGAAATATGGGCCAATTCTGAATTTTGCTTCTAAATCGTGATCATTTTTCTTTTCCTCTGCAAATAGTTTTTCCTCTACAAAACCTAAAAGATAGGGATGGATTAAATAAGAAGGCAAGCATTTGTTGTGGTACACCAGAACTGAGCTACACAGCTCCTGCTAACCCTAGTGGGAATCAAAAGGCTCTGTCTCTTGTAATCTAGATGGAAATATCCCCCTTCTTGCCAGAGATCAATTGCACTATGTATGACCTGCTTTCACAGCGTCTCATTCAGAATGGGAGTCATTTTTATGACCTTGTATGAGATGAACTATGAGAAAGGAAGAACAGATACAATGAGACCCTGAGGAGAAAAAACAAAACCCATCAAATAAAGATATTAGCTAAAAAAGGGAGAGAAAATAGAGAAGAAAAGTTATAAAGGATGGTGCATTACTCATGCTGGGAGTTCCAATGAAATGTAATTGCAGTTGAATCACAAGTGACTTCAGAAGTTCGATGTGATGCTGCAGAAAAAACCATCGTTATGAAGACAATAACGTGTAGAATTCAGGTTCTGAGAATTCATAAAATTCAAATAATTTTACCATAAGACTATTATAACTCATTTTCAAACTTTGTTTAAGGAGACAGGAATAAGATAACTGCTTGTATTTTTTTTCTTAACGAAGCTGCACATTGTGTACATAAACCTGAGATACTTATAGAGATGGTGCTACCAGAAAAACCAATTTTTAAAGTTAGCTACACCTATGTGTCTAAAGCACGTTCATGTTTTAATACCAGTCAATACTGAAAGAATTATTAATATTTAATATTACCAGTATTAAATGTATTCAAAAGCTGTATGAAGAATAAAGTCCCAAACTTTAGGCTACCGATAACAGTGATAAGCAAGAGAAAAGAAGCATCGACATTGAAATTTCCAGTTCTTTATTCTAACAAGAAGACATAATTGGTGTTGTATCTCCAATAGAGTGTGTTGTGAGATTATATCATTTTTCATCCTATCATGGTGGCTGAAGGTACACATACACCATTTTCATTTATGCCACTCTCTTCTCTCTCTGCAAAGACAGATCAGCTAGAAGCTTATGAAAGACATTGACATCAATCCAGTTTATCAGTCTGCCACCCAGTCCTGCATTAGGATGACTTCTGAATCAATTTATCCTTGCAGTTATATAAGCAGGTGTTTTAAGTTTGGCCTCGTTGCAAACAAACAGCTTATTGATGCAAGAACAAAGCCAATATTCCTGAAAATCTGCATGCCAGACTTGCACATCTCATTGATAGCAAACACTCAATCCAGACCGTAGTGAAAGTCCCCACTGTGGGGGGTGAAGAGCCATTGTCTGTTGAAGGAGTTGGATTTAGACAAGATATTTAGTAAGATATTGAACACCCCTTTGAGCAGATTTTAACAGGGAATGGCAACAGCACTATAGAGCCAAACTCTACAGTAGTAACCACTGCAGGGCCCAAGTTACCACAGATGAGTTACCAGTATTTATGTTTTTCCATCTTAAATAAGCGAGGCTTTCCTTTGACCGCTGGAGGCATTTCATTTCTAAAATGCAGTAGAAGTACCAGTTGCTAGCGTGTAATCAGATTCTAATTCCTAAATTTCCACTTTAGCAGTGATATCTTTGGTTCTTATTTGAAAGATTTCAGTTCTAATAATTTCTCCTGTGGATATTCATTGGGATTTTATTTTACTGAGAAGTGGAATGCAGCAACATGTAAAGAAAAACATTTTCCATACGTTTATTTATTTCCTTTCAGAATATTTTCCAGAACTGGCCTTATCATATCTGTTTCTTGTTTTTCTTCCAGTCATAAATAACTGCTGAAGACTGATGTGTTTATTTTGTCAAACCATGGCCGTTGTGTTGAGGACACGTTAAATCATCCTCAGACTCTTATTTGCAGCCAATTCTGAAAGTAACAGAGTAGTGACATAAAATTACTTCATACTGCAGAGCTTTTATATTGGCCAGAGTCTCTGAAGTTTCTACTACTTTATATCAGGGCATTAATGCTAAAACAGTGACAGCAGCGATGAAAGTCCATATTGAACTGCTTCACAGACAACTCAGGGTTTGCTTAAGGTGCTAAGATTAAAAAAAAATGGGAGAATATTTTCCTATTGTGTTTTCCATCTATTTATTCAGATTTAAAGCCTATTTATATCTTACTAATAGTATTCAAATAATTTGTTGTGATCAAAAGAGGAAAATGATTGTAACAGTTACTACGAATACAGTCTATGTATATGTCTACATACATATGTGTGTATATTTGTACTGTATCTTTGCTGCTGTTAAATAATTTGACCTTTGTTTTTAATTACATGCAAACAATTTTCACTGTTTATAATTGTCTACGGTTGTGAAAAGCAAAGGCCACTTTGAAACTTAAGCTTGTTATATGTTATACACAGTTGTAATGCATCTCCAGTCAGTAGCACATCAGCCCAGTATTTTCAGTGTATCTCCTTCTATTAATAAATTGACAAGGCTGCATCACTGATTTATTGCACGTAATTAGCAATGACTTATTGATATGTGTCTAAGAGTTATATCTCTATGAATTACATGCAAGGTGTGTTCCAATATTGTTTGGTGCTCACTCTAATGTAAATTGCAGAAATCAATTTGTAATTCTCAACTCTCTTCTTTCTCAGATGTCTGAGGAACAAGATGAGCTTTCTCCAGTGGTTTTAAAAGTCTGAGCTCGATTATATCATGTTTGGAATGAACTGCAGAACACTTAGGGAAATCATTTAGATTCCATCTAATACTACAGTCCTTAAGTCAAGCTGTTTTTAGGCCAAGAATCATCTCCTGAGGGATGAATGCATTGCAGGTGCTAGAGAGTCATTTGTCCAGAGGTCTGGAAACAGGAAAAGATGATATGCTGCAGATTCTTTTTGTTGTATATGAATAATACATTTAAATTATCTTTCTTACCGTGACTTCAATCTCTTCTTTCAAGGGAAGTAACTAAAATGTTAAGGATCTTATTTAGTAATGCTGGTGGGAATATTAGTAATAACACTTTGGTGTTTCTTGTGGGAAGTGGGACTGAACAGTGAATTATATGGAAAGCAGAAATAGGAAATTAAGCATGGTGAACACTGAAGTCAGTGTAATCTTGTTAGAAAAGTTATCCTTTATCTAATTGTGATAGAGAAGTCAAAGCAATGGACAGTTTGGTGGATTACTTTGAGCCATGAAATATATCAGCAGCGTAAAAATGAAATTTTGATGTGAAGAAGCAATCAGTAACAATATATATGAGCAGATGTCATGTTTGTAAGTTTAGGAAGTGGTTGAATTTGTAAGTTGGAGGTGGTTTGATTTGTAGACTTTGAAGCTTTCTTTCTATTTTCTTAATGCACATGAATTCTAGATTAGAACACGCAAAGAGAAGAGCATATGCAGTACTGTAAATTGAGGTAATTAAAGAAGGTGAAAATGATAACTGTTTTGACAATGAATGAAGTGCACTTTTATAAGTATTTGATTGGCTAAAGAAAGGTGTCTTTTTGAGAAAATAGATTTGGATTTCTCTTTTGTACGAATTGTGCAGGAAGTTGCATTGCAGGGACGACAGTGCAGTCCACCAGTGCACTTCGTGCAGCCAGCTGGCTTTCATTTGGTAATGGAAGGGCTGTAGTCAAACCATGACCCTGTGGTATGTTCAGCAGCATGGTACCAAATCTGATTGAATCATTAAATTCTTTTTCAAGGGTCACTGTTAGTTTTGAGAATTAGACTGAACGGGGTGGAAATGTTTAAAATGAGTGTTTTGTGATTGGGGAAATAAACCAAACAAAGCAAATAAGAAATCATTTCAGCATCAGTTAATTCATTAGGCTGTTTGTTCTAAATGTTCTGAAAAAGAAGAAAAATTGAGAAGGTTAGAAGTTTTTTGTTGTTGTTGTTTTTCCTCCTTTTTTAAGGTAGTAGAAATTTTAATTTAGCAAGGCATAAAAATAATGTTCCAGGAGAGCAGTTGCTGCTGTCCTACTAAATCATTGTTTGTTGGGTTCTGAAACCATCCTGAGTGACACAGTGCCCCTTTCTGCCTGAAACTGCCTCAGAGGGGTTTAAGTGGATCAGACAGTTAGACGAGCCAGTCCAGATCCATCACTTATCTGACATCAGTTTCTTACTTGGAGAAAACCTTGATCTCATTTACAGCAGTTAAGCTTTATCCCATAGCTCAAGCTTTTCTGACTGACAGTTTTAACAAAACCTCCATAAAAATTCTGGAAGTGTGTGATCCATCATCACTGGAATCATAGAATCACAGAATGGCTTTGGTTGGAAGGGACCTTAAGGACCATCTGGTTCCACTGCCCTGCCGTGGGCTAGGAGGCACCTCTACAAATAAGTGCCAAATAAATTTGAGTTTCATTGGACTTTTAAGCCCATTTATAACTTCTGCAGTCATCTGCTTTGGGGAATGACTTTCTAAATGAATTTTGCTGTTCTGAATGATTCAAATAAAGCTGTGCAATTGTGTAAAAGCACTTAAATGTTGCTCAGCTTCTTGTGGAAGTTGGCACGCACCTACAAGCATTTATTTACTACAGCTCTTGTATGCTCTGCTTGTCAGATAATTTTAAGTAGAGATGTATCCTTAAATGTGCAAAAGCTTCTGTCTGTTCTGTCACCATAAGAAGTGCTTTTGTGTGATGGATGGTAGGAGTGCTGTGTACACTGTGTTTTCGTTGCAAGTTTCTGGGTAGTTCAGCTCCATGGCTCCCCTGCTATGGCCAAAGCCGTGGCCCCGTGCCATCTGGGCAGATGGGCAGGAATACAAGTAGCCAAGAATCTGTGGTGTCACCACGCGGGTCTCAGAGCGTGCAGCTGTACCAGAACCAACTGAATAGTTGCTTGTCCAGAATGCTTGGGCAGGCGAGCTGTAATTGCACCATGGCCATTCTCACTCTCTCCTGTGGGGTGACCTTAGGGATGTGGTAATGATACAGTGGCAAAGTCTGCAACTCAGTGCCTAATTGCAGACGTCTGTGCTACTCATCAATTTTATTTATTTATTTATTTATTAGCAGTTCTTTTATTTTTTTCATTATATTTTTCTCCTGTCTTGTGACTCAGGAACTTACTGTTCACAGCTCAGGAGTTTAAAATTAAAACCCTGGATGCTGCTTTATTTTCTATTTATCTCACAGCTGTGTGCTCAAATATGAATCAGTGCCCTGGAAAAGAGGAGGCTCAGGGGGATCTCATCAATGTCCATAAATACCTGAAGGGAGGGTGCAAAGAGAAGGGAGCCAAGCTCCTTTCAGCATCTCCTGGCACTGGGCACAACCTCGAGCACAGCAGTTCCCTCTGCCCATCAGGAGCTCTGGCACAGGCTGCCCAGAGGCTGTGGGGTCTCCTCCATGGAGCTCTCGCTGCCTGTAGGGCTGGGCTCTGCTGGGGCAGAGGGAACCTGAGGTGCCTCTAACTTCAACCATTCCATAACCTGTAATTCTATGAAAGAAAATAATGTATATGATATACTGTGTGTGAATGGGGGGAGTATTTGCCATGGTGTCTTCCAGTTCCACTGAAGTGATGCTAAATGCAGCACACCACTTTCACTATCATTTTTACTCAAACAGTGTGTGCAATATTTGTGGAGTAATTATATGGAAGACTATTTATCGTAAGCAATTTATAGTTGCAGCTATTTTCTAACTCTTAATTGTGCACTGTTACAAGGGAATACAGAAAGTGAAAAGGTACTGGCATTCAGCAGAGTACAATCCCAGGCACTTGCAGAAATATTTCGCTTCTTTCATCCCATATGCTTCTGGTGGAGTTTGGAGCTCTTCAGTTTTATGGATGATGGCCGTTGTCCATGAGAGCTTGAAGATGTCTATATAAAGTGACAGAATCTGCAGCACTCAGATAATCAGGAGAGAGGAAGAGAGATTAAGTTAAATTCTAACAAGATTTTTTTCTTATGTCTCATCACTTCCTATTTTCATCATAACAACTTATTCAGATTAAAAAAGGAAGTCTTCATGTTAGGTTTACTGCTATCTTTTGGTTCAGCAAGAGGTTATGTGACTAGGCACTGCTAGTCTTTTCCTGTTCTTAAGTAATCATTTTTGTCCATGAGGCCCAGGAGATTGGTGCGAGTGATGGAATTCTTTGGGCTCTCATTTCAGCCCAATGCCATATGCATGCAAATGGGAAATAATTTTCTTTCATACAGCCCTAATTCCCAGTCTGTGTCTACATGCTCTTTGGGGAGAGGACAACTACAAAGCTGAAGAAAAAGAGCTTAGCTTTTACAAGATCTGTGTCATCGGGGTGATGGCAGAGCCACTTGTTGCATTAATAACAATAATGACAATGAGAAGAGGCAGTATGAATCTAGCAACAACATTCAGCCATTTTGCTAATGAAAAATCTTGACTCTTTACAATTGTGCCAGACACAAATATGCATAATTTCCTTATATCCAGAGATAGCAAGGGCATAAAATATTCAGCACACTGAGAACTGTGGAGTTCTGGATAAAAAATTCTCATGAAAAGAAAATCAAAGGTCTTTTTGGTTTCATTCATCACAGCGTTTTAACTGATCAGCTTTCGTTAAGGCACAGTCCACTTGGCTTGCAGAAGATCTCTGTGTTATGGGCTGTATTAACTGCAGTCCTCTTCCAGTTTATTTATGAAATATCAGGAAAAGTGCAACTGTTATGAAATCATTCAAAGCAGCAAAACATTGACAGTCAAGTCAGATTCGGATCCTGTATTTTGTGATTTGGTTACTGTGATTTATTACAGATGCTCCATCCCTGGCAGTGCTCAAGGCTAGGCTGGATAAGACTTTGGGCAACCCAGTCTGGTGGCAGGTGTCTCTGCCCATGGTGTGGGGGAGCTGGAACTGAATGGGCACTAAGATCCCTTCCAAGCCGTTCTATCATTCTGCATTCTGTTTCTAGTGCTATCCTCTCTATATCTTCTCATTGAATTAAATTCAACACAAGGTGCCAACACACGACAATAAGAGAATTGGTCCAGAAAATAATTCATTGTATAGTATTAATAAATGCTTGGTGCAGTAATAGCAATGTCATCAATCACTTGTGGTGGTGTTTGATGGCATTGTATCAGCTAATTCAAGGTGTATGTCCTTTGCTTTAACCTTGGTTGTATTTGCAACTTACTCTAGAGGAAAGTATTAATCCTTTGTTAATCTGTGGATGTGAAACATTCTCTTTCAAGATGGTAGAGAAGCTGGCAAATTAAAATCAGTATCGGAATATGTCATAAGACAAAATCAAGTCCTTTTCTGCTTTCTTGCAAACTGCATTAATTTTTTTTGTGTATTTTTTAAGGATATGTGAATGAATTGTTGTATTTTGCAGATTGTTCTTTGATATATTTTTTATTTTTCAAGGCATCCAAAATGTACATACTAAAAAATATTCAAGGGCACATTGGATCTTTAATCTTGCTACACCTTTAATTTTTAAGAGACTACGTAAGATTGTGTTTTACATTATGCATTAAGACACTTGTAATTAGGAACTTGTGGTAATGACCCATTCTCACACAAAGTAGCTCTGATCCTTGTTTTCCATTAACTGCATAGAGAGTTTATTTGCTGAGAATTGGGTTTAATTCTATTAGCAGGAATTGTGAGACATGTGCAAGACAAGGTATATTAGCATAGCACTTTGCTTTTAATGAGAGCCAAAAAGCATTTAGGGGAAGAGCTAATTATTGGAGATTTTCCTTTTTTTTAATAAGGAAAGTTTAGCTGAATTTTAGTACTCTGCTCTCCAAGTCCCTTAAGTTTTAATTACTGGCTGAGAGAAAATAAACTGGATTGCAGAAATTCTGTGGATGTTTTCTGAAAGTTTGTACACTGTGTTTCTGAAGGCAAACTATGGGTAGAGAATATGCATAAGGGATGCAAATTATTTAATAATAGTAACTATAGTGATGAAAAATTTCAACCATTTATATATAGAGGGACGTGCAGATTTGCAAATAAGAAAATAGAAGACTGTAATAATTTCACCTGTGAATCAGATATTAAGAAAAAAAACCACAAAACATAAAAGCTTTTGAATGCTTTGTGTTGCTAATACTGTTGTGTTCATCCAATGATACTGTTACAAGAGCAAAAGAGCCAGGTTTCTCTAAATAAATTGTCAACAGTGAAATGTTGTTTTTTTTTTCCCCTGTAGTATAGGCCCAAATGATCTAATATATTAAAGGCAATGTTGATAATTACACATCGAATTTGATTGAGTATAGAGGACAATCCCAATAGATTCCAATATTCTCAGATTAATGGAAGGGCAAAGCGTGCAAAGAAAAGATTTGCTGAAGTCCGTATGCTGGCACTTCTATCCTTTCTGCGAAGAGGAGTCTGTCACTTCTATGCCTTTTTTTTAGCAGTAATTCAAAACTAGACAGCAATAACCTTTGAACTGTATCAACAATGAATCTTACATTATGACTTCAATGAAAGATAATCTAGTGTGAAATTCTTTTGGTCATGTTTCAAAGATAAATTCAAACTATATGAGGTTTTCCGAGAACGAAGGATAAAAGATGGTGTTTTCAGGACCCATAGGCTTAAGCATGTCATTTTAAGACTGTGACTGGATGCATGCATAGAAATGAAAACTGAAAATAGTCTTTACAAAAGACATATTCATATGTACTTTGTTAGAGGATGACTTCAGAGATGCAAATAAAGAGAAATATGTTGAGTGAGTTTAGTAGGTCAGCTGCTCAAAACCAGCTTGAGATTGAGCTTTATCTCAGTAGTATGTCCTCAAAATACTACTGAATCAGTGTGTTGGAAAAATACATTCAAAGTCACATAGTGCATATTTTGTTCATAAGCTTCATAAACAAAGATATTTATCTCCCTGCTAATTAATTATGAGATGTTTGCAATTTCCCAAGAAGTTCTGCAAGACATTAAGGTAGCTAATGGTCTTCGTCACATCTCATGAAACATCATCAGCATGATGTATCTGAACTAGCATTTCTTGTAACAGCGTTACTGGGGGTAAACAAAGTTCAAGGATTTTTCAGACAATGTTTTCTGTTCATGCTTAAGAGAAATTTAAAGCAACGCTTATTGTGAGGAATAAAAAAAGGATTCTTAGAATGTAAGCTGCCAGAATCTCCAAAATGCAGACTATAAACATTTCACTTCTACGGTGACAGCAAGTGAAGTTGCCTTGTTCATTATCCGCAAAGAAAATGTGGCACAGATGAGCTCAGAATATAAATTCATAAGGAAACAGAGAGAACTTAATTCACTTTCAGGAAGAAATATGTTTATATTTTTCATGCTGAAAAATTAATGGAATATTAACTAATGGGCACTTAGCGAATGTCTTTCCCAGGAGCAAAACATACAATGTTTTCTACATCAGTGCTTTTTTTTTTTGTACATCTGTGCAGTGTTGGCTGTGAGTTGATGCATTCTTTGTTGCTTCTGAGATGTAAGAAAAGAAAATGAAGTGGTAACCTAAAACTGCGACGTGCGAGCCCTTTTAGGGAGAGAGGTTTTATATTTGTTAAGTATTGGTGTGACTACAGAATCTCGTTTTTTGTTGTTGTTGTTTTTCCTGGGTTATCATTTCGAACTGATGGAGCCCTATATTGTTCCCTTGGTTTAAAAAGATGTAAGGGTCTGATTCAAGGCTCACTGACAAGTGAGGGAACTATTGCCTGTTTAGGAAGAGTCTTGTCGGGATTGAGATCAGCACACAGGTCAAACAGATTTTGCTTAAACAATTGAATAAAACTGTTCACTTGTCTGCTGGAATTTTGTTTATTTAAGAGTGTGCTTTGGAAAAACAGACAAGCTGAAATGCACAAAGGTCACCCTTAGTATTAGTATTACTTCAGGGACCTTTTTTTATAACAAGTGTATTTTGGTCAAAATAAAACGTAACTGTCTGAAGATGCTATTCCATGGCCCTTAGTTTTCTCTGGATAAAACAGAACTGGATGCAGTTACACACTGCTTTTCTGATCTGATAGAACTTTTCGATGAGGCCTGACTTCTGATACTTTACGTGTATGTAATACTGATGTTCAGTGGAGTTTTAAGAGGAATGTTATAATTTAAATGCTTTCACATAGACTTTTTTAATAATTTATGCATAAACTCTGGATTGTGGGGCAGAGAGCTTGTATAGAAATCTGATTATACTATATACATCATGTGTTGAAAATGTCTTTCGTGGAGGGGGAACTATTTTAAATTCCCTCATATTTAAGTGCTGGATTTTTCGGTTTCCATTTTGTATTTAGCAATCCCTTTTGTCTTACCTACCTTACTTCTTAAGCTTATACTGAGAAGCTGATGTGAATGGCACCTTGTTTCACATTACAAAATGATGGGCAACAATTCTTTCACGCAGTAAGTCTCCAACTTTAGGAGGTTACAATTAGTATTTCCTCAAATAACGATTATTTACGTAACAAAGGGTTTGTAAGATGGGCCTTAAGTGTTAAGCACTGAGCCCCACAGAGGCAAGCATTTGAAGTAGTACAAATGACAATGATTAGTATAAGCAGTCTGTTGGCTGATTCAGGTCATTTCATGTCTCCTTTAATAACTGCAAGATTGATTTAGAAAGCTGGGAATTTCAGCCTGATGCTATCAGTTTCCCAGTGAAAGTGACTGCCTTTTGTCTGTTGTTTGTTGTTTAAAAATATGACTCAAAATGTTGTATTTTCTGATACACTGACCCTGCATTCTCTATAGCTCTTAAGGTACTACTGCACTTTAAATAATGTGTGTTCAAGCAATATCCTTCAAAAATAGTAAAGCTACTCAAAAGAAAATACTTTAAATAATTAACTCTTAACCATCAGTGACCAAAAATCTTAAACATCCTTCTGAAGTAAAGCACTTGCTTTATCCTGATGCATTACTTCACTGCCTTCATCACACTGAGGTATACTCAGCCCTATTTTTGATGTGCCGTCTAAAGTTTTGTTGTTACAAGATTATCAAGGAAGTGTTTATTTTGGTTCCCACCTATTTAAAACCTGCATCACAATCAGAAAGCTACTGCATTCTGCACAAAGTATAGCCTTTGGAAACATCAGCATCTTACTCCTCTCCAGGGTTCACCACAATAATCTCATGCAAGTTTAAAGAAGCTCAGAATAACCATGAGTAGCTCTGAATACTTAGGAAAAAAACACGTGGAAAAATATACGACTGTTTCTTTCTCGGTGTAACAGAACAACATGAGCTACAGATATACTAAAGCTGTGAATGTCAGGGATAAATAAATAGCAGCTCATAAATGACTTCGAAAATATACTGCACAGAGGAACAAAGATTATGTTTTATTGTTCTGCTAGGTCTGATTTGAAGAAAAAAATCTGACTTGTGTGTTTTGATGAGGATGTAACTGAGTAATGGAATTTAAAATTGCAGTAGCTCTTCTCTTCTAATATTTGCATTTTAGGCTGAATTTATTAGGACTTTTCTGTTTGTCAGGTTTTGCCTCACCTCGTACAATGACAACCAGAAGTAGCTCTAGTTTAGCACAGCACTGGAATGTGGCACTAATATGGTAACATCTGTTCACTGCAGCAGAGGTACAATGACCTTGGTGTATCACCATTAATTTCTTGAAAACAAACCATCCAGAACTATTGCTAGTAGAAACAATTTGAAGAACATCAGCATCTAGTCAAACTTATTTAGGCTTTGACATTGATAGAAGGGTTGTTGCTTTTCTGACTGAAATTCATCCAGACAACAAAGGAAGGGCCTTTGCTTTACCTAAGTATTGCAAAAGTGTTTGGCAAACTGGGAATGCTTTTACTCACACCTGCAAAAGGTGTAAATGAGTGTAAAGACTTTAGAAAACCTTGGCAACTTCACAGGCTTCCTTTTTAATCAGAATACACGTGCATGTTGACAAAGAACTTTGTCTTCATTTTTGTGCGTTACAGACTCCAAGCACGAGCATATCAATTATGTAAGAGGCAATATGTTCCCTCGGAATATGGACATCTATGCACATATTAGGCCAGTTCTTCAACTAGTAGAAATCAGCGAAGCTCAGCTGGTTACAGCACAGCAATGCAAAGGGAGGGGATGTTGCTCAGGGGCCTTGTCTGGATGAGTTGTGAAAATCTCCAAGGATGGTTCTGGCAGTTCCTGTGTGGGCAGCCTTCCTGTCTGTTTCCCACCAGTTTGGCTACAGGGTTGTTACAGGACGTTGTACCAAAAACAATGTGAAAGTCAAGGTAAATAATGTGCTCTACTCTCTCTGTGTCCTTGGGTAATACTGATTGCATCACAGAAAGTATTCTGTTTTTTGAATAGGATTTGCCTGCTGTAAATCTGTTTTGGCTCCTTCTGATCATTTCTTGTCCTTTATGTGCCCAGAATTAGCTTCCAAAAAGATTTGTTCCTTTATTTCCTAGAAACCAAGGTAAGGCTTAGCAACACAATCCAGGTCCCTTAGCACCCAACTTGTCCCATATTTCCAGTCTACTTCAGAGGACCCTCATACAGTCTTCCTCTACCATGAACTTTGCTGCTGGACAGATTGAACTGGGAGAACTGAGAGGAGGTCCAATCAATAATGGCAGGGAGACTGAGTCAGTGAGCTGTAGGGTTATTGCTGAGATGACTTGGGAGAATCTTTCAGATTGTTTAAAGGAAAGTATTCACATGTAACTGTCACCACTGTTATTTATTACTCCTGCTTTGCCCTGTGGTGTTTGGAATTTTTCCCTGCTAAGGTATCTTTATACAACTTGTTTTCTAAAGGATCTATTTTTGTTTGTTTTGTGATTTCAGAGAGAGATGCTGAGATAAACGTTGAGGAAACAAAAGGTTATTCTCATCAAAGTTATTGGTTACTGGCACTTTGCTAATCATCTTTACAGTCCTTTACCTAATAAACTTTACCTCTACTAATTATCCTTATCTCACTAATCATCTGCAACTGAATTCCAGAGCAACCACAGAGATGGAAAAGGTGAGGGCATAGGGAGGCTATTGAAATTCATTAAGCTCCTGAAAGTTTCCAGAGATGTAGACTTCCTTGGAGATCGGAGACACACAGTTCATTGTTAATGGGTTACTGGGTTAAGTTCATCATAATGTTTGACCTCCTGTTTAGGAGCCTGATGATGTGTGAAAACCTTGCTGTCAAAGAGGAGTGATAGTGGTACGATTGTAGGGGCTAATGATTCTGCTGACCTAATGTCCTAATACAGCTGCTTTCTATTACTGTCGCTTAACTGGGACGTTGTAGGCTCAAGGGACTAACTTTATATAATGAGCTAGCTATGCAATTATTGCAGCTACTGCAGGACATTGGAGTTAAGTCTGTCTTCTTTTTTGCTTCATCATTTATTTTTATGTTATTCTGGCATAATGTGATCCTTTTAAAAAAGAACTGAACTTACTGCTTGGAGGTGGAACGAATGGTGCTGGTTGTGCTTCCAAGCTGCTCTGAAGCAGAGAAGAGAAAAGAGTCGTTTCATTTCCATACTACTCTCTCACCTGTGTTCTGTATAATGGCACAAAATTATTGTTGTGAAAAGTATCATTTTCTAGTTCTTTCTGTCTGTTTTCATTGTGATTAATTTTATTCTTGCTAAGTTAAGAAGCTAAGCAGGGAGCACCAAGGGAATTTTTATGAGATTCCATGTAAAAGCTCTCAGTAGCTTAACAGTTTACTTAAAGATGTTTTGCTTATCCTGGATTCCAGATATGGCTTATTGCATATCGCTCTGAATTGTTCATAAACTTCTACTATCTAAGAAGCAGGAAATCCTCCTTTTTGGTTAAATTATGGAAATTGAAAAGATTGCCACAGGTTGCAATGCGGGAGCGTGTGTGGATATTTTGCTAGCAGTATGGATCAATCAGGCTTAGATTTATTTCTAGAAGGACAGCTAACAATTTCTGAAAGTTTTTATTGTTAGCAAAAGCTTTGTGCTTTGTATGGTCAACTAATTATGCACTGCTGTTTTCCCTTATAATAAGTAGTGGGATTTATCCCCAATATTAAAGGGAGAATACTGGGAAGTTCTACCCAGTGCAGCTTTTTCTATAAAAGTGCAGTTAAATTTTGAAAATAAATAATCACCTTATGTCTACTTTGTAACAGACACATGAACATACAGCATCCTTTGGGAGATGCAAAAGGATTTGAGGATCTGTTTTCCATTAATTTACTCATCTTGCAGAGTTTACTCAGATTATCCCATTGAAATAACAAAAGCTATTGTGGAAGTGGGTGGGTCTCAGCCCCAACCAGGGCAGAGATGTGAGCAGAATTGATGGCAGCTCCTGGAGTCAGGTCAGGGCTGTGGATTCATGCACTGTGCTAAGTATTGGAGCCAATACTTGGGAGAGCCAAAGCTCTTTGATTCCAGGAAAGATCCTACAGACATTCAGCCCAGAGTGCACAGCCCTGTATATCAGTATATTTGCCTATATACTGACTGAGCTTCCTTATGCTTGGAGTGATCTAATGCTGTTGTGCATAGCAGTAAGTAAACAGAGCAAAATTTAATTAAAGATATGTATCTAGGAAATACAATTCTTGATTCTACCTGTTCTCTATTCCACTCATGTGTGTCTTTAATATATTGGATTCTGTTAATGGGCAGTCATGTGCAACTGATATAGACAGAATATTCTGTTTGGTGTTGTACAAGATCCAGTGAGATGGCCCTCAGGTATATTCAGAGAGCTTTTCAGATGGGCGTATAGGGGCAATTGCCTATGAAGAGTGTTTTATCCACCCAGTTTCTGTAATGATGAGGACTTGGTTAGTTTTGAGTCAGACAAGTTCTCCATGTGGCATCGTGGATATCCAAACCGTGGCTTATTCAAGTAGTTAAGATTTAATAGTTCTGGTTTGTCTATGTACTTCTCTATATGTGGGTGTGCACATGGATTTTCTTAGCTGGCTTAATTTGCACATGACGTTCTGAAGTTAAACTTCATCTTTTAAACTCGTAACTATTTACTTTCAATGCTTAGATGAGACCATATTTTCTACTTTTCTACAGGCTATCAGTTTGGCCTGCTTGCTTACTGCTATGAAGGGAAGAGCTGATATTTAAATGCCTCTTTAAGTCTTTCTAGCCAGTTTAACATGAGTCAAAGTCTATAATTGCCAAATATTTAGTTCAGAGTTTTATCTTGGCATTAGTCAACACAATATTAAGAACACAATAAAAGAAACCCTTACATGAATAATTGTTTGATCAAGTCTCACCTTCCTGGTAAGAATTAGTTTTTATAACTGGAGGTTTAGGGTTTCCTGGTAGTCCATAGAATGAAGAGGTAAAACTTAATTTCAGAGTGCTTTCCAGTATTGCTTTTAAAAAGCACGAAGGCAGTGATTAGACTCTAATGAATCCTAACTGGCTTAGCGGGGAGGTAATAACTCTTGCATGCCTATTTATGTATGCTTATGACGAAGGAGATATTTAAATGCGTTAAATGAACAGTTTAGATATATAGCTCTATTTGTCATGATTACTTCACTAAATTTGACTAGCTGCAGTTTCATGTTTCATAGACATGGTGCTTTAGGAAGTAATACAACATGGTTTTGCTTATTTCCTTAAATTTGATCAACATTTAATTGTCAGAACTTACATTTCAATATTATTAAAGAGGCAGCTTTTTTTCTGTTGGCTTTTATTTTTTTAGCTTGTTTCACTGCTAAATGTTTATCAGTGATATAACTTCACATAATGGAGTGCAGATGTAGGGAGGGATACTCAGCATAAGGCCAGTTTCTCTGTTACAAGATAGCTCCAACAACTCAAATTCTGTTCAGCAGCATGGAGTGTGAATCACAATTAGAAATATGTGATGAATCCTCTGGAAGCAGACTAAGGGCTGCTCCAGGCAATTGGAAGAGGGGAGAAAACAGTGAGCAATCAATCTTGCTTGTCTGTCCCAACTCACACATGAATTCACATATTAAGAAAAGGCTGGGACGCAGCAACTATCAAATAGTAAATTTAGAAATTTCCTGAACTTAGTAAGGTAAATTAAAAGTACTATTTCATATTGTTTTATATAAATACCAATCCATTCATAAAGCTCTGTCACTTCCCTGCCCTTGTGCAAATCATAGCTATCTTATAAGTGTGTCTGTCTACTTCACAGTTCTGGGGAATCAGAGCTATGGCTGCATGCTTCCTCTGGCACCCTGTGAGAAAACCTTTCTAAAAGCTGGAAACAAACAAACAAAAAAAACCTAATAGAGTTTAAAAGACTTCTTATTTTATTCGTGATGTTGTTCATTTTCATCAGTAGTTACAGGATTCCTTATGCAGAAAAGGGAGTAACAAAAAGTGTGCACAAGTCTTATGAGTAACAAACATTTATTGAAGTATTTATAATGATGATTTGTCACAGGTATCTTCTACTGCATGTAGGCACACAGAACTATAGCTTCCCTGTGAAGGTGGTATATGACTACATTTTCTATGTCACAGAACATTTATTGTGGGAAAGGGAGGAGTCCCTCACCCAAGCTACAATTCCTCTTGGCTGAAGTTGCTTCATTATTTAGAGGTATAAGAAATGTCAGAGACGTAGCAAAAGAACATTACACTTAATACAAATCACTGCTAAGAACAATGAGCCATGGCAGGTGGAAGGTGGCTACCTGCCTTAGAAAGCAAGATCAAGCAGTTTTGACAGGCACATTGCTTACACTCCAGTTCTTTCTTCTCTCCATGGCTTGTCCTCATCCCCACCTGTCTGTAAGAATGAGCTTGACATGTTAGAAACCAAAAGAGAGGAAAGGGAGGAGGGAGGTGGGGAGGACAAGAGGAAGATACTTCATGCCGTTAATTTAGATATAAGTACTTGTAATATCATAAATTATTGATGAACTTTGTCGCTGTGTCTCCTGTTGAGGCTAAGAGTCAGGTAGCCATTGGTATGCTAGATAGGATGGTAAGCACTTATTGCCCAAGGGGGGGAATAAATAAAACAGTTCTGTGTTTCGGGTGCTTTGGCTATGGATCTTAGTGTGTGTTCTGCTTAAGGAGCAAGATATCTGGCAGCACTTTCCCAGAGGATTTAATTGAGCAATCACGCTGTGACATACAGACAGGTTTTGTAAAAGCCTACAGCAAAAAGTGAGTTCCAGACTGCTATTCTTTCCCAATCACACGTCTGTACTCTCCTGTCTTCATTTGCTTGCTTCTCAAGTGTGACAGAAGGTACAGCTGCTGGTCTACAAATCAGAAGTTTATGGAACTATGGGAGAGGAGCAGGGCTGGTGGGATTAAGGAATCAGTTATACAAATAAGGCAGTAAATACCCATGTTAAAATACATAAGCTAAAATAAAAACCTTTTAAAACTTTTAGGTAATTTTCTGGTTCTCATAGACTGACAGTTTGGTAATTTCATGTATGTAATTTGAGATGCTGTACTAAATTAATGATGTCATTTTAAATTGAAAAGCTCTATCCCTGCCTCTGTTTATATGAAGATGAGTATCCTTCTAGTCTGAGAATCACTTTGCAGGATAACTCACAAATAACTCTTTATGTCTGTACCACTGTGCCTGGCTTCTCTGCTCTGTAGCTTGTCCTGGTTAATATTTCACTCGTGTATTTGGTATGACTGCAGAGTAACCTTCCCTGCTATACATGTGTCAGTATAGTCCTGGATTGTTCCAAATAATGCTTTTCTTAGCAGCGTCACTATACTGGCACGGCTGTATTGAGTTATTTTTCATTTCATCTGATAATTTTTTAACAGTATGCTTGGCATAACAGTGTGCTAATGAAATTTGATGAAAAGAGAAGCTGTGAGGAACTGCTAAAACAGAAAAGCCTGGTGTGTTATCCAGGAAGAGATGGATGGTCTAGCAGATTGGAAAAAGAGAAGTGAATTAATGTTAGTAATACCAAGTAAAAGGTCATACTTCTAGGAATTAACAAGAATTCAACTGCTGAGCAGGGATTTATGAGATAATAACTTGGTGAAGAAAGATCTGGACATAATAATATATCCAGTGATCCAGTTGACCACTGCGGGACTATAAAGCACTGGGAAAATACGACTGTATAAAAGAGAAATACAATCTTTGGACATTGGAGGTGAATTATCAAAATGGAAGAGCATTTAATTACTTTGGAAGGCAATAGAGTCATTGGTTGAAATTGTCATATTGTTCAGTTGTAGTCACATTACTTATGTAGCTGATAGAGAGATAAGCCCCTCTAAAAGATGGTTTAGAGGAGGATTCATGAGAGTGCCAAGGAACTTGCTTCAAATTCTAGCATTTTAAGTTAAACTAGATTTTGGGTGTATCCTCTGCTGTGTTTTTTCTAGTTATTTCTATTTTTCTATATAGTTATTTCTATATTTCTGTATTTACTAGTTATTATATTACTAGTTATTTCCTCCAAGAAAGATTAAATTCTAGTGAGCAGAGTGAGGCTTTAGGTGACTTCAACAGCTGTAATTAAATACATTTTTAATATTACCCTTTGGTAAAGTGAATTGTATTAGTAATGAAACTAGGTAAACTGTGTTGATTGTGCTACTTGCTATACTTGAAGTCTTCATCCCTGTTGAGCTTGGAGTAGTTTTACACCATTCTTAGAATCCCTGGAGTTACTAGCACGAAGGTGGAGTGACATGACAAAGAAATCCTGTCTACACTTTGGGGAAGGCACCATTCCTTTCCATCTTCCTGAAAAAGGGTTTGTTACCAAAACAGAGAACAGAAAGCTGCTTATGTTTTCTGCTTTCCTTCCTGCCATGTGAACAAATGATTTGATGAAGTTCAAGGCCATCTTCTTGTGAGAATTTAGTGGCAATGTCTGAGCTGAAATATACGTTTACTATAATGATCAATAAGTTCTCGGTTGCTTTTATGCGAGGTATGTCAAGGCAGCCTTTTTTAACTGTCATAAAGAAAAAGCTGCCAACATCTCAATGTAAGTGGAAATCAAAATCAGTTCAAACCAATGAGGTTATTACATCAGAGCGTAAAGAAAACCTCCAAATAGCAAGCAGAATAATATGGCTCTAAGAACAACAAAAACCTGTGGCTGATTTATGCTGCAGTCCTTAAGGTACTTGGTTATCAGGAAATGTCATTGCTAAGCCCCCTACTTTCCGTGCATTGAATGAATAGGTCAGGCCTAGTGAGTAACACGTTTCTGAAAAGGCCAATAAATGTATTACACTTCAGTCGCCCTTTTTGCTGCTCTGTATGTGTGGTGGAGAGAAAAACCCTATGACAGCATTGACAAATGTTTGATTTTTTTTCTTCATAAATTGTTTATGAAAAATCATGGATGCTCACGGTGCTGTGGAAATGTGTTTGTGTGGATGATGTATGAGATGCATATGCAAGGTATCTTAAGCAGATATGGTCTGAAAGCTGCTCAGAACATTTGTGGTTGCTGATATAATTGTTTGTTTGCATGACACTACAGCCTTGAAGACTTAGTTGTAGTCCTAGCCTTTCAGGTTTTGTACAGGCATGTGTTGTACAGCCAGAGTGAGAGAAGGTCTTACATAGTTAAGGCACAAGAAGTGGAGAAAACCACACAGAAGGTCAGTAGCAGAACCATGGGATTTCACTGCTAGCAGGACCATACAATGTTTTTGCTGCCCATTTTCTTTTTTTTTCCAAGCAGTCAGTGGGAGAGTATGTGTACATAAGTGAGAGAGCTTTCTAAGAAAATACGTGCCAGCATATTTCTACCACAGCCATTGTTTCAGTAGTTCACAGTGAGCTATGTACCTAGCAGTCCCACAAATCATTTTGCAACTATATGAATAATTTTTAAATCCTCTTGGCTTTCTGATTCATTTCTATGGGGAAACAGTGATGGAAAGTTCCTCTGGGGAGACATGAATGCTTGGTTGGGTGCTCTTAGGATAAATAGCAGGTGTTGCATTAAAAATCCATGGTAGATAAAACATATTTCAGTTTTCCTATGCTCTACTTTTTTCTCCAAAGTACATGCAAAATCCTAGTCTGCTATCACTCCAGGTAGATACATATTCAGGACACAAGATGTTTTCATTTCTATTGTTTTCATGGAATGAATTAATGGGTTGCGTTTTCTCCCATTTCTGATGCATCAGTTCTTTGCATCAGCTGAAGATAAAGGCATGGAGTCTTGATGAGTAATAAATATTTGATTTGGTGTTAGGTTTAATTTAATGTTTATACCTCTAAGTTATTTAAAGCAAGAAGATGCTTGTGTTTTAAAGAGCAGTAGCAATTTGTATAAAACTGTAGCCTAACACTTTCTGTGCGTTGATAGCAATCACTATGTTAAGGATTTAATCAACTTCATTGTTTACAAAGAGGACTTTGGAATTTATGAAGAAAGTAATAATTACAATGAGGTGGTCTTTGTTTCTTGACACGGCTGTCATAAGCTGTCACAAATTGTATTTGAATTGGAATATATCACTAATAAAATATATACATACAGATACTTGCAATAAATTATTAGTGGATTGTATTGTCATACAGTTACTTATCATTTTAAGTATAAATTTAAGAATTATGTGTCAAGGTCGATTTTACTTGTCAGATTTATAAAACTGAGCAGTTAAGGAACTGCAGGAGCTGTGATTTTAATGTTTACTTGTAAGCAATTTCCACTGAAAAGTATTTTACAAGCATGTAAGCTGAGTAAGGGTCTGAACTCACACTGAAAGGTGTCTGCAGCTAATTCAATGTCACATATAAATCCTGCTGAGCACATTCCTGTGCCTTCAGATACCTAATAAACTCTCAGTTGCCAGTCATGGGAGCTCCCAACTGTAGCAATTATCTTGACAAGTTAATATTGGCATTCCAAATGTGGCAGAAAAGAAATTCATAGCAGCGCATGCCTGGTAGGTGACCTTTGAATGTGATCTGAGTGCAACTCCCTCTGAACAGTTGAAATATCTGCCTTCATTTGTAGTTGCTAGCTTCCCTCCAACTTCTATTATCAAAGGCAGAATCCTGAATGTCTTCTAATACTTTAAAGGTTTAATGATGTTGGTTACATATATATATGTATAAAAAAAACTTAACAAAATGGATGGGAAGGAATTGTAGAAAGTTCTCATCCATTTTTTAAATTGAATATGAATTTATAGGATCATTCTCCTTCAACATGAAATCCTCTACAGTAATTTTTAAGCTGTGCAGTAAGAGACTGACTTGCTGTAGCTGCTACTGTAAAGTCTAATTTGCTGCATAAAGTATGAGAGTTATAATGAAATACGAGCCTGGAGAGCAACTCTTTTGATCTTGAGTAGTCAGAAGGTTGGCATATATAGTGCTGTGAAAATAAATGATGTCAAAACTGTAAAATATAATTTATGGTTTGGGGACTTTACTGATATAAGTAGAAGCTTCCTCCATTGGAAAAGCAAAATAGTTCAACATAAGTATATGAATAGAAATAATAGAATTTTGTAAATTAAATTTTGCAGTACATCACTTTGGACATAACCGGTTGACTAATAATTTGCTGATTATAGATTATGAAAATGGTCATTTGTAAGAGAGATAATTGGGACTTTAGCCTCCATTTCTATGTCTTTAAATAAGTATGAGAAGTTATCTGTCAGCTAGTTTGCTAAATACTTGCTTATGTAAAGTTATCTTCACTTGCAACCTCAGCAACCTGACCTAGCTATGGTGTCTCTGTTCACTGTAGGGGAGTAGGACTAAATGGCCTTCAGAGGCCCCTTCCAACACTAAGGGTTCTGTGATAGGGTTCATACAGGGGCTTCTTAAGATAATTAGATATAATATAAAGAAAAGGCAACAATAATCCACCATCTGTGTGTTCTATATACATATATGCCTTCTCTCTCTCTCTCTCTCTCTTTCTCTCTCTTTCTCTCTCTCTCTCTATATATATATAAAACCCACATATTTAGAACTAGTCTTTACCAGAAAATGTAGCTCCAGGATGTTTCAGCACTGCATGTCAGCAATTTGATGGCAATAGAAGTGAATATAAACCAGGTCTGCTAAAGAGTCAGTACTGACTTGAACATGTGCTTTCTCTATTGTTCTTGCTGGTTGGGCTACTTTAGTGTCTCCTTGCTAGATGCTGTAACTTTTCCCTGGTTAGGAAAGAATCACAACGTGCTTTGATGAAGATTCTGAGGATGCTGTATTAATCACACCCTCCCCTGTCCTGCTGAGCATTTTAAGAGCATCATCCTGGATGGTTAAATCAACCAAAGCAAACCTGATTTCGAAGCAAAAACTTAATATTCTCAAAGCTCAAATGTCTCCTAAATATTTATAAGTTATAAAAGTTCATCAAACGCCTTTGTTCTGTGATCATTAAACCGAAGGGTGACAGTTCATATTCTTGTCATATATTAATGTGAAGTAGTAATATCTAAATTCACCTGTATGTGTTTTCAATCATATGAATACGCAGAGGTAACTTTTATTTTTTCTATCTTGGCAAGGCAAGAAGATAAATAGGTGAAAACGTGTATGTGTTTGAGCGATAAAGTTGGTTTAATGATTCTGGGGGAAATGTTTCCTATGGTACATACGCAAGTGACTTGATTGAACAGGACAGACTCATGCAGTTCAATTAATGTGCAAATATGTGTTCACTGAACTTTCATTCCATTTATCACATGGACATGGAAATAGGGTCATTTTTTATCTTCATATTATGTATATGACATCTTAGTTTGCTTCTTGCATGTTGTTATGTGAAAAAAAATAGTAATGTGGCACACCATAGGCAATAGGAATTGAAGATAAATTCCTCAGCTGTCAGAGACATCTTTAAGCAGATCTTTGTTTGAAGATAAACCTCTTCCTTCTGCGGGGATTAACATTAAGAAAGCACGCTCTACCTATTAAAATTGTATGCTTCTTTTGGCCATATGCTGTGAAAAATCATTGGCAACAATTGATGTATTTATAAAGTACAAAATGTACAGAGACATTGCAACTCACAGGAAAACTCCAAAGGCAGTTTCAGTTGGAAGTACATTAGTATTTATCATTGATTATTTGAAATAGGGAGTCACCTCTTGTAAACTTATAGGCTTCCTTTCCGACCTACTGAAGTTTTTTTAGGAACTGTTTTCTTGGCAAACTTTTTTATGCCTTGGGTATCACTGAGAAGGCTTAAATTCCTGGCCTGGTTTTTTCTGTTGCTGTGGCCCATGCAGGCAGTAAAGCAGAAGGCAGATATACTGACTCTTCACCAGCTCAGATCTCTTACAGTCTGTAATAACAATGGAAAGTATTGATAACAGATCCAATCCGATGTTTTTGTTTAGGGTTTCATAGAAGTAGCAGAGGAATCCACAAAATCTGGCCCTTCTGCTTAACTGTTCCAAATCAAACTATCAAGGTTACAGTTGGTTATTCAGTTTGCACACTGAAAGCATATGCAGGAACTTGCTGGAAGCATTGTGGATAAAGATTTTTCTTGTTTCTTTTTTCTTTTTCCAATAATAGAATACAAACACATCTTTTTGGTTAATATTGAGCAGAAATAATTCATAACAGTGGAAAAATTCATAGGTACGGTATAGAATAATGTAATATAAAAATTCCTTTTCTAGTTTAATATAAGGATATAGGAATGCATTTAAAATTTTCACTGCTCTATTTCATTGATGGTCTAAAGACCTTTTGGCTGATACAGGCAGCCATATGAATCAAAGACTAGCTAAATTCTCCATGGAATTGTAATCTTCCCAGGCAAAG
This sequence comes from Coturnix japonica, assembly GCF_054131305.1. Classification (NCBI taxonomy): domain Eukaryota; kingdom Metazoa; phylum Chordata; class Aves; order Galliformes; family Phasianidae; genus Coturnix; species Coturnix japonica. The sequence continues at coordinate 6,058,785 of NC_140691.1, read as the reverse complement.
CTTATAACCTTTAAACAAACCACAGGGCAAATTCTCTACCATGTAAATTGGCAGAGCCTCATAAAATTTAATGGAACTGTGCCAGTTTTTAAGAACAGTGAATTTCATCATAGGTGGAAGGTAGCAGAAGCATTAAGAGTCTAAAATGGTAATTATCATACCAACATGCTTTGTTAAGCAGGGAGAAGTCCCGTTGGCTTGGGGACTGAAATATCTAGTCAAAAGTATATTATTCCAGCAGTTATTTAGTTTTGTAACTTAATGCTTTAATTAATGTAATTGGTTCATTTCTTCATCTCTATGTTAAAAGCTCCAGGAAAGAGCTGTCAGTCTGAGGCAAAACTATCAGTGAACTACAGTTACATTTTGGCCTGTCACCTGTTGATATTGAAGCATCAGATAAGATCAGTTTCCTCACTTACTGTCTGGGAGCTGAGGTAACAGTCATAGCAATGAGAAGTTACAAAAACCCAAGGAGAGTGAGAAGAATAGTGTGGCTATGTCTGGCAGAAAGTTAGGTTAACAGCTCTTTGGTGAATGGCTTAAATACTAAATTAGAGATACAGCATAGTCAAATGTGTCACTTCTGATTATTAGAAGTACTGTATGGTAGAGAGAATGTGAAAGATTAAGAACCATATGAGACTCTAATTGAGCTGCTTTTCCCACAGGTGATTTGGCATTTAATTCCTTATCACCAATGCTTGTCTTGCTCAGCTGCTCTGCTATAAATAGTAGGTGGCTTCATATCAGCTTTAGATTGGCAAAATTTCATCTGAAAATTCTTTCATCCCTTGGTCTCTGTACTGTCTGTTCCCTCCTCTTTTCTCCCTAATCTTTGCTTTGTCTCAGTTCTCCTATTTTTCCATCTCTAAAGTGCTCCATTAGCCTGTATGTAGCTAAGAACCGTTATTTGTAGCTATAGTGGCAGAGTCAAGAGATAGGAAATACTGAACTAGTTATTTTATTATTTGTTTATAAGTTATTAAATTATAAATTATAAATTATTAAATTATTTGTTTATATTACTATTTGTGGTTTGGAACTTCTGCAGAATTCATTTTTATTGGCTAAAATGAAATGGGGAAATGCAGAATAAAGTCATTTTATAAACAAATGATCGAAAACAATGTGCAATGGAAGGAGAAAGTATAAAGCCACAAAGCCATCAGCTTGGAATGACATGTCTTAAAGGTCATGTTTTGCTGGTGACCTTAAAATAACAATCATAAATGATCACTGTTAGTCAGGCTTCTCTCCCTCTGAGCTGTATAATAATTAAAGACTGTGATTTTTTCCCCCTTTAGAATTTCTATTTATGCTATTTTGTTTAAAACATGAATAACAGTAGAAGACATGATAATATATACAACTGTAGAAATAATTATGAACAGAAACTATTAGAATACTTAAGTGTTCCAGCACTGTCATTTTACTGTTTGCAGTAAAATAGACTTGCAATTAGTTTGCAAGTCTGTTAATTAGTATCAGAGTAAACACCTAACACATTCTCCCTGTTGATTTGGTGTATGCTAATCATGTCCTTCTCCAGCTCCCACTGTTGAGTCATTGCATCTCATTCCTGTACCTGCACTAAGGCTGCTGTGCCTCCGTGGTATTATGTCAAACAGGAACTGAGTAACTCAAACTTTTTGCTGTAGAAGTTGCAGCCATGGCCTTTAAAGTGAATAGCTAACTGGTTTGGAGACTCAAGGTTTCTCACTTCCTGAAGTTTATCGTTATAGAATGGAAGAGTACCTCGTAACATGATGATTAAGTATTGATTTCCTACAGCAAGTCTGTTCTTGTTTCTGCTCTTATGATCCGCTTATGCTTGCCTCTGTGTCATTCTAGAGCAATTGGGAAGGCAAATGGATTACACGGGTAGGTCCACTGATGCTTAATATCAAAAGTGGCTGCTAAGAAATAAAGGGACAGACTCTTTTTGCAGAGTCTGTGGCTAAAGAACAAGGGAGAATGGTTTCAAAATTAAAGAGCAGATATTTAGACTGGATATAAGGGGAGAGTTGTTTTTCTAGGAGGGCAGTGAAGCACTGGCACAGGCTGCCCAGAGGTGGTGGTGCCCCATCCCTGCAGACCCATAGGGTGAGGCTGGGTGGGCTGTGAACACTGATGGATCTGTGGGCCATAGAGTCCTTCAGTAGAATTCTCTGTCAAAATAAAAGCTCTTTGTAGAACAGGGAGTCTTTTTAGTAAATTTTTGCTTTTAAATGAATAAATAAAAATTACATATATAATATAATATATATATATAGTGGAATTATCAGGAAAAGGAACCAGTCCTGAATTCTCTTTAATGTGGGGTAACTTCTATTTTCAGTTAGTTTTGTCTGGGGGCTGGAAGAATAGAAGGGATTCTGTTGGATGAGCTGATGTGTGGCCCTTACCATGGAGACACAGCTTCTGATGGTCAGCTGTAGCTCAGTGTTCTGTTTCTGTTTTATTGAGCTTGACTCTGAAGAGAAACACTCTTAAAGTTCACTTTTCTTCTTGCAAAATCTGCTTTTATTTTTAAGACCCCAGATTCAGCTGTATAAGAATGCCCGTGTCCACTTAATGGCAAAATTTGATCATCTTGGTTGATCTTCACCCATCCCTATTCTGTATTCTGGTTCTATGACTATGACTGACAGGCATACACCAGAGCTGCATCAGCTACATGCTGCCAAGCAGGGACTGCTGATGTGGAGATCTGAAGTGTTTAAATTATGTCACTGAGCTCACTAAAAAATAAAAATAATTTTAAAAGATTCCCCTCTTTGTGAAATGTTTTAAAGTGAAGACATGATTGCATTCTGATTAAAAGTAATTACAAGTGACCTTAATTAGCTCCTGATCCCATGAGTCCAGAGGAATGCTCTATTTAAAATGAACTAAGATGAAAAATGAATATTGCTATAGTGAGACTTTTTTTTTTCCCTGTGTGTTTTCCCGGTGTTTAAAAGTAAAGAACTTTGAATCAACAAATCGAATGTAAAACACTCAGAACAAGAATATAGACATAAAGTCACCGGGAACCTTTTTGTAATCATTCCCATAACTGATTTTAAACACTGGATTTTCATGGGTAGGTAACCATTTACTTTCAACATAAGTTGCTGTGATAAGAATTTATTACAGGACCTCAGGGAAATGTTGTTACATCTACTAAAAAAAAGTTACCATTAATTTTGTGGAATTAGAACATCGATTTAATTTGGCCTTCTTTAATTGATGTTAGGTAGCTTGGGAACTGATGTCCTCACTTTGTAAATGCATTTAATCACTTCTTGCTGCAAAACCTTGAACATAATTTTTCCAATCACAGCTGACAGTTCTAGGGTTAAAGCTCAGAGCTAATGAATTCACATAGACTGGGTACTGCACTACCTGGTGGTATCCTTAAAAATTGTTTACATTACAAAGCAAGTCTGAGTAATTTTAATTAGATAAGCCCACTAAGTTTTCTTTTTCTAAATAAATTTTATCTGCTCTTGTTAGTACAGTAATTCAATTTGATGCTGTTCTCCTTCATGGGTAAATATTCTTATGCTTGTAAGGTTGTCAGCTAGCAAACAGTAGAACACGGTTAAATATATGGTCAGAGTTCTTGGGGTTAAGTAGTACTTTGGTTGTTGTTTCTGAAGGCAGAGGATTTTAGCAGCATCTGGACAGACACTGTCAGATTAGAAGTTGTGCATTTCACAAGATCAAGTGTCAGCATGCTCAGAGTAACAATGGCACTTCAGATGAATAAAATGGAAATAATTGCTTTAAAAATTAGCCTGCTTATTCTCATCTGTGGTTTTTCTTCAACATTTTATGCTTCATTTGGAGAATAGGAAGAGATTAGGAGGTGAGATGCTTAAATGACTTATTCCTATTGAATAGCCCTTGTTGCAACCATTGCTTTTGCTTTCACTAAAGATGATGCCTGCCACCCAACCCTCAAAAAAAAGAGAAGAGAACTAGTAAACTAAGGAAGTAAACTAACCTAGTTTACAACCACTCAGGCACCTGGTGAGAACAGGTGAAGAAAGTAACTGTGTTTCAGAATGACTCCCAAAAGCTACTAGTTTTGGTAGGTTGCTTCTATGCTGCCAGTGAAGAAAGCTCTGATTATCCTTAATGGAACCTGCATAGATATAACAGTGTAGGAATCAGCATAGCGTGCTGTATCCATTGCTTTTCTCTTTGTTCATAGGGAAGGACATAATTTTATTTGTACTTAACCTAATGTGTACTGCCCAGATCTCTTAAAAATCAGTTGTAAGTAAATTCCTTTATCGATCTGATTTAGTACAGAAGTACGCAGAAATGCTTGTGGGATATCATTACTAGAGAGTCTGTCCTAGGCATTTTATTTAATTGGATTTGCAAAGTACACATTTCTTTGAACTGATGTTCCTATTTTTATTTTAAATATTTATCTTTCAAGTTGGTATCTTGCACTTACCATTTCGTTGATGAAACTGAGGACAGCTTGCGATCCTGTTATTAATGTCTGTGTTTAACCTGTGCCTGAGAGGAGGAAATTCATTGCTGAATATACAGTTTCCAGTATTTCCTTTTACTTTTTATTTTATTTTTTTTTACTCATGCAGTAGTGCCACCTCTCCTAGACCTAAAGCCATCTGCTTATTTCATTTATTTAATGAGTTACAGCTCCTTTAGGGAAACTTAAAATGAGGACCAGATTTAGGCACAAGTTAGGCAATTATTTTCCAAGGACTGCAAACCACCAAGAGCAATGAAATCTTGGCTGTAGGCTATAGAGAACTTCACTGCATCTCTCAGCAGCAGCTGTGGCCCCTTGCCTTGATTTCACTCATGCTAACAGCAGAGCAACACAGTTGATAACCATGAGTTATCTGGGGATGGTGAGATGGGACACAGCACACCCAGCCCTAGTTTTGCCTCATGTCCTTAATCCTTTTGAGAACAGGAGGTAGCACAGAAAAGGTGTGACGTGATGCAGGGCTTGCTGGCTGATGCTGGTGACTGCCCACACGTCTCTTGTTGCGTGTCTTCTGCAACCTCTGTTGTGCACATCCATGTATTTCACATGGGTAGCACATCATTCCCAGCATGCACGCACCTATGCTTTTATGAGTCTGCATTTCCTCAGCTGATTTGTGAGTGAGCCTTACAGGAATGAAGGTGAAGTGCAGTCAGGCTCCAGTCTTAGATGGGGAATGGGATTGTTAATTGCTTTCCTCTAAATGACACGCTTATCTGTCTGTGAATATATTACTGTGCTATTAGTCTCATCAGACCACTATTCTGGACTTGAACCGGGTCTTATCATAATATGAGAAAATAGCTTCTTTTTTAGCTCAAAGAAATATAGAGATCTGGGAATTCAATTGCCAGATTTTAGATCCTAGCTACCCCTTGCAGAGTGTCCCTGAAGAATTACTTTCCTGGAGTCCTCTTCCCATGGCTCTCTGAAGAGGAGTGCAAGACAGCTGGGCTCTCTGCATTAATTAGACTAAGGAATTATTTCATGAAAGATGAGAAAATAGACCAGAAATCATCCAATCCCCTGGTGGAAATGCTCCTTTGAATAGTATTGGAGGGGATTGGCCTATAGCTTAGGAAACTTCAGAAGGCCAAACTGCTGTCAGCTTTTCACCTACCATTTAAATTTCTGTGGTAAGAGGTGGGCAAGTTAGTCAGACAGAGAATGGCTGCATTTAAGTGGTTTAAAACTGATGCTTTGTAGATATCTTGTAGACAAGTGACATGTTTTCCCTATGATGGCTCATTAAGTCATTATTGTTGGGAAAATACATGTGAAATGGTTTCATCAAGAAATGTTCACATCAGAATCCTTGTTAGGACTGCATTGTTCATTGCTCACCTGTTCTTCTTAGGTAAATGCTCCAGTCACCGTGTCAGGATGCTGAGACAGTGCCTGTGGGTACAGGTGACAACCTGTGTGTAATGAATTCAGCCCTGACCAGGCAGCTGGGAGAAAAAGCAATAGCTATTGCATTCACAAAAGTCAAAAGTGAAGACCGGGTGATACAGTTTCTGGTTGAATGAGGGAAGGGAATTTAAATAAGGGAAGAAATGAAGAAAATGTGGTCCCAAAAGTTTCTTCCAGCAAGCTAATTTATATAGATAGATTGATTTCTGCAATGTTTGAGAATGAAATTATAGAGTATTTTATAGGAGAAGCTTTTTAAAGTTAAATAAATTCTCCCTGTTGAAGTTTAGAGCTGCAGAGTGCAGATACATCAGACGTTGATACTTGAGCCACTAAGTCTGGAAAGGAGCAATATTTTCATTATGGATATTCATATTATTGTGTAGTGATCGTCCCTGTAAATTGCTTATAGAAACTGAAAAGACTCTAGAGATGGAGCATGTTACCATTTAATGCAATTCCTTTCCCAGTGGAAACAATTCAGAACCAGAGGAGAAAGGATTACAGCTTGTATTCAGCTGTCTGCATTTCCCAGAACGTTCTGCCCTAGGCAGCAGGATGTGTGGTTGCCCTTCCTAAAGACCTGTGCGATGTGATGGCAGAGTCACAGTGGGTCATACACTGCACTTAAACTACCCATCAGGGACTTAATAATCAAAACAGAGCAACAAAGCAATCTCTGTTTATAATGAACAGTGTTTATTTGCTACACTCAGATCAGAAAGCAAATACAGACTTCCTATTTAAAAACAAGCAAACAACAAACTTTGAGGGGTGGGTTGTTTATTTATTTTCTTGTAAGCTTTTGATAGAGAATCTCCTAAACTAAGAGAATCTGGCTATTAGCAAGTACATCTGCTGTGTAATCTGTTTGAAAATTAATGATTAGCATTATTCTGCTTTGTAGTTTCTGTGTGGTGAATGAATTGGTTGTCTCTTTTCCCTGTGTCACTGAGTTCAGCTGGGTAACAGGCAATGTTTAGTCATTTGTGTCTGGTATGTTTTGTGCTATGTAATGAAAATTATGTGGCAAAAAATTGTCCAGTACCAAGCAAGGCAATGATGGAAGGAAGAGGCTAATACGTGTGCAACCAAAGGATTTCTATTTCCTTTCTATTTTTAATGACATTGTCTAATACTATAGAGAAAGGTGAGTGAACAACAAAAAAATTCACGTTACTGTTTTATATAGGAGATACTCCAGCCACCTATAACTGCTCTGAATTCAATCTAAAATTCACAGTAGAGAATCTGCTTGAGTATTATCTATGACACGCTCAGTGAAATCTTTAGTTATTGATTAAAATAAAGCCAGGCCTGGATTTTTCTCCTTCATGAAATTATTTACTTCTGAATTTGTGGCACTGCACAGCATTTGCTCTGGGCTTTATGAGTACGTAGGTACACCAGCCTGAATCTCTAGGGCACTGTCACATCTTTCAGATCTCACCTATAAGTACTGTGAGCTTTAGACACCTCCCTTTGTAGATTATAATGGCTGAATTATTTTAAAAGATAGTTTTTAGAAGAAAGATGGAATGCCTTCTCATCAGACCCAATCTCAGATCTGTCTTTGATGTGCGATGTTTGTCATATGCTCAGGTCAGCCCTCTGTGCCCCATTGTAATTTCTCATTTCAGTCATCAAAGTGTGCAGAAGTGTACTCAGTTAGCAATTATTTTACACAGCCAACACCAAGCCCACTCTGGAATGGGTGAAGCAGCCTGTTCTAGTAATAATCTAATAGATTTAGGAAAACGTCCACAGGAGCTTCAAGTCATTTTCAATTGCTTGTAGAACCCCGAGCTTGCATAGAAAAAAGAATTAGTTTTCAGAATTCTTAAACAGAAAGTTAGAAAAATATGCGTATAGAAAATGATTACTTTTGCTTTCATGAAAGAAAGCAAATTTGCTTTATAAAATAACTTGACTATTCTGTCTTCCCTGAACAAAAGCAGCTGTACCCATTTCAGGTGTTTGGGTTGGGTGCTGTCAAAATTTGTTTTCCATATTTACTCATTTGCAATGCACTCTGTGTAGGTCATTGTAAAGTGGCAGAGTTAAGGACAACTACTGCACGAATAGTACTCTGATCATGTTTCTGTTAACAGTGCTGGTCCAAACTTAACCTTAGTTAAGTGAGAGGAAAACTCTTAGAAGCTTTTTACTGGGCTAGGGTTTGTAATGTGTTGGATCAGTCAATGGATACTTCCTTTATAAGGCGGCAGGACATCAGATCAGTGGGTGTTCCCCACAAAATGCTGTTTTTTATTCTTCCAGGCCTCATGTTTAATGATCAGAGTGATCTACTAATAAGTAGGATGTAATAATAAGTAGATACTGTAGTAATTTATTTATCCTTTGTTTTCAGACAAACTGACAAAATACATAGAACTAACTCTTTTAAGACATCAACATCTGGATTTATAGCGATCATTCCTGAGGGCAGATGACAGTTGAAATTGTTGGGATTTATCAGTGAGTCTTATGTGGGAAACAAGCTCATTTCTTGTTTCATAATGATGCTTATAAAAGTTGAAATAACTTCAGTTCTGTAATAAATGGGTTTTCTTGTGTAGTACAAGGAAGTGATAGAATCACACCCATTTTTTTATTGCAGTGGCTTTTGTTTATTTGCGGCTGCAGAAAAAAGTAGTATGATTTTTACCAGACTCTTTCCTTCTAAGAGGATAATCTTATATTTATGGAGTATTTTGTACTTCAGCACTTTCCCCCCAGTTGTAAATATTTTCCATTCTCTTTGGAGAGACTCATCATGAGGACAATCGCATATTATTAACGGCCTTGAAAAATAAATAATGCATCCTTTTGTTGCTAAGAGAGTACGTGCGTCTTATCCTTCTGTCCTCCTTCTGTGCTCCTTCTGTATTATTATTCTACAAACTCTATTCTTCCAGAGAATCTATTTGATGCTTTTTTTTTTTTCTTTTTTGTCTTGTAAGAAGCTTACAGGATACAAAGCAATAGAAATTCACCTGAATATTGTTCTTGAAGAGTTATTTTCTTACTACCTTGAACAAACTGCTTGTATTAAAAATGAAAGAGAAGGAAAACATAATAGCATCTGCCTTTTAGCTCTCATTTAATGAAGCAAAATTCTCCCTAAGAGTGCCTTAGAGTATTTAAAAGCATTAGTGATACAGTAATTACAATCTCAAGAAAATGTCACTGCTTTGTGTGGTACTCTGGATGAACCTTTGCAGGAGTAATGAAGATGAGTTTTGCCAACATCCTATTGGTGGAAGTTAGGGATTCTAGAGGCATGAGAGCAGTTCCTGCTGTAGGAGTGTATGAGAGTCCCTGTTGACATGACATACAGATGTAGTGCTAAGCAGTTCTGTTGGCCTGCCTGGCTGCCCTTGACTCATAGGTGAGGTTACAGCAGCGATGACAATTTAAGTGAGATATTAAAGAGAAACTAGAGGGTTTTCTGTAAAGCCACAAGCACTCTATAATAAGTCCTATTAATCATGAGTAATATTTCATACTCATAGCTGTTACTTGGTTACGTGTGTACCACATCATCTCGAGCCAGTAATGCTGTCACTTTGGTTAATGATGAGCTCCAAGATTAATGGCTTGACATAGCGATGCCTTTTGATACTTTCCAAGTCCTTTGTTATTCTCCTCTCCTTGCCTATATGAAGCATTGCTTAAGGTCACACAGTTTTGAGAAGAGAGGGCACTTTATGTAAATGCCTTTCTGGTTGGAATAAAAAAAAAGTGTAATTTATCACCATTTTTTCTTGGCTGAAAATAAAAAATAAGACATTGTAACAGTTAGGCCTAAAATTAAATGGTGTAGGTTTTGCTTGAGTTGGTATGTATTTGAGGATCAGAATACTGACTAATGTTGGTGGCTTTTATGAGTTGAACCCCATGTGGTATGGGAGTTTTTGGTAGTTGTGGTCAGCTCTCTGGACTGTGTGCCCCCAGTTCCTTGTGGGCAGTGTAACAGTCCTTGATTCTATGCAAGCACTGTTCAGCAGCCGCCAAATGGTGGTTCTATCAGCACTATTTCCATTCTAAATCCAAGAATGAAAAGAATGCTCTCAAAATAGGAAACCCAACAGCCAATACTCTAAATGCTGATATATCACAAATGGTCTTGCCCATGTCCATCTTTTTTATTTTCTTTTTCTTTTGTCATTCACCGAGTGTAAAACAGAGTAATTAATGGCATTTCTTTTAGCAAACAGAATCTTTTCCTTTTTATGCTTTTTATGGGAAGCAGATTTCCAGTTTCTGAAGATATTTCTTGTCTGAAAAATGCATTGCTATTTAATGTATAACTGTATCCAGCTTGAGAACTAATTCCTTCAGTTCGCATCGCTGAGCAACTATTCTGCATCGTGTGCAGTGGAAAGTTGACTTAGGCAATTTTCCCTATAGATTTGTGCATATGTCACCTTTGGGCAAAAGATGAGCTAATAGAATTGAAGTTAATGCAATTGACAGAAGGTCAACCAGGGAGCCTTATAAGTCTAGAGCTTCCAGAAAAGCCAGCGTTGTTTCATGTTGCATATTGCTTGATTAGTATGCAGGTAAGGTGATTGTGCCTCAACAGAATAATTGGATCATTCAAATATCTGCAAGCCCTGGTGTATCTACAAAGCCAGAACAGTGATTAGATCCTGCCCGTTCATTGCGGCGAGCCTTGAATTTCTTCCCACTGTGAAAAACTAATTTTCTGTGGGAATTTATTAAATAAGAAATCTGCATGCCACTTTACCTTGTAAGCATTACTTGCAGAATACAGAGATTTCCCTTGACTTTGATGTATGAATTTTATGGCTGCTTTTATATCATTGTTTGGTTACTTTTCTGCATTCAGTAGAAATTCGAGTATTTCTTTGTTCCATAGATTTCTAGAGAAGAGTCGCATGTCCATTCAGTGATAAAGAAGTGGTTCATTTAAAGAACAGGGCTGGGGCCAGGAATGTGCTCTGGGAAAGGGGGCACAACTGAAGAATGACAGTGCATTCAGTGTGCAGTGTTAAGGGAAATAGAACAAACATTGTTCTTCTTTTCAGTCTGTGTGTTTCTAGGCAGTAGCAGTCTGTTGCAGTATCAGTAAACAAATGTTATAATCTTGCCTGTCTTGTCTTAAAAACAGGGAACTCTAATTTGTGGCAGTAAGGAGCAACTGTTATTGTAGTGTAAGATTTCCCCACTGCCCAGCAGGTTATAAATATATATTGTAAAAAAAAAGGCAGAATAAGAAATACAAGGTCCTAGCAGACTTGCAGAGTGTGTTTCATTCACACATGAAAGCACTTTAAGGTGCAAAATAACAATGTGTTTTCTATAGCTGCAAAGTGAAACTATGCTGTATCTTGAATGCCTTGCAGCCAGTGCCTCTCTCAAAATACCTTTTCAGTAAGGGAATGCAGGTTTCAAATCAGCTTCTGATCTCAGCTGATGGTAGTCAGCTCGATTGTAGAGGGACAGAATGGTCCTAACTTCTGCTCCCTTTCTCTCTCCCTCTCTATTTCTCTTTAATGTCATATTACTACTCCTGCAGACCTGTCTGGAGCTCTAAATGCTGTATCCCTTCAGCTACAGCATAACAGAACCACCTTAGTGGATAATCACTTGATAAGGGTAAATCCTCTTCAGTTAAGGGAAATAATTATGTGCAGAGCTAAATGAATCATTCACTGTAAATATGTTTTTTTTTTTCCAGCTTGCAGAAAAACTTGAGTTTCTCTTAACTATGTATTAACTGTGTATCATTCAAGTGCTCTTTAGAAATGTTTTTCTTAAACTTTACTGTATAAAAGAGAAATTTGAGCTTTGTTCTTGCCCTGATTGGTTTATGACACTGTGTGGACATAGCAGAGCACAGCTGGCTGGGCACACAAGCATCTGCACAAGTATGTTTGGTGTAGGTATAAAACTTGTTTCCAGTAGAATCTTCATCTAATGAAACTTAGAAATTTCCTCTGCAAAAGCTCAGTTTCCAAAGTAAATCATAACAGCTTTAATTTTTACTATGAAATTGCTCATTTAGAACTGTCTAACATGACTGAAAGTAATTCATTTGGAGGTTGAAATAATTATTAAAATATTTTTTTCTCCATAATTTGCACTGCTGTACTTGTGTGATAGTGAACACTGCTTAGTAGTGTTGTAGTTGTACTAGGCAGCAGGGAAAGAAACTGTCCCTCCTTTGCTACATCTGGTATTACGTGGTTGGGAGATGGAATGTGAAACTCCCATGTATCTGTGTAATGTGACATGAATTGGTTTTTTTTTGCACAGCTATAAAGGATGGATGTTAACAAAAGGCCACAGAAGGTACAGGCATTAAGTGTATTAATGGTCACCTGCCCTGCTTTCTGTTACTATGATAGGAATTAAAGTCATGCTAATGATCTCACATAGAGCCTCAGATGTACCCAAATTGGAAGGCCCACCTAAAGGCTGGGCAATGGATCACAGGCAGGAAACCTGGGAACACTGTTCCTGAGACCACAGTGGGCTGGAAGGACACGCTGTGTTGAGTTAAACACAGCAGAGAGTGATTCTGCTCTGCCAGCTTCCAGCTCTGCCGAGGACTTACAACGAGTAATTGAAAATTCTTATTAACTCATTTCTGGAAGAGAGCGAAATCTCCCAGAGATGTTTTAAATTTAATTGTTTGTGAAGCACATCAGGACCCAGCACAGCAGTTTAAAGGGAACAGCTTTCAATTTACCTTGTAGCCTATTACGATACCACACTACTGATACAGAAACGTCTGCGTTCTTACATCTGTAGGTATACACAATGGAAAGACATAGCTGTGTCTGTTAGTGCAAAGCATTCACAGACACCAGCAGGAGGTGAGAGATGAGGGGAAGGGCAGTGTGTCACCCCTGAACAGAGCACCTCACCCTGTACCTCCAAATGTGCTTGTTACCCCCTAAGAATTAGTTAAGCATAAGATATTAAGACAGTGGTGAGTGTCTAAAGAACAAAAATATTTTAGCTTAATGTGTCTTCTATTCTACAGGCTACTAAGCAGGTTAAAATGCAAAGCAAACCAAATGAACCAGCCCACCCCAAAATGGAAAAGCTTCAAAAGAAAGTGGACAGAATTGCATTAGTCTCAGAGAAAAAAAGCAGAGAGCTGAGTGGTGTGAAATGCCTCATACCTAAAAAGGTGAACTCATTTACTTTGCTTCTTACATCCCAATAAGGTAGACTGATAGTTAAACAATAAAATATTATTTGTTGCAGTACCCTAGAAAATATGTACTATTATTACATAAAAACAAATTGATAGAATAATTTTATAATCACCTTGAATTTTATTATTAATTTAATGATAGTATTGACACATTCTTAGTGTGATAATGGTGTAGACCCAATTTGCCAATGCACTCCTGTTCTGCACATGTTTATTTGCAATGCTATACAGCAGCCCTGGTGTACTTAAACAGGTATTTAACTACTTTGCTAAATGAGTCTTAGTGCACGGCTTCCGCAGCCAGAATGAAATGTGCCTTATTAAGAAAACTCCGGAGGGAATCTCGAGATTATTCTCTTAATGACTCTTATAATTTTAAAAATGAGATTAAAAAGTTAAAGAAATAATTTAAGCAATGAAGCACCTTACAATGTGGGGCTTCGCTGGGTCTTTGAATAAATGAAATCTGAGAAGGGATGACCCATGAATAATTGTCAGTTCATTTTATGACTTCCAGCCTTTCGATCTCGCTGTTCGGTCTCACTGAACTTTAAAAGTAATTAATTAAAAAGGGATTAGACCCAATCTTCAGAATCACTCTGTAGACTTTGAATGCTGAAATAGAAGAAGTTATGGAATAAGGACATTGTTCCAAAAGCTGTAGCAAAAGCACTCAAAAATATGTTTCTTAAAACAAGCCATACCTAGGTAAGACTATCCATCAGGATCTTCTCAAATACAACACCAGCACTTTTGCTACTGAAAACATTACATCACTGCTTAACTTCATTTTGATGCAGCTCTTTATTCCAAGTCATTTATTACATAGCCACCAGTGGGCAGCTGGTATCTGGAAGGTGCCTGCAATTGCAACAAGTGAACGTTGCATGGCAAGGAGTAGTAGGCAAAGCAACAGAGGCCAGTTGATATTCCTGCAAAAAGACAACAAGGGAGTATTTCACTTTTTGAAAACAGTGCTTAATTCTGCCCTAAATTTCTAATTAAACTTTTTCTGCCCGCTTTACATCATCACTTGTTAAAGCAGTATGTAGAAATGGCCATACTTGTAGACTAATAAGTTAAAGGTTCATTGTGCTGTCACTTGTGAGTGAGAATGACTTCCAGGGATGCTGTGATGTGCAGTGTTACACAAAGGATGATAAATGTAATTTTAATGCTGAATTCTTTATCTTCTGAAACATGCAGTCTGAAAGATCCATCTTGTTTAACCAGTCAGCAGATGCTTATTTCTGGTAGAGCAATGAGAGAATGATTTCTGCAATCTTCCTGATCTGCAAAGATTTAGAAAAAAAATAGCTTTAAGTTAAGAAAAAGAGAGGGATTTGGTTTCACTTAGGTGGCAATTCAATACAAAAGGAAGCCTACCAAAGCTATTAGAGACCTTAATTTCTAACAAGGCGGTTTCTATATACAGTTCTTTTAAAAGAGAAAGCAAAATGCCATCAGCACCAGAGCACCATTTAGGCTTCACACCAGTTATACAATTGGTCATTATGTGCCCCAGAGGTTGCAAAGAAGTGAAATGAAGCAGTAACATGCCTTGAGTCCTTTCCTCTGTGAGAACCAAGGTCACTGCAGTGGCTTAGTGAGCGATATCTGATCTCTCTCCATCCTTCTTGCCCTGACTGTTCTTTAATCCACTGACTGTAGTGTTCCGTCTTTTTTTTGGAGTGCGGAGGAAATGAAAGCAACCTAAAGAAATGCATATTTATGTGCATATTTCTGTAATTTAAATTTCCTCATTGAATCTAACAGTACACAGACCTGCCACCAGTGGGAGGATTGAAATCTGTAAAAGTGCAAACACTGCTGATGAGAAGCTCTTTGCACTACAAGAAAAAGAAATGGAAGCCTACCCTATGGTTAATGATGAATATCATCAAAATGAGCAAATTCAGAGGGAAAAAATGTACCCTTAAATACCCCATGTATATTTTCCCCATGTTTTTTTGTTTCATAGCAGAACAGATGAGAAATCAATATTTTTTTATGCTTTCTAATGTACAGCAATGTGTGTGTATATATATATATATATAGCTTAGAAATACTGTTAATTAACTATAAGAAATAAAGGGTAAGCCCAGTTTGCTTACCTGGGGGGGAGGCTGCAGTCATGGTAAAGGAAAAGATGTATTTTATACCAGTTTCTCTTTCTATAGTCTATAAACAGTGAAGTGTAACCTCATTTATTTATTTTTAAAGCAAAAACAGAACAGTGGGATGTCACTCGGTAATCCACGAGGTAGTCTTCATTAAAACCATAAATCAAAACCAAGCTGGGCCCACTGTCAGTGGAATAACAAAGCCTGACTGCTGATCTTGGGACACCTGCCCTATCACAGTCACAGCATTGCTGTGGGGAATAGTGCTCTCTTCGTGTTCAGAAATCAGAGAGGTTCCTGAGGGTGATTATCAAAGGAAAACTGGGAGCTCTGCTGAGCTTACATTCATGTCTTGAACATTTATCTTACTCTTTTTTTTATTATTTATTGTCTACTTATTTACTCTAATGAGCAACCCCAGTATGTAACATCATAATGAGGACATTACAGAATATCTCATGCTTAGTTGGAGTTGAATTTATCTCTTTGTTTAACCAGGAAATGCATTGTGAGTGTTATTAGAAAATAATGCACCCGATTTATATATTAAAATAATCGCTTGGCATGATGATTTGCAAACTATGGAAATTATTAGAAAACAGCAGTACTTCTGGAAATTCATACACATTATTATAACTACTGTTACTTCCACTATTAGTGAAGATTGCTAGGAGCCATGGGACTGCATTAAACGGTAGCTGCCATATCAAACCAAACCAAACCCTGTTCTTACTTGACAAAGCTCATGACCTCAATATAAAACAAGAGATGACAATAAGAAGTGGCTACAGCCATAACACATCAACAATCTAAGCTTTATTAACTCAAAGGAGGGAAAAGGGCGTTACGACAAAGGTGAACTTTAAGGGGGAAAAGGAGTGAGCTTGATGGGCTTTATTTTTCATTATTGCAGGCATGAAAGGCACTGTAATAGGGTTCCTTCTGGGACAGTGGCTGTTGATACTACTCACTGATCTGACTAGGTCATCTACCATCTACTAAGCTATAAATATTGTTAGAATATCATCAGAGTTTTTGAGCTCTGAGATCTCAGGGACCTTTCTGGTGACTGGCATAAGCAGCTTATTAAAAGCGAGTTGTTGGCAGCCATGGCGGGGATGTCTGGAGATGCATCTGAAAAGTGTGACCAGGGAACAGCACCGTAGTTGGTAATTATTGAATGTTTTGAATAGCCTTGTAATCTTTAATGTAACTCAGACTGTACAAGATACTTAACAAGTACAAAGTTAAAAACATGTAGTATCTGTCAGCTATATTTCTGACCTTTTTGGGAAAGGTGGGGCTCATTAAAATAGAGATTTACATAAACTAATGATGTGGTTACAGAAATATGCTACTAAAATGGGTTGTAAACAATGTTATAAATGATTAAGTTTCAAGCACCTGACAGCATGCATTGCCATAATAATTATGGCAATCTTTCTGTCCTCAGGTGGTTTATTTGCAAAGGTATATTCATACCTGTGTTGTAAGGAGTCATGAGGAATCTGTGACATAAACTTGCACTCCTTGTAGAGTCAGCTCTCCATGACCCTACAGTTTGACTGCCTGCACTGAAGCACAGTTAGCATTCCAGATATCTCCCCCTTCCTACCCTTGGAGTCAGCTTATATTTTTGGGGTGATGTTCCATGGTACCTCAGGAAACAACAGCAATATATTTAAATATGCATCTAAATATATAATATATATTTTAATCAGTCTGTTTTTATTTTTCACTTCTGTTATAAAGTTTGGATTACAGTAGTTTCAAAGGCTCTGTTATATCAGAAACTAGAAGGCTCAGTGGGTGTATGTTCATCACTTGGTAAGAAATTAAAGATGGATATTAGAATAGATTTAAAGAATAAAAAATGGGGAGGGGGGAATGATGTTCAAGCCAAATCTGTCCAAAGTGCTGCATTGTCACAGGTTTCCATTAGGCCCAAAATCCCATGAGGCTTCCAGGCTTCAACTAAAGTGAAATTGAGGTAGAGGTGTTCAGAAGGGCTTTTAAGCTTTCAGAGTATCCTGTTCTTACATATTATGATCCCTGCCAGCTGTTGCAGAGAACAGTGTGTCCTCTGGTTTAGTTTACCTGTCTGAGACAACAAAAATTCAGTAAATCAACAGCAAGTCATTATGTATGCTTTGTTTTCTTTTAAAATATTTCTCATTTTTTTGCTAAGTAGATATGTATGAACTTTTCATTGTGAAAAATCAACCTTTTGTAAAAATCAGGTGCAAGCAGTTCAGCATTTGGATGTTCTGGCATTGTTGTAAGAGAGCACATGAACTTAACACGTAATGGCTCTTGAAATGTTGAATAGAAATGCAAATTGCTTGGCTGGAAATTTGTCCATGTATTTTGAGCTGACCATGAGAGATCAAGGAAATAATAATTGAAACTTAACAGAACTTGACAAAATGAGGAACAAAACCTGGGGAAATTTAAGTGAGCTCCTTTTATGCTCTTCAGCACTTTTGAGAAGTGTTTTTATTTGTTGTGTGAGAAAAGTTTCTCCTAATGTTGAATCCAAAGTGCATTGCTAATGTTACAGTATTGAGGCTTTGAAGCTGCTGTGATGGGCAGAGCATTAGAAATGCTGCTTAGTGCACATCCCCTACGTGCAGTGAACGTGAAGCAGAGAAGAACCATTGCAGTTTGTTCTCACTGTAGATCTCTGGTAACTGTTATCCCAAGAGCAGCAGCCACTAACAACTGGGCAGCATCAAGCCTGTCTTGCTGCAGGTGCTAACTGCTGAGCTACCTCCCTTTCTCCATCTCACCCGGGGGGATTCTTCCATTGTATTTCCTCTCCATGTCCTCATGAGGGGTTGGTGTGAGAGTGTGGCTGGCCCAGATCTCTCCACTGCAGGCACTGATAAAACCTCAGCATGTCGTGATTCTCCTTATGCTGCAGGGATTGTGTGTATGTTTGTGGCAAGCCTACCCAGAGGACATGCTGCAAGGCAGCAAGTCCCCAGTGGGATGTAATAGAATGGAAGCAGATGGTGAGCTGAAGGAAATTTCAGGGGAGGATTACATTTTCCAGTTACTGTCTTTTTGATTTCACTGTTATTGTCTGATGAATTGTGTCAAATTTGATCCTTCAGATTGAGAAGCTGCTTCTCAATGTGCTCCCAAATGAACAGATACAGTAAATGGCTGCTGCCAATGTACTCTTCCAGAAAATTAATTTCTAAATGCATGTTAAGAAGGGAGTCTCATTTTGTCATGTCTGCTTTGTGATTTTTGCCTTCAGCTATGTAATTTTCATCTGCTATTAAACAATCATGGACTGAATCTATTCTTCTTCTAACCACGATTCCGTGCTACAGATGCAATAATAGCCAACACAGATTATTGAACGCACAGACATTATCTACATCCATCTTATCAATAAATGTGTCATCAGCCAATTTGATGCACTTAGATAGAGGTGCCCTTTCTACAATACTGGTAGATCACTTTGATGTGCAATTTAAAGAGTACTTTAAAATACCTATGAAGAAAAGGAAATCCTAGCTTATTTTCTATGAAATCCTATTCTCTAGGTAGTCATTAAAGAGAAGGCTGATAGTTTAATTAAAACAACAACAAAAACAGCAGTATATAGTCCTTAATACAAATGCTGCAGAATCAGGACTTAAGTCTTGGGTGCAATTAAACCCATCCTACGTGTATGGCTACAGTGTATTGTGCCTCACCCCATATCAGCTGTCCCTAGAATTAACAATTAGTGTTTCTTTTCACAAAATGGTCATTCAGATTTTGATGGTTGCACCAAATGGAAGCATAAAGAGCAACAGGCCAATCCTTTATCATTCCTTTTTGTACACTTACATCATGTTCAGTCTTATTTTTCTCTTTTTTCATCTAAATGCCCCGTGTTGATTTATCCCATTGTGGAAGATGAGTTTTCAAAGACTTTCAATTTCCTGAAGTGAGTACGAGGAGTGGGTAACTCTGAATTCCTCCTATGAAGCTGATGTTTGTAGTAGGTCATAATGACAGCTTTCTGAGTGCTTCCTTTTATTTATTGTTGCTTTTGTTGCTCAGGCTTAGAAGCTCCCAGAGATTGTAAATAAACATGTACATGTAATGGATTTATTATCTAGACTGTTCACCTTCCTTTGGTATGTTTTAAAAAAGTGTAATTTTGTACTGGCGTGGCAGGTAACTTGAATATTAGAGCAGTTTCATCTATCTGGCTTAGGCAGGGTAAGATAAGTTGTCTCTTTGGGTAGATGCATGTGGTCCTAGATTGCTGCTGTGATCGTGCATCTATTTTTTGAGTGCCAATTCTGCATTCATGCAGAGCTCCATGAATGTCACCTGATATTTGTGTGCATTTTGGCTATAACAAAGTGATTCCATGGGAAACAAAAAAAGCCAATAAGGAGGAGCCAGATTTGATGGTCACTGCGCGTCTCTTCCAATTTGGGATGTTCTGTGACTTCAAGCACTAGAATTTAACAGCAATTAGACTAAAATGTGTATTTATTTTAAATTTACATGTATGTCTTTGCTAGTCAGAGCGCAAACAAACACTTGACTGTGTTTCACCTGATTTGTGATCTTCCTGAAGGATGGAATTCATGAAAAAATGTCTTGAGTTTACTCTCTGTGAAAGGAATTTGGGGCTGCATAAGGCCCGTTTCAGAGCTATCTCAAGTATTTCTATGTTTCAGCAAGCTCTATGCTTAGAAGGCCTCTTAGGATTTTGTATATTGTCTTTTAGTTCTTCTTGATGAAGCTATAACAAGGCATCAGATCTCTCAGACTCATTTTCCTAAAAAAGGAGTACAAAACCAGTGCTGTGTTGCACTGTCACAGTACTGTCAGTGTTATGTGTTAAAGCATAGTATAAATATAAATTTCAGCAGGAACAGTATTTTCTGCTTAGAGATGGGAAATAGTACTTTTCTATGCAGGGAGGCTAGAACTAGATGATCTTTAAAGGTCCCTTCAAACCCAAATGAGTCTATGATTCTGCAATTTGGATTTAAATGTAACTGCTGATTGAACCACAGCAGCTGTGGGCATTATTTTAAATGAATGCCAGGAACAGTACAGTAGCAACTGAGCTGCATCAGCTAACTCTTATGAAGTTAATGGCAGGAGGAAAAGCAGACATTTGAGAATGCTTGGAAAAGTATTGGAAAATGAAATTGAATTGGTCTTAGGTTGGGTCAGAAGAATGTCCCAGTGACTCTCTGGGACTTCAGTAAACAAGTAAATCCTCCAGCTCAGGATTGCAGCTATTTAATTTAGTATTTCTACCATAATCAATAGTCTCATCAGAGTGTACTTGTTACCCTTTCCCACTCTTGGTGTGCATAGAACAGATGGGACTGACTTATCCAAGCTACTGTATGCAAGTCAAGGTAATAGACATTTCTTTCCATCTCACTTTGAAAAATAAGGTTATTTCAAAATGACCAGGTAATGATATTGCTCTAAAAGAACTACCTAATATTTTAGCAGCATGATTTCTCTTCTTAGTGGTTTAATGAATGTGGAAATATGGGCTTTAAAGTGATTGTGGTTTATAATATTGCAGATAAATGCTACTTCCACTTGCCTCGTGAAAATTGCTTCTCATTGAAACTTCTAAATTGCTCTCTAACAGAACAAGTGGACAGAAAGATTTTTAACATGTTTTCATATTAGTTTTTTAACCAAATGTGTACATTATGTATATTTGCCTTTCTTATCCCAATGTACACATTGTCTAGAAAAAAAAACAACCCCATAAATTTCACTGGAACTTCTGTCATTTCATATGGCTTATTGAGGAATCATTATACTATACAGCATAAAACCATGGGGAAAAAATCAGACATTGGCATAAATATATACTTCATGATTTTTTGGGATTCTGTATCAGGATCAACTTACTTAATAATCTGTAATCTAAGTTCCTTAAAATATTTCTCTAAGTATGAGATAATACTGAATGCAAATGAATACAGTCGTGTTCTTGAAGCATGGAATGTGTCCATGTGTAATACTCAGTGTATTTTTCTCTCCTCTCCCTATTTTGTCACTCTCCTTTTCCTTTTACCAGGCTCACATAACTTCAAATTTGTCTAACTTTGTTCAGTTTAATTACAGGTTTATATTTGTTATAAATAACAACGTTTCAGAATAATCTTTTATTCTCCTTTGTGATATGTCAGTTTAAAGTACATGTTGCCATGAGTGAAAGCACTCAAAGTAGCAGACAAGTATCACCAGATTTAGGTCAGCAAATTAACGTCCCCATACACGTTCTTATTACTCTACAAATCAAAGTCAAAACTGTGAGGAAAAACTGAGAAATCTTGACTTCATTGTTCTGTATGCTTTGTGAATACAAAAATGGGCTGTTTTGCAGCTTAGATTCTATACATGATAAAATCCACAGGCTTGTTTTCAATAGGCTCTATTTTTCACTTGTTTTTTAATCACTGTAGCTCTGTGAAGGGCTTTAGTGCAAAGGCAAAACAGTTCTGCATGTAAACATAATTTTAAATGAATGAAAACCACCTTGAGATGCCCATATTGAAACACCTTGGTGTAAAGGACTGAAAATATGGGAAAAATAATAACCCTGCTTAAACCTCAGGAAATGAAAGGCAAAGAGATATAATTTAATTTCAGTGATGTATTGTGGGAAAACCTTTGAAATTATCACTGTTTATGACTACACTGAAAAATGAAACAGGGTGGTGAAGATATATGATTTAGTGATAAAATAGAACCGATGATGTTACTCTTCCATAGAACAGTGGTTTTCTCCATGTCTGGAAAAAATTAATGTAGCTCAATGAAAACTAAGTTGTGATTGAATAAGGCATTGAATATGCAGGATTGCTGATAAATGAAACAAATGCCAGAGCAGTTAGGTGTGGATCATGTGAGTAAATTCCTTGGCCCAGTGCTGGGTGCGTTGTCCTGCTGCTTCACATTCCTCTGCTGAACCACCAGAGGAAGCTGCTCTGCTTCTATGTATCTCGAGGGGTTTCCTTGGCAGTAAATCTCAGTTTTCAGATGGGATGAGGTAACCTACCACCTATAGCAATTATTTGCATGGATGAGAGCATCAGAGAGGGTGCGTGTATGTGTGTAGTCATGACAAACAGTGAAAGAAAGCCTCTATAGACTTCCTATTCTGTGCTAAGTGCTTAGGTTTGGCCTAAGTTAGAACTCTGGGGAAGATGTGTGAATACTTATGTGATATGTTTCCAGAGTCATTATTGCTTTGAGAGCAGCATCAAGATTTCTCCAGTTCTGCCCTTTGCAGCACAAGAAATATGTTTTTCTAGCAAGGTGGAACAATATTCTGGTTGAGCCTCTAATATTACGCAGAGCTAAGATGGAAGTAGCAAAGCTACTTTCATGAGGGAAAACCAAGACTGTGTGTGCCAGGAGGAATTAAATTACATCATGATGTAATTTTCAAGTCTAAAGCCTTCAAAGATACACAGGTGTACAGGTACACATACACATATGTGGGCCTACAGAAGGAACAGGAAAAGGTGAAAAGGAAAAAAAGGAAGGGAAGAAGAACGGGAAGGAGACAAGGAAACAGAAAAGGAATCCATATGAGCTACCTCTTAGGTGTAAATAGGTAGGAGCTATTTGTTAGCAGAAAGAACAGAGAAAGGAAGCACACTGGCTCCAGGCCACAGAGTCTTAGTTGGTCTCATGAGGAACATAGAGGTAGTAGATAGGTGTCCCTGCTCTCTTTTAATACGAGGATTGAGTGCAGTGGTACTTGTTTTATAAGATTGATGGAGATCCTTGAGTAATGTATATCTGTCATTTACAGAGCACGTATTTTTCTTTGCCTTTAGAGAGCATAAATAAATCTTATAAATCTTTATTTTACATACAGTTGAAAATTTGTGGAGTCTGAATTGCCCAGATGCTCCTCAATGTTGCATCAAGATGAACTGAGCTCATGGAATAAATGTTTTTCTATGTATTTCAGTTCCACATATTTTGTTTTTAGCACGTGGTACAGAACAAACAAAATGATGTCCCCGAAATTGCAGCTTTTCCAACTTAAATATTTCCAGTGATGCTAAATTTTTCAAAGACAGTTTTCATAACATGTAATCAGGCTTTTTTGGCTGCAGACTGCTAATTTTTCAATCATAGAGAGCTAAATCTAAAGTGTGTTCAATTTCTTTTGCTTTTCTGTTACTTTTTTATTAAGAATATGACATAAAATGTTCTTAAACTAGGTTACATACATTAAAAACAGAACATCTCTCGGATTGTTCTCCAAGGCACCTGGTGCACATACTGAAAAATGAAAAGCAAAACTGCGTGTAGGCATAAACCTTAAATCTTTTTGTTAGTGACAAGTGCACACAGACTTCTCTGCTTCTGCACAGTTTTTGCATTGTAAATTGTTTCCCAAATTGTTCCCTACATCCATTCTTCAAGAACACTTTAACCTGTAAGGCATATAAACTGTGACTTTCTTGTTGACTGACATAGCATAAAACACAGGGAAGTGCGTTAATGTCATTTTTTCCCAGTGGCAAGAGTCTGTAATTTCCCTACCACTTGTTGATGTTTGGATGCACCTGTCTGTTGCTGTATTTCACGATAGTAGATTTGACTGAAATTGTATTTTGAACTTGCTAATAGGGCTCCTTGTAATTACCGTGTAATACTTCATTGGAATTCATGTAATTATTATGATAAACTAGCTTACGCATTCTGATTTGAATTTTTAATTGAGAAAGCACGTAGTCAGATCCTTGATCTGCTTACCTTTGGATCACTGAGGAAGGAGCATGCATTTTCATGTCTCAGGTTATTGGTATGCAACAGGATTTCCCAGACACCTGAGTGCGTGCTGGTATTTGTATATATACATGTGCACAGTCACCTGAAACTATCCACGTTCAGTCTAACAGTAAAATATTTTAGATTTGAGATATAGTTTATGGAAATAGTTCGGTTGGTGCTTCACATACAACTTAAAGGCCAGCGTTAACATTTTAAAACTGAAGCTTAGGCACAGCTAAGCATGAGTCTTGTTATGTGCATGCATCTCTTGCGCTCACTGCTGCTGCTTACCCTGTCCAGCATTCAAAAACAAGGCCCTGTGCACTTCTTGACTTCTGCTACCCATAGAATAAAGTTTTTCATGTTTATCTTTCTGCTAGCCATGCCGAGTGGTGTGTATCTCAATGCCTAAGCTCACTTTTTTCTTCACTGATAATGACTGATAGAGTGAGAATAGCAATGGCACAGTTTATGTGTCCTGACAGCCTCCACTTCTCCTAGGGCTTCCCAGAAGGACTGGCATAAGTGTGAGCTCTGTGAAGGAATTTAGATCCCTAGCAATAGAGTGAGAAGCAAAGTGGGATTTTAAAACTCTTACTATAGTCCAGATTCCTTTCAAAGAAAAACTAAGCCCAGAGTGTTCTCTTGACTATCTATCACACAATAATTTGAGGAGAAATATTTTTAGTTCTGCACAGATGGTATAATTTTGGCAGATGAATTACAGTATTGTTAAATACAAGTGTACATAGTTCCACTTGTTTCAAATGTTAAAACATGTTAGAACACTGAAGTACAGTAATATCCTTGAAAATGCTGACTTCATATGTCAACATTTAAATGCAAGTCTGTCTTCCTACCAGATAGCTCTTCAAGTTCTTTCTTATCATAGTAGTCCTTAATTAAAGTAGTTCAGTTCAAAGGAATTGGCTCATAAAACTTCATTGTTTTGTTGTGCTAAAGTAAATTTCTGCACTCAGCATGACTTCATCAGTTTTCATAACTCAGCAGTTGATTCAATAATCTTCTTTTCACAATAGTGACCCACACATTGGAAATGCTGTAAGCAGTTATTTAATCCTTGTATCTCAGGTTTAGTTCAGGACCGCAGTGGTCTAATTAAAAAGTTCTTCAGTGTATCATTGATTTCTTGATACGATGACGAAGTCCTACTTCATTCTGTGTTACTTGGAAGCCAATAAAGCTCACAGCCAACCTTTATACATAAAGAATGAAGGGTAGGGAAAGAATCACTGATGTCCAGTTTGTGGAGAAGAAAGGCAAGGAAAGAATCAAGAAAGATCAGAAAAGTGAGAGAATAATTCAACTTGTAGGGGAAAAGCAAGGTCAATTATATTGGTTAAAAATACTTGTTCAATCATCCAATCTAAATTCTCTGACAGAAGGCTTGTTGTTGTTTTCTCAAGATAAAGCTTTGCAGAAAATGCTGCATTGTTTGCATCAGGCATTGGACCCGAGTGATCTATTCGCTTGTCAAAACATCAACATCACAGATTCATTGCATTGCCTTACGGATGACCTCCTCTTAGCCCTGCTTTCTGTAGTTTAGAGTTTCATTCATTTGTCATGTTGCAATCCTATTTCTGGTTTAAATTTCCACTTCTGTTGAAGACATAAGTCCAAGTAGTAGGGTAAAAAAGCTCATAACCTCATTCATAACTGTCATGACCTTTAATTTGGAAGTCATCGCTCCAGAGTTGATGCAGTTAATAGTCTTCAAGAATACTATTTTCAGTCCTTGACTATAATTTCACGTGGTGATGTTGATTGGGAAATCATAAAGCTCATGCAAAGGGTGAGTTGGAAAATGGGATTTTTCTTTTCTAAGAGAAAATAAGAACCTCAGTATGTTTCTTCCCCCCCACCCCCCCTTATTCAGCAGTCCTACCAGTGTGATTCTGCCACAGTTTTGTGCTTTATTGCATTTTTATTGCACATGAAGGTGTATGTGTTACGGAATAAGGTGTTCTGAGATGATGCTGTGTACTTGACTAACTCAGGAAAGAGTAAGGTACAAAAGAATTGAGTTGTAACAACAGTGTTGGGCTAATCATGTGAAATACGCTATTTGAACATCTGAGTTTCCAAAAATACTATCTTTACATAAATTTGCTGCTCAGTTGATAACTGTTGTTCACACTTAAAACTTCAAAAACAAGCAAAAGAGACCCACCAACTGTCGATACCTATCTTGCTAACTTCAGTGGAAAATAAGATGTTATAACTTGCATTCATTTATGACAAACAACTGTGAGCAACTGTTAAAGGAAGGCCGCCTTTATTGGCTCTGCATGTATTGAACTCTTTATAATGACAGTACCAGCTCTAGCAGAAGAGAACTTCCTTGTTCTTTGGAGCTAGTTCCCCATCTGCTTTGTTAGAAACCAAAGTAGGTATCTTCTGTAGGATAGAAGGAACTCCATGTATTTCATTTTGCAGAGTTTTGGACGGCTGAGTTATGTGAAGGACTGGGAAAAAAAAAAGTTGTAAAACTAAATTAAGAGCTCAAGTCCACTGTCTTCTCCAGACTCCTCACTTGTTATTTAGAATTCTGCTTCCACCCAAAACAGCTCTGCTACTGTCAAAAGAATGGCATCTGTCAAAGTCAGAACAGTCTATGTGATGTGCCAGAAATCCTTTATGTTTTTGAATCTTTTCCCACATATCTGGAATTGCCTTGACATGTTGAAGCGAATGCCACCAAGCTCATTTTCACATAGTTTGGATATACTGAAATTCTTAGTATTCTTCAGCTTCGTGCCTATTCTGTAATGATGCGATGCATTTATCATCACATCTATAGTGACAGAGGATTATCCTACTTCTATAAAGTTGAAATCAGATACAGCATCTTCCTGTTCATGGCAAATTCAGGATCATGCAGTGCATGTATTTCCTCCCTCTCTGACTATATTAATGCTCTTATATAGTTGGCCCTCTCGAGAGAGTTAACTGAGAGCCATTCATAATGCCAAATGCTTTTGAGTTATGTTAAAATAAAAGCTGCATTCTCATAGCCTTCCTATTTGCTCAGACTCTCATCTTTGCAGTAAAGAAGGAAAAAAAAAATAGTAATAAAAAAAGCTTGGCATGGCTTGTGTGAAGAACTTTCCCATATTTCCAGAGAATTGATTCAAGGATTTTAACAGCTCCCTTCCTGCTCTTGGCTCACCTTGTCAAGCTGCTTAACCCCAAAGGACTGTGCAGCCTCTTATCATTTCTCAGCCCCAAGGACTCTGACAGAGAACTGCTGCCAGCGTCACACCAGCGGTGCCTAAAGTCACTGCCACCCTCACAGTCTGCCCTCTGATGGCTTCTCACTGAGCTATATGAGAAAAAAAACAAATCTCATTATTTTCTTGCTAAGTCTGTAGTGTTTAAATTGTACTGACTCAGTGGTCAGAGTTCAGCGCAGCAAACTGTAAGGAATGTTTTTTGACTGAGATGAAGTTTTAGGGGACATACTTTTTATTGTGTTCCATTTTGAAATGTGGCCATTGCTGTAAGATGCTTTTCCCTGAGCTAACTCAGAGCCATGTCTTGTGTACCTTGCCTGTTCTTGGTGGAATGGAAAATACATTTAGAGGAGTCTTTTGGTTGAATTTTAGTTTTAAAATCAATACCTACATGTACAAGTTGTTTGAAAAGTGTCTCTGGCACCAAAATTTGGAAGCATTGGAGTTTTCTATGTTAGTAAGCATTAAAAATATAGAGAATTTTTATTTTTTTTTTAATCTTAAAAAAAGCCCACAAAACTAGCTGTGCAAAAAAATATACATTTTTAATGTTAATCACACACAGAAGTGTGTCTTTTTTCGTATGTGAATATGTGTAGATTTTATATCTGCGGTTCACAAGTCTGAAGTATCGTTGGCAGCTGTCGTGGATGGCTCCAGCAGGGATCTGGGCCCCATCAGCTCCTCATCCTTCCTATCTGGAGGGATGGGGGAGAGAATTGGAAGGGCAGAAGTGAGGGAACTCAGGGGTTGGGTTAAAGACAGATTAGTAGACAAAGCAGAAGCTGGGGATGCGAGCAAAGCAAAATAAAGTGTTCAATCACTGCTGCCTATCAGCAGGCAGGTGCATCCCCATTTCAGGCAGTTCACTTGAATATAGAAGGCTGTTATAAATGTGTCTATTTGCATCATAGAATTTGAGGATTGTCTTGGGATACTGCATTTTCATGTAGAGATGAAAGACAAAGGACTTGCTGCCCTAAATTGGGAGATTTGACAGCAGTCTGACCTACAGCGATTTGTGCACAGTACCTAGCAAAAAGTAGCTTCTTTCTTAATTAAATCATGGCTGAATCCAACTTGTGTTCATTGTACCCTGCTTGGATGGCAGAAATAAAGTCTGTCTCATCCCTCTTCAGAAAAATCAGATTGTTGATCATGTGAGATTTACAGAGCAGTGTAATATGTTTTCCTGTAAAGCTGAGAACATTTCTAGATCTGTACTACTTAAAGATAGATTTATTTCTTAGAGGAATTGCACTGGCTTAAGTTTGTGTGTGACAGTATAGCTTACCTTGGATTTCATGCAGGAGGCTATCATGGGAAGAAGTCATCTTCCTTTCAGCTCTTCATAGAACTCAATTTCTGAAACGACAAGATTTTGTGGGGGGAAAAAAATTGAGGTAAATATGATGAATCTGATACAGTGGATTGTTCAGCAAACTGGATCCAGCTGCTATTTTGTGATTGAGCAAGGAAAATACTAAGGAATAAGCTGCCTGTGACTTCTAAACATATACAAAGTAATTCATTATGACTGTATTTCAGGAAGCTGAAAGGTATATAATTCCTTCAGTGCAGCAAAAATCAGCTGTTTCTAAGGTGCATTACTAAGTGGGTTCATCATCATCTCAGTAAAGCACGCACTCCTCGTTCGCTCATTCATTCATTCATTTTCTGTGTGTTTCATGATTCCAGTTCAATACAGAAGCTTTTTTGTTTCCTACTCTACAGAAAATATTTTTGGTGCAAAGGGAGAAGTGCACAACATTTTTCTGTTCCTTCAAAGGCAAATACCTGACTTTTGATATAGAGAAACGTAATTGTTTTATAGGCTTGCATGTATTCTTCTCCCATGGACCCATCGTATCTCCCTATAGATGTATATTTTGCTTATAGTGATATTTACTGGGGTAACAATCTATTGACCCTAGTTATGTCAGTACGAGGGACTGGACTATTTGACTCTCACCAGGTGAATTAAAAATTATGTAATGCTGAAGGTTTTTAATTTTTTATAAATAACCAAAGCACTGACCTCATTCCAGCGCTATAACCATACCTTCTTCTCCATGTACTATTCTTTTAACCATGTCATTGATCTTTCATCATTCTTTATACCATATTCAAAAGCTTTGTTCTTGCCAAAAGAGATGTACATGGATTCTTAACTCTGTCCTGAAACCATGGAAAACAATAAGGAAATTTGAAGCAAGAGTAGAGTGAATATTTTGCGGTTGCCTATCATTAATTATATGTAGCTGTGCTTATGATTTTATTCCTCAGGTGCTTATGCAAGCTGTGGATCTTCAGAATATGCATTATTTATGTATATCACTTATCACGTGGTAGAAACCAGCATTTAGCTAGACTTCAATCTGCCTTTCACTTAGCTGTCCTAAAAGTGAACTGCAGGTGTGCAGCTGCAATTGCTCTGTGCAAGTATTGCTCACCTTTAAGAGGAAAGGTACTGTGCTACAAAAAGTCCATCACCTTCAGCAATGAGAGTCTTCTCATTGACTTTAATGGGCATTAATCAGGCCTGGTGCCAGTGACTGTTCATGTATATATTTATATTTAAGCAGTAAACACCGCAAGCATTCATTAAGCTCAACAGTAAAAGTGCTTGACCTTTTAGCATCAAAAACAGTCACATGCAAATAGTAAATTAAATCAGGCATTAATCAAAACTGTGAAATAGCCTGTTTAATCCTTTCAGGAACAACACACCCTCAACCTTCCCCCAAACCCTTGTCAAACAAATGGTTTTTGCAGCATATCTGGAAGGTCATCAAGTCCTGAGCTATTTCAGGAGCAAGTTCCAGATGGTCTCTAACATGCTGAATAATGTATGTCTATATGGGAGTGGGGAGAGTGGGGCTCGAAGGAGTTATTATACTGATATGGGAAAAGTCATGTGTTTTATATCCATACCTAACAATATAGGTGTTATAATTAAAAAGCTCTTTCAGCCTTTCTTTCAAGAGGTAAAAATAACTTGTTTTGAGGATCTATACTGAGAATATTGATTTTGAAATTTCTTTGAGTTGCATTAAAGTCTACATTTTGCAAAAGCTTTTTCAGACAGTGTTTCATCTTGGCAATAGGAGTGCCGCTATTTTCATTACATGTGAGTATTCATTGCTTGGCATTCCATGAATAGTAATCTTTTCTCTCGTCATTCTTAGTATGTTATAAAATGAAATTCTATCAGCGCTGAAAAGCTATGTGTTAATATATATAATTTCATTACATTGTGTAAAGCAAACATGTATGTTTAGTATTATTTTGTATTAATTTATTTTAAATGTGCTGAAAACCACTAAATGTTTATTGAGCAAAACACGTAAAACTTCAGCTCTCTGTACTCCTCTAATCGCATCCCCACCTTGAATGAGGTTGTTCTGAAGCTACCTGTCTGCCCAAATTATGTGTAACAGGGAAAAGCACTGACTAGATATTATGTTAAGAACAAAAGCGGTCAGACTGAGGTAGTTTTTTCCCCTTGGGCAGAGCAGAAAATGGAATTCTTTAACCAACGCTCCTTTTCAGCATTGGAGCTCTTAGGTCTGATGTTACATTCAGGCCAATGTTTCTGTATAAGATGAAGGATATATAGAGTAAATATACTTTTTGTGGTTTCATTTCTGTATGCAGGAAGAGAGAGATGAAACTATCAATATAATCACAGAATAAAAATGAAACATAGCCAAATACTCTACAATGATGTTAAATAATAGTAAGAAAGTTAATTATATGATAGAATGAAACAGTCCTTTTCCCATTTCTATCTTGTGAGTTCTCTTCTGGTCACAGCTGTAAATCCATGATCGTGGCTGAATTCTATTCAGATATAAGGAGGCCAGGGATATGGATGAAATTGCACATAGATAAATCAGTACAACATTTCTGTCCTATGGTAGTAGTATTTCAAAGCACTTTAATTCTCATGGTTTTCAGAATAAGCATTTGAAGTGAATTGTTGGCCTTGGACAAACTCCTAGAGGAGAGAGTGACATCCGTGTCACAAAAGAAATCATTGTTATGGGGCATAGCCGGGGTAGTGCATGGTGTAGACAAACGAATAAGTTGACACAAAGCCTACCATTTGATTACTGGTATAAAGAAGTCTCCTCTAAGACAAGATTGAATGCATGTCCTGTGGCACCTCAAGTTTGAACAATAAAGCTATGGTATAAAATTGACAAGAATAGCAGTGATGCAGTAAAAGAAGAAATTAAGTCTTTAATCTTTATCCTGTGCACATTCAGTTAATAAAAATATTTAATTTCCTGTACATTCAGCATTTTAAATTTGTATTTTCAGAATTACTTATGCATAACTAAAAATGCATTTCCAATTTGACACTTCGACTCATAAGATACGTAATATTTCTCAATTTCATTACAGTTTTATCCTCCAAATCTGTCAGTGTTCATGAGCTCCGAACTGCACTGGTGTTGTTTAGCCAATCAGCATGTGCAGAGGAATACACAAATCCATTCACAACTGCCGATTATCTCCTAGAACATGTAGCTCAATAAAGTCAATAGACTATTGACAAAACGTTATTCAGAAGAAAAGTAAATAGAACCAAAATAAAAATCATTCTCAAATACATCTTATTGCTAGAGCATAAAATAATTACCTGCCTTAACAGTACTTTAAGGTGACTGAAGAAAACTAACTGCAAAAATTCTCTAATATTATGTCCTTCAAAACACAAATCTAATGAAAAAGCAAGGAAAATATGAGTTTCCCATTGATGACTAGCAGTAGGTAGGTAGTCTTATGGGAAATATATATTAATGAAAGAGAACTACAGAATGAATCACGGTCATGATTAATTGACGTGTGAATTTGGAAGTAGACAGTAGTATGTTCAGAGAAGCCTTTAGTGATCATACACATCCCGAAGTCTTAAAAGAAATAGGTAGCATTCCAGGAACACGAAAATGACATGAAGATGCCTTCTGCTCTCTCATGGGCCAGTGTTACTTCACTTCCCACTGCTGTAGAGATCTTGATGTACATCTCTGCTTTGGAAGTTATTACAATTTTTTAAATGATCCCTTTTTACAACAGAAATTCTATAGAAGAGAAGAAAGAGAAACTAATGTTGTTATCATTTATGAAAGTTTTAATTTAAAAGACAGATACTTCGTTAAAAAAAAAGAAAAAGAAGAAATAACCAGATCATTAATTCAAGCCATTTGATTCTTTCTGCCAAAAAACAGATAGTTACACAGGAGCTAACAAAAGTAACTCAGACCATTTTTGCAGAAGCATATCTGTCCTTGAGGTGACTTTTATCTACAGCTTCCTGCCTGCACTGGATGCTTTGTAGGTTTTAACATATGGTTTGATTTTTTTTTTCTTTTGTTTTATTTACCTTAAAATCTCTCACAGATTTCCATGCCTACAAGCATGGGTAGTGAGTTTGATTCCAGAACATTTAATATTTTACAAACAGTTGAACAAGAAATCGTTTTTTTCTTTGCTTTTCTTTTTTAATAGAAGAAGCTTAAAGATTGATTTTAAGTCAAAAGACTTCCCAACACTACACAAGAGGATTGTGATGGATTAACTGAGTGCATAACTGATATTGTTTTAGTGCATTAGCCCTTATTTCCTGTTCAAAGTGATTGATTGAGCCTCAGTCAAGGCACTGTCCACAGCAAATATTAAGCAAACTTACCCAGACGCTATCAATCACTCTTATCAAAGAATCACCACTTTAGCACAAAAAAAGAGAAGAGCTCTCTGCTTTTCACTGAATTCATCCAGTTGAATATGTTTTTCTTAAAAGCACAGAAAAAAAGTCGCCCTTGTAAACTATTTGCTTCAATGTGTTTCTTCGGGCTGGTCAGTTTAAATGCAGAGTTGTCATTTACTTATACTTCAACTTGTTAGGTATTTCAGAAATCATCTGACTCAAAGCAAAGGTGGGCAAAGCATCATATGCCAGCTGGAGCATTCAGGAAATCACTTGACAGCAGGAAGGGTCATTCATCTATAAAAGATCCACCTTGGTGGTTTCAGCCGTCACCGATTACCAACAGCACTGCTGTTTCTTCCCTGCTCTGAGAACTGAATTTCTGCATAACTGTTACATTAATTCTGCTGGTACTTCGCTTGCTTTATGTAATAACTATGTCAGCACCTATAAATATTATTTAGATGTAACTGCTTATGGGAGAAATTATGGAATTAGGAATTCTGCTTGGCCCACAGCTTCCCCACTTCACAGCAGTACGTGCTTATCACTTTCTCCACTGGTTTAGAAGTTATAAAACAGTGATTTCAGACGTATTTCCCTGAAGGAATTCTCGTAATGAATCTCTGCATCACCTTTATGGACACTACATGCCATACAAAGCAATTGAGTGAGTTTTTCTCAGTTTAATATCAACACTGGCGTACCCTTTTATAGGGACGGTTGCTGGTAGCTCAAGGCACTGCTATCTAGTGTTTCACCTCTCACTTTTTTTTGCAGATGATCTATTAAGATCACTTCCTGAGACCAAGCACTACTTTCTGGCAAAGAGTTTCCTCCAATCCTGTTGATATTCTGGATAAAAATAAGAGTTTTCCCCAGTTTTATGATGCGAGATTTAATTCCATGCACAGTTAGGCAGGTTTCAATTACCTTCCATCTGAATAACTCATTGGAAGGACTGTCTAGAGTCTAATGTTCCGTCAACTTCTAATAATTCTGGTTAGTTGGGTTTTATGGTACCAGCAAAGTAAAACAACTTCTCACAAATCAGACAAGAAAACAAATGCTTGTCCTGTTTACATCCAAAAGAGCATCTGTAGCACACTTTAATTCTTTCAGAGCTTGCAGTGGGAATGCCTTCAAATGAATTTAAATTGCAAGCTTGGTCACCTAAAATGCTTTTAATTGTACACTGGCAGCCATTCAACCCAATTTTTACGCTGATTATAGTGCATAGCTACTTTGGTGTGTATGTGTTAATAATACACAGATAACTCCATCCAGAAAACATCATTCAAATGCATGTGGTGTCATGTATTAGGTTCTGAAAAAAAAATGCAGTCAGAGAAAATATATTATTCAAGATCCATCTCCTAAGTAAATACTTTCCCCTTTCTATGTATTCATTTTCTTCCTTCACCATAGCGTGAGAGTGGAAGGAGGGGAAAAGGAACAACTGCTCTTAGCAAATGGCACTGCTCCACTCCTATCTGCCTCCTTTTATCTCCTCCCCCCTCATATGCTTCTAAGCCTTCTCTAGTGTACGTAGAAGATGTCTGATGTCTCCTTCCCCACTCCTCTCCCAGGGAAGCTCTTTCCCCTGGGTGTGGTAGCAGAAGAGTAAGTTTAGGAGGAAAAGCAACAGAAAGCGTCAGCACAGAAAGCCGCACCGGTTGTCTCTGCATGATTTTGTTTTCTGTTATGCGAGTCCCAGAGAATCAAGCCTGAAAAGTTTATCACAAAAGTATATTTTTTGACATGTTGTCCAATTTGGACTCATCATAATTCTGCAGTTCTTTCCCTTGAGGCACCTGCATTTTTCTTGTACTAAAATACCCAATAAATCCCTTGAAGTTCTTGTTTACAAGGTACCAGTGAAATCCGTGTTTCCTTATTCTTAGGCCTCATCATTTGAAACATTCAGACTAAAAGTGGAAGTTGCCTTTCTGTGCTACTGATCCAGTTACAGCAACACGTGGTAGATGATTTATGTGATTAAGGGATTTCTTATTAACCTCATTGAGGCCCTCATTGAGGACCTCAGTAATTTTTTTTCTGTTATATGCTGTCTGTGTGAAATATATTCTCTGCAGCATTGCGGAGTTGTCATTATGATTTGTGAAAGCTTTGCCAAGGTATTCAAAGTGACTGACTGGCTCTAGCATTTGATTATCTAATATGGTATTTATGGAGTCATCCATTCCATTGGAGTAGAGAATTTTGCTTTTCTGGATTCTTGCCTAATGTTTCTTTTATGTTTATATGTATATATCTTCTTTCATTGTATTCAAAGCATTCCTGTTGATACCAAAGAGGATAGCATTATGTGAAGCATAATGTAATCCCGTAAGTAAAATTTAGAGAAAATTTCTGCAGAATATGTGCTTCAATAATCCTCATTAAGCTGTTATTTTTCATACCATGTTGAGACCACCTAGAAGGATAAAAGTGTAGTAATAGCAGAGTTGTTCCTTTGTGTGAGGCGATGGCATTTACTGCAACCGTTAACAGTTAATATTGAAATGAAGCAGTTACAACAACTTTTTTTGCAGGCATACAGTAGCATTAAAGTGTGTTGAGAATCCACTGCTGGTTGGTAGCTGAGAATTTGCTTTAACAGCTACTTTTATTGTGTTTTTTGTTTCTGCTGTAATTTCTATGGAAGTAAATAGGAGGCATTACTTTCAGAGCAACTTATATATTTTCTATTCTAGGGTTTTGTCAAAACAGCCAAGCACAGAATTACATCAACATCAGGAAAAACAGACTTCAGAGTCAGCATCAAAAAACCCTGTGGCTGTTTTGGGGGCTCTGACGAAAATCATGGCTTGGATAGGTGTTATTTTCACTGTGGATTTAGTGGATAAAGACTTTCCCTTTAAAGTCATCCAAGCTCTAAAATATTTCTTAATATTCAAATCAAGTAGAGTTTTAAAAAATTATTTTAAATGAAGATATTTTAGAAACTTCCCAAAATGTGATCTGTTAATTTACTTTCTTTAATGGACTAATCCAAGTTAAACCATTGGAGATCAGTGATCTGTCAGTGAAACATTCTCCTCAGCCAGAGATTAAATTAGGTTATGCTGATAACTTGATTCTGTGGTCCAAATTGATATGTGATAGTACTTCCTTTGAGTTTTGAATTAAAAATAGTGAAGTAGTAAAAGAAAGTATCTAAAAGGATTTTTGCATCTCAGTGGATGCTTTTCCTTTCAACAAAATGATGTTTCATTTTGTGATTGAAATATAGCTTGCCTTTAATTCTGTAGATTTCTTGAGACCTTTCCTCCAGTGGAATTAAACCATTCAAAATCTAAGAATAAAAATTAAAATCCAGGTCCTCATTCATCACTGCTCTGCAGTTCCTTTGTTTTCTTGAAGTGCAAAGAACAAATAAGGAAAATGGAAGAACACTTTGGAGAATAATGTTGCTGCTCAGTGCTAAAATTGTGTCAGGTCCACCTAAGAGCTCCTTAATGCAAAAATGACGCACTCTGTGGTGGCTAACAATAGAATGAGGGACATTAGCAATATGCCAGAGCAGGGTAGGAGAAAGAGTGACTGAAATAAATGGTTTCACAGAGAATCTGCATTTACAATAAGTGAGTGAATTGATGGTGAAGGTCAGATCTGTGCAAGTTAGCCTGCATTTAAACTAACAGTGCTGTATTTTCTAGCTCGCAAGTCTGTGGGGAAGCCGCCCCAACCCCCCCCCCCCCTCCCAAAAAAGCATTGGATGGTAGTGAAAGGAAGATGAGACATCAGAACATGAGACAGAAGCATGTGTTTCTTCAGAGATCTGAGCAGGACTGTGGGGTGAATTGACCCCAGCTGCTTGCTCGCTCCCCACAGAAGGATGGGGGAGAGGACTGGGAGGGTGAAAGAAAAGAAAATCCAACACATGAGTCAAAATAAAGAAAGTTAAATAAGTTCAGCTAAGTGCCACTTGCTAGCAAAGCAAGGTAAGCAATTAATTCACTCCTTTACATCAGCAGGCAGGAGTTTAGGCATTTCCAGGCAAGCAAATCTTTGCCTTATGTGTTGCTGGGAGCACAAACACAGTCACTCAGATGTCCCCACCATCTCCAGCTATCCTGTTGAGGACTGGTAGTGAAAGCAGCTGTGGGACATCTTGATGCTGGCCATTGTCACCACCGTAGCCATAACCTGGAGACATCTTCCTTCTCTACCACATGAAGATGTTTACAAGTGTGGCTCCATTACTGGCCTCCATTTGTAGTTTTCAGTTTTCCCTCTTTTAAATCAGAAGGAAATAACATAATCTCAAGCTTCAGTCAGTCAGAGCTCACTTTTATTTAGCAGACTGATTTTCAGCTAAAAGTATTCAGGCTTTTTTTTTTTCACATTCAGTTATTTTCTTTGCAGTTAATGGGCTCATAAATCTGTCAAAACAAGAACTGCAAAGATGACATGTATGAGTTAATATTCACCTTTTTGGAGGAGACGACATTTCTTTGTATGGGAGGAGGATTTGGGGCTGAATGCTAACACTCAAAAGTTTAGCAAGGACAACTGTATCTTTTAACCCTGAGGACTGTTCTGTGTCTCTGCACTTACAGCAAGGCTCCATCTTTGGAAATCTACATCTATCTTTGTGGTCATGTTTTGAATTTATGAAGGAGGCACCTTTCTGGATACCAGAATGGTCTGTCCAATTTGAAGGCATTTTATTTCACAGGAGGGCTTTATGTCATTTTTTCTGTTAGGGCATCCTGCTAGGTAGGTTTTATTATAAAGTCATTTTTGCCATTTAATGATAGGAGAAGATGTGATCATTATATGGAACAGATGGCAAGTGTGTTAGAGCAAGGCTGAATCTCAGGAACAGCCCTCTGAAAAGAATCTAAACCATCATGCTGTTTAATATGCATCACATACATACTATATTTCAATGATTATACATCTTAGAAATATAGTGAATACTTTTCTCATCTATTTTCACTCTCACATTATTCAGGTTTTTTTTTTATCTTTGATTGGGAAGATCACAGGAAAACACTGTGAAAACATTGTAAACATTTCCACAAAGACTTTTATTTCTTAACCTTTTCTGGGTCTTCATCTACACTCTTAAGGCTTTGATGGCTTTTTGTGGTTTGTTTTGTTTTGTTTTCCTTCCTATTTGTCCTATATGTCAGGCAAGATGGGAGAAATCCTTCAGCTGTTTGTACTCCCATGTCATGCACTTCTCAGGATTCAGTTATTTCCAGTCTTCCTCTTTCTTAGTTCTTGATGTTCTGATATTCAGATGAGTCACCACTGCTTTTTTTTTTTGGTTCTTAGATTGATTTCACGTGTGAAATTCATTTCAAATGCCTGTTCTGAATATATTTGTCTACCTTCAATTTGCCTGGCATATTGAACGAAATCCGATTGGATGTGTTTATAAAATGACTTATCTTTCAGGCCTGCAATTCAGCTGAAAGTGTGCAATGACTGGGAAATTCATAGCTTGCAAGCTTCAATTGCTGGAACATACTGAGTCATCAAATGCATATTCCTTTGTAGATGCTAAGCAAGTTTCTTCTTAGGTATTTAATTACAGCACTCAGCATAGCTAGGTAGTGTGGGTGTTATTTAGGTCAGCTAAGTCTAAAGCAATACCTAAACAGCCTTGTTTTGACTATCAGACTACATCTATTGTCTATTAAGATACCCATGTCTGGGTTCAGTTCCCTAACCTGTAACTTGTATTTGAGAGTGATGTGATAAAGCATTAAATCCCTTGCACAAAACTCAGCCATAACATGCAAAATATTTGTGATGCATTTCTGTTTCAATTTTTGCTCCTAAATATAGCATTTGTCCAGCAGGATGCTTCCTTTCAAATTGGTTGCAAAAACTTGATTTCTCTGTATAGCATTGCATTAGTTTATCTTCTTGATATTTATGAGAGATGATTGAAATTGTTGTTTTAGGCTTCTTTCCAACATTACCTTGAAAAACAGCTGTGATTGCATGCTGCAAACTAGAATAATCAGCATGTTCACAGGCATTTATAGTATGCTGTGATAATAGAAAATAAACAGAAACAATTTAGTGCTATGAAAAGTAGTATGTGTTATGACAGTAGCCATGACCAAGTATCTGACAGGAGGAAATGAATATTAAAGTGTTTTCTCTGTATTATCAGAGCAGGAATGTTGTTCTGCTTATGTATTAACACTTCACTTGTCTCTACCAGCTAGAAATGATACACTCCTCCTCCTTTCCCCAGAGCCTTCCCACCCTTTCAAGAACTTTTCTGGATGTAACAAAGTGCAGTTGCCTTTATAGAAATGGAATCTATGTGCTTTCAACCACCAGGCTTTCTCCAGATAAGCAAGGATATTCCTTTGCTCCTCATTTCCCTAGGAGCTGTTAGGTTTCAATTATATTTTTGTGCATTAGAAACATTTTCATGGGTGTGATAATGAAGGCCAGGAAGATTAACTTCAAC
This sequence comes from Coturnix japonica, assembly GCF_054131305.1. Taxonomy (NCBI): domain Eukaryota; kingdom Metazoa; phylum Chordata; class Aves; order Galliformes; family Phasianidae; genus Coturnix; species Coturnix japonica. Next base: position 6,019,303 of record NC_140691.1, on the reverse strand, counting down.
ATTACAAAGATTGTTTACACCTAACACAGTCCAGCAGTCCTGATATTGAAATAGGCAGCAAAATATCTGTGTTCATCTTGCAAGACAAATATAATATTAAGTTGTGCAAATCTCATTTTATTGGGCTAAGCAGTAGAAAATGAAGAGGACAGAGTACCAGAATATATTCCAGTGTGGTTTCTTTATTTTTTATAAACAATGTGTTTCAGTTCAAGGCCTAAGTTTAAGTGTTAAAATGAGTACTACTTCATGACACAGCTAATGACGTAAGTAGTTCTTCAGCAATTCCTAATGAAATTTTACTATGATTTTTCTGGATCCATAAAGCATGTTATGTTTTCCTGTCACGGTTTGAACTAAAAATCCACCTGCGTCCGTGACAGGGGGCCGTAGGCCCCGGAGGGGCCCTAGGCCGAAAGGAAAAAATTAATTAGGAAAAGGAAACAGCGGCAACGATCTAAGGAGGCACACTTATTTACTAAATACTATATCGAAATACAGGATAACACAATATAATACAATATAATTGAAATTGAGCTAACGAATCAAGCAAAATAGGAGAGAGAATGAGTCCCGTAACCGAGAGGCCTACTGTGAATCTAGGCGAACGGCTGAAGGCTCCCACACACTCCCCTGAACGCCAGAACTCGAAAGACGTCAGTCTGTTCTGCGACAGAGTTAATATAGAGTCCAGGTCCCGTGACCTATCGTGTTGTTCCCTGGGAGATGTAGTCTTCTTCTGTAAGTTGCAGATTCAGTAAAATTATTCATGCTTTATATGATGTTATGATGTGGAATACTGATAGCAAAAAATACAAAATTATTAAACCATGACATTCCACCCCTTATTCTACATCATTACATTATGTTTATACATACATACACACTCATATGTATAATTGTGAATAATCAGCAACCTTATTTTTCTCAACAATTTATATTTATTCCATACAAATCCCTAAGTTGAGAACAAAACTCTATAACCTAACCTACTATTTATTAATTTTGAGAAAATGGCAAAACTGCCAGAAAAAGGAAAACATGTCAGCGGTAGAGGGGAAAGGCAGCGCTAGTAGGGCGTCCCCCACATCAAGGTGCACTCATCCTTTCCCAGCCACCACAGCAGATTTCCTTTTGACTTATACTTCTTTCCATGTGTGCTCTACACATGCATGGCCAGTGCAGGATATAGAGTCCAGATGGAAAACTTGCTTACAGAATGCCTAATTAAGGTATATAGAGAAAAAGTGTTTCCTTAACATTAATCCACTCTATCTTAAGTCCTATACCTAATTGAACTATTCTGTACCTAATTGAAATATTTTCTGAGACTCTACCTATATATTTACAGGAAAATCATTGGCTGCACTCCCCCAACATCAAATTCCCTTGTGGTACACATTGAACATTCCCATTTTTGTCCATCACCCACCATGTGCACCCAGGTCCCTGGGCAAAGACAGTACCCCGGAGAGGTTTGCCCTTTCCAGACGCTGGAAGGACCCAAACTGTTTTTCCCAACACACTCTTTATGTGTACTACAGGAACCTTATCTCCCTCCACGGTACGTAGGGAGCTGGATTGGTTAGGACCATTACGATTACTAGATCCTCGAGTGTTGACCAACCAGGTGGCTTCTGCTAAATGGTTCTCCCAATTTTTATACGTTCCGCCACCCATTGCTTTCAACATAGTTTTCAATAACCCATTGAATCGTTCAATCTTACCAGAAGCTGGTGCATGATAGGGAATATGGTAAATCCACTCAATGCCATGATTTTTGGCCCAAGTGGTTACAAGGGAATTTTTAAAATGGGTCCCATTATCTGATTCAATTCTTTCCGGAGTGCCATGCCGCCACAGGATTTGCTTTTCCAACCCTAATATGGTGTTTCGGGCGGTAGCATGGGGTACTGCGTATGTTTCGAGCCACCCAGTGGTTGCCTCCACCATGGTGAGTACATAACGCTTACCATTGCGAGATCGTGGCAAGGTGATATAATCAACCTGCCATGCCTCTCCATATTTATACTTTTGCCATCGCCCTTCCCCCCAAATAGGTTTCATCCTCTTGGCTTGTTTAATTATGGCGCATGTTTCACAATCATGAATAACTTGAGCAATAGCGTCCATAGTTAAATCCACCCCTCGGTCTCTGGCCCACTTATATGTTGCATCCCTTCCTTGATGACCTGAAGTCTCATGGGCCCACCGAGCTAGGAATAATTCACCCTTGTTCTGCCAGTCCAAGTCTATTTGAGCCACCTCAATTTTGGCAGCTCGATCAACCTGATGGTTATTTTTATGTTCTTCAGTAGCCTTACTTTTAGGCACATGAGCATCTACATGGCGCACCTTTACAACAATGTTCCTTATTCGGGCAGCAATGTCTTTCCACAGTTCAGCAGCCCAAACAGGTTTACCCTTTCGTTGCCAATTATCATCTTCCCACTGTTGCAACCACCCCCATAAGGCATTTGCCACCATCCATGAATCAGTATAAAGATGAAGCATTGGCCACCTCTCCCGTTCAGCCACATCTAAAGCCAGCTGAACAGCCTTTACCTCTGCGAATTGACTTGATTCTCCTTTACCTTCGGTGGCCTCTGCAACTTGTCGTGTGGGGCTCCATACAGCAGCTTTCCATCTGCGATGCTTCCCTACAATACGACATGATCCGTCTGTGAATAGGGCAAATTTCTTTTCGTTTTCTGGTAGCTCATTGTATGGTGGTGCCTCTTTAGCACGTGATACCTCTTCTGTAGGTGGTGTTTCAATTTTTTTACTCTCAGGCCAGTCCATGATCACTTCTAGAATTCCAGGACGGCTGAGTTTTCCCATTCGAGCTCGTTGAGTAATTAATGAAATCCACTTACTCCAAGTGGCATCAGTAGCATGATGGGTGGAGGGAACCTGTCCTTTAAACATCCAGTTTATTACTGGCAAGCGGGGTGCTAGAAGAAGCTGAACCTCTGTCCCAACTACTTCAGAAGCAGCCCGAACCCCCTCATACACGGCTAAGATCTCCTTCTCAGTTGGAGTGTAGCGCTCCTCAGACCCTTTATATGCTCGACTCCAAAATCCTAGGGGTCGGCCTCGGGTCTCTCCTGAGGCTCTTTGCCACAAACTCCAGGTGGGACCTTTCTCTCCAGCAGCAGTGTAGAGGATGTTCTTCACATCCTGTCCCGTCCGTACTGGCCCCAAGGCCACGGCACGGGCTATTTCTTGTTTTATCTGCTCAAAAGCCTGCTGCTGCTCAGGACCCCATGAGAAATTATTCTTCTTCCGTGTTACCTGATAGAGAGGGCTCACTATGTGGCTGTAGTTTGGGACATGCATTCTCCAAAAGCCCACTACTCCCAGAAAAGATTGGGTCTCTGTTTTATTTGTGGGCGGAGACATAGCAGTGATTTTGTCAATCACATCTGCTGGGATGTGACGACGTCCATCTTGCCATTTTATGCCTAAGAACTGGATTTCCTGGGCAGGCCCCTTCACCTTGCTGCGCTTAATGGCAAAACCAGCTTTCAAAAGAATTTGGATTATCTGTTTCCCTTTCTTGGAAACCTCTGCTGCTGTATGGCCCCACACTACAATGTCATCAATATACTGCAAGTGTTCAGGAGCATTACCCTGTTCCAAAACAGCTTGGATCAATCCATGGCAAATTGTTGGGCTGTGCTTCCACCCCTGGGGTAAACGGTTCCAGGTATACTGAATACCTCTCCAGGTAAAAGCAAACTGTGGCCTACATTTTGCAGCCAATGGGATGGAAAAGAAGGCATTAGCAATATCAATGGTGGCATACCACCTAGCTTCTTTTGACTCCAATTCATACTGGAGTTCTAGCATGTCTGGTACAGCAGCACTTAATGGAGGTGTGACTTCATTCAGGCCACGGTAATCTACCGTCAGCCTCCATTCCCCACTGGTTTTACGCACTGGCCATATGGGGCTGTTAAAAGGCGAGTGCGTTTTGCTAATCACTCCCTGATTTTTCTAATTGGCGAATTAGCTTTTGAATGGGGAGCAATGAGTCCCTATTGGTGCGGTACTGCCGTCTGTGAACCACTTTGGTGGCAATTGGTACCTCTTGGTCTTTTACCTGGAGCAACCCCACAGCAGAAGGATCATCTGACAGACCAGGTAAAGTTGACAGCTGCTTAACACCATTTGTGTTTACAGCAGCTATCCCAAAGGCCCATCGATACCCCTTGGGATCCTTGAAATATCCCATCCTAAGGTAATCGATTCCCAGTATACATGGAGCCTCTGGACCAGTCACAATAGGGTGCATTCGCCAGTTTTTACCAGTGAGGCTTATTTCGGCCTCCAACATAGTCAATTCTTGGGAACCCCCAGTCACTCCATGGATATAAATTGGTTGTGTCCCTTGGTGACTTGAGGGCATTAGGGTGCATTGTGCACCAGTGTCCACCAAGGCTTTATATTTCTGTGGTTGAGATGTGCCAGGCCACTTAATCCACACAGTCCAGTATACTCTGTTGTCCCTTTCCCCCCCCTGGCTGGGGGCAGGGCCCCTCTATTGTTTACCTCGTTGACTTGCAGCAACTGGAACTCTCCCCCGTTTGGAAGAGTTCACCTTGGTGGTTGTTTTGGATTGTAATTCTTTCACTCGTGCCTGAAGTGCAGAAGTGGATGAGTTATACCACTTCTTTATATCCTCCCCATGATTACTCAAGAAATACAACAAAGCAAAACGTATGGTCTTATCATTGTCGTTTGCTTGAATACGAGGTGTCTTATCGTTGTCATTTGCTTGAATACGAGGACGTCTCTTTTTTATGGTTGAGATTTTCGATGATACAGGTCGAGAGGAACTCATGTTGTTTAGCTCTCTCAATAGGCGATCGTGGAAATCCTGGTTTCCACCATCTGGTACCACCGTGGATTCATCTACATCAGGCACATTAGCCAATTTGTCAATAATATCACTTTGTCTAACCTTTCCACTATTTTTTTTCCCATTTGGACAATGGCTGAAGTATAAAGCTTAACTTCTGTAGCGCTTATAAATAATTCAAGCTCCTGAAGTCTGCTAATTAGCTCATTTACAAGGGGCTTTCTTTCCCCTTTGCCATATACCAATGCAAGTGCACTGGCATGCTTTTCTGGAGCTGCCTTTGTAAAGTCACGCCACATTTGTCGTGGAACGTGGACTGCTTCAGGATCATGTAATTGGTTTGGATTGTTACGATTGAACTGGGGGCTGTAGAGCATTTCCACCAGAGCCCTTTCTCTCAAAAATTGGATACCTTTCTCCATATCAGTCCATTTCTTTTTCTCAGGCTCCAAGTCCCGTTTAAAGGGGAATCTATCTCTTACCGCTATCAACATCCGCTTCCAGAGGGTGTAGGACCGATTTTGGCATGTGCCTATACCTCTGTCCACACGTGAGTCCCTGGAAATGCTACCCAGTTGGCGAGCTTCACTGCCATCGAGCCACGCACTATTGGCACCATTGTCCCAGCAGCGAAGTAACCAAGTGACCATATTTTCTTTTGGCTGACGTGTGAAATCCTTTCTCAGATCTCGAATTTCACTCAGTTTAAAAGATCGATCAATAATGGTCGTAATACTTTGCTCACCTTTTGCTCTATCAGGAGTCCCAGGTGTTAATGTTGGCAGCTGTGTTGATGAGGCTGCCCCATCTATAAGTTTGGACTCGAGAAATTCTCGTAAAGAAAATTTAGCTTTTGGCTCCTCGTCTGACTCTGACCCTGACTCTGACGCTTGTGTTATTTCCTCCAGGCGACCTTCCTCCTTCTTCCTCTCTCCTAACTTTCTCTCTCCTAACTTTCTCTGCTCCTCTGACTTCTTCTCCTCCTCTAACATCTTCTTATACTGCTCTAACAACCTCTGCTCCGCCGACTTCCTCTGGTCTTCTGACTCCTCCTGCTCTCCTGAGTCCCCCTGACCTCCTGAGTCCCCCTGCTCTCCTGAGTCCCCCTGCTCTCCTGAGTCCTGCTCTCCTAACTCCCTCCGCTCTTCTAACTCCTTCTGCATTTTCTCTATCTGAGTTGAAACTCGTTTTGTTTTTCGCCCTCTTACAGGGGCAACCAACATTGTATCTGGTGCCCCCGGTGGTTGGTTAAGTTGGAGTACATACGGTTCAGACTTGAGGGTGTCGCATTCTGCCCTGAGGACGTTATAACTAGACTGGAGGGCGTCGTGCTCAGACTGGAGAGCGTTGTGCTTACACAGGAGGGCGCTGCGCGCTGCCCGGAGATTGTCGTACCCGGACTGGAGGTCTTTGTGTTTGGACTGGAGAGTGTCATACTTGGACCGGAGGGCGCTGTGCTCGGACTGGAGAGTGTCGTGCTCGGACCGGAGGGCATCGCGCTCAGTCTGGAGAGTGTCATGCTCGGACCGGAGGGCGCTGTGCTCGGACTGGAGAGTGTCGTGCTCGGACCGGAGGGCATCGCGCTCAGTCTGGAGAGTGTCATGCTCGGACCGGAGGGCGCTGTACTCGGACTGGAGAGTGTCGTGCTCGGACCGGAGGGCATCGCGCTCAGTCTGGAGAGTGTCATGCTCGGACCGGAGGGCATCGCGCTCAGTCTGGAGAGTGTCATGCTCGGACCGGAGGGCGCCGTGCTCGGACTGGAGAGCGTCGTGCTCGGACCGGAGGGCGCCGTGCTCGGACTGGAGAGCGTCGTGCTCGGACCGGAGGGCATCGCGCTCAGTCTGGAGAGTGTCATGCTCGGACCGGAGGGCGCCGTGCTCGGACTGGAGAGCGTCGTGCTCGGACCGGAGGGCGCCGTGCTCGGACTGGAGAGCGTCGTGCTCGGACCGGAGGGCATCGCGCTCAGTCTGGAGAGTGTCATGCTCGGACCGGAGGGCGCTGTACTCGGACTGGAGAGTGTCGTGCTCGGACCGGAGGGCGCCGTGCTCGGACTGGAGAGCGTCGTGCTCGGACCGGAGGGCGCCGTGCTCGGACTGGAGAATGTCGTGCTCGGACCGGAGGGCACTGTGCTCAGACTGGAGAGTGTTGAGTTGGGATTGCAGGGAGCTTTTCTCATCCCAAAGTTTTTCTGCGTCAGCTCTAAGACTCTCTTTCTCGTACCAGATTGAGTCTCGTTGGTACAGGAGATCTTTTCTCTCAGCTTCAAAAGCTTTTTCTCTCTCTACCTTCTCATCCCAAAGTTTTGCTGCGTCAGCTCTAAGACTCTCTTTCTCGTACCAGATTGAGTCTCGTTGGTACAGGAGATCTTTTCTCTCAGCTTCAAAAGCTTTTTCTCTCTCTACCTTCTCATCCCAAAGTTTTGCTACGTCAGCTCTAAGACTCTCTTTCTCGTACCAGATTGAGTCTCGTTGGTACAGGAGATCTTTTCTCTCAGCTTCAAAAGCTTTTTCTCTCTCTACCTTCTCAGTCCAAAGTTTTTCTGCCTCAGCTCTAAGACTCTCTCTCTCAGGAATGGTATTGACTAAGGCCCAATAAGCATTAGCTAGGCCCAAAATCATTTGTGCCTCCTGAGATCTGCCTGAGCCACAACATTCCTGCCTCAAATATGCAATCAAACTCTCAGGATTCTTCAAGTGTTCAGGAGTGAAGCTCCATAACACTGAAGATGTCTGTCCTTTGAGAATCTCTTCAATTCCCTGCCACTCAGTATTCTCTGGTTCTAGGGAAGACTTCCTCCGGATGTTATAAATCCAGATACTGAGTGAGATTATTACAATAATCAACAGTAAGATCAGGGAGATTAAGAGTGTGGCCCACTGATCATTCAAGAACTGCATAAAGGATTCATAGAAAGAAAGAGGAGCACGCTTAAAAATCACCATTTCTGTATAATTAGTTGCATTAGTTGCTCCCTCTGGAGCTGTATACAGATACGAAGTGAGCATTGCTAACCATGCTTTCAATCCATTATACAATTGTATAGCTCCATAAGAAAAAGTGGCTAGCTTAAACATGGCCCAATATGTTCGGAGCGTCTCAAAAAAGGAACCAATGGCACACAGTCCCTGGTAAAACAAATTTAGTAGAGAAAACATCTTTTTTCCTCCAATAGAGAGAAAAAAGTAAAAGAAAACAAAGCTCAGCAGTGTTTATAAAATATACCGGAGTATTGGCAGTCCGCCTGGACTTTCAAGGTCAAGCTCGCAGGTGCAGAATCGCAAACACGAGATAGCTCCTTAACAGGGAAAAAAAACTCGTAGCTCTGTTAAAAGCTAAAAGAGCAACAGAAGAAAACACAGAAAAACAGCAACTCAATTTGCCCGCATTCTCCACCAAAATCTGTCACGGTTTGAACTAAAAATCCACCTGCGTCCGTGACAGGGGGCCGTAGGCCCCGGAGGGGCCCTAGGCCGAAAGGAAAAAATTAATTAGGAAAAGGAAACAGCGGCAACGATCTAAGGAGGCACACTTATTTACTAAATACTATATCGAAATACAGGATAACACAATATAATACAATATAATTGAAATTGAGCTAACGAATCAAGCAAAATAGGAGAGAGAATGAGTCCCGTAACCGAGAGGCCTACTGTGAATCTAGGCGAACGGCTGAAGGCTCCCACACACTCCCCTGAACGCCAGAACTCGAAAGACGTCAGTCTGTTCTGCGACAGAGTTAATATAGAGTCCAGGTCCCGTGACCTATCGTGTTGTTCCCTGGGAGATGTAGTCTTCTTCTGTAAGTTGCAGATTCAGTAAAATTATTCATGCTTTATATGATGTTATGATGTGGAATACTGATAGCAAAAAATACAAAATTATTAAACCATGACATTTCCAGATCTATCCAAACTGTCTTTTTGTTTCTCCTTCTTACTAAAGGGGAAGTTACTGTAGGGGTACCCTACTTGGGGTTTGATCACCTTGCTGAAAGCTGAAGAGCAGATTGTATCTGATTCAAACAGAACATAATTTTTGATGTACCTGGTTTTTGCTCTTCTAACCAGTTATGAACATGACTCACAAGGACCCTGTACTGAAATGAATTTACTGCTCGTTATGCTCCAGATGCTGAACTGGCGATCATCTCCTTTTGCACTCTGCTTCTCCTCCCTTTTCATGTTGTACAGACAAAGATTCACACTGACAATGAGAAGGAAATTGAATTCTGCTGGATTTCAGCAAATCAAAGCAGTCGCTTCTCAGCCCCAATATGTAGGAGTGAAACATAGCAAATAATTGCATTATAAACTGTTCAAGCTACAGATGTAGTGTGCATTTGTACATAATACTTGTACCTGATTTTGTTAAGGTGTCAGAAGGTATTTCTAAAGGATTTTTAACATGAATTTCTGCATGCAGCAAGCTGTGTTTGCTGTTATGTCAGTCATAATTCTGTTTGACTTTACTTATGTTCTCGGGTTGGTATGTTTAAGATTAATGAGGCATTAGCCCTCAATCAAGGGACTGCTTGAGAATATCCATTCAATTTCAATGAGTTGTGTAGCTGTATTAATTAATATCATTTGACCTTCGTATTTGTGTGGAAAGACATAAAGCATTTTTTTTTTTACATAAGCAATGTCATAAAACTGAATTGATAGCTGGAATATTGTTCTCTGTACAGCCCATCAATTAATGTAAGTTACATCCTGTGTTTTAATGCAGATTTGAGAATATATTTCTGTAGTAACAAGAGAGAACTCAGTCATTTGGGTAACTTGGGAGGCAAAGGACCATTCGTAAGCTTTTTTTCTTTTGTTTAGGGCATGATGAAATGGAGGTATTTGAGAAAATAATGTGATGCGTAAAAATTCCTCCAATGTTAATACCTTATTTCATTGAAAATGTGGTATGTTGATACTTCTGCCTACATGGCTGCATGCCCTGTGTACAGTTGGCACTATGTGTGCTATGTAGCTAGAGAAATAAAATATTTAAATTAATGAAGACATATTTTAATATAAGTCAAAGCAAGTAAAAGCTTCAAAGATAGAAAAAAAATCTCATCAGCATTGTTTCATCATAATTCAAAAGGCTGCTCAGATGTTTCTTTCATTAAATGGCTGCTTCTTGCACAGCTGCTGGCTTACTCCCAGCAAGGTGTAAATGTAAATGAGCATTTCTAGTTAAGAAAGTAACAAAGGTAAAGTAACCACAAAGGGCAGAAAAAGCTTCCAATGAAAAGGAGATCTTGCCAAAACCAATTCGTAAAGACACCCGGGGAAACAAACAAACTTTTGTCCAAACGGTGCCAAATGCTGGCTCTGTCGAGTGCTCAGTGGGTGAATTTTGCATGCTTTGTCTATATGTAGAACTTGATCCTAAACATAAACTAATTTGGAAATTAAATTATTCATGACTTTGATATTTTCTCCTCTCTAAGCAGTGCTGTGGTGCGAGTGCTCCGTGGGCCATGCAGTAGGAGTGTGGCTGCTGCCTGGGCTTGATCATTGCTCTCCATGTCTGCACATCTTATTTCAGACATTAAAAGGAAACGTACAAGAGGTGCAAACAGAGGTAAGTGATGCAGAGGTGTAGAACCTTTCCAGGATATGTTTAGGAAAGCCAAAGCTGACCTGGAGTTGAATCTGGCAATAGACAGGAAGGACAACAAGAAGTATATAGGCAGCATTCACCACTGAATACAGGATTTTGAAGTCCCTCGCTGTTTCTTTTCCTTGGATCTTTTAACGTCCATGGCAGAAATCAAAGATAAATTATTTAAATATGAATAATGAAAAAAGTGAAATAATAATTTACCTATATAAGAATGAATAAGCAGTTCATACTCATGATAGGAGATTTAGCTTTTAAAAGATTAAATTGCACATTGTGCATCTTTGTAATGCAATGTGACTGCAAAGTGCATTTATTATAGCGAAAGCGTGTAGAATATATTGTGAGAATGTGACATGAATAAATTCTATCCAGCTTCCAGCCATTACTAGAAACGTGACCCTTGCTGAATATTCTCAAAAGATACCTTACAAGAATTTTCTTTCCTCTGTATTGTGATGTAGATTATTTGAAGAAGTACTTTACGTGACTATATTTATCTAATGTTTGCCCTTCTGTGTTGTTAGCAAATTATTCTGTTTCAAACTACCCACCTTTAAAACAGACTGTACACAGTCTGTTTTGTAAAGGAGTGACCAGATGAAAAGCTAATAAGAATGAAGGCTCCAGTTTTGGAGGATCCACCGATTCCCAGCTTCTTGTTGCTTCTCCCTTTCTGTCTGTCATCTTTCTTCCTTGTCTGCCTTCTTTCCTCCATCGAGGATGAGCCAACAGCTATTTCATTCCTTGTTTCCATATAGTACCTCTTTCTCCTAACAAATCTTTCACCACTCAGGTTTTCTATGTAAATAAAAAACCAAGTTAAACCAGTAAGAAATCTCTACCAGCACACATATTAGAATGGCTGAGGGATATTGTTTAATGAATCTCAGACTCATTGTAGCCAGCACCTAATCTTATCCTTTAAAAACGGAGCATCATGGAATATTTATATATGATGCTACATAATTTGAGGCTTAATACATTTTCCAAACTTTCCTCTTTTTGACAGAGGTTAGTGGCTGGTTAAGCAATGTATGCTGAAGTTGTCTCAGTTGGCAGTGAAAACCCAACAGAGGTGACTCTTTTGTCATTGATTCTTGGGGAGTTTTTATCCAGCTGGATGCCTTCTGCATGGCCACCATAAATTAGTTTTGTGTCACTGCCTCTAACAACCACAATACACTGATAGTCTTTAAGTGATGGTTTCTATGACCTGAGACAAGATCTAGCCTTATTTTTCTGCTCTGTTACTTTCAAACAGGTCTTTCTAATATTAACATGCTGTAGTATTATAAACATATTTTTTAACTCCTTTAAAATTTATAGCAATACTTTTCCTTGCATCTCAGAAATGCAATTCTTATAGGAGGTGTAAACTGTTAATGAGCAGATCCAAAGCACAGCATTGGACAGGGCTCAATAAAGAAAATTAACTCTATTCCAGCAAAAATTGGGACAAGAACCAAAAATGTCAGCAAACCTTATTCACATCAAGCTGTTGTTCATTTACTGTAGTAAAGTCCAGTGTTCCAGTAATGTGATCCTTTTGTTAAAAACACTGGAATTCTTTGACCTAAGAGGGCTGCTCTGAAAGTAATGCCTCCTATTTTATTATATTGGCCCACAAAGTTAGAAGTAGATGTTGGTGGGATGCAGGTAGAGGTTGAACCTTCCCATCAATATTCCATTACATTTTGTTGCTGGGCAACAGATGGCAGCAGAGGGGCAGTCTGACTGAATGGTGTCTGATGTGAAAGTGTACGTAGACAAAGGTGTGTCATTCCTCTATGGGGAAGAAATTCACCAGCTGACATTCATTGATTCTTGCTGGATGTTCAAGGAGACCAAACAAACAGTGGATGTGAGCGGTGGTGAGGCATTTCTGCAGTGGTGGTATCAACAGTGGGTCACCTCCACTACTGCTGATTTTAATATGCATGGCATGCAGGCTCTTGTTCATCACTGATGCAAATGCATAGCTAACGATGGTGACTGTGTTGAAAAACAGTGGTTTGTAGCTGAGAATTTGCTCCATCAACTAGTGTTATTGATCTCTTTGTTTCTGTTAATCTTCTGGGAGAAAAAATATCCTCTTAAAAATATCCTATTATTGCATTTGGAGAAATAATAATAATAATCACTTGCTCTAAAAAGAGTAGTCAAAATGTATGAGTCAGTCATCATTTTTAGTTTCGAAAGATATGAATGTAGTATAATGAATGGTGTCTAATGGAAGGCACTGGACACAGCTCCCCAGCAGCATTCTGTGTTGGTACTGACTGGTCCACTAATACAAATTATACATCTGTTTTGCTTGAGTTCAAGAAAATAACCACACACCTACTCTCAATTGCTGTCTCGTGAAAACTCTTCAAAGAGACTAAGTATGGGCAAAGTATCTACATTTGCATACAATCTTATAAAATTTGGGTTTATTTTACACTCTTGTGCCACAGATGTGCATTTACAATAATAATGCACATACACTTTTTATTACAGACTCTATTATTGGCCTTCAGTATCTCTTCATCTCAAACAACCTTGGAGAGAAGTTGTAATGCACTACAAAGGCTGGAAGTGCTATGATAGTAATTGCTTCAAGAATACAATTTGCCTTCTGCCAAGAGAAAGGTAGGGATCAATCTGTAAGTCTTCTCTCTCATGTGTATTAAAAAAAATGTTTGAAATTCCACACATTATCACATTCCATTAATAGTCCCATTAATCTACAAGACATGAAAAACCTAAAATAAAAAGTGGTGTGTCCCTCTTTCTTTTAAGTCTGACTCTGAAGTGCTCCCATCTAACAACAGAAGGTAGAAATTAGTTGATTTAGAAGCTTTTTTCCTCCTTCATTTGCATAGTCAAAAGTCCTTGATGAGAAGGCTTTTCTAATCATTGTCCAATAACATTGGACATAAAAATGCCAAAGGTGGTGGTATGGTCAGAAGAACAGACTATTAGAAATAACTAATATTTGAGGAGCTTTATTTAAAATATGAAAAAATGTACAAGAACTCCTATGTATCAAGTTTCACATAAGTTTAGGAGGAGGCTGGAGAATTAGCTCATATGTGCTGCCTTATACATTTGGATGGTTGAAGGAGGCTTTACATTTCTCAACTTATTTCTGACAGGTTCTGAATTCTAGTCAATTATGTATGCAGCCACTTATCCAAAAAAGATTGAGCTGATGGTACAGACTGGATTCACAAATGCTTCCAGAAAGCTTTCAGGTGATAAGATAAAAGCGGATCTTGGTTGCTGCTGATTTGAAACCAGGTCTTGAATTTGTGTGCCTATAGTTAGTTAGTTGAAGGGTGCTGCGTCATCTATTCTTCATCCCTAACTCGTGAATTTTTGCTGTTCATGAACAATTCATGAACTTCTATTTATCTTCAGCAATTGCATTATGAATTGAGGATTTAACTGGAATAAGATAATCCAGGAAATAGTAAATTTCAATTCATTTTTATGAATCTAATATATATTCAGCATACAAGAGCAGAGATGTGAATACATTAGAGATAAAAATACTAGTAAGAAACGAACTCATTCTATAACTTAAGTTTAATTCTCAAAGATATTTAAGCAGAAATGGTGGCAGATCTGACTTTATGTAGCTCTTGGATTTTCTGGGACTCTTTCCCCTCAGCAGTGAGTGAATACATCTTTGCAGATTTTTGCTCTGTGATTTCTTATTTATAGTGGGCTGTTTTTTTCAGCTTGTTTCTATTTCTAGAGCAATATGGATCCGCTGCTAAATGTTTTGGAAAATATTTCATTATTTCCAGGGGATTTCTTTCTTTCTCTTGGCTAAAAAAAACAAAAAACACCAAAACCTTCTCCATATTTGTTGCTGATTAAGTTATTTTAAATCTTTTCTCTCATTTCAAACATAGAATGCAGCGTGATGTTGTGCAAGTGGTTGTCAGTTACGCTAGTGTACATGAATGATTATGCTTTTCACATGAACTGAGAGGATGAGGATGCCCACTGGTCTAGGCCAGTACTTATGGTATTTATGATGAGAACTACAAAACACTTGCAGTATGTATTTTGCTTAAGAAAGAATGTATGCCTTGAACCAATGACAGCGTAAGGCTAAGATTGGATTCTACATGTTTACAGCTAAATGGTTTGATAGCTTTTGGAGTTTTACAAAAAAAGTCAAGGAAAGAAAATCTTTTGAGAGCTGAAGAGAAAGGGGAAGTTGCTTATGGTAGTGCAGTCATCAGGAGCCAAATGGAGATGGAATTGAATGAAAATTTCCTGGGCGTGCTTCCTCCCTTAGAAATGCCTCAATCAAACAAACAAACAAACCTAAAGCTGATAAGTAAACAAATAAGTAGATAAAAAGAATGGTTAAATCATTGCTTTTAATAGTTATTTTCAACACCTCTAGCCTGGCTGACATATAAATGGATGTGGAAAGGGAAGCACAGAACTCACGTACTAATGTTTAACCTGTGAATCAATTCATCCACACAGGACAACAAAAAGGCAACACACAAACCTGTAATTTTCTTTCAAGGAAGGTCATTGAAACCGGCTTGACCTTTTTCCATATATAAAGCAAATAAACTATCAGCCTTATCTGAAACCTCCAATCTCAAGATGATGAAAATAAAGATCAGAGATGAAACCCAGTTGATGCTGATGAGTTGGGCATGCAGTTGTTTGTCTAAGATGTACCAAGAGAAAATTTACATATGCTGTAAGTTAAAGTAAGGAGAGAGAAAAAAAATGTTATTGCAGAATAACTATTCCCTAGATAAATTAAAATTAATATGTTATCAGAGGAAAATAACTTGGACATCTTCTCATTTATAGATATTTAGACATAAGTGCATCAAGATACTGCCATGAGGACATTAAAAATAAGACTTCTAGCCTTCTGCTTAAAGACTGTACTAAATAACAACATATTGCTAATTGAACAGATGTTAAAATGCAGTTCATTTTATTCTGTGGGGCTGAAATCTGAAACCTAAATGTCATAACAACTTAAAACTGCGAGACAAATATTCCAGAATTATTTTCCTGAACAGAACTTTGAACAAAACCAGTGGTCATGGGGCACCCTTAGCTTAGTGCTGCCTTCTGATATCAAGACAAAACTATTAAAAATAGTATTAATTAGAGGCATTCAATGCAAACCAAATAATCCTTTCTCTGCGAAGAATGAGAGAATGACAAATTCGATTTAGCCAGAACTCCTCAGCTATAATCATTAACCTTATTCAGCTCAACCTCTTATCCAGAAAACAAGTGCTAAAGGTGCTATAAATTGTCAAGAAGTAAAAGGCACTGAGGTTAAACTAAACAACAACAAAAACAGCCACATCAGAATGGTACATGTACAGAATGGACTTCTTTTTTCCATGTATTATTATGTGGAAATTGATTCATCAATTATGTCCCATGGCAGGATTTCATTGCTTTGTCATGAATGTTCAGGATCAAGATGACATCATTCACAGCTGCCCTTCCTGATGTTTGAAGGGTTAACTATCAACAGATTATTACCATAGAAGGTGGTAATGCTCGATTGTTTTCAAGTTGGAGATGATTCATGACGTGTTTGTGGCACCAAAATTTATATGTCAGCAACCACCACAAATGCATTAGTGTATATTTCACTGCAAGCATCTAGTATGCTCATGTACCCACTGGTAGTGAAATGAACAGCCCTTAAAGTAATAAATTCGCAGTGGTGGTTGTTGTGTTGTAGATGTCCTTTGCTGCAAGCACATGATGAATTCCTAAAGCATTGTGTGTGTGTATATTTATATAATTCTTCTACCAATACACAGAATCTTTATGTTTTTGAGGGCATCAAAAATAATTTTAGTTTTCTATCTTGAATTTTTTCTCTTTTCTGACAGCACCCGTGGCACGTTATTGTTCCAAGCACTTCTTTTATCCAAGAAATGACCTTTCTTGACTTCTAGTTCATCACCTACGTGCTGTAGACCTGCTTTGTTATCAATCGTGTTGCCTTTTTTTGATTAGCAATGAAACCATGATATCATCTCCTGCTATAATCCTACTTATCTGTTTACCCCATGTAATTGCAGTATTGAAGAACAAATTAGCTGTGAAGACATGGCACTAGGCACTGAGTCTAATGATCCTTCATTGTCCACAGATGACCATTTTGGTCTTGTATTATGAATGGGATGGCATTCTCAGTCTGAAATACAGCTTAGGTAATGCTGAGAGATTGTTAACACATGTTCTATTGTGAGTAACACTGCCCTTACTCAGCAGGCAGTCTGTGATAAGCTGCTTAACCCTTTGATTTCATGAGTTATACAGAAGAGAAAGAGTGTCCTCTTGCCTCCTGGTGCTGATCAGATCAGAAGCAAATCACTCTGACAACTGTGCTCTTCCCCAATGTTTTTAGGTACCAGATTGTCTCCTACACCATTTATGGTTGCTTTATTTCCTCCCACTAGCCCATAGAAGTCTGAAATGTACATCCACAAATGAGTTTGAAGACATTGAAAATACCGAAGCAGGCTGAAAACAGGCAAACAGATGGCCTGGGTGGGAGCTGGAGGAACCTTCATTGTTGCAGCTTTAGAAGATCAAAATGGTGCACAATAGAAGAGGAAGAAAGACTGAAATATTTTGGTACAACTTGGGAAATTTCTGCTTTTTGAATAATTTCCTTCAATAATCTCATCTCCATCTATTTGTTTCTAGTCCAGAAACTTCCAACAGCTTATTAGGTTGACTAAGTTTTACACAGCCTTGCTGACCTTTGATCTGCCTCCTGTGGCCAGCTCCATGGATCTCCAGGATAAGCCTGCTCGACCTCACACTCCACAACCACAACCTTTGGCAGCATAAGTCTTCTCCCAGACGTTCCCTCTATTACATAATTCAGCAGCCAAGAAAACAAGAACAGTTTATCTTATGCTGACCAGCTCTTCTCTTCCAAAAATGCAGAAGCTGTTGCATTTCATAAGTACAGCTGAGTGCAGAGATTCATAGTTTAAATCCAATGCATACACTAAAGATACCTAAATTCTAGAAGTAGGAATACAGCCTTGGAGATAAAAATTAATCTATCCCCTGTATCAGCATTGTCAGAGCCTCTGATAAATGTATTATTTCCTGGTTTGGTCACTGTGTTGCAAAAGAAGATGGGGAAGAATCTTCAGAAAAGAACAGAATAATGGCAACGATCAGAAGTGGAGAAAAGCAAATGAGGAAATTTATTTTAAAAGAGGTGGGGAATCGCATAAAGGAGAAAGTAATACTTGTCAGGGAAGGATGAGAAAAAGGAATGACATGATAACTTGTTTTCTTTTCATTAAAGAATCTTGCAAATGGGAATGAAACAACTGTTCTCTGTACCTGAGGGACAGAACAGATGGAAAAGAGCTTAAAAGACATAAGAAAGGCTCACATTAGAAGATAAACTCTCTAAACAATAGGAAGTACATCGCTTTCTGAGTTGCTGAATCTCCATTACCAAAGATCTTCAGGAATGAACTAAGAACGGCACAGCCACAGTCTGGAGCATGAAGGGACAAGGTGACATCTTGAGAACTCATTGAGGTTTTGCTCTGAACATCCCATCCCGTTTGTGTTCCTGAGCTTTGTGTTCAATTTAGATTTCCTCAGCTTGTATAATTCTGCTTTCTCACACTTAGTAGTAAATATGGATTTAGGTATCTTCTGCTGCTGGGAGTAATGGTAAAATCATTTTGTAGTAGTTTAAAGGACTTCAGGGTATTATTTTGGTCTCTGTCTTCCATGAGTTGGATGCTTGAGCCCCCCTGTTATTTTGTTTTGACTTTAGATTGAATTAGAAGGGTGAGATAAAAAATGTGGGAAACCCACAGAGGAGGATTTAAAGATCCATTCTGAGGTCTTCAAAGGAAGTAAATGGTGTTTTGGGGACCCAGCAGCCAGAGCCTTGAGATGGCAAAAGAAACAGGCTGAGCACCAAAGGCACGGGTAGAAGCATTGGGTTATGGGTTTGCATTGGAGGACCTTCTGTATGGGATGTATGTGCAATTGACAGCTGAGCTCAGAAATACTGCGTCTGCTTTTATTTTCTTTGCAGATGAAAATATTTCTAAGGGCATTATTCATGGAAAGCTTTTCTTGAATAACCATACACATAGGATTTAAAGCTTGCTTCCTCTCATCACCTGTTCCATTGTTACTGTTTTCCATTTAAAATCCACGTATTTAAAACAACTCGCTATCTGCCTTACCCTCAGAGTATCAATCTATGACTAACACTGGTTAACATGTTGAATTAAATCCCAGTGGCATTAATTTATCAACTGGAGGTTAAGCAGCGCAAAAAATATTTGATCATCTCAGAATTCATGTATTGAAAAGGACGAGGCAGTGCTCTGGCAGGTCCTGGTTTGTTTTCCTTCTAACTTTGTCACAAGGAGCTGCTATCAACGTGGTGTGAGAGCAATCCCTGTGTGCAGGGCTGCGCGCTGCTCTTCTCATTAGCTGAGCGGAGGATTCGAGTAAGAGTTGCTTTCCTACGGGCAGGAGGAAGGGGAGGAAGCAAGCAGAGATGCCTGAGTAACGCTAAGGGCACGGTTTTAACCAGAGGATTCCCAAGTGCCGCTTGATGTCTATTTATTCAGTTACCATCGGCTTCTCGCGTGCAGCACTGACATCCCGTGCCCTATTCTCCCGTCGAACCCACAGCTTTCTGGGACAAGCCCCGTAGCCGTGCAACCGCGGACTAAAAGTTGGGATGGCGAGGCGCTCCGGCCTCGGGTGCTGGCACTGCGGGGCGATACCGGGTGCGGGGCGATGCCGGGCGATGCCGGGCGGGGGGCGATGCTCTGCGGGGCGCTCCGGGCCGCGCTTTGGAGCCCCGAGGGGCAGCCGGGCGCCGCCGCGTGGCCACCAATCGTGGGTTCGGGCGTGCCGCGGAGCCCCGCTCCCCCACCCGGCGCTGCCCGGGCTCCGCACCGCCGCCGTGCCGCCCGCCTCCGCTCCTGTGCGGCCCCGAGCGCCGCCGTCGCCGCCGCCACCTCCCTCGTTGAGCCCGACCCACGCTGCTCTGCCCCCAGCTCAGCCCACCCCGCCGGGCTTGAAGGTCACCTCTGCCCGCTCCCGGAGCCACTTTGAGCGCGCTATAGAGCAGCATCGTTTCAACCCGCTCCGTTAAGGTCCCGGTCCGAGCGGTGCGAGGTTCCTACTGGTCGGAGAGGAGAGGGAAGGGAAGAAAAGCGGCCGCTCGCCCCCTCAACCGCCCGACGCGGCGGGGACGGCCCCGGGGTCCCGGAGCTCGGGGGCGGGCGGCGAGCCCGGGGGAAGCCGGGCAGCGGGGGCGCGGCGTGCGGCCGTGAGGGCGGGGAAGGGCGGCTGCGGGGAGCCGCATCCCGCTGCCTTCGGACGGGAGAAGAGCCGCATCCTTCGGCCGCCGCCCGCATCTTTATGGTGAGTTTGGCTGGGGCCGGGAGGAGGGCGGCGGTGGAGGCGGTGGGGCGTCCCGAAGCGGCGGGTGGAGGGATGGAGGCGGCGCTCCTACCGGGGCCGGAAAGTTCCCGGGGCCGCCAGGGGGCTGTGGGGTTGGGGGCGGCGAGGTGTGCGGTGGGGAGACCTTAGGGCGCTGCTCTGCGGGTGTAGGGCTCCGGCTCGGCTCCGCCAAGCGCTGCGGGAGGGTTGACAAGGCAGAGCAGCACGGCGGAGACTCGGGAAATCAAAAGGAGGGACGAGGAAAATGGCCAAGCTGGGGTCAGCCGAGTTACTGGCTGAGAGAGTGGAGATATTTAGCTGCTGGAGAACTACTTGCCTGTAAGTCGTCGCTATTTACTTCCATGGTAGGCTATTCATCATTTCATTTTCTCCTGCACGTTTCTATCGGTGAATGGGGGATGCTCGTTCCCCGGCTGCGGGCTCTGCTCAGGTGAAGCAGCGCTGAGGGTGGTTTGTTCGTCCGGGTGGTTCCACCTGGAGCTGCATCCCTCCAGCAGAGGTCCGGTTTGGCGCTGTGACAGCCTGACATCTCCTGCGTTTCCAAAATGTAGTAATATGGCTGTTAGAGATCGTGCTGCCAACGTGACATGGTTCACACAGATGGTGAAACAAATGCGGGCTAATGTTTGAATTGATTCACAGCGCCGAGGTGTGAAAGATTTTGTCCTAATCTGTAACTTCTATTGCTCTGCTCTCTTGGCTTGCAGATGGGGCGCGGGTTTGTTCGATTCTTATGTACTTGTGTAAATAAAATCCAGTTTGTTCAATGCGAATTGAATTTTAAGGTATAATAGAGGTTGGTGTCCCAAAGTCTCTTCTTTCATTTCTCACTCTGCACATGATAGTGAAGAGAGCAGAGACACTGTATGTTACATTCGTCATTTAGTGTGTAAACCGTGTTACGTACAGAATATAGCAGTAGAAGCAAGAAGTTTGTGTTCTGTGGTGGAGACTGATGATTGTGGGTGTATTGCAACCTACAATGAAATCTGTATTTGCCTCACGGTCAAATAACTCTTTTCTTTATAGACTAAATAGTCACAGCAGCCACTTGGCAATATATATATTGGGAATGGCGACGAGGGTGTGGGGAAGTGGATTTCCAATGTATGTCTCAACAGATCACTCGTCTTTTAGGACAGCATTTGGCACCACATGCTCCAGTTACCAGGGCTGTAGCAGTGGCTTAGTATAGCTCCAACTGTGGCAGCTTTACCTTGATGTTCTTTCACTTGAACAGCTTTGAGTTCCTAAGGTTTTGGGAAGCTCTGTGGTGTTTCTGATGATAGGTCCAACATTACCAAGATTACTGGGTCACAATGACTTTGGAGGCTTGGCTGCTGCAGGTTGCATTTACAATTCATGCTTTGGTTGTTACCTTAGACAAAAGGATTTGGCTTTCCTGAAATGGAGTTTCTGTTTATAGTTGTCAGGGCTGCATTTCCCTTTTCTATTGGTACTTAACTGTCGGTACTTAGCTGACAAATGTAATGAATGAAATTTGCAGAATGCTGATGATTTTTATAGTTCTTGTAATTGCGGCACTTGTGTCCTTGAGGTGACGAGAATGCTCTTCTGGCTTCATAAAAAGACATCCTGAAGTGACAGAATACTGGCAGGAGCCAAGTGTTGAGGAAGAGGGCAGAATTGTTAATTCCTGGATGCATAATGTGATGCTTTCCCTGTATGAAGTGTGAGTACAAACCTAGGGTTACAGGTCCGATCCCCAGCACAGAGCATTGTTGCTGTGACACCTCCTCACTGCCTGCACACTGCCTGGCATGCACTGCATCCTGCTGCCAAGGAGAACGTGATGGCCTTAGGCCACGGCTGCCAGGAGGTGGGTTTTGAAGTTTCTTCTTGTTTCCCGGGCTGCAGCCCTCCACAAAGCCCCTTTGAAGTTAAACATGGAATAGCAAAACTGAAGGGGACTCAGCCCTCACACAGCTAGCCCTGCGCCACAGGCAGGATCACTTTGTACCTGTGTCATCTCTGATGGATGTTTGTGTAGCTTTTCTAATTCCCCTCTCTCTGCTTTTGCTTCTCCTGCTTTTGCTATTTGCTTGTTTATTTCATCTCGTGGTTATTATTATTTTTTTTTCTCTGTATATGCTCTTCCTTCATATATTTTTTTTCCTCATTCCCTCCAAACGATCTCTCCTCTGCTATGCCCAGTTAATCCCTCTGTCAGCTCTTCTTGCTGCTCTCTGCAGGACCTCGTGCTTCTCTGACAGTCCCACACTCTCCCTGCCTTTGTGCCCCACACCTGGTACTGCTGCCTCTGTACCAGCACAGCAACAGTCCTGGGATGGGTTGTGATGGCACTCAGGAAAGCTGAGTAATTCCTTCTTCAAAAATGTTTAGCTTTCATCTCCCTGTTGTTTTGTGTTCCCTGGGGGTTGGCGACTGTGCAGTAAATATATTTGGTGTGGACATTTCTTTGTAAGTGTTGATTATTATTGCTATTATTTTAGGAATAGTGTAGTAGAAGAAGCGGTAGAACCGTATTTATCTGTTCTTGGATTTAGTATCATTGGGTTTTGGTGAGATCACAGAGTTGGCTCTCATGAGAAATAAACTGAGTGGATGTGCACTTTAAGACCTTTGGAGAGACTTTTTTTTTTTTATAAAAAGCACTTAATTCATTACTGCAGGTACATTTGAGAGGCACTGTAACAATGAAGTGTTTACTTTTGTATGTAACAATGTTTACTAACTCTATTAATAAAAAGGGGAACATGTAGTGGTCTTAGTATTGCTTCCAGCAGTGACTGACCTGAGAGCAGATTCATGTGTGCACCAGGATGGGAATTCCTGCGGTCACTGTGCTGGGGTGTATGGCTGTGGAGGGGCTGTACTCTATTTGGCAGAGCATCCACAAGCTGGATCACAAACGCTCACTTTAATATGACATTGCAGTCAGAGCACGGACAGTGCGGTGGTGATGTGTGCTTGGAGTGTGTTTTCTGTATGTAGCCAATCTCTGCTTTAATATTTGGATTAAGTACGGCTGGTTAATGCTTTCCCAACTCAAAAGGTAAGTTGGCATTCCTTTTCTTGTCTGTGAATGACTTGAACTTAGACACGTGATGTGGCCCCAACGGCTCACTGCAGTTTTATGGAGCTTAATGTTGTCGTAGAGGTGAAAATGTAAAAATGGCCAGAACAGGACAATTAATCAGCAAAAATTACCGTAAACATCTTCAGAAATCATATACCTAGATAATTTTTAGAGGGATTTAATGGAAATTCTGTCCTCAGTCTCACTTTGTGCTGACAAATATATGTCATTTAAGAACAAAAGAGCTGTTTGCTTGGTATTCTTTAGTAGCAGGGGAAGTTGAACTGTTTGGAAATACAGGATGGAAGGAACCAAGGGCTGAGTTAAATAATTCACCATTACTAATAGCTGTAGCTTTGAAATGGCAGTATCTGATCTTTAGATGTAATTGTTGATGTATACTCTAAAGACAGAGCTCCAAGCACTGACCACGAGAAGATGTATTATTTAGTTATGGAAGGCATGGGTATGTTAAACATATGGTTTTCCAAAAGCTGTAATAGGCTAAATAAAATGGACCTACTTTAAGTGAGACTGATATACAGTACTACAGCCTGAGAGAATATAGCAACTGAAAAGCATTTTTCTTCTAACTCTTTTGTGCATCTGGCAGAACTCTGATCTACTTTTTCTCTGGGCTGGATACATGTTCTATTCCTTGTAGAAATCTGGAGATGCTGTTGTCTTGTGTGTTCGTAAATATAGCATGCGAGTAAAACTGAAGAGCACGGAGAGCAGTGAATGAACGGGTCTTATAATAGAAAACACAGTATTAGTTAGCCTAACTATGGGTTTGAGTGCAAAATCAGTGATGTCGGTGGCAGATCAGTTGACTTGATTGCACAGAATTTGTACAGGTAAGAACTGCAGTGATCCTTGAGAACAGAAAGCTCCCATCCCTGAGGATCTTTCTGTACGTAATTAACGGGAACTCTTATTTTTTTGTTGTTTGTTGTTGCTTCTTGTTTTTAACTATTTAATTAAATGCTAGATATTTTTAGTGCCCATAATTATTTTGCTCTACAAATTCTCCTTGGAAGTATAATGCAATCTCTGAAACTTCACATTCTGTATTCTTGAATACACGATTAGTAGATAGATGCTGCTTTTATTATCTTTTCTGAATGTCTGCGTGTGATGAAACAGGAAATTGCTTATGAAGTTACTTGGCTAAATTTTAATATAGCAAAGACTACAGCATACTGTAAATGAGATCATCGTACTCGTGTCCTTTAGCTTGATGTGCTGGAAAATGAATGTAAACTGAAAGGAAATCTCACTTGACGTGGGAAACCACTTTGGGGATGCTGGGATTTCACAGTGGTAAATAGCAGGAGCACTGAAGCACATGTAACATTCTGAAGAGCACAACAAAGCAGCAGCGTTTGATGCACAGTATGGATTACAGTTAGATATCAAGCAGAATTGAATGCCACAGATGTGCTTGTCAAACCTTGAAAGTTTAGTTTCTACCACGTAGGTTTAATTTCTTCAGAGTTGGAAGGGACCCACGAGGATCACTGAGCCCAACCCCTGGCTCCATACAGGGCAACCTAAGAATTATGCTACTTATCCAACTTCGTGCACTCCAATAGCTTGCAACCGTGCCCTGGGTTCCATGCCTGACCACCCTCTGAGGAAGAACCTTTCCTGATACCCAATCTGAAATTCCTGTCTTCTGTTTCAGATTTTGTACTTACTGGAGAACTTGTTCAGAAACAAGAATATTTATAAGTGGAGTTTTTTACATATGTTTTATGATTGATTCTGAAATGTGTCGTGACTTTGGATGCAGTTTTAAAATTCAGATAGCAAGAAAAGGCGTTGCAGCTAATTATTAGAAAGGAACAAGGTAAATAAGGCGTACAAGGTGAAGTTAGATGGACAGGTGCCTTAGAGCCCATCGCTGGGATGCAGTGCCTGAGAGTGGGAAGCACTGCACCTCAGGCTGGGAGATCTGTCTGTGTGAGACTGACTGCAGTTACTCAAGATTTTATGAAAACTGCTGAGCAAATTCATACCTATTAAAGTAATTGCCATTCTGCTTTAGATGGAAAGTCATGGGGGAATATCGTTACGGCAGGTAGAGATGAAGGTCTTGGATTGTGTGAAAGGGCAAGTGTGCAAAACAAAATCACTTGTGTGGCACGTGATGCCAGATGGCTGTAGGACCAGGCACAGCTGTTTGTGGCCAGCTTTACAAATGCTCTGAAAGATGTAAACTTTCTTGGTTTGCAAAACAGCTGAATAGAGCCCCTCTCCAAGAAAACAGGGTGCAAAAAGCAGTCGCTACACTTCAGAAAAAAAAATAATAATCAAGAATGTATTTTAAGTAAGTGCTATTTTTAAAGGCTCTCATCATTGAGCAAGTAGTAGCGAGAGCTGGAGTTCGTGAATGCCCTCTTCCTGCTGTGTTTTGTAGTTCATTGATCTTGAGTCTATCAGGATGCTGGCTGTGACTGAAAACTTTTCCTTTACTTTCTGGCATTTACTAATAACTTTTCTGTTGGATTTATTTATTTATTTATTTATTTATTTATTTATTTATTTTTAGCATCAGATAAAAGCGTGAGCATGTTTTGATGTACTCTTCACAGAATCTTGTTCTTCTACTCATCAGCAAGTTTCATAGCATTTGTATGAATTCTCTTCTCTCTGCGTTCGAGTGCCTTATTAGACATGAGTGAACATTGTATGATCAGAATAATAAGAAGCCAGTCTGAAAATACCTATTGTTTTCATGAGAAATTCAAGAAACAAACTTGTGGTAGAAACTTTCATCCCTAAAAGGGGCACTATTTTAGTGGTATGTGTATGTGCAAATTTAAGAGGTTTAATTGAGGCAGTATTCTTGCTTTTGAAATCAAAGTATTCTACAGATAGAGTGATTGTAGGGAAAGATACAGGTGTAACAAAATCCAGTCTTACCAGGCAGTTGTTCTAAAAATGGATTTGTTTCATAAAGATCAAAGCCATTATCAAATGAGATAAAACAGCAGAGAATTTATGTGTTTTGCCCTGGTGAGAAAGCCTGACGTGGTTGCAGTTGGCTGCTTTGATGAGCCTCTGTTGCTCTCTAGTCTGTCTTTGAGATGCTCTCTGGCTTCTTTAAAAAGTTTTACAAAAACTGACAATATCATTAAATCATATAGAATGGCCTGGGTTGAATTGGACCGCAATGCTCATCTCGTTTCAACCCCCCTGCTGTGTGCAGGGTCACCAACCAGCAGACCAGGCTGCCCAGAGCCACATCCAGCTTGGCCTTGAATGCCTGCAGGGATGGGGCATCCACAGCCTCCTTGGGCAACCTGTTCCAATGTGTCGTTGTGTGAGGGAGCCAGTATTGATATCTTTGTCTTCTCGGGCAAAAAGAATAAAAATCCTCTTTCCTCCTAAGTATTGGTTTTTGATATAGCAGGATCCAAAACTCATAGATTTCTTCTTTGGCTGCCAATTAAAAATATGGCGTATTAATCACTGTGGGTAGCAAAATAAATGTTTCATATATAACTTGTTGCAAATTTTCTTACTAAAATAAGGACTGTGTGATTATAAAGCAGTTATTTCATGGAGCAAATGAAGATCCTCTCTACAGTCTCTGTAGGGAAATATGGAATACAATATAAAACACCTGTTTCAGAACTGCCTTCCATCTTCACATTTATGCAGTTGTGTGAGTACTTTGCCTTTGGATGCAGCATTCTCTGCATTCCTTTGGCACAGAACTTAAGTCTTGCTTTTTTCTTGAGTGAGGCCACAGTTTCAAGTCATACTACCAGGTTGCTGTCTTTGATCAGTGGCATAGGAAATAATATGATGAAATATGCTGCTATGATGAAACTCCACCATGAAGCGTTGGGATAAAAAAAAATTCTCCCTGCACTGCAGACAGTCCACTCTGTATGTGAGTAGTTACTTAAATGTCCTTTCCTCCAGCTTCGAAGATGAACTACCTAAAATGTCATCAGCCACATGGTGATATCCATTTTAAGACTGCAACAATATAAATGCTAAGGAAGTCCCAGAGTGCTGTTTGAATTGAGTGACACAGAGTTACCCAGCAGGAAGATTAATGGATCTAGATAGCCTCCCGATCTTTCTATGGCATTAGACTGTCTTTTCCCACTTCTTAATTTAGTACACACTCCAAATGGCTTCTTCACTTCATGATGACCTCTTCTGTATTGCCATCGTGATAATGTGGTTGTCTGCAGCTGCCTCTGCAGGAGACGATTGGGTTTCCCCTGGTCGTTGCAAGTAATGAGCTCTCACCAAATACCCAAATTGTCCGTATTGCCTGTTGTGCACACTTGCCTCATTCTGCATGTCCTCAACTTACATATAGATTCTTTCATTATTACTGTTTTCCAATTCCTGATATCTACCCATAAGCTTTTATGTTTTCATTTCATTGTTTATGTTTTACAGTGGTTCTTTCATTTTGATTCAGTCCTGAATCTGTTCTGCATCACTTACAGATTGTAAGTGGTTATTCTGTGCGCTGTGGGAAACACCAACATGAAAACCCTGTGGTCAGGTGGAGCAGGTCAGCACTTACGTGGTGGCCTAATGTAAAGAGCACTTGGTTCTGCAAGACCAAGAGATTCTTTTGCTTTTTATAAGCCTTATTAAAAAATCATATGTTCTTTGGTATTGAAGGCCATTTTACTCCTCCTCCTGCAAAATGCCTCTAAATCAGTCAGTTTTGGGGCCAATGCGATCTTTCCTCCTCTCTTTGGGAACTGCCATATCCAATAAACAGCTGATTAATTACTTACTGCTCGTTGGGACACAGCAGTTCAGATGCACACAGTCATACAAGTGTGTACCCCAAGTCTGTGATAGCACACATTCATTTTCCTTGCAGTTCTCTTTGCGTGACTTTTCCTGTTTGCATGGTCTCAGTCCTCATGGTTGTATTTTTGCCCTTGAAGTAACCCAACTTTCCATTTCATTGTAGCTAGGGAGCCCTCCTTAGGCTCTGTATGTTTGCCGGGAGGTGGAAATCTGGTTTGGTTCTAACTTTTGCACTTCTTAGTATCCCATTCTTACGTTAAGAGCTCTGTCAGTTTTGCTCCCTGCAATCAAGAGAAATGAAAGGCTTTGCTGGTCAGTTTAAAGGTTTTCTTTGTTCTTCTGTGTTGCACTAGCCATATATTATGCTCTCTCTTTGAATCTAGTTGAATTATTTCCACTTAAAAAAAGAAAAAAAGAGAGTAGGATTTCTGTAGATGTATCATGCAAGCCTTTTCAATGTGTGTATTTCCTAAATGTGGCACTTTGCCAGTTCTGATTTTCTTATTTGTTCTTATCTGCTGGTTCTGGAACTACCAAGGTAAAAGTAGCAATTAGGAGTCTTATTTCTGCTAGTCTTGTAGCTGTCTGGTTATGCTAAAACTGCTATTTAGCAAAGGGGTAGGGAGGGAAGGTTTGCATGAGGCACTGTAATAACACTGAGGTGTGAAAGAGCTATTGTTCTGAGAACACGAGAATTCAGAACGCTTTGGACTTATTTAGCTTTCTTTTTTTTTTTGTGGTTTGTTTTTCTCAGTTTGCCCGTGACAGAAATTGCAGGGGAAGGGCTGTACCCACAAATCACTGTTGTGTGCAGTACCCGATGGACTGACTTTGAGAAGCATTTTTATTTTTCATTTTTTAGGCTTTGGAAGTACTTTTATAGCAGGATGTAAAAGAGGAAGGATAACAGAATCCACACTTTGAAACACAAGGCTAAATCCTTCCAGAAAGGACATAGGTGCGGTGCCCACAAGCACGACTCACACATGGTGGTAGCATCATATGGTGCTGTGGTTGCACACAAACACAAAGCACCAACAGGTTGTCTGCATATTGTTCCAAATCTTTTGTGTCTCCTCTGCAGAATGACCAGTGTCCATTCCAACATCACTTCGTTCCAACCAGAACTGTTAACTGGGCTGGAGTAGTGAATTTAGAGAGCAGCTTGTAGTGGAGCTGGAACCATCAGATATTAGTTTAGATGTCATTTTAAATGGTTGGAGTTACCATGTTCCCCTTTGTTTCTTTCCTTTGTTTCTTCTATTTTTTTTTCTTTTTAATAATCTGTTCTGCTGATGTTTAATATATAAGAAGTTTAAATAATTTAATAAAACTGTCTCAAATGAGGAAATTGAAAGGGAATTCCAAATGAATGTTATAATGCAGTGCTATTAAAGCTTGACACTTCAGGCTGGGTGGTCCTTCTGTGCAAGGTGCTGCCACAGCAAGAACTGCCTCATCTCAGGATTTGGAATCTGCACACCTGCAGAAGCTGGGAGGGCTGGAGGGGAAGGAATGACTGATGTCCCGAGCTGATCTGTTGCTTGTTGTGATAACTGGACACGTGAATTGGACGGT
Organism: Coturnix japonica; assembly: GCF_054131305.1. Lineage (NCBI taxonomy): Eukaryota > Metazoa > Chordata > Aves > Galliformes > Phasianidae > Coturnix > Coturnix japonica. Next base: position 5,989,907 of record NC_140691.1, on the reverse strand, counting down.
GTCTACTGCTGAGAGTGTGAGTAGTTTGGTTCCGAAGATTATGAATGATTTGCTTCCATCCTGATGCTGTGTGGTGTATTAATGGCCGCCTCTCTGGGTCCTTCTGTGTGTTAGTTGGGCTGTCAGCTCTGTTCCCTGGCAAGCTGTAGGGTCGCTGAGTATTGGTTTTGCATTGCTGCGTGTTTGCTTTGCTTCAGAGGTTGGTGCATACCGACTTCTTGCTGCAGGCAGAAAGTTGCAGGATCTATTGCTCCATGGCTGCCACACACAGAGATGTGAGCAAGCTGGCACTGCTCCTGCTTCTCCTTGTTGGGATCACGTGTTTGTTTTCTAATGGTCTGTAAGGTTAATGAAACATTTGCAAGGGTGAGATTTGTGTATATTTTCATGTTCAAAGACTACTGCTACTTGCAGTATATCTTGCCCAGGAAATGTAGATGCTGGTTTGGGCATGCAATAACATACATGATTGCATACAGTGAGAATACACACAGGTAATGGTTAAGAAATGTGAATTTGGTATTCTCATTTGGTTTTTTTTTTTCACATCTCTGAAACTCAATAAGAATGTAGCTAATTAGCTGATAAAAGGAAGTGACCTTGCAGCTGATGGTTGATTTGGAAACACAAAATATTAAGGACAGTATTTATGATTTCCACTGAGCACAGCTTAGCAATTGCTCATTTTCAGTGCTGCGCATCATCGTTTCTAATACTAAATCTATGCCTCAGTATGGATCTGCGACACATCTGAGTTGTTGATTCAATATGAACCATGATTCTGGATTTCTTCTGTTTTCCATTTAAATTATTAACCATAACTTTGCATTATAGCACACATGAGGGAGGAAACTTTAAGCTGTGATTCCAACAGCAAACATTAAAGGAATAAATGGCAAATATTTCAGATAATAATTTCAGAGGTATGTGATGATTTACAGAGCATTCCATATTCACAATGATGCCAAGTTATAGCTGTTCTAGGAACTGCCATTAACTGGAAGTTCTGACTCACATGAAGTTCTGAAACCTGGTTGTGAGAAAACCCATAGGGATGGTGGTGAGTGACACGGATAATGGATCTTATCCAGGATGAGGTGCCACTCACAGGATGCTCGGAGCTGTGGGTGCCCCATCCCTGCAGGTGCCCGAGGCCACTGAGGGGATCTGGACAGCCTGAGCTGGTGGGGGCAGCCAGCCTATGGCAGGGCAGGGGCTGGGGGCTGAAAGAGCCCTTCCATGCTGTGATTCTGTAGTCCTGCACTGAGTGTGTTGCATGTATTCCAGTCTTTTGTTACAGTGCTGATACAACTAGAACCAGTTCTCTTAATTTGCTAGCTGCTACTGTGAAGCAGCACGTACTGTTGTGAGACCCGCCTGAATGATGCCTGTGGTTAGATGCTTGGATAGTGAATTAGTTATTCTGGTCTTCTGTTGAGGAAGAAATTAGGCAAATAATTATTTGAATGTAAATTTTCAGACTTATCACTGGGCATTTTTCTACAACACGGGCACAAATCATTTCCTGTGGTACTTTAGAGATCGAATGTGAAAGAGAAGCATGTTGATGTGCACTGCATAACTACAGAATGTCGGGCACGCTTCAGCATTTGGAAGTATAGGATATGTTATTCATTTACTGTATTAAAATATGGACAGTATAAATGTATTATGGAGCACTGTTAAATAAGAATAAGGGTGAGGACATTAAATCCTCATCTCCCAGTGAAATGCTCTTCTAGCATGCCAGCAGATGTCAGTATGCTCTTGTTCCATAGCCCTTTTATTTTTTAAACAATAATTATCCTTCAGCTTCATAATATGGGAGGAGACGATGAGTGCTATACCACCACCTTAATGCAGGTCTATTTAATTCAAATATTTTACTTAAAAGAGGTTGGGGTTTTTGTTTGTTTGTTTGTTTTTATAGCGTTTTCTACTGACACAAAAGACTCTGTGAAACGTGTCTAAGAACACAGTTTAAAATGCTTTGCCAAAGGGAGATGTATTATTGATAGCGTAGCGCCTTTGTTTCCAACTGAACATTTCTGTATAACTTGAATAATTTCCTTCGTATATTCAGAAGCATTTTGTAAACTGTGGCACATTTCCTTTCTGTTTGTGCAGCCAGTGAGTGTAGTTAAAGTCTGTGTTTAATGAAATCTCTCTAATTTGGAGATTATTTTGTTTTGTCACTGTTCATACATGGTAATCAAAACCAGCTGAGCTGCTTCTTGCATTTCAAAAATCAATACTGTTGTGGCAAAGTGATGCTATATAGTAGGAAAGGATAACATTTGCAGGCTGGAGTACACACCACATTCAGCTGACCTGTTTTTATAGCAGTGATCAGAAGGGGATGTTGTAAGGCTGAGAGTTGGTGGTGTGAGGTGCTGGAGAGCTGAAGCCAATAGCCAAGTAACCCAAAATGAATCCTGCTGGAGGTCATGGACACTGGTAGCACAGAGATGGTATTGAAGTTATTTTTGCAGATTTGCAGCTGTAAGGTGCTGTAGCTGTTGCTTCAGGATTCTACATTGCACTTCAAGACAAAAACTATTTCACATTTCATCTTTCTTTAACCCTCTTTTTGAGGCCTGTCTTCCTAGACATTGTTTTACATGCAGTGTCTATTCATTGTGATTGATTCCTTCCATCTTCTCATCACAGGCTGTTTGGGTGATTACTGGATCATGCAAATGAGAACTGAGGCAGGCAAAATAGATAAGAAGGATACCTGCCTCTCGAGTGAAAAACATACAGCGCTGCTGAGGTGGCAGTTCTGGAAATAAGGCTCTTTGCTTTTCATACAGTAGTTTTATTGCATTCTCCCATAATACTGTTTCTAAAGGTATTGATAGATACCCCAAATCCTGGTAAATGTCACATCTGAATGAGTTCTAAGTGACTGATATATTAGTGCGATTTAATCTGGACTTGGGCTTGATCACCTGGAGCTGCATCAGAGGAATTATAGAATGATAGCTCAGTTTTTCTTATTATTGGGGTGATGTAGATATTTGTGGGTCTGCACATGTAATGTTTGGAAAGCGATTTGTCATTTCTTTTTATAAATTTATTTTCAACTGTTTGGACTGAAATAGAGTTGTGGCTGCGCTTTACAAATGAAGCTGAACATTTCTAGGGAAATTGCAGCTGTTATAATAATTATACACCTACATTTCTTAAATCCTAGTCTTTTATATAAATCTAAACTCTGAAATGAACTAAAAAGCATTTGAAACTTGGAAGCGCATACATGTCTAGATGGCCCTGAACAACTATAGCACCAAAAACTGATGCAGTTTCTTACCTTGTGCCATATTTGGTAGATATCATGGCAGCACTTCCTTAGTTTTGACTTTAGTAGCCTTATAAAGGCTTATGAAACTATTCAGGGAGAGGTTTGCTGGGATATTTTCCACATCCTTTAAATTAATAAGTGTAGTAGCAAATACTATCCTCAAATACATTTGCGTTCGCTTTATTGCAATTTATTTGATGTTTTTATTTCAACTCATTAAAAACACTTTTAGGAATAGACTGTTATTGAAACAAAATCACATTAGGATTTGCTTGGTGTAGTGGAAATGCTTAGAAGTCATGGCTTGAAACAGTGATTGAGCACCTGGTGGAAGGCAGGGCCAACCCAGGGGAGCTCAGGTGCAAACAATGAACCCGAGTGCCTGGAAAGGCTGGAGCCAGGATCCACCCCTTCCCAGCCCTCATTTAAGGGTTTGCAGTGGAAGTGAGGGTATCAAACTGGGGGTCTTTGCACGTCTGAGGTCTTCTGAAGGTAAGCAGCTTCTTTCCTTTATTTCTATGCCCACGGCTGTTGTATTTGAGGAAATCTTCACTTGCAGTAGCTTGGTATCTTGCTGCTCTTTTATTATTGCTGTGCTTTGTGTTATACTTGGGCAACTGTATCTCTGTGTGCTTTATTGTAACAGTAGGAATACCAAAAACTTCCCCTGACTCTTTGATTGTTTTCATTGAGGAAGTTGCCGCAGAGAACAGTGTAACGTCTGGTCTGTAGGAGTGAAGAGTGGTGGGTGCTCTGTTTGGAACAGACACATAAACCATTGAGAGTTAGTCACCTAACGTGGTAATTAGTCAACAGATGCAGGAATCTGTGCAGAGAATGCTCCACAATATATGTTTCTTCTGAGAGAAAAGAGAAATGTACCCCTCCTTATAGAAATAAAATGAGTTATTGTAAGAGTAATTTGCCCTGGTAAGACAGAAGTGATAACACCCATGAATGTTTCCTGTGGAGCTGCACTTGTATTTCCTTGCAAAAAGCCCTATTACTGTATTTTCAGCAATGGCAACTGGAAGTCTGGCAAGCCCTATTTCTGGGTATTTCCACTTGAAATTAAAAAAGTACTTGTTCAAAATTGATATTTATAAAAAGTAAGTTCATCTGGGAGAAGGACTTGCAATGAGTCTGGGGATTTCCTTTTGGTTCTCACAGAAGTTATTACGAAGCCCTCAAAATAGCACAGGGATTGTGAGATGTTCCAGCTTTAAGATCTGATCACAGCTCAATTTTAACAGCATCTAGCAGTGACTTTTACTTAGGAATTAAAATGCAGGTTTTTCTCTTTTTCTATGTGTCAGCTGTGTGTGCTGTCTAATTCCTGAGAATTTCCTTTAGTGAGATTTTCCAGAACACCAGGCATCATCTGTGTTCTCTCTTCCTTTGCCATCTGGTACTGTAACAACCCTCTCTCAGGCTATGCTGGCAATGGGGAAGCAACCATTTAGATGTGATTTGACTCTCTCGTTATCTGGTTGTGAGACCCAATATCTCTCTTGAAAGCACTTGAATTATTAGTATTTCTTTGGTGCCTACTGAAGTCATTCTGACTTGAGAAATTTCTGGCAAAGTGTTACAGCTGTCCCACTAAAGTATTGTCTCTACTCAGCTGTGCAGCTCCAGCTTTACAGCTGTGTGCTTTGTCTTTCTGCTGAGTGCTCAGTGCATGTTCAGTTTCTTAACCACAGAAAAGAAAACCACTAAGTGGATAGGCTCTGAATGCTGTAGCATTGTGCTCTAATCGGAGTTGATTTATTGGTGTGAACAAGCAGTAGGGACTCAAATTGTGAAATTCCAGGCTCTCTGTAAACAAAAACCATCCTCTTCCTGAGCGCAGACTTGTGTGTATTGTTTTACTTGTTCCCAGTAGACTTCATAGAATTCCTGAAGACCCCAAAGCCAACAGCTAAGTGAAATTTCACTCCCACTCTCTCATACGTGAGATGCCAGGGTTGCATGATGAGAGGGTGCTGTGACTCACTACCCCTGGGAGCTGCACAGCACTGGGAGCTGGTGACACGTCTTGCAATATACATAGTCCTAATGCCTGTTTTGCTTTTATTAACACATGGGATGGTTGCAAGGTAGAAAAATAACTGATAGGGTTACTTTTTCTTGAAAGATGTAAAAACAAGGTCTCTCGTAACGGGACAGATAGTTGACATAAAAATGTGAAGTAAGAGTAACACAAATGCTGTAGCAGATCTGTATCTAGCTCTCTTGTTCCCCACCAATGTAAGCAACGTGTGTAGTTGTTGATGTTTCTCTCTTAGTAGGTGGTTTTGTTGCTTGGAGATAAGAGGCAGGGTCAACAGTATAACTGTGAGTATTTGCAGAAGTGCTGTTGTCTAAAAATCAATCATTTCAAGTGGTTCCCTCAAAAGTTGGTGACTTTTCCACTAAGTCAGCAGGTCCAGCTGTGGGGCAGCTCTGCCCCTCATTTCTCCATGTCTGTAATAACAAAAGATTATTATGACAATTGTTTTTGCTCTGACAATGTCCAGTCCAAGTTTTGATTGGTTCCAATCTATACTTTAGGTTATCAGGGTCCCATGGTAATTTCCAAATGGGCTGCAGGTGGGTTGGGGCTTCACCTGCTGCCAGTCCCCAGCTGCTTCCACTGTTGCTCAGCAGCACAGGTGGAAGAGGGGAGATGCAGTGGTGGACCTCATTGGCTGAGACAAGGGCAGGAGATCACTTACCACTTACTGTCCTAGCAAAGGAGACTTAATTTGTACAAGTTGATTTGTGGCCAATTAAAACAGAGTAGAGTGGTGCAAAACAAGGACAAAAGCAAAACCACTGGCCTTACTTTTGCTTCCTGGGCTTGTCTTCCTGCCCCAGCTGCAGGGCAGGTGTCTTTTTTGGTGTGCTGCTCTCCTGGGTCTGTAGGTACTCACCTGTGCCACCTCGATCTCCTCATGGACTGTAGGGAAGCTCAGCTCCTGGAGCTCCTTGCTTCCCATTCCTTCCTCAGCCTCAGTGTCTGCAGGGCTGCTTTTTGCATACTTGTCTTGTTGCCCTTTCTTAAGGATGTTTTTTCAGTCACTGCTGGCTGTGTGTGGCTGGGTCAGCCCTGCAGCCCCTGCACTAACACCCTATGCACCATGTCGCAGCAGGGATCCTGTTCTGTTACATTCTTGTTGCAGCTGTTCTGTTTCACGGATCACAGAGTTGGGACTGAGTGTGTCTCAATATCGGCATATTGGAATGAAAGTTAAGCTGTTTGTTGTGCTTGACTTCCACTCTGCTGGTCAGGAAGGACAGCTATGCTACCTTCAACCTGAACTGTCTTTCTTTCAGTGAGATGGCTTGTTTTGGGAAAACACCTGTTCATTTCAAAGTAATTTTTTTCATGATAGGAGAGTGTTGAAGGAGGTGGCTGATTTCAGTGTCTTGTTTTGAGAAGTTTTGTCTCTTGTTTTCCTCCTGCAGGGCAGGTTCTGCAGTGCTCCAATCAGGAGTTCACTGTTCATAAAAGATGTGGAGTGAATGGTTCTGTAACTCAGGGCTGTAATGGTCAGGAGTGTTTGCTGCCTGCTGTAATGCAAAGCCCCATGGTTACGCCGATTTCCAGCCACAGCAATATCTTCATGTTTTCCAGCTCCATATGCTCAGACATATCAACATGTTGGAGACCTAAATGGGAAGTGCTGAAGACAATTTCTGTTTAATTTCTTTATAAGTTAAGAACAGGCTGCTACTGAGGATGCTTTGCTTAGCTAGGTAGTGTAGGAAAACAATCTTACCTTACTTTTTGGTACTGATTGTTTAGCTACTATGTTCCTGAACTGTAGAAATCACTGTTTGGAAAAGGCCTCTGCAATCATTTGGTCCAACTGTCCACCCACCACCAATATCTCTCCCTAAATACAAAGAGGTTTCTGTTCAGCCATGCTTTTTTCATGGCTTTTTTTTCCAGAATAATGATTTCAATTGCTTTGAACAAAGCAGAGAAATGCGGTCTGCTGACTGGTTTGCTTCATCCTGGAAGGGAGATCTGAGATGAATTCAGCCCTACTGCAATCACAGCACTGCTGTTAATGAGAGATTTAATTTTAAATAGTTAAACACCTGCAGAAATGTCTGTAAGCAGCGACTGATTTAAAAAATAAATAAAAGTCAACGGCTCATAGTATTTATAGGTTTATCCAGCTCTGGGTATTGTAGTGGGAAGTAAGGGATGTTTTTTTCATGTCGCTGTTGGCAGACACTTTTTTTTCCTGTGAACAGTGCTGTTAGGTGTTTTATGTGTTGTGTGTTAGGCTTTTCTCTGTCCTGGGTTAATTTCTTGTTCAATTGCTTTTTGATGTTCTGTCTTCAGTTCTTTAGAAGAAAAGAGTGGGGAAAAAAAGGTAAAAAGAACGAAAACCCAAACAGTTGATATTTTATTTTTTCTGAGTGAGGGGAGTGTTTATAAGACGTGTGCCCATGGAGGAGTTCCTTATGAGGGAGAAACTGATGGAAGGTTGGCACTTGATGCCCTGTTGATTACATGGAGGGTGATCCTGCCCAGCAAGTTAGAAACAAACAGGCAGGAGTTGGGGCTGTAGGACTGGTGTGCGCTTGTGTCAGGTAAGCGGAGTCAAGCTTATTGCCTTCAGTTCAACTCCTTGAAGGCATCACACGGTGGTACCCTGATCACAGGTCTGCTTATCTCTGGTTCAGCAGCTTGCTGCTTGGTTGCCTCAATAACAAAAGAATGCGCAGCAAGGCTGCAGGGTGACTCGGCTGTCCAAATGTAGTGGAACTCCATTCCAGAGTCCAAATAGTCCAAACCATTACGAATGTTAGCATGGCTTATGTGTATCAAAAAGTACAGGAGAGGTATTTTTAGCTGCTGTTGATATTAGAATGGTTTTCTCTTAATAGCAGAGGAAGAAAGGTGAGAGATGAAAAGCTTTTGAATATTTCAATAATATCACTCTGATTATATTTGATAGAGGTTAGGGAGAAGACAATATGGCTCTTTTATTTAGGGTATGTCTCATTAGGACTGTGACTGTTCCAGAAATTCTAAGAAATACGTTATTTGGTCTGGCATATATATGGAGTCTATTAAAACTGATAGTAGCTTGCTTAATTAAAACAAGTTATCTGTGCAGTTTTATGGCCTTCATTACTGCAGTGTGACTGCGTTCTTTCCCTGTGTACAAAAGCAGAAAGATGATCATCTTCTTTCAGTTGATCTGCAGTGGATATTTACCAGCTTTCATGGGTTTATCAGACGAGGCTGCACCATGCAGCAGCTCTATACCTTGCTGTAGCAGGGTATTTAGATGCTTGTGTTTTGTGGTGGTTTTTTAAACTGGAAACCAGCTCTGTGAAGGTTCAATTCTACATCTGCTTCCCTGGAACGTGGGTGAGCCAGCAGCAAAGCCTGCAGTGAAACGTGGGCTAAGGCATGGGGGAGTGGTGGTGAATGGAGATCTGCTATGTAAAGCTTTGAAAATCAGCAAGCTGACCTAGAACTGAGCTGTGTATTAGTAAAGAGCAGTGTTTTGCATTGCTGAGCAGGTAGGTTGGTGAACTGGGAATGAGCCAGACCGTCCTCAGGGTCTGGCAGGGAGTGATAGTCTGGTTTGCATGTTGCACATGTGGTGCCCAGAATGGTCGCATTTGCATTTAGTGAGCTGCAGAGGGTAGTATGAGCTCCCCATGAGATGGGTTAGATGTTTAAAAAAAAGTGTTTTTTTTTCTTTTCCAGCAGTATCCCTTAGGATCTGAAACAATGTTTGATACTTTCATTGCTGTACTGGACCAAAAAATAGACAAATGCTTTAAGGAGGAGCTAAAACAAGACTTTTTGTTTTTTCCCTCTCCATATTTCAATATGTGTTTTATATATTAAGAAGGAAGTCATTTAAGATTTGGTAATGCTTTTTAGTTAGCTTCATCCTATGCTGCGTAACTGACATTCTTACAAACTGAATATAACTCCCAAGTTTGGGTCATCGGTTTTCTGCCCTATGGTATTTACACTGATTTAGTACTGCTTTTATGGTGACTCAAAGCATGGGGAAGTGATGGGGTTAGCAGCAATTTGTTTCAGCTGTCTGTATCTGAACTTTCCTTGGGAAGCTTCATTAACAAACCATCATGGTTTAAAAATAGAACCTGACAGAACCTCGTCGCCTTTAATTATGTAATACAACACATCAAGAAGCTTTTCATTTCATGTTACAATTATTTCAAAACAATTCAAACCATCAGCTTTTCTGCTGCGAGGAGAGTTCTGCACACAGGAATTATCTATCTCTGAAGCACTGCATGTAGATTACCTGCAGCGCTCCTGTCCTTACATTTAGTAAGCTCCTAAATGAGTTCGGTGTTGTTGCTCTCTGTGTTTGCAGCAGTTAAGAGCTGACTGGAGCAGCTGGAAGATGTGCAGAGCTGTGGATGCGCTGCATGACATGGGTGATTTCTCTCTCCCAGGAGCCCACAGCGGGGTGCTCTGCAACACCCAGCTCCATTAGCATTCTGTAGAGGAGAAGATAGTTTCTCTCCACCCACACTAAAAAGAAATATAAGTTCTTGATAGGTGTTGTCATCTGGACTGCCATCTCTGTGGAAACAGTATCAGTAATCCCACCAAAATGTGATGATGCTTTAATCACAAAATAAATAGCCATTTCTTTACTCCTATATTACTCTAGTGACATGGTAGCAGTCTCTTTAGTAATTGGGTTCTGAAGATTTTTCCATTGGCTTGTGAAATGAACAGAAACTGTGCTTGGAAACCAGAATTTGCTTGCTGAGTTGCCTGTTTGGAAATGTGAACTATTCATTTTAGGGGCCAGATTAATATTTTCCTTCTGAGTATGTGCGTTTAAATGTGCCTGTGTGTGTTTGTACACACTGAGTCACAAAAGGGCTGAGGTTGGAGGCACCTCGGGGTCCCTCTGCCCCGGTAAAGCCACTCAGAGCAGAGCCCAGCCCCAGAATGGGGTATGGTAGAACAGAGTTACAAAATGTTGGGGAAATCCACAGCTATGAGAAACAGCAGTAATGTTAACAACCAGTCAAATAACCCCCAGAAAGGTTGCAGCTGAAGGACACCGCTGCAGGATAGACAGATGAAGATATATTCCTGGACTCAAGAAGGAAACAGAGGATGCATTGTTGTATGGAATGATTAGATGACTGACTAATGAGCCTTGAGGTGCAAGGAAATTGGCTACAAAAGCAATTAAATAAGTCCCTAATGTTCTAACGTACTCTATAAATGCTGAACTCTTACTCTGCTTAGTTTTCTTCGTAGTATTCCATGAAATGTTTGTAAACATAACTAGAAGTAAGTTAGAGGTGTCAGTGTTTGTTATTTTAAGGCTGAGGTGGATCAGGAGGTGTTCCTCGAGGTCAATCTGGTTAAGTCTCATGCCAATTCTGATAACCTACAAGGGTACAAGGATCTCACCTGTTTTTGGGAAGGGGGTTTCTGCACTGGCATGGGGGGGGGCTTATCTCTAGCAACCCATTTCTGTGTAGATGTGTCACTGATAAACATGTGCAACTAAGCGAGGCTTGCATAATAAAAAAGGTAATTTGCAATCCTCTTTTGTGGCTGTAACCGTGTACTGGGGGCTGAGCTAGGTGTTTGAAGTGGTTTATCTCCTTTGTAACCAGCTGGAGGCCAAGAAATGAGCATGTGTGTTCCAAGAAGTAGCACTTATTGCCGGCTGATGTTAACTGTACTCGCAGAAAATTGTGTTTGGTCTATAAAGACAACATTAAATTAATCATGTATTTGTTTCTGATTCTCCTCATTAAAATTAGAATCAAAGAGCCCTCTGCACTTGGACTTTACTGTATGTACTGCTGAATGTACCCTAAAATGTCACCTAAGTCCTGTTTTCTTAACAGAGTTCTGGATTGCTGGTCTGAAAGAGCTTTGTAATAAAGTGACTTATTTGGCTTGAGATCCAGAGATGGAATTGGTACATCTGAAATGAATGAATAATATATAAGGGCTGGTACTAGCTTTGCCTCATGAATTGCCCTTACTATTTAGCCATAAGCAAAAGCAAGAAACAACAAAAGATTGTTGAGGTGGAAAGGTAAATATTTAATATTAACCTTTGTGGAGTACATTCTCCTTTTGTTGTATTCATGGAGATAAGTCTTGGAACTGAAGGAAAATGTCACTTGGGTTACAGCAGTAGCTAAAAGCGCATGTTTGAGGTATGAAAGTACTGGACTTGGTTCAAAGGCACAGGAGAAAATTCCTGAATCAGTCCTAAGCTCTTCACTATACGGTTGTTTTTCCTTGAGATAGAGTTTATCAGAAGCTCTTTCAGGTGTTATAGGTAACTTTGCAGGTGTTGTAGGTGAGAGTGATGAAAGAAATAAGGAGCTTGGGGAAGATTTTGTAAATGAATTCAACTTTTTCCTACTTTTTTTTTGCTGAATCTGTGGCTAAATTTGTTAAGAAAGCCTGCTTACAATGGATTGTGGGGGAAGGTAAAAGAAGTTGAAAAGTAACAATGTTGGAGGATAAGTTCTGATGTGGTCTGTGTGTTTATGTATGTAGCTTCCTTGCTTATGAGCCAGGTTTTTCAGGTTAACGTGTGGTGACTTGTTTTATGTAGAAGATATTGCTATTCTGGACCAATATCCTGACAGACAGAGAACTCACAATTAAATAATGTGTTTTAATCTTTAAACAGTACTTTAAGACCCAGCAGAAGGAGAGATGAATAGAACATTGGAAAATATGAACCTAAGTACCTTCTGCCCATCTCTCCTGTTGATAAATGTTGGAAGGTTTGGATTGCTCTTTGTAGGGTGGGATTTTGATTTCTGTCCTGAGGGTAAAGCTCTGTATATGAAAGTTTTATTCAGAACAAAATAAGAGATGGAAACTACAGCGTAGTACTCTAAGGCAGTCACATTTTCTGTGTTACCTGTCTTGCCTCATGCAATTAATCTTGGTCATAGCTTTCTTTTTTCCTTGCCAAGTAGGACGCTGTAAAAAGAAAGGTGCCACAGAGTTCCCCCCAGAATAGTCTGCCAGCCTGCTTTTAGGAGCTGTCTCATGGAAGACTGCAGGTACTTTCTGTTCCACTCAGGCAGAGAAGGGAAATCAGCCTGGGCTTCCTACTTGCTGGATGAGTGCTCTAACCCCTATTGAGGTCCAGGTGTTCTTCTGGGACTGTTGAGTTTTGAAAGCTCCAAAGAATCCTTGCTCTCTTCAACTGAAGAAAAAATATGGATCAGAGAATGGGCGGCTGTGGGAGTACTGGAGTATCTCTGCAAGCTCACAAAAGGGAATACAGTAGGCAAACATATGGTGCAAATAAATTTAAGTAAATAGTTCCATTTAAATGTAACCAGTAATATTTCTTGAGCTGCTGTTTAGCATATTGTTGTCCAAAATACTGGAGAAGGAGGAATTTGCATGGCTTTATTTTCTTTATTTTACTTATAGTTAGAATATGGATGAATTCCATATGAATTATACAGAGCATGTTAATAGTGAATATTTTTTTCTTCTGGTTTGTATTATTGAAATTGGTAAGTAAGGAGGACAGACTGAATTCAAACTTAAGAACAACAGTTGGGGTAAAGAAGTTGAGATTAGGGTGAAAGACATAGAAAAGCTTCATGTTTCTTAATAGATGTTAATGGTTTTCAAAGCTTCCTAATTCCTTCTTGACTCAGTCATCTGTAGCAGTTGTATAAATCACTTCTAATGATGCAGTAGTACTGAAGAATGTTGCGCCTTTGCAATGTGTCATTATTACTTTGAAGGGGCAGGGGAAGAAACACCTGTATTGTTTGGCCTATCTAAAGGGTATTTAAGATAAAGATTCAAACCAAATGAGGAGGAGACTTAAACCTTTGCCACAGATGTTTCCTTTCTAAGGGAAATGTAAATTGTAGCTGTGCAAAGTGAAGTAAATGGAACATCTGTGAGTCCTTGTTTTCATTCTTTAAGACTTGATTCTTTTTGTTTCTGCTTCTCTTAGAGAAGCATGTTTGCCTTGATCTGGCTTCCATTGCCAGGGAACATCAGTGATGCTGAGCTCAGCCCCCTCATGAGAAGAGAAAAAGCTGATCTTGATATGCTATAAGCATGACTTGGTTCTGAAAGGTTGGACAGCACTTGCTGTGTCAACATCAGCGGAGTCCAAAAGTCAGTGTGAGGTGGTGATGTGCAGGCAACCTGTGTTTTGTTTGTAGTAAATGAGAGGAAAGGAATAACTGCAGAAGAAAGGCCATTATGCTTTATTTTTATTATTGATTGCGTACAGTAAGTGAACCTTTAGCAATGGGTGCTCAGGTTTGTATTGAAGCTTCTGAAACCTGCTGCTCAGAAAGAAAGAGCTTATAGTGACTCAATGTGGTACTTAATTGTTTTGATTCTAAAATAATTGGTGGTTTTAGAATAATTTGTGTAACTCTTGAATGATTGTAGCTGAGCCAACAGGTGTCTGTGCACACTTCAGTGCACATGCAGCCCTGCACAGCCTGACTGTGCCCTTAGTTGACTTAGTGGTGTTAGCTCCTGAAGGCATGGGAGTAGATCCATTTGTGTTGCTCTCCATGCTGTAGGCAGCCCGCTCCATTTACCTGACCTGGGGTTTTGCGGTGCAATATACGTTCTTTCTTGAAATAGTAACAAAACATATTTTCCCATCACAGAGTGAATTTTAAAAAGCAATTGAATATCACTTCTAGGTGAAGTAATTGAGATCTTGCACAGCTGTTTTTGGAGGGTCTAGAACAGACCCTTGACCTTTGAATACAGGCGTGAGGCTCAGGCCCAGCCAGCAGGAGGGGATGTGCTGCATCAGTCATGTCTGGCTGCACTGTCTTATTTCAATCCGGGGGATCCCATCCAAGGCAGGAGTCATCACTGTTAATATTCAGCTGCTGTCTGGTTACATTAGCCACTTGGGAAATTTGTTTCATGGTTCCATCTTGCTGATTTTCTTCACAGTGGATAAAGGATGCTGTCATGTATTTATGCCTTGTCTTTGAGCAATTGAGGTCTGTGCAGTGACCGTAAAGGTACTGAATTTAAACCTTGTTAATCATAGTGTTTGTTGTCCATATGGTTCTGCTTTGTACAGATTTATTAAATGTCACTTCCTACATTCCCTTAGTTCTAATGTAGAAGAATTTTAATACTACATTTTAGAACAAAACATGCAAACATAATCTTTTTTTCTTTCTTTTAATGCTTTTGTGTTTTTTCTCCTTGATAAAAGCTTCTGGAGGTTGCAAAGTGATCATGAACAGTGCTGGCGTAGTGACAGTGAAGCTCAGCCAGAATCTGAGCCTGCATGGTTTGTTTCTTTTCTCCTCAAACAAGGGCATTCAGCCTTTTTAGCATCACTTCATACTACTAATTTGACTTGTAGGGAGCAGTCCTAAGTCATGAAAGAAGAGATGGGTGAGTCCCATTAGGCAGGATACATATTTTTAGTATATGATGTTACACAGTTGGGAGTATAATTGGTTTTTTCTTCTGTTACTCAGTCTTTTAAATATTTAGTAGCTAGTCAAGTCTTAGAACTTCTCTTCAGGTGTTGACCAGTAAGTATTCCAATAGGCTATTTCAGTCAATTTGACATAACATTGTTATAATCTTTTAGTGCAAAATCAGTACTTTGCTCCTATCTAAATTGAATATTCTGTTCTTAATATATTGCACATGTTGCATTCTTAACAAGTTTGAATTCTATCAAGATGATTGTCTTGCTTCTGCTGGGATAGAGTGAGTTTTCTTTGTAGCTGCTGGTGTGGTGCTGTGTTTTGGCTTTAGGTCTGTTGTCAACACTGCAGTGTTACAGCTCTTGGGTCACTGGTTTGGGTCCAGGTACATCCATGCTCATGTCTGCTGCTGGTAGCTTGTATTAAAGAAGAGGTTGCTGAATGGTCTCAGTCTAATGCATATCCCCCTCCAGTTTTTGGAAAGTGGTGTATTGTCAGTGAGCAACAGGGAGCCTTACATCACCACAGCTAGCATCGTACCTACTTTGTGAATAAACTGACTTCATCTTTTGTTATTGATCCATCAGCTTTCATGCAAGCGCTAAATTAATCCTTAAAAAATAATTAGCTCCAGTGTCTTGGCAAAACTCCAAGCAGGCAATTACATTCTGCCTACTTAAAAGTACCCCCTGCAGTTACAATTGGATAAGTTGCAGTGACAGATGATTGTGGGTTTTGTGATATGTTGCGTGGCTTTTCGTTCCTGTGAAGTCTGCTGTAATGCTGCAAATACCTTGCCTTGAAAGAACCTACTGACCAACGGAGCTGATTAGAAAGACAAAGAAAAGTATGTAATGAAAAATAGTTGTCTAATGCTGTGAAGACAAAAGAGGAAACTTGTAGGTGGTCCTGGCAAATCTCAGAATTTGAAAGGCATAATCTATAAGGTGGCTTTAGGAACATATGTTTATAACTATACATAACAGAAAGCAAAACTATACAGTGCTTGTCTTGTGTCACTACCAATTATGGGAGTTTCAGAATAGCAGAGAAAGAGGGAAGATGCTGGTGTTTTTGTTTTTTTTTTTTGTTTTGTTTTTGTTTGGCTGTTGTACTTTAGGTATGGAATAGGCCTTGTATTGAGTTATGCTCCCCTTTCCAAATATGATGAAACACTGAAGACTGTAGTATACAAAGGCAGCTCAGATGGTTACGGTATGTTTAGGGATTCAGTTATTGCCCATTTACTTCTGGTTTTCAGTTCTCTTGTTTTTGCTGTCTTTAATCAATAAAATACTACTCTCTGGAAGCTGTACAGGCAGTTCTATGGCCTTATATTTAATACTGAATGTTACTTAGTAAGTGATCTAAACAGTTGTTTTAATTCTGATGCGTCTCTGCAGTATAAATCCTTTAAAAAAGCAAACATTGTGAAGTGCACATTCAGTAGTTCCACCCCAAATTGTTTTTACTTCCATCTTTTACATCTTTCTGTGTGTACACCTTTCTGGGCATGTTCTTCTAACTTAATTAACTCTGCCAGCATTTAGAATAAGACTGATCCACAGTAGCAGTGTGACTTAATGCAATAATTATTCGTTAAATGCTTGTTTTAAGATTTGAGCTAGCAATTCCGTCTATTCCTTTTTTCTCAGGGGAATATGTGCATTTAAACTACTAAATGTCTCAGGGTCTTCCTTTTGTCAGCATGGTTCTATTGGGGTTACCACTGAGGATGGTATTGGGATGCTTTTGTTTCCTGTGGATGGCCTTGAAATAAATGTGTTCTTGAGGCTTACGTTTCATTCTGATACACTAAGGCACATACTGTAGAATCTGTATTAGATGTGTAATTCAGAAAAAACATGGTTATTGCTGTTGTACTAAATATTCTTTCCTGGCAAGAAATTTGCTTGCTTACTGTTATTACAAAACTTCTTCAAGCTCAATTTCAGGTTCAGGGAAGAACTTGTTCAGCATGGAACGGGCATTCCAGTGCCATGGGCTTTGCAAAAGCTTTGCCTCTCTGTAGTCTATGGGCTGAGGTTCAAAATTTAAGTTCTGAAGAGACTGTATTAATTAAACTAGACCTATTGAATACTTGGGGCATCATTGCCATGTGGTAGTAAGGGGTTGACTTTTAACTGAAAGAAGACAAAGTAGGGAATATCCATGAGCAGTGAAGTATATATGACTAGTGACTAATGGTGAATGCTAACTAGAAATTCTAACTTCTGAGCATACACCTACCGACAGAGATGGATAAAATACGTGATAGATTTTAAGACAATGTTGCTTACAAGAGGATTAGAGCCCTGATGTTTGATTTTTCTTGTTCTTTATGTTAGTGTAAATTTACAGTGCTATCACTGAAACAGCAGAGTCGCTATTGGTGTGAAACTGGAGAGAGTGAGAAGAAACATCTGCAGTTTGCAAATTTTTTGGTAAACCTTTCTTGGGGAAATCATGGGAGTTGCTTACATAATGGAAACATCCTATAATTTTCACTGTGCCTTTTCCCTTGTTGCCACATATTTCTGCTACCATGGTAACCCATCATGAATTGTTCATAGTAAGTGACCTTGTCATTCCCTTTATATATGCCATGAGTTATTGTGCAGAAGGTATTTATAGAATTCAGAAGGTGATAGTGACTGCCTGAAGATAAGCAGGTTATGTTTCTTTTATTTTTATTTTTTTTTCTGAAGTAGAATAATAGGCTAAAAAACTGTAAGAGGAAAATGCTAACGTTTGCCTGCAGAACAGTTCTTGGTATTATTCACTTAGGAAAAATACATCTGCTAAGTCATGAAGTAGCTGGGTGGGAAGTGGTTAGCTCAGCCTCCTGTGTACAGCTTTCAGCTGACATTCTTCTGGCCCTGTCATAAATGTGTTTAGATTTACTTTCCCATACCTGATACTTCCACGAGGCAACGGAATAGGCAGCATTTCTGTTTAGCTATGTTGAAAAGACTGTGTTGATGAGTGTGTGGGAATCTTCAAAACAGAAAACATTGTTTTTTTTCAGCCATTTAGAATGGCAGGAGTTAGCCCTTTTTCTTCTCACGTTTCATAAAGTTAAGATTAAACCCTTGCAATCATTTCTTGTAGACTGATAATAAGCACAGAACAAATAAGCTTGATGGGGAGTAGAGGGGGAGAGAACAGCAAAACCAACAGTATTTTACTCCTGAAATACAGAACACATCAACTCCAGAAAAGGAAACTTAGAGATTTTATAACCTAAAATAAGAGCATTGAATATAGTTCAAAGATATGCAGTCTGTAAACTCGGAATGTGTTAGTTTGATGGCTTAAGCTCTGTAGTTTTCATCATGGTGTTTAAATTTCTAGTTGTTATGCTGTGTGGATGATAAATGAATAATGCTGGTTTGGTTAGGGAGAGTATGAAGAGCATCTGACAGCCAAGGAAAACTCAGTATACTTACAGAGTCACTGAAATGGTGGAGCAGTCCCTGTTGGACCTCTGACTAGCTGGATTGTAGGAATTCAGCAAAGCAGTGATTCAGGGAGCCTTACCAGATCCAACTCCAGATGTCACTGCAGAGACTCTTATAATGCCCGGAGGGGCAGCAACTGAGTGTTGTGTTCCAGAGATTCAATTTCCCACATGAACGTTACACAAAAGATCCCAGGAGTGTCTTTGTGGCAACAGAAATGGGCTTATTTCCATATAGCAGCCAGCAGGAGTTTTTCGATCGATTTATGATGTCATAAGATACTTGTTCTGCTATTGAAATTAGGTATTAATGACAGAACGTGTATTTTACGAATTACAAATTGAGTTATCTGCAGTTTAACAGTAGTGTAGCACCGAGTCCATCAGTAGAAGAGCTCAGTGTTTTACATAATACAAGAAAACAACGAGCAAGAATGCAGAAGAGATTGCCTTAGGAATTTTGCATGCTAAGCATCAAGTGCTCAATTGGACTAAATGATATAGCAGTACAGCACAGTCATTTAAACTGTCATTTCTTTAATGGCTGGGAATGGCAATCTCATGGGGGGGTAGTCTAATAGGACTCATTTATTATTCTCTTACAGTGTTTTTGTCCTAGGTATGTTATAATTAGACTAACCTGACCAGCCTGAAACTCAATAAATATACACAGAAATAACATTTCTTCTGAATGTAGTTGCACTTAATTAGCCTTCAAGCTGGTCTAGCTTTATGCAAGTACTGCTGTGCTTATGCTTAGGTGTCAGATTACTCTGTTTTGGTGCTTCCAGATCTCATTTCTTCCCTGAGATCCTGCCTGTCGTGGAGGCGTGGTTATGTAAGTTAAACAAGTACTGAATCTTTAGAGAGTTTGGTCAACTTTGTAGGATGTGCATATGTGTAGATGAGGGCAGGTGACAGAAACCAAACTCTTCTGGGTGAATGTGAAAGCCTCCAGAATACTTTAAAAATAGTTTAAGTTTTTGCTTTGGATAATTAATTGACATTAATTATCTGTGTATTACACAAATGCTATGAATTCCCTACATAATCTTGTTGCCTTGATTACATCAGAGCTACTCTTCTTGTTTCTGCAAGTCTCCGCTGTAACATAATGAACCTAAATGTGTAGGTAGTGCATGCGAAACATGGTATATTTTACTGAAGGTGAACTCAGATTGAGACAGGATCAGGCAAATAATGTGTATATATATTTAGGGAAATCTGAACGTAAAACTAGTGAACAGTTTACATGTGCGCTGTAACTTATGAATGGATCAACTAGGAAATGTATCACTGCTTTTCTGTGTATTGTGAGGTCTATCGTAGAAGGTTTTCTATCTATTCCTAAGAACAAAACATCCTTGTATTTAGTTTATCTTTTCTGAGCTCAGCTTCTCAAAGTGGAACAGTTTGTATGGGTTATTCAGAAAGGCATTCTCAACATGCAGCACAAGGGGCTGTTTGCTGTTCTATTGCATGTTCAGAAGGTGCAAATGTGGGTAATGACTGAAGGCTCTAAAGCAATACAGTTACCAAGTTACCTTACTCCATACTAACTTATCAGTAACTAAATCAGTCTATATTAATGCTTTAAATTTGTGCTTAAGATTTCTGTGATCTGTATGGTTGCCTTTTTGATAGCTGGCATTGTATGAATATTGATTAGCTGTAAATAATTTCAGGTTTGGAGAACCATATTTTTTCGTGGCTATTAGAAAAAACTTGTGAGTTTTCTCATTCTAACACTGGAATATCTCAGTTCTCTTCCACTCATTTGACTTTTATTATAATCTCTAAGCCAAGTATTAGTAATGTTCTGTACAAGCAGATACTCTGGCATGGGTTCATTCAAATTCCAGCTCTGGACTTAGAAATAGGAAATGAAGCTTAGGAGTCTCTCTGGAGATTTCTAAGAGAATATACAATGCAGTTTAACCTGTCAGACCAGAGGATGACACTGCTGTTCCACACTGATAAAGGTGTTTGAGAATGCAATTTCACTCCTAAAAATTATGATTTAACTGTAAGACCTTCAACTACTTAAAATGTTGTTTCTGAATTAGTTGTTGGAGAGGGCAGCTGTGAAGCCTTGCATAGCACTGCATGCAAACTCTGTTCCGCAATGATAGTGCGTTCCCATTTGCCGTAGTGGTGATACTGAAATGGAAGCACAAAGGCTCATTTTCTCATTGCATGGCACATTATATTCAACTTCATTTAGTTATGGAAAAAAAATTGTCCAACAAATGATATTCCCTCTATGTGTAAGTCTTCTTTTCTTCCTTGCTTGGCCCCTGTTGAAAGAACAACTGCGTTAGTGTTCAGTCAATGCAATAAATGGTATCTAAAATCAGTGGTGAGGTTTTATTTTGTTGTTGTAGAGCTGTAACAACAGCTAGCGACTTCAAGAAATACTTTAAGAAATATATACTAATTATTTTTTTTTTTCTTCTGAAACATTTTTAATTGCTCTGTGAAGGTTTGGGTGAGCAGACAAGCATTTGGGTATTCTTTTCCTATCCCTAGATGTCTTATATTGTCTTAGACATTCAGATTGGGAATCACTTGATCCGTTCTTCTAAATAATTTGTGAAACGCTGTTTCTATTTCAAGCTATGGAACTTCTGTGACCAGTTTCTTCACAAAATACCTCCGGAGAATGCTTTTAAGAAACTGGAAATGTAATTCTGGGTGCCTGCTCTGAACTTTAACAAGACTGCCATTTTTTGCTTGTGAATTCCGTTTCCTATCATAGCAGTGTACAGGATGAGCTAATTAAAACACACTAGAATTTCCCCCAAATAATGTGGCTGATTGCACTGCACCAAGCTAAGGAAATATTAGCAGGCCTTTCTATACAATGACTTGAAGAGCTTCATTTTCTGTTCCTTCTTTCTGACTACTCCGCTTCCTACCCCAGAAGTTGCTATCTGCAATATGAACCTTAATTTTGCTGCAGTTAACTCAATGATTAAAAGTTCTCTTGAATTGTTATATTCTTCCTCCCACACAGAAGGAGCTGAGCCTGGTTTTCTAACAACTGGAACCGCTGGCTTTTAGACAGTAGTTTAAAATACCTCCAGGGATGTTATTTGGCAGCCTTTGAGGCAGCTCCTAAAATACTTAAATGAAACAAACCGTTCATTTGACTTTCAAAAGCATTAAGTTGTATCGTTGGATGAGATTAAATAAAGTGCCCTACTTGCACATAGCAATCTGTATGAAATGGTTTTTTGATCGCCTTCATGCATATCTGAAATGCACCTCCAATTTCTTTTCAGTATCCCAGCTTATTCTGCTTTTTTACCATAATGGTTCATTAGCCTTCTAGGCTTTTTCTTCAGCGTTGCAGTCAATTTTCCATCGCTGCTCTTTTACATTAAATCACTTTGATTCTCCTAAAGGTAGTAATGGGGGCGAGTAAGCAACAGTCATGGAAAGAGGAGTTATGTGGTGTGGATGCATCGTCTCTATTTTGCAGCATACTTCCAATATTGCAAAGGCTTTGCCCCTGGCTGCAGTGCTGCTGAATTGATCAAGTATTCCCAATTCTTAAAGAATGACTTAAGAATATGCTACTGCTGTCACTTGTTGGTGCTTCTTTACTTTGGGATCATTGGGAATTTGGGTAGAACCTTGGCATTTACCTCACTGGAGCACGTTGCAGTGTTCAAGTCTAAATCAGTTTGAGAAGCCAATAGTCACTCATTCAAACACATCACCGAATGCCTGTAACTGAGATTGAGAAATAGCTCTTCTGTGGCACACAGGTCAGTAAAACCTACTTTCTAGCCCTTTGCTGCTGTGTTGGATGTTGTTTTTGGTTCTGCTTGCAGGCACGGACAGTTTACATTTCTTTGAACTATGTTTGTAAGTGGGCTGAGGTTTTTGTGGTCAGCTTCCATACTCAGTAAAATCAAGGGAGAAATTTCAGCCCTCTGTGTTCTACTTTGCTCTTTGGCTTCAAATAGCTGAAGCTCTGTGTTGTCTCCAGTGTGCCTGTGCTGTGATCCCAAAGATGAGCCTGTAAAGGGATCACTGCCAGCATTGCTCCTTGGGGTGGCCACAAACCTCAAGCAGAGCATTGGGGGCTGGTGAGGTGGAAACTTTCTCCCTTTTGGTCAGAGCAGCAACTTAAGGAGGGATTTTAAAGAGATTCAGTGCCTTTCCTTGTAAGTGTAATTTGCTTTTTATGCACACCATTTTACCATTATGATTTCAGAGTCTGTGAACTTGGTCTGAAGTGCTGTTGGATTTAAGAAACTCAGGGAACCACCGGTGTTATCTTGCTAGGCAAAGCAAAAATCAGTGAAATTATATTTTTCCAAAGTTTTCTTCCATTTTAATGAGTTTACCAGTAAAATGGGGTGACAGATCCTTTCAAAAAAAACCTCAATAAAAACTACATAAGTGTATAAAGATATTGCTGACCTCTTAATTAACCACCTCCATAAAATCTGTTATTAATTCTGCTCTGAAGAGTTTTAATAGCATTATGCTGAAATGCACTTTAGCAGAAATAAGCCTTGCTTTTTCATTAACCGATACTTAATCTTTCTAATACTTTCTTGGCAACTCTATTTTTAAACTAACAAGCAGCTCTAGGCTGTAGGACTCTTGCACCTTTGCAGTACCCACTGAACCATACCCCTGAGAGATGCAGGACATCTTTATTTGCATGATCTTTGCTGTGGGAGTCATGACCAAATAGTATGTATGCAATAATACAAATCACAGCGGATAAATGCAGCAAATGATTACAAAGGGTTACGGAATGTTTTCTGTATTTCGTGATGTGTTTTCTTGGCTGTCTATGGCAGCAGAAAATAATTTACTTGTAGCATATCCTACCATGAAACGCTGGCTGCTGAGATCTGGAATAATTTATTTCTTATAGCTTGAGGGTTTGCCAGGAGGATATTTTTGCTCTGCTGAAGTAGTCGGGTTAATTACTGGCAGCCTGCTGCACTTCATTGTTTATCTCAGATTAGTATAAACTTGAGTTTGATTTGCAGTCTTGCTTTTGTTACATCCAGTGTATATTTTCTTTGGCTGTTAGTCTTGCGGTTACTTTTCAGTTAACTGAAACTGTTAACTTAACAGTTAACTTAACAGATAGCGTAAGTAAGAATAGAACAGGTTACATTTCACATTAGTGTATAGTCATTAGGTAGATTCATATTTTTTATCATGTATTCTTAAGTGTCTCTTTCAAAGTGTAAGAAAAGTATGGTGGTGCTGGTTTAGGCAGAGTGGTCTTTTCAGAAGCCAGCATCTTCCTTTATGGAAAGTAACAAGCAAATGTCTTTGGTTTGGGAAAGTGCTTACTGATGCTTTAAAGTTAATCAGCGTCTTGTTCTCTTCTTTTTCCTGTTTGTGAAGTGTTATAAAAACACATGCAGAAAAATGTAACTGATAGGAAGCCGATTCGTTTGCATTTGCATTTAATCTGCATCTCTTTTTAATTTCTATTCCTTTGATGGATCAGTTTTCAGATCTGTGAATCATAAAGATGAAGAGATGACAGTTGAATGGGACACAAAAGAATGTATTGCTGTTGAAATTAAATAATCATTTTTATGGAAACTTCCCCTACGATAGGAAATGGAGATGAATGAGCACAGAATCTTTTTTTTATTAACAAATTAACATTCTAGTCTGTCTGTATTAGTCAGCTTTTCACAGGAGGCAACAGTTAAATAGTTTCTAATCTGTCTTCATGATGTCTCTACAGGTCATTTAGGGAAGAATACTGAAATATGAAATGTAAATCCTTCACACACACACATATATAGATTTTTGTTTTCCTTGTCAAGACTTTCTTTCCTTTCTTACTTGGTAAGGAGATGCATATGCTTTTATCATCACCTTGCTTTTAGCAAGCATTTATTGTTTCTGGTTGTCTGGGAAGTCTTATATGAGCACATAATAAGAGTTCCGTTTTGCAAAGAAAGTCCTTAAGCAGGTTACAGAATAGGGCCCAGTGGTGCATGTGGTTGTGTTGCATGAAGCAGGAAAACTTGAGTGCTGATATTAGTATGCTGGCAACCTTGCCTAGTGTGTGAGGGAGCTTTGGGTGTTTTGTCCTGGAGATAGCACAGCTGTGTGATTTGAAAGCAGTCAGAGGAGGCGAATATCCAATTCTTTAAATCTTTCTTCTGTATCCAACTAGGCAGCATGGAGTAAGTGCGTGGTCTTTTGTAAATGCTTTCTTTTGAGAATGTAACCAGCAGGAGACAGAAGCTGACATCACCTGTTGGTAGAGCGGAGGTCACTTCTTTGTAACGATCAGAAAGGAAGCCCAGGGTGAGGGTCAGCCAAAAATAATTCCTTTTCACTGCCCTTTGGAGCCACAACAGAGAGCCAGATGCAGATAATGGCTATGTTGTAAGGAACTTACTTCTGTGGGAAACTTCATGCTTTCTAAGTAACTGATGTAAAGAGTAGAATAAATAGAAGAAATGCCATGTTGAAATTTTCGAAGGAGTGAAGGAGGAAATTAATAGAATTTAATTGTATACATATATGAATAATTATTGATGCTTTTGAACCGCTGTGAAGGAGTGATATCCATGCTCAGGGTTTTTATTACCTAGAATTGTAGGAGGATGTTGGTAATTGATTTGAACTTAAATCTCCGGTGTACACCTCAATTTCTGACTAATTGCTACACAGTGCTACACAAAGCTCTGCTGCTCAATTTGATGAATGAGGGAGTGTGTCAAGCTCAGAGCTCAGCAGGTGCCATCCCCTCAGGCTGGAGGCAGTGAGGACAGGAGCAGTTTTTCTGGAGATAGGACTATGTGAGAGACCTGGTTGACTTGTAGGTGAATGTTTTGCTGCAGCATTCCTTGTGGGACTGGGATGGTGGAAGTATGCGTGCAGCAGGACACAGAGGTGGTTCCTTGGAGAGCTTATTCTGAAGGACTTGGGTGAAGGAAGGAGAGCGTGAAGTGGTCTGCAAGGGCACGGAATGCTTAGTTGCAAGTAAGAGCCTTTTTCATTCTGCAGGGCAAGTTAGAATGTTAGAGTATAGACAGGATGCTCTCAGATAACAGTGCTCAAGCCTAAGAGTGCAAATTCTCTTCCTACACGAAGGTGCCCATCCTGCTAGCCAGCGCTTGGAAGCCCATTGCAATTGAATTACTCTTCAGTGATTGTCGGTGCAATAAAGACGTATTTCATTTTCCAAGAGGAATAGCTCAGAAAAGATTGTGTCCTTCTAGTCTCCTGTTAAAACTGTCTGACAGACAACACCTTTGAGCTGATGATGAAGACTTGTACAGAGTAGGTAAAAGCCATTGGTGGACACTGACTGTTTTGAGTGCAAGGAAAATGGAGGCCAGCAGGATGGTTCAGAACATAGTCCAGATCTAAGGCTTTCTGAGATCAGCTTAAGAGCAGGGATGCACTTGCAAGGATTGTGTGCATTGGCAGCAGCTACTGCATGGCTTCCTTGCAGGAGCATTCAGTGAGGCCTGTGGGGATGCTGGGCAGCCTGTTGGTGGGGCACAACCCTGGCCTTTCCTTGGGACTATGGGAGGCTTATCTCCCAGTGGTGTATGGTGGCAGGCTTCACATCATGGCCAACAGGAATTGCAGAGTTTTGATTACGATTCTCTATTCGTGTTGCCTTGTTTTTTGCAATCTGTACCCTGTCACTGAAAGGGCTACAATGAAGAAATTTTCAAGGCAATAAACCTTCAAGTTTATTTTAGTTTCACAAAGTGTGTGCTTGAAAGGGCTTATTTACATAATGCATTTTTGGTTGTTTTAAGATAAAAACACAATTAAACTGAAAATATAATTATCCTAGAAGAACAGAAGAAGAGGCTTTTAAGTTGGGAACGCAGTTATTGGCAGGACGTCTGTGTTGGGTTATAACATCAAATTACTTGAGCTTGTGGGAGTTAAAGGAGTTTCTCATCTCAAAGATATATTTGCAATGTAAATGTATGAGATGCATTTGAAAGGCAATAGATCTAAACTAGGAAACGCAGCCTTTGCTTGCTGTCTTGTGTTCTTTCATGCAGGTATAAGAAGTCTTCTGAAAAATGTGCAAGAAATGCTATAGAATCATGAGAGAAAAGTCTATCAAAGCATGGCAATCTTTTAAAAAAAAAAAAATCAGAAGGAAAAATAGCTGCTTCTTGTTCTCAGCAGATCAGGAAAATTGAACCATAATTTTAAGTAGTCAAGAAACCTTTCCTGTCTGATGTGATTCAGTGTCATCAGTGTGCCTTGAAGTAGTTGATATTTGAGTCATCTCTTAACCCTCGTGGTGTGTGGAAGTGATGAGTAATAATAAAAAACAAGAATAAGACTTTGCCCTTGATATTCAGGGGACAGAAAAATTTGAAGGATTCACTGACACAACAGACCAGATTTCAGCATTTCTTTGGTGAAGAAAAATTGTGTCCGTAGGCTCTTTGGCTTTGACAGTATTGTAGCAATAGTTAAGTGTAAATTGCAGGGTATACTTGGAGCTGTTGGTTTAAATTGATGAAATTAAGGAAACAGTAGCTAAAGTTCATAACTAGACTGTGATAGAGTGAACAGTTAAGCATAAGGACTCAGTAAATTGGACTATTTCTGGAGTATATGTACTTGCTCAGCATTCAAAGGCAGATTTTTAAAAGTCTTATTTGAAAATGCTCCAGAAACGTAAAAATAAGATGTTTTAATTATTCCATCTCCTAGTTTTGTATGAGCACGATGTTCTCATTGTAAATTTGGATAGTGTGTGGCATTCATTGTGAGGAATGGATTAGATTTATAAACTTACCTGCTTTTCATTGTTTTGACCCATGACATCTCTCATCCTGGCTTCCATTACTTATTCCATGCAAATGCAACCCTAAAGCTACTAAGCAGTTGTTAGCAATCTGAGATAAAACTGAGTTCATCAGGTGTTCCTTTTATAAGGCTTTTAAAAATTTGCTTTTTAAAGTAGCCATATTTTATCTGTTTTGGAAGGTAATGGGGAGGAAAATACCTAAACATGCCAATAAAATCCTTAACTACAGCTAATGTTTGCTGTACTGAAGGAATCTTTCAAAATACTAACATATTAACATCCGTGTTGTAGAATTATTTGTATCTTCTTGATGCGAAGTTTCTTTGCTTTCCTTAGTTTATGAAGCTCTTTTAGATCTTGCTGCTGCTTTTTGAAGTCTGCTTTGCCATCGGAGAACTTGCTTTTTAGCCAGTAGAGGATGACACTTTGATACCAAATTGCTTCTGCTTAGGTAACCTTTGGGCTGTTTTTCAAATTAACATTTAAATTCTGTCGTTCAGTGTACAAATGATCCTTTGCGTTTTTATTTATTTATTTTATCGTGGCATTTTCATATTCCTTGTATTTGTGCTTAGCTAAATCCTTGTTTGAGATCTGTAAGCGTTAAGCTGAATCTGATAATGACTTCTGGTGAGATTTTTATTCTACTTTTCACTTGAAAAGGTAATCGATATTTCCGTATCTTTATTGGATGAGGAATAAAATCAGTTATATCATTGAGTATTTCTCATTTTATCTTCCTTTACTCTCACAGTAATGAATTCATCAGACATCATCAGACAAGTTTGATATTTCATACTGAACAATCAATATTAATTTTGAAATGTCTCTTTTCCTGCAGTGGCAGGGAGATAATTCCCATATGGCTGTCTGTTTTTGAATGTTGATGTGTTTCTGTTACTGTGTTGGAGAGGACTGAGATGTTATCAACACCAACTGAATGAGCTGTCTCCTCATTTAAAGCTTTTCCCTTAAGATAAATGAGGCTTTGGAAAAATTAAAAACTAGCCCCATGTATCATGTGTTGGGTTTTAAATGCATAAAGTCACTTCAGATGTCATTTCAATCATTAAGTAAGTAAGTAAAAGCAGCAAGTTCTGCAATCCAGAAGCACCATTAAATTTATCAGTGGAAATTTGTGAGGAATTCCTTTGTTAATAATTTTCCCTTTAAGTCAGTCAGCTTTGCATATTAAGAGTTACTGAATCAATATGGCACTGGTTGTTGCAAGGGCTACAGCGGCAATTATTCCAAGGCTACTTGGTGTGATCTCAATGACACAAGGAACAACAGAATTAATTCTCATCAGTTGGATGAGATTACTTCATTTATGTCTTCTTAGAGAGACAGCATGTTTTCTTTAATTAGTTTTATGGAGGATTCTTATTAAGAAACATGCAACATCTTTTTGTTTTGAGGAGGTTGGTACTGAAAGAAGGCTTGTAGTGAGCTTTAACAATGTCCTCATAACACAGGTGGAGGTTTTTCTGCAGCTTCTAAGAATTCCCAATTTAATGGTTGCAATGCAGAGCCTGTGGGAGTCTG
The DNA here is from genome assembly GCF_054131305.1 of Coturnix japonica. Lineage (NCBI taxonomy): Eukaryota > Metazoa > Chordata > Aves > Galliformes > Phasianidae > Coturnix > Coturnix japonica. The sequence goes on along the minus strand of NC_140691.1, from coordinate 5,961,344 downwards.
CTTTTCATAGTTTGTAAAACCAGAAAAAGTACATTAATAACTGTATATTGCAATGTCAAACTTGCAGGTTTATAAGATTTCTTTGTTGTTTGATGTCTTCTGCTCATCTCAAAAATGTATAGTACTATGTTGTACATGCTGCACAAGTATGATGTGTTTTACCAACCAGTTGTCCAAGGTGTTGTCCTTGAGATGGAATCCCCATGTCAGAGGTGCTACAGCTACCCAGTGTCTAAGCATGGCTGCTGAATTTTTCTGTATGTGTTAGCTGGTTGAAAGCTGGTAGTTATCTGCATGGAAGTCTGACTCAGCCTGTAGTCTATGTAAATATTTACCTCTCAAATTCTATCTATTTAAGGAAGTGAACTGTTTCACTCAATAATGATGTTAGATTTGAATGGGCAATGCTTATGGAGTTCTGTAGTACGTTTCTATTGCAAGCACATCACAGAAGCCATGTGGGTTATATGTCAATTATATATAATATTTTCTATTTAGCGGAGGGTTGTTAGTTAGGATAGTATGGTTTCATTGTGGTTGGACTTGGTAATCTTTAAGGTCTTTTCCACCGTGAGCGATTCCATGATTTTAATTTATGATTAAATGTTCGCTTCAGATCTTGTTCAAGGTGGCTTTGCTAGGGCTGCTATGGACATGATGCATCACATTGCCAGTAGGTTACTATCAAAGTATGCTAATAATAAGCAAGGGGGGAAAAAAAACAACAGGGAAAATAAAAATTATGAGCTTCTGATTACCAACTGGAAATAATGAAAAGCCATCTTATAATGAAGTTTTATCTGTGACTTATCTCTTTGTCAGCAGTACACATTAATTTGTTTCCATAGTTTTGCAGATAAGTTGCTTGTCTTGCTAAATAATCTGCTTTCATGCAGAAACCCATGTCAGTTTTCTGCTGAGTAAGCTGCTTTGCAGCCATTGAAAATTCTCTGAAAGTTTTTTAAAAATTAAGTATTTATTTAAAAACAAAACACAAAACCAAAACTGGATAAGTAAAACTGAAAGGAAAAAAAGGCTGCAATATGGAGAAATCCAAGTGATTATAAGGTGCGGTTTGCATGGCTAGAGTAAATGCATACTTCCCTTGATATGAACCTTAGGAGAAGAAAAAGCTTTTGAAGTAACTTGAGGATCTCTTCACTTTATTTCCTCCATCACCAAAGCAAAGTGTATTTTCTAGTCTGGAAGGCTGAAGAGAAAAAGTTACTAGAAACTCACAGAATCCCCCATTTTTATAGCACAACTGTGCTACTGATGTTTCAATTAGGATATTGGCCCTTTTTAATGCAAAATAATTTTTATAGTGTTTTTTATTAAGTTGAAAAACAGCTAGTATTTCAGTCTTCTAGAATAATCATTCTTAATCATTTGCCTAGCAAAACAATTTATTAAGCAATGAAGGATAACGAACCATAAAGTTTAATTTGCCTTTTTTAATTGAGTTGTTAATTAGTACCCCTCCACAGTTGGTAACTCCCAACTTGCTTTTTGCAGCTTCTCTATCCAGGACGCTTCAAAGAACCTAATCTATCTTCGTTATTTCAAAAAGGCAGTTCCATGAATCAAATCTATAGGTGATTATGTTCTAACTGTTCTGGGGCTTCTACGAGTGCATATTAATTATGTCAGTGGTTAATGATCAGGGATGAAATATGTGAATGCCAGCAATGATTGTTTAACAGAAATGGAATAAATATCCTGTGTTCTCTGAAGTTTTAACTCCTGCCATCTCACCGAGTATAGCAACTTGAGGTCACATAATCCTATCACAGCTTTGGCAAGGGCTTTGGTTGACATTTTTGATGTATGAGCATGGCTGAGGTCTTGTTATCCATAAGAATGAGTATTGAAGCCTCCATTTCATTGTGCTGCAGCCTGTTCATAAATGTCATTTTACTGAGATCTTAAGTTGTAATTGCTAGTTATGAATTTAGGAGCTCTTAAATCCTGTTGTCAAAGAGTTAAACTGCCATGTTACCAGATTGCACGAGCTGTTTTGGCTGAATAGAAATGCCAACACAAGAGTTAAATATACCTGCATTACCTGTAAAGTGTCACGTACAGCGTGGAATTGATTGTACTCTTCTTTTCTGGGATGCAGGAGTAAGCCCTCAGCTCATCCTCTGAGTATCAAATCTGGAATTCCAGTTTCTGTATGCATTCCGTGTTTCTTTATGCACTGTAGATGCATTGCCTTCTGTCCTTTTCCTAGAGAAATGGCTGTTCTAACAGAGGACGGGGGATGCTATGCTAGTTTTCTCATTGAAAACAGTGTGAGTAAATTTCGCGAGGCACTCAACACCAGTTTACAGTGTTCTAAATTCCTTTAGGTGCCTTTTGCTTGTCTAAGAATAAGTGTGCTTAAACAACAACAAAAGGAATGAAGGCCTATCTTTAAGTGAAGGCATGATTTTGAATTAGCCAAATGTAAATGGATATGTAGTGAAATGTGGATATGTAGTGAAATGTGGATTTGTAGTGAAGCATTAGTTGTTGGCTGTTGCCCAGTGAGAAAATGAGAGCCAGAATTGTTACGCACTGATCCTTTTTCTTTCTTTTTAACCCAATGCCAGTTTGTAATGGGGCAGGAATGGGACTGGAAAGGTTGTAGAGGACGATTATTTAGCTTCCTGAGAATCTGAAGGCCTTTCACCCCTATCCAAACTTACACTATAAGCAGCAGCAGATGACTAATTTACAACATCAGGTTATTGTGCCTAAGGGAACATATGCCAAGCTTGAGTTGATGAGACAGTCTGGTGAGTTATGAGAGGCAAGAATGATTTATATGCAGTATTTCAGATCTCTAGATTGAAGTGTGCCTTTCTATCACTTAGATACCCGTCAGTTTAGGTGGGGCTATTGAAGAGAATGCAAGGGTTTAAATTTAAAAAGGACTTAGCTCATAACAACTGAGATTCTTTTTTCACCTATGTATGTGCATGTATGCGGAGAAGGCACTTAGATGCTGGAAATGTTGGCTTGTTCCAAGAAAATGTTAGGAAATAAATTTCCTTTCTCTTTTTCAACAAAACCAGAAAGCCACATGTTGACATGTTCATGTTTACAAGGTGTAATAGCTACAATTGATAAAAAATCTACAGTTGCTATAGCAGTAGATGATAACAGTATGAACTGATTTCTTGAAGCGCTCTGTTGAATGATTGCTTTTCTGCTCAGCAAGCTTTCTCTCTTCATTTCAACATTCTGGTTGCTTGCATTTCCTTCAGGGATTTGTTCTCTCCCGGAGTCCCAGCTTGCTTGTAGCTTCCCAACATGGGAATCTCTGTATAGCATTAAGAAGTGATTTTTTTTCCACTCAGGCTGCTGATGCAATGGAACAGACTGCCCAGGGAGGTTATGGATGCCCCATCCTTGGAGGCCAGGCTGGATGTGGCTCTGGGCAGCCTGGTCTGCTGGTTGGTAACCCTGCACATAGCAGGGGGTTGAGACTAGATGATTCTTTATTTTATTTTATTTTGATTTTTTTTCAACCCAGTCTATTCTATGGTGATTCTGTGATAGAGGTTTTAATGCTGCTGTTCCATAGATAAAACTGATCTGATGGCCTTGGTCACACCTGCACATTGACGATCAGCGTAAGAAGGGGTTGATGGTCTGTGACCTGTGATGAACAGGCTGGTGAGGTGCTGGAGGCTCCTTGCTTGCATCCTGGCAGCAGCTGAGCAAGTCTGGTGGCATCTGCAGTGTATACACTGTATGCATATGTACCACAATGCAGGTTCAGCCTATGTGAAGTGAGCTTTAGTCAGGTACCAAGCACCTGAGTCCCCAGGACACAGCCTGCTTCCCGGTGCCCAGAGAAGCTTTCGGGCTGCTGGTTATTTCCAACTTTGTCAGCCATTTGCTTCAGCAGCTCTAGCAGCAATGCTAGAATTCAGCTGGAAAAATAATGAAATTCAAATCTGCAAAACTCAGTGAAGATGCTGGCATATTCTTTCTGTTATACTTCATGTTTTCTTTTTGTACAGATGCTCATGCTGACACCTTGTCTTAGTTCAGTGGGATAATTTAAGTGACTAACATAAGTAGCTTCACATGGTACTTCCCAAGTCTTTAAAGTTTACATTGCTTTAATCCTTAGGTGATTTTAGTGATATGAGCATTATCTGGAGGCAGTCTACTGAAAGACATTTGGAATCAGTACTAACAAAACATGTAACGGGAGCTACTAGGAAGTTTTCCTGATATTCATAAATTGTGTCTTAAAAATATGGGGAATGTGATTGAAATGCTTACAGCTGTGAATAAAGCATTCACAGTATTGGTGTAGTGTAAACCAAACCTCCTTCCTATTGCTGTTACTGTTGTTTTACTCTAGTGAAATGGGATTTGGTGGAGCTTTTTGTTCTAGAGTGGAGTATCTTGGTTGGTACCCATACCAGGCATGAGTATGAAGGCAGGTTATGTAGTTTTCCTGCCGTAATCTTAATAGCAAATAACCCAGTAAGACTATTAAAAGCATAATGAAAACCTCATTCGGTTTCTGTCAGTTTTCAGAGCTGTAAGTGGCTTCTAATTTGCACAAGATTGGAATAGCATTGAAGAATTACAGTAACTAAGTGAAACACTCATTGGTTTTGCAATTTTCTGATAGCATCCCTTGTAATTTCTTGTAATGCATTTGTAGCTAAGTATAATGACAAATGTCAAGGCTCATTGTACTAGTTTTACGCACATCAGCGCTAGGCTGGGAGGTGTAATGTCAGTGTCTGTCTTGGGAAAAGCTGGTGTAACTGCTGGATGCTTTCATGTTATATTGCAGAAAGAATTATTGTTTTAGGTGGGGGAGGAGAGGAGAAAATCATTGCTTTCCTCATCTTTTTATTACTTTCAGGGTTTCTATTCTGTAGAAATCCCAATAATAACAAGTAAGCCTTAGAGGCCTATTAAAAATTTAGTTTGACCTTAGAAAATGAGTTCTGGGTATCCATCAGATGTGTACCATTACAAATTACAGAAAAGCCAAGTTATTACCTAAAGAAAAGACATTAAGTACTTTAGCTATGTATTATAGTTACTTGTGTGTGTGTGTGTATATTTATATATATATATAATTACGCCTTTAAGTTGACATGGTGTACTTGCTTAAAATGTTTAGTTGAAATATCATGTGTGGTGGTAGACTATGATAATATCCTCATAGTAACATGGTTTAAAAAAGAAATGCTGATCCTCATTTGAGATTAATACAACCAGTAAATGCTTGGAAAACAGATTACATAAAATACGGTTTATCTAAAGAAAATAAAATCCTGTCTTACTGTTGATCACTTACTCTTCAGCAGCACGTTTTGTCTATTCAGTAAAGTTGAGGGGAGGTTAATGTGATTGTGAACAAAGATTTATGAACATAGGTAATTGCTTGGAGCTAATTTCTGTCTGCTATGGCAATTGCAACTTGAATGAAAGCAACCATATTGATTTTAGTGTTATTTTTCTTTTTTTAAGATTTTTTTCTTGTAAACCTGTAATAACGTAAGAGTTATATTATTTAAAGGATGGCATCTGATCCAGCTGTAACTCTCTAACCTGAATGGCAAGCAACTGGAAAAACACCTTTTTTGAACACACACTTGTCAGGGTGTCAGTGGCACTGTCAGCATGTCAGCCCCAAGTTCCCAGTGCTGCGCTTGTCCTGCTGCTGCTTTCTGTTCTGTGCTGGGCCTGCTTTGTGCCAACCACACAGCCAGTTTCCTCTGTATTCTTCCATTACTTACTATGCCATTTCAGAAGCCTTTCTGAGAGCATCCTTCCATTATTGCTTTTCATCAGTTGCATTGCCTGCCAGTTTTATCCCTGCTCATCTCCCTCTCAAGTCCTACGTGAAGATGAGTAGGTTTGGTTTTATAACTGCCAAGAGGAAAATATTAATTTAGGTTTTGGTTTCAATGAATGGCTGAGCCACCTGTGTGCGACCTGGCAGTTTGTTGTGCCCTGCACATAGCTTCCATGTCTTATGTTTACTGGGGGGGCAAGGGGGAGGAAAGATCTCTGCCTGTTAAGCAGAAAAGCAAGTAGCATTTCCACTTTCTCAGCTGTGCTCTGGGCACTAAAGGCTATGGGATATTCTACTGTTTTTATGCTTGCAATCAACTAAGTATTAATCATCAGTATGAACCTGAAAGGAGAAACTTCTACCTGGAAAGAAGGAAGGAATTTTTATGTGACCTTTAGAAACGTGTCAAATATCACTTGCCAGCATTCTTTCTGCTCAGGGAAAAGCCATGTGTTGATTAAAAAATATAAGCCCTCTGCAATGCTGTCTGGTCAGAATTTATTCCTGACCTATCCATCTCACAGTCACACTGGCTGGAGAGAATTTGCAGAGTGCAGTGGGTCAGGATGTCTTGTCTCCGATAGATCTATTTCTACAGCAAAGAAGTTAAACTTTGAGTTTTGTGAAGCAAGGGTTTAATTTTTAGCTAGCCTTATAGATCTTTTAAAATAGAGATTTCATCTCTAAGTTTTTGTGTGTCTTGTATCTATTGGGAAAGTTTTTTTCCCCCTGATATTCTATAACGGCTTTATTTTGGAATAATTCTGCCTGTGAATAGAATGGTTTTGTAGCAATGGTATAACTTTTATGTGCAGGCAAGGCTGCGATGTCTAATTGAGACAGGTTGAATGCAATTGCATTTAATGTAATATCTTTAGTCTTAAAGCTAATTACTTTTTAACATTGTTCTGTGCATTGCGGAATACAGAGTTAGAATAAAAACATTGTGATGCATCAGGATCATTTTTGTACTAAAGCATATTACAGAAAATTAGAAGAAGAACATTTAGAAGTCAGTGTGTGTTTTTTCAAGGTATGCTGAAACAAGTCACAATCTGAGAAATGTTCATTTCAAGCACAGTTATTCTCTTTTAACCTCTGAAACACAATGGTGCAGATCTTCATCAGTCAGGATTCATTTTGCAGAGTTGTGCCTATGTTTTCAATGCAAGGACAAAGCTAAAGGTATGTGCTAGGAAGTTATTAGATGTATTTTAAGAGTTCTCAGGAAAAAGTCACTGATTTTCTAGAGAATATTTAGAACAATGAGTAGCTGTCATCAAGTTGCAGAAAGGAAAACAAACAGAAGCGAAGGCATTAATGATGTCATCACACACAGATCTCACTGACCAGTAAGGCCATTAGTTGTTTCTGCTGTTGCTTGGTGAAACAGGGCTCTGCTAATCCAATTTGGTGTCAACAGGCATATGTGTCTTTTGAAGGAGTCTTGCAATGAGTAGATTTTAAGATCTGAGGAGGTACTATATGAAGGTGCTTCATTTCTCTCACATTCAGCATGGAGTTAAATTTAATTTAAACCACTTGATATTTTTAATTAGCTCATATTCCAAAATATTGAAAAGTGTTGTTGCGGGTTAAGAAGTCATCACTGGACTTCAGTTTGATTGTCATAACAATAATGCATTATTGATGATGCTGGGGCCCTTCTGCAGTGTTGGCTTGTTGAAGATTCAGCACAGCCCTGGGTGGTACTGCTGATGGCTGGGCTCCTGGCCCCAACCTGGCCATGCAGGTGCTGTATGCTTGGCCCTAGAGATGCTCTGCAAGTTTCAGAACAGACTTGGTGCAGGATCCCAATGCTCTCCCTCCCCATACTACTGCCAGCAGTTTCTCTTGTCACTGCCACTGTGCACAGCAGCAGCCTTGCTTCAGCTCTCAGTATGTTTCATTAAAGTTAGAGAAGTCACCAACCATGCACGGTTCTGTTGTCTGTTGTGCTCCTGAGGAGTGCTATGAGCTCTGCTGCTTATGGCTGTGGCCTGAATTGAGGTGATTTTTCATTTCCCGCTGATCTGATTTGCACTCGACTAAGCATGATGCTTGATTTAAATGTGAAGACCAGGAGGACAGCGGGAGAGGCAGTGAGTGGTGCCAGGGCAGGGGCTGGGGGACCTGAAACGAGCAGGGAGGAGGTGATGATAGATGGCTCCCACCTCTGTCCAACAGGGATGGGGGTTGTGCGAGTGGAGGATCAGGGAAACCCGCTGAGTGATGACAAACTGCCTCCTTGGCCAGCTTTCTTAGGTCAAAACTGCAGTGCTTCCAAATAAGAGCCTTCAGCCTTTTGTTTACATAGCAGGCGGAGTGCTTATTTATTAGCATTGAACCTCACTTCTATCCAACCTTGCTGCAAAGAAAAGACCCAGGAATGAAATGGCTTTTTGTTTCTTTAGTGCAGTTGCCTTGAGTTATATGTTCCTTGAGATTCATTTTTCTATGAGTGAAAAAGGAAAGTGCAAGTTACTGCAAAGTGAAACTGATACAGGTTCCTCTGTACCACAATTTAAAAGATATATATTTTTTTAAATCACTTGGTACAGTTTTTGAATTCGTTAATGTAATCAGCTTTTAGCAATTTCTTCCTGCTTAATGATTCACACACCGTGAAATTTTTTCATTAAACCACTCCCAGGCTCACCAAGTAAAGAATATAAAGGACCCCTGATACCTTTCCAACATAATCAGTTCACTTCATATTGGCTGCTGGCCTTAATTTCACTGCGTAGATCATTTAAATGAACTGCTGGATTAAAAAAAGTCATCTCTTGTTTTAGGAAATAAAGCAGGAACGCCATATTTAGTTGATGCATGGGACATAATTCCTTCAGATGTTGCTGCTGTAGTTTCTCCTAGTATTGTTATGAATTTAAAGGAGTATGCAGTAGCAGCAAATCTGAATGAATTAAGCCTTTTAGGCTTCCTTAGCATGCATGTAACAACTTAGCATGCTCGCTAGTGTGGGTAATACCAGTGTGGATGAAACTGTCCCCGGGGCTGAACGTATATCCAGCTCTGACGAGGACAGTGCTGAATTATTTGTTTGCTGCTGTGGATTATGCTGCAAAGCCACGACAGTGCTAGTACAGACATTGAAGTCCATAAGCATATTTGGTATAATTCTTTAGAGTTTAAAAAAGGCTGTAATATGCGTAGGTATGTTTGCAGGTTGTCTGCTTCTCCTTTTTGTTTCTGATCCTGGTGTTTGTAAGCTCAAAGATAATGAGCAAAGTACACAGTTGTACATTTCTTTCCCAGTTTGGAGCTTGCAAGTGAAGTATGGGCTTAATTTTTTTTTGCATTTGGTTTTCAGGAGCTGGGTAGAAATCTGTTTTGTGAAGTGAACAAAAAAAGCTTTAATCCAGTTAACTATCAGCCTACTAATGAACTACTGCTGAGAAATATGTACAGCCATTACTTTGGTGTCTAAATTATCCTCACTCTCAAGTCTTATTTAAATTTTTAATAACTTTTGTTAGATAGAGGAGAAAAGGATTCCACCCTGAAGCCTTCAGCCTCCATTAGATCTGATGGAATACGCTAATAAAATAATGTGCTGAATTAACTATAAATTATAAACTAATATAATATCATTCTAAACTGAGCTAGTAAGTAATTAATAGAGTTTTTGATAATTAATTGCTAGGAGAAAGAATCTGAAAATGGAGTATTCTTTTAAAGAAGTCTATTGGAATTCTATTGGCTATTGGTTTTTCATCAGGACATGCCTAGTGAATGAAGAACCCACTGCTGCTACCAGTGGGGATACTATAGGATAAGCTGGTAAGGTTGTGCTGCCTTCCATCCTTTCTTTTTAAATAAATATGTAAGTGGTGATGTGTCCTTGGGGATGTGACCTATTAATGCTGCTCTCAATTCCTCTAAAACCAAAGGTAGCATTTCAGTTTGTTGCTGAAGCACGCTGTTCTAGAAATTCTTTAGAAATTGCACCTTCTTTAGCTTTATGTGTGGTAAATTCCTTTTCATGGTGGTGATTATCAAGCTATTCGATCAAAAGTAATGGTAAGGTGGGAAAGGTTTTTAATGGCTTATTGCTTTGCAAGTTTGTAGAAGGAAACCCATTAAAACTCATACTGAAGACCTTTTGAAGACAACAAAATCTCTTTTTGGCATCAGGTACCTTTATAAATCTTGTGGTCTCACCTTTCAAATAACACAAATCCTACTGGTAGTCTTTGAAAGTGCATAAAAACAACAATTGTGCCATCTACTGGATCTAGTTTTGTGAAGTTCTTGCTTGTAAAAGAAGAACTGAAGTATCGTGACATATTACAAGAGACTAATTAAGCCTACTGAATTTAATTCACACTTAGGTCCTACAGTCATTTGCAGTACTTGGGTATCTTCTAAACAAAACAGAAAACCACAAAAACACAAGACCTCAACAAAACCACCTATACTGCTTTTCTCATGCCTTTAGTTTGCATGTTTTTGAGAAAAATCACTGTATGATTTTAGACAAAATGTCTAGAGTTTAAGTAGCTTAGACTAAAGCATTTATAGGAAGCATGAAAGCAAACTAGGATCGTTGGGTTCTTTAAATCTGGCAGTACTTGGTTCCAGAGGCAGCTTACAAGGGGACACACATGTGATAAAGCTTGGTTACTGTTGATTACCAGCCCCTAGCACAGGAAATGACAAGGATTTGGGGCTCTGTGGAAGAGATGCCTGATAATGCAGCTGTAAACTAGCATCCTCCCTTACATGTATGCTAATAGTCACGGTGTGTGTCCTTTTATGTGACAACATTTCACTTTTCTTTATATTGTTGTTTTTTTCCTAAAGGCAGCTTATGTTTATAGTCAGTTATGAATCAGGCCTGTCCATCTTCCCAGAGCCCTAGGCTGGGGCATGCAGTATGGGAACCTACAGTAAAACTGAGTGGTCATCTTCAGTTATTTTTTTTTAGGATTGTAACGTGACTTAGGAATCTCAGTTTGTAATGATGGTTTAGTTCTTGCACGCTCTGTGTGCTGCTCTCTTTTATTGCTGAAGGTTCTGATATGAGAAATCCATACCTCTCCTTGTTTTGCTGGGAGAGCTCTTCATCCCCCTCCAGCTGTTGGTACTGCAGACAGAGCCAGGGAGTTGAAAATCCTTTCATTCCTGGATGGCAATAAAAGTTCAACACATCAAATTACCTCCTTATTTATTACTGTCCCACCTCATCTAAAGGCTACTGCAGGAAAAGTTGTGAGTTATGATATATCCTGCAGAAATAACCGATCCAAGACATAGCCCAGAGTCTCTTAAAATAACAAGTGTTGTTTTCGGCTGGATTAGTTCTGCTCTCTGTTTAGTTCTATTGTTCATCTTCCCCCCCTGAAATTGTCCTTTTTCTTTTCTACTGAGCCTTTCTGTCACTCTTTTCCTCCGTTCTCCATTCATCCCTGCCATAGTCCAGAACAGGTATCTAAGGATGATTTGCCAAATTGATCAAACCTGGAAAATTCCCCTAGTTACATACAGTGGAAACAGGGCATGAGCTTAATAGTGAGTGTTCTGACACTGACATAACTGGAGTGATCTTCTGCAGGGTAGTTCAGAAAACAAGTTTCAAGTTTTGCCTGTATCACGCTTAAAACATTTATGTTTACAATGCTTAAATTACTGGAGAAACACACAATACAATCAAGCTCATTCTTGGGTTAAATTTGAAAACCACATTACTCAAAAAACGATTCAATTTTTCTGCACAAAACAAATGAAATATTGATCTCTTAGGGGGAACATGAATGATTTCAGATGTTCTGGGTTACTGAAGTGGTACATAGCGGCTAGCATACAAGGTAATTAAGTGCATATTTCAGTACTAGTTTGGACGTTTTCTGGTAAGATGGGTAAATTAAAATTAAGCCCAGGGCTTGTTTTTAATGCACATAAATGGTTGTGTGCAGACAAATAATAATAGGTTTTTTTTGTTTGTTTGTTTGGGTTTTTTTTTTTTTTGGAGGGCTAGAGTAAGAATTGAAAAGTTCTTTAACTTACGTTGGAAGAGGATTGTGGTAATGAGCATCTCCATGACCTTGTTTCATGTACACTGATGAGGTAATTCTGTAGTGGAGAGAGAAGTGATAGTCATCTTATGCGCTGATGTTTGTTCCGTGTTTCCTGGTGCGTTAGTAAACAAATAAATACAAAACAAAGTCTGTTTAGTGAAAAGGACACATTAAACTTCAGTAGAAAGGAACTGCTTACAAAGTAACAATGACTGATAAATATAGTACAGTATTTCACATTCTGAGCCTTATTTCACATCCAGCTGGCCTATCAATTATAACCTATACTCTGCAGATGGAGCAATATATCAGAATTAAGTCAAGTTAGTTTGTCCCCAATTAACTGTTAATGCTCCCAGTAGAGAGTGTTATCCTGGGTCTGAGTTCAGTTACTCTCCTGTATTATCCATTTATAGTCTTATTTTGTGAGTTTTAGAGACGTGGTGTTTTGTAGAACAGGGCTTTGTCCTGTTTGGTTTTCCAAGTGCTGCCTGCAGTGAATCCCTCATCTTTATTTTAACTTAGATATGGGATTTCAGATCTCGGGGGTGGGATGAAAGAGGTGTCATGAAAAATAATGTGAAGATAAGAAAGGCAGCCATATGATGTATGTTTCTTTATGCTTGAGTGGTGGGTGTGCTTGCCTTTATAAAGTTGTAATGCTCGGTAAGAAGATGGTGCATTGTTGGCAAGAAATGAGTATTGTAATGCCCACCCCCTCATTCTGTGGATTAGAAGCTTAATGAACTTGTTTCCCAAGGCTTACTAGAATTACAGGAATCTCTTTTTTCAATGACTTTCTAGACAGATTACTTGAGCTTGTGTTCTACTTGCTGCATCTATCCTCTTTTACTTGGCGTTACATGCCAAGTCAGTGTTGCTGCTAATAGGTAGATTGATATCCAATTTCATTTCATGCCTTTTGGCTGTTAGGCAAAGTCTGGGACCTAGTTACGGGCTGGTTAATTTTCAGACACCTTTCTTCTTGTGCATTTAAATGTCAGACTGATGGCAGATTTGGTCACTTGATCTAATGGACTTGCTGTCTACCTCTGTTAAGTCTTTAAGGTGGCCCTTCATTGAGACAAAAACCCTTTGACAGAATTTGTTTTCTGAAGTGACTCCAGAGAGTCCAGGCAATTACACAAGCTTCTGAATATCTTTATATAGAGGTTTAAAAGGCATGCTCTTCCAGTGCCACTTAAACTGCCCTTGTGGATTTGTTGCCATGCTATGGGAGATCTCCATTTAGTACACTCACTGAATCACAGTTGCTTCTTGATGTCTTAGTTATGCAGAGATGTATACAAACATGCACGGTTTTACTGTGCCCTTTCATCCCTGACAAACTAATTTATTTTTGTTATTGTTTTGATGGGTCATTTCTGAAACATGTTGTGATCATGAGAAGAGCACTGGTGGTTTTCTTCCCTTTCCTTTCCTTAGATCACAAACCTACTAGTCTTGATCTCAGGTGATATTCAACCTGGGTTTTATTGTTTTAATTCTGTGCATTTTCTACTTGGTGTCAGCAATAGTGTACTTGAACTATAACTGTCGGCCTCTTGAGATTGAGTATCAAGGGCTTCCCCAAAACTGCTGATTCTGAGAACTTCTTGTGCATACAGAACCTTTAGCTTGATTCTTCATTGCTTGCTAATTCAGATTTTCAGTTTTAGTTTGTCCATTAACAAAATTCACAGTAATTTATTATGTAGTTCCTGCATAATTTGTCAAGATGCCTTTAGAGTATGTTGATCTGTCAGTCATACTATCTATCTTTAGTCCTTATTTTCTGGATTCAGCTTCTAGGTTTAAGTTCTTTTGTAGCATTGGATGAAGTTTTAATCTGAGTTTTGAATGATTCCAAGTGTTTCCTTCTCCATATTGAATATTTCATGACCTGATGGCCAAAATGGGAATCTGTAGATAAGATGGTCCTGGATTTTATTTAGTCTCATCTCATTTTCCTGTAAGATTGAGGTAGTCCGGAGGTAAAAAATACACAAATCCAGAAGTCTTTGTTATAAGGCAGCCTTTTCAAAAGCTCAAATAATCTTCAGTTAGTATGGAATTGTTCACAGGATGAAAGGCACAAGAAAGAAGAAAAAAAAATCTGTTTCAGACTTCATTTTCCTTTTTCCCTACTCAGTCTCCACCCTCTGTCCCACTTTACTTTCTCAGTCAGTAATTTGGGTATTACTGATGATTCAGGCATGTGCTTTATTTGCTTTTGTGCTTCTAGTAGGAACTACTAAAATAGTAATTTGCCAGTTATATTCTATTTTCCTAGGTTTCTTTCCGAATTTATTTGCTTCCTGTTAATGGAAGGATACATTCTTTAAATTACTTGTCATTTTGACTGATTTAACTGTTGTCTGACTGCAAAAATGAAAAACGTGGTATATCCCTGCTAAGAGTTATAGGGAGGTGTATTCCATTTTTCTTCTTATGAAAGTGGATTTTCTCTTTTCTTCAGGCAATTGCGAGTAAAGTTGCAGCAAATAAAGTCTGACCAGTAAAAAGACTGTTTAGGAAAACTTCGTAACTTGTTAGTTATTTTCAACATTTCATAAAGCAAAATATGAAAGCTGCAGCTACGTACCTACAAGGATACATGAAAACATAGGCATCTGTATGATTTGCATGGTGTACATACTGCTATTAATTCAGATTCATTGTAATGTTAGAAAGATTGAAGACCTTTAGCTGAGCATGCTATGAAAGTGATAAATCTGGCTTAGATCTACTTTTTGCTCTCTTGGGATTAGACCTTTTGAAGAGATCTATTAATGTGCTTTAAATCTATTGATTCATAGTAGAAACACAAAATTTAAACCCAGAAGTCACCAAGTGAACTTTCCATTAAGTTAGGGAGGCTGTGGTCACAGCTCATTTGGTCTTTATGAAGTAGAAAATGTGATGTAGGCCACACTGGCATTCTATTAGAGGAAATCATGCATTTAACCATGTAGCGAAATACTGTAGACCAATTATGTGAACATACACCTATTTTACACATGGCTAATCTTCAGAGCATAAAATATTAACAGTGTACCTGCTATCATGTTTTTAGGGCTATTTATTGTAAAAGATTTAAAAAGCAATGTGTTAATGCTTAGAATAAAAAATGAAATAAAGCATATCAGTTTTCTACCTGGAGATCAGCCTCCTATAGGAGATGAGTTGAATTCTTTTGGTTGACATCAGCATATTTGTAGACTTCTTGTGTCCTTTTCCCTGGAAGACTGCAGCTTGGCCAATCACTTAGGTGACCCAATGTGATGAACAACAAAAGGCAATTTATTGAAGCTGATATACGCTTATATATTCTATGCTTATCGTGTATGTCCACTAAAGCTACACACATCACGGATCATTAATGTAAATACGCCCACTAGGGCTGCACATGTCATTGGTCCTTATCGCATGGGGAAGGCCTTACGTGTCACAACCTGAAGCCCACGTACGCCTAATACAACACATTGTAATTATGCTAATAGTAATCCTGTCTTATTAAGAATGTCTTGAAAAAGGGAAGGAAAACTTTACATTTCCAAATTCATTTTGTAAAAATTCCCGTATTTAAAAAAAAAAAAACACAATTTAAAGATAGGAAAAAAAAAAAAGTTGATTTATAACTCAACTTTTATGACTCTATTCCTGCTCTTGATAAACTAAATCAGATTGCTGCCTGCCCAGCTCTCCAGTCTTTCCAGGTCTTGTTGAATGGCAGCACAGCCTTCTGTTGTGTCAGCCTCTCCTCTCAGCTTTGTATCATCAGAAAACTTGCTGAGGGTGGAACCTGTTCCTTTATCCAGGTCACTGATGAAGATATTGAACGAAACCGGACCCAGCATTGACCCCTGTCAAACACTGCTAGTTACGGGCCTCCAACCAGGCTATACCTCAATGATGGCTCTCTGAGCTCTGCCAGTTGACCAGTTCCCAATCCACCTTTATACAGTTCAGTCTCTGTACAACTTAGTCATAATAGATGCTTTTGTGCTGTAAGGAAATCAAGGGATGTTGAAAGGTGGTATGGAAGTATAGATACAGGTGTAGAAGTTCTAAAAGTGAATGTGAAGACACTGTGTGTGTGTAACTTGAGGGTAGCTATGGTAGGTAGCTGTGTTTTTTTTAATTCATCTTTCTGTTTCCATTCAGATGTCACCACACCAGCTGTTTAGTCTCTGGGCATCTTGACTGGCAGATTTTTTTTTCCCATATCTCTTGGCCTTCATGGCAAAAATGCTTCTGGGAGGAAAGAAAATCTTTACAATCTAATTCATGATGACATGAACTCTTTTCACCAATACTTTTGACTTATTCCCTTGCCAGAAATAAATTATGAGCTGGGAAGTTGCAACCTCTATCATTATGAGCTTATTGTGTATATTGGCACAGGAAGATTGGAATGGACATACGAAGATTAATGTGTTGTATGCCAACATGTCCTTTCCTATACAAAACATTTAGTGAATATTGAGGTGATTTGTACAAGAATTTTTCAGAGGATGCCAAAGCTAAGTCGAAACAAATTAAATGTCCCCATCTGGCTTTGCTATCTTGCAAATGGACGTAGCTATACAGTCTAATTCAAATAGCTCCATTATAGCTTTTATTTACAGTGCAGTTTTTCTGAAGTGCTGCTGTATGACTCATAGGTCATGATTTTTTTTCAGAGAGATTTCTGGATCTAGAAGATGTTGTCTGAGCTGGGGAATTAAGAAATCTCAACGTGCTAAGTAGTCAATGTATTCTTAAAACCTGACATTGGGTTGTTAACAGTGGCCTGGATTTGAGTGACAGGAAAACAGGTTTTTTTTGCTGCTGAAATAAAAGAAAATAATAAAGAAAAAGGGTAACCTGTAGCTCTGTTCTCTGATACAGGACCAGGGAGCAAAACTGAAATCACTGTGGAGCTTTACTGCCAAATACAGTTAAAGTAGTATTTGTCCTAGGAGATCATGGCTGACCCACCTACCTACCCTGTAGACTGAAATGATGAACAGCAACATGAAGTACCTGGGAAGTGGCAGAGGTTTTGTGTTTAAGTGTAAAGCTTGAATGGCAAACTCTTACCAAATATATGCTGGCATTTGCATATATATGTAGACCCATATGTCATATGTACACCCAGTTATGAAATTCCTTCCCCCTTCCAGCCCCCCCCCACTACTGATCTTAGAACCTTTTTACATTAATTCTGACACCATGAGGAGGGTAGCTAATAAAAGATATTATGATTAAAAGTGTATCTCAGGTGTTAATCATGTAAATGTTTTTGTGCTTATTTAGACAATTTTTGTCAGGAAAACTTATGTTATGCTTGTGACAGAGACCACACTGTTTCCAGATGGTTATCAGTATAATTTAATGCATGGGTACTTGAGAATGTGCAGTGTATGTTTATGTACTGAGTATGTTTTCTAATTTGCTAAGTAGAGGATGAATTTCCGTCACTAAGAAATGTATGAATTTGAAGATGACCTGTACTAAAGTAAAGATGGGCTAAAAGTAACAAGAATGAGATTTTGGTTTCTTATCAGTGATTGCTCACATTTTTCTACTGCCACCTGACCAGCATTACATCTCACGGGAAAGTAATTACAGATAGTTTTAATCCCATATTCCAAAATGTCAAGGATTAGTCCAGCTAGTAGGTTTCACAAAAACTTAACGGTAAATACTCTGCATTGTGTCAGCTGGAATTTCCATTTTAGTTCAGCAGATGGTTCTAAGTTGGGGGTTGATGCCAACAGTTGGGCAGTTTAGTAGGATAGAAATAAATATTGTAGCTGAACAGCTTTTGTTAAATGATGTGATGTTGTGTTACAATATAATTCTACAGCTGAAGAAAATATGAAAAGTCAAAAGTATGGGTTAGCTAGCAAAATGTAAATTCATATCCATTTCATTTCAATAGATAATACTTAACGTGAAGAGATCCTGTATTTGGCATAATCCTGTCTTCTGAGCACTTAACTTGGTGTCAAGGATTATAGATCTCAATCTAATCTCTAAAAGCATCCTTGGTTTCCTCAGGCAAGACTGCTTGATTGCAATTCTCCACTTTGTAAAGCACGGATCTGTGCTGCTTTGCCTCTGTGGTCACCATAGGGCTCTCTTAAATTGCTTTTGTGTTCTGCTGACCTTGAGACTTTGGTCTTGGTTGGAGTGTGATGGTCTTGATTTAAAAAAAAAAAAAAAAGAAATGCTAATAATCTTGATAAAGTTTACTGAAGGCATACAATCAGTATTAAGTGTAACTTCACTGATTAGTTCATAACACCTGAACCAGCGATTTATAGGATAGAGAATGTTGAAGATGTATAAGTAGATATTCATGCTGAGAAAGAATGTTGCAAAGAAAAAAGTAGGGAGTCTGGTATTTAAAGCTTTACAGTAATGTGACATAATAAAAATGATTGTGCCCTGTGGAACTGTGTGTGGATTCTTAGGCTGTTTTTGTGCTATGCCAAGGGCAAAGCAGGAATTGTTTCGTCCTACTGTACTCTATTCACCCCAAAGTAGGTGGAAAAGATGAAATTGTGTTTCAGCATATTTTGTTTTATGGCTTCAATCTTTTTTTCCCCATTGTCAGCTATATGGCGATTTTGTTTTTCCTGCTTCTTTTCTGATTTCTTTCTGTTCTTCTTTCAAATATGAAAAGCGTTTTCTTTAGGTGAGGTTGTGATTTAAGCCTGCAGGAGTAAGCAGTGCACAGTTGTTTTCTGCTTCCCTCTCCCATTCTCAGTGGGGATGGGGGACAGAATAGGGGAAAAAAAGACAGCAAAGTCGAACTTCTGGGTTGAGATAAAAATATTCACTAAGAGAAAAGCAAAGTGGTAATAATTATGACTAGGTGATGAAACTGCCTTTATTGTTTTGAGCACAGTGAACTCATATCTTACTTTTTTCATCTGATGCATTTATATTTTTATAACAAAAAGACTTCAAGGAGGAGAGATTAAAAAAAAGTAAATAAAATGTAAAATGTAATTAAGCTTTGACCCCTTAAATTGCTAACCTTCAAAGCTAATGCTGCAGAAGCATGAGATTATTAACAATAAAAATAATTTACTTTGCCCTTTGAAAATTACCATAAACTGAGTGACTGAGATGGAATGATTTAAATATTTAAGAAGTAGGACACTGGATTCTATTATCTCAGAAGCTCTGTCACCTGGTATGCTCCATAGTCATGTTATCTAATTATTGCCCATGAATTGCATTAGTGTGCCAGCAATTTGTCTACTGTAGGAAAAGTAATTGACATTTGGGTTACTGCTTCGCATTTGGAAGACTCCTAGGTAGTATCAGAGTCTTCTTCTGTTAAAGGAGATTAGTTTAATACTGTCTCTAAGAAAAGAACCTGTATTTTAGCTTATATTGGTTATATGTGCTCTTACAATCAACTGAGAAGAACTGTATCTTTTTTTTCCTCCAAAAAAATAAGTTTCTGTGGAAAACTGGCAAACTACTAAATGACTCTTCTGAGTTTAATTTAACTTCAGGGCATTCTACTCTTCTTTCACTGGCTGTGTAATCAGTCATATACTGATGCAAAGAGCCAAAGTAAACATTGCAATGAAGTGGATAGAGGGAAATATTTGTTTCTTGCCATCTGCCGCACTTGTTTAAATCTACACGTGTTTGGTTAGTAGATGGATTCAGTCGTGGAGTCATGGTCACATACACTTTCAGTGACCTTTTCTGCTCTCAAAAAGTGAGCTGTTGCAGAGAAGCTGAAAGGCTTACCTAGTGGAGGAGCTGAACTGAAATTTGCTTAGTACACACGTGATATTGTGATATTTGTCTCTTTTAGATGGGGTCAAAAAACAGATTAAAGATTTCTTTGTAAGTACTGATGCTGTTTATGCTTTGCTATTTTCCTGTTGGATTGATAATGCTGACTCCTACTTGGCTTCTTCCTTGTCTGTTCCTAAGGCTGGGAACAGACTTGGTTTTCTTTAACTGTTCTTTCTTAAAGGCAACTCATAGATAGAATTTCAATTAAAAAATAATTGTATTTCAATCTTTTTTTCTAGCTAAAATGTGTAGTCTTTCTCCAGATGTCGTAAGGTAGTTTGTTCCTATTTTGCCATCATTTGGAGAGGCACTTGCCAACTCTTTATACGAATTAGTTTAAATTTACAAGGTACTTATTACTACGTATTTCTGAACAAGGGAAGAGCAGGCTGTCTTTCAGCAATTACACTGCACCAGATATGTTCTATGTCTCTGTGAAGGGTTTTGGTTCGTGGCTGTGTCTGGTTAAATGCTTGAAACTTTCCAGACTGATGCAATTTGGGACCTAAAGTTGATTAGAGATGCACAATTACAAAATATATGAAACAATTTGTGACAACTGGAATTAAATACAAAAGCTATGTTGAATTGCAGTGAGGAATGCAGTTGTCTATTGGTGGTGATAACTTCCCTAATAAGATGCATTTAGGAACTTTATCAGTTCATACTTGAAAAGATTTAAGATTTTCTTGTTTTCAGTTTGCTTTTTTAATGCAGCGCTTTTGCATAAGCTAAATTTAATACTCAAACTTACTGGTGATGGCTGTCTAATACAAAGGTATTTGTATTAGAATTTCTGTTGTTGTATTCCTCAGATAAGTTGGAGTGAAGGAGAATGTGTGGAAATTGTGATCGCTGTGTTGATAAACAGTGTTTTGTAGCTGATAATTTGTTCTATCAAATAGTGTTTTTGTGCTCCTTGTATCTGTTGTTGTTACCGAGGAGGTAAATACACAGCAGTATTTTTGGAGCAATCTGTGTGTGTAGGACCCTATGCTAAATACAGAAGCAAAAAGCATTTGTGTTCATGGGGTACACACATCAGCTAAATAGCAAGCTTGTAAGCTTTCACAAAACTGATTGTAATCCAGTTTGATATAACTAACTGATGACAATCTGGGAATCCAGAGGTAAACCGGGCTTCTTGGCTTATCTTTTTTTATCCCTTTTACAGGCAGGTCTGTGAAGCGTAGCAGTACCAGTACATTTCAGGTGTACCGGTGAGCTCCCTCCTGTTGTGTTTCTGAGATCTGATTATTCTGTCGTACTTAAAGTCATTATCTGGAGCTCTCACTCTTTGCCATAACATTTCTGCTCACGTGGGCTGTGTTTGCTGGACTGGAAGTGCTGCTTTGAGTGAGAGCTGCTTGGCACTGTGCCGTGGTGTATGTGGAGCTGCAGCTTTCACAGGGTCAGTGTTAGTACGACTGCAGAATGGGAATGGAAACCATGATTTAGGGTTATTTGCATGTTTTCATTTAACAAGAGCATTACTGAACTCCTGTTCCTTAGGAAAAAAAATCATAGACCGTGCTGTAGAGCTCACCTCATCCAAATGTACATGGACTGTGTTACTGGACTGAAGGATTTGATTAAATGCTCAGTGCAATATAAACAGTTCTGAAATGAATCTGGTATGTTTCTGTGAGGTGATAGCTGGCAGTCCAATTCCCCAGCTTTTATTCATTTTGAAGTTTGTTTTAGTCTCTTTGGTCTTATTTCTCTCTCATTAGCAATTAGAGGGGATCACCTCAGCAGTAATTCTTCCCATCTTAAATTAGCAGTCAGAGATGGTTCTGATGAGCTGCTGCTGTAAATACAGATAAAATATGTATTTTTTTAAATCCTTGAATTTCATTTTAAGTATATCTGTTGGAACTGTGATAAAGAGTATTGAGAGATGCCTGTGTGTATGTTAGATTTGAGGTTGTACCTGGAGAAGGATGTGTGTCTCGGGGTGACCAGGGGTTTATATTAGCATAACTTTGTGCATCTCTAAGTCAAATGCTGGGCATTATTTTTCTTCAAAATTTTAATAGCACCAATAATAAGGCAACTTTACTGTTAAATCAGGGAAAAAAAAAACACACAACCTTTTTGCCTTCAATATTATGTTGAAAAGGTCACAGCTATATGTGGAGGCAGAGAGATGCCTTGCAATCACGTCTGCATGTGTATAATAATGGTAATCCAAAGTTCCTCAAATGCAATCAAAATGAAAGCACTGTGTGAGGAAAGTCTCCAGTGGAAGGAGCAGACACTAGTCAGTGTTTAGGATTCTTGTTTAAAACGCTGTTAGGAAAGTTAGGTAAGGCCAGACGTGGAGCTGATGACCAGAATGTCACATTCACAGCCTACACAGCAGCTGCTAGGTTTTCAAAATAGATCAAATCTTAACAGCTCCTGTTCTGTGAGGCACAGAGCTCCTGCAGAAGCCTGCCTCTCATTTGGATGCCAAAATGAGATCTGAACTCTCCTGGGAGTCAGATCTTTATGACAATCTGTGAGGACACAAAAGTTTTGCTTTTTTCTTTTTTTCCCTGTGTTATTGCTGAACCATTTTCATAAGCTTTTCTGTGGCATTCATTCCCAGGGGACAATGATTTTTTTCAGTGATTTGTGGTATTAAAACCTTAGCACTTCTTAAGCTGCCTCTTCACTTCTGTACTTATTAATGCTAGCAGCCACTATTTGTTATCAATATGTATTTTATCACTGAATGCATACTGGAAAGTATAACGATGTATGTCTGCATATACACATTTATTGCATATACCTGCACACCTACATGCACATAATAGAAATGTCTGTGCATTCGGAGTGTAATTGTTGCTGTATGCCTTTCCCACCTCCTTATTTTGGAGTTAGGTTTGAGATAGGAAAAACGGTTCAGTGAAGAACTGGGGCCTATTCTGGATTATAAAAGAAATTTCTTGTTTCCTCTGAATAATGGCTCTAAATGTGAATGGAATATTTCAGTTTATTGTTCTGATGACACATCTCTTGGGGTATGAGTGCCTTTGTGCTTGGCATTATCTTTGTGAAATATCAAGTAGGAAAAGGAGAGAGAGAATGCCTCTGTGCGCTTCATGCAAGTGTTATTAGATAAGGTCTAGGTTGTCAGTGAGTCTCTGGGAAGTGGGGAAAGCTGCTTTTTACTGTTTTGCTCAGGGAATGAGTAGCGCTCTTAAAGCACATGGCTTGAATTTCCTTCAGCACATAACAATAAAAATGCAAGTTATGCTTTGAGTGGGGGTAAGATTAGCATAAAAAGAAAAAAAAACATGGTATTATACAAGTTTTCTGCAGTACTGAGTATCAGGAGACCTTTTTCAACACTTGTTATTAGTGTGACTAATGTTTCTGTGTTCCCCAGGGGGAACAACAGAGGTGCTGTTTCCTATTAACAAGCAATCTTAATTGTTTTTCTATTTGTAACATTTCCATTTGTACACATCTTCAGGAGCGTATCCCATTTTTAAACACTAAAAATCTCCAAGTTTTCCCTAAAGATGAACCACCTTGGTTTTGCCTGCTTTAGTTTTGTGCTGAGCAATGTTTTGAGCAAAACACGTTTTGTTTCTGAAGTTAGTGCTACAGTTATACTCGTAAGGTGTAGGAATAGAAACGTATGTTAAATCCATCTGGAAATCAATGGCTTTTGCTGTCATCGTTTTGTTTTGCTGGTCTCTTATAGTGATGCTTCCACATCCGTATATTATAGTTACCTTAATACTTCGCTGAATCATTCTTATTTAGAAATATTTAGCTTTAGTATATATTGATAGTATATATATAGTATATATTGATAGTGTATATATATATATATAGTATATATTATATAGTATGTGTGTATATATATATATATAGTATATATTGATAATGCTCAAGCTTCCTCCATTTTTAAAACTCAGTGCCTTTGAAGTACTTATAAGGTTTCTCATTAACTATAGTGATTTGGGATAGAACCCACAGGAAGAGAAGTAGTCACAGTAATGATACATAAAGGTGGATATATAAATGGTCTCTAATGAGCATTCTATGAAAGCTTTTTTCAATAGCCAAATGGTTGTGCTGGGATGAGGAACACTTGATGTGCAGTTTAATGGTTATTGAAAGTAGTACTTCTCCAGATGACCTTCATGCTATTTCAAGCCAGCCATTTACTTGCTGGGGGTAAAATTAGTTTATGGAAGCTGACTTGAAGTGTTGAATTACACTAGTGAAGAAATGTAACAAAATGGTTTTTTTTGTTGTTTTTTTTTGTTCTCAAAAAGTATCAGTGCATTAAGTGGGAATCATCTTGCAGTGTGAAATAGTGTTTAGTAAGAGAAAATCGGACAGTGTTTTTTCAGGTGACGCTTTCTTACTTGAGATTTTTTGTTGTGTGAAGAGCGTTGAGCATATTTTTGCATTACTGGTTTATTGATGTAGTTGCTGGAAGATGGAGTGCTGCATCTACAATTCTAATTTTAAAAGTTTTACTAGTTACAGGGAAGCTGTATTGATTTTTTTTGGTACGTTCTGAGGATGAAGAGAAGTTCTGAAAACTAAGACTCTTACTGAGGGGCCAAAAATACAGACTGAAAGCACTGCTGGGAACATCACTTGGAAAATTTGGGTTAAAGATATTAAATAATATGTGAGAGTACAAACAGTCTGAGTTAGAGACAACTTAGAATGCTCATGCAAGTCTATGGCCTTACTGTCATGAATTGCTTGTGGTTGGAAACAGGTTTGTGACTGATAAACAACTCCAGGCTGCTTTTAATGTAACTGTAAACTGTGCTACAAGCAGAAATGGGGAGAAAATGATTACATCTAATGGGGTAACAACTGTAAGGGTACTGTTGTATTAAGTGACTTAATGAATACCGATCTTAAATCTTTAAATCTTAAATCAACACGCAAACAGTCTACACTAATCAAGTAAGCAGAATTTTTCAGAGACTTAATATGTATTAAAAGAGCACTTCAGCCAAGAAGTGCCTATGTATTTTCTTCTTTGATCTGGTTATTATTTGAGTAACATCACACTAATCTATTTCTCCTTTGCGTTTTCTATTTTCTTTTTGTTGTCTGTTTGCTTTAAGAACTAGTAGAATTGCGAGCAATCGATGTTAAATCCTGTGCCATTGCTGGAGGGAGGGTTTTCTGTAACATCATCAACAGGAGGGTTATTGTGAAAGCTGTGACTGGGGAATGGCAGGGACTGCTTCAAGTAGGCAGCAGTTGCATGTAGGTATGCACAAGTGAATACAGGGGTATACAGGTCTGCTTTTTATGTGTTCATGTGCACGAGCTTTTGTGTGTAGACAAAAGTGCAGAAAAATGGAGAAAAAGGGAGTCATATTTCTGTGTTCTGAGAGTATTATTGATTTCTCAGAGACAAGTATCTGTTTGATGCTGTAAAAAGTTAATAGAGAAATTACAATTTGCATGCTGCAGGTGTAATTCTGGTGTCACTTCTTGCAGGCTTATGAAAGTGCTCTTTCACAGTCCATATGCAGTTGGGTCAGTTTAGGCCCTGAGCTTACAGCCATTCACATGTATATAGACAGGCATAATTTTAGGAACACACAGTGCAGAAACAACAGAAAACCATGTGTCCACACCTTTGCATGGTGCAGATGATAACTTTTTCCATATGTATTTGCACACCTTGGCTTTCTCCTACTTATCTCCTTTCGCACAGCTGTTTAATCTTTTCTTTCCCCCCCCTCTTAAAGATTTATGGTACATCTGATTTACTTACAAATGAGATTGGTAAACCTCCAGATCAGAGGGAGGTGATGTGTGTTGGGGCATTTTTGGGCCACGCCAGCATTTCTGTTTGAGTTGCCTGTGAATCCATCACTGAAGAATCAATACCTACCTTTTACATTTCTCAATTTAAACTTGCTGTTTTTTTAGATGTGGAAAATAATACCAGTGAGACTTCTGATTAAAGTATTCAGAGGTCTTCAGTATTTGACTCTTCCCTTTATTTTGGGAATAGATGGATGCTTTCGCATCATGAATCATTCAGCTCTGCTTCTGCAGTCTCTGTACTTTTTCCTGAGATCAGAAACATGCCGTTGACCTGCTTCTTGATAGTTCTGCAACAGCAAACTTGATTTGTAACAGTAAGAGTGGGGAAAAAAAATACTGAGCTACCTCAGTTTTTCAGGCTGCTTGTCAAAGCTGTGAGTAGCAGGTGAAGGTCTTCATTGTCTGCTAGCAGAATGAGAAGGATGGGAAAGTATTCATCTTGATGGTGACTCAGAGATGGACTGTCTTTGCATTAACGAAGTAAAAGGATGGGATATAGCTGCAAGGAGTAATTATGCCATGTAGCTCAACTGCCTGGCTTTTCAGTTTGCAAGATGTAAGAAACCATCAGGAGGAAATCCAGTACAATAAACGTCTTATGACAAGTGTCTACTTCAGTGGATTGACTGGGCTGGTTTACTGAGAGTCCAGCAGTAAAATTCACAAATCAAATTGGTACAAGCCTCCTATTTGGCCATTGTTATCTCTGACTGTAAGATGCTCAGGGAATGCCTTAGGGTAGGCAAGGATGGAGGTAAAGAATTTTGGCATCAGTTTTCTTTAATTAATTGACATAATGGGGAAAAAACTTCACAACACTGCAGTAAAGCAGCACTGAACTAATTTTTGTGTTAACCCAGCCCTGTTTCTACTAAGAAATAGGCAGGTGCAATAGGCTTATCCTGCATTATTTTGTGAATTTATTTATTTATTTAGTTCTTATTATTGGCATCAGTTAAAGCATTTACATCCAGAATGACTGCTAGGTAACAAATTACAAGCAGAGCTGATCTTCAGTTGTCCAGACTGCAAATCTAGTTAGCTCAAATTGCATGCCAGTTGAATCACGTCCAGTTTTTAAGGTCAAACCTTGTTGGTTGCAGGCTTCAGCACTGTAGAGTCTGACAGTAACTCAGATTTAAACCTGTGTAAATGTTGCACTTTCCTACTTTACAAAGAACAGAAAATGGTTTTGTTTCTTTAAAAATGATGTTGCTGGGGAAAAACGGCCATAAGCAGTTAATAGAGCAAGAATTGTTCATACTGAGACTATCAGTCTTTTGCGCACTGACATTGATGTTAGTGTCAGTTGACAGTGAGCTTTTATAGTCAATCTATTGAAGTACAAAGGGCCATGTTTTGAAAACTGTCATTAAAATGCCTCTGGTTTGTAGAGCAGCACATCCTTTATTCACTTATAATGGAATACGCCATAACAGATGAGACAGGGCGAATGTTGAAAATGTTAGCATAAGAGGGAAAAATGGGATGAAGTGCTTTTGTTCTTGTTAATCCTTTTGTTCTTTCCAAATTAGAAGCTCATCTTAAACAATGGTTCACTCAGTTTGGTTAATTCAGTTATATCATTTTTATGATCAGAAGTTGTACTGCTTTCCAGCATAGCCTTTCAAAAGGGTTTCAAGCAAAGCTATCTGTTAATTTGAGTAATGCAGCCACAAACTAATCACTTTGAAACTGCGTGCTACCACTGCTTTTCCGATTGCTGTACCATATTGATTGGCCACATTAATCACACCAGATAATCTTGAGAAGTAAGCCCTTTTTGT
Source organism: Coturnix japonica (assembly GCF_054131305.1). Lineage (NCBI taxonomy): Eukaryota > Metazoa > Chordata > Aves > Galliformes > Phasianidae > Coturnix > Coturnix japonica. Next base: position 5,934,072 of record NC_140691.1, on the reverse strand, counting down.
TGTCCCCCACAGTACCAACTAGATTCAACTCTAGCTGAAATTTGACTGCCCAAATTTCTCTCTACAATGGCACCTCTGTAGTTCTTCTATGTTGCCTGACTTCATTTTCAGTCTCTGTACACTTCCCTTTTCTGTTTAAGCTACACGGGCTCTTTAGCCAAGCCAAACCTGTGCCCTACCTGCGTGATGCTTTGGAATCGCCTGCTCCTACTTTCTTAACAAATGGCTCTTAAAAAGTGACCAGTTCCTCCTATTATTTTTGGCATTTTCTTCACAGATGTAGTGGTTAGGATGATAGAAGTTGAGAACAGAACAATGCTATGAATGCTGATCAGCTACAGCTTGCTTAGGTTGAAATTAAATCGCTGATTGAATAGTGGAGGACTTTCCATTACTTTTTTAAAAGATGTTTCTATTCTAGTTCCTCAAGAGAACTGTTGTACTTTATGTGAAGTATCCATACGTTTACTAAGAGCATGTTGAGAGCCTTCCAAAGCACAAAGCGCATGCAAGTCTTAAAGGCTTGTTTTATGTTTTCTTAAAGACACGTCTGTTTTCCAAAAGCAACTTATTGTTTTTGTTCTCTTGACTGACTTTTATCTTCCTACATTTTCTTGTGTTAGAAAAATAGGCTGGCTTTCAAAGTATTATGGTCAATTACTTCACTATGGATTACTGACTTTCACATACAGTGGGCTTTTATACAGTGTTATGGATATATGAATTTGGAGGGGTATGAGGGTCATTCTTTATCTTTTTTTTTCTTTTTTAAAATATATTTGTAAATGATCTTGGTACAGTTGGATGGGGTGAAAATACTTCAGGAAGTGCTAAAAATATCCAATTTGTGCAAGAAAAGGTTACCAAACTTGTCAGTCCCAAGGTTATTGTGTGTACTTGAAGCAGATTTATGGCAGGAGGACAAAAAGAAAAGGTAAGAGGACTGAATTTGGGGAATTTGTATTCTGAAAGTCTCTTAACCTTGATTTTGTGAATGCATGAAGGACCATGTTGAGCTGCTCTGATCGTATTAGTGAACTGCTGAACTCCCCACACCATAGTAATCAGTCTCCCTGTATCACTAACAGTGGACAAGGAGAAGGCTGAGGTATGCCTTAACTATTTTGCCTCAGTCTTTACTGGCAGCTACTCTTCACACACCCCTTCATTATATGTTCATTATATTAATTTTAAGTTCAATCTGAGTTTATTAGTTCATTGCAACAATGTAAATGTAAACCGAACTTCCACACAAACTAGACTAGAACTGTTGGCTTTTTGAACTGTTTTGGAATAACTTTAGTATATATAGAAATAAAGCCTTTCACATGACACACCCTTCAGAAGAAATGCTATTTAATGTCAGTCAGAACTGATTTAGTGTTGATATCTAAGCATGTTTACTTGGATTTATATAGATTAAAAAACACTTCAACACAGCATGAATTAAAGACAGAATGCTTATGCTTCTTGATCTTGGTTGGTTTTATAGCTCACTGAATCAATAGGTTGGCATTCATCATTTGTCTGCAAGGAAAGTGAACGCAGTCTCTCACTCAGCCTGTCCTAGAAGGACTCTGGGAATTGAGTACTTGTTCAGCTCTACAAAAGGGTATTGGTGTGTCGGCTGCTGTATTCATATCCACCATCTACTGAGCCTTTCCTCTGCCTTCCAGTGCTTCTCATTGCCACAGAATGTATTGAAATGGGTTATAGTGCTTGGTTTTTGTCTAAGTAGACCTTACTGCTCTAAGTTGTCATTCAAATTTGAGAAGATGATAGGTTCAGCCTCTAAAGCTTCAGCATTTTTTTCATTATTCTGGCCAAGAACTGGGAAATGAGTTATCATTTTACTCCATTTACGGAGAAATTGCTGCCTGTAGTTCAGAATTCTTGCAAATGATAGTTCATTTTCAGACTCAAAATTATAGTAAAAGCATTGAAATGTAAAATTTGGACAATTTTCAACTCAGTCCTCTTCGTATTTTCTAATTGTTGTAGTTGAGGGCTTGTGAAACTTTCTATGCTTTCGTGGCCTTAGAAATGGCTCCCGTGTGTATCGCATTTGGACTTAAATTCCAAATGTTTTGTTTCGTTGTGCACTAAAATACTGTTTGGTAATTAAAAACAACTAGGAGTTTATTAATATTATCAATTTTGAAGACTTACCAGGGTACAATGTGCTGGCAACTGGTGTATGCTAAAATGTTGATAAAAATCTGCTGTAGTTCACTATAGATCTTTTGAAAATGTTTAGCTTTAGAATTTAGAAATCATTGGCAAGGTATTGATTTGTGAATAAGGATGCATAGTACAATTAATACTGATTTGGTCAGTTTTTATCAGTGACCAGATTTCTAGTGTATTAAATACTCTGTATTCATGTCTGTCAGCTCTGGGCAGTTTTCTGTTTGTGAACCTTTTTATGCTGTCATGTCAAATGTTTTCCGTTTTCTGTATACTGAGACAAAAATCTATAGATCAAGTTCTCTTCCAGGTCCCATAATGCACAGGGGAAAAGGTTTTGCTTGCTGACACTTATCTGGCTGAGAACATAGCAAAAATCATTGTCTGAGTTACAGGGCTGTGAGCAAAATGCATTTCATACTGTTACCAAACTGGCTGCTATTGACATCCCCATCTAAAAATGTAATAGTGTAGGAAATAACACCTTTATTTCTGAGAGAGAGAAGTCTAATCTTGGTTCTCAAATGATACCTATCCATGAAAGAAGTGAAGGGAGTCAGCTGCTTTGTTAGCTTTTATTTTTTAATTTGGGTAGCTTGTCTGGTCTGACCTTTGTCCTTTACCACAGATAAAACTTCACTGATGACAAGTCCCAAAGCTTGAGTAACTTTGGCTGAAGATAGTTGGGGTTCATTTTTGACTTCCCAAGCATGGATTTTTCACATTTAAAATGTTTCTGTGTAACTGTCCTTCAGTTTTTGGACAACTACTTGTATAGTGACTGATAGTCCTTAAGTATTGCTTGGGATTTTTTTCTTATTTGAAGCTGAAAATGTCCTTGAACTTCATTATTCACATTTCAAGGGGATTCTGCACCAAAGAGGGGTTGTGTATATGATGATAGGATAACTTCTTGTTGTAAAAGTGTGACTTTTCTTTCTTTCCCTCAGTGAGGGATCAACCTTGTGAGATACGGAGCTGACAATTGTTATTATAGCAGGTAGTAAAAATGAGTTATTCTTGTTTTGCATTGCCATGTCTATTTCTAAGTTCTGATTTTCACTTGAAGCGACCCAGAAGCTCTGGGTCTGGCCAAGGTGTGCTCAGTGTACAACAACTCACTTGGTGCAATTGCTGGAGCTGCTCTGTAATTCTTAACCATAGCAGCACACTCTGTGACACAAAGCACTCGATTTGATGGAAGGCTTCTGTGTGTCATTTTGGTTTTAAGACTGCTGTTCTCAGTCCTCTGGGGAAATTGCAGGTCAACGCTTGATGGCAAATGGTTGGAGTAACTGTTTCAAAGCACTAACTGCAACTTCTGTCCCATAAGGATCTTCATGGATTTAAAACATCAATTTTCTGAATAAACAAAATATAAAGCAAAATGCAAAGCAACTCCTCAGAACTTGCATCCTGTTTGGAAGGTTGACAGTTGTCATTAATGCCATTAATCATGATGTTGTTACAGCAGCAATCTGTATGAATAATTTGGTATTGCATTACATGGTTTTCCATACAGGACAGAACTATGATGACTGTTTTTTGTCTCTATAGCGAAAGGGGTTATTCTAGCTGATTTTTCCAAATCATCCATTTTTAATGTATTTCATTTATTCTCATTTAATATTGCTTACAGATTTTCAGCTCTGCTGCTGTTGCTGATAAGCAGCTACTTGAGACTGGGGAGTGGTTGCATCGGTGGAAACTGTGAAATTTGTTATATACTCGACTAAAATGAAATAGGAAAGTATGTACTTTTATATTGGTTGCAGGAATTGGAGCATTTACTTGAGCTGTAGCATTATGATTAAAACCACTTTTTTTTTTAATGTTAAGACGAAATGAGTTACACAAAACAGTTGGTTTCTTAAAACAGTTGTGACTTTTTTCTTGACATGTGGATACATTATTGAAAAGTAGGACAAACAAAACTGGGACCTTATTGAGAGGAAAGAACAGAATGATGTGATTATTCTGGAGCTGTTGCTTAAGAACCTTATATTTCCAGGGAAAGAACTTCCAGATTTGAAACAGAAATGTTTCGGCTGATTTCAATATCTGTTTCTTGGTAGTACTGATTCATTTCAGTTCTTCACATTTCAATGGCAGTGCAACTGTGCTTCCCACAACGTTTATTAGTGATAGTGTTTCTAAAATGACAGTGTTGATTTTGAGCTTTTAATATATAGCAGTGCCTTTTGTCTTGGATTCAGTGTGTTGTGGCAACTGGTCTATTGTTTCTGAATGGAATGAGGCTTTTCTCATTTGTCATGGGTTACTCTAGGATGGAGGTGAATTTTGTTTGTAGCTGTTTCAGATCACTTGTATCAAATCCCTTTTCTTGATGGGAAGACTTTCAGCTAATGACTTTTGTTAGTTATCTGCCTGATACAGATCTTGATCATCTGGCCAGAATATCTTATTAAAATAGCACAGAAGTGAAACTAAAGCTTTTCTACCAACAGTTACTTTGGAAGTTTCTTAATGCTATTGAACTACTCAGGCACAAACTAATTGCTTCTGTGCTGAATAACATGATACGCTGAACCAAATTAGTCCCTTCTATAGCTCCCATTAATGGTGAAATTACACTCCATTGAACCTGATTGGGTGCAGCTGAGTTAGAAGTTATGATCTATCTTATTTTTAGGAATGTGTTAAGGGTTTATCTTGGTCTCAGCAAAAAGACTTGAGTTGCTCTACTTTCAGATAAAGCATCAAAATTCTTTTTGTTCTAACCAAGGCGGTTTTAACCCTTCGCAAGTAGCAGAACAACAACAACAAAAAAATCTCAGATCAACTTTTCTTCAGTATCACTCATTTTCATTTCAGAATTGCATCAGCATCTTGTCATCGTAATGTAAAGCTTATAATCACTTGGGTGCAGGCCTTCTGAACTCATCTTCGAAAAATGAGGGCATATTTCAGCTGCTGTTTTCGTATCATTTCATATGCCTTTATTCATCTCTGACACTCGTTCGTGCAGTGCTACTATTTTTCTTATGCTTGAATAATAGCACATCATTTCTGTTTTGCTTCAGTGTGCCACATAAAATGTGAAAAGATGAAGTATGCTGCTGTCACACCATGAAAAGAATATTTTGATTCCAAGGAAACACAAGCAATACATTGCCTTTACAATGGAAATGCATCCTACCTCAGAATAGCTAATTAGTTTTATAGCTTGTTAACAGAATATGTAACTTGAGTAAGGATTCAACAGTAAATCATAGAAAGTAATTACATAAATCGAAGCAATGTCTTGAAGTGGGACAATAAGTTGTCTGAGAGTGTTGTTTATTTAATACCAACTTAATATTACAAGAGCAAACAGTAAGACAGGTAAAGTACATCATAATATTAATTATATGGATTCATCCGAAGGTCTGTAATAAATGTTCACTTACTGCTTCTCTTCAAGGAAATTGCTGAAATAAGTTAAAGCATAACATCTTGCATTATTCAGAACTATCTGAATTATGATGGGCAGATCGAAGTGATACCCAGAAGAGCTTTGATATTCAAACAGCACAGAGCCATCAATTCTCTAAAAGTTTTTTTTTTTTATTTTATTTTAAAGAAAACTTACAGTGCTTGAGATTTTGGTTATTCCTTCACATGTGTGTTTTTAGAACTACAAAATAGTATGCTACGGCTTTTAGAACAAAAAGAAAATAGTCATGCTTGGTGTTTAGTGGCCCATGATTTTCTTTAAGGAAAAAAAAAAACCAAAAAACCCAAAATAAAATAGTAAAATATGGCAAGTAGTAGTTATTCCTAGCTAAGAAGGTCAGTAGGCAATAGATGCTATTCAGACTACTTAAAGCATAGTTACATATATCTTCTTTATGCCAAAGCCTTGAAGGAGAATTTGCAGATGAACAGAAATGAGAAACGTGAAAATAATGGTAATACAAAACATTCCTCCAGCTGCTGTTCCTTCTCCTCAGTTCCTGTAGGAGAGCTTCAGTAGCTGGAGCTAAGACACCTTCCCAGCACCACTGGGTTAATTCTGCTGAGCACCTAATCTGGATTATAAATTAGCTTGGAGAAGATTCTATCTTCTTAAGGTTAATGATACTGAAGAGCACGTTAAAATAGCAATGAGAGTTGTTCAGGTGCTCTTGTTGTGAATCAACATCGAGAGGAATTTTGGCAAGCATATACTTCTAGAATTGTTTTAGTGACTTCATCCTCAATTTGAGTTCATGCTACGGCACTTGTCTGTGTGCCAGCTAAAGAAAAGCACTGATCTGTTGCTTGGCAATAGAGATTTTTTTTTTCTCCCCCTGAGGCTCAATCAAGAAATCTGTGAAGAATAGGATTCTATTTTTCTGGGATTAGGGAAGTTATTGTTTCATTTAAGTAAAATACAGTTTTATTTCTTGTGGTGTTGGCTGACTGTGTGTAAGGAATGGAAGTGAAACAGGTGAGATTAAATGCAAATTTAGGATTGTTTTGGTTAGCAGTTTGGCAGGAAAACTTGCAAATATGCAAAAAAAAAATGATAGTGTTATTGCTGGGTGTGATGGGAGGTTGAATTATAAAGAATCATTGCACAAAGTGAGACTCATTTTCAAAAGTAATGTGAGGAATAGGAGAAGAAATGAGGTAATTTAAATTTGAAAGGCAATGAAATGAAATGAATCAAAGTATGACTAACAAGGTGTTCTAGTGAGATGTAGTTAAGCTGGATGCAGTGTGCTTGTAAAAGAAAGATATTTAGTACTAGAAATGTAGATGTTGAGAACTATGTGCAAAATAAGCAAAGGATTTTAAATGGAGCCAATGTTTGGCAGCAGTATTTTCAGTGTTAAAGCTATTAGGCATTTAATTATAATTCCTTGAATTTTAACTTGCTTCCTATGTACTCTAATGCACTTTAAAATAAGGGAGAGAGCAAGTTGCCAGGCTATCGTAGTGCAAAATAAACATGGTGACATTGAAAAAATGTCACGACATTACACTGTCATTGTAATATAAACAATCCATTTTCTGACTGTGAACTAAACATGTTGAATGAAATAAGAGATGGATGAGATTGAAAGGTGAACAATAAAAAAGGAAGCTCAAATTCCACCTAGAAGCCAGAAGCTTGTTCTATGTGATGGGCAGGAAATAATCTGGAGCTTGACAAAGGATGTTATAAATTGCCACTTGTTGGTGATCTAATATTAGTGACTTAATATCTAGTTTAACCATAGGTGCAGTGTCTGGGTGGCACGTATCAAACCTTTGGGATTCTATCTAACAATCCATCAAGATTTAGAGCCTTTCCCATGACTCTGACTTTCACAAATGGTGCGCTGTACAATTTACAAGCTGTAAATCTGATGTTTGGGCAGTTCCTTCTTTTGTTTCTGGTTTAAAGTAGTGGATTTTTGGCTTTGTGAAATCAACATGTATGCATTACTTGATGCATCCCAATGTCTGATTAGCAGGATAAGGATTTCCTATGGTGTATCTATACTACAATTAGATACAATGATTTTAAGGCATGCTTCTTTAACAGCATCTAAATTCAGACTGTAGTTTTGTTTTCTCATTTTGTTGTTTCTCTAACTGGATGGGAAGTACTGATGCTTCATTTAAAAAAAATAATATTCCTGAACTCTCTTTAGATTAAAATAAAATAGTATTGAAAATGGGCTCTGTGCTGAGAATTTGTATGCTGAGCTTGTCAGACCATGAATCTTTATTATTACTGAGCTTTATCCTTGAGTACATCGCTTGCAATTCAGTTTGAATATTAAGTGTCAGGCTCAAACGCGCTGGTGAGAGATTTGCAGCAACCAGCAGGTTCCTGTTCCAACCTTAGAAGCCTTTGACCTCTCTCTTCTTTGATAAGTGGTCTTATTTCACATGTGTCAGCTTACTGGTGTGAAGCTCCTGATGCCATAAGAGATTGAGAAAAGACCCTTACTTGCAGTTTGTGATTTTCTCAGTACGCTGTGGAAGGTTATAGATAAAGAATAAGGTGGTGTGGAGCTGGTTATTCAGAAATGCGTGTGAAAACCTGTGATGCTTACAAATCCAATGCTTTTTCTCAATGAATGGGTATGGTGCAAGTAGAAAGAACTGTAGATTAGAAAAAGGAATAAAAAATCATTTTTTGTTCCTTACAAATAGCAAATCTGGAACAAGTGGTTCTGCAGAGATGTTTGCTGTGTCCCTATGCTCTAGGTTTCGTAACTTATGTTTGTGTCTGTCCCTTCTTCCTGTGGAAACCAGCTGAAGTCGTTGCTTACTATAGTAAGAGAAATAAACGTTCAGTGTTAATTCCCCTGGTAGTAGTGTCCCATTTGGGCTGCAGATATAACTTCACCTGTACTCTGAAGTATTTTACAAAATAATGATTTTAATAAAGAACTGAGTGTAGCCCAATTCTGTATTCCTATGAGCAGGAATAAATGCTTCTGCTTTTTTTTCCTGTATGTATGCATGACTAAATGCTTCTGCAGTACTAACAGAAAAGGTTTATTAGCTCTTCTTAAATATAAGCCACTTCTAAGGCATACAGACGTGCTTCCCTGATTTAAATTACGGAATTAATGTTCATTCAATTTATAGCATAGTGATTAACTGAATGAAAATGAGCTATCAAAGGTAATTTTGGGGTCAGCGAGATTAGCGTTAAATGCTGTATCAGAATGCGATATCTGAACAAGGTGAGAGTAAGCTGCATTTGGCCTTTGCTGCTGCTTTACTGGTTCTAGTGAGGCACACTGTGACAGCTTCATAACCACCAGGAATTAGTACTTAAGTGTGATGGTATTACCTGGTACCTGTAGCTACCTGATTCAGTCAGAGCAAAGTGCTGTGCCCTTTAACTACAGTATTGCTTTTAGGGCTGCCAGCTGTTCTGCTGTTACATTATCCCAGTCCAGATGCATCCTATAGCTGAGCTCTTTCAGTTATAGTGAGAGTATCCATATCATGTTTGCAAAACTATTGGATAAGCTGCCTTTGTTTCCCTTTCTTAGGAAAACTTTTCTTAGGAAAACTTTTCTACAACTTTCCCTTGTCCTGGTCATTAACTACAGATGATGTTTATTAACACTGAAAATGCAACATCAGAATTGTCATTTATAAAGAAAAGAATAAGTAAGCAAACTATTTTTTCTACATCTAAAGCTTCTGTGCTTTGTACGGCTACGATTCATTTCTTGACCTGTGACAGATGAGAGAACTATTAGTTTCAAAAAGGGAAATGTAAGAAACCCCACTCTCTAAGTATTCCAACTTCTTGGTCTTTGTCAGCATTGCAGTATTCAGCACTAAAAGCTCAACACTGCGACTGATAGGAGAACTCTACAGTTAGTTGATAACAGCTCAGCCTTTTTCATGTTACTTCATTGTATGCCCTCTTCACTTGAATTTATGGTAATCTTCTAATCTAGCTGGTGTGTAAGTGTATTATTATGTGGAATTGTGTGATTAATCTTACTGATGTTCATGGGACTGTTCTTCCTGCTTAAGAGCTTTGGTAGAACAGCCTCTTCATGCAGATGAATGAGTGAGAAAAGCAAAAATTCTGAAGAAAAGCTTAAAAAAGTGATTATTTGTTAAGTAGTAGTTATTATATATATATTAATAGAGAAATTTGGATGCTTTCTGTGTGGAGGGAAATCGTGTAGGAACTGATTTTTCTGGAGTTGTAGTATTCTGCATGTTAGAGAGCCTTCTGAGCATCAGAAGTTTAAAGATGTGTTTTTAAGGACCTTTGAGGGGCTGCTCAAGAACTTAGACAAGTAAAACAACTGTCTGTACTTCTCATGTACTTGGCTGTACTTTTCCCTTCTGATGTTATTTCAAGTGTTTTTTCTTATCCTCAAGTTTCTTCTCTATCTCCTTCAGAGTCCAGTCTGTGCTTAGTGCTTCATTCTTCTCCTGATACTTTTCCTTTTGGGATCCTGAAACAGGGCACACGGTCTGTAGGTCACCCTTCCACCGTAGGTTTCTTAGCAGCAACTCTAAGAGGAAAAGTGAATCAGTGACAATCTTAACATGAATCATCATTAAGCTGGTGTCTGTGATTGCATCAGACTCTTACTGCCAGGTTTAAGCAGTATTCTCTCAAATACAGGAGGTCTGGGGCCAGCTGGCTGTTCCTGAAGGAAAGCTGGAGCTGAGGGCACCCTCTGCTACTGTTGAGGCTCCCCCATGGGCTGTGGGTACATTGGACCTCAATGGGGAGAGCAGAACCAGGCACTAGAAGTGGGGGAGCAATGACAACTTTAGGCAAGGCCAGCAGCAGCAGTAAACTGGGATGGAGGTGAAGTGATGCCAGTTGCCCTTTTTCCCTCTTTTTCCACTTGTTTTTTTTAAATATTATTTTTAACCTGATGTTCGTCGGCACTGAAAGGAAATCCTCAGAACATCTCCTTTTGACAGACAGTGCAAATTAAAAGATACGGCGAGGCAAAGGAAACTGGAACCCAAATATGCCCCCGGGGTTTTCATTTACAGTTAGGAGCTACAGATACAATTACTGCTGACAGAAATTCAGAAGCCAGTGGCAGAGTGCATGTGGCAGTAGACTCATGCCAGGCAGTAATTGGGAAGATTATTTTTAATCAGAGCATATCCTACAGCCCAAACATTAGCAATCTCTTGTAAGGCTGACAGGAAATTAAACTGATACCAAACAAAAAAAAAGCCTCAAAATAGAAGTAATGTGGTTAGAAGTCTAATGATGGCAAAGCTCCATCCTTGTTGCCTTTTGCTGTTATCAAAAGGGAATTGCTTTTAACTTAAAGCAACGGATTACATTGTTTAGTGGTATTTTAGAGCAGAGTTGAAGGTGTCAGATTAGGATAATTTATACATAGGCTTTTTGATGAAGTTGTGTAGGTATAAATCAAACCTGGAAACTGAATGTAGGTATTAATATTTTTCTTATTGTCCTGGGACCTCTATACATATATATATGTGTGTGTGTGTATACATATTTATATATGTATATGTAAAATACTTAAGGGAGCTACTTATAAGGAAAAGCACTGTAATGGCTGAGATGCTCCTGGAATGCCCAGATATGGTAATTTTATAAGCCTGCATGGCCTGTGGCAATGACCCTGCAGGAGAATCTCTGCTGCTCTGGCTGCATGATCTGATTGCCCCAAGGGAGTCAAGGTTTTCTAACCCGAAAGCCCAACACTTGCATTTTTAAGGGGGTATTAACATTTCTCAGCCAGGCTTCTTCATAGATGCTTGGTAAGATTTCTTTTAATTGACTCAAGTCTTCCTTTTATTTGTGTTTTCAGAATAGAAGGACTTTAGCCCTGTAGAATGTTTGTTCTGCTGTTGACAAATATTGTTGTAATGTGTGCTATAAATGGATGCAATGCAAAAAGTTACTTCTTGCTTTTCTGTGCTATGTCACAGTTGTTTGAAAATGGAATTTAGCGCTATAAAACCAGACAAGTTTCCTTATTGTGGTGTGGACCATCTTAATGATATCTCATGTCAGTCCAAAGCATAACATCAACATCTGTGACGTTCCGCTGGGTTATCTTGCGGCTCGTGAACATGACATTGTCAAAACGCAGGTTTTCTCACAAAATTATTAGCATTTTTCTCTCTGTTTACTTATATCGAAAATTTCTTTGCGGAAGCATGTGAATATGACTGAAGAATAATACATGTTGTTTAGTTGTTGTCTGATATGATCAGTAAAGTATGGTTCCTAATATATGGATAACTTGTGCAACTGTTACTACCTGACATGGTATAGAATGTGTGCCTTGGTGGTTGTTCCTATTCCTCCTCAGCTACGTTAGGGATATTCACTATTGAAAGTATATATATGTATGTATATGTGTGTGCGTATATATATATATATATATAAAATAACACATTATGTGAGGAAAAAAATCAACGTGTTTGCAGTTTGGAATTATTAAAGTGAATAAAACATTATCAAATGTATCTGTTTTAGTAATACAGGGACTTTGGTGTGTGTTTTCTCTGTGGACTCAACATGGACAATATTTCTATCTTCTGTTTGTATGAGGGAATGTACACCGCTATGTGTGCATGGAAATGAAAATGCATTTAGGGTGAATTTGTTATGAAAAACATGTTTGAGCTTACTGTAACTGCTAAAATTCAATGAATAATTCAGTAAAATATTAGATGTCAACACCTGCTCATCGATTTAAACAAAAAAAAATAACAGTATGGGATAGAATGTTATCCTATTTTAATTCAATGCTCTGTGTATGTATAATATATTTTGGATGCTCCTTTCTGTTTATATATTTTATGGTAATTGTTCTTTTGCAAAATTGCTTGAAGTTTACAAGTGAAAAACATGCAAGTAAATCGTAGTTGTGTTTTCCTATTGAAACAGAAACCTGTACTGAGGATGATTTTGAATTACAACGTTGTATTGCATTATGTGAGTTCCTAATGCATACACAAGATGTTGGTTTCAAATAAATCGAAAAGTGCCTGGTTAGCTTTCTCTGCCTTTTTAATTAACTATTACTTAATAAGTAATAAAGTATTTATTGCTGTTTATGCATGATTGAATTTTGCTGCTTTTCTTTGTTTTGAAGTAAAAATGCTATTATGTCCTTATAATGGTTGGTACATCACTTCCTTTCCTCAGTGCAATATTTTCCTTTTATTTTTTTTTTTATTATGACATTTTGAATCTTTAAGCTTATTTTGGGCTTTCCATGTTTGGAAGGCCAAAATATTATCTCCTTTGAAACTACCTTGTACAATATGAATTCATTTCTCTTTGCTTAGGAAACTACACAGAAGCCCCATGCAAGTGGTGCCTATTGTTTTCATGACCAGAGCCTTCTTTCTGTAAGTACGCTGATTTTTATTATTGTTTTTTGCTGTTGTTGATTTTATTGTTTTTCCTGGGAATGTGATTGGAATGTCTGCTTTGTATTGCTGTTATAGCATATAAGGTAATACACTGGCCTTCACAACTTGCCTTGCTGATGCTGGATCTCGAGACTCATAGGCCATACTTACAAGGTCAATTGTCTTTTACTCTTCAATGAAAAACAGCTTGTTTGTGGCTTGCAACAGAACATCTTCCCTGTTTCTGTCCGTAGGTTAAAATAAACAGTTCATCCCTCTTTATTTCCCTTTTGCGTGTCGGGGTCGTGTTGCTCTGTTTATTTTACTTCTGACTGATTCTGTCAGAAAGAAATTTTAGTATATTTATTAGTTGGTTCAAACAGTCTTCCCCTTAGAACAGCTACAAATAATTCATTACGCTTTGTTGTTCAAGCTCATAAATTCATAGAACTCGTGATGCAGTAGCTGTGTTAGTTCATTTTTCTCTTTTTTCCTTCCTGAAAGCTATTTTACATTAGATGCAGATGTTTTCTTACCCAGACTTTTTGTTTCTGTTTCATACTAAGAATTTATTTTTTCTTGCAAAGCATTTTAACCCATGCTTGGAAACGGTATTAAGCACTTTTATTAGGATACAATTTCATACTCAGTTGAATAATAGTTGCAAAATAACAGGTAAACTAAACAAAGTGTACGATTTCTTGATGTGTGTGTTTGATACTTGAGAAAAATTTGTTAGCAATCCTCTGCTTAAAATAATGCATTGCTCCATCTTTGTGCTGTGTAATAGCCATGGTTGATCCTGCGATACAGCAATAGGAGTTGCACGTGTGGTTACAGTGAGTTCTGTATGGGGGCTCATGGAATAACAGAAATATACTTTAAATTAGATTTAGTTCTGTGTGTAGTACATGTGCTGACAAACTAGTGGAGCAGGCTCACTTTTCTCATAACAAGTGTTAGTACTTGAATTCTACCCCAACGGTTTAGTGTCCGTGAAAGAATTTGGCTTGTAGTCCTTGTTAGGAGTAAAGAGTCTTACACTTACTGTCCTGTATCGTACACGATCTACATCTTAATGTCTTTGAAACAAAATTTTAATATTTCTAGACAGCTCCCTGGTTTGCAAGGCAAAAATAAGAAAAAGGCTTGTTCATCTTGAAGGCAGATTTAATTCTATAGTGCTCAGCATGCTTGTTGCTTTTCTTTTTCCCTCTCTTGAGTACTGCTTTCTATCACAGAGTAACTTTACAATTCTGAGCAGAATTGGACACAATTGACAGCTTTTGTTAGAAAAATGGTAATAAGGAATGTAAGAATGGGGTTGGGGTTTCCAACCTGTGGGAGACGGTGGTCCCCAAGATAATTACCAGCACATTTTTAGGAAGCCTGCATTAATTTAACTGTGAATATACTATCTAAAAATGTACTTAAAGGAAAAGATATTCATGTTCTTTCAAGAAGATAAATCAGAGATTTGGGGTATATGACAAGAAAGAAGAAGAAAATACTCATTTGGAATTTTGGGAAAGTCTAATGCCTCCAAATCTCCATACGCATAATTGATTTTATTATTTTCCCTAGTGATCGTAACCTAACCGGCATGATGAATATCAATCAACTTCTGGGGCTAAGAGGTCATTTTTTTTCTTACCAGGCTGAGACTGAAGTCCAGCACGTTGCCTGGTAACAGGCGATGCAGATGAGTTGGCTCTTAAGTGCACCATATGGCTGGGCGTTATGCCCTCGTCACCCATGACATGGTGTACACATGTAGTACATTACTGATTATGGAATGGTTTGTCCTGTTCTCTTATTTAGCACATTTGAAAATAGCAATAAGAATCCAACGCAGGTTTGTTATGAAATGGAATGCTGTGCAATGAAACAAATTTCATTAAACAAATTTGGGTTTTCAACTTACACTGATTGTTTAATAGTATCTATGCTACCAAAGAAAAGGGCAATCAAAATTGTACTGCATTTAGCAAACCAGTAAAGCAATCACAGACACTTCTGGAAAACAACTGAAAATAAATGTGAGAGGCGAAAGCGAATTGCTCCAAATTTGCAATGGGGAACCAAGCACAAATTGTGACCGGATAGGAATTTTTAGTAGAAATGAATATAAAGCCTAGATCAGCAGAGTTCTTGTTCATTCCCTTAGCTAGAATGTCTCTCCTGTTCTGCTGTCAAACTTGAAGTCATTCTGAAAGGAATACTGTGGAGAGTGGAATTAAGCAATAACACATGCTATGATCTCTGTGCTCTGGCTGCCCGAGGCCTGGATAAAGTGAGAGATGGGGAATAGGATTATTTTGTATGTATTGCCAAACGTATATCTACACATGTGAAATGGAAGATGATTAACTGGTATCCCAATTCAGAAGGCTGGGCAGTTAAACAGCAGATATTCTGTGTTTTTTTGTATTGTGTGACTTATTTAGAAAGATCAGTTGCTGTCTGTAGCCCTCCCCTATACAGCTACACTTACCTAAAGCTATGTTATATGGCAAGTAAGCTGTCTGTCTTGCGCTTTTCAGCTTAAGTTCTGTGAAACTATGTCAGGGGGAAAAAAAACGTAGAAAGCCACATTATCCACATTGTGAGAGATGATTTTAGCCATGCTTTTTGAGGGAATTTCCGTATACTTGTTGTCTCAATCAGGTGTTTTAGTCATTGCATTGTACACAGTTGCTGTTGGTGAATGTACTGTAGTTGAGTGATCCCGTGTTACTTCTGGCAGTTTTCCTTGGCTGTAAGTTTTTAAGGTAATAGAATGAAAAGCAGATGGTTCTCCATGTTAATCTAATAGGCGTATCCATTGGAAGATCTGCCATAGTGATCCACATTTTAAACCCTGATGGATGTAGATACGCGTGTGCAAGTATTCTGTCCATCCCAAGTCTTATCATTAGTTCAGCATTAGGGACAGTTGTCTTCTTGCAGAAGCCTGTAGTCATTTAATGAAAGGCATTTCAAGTGCTCTTCTGTCATTATAAAGCCGTGTTTCGCTTTGAACTTGTTATCATGTTAAAATAATTAATGGACAAATACTCATAGATATTATTGCAATGAAAATAGATTCTCCCATTTCCCTCCCTCATTAAAACAAGTCTTTTAAAAATGCAAAGCAAGCCACTGTTTCAAATCAGTGTAGCATACCACGGGGATCTGGTGAGTTGAGTATGATTGAAGGATTTCTGCCTGAGAGGCATGAACAAAATGCTAACAAAGTACAGCAAAGAACGAGGTTTTTTTGCTTTGTGGTAGCTACAAATGAAAATATCAACTGTCTACTTTCTGCTGAACAGGTGGATGTGCTGCTCGTTTTGTTTAAATCTTGATGTTCTTACAAAAGGGATGGAAAATAATATCCTTCAGATAATGCTTCATCATACACAGCAGTTACTTAAGGAGACAGATGTCACAAACGAGAGCGTACCCTGTTTCAACTCTCTGAGCATTTATTGCAGAGAACATTGTGTGGTATGCAATATCCTTTGGTCAGTTCAGTTCAGCTCTCCTGGCCTTGTTCCTTGCTGTCCTGCACACCCACAGCCTACCTGCTGGGGAGTCAGCATGTATGGGGGAGCAAAAATAAGCAAACAAAAACAGCAACACAAAACCACTGCTCAGCACTATGCTGACAGCAGCAATAATGCTTTTGTTGTGCCAGCATGGTTTTAGTCACAAATCCCAACCATAGCACCATATGGGCTGCATTGAAAAAAATATTTATATCCTAGCCAGACCATAATATAACACATACCATAAAGCTGCTGCTTTTCTTCTTCATTCTTAATGACGATCCTCCTTGCTTCATCTACACCCCAATGGAAAAAAAAAAGAAATTATGAGCACATCTGGAAGAAAGAAAAAGTCGTGGGATATATATATTTTTTTCCTTATCTTGAAGGATGTTTTGCCCAGCTAAACGACCCAGTAAAATAAAACCCTGTGAAAAGATTGATCTGAAATTCTTCTCAAATTATGCTTTTATCTAGACCAAGTTGTTGTGTGGTATTGATTTTTAGATCTGAACAGTCTACAAGTAATAAAAGTTTCAGAGCCAAAATAATGGAAGGTGGTTTTCTGTCTTTTGTGTAAGCCGGGTTAGGATATTGAAGTATGAATCAATTACTTTGTCACTCAGGGTCCTTGGAACTCAAAAGAAAGTTTTAGCATGACATATTGCTTCCAGATGCTTTGGTTCCTTGAGTCTTATCATCCAGGCAGTCATTGTTTGTTTTTCTTCACAAGGTTGTTAGCAGCCTGGTCACTGTTAGTCCAACATCTAGCTATCAGGAAAAGCAGGAGATAGAATGATAGAATTGATGTTGAGGGGATTATTTAAGGCAGGTGAAACTAAGACTGACTTGGAATGTACTGAAGGAGTAAGTAACAGCATAAAATCCACTTTTGGAATTTCATAATGGATGGTAATTTGTTCTTGAGGAGGGAATAAATGATTGTTATTGCTCAGAATCCTTTCCTGGTAACATCAGATGGTGTTCCCCGAAGCAGTATTTCAATGCTTGACAGCTGTCAGAAAAAGCAAATTGAATATTTGGTAATTTTCTGGAAAGGCCATCAGTGCAGAAAATATAGTACTGTGCCTGCTAGGATTTGCATTGGTCTTAAATGTGCTCACTGTAAGCAGCTCTTGGTTACCCTGTATCCTGAAATGGTGTCATACAGAGAAATGAAAGGAAGGGTTGGAGGTATCGAATAGCTTCCATCCAGGGGAGACATGAGCTCACACTCTTTATCTTGGAAAGGGTGACACCTGAGCAAAAATGCGAGAACAATGATGGACTGAAATTGTTATTGATATGAATATTGATGTGATAATGATATGACTCATAAGACAAGGATCACAGACTCAATGAAATGATCTAGCAGTGATGCGAGAAACTTTTCTTGCTGTATGTTGCTATTTTATGTAGTTTTGCCACTCAGTATTTCAGATACCAGAAATATGAATAACTGTGTGATGGACAGTGAGTGCCTTGCAAAAACACGGTGTTTTCTAAACTTCAAACAAATGTTACAGATTTTAAATTTGGGTTTTCTCCCATATGAAGTAGACTTGAAAGTATCTAATTTGAACCTCAAATTCACTATGAAATGCTTTTCAGTTTTGTTGTTAGTATTGTTTGTAATGATCTACTAAGGTTCAACAAGCCATTAGCTTGGTATTATCATCTTAAACACAGCAAATATTTCTGAGATTTTATTGATCTGAAGACTTTGTGAGTTCTTTATCTATTTTATAGATATACACCAGAAAGGATTTGGAAATGCTAGCCTTTTTTTCTCCTTTCTTTTTGCTATTCCAGCAAACGTGTTTGAAATCAAATTGCTGGACTGAGGTGGTATTTGAATACGTCATTAAGTGATGTTGTTCATGTTATGTTTTCAGCACTGAGATGTTCTCTATCATCTTGTTTTATTCCAAAGGAATATCTGTAAAAGGGCAAGAGAAACAAAATGTAGTGGGGGCATCTCTGAGTAACGTCTTCTGTATTGCTTTTGATCCAGTGTAAAAAGCAGATATAATGCTCCTAGTATCATAAATAGCAGAATAGTAGTAAAACTCAAACTGAGAAATTATCTTCTGTATGTTTTCTCAGTATGTGTGTGATTGGCGTATGAAAATGAAATATTCTGCAATGAAATATTTGTTTTCTCCAGTGGCCCTGAGTCCCTCTTTAGAGAGAGAACAAGATAGAAGGGCTTCTGCTATGGAAAAAAATAGGAATCTCTTCTGTTGAGCTATAGCCTGTCTGCAGCAGAGCACTTGTTTGCATCCAAAGCCGCTGGCTGTTGTGTGAGAGGCGCTCATAAGTGTATTCTGTTAGCACAGGTGCAGTGGTTAGGGTCTGAGTGCAGAAAATACTTCATGCTCTTAGACTGGGAATATGAAATGCTGAAGGACTGCAGGTCTGTGCTCTGAGCCAAGCTGTACAGATGAGGAAGAAGAGCAGAAGGGTGAGCTGTTTGAGCAAGTACAAAGAGGTTCCTTTCTCAGTCAGGTGAATTCCTGAGAATCCAAAACATGTCAAGATCTATTTTCCTATCCTTGCAATGTCAGACTGATCCAGTCAAAATGGCATTTTAGCTAATTATTTGTGTACTTGAGGTATTAGTGATTACCTTTGTATTCACAAAGCTTAAATTATTCCTAGTCTATTTATTAGTAAGAGAGGTTCTTCCAGGTGGTTGTTCAGAGAAAAAAGTCCCTATAAATAATATTCTCTTGGTTTGAAGAATCCCAGTGGGATTGAATAAACTGTACAGTATCACTGTCATACCTACACTTGCAGGCTGTGTCCATGATTTCATTGTGTCTGTGTTTCTTTGTCTGTGGCTGAGCTGTTGAAATCCTTGCAAACCCCAGAGTCATCTCCCTTCACCCTGTGCCCTGGGTTGCCACCCTGCCAGTGCTCTGCTTCATGCAAGCAGTACCACAGCCTGTTTGTATAAAGGTCTACACCACACGAATAACCAGCTGTGAACTGAGTTGTGCACAGCTACCTGTCTATGAGGGTAGTGGCTGTTACAGCTAAATAAGGCAAAAGCAAACTTATAGGATTGTGGTGGAAAACTCATTATCAAGCCATCCTGATGAGGCTCAGGCCTTGCGTACTCAGTGAAGTGCTTGGAGCCAGTTACTTGCAGTGAGACTATGTTCCAAGTCATAGGACTATGCTCTGCACGTCTAAATTCAGCTCTATTCCTTAGATTTTTATTTGGTTTTTCTAGGAGATAGCCTGGCTCCAGTTCAGATCAGAATAGGTCAGATATGTGTTTACACAAAATCAGAGCTGTGGTTGTAAAGCAAACCTCATCTCAGTGTTCAATAGGGAGGGATGCAATTTCACTCAGGTCTGATACTAAACTACCCAATATTTATTTTTTCTTAATTGCCACTAAGAAAATACTGTTACTTTATATCTGTAATTTCTACTTATGTTGGAAGACAACTATTTTACTGGCTAGTCCAGATATGGTAATGTTTTCGAAGGAAGTGATTTTTTTGTTAGCAGTCTGCTTGTTTTGGATAGAAAATCTATTACTGTGGGTTCTTTTACTTCTGGCTTTGCCTTCCTACAAACAGAGTATAGTTTCATGAGCTCTGTTGTATCTCTAAGTTTGGCAAAAGCATTCAAATTTATCTTCCAAAAATGCCTCATTAATTGTGGGTTTTTTGAATGTTCTTGTAATTCTGTTGTTTCCTGATGTTCTCAGAGATCCTCTTGTATTCTCATTTGTGACCACTGCCTCTGGTCCTGGCACTGGGCAATGCTGACAGGAGTTTGGCTTCACCCTCTCTTTGCACCTTCCCTCTGGGTGCTTCTGGACATTAATGAGATCCCCCTGTTCTCCAGCTGAACAGCCCCAGCTCTTTCAGCCTCTCCTCACATAAGGAGTTCCAGACCCCTCAGCATCTTGTCCAGCACATCCACATCCCTCCACCTGCTGGCAACCACTGAGTGTTGTTGTAACATTAACAGTTAGCTGTAAAATGGAGGAGGCTGACACTCTGTGGTGAATATCATAAATATCATAGGATCAATGACAAATATGGATAATTTTTATGAATGTGATAAATGCCACCATACTTTGCTTTTTGGCACCAGTGTAACTAAGTTCAACAAGATACATGAGGAATCATGTTTTATACATGAGGAAGCTTCGTTGGCCTCTTTTTTCCCCAAGTAAATGTGAAATAAATTCTAAAATAGAGAAAAGTGGGAGGAAAAAGAAATGACCATGAAGATTCAGGTGCAAAACACAAGTAAAATCTAGACAACGGCATCGTTATTATTACGTTTGAATGCAGCTTTTAATGAACTTCAATTTTACAGAGAACTTTTTTCCTACATGAGCATGCTTTGCAATGTCAACATTATCTGTGATGTGTTATTGGATCAGCTAATGACAGCAAGTTATATTTAAATCTGTTGAAATATAATGACTGTCCTAAGTGCAAATGATCTGTAGCTAGCAAGTTACTGTCCAAGTACTTGGGATAGACTTGCAAGGGAATGGCTCAGAGGAGTGGAAAAAGTAATATTGAACCCATGTTGGAGGAAAAAATACATGAGATACTGAGGGTACCGTTTATCACCATTACCAATATATTTTAGAGCAAACCTCTTGTCCCTGAGCAGATAATGGTGATTTTGTTTATGTGAAATTTCTTAAAACTCTGCTGCTTTGCCAGAACATCTTTCTGAAGTGAAGTCGGAGCCTTTGATATATCAGGTTTGCCAGTGGTTGTTGCTGCATCTGTGACTGCTAAAATTATCTACAGCTGGAGTTTAGCAGTAGCCAACTCTCAGCAATTTGGCTGGTTTGCTGGCTTTTAGTGGAGCATTTTGGGGCTAGGAATAGATTCCCATAAGGTAAAATAACCTTTTGTGATGGGGGGCTGGGGGAAGGAAATTAAATTAACTTCCTGAAAGGCACTTGTCAATTGTAGATGAATAACAGCTATTTTGAATGTCAATTGATTAATCCCTTAATTAAAATGATTTCCTTTTTGTAGTCAGAATACTCAGATGAATATAGAAAAATGTGATAATGTAGAAGATGTATTTGAAACGTATTTCTGTCAATCTAGGTTGAGATAGATGCTTCTGTAATTGAGTTTGTCAGAGGAAACCAGGGCTGCAGGCATCTTCTCATAGGTGTATGCAGAAAGCTATCTCCATGCATCATTTTACATCCCATTATTCCTAAAAATAAGGGAGATAGTGGTGTTGTGAGTTTTGTTGATGGTATCAATATAAAAATTGCGACCAGAGTTGTTGCCAATGGGAAATCAGGCGTTTAGGTAGAATTAAATTTACTGTCAGTACCTGTGATTTCTCAGTTTACAATAAACTGACTTTGCCATTTCATGATGGATTATATGACTTTTCCATATCAGCAAGATTTTATAAAATTTCACCCTGTTTCTACTGTCAGTAATTGTAAAATGAAAGGTCGTTTAATTAATAGATACCCTTGCGATATACAAGAGATAATAGATACCTTTGGATTAAATAATAGAATCCTTGCATTGAAGGTTTACCAAAGCAAGGAAACAAAACTCCAAAAAGATGGAGCTTCTACCACAGTCATGCTTTCCCTTCAGGAATTATAAGCTTAAAAACTGGAAGAGAAAACTGAGGCAGGAGCTCTGAAATACCTGGCAACCAGTCAGAAATGTATTTGGGTTATAATTTACCTGGGCTATGAGAAACATTTAGCTTTGGTCAGTTAATGGATACGTGCAGATATTCTGCAATAGACTGGAATATTTAAAAGGGACTGTATCTTACTTGTTAAGTGTGCATGATTTGTGCACATGTTTCAGGTGCATCTTTGTGGAGTGGAACCAAATTGCTTCCTTATGGTAATCTTGTGCATTAAGTAGTTTCTTCCTACTAAAGTGAAGGTTTCTTAATGGAATAACTCTTAACTTAAATATCAGCTTGAAATCCTCTGTGTGCTTGCAGCTCGTTGCAGTTCATCCTGTGTTATATTTAGAACATTAGGCTTATACTTCATTTTACTCACGTTTTGGTTGTTCTTATGTATTTTTTTACTTGATATATATTATTTTCTGTAGTGCTTTCTAAAGTTTGTTTAGGAAGTTGATTCAATATTTTCCAGTGAAAATTGCTATGTAAGTATTATGCAGAAGAACACATGTTTGCAAACCAAGCTGGAGAACCACTGAACACAGGTTAACATTTGTTTACTTTTAATGAAGGTAAATAATCCAGCTGTACCCAGCCATCAGCTCCCCTTCTTTCCAGGGCAGCTAGGAGACTTGCAGAGGAGCAGCCATTTGTTGTGTGGCTGGGATTTGAGCAGTCCATTTGGTGATGTGTCTTTGGAACAGGAACTTTTTCTTAAGTAAGCCTGTGTTCCTCTCCACGTAAGCCTGGAGTTGAACCACTGATGTATAAAAAGCTCAGGTGGATTTCTGTTGTAGTGACTACTTAGAATTAAGAGTGCTCGGTAATAGATACTGAAGCTAATGATTGCAGAGCTTTCTTGCATCTAGTGTTAACAGTTTCTCAGTATGATAGATACTGAGGTGCGTGGTGGCTTGTACTTTTCTCATTTTAATACCTTTTAGGTTGCTTATGCTTTCGCTTAAAAGCAAATTAAGCAGTGATTAAGTTTATAGAGCTGTATGTGCCTTGCTCCCAGTTGTGCTGAGTTATATTTCTTAGAGTTTGAATCTCTATACTCACAAATGACAGTCTTACAATTCTGCAAGGATACCAAAGAGAACACATTGCACAGAGTTCTTCCAAGAGCTTTTGAAAGTTGATTAATGTTTCATAGACTTTATTTACAATATGTATAATAAAACTTTGCATAATTCAAAAGCGCGCTGTTTGATCGTGCAGCGTTTATTGAACTAAGAGTTTTTATAAAGTGCATAAACAAATACATCAAACCAATGGTAGATGTACTCCAGGGTAAAATACATCAATTTTTCTGAGAACTCTAAGATACAGCTCCAGATTTTGGGCTGGTGTGATATCAAATACACAATGAGCTTTTTACAAACTATTTTGACCTTTCAGCTGACTCCCCTCTACTCTCTGGTTGAAAAATGTTTCTTGACGTTATGAAGATAGGAACTGGTAGATGCCACGTAAAGATGTGAGTCAGAAGAGCCCAGAAAAGGGTGCTTTCTGGAATGATTGCTGCAGACTGCAATAAAAAGAGTAAATTATCTGGGAGTCCCTTGGCATTCCCTTGGATTGAGGGCCTGGTGGAGGAATGTCATGTAATGCGTTTAGAAAATGACCAAAATTAAAAATAAAAATGCTTAAAGCAAGGTTAGTTTTTAAAGAGGCCCAAGAAAGCTGAGTAGCTGCTTTCTTTGATGCTTCAGGGAGGACATAGCACTGAATGCCCACAGATAACAAAAAAGCTACCGCAAAGGAAAGGGATGAGAAGCTTTAGTTTAAAAGTAGGTTTCAGGTTTATGATTAAAACTTATGAAACCGATCTTTAGCAGGGTGCTGATGGAACAAGGGGGCTTCAAGTTTATAGAGGGTAGGTTTCAGTTTCGTTGCCTTGAAAATGAGTTGAAATGAGAAGAAAATATCCTACGAACAAGACAACAGATACAATGAGTGGGACTGGAAGTCTATTAAAATAGAATAGCCTTATTAAAAATAAACAGCAGAACAGAAATGAAGCATTGAATGCTGTAGTCTACTGTAGCCAACTCTATTATTTTCCTTTGCTTTTCCTACCTGTGCTGCTTGCAAGCAACACTTATCTGAAAAAGAATTCTCACTCTGCTGCTTTCCTTGCTATGCTAATCACCTGTATCTTGAAATACATCTTCAGAATTGTTTTATTGTGACAGGTCAGCAGATAAAAGCTGAATACAGGGGGGTAAATGGCACTGACTAGCAGGCTTTCTTTCTATAGCCTAAGCACTATTCCAGAAAAAAAAAGTTGGTTCATCATTGCTGTTGGGTCTGAAAGCATTACTGGAAAATAGAGTTCTATACTTAGTTGCTGGAGGTGAGATTTTTGTCTTACATTCTAGTTTTTCCTGTCTCTCAGTAAATTTATGTGATAATTGTCACCACAGCTGTCTGACCAAAATCTTTAATGATAAAACTGTAGGAGCTGAGGCACCATGGTGAGGGTTGAGCTATTAGTACTTTTATGTGTAAGAGACACAAAGAGTGCTTTGCCTCATAATTTCTTTTTCATTCTCACGCAGCACAGAGATAAACAACAAAGATACGTGTGCTCAGTGTCTTCTGTGGAGATGCGCTGAGTTGTGTTGGAGTTTCCTGGCTAGTTTCTGGTGTAAAAGCAAAGCAACCAACACCACCAAACTCCCAACTACCAGTGTGCCTCAACAAGCCATTCACTGCAGCTACCAGCGTCTGCTGTAAAATACTTCTCCATAATGTAAAATACATTGGTCAGGTCCGGTGTTCCTATTAAACTTAAAAAAATGACACCTATGTCTCATGGACCACCTTCTGCAGACACAGAAGCAAGTGAGGTGTAATTTGTAATGGGATGGACATTTAGTACCTTAGAAAAGCTTCATGGTAGGGAGTTGTTTCTGATATGTTCTCATTCTCACTGCAAATGGCTGCTCTTAGATTTGAGTAGAAATTGATCTTTGCCTTTGGAGGAAGAATTTTCTACCGTTCTGATTCTGTCAATTGCTGTAGCAGGGGAAAAGCATGAGGGAGGGACTAAGAGTTACAGACCCCCATTCCCCTGCACCACCTAGGGGAGTGAGGTTAAAAAGAAATAAACCAGGATTGAAGATAAGCCTGGAAGAAGCAGCAGGGGTGGAGGGAAGGTGTTTTTAATTTTGATTTTAGTTCTCATTATTCTGCTTTCTTATTAATGGGCGATACATTAAATTAATCTTCTCCAAACCAGGTCTGTTTTGCCTGTGGCAGTAATTGGTGAGCAATCTCCCTTATCTCAGCTCCTGAGTTTTTTCATTGCATTTTCTTTCCTCCTCCTGCTGAGGGGGGAGAGGAGGAGGGAAGGTTGGTGGCAACTGTGGTCAGCTGAAGTCACTGACCACACAGGCATGGATACAGCCTCTTTACTGTGCGGCCATGTAGGTTCTCTGTGCTTTAGTTTTTTCAGTATGTAAGCAGAGCTTCTGTTTTAGAATGGGCTCTTATTATTTAAAAGCAACTGGGATGTGGCCTGGGCTAACACGCCATGCTCTGTTCAGAAGCTCCAACAGTTGCAGGGACATCTGCTTACGGCTCCCAACCAGTGCTGGCTCCTGTCCTTCTGGGCTCGTGCTGGGGCATCTCTACTGCTATTGTGCCTGCCTAGATTAAAGCTGATCAAAACAGCTGGGAGACCTCTTCAATATTTATCATACTGTACATATAATGAAACTCTCAAATCAGTAATTGCTAGGAGATTAAACCTTTTCAAAGATACATTTGGTGAATACTAATGTTCTGCTCTCAAAAGGAGAGGATGTTACAAGAACCGAGAAATGGAGAGGGGGGGAAAAAAGAAGGAGGAAAGAAAATTCTTTGTCTTCATGGACTAAGAACAAACTTCTTGTGTTGAAGGAGCCCAGAAATTGATCATCTTTAGGCCAGAGGCCTACTGGTTCCTTAATTTAAAAATAAGCTATTATTTCATGACAGTTGTGTAACAGTTCAGTCCTGGGCCCTGATCTGTTCTGGAGTGGCCTTGATTCATGCTTTTAGTTGAATATTTTTTCTGGAGTGGAATTCCTGAACTGATGAGTGGCTGAAATTGCTATATGCTTAATATCATTTCATAAAGCTGATCTTAACATCTGTGGCTCTACAGATGCTTTTCTGCTCTGTGGTTCAATTTGTATGTGATCTTTAGTAGAATATGCACAGTAAGTGAGCAATCCAGGAATCCCTTTGCTTACAGCTGTATGCCAACTAAGTGGTTTGGATCATGCCCTGTGATAGACAGGAAGATGAGTAGTGGGTATTTCCTGACCTGTAGTGCTGTGAGCTAGCATGTCTAACATTGCCATCACTCTCTTTGGCTTTGTTTACAAGGCATTTTTCTTTATCCTTGCAATCCTCATAGGGAAATGATAGCTTGTCTCAAACTACTTGCCTATCAGTTACTTCAGTGTTGGTATGATCGGTGCCAGGTGAAGGATGCATTTTGTGGAGTGCTGACCTTGTCTGACAGCTGGTGTCCCCAGCTCCCCATGGCCAGTCTTGTGGGTTGAGATAAAGACAGAGAGATCCTTTCTGAGAGCCATCGCCAGCAAAACAGACTCAGCTTGGGGGAAATTAACTTACTGCTGATTGAAAATAGAGTAGGCTGGTGAGAAACTCAGGTAAAAGCTGAAATATCTTTCTCTCACCTTCTTCCAGGCTGAACTTCAGTCCTTTGCTCCTAACTCCTTTGGTGTGATGGGGAGTGGAGGCTGTGGGCAATCACAGCTGTTCCTCCTCAAGGTGGATGGCATCAGGGCAATGAGATAACAAGATTTTGTTGTTCTACACACAATGTATGAAGTGCAGGTTAAGTGACAGACTTTCTCCAAACCTGTATGTTGCAGTGTAAACTTCAGCACAGCTCAAACTCCATATCTTAAGTACTTTTTGAATAGCTAAGGAAAATATCTGGCATAGACAAGAGCAAGCAGGAGACCACAATTTGCCTGGTGCGAAACCAGTTTCTTAAATAATGAAAGTTAACTTTTATAGTTGTATATCCAGGTGAAGGTATAGCCATACATAAAATCGTTTGCTATTGGAAACGGTATTAAAATGATGAAGAAAAATATTTTAGCTGATCTGGAGGAGAGAGGTGAAATTTTTGTGGGCTTTACTTTTAAGTTAATGTCCAGTAGAAACTCATAGCTGCCTTCTAAATTAACCATGTCCTGTGAGATTTAAAAAATAATAATGAGAAGAAAATAAAAATCCAAGCTTTCTTCTATGTATTAAAATTATTACAGAACCGTGGTGTTATTAAGGAATCTCAATCCATGGAAACAAATAAAAGGGAAAAGAAAATCTTTCAACATATACTTGGACTTTATTTTGAAGGGTTCAAGGAGAGCACTGCTTCATGTGTGCAACAGCTGCCCAGAGAGCAAGCAAACCTATGGAAAATGTGGAATAAAAACAGGATAGGAAGCAGTTCTGAAGATTTATTACATTATGAACTCAATTTAGAAAGTAGTTTTCTAGCATAGGATGCTAACAAACTGTCATTCAGTGGAATCGAATGATAGCAGATGTACAACTGAGAAAAAAAATGTGCTTTGGGACATAATATGAAATTATTCCATAGCACTCAGCACAGCAAGAGGTCACTGTGGGCAACCACGTGTGTAAGATAAAACGGGGTTATGTTTTCTAAGCTGCCTCAGCAGTATAGGGAAATGGAGTGAAAAGAAGATGTGTTGTACAGGAAGGATGTGTAGGGGGTGTGGGCTGCTGGGTGACCTCTTGAGTTGTTCTGTTTCTTACTGCTCAGAGCCTTGCTGAGGTACCTTGAACATCTGTCTTGGTGAGTCTGATGCAGACTGGGGCTTGGCATAGCCTGTGTTTTATGTCTGCCTCCATATCACATTCCTGCTGCCTTTGCTTTAGGACAAAGCCCAACATCCAGCACGATGCGGCAGCCCGTTACCTTACAGCTCCCTGCCTTGGCTGTGCCTGCAGCTAGCCCTGGGTGTTATGTTGTACGAATACCATTGAAGTATTTTGCAGTGCTCTATAAAAAGCTATTCCATGTGTATATAAAAATGTAGATGTGTGTTTTATAAGTCTTTATGAAAACTGGAATATGCTTAATGTAAAAGGGATGTCCTGGTTCTGACAGTACGTCAGCTGACAGGCACTGGGAAGAAATATTGCTACAGGGAATTTAACTCTTCTTCAGGTTTTCTGTGGGCTAACAGCTGCTGATGTACAAGAATGACTGTTAAGATATCACAAGTACTATCAGTGTTTCAGATGTGTTGTACTGTGCTATTTCCATTTCAAACTGCTGGGAACTGGCTGGTGAGCATCTCTGCTATGGAAAGAGGACTGGAAGATTGTGGTGCAAATAGTGTGGCTGTATGGTATTGCAGAATGAGTCAACAAATGAAAGCACATTTTTTTTGTGTGCTGTTCTTTGTATTTCTAAATACTATGAGAAACGTTTCTTGAAGTAATTCAGGGATTATCTAAGCAGGGATATAAGAAAACTTTGCTATGAAGTGCTCAGGAAATCCTGATGTAATTAATCTCTGCCTGTACTTGACCTTTGTGTTCCCATGCAATGACCCCATGTTTTCCCTTGGTTAAAGAACCTCTGGAGGAGACAGCAAAAATACCCCTAAAATGGACATTCAGTCATGTTTTTGTGTTGTGCTTACGCTCATTTTTTTCTAATAGTCAATTTGATTCTGTAACAGATTTATAGACAGTTTTATTATTTGAATAATGAGTAAGTGACTGAAAAAGTCAGGTGACTTTTAAGTCCTAAATCTTGTGATGTTAGAGTGGGAATTAGAAAGTGAGTCTATGAGGAATTGGTCATTCTCTCTTTGTGGAAAGAAGCTGTGTTTGTGAAGGCAGTAAAACATAACAGGCTGTCCAGCTAGACTAGTTACAAGCTTGTCCAACTGACTGTTAGGCGACTGTTTTAGTGTAATGGTAATGTAGTTCACGTTGTATTATCCTTTGGACTGAAATGCCTGTCAGTCAAGAAAGACCAAAACAACACAATGGAAACACAAAATATGACAGCAATGATTTATATGGTTTATGTAAAGAGAATGCGTGCTGCTGATCCCAGAGGAACTGTAAAGGGCACCAGCGACCCATACTGGTACTGAGGAGCTGTGTACCTGACCTCGGCATGATGTGTTGGCAAGGTTTAAGTGTCTTTTTTAAGCATAGAGTTAGAATTCAGCCAAGGTTTGGAATTAAATCTGGACCAGATATGAAAGTTGAAACTATACAATAGGCAGCAAATGAAGGTTAGATAGTGAGAAAAGGGACAGAGGAGAAAGGCTAGACAGTTTCTTTAACATCAGAAATGCTTTGTAGATTAAAAGGAGACACAATAAAATATAGTTAAGTCAGAGGTGGTTTTTGAGGGGGAGAATTACTTAGTCTGTAGTTAGTTTTTTTAAGTTGTATACTGAAAATCTCTTTAAGAAATGGTTGTGCTGTTGATGAAATATTATAACCAAAGCTTAGCCTGTGGTGACCTCTGTGAACAAACATGGATTAACAGCTTGAGAGGAAGAGCGTTATAATATGACCTGGGCTGCAAGGTGCTGAAACTGTAGGCTTGTACTATGGATACAATACTTTATTTATAACAAATAAGACTATTTCCAGTGGAAAGATGAAAAGAGAAGTAGTTCCTACAGCTCAGCATATGAAGATGAAAAGGGAAGTAGGTTCTGCAGCTCTGAGATGAGTCCGGGGCTGCAGGAGACTGCAGGTCAATACTTGACTTTGAATTGGATGGGGGAATGGTATTAAAAACCAGAAATGTTTGCATCATTTCAGAAGAAAATCCCTTCTATGCTCGTGTTCCCTATTTAAATGTCCCTTAAAACAGCATTTCATATTTCTACCTGTGCTGCTGAGTTTTTAATACATCTATTTAAATGCAAATCTTGACTTTTGGTCTGTAATCATGGAAATGTTTGTCACTAAAATTTATATCAGAAATGTAATTTCATATAGAAGCAGCAGTGGCGTGGCAGGTCACAAATAACAGAATTATCCCTCAGTGCAGGGAAGTGCTTAGTATCATCTGAAGAGCATGGTTTTTTTCCCTGAAACTCCAACTTACTTTAATATGTGTGCTACTAATGTACTTTTAAGCTGTGCTTTGAGTGTTTGCTTTTGCACCGACTGCTCCCTTATTACCTTTTTTTTCCCTTTCTATCCTCTGAATTACCAGGATGGCAATCCTGACAAAGTGTCTAACCTGCATGTTCAGGAAATGAATGCTCTCTTCCAACATAATGTTTTTTCCTCCTCTTCACAAGCAGGCTTAATAAAAGAGACTTGACTGGATGGCAGGAAGTTTTGCCAGGGCGATATTGAATCAGCGACAGATTACTCTTTAGATGCTGCTGAGTGTGTCATTTGTATTTCATTTTTTCCCCACTCGCGGAAACTGCTGGCCCTCATTAGTCTGACTGTCTGGGTTTCCATGGCCAGCAGCCCCGTGTCTGCCAGGACCACAGCTGCTGAGCAGGGCCACAGCTGTTCGTGGTGACTGAGCTCCAGCTGCAGCAGGCGAGGTCACAATCGCCAGAATCGTTTTCCTGTCTGTCTCATTTTGATGGATGTGGCAGTGCTTAGTGATGAGCAGATGAGTTGCCACAGCTTCAGACCGCTGGTACCTCTGGCTCGTGGTTTGGCACAGCTCCTCGGCGGCATTGCAGCTTCTGATACCACTAAGCCATGATGTTTGCAAGTCCCCCTTTGCCATGTGAGCAGGAGAAAGAACCTTACCTGCTTGTTCAGAAGGACCAGTCTTTGGGCTGGTCAGCTGTAGGGGGCACAGCAGAATGTGGTGTGGGGAATCAAGAGCACAAGATCCAAGCTTAACTTCCAAGGGATGAAGAGTTCAATGTGTCTCAAGATACCTGTTTCAAAGAAACACTATACAGACACCGAGACCTGGAGACCCTGTGCCTCATTGTAATAGCATGCTTCTATTTACCTAATTCTGCGGAGTGAATACAGGTGGCTGCTTTCATTTTGCTTGTTTAAAATAATTTGATATGATTAAAGGGACGATGAATGTGAAATGCCAGATAGATTACTGCAGCCAAAGAACAGAATACTCCTTAGATCTACCACATTTTGTGCCTTATGATCCTGAGATGTGCTCCTTGTTAAATACTTTAGATTTCAAATGATAAGAGGATCTGAGGGACACATTCCTTCATTTTAATTTCAATCTTCTCTATTTATTTCCTGAATCTGGATGGCTTAAAAAATATTACAGTAAACTTATGCTCTATTGGAGTCATTTCAAAAACAGAGATAGCACACCATGTGTGTTGAGCAGTGAGATTCCTGGCTGTTTGTAATATTCCAGTTGTTTTGGTCATTGTATGTGTGTTAGAGGAAATGGGAGTAAAGAAGATGGGATAACAGCAGTTAAAGTCAATCCAAGGTCACAGCCCAGATGAAATCCAGAAAAAAGAGAAATCCTAAGGGGAAGATGACTATTTTTATAAGCACTTTATCCCCTTGTAGTGACCTAGATACCTGTGCTGATACTGGGGAAAAGGGAAGCATGATATTACCAGTAGTGAGTGAAGTTATTTGTGCTGGTCTTAGGTTGCAGGGGAAGCAAAGGCCAAAATGAAATGCACTTCAAATTGACAACATAAAAAGGGAGCTTGTGTATAAAAGCTTCAAGCTTGCTGTTTTTCAAGTCTTAAGGATATTTCCTATATATTTGATCTCATGCACTTCTTTTTAAGTAATTGTCAGTATTTTATTGCAGAGGAGAGAAAGTATTGGCAAAAAGATGATTAGTGGTAAAACATCTATCACCTGCTGTGTGAAAGGAGATGGCAGATGACAACTGAGAAGGTTTGCATGCAGATTTGTAGTGCTTGGTTCTATGCCAAGATACTGTTCAGTTTCAATTGTGTGAAGGTGTGTGTATGTTTGTACAATTACTTACTGCTTGACACGATCCAGAGGTCAGTTCCTTAATGGAGGTGACACGCTGGCCAGAAGGTTGGGACAGATTTGGTGCATTGCTTTCAGAAATGATGATAACTGTGTGCAACGTGTACTTGGCTTCTGTTTTTTGAGGGTGGCTAAGATCATGGCTTAGGAACTTGAATTTCCTTATGTTAACAATTGCATGAAGGACACATTTGTGAAACCACTGTAGAATAAGCAGTTGTGCCTCCTCTGTCTGAGCTCTTGCTTTTGTCATGAAATTCTGAAGGGCTCATAGTAGCACATCATAGTAATGGAATTCTGAAAAGCAAAGTGATGCCTTTCCATTCTGTATTCAGTAATTGGGTTTGAATACTGTATTAAAAAACAAAGTATAATTTTGAGCATATTAATTTTATGGACGCTTGTATTTGATCACCCCAGTTCATCTGAATATTCATATTTCTTTTGTATCGTTGCATGCCATTTCTTTCCCTTCCTCATAACCATATTGTACATAGAAAGGTTGAGAGAACTTCAAGTTGTGTGTTTACCCTCCAACAAGTGTAATGTAGTTACGAATAGATGTGAGTTGCGTGTCATGAATCAGAAAGCCTCGAGTCAGCAGTGCATCTTTAATCTTTTGGAAGGTAAGCTTGCAAGTTAATTGCTGGATTTCATAGATTGTAGGAGTACATCAATATAATTGATTTTTGACACACTGGGAGAGCAGTAAACATACGCAGTTTTGAATTTTAACAAGTGTCATACCTGATAATTTATCTGCTTTGGAATTAGGAGGTCTGGAGCTGGCTCCTAGGTAATTCACACACATTAGTACACTGTTATCTGCATAATTCTGTGACATCAGTGACTGGGTGATTCGCTCAATTTTAAATTAGATAAATAAGGCATAAATGTGCTATGTTTAATGAAAATTGCAAGTAAAAGCAGAAGACTATCTTTTTTTGATGTCTTCGAAGATGTTCTGTTGATTCTTGATCGTTTTAGCTAAAATTTCTTGTGATGATGATAGTAGTTGTCCCCAGTGATAAGCCAGGTGTGATATTCAACAACTTCTATTAGCAGAGGCAGGAATTTCCAGTCTGAAAACTGTTGCTTCAGGTACTGCCTAGATCTCAGCATTGACTTCTCAGTAACACTCCCTTTTGGTGATGCAGTTCACAGCCCCCAGCACATGCATTTTGCAGATGTGTTCCTCATGTAGTCACACCGTGTGTTTCAGCCTAGTGTTTGTATTTGGAATAGTAGAGACTTTTAAAGTTATTCTGTCCTAGCCAGTATCTGACAAACCAGTCTGAAGTGCTTTTTCAGAAAGTTCTGTCTGCATTTTTCATCCTTCCTAGATTTCGTAAAGTTGCTGCTTTTGTCTCAAGGAAAGAGTATAAAAAAATAGAACAAGTAGCTGTGGCTCTCTGAATAAAGATACAGAACCAGTCCTGCCTGATAAATAGTGCTGATCTTTGTAGGGAGACTGTTTGGAGCAGATCTAGTTGATAGGGTTGCTGGAATCACTATTTCATGTTATTCTCCCATGCACAACTAATGCTGCTAGTGGCAGTACTGCAAGAGGCGTAAACCAAGTCAGGGCCACAGTGTTCTGTCTGCTTATCCAGGAGACAGCTGCTGCATCTCTTGCTGTCATTTGTTCAGGTGTTATCTGATCAAAAGGAAGCACCGACCGTCCTACAGCATCTGCAGATACATCTTCCTATAACCTCTGCTCTCTTCTGGAGCTACACCATGAAAGTAGAGGAAAATTTCTGTAGGGCTGTTGGGCTGTTTTGTCTTTTCTATCCTTAAACTGAAGCACTGCTTTTAAAGGATTCAAATTTCATTGAATCAAAATTTGTTACTTATCTTGGAACTATGAAATACGCTCAGGGAATTGATCTATATTTGAATCAGATAATTATCACAGTAATGGCTTGGTGAACTCCCTGGAAAGGTGGATACTCCGTGGCATTGATATTTGTGAGTTAGATAAAGGAGCAATCTGAAGAGGGAATAATGAATTAGCAGGAAGTCAGAGAAGTTGGAGGAGCATAACTGGTGTCTGTGCCTGTGATTGTTGCAGTTTTCTGACACTTTAAGTGGTTTGCAAGTCTTCTCGTATTAGAGCTAATGTGAGACAATCAGTCACCTAAGCATAGCAATGCTGTGTCTGTTAGAAATGCTGCTGATAATTGATGTGCAGTAGCAGAACTTATAAATGAAATTAGCTCCCCAAAGTTAAAGCGTGGCGGTGATTGAAGCAGTAATGATAGGGTTCATGCAAGTACATTTGCCATCTATCTAAATGTGTCATTACTGACAGAGCTATTTCGTTAACATATTGTTATGCTTATTTGTGTCA
The DNA here is from genome assembly GCF_054131305.1 of Coturnix japonica. Lineage (NCBI taxonomy): Eukaryota > Metazoa > Chordata > Aves > Galliformes > Phasianidae > Coturnix > Coturnix japonica. The sequence goes on along the minus strand of NC_140691.1, from coordinate 5,899,494 downwards.
TTGTTATAATGTCCCCTTAGATATCTGCAAATTATATTTGCTTATTCTATGTTCTGATCCTTCCTGACCGCCTGTGCCCACTTCCTTGCAATTCACTTGTGCAACACTTGATTTCTAACTTGAAGAGCATCTTTAGTGGAAAGTGCTGTGCACACAGATGGGGGATAGCTTTGATTTTCTCATAGACAAAGAGTGTTCTGTGTTTCATCTGAAAAGCACAGCGTTGCTTTTTTCTTTCAAAATTAAAGAAGTTGTCTTTTACCTCCAAATGAAAACGAATAGAATTTGTAGCAATAAGGTGTTGTGTGATACTTGGAGTTCAAAATGAAGAGCCCCACCTTATGACCTATTTGGTGACTTTTAAAACTCTTTGGGGCAAGTAATGAAGGTGTAATGCTTAAAGATTATGTGATAATCCAAAAACACACTGATAAAACAAGTTGAGGCAAATTGGTTCTAGGAAAGACAAGAAAATCGAACAGCTGTTCTCTAAATCTTCTGAAATACCACTTGATTTTCTCATTTTGTGATTTTTGGTGTTGTTTGCATCTTAGTACTGGATATAGAAATGTTAAAGGGCTGTAGGACAGAAGGTTTTCAATGGAAAGTTTGCAATATTAATGATTTTATAAGAAAGAAGGAAAGCAATCTCTGAGACCTTGTTTTAAGAAGGTACGTGTCTCTGTGCTTTTATACCAGAGAAGAACAAGCATGCTTTTCACTAAAGCACTGTTAGAACTGTTGGAATTATCTGATTTGCTTTAAATGTAGATAAGTATATGCATTTATTCTTTTTTCTTGCTTCCTTTTCTTCTTTTTAAGACCAATTGCTTTATACTGGGGATCTATATTGAGATCTGAAAACGAAAACCCTATACTCATGTTTCCTATTAACAGAAGCATTTTTTCCCCCCAAAATTTCATTAAAAAGGAGGAAAAAAAAATAACAGTGAATCAAATGAGTCAATGTGTATAAATTCCAAAGCATGCTTGTTTTTAGCAACTCATCCGACTCTGAACGCTGACTTAATTTCAGACCTCAGAACTGAAACAGATTTAAAATTAGCTTATAATTCAGTTCCTTTCCAACTACAAATTAAAATAGCAAAAATATTTCAAAATATTACCATAATGTTTGCATCTGTTTTACGTGTCCCACGAAGCTTCCAATGGCATCTCAGCTTACAGCACATTCTTGTGAATGAGTTCTGAAGGCAGCCTGCATTGCAGGCAGCAGTTATAACGAGGGCTCATGGAGATGATGTGAAACTGAAATGCATGTTAAGTGTTACACCCTACTATACAGGAGAAACAAATGGGGGATTCTTTATTACATGTGATTTGAAGTCTGTTTTGTGATCTACACTGCTGTTGTGCATAGATAGATGTATCCATATGTACACACATAAATCTATACAGACAAACCTGTATCTTTGCCTGTATACCTGTATGTGAGAAGTTGATGGCTGGGAGACCGTTTCAGAAGAGGCAGAATGTGTTTGGGTAAAGCAATGCTGGGAGCTGCAGTCCCTCCTGGCCATTTTGCTGGGTTCTGCTGGCTTTTGCTGCCTTCTTCCATAAGACAGAGGTGTGCCAAGGCTCAGCCATATTGCCAGAAGTCTTCTTAACATTATATACTGTTATATTTGTGAGAGTGTTGTCCGAGTATGGGTAGATCACAGTTAATTACTTGCAAGTCTTGTTACTGCTGTGGTTAGCAGAGCTCTCACAGTATTTGGCTGTTTGCCTTCTCTGTGGCCCAGCCAGGAATCTTTCCTGTGGAAAACTGTCCCTCTGCTGACTTGTTGGGTCACTGAGGAAGATGGAAGGGGCGCACACTCACATATATGGTTTTGGTATTATGACAACAATTGAAAATTAGGACCTGAAGTAACTAAAAGAATTGTAGCTTGGATTCAGTTACTAAAGTCTTTGCGTGGTTAGTATTTTAGCATTCACAAAATCTTAGAATGGCCTGGGTTGAAAAGGACCTCAGAGATCATCTAGTTTTCAACCCCCCCTGCTGTGGGCAGGGTCGCCAACCAGCAGACATGGAGGTTTTTAGTCTGGTATGATTTCCTGTGCACCTTTATTTTGAAGTGGCCTCTTCAGTAATGTGACATGAGGTTTTAGTTGCTTCGTCGCATGCAATTTATTCTTTTAGTGCTTTATGTTTAATAATTAGTAATGCCATTTAATACCTAGCTTTTTTAAAAGCCATTTCTCATTTCCATTTCTACCTTTCTGTCTCTAGAGATGCACTCTATGCAAATTAAGAGGAATAGGATTTTTGGAAGCTGCCTTACTGTTCTAATAGCAGAGATCCAAAGTCAGGCTGGGGTTCTGGAAGGGTGCAGTCTGTGCTCCCTCGTAATGGTGTTGAGGTCTTTTTACTGATGTAACCAGGATCTGCAGTCTCAGATTCCTTCCTGTGAACTTTTCAGAATACCAAAGTGTTTCACTTCACATTTATTTCCATGGGATCTTTGACCTCTCGTGTTAAATACATAGAAGCCCAAGTGTTGTGCTGAAGCTCAACGTTTAAGGTGATGCTCAGGGAAGTGCCTCCATCCATGCAGAATGTTGAAACAAAGAGGTGCTTTTTAATTTGGCTTCCTTGTTTTGTTTGCTTGCTTTAAGGACTCTGTAAACAATCTCTTTAATGCAGTTTTGGATCTAGTTAAAAAAAATCCAACAGCACTGGCTTCTCTTGTTGCATTCAGGACAGCTTTTTCAGAGGAGTTAATCTGCCTAAGCAAACAATATCTGATCTGTAGGTTCCATCCTCTGCTGCTTTTTAATAGTATTGCTCTTTTAATATCGCTTCTTTTCTAACAAGATCATACCCCGCTCCCTCAGGCCATGTTAAAAAGGTCAGCTGCTGAATGGTATTTTAATTTAAATAAAGAGTGAAAGACAGACTGTTTTTGCTGGACTACTAAAAGATCACCTGTTTAAATCTTCCTTTTAATGTCTGTTTAACTTTTTTTTTTTTTAGGCTTTTTCTATGACCTTCACATCATTTAAACACATTTTTTTTTATTCATTATTCACTCCATTAAATAATGATACAGGTTTCTTTCTGCAGTTTATTTCTCCATTATGTATTGCGTATTTTTTTTTTTAGTTTGGTTCAGTGATGGTTTCTGTGTACTGACATAGAACAATACAGAAGCGTGCCAACTTTGAGAAATGAAAGGGAGAAATCTATGCATGTATTGGAATTACAAGTGAAGTGGGAAAGGAAAGAGCTCAAAACTCAGGGCTTCTTCCCATGGTGTGCAGTCCCTGGGCATGGCACTGGTCCCACAGTGTGTGGGCACTCGATGAGTCATGGAGCTGTCCTTCAGTTCTGAGGCTCTTCAGCTGTGCCACAACCTGCTGTTCCACTGACACGCTTACCTTGGCTTTGTATTGTTGTTTTGGCTTTTCATTTCTTCTTTTTCCTCACTTAGTAATTGAGTTTCATGACTTAATGCAAAAGATGGGACCAACTCCAGATAGTTGCATTATAACAGAATAGCCACAGTGATGCTGTGCTTTGTAGGGACTTGATATACTGCAGAAAAGTGCTGAAAACTGATAACACAGGATAAAAGGAATAAATTAAGCCCTTTAAAATGATGTATTTTCATGGCCATGGTCCAGCTTTTCAACCTCTCCTGAAACTAATGAGCTGGTATCTCACTTGTTGTTCTTATATAAAGATCACACCCTTTGAAGCAGTGTCAAGGTACAGAGATGCTCATTACTGCAAAACACTTGCGCCGTTATTTTGTGTTGTCTGTCAACATTCAATTACTTTGTTAATATAAATTGCTTAGGCCACTGAATCAACTGGAGAAAGGTGTCTTAAATACAGCACATTCATGAGTGGTTTTATTAAGTAAATGAGAAAACTCAATATTTTCTTACCTGCTCTTTCCACAGTTGTTGTCTGATGATCATTTGAATTACAAATTAATTAATTGTAAAGACACTGCATTGTAATCATGGAATGGCTTGGGTTGGAAGGGCCCTTTAAGATCATCAAGTTCCAACCCTCCCTTCTGTGGGCAGGGATACTTCTTTGTAGCCCAGGTTGCTCACAGCCCCATCCAGCCTGACCTGGAATGCTTCCAGGGTGGGTACATCCACAACCTCACTGAGTAAATATTAATTTTTTTATTAATTGAAAAAGTTGCAAAGGAAGGTTGAAAGTTGAAGCATCAGTGAGGTTATCTTCCTGTCCTAAGGCACACTTTAAGTAACTTTTTGTACACCAGAAACCAGCCCAATAAACAGTATCACCAATTTCATTAACTTTCCATAGTAACCCCAAGAAATGGATTCTCTCCAAAGAGCTGTTCAGTCCACATCCCATTTCCCTAAGAAACACCAGCACTGCTGCCAAGCAGCTGTTTACCTGTACAAATTAATGGACTCCATGGCTGTATATTCCATCAGTGGAATCCGTGTGTTACACCTGGTTATATGAAATTATTTCTCCTCGTGTTGCTCTTGGGGAAGAGTTATTGTACCAAAGCTCAACTGCAATAAGATGATTTTTTTTCCCCTGAAGTTAAGTCCATTTCTCTCTTTCTTTTTTTCTCCCCTCCCTTTCTTTCCCACAGTCTCATTTTACAGCTTTGAAGGAGGGTTCCAATTTCTGTCAAAGTTAGATTGTCATACTGTGTTTTGAAACACTGCACCTCGTTAGGCAGTAATCTTAACAACAGTAATAAAGCAACGATTTTATAGTGTGTCATTATCAGTTCTGTTTGGCAAACTGCTGTCTTGCTGTTACATCAGATAGGCCGTGTGTCTTGGGCTGCATGGTTGTTTGTATGGACTGGCTGGGTTATCATATTGCATTGATGCTTTTTTGTTGTTCTTTACTTTGAGGATTGTGGGGTATTATATTGAGGTACAGACAGTTCCATCCTTCTTATATTCTTGATTATGAACATTTAACTGTGAGGTATGGATCTAGGCTAGACTAAATGTTATGTCAAGTTTTGTGTGAAATACTGTTGATAGGTAAAAAATAACAAAGAAGCCATGTTGCTGTATATGACATATTTAGAGTTTATTTTTGCTTTGGCAGTGTAAAAGCAATCAGGCTAGTTTAGCTGAATGATACCATACAGATTTTCCCAGTTTAAACACAAATGGTATTTATGGAAAGCTGAAGATCAAAAAATATCTATATTCTTCAGAGAATTGAGACTTTTTTTTTTTCTCCTCCAAATCTGGGGCTTGTAAAAGGGTTCATTTAAGTTCACTCTTCACAGAATTTTTGTGAATTGATGAGCTGAGCTTCCCTACCAGACAAAGTAGATAAATAAATAAGAAAAGGATTATGTGAAGATAACTTCTTTATTTTTCCATGACTTGAAGCTTTTTGTTTGCTAAATTACAGGACTTGAGATTTGTAGCACAGAATTTCAGATCTGGAGTCGTTTTGCATCTCATTGATGGTGCACTGATTTGCTTTATTGTGTTTGACAAGCAGAGCTCTCTCCCTGGCAGAGAGGCCATGTGGCATGGATCCACAGACCTGATGTAGAACTCTAATTTGTCAACTGTTTGGATTTTGCCTCAGAAATGGCACTGCACTCTGCTACTGATCTTTGGTGTGTATGTTGTTATTAAATAAGGCTGTCGTTCTTTTTCAAATATTCTGCTCTGAAGTTTAAAATGTTTAAAGTCACTGCTGTGCTCTGCAGCAGCACTGAATCCCAATGTCATGAAGCTTTGTGCAGTGAGACAGGCTTGTAAGTCCCAGCTAACTCAGTTTGGGCAGATCTAAATGTGTGTGGCCAGCCATTTAGCAGAGCTAACTTTGCATGTACCAGCGTCACCTGGCAGGACATACAAAGATGAAGTTTAAGTGAATGATTTTTATAGCTTGTGTTGTTTTAGTGCATGCATATGGACTCAAAATATGACTTTTCCATGGTATTAGAAATGTATATTCAATAAAGCCTATTCTGTGTGAGTGTTGAATATATGGAACTTTTATTACCAGCAGTGGGGGCATTGGAATTCACCTTGTTTAACGAGTGATCAAACGTACAATTTGTAGTATTCTTTTTGGCCCTAGATGCTTTATTTAAAGGATATGTTTCATGTGATCCTTTTCACCTACAGAGGATTATTCTCCCTGAACAAATTCAGCCAAACAGCACATGGGTATACAACATAGTATTTTCCTAGCAGGATGTTAAAGTTTGCTCGTCTCCTCTTACAGACCCAAAACACTTAAGAAAACCAAGCAGGTGAACAAGTTGCAGCTCTAGTGACTGGGAGTCAGCACTGTGTCTCCAGCTGGGAAATTCTTCCCCCATTTCAAAGACAATTTGCTCTGGAGACCAGGGCATTTCATGCTGCCAGTAACTGCTGTGTCTACTGAGCAGAAGTCAGAAGCTCCATTTTGTTTTTTTTTCCAAATAGACACAGGTTCTGCCCGTGTTGCAAACCTGTTCTCAAAGTAGGGCCTGGCCATTTATTTAATTTTCAGACCCATTCTGACAGGGATTATTAAGTCATTTCAGACACCACCCGCCATTCTTCCCTCTGTGACTTCATTGGCATAGTCCTCATAGGCAGAAAGAGGAAGTCCGAGTCTATCAATATTAAAAGGCGTTTCTTAGTGTAGAAGAGGATTTGTTAAATTGGCTAACCTACTTGTATCATAAGTTATTCATGAGGGTAGATTATGCTGATAAAACCTCCTATTTCCTGCTTCTGTTGTTGTGTTTTGGTTTTTTTTTTTGTTCAACTGAATAAACAAATATATCAAATGAAAAATTCATTAGGGTTGATTTGAAATTTAGAAGACTTCAGAAAATGAGAGCTGTACTGCAGAATATATAGGTTTATGAATAAATTAGCACAGGGTGATCACGTTTAATGGAATAGCATCCCTTTGAAAGACCATTCTATCTACGTACCAATTTCCACCATAAGGTTTGACTCAGCTGGTACTTGAGTGTGATTCTGATATTACCTGAGTATTGCCACCAATAAAGCCCTAAAATTAGTAATTATAGGATGCACTGAAAAAACACAAAGAAATGGCATTAGGTAGTAATACTGTGTTTATCATTTCATAATCTCTTTATACAGTATTTAATTACCTGTTAATTGCAGATGTGGAAATCCGTATTAACTTTTATACATGTAATACAAGCTTGTCCTGATATGGATTTCTTCCTTTTTGCTGAACTTGGATTTTTTCCACCCTGTTGTTCATTCCTCTTTGTTTGCAGTTATGAATGTAAAGTGATTTGCCTTCTTCACAGCTGACAATGCTGCTTACAGTTCTCCTGGATAGTAAATGTTTTACTTGCTCTTTCTACTCTGTAGTAGCTATCAGCTTTCCAGTTCCATTTATTTTCATCATAATGCTAAGAAAAATGGCAGATGTCTGTCAAGTTCCTCTCCTCTATTTTATAAAACAGTAATGAGGATAATGGTGAGTTCAAGACTTCTCTTTCATAAGGCTTATTTCAGACTTGAAGAATTCCTGTGTTGCTTTTGTTCACCTGCAGCTAGCCACTTCTGAGCTGGGCACAGCAGGCTTTGACTAGATAAGCCAACTTCTGTTCCTCACTGATAGTACAAGATGAACTATATTACTAGTCTTACTGCTGCAATTAACTTCAATAGTTTAATGGGTAAAGAAGAAGAAACACATTTAGCCAGATCTAAAATAGAGTTAATCAGTTTACTTGAGGCACTGAGATGTAACGTTCAGATCTGTGAATACCACGGGTATCTTTGTTGGTGTATTAATGTAGCAGTGGTAATCAAGTACTTTAGTGGGGGATTTTTGAGTATTTTATGTTTATTATACTCCTTCTGTTCTGAGCAAACGAAAAATAAAGCAGGAGACTGATTTTATTTATATCGTAGAGTGAGAGATGAATTTACCAGAATACCCATTACAACATGAAATGATAAATGATAAAACACATTTTTTAATGAGAAATAAAAATGTCATGACATCACCAAAATATATTGCAGAACAGGCAGAGAAACAGTTCTTGCCCAGCATACTGATAAGCAGCGCTGCTTTGCTTTTTCTCCTTCAGGAATGAAGAACGTATTTTTATTCTTTTTGTCACATTTATATATCTTATTCTCTCTCTCTGTCTCTATATATAATAGAAAATAAGTTTTCTCATCAGGAATCATTGGAAACTATATACAAAACTGTAAACCATTGACAGTTGTTCATTAGAACTTCATGGTCTGATGACCTTTTATCCATTAAAAAACCAAACAACACTATTTTTTTTATCTGCTTTGCATGACAGGTTGCTTGGTGTGTTTCTTGTAAGGAAGGGTGGCTCTGCATGCCACAAAAGCATTGTTTAGCACTTGCAGATGTAAGCAGGATGTGTTTGAAAATGTTGCTATGCTCTCTAGTGGATAATTTGGTTATAAGTGTCTAAGAAAGTAGTGTCATCAACAGTTGTAAGTTTAGTTTTGTTTAACTGAAAGCCCTCAAGTAAGAGAATTAAGAATTACTAGAAGCTGAAGCATAGTAATGTATTGGTATGGAACAACACTCATACTTTAGTACACGTGTTCAATTTTTGCTGTACTTAGGGAGTGCCCACATTCTTCAGCTGCTTTATTATAGACTTTGATATTAACTGGTACAGGCAGTGAGGGTATTGTCCTCAACTTATCTCAGCAGATGAGTGATGTCTGCAATGCCCACTCCCTCATCCCCCTCTTTCAAGGGAGCCTCTTTTTTCTGTAAGCTGTTATAAAACCAGATTACTCCATCTTGGCTGACACAACCCCCAAAATGCTTTATTTGTTTGTTTTCCAGTGAAGTCCTGTGATGAGTTTAGTTGAGGTGCTTTGGAATTACTGGATTTGCTTCTGCAGTCCAAAGGAAGTCATGTTAAGTGCAATACAAGATACTCAAGTGCTGAGTGAAATCTAAGGTTAGATGCCTTGCATCTTTTAATATTCACAATTTAATCAGCTTCTTCTCCAAAATCATTTTGTTGTGATAGTATTTCTACTTCTATCGTTCATTTAATGGGATTCTTTTATTGAAATCAGTGACCTTGGCTCTGATCTCTACTTTTCATTATTCTGTAGTGTGAACAGTTTTGATGAGATGCAGAGACTGGCACAATAATCACTTTGTTGGCATTTCTGTCCTTACTCTCAGTGAAACCTGAGCCATGATAGTTGTTCTTTTTTCACTCCAGTGAATCACAGGGGCACACTGTTTGCTAGGGAGTCTGACCACTGTGGCTGTGTCTTTTTGTACTCTTATTCTGTTTGGGATTCAAAGTAAACCTGTGTTGGGCTCTTGTCACTTCATTCGTATTTCCTTCAGTCTGTTCACATTTCTGTTCCCTGGTCTACTCTTTCCAGTCTCTAAGCCATTCTTTTCCAGCCTTTTCATTGTGAACATGACTACTTTAATAGTGGTATCATGCAGGTTTCTCAGATAGTTCAGTGGCAATTTACAATGTGATTTGCAATTTAATTCCTTTTCTTGGCCTGACAGTCATTCTGGATTGAAGGCATGTCGTTTTTGCTCATTTGAGTCAATTCCAGAGGCATTAAATAAGCATTTTATTATTTTAAGATTTAAATGCTGCAATTGGCACAAAGGAAAATGGCTTTTCCCAAGAAAACTGCATTGCCAGTGCTCTGGTATTGCTATCTTGTAGACTGGCTCTGTAAGAACTGTGTACAGAGGTGCCCAGAATGGTGAGGTTATTTTATAATGACCAGGTAATTGAAGCAGCAGACTTTGGCAAAGCAGTTCCTGATTCCATTTTACAAGACTTGCTTGCTTTCTTTACTGTGTCTCATACCGCACTTCGTGTTGTCAAGATCCCTACTGAAGGCTGCCGTAACTTTTTGTCTTATTTCAATGGATGTTTTCATGGAGTACCAAAATTCTGCTCTGTTGGTGCTGCTTTTGCTCACAGCTGGAGGCATAGTAGTTCAATTGCTTTTGGGTTGTGCCCATGCAAATGATACATTATTGCCTCAGATATGGTACAGACTACCCAGTTCTGTCTAATGGTGTTAGTCCGGACCTGTATATGCTATATGAATTCAACAGAAGAATTAATTATTGCTGTATTCTCATAGCTTTCAGATTCTAGATCTGGAATAGCTTTAGTTTCTGTTCACATACATGCCTGCCACTCCAGGTGGTTCAGTTATGACTGTCCAGGTATCTTTCTTCTCTCTGTTCTGCAAAAACATGCGCAAAAGGGAACAGAGTAAGAAATAGGAAAGATGATCTAATTTTGAAATTTATGGCGTTCTTCTTTTCCTCGCTTTTGGCAGTTAACTTTTGGCATCTAACCAAATTGGCACTTGGCTTTTGGCAATAGGTAAGATTTAATTTAGTTTCAGTTTTATGCCAGATTTCAAGGTAATGATGAGTTGTAATTACATCCGTGTTGCTCTGTGCTTTCACAACAACAGCATTATTTATGTGATTTCTGTAAGTGCTCATAACTTCATGGGCTAGACAACAAAGTTTGAACAGTTTATTTGCTTGGGTTGATGTGTAGCTTAAGCAAATGCAGACACAGTAACAAGATTATTTTCTCTGGAATATTGACAAGTCTTTGAAGGATGCACAAGGTATGACCATCTAAAATGATATCTCAATACGGATATGTTTAGAAATCCACGTAGTTGGTGCACTTGTGCAACGAAGGCATTTGTGTCGTGAAGAAATGTCTGGTAGAACTGCAGAAACAAAGTACCAGAGCAGGGTTGATGTGGTGGTCAACTGTCTTCTCCAGGTGCTTGCATTAGGAAAAGTAGATGAATCTTTAAGTGGGGTGCTGTTCTCAAAATCATTCCACTCCAACCACATGCTTAATTAGGGCAGTAATTCAAAGCCACAGTTCTTAGCACAGTACCAAAAAAAAAAAAAGAAAAAAAAAAAGACTTAATGATGTGTGATGACTCGCAAGCATAAGGAAAATAGTCTTATTTTTTTGTAAATTAAGCCTTACTCTTCCTATCCTATTAAAAGATGATGTAACCTTATTCTCAAAGCATTGGTAGTCAGCCTTCAAACCTATTTCTAAATAGCAGATCAATACAAATTCTATAAAACATATTACTGGCAGTTGTTTTTGGCATTGCAATTCAAATAAGTTTCTGTCACTTTCTTTTGTTTTCCAAATAATCATAATCAACATGTGCTGTACTCGCTTCCCTATTAAGGATATTAAATATGTTTGTATAGAAATATATGTGTAACGTTTATGCAGTGCAGCAGATGTTCAGGAGAGAGAGAAGTAATTTGTGCTGCATAATATGTTACACGGAACGGTAACCGTTTTCCTTCATCTCTCTTTCCAGTTTGTTCCTGTGGCAACATTAACTCAAGCCTAGCAGTAGACTTGTGAGAAATGTGTTCTTTTTCGCTTAGTTCTCCCAACACCAGTTTGCATCCCATTCTTCTTCCTCAGTGCTCTGTCTTTTATGTTTTGCGTGTGCTGTGTGCAGTGAAGGCTGTCTGAAGTCACTGCTTGTCCATTAAGAAATTCATGCCTTGAAATGTTAGGAGTTACCTGTGCCCGCTACAATTTTTTTCTATCCAAAAGAATCCTGTTTACTGAAGTGCTGTGGTACTGTCTTCTCTCTCTAGGAGAATAGTATGGCAGGGAATGAGACTTTTAATTACAGTGAACGTTGGGTTTCTGCTGCATATTCTACATCTGTTAGACATAGCAAATAGTGGACAGTGGATCCACATCTTAATGTTGGAATTTGTGGCAAGAGTAAGTGAATGTTGCTATTCCCATATTCGTGATCTGACATGGAATTGTTAGCAGTAACAGAAACCAGCATCTTCAACCCTGTAATTTTATGTGCATTTTAGTTATTTGGTACATTTAATTGTGCTTTGTTGTGAACTGTTTACAGTGATTATCACTCGAGGAGAGAGGGAGGGCAAACAGAACTGAATCTGGAGTAAAACCAAGGGAAATTAAAGATTCACCAATGAATCTTTGCAGACTTTATGCTAATCCAGTGGGTATTTTGTGGAAGTGTTAATGAATGTCACATCCTGATTGCTGCAGACTTTCCCTTACATTTCCAGCCATACCAAATCCAATTGAAAGAGCTAAAATTAACGACACAAGTCCACAACAGTTTGTCAGAAAAATGTGTGAATTTTGTTTTTAGCACGTCTTACCCTAATTATCCTTGGAAACCCATTTTGCCATGGCGTATGCTTGTCCTCTTGTGTTGTGTGAGCTGTGGCCTGTGTTGTATAAAGCAACTCTGGACACACTGATTTGTTTGCTCTCAAAAATTATGAAGAAGGCAAAGTACAAAAAAACACCCCACCACCAAGGACACTTAATTAGTATGCTTCTCTTTACGTGGGAATTCTTTCCAGGGATTTGGATGCTTCAGCTGCCAAACTTGCCCATGTCCCTGATGTCATCGTCTGGGCAGCCTCTCCTCTGAATCTGCATCCCGACTCTGGCAGGTTCTCAGTTTCTGAGATCATTTCAAGTTCCCTTTGCTTTCTTTTCACTTGGTCTTGCATACCCGTTCCATCCTTAAACAGGGCTATGGAAGCCATTGCAACGTGTGCATGTATTGTCAATGTATAAACATTGATGGGGAGGAATGTTTTCATAATGCCGGCTTTGGGATAGCATGATACGAAGGCATCTAAATATGATAGCTGGCCGTTAGTTCAGTATCTTTTGTTTAGCTTGTCTTTATCTGCCAGCTTACTGTTAATATACTGTTAATAGAATTCTGAATGCCTGCATATATGACAAGTCATAACCATAATGAGCCTGTTTATTTCAAGATATGAAGTGGCATCATTCATTTGCACATTAAAGGAAACTTTGCTGGAAGAAGACAAATTTGAGGCTACAAAAGCTTTGTGATGATTGTAATGCTAATCTGTATTCAGTCCTGTATGTAAAGTGTCACATCTTGAATACTTTAAAAAATTAATTAGTCAACTGTGTTGTGCCACAGATGAGCAGAAGCAAGCGGTTGCTTGCATCCACAAGCTGTGACAACCTCTGTGCCATCATGACTTTAGAGGCCCTTGGCTTCTGAGCTGGAGGAGGTCCCACCTCAAACCTTATTGAGTATGAGGTGAGATAGTGTTTGTGTGGCTGTGCCACAGGACTAGCATTCCCTCAGCAGTCCTCCATGTCCTATGGTTATAAAGATATTTAACCCTTCACAATATCTGGGTCAGAAACTTCCTAGAGATCTCTAAATAACTTTCCTACCACTGATTTATTTATTTCCTATCTGCACGGAATTATCTGTAGTGGTAAGCAATTGCACCTCCAAGGTTTTTAGATGCTTTCCATTGTGTTTTAACACTTGCGCTCTCACGAAGAGCACAATCACGTTTACGTATCTTGTGGGTTTTTAGGTAAATTAACCTTTATTAGTGTTTTGCAGCTGAGGGAGCGACTTGTGGTGCTTCATGAATAAAAATAAGCTCGTAAAATAAAAAATTGGAAGACATTTAGAGTTTGCAATAAAGCAAAATGCTGAGTTTTCCGAATTTTACTAAACAAGGAATTGTGATTTGCTTGTGAACAGCAAAGGTGATTCTGATTGACTTTGAAGGGAATGGATACTGAAGTTTGAAAATTCTAAGCTGCAGACTTCACTAATAATCTTTGTTCATGGTTTGCCTCAGTAATGTAATTTTTTGGGGATAGTTCAGCATTTCGACAAAGTTGTGAATATGTATAAGCACATAAGGAATTGTTTTGCCTCAAGACTTCTCCAAGACCTCTTCCTTCTTGGTATTTGTAGATGCATTATCATACTTTTCACATTAAAGGTAATGTGAACTAAAAGTAGTGGGAGCCTAAAGAATGCACGGTGCTGCAATCTGGGTTTCTGTACTTTCATACTTCTTTTAGACCTGAAAAAAAGAGAGACCATTTCCTTCTTCATCTGTTGCATCTGCAGATTTTTTTTCCTTCATTTTGGGACTTAGGGAAGTAATTATTTATTGCACGTAACCTGCTATAAGCATCATTGGCTGTGCAATGATCGTTATCCCATGGTTTTGTGCTCATTTTGTGCTTCATGGGGCTGAGGAGGATGGAGGGATGAGTTCTTACTTCTGTGATAACTTCCATAGTGTTCATACAAGAAACATTCTGCAGTGAGGTTTGAAGTACTGCATCTTTTAGGTCATCACTCTTTTAGTTGCATCATAATTGCATATAAACAGTGTTCCACTGTTAAGGTTTTTCTCTATGTACTGATGATGCTTGTTTCTAGGCACAGATAGATGGGATTTATTTGGTATAAGGATGGCAAATGAAATTTTTTCACTTAGTACTTTGCAACGTTTTGCAATTAAAATCACAGTGAAAGTGGCCACTTGAAAGCGGTGAACACCAATAAGTCACCTCATTTGTGAGCTACTGTTAATTTACAGCCAAAACAATACTGGAATATTCAAGTAAAATTAGCAGCACCAATTTCAATATACAAGATGTAACCAATTAATAAAACAAACCGCAGCGTTTCAGATCACATTTACAAATTCTTTTTAGATACTCCTTGTAAGCACGGGGCTGCAGGAAAAAATACCATGATTTGTGTATATAGAGAACTCTCTATATTGTTTGTGAACTCTGCTAATGCTGTATCTCCCCGGTTCTTTTGAACATCTGTTCTGTAGGTATGGCACTAATTTTTGTGTCCTCTTACAATTAGTGCTATTGTAAAGCAAGCAACTGTGTGAATGTCTGTGGGATCAGACCTCTGCAGATTGCTTTTAATTCTGCTTAGTAGAGAAGAGACTTGTGGTTTCTGCTTGTATTTTTAGACACCTCCATTTTGAAGATCTTTATTAGTTTTAAAAATCATTGTGTATTGTCCCCAAAGGATTGTATTTGGCATAAGCCTAATATTATGAACTCTTTAATTTAGGTTTCCTTGAGCTACACTAGGATTGTTTGGGTTGTGATGTGATAGATGTTGTCTTCCTTGTCAGTCGTCTCCCTTCCAGACTCGCACGCTGTAAGCATTTAAGAACAAAACTGCAGCACGTTTATCACCAATTGCACAATGCTTCACCATCTGAATATGCTTCATTAGGCTCCCATTCTGCAGTGTGAGTGGATCATTAGATAGCACGTGGAAAGAAATCATTTCAACAGTAATCTGTCAGGTGTGGAGAGCCCCCATGTGTTTGATGTATAAAAGCATTATATTTCACTGTCCTGTATAACAGCACTTGCAGATGGTACAGGTGCAGGGTTACCTTGCTCTTGAGGAGTTACTTTTAGATTCCAAACCATGGAGAGAACCTGTTCTTCCCTTTGCCCCCAGAGCTCATCACAGTGAATTTCTCCTGGTCTTGGTCTCGCTCCATAGATGTGGTCGCTCCAGTTTTGCTCCACACAAAGCTCTAACGTGCCCGTGCTGATGGACAGCACACTGACATGTCAGAGAAGGTTTTGCAGATGGAGTCACTGTAGTAATGGTTTGGGGACAGTGAGTGGAACTATTTGATGCTGTGAGCACTGAAAGTACTTCATCTCTTATGCATGTACGAAGGGGGAGAAACTGATGACCGAAATCATCTGCTATTTAGGAGAAGCAGTACAAATGAATGTGTGTAAACATACACAGAATTTATCAAATTAATTCTATAGATTAAAATGGACCTTTACTATAATCATTTCATTTAGCTGTAGAAATTTTGAGTATTTGCTGGATGATCTGATCATCTTCACAACCTTTTACAAAGATGCAGCTTGCTCTGCAGCCGCATGTTCTCTGCCAGTGCTCCCCCACCCTCCCCCAATATTTATTGCTAATGAGATAATTAATTAGTTTAAACTGTTTTTCATTACTTGAATAAAGACTTGTGGTCTCTGAAGAACAGCACTGAGAACGTGTAACATCTGCCAGAAGTGCTGGTCTTCTGATGAACTGACCATATGTGCTGCAAAGGCTGGAACCAAGGGGCTGCAGTTAATGGGGGGTTCCTGTCAGCGCTGGCTCCAGGTGACCTTGCCCTGGCAGCAGAAGCAATTGCTCCTGGTGCTGTTTTTAATTCAGTTCTGAGCTTAATGATAAGAATGAGCACAGAGAAAAATGAGATGTGTAAATAACAGGACAACAAGACAACCCATCATATATTGTTGGTTGCTAATGCTAGGAAATGGTGTTTTTATAACCCATGTGTTTTAAGATATCCATGTTCAGATGCTTGAGGTGGCTTCCATTGGATTTTCCAGTACTTTTTTTTTATTTTAACACTCATGAATTCTGGCCTTGTGGTTGATGTTTGCTCTTCTCAGATACTGTGGGTTCATAATCCTCAGAGCCCTCCGGAACAGCAAGAGCGATGCACCACAACTATTATGAATCTAATTGTACAAGTGGGAAAACTGAGGAGATGAATAATGTGGTCAAGGCCACAATGAGCCAATGTGAGCTCTGAGGTTTGTTTTGGCCAGTAGCCCAGTGCTCTGGCCAGCCCTTACAGCATTCTGCTTTTTAAACGATGCACAGCTGTACTGTGTTTTAAATTAAAGGGATGTCCTGTTTGTCTCATAAACCACCTAGATAGATAGATAGATAGATAGATAGATAGATAGATAGATAGATAGATAGATAGATAGATAGGGGAAAAGAACACTAAGGTAGCAAGGTGAATGTGTCTCCACCAAATCTACCCAACAGGAGAAGTCTTCTAAAATCAGAATCTGAAGTTTTCCCATATTTCCCATCAAATTGAACTTTGGACATCACTTTGTTAGTCTTTTCCATCGCAAAGCAGTGGTAAATATTGATAGGTATGGAGACCTTTTCTTAGTTTTCAGAAATAGGGTGCATGTAATAAACCCACCTTAGAGAATTAGAAGAGTCCTCAGAGCAGTTGTTTGGTCTAACTGGTGATGTGCTTTCCGTGTTGGTTAGGTGTGCTGTCCCTGTTAGGTTAGGTGTGCTGTCCCTGTTAGGTTAGGTGTGCTGTCCCTGTTAGGTTAGGTGTGCTGTCCCTGTTAGGTTAGGTGTGCTGTCCCTGTTAGGTTAGGTGTGCTGTCCCTGTTAGGTTAGGTGTGCTGTCCCTGTTGGTTAGGTGTGCTTTCCCTGTTGGTTAGGTGTGCTGTACAGGCAGTTCTGCCGCCCAGCAGCAGGGTTATCCCGCTGACCCCGTGCCCCCCTGCGCTGCCCGTGGGCTGTGCTCTGAGCCGAGCGCGTGGCACCGCTCTTCCCGCACGCAGGAGCACAATGACTTCACCGGCTGTGGATGCTGCAATCCCCGTCAGGGATACGGAGGGGAAAACAACATCCAGGGGAGCTTTAACGGCTAGTGGTGTCGGTGTGTGTTGAGCGGCGTACTGAAAGTCGTAAATACTGTCCCGGAGACGTTATAAATCATGTAGGCACAGTGTAAGTACGGGCAGCGTTTCGCACGCGGAGCCGCTCCGGGCGCTCGGCGGGGCTCGGGGCCGCCTGACCTTGAGCCGCTGCTCCGGTCTAGGAGCGTCCGATCCCTCCTAGAGCGGCAGCGGGGGCACCTCGCAGAGCAGCACGATGCCCTGGAGGCTCGTCGCGGGCGGGGGGGTCGCCCTTCAGGTAAGGCAGCAGGCGCTGGGGAATGAAGGATGGAGAGGGAAGCGAGGCAGAGCGGAGACCTGAAGGGATGGCGGGCGGGGACCGCGCTGCTGCTGCGCGGAACGAGCTGCATCCGTGCAGCGATGTAGTGATGCTCGTGGAAAATGAGGCTGGGGGTGGTGATGGGGGAACATGGGGGGGGTGATTGTCCTTCCTCTGACTGCCTGAAGTTTGTGTGAAGTCGCCTTCAAAGAGCTCTTTAACTTCTTTTGATGGGAGCTCCATTAGCATTTATATAAAGTATGGCAGGAATCTCATTAAAGGCGGTTTTTGTGAGCTGAGCTATTGACTTTTAGCAGACAGCTTACAGGATTCCTGACCAAAATGGTTGCTCGTTAACTTTAAGGCACATGTGTACCGTGTGAGCGTAGCACCGTGGTGCCAGAATGCACATTGATGTGAGGATTGCGGAGCTTTACTACCGAACTTGTTAAAGAGTGTGGCATTAAACGACGGCAGTGTTTTCTTCACAAATACAGTTTAAACAGAGCGATAGAAATGAGCAGCGATATATGCCCGTATCCATCTGTACGGTTAAAAAAGCAGAAATAGATTACAGGATGGGGATTTCAAAACGCCTGTCCATTGTCAGCGAGGTGTACTTGCTGAATAACTGCAATATCTTGAGTGATAAAAAGACAAAAGCGTGCGTAAGTGTTGAGGGGAGCAGGGCAAATGGAGATGGCCTGCTTCTGCAAACAGCAGATAACCCCTCAGCCCGGAGCAGCGCCGTGCTGGACCACTCTGCACAAGCAGGAGCTCACGCTGCAGTTTGGTGATGGCCTGGAGGGACGCCCAGGGATGTGATACAGACCGGGACAGCTGTGCTGGGTTAAGGAATTTGGTCGTGATAGGTGGATGTCATTAGGATCTGCGTGAGGTATTTTTGCTTTGGAAATAATGAATTTTGGCTTGCGTACTTGCGTTAGTTCACCCTCAGCAAGTTAGTGCACCCTCAGCAAGTTTGCTGATGACACCAAGCTGAGTGGTGCAGTCGATACGGTGGAGGGAACAGATGCCATTCAGAGGGACCTTGACAGGCTGGAAAGCTGGGCTCGGGTGAACCTAATGAGGTTCAACACGGCAAAGTGCAAGGTTTTGCACTTGGGCCGAAAGAACCCCAGGCACCTGTACAGGCTGGGAGGAGTTGTCCTTGAGAGCAGCTCGGCTGAAAAAGACCTAGGGGTCCTGATAGATGAGAAACTTAACATGAGCCAGCAGTGCGCTCTGGCAGCCCGGAAAGCAAACGGGATCCTGGGCTCCATCAGGAGAGGGGTGGTCAGCAGGGATAGGGAGGTGATCATCCCTCTCTACTCTGCTCTTGTGAGGCCCCATCTGGAGTACTGTGTCCAGGTGTGGAGTCCTCAGTACAAAAAAGATATGGAGATTTTGGAAAGGGTCCAGAGGAGGGCCACAAAGATGATCAGGGGGCTGGAGCACCTCCCCTATGAGGACAGGCTGAGGGAGTTGGGTTTGTTCAGCCTGGAGAAGAGAAGGTTGCGAGGTGACCTCATTGCAGCCTTTCAATACCTGAAGGGAACTTACTCCCAGGAGGGGAGTAAACTCTTCGAAAGGGCTGATAATAGCAGGACTAGGGGAAATGGTTTTAAGTTGAAGGAGGGAAGATTTAGGTTGGATGTTAGGGGAAAGTTCTTTACTAGAAGGGTGGTTAGGTCCTGGAACAGGCTGCCCAGTGAGGTTGTGGATGCCCCGTCCTTGGAGGTGTTCAAGACCAGGTTGGACAGGGCCCTGGGCAACCTGATCTAGTAAATGTGTATGTTTGGTGGCCCTGCTAGGCAGGGGGGTTGGAACTACATGATCCTTGAGGTCCCTTCCAACCCGGGTAATTCTGTGATTCTGTGATTCTGTTAGTTCTATATCTGCTTCTAAAACGAAGAAAGAGATGCATATAGAGTTTGAACGCCTTGTTATTCTGTTTGTAAACTGCAGATGTTTTCGTAGTTGTTTGATATTCAGGTTGTTTATCTGCGTGATAGAAATTAAGCTTCTGAAAAACGAGCAGTTACTGTTACTTAGTAAGCAGCATTCCCTTCTCCAGGGAGGAACTCGGGGGTAAAGTCTCAGCTTTCACATCTGAATCATTTCGAAGAAGCGAAGCAGACTTTTGGGTGTGACCCTTTAAAGGTGCTGCTCTGTGAGTGTGTGTGCAGCGTTGATGTCCATCTCCAGTTTCACTTCCTTTAAACCTCAGTTATCTGTTTGGGGTTTGACTGTTTCAGTTTCTCTCCCTAAAGCAGCACCACGTTTCTTGCTACTGTAAATTTTTCAAACAATATCTCACGTTCCTATTACTTTTCCTTCAATACGTGGAAGAGAATTGACATTTACTTACTGCCTTCTCAGCATCTGAGTTGGGATGGTTGAGATCCACCTGATAGCTCAGGAAATGTCAGTAAAATGATTGATACCTCATTCCAAGCACAGAGTTACAAAGTTTGAGTTGAAAGTGTTTCAGCATTATTAAATACCAGCAATTAGAGAATGACTTAAGAATGGTTGGATAAAAGCATTTTGCATGGCTGTTTAGCAAGGTTCTGTAGTTGATAAATCTGAACCAGTAACTTCTCTAGTTCTTTTATCTGGGAATCAATATTTGTTGATAACGTTTTCATGCAAGTCTTCAGTTTTGGCAAGCTTTTAGTCTGCTGTAGTGATAAGGCTCTTGGAGCTTTGCTTAGAACAATTACCTGACGTTCTTGGGCATCACAAACGTTTCCATGAGTCTTTGTTATTTTTGATAATATTTAAGTAAGTTGTTTTGGACACGGGACATGTCATAGTTGCACAGTTGGTGCCTTCAATGACATGGCTCAGTTGCTGCTTTTATTTTACTTGATCTTCACTTAGGACAGTGCGAGAATGTGTTTGCTCTGGGGGACCAGAATGTAAGCATTCTTGCTTTATGTTTGCCTTGATAATGCTTGTTCCTCATTGCATTTAAGTTAGCCATGTTAAATTGCATAGGCTGAGATTTCTCATCATTGTCACTGAAATTAGAGCCCAGCGTGGCATCTTCCATCAGGTTGCGATATGAGACTTATATTTGCTCTTTAGTTAATTACAGATGTCATGCACAACAGCGAGGCTTCTGGAGAGTGAATATTTTCTGATGGTCAGGAATATCAAACAAAGTATTTGGTATCATAGAGGCTTCTTCGGTGTCTTACATGAACACATGGACACAACAACATTTTTTAAAGTACTAAAATGCAGAAACTGCTTGAGTCAGCAGCCACGTCCACATTCTGCAGCACAAGGTTATGAGTTGAAGCAATTAAGCATGACAGGAAGCCTGTTTTACTGCCTTGATGTAATAGGCTTCCAATATTTTTTAGATGCATATGGACTTTAAATTGTTCTCTTCTTTTGGGTGCTGACAAAATAGAACACCTCCAAATCTCGAGAGCTCTTGAAACTCTCCTGCTCTGCATTTGCACCTGCAGTTTTTACTTAAATATTTTATTCTCAGTAGGATCAAATGCAAACGCTTTCTTGAGTTCACCATTTGTTTATGTACTTACATTTTAGTAGAGATAATTAAAAACATAGCTGAATATTTTGGAATTAACTCATTTTCAACTATTTTTATGATGGGAACTTTAACATTTTTCTGAAGGGGGCTAGAGATGCTGCAGGCCCAAGTCATCTTTGTGGACTTCTGCTGTACCCCCTCTACAAGTTCCCTATCTTTCTTGAATCAAGGAGCCCAAAACTGGACACAGTGCTCCAGATATGGCCTCACTGGGGTGGAGTAGAGAGGGAGGACCACCTCCCTTGACCTGCTGGCCACATTCTTTTTAATGCAATTTGGATTATCATTGGCCTTCTTGACTACAAGGGCACACGCTGCTTGCTCATGGCCAACCTATTGTCCATGGCAGTGTCAGAAGCCTTAATGAAGCCAAGGTAGGCAACATCCACTGCTCTCTTCTCATGACATAGACCTGCTCTCAGACATGACATCATAGAAGGCTACCAGAGTCATCAAGCATTATTTCCCTTTGGTGAATTGATGTTGATTAGCCAAGTGTTTCTATTCCTTATAGATCTATTTGACCAGTTTAAAACATCTACGTCTAGAAAAGATCTGAAGGTCTGTTCCTGGATATCCTCCTTCCAACCCAAATTACTTTATGATCCTGTATTAGCAACTGAGTGGACCTGACAAGCACAAGGTTATTTCAGTAATTCTGAACTGAAAGTAAAGTACAATAGTGATGAAATGGAAAATGCTTCTATAGTTTGGGGAGATAGGGGAAAAAAGCTATGGGAAAGTGATCCAAATCTATACCAGAAACTTCTATCTAATTCTGTTTAGGTAATGAATAATGGCTGTTCTTATTTTCTACAAGTTTATAGCACTACAGAGGAGCCAAGGGCATTGTGTCCATTAAGATAACGGAAGACAAAGATAGATGAGGGATCTGAGATTCTTATGGGGAATTATCTTTAAAAAGCCATGCAGGATATATATGTTTAATTCTCCAAGTATTTCTGTCTGTGAAGCATAAAGACAGAGAAATCTTGGGAGGCTGAGGGTTCTTTTTAATTATTTTAGAAATTTAACAAATTTTATCAATATTTTAATAAAGCTGGTAACATGGATGGAAAGAAAGTAATAGCGTTACAACTTTGGTGTTTCATTTTGGCATTTTAAAAGGAATCATTCCTTTTTTCCCTACTCAGAAATTTCCCTTTTAGTTTCCTGCATGAAGGAGAACTACAAGAATAAATTTGACTCGAGTTAGTATCAGATGTTTTATTTGATCTCTCAACATTACAGGCAGTAGACTATTTTTCTTTAAAGAGATTTTAAAGTTCTATTTTTTTTGGAGGTAACAGCATTGATGTTTTCTTCTCCGTGTCTGCAGTGAGGAAGACATGAATCTATGGACTTTAATTGCAACAAGAGAAAAAATAGTTATTAGGAAGACTTGCTGTTAGTAAAACTACTTAATATTTAATTAGTTGGACTAGGAAGATTATGGGATTTCTGTCACTGGAAGCTTTTAGGAAAGTTTCAGATGTTTTCTTTACATGTTTTACATGTAAAGACATAATATAGAATTAATTTATCTTATCCCTGTATGTTCCTTCTACTTTAGTAGAAAGTCTCAAAAACTGAAGTTACTTCCCACTCAGCAAACCTATTTCTAGTATGTATTTTTCATGAAGTTAACCAAAGCTCTGATTCAGTTGTTTGATTATTATGCATAAGTGAGGGAGGGCAATGATTCAGTATTTCAAACATTTTCCCACCAAAAAATAGAATTCTCAATTGGCCTACTACAAATTTCTGGTATGATTTTGGATCTTCTCTTGGGCCTAATTTTAATTTGAGATAGAGTGCAATTGGAGGCATGCACACGACAACCTTTCCCACTGTGTGGACCAAGGGAAGGCTAAGGATGTGGGGTATTTGGGAGGTTTAAACAAAGCTTTTGATATACAGACTGTCCAGCAGACAGCTTATGCAAGCATGTGAACAACTGGCTGATGGGTTGAAATCAAAGACCCATCATATACATGGGGTTACCATCAAGCTGGTG
Source organism: Coturnix japonica (assembly GCF_054131305.1). Lineage (NCBI taxonomy): Eukaryota > Metazoa > Chordata > Aves > Galliformes > Phasianidae > Coturnix > Coturnix japonica. Next base: position 5,876,281 of record NC_140691.1, on the reverse strand, counting down.
GCCGGTCAACAGTGTGGTTCCCTGTGATTGAAATACACTAAAATTCAATGGCTGTGGGTTTCAGTGTGGGTGTTGAACCTTTTGGCTTTCCTGGGCTACACTGAGTGAAGAGAGAGGCCTTGAAGGGGTTGAAGGCTGGATGGGGAGCCTGGGCAGCCTGATCTGGTGGCTGGCTAACAGCCCGTGGCAGGGGGTAGGAAATAGGTGCTTTTTAAGATCCTTTACAGCCCAAGCTGTTCTATCATTCTGTGAACTTTGTGAGTCCCTCACAAATCAGGATATTCTGTGTTTCTCTATTTATGCCACCGGCCACAGCAGTTCTCTGCTTTGGAACTTGAGACACTGAACAACCCTCGTGCCCCGAGTCCAGGAACAGCAGCCGCCATTTCGGGCAGCGCCCACGTGCTGCACGTTTTACTCCGAGTAGAACCGAGGCAGAACAGCCGTGTAGTTCTCAATGTTATTTATTAACAACGATGGATGCTGCTAATGGTGCCGCGGGGGCGGCTTCTTTCGGGGTTGCGAAGTGCTCCAGGAGCTGCGGGCCCTCCTCTTCCTGGGGCGGCCGGACCTGCGGGCCAAGCCGTCCCTGCCCCGCTGGGCAGCGGTGGGGCTGCTGCTGCTGCAGGCCTGGGCTGAAGGTGCCGCTGCTGCCTCCCGTTGGGGGCTGCTGCTGCAGGCCTGGGCTGAAGGTGCCGCTGCTGCCTCCCGTTGGGGCTCGTGCTCCTCCCCGGGGACGGGTGTAAGGCTGGGACCGGCGTCTGCATCCCTTGGAGCCGTGTGGGACGTGCCGGGGAGCTCCTCTTCTCCGTGCCCGGTGGGGCTGCCCGATGGAGCTGGGTGCGGGGCGGCCACGTCCCACAGGGAGGCTGTATCGTGGCTCTCTGCCTCGTACTCGGATGGCAGCGTGATGACACAGGGCAGAGAGCCATCTGCCCGCACTGCGAAGTGGATGGTGCTCATGAGCCTCCTGCAGAGCGGGCAGGTGAATTTCCTCAAGGTCCACTGCAGGATGCAGCGGAGACAGAAGTGGTGCTCGCAGGGCACCACGTAGGTGTCAGGTCTTGCGTCTCGGCAGATGGCACAGAACTGCTCCTCCATGGCCACGTTCTGGGCTGGGCAGCAGGAGATGGAAATGTGCTCCCCTTCTGGAGTGAGTCCCAAATGCTGCAAGGAGATGCCATAGTCAGTTTGTGTCCTGGGGTAGGCAGCAGTTGTGGCCTGGTCCATCAGCCACCCCATTCCCTGCTGGCTGTAGATGCAGCCTTAGCAGCTCCCTGAACCCCGTGGCCACCCCAGGGATGTGACCCCCCCCATCTCTCACCTCCTCTGCCTCGACTGCGCTTTTTGGGACCCGGCTGCCTGATCCAGGCAGTGCCAGGGAAATACAGGCAATGTGGTGGGGCTGGGCACTGAGAACAGCTCCCAAAACCCCGCAGCACAAACCAAGAAAGCCTCCCTGGGTCTCTAGACCTCGCCAACGTGCTCAGCCAGACACCAGGAACAAGCTCGGCTGGGCCAGGCTCTGCTGCGCCCCAGTATGAGCAGTGGAGGGCTGTGAGGTCACAGTCCATTGCCCGGTGATGTCACACTCCATGACTTTACGGTGTCAAGACTCTTGCTTGATCTTGTTCTGGGGAAGCCTGTTCAGCCTGAAAAGGCTAGAGACGAGTACTTTATCATGAGCAAAGTGATAGGACAAAGAGAATTGTTTTAGGTTGGATATCTGGAAGAACTTCTGAGCCTGGATACAGGCTGTCCAAGGCAGTTGTGGGTGCCCCATCTCTGGCAGTGCTCAAGGCTGGGCTGGGCGGAGCATGGAGTAGCCTGGCCCAATGGGAGGTGTCCCTGCCCATGCTGCCTTGCAACCTTAGATGAGCTGTAGGGTTCTTTCTGGACTGCTTTGTTAATATATGTTTAAGGAGTATTCACGTTTGTCCTGGTTTGCAAATTGAAAGTGAATTTTCTTGGTTTAGTATAGGTGTCATGAGAGTGATAAGCACTGTGCACATCCTCTTTGCTTTCTCTTTAAGCTTGCAGAGCTAGTGGACAGTATGCCATAGGATAGAAGATGATATGAGAGAAATCTGGAATCAAGTCTGCGAGGACATTGTTCTACCAACAGCTGTTGAAAATAAATATGACATCTGTCTTAATGTCAGAGAGGAGACAGAAACAAACCAAGTCCTGTAGTGCTCCAGATTCCTTCATGCGCTGACACAATTACCTGATGTGACTAAATTTAATCTTTCTAATGTGATTTTATCGCTCATTGGTAATCAGACAGACAATAACTAAAATGCTCTTTTCTGCTTAGAAATGACATCATTTTGAATCAAGCCGTGCTACTACTAAATAAGCTGAGTGAGAACTGAGTTTAGAGTGGGCAATGTCAAATCTGAAGTCAGTATGGGAACACTGCATAGTACACTGTAATACCTGTATTAAAGAAGTAGTTGCCAAGATAGTGATTACTTGCAGACATTTCATACTTCAACAGGTTTATGGAGAATTTAATATTTTCATATGCTTCAGTGTAAAGCCATCTGTCGCGGTGACAGAACAAAGTGCTGAGAACAAGAACAAACGTATGTTTGTGGAAGTGCTCTATGAAATGCTAACAAGAGAGACACGAGATACGCTGCAGTATCTTATAACAAATGAGAGAGGGAATGAGAAAACGTAGCAGTCATATTCAATATTTACAATTACGATTCCTTTTCTAATTTCTCATTGTGATGAAGTGTTAAAAATGTCAATACAGATGGTGAGACAGGAAGCCTGAATAAAACACCTCTACCTATTGTAGTATTTTTCATTTCTGCTTTCTTTTCTGATAGTTTAAAGCTTGAATGTGGTGAGGGAAATGTATTTGTTATTCCTTATGTGGTTATTCATAGATCTGCTTCTGGACTTTTTAGAACAAATTAAACAGCCTCCAACACTCACAGGAGCTGAACTTTACAAGAACCTACTTCCCATCCCCCTGTTTGGGACAACTTTTTAGTGACGGCAGTATAAAAGAATGAATCACATTATAGTGTGTGAAGTTGGAAGGTGATATGGTGTGACTTTTAACATACCCCAAATATGGGGCACAGTGGGCTAGTAAGGAATACAAAGGGATTATAGAGTAAAAATGGTCCTGATATATCAAAAAGAAGGCAAGTGTTCAAGAAAAGTTGCTTTGAATCTTTTGTCCGTGGTATGGCAACAAGCAAAATCCAGTTCTAAAGAATCTATATGGTTGGATTTTTAGTTATAAGGTATAAAGGACATATTTTACAGGAATTCTGTTATCTCAGGTCTCCATTCTCTGTACAGCTCGAGTGACTGGGAGACAAGATTGAATGAGGTTCAGCCCTTGCATCAGTCTGAATTTTCTAGGAAGTGCTTTTTATGTTTTAAAATGATAGACCACAAAAAGACGTGTGCTGAAGGGTCATGGAGCAGGTTATGGTAGGATTCCCTCCCCCATTTGGGTATGATGCCTCAGCAGCCTTATGGGCCTGTCATGCAGTTTATTTTGTTCAAATTCCACATTGCCATGTGGGCAGACTTTTATCCTTTTTAGAAATATAATGTGCTATAATAATGCATTGATGTTCTTAATGAGGCTTATAAACTTGGAGGAGGTAAGAATACAAAACTAGTCCAGCAATACCTCTTGAGTCAGTAAATAGCAGAAGTATTTTAATATTGACAGTATTATGAAGTTTTTGCATTAACTGGTTGTGTTCAGATCATATTGTTTGGAGTCAGACAATTTGAAAGATGTCAGATCATCCAGCTAAATTAATCTCTGCTGTGATATCCTTGAAGGAACAAACAAAATGTGAAATTAACAGTACCTCACCATTCTATTTTTTTCAGTTCAGATAAATATGCCATTTTTCAAATTTGAATTTAGCAACAGTGACATCTTGTGGTTAACTAAAGAACCCTGTATCTTTTTCAGTACTGCAAAGGAAATGATGGAAACCACACAAATTTATCCAAGAGCTTAAGTCACGTGATGTGAATTATCAGCTGTTTCTGAAAGCTTTGCCAGAAAAAGACAGAGAACCCCATGTGGAGAAATACAACACCTTAATCAGATTTGAGCTTATTTCTATACCTCTGTTGGTTTTTGCAGGATGGGGCATTGCGTGCCAGGTAATTCAGATGAAGATCTGTGCAGCTCTCCCAGAAGCACATCTAGAACACCCCATAAGTTTTGTCTTGACTCCATGTTGAGGAGATGAGTTTAATTCCTAAGGGAACAAGTTTTTGATGTGAAAATATCACCATTTAATTCCATTTCGAACAGTCTTTAAATGTCTATGGATACTCAACTTCAATAACATACTCTGACAGTGATTTCTACCATTATATATATATTACCTGTTGTGTTTGGAAAAATACTAACAGGTTGCAGAGGGAGCAGTGATGTCCCTCTGCTTTTCTGTTAATTTTCATTGCACGTTCTTTCACAGTAAAGAGAGTTGAACTTTCTGGTGCTCTCAACCATCTGTTGGTATTTATTTTGACTCTCCTTTTCCTTTAAAAAATAAGAAGCCTCAGTGTTATTTCTTTCTCAATAGACTATCCCGTCTTCTTTTTTCCCTTCAGTTTTGATGAAAATGGTAAAAGGAGACCTGATATGCTGCCTAGTGTTAAATGATTGTGAAAGTTATTACATTCTTCCAGACAATTAAGTTAGATCAACATTAGCAAAATACACTTAAGGTATTGTTGCAGTTCCCAACTGTTACCAATATTGTTAGGGGAGCAAAAGATGGGAAGTTTTGTTCCAGGGAAAGATTGCTTTTATAGTAGCTTGTCATGTACTGCAGTTCCTGTGTTGTCTGTTGGTAATGAGAATTGCCAGTAGACTCTCCAGTTATTCCACAGGAAGTGCTACTGTTGAAGTATTTTAGTGTTTTTTCCCATTGTAATAATGATTAGTGCTGATGTTGTTATGATGCTCAATGCAGCTGATGTGTACAATTCGCTATTGGAGAAACAATTTGAGATTTCCACCTCCCTCCCTCCCAAAGAGAAAAATGCCAAGCGCAGAGCTTAAAAACATGTCTTCAAGGAGTCTAAGAGGAGCTTAGCTCTTTAGGATAGATTTAACTAACTTCTAATTCCTCTCCCTATTAAGTGCATTGAGAGGTGAAGGTTTCTTCTGTTTGCCATGGGCTATTAAATTCCTCATAGAGTTATTCTTTCACTTCCTTATGTTACTAGCCCATTCCTTCTGTTTTTTAAGCTGCCAGAAAGGTACACTTTATTAAGAACACTGTAGTAATGTTTAAAATTTTTTGCTGGCAAGAATAAAGCAAAGCTTCAAATACTGTTTACTACAGACGCACTTTTGATATTTACATGGAATATTCAAGGTTGGAAATGCTTCAGTGTTTATTATTAAGATTGTTGTTTTTTTGGTATTGTAGAATAATTTGCTATTAAATGAAACACAAAAGCTATTTGACATGAAAAAGCATTTATCGTGCACTGGTTTATCTATTTCACAGTTTCTGTGGGGTGTCTTAAAGTGTGGCTTTACATCTGCGTCTTTTACATACATAATTAATAGAGATATACAAGGAAATAGAAAGGAAAGGATGCTTTAAGTGAGATGGCTAAGCAGTTAAATGCTCATTGAATTGCAAACGGAGACCTTCTGGGGAGAAGGAAGGGTATTCATTTATAATAGGCGCAGGTAAAGAACTATTTTGGTGCAATTGTTTGTATTTTTCATCAGCTTCTCCCATGTGGGTCATGATTCCAGTACACAGTCTTGTAATCTCCTGCAGTGGCAATGATTCAACTTAAAAATCAATAGGGCATGAGGTGTTTCAAGTTCTCATTATTGTAATGTGTCAACATCACTTCAGTGACCCCAGAGCCCTATGTTGGCTGATTTGTTCTCTGATTTATTGTGCAATCTTGTAGGGCAGGCTATAATTTCACTTGGAACCAGAAACTCTACATTTATGGTTGGTGTCCCGGTTTCCAGTCGTTAGGATGTTCGGAGATAATCAATATCTGTGTTTGCTACTAAGGGTGAATGAAGTTGTCAAGCAGTTAAATTACAGGGATTACAAACAAAAGAATATTGTTACAGCTTAGCAGACCAGGAAATGTTTTTTATTTAAATTTTCATTCTCTATCAACACAACAGATGTTTTTTATAGCTTAGCACTGTCATAACTTATACACCCCTCTATGCCTATGATTTTCATATCTTAAATTTTATACTTTGAAGTAATTACCATACCACTTTGGTTTCATATTATCTGTGTTCTTTTATGAATCTTTTCATTTCCTGTGTACCTTCCCAAACCTAATAACTTGATCAACAGGAAAACATTTGAATTGCTGAAACTGAATAAAGTGATTGTGGCTTCAATGCATAACACTTAAAGCAGTGTTGCCGATTTGTTGGTTTTCTTCTTCCTCCCCTCCATCAAAATTTCAATGTTTTTTTACAGCGATCGACGTGTTGCAAGTGTTAATGTTGTATTCTCTATGGATCTATTCTGGGCAATATCATACCTATCAATATGTTTAGTACGTGCCTCAAAACTGAGGTAGCTGAGCACAACTGCAAGCTCCTAAGATTTTCAGTTCATTGACTTTTATGCTTCATGTGTTAATCGGAGCATAATGCAATGCTCTTGAAGTGTAATATATAACATTTCAAGAAGTGATGACCAATTATCTTCAGTTCTTCACTTTTGATTACGTGGAGCTTTATCTCCTGAAGTTTCTTGAGATGTTTTGGTGGACTCTTATTGCAGTATTTAATAATAGAACTACAAGAAAACCTTCAAACAGTACGTGTTGTAGAACTAGTAATAATTACAGAACAAGAATGTAGAATTCCAGAAAATGAGCTTCATGTTTTTTCTTTCAAGCACATATTTGTGGTCCTTTGACCATTAGGAAGTTCTATGCCAAAGTGCATTTGGCAACAGCTTCCCATGTTTAACGTAGGGAACGTAAAAAGCCTGTAAGACACATGGATGCACTTGAGCTCAAGCTGAAGTCCAGCTTTTGTGAAGGTAACTTCACATTATATTTTGAAGCAGAGCTTGAGATGATCATTTTTGTGACTCTTTCAAGGGTGCCTCTTCTGTGTTTAGTGCCTGAGCTTCCCTTTTCTGTGGGACTCATTCATTGCATGGTTCTTCTCTTCCTGTATCCCAGGACAGGAAGACTTTTGACTCCTACTGGAGAAAGGAAAAGAAGGACATCCGATCTAAACTTGTGTGTTAATTCTTGTATTTTTGGGAGTGGGTCTTATTTCATGAATCTCACCGACATTTAGTTTCCATAGAACCGTAGTGCTTCAAGGCCTGCAGCAGAAACGCTTGTGTTCTTCCATCTGGCCATTGCTCTTCAGATTCAGGAGGAATGCTAAAGCAGGTTAGCAGATTGTCAATTAAGTGAAAAATACCTGGCATCTGGAAATACACAAAGTAGGTAGAAGCACACCATCTGTATATTTTATGCCTTTTGGAAAAGTGATGACTGGGAACTCTTTCTCCAGTATGCATATACTCACATTTAATATTTTCTTCTTTCTGTAATACTTACTTCAATAGAGCTTTCTGCTTAGCAGTTCAGAACTTACAGCTTACCTAATAAGAATCCATCAGGCAGTGTATAAATGTATGTGAGTCTTAAATTGAATCAATGTGAAATTAGGCAGTTTCTAAAAGTTATTTGAAACGTTATGAGCCATAACTCAAGTCCAATATCAGCAATTTTCATTGTTTTGTAGCAGCAATTTTGCAGCTAGATAAATAAATGTTATCTTATTGTGTGTGTGTTTTTGTGTTAGAAAGTTAATAATTCTCAAGAGTCTTTGGGTTTTGTCCTCCATTCTCTTACCCAAACCATCACTTTTAATTGTAGTGTCTGGAGCTTGTTTCTTTCTAACTCATGCCAGGTAATCTGAAGGCACGCTACAGAAATCCTTAGTGCTTAAAAATCTCACTCGCAAAATTATGAACGTGTAGGTATTATTATTACTCAATAAGTTGTTACTCAGTCTCATTAAGGAGAGGTTGACTTATCAGTGAACATCAATGCATGCACAAATTCACCCTTACTTCTCAAATAATGATAAATAGGTATGTTTGGTTACTGTAGAAAATTGGGTATGCCAGATGCTTCCTGAAAATCAGCAGTCCTATATCACTGCAGAAAGTGGGATTTTTTTATATCAAAGTATCTCATGCCATTTACAAAGAGAATCTATTTAAAGACTTTTCTGTGAAATTAAATTAATTGTCATGGGGTTGGTGAAGCTTTAAAAACTTAACATCTGTGGCCTTATACATCACAGAAAGATATGGGTCTTTTCTGCATGAAAATTTGACCTATATACAAGAATAAACTGGAATAATGCGGGGAAGGGAGACGAGGGAGAAGGTTGGCTGTAGCAAACCTTTCAAGCGTTTCACAAGCCATGAAAATCTGTGGAGCTGCTGCAAGGTAGATAACCTGTGCAAATTAATTTGTCTGCTGTGACTCCTATGATGTATAATTTGTTTAACATTGCAAGTGTCCCACATTCTGGAGGCAAGGACTTTTTTTTTTTGAAGTATCTCAGCTGAGGGTCTCTTCTATACCTTGAAATGCTTATTTACAAATTAAATATCATAAATACATGGAAAACTTGCTGGGAAGTTCTCTTCATTATGATTATTCTTTGAAAAACGTCATCCTCAGAATAATTTGTAATGTTTAAAGAAAAAAGCCTTTGTAGTTCATTGCCTAACATTCTTTTCCTTCTGCTGGGTATTTGTTCCACCCTCACCCAATGACTTCCAGGATCTGCACAATATCAGAGATTTGGTTATTTTTGCTCCTGAATACTCTCGAAAAGACAAATGTTACATTGCTGCAGAGATCCCTGTCTGCTATTTTTCCACCTGCATGCCCCAGAGTGCACACCTGGTATGGCTTGCACTGAGTGGATTCTGTGAGGGATAACCACACTGACTGCTGGAAGTCATGTGTGGAAAGGGCTTTGGCACTACTGAGTGCTGACAGCTGTTGCAGGACTGGTTGAGTACTGGTGCTTTTCGACTAATAATGGAACTGAGAGAATGAATAAGCATGCAGCATCCTTGTAATTGCGTGGCATAAGGAAATGGTTTTTGCAAGAGAATGAATTAGAAACTTTGGAATTATGCAATTACTGTGGTATGTATTCTTAGATAAAAGTGAAAAGCCACTTTATTTCTCCGTGCTTCCATTTTGCTTTGTGAATTGGGGATAATAATTGCTCTTTTTTTTTTAACTGTAAAGGCTACTCTCAGTACTTACTGCTCTGTCACATTCTTTCTGTAGGCTTAGTATGAAGTAAAGCTGCAGAGATAATAAAAAACACTTAAAATATGTTTTATGGCACACACGTAGCAGAGCAATCCTGTTTATCTTCAGGTTGTTTGTACAGTAGTTCAGATGGGTGGCTAAGAGTCTCTGTTTCCATGGTAGGCGCAGTAGTTCTTTAATGATTTATGTGTGCCTTCTTGTGTTCTCTCTGAGGTACCTGTGTGCATTGCCTCAAGGCTTATCGTATTGAGCTCAATAACTGATAATTCAGAAGTTAAAGAGGTCTGGTGCCTAATGTTGTAGAATCAACGGGGAGGTTTTTGTTTGTTTTTGTTGTCTGGTTGGCTTTTTTTACCTTTTTCAAAACTCGTGTTTTGGATTGACATAAATGAGGAAGATGTCATTAAAATAAGAGTTAAATACGTGCTTAGCTTCCACCTGCTTAGAGCTTGAGTCACTATTGCAACTGACCAGCAGCTTGATAACACCCACACAAATCTCTTAGAATAATGATGCACTTTCTTGCATTGCATTTTCATCTTATGGAGTTCAGTTTGCTAAATAACCTAAGGAGCATTTTGCCCATATGGAAAGAGAATGGGGAATGATCACAGACTGAAGGAAACGTGGCATGTGAAGCTCCATCGTGTGAATTCGTTTCCATTCCAGGGCTGAAGGGAGCACCAGTGCAGGGGCAAAGGGACGGGATCCAGATTGCCAGCTGACCACATTCTGCTTTCTCTCCTTCAGCATATTTTGTGCGATTATTCCTTTAATTAATTGCAGAATCTCAAGATGGAAGAGCTTTTTTCCTTTTAAATGAGACTCATACAGTTGGAAACATTTCTTCATCCTGGTTTCTGATATGCAGACAGCTCACAGAAAGTCAGGAGGGAACACAGCATCTACAGCATAGCTCATCCTCCTCCTCCTAAGGTGTAGGGACCTCACTGTTTGTAGGTCTGATTGAAGCAAGTAAAGCATAGCCTTTATTCAGACACTCTACTTGCCTTTAAATTTGCTGGATAGAAAGCTGAATCTGCAGATAACTAATGGCAATGGAAACAGGAAACCAATTGCGTGAGGTAATTGGGTTACTTCTGTTTCTTCTGATGTCTGACACAGTAGAGCACAGTGGATTGATAGATTGCCAAGTGCACTGGTAACGTAAATGTAAGTGAGATGGCTGAAGACAGGCTTAGGCAGCCCATGCTCCAATTTTAGTTTGCTTTTTGTCTGGATAATGTACTTCTGAATTAGAAACGCTACACAGCGGAAAACACAGTGAGAGGAGATGTCTTTTAATCACTACTTATTCAGTCATTTCAGTTCTATGCGCAGTGCCATACAAGTGGCATCATGTTAATTGTTTTTGCTATAAAATAAAGAAGTTTATTTCATGTTTGATTGCAAAGCAGACCATCTGAATCCAAGTATGTTTGACTAAAAGGTACAGTGCAGTTCTCTGAAATTCTGGACAACTTCATTAGTTTAATGGTGATAGTTTTTTATTTGTGAATTGCACCGAGGTGGGGTGAGACTTTGAATTGAAGGTGTTTCCACTACATTTATGGAAGGCATCTAAATGAAACTGGATCCTGCTGGGATTCTGTCATCCCTTGCTGTAATTCGTTGGGGAAAACAGGGAGCTGTGTATGGGATCTGTGAGTACTGATGCTGTTGCTTCTCAGTTGTCCAAGTAAAAGGAGTTCTATATCAGAAAAAAAAAGTCTGTTAAACATCGAGTGGCACAGTACTGTCAGCTGGGTGTGTTGTTTTCCTTGTGCACTGTTAAATGCCTGATGAGTCCAGCCCCCATCCGGACTTGCAGCTACGCCTGCATCGTCCTTAAGCACCTTTTGGTGGGGGTTGTGAAACTCACCATCTTCAAAGCCCTTTGAAAAGTGTTCTCTTAAAAGGATATTATGTGTGTGTAAAATACTGCTGTTCCCGCTGAAGCCTGGACAAACTGTAAACCTCTGTGGTTGCAGAAAATTACTGAGTGCTGCATAAGCTCTTCAAGTGCTGCTTTACCAAATCAAAGACACTGTGCTCAAGCACTATAAAAAAAAGAGAACTCCCATGGTGAGAGGCAGCTTGCTACAATGGCATTCAATTCAAGGTCATACATAAACGTCAGTCACGGGAGGAAAAAAGCCAAATTAAGTGTTTTTTAGCAGAGAAAATCTATTGAGATATAACATTAAGAATGTGAAGATATGGGTAAGGGAAACAGTAAAATCCATGTATCGGAATAGTTGTGTAAGCAGCATTATAGAAATGGGTATCGACACACTTTCATTTACATTTTGTCTATCACTAAATGCAAACAGCTTCTTTGCAAGATCTTGCTTTTGCATGGCTTTCCAGCACTCACCTTTGTTATTGCAACTCTTAACCAGGCACTGCCCAGAAAGGGGTGGGTGGGTTGGGGGGTGGAAGTATAAATTAGATTCATGTATTTTCCATAAATTAGGTATAAATTGTGCAATGGACAGGAAGATTGTTGTCACTCTCAGTACTGATTTGGTGATGGGGAGGTGTTTGGTTTTTTCTTTTCTGGGCATCCAGCATTCAGAATTAGTGACAGTTTGTATGTATGAGGTGTCCTCAGACTCACCAGCCTTTCTACTGTAGTACTCTGTGTGCATACCGATCCCATTCCTCTTGTTTTTGTTTTATTTCAGGACAGTCGATATGTTTTGAAATTGTAAATTTCCTTTTCCAGAATTGAGGTAATTTTGTCATTCCCATTGGATACCAAAGCCTGAGGAAAAGCTTTAAAATTTAATGTCTTTATATGATATTAAATAATAAATATCATTTTGAGATATTTTCAGCGTGGAGTAATGTTGACCAAGGAATATGCATAGCAAAATTGCTTCTTTTGTGATGTAAGATCTTGGTAAATTAATAAGGCATGTGCCAGTAAATAAATGCATGCCACTCTGAGCTCCTGTAGTTAAACAGGCATTAGAAAGTTGTGTGATCGGGATGTACAGTCAGTCAGCATAGGATGATTTTGTAGTTTCGAGTGTGTTTTCATGTTGATCTTGGCTTCTTTCTGAACAGCCGCTCTTTGTCAGCTCTGTAGCCTGGAGTCAGCCAAGTCACCATGCTGAGCAAGGAGGTGGGAGCTGCGCTCTCTGAGGAGCTGAGCTCATGATTCAAGACCTTGACACGAGCTGACACTTAGGAGAAAATATACTATGTGACTCCTGTCCAGGTTCATCTCCTTTCCCTATAAATATGTAACCTGGTGCTGTTCTGAGCCATTTTACTTTGCTGGTTTGTTTTGAAGAGGTTGCAGTTGAACCATGCTATCTTCTAGAGAAGCAGGTGGAGATGCATGGATCCAGTGCTACAGGCTCACACAGGTACGGGTAATGGGTAACCAGAAAGATACATGGGAGAGGATTGATCTCCCAGGTCCTTGGGTACTGCTTGCTGCTTGGAGATTATTCTTCTGCCCTCCCCTGAACACTTAAGTTCCTCTGGTTCATAAACATATGAATCCAATGAGGCAAAATTTAGACGGTTCTGGTTATTCTCCTCTTTTGCTGGGGAGTTATCATAAATTATTAAATAATTGTTTGTGAAGATGCTTTCTTTAGTACATGAATCATGCACTATAAAAGTGGAATCTGGACGCATTACAAAGCCTAGCAGGGGGACATATGTCTCAGAGTGGGAATAGAAAATTTCCTTTTTGACAGGTTTTCTTGAAAACTAGCTTCACACTGGCATACAGATTTTTCCCAGCGAAGGGAATGCCAGAACTCTGTAGTCAGGGCTCCTGCTCATTTTGAGTGCTCCATAAATTGGCAGAGAAGGAGAGGTGTGTAGCCTGGGGGTGTGCAGCTCCCGCTGGGCAGTGTGCTGCGTGGCAGTGCTGCAGGGTCAGGCTGAGAGTGAAGCTCATGGGCTTCACATCACTGCAATCCCACATTTGCAGTGTAAGCACAAATCTAAACTGGACGTTCACCTTGGTAATGTTACTGTGGTTTTGCTGTAATATACTCTGTTCTGATCTATCTTACTTGTTGGCCAGGTACCTAAAGCAAATGTCCCTGAGATAAGAACAGAGAATTCCATTTCTTGTTTTTTCCTAACTCCTGGCTATGTTTTGTTAGTCAGTTTTAAGCTTTTTAGTTATGTTGTATGTCTTCCATTGAATGATCTCATAATTAACTTTTGCTGCTCCTGCACATCTTAATTCTCATAACAATAAGCACCTCTTCCTTTCTCTTCCACGCACTGTTCCTATCACCTCCAAGAGATAATAGAATTAAATTTTAATGTTAGCATTCAGTTTGCAATTGTGGAGCCTTGAAACATCACCTGCTCTGTGTGTAGAGAGGTTTGGTGCATCGTTTCACCTCTGTGCCAGGAAACATCATGGAGCAGATCCTTGTGGAAGCTATGCTAAGGCATATGGAAGACAAGGATGTCACACAGGAGAGCCACCAAGGCTTCACCAAGGGCAAGTCCTGCTCTATCAACCTGTGAGTGATGTCCCCCAAGGGTCATTGCTGGGGCTGATTGCCTTTAATATCTTTGTCAGTGACAATGACAGTGGGGTTGGGTGCACCCTCAGCAAGTATATAGACCTATACAGGCTTGAGCAGTTGGCCCTGATGAACATCCTGCAGTTCAAAAAATCCAAATGCATGGTCTTGCACCTGAATCAAGGCAGCATCCACCATTAATACAAGCTTGAGGATGGAAGTGCAGCCTTGCTGAAAAAGATGCACGTTTTTCATACATGCATGTTACCAACCAGGTCCTGTCTGAACAGTTACATCTCCCTTTCCAAGACCTCTTCTTAAAAAAACCCCGCACTTAGTTCTTTCAGCCTCTAGAAATGGGAATACATTGCTAATGTGCTCATCTACTGTTCTCCCCTGTTGCTTTTAACTTCCTATTTAATAAGACACAGGTTATCCCTCATAAATTCTGTATCATCAGTGTAATGTTGCTTTGATGATATATTACATGTTAAGTCAGCACGGGCGTGAAAATACAGTGCAAAGCTCAGGAGAAATTTTATTTTCCATTTTTACTTCAAGTGTTCTAAGTTTAATTATATTTAGCAATTGAGAAAGGCAGCTGATAATCTACAAACTTGCCATTCATTCAGGATCTCCAGGGTGCTTGAAAAATTCTTTTTATGTTCATAAATTGACAAGATTATTTGTTAACTCAGACTGATACTGCTCAGAATCATCTGCAAAATCAATAAATTACACTAGAAGTAGGGGCTTATATTGTCTAGTTGTAAATGTTTTTGATGTGGAAGATTAAAGATATAATTCAAATGATTTAATTTAATTGGGTCTCAAAATAATTTAACTGGTTGCCCCGATTTTCCACTCATGTCCAGACAGGATCTCACCGCTGCCTTTATATGCTTGTTAAGAGTGTGGAACAATAAGGCTGACTTCCCACCCAGCCTGTAGCTGCTTTCTGATACCTTCCCTGTCTGTTTAAGGCATGGTTTAGCTGGACCAGTGATGCTCCACATCTGCACAGGGAGCCATTAACAGTTCCCTTGGTTGAGATGTTCTGGTTTTTGCCTCATTTCCCTCTCTGCCACTTTTTCAGAGAGTAGAAACTTCCTCTCTGCTGTTGTTTGTCATCATGTTTGTATAACTCTGAATCAGATGTAACGAGTAACTTACACTTTGTGATTTGGGTGACTCATATGCATACTAGACACAGTGAGAATGGATCTTCTCATGTGAATTTCAACGGAAACAGAGTATTTGATCGAAAGACCATTAGTGTTCCAAAGGAGACAAACATCAGTTCTTCTGTTGTAGCCATCCTTGAACCATAAGCCAGGTTGGAACAAGAGCTGACCTGGGTGCCGTATGACCCAGCTCTGCACCTCTTGGTAAAATCTCTGTAGAGACCCTCATCTGATGACCATGAAATGTGCTTCCCTTTGGCCATAGGGGTCCTGCAGCATGTGATTTCTCCTGCTCCCAAAGGTTAAGCTCTTGGTGCCCTCCTTGCAGTTAAGAGCCAGTTACTTTGGCAACACCCCTCCTCTATCCTCAGATTTGCTTCTCTGGGAAGGGCCAGGAATGAATCTCTGAGGGAAACAGAAGATTCACTTCTGTGAGACTGTGTGTAGTGATGAGGAGTTGTAATGCTATTGGTGTGATGCTGAAACACTAAAACTTAACCATATAGACTGGAAGGTCCTAGTAGGTATAATGACTTTGAAGCTCATTTCAAACCTGTGAAAATATTTAAGTAAATTTCATTTTCCTGAACGTTTTTCTGTATACGCTATCATTCTGGTGGCTGTCTACCTGCAGAGCAATCTAAATTGATGCTGTTATTGCTTTCCCTTACATGGAATAATGAGGGTTTCAATAGCAATAATAGCCCTGGGAGCAAAATGCTATGTGGCCACCTCCGGCCTCCTTTTTGAGACCGAATACCATAACTTCATATAGAATGTAGAATCAGAGAATGTCTTGGGCTTGCAGGGACCCTAAAGCCTGTCCAGTCAAACCAGACCAGGCTGCCTGGTGCCCCATCCAGTGTGGCCCTGGGCAGGTAGAAAGCAGCTCATGTCTCAGCACCCTCATAGTGTAGAATTTCTTCCCTATATCTAATCTAAATCTCTACTCTTCTAGTTCAAAGCCCATGCAAGAAGTCCCTCTCCAGCTTATTATTATATATAATCTATTATCCTTTCTAGACATCTATTATCTTCTGCTTTATATATACTTAAATATGTATTTTTATATATGTATCTTCCTAAAGCTTTCTCACCTTTCTATTGTTCATTTCTATAGTAACTCTTGCTGTCTCTTGCCTATCTTGATATTTCTACACTTTTTATCTCTTTTCTTGGTAGTCTGTATTTATTTCCATACTCCTTCCACACAAGTGAATTCCATCTCTTTCTTCCTTTCTTGTATTTTAGTTCTTTCTTCAGGTTGCTGTCTTTTTTGCAGTGTAGTACAGAAGAATCAAACCACCAGACTTTGTACTTTTTGAAGCAGAGGAGTTTGAACATGTAAAAACCCACAAAAGAAAGGCAGATCAGTAGTTCTGGTATTCTTCAAAATTGCTCTTTCATTTGACAGGAATAGAGAAACTCTGGGTGGGCAAACTGAATGCTGTAGTGTCTATGTAAGAATAATGAGGCCGTGAATGGAGGCAAGAAGTGTATCTCTAATGAATAGATGTGGCTAAGGCAGATATGTCCACTTAAAGGAATAAATGTGCTGTAAGTGAAGTCTGATGTCTGATAGTCACGCTGAAATTCTCATGCATCCAGGGGATCCTCAAAAGCCTGAGGTCTGGGCACCTGCTTTCTAGATGTGAAGTTCTAGTAGGAACTGGGTGAGCTGTGCTGAACCTGAGTATGCCAGCTGAAGTTTGGAACGTAGGCTTTTGTCTTAGAACCCATTTACTGCTCCTGTTCGGTTCTCCTGACCAGACTTTTAAGTGCTCCTATTGTTTTCACTAGAGGTGAGCAGATAAGTGGCAGTATCTGGATGACATCCCTGAAAGAGTTGTCAGGAGGTGGTAAACTGATGTGCATGCATGGAGTGCTGGCTCTACAGAGCAGTAAAATGGGCTTTACTGAAGGCTCACAAAAGATGTATTTGGCTAATATTAATCAATTAGGTATTGCAAATTTTGCTTAAATCTTGTTTTTTCCTCCAGGCATTACACTGTCTGTGTATTTCAGAGTCTTATGAAAACTCCCATGTACCTACTAGTGTAAATGTAATGGGTTTCATTCTTCACACTAATTGGTGAAGTTAGGGCAGGTAATTGTTTCTAACACAATGCATTACCAAGGCAGCAAGCCAGATGTGCATGGCTGTGGTGCCCTTCTTCAGGAATCTTAGCATTACACGGCTTCTACAGGTAGAAAAAATGAGTAAGAATGGCATAGTTTGGCTCACTGTTCTGCATTCATTCTACCAATCCAGTGTTGTAAATATTGAAGTATTTAATTAGCAATAATGTAAGCTTCTGAGTTTTCTATTTTGTAAGAAATGTTAAACTGTTTGTGATCATTATTTAAGCGGAATGTCTGGAATTAATTTATTTAAACAGCTGAGCAACTCACATTAAAAAATAACAACAGATACAAAACAAATGTGTTTATTGCAAAATCTCATCGTTCATAATGAGATGACATGTTGGTTAGAATTGAAATGCCTTGTTAAGGAGATGATCTCCCAGATCTCTTATTTCACTGAATTCAGAGCACATTGTTGTATATAACACAGGACTACCAATATGTGGTACCTTCCTTGAATCATTTAGGACAGTTACTTGCTTTATCTGCAGTACTGCACTGTTTTGTATCATCATCTCTTCAGATAGTTATTGCAGCTCCTGCATGCACGCACATAAAAAGATCTTTCTCCTTCCAAGCAAAAATTGTTAAATAAGGACTTTTTGTTGTTAAAGTGTATCTTTTCAGAGCAAGCAGATGTTGTTTGAATTACTTGGTCTGCCTGGGTCTGTGCTGGTGATGGTAAAGAGGTGAAAAGTGTTGAATGGAAATAACATAGTTCTCAATCTAAGCGAATGTGTGAAAATGAAAACACACTGTACCAGACATGTTATTTGTTAATAAAAAGTAAAAAAAAAAAAAAAAAAAGTTGAAAGCAGTTGTGCTGTAAGAGGGAAATATATCGGCCTTCATTGCAGGTTGTATTTTCAGGCTGACTCATCCTTTATCATATCTTCTTTTAGATTTTAGTTGACAGAGTGCACTTAAATGCTTCTATTGTGTGGTAGAAATTATTATATGAATACTGCAGTTTGCTCTTTCATTGACAAAAGATAAACATGAGAGGATCTTTTTTTTTCTCTCTCTTTTTTTTTTTTTTTTACAGATGATAATTATAAACTGTGCTTAATTTCTGATTCTCATGGACTGCTTTGTCGTTAATATGCTATGCAACTTTCAGTCGGATGGTAGAGATGTGCCGATGGTTGCAGATTGTTGTCAGTCAGTGCTGGAGATTGCACCCTGGCAGCCTTTATTGCTGTGCATTGCCAGATATGGCAGCTCTGACATCTGGCTCACTGGAAATTTTTTTTATTGTAATGTCTGGTCATAATTTTCAGCCTGTGTTCAGTTCTGAGTGTTGATAAAGCATTGATTCATCATCACTTAATGCATCTGCAAAGGCAGAAGGCACTTTGAAAGCTCCACGTGCATTCATAACCATCCTTTAATCTTTTGCTGTGTTGCAACCCGTGATGTGGACTCAATGTAGTTATGTGTGCCTTGCAGTCTGGTCACAAAACCCCATGGCTGGTGCAAGACACGGCCATATCCAGCTGAGCTCTTATTCTGTGGCAGCTTCCCTTCCTTTTCAGAACAGTTCTGATCACTGGTGATCACTGTGAGCACTAATTCTGAACTGGCCAGGGTGTCATCAAAAATGAGACACATCAGAACAGTGACTTTTTTTTTCTTTTTTTTTTTTTTTTTTAAACCAAGCAACAAAACACTACCTTTAATTTTTTGTGAACTATAATAGATTTCAGTGTTGGTGGCTCTGTTACATTCCATACATGCTGTGTTTAAATATGATAGCTGGAAGATGGGGGGATGAAAATTTCCTGTGATGGTGATGAGATAAACAAAAGTCTGCGCTTGAATTAATGTTTCAATAAGATGCCTAAGCAATATATGTCTCAACCTGGCTACAGTCCTAAAGTGAGAGTAAAAGACTTTAATTACATGATTGATGGGTACTTCAGGAGAGAGCTGGAATCCACAAGGACTGCAAGGTCGTGTGGGCTGCCTGGCAGAGGGGGAGGAAGCCAGGGTAGCAGAGAAATAAGTTCTGATCTTATACATGAAACTGTATGATAAACGTTGCGGTCTTTTTGTGGCTGTCGCTACATAAGCGTGGTAATGCACTCCTGAGAGCCCTTCCTTGATATTGCTCTCACATTCAGTTCTTTTCCTGCATTAGTCTTCACTGAGCCATGCTAAGAAGAAGATACAACACTTTCCAAAGTATTTTTTGTTTGCATCTTGTGGCAGGTTATCAAATATTTGCTGTTAGGAAAAGAATTACACATCTGAGGTGAAATTCCAGAAACTGGGTTAACTAATGACTACTTGTCCCAGTTCAAATTGTGTCCCAGATTTGAACGTTGCATTATGTAGTCAAACCAGATAAATTAATGAGCAGACTGCTTCATAGCTGGCTTTTAGTCTCCCGTGAGATGATACCTTATGGAATGAATTTGATCTTCTGCAGTTTCATGTACTTCTTTGCTCTTAGAATTATTTTCTGTTTGCATTGGAGAAGGGCAGGACCAGGTAGGAATGTTTTTTTCCTTAGGGAATGTATTGTTTTTCCAAATAAATTTGGGCAATTCCAAATGTTTTTTTTATACTCATTGCAGTGTAATTTAGCTCAGTAAGTAGGACTGGGACTGTTGATTTCTGGGTCACCGTTTCAAAAATGCCTACATGCAAAAGTGACTTGTATTTTCTGCACATTGTCATTGCTGTCATTCTCAAATAAAGGCCAGGATAAAAATGGGCCAAGGAGCCAAGCTGCCCTCTCCCCCTTCAGCCTAATTCACCAAACTCAGGTGTGGGAGGCACTGTCAGTGTAGTGTTTATCTATTTTTCAATATCAGTCTCCATGGCATTTTACTTAAACAGTGTGTTACTGATCTCAGGTAACAACTGCATAGCCCTGTGTCTGCAGAAGAGGTGCAGCAATCAATTCAATATAAACTAATATACTTGGGATACTGTAAATGGAATAGGAAAAAGGAATTTGAGTGCAGTGAACAGAAGGGTGGCTTTTTCAACAGCTTTATGCTGCTCTTCGTGTTTGCTGTAGTTAAGAAAAAAAACGGTGTAGGAAATCACAACAGTAGTTTTGGGGAAAATGCTTAATTTGAAGATGAAATTTTATGCCAAGTATAACTGACATACAAACGTGATATCACGATGACTCACAGAAAAACCTCACTATGTTTGCTGAGGTTTATTGCTTGTAAAACATGGCTTTCTGTTATCTCATTTACCACCGAAAGTGCTATTTGAGGTTCATTTTACTGCTGACAGACTAGTATGAGTTAATCTGCACTGCGAGCAGTGCGAATCATTCCACTGTGTAGTAATTAAATAAAAGACAAGATGGTAGAATCAAAGGAAGGCACTGAGGCGACAGTGACCTACTTTACTGAATCAGAGGAACAGACAGAGAAAAACTGCTCTAAGATCCAGGAACTAACCTTTTAAGTGCTGAAAATAGCAGATCTTGTGTAGGACCCTGAATCTCAAGCTTGTGACATTAGTACAGTAGACATGAAAGGCAGCGGATCACTATTAAAACAAGCTTAGAAATGATTTGATTTTGATGTATCTAAAAATGAGATGTCTTCAGAAATTTGCATCCGGAAAGAAATGGTGCTGTGTGTTGTGTTGGGGAAATTTTGTTGTATGACTTCAGGCAAATTAAATACATGCTTGTACTTAGATATAGAAAGATTTATTGAGCAATGCATTGGACAGAGTGCTGCTGCCAGAAGCAGTTTTACAAGGTCTTACTGGCTCTTGCTCTCAGCAGCTCTGGCATCTGGCATGCCTTGCCTGTCAGTGTTAGAGCAGTTGTAGTCCTCTCTCTGTTTTCTTAAGCTCTTGAGTTTCATCCGTGAGCTCCTATTTATTATATATTTGAAAGTGAAATTCATTACATCACCATTATCATTTGTATCGGCAAGCTGTACGGTGCAGTTTACAACATGCTCCATGGAGATATTCTCCAGAATCATAATGCCAGATGCCCAGTTCTGGAGGCTGTGCTTCTCAGAAACAAAAACTGACACAGTTTCTTTTGAAATACTCTTCCAGGGATGCTTCAAGGGAAGATCCAGCAGTTAACTCAGATATTCTCAGGTCGCCAGGTGCCTGCTGATGCTCCGGGGATTTATTGAGGGCTGTTAACAGTTGCTCCAGCATGGCACACTGTAGTCTAAATGTTTATACCATTTTGATTTTCTCTTTATCAATAGCTGATATTGATGAGCTGATAAAGAGAACTGTTTTTCTTAAGAGGAAAGTAGGTATGATCTACATTGTGCTGGAGAGAAGTTGGTATCCCGAAGAGGTTTTCATTGCTTCTGGTGTTTTGGTATTTGAAAATAATGCCCAGTACACAGCACTAGGAAATGAACAGTGCTGAGAAATTCAAGAAGAAATGAAGTTTAGATACTGACTTGAAATGTTTGTTTTCCTCATTGCATTATTTACATTTGGTGGATTAATTCGAGGCAGTGTGATTTCCCGTTATTTTAGACCCATAGGTGTCACAAGCAGCAAAAGATGTTATGTCTCTGATTTACTTCTGCCCACGTGGGTGTTTACCTTGCTTTGAGCAGCAGCGTGGACCGGAGACCTCAGTTGGTCTCTTCCCACTTCAGTTAATCTGTGGTTCGAGCATTTCTTTCTTGGGGCAGTTGCACAGCTGAAGGTGTTGCAGCATCCATTGTGTCCAGCTGTACAGACCGTAACACACCTTGCAACAAACACTGTCCTTCCTGTTAATTCAATCCAGAGGAGCGAGTCTTTTTTTTAAGGAAACTTGCTTACCACGTTTTCTTCACCCTCTCAGCTGCTCCAATCTATTTAAGGAAAATTAAATCTCTTCAATCAATTTTAATTCCATAATGTATTTAGAATAAGTACTAGAAAATTCAATTGTCTTCAATAACAATATTTATTTTGTTAGATCTTCAAGTAATTTGGCTTTTTTTTTTTAAGGCAGCTTTAAGAAACATTTGTTTCATGTTATTCAGAGGACGACCTTCAGTACCAATAGCATTTTGTTCCAGCGCACTTCTCTTTTTTTGTGCCCTGATTAAATAATGAGTTGTAAATCAACAGAGTTAAATGGGATATGACTGCAAAAATTTCTGTTTAAATTGGAAATCTTTGCCGTGTGTTCTACAAGGACAACCTTTACTGATTGTGGATATTTTCTTGTTCCAAAAAGCCTTTTCAAAGATATTCCAAATATCTTTCTTGCCAGAGCAATAATCTATGCAAACAAACAGGCCTTGTGCAAACAAAGCTAAAAGTACATTTTATGATTTAACTGCTAAAGCGCTTCTTCCAAAAGACTTAGGGGAGTAAAATGAATAGAGGATTCCAGGCAGCACAACATATGTTTTGCTTCATTGTGTTTGTAGCATAATAGGTTTTATAAAATTTAGAATTAATACTAAATAGCACTTTGGATATTCGATAGGACTGCAAGTACTATTTTTCTTCAGATGTATTGGAACATTTTTTCTTACTATTTAGATTTGCTAAAATTATCATATGCAGATGATTATGCAATGCCTGCCAATGTCCTACCCTAAGACAGTCATAGCAGATGGTCACATGTGGCATTTGTGTAAATGTAACTATATCTGGTTTTTCCTGTAATTATTAACACTGTTTCATGTCTGAAGACTCAATTTGCATGTAATTAACTACTTGTAGACTCTTTCTGCACAGTTTCTGTATTGAAGAGGCAGTATTTCAACCTTCTGTTTTATTTGCAAGACAAATACCTTGCTAGTACAGTCTGAGTTATATGTCAGCACACTGCAAATTTACTCTGAAATGACAGATAACTTACCTTGTGCTAAATATAATGCTGTGTGAAGAAAATGGGTTCTATTTACTTAGTTGTGTGACTCTCTTCAAGTGTCACATTAGAAGCAAAAGGAGAGTATAGATACTAATCTGACTTTGTGCATTGAATCGGTAGTATGAGATGCATATGAAAAATGCAAAGGAAGTCAATTAGTTCATTAAATACTTGGATACATAGGTGGATAGATGGGTGCAGCCAGACTGAAATACAAATGACTTTAGTCTTTGGGGTAGTTTTGGAAGTTTTAGTAATTATTCTGTACACATGTACAGTGGAGGATTATGTTATCCTCCCTAATCCTTTGCTCTTTAAATTCTTGTTCTGTGTTGTTTCCGTAGCATACTTCATTTAGAAGATTCTTGGATTCAAGCTGTTTTAACTTCTGCTGCTCTTCCATAAATATAGTGGTAAATTAGTAGGTGATGTATACTGTATTCAAACCGATTTGCAGCATTAGTGAACTCAACACAAAGATTAAATTTATTGTCATAGATAGTAAAGTCAGCAATGGGGTGTCTTTGTCTTTTTTGGTTTATTCTGTCTTCTGTCTTTGTTGGTTTATTGCTGAGATCTGTGCTGCAGTTTTGTCTGGTTATCGTAGTTGGTGATTTCTTATATTTTATTAGGCATAAAAATAAAAGTATGGCAGTGTTATTAGCTACAGAATAAAGCACTGTTATCACTCACTATTTTAAATTCAAGTACTGCATTGATTTTGCAGTGGGAAGGCACATAGGTGCAAAACAGAGGACACAATGAACAATCAACAGCAAAACACTGGATCAAGATTCTGTTGTTAAAGAGTTCCAGTAAGAAAAAGGAAATCAGAGTAGATGGTAAAACCAGAAAGCAAGAATTAATTAAAATAATATTGAGGTACATTCAGGTAGCGCACTCACCATTTGCTATGGGGCATTGCCCTATTCATCTCAGTACTTGTTTTACTTTTTATAAATTTAAGCCTAAAGCATTCACAGTAACATTGCAGTCCTTGACTCTTTGGCTGCCCTGAGCTCTAATTAAATTTATTCAGAAACTTGCACAAGTTTTATACTGATGTGGATTTTTATAATTCCATGTGTTTGCAGCATCTACTATCTGTGCATCCAGAAACACCAAGGGAGCTCTGCTCAAAGTAAATACCTAGTAGGAACCGGCAGTTCTCTGATGAATCTGCATGGTACTATTCTTCTGTCCTTCCAGATGAGAGAGAAAGTGTGGCACTGCATTCTGCTTCCCCACCTTGTCCTTCCTGTGTGCTTAAGGGTAAGGCTCAACTCAGAGTCGGGCTTTGCTGATAGACTGTGGTCCACGAAGATGCTGTTACTTGTAATGCTGCTGATTTGAATTCTTGTTCTTTTGGGTGCTCTCACTGCTTTAGGGCTTATTACTGACTGAAGTTCTTTCCTCATGGTTTTCTTTTTTTCCCCTTTTTTCTTCTTAGCTTCCATTAAATTAACATGGTGTTGCAGATGCCTTTTATCCTCATGTCAGAGTGTTTCAACCAGCAACAAAGATCACGTGCATCAAAATGATTTGATACACAAAAATCTCAGCCAAAATCTCTAAAGTTCTTATGAAGGGCTCAGATGTGTGTTCCTTCACAGAGGAGAGGCAGAAGTGCGAAAGCAATGGGAGGTGGTGCAAGAGTCTCTGTTAATTTTCATCCAGCTTAAAACTGATCTTTTTCATAGAATCATAGAATGGCTTGGGCTGGAAGGGTTGCCAGGGATCATCAAGTTCCAACCCCCCAGCCACAGGCAGGGCCACCAACCTCCAGATCTGGTAATAGAGCAGGCTGCCCAGGGCCCCATCCAACCTGGCCTTGAATACTTCCAGGGCAAAACTTAACTTCCAGTGGATTTGTTTGAAGTAAAAGTAATGTATTCCCTCTATTGAACAAGTAACCAAGCAGTCATGCTAGCATCTCTAGGTTCACTTCCCTCTTCTGTCCTGCACTTAAACTTCTGATTAAGGTCATGTAGGGCACGTTGCCATCATGGGACCCTACACAGTGTGACCTGTGTGTGATGCTGAAAAATTTGCTAAGTTGTCTTTAAGAATAACCTTCTGAGCAAAACAGATCTAAACAGATATCAGGTAAAATAACTTCACCTGCGAAAAAGAACTGTAAATCTTTTCATGACCCTGTTCGCTAAGGGAATTTGTTTATGGCATTACATTAAAAAAGGAACAGCAGAGAAAGCTATATAGATATTCAATAGTAATTGAAGAGGGAGAATTGCATGGCTTGTGGGACTACAGAAAACAGATATTTGTTCTTCCTCGTCATTCCTTTGAATTCAAATGCATTCATGGTTACCAGATGACCGCTCTTCAGTTGCAGGTATAAAATGAGTTGAGGTTTTCTCTCCAGCTGGTAATAGGCAGATGGCTACTAAGGGGAAAAAAAAAAAAGAGTATCATGGCTGACAATACTGGGTACTTTCATTGACATTCTTAATGGAGTGGTCAGCAGTTAAATAGGTAATTGCTGTCCCCTTTTTGACCTTAGTTCAGTTATTTCTAAATAATTCAATGGTATGCTTTGTGCAGATAATAAAAAAATACGAGAAAATATATTTTTTTCCCTTATTATTATTGAACATTACTTCAATGAGTGTAAAAATTAAGGGTATTTTTAAAATGATTGCTAAGTAGCAGAAATAACTTAATAGAAATTATATGTTGCTCCTTATTTTGTATGGCACCAAACAGCCCATCAGCAAGGGAAGCATTGGTAAGAAAGTATATTTAGTAAGTATTTTGGCAGAGGCTAGCATTAATTTTTCTCAGTTTTTCTCACGGGCTTTCTCTTGTTGACACTATTGAATAAGAAAGCTAATTTATTCTGAATGTGTAGGTGTTACTGAACATAACTGCTTTTGAAGAGAAGATGCAATGCATTTAAGATGTCTGGTTTTAAAGACTGTCATTCTTTGCTGTTTGTAGAAGTAAAAATGCTATGGCAAGTCTCTGTGAATAGTGCGTGACTCGTTAAGTGGGAAGTTCTTCACTCGTGAAACTAAATCATCTCTCTTGTGCTTTCTCAGAGGTTTGTTTTGCTCATGTTCTGAGGGAAATTTATGGGAAGCTCTTGCTGTCGCATAATAAATGCAAAGGGAAAAGCAAACTGCATGATGATTCCTGAGACAGGGAGGCTGCCATTAAAATCTGAATAAATATGTATTCAGGTAGCTAGTGCTACTGAAGTAACACAGCTATCGTGAAATAGAAAGACGGATTCTACAGTAGATATATATATATAAACGTGCACACACACATACATTTTCACTCCTAATTCCCAAAGTAAAGGATGTAGAAGTAGTTTATAATGGTGATGGGGGTGGGGGGGAGGCTCTGCATTGCTATAGGTTCCACGCTGATCTGCAAAACAGCATTATGTCCTGCAACTGTCAAGTTTACTCTTGACCTTCTTGAAGGTGGACACCAATCATTTTCAGGTAGATCACCATCAGGCAAAGAGAGAGCAGATATGTATTTTGAGCCAAATAGTTTGGCTGTTGGAAAGGATTCAGATTACTGTTTATAAAATACTTTGACTAATTGTACTGCAAATAGTGGTTGCCTTTGGCTGGAGGCATTATCAGCATAGTTAGATGGATACTGTAAGTTATGGAGCAGGGAAGAAAAAAGTCTGTTGTTGAAATAGCTACAATTATTTAAGGATTAAGAAGAGAAATGAGATTTCTTTTTTATTTTTGCTATTGTGATTTTGCTCTGAAATTCAAATTCATTATGCTTTTTTTTTGCCTCTGACCTTAAACACCCTTCAGAGAAGCCACTCTGTGCATCTGTCACTCATTGTATAACCTCTATCAGTATTTCTGAATTATATGCAGCATTGGTAACAAATGTATTCATTTGTACATAATTATGAAAATCAATTTATAAACTCAACATAGAATATTAATTACCCTTAAGGTTAGCTACAAATTTCAGCACTAGGTGTTTTTGTTATTTTTATTTGGAATTTTTTATGAGAGACTTCAAATAAAAATGCTGATCGATATAATTATTGTTATTATTCCATCATAGTAACTAATGGAACCTAATAAAATAAATCTTGGCATGAAATAGCAATCTTAATGCTGATGAACGTGGCAAGCTTGCCCTCTCTCCACCTGGGCACAGCTAACACATGGCAGAACTGATTCTACCATGTGCTATATGTCTTATTAATTGCCATGCCTATTAATATGAACTGTAAAGCGTGCTTCTTTGTTCTGCTATTCTGGACAATAGTTAGTCTTGTGTATATAATGTATCAGGATTCAATATTTATTTCATTTATTTCTCTCCCCTTTTTTCACCCCACATCTTCCACTCAGCTCCTTTCTAGAAAGAAATCTCCTCTATTTGTGGAGTAGTGCTTCTCCCTTACTAAACTAAAATTTTAAATCCACTCTTGTGTGTAGGTCTTATTCTTGTGGAAAAAAATCATATCTATTTCAGAGGGTGATTTAGCATCCAAACAGACAATAATTGAAATGATATTCTAAGAACAAGTATAGTGCTGTAGCAAAAATGCTGAGTCTTGGCTTGAAACAGTTATTGAGCACCTGGTGGGAAGGCAGGGCCAACCTAAGGGAGCTCAGGTGCATGCAGTGCATCTGATTGACTAGAAGGGCTGGAGCCAGGAGCCACCCCTTCCCAGACCTCATTTAAGTGTTGGCAGTGGAAGTGAGGGGATTTTGCTGGAGATCCCTGCCTGCCTGAGGTCTTCTAAAGGTAAGCAGCTTCTTTCCTTATTTATGCGCCTAGGGCTGTTGTGTTTGTGCAAATCCTTACTTTTTGTAGCCTAGGACCTTGCTGCTTTGCTGCTGTTGTGTTTTTGTTTGTGTTACAAGTGCATGTTTCTGAAATTTCCATCAGATCTTGGAAGAATTAGGTTTGAAATTCATGTTCCAAACTCATTCTGGTTTGAAGTGGTGTGTTCTGTCTCGCTTCTGTGTTTGAATAAAAACAAACGCACAAATCCGAACTTTTTAAGCAACACAGCATGGTTTGTTGTGTCCAGTGGTGGCCTAAAGGCATGTTTTGTATCTCCAACAAAGAGCGTAATCTGATTTAAAGAAAATTATTTGAGAAATGTAGTAGTGCTACATTGATTTCTTCCTTGATTTATTTATGGTTTTAGCAATTCATGTTTAATAGCAGAAGAATGTATTTGCATGCATGCCTTTGTACATCTTGAGTTGAAGCACCTCTGTAAATTGGAATGCCAGTATATTCCATGTTAGCCTGACGGAACAGAGTGTAAAGGATGTCTGAAAAAAACATACTCTTGGAGAGAGAGCTTTCTAGACCACTATTTCATTTAGAACGGACCTTGATATTACTATGGTAACACATTTTTGTCATCTTACGTTGAAGAAATGATGGCAAAAAGTGACCTAGGGTGTTGCTCTCGTAAGCCTATTCTTTTATGAGCACGCTGTGATAAATATTGAGCTTAGTTGTAGCCTGTAGATACGGTTAATTATTAAAATGTCTTAATGGTAGCTTGTTTAGATGTGTAAGCATCGCATTTATTGGTATGTGCACAAGTACACCACTCCTGCTTCTTCACATAACTCCTGAGATGCCATCTTTTTCTTCATAGGGTGTGCTCTGCTGTCAGCTTTGTTACAAGATTGGTAGTACTAAAATAAATTGTAGTAAGGACGTGTTCAGTAAAAGTTGAGAATGAACTCCATCTCTGCAGCCTAGCTGAGATTTCAATAGATAAACTGCCCTGGGTAGTGCATAGAACAAAACAACTCCAACCCCTCAATTGTTTCTCTTAGCAGGGAGTGCCCCATGTTGGGCACAGCTGACTCTGAGCTGTAGAGCGGGCCGTGCTGGAGCGCGTTGTGATCATGTTCTGCCCATGGCAGACCCTGTGCTGGAGCACTTCACGAGGTGCTGCTGCTGGTGGGAAGGACCCAGGCTGGAGCAGGTAGCTCTGCTGTCTGCATGTAACTGCGACCTTGCCTTAATCTGCATTGATTTTTGAAATGTTCTTTTCCGTAGTTTAGACATTATTCACACCAGCGGGTTTGCATGGTTTCAAAATGCAGACAAAGAAAGTCTATCAGTAATTCATGAGGTGTAAGTCTTAATTACTGCAGTGAGCACTTAACTGACCTTTTCAGCTGTCCTTGTCTTTCTGCTTATCCATTGAGCTGTACGTTAGACTCCCTGACTTGAAAGTAAAACAGTCCTGTGACTTTTAAAAGAGCAGAGATCCTGAAGCAGGTCATGGCAGTGGCTGTTCTGGCACGTTCCTGAAAGCGATACTGAGGATGTGCTCGCAGTGTACGAAACCCAAACGTGAAGAAAATCACCTCACAAGAGAGCATCCGATGTAGAATTTCCTTCAGGGTGCTTTTTGAGTTTATCCTTTCAGTTCCCAAATAATTCTTCACGTTGTTTCAAATGACTGTAGGATCATCCGTATGTATTTCATCTTAGATTGTTCTTCTTCCTAGCATGGAATGGCTAGGTTGGAAAATAATATGAATATAAGTCATGATGGTCCGATTGGAACTAAAACAGAGCCACAGCATTACAATATTGTTCATAATTATTTCTGTGTAGTGAGAATGGTCAGCATGGAAATATGGGAAGTTTTCAAAGGACTTTTTTGTACGAGTTAGTCCAATCATTGCTTTAGTCACGAATGATTTCCCCTTCCTTTTTGGAAGAATTTCCAAATAAGAACATAAGGGAGGACATATATTTATTATGCAAAATATCAGATGCTATTTAAATTAAATTTGGTATGAGAGAGATTGATGTACTAAAAGAATGTGAGCAGGGGACCAACAAGATGCTTTGAAACTTGGAGCACAGTATTCTTTATGGGTATTAGAAAAACGTGTGCACAAAGAGCTTGCACAAACACTGGGCCCAGAGAGGCTGTGGAACCACTGTTCTTGGATATATTGGAGGGCTTGCATTGTTTTAAAGATAAGCAGATGGATGTTTGTCTCGACAGTAGGTTGTTTGTAACTTATTTGGAGGAAGAACTCCTTTATGGGAAACAGGTTATTTATTTCCATCTTTTTTTTGAAGCTGATATGACTACAGAGAGATGCAGGATGCTGAGCTGAGTGGCTCAGTATTTTAAAGAACACATTTTGCTCAGACAGCTAATGAGCTGAACACAAGTCTGTGTTTTATGCTGAGTATTTTGTTTTAGTGCTGAATGTTAGGCTTCCTGTTTGTCATACAACTTTCTGAATTTTCATCTTGAGTAATATTAGAAATCTATCTATATATTAGTGGATTCACTATCTAATGCTGTAAAGGGTCCCCACTCTTTCTCTCTTCTTCCTCTTGTGTTTTTTTTTCTTTCCTGGTACTGTTATGTAAATAAAGATTTATAAAGTGTAAGCTTAATAGCACTAAACACTTGTTATTTAATTGGTAGAGATTTGGGAGAAAGCCCAGACTAATTAACACCAATTCCTACTCTGCTGCCAGTTTTTAATGGATCTTATGACCAAATCTTTTGGAACTGAAGTTATATTGAAGGCATGTTGAAAATAGAAAGTAAAGTTGGATGTGGCTGCCTTGAGAAACCATCTGTTCCCAGTATAATGCTTGGTTTTTGTAAGTAACAAGAGATATATACAGTATAAACAGTTATTTCCTTTTTGAAGCATTAATAATAACTACAGAAACTCACCTGGAACTCTCTTTGCTCGTATCGATACACCTTTCATTTCAGCCTCCTTCCCTTTAAGTATGATTTTGATTGATAGACAAATGTAAACTTTTTACCACAAGCTTTTTTGTGTTTTTATTTACCTGAAGTCTTGAAAAAGGGAGGGGAACAACCAATCAGTGCATGAAACACAGTTGGGCCATCCAGATACGGGGTGGGGAAAAGAAAATGTAGAATGTATTGTTTGTCATCAAGGTGCACGATGTGTGACTGGCCTTCTAATGGCTTTCAGGAATGTGCTTCACATAATTTGAGGCAAGCTTTCTTATCAGTATGTGTTGCAATTAATTTAATCTTGTTTCTGTTATTTCCACAGTATTTTTCAATTCAGTGAACCTCATTACATTTGCAAGTGCATTAAATTAGAGTCTGGATAGAAGAAGAGAGATGATTATCAGTTAATTTAATTATGTTTCTACACTTGCCTATTTAATGATATGTCTGCCATTGTTGTTGCAAGCCCTTACTGCAGTGGCACTATGCAGAACTTCCAATTCCACATGAAGTTTGTTAGCTGATAACTCCTGGTGAAGGCACGTGTTCAATAGTTTGGAAGCATCAGGAAGCGTTTTAAGTTGAATGGCTACAGCATCAAATGGATTTACTATATTTGCTACAGCATTACAGTGTTTTCTGACCATGTATGTGTGGTAGTGTTTTTACAGTTTTACGTCATTAATTTAATTACAAAATAGAACTTTTCATTCTTACTGTGACTGAAGAAACAAGCATGCCGTTGCGTGTCTGCGTACACTTAAATGGTTTAGCCAAGCAGTGGTCTGTCAAAGGAAGATGGAAGAAGAGAGAAGCGAAACCTTGCCACTTACTGTTTCTTTGTGTAAACTCTTCTGTTATGAATAAAATTGTAAGGTCATTTAGGGAGGCAAAAAACTGAATTCTGATCCTTTGCTTATGCTTGTCAGTGCTATTGCTTTAGGCTGAAACAACGTTTTCTTGAGGTATTTTTTGAGTCTACGCTTTCTTTCCTGAAGTTTTAATTCATATGTTTGATATTCCCAGTTGTGTGGGATTTAGTCTGGCGTCTGGGAATCCTAAGGATAGCTACTGAGAGACCCCAGGCAATTCTGTGTCACATGTGGAGATATGTAACCAGACCAGCATCACAGATATGTATCAGTTGTATAGCTTGCTATGGGCAGGCCTTTGGTTGAGAATGCAGCATAAAAATACAAAATTTACTAAACTTATAGAACTGCTACTCCCCTGATTATTGGTATGTTGTAAGTGATATGGCTGGAAAACAGCCTAACCTCCATCTGCATACACATGCAGATTTATGATAGACCTGCAAATAATTGCTGTATTTCTGATATGGTAAGAATTGGCCATGTTGTTTATAAGTTATTATTGTACTACTTCTCATAACACGTAAAATTGTGTTGCCATTTAAGAAAAGTATGGCGCATTTAGGGTATATTTGAAACTGACAGCTGTGTGTGTGCTCGGAGTGGGAGAATAAAACTGTGTAAACTCAAGGAAAGCAGTTTACTTAATAAGCCCAGCCTGATGTTTCTAAAAATGTGAGTTTAAGTGATTGTTTTATTGGGTGCCCCAGGGGATTATTGCCATTACTTACTGTTGTTGTAGAACTTACCATCTGAATATTAATTTGAATATTGCTCACAGTAGCAAGAGTTGAATGTTACTTCACTTGGTTTTAGTAACTTTTTAATGGCCTCTAACTGGAGTGAGTTTAGCTGTCTAGCTCCATTTGTGAGGAAGTGTTTTGAGTATCTGCCATTGCCTGGGAGCCCCCTGAGCAGAGTCATTGCAATGATTCCCTTAGGCTAAACCATAATGGTAGGTGCCCTTATTCTGGCAAAATCATCAGTTAGAGACTGCAGGCAGGGATAAATCAAACCTTTTGTCCAAACACACGCACAAAGCAGGGGTTAATTAGATAGTTTTGACTGTAATAAATGGCATCAGTTGCGGAGTCTAGTAATCAGGTGCTAAGGAGGAAGAACATATTCTCTGTAGCTATGAACAGCAACTCGGGGAATTAAATGGATGTAATAGATTGGTGAAAGTTTTGATTCTCTATGGGATGTACTGGAGAATAAAATCTCTTATTAAATGAGGATAGACCTATTTGGTTTATCTGCATACTCCATTACAGTTATTCTGCATTTTCTGCATTTCCATAAGTTCTTCCATTTCATTTTTCTTTGTGTTGTTTTGAACTAATCAAGACTTAGTAATTGGCTATTACTTGTTTAGTATGCTTGGTGTACAGTGAGTGATTTCTACTCTCCTGCTTCTTTTCAATTGACTTCTCTGATTGTTGCTCCAAAATGATATTTTTGGAGGGAATGAAATTGAAAGATTAAATCCCTTAATATTCTGTGCTTGAAAAACACTGTGTTTGTCTTTTTGTCAGGTAGAACGCTTTCAAATCCCTCCTTGGTTGAAGCTGATGTGCTTGACATCTCATTATTTGACTCAGCTGTTTCAGTTTCACCTTCACCCAGCTAATTAAGTAACTCATTGAATGTATTATTCAGTATTTGATTCCCCTATCTGAGTCGGTGAGAGATGGAACCTAAAAAAAAAAAATATCCCCTTGATAGGATTAGAGGGAGGATTGTTGCTCTGACATGGTGGACTAAAATGAGAATGAGCTGATGAAGTTGGCAATATATGAATCGCTTTCTGTCATTTTAGCAAGTGTTTGGCTGCTGGTGTAAGTATGGGGATTAGAGGTGCTTTAAACCGATCATTCCATAACTAACCAAGTAGTGACTGGTTAATTGTTTCAGGACATCTGCAGCGTGAAATAGGTTCTTCAGCTTTATTTATGATTTTGTTTCCTTCTTCAGCTGATGTCCTGTAGGGTGTTATATCTTCATGTGTCACATCTAGATATGGGCTTTAGCTATTTAGGGAACTTGGCTTTGTTCATCATTTTGGCTCTGTTAGCAATGTACATTTCTTTCCAGTGCTTTTGGCAAATTGTGAATAATTTCTTTCTTTTTTCCTTGGATTCTAAACTTTAACAGAAGTGATTTGCAAATGAGCAAAAGCCAGTGTTGAGCTATAGGTTGTCTAATTGCATTCCTATTTACTAAGTTTGATTGCATTTATGGCTATTCCTTAAGATTAAAAGGGGCGTGTTATTAAATTAATCTGTGTTACAGTTGAGAATTTTCTTTTGCATTGTAGTATTATGCTAATATTTGAGTGTTTACGGTAAACCTGAATTAAACTGAACACTAAAGTCCTATCCACTTAAAATCTACATATTCCCCTTCATCAGTGTGATAAAAATACTTATTTACATTCATCATGTCACTAGGGAAGTCAAACCTAAGAACATGATCCGTTCTATTGCTTTTGAATAATGTTCTCCAGTGTATGGTTTGAGTAGGGAAAGGATCTGAGTCTTTCTGTAACTTTCAATAGAAGTGGTAAAATTAATTTACTGGCAATTATTCAAGTGTCTCACTCTTCTCCTCCCAGCACTGGGTTATCTTTTCAGCTTTGGTCAGAAATTCTTTATATCTCTGAGAAGCCAATCCCAGCAATAATTCAATCTCAAATAATTCACAACCTAAATGATGTTTTGAGTGAAAACTGTTCTTCTCCACCAAAAACTCAATGGAAGAGACTGGCTTAATTGTTGTATAGAACATGCAATACTGTGTTTCAGAAAATCCCAGTTAAAAAACAATCACTAGAAAATTGTTTTCTGAATGGTGAATGTTCTTCCTGTTGAAAAAATAAGTGATAGAATTTTGTTGCGAGTGTACAGTACGTTCTCAGCAGTTTCGTGACTAAAGAAAATGTAAACTTGCTAATGAATGTTGTTTGTGTATTTCATTTTAAATTAAGGGATAGGTCTGAAAGCTAAATTCTGAATGTTACTGAGTGTGCACATGCTTTAAACCAGGGGTAGAAAACACTGGAGCTCAATGTCTTTGTTAAATGCATATTTGATTATTTTTTTAATATAAAATTCCGAAGCAAGTGTACGTTTTATCTGTTTACCTTCATCTGTTTTCTCTTGTAAGAGTTACACTCTCCTGGATCTTGGTATGCCAAGGGAAAATAGTTGACCTTTAGTAAGAAGTGATAGCCTTGGAACAGATTTGACCTGCTTGCCTTGCTTTTGCAGTTAGAGTTTTGTTAGTCTTGGAGGTTATCGCTATCTGCAAAGAAAAATAATTGGAATGGGACGTCTTTAGATTGCAGTTCTGACAGGGTCCCTCTTTTATTACACTTCTTCTTGCTAATGAGAAGGTGTGTAAATATTTTATTAAGCAACTAAAAGATTGGGAATGTTGTCCTTAATGAGATATGAAGTAGAGTAACTTTGACTGTCAGTTTTTCAGTTATTTGAAACAGAGGAAAAATTTAACTGTCTCATACTGACAAGAATTAATAATATTTATAATAGTGTCAGCAAGCTGAGCTTCTGTTCAGCTATTTACTTGTACGAGAGGTCTTTTAAAGCTCTGCTTTTTACTTTCCAGGAAATAGGCTCAATCTTACTGGTAGTAAAGCTTTTTTTTCTATTTTATTTGCATGAGAAAAATAATAGCTATAAGAGTTTAACCAAGTTCTGCTAAATTACATGCAAAAAGCTTAGCTAGGCTTCTGATGACTAACTTAGTATTGGATTTAATCAGATTTTTTTTTAATCAAAATAGTTTGTTTTAGTGCTAATGATTTATTTATTTATTAATATTTCCACAGTATATGAAGAATTGCTGAACTGTGCTCTGTTTGTATGCAGAGATATTGTTGCTTTTAATTTGGATCAAATTACATTAAGGAAATCATGCTTTTATTTCACTTTGTCCTAATTTAAATAAGATCAATATAAAAAAGCATAGACAATATATAATAAAAATGTCATCTAACAGTATTGTAAGACAGAAGGTACTGATTGCACTAAATGGGCAGATAAATCACCTTAAGCTTATCAAATTGTTTTTTAGCTTTGTTCTGAACTGTGACCATTGACCTGAACGTTCTGCCAAAACTGTGCTTTGTGGAAATCCTTATTTTAACTTATTTTCAGTAACTTAACTGCTAGTTTTAGAACCTCAACATAATTTTCACCTAGCACTAAGTATGAGGTGATTATTTATATTAAATACTCCTGAATATGAGTTATATTTTGAGAGCTTAGCGTCCTGCAGGTAGTAAGAGCGGTGCGAGTCACACCAGTCTGTTTGCTAACACCAACTAACTTTCTTTTGTGACTTCTGTGCTGCTTTTTATATCCAAGTAACTTCCAAGAAGTGTTTGTTTTGTTTGTGTTCCGCACAACTGTGTTGAAAGCCGGAAATTATGCCCAAGGTGAATGTACTAATCTGAGTCTTCAAGGCCTCATCCTCTTTTCCAGTCTCATAGACAACTGGTAGGATGTGCTCACGCCTGGACCACATCACATTGTTAGCGGCTCTGAACGTACAGAAACCCCTTGTATGCAGCCTTGACGTGCTGATTGCTTTGGCTAGTGAGTTTCACATCAACAAATCACTTCTCTCCAAGGGGTAGTTATAAAAATATCACAGCACTTATCCAAGGCCTCACCACATTCTCCTGATTGCTGACATTTCCATGGAGGATGTGAACGTGGCGTTTTCTGAAGTAGATACAAAAAATGCACCTTGAAACACTGAAATGTAAGTCGGTCAGAACTTCAATGTTCTAAATATGTATAGTCAGTAATAAGTGCACAACTTAAACTGCGTGATTGCTATAGGAAAGAAATGTGGCTTGGGACTTCTGGTTATTGGGATTTCTTGTTTTTTATTATTATTTTTAAGTTTCGGTACAAGGACTTGTTATTCAGTCTTTAAGGAAAAGTTAACAGCTCTTTTTGAGGCATAATGTAAAACTGAAGATTTTTAGAAGAAGAAATAGTGCTTCACAGAATGCTGTAGTTGAGAGTGTGGGAAAACTGACAGCTGGAATATCACATTGAGAATGGGTACGGAAATTCTCAATGAATGTCTCTGGGAAAGGAGTTTTGGAGGTGAATAAGATCTTATTTGAAACATTGGTTTTAGATATTATTTATGTTAGGGTAACTTTGATATGGTTACTGGGTTGTGCTTAAGAAACCCAGGATACTTTCCTAGTCAGATTTAGAGTAAAAAGTTTATTTTTTCTGTTTATATGGTCTTCCATACAAAGAAACTAAGCTGCTGGTCGGGAGCTCTCCCGGTACTGTTCCAGAGGAGTTCCCTTGGCATTCCAGATTGTTTTAAAAGCAGCAGTCAGTTGCTGATAAAGTAGTAGCTGTGAGTGACAACTGAGAACAGCTATTTTTGTGTTTGAGGATGCCAGATGGGAGTTATGTAGAGCGTGGTTAGTTGCAGCCTTCAGAGGAACAGGCACGTTTTGAAGCTGTGCCCCCAGGATTGCAGGTGTGAGGGCAGGATGGGATGATGGGTGCTTTGCCTGTTTGCTTGTGGTCTTCTGGAGTCTTTGTTAATTTTGACACTGGCTAAATTGCTCCTTTGAAGCTTTGTTTATAAATGACATTCTAAACGTTAGTGTTTTGATGTGACCATTACAGGCAGTATTTCATTCAGTAGCTGTGTTACTGAATCTCAGTGCACGTACTGCATGCTGGTTCTGCTTTTCTGAAGGTTATTTCAAGCTCCTGAGTATCAACCAGATGTTGGCTTTACTCTGTATCATTACACCATGACTAGAAGTGGATTTTTCCTGCCTGGTGTGGTTAACAAACTGCTAAAAATCAAACTATATGGAATAATTTAATAAATGATTTCATTTGATGATCATTATGTAGCCTTGCAGATTGTATCTTTTTCCTTGGATTATTAATAATCGTTGAGATCAGTAAGAGCACTGTAAATGGTGATCATTATCTCCTGCATTTTATTGCAAAATTGGCCACTGTTTTAGATTTGTTGCTTGATTGTATTAAAAACAATGGTGAAATCACACATTTAATTAGCTTCAGCAGTCAAAAATTCTCACGAGGTGAAATAGAGGTTCGTATTTAGGAATGGAAAGCCACAGAACCACAGCAGAAAGCTGATAGCAAAGCTTAGATTATTTCACTTTGAAGTTCTTCATTATCAATTCCTTTAATTAAATGTCTCTCCACTCATGACAGTAAAGCACTGTGAATTCCAAAGGGAAGCAACAGGATTTATTCCTGCTATTAACGTTGGTCATCCTGACAACCTTCTGCTCTGTTGTAGTAGAAATATTATTTTTACTGGGGGGTCTGATATACTTCTTTAATGAGTCAATAGGTTGTTCAAGAGGGATTTTCGAAGTGAAGCAGTGTTTTTAAAGGTAACCTTTCTATCTGTGAACTGTCACAAATCTTAAGAGAAAAGGCTACAGGAAACAACAACCCAAAAACGTGTCTCCCTGTCTAATGTTATACTTGTGCACTATTCTTAAAGACCACCAGCTATGCTTCAGTAGAATGTACTGCCATACTTGGGTGACGTCCTGTCATTGCTGATCATGGCAGCGTTTTTCCTTGTGTTTCAGAAGCGTTTATATAAGCATTTTAATCCAAAGGATGGTTAGGTGTTCTAATAGTCTTCCTCTGTTTGAAAACACCAAGCATGCCTACAGATGAAACCTCAGGAGCTTACTGCTGATCTTAGTGAATGTGTTTTTAAGATACCACTCTGTGTTGGGTAACGATGGGTTAAAACATGGCTATTTTAGAAAATGCCGCTCTTCATATCTGACAAAGGAACTTAACCATTTGATTTTTATTCTGCCAAAGAATCTGGGATGTTTTCTGTGCACGTTAATGCTGTGTGCTTTGTGTTGAAGTGTTGTAGTACTTTGCATTGATCACTGTAACAAAGTTAAAACTGCTCAGCAGTATCATAGGATCTCTCCTTTCTCGCTTGAATATAGTGGTGATATGATTTGATTTGGAACTATTATTAAAATTACAATTAACGATGCAGCACTGAAATTTTCCAATAGCTTTCAAAGCAAGGAGAGCTGCAAGCTTAATTAGTGTGTGGCTTTTATGAGAGATTGTTTGGAATTGATACCTTTGTATAAGTAAAAGCAGGAGCTGGTTAATTGGCCGGGAACCAACTAAGGAAACGCTAAGGAAACTCTCTGATTCTGACTGTATATCAGTCTTTGTTCGTTTATTTAGGCAGCATGATTTGTTGAGAGAAAAGCTTTTGCCTATTTACCTTAAAACAGTGATGTTTTTATAATGATTTCATAATTAGCTGCAAAATACAACAATCGTCAATGACAGCTACCCCCAGTAAGATTCTTGTTTTGATAAAAAAAAACAATATCTCATGGGTGTTTAGATTGCCGATCTGATGTACCATATAAAGTACTGTTAGTTTAGGCACAGACTTTTTAAATTGATTTTACTTTTCCCACTTTGTAAAGAGCATTAGATTTCACAATTCAGTGAGTACCTGATCTCCACTGTTCATGTGTTTTATTGTAGTTATCGCTAATGGGTATCTGAACAGCAAAATAGGAAGCATGTATCACTTGTCTGTCTGTTTTATACTCCCATTTTGGTTTAAAGAAGAGCAGGACAGAGAGGAGTAGTTGCTAAAATTAAAGCTCTGTGGGGATGGTGTGGATTTATTTTTCCTCTGTGCTTCAGAATTCACTTTTGTTTTTTAAAGGAAAAATACAACCTCTCAGAATATTAGGATCATAAATTTTAAATAGATTTTGTGAGAAGTAATTCAAAAACGTTAACAGATCAAATAAAAGTGTATTAAGCTAGTATATAAAGAAAGGGGGAGAAATGCATTTTTCTCCTATAATATGATTTTTCCCAGCTCTTTACTGTAAGGGAAGTGCCTGCAGTTACACTTACTTTGGGTTGAAAGTAATTCATCAAGGATGCTTTCTGAATTCAGGAACTATGCCATATGTGCTCCATCAGAATTGGTTTTGATGCATACAATTTGTTAGCACTTGAAGCTGCTGCACTGGCTCTGTTTGACTTTGTTTTAGATGGTGCAGCTTGGATGCTATTCAGTATTTATGCACAGGAATCTTGATTAAACTGGATAAAAAAAAGTATTTTCTTTAATGTTTGGGTTACCTGTGTATATATGCTTGTGTTGTTTGAAGGAACCACTTCTACTGTGTAAAACGTCACCTCTGTTATAACTAATTTCCATCTCTACAGCATTTTAGTGAATTGGAAAATAGTGTTAGGAAGCAAAGCCTGGATTTAATTTAGCTCTTGTTGGAAAGTGAAAGGTGTGTATAAATAAAAGCTGACCAATAAAGTAATAGCTGAGCAACCTGTTCAGTGCGGTAGATGTATTTTTCATGGAGTTGAGCACCATTTTAAGAGGTTATTTGCTTCCACCTACTGACCGTTTGTGATATTACATACAGAAAACAGCGTAGTGCTTCGAATTCCCCCGTTCTTCATCTTTCATTCTGATGCAGGCCAGTGGAGCAGTGTGTGTATGCAGGAATTGCTTGCTGTCTGCATTCTATTCGTTTCAAATGGACAAGCAGTACACTAGCAATTGAAGTAACTCTTGAAGTTTCTTAGCTTGTGTGACTTGTTTCTGTTTTGTTTTGGTTATCGTGTGTTATACTGCTAAGAAAGTAGTGGTAAGAGGTAAGGATAGCAGGGAGACACCAAACTAAAAGAAAGAAGTATAATACAAATGACAACTATTCACAGCTATTGTGGCTGTATGGCTGGTGGTTGCTTGAGGGCATCCAGCTTTTTGCTGTTCAGAAAGTAAAACTATACATTTTACACGTGTAAAATAATTGTGTGATTGCCAGAGTAATACCATCAGCAATGATAGTCTGTGCTATCTAGAGCTTTTCTTTCACTTCTCTTCAGTAACACCTGTATTATGTGAACACAGGTTGAAGGTGCTGGATGTGATTTCCTAGGGCCTAACATATTAAAGTTCAGCATCTGTGGAACATTAAAAATATATCAGGGTGAAGGAAGGGAGCCTTCTCAGGAATGAAATAGATGTCACATCTGATGTATTTTGTACTGTGGCCTTCCAGTAGATTTTGCTGTTGACTTACATAAATCATTAGTTTATCTGCAAACTAGCACTGAAAGAAAAAACTCCTTCTCTGGGAAGCTGTAATACTCAGTACAAGCATATGTTTTATGTCTGTTAATTAGGAAGTATTCTAAAACTGATAAATGTTGGAAAGAACATTTTAAGGTTACCTTTCAGAGCTCCATACCAACAAAAAAGGCTGAGTGTAACTGCAGTTCTGCTGTTAATCATACGTGGCCCTTACGGTACTTTGACTCTTATGAGTCGTATTTCCCCTTAATAACTCTTGATATGCTGCATAAAGCCTTGGTTTGCTTCCTTCCTGCTACTCAAAGTAACAGACAAGATAACTAATTACCTTTTGTTGTGCTGAATCAGTGCTCAATACCCAAGCTCTCAGAGTATTTATAATATTATAATTTAACTGGCAGTTATGCAGTGACACCAAGTAAAAAGTGAAGACTTTTGAGTACTACTTTCCACAAGTGCTACCTGAATCTTGGCTTATATTTTGAATGTAAAGAGTATTTGAGATACTTGTTTGTAAGCGAGGTGTAAAACTAACTAAAATAAGAGATTGCTTCTCTGGAGATAGTCTGGAGAAGTGACAGAGAATTGGATATGCCTCACGAAAATGTCTTTAATGTATCTTGCTGAGAATGAAAACAATTTTTCATGGAATCTTGATTCATTTTATTTCATTAAATGATTCCTTTTTAAATATTTTATGAATAAATGGCTAAGGTAAGAAGTCTTTGATATTGAAATAGCATCAGTATATTTAAGATGAATAGACGTGGTGCTGAGGAAACACAGCTTCTTTATTTAATTTGCTTGCATTTTTAATGGGAGCTGCTATTGGCTGTCAGCCTTAAATCTGTAGTTTGAGATTTATGTAACAGGTGACTTCAAAATTTGATGAGAATGGTTCTAGGTTCACTTTAAGGCTGGGGAAGGACTTTCTTTGAACAAAAGTAACAAAAAGAGCCTCATCAACAGAAGTCTCTGAATTTGTAATATGTGAGAAAAATGAGCTTCAGGGTGTGCCACCATGGAAAAAGCAAAGTTAAATACAGTGAAAAAATATAATAGGTCACTAACCTTGTGTACAGTCTAATGATGTGGAATATATTCAGTTTATTCTGTTTTCAGGAGTGACTTGTACAAAGGGAAAAGATGAAGACATAAGTGCCTTTCAGGCAATCAACTGTGATAACAATTGTCTCTGTATATTTCCACAGATAAAAAGGACGTATTCTCTAGCAGGTTATATGTTCTCTACTGTTCAAAGCTCTGACAGTTCAGTGAGAGTCAAAATTCCAAAGGAATAAGAGTAAAATGTTTTGGATGTCATTAGATTTGATACTGCTTGATTCCTGAAGTAAACATAAGTACAAAATGTGTGCACATACATAAATATAAACATGTAGATGTACATATAAAACAGGTGCTTGAGTATTCTTGCATACTGCAGTGAGATTCACACACAAGTGTTTTCAACACATCCAGTAGTCCATGGTTATAAATGTGGACTCGTAACACATTGTAGACTTCAGAATCCTCACCAGCACTTCTGACAACAGATAGAAGATCTCACATTTCCTCTTAAGCTGATAGTTACCTTACCTTTTAACTTATTTTCTTTTTAATAGTGATGGTAAAGGAGAGAATAAATGACTGTTTTATCAAGATGCATGTAGAAAAAGCTTGTAGTACAAAGATGATTTAATTTTATCTTGTGCACTGGCTATGGCATATAGAAATCAGTTTGTTTTTTTCTAGTGCATCAGTCCTACCTTTACGTTTACAACACAAATGTTTGCAATGAAGTTCATTAAATTTTCAAAATGCCATAGTACTGAATATATTATCCTTTAGGGTACTGGTTATTAATAGTTAATATACAGTAAAATATAATAGACTGAGCTACCTGCTCATTGAACATGGATGCCTCTTCTTGAATCCTGAGTTCTTCCCATCATTGTGAATGTGTGTTGTAACAGTGTCTTCTCTCTTTGTCTTTTCAGGATACTAGAGCGGAGTGCAATTCCTCTGTAGAAACTGAGGACAGAAAAGTAAGTGGCTTGTTTTAATGTCATTTATGTTTGGCAGCTCCAGTAAGTTACTGTCTCATTGTATTTTATTTATTTATTTATTTATTTTTAATTTAGCCATGTTAAGTTATTTTATGGTGTTTTATGTATGTGTGTTAAAGTTCCCTAATAGCATTGCTGATGTAGTTGTATTATTACTTCAGTAGGCACAAAACTGCTTTGCCAGATTGAATGAATTTGTTAGAAGATTTCTCTTCCTGGTTCAGAGAGAATTAAAAG
This sequence comes from Coturnix japonica, assembly GCF_054131305.1. Lineage (NCBI taxonomy): Eukaryota > Metazoa > Chordata > Aves > Galliformes > Phasianidae > Coturnix > Coturnix japonica. The sequence goes on along the minus strand of NC_140691.1, from coordinate 5,833,188 downwards.
CACTCAGAAACAGGAGGTGCAGAAGGCTGCTTTCTAGCTCTCAAGCTGCATTTTAAAACAGTGGGTTTTTATGATTATTCTAGCATTAGTTTAACTGTGCCACAATGTGTAATATTCAAGTTCTGTGGTTCAACTTTCCGAAGTTCTTCTCTTTCAATGGACTTCTTCTGGCTACTGCACCTTTCTAAGAATATTCAGCATCTCCTCTTAATTACAACCCAATTATTCTTGCAGGAAATGAAAGAGACTTGATAAACCAATGTAATCTCATATGCACTTGAGTTGTCCATGGAAATTCAGATTGTATTAAATACTGTTGTACAATCTCATATAGTATGCTGTTGAAGTTATTGCAGGAGAGCACAAACTGTTTTTGTTATGTGATGAAGGTTCTGCAGAATTTCAATGATTTACAGCATTTTCAGGAACAAAGAGGAAATTATTGAGTTAGACAAAAACATCCTAAGAATTCAATTAAGATACTGAAATGTGAGTGTAATTAGCTTGCAAACGCAAGAACTTGCATAAAGAGTTGTCTGGTTGTCCTCCTCACTTCCTTAATTTGTTGGAGCGTATTGAAAGAACATAAATGTTGTAATTTAATATCCTTGCGTGGCGTGTCTCAGGTTTGGTCTCAAAACTGAAGCCTCTGTTGAGTTGAAATGGCAGCTTTTCGGTCCAGGGATATGGGTTACTAACGGCCTGTTCTGAGATAATCAAAGAAAAACATATCAGTTTTATTAAATAATAATGTGTTTTTATTGCTTACTGTATTGCACGTGTCTGTTGGTACTGTAAATAAGGGGCTTAGTGTAATTTGTAGAACCTGGGACATTGTAAATAATTATTTTTATCTATGTTGAAATCAAGACAAACTACTGCAATTAAGACATGCGTAATTAGCATCTCATAATTTGCACTTCCATAATGAAATATATTCCTAATGAACTGTATCATTAGTAATTAATGAAAAATTTTCCAAGCTAACAACAAAATGCCTGCAAGGTGCCTTCCTCTTCTTACCAACTTTCTTCATGATGCTCCTTAATCTCTACCTTCTGGAGTAGAAATGTATGAAGCCTTTGATAAAGTTTCGACTGAAGGCAGACTTAAATTTTGTACAAGTAATTATTATTTTGAATTCTGTTGTTCTACAAATGTCAAAATGTCATCTCATGTCCTTAATGATGTTAAGTCTGTGATGTGTATATCTCTTAATTGTTACTTTTCCTGAATATTTTATGTTAGATTCTACCTTTTTTTTTTTTTTTTTCTGTGAGGTTAGAAGTCTTCAAGTTTTAAAATGGCAGCTGACAAATAACCAGTGGTCTGTGGTAATCAACTGGTATTATTCCTTTGTGATCTTTTCATCCTTTGGATACAGATGAACTCCAGTCTCAGCATCACTTTAAGACTGCTAGTATGTAAAACAGTAGTTTTTCAGTTGTTCTTATAACAGTTTTATCATTTTTCAATAGCTGAAAAACGCCCCCCTCCCCCCCAAATATTTTCCCAGTCTTTTGTTTATTCTGACTTCATATCTTTGGTCTTAAACATGTGGAAAAGATTTGCTATATGGGACTTGAATTGAACAGGAGTCTTCAAAAGTATGGAGGGGAGGGAGGGGAGGGGAACCAAGAGGAAAAAAGCAGTATTTCTCCCTGTCCTACCCTGCCTTTAAGGTCTGAACAGAACACGAGGGAATACTTTGTTTTGCTCTGCAATTGTTGCCTTGTCATCAAAGAAATTCACTCCAGTGCTGTGAAACCAGCATTCTCCTATGGGGTTATTTTCCTCGTACTATCCTACCCTCCCTTTTCATTTTATTCTGAGATGGAGAACTGTTTGAGACACTGAAATCTGACTGGAAAGTTAACTTGCAATGGCTGTTCTGTGCCGGGTAATTTCGTTGCATCTGGATTTCACTGTGCTTGGGATGTTTTGTTCTTCATATTCGGTTTCTTCATTTTTGCTTGATTTCAGTGTACTCTTTTTAGTAATAGACTCATATTTGCTGTAATGTGCAATGACAGTGTCTTCAGTATTCCTTTCAGGAAAGTAAATGCTGACCATTAACTAGCAGCTATGTTATTAGCTTGGGTAACTGAAGGTCACCCAGGATATCTTGCTTCATTTTCTGTTCTTGAAGTAGCTTATGGAGAGAACGTTTTTGAGATGCATCTTGACTTAAAAATTTACCGGGTTTGAGCTCAGAGTGCAGAGGCTTTATGAGAGCAATATACTTAATGGGTGTGCATTAGGTCAATAACATGATAGGTCAGTAAGTTAGAAAATTTCCCTGTAGCGACATAACGTTTCATCACTCTCTTGTTACTTTCTGTGGGATATGGTAGAGGCAGCACTGCCTTTCCTTATGTATTTTGAAGGAAAAAAAATTGTAATTATTTTGTTTTTAGTACCATCTGTCAGAGGATTTTCAGGCACTTCACAAATTAAAAACACTTTTAAGGAAAGTACTTACATTTATATGGCTCAAGTTAAATATATGGAGATAGAATGATGAAGGGAAGACAGAGGGATGGCTGCAAAGTTGGTCTTACTAGTTGGAAAAGAACTACTTTAACATTGTTCTTTAAGTTAATGTGAGTGGAAATTAATAATGGTATCAAATAGAGCTTATGAGTCAGTCTGTCCATGATGCTTAACTGCATACATTTAAGATATCACTATAATGCTGTTTCCTTTTGTTGTGAACCCTTCTTCTGTTTAGGACTTGTGGATCTACTTATTTTTTTTACCTTTTGAGGACATTATGCAATCTGTATCATTTTGGAATGTTTGGGGTATATTTTTTCCCACCTTAAATGGAATTTTTTGGTGAGTATGGCTTGCAGACTCAAATGTATTGTATCAAGGTGTTCTATACAAGTGCCTTTATTATGTTAGGTGACTGTTCTATGAATTGTGCTTGGGTATAGATTCAGTCGAATCTTATGCAATGCTAATGGACCTCCTGGTGTGTGCTGGAGTGAACAAATAATTCCTATTTCTTCTGCCTCTTTAGCTGTGGGACAAATAAGAGTATTATTGAAGCATCATATGACAGGATAGAATGTAGAGGAAACAAGTGGGAATGATGCACGAGATAGAATAACGAGCTGTTCGGATAATGTCTACCTGTCACTGTATGCCAAAAGTTCCCACTGAGATCTCAGCTCTTAAGTTGGATTTGAATGACATTCCTGGAGTTGTTTTCATCACAGAGGTGGAATTTTTCAGAAAGGTGAAATAATCTCAGGCTTATTTTCTTTTGCAGAAAAGCTGCTCGAAATCTGTGGCTCCCTTGGTAATATTTTTAATTCTAGATTTTGTGCTCTCCATATAACTACAAAATCAGACAGTGAGTTGAATCAGACCTGTATTCTGAATTCCATAGGTAAAATTTTATGTTATTTTTATGTAAGAATGTATAATTCTTTATGTAACTCTTAATATATTTTTAGTGGTATCTTTAAAATCTAAGGATCCTCCATTTCCTTGTCTTAGTTTATGTTCTTTGCAAATAGAAACATTAGTTATAGAAATATGGACAGCCGAAGCTTGCCTTAGAACCTAATGTGCAGTGTTGGTTGGCTTAATAAGTATAGGAAACACTGAAGAAAGGAAATAGTCAGAAATCCAGTCAATTTCCTGGCATGTAGATTGTCACAGTGCAAAGCCTTGTTGGAAGGTTCCACAGCATTTGAATGATCATAATGGCAGTCCTATTACTGCTCTCTTGTTCTTTCTGTCACTGACATGCAATTATGGAATTTCACAACTGAAGTGATGACAATTGCTTGTGTGTGTCTGTCTTTCCTTTTCATCCAACTGTATCGAGCAATCCGTAATTTGATAAAGTGGAATTGAAATGACAGACTTGATACAAGTGCCAAAACAATAATTTGACCTCCCACTGAAGTGTTAATGTGTTCAGCTTTATGACTTTTACTCATGCTGAATACACATAAGGAATGTGTATGGTATGTTTATTATGTTAGAATACCAGCTAAGGCAGATTGCTACTCAGCTGGCTGAAGCTGAGCCAACGGATGTTTCTATTTGAGAGGATATCTAAGAAAGGGCAAAAACTGTTGTATGGCAGCTGAGAGAGAGAGTGAGAGAATATGAGAGAAACAGCCCTGCACAGAGGTCAGTGAAAGAGCATCTTTCACTGGGGTGGAGGGAGGGAAGAGATACTTAAGCAGCTGTAGCAGTGATTTTGCAGTTGTGGTGAAAGCAGGCTGTCTTGCAGCAGTGCACAGGGTGGTGTGTAATCCAGAGAGCTGTGGTCCTCCAGCCTGCCAGAACCATTCCGTGGCAGCTGGTCACACCACATAGGGTGCCCTGCACCCCTAGCAAACCTGCTGTGTGCTCCCCAGGTTGGAGGGATGTGCTGTGTACTGTGTTGTACTTTGAAACAAGTATGGCTGGTTCATTAAGCGAGGTGGAATCTAGTCGTGATGACAGGAATGGAACAGGTCACCATTTGATGGGTTACGGAACCAAAATAGGTTGCAGAGCAACTCCTAAGAGGACTTCAGATAATGAGGCCGCTGTGGGAAGCCACTTAGAGTGTTAGTGTTCACAGAGAATCAGTGAATCGATCCAATAGGGTATTTATTCTTGCATAACATCCCCAGATGGTAACGTTTTGAAAATATAGATAATACTTTTCTTCTGTTACGCATCAGGCTTGTTGATGTGCTTTTTTTATTAGACAAGTAATCTCGCAGATGTTGTTTCATTAAACTGAGGTACAGAGATACATTCCATTAATTTTCTATTCCCAAGTTCTAGGCAATGCGTTTTAATTTTCTTTCCTTAAAAATTGCAGGACAGCATTTCATGTATGAAGTGATACACAGATTGCACATTAACTGATTAAACTTAGCAGAACACCGCTAATGGAACACTTGCTAACTTGTCTTTTCAAGTTCCTTAAAAGATAAAATTAATAAATACGCAGCTTTTATTGTTAATTCAAAATATTAGGAAATGGTGCTTCTTAGAGAAAACAGAGGAGCCATAAAATAAGTTATTTTTCCTTATATCTGTATGCCTACATAGTCAGCCTGGGGTTTGTATTCTGAAATACGTGGGACTCAGAAATGTTAGTTTTCCATATTCAAACCTCAGTTTTTGGAAGTAAATGCACTTTAAAAGAAAGTATATTTTTGAAAGTATTAAACTTTTCCTTTTTTCCTGGCTGAAAACATATGGCTGGCCATCTGTGCTTAGCCATATAAGTGTTTCTACACTGCACTTTAATTTTCCTTGCGGTGAGAAGTAAGCCTCTGTTGACTACAGAAGTGTTAGGAAGGCATTACATTTTCATGACGTTTCCTCAAAGAGGCTTATGGGTGAGGTGGGAGTCTGGAGGTTAGATTTTTCTGCAGGTAAAATTTGGGGAACGGAGTTCTTTCGTAATTTAAGCCCTTGTAACAGAGCTCCTGTTGTAATAAGCACACAAACAGTGCTATTCAGGAGATTACAGTTGCTTTCTAATAATTTAATGGTGTACCTGATATGCTGTCAAACTGCTTCATTTCTAGTGGAAAACAAGAAATGTAGGGGAACTGGAATGAGTGAGACTAGTGAGAAAGCTATGCTTCCAAATGTGTACCTGCCAGTAATCTTTTGTTTGTGTGTACAGACAGAAAGAAATGCTGCATGTCTTGTGGAAAGGAGTCCATGACTCCTTCAACTTCTAATGTTTCAGCACTTTCTTGAGAAGCAGAGGGTGATTTTATAGAATATAAACGAAGAGGGAAAGCTCAATTTCATTTGTTGAGTTTGGTCTTTTCCCGCTGTTTAGGCGTAAATTGTTTAGATGGCTTTCCAGGTGTACATGTGTGGCTAGATTATCAGTGGCAGATTGCTTTCATCATATTTGAGGGGGGCAGAATGGGTCAGACTATTGTTTTCTAAATTAATATCTGGGAAGTAATCCAACCTGATTAATGGGATTGCTATGATTGAATGATAAAAAGAGAGATGGATGTGGAAGTCTTTTTTTATACCTGCTGTCTCTATTACCTTCCCAGTACCTGGAACGCATGCAATAATACACTTCTATTCAGTAATCCAATTCATTTCCCATTTATTCTAGTTAGTCATGTTTGTTGTTTTGTTTTTTTTTAATATTGGATCTCATCCCAGGTAAATTATTTTGCTGTAGCAGTACATTGCTTTCTACAGCTGCCTAGACTTCTGGTGTTGGTTGGTTTATAGTTCAGTTACCTTAGAACTGACTTGTTCAATAATCGCAGCACAGTCTACTTTCCTCTGAACTCTGCGATTATGAGGCTTAGGTTTAAATGTACATCTCTGTTTGGAAATTAGGATCTATGCACTTCTATCATCTCTAAAATCCCATTGATGAATTTCATTTAAGGGGAAAAGTAAACTTAATCTTTTTTTTCCCTCATTTTTCTTAAACAGGTATGTTTTAGTGTCTGTGTGTGATATATGATGGATAGACTTTATGGTTTATATCTAAACCATACCCTGTCCAGAAATGACTTATGTAATCATAGCAGTTTTGCACAATTCAGCTGAAAATTTCTTACTGTTGATTGAGGTCAGAAAAATCCTGGGGTTCTGCAATTTATCCTGGGTGCTCGAATACTGAAATAGGACACCCAAGGCAGTACTGAAATAGCTGCTGTGGGAGAGGTGGTGATGGAATGCATGCCATATAACAGCTTCTGAAAGCATTCAGGGGTTATGTCTTAAAATACAGTCTAAGTATTGAAAGAAGAATTCTGATTTCAAAGTATGAAAGCTCTGTTTTCTGCTAGCAGACTAACATACAGAAGTGCTTGTTTATATTTTTCTGGATAATGATGATATGAATCCTATTCAAGTTGCAACTCTCAAATTTAGATAAGTTGCTCAAAAGTATCAAGAACTGATAGAACATGGCAATTTATTACTATTATTAATATATATTTTGATGGATTGCCCGAAATCTAGTAAGGAACACTTGCATTTTCATGAAAATCTATTTCATCAAAGATTGTTTTGCCTGACTTCTGGGTGTCTGCAGGGATGGGGTACGCCCCCACCTCTGGGCAGCCTGTGCCAGTGCTTCCTTATCCTCCTCATTAATGAATAAATAAAAACACTGTGATTTGAGATCAGTCTTGCCATGGAGTCTGAGAATTTGTTTCTGATATTCCACGTGATTTATTGTAAGTAAATAAAATCATGCCCTTAACAAGTCAGTTTTAAGGCTTACTTCTGATTACGCAGATAGTCTAGAGAACTGTAATTTCTTATATGATAGAGGTATCAGTCTGGGAAAAACTGGATTGATTTACTCTGTATAACTCACAAGGATACTGGAAATACCAAGGATTTTCATGTGCCTTCACATACGTGCAGTACTTGCTATGCCCATTGAAATAATTAAGATCAATTGAGTAAGGCTTCTCTATTTAAATTACTGCCTTGGGAATAGCTATGAGTCCTGTGGGACTTCATCTTATAGCATGGAATGAAAAGCATTCAATTTCATCTTAGGAAAGCAAGGCAGACAGAGGCCTGTGTTGGTTTATAGCCTCAGCTGAACCCAATGCAAATATTGGTTATTGCTACTATGTCTGAAGGTTATTGGGTCCAAAACTTTTAATATAGTTAATATAGGTAAAAATTGTATTTGAAATAAAGTGCCTTTTAGAAGATCTGCTTCTTCATAAGAATGTAAATACAAAGGCTCTCAAGGGATGTCAGCTTTTATTTTGGGGCTCTCCCTCTTGAAATGTGGCTTGCTTACTTTCTTTCATTGGAAGCAAAGAGCAGTATATGAGGTGTGTTACAGTCTAGCGCAGATAATAATATCCAGTCTGATCAGAACTAGGGGCAAGTTATTCTGTATGCTAATAGACTTAGTAACACCTATCAAAATACTCCCCTCTTTCACATCCAATTCTTGCCTTTTCAAAACTGGTTTGAAAAGCCCAGTGACACAATATTTGCTTTAAAAGGAGGTGTTCTTGTAAATATTAGTGTTCTTAACCTACCTTTTATTTTCATCTGTGTTTAAAACCTACTCAAATTTGATTATGTTTCAGAAGATCTCACTCATTAAGTTTGATCTTTTCTTTAAAAGAGTAGTTCTTGTATAAGGACTACAAATCTCTTCATATAATCTATTAAGAGTTGTGCATACTGCTAAGACTTGGTCAGTTTTAGCCTTAAAGGTGACCAGTAGAATTTTGGCAGGTTCTGGATGAAATAGCTTACATAACCAGAAGGTGGCAGTGTAAGCTTAAAAAATAAGAATTAAGGCATTTACTTAGTAAATCAATTTTTAAAGGAGGGTTTTGTTTTGGTTTCTTGTTTTCCTCCACAGCAACCCAATTTCATAACAACTTCTAAATCATTATAAGCCTTGTTCATCCTTGACATAAGCCTGTATTTTTATTTTGTCCTGTTTTAGATCTGATGGAACTCCCCAGTAACTTTTGCTCCTGATTCCATGTATCGTATCCTGATTTGGTGCACTGTCACTTAATTTTTTTTGTTAGCACTTTGCATAACAAAATTGCTAGCATTTTTTAAGTTACTTATCTCAAGCCAGTCTTTCACTTCATTTTAATGTGTCATATGTATAGTATCCGTATCATGCTGTCAACTGATGTTACTGTAATGTATTTACACTTGCAAAGGTGTTAGCCCTGCAGATGCTGAAAAGAAATGCCAGGACTGATGTAAGAAGGGATGAGTGTTTTCCTTTTCTGAGTGTGTTTATATAACATGAAACATAGAGAAAGTTGCTTCCTAATGGTTTCCTAAATAAACCAAAAAATCCTAAAAATTGCTATTGATTATAATACTGTACTAAATAAAAAATTACCAAAATTATAAACGTTAATGAAACCAGCTCAGTCGCTTTAAATGATGGTTTGGCAAATGAAAGATCCTTTATTCTTTCCCCTCTTGTTTTTCCTTGAGGTAATGGAAAATGAAAAATGTTCTGTAAATGTCAAAAACACGATAAAGAATGAATCCTTTGGGTGAGTTAATGAAACCTTTCTGCCTGGTGGCAAGTGGCAGGCCCTCATCTCTACAATGACTGGCGCTAGGATTCTCTGAGCAGTAATATCTGAAGAGCTGTGCAGCAATTCCATCACTAATTTCTAGTTTACTTAAAGTCTCCTTGGCACCTCTCTTAAACAGAAAGGAAAAACAGTGGAATTGCTATAGCATCTTCCCTGCAACTACTGCTATAGTTTTTTGTTGCTTCTTTCATGGAGATCTGCCATCTACTGTACACGTATCAAAAACAATAACATTGCATGGGTTGTGGGATCCATGTGTTCTCCATCACAATTTAATTACTAACTAAACTGTATGAACAACATACAATACTATGTATTTAATATTAGGTATTATAATACATAATTGTAAGATAATATTATATGTTGTTTATGCAATTGAGATACTAATTAAATTAGATATCTGAGATGCATAAAAAGGATTTTTTGTATGCCTCTATGATTTCAGACTCTCAATCTGTGTTGATGCAGTTGCAGCTGTATGTAGCATATGCTAATGGTATAAATAACAAGAAATTGAATTGAAAAGTGAAAATGAAGTATGGAATATCCCTCGAAAGGAAAGTTAATAGATCATGCACATTACTCTTTTTCATTGTAAAACTGAAAATACTTACATTGAGAAGTATGTCTGCAGTGATGAAATGATTTTATTTTTTCCCTGAAATACTGAAGTACTTCAACAATATGTATGTGCATTCTACCGTTTTACATAGCAGATAATGGATTCAGGCCTTCTAACCAATGAAGAATGCTGAAGAAACAGCTGTTCCTTACAGTATTCTTTTGGTTATAAATACATTTGTCTTAGAGGCTTTCTGCAAAGTTGGCACAAAACAATGCTACTTAATATGAGTAGAGATTATATGTTAATAGTGTGTGGTAAATGGTTCCAATGTAAGACCTATTCAAATCTGTTGAGATTTTGCAAACAGAAGTGGAATTAATCATACGTGTTTACAACAATTATCTGAATATCCTTACTTTCACTACAGCTTCCTGTGAATAGAATTCTTTATCTCAAAAAGCACCTCTAAGGTTAGTATTTGTTTATTTTAAGTCTTGGCAGAGCACGTAGCTGGTTTTCTTGATAATTTACTTATATCTCTTTTAAGTAAAGTTTGGTTTGGACCTGGTTGTTTTTAAATTTGTTTCCTTCACGGCCTTATCATGAGATAGATGGCTTGGAGCTCATGAATGGTCTTTTTAGTTATATATTTAGTGTGGTTGAAAGGGTGATGTTTGTTGAAGTGGCAAAATGTGAAACTGTCAGGAGAACAAAAAAATGATAAATGGGAAGTTCAAAGAACACATTTTTAAATAAGTCAATTTGGTAATTAGAAGTTGGAATACCAGTAGGTTTTCACAGTAGGGAGGACAGCAGGGAAGGCAAAGAGTGCTAATTTTATTTTAATTAAGCTGTTCAGTTAATCAGAATCAGAGGATTCTGCTACTAAGTGGGAAAGGAGGAGCAGTATGATGTTATAGACTTGCTCTGTGTTTGACTCTGTCAAGTGGCATCCATTTTATTGTGGTTGCAGTATGAAGTGTTTTCAAGTATTATTGAAGGAGATACTCAAATTGAGAGCATGTGTACAAGTAATAAAGTAGCTCACTTGATCTCTCTCCGGGCCTGTGGCTTTTGTCAGTCTCAGGGAGCTCTTAGGGCTAAGCTCTTTCTCATCTTAATGAGAAAGAGCAGTAGGTAGAACAACGGTCCTGCTTGTTGAGAGTAAATGTACGAAACATAGTTTTTAATTTTTATCATTACAACTCTGTGCTTAAACTAGAAACATGTGGCTTACATTATGACATGGTTCATATGGGACAACAGTCATCATGATTTGCTATCAGGATCTTCAAAGAGCAGCAGTTAGGTCCTCTTAAGTCACGGCTGTGAATAGTAATTACAGAGAGCTATTTGCTTTCTATGAATAAAGTGTTTCACCCATATAGAGATTACTTCAAAACCAAAATCTAGCTTAGTGTAGAAAGTAGCTTGTTTATGTAACTGTGGTTTAGCTATCACGCGTAACGTGCTTTAACTCAAGCAGAAATGTTCAAGCAGGATAGTGTCCCCAGTGATATGTCCTTTCAGAACTTCTACCAGTATCCCGTACATAAAAAACCCTCTATCTTCCAGCACAGTACAAAATTACTGGCCCTGATTTTACCTTGGGTTTGCAGCGTGCCTCTGGTCTCCTGATCTGTGCCCTGTCAAGCTTGCTTAAACTGCTCAGTTTAATAGTAAAGTCTATGTGTAGGTTTTTTTTATTGAACTTCTTAAGAAATATTATGTTCCCAACTGGGGGCTTACTGTTCTCTTCTAAAATTTTCTTAACGGCCTTGCCGAATAATGGGAATGATAAGAATAGTAAACCTATTGTCTGATAATTACCAACTGTAGTCTGACTACTCATTTGCATGTTCTGATTCCAGAGTTGCATTATATAATGTTAGCCTTTTCATAACGTCTCTGTTATAAAGAGATTTTACTTGATTCCATTAGCTACGTTATCAAGAAGCTACTGCATGACAGATTTTGGATCCAGATGGTAATGATAGGTCGGGATGTGCCAGGACACAACTAGGTTTCACATACCAAGCTGAGCTTGCAATTCTAGCATTCAAAGTTGTTTTAAATTGGGGTTGACTTCTTCATCGTGCGTTCACTGATCACAAATGTCAGAACCCTGTTTTTGTGGATTCTGAACCATTCATTGAGAAATGAACAAGACAATAGTAAACATTCTTTACTAAGTTACTCTAAAATAACACTCATTCGAAGCATAAAATCTTGAGCTTGTGTTTGTTAACAGTTGATGATCCGTTTCTGTGGGAGCCTTTTCCTGATGTTTCTGGACTTAGAGCTTTTTCCCCTGTATTATTTCTCACAGTCACAAGGACCACTTATTCCTTTGCTTTCCTTAGCAATATGAGGTAGATGGGACATTAATATGTTTATGATTTCACTCCTTGTGAGAATGGTTTGTTCAGTTTTTTTGTTTATGTGCAAGTGTACCTTTGCATCAGATAATTCTACACAGGTAATTCATTTCTATGATTTAAGATGTTGTTAATTGCCTTTCTGAAGGGAGTTTGAGCACTTTTTAACCAAACATCTGAACAATTAGCTATGACAATTCTGCCACTGTGCATTCACTTAATTTCCAATTAATCAAACATTCAATAAATCATTAGTATAATTACACCTGCTCAAATATTCCTACCCCAGCACATTAGCTACGCTCGGGCAGACTTCTTTGCCAGCTGTGCGAATGGGTTCATTTGTCTGACCCAGTTGGTTGCACGCCCTTGCTCCTTGTGAGCCTTGAGAAATGATAGGGCAGAAATTTTAATTATTTATAATACCACAAATTCTTTTGATTCTCTGTTCGTACTTCTCACTCGGGTGCTCCTATAACAACTCTAAACCAAGCATCAGTGGAGTGGTAAGACTGGTTAATTTCTGAAGATTTTTATTCATTTTTATGTCCCTTCTGTGTCACTTTTCTAATTGTTGTCTCCCCAGGTAAGCAATAATTCCCTCATCACCATATATCTCAAGCACAAATTATTAAAATAGTATCATTTATGTCATATAAATGCATCTGAAACTATCCTAAAGGTACTTTATTGGTAGCTAGTAAAGTGATTCAGGAGACTAACATTTTAGGACTTTGTTTTGAAAGGCTGCACAAGTACTAAGCTACTGGTGTAGCTTCACAATATCAGTGCATTTATTTTTAGCATCTGAGTAAGACGTTCAAAATCCAACTCTGAGTATTAACTTAAATTTGAAACGTGTGTGAAACGTGTTTGTTATCTACTCCTTCCATATAAATGAGGCACCTGAAAAGTGATGAATTGCCTCAGGATCTATCCCGAAAGTGGGTCTACTCAGTATTTATATCTTCCTGGTCTCTTCTTGTAAGCTTTATATTGTTCTTAATGTACAACTGAGTTGTTAGACTCAAAGGAAGCAGACTGGGCCGTGTAATCTTAGTCTCTGTAGTAACTTACATATACTAATTAGGCATTATTTTAATGCCTTAAACCTGTCAACTTTTATCATCTTTAGTAGTTGCTGGTAGACTGTATTAGCTCATGGGTTATCAAACCCTCTCAATCTCTTAGAGTAGTGAGTAGATTTGTGGATTAGTACTTCTTCATTCTGCATGGTGTGAGGTCTTAATACTGTTGCATGATATTATAAGTGCTGTTTACGTTTTCAGCTGTTGGTGAGTGTGTTACGTTCTACACCATATAATGTACTATCAGAACAGGAATTTTCTATGCAGTGCTTAGAAGACCTCTTTATTTTGCATTAACAGTTGATTAAACTTAATAATACAGTGAGTATCACAATGAAGCAGGATAATTGCAAAGTACTTTGTCTTTTGAAGCCTGAAGCAGTTTCTGTGGTGATAACTTTGGAGGCTTATGAATGTTTTTATGTATTTTTCTCAGATTAATAAAATGTTTATTATTTTCCTGCCACATTTGAATAGTCTACGATTACATGACTTTTATGAGCAATCTAAATTAAAGACCCTAGTCATCAATACAGAGTGAATTACTTGACCAGGGTTTCATTTGTGCATTGTTTTTGTATGTCCAGATGGGCGTTTTGGTTTACCATATTCATCAGCAAGGAATCTCAGAGCATTGTAACATCTGTGTGAAGCTTGAGCACACATGCTCAATTATTTCCAAACTGATATGAGCAGCTTAGTTTTATCTCTCTGAAATATATGATTATCTTTTTGTACTTTATTTGTAGAGGAAGAGGCAGTTTCACTTAGCACAAAATCTGTTGATTGCATGGCAGAATGTGGGAGGCGATGTTTACGCTGATGGTCTGGTTCTTATGACTTAAAATCATCTGTCATTTCAGCTGGATTTAAAAAAGCAGGAATGTTACAGGGCCGGCACTTCTAGAACTTCTACAACAGTTGCACTAGTCATCGAGAACGTTATGACCAGAATGTAATACGTTCTTAAGCAAGGGCATGAGCTGCATCACTTTGTGGTGCTCAAGGAAGAGAACATAAAGAAACTCAAGAAGAAAGCAGGATGTACTTTGCACTGGCAATAAATCAGTGGTGTTGAATATCACACAGAGTGGGGAAAGCAGGCTGATGCCATGTTGATATGTTAAGTAATCTAGAAAATTAATGGAAGCAGATCGGGTTGTAAGATTCAGCCCTGCTGTTGGACTGGCTTAGGTTTAGGTTTAACAGCTCCTGCTACTAGATGATTCTTTGTTGCATTTGGTTTCCCAATACCCTGATTTCTCAGCTTGCCCATTTATACATTCCTATACAGTGTTTTGCTGAATTGTTTTTATTATTATGATTTCAGTCCTTAGTCTGCTCTTTGCCAGCAAATATGGATTCTTATGCTACCTTTGTCTAACAGAAGATTGTAAATATAATCCCTATTTAAAGTGAGAAGCCTTGTATTGGTATTCTACAAAGCTCTTGTAACCTGTTTCCTTCCAATGTAAGCTTTGATGTTTTTTTTTCCCCAAGTTAAATTTAGCATGGAATCATTTTATTTTATTTTTTAATGAAATCATATGTAGCTTCTGTAAGGAGCTATTGGCTTTTTTATTTGTAAGTTTGCGACTGTTCTGTGTCTTATAGTAGGTAAAGTATAGTTCTAGTAAGGAATCGAATTAATTTTGAGTTTGTGCTCTCAAATTGTATGCTTTCATTCCTTAGTTTATTAGTCACTACTCAGAACTCATCTAGGAGTTCTGTAAAGCTCTGGCTACAGTGTTTGGTAGTACCTATGCAGTTGAAATGTTCTATTTAGTACTATCATAATGTGTGATTTGTGTCTTTATTGAGAATGTGCCTATTTGTTTTACGTGCCTCGGGAACACAAAACAGCCCTACATCTGGCATAGAAACTGTCCCACAGAAGTAATTGCTGTTTAGTAGGTGGATGAGTTGTGAAATGCTTCCCAAAAGAACTTTTTTTCTTTAAAGCCATACAATTTTGTCATTTAAAATGTGTGCAGTTGCTGGTTCGTGATCCATGATGCACCACAAACAGTAATGGCTTATCTCTACTCAAGTACAAATTGCTGTTGGAAAATGCCTAACATGCTGTTTATATTTCAGTGCTGTAATTTATTGTTTTGCCTCCTCCTACTGATGTTAGTATGCTCTATAATGATTATTTTGTGGAAAAAGAAGTCACGGTTATATCTTCTTAATGCTATTGTTTGAGTTAGAGTGTGTTGATGGGGAAAATGTATTTCATATGGGCAGGTCTCTGAAATGAATTTTAGCCTAGGAATTTGGAATAGTAGGCTGTAAGATTGCGGGAGAAACTTAGCTATGTGGTATGGATTTTAAATAGGTAACGACTATATTGAGTAATACAATAGTTATGTGAAGTGCTAAATTGCTCAAGCCAAAGTTATTGAACTCAGGTACCTAAAGGTGTGTATTTGATTTTAATTTATTTGATATCCAGAGTTTGAGGTGACCATAATTGATAATGGGAATCAGTGATGACAGTTTATATGTAACAGCTGTTAAAAGTTAAGGTGCTTATGGATATTTTAGCATTTGCAAATAAATTAGAGCAGTCTGGTCTGGTGTGTGATGGGTTGAATTTAATTGCATTCACTGATGAAAAGTCAGAGTTTGATTCATAGTGTGACCGTTCAGTGATACTCATCCCCTTGCCTCCTCTTCCCCCTCCTTCCATTTTCTCTATTTCCTGTCTTCTGAAGGTTATTTATTTAGGTTTTTCTCAGTAGAACACAATTCCACGTTCCCACCTGTTGAAGTGTGTAGGTTGTCTCTTCCAAGGATATGCCGGTAAGCACATCTGAAAATGCATCTGGTGAACCTTTCAAAAATCCATGCCTGATGTTGCAATCATTCTTGTCCACTGTTTTGG
Source organism: Coturnix japonica (assembly GCF_054131305.1). Taxonomy (NCBI): domain Eukaryota; kingdom Metazoa; phylum Chordata; class Aves; order Galliformes; family Phasianidae; genus Coturnix; species Coturnix japonica. The sequence continues at coordinate 5,817,202 of NC_140691.1, read as the reverse complement.
ATGGTATATGAATTAGATTAAATATCTTGATTATTCAAAGAAGTTTACCTTAATGACCTGCAATTACTTTAATGGCCTTGAAATTCAAAAGGTAGGAAGGCACTATGTTTCTTTAAATGAACATTAAATATAAAATGTCTCTGACTGTTGTGAAAAGCCAATTTTATTGCTGTTTAAATTATTCAAAATCAATATTTTACTATTAGCTATAGTTAAGAAGTTTATGAAGACAGAAGCATCTAAAAGCTACCTTTTAAAACATTGAGTAATTGCATGTTGTTGTTAAAATAACAGGTTATTTACCATGTATCACTGCTTCAGAAAGTAACCTCTTTATTTCTTGTAGAGTTGGTGTTGCAGCACACTGTATCTGTGTCTATTTCTCTCTAAATATACTGTACAAGTCACTGTCTTTGTAACCAGAGGATGTCTTGGATCAGCCTACACCTTTGCAGCACTGTTTCATAATTGGGGGTTATTCCAAAATGGAAATTACCTCTAATACTCAAGTACACACTGCTTTAAATAAGTCCAAATTTTCATAACAATGGAGTATAATATAATTAAAAGGGAGGGTGTAAAACAGCAGTATTATTTTTATCCTTCTTCACAGGAATTGCACTGTACTTTAAAGTATAAAATCTCCACAGAAATGAAAGAAAAATACCAACACTTTTTCATACCAATGTAAAAAACAGGTGAATGTTTTAAGCTCTGTGTTAATCAGGCTTGTATGTGTTCCCTGAAGTTCAAGGCAATCATGCTTGCTGGCAGATTTTCAGTGAAGATGATATTTATTAGTTTTGACCATTCAGAAACCAAACCAAAGACATCAATTTTCCCTTCTGCTCTGTAACAAATGAAATAATTTTAAGTTTTTGTAAGTTTACAATAAAAAAATGCAAGTCTTGAGCTTCAGTTCACACTGGGAAGTTCTTGAGTTTTGAGGCATGAGATTTTCTGTGGATTTATGTTTTTTTTTTTGTTTTTTTTTTCCTTTGGCTGATTCAAGATAAATATACCTGATTTTATTTACCCTCTGATTAGGTGAATGTGTAAGGTAACTTCAGTGAAATCAATAGGAGTTAGTTTTCATCTTATGCAAGAATAACACCACTGATTTTAATGGACTTGACTATTTTTAGGTCATGTTAAATGAGAACTGAATTGCCTTTATGAAGTTGGGAAATGAATGCAAGTTCATAAGAACTCCTCATTTTGAAGTACATTTAGTTTTTAATAAGTATCTGCAACTACTGTTCTCAACAGTGTTTTGAAGTAGCTGCAATAACTTTAGAATATGAGGTAACCCACTTGCAATTTGTTACTGATTTTGTATTCATAATAAAATATGAACATAAATAACAATTGAAATATTATAATGTACGCTTACTGCTTCAGATATGTCTGAAATATGCGTTGCATTTCAGTATCTCATTTAATTCTGCTCAACTGTCTTCACCATTCAGTAAGACAGAGTATTTTCTTCCTATTTTATTTCATTTTCAATGTTGGTATTCAGTGTTAAATATCAAGCTAACTAAAGAAAGAAGCTCAAACTTTCTTCTTCTACAAAGATATTGATTCAGAGAAACTCCTGAGTTTTGTTGAGCCCACCTCTCTTCAGGACAGTGTGCTAGGGCTTTAATTAAGCTAGTTACGTGTAGGAAGGCTGAGGGAAAAAAATATATATATATATATGTGTGTGTGTGTATATGTGTGTGTATATATATATGTGTGTATATATATATATATACATATATATGTGTGTGTGTGTATGTATATATATATATATTTCCCCTGTTTAATTGTTAAAGATTTATTTTTTTAATTACTTTGTTAACTTGTTCAGCTAGTGGTGCATTTGTTGTGTTCTAGAAACAGTGTTGATGCTTAAATGGTGTTGGTATTTAAGCATATACATTCTATTTGAGCCTCTTGAATTCTTTGGAGTTTATTCTACATGTTTTGTCTCGCTCAGAGCTAATGAACTTCGTTTCAACTGGAGTTGAGTTGCTGACCAGTTACTTCTTGTTTTAACTTCAAAATGACATTAATTTTTCAAACTCCTTGTGAATTTTCAATGCTTACCATGACCTATTGCTTCAAGTTTCATGAAAATAAAGCATTTCACTGTGTTCAAAATGTAACCTTTTTTATCTGCATATTTCTTGTAGGCTATGCTGGCTTATTTCCACTGCAATACATTAGAATGGGAAAGTATTAAAAAAATATTGATTTCTCATTTATAATTCTGAAGTGACATATTGAAATGAAATTTGGATGCCATCCAGCCCTCAGATAACATTGGCTTTATTGGATGAAGCGAGATGATCTCATTCTAATGAATATGCTAGTTCTACATGAAAAGTGCAGAGAAAATAAACGGGAGATTTGGTAGCTCAATACTGTTGACTGTTAAGGTTTCTAATTGTTTAAATATGCCACTTTATATATTTTACATTCCATGTACAGGAAAATAATCACTTTGATTTCTCTCCCCTCTGTTTCCTTCTTTAAAAAGAAAAAAATAATCAATTAAATATCCTGGCATGAATTTATTTGCAATTACTGTGTTTTAAATGTGTTAAACATGAATACACTCATTATACGCACAGAGTTCTGATTTACGTCCCGCATCACTCTTGGTTAAAACAAAGCTTATTTAATCAGATGAAGTTGGAAACAAGGGATTTCAAACCCTTCATCCTAACCTCAAACTGTTACCCCAAATCTGTGAGCCCCACCTACATCATTTCAGTACTGCACATTCTATCTTTAGCACTTTCTGTAGCAGGGAATGATCTGAAAATAAAGCTATTTTGATTACTAAGTGTGTCCTGTACATGGAGTGATGGCTATGTTCATTGATTTTAGTCTTTATTAATCTATTTGGCTTTCTTTCCTTTCTACCAATCAATCTAATGGTCATTGAACTAGCAGACATGGTTTCCACATTGGCTTTTTTAAATATGCTGTGCATCTTCTTGTCCATTAGGCTTCTAAAACTACTGTGCTCTTTGTTTTGTTTGGTTTGTTGTTGTTGTTGTTGTTGTTTTGTACGTGGAAGTTAATGGAGGAAAACTGCCTGTCATCAGATTTATGCAGAGTTGAGAGTGAGTGAATGCTGCCATCACCTAAGTTGCCGTTTATTTCACAGTGATTGAGCTTCCTGAGCTTGAGGGATTTTTGCAGGGCTGGATTTTTGTGGTTGATAGGTTTTTGGTGATTTGTCATAAAATCATTCCAACTGAGCTGTTTACTGGTCTGAGTACTTAATTACTACAGTAGCAGAGAATGGCATAAGCTGTAATTTTGACTGAAGATCATGTAAAAATGTGAAGTAGTTGATACTTTTTGTTGAGCAGTGTCTGTGGCTTTCTTCTGCTTTTACCCCATCATGTAAAATGAGATAAAGGAGCATACAAATGCATGTTTCATAGATTAAATTGAACATTTGAGATGTTGGGAGAGGATAAAGATGAAAGCCCACAACTATGCTCCTCTTACTCAACCGGCTTTTGGAAATATGTGAACCTCTCAGCTGGACACCTTAAGTTACAGTGAGGAACTTTGCTTCCTATTGCAACAGTGCTAACAACTTTTCAATTAGAAGTCTTTGCCACAGGGTTTTCCACAATGTTGAACATAATTCTTGTGCTTGTCTAATATTCCGAATCAGGTCATTTACTATTTTGGCACCGAGCATTTAGCACTTCATGTATGTATTGCATGGGAAGTGAGATGTAGTAGATATTCGATGGCTGTGTTCATTATCTCATCGTAATTGACAGAAGTTTTGTCAATGTTTGCCATTAACTAAATCTGTTGATCTCTGAAACGCTGGAACTTATTCAGATCTGGAATTCATGTAAGAATAACTTGGGTATTCTGTTTATTAACTCTGATTTGGCTGTACTAGGCTTGTTCCTGACTTTGTAAGCTTTGGAGCTGGGTGAATATGACAAATCCTGCCCCGTATCACAAACATTTGTAAATAGAATTCATCAAATACATTTTGATGCAGAAAAAACTCAGAGAGTCCCCTTCATAAAACAGATGGTGATAGCAACACCTTTAGATCTGGTGGTTCTGTGTGCAAAACACTGTCGAGATTTAGGATGATCTCCATGATAGATATGCAGAAAATAGCAAGCACTGAGATAGAAACCAAGGAGATTCGTATCTTGGATGCTCAGGCAGAGGCAGTGCACAACGGTTCTGAAGTCTTTGCTAGTTGTCTGGATGTTTTATATCAAGCAATTCATTTCAGTGGAAGGTGTGGAAAGCAGTGCCCCTATCAGGCATTGTGCTAAGTATCCCTAACTGACCAGCAGCTTTAGACAAATGCCTTCATTTCATTTTGTCACTCAGTTGCATGGTAAGCACCTTCTCAGTAGTAGCCAATATAATAAACAGCCATTCACCCACAAAGTTTGTGCCCTGTGTTCATGCATATGTATACAAAATGGCATTTGGTCTTGTAGTCTTCCTACCAACATCCTTTCCTCTGCTCTGTTTTTGTTCCAGTGAAATTCTGAAGTGTTATAAATGAGGCAAGTTACAGAGAAATATTTCATGTGCAGCTCACCACATTTTAAAACAATCAAGGCATTTAAAGAGAGACAAATTCTAAGAGGTCTAGAGAATAACAAATCATAACATAACTTTGAAGTTGTAATGAGAATAAGTTGTACAGGAAGGTCTCTTTACAATTATTGTCATGAGGATGAAGTAACACAGTGCTAATGTTTCATGTACCCTGTGAAAGATGATAATAAACTGTACTCCTTTGACCTTATTAATGGTCTGTAATTTGACTTGTTTGCTATTTGCATTTTTTTCTTTGCTTACAGAATTTGTAACCTATGAAGATTAGGTGGAAGTGACAGTGAAACTAAACATAACTGTATGCTAGAAAGGTCAATTACCGAGAATGATAATTCTGATACATCCTTCTCGTGACAAAGACTGTAGCCCGATGGCACTACATAAATCTCTTGCAGTAACAGAGGCTTTTCCAAAAATGAAAATGATAGTGTTGCTGTTTTAAGAACTGCAAATGAAAGTGCGCTTTTTTTCCTTGCAGTTCCTTGAATACTCAAATCGTGTTTACTTTTTGCTCCTTTAGAAGCAAATACATAGCATGCTCTTTTTATGTTCTTATTTTACCTTAGAAACAACAACTTTCAATATGGAAGGACTCCCTGCTAAGTGTTCAAAGTTGAAGGAGGCTGTATTTTACGCAGCGTAGAACATTTTCCAGTCTTACCTGCCAAGCATTTCCCGTGTAAGACTCTGGCTAAGTAATTAAATACATTTTCAAGAATACCAAGGAACCAGCATTAAGGATCACAACGTATTGGTGTACTGCCTGATTCAGTGCTAAGTCTGATGAACGTCTTAACTGTGTTCTTTGATTTCTACCTACTTGACAGAGCACAGAATCAGGCAGTGCACCAGTACTCTGTGATTCTGAGTACCTTGTGATTATTCATCAGTTTATTCCTGCAAAGTGAATAAAGTTGCCAGTTGCTCATGTTTCTGGTGCTTTATCACCCCTCATTTTGAGGCTTGACAGGATGGGAGGTGTCCTTGTTGCTGCTATTTCACTAGCTCAATGTAGGTGTTGCCACTGGGGACATAGAGCCCAAGAATGACTGGAGATACTTTCGGAAGTCGTGTACTGTTGGAGTGCAGAGTGGTTAATGGACTCTTAAAATATTTTTACTGAACAGGCCAGCAATTCACTTTTGCTGAGTTATATGCTTCTCTGGTTACTATGGCATTGTAATTTGCTCTGTATTCCTTATAAATTCTTAATTTGGAATAGTGCAATGAGTTTTCAGTTATCTAAATATGAATTACAGTAATTTTCTAGGATGTCTTGCTTGGCAGCTATTATTATTTTCTACAGCATTCATATGACAAATTATATTGCCACATAAATTATACCATTAGTTTGCTATTAGTTTGTAATTAAAAATGGCTTAATCTGTACATACATTGAAGATCTTACAGATGGAAAAGAAAATAGATTCAGTAAGAGCCTGCTCTCCTCACATATAAATGGCTTTTGAATAAAGCAGAAGAGTAACAGGGTTGATAAATGAATTTAATACAAATGTTTATGGTTGTGATTACTTATTATTTGTAAATGGCCAAGCAACAGATGCAGCTCATAGTGCAGAAACACACTATTTCCAGTGTTCTACAAAGTTATGTTGGAATAGTGTGTGATTTTTATCTTGTATTCTTCAGAGAACACATCTGTGAATCAAAAGGAGCGTTAGGTCTACGTCAGATATTAAACAGTGCTGATTCCAGAAGGAGTTCACATCCCAATTTTAAGGCATTGTCTTTTGCTGCATTTCAGTATTAGATTGGGCAACTGATAGTTCATCTAACACATTTATTGTTAAGTCTTCCTTATGTGAGAGCCATACAGGTCCTAAGAAAATATCAAGGTAATGACGAATAGGAAGGAAACTGGAGGGAATGCAGTAGATACCCAAAGCCCACTGACATCCCTAAAACCAGTCCAGAAGGGACATTAACTGCTCGAGTAGAGATGTAAGGAAATTGTCTGTGAAGTTCAAATGTGGGTTTCAATCCAGTGCTTCTTGTTCTCTAAAGTCTGAACAGTAACTTCTAAGAACAAGGGTAAAATCCAAGAATATTCTTTGTTTTGCATAATTAATATGTTTACCCATTTAATGAGTCCAGGAAATACACTGTCTCTGATTTTCTTTCGGAGAAAGTAGGCGAGCTTCATGCTGAAGTACATCTTAGGAAATGTTCCATTTACTTGACAAAGGGTCTGAGTGGAACCTTAAGGGAAATAGAGTATCTCTAGGGAGACGTGATCTTACAGCAAATCAGAGCCAGAGAAGTTTTCCTTTTGAGCTTTTTCGGTAGCTGATCAGACTTTCAAAGGATACAGTTTAAAATTTTGTTCACCAGATTTATTTGATTATGCACACATTATGGGAACATTTCCAGAGATAAAACGTTAGATGTCTTACTGACTGAATGTCAGAAATGCACGTTGTTTAATAGCTCTTTCTTAGACGGAGCTTTCTGTGAATAATCCATACTCACATACAGGCATGTTTTCCTTGAGCTCAACCATCCTGATCAGCAGAAGCCTTTCGAGTGACCACTCTAGAAATTCCCACTTCTGTAGATGTGCTTTTACCTGTCTGAAACATAAATGTCACCTTTTCCAGAGCAGACTCTCTGTGCTTCAAATTACTCCACTCTAGCAATAAACAAAATGAAGTGCAAATACTGCGTAACATATGTGATGGGAGAGGGACCTTTGTGGAGTGCTGTTCTGCAGTAATCTCTGCCTGCCAATGGGAGTCAGCCTGATGCTCCATCATAAGTCTTTGCCACGTCATGCTGTGCATTGTTCAGAGTGCAGGATTCCCATAGCACATGCTGTAGTTAGCGGGATGTTCTTTAGAATGTAAGACCAAAAATAAGGTCTGGAAAGATCTCTTCAGACTGTGGTTGAGTTTTTAGTGTTTTTCTGCTTAAACTCGAGCTCTCTTGTAAGTAATGCAATGAAAATGGCAAAATCCACAGTCATTTGTTCATTCTATTTGAAAACCCTTAAATACTTTTTGGAGGCTTTAATTGTACAATGAGAGATAAAGTTATCACCACCAGAATTTCTGTGGGCATATGTTCGCCATATGTAACTCTGTTATTATAGCACAGAATCTCAGAAGGTTACAGCCTTATGGAAATTTTTGTCAGCTATGTGTTCAGAATTTTTTTGCTGCTCACATACAAATATTATGTTGACATCTGGCAGACGGTTTAGTAGTTATTTAAAATCAGTATACTTAAAGATTTTTTTCATAGATACACAAAATCTGTGTTTTTAAACAGTATTTGATAGATAGGCAATGTTGTAGAAGTGGTGTCTGTGGATGTTGGATGTGATGGCAATTGGCCATTTAAGGTTTGGGAATGTCTTCTAAGCTACATTACTTTCTTTAGCACTGATTTGGATCATTATTATTTTCAAAAAGTGATTGGAAGCAAGTTTGGGTTGTACTGTGCAACCTGGTCCAGAGCTCCTTTCAGTAACACCGAACATTTGTAACTCTCTGATATCTATGTATATTCAAAAGAAGCTAAGCTTATGTCATGGTTGAAGCTGATACTAAAACTAGATGTATTGTGGTACTATATGTCAATGGGTGCCATATTTTCTGCATAAGGGAATTAGTTGATGCATGTTTGTTTCATCTGTACTTCTATGTCAGATACCATTTTTGTCAGTGTCCCTCTGGTGCTGTTTGCTGCATGGCAACAAAACGTAACAGGATATTGGTGGGAAGGTTCAACCTCTGCTGCCATCCCACCAACATCCATCTTTGATATTGTGGGCCAACATCATGTGATAGAGGAGGCATTAATTTCAGAGCAGTCTTTGTGATATAGATACTTAGTAGATGTACATTATGTGTTGCTTGTGTTTCTTTCATACTCTGTTTATAAGTAAATCCTTTTATATTAGAAATTCATCTAACATGTAAATAGTAGGCTGCAGCTGTCTCTGGACGTCACTGAGGACACTGTTTTTCTTGTAATGAGGCTAACATTGGGGTATATGAATTAAAAATGTATTTCAGCTTGAGTCTCATGGAATAAGCCTGCAATCTGGGAAAGAAAACTAAGCAGCTACAGGATTCTGAAAGCCTGTACAGTTAGTGTAGGGAATAAATAAAAGGAGCAGTACAGATGTTTTCATTGTGTTAGCCTTTGTTTGCTCTTTTGTAATCTGCTTTCTTGTATGGGACTGTAGACCTTGAATCTCTTTTTTGTATTCCTCTCATCTAGAAAGTAGAGTAGCATAATGGAAAATTCACAAGTTGTTCAGGAAAGAGAAATCCAGTTTCTTAAAGCTGTGAGTCTTGATGTTTTAATCTCATGCATTTTGATAGTGTTTGATATTCATAACCGATAGATTTGATACGTTTTTAGCAAGGAAGTTGAAGATGATGAGAAAACACAAGGGGAGCTTCACATTTCTCACCTTGTACTCAAACATTCCGGTTTAATTTTCACTTTTTGCAACAACACTGTTCCTTGCATTAAGGCTGACTGGGTCTTACATTGCCCTTTAGCTTTAATCCATTTCATGTATATACAAAGATTACCACAAAACAACTACAACATCTGAACTGCCAAGTTAGCTTTCTAAAACTCTAATTTTAGCATTGATAGCAATAGAAGCGCTTGAGATTCAGGAGAGATCCACTTAAAACCAGTGTAAGTAAGTTTGTACTCATAACGTATGGGATAAATCTTGTCATCTCTACGTAAGTAAAATAACAGATTTGTCAAGATAGAAACAGAACTGCAAAATATGCATGTCCTAGTTGCATTGTGGAAGGAAAACCTCATAAGACAGCTTAAAAGAGAAGGCCAATAAAAAATTAAACTGAGACGGCAACTTGGAAACGCAATTCAAATTATTTTAATTTGTAGCATTATAAATATTTTATTTACAGTTCAGAGAACTATATTAATGTGAGATTGGAGTTCACAAGCTGTTTTTCAAGTGAAACTATTAGCTATCTGTGCTATCGTAACAGTTTTCTTTCTATTGCATGAACCACTTTTGATTAATATATATATTAACTGCCATACAAGTATCATAGTTAAAATTGTGCTACATATCACTGTATTTACTCAGGTGTGAATGTGGGTTCTGACTCTTTATGAAGTATAAATTAGATCTGGAGATCATAGAATGGTGACATAAGTTAATGGTTTGGGAGGCAGTAGCTCAGATTAGATTTCTTGCATTAATGAGAGGAACAGAGAAATACACAGAATAGCCATCTCTTGTTTAATAACATCTTGCTTGCAGTGTGCATGTGTACAATGTGTATGTGGAGTTCTTAATGCAATGGGTGGTGGTGTTGAATTCAATTCCCTTCTAATAATCAATTGCTTTTATACCTTATATACCTTTCCATATCTCATGTATAAAGGGGTGGCTGGCCTGCTGAATTATACTGCTTCCAGGTTACCTGATAGTTAGGAGTATCACTGATACAGTGAATGTTAGTGAAAACTTTTCCATGGTTTCTAAGGCAACTTTAAATGCTACCATGCAAATCTTAGCATCTTGATTCCCTTTGAAAGACCTTTGCTGAGGAACTCATGATGTTCTGATGTGCTAACGTGTTGAATGTCTTTATAAATACTTGTGGAGACACCTGGTGTGTGGAAATATTATGGTTTAAAAGAGTAAATGCATGCATTTCTAGTTATGTGTGAGCTGCTCAGTATGTTGTAGAAAGGATTTCACCACTTTTTAAGCTGTGGTTTCTGTTATTTAGGGGGTCCTGCTGTTTGCAATCTGTGTGTTTGTACATCTTATTGTTTAAAATGTAGCGCTGTTTAATAAGATGTAATTGGAAAGTGGGACATAAAGAAAATAGATGGCCTTCTTTTAAAATTAATTCCTGTTGTATAAAATCTTGTTCATTAAAATTCCATTCCTACATATCAAATTAAGAGGCCAACTAAGGATTAAAAATGTTTCTAAAAAGAAAATGCAAGCTGATTTTTTTTTTGGTGTGTTCTGTTTTATTTGCTGCTGTTGTCTGCTAGTTCATATTTTGTCAGTTTAGTAATTTCAGGATATTTTGTGATGCTGAAGTTGTAGTGAAGATTTTGCATTTTAAAGCACAGCTTTCAGGATTGGCTCAGTGACAGACTGAATTGGGCTTTTTGTCCATGGGGTACGAATAAGCACAGGAACACTGCTGAGGTGAGGAGCTGGCCCCAAACCTTGTGCTCCAGGGCAGTGCAGAGACAGGTAGCTTCTGAAAGAAGGTGGCTGGTGTATTCAGGCTGTCAGAAGAAGAAGATGTAGATACTTGTTAATTAAAAAAAAAATAAATTAAAAAGTCAAGTTTTAGTACCCTTCTATTGACAGTACTAATCAAGTGGCAGCCTGTGTTCTGTTTTGTTCAGTATGGCAATATGAATCTTGTGTTGATGGCAAGCTGCTATTGGCTTCATCAGAAGGAAATCTAAATTTCTGGTTTAAAAACTATGATTCTGAAACAAGACGCTGTGCTGCTTGCTAGATCTGATACATTGCTGAGCAGTTTATTTGCTGATGGGAAATGCTATATGTGGTAACATTGAATAGAGCAGGAAATAATGCTACTCAGAACAAAACCATACCAAAAAAGTGACCTGAAAATAATTAAGTATAGGAAAGTAGAATAATTGTTTCATGAGTAATAATGTTCATTTACAAACTATTACATTAAGCAAAATTTAAATTAGATTCTGTGGCTCATTATTAGAATTTGTGGATGGGAGAGGATGGTGTGTAAAAGTGCTGGTATTGGTAATGCTGCAGGGGATAATTTTAAAAGTAGGATACGAAGCATTTTCCTCTCTCCTGAGAAATAGGGTGGTGAAAAAAAAAATCACACAGTGAAATAAGAATGGGAAAAGGAGATTGCTAAGAATGTCCTCTGATTTAATAACGTTCTTGAATTGCTTTGTTGACTAGCTAATGAAGCATGGTGCCAAATTTCAGTGCTGACATAAGTCAGTGTATAGCCAACTAACAGTTGCAATAACAGGGTTACAAGTCCAGGAAAGGAGGCCTGTTATGTAGTAAATATATTTCAAAAAAAGAAAGGGATAGATTGAGTTTTACATTACTGCTGCATGCATTACATTGCTTTTACTGTCTAGGGAGGTCCGATACATTGTTTATTACATATACATGAACACGGGTTTCATCAAAATTAGATTATCAAAAATAACCTTTCTATTGCTGTGACAATACTTTTCTTCACAAACTAATACTCTGCAAAAATGTTTAAAATTGAATTATTCCCATTTTCTTACGTCAAATATTTCTAGTTGAAATTGCAATTTCATTCCTTAGCTTTACTCTCTTATACCTGGATTTCTTTGTGAGGACATCAGCATATCAATTCGATATATTTATCTTAATGGCCACATATGCTCATTGTTATAGTTGCTAATTATTTCAGAAACAACAGGTAAACATGTCACTAGAATTTGGAAAAAAGATATACTTTAGATATCAGATATATATATATACACACACATGCATGAGATGCTCCAAAATTAGTGCCTCCTGTTTATTTCCACATAGTTTGAAACGTATAAGGAAAACAATCACACTACTTGATAAAGCGGATTCTCAGCAGAAAGTGGCTGTAAGTCATGAACAGAAACAAACTGAAGTTTGGCATATGATCTTGTGTATCGTAGCCTAACTTTTGAATGGTTTGCTTTTCTCTGTCTGTTTTAGTGTAGAGTTTGTTTTTGTTTTTTAACATTATGTGGATTCTTGATTTTCTTAAAAGAGATGAAAATATTAACAGTGGTTCAGTCTGGCAGCTAACATTGGTCAATATGAAAGCTGGAGGTAACCTCACAAATGGCTCTTGTCTTCCTTGGCGTACTGTCTCCTTTTGTTTGTAGCACCGTGGTTGTTGCAAGGGGTTTCTGATCTGTCTGCTAATGGACACATAAAGGTCAAACGTTTTTTGTTTTTAAAAAAGAGGAACTCTTTCTTGTGATCTGAACAGTTGAGCATTGGAACAGTTTGCCAAAGAGATTCTGTAGTCTCCAGCATTGAAGATGTTCAAGAATTATCTGTATAAAACAATACGAGTAACCTGCTCTGATGTTGGGGCTTGACCCTGCTTTATAGAGGTTAGAGATCATCAGAGGTCTCTTCTAACCTGATTTGTCCTGTGGTCTGCATTTTCTCCAGGCAGATCTTTTCAGCATATTGTATTTCTGTCTGTACCAAATCCCATTTTATCCTTTATCCATTCTTCTCACATAGCCCATTTCCTCCTTATCAGTCCATTCCTGCTGCCTGGAAAGGTTGTGCTCCCTGATCCATACACAGTCATCCTAGCCTAACCTGATCTCCACTACTGTCAACCTAAATACCTATTCTTACCATCTGTCTGAAGACTACTTCCAGTCTAATTCTTTCAATCTGCTTATCTCTTTCCTTGCATTACCGCACAGATCCCTTTGCACTCATTTTTTTCCATTCTGACATGAGTTAGGGATCTCTCTGCATTTCAGTTTTCTGAAAGCCTTGTGCTCCTTCATCAAATATTCTGAAAGGAGCACAATTTGGAACGTCAAATGGAACTCCTGTCACAAGATTATCTTTTGTCAAACTTTTAACTTTCTAATCCAGTTTTATAGAGCAGGACACTTCAGTTAATCCCATGAAGTAGGTTAGTAAGAGAAACTTATTTTTATCAAACTTATGTTTTAAATCTTGGAGTTTAGCTTGTTTTCTGAACTTGAAACAAAGTATTGATTACCTGTATAATCAAAGAATGATTTTATCAGTTCCCATGCCTACTTTCACATTCAACTTTGCAAGTTAACAAAGCAAGTATTAGAAAGTAAAATGACTTTCCATGCTAGAATAAGAGTTATATTGATTGATGCTTATCAGAGTTGTCTGGACTTTGTGTGGGATACAAGCCTTTCCCATGCACTTTGTGCTGCAGAGTAGCTATATGTGAGTAATGACTGTAGAAAGACTGGTGAGGTATTAGCACAGTCTTCTCAGGGAAGTGATGGAGTGACCATCACTAGAGGTGTCCAGGAAACATGGAGATGTGTCACTGAGGAATGTAGTTTATTGGGCATGGTGGGGATGGGTTGATGGTTGTATTGGATGATCTCTGTGGTCTTTTCAAAGCTTAATGATTCTGTGATTCTATGGTTTTCAAATATTTACCATTTACAGATTTTTAAGTCAGCTACTACTCTAGAATGATTTGGTTTGTATTCATTTTCAAGTGTTTAACACAGTCTTAGATGTATTCTTCCCCAACACCTTCTCCACCCAAGGTGTATGTTCTGGATAGACAGAGTGGGGAACAGAAGCCTTGCTACCAGGCTCAGCAAGAGCTAAAACAGGTGTGTTGTCAACACTGTTCTGGTCACAAATCTAAACCATCAATGCATTGGATGCTGTGAAAAAAATTAACTTCAGCCAGACCCACTCACTGAACATGTCTGTGTTGAGGATGTAAGAACTCATGCAGTTCCCTGTTTTCATGATGCTACTTCAAGTGGGAATATGGTTACTCAATGATGTGGCAGTGTTTGTTGGTCTTTGCTTAGGTTGGTAATATGGGAGCAATCACAAAAGCAGATCACTTCCTTAATCAACAAACTCATTTCAGAACTTGCTTTAGGGTTGACAGTCACAAGCAAAACTTGTCTGTGGTTTATTCAGTAATTACTGAGGTTATGATGTCAAGCATTAATGTTGCATTGCCAGCTGTGTTATTTTTCATTGTCTTTACTGAAATTTGTATTTGCGTGAAGGGTCACTTTGTGTTGTGGAAAGAATATAATTGAGCTTCTTCTAATATCAGACTTCCAATCATTATAGCAGCACTATGATTTTTATAGGGTAGAACTCTGCTTTTGTGTCATTGTCTGTGTGACTTAGCTAATGCAGTCAAACCTTTTCATTCATTAACTATTGGTTGTTTTGTAAGGGAATTTCTGTTCTGTGATATATTTCACTTGAAGGAAATAATGTTTAAGCAGCAAGACGTTTACCTGAATCCACACTATCGGTTATTGCCCCTTTTGTGACAGTACAAAATTGCTTTATGCTTTATGACTTCTCAGCTTCTTGAATAATGCTATTTCTGTTTAATGCATGAACGTCAATCAAAAATGTGGACCATAAAGTACACTTAGGGTTAAACAGAGATTCCTGAGAGAATAGTAAAACATGCACATTTTTACATTTATGGACACTGAATCCAATCCATTATTTAATGATATGGATTTTTTTTCTTTATTGAAGGATGGAACTGGCCATATATATTCTTGTCGTTAATCAATAATCTCTATTGTTTTTAATTTTATGTTATGAAAGTCTAGAAAGCACAGCTGACCTAGAGAGTACTGACTTGACTCAGGTAGATGGCAGCCAGGGGATGCTGATTTATTATGAAACCTGGGAAAGATCCAAGTGAATCTTCCTGCTCATTTTTATTTTCCCTATTGAGTGGCATCAGATTTTCAAGTAACAAATTCAATGTTTGTGTGTGAAAAGTGCTTGATCAGTTCTTTCCACAACAAAAAACATGAAACATGAATGGATTATTGTGAAGTTTTGATTCCAATGCAGATTTTATTTGATTCGGCCATTTAAGGCTTTAGGAAATACTAATTGAGTGATGTAATGATTGACAAGATTTAGGAACTTCTTCTGTAGAGAGCAGAATTCTTTTAAGATTTTGTCTAACAAGATTTCTTGGATTGTGTTCCTGATTTTAAAGTTTACTGTTACTACACATTCCAATCTATGTGTCATCTGGGAAGGGAATTGCTGTAGCCTGTAGCTGTGGTTGTTCATTCCAACCACTGCTTAGAAAATGTTTGAAAACCTATTATCAGGAAATAGTAGTGGTTGCAGTACTAACAAAGTTGCAAAAGTTACTATAACTTCTCTGCTTGCAGTATAGCCTCTCTCCTGCTAAATCTGCATTCATGCAATTTGGCTGAGATTTCTGAAGGCCATTAATTTGCTTGCAAATGTTCGGCATTTTTAAATTAACCGGTGAGTTGAGCTGCCCATTAATCATAAGATGAAGAGCCACCACTCAGAGTGACAATAAGGCTATGTGTCTTAGTCAAAAATTTTACACCAGTTGTAGCAGCTACAGTAAAATAATTTCAGAAGATAAAACACAGAGGGCTCTAACCTTATTAAAACATGTCAGTAAATAATAGTTGTTTCTTACTGGCTTAATTTCAGAAGTTTCTAAGATGTTTAGTTCCAACACCTGAGTGGACTATTGTAAATTATATATAACTGTTGTTACTTTGGTTAATAAAAATGTTAATAACTGTGCAAAACTGAGCTCATTTCAATGCCATGATGTCATTTTATCATGGAAAACAGCATAATCGAGCAAGACAAAAAATCTAAGTGTGTTTAATATCAGGTTAAACTGCCTTTGGAATGAGAAGTATTGATCGGGTGCTGCTGCTGTTGTTGGAAATTTATCAATTTACCTTAAAAGGTATTATATCTGTATCTATAAATTATCTATAAATTTAGTTTGGGTCTTTTTGTTTGTTTCTTTTTTCCTACAGCAGAATCTGTGACATAATGTTGACACTAAAAATGAGCATTCAGTTCATTGTATGAATGAAACTGATTGTTTTATTATCCTTTTGGGTCTTGTGGCCAAGCATGTTTTCACATGTAAATGTTAAGAAAAAGCTTTTTGTCTCTCTTCCCATCATTTGCATGAGAATACTTACTTCAGTTTAGCTATGGCAAAAGTTATGTCCTATTCTTTCTTTAAGTTGCACCCTGTGGTCAGCAAATTATGGTCCTGTAAACTGCATGTCTTTATCTGATGTCCTTTTAATTAACTTCACGGTATCACAGTTATGGACGTGTATCAGACGCTTGGACAAACTGAAGAGTACTTGTTATGTTAACAGTTTTAACTCCTTATGAACTCATCCCACAAGCTCTGTATGTTGAAAAACCAAGCATTAACCCAATCTGTAAGAGGTGTGCGTTTTTGCCAGCAATGAACAAGAGCCTGCATGCCATGCTCATCAAAATCTTCACCAGCGGAGGTATCCCACTGTTGCCCCTGTTCAAACCACCACCACCGCCTTACTGTGCTCTCAGCCACTGTTTGGTCTCCATATACTTATTCACAAGTGTCAGTGAATGTCAGTGGATACCATTTGATCTACATGGAGAAATTCAGTAGGAAGTCAGCATGTCTGTAAGGCTGTGAAGGCTTCTTGACAAGCCACTTGCTAAGTAGTCTTTTCATGTAGATTTTATGTGATGGGTAATTTAAAATTTTCACAGAAATTATAAAACTTCCAACAGATTCGTGTGCATTTCCCCTCAACCACGCACAACAGAGCAGATTCTGCAAAGACAGAGACCATGCCATGCAGACTGTGAGTTATTTTCCTGATGACAACGTTTAATAATGTTGTCTATTGGAAATTTACTATGCTACAAGAATAGCTTTATGTGAAATCTTATGAATTTGGAATATTAATGTAAGATAAATGACTTTTAAATTGATTTCCAGAATGCAATTGATTGTGTTTGCCTGGGATGAATAAGAAGTTATCCACACTTATCTAAAACTTAGATATGCTGCTTCTGAGCAAGTCAGAGAATTATGTAGGAGTATTTCTGATAAGGTGCAATGTATTACACAGTGCCTTAGATTATTTGACAAAAAGGAAAGCTGTGTTTTGGTAAAGCATGTCTTTAAACCATCCTGTATAGGTGAGGAAAAAGTTGGATTTTCAATTTATTAAAAGCAGAAGTATAACAAACTTTGTGCTTACATCTCTGGAACTGTTTTCTCCTTGTGTCTAAAGAAGAAACTCGAGTACCACGAATAGAACTTTCTGAAAGAAGCGACATGGTTGGATCTGATTTGAAAAGAGCAATAGTAGGCATATGTCGTGTATCATTATAGGGGAGAACTGGTGACAGTATTATTCATTATGTGGTTTCAGAGTGTCCTAAATTGGTGTATAAAATTATTGGAAGTGGATGATTTCCCTAGATTACTGCTTAATAGTGACTAAAGGGCCCGCATTACTCATATTTGCAATGAAAACAGTGCCAAAAACAGCAGTAGTTGACTGGAATGAAATGTGGAGCCCTCAGGGTTTTAGCTTGAGATGCAGCTTAATTGTGTGTCTCTTGCTTAATACAAATGTCCCTGAGTCTCTGAGGCTGGTGTATTTTCAACACTTGCAAATTGATCCAGCATTTTCCCAAGTATTTACTGTGTTTTTATTTGATTGCTTTCTAAACAAATTATTAGAATTACTTTGCAGAATAAAAATAGGTTTCCCTGTTTCTGACTGTTTATCATTACTGAATTCGATGTTCTTTCAGCTTCCTATCAGCTTCTGTTTGCTTTCTTTATCTGCTTAATCTCCTAAAATGATGTGGTTAGAAGACAGTCTGAATTTTCATGAATGGAATATTCCTTTTGCCCTTCTTGAGAAGGTGTACAAATAATGTGTTTCTTATACTTGTAAATGAAATAAAAATGTTGGGAATTACTTTTCAATGAATGTTTTAATGAAATTTTACTGAAGAATTTTAAGGAAGAGTTTAAACTATGGCATTTCTTAGACTTTAGAAGAAAATGTTACTTTTCCTTGAATAGTAACATTATTTTACATTTTACATATTTAACATTACCCTGTTAGTCCTAGGGTATGCACAGAGCATGCCTATAGAAGAACTAAACTAAACCATATATTAAATGTGATTCAAATGGGACATGTTTCTTATTGAGTGATTAGATGCCATTGATCAGTACAGTTGCACATCAGTGTCTCATCCCTGTAACTTTTTTTCTACTGCTTTACATAGTCGAAAGATGTAATGCTTTACCCACTCTGCTTTCCATAGGCTTCATGCTGTCAATATCCCTATCTGTTAAACCCTTTGTCCCAAACTGTAAAGAATGCACGAGGATATTAATTGAAATTACTGTATTTATTTCTCTCTGAGGCAAAGTATCTGTGTAATATAGTACTATGTCTGATGGCTGCAGATCTTGGAATTCACATTCACGATAGCAGATACTTTGTGCTAAAGATAATAGGAGGCTGCTTTGCTAGAAGCATCATCTTTTATGTCTGTTTAGTTGTATGAAGGCAAAGCTTAAGGCATTTATATGACGCATATCAATATTCATAGTGACAAAACTTCTAAAATATTCAGGGAGTGAATGTTCACCTCTTCTGTGTTCATCTGGAAAGAAATGATGACATCTCCAATAAATGTGGGATATAAAACCAGATGGAGCGGCATCTCTGCTTTTCTGTGGAAAAGATCTTGGAAACTGGAAACAATCAGACAGTCAAGCCAGCAGTGCAGTGTGTGCAGGGAGGTGCTCAAAATAAAAGTCCATTTCTTATTCCTCTTCCCATATTATCTGTAACTCCAAAAGTAGCCGTAAAACTCCATTTTCTGTATTTCTAGAAAGAATACGTACTTTTCTTCTACTTTTCACTAAAACTATAGTTAGTCATTTCTTCAGGTTTGCAGTCTGTTTTGCCTGTGTCATTAATTGATAAGTGTAATCTCTCTGTCCTTACGCTAAATCACAGGATTCTTTTCTAAAGTGAGAGTGGAGTGGTGATGCGTAGCTGCCCACCTGTGTTAAGCCCCCACACTCTTAAGGTATCAAAACTATTTTTGCAGTGAACATTTGTGTTGCTTTGCCCCTAAACCTGTAGCAGAATCACAGTAGCCACTGTGTTTATATTCAGCGCTGTCAAAACAACCAGTACAATGAACGGGCTTATTTATAGCAGAAATATTCAGGAGAGAATTACTGCAAGTGAGGCAGTTCCGGCAGTTCTTATATGTAGAGAAATGTGTTGTTTTTTTTGTTTTTTTGTTTTTTTTTTTGAAAGGAATAGTCAGTGGCATGTATGTTTCTAACTGTATTTTTGCCTGACTGTTCTCCAGTATCAAATACTTAAAATTCCGCGGCACTCTAAATCGATAGCTCTATATTAATTAGTCCTACTTCCAAAGCTGTACTGATACCATCAGCAATGCCTGCAAGTGAAATAAAGTGAATGAAGCAAAAAGATGCTCTGGCATCAAGCAAATTTTACTGGAGTTGATAATGTTGACTTAGTAGGAAAAAAATACTCTTGAGTTCTTGAATTACTAGAGAAATTGCGTGGTCTGTAGTACAAGGAAGGTTTACAATAGTATCTCTTACTCTTTGAAGTTCTCATTGAGTTATTTTGTCTTAGCAGGTAGGTCGAGTATAAAGTAGTACAGTGTTCCTTCCTCTTCTCATTCAGTTTAGAATGATAGCTGCCATTTAGAGCAACATATCAATGTGGCATGAGCAAACAAACCTATATATCGTTGTGTAGTCTTAATATGCTTGAATTCCTTCCAAGTTGTACAGAGTGATCAATTGATTTATTTTAAAAATCATTCAAATTTTGGAGCTGTGAGCAAACCTGGTTAAAACACATTTAAATATTCAGATCTAATGAGAATTGGGTATTTTGCTATAGCATAGCAAATGGAACAAGAGGTGCAATCATTACAGCAAATAGAACAAAAGCTGCAATCATTACAGCTCTGAAATATTTTGTGCAAATCTATTGAGCCTTACTTTTTAATTCACTAATTCGATATTAGCATTCTATTTGATGTCATTCCTTGAGCACCTCCTATTTAAATTAACAGTACTGACATTGTAACCTAATAGGCTCATCTTTCACCCACACTTTAATTTCTCAGAAACGATTAAAAAATGAAACATTTATTATTTATCACTACATTATTTTGCATTTTCTCTGATCAGTAAGCAAAACTCTATGGCAGTAATAAAATTTGGAAGATGACACTTGAGATTTTCATCGTCAGCACTTCCCAAGACTTAATATTTGCATAAATCTTTGTTTAAACCGAGAAAACTTTTAAATTTAATTTTAACTTTATTATTTTGCTTATCATAAGTATTAAATGGCTTCATTTACTTTCTGAACAAGCTATTAGAGGCTGCTGTGTATGAAACATAGGCAGAGTAGCCTAAAAATAGGGAATAAACTGTTGGAATTCCTTCATTGCCATATGCAGTGTCTTATGTGACCTGTTTCATATTCACTTGAATGGGACTGGGGTTTGGCCACATCATGCCATAGGAATACATACAGAGTAGGTCTGCAGTATAGTGTGGGAGCGAGAGACAGACATCATGAATTTGTGCTAACACTTTTCCTGATATTTTCATTTGCTTAGAGAATTAGGAGATACTGATGCAGTGAGATATCAGTTTCAGAAATAAGCTTATTTTAAAGAATATATACTTAAAACTGTATATATAAACTGTATATTTGTCTCTTCAGCCTTTACTTAAACCAACATATAATTAATGTCATTATTTTAGAATATATTATAAAACAAGAATTGTAATAATTATGGCTGCCATGATGACTGTAGGCTATACTCTTCAGCCCACAGATGTACTCAGTGCAAGGAATAATTATTTTCCAGTGGCTTTTTTTTAAGGGAGAGAAACTTTTGAAATGCCAAGCTCCTGTAGGTACCAGAACTTGTCTTGCCCCAAAGCACTTCTGACTACAGTCTCTTTAGAAGAGGAAGATGAAATTCTCTGTTGCCAGATCCACACTCTGTGTTGTGACATCAAGTGCTCCATTATTTCTTAAGCCCCGTCAGTGATTTCATAGTGTCCCTGTGCAAGCCTTTTTAATTTCCAGTGTAGAAGAATTTGCTGATTACTGGCAGTTCTTTGATCACTTCTTCAAACAACTGATTGTAATAATTATAATGTTCTTATTTAATGAGGCAGCACCCCTCTAAGGGCTAAGCAAATATTATTTATGGCTCAAGTAATTCAGGTAGAGAAAAGTTTAAATCATCGTGAAGGACTGAAGGAAGAGCTCCAGTATTTCTGTCTCAGATTTCTTAGAAAGAAATATGAGTGTTTACATCCTATAAGATTTGCTCAGCAGATCTGATGCTACACAAAAACATGGAACTTTTTGTACATAAATATGAGGACAGTGCATAGATCTTTGCTGTCATAATTTCAATTCTTATTTGAAAATGAACCTCCAAGAGTTACTGCATAGTATTTGTTCATATATTTTCAGTTTGTCACTTTTTATACTTTTCTGCCAAAACTTCCCTCCTTTCTGTACTCTCAAAAAAAGCTTATGCAAAGTTTCTGCT
This sequence comes from Coturnix japonica, assembly GCF_054131305.1. Classification (NCBI taxonomy): domain Eukaryota; kingdom Metazoa; phylum Chordata; class Aves; order Galliformes; family Phasianidae; genus Coturnix; species Coturnix japonica. Next base: position 5,795,364 of record NC_140691.1, on the reverse strand, counting down.
TAGAAACAAATGATTTTTCAAGGTCTTGCTTGCATCCAGTAACTTGCATTGGATAGGAGTAGGACCTAAGGAAACCAACAACCCTTGCTACAATACAGCCTCTTTAACTGAAATACCTGTGCTGGCATGTAGCCCTAATAGTGACATAGTCATACGGGTAAGGATTGTTTGGCAAAGAACAGGTGACTGTTAAAAAGTAGGATAAGGTACATCAGAAAATGGTGTTTGTTGACATAACTTGTAACTCTGGGAAGACTGTTTGACCAGCAAAGTGCACAGTACTCTTCCTTTGGCAGCTTTCACACACGCCTGAATTAATTTATTGTGTAGTTTTGCAGAATTGCTCTTGCAAGCCTTAGTTCCCATATGTGATTGCCTTTGCAAATGTGGAGTTAAATTCAAGCTAACACTTAAGAGTAGGTTGGAGTATGGAAGAGTGGGCAAAGAAATACCGTAGGCACAATTAACGTTTAGAATGCTGAATAGAAATAAAACCTTCTTAAGATTAGCCAAATGAATATATTTGTTGGCTTTACATTTTATTCACCCCCAAAACTCTTTGAGGTTTCATAATGAGGAGCCTCTGAAACAATGCTGGGAAACTGTCACAAATAGTATCATAATGTTTGATATAAGTATACTCTTGAGGCACTGTATGCCAAGCAGCAAAAAATGAACAAACAAACAAAAAGATAAAGTTTGCAAGCATCTCTTCCAAAAACAAACAGGCTAATTATGTTAGCAAACTACATAGGGAGGTTGCCTTTTCTTTCCTTGGTCTCTGAAAACATTAGCATCCATGAAATTTTATTTTTTAGTTGTCAGTCCTCAGAGTCTCAGTGGATTCTTTCACAGATGATTCATGAGGGCAAAGGTCTTCAATAATTTCCACATCATACTGAGCGAGTCTCTGACTTATAGTCTGCCACATCTTCCTTGCATATTACACCATGCAGATTTCCTTTGCACCAGGCAGTTCTCCCATATTACTGTTCTTCATTTCCCTTATATATTATCCTTATTTTCTCTTTCCATATTTTATCAAAACTTGGTACCTGGAGCGGGACGGTGCATTTCTTTCTTACGTCTGTCTGCCTTTAAATCAGAGGAGGATAACCAAATATGATTAGAATTTATACCAGGGACAGATTTTGTTCATTTCAAATCGGAGTGACCTGTGGGTAAGAGGATTTATTGAAAGGTAATGACATTAACTGCTAGTTCAAAACCGAACAGAGATAAAGGGTCAGTCAGTTCAGTGAGAGGGCAAACAATATTAAATGGATGGAGTAGGTTAAGAACATCACACTTGGATACCTGCTTTCCTCTTGAAATAAGGAAAAATACAGTAGCAACACTGGCCATATGTGTAATATATTCAAAACAGTTTGCTTTAAGTTAAAACAAATGGATGTGGGAAATCTTTCAAAAATATTATGGAGTGCTTTATAGCAAACAACTACATATACAATTTGTTTTTTTATGTGCAACAGAACAATACTGGAGATAATCAGTAAGAGAAGAAACCTGCAGATCTTTTAAGAAACTGTCTTTGAATACGTGCACCATTTTAAAACTAAAACTACAGTTGGCCAGGGGTAGCTGCTGCTTGGGGATTAGCTGGGCATCAGTTGGTGAGTGGTGAGACCTCACGTGGCTGGTGGGGTGTCAGATGTTAAGTGGGGATCAGTTGGTGGGTGGCAAGTAATTGTGTTGTGGAGGTAGTTAGTTACCATTATATGTTAATATATATATATTAACCAATAGTTACCATTGCATGTTTGTTTCCAGTCAAACAAACAAACAAAAAAGTAAACCTTTAAGAAAAGCTTCCTTTTTTTTTTTTTTTCCCCCAAAATAGGCGATATTTTTTGTTTCACCAAAATTAAACTCTACCGAATAAATCACAATCTTGAAAGCGAACATACAGCCAGTGTTACAATTAGTGAAGCTATGTAAGATAACCCAGTTTTGTAGTGTCTTGTAACTTTCTTGGTGAAAGTGAAAATGGTTGTGCTCTTATTAAATCGGTACCGATGATACTCTTAATAATTTACTACTGTGAGGTGATGATAAGGCTGCATTTTTGAAAAAAAAAAAAAATAATTTTAGCTATACTTAAAATTGCTTGAAATATTTAGAATGCATTTCGTGAATCAGTAATTTGAAGAATCATAAAAATAATTACAATTGGGGAAGTGGTTAAAATTGATGTATTTTGCCTAGTTGTGTTAAGGAAACAGCAGTAATTCCCATTCTAATTATAAAAATATTAAATTTAGGTTGTGGCATACAGAATAGTAATTTAGGTAATCATGTAATGGAGCTGAATTTCTTCTTGGTTACCGAAAGGCCTTTCTCTATTCTGTTGCAATTGGTAGTAATACAGACCTAATTTCAATGCTAAAATATGTATTCTGGCTGGACAGTGGTCTCTTTTTCCACTTTTCTTTATTCAGATACCAGTAACGTGAGGTGGTTTTGGACTTCAGAATGGAACCTTGCTTATATGAGTTATCATCAGTGGGACTCTATTTAGCAGTGGCATTGGCAAAGACTTGGAGGAACTGGTAGAGGCCATTGCTCATATCACCTCTACAAAGCTGACCAGAAACAAGGGAAGGTGAGCATTACATTATAAACACAACCTTACTTTCCATTTGATACATCAAGTTGATAATGGCTGGTAGGGGTTGACGGAGTTCAGAAGGGAAGTCATTCTGAGTATAGGGTTTCCAGTAGGATCAGCACATAAAAATCACCCATTTGATTTGCTTGGAACAGTTGTGAGGTGTTTGTCTTTACAAGCTTTGTTTGCATTATTGTCGTTGTCTATAGAATAGAAGAAATTTTTAAAAGCTGTTTTAAAAAAAGTCTTGGTTTCTCTTTGACTGATGAGTTGTCCAAAGATAATAAGCTGGAGAAAGTAACCATATAGTTTATTGTGGTCTCTTTGTTTCAATAAAAAGGAAGGAAAGAAAAAAGGAAGAAAATGCATTTCCAGAAAGAGTTAAGCCATTTTTCTATTTACACGGTTTATTTCACAAGTGTCTGACTCATTGGGCATAACCAGCACAGTTAAATTACAAAATTACTATTTGGTTCTTTATTATTGACTACAATTCAAAGCTGCTTCAAGCCTTCCAAATTTAATCCCCCCAGTTCTTTGCCAAGAACATTACCTTTTATTTTCAGCATTAAACTGTGTAAGATACCCCTTAGGCTACATGTGAGCTCACCCTCCATGATAGGAGCTAACAGAGTGTATCAATTGTTCATGATTTCCTATTCTCCTGTAAATTGGGAGAGGCGGGAGGAGCAGTGGGATGCGAATTCTGTATTGTCAGCAGTTCTGCAGGCTCTGGCTCAGGCAGTGCATGTCGAGGTAATTAATTCTGGAATGTTTTCAGCTCTTCATTCTGAGTTACCGTTTAGCAACCTGTCAAAACTGAACTAATAAGGCCATTGCGTGTATTTTGATATGGTTACTTTAACTGTAGGAATCCTACTTCTCTTTCCCCTTTTGGTTCAAATGATGTTAAGAAACTGCAACGAGACAGTTAACATAGAAGAAAAGGCTTTTTCACCAAGATGCGATACAACCTTTAGTGAAGTTTTTGCTCTAGCCAATTAATTTGGTTTAAATACTCCGAGATTTATGAGTATATTTTGTGAGCTTAATCATCCTTGTGCTCCTCCTCCTATTCCAAAATGGAGAGTTTTCTCATGATTTTATTGCATTGCAAATGTAGAATGGTTATTTATATTTATAACTGCTTAATTGTAGTGTCTTTTATTTGTCGAAATTAGCTCTGAACTTAGGTATAAATTTAAACAAATGAAATCTCACATACATTTTGAAGCTCAAATGTATTTTGATAGATTTGGATTATAAATGATAGAGAATTAGCTTTCATAATGCTGAAAAATCTGTTTAATCAGAAGAAAATATTCAGAAGAAAATATTTTGAAATGTATTTATTTGTTTTTATTCCTAAACAAACTACAGTCAAGTTCTACCCATAATATTTAGGAAGTAATGCCCGAAGCTGTCTAGAAGACAAGTATGGACTGCTTTTCAGATGTTCTCAGATACTGGCTTTAAGGGGAAGATCAGCATGAGGATACAATTACAGGCACAGCTGCACGTATATCAGTCTTTTCTGCCTTAGACAATGTATATAGTCTGTAGATAGAGTCTGTGTGAGCAGTATCTCACATACACAATACCGCATCTGAAAATTTCCTGGTTGCTCACTGAATGTTGAGGTGATGAAATCTGACCAATTTGCTTATACTTGCGTATAGAGAGGCCTCTGTTGTATGTGTGACATGTCAATCTGGCTTATAAATGTAGTATAGTACGTAACAGGCATGCACTGAGATAACCTATTCCAGCCTACAATTCTGCTAATACTTATATGATATGTACATGGATACATATGTGTATATCACTGGTACAGTTTAACATGTGACTTCCTGTGTGCTGCGACTGACCACAGATGAAATAGCCTTATAAAAATGTAGATATAGATATAAAGGAAATGTTGATATTGAATACATTGTAAACACAACCCAAAACTTATGTAAAAGATCTTTTGGGGAATGTACTGCAAACATAAACCGTGTTGATCCAAATTTAGAGTATAGCAGAACCCTTTTCTTAGGGATTTTTTGTTCTCCCTTTTATGAAACAGTCTTTTTCATGAGAAACAGAATGAAGCCATTTCTTTGTTCTCTAAATGACTTTCTGTCCTAATGCTTAAGCCAGGAAACTTTCTTACACATTTATTTATTTTTTTCTGTAGGCCTTAATCCTGTTTGGTTTATCTAAGCCTTGCAGTGTTCCTCCCTCATCTTTTCTCTTCAGCTTTTCTACTGTTTCTCTTCAGTCTATTAAACAAGCCTAAAACTGACTCCATCCCCAGATTCTAAGGCTGTGCTTTCAGGGTAGTTTATCAGCTTTACGATATATTAATTTAATGTGCAGCTATTGTTCGAAGTTGAAATAGCTGAAATAATCTGGCTTCTTTTTGCTGGTCTTATATGTTCCCGAAATCTATACTTATAGAACAGATATTGCAGAAGGGCATTATAATTCTGTTTGGAAAGAGCTAAACTTTTCTAATCTAAAGATTATCTAATCCATCATTTTTCTTTAAAGCTTAGTTCAATCCTTAATTATTCATACTGGTATATTTTTATCTGGTTTACACATTCTTTCTGTGATTTAGTTAATTGCGTGAGAGAAAGGCTATTAAAGGAAATAAACTTTTGAATAGTTATTCGGAGAGTTTAGCTGGAGGAACGAGGTTACACCAGGGATCGAATCCAGCTTAGAAAAAAAATCTTTATTACAATCAGTGATGGAGAGAAATAGGAGAAGAATCCAATTTGACTTTCAAATCCCAGGTTGCGATTGAGCTGGAATTTGGAGCGAGCAACTTTTAAGTCGTAAACAAAGAGTGTTTGATAAGGAAATATTTGAGGGAAAATAAATGATACCCCAGGATACCATTTTTACAGAACCATTTCTTAGAGTTGAACCAAGTTGTGATAAAATCTGGTGTGAAATAATTTTATGGGATATGAATAATTTTAAATGCACATTTAGTAAGAGGATTCTTTTACTTCCATCAGTTTTCTGTAATATTTGGAGGTGGCCAGCAGGATTTTGCAATTTTAGATAAGCTTCCCTACTTTAAACGTCTTCTAAGCTAAGCAGAGTAAGCAGCTTGTAGTTCAGAATTTAGAATTATATTTAAGCATTGTTATTCAGAAAATCATACAGCTTTAACTCTGTATTTATATCCCAGTGAGATAAATAAAACTTAAGACTGTGTCAGGTTTTTACTAACAAAAGTACTCTACTCAGTTGGCTTCTTTACCTGGCTGAAGCCCTTCAGGCCTTCAAGTGCTCATTAGCTGCCTATTGATTCTGTTAAGAGACTGCAGTCTTCTGAGCTTATCCAAACAATGACAAAATCACACTGGACAGTTCCCTGCTCTGTCTTATCAGAGCTGGCTGCCTGAGCTATTGACAGAGCTGTTATTTGAAGAGAAATAAAGTAAATGCTAGGCTTGCATTTCTGGGCTGTGGTAGGGTTAAAAGTCACCTTTGTCGCAAGAACAGCTTCATTCAGCTTCATTCATCTAATTGCATTGTGGCTAGGGATCAGAGGTGTCAGAGGTTCTCCTACAAACCTTTTGTATGTTGGTGTGTTTGTTGTTTTGAACTGTATCTTGATAATGTTTGAGTAAGATTAATACTTTAAGGACAGTATGCCGATGAGCCTGTGTCTTCTTTCTTTTCTCAGCTCTTCTAATTCTTAAGAGAAGATTAGTTATATTATTTGAAGTGTTTCTGAAATGCAGGTTTTGGAATATAGTTTTCCATTACAGGGACCAATCATCACTTGAGCATTCTTAGATGTTGAGGGCACTTTTAGGTGGTGACAAAAAAAAAAAAAATCTAACTTAAATGTTGTTTAAATTCATTCTTTATCTTACTGGAGTTGGAGTGTGTGTGTGTGGGGGGGGGGGGGGGGGTGGAAGAGGGAGGGGAACAAATTAAGTTAAGACAGGAATGTGTGAAGATGTCAGTGAACTCTGATCTGCTATTCCATCCCATTCTTGAGTTCTTGGATTAAGATCCTATGTGGCATTAACAATATGCAGGTATGAAATCAGGTTCACCTCAAATGCTTACACTCTGTTGAGTAAAACGCTGTTACACTTTATTCATTTATTTATTTATGCACCATAAGGCATCATTAAAGCATTTCTGGTAAATTAGCAAACAAAATAACGAAAACATTTTTACTTCCCTGACTAGAATCACACTTTGCTTCATCTACTTGAGAACTGTTTTTCTGACCCATGGAAATAATTTATTTATTGTAGTAATTCCATATTTGCTTATTATAGTCATTCTGTATATAAATATCGACTTCTGGCACAGAGGCTTTGAAAACAGTCAAATAATATTCCTGGTAATTCACATTTAGAAATGGTGTTTCAAGCTGTGAGCACAACACTAACCTCTGTTTTATCAACATGAGAAAACCTCTTATCACATCAAATCAGAGCTTATCTCGTGCTAACAGATGGGGAAATCCTTGCCACACTTCTATGACAGGAATTTACTACTGTATTATTATGTACTCAAAAAGTTATCTTCAAATATTAGTGGGGAGGATTATTTTTGTTCCTGATTTCACAGGGTGAGAGTTAGTGTTTTGTGTTAGGATAGCTGCTTTCATTATGCTTTTACAGTGAACAAGTGGGTTTGAGCACACAATCTCAGAGGTTGTCGTCGTGCTTTTTTTCCCAGGAGTGTTAGAGCAAATTTATCATGTTTAATTCTTCCAGTGCTATCTTGTTGTTTGTTTCTTTGAGTAAAAAGAAAGTGCTTTGGGGATAAGAAGATCAGTTCATATGCTTGTTGAAGATACTGAACTTGGTGTTTTATTCTACATAACAATTTGCGTAGTGCTTCGAGTTAGGATGTACGTGTTTCTTCTCCTGTTGTTAGCTTTATGACTCTTCTATTGCATGGAAAGTCCATATTGGCACATCAGACAATTGAGTAGGTCTAACAGCATATAATTTTAAGATGCACGTATTGGGTTCTTAACTTGCGGACTGTGGGGGAGCGACCATGGGTGGAGGCCATTCCCTACCCAGCTGCTCTCTCATTCCTCTCCTCAGCAGGACAGGAAGAGAAAACAAGAGTAAAAAGAATATTTCATCTTGTTGTCTTGATTGCTCATGCTAGGAGTCTCAAATATAGAATGTTAAGGTGAATGTGTGAAAAGAAGTTACGAGAGCACGTATACTGATCTGGCTTAGAAGGGCTACTGCTTATTCATCACTGCACCTCCTAGGATTTATGATCGATGAGCTTCCTTTCAGTAAATTTCTAAATGCTTGTTGGAGAAAGTTAATAGAGTCTGTGGAAAATGGAGGCCTTGATCAAAAATGTGAAATGCTGAAATTAAACTCATGAAGTTTTATGAATATACACGTAGCTGACACCAACCCCTATTTTTTCCTGATTGTTACCAAGTTCAGAGAGGGGTGAGAACAGGTCCAACTACCTCCTCTCAACTTTACAGCTTAGGTTAATTGCATTGTACTTCTAGAGGGGCTGTAATTGCTAGCTTGGGAAAGCTGCACAAGTTCTTTAAAATGCATATTTGTTAAATGACCTTTTTTTTCTTTTTTTTTTTTATTAATAGTAATTGCATAATCTAATATCTTGTATAATCAAAGAATGTTCATTATAGCCCTCTGCTATTATTGTTGTTCAGTTTTTATTCAGAGTAGTTATCTTATGGAATTTCACTGTGTTTTGGGGCAGGAGAGGGGCAAAATTGTAATATTATGAGGAATTGGTGTGAAATTACTCAAGCAGTACGTGGATTAGAAGTGGACACGCTTGTGATGGTTCAGTAGATGAAAGATATAAAAATAAAAAGCTTGTATAGGGTTTTGTATGCAATTTATGTTTTTAAGCAGTGAACTTAATGGAGCTTTTTCATAGAGTAAGAATCTTTTGCATCATTCTATCTTAGAAGATATTGAAGAGGACAGGCCCCTACTACTATCTTAGAGGCTTATAAGCATTTATATACCTCAACATTATTTTGGGGGGTTTTCCATTTAGATATTTAATTTTCTTGGAAAGTAATCTGTGCATTGTTCAAATCCAACATTTTCCCATAGCGTGGCAACAAGTAGGGAACTACAATGTAAATGAAACCAATGCTCATGTTAAGAAATTGCTGCTATTTTCAGTTGTGAGTTTCCTGCATGTGTTTTTCAGCATGGAACTCCTTCATAGGCAAATCATATTCCTTTTTTTTTGAGAGAGAAAGAGGGAGATAGCATCTTCAAAAGGAGCTAAACCTATTCCAGTCTCATCATTATAGAAACTCAAAGTAAAATAACTGAAAACTGTTCTGGTACCCAAGGCCCTGTGTTTATCATTTTCCTTATCATCCTTGATTACAGCACTTGTTCAAAATTTAATTTGAAACCAAACACCTGATGTTTTATGACATATCCCCTTGTCTGGTTATATGTTTAGAATCTCTGAGATGTATGGCTATGGGTGGATTGTGTGGTGAGAAGGAATTGTTCTTGAGTCATGAGCTACACATTTATATAAATTAAAACAATGAGCTTTGTCAGTTCTGACAGTCATATTTTTACCTCCATGTAACAATAACAAGCTCAATAATTTTAAAAAGAAAGAAAAAGAAATGGTGTATTGTTATAGGAGTATTTTAACTGCAAATTTTAATTATTTGGTTCAGTAATGTTCAATAATTATTTCATTATAGAAAGCCCTCACAATTCTGTCCATTCAAAAACTAAATGGTTTAATTACCAGTGACTAATTTACAAGGCAACTTCAACATCTCATGACTCCTTGTCTGTCTGAGATTTACAGTCTCTAATAAAAAGCCCTGGCTAGGAGTTATGAATTAACAGCTCATTAAAATGAGAGCATATATTTAGTATTTTCACTTTCTGTCCTCTGCCTCAGTCCTGGCTCTCAGCCCTGTCTCCTCTCACCTGTTAAGGGAGACAGCGTGGTGATTTCAGAACACTTTTGTCATCTCAAATGAAAATGGTGTGTTGTACAAGCGTGTCAGGGTTTGGATTTGTTTTCTTCTGTAATGTTCTGGAATAGTTCATATTCTAAAACACGTTCCATGCTGATAAAATGCACCTCAGCTTGATGCGCCTTGGAGGCTGAGGATGCTCCTTTTCCTGCTTGAATATAAGCCACTTCAGCATTTTTGATCCTAGGAAGATGACTATTTTTTTTTCCCAGAGATCAGTTTTAATGTGTTTTCTTTCTTAAAATCATATGATTTTTGGAGATGTACAATCTGCTTCTAGCTTCATTTGTAGCTATTTATGGAAGTATAAAATAATTTAGAAAGGGTTTAAAGTCAAATTTCTGACTGCTTTAAGATAGATCTTTATTTATTTATTACTTAAATGATAATAGCAGGTCTGGTATTTGTGCTCTGTTCTGCTTTTAGTCTGATTTCTGTGTATTGATCACTGTCTGAGTGTGCAGGCTCAGGGATGGCAGTGAATGGCAGTAAGTGCAATGGCAGTAAGTAACAATGAAGGGGAGAGAGCTTATTGAAACAAAGTTTGGAAAATATCTGTGACTACTAAGGCTTTCTGTTCTGATTTGCCTATTTCACCAACACTTGAAAGATGTTCACATAAACCCTCTCCAGAATGTGTACATCTATGAACACACACACACACACATTTGTGTGCACATCAGTTTCTGTTTTAAATCAAATGGGATGAAAGCTGCTTATTGATTTAAGTAAACATAATTAACTGACAGTCAGTGACCTATACATTCAAGATCAATATTAATAACACAGCAGATAAACTAGTCACTTACAGAACATTAATAAACACCTACGAGTTTCTAAACACCCTTCTGTAATCAATATCAGAAAATTCTGGCCTCTGCCCATTACAGCGCGTGTTCCTTGTTGCACACAGCAGCAGCTGACCCATGTGTGCTTCTTACATAGAGAAGTTTGAGAAGTTCACATTGACTCCCTTATTTCTCTACAGTCTTGTTATTCCTTTGCTTGCTGTTCATATGGTTGATGATAACTTTCTTGGCAAAGAGTCTTAGATGCTTCTGTCTGAATTAATCCCATACAATGAGAACACATTCCCACCCAGTCCATGGGCTGTGCCGCAGCCACATAACATGCTCACACGGGCAGCTTGTCTGTACCTTAACTTATAATTATGGCTGAGTAAAGAGCAGCAGCATTAACTAGACCCACCATCTCTTACAGTTAATTTAAGGACGCTTGCACAGTTACACAAATCAACTGAAGAAATACTCGGAGACGTTTTTGTTGTTGTTGCTGTTATTTCTCAAATAGCTCTTTGCTTTTGGCATTACCATGGGCAAGTGAGATCAGCGACAGTGCAGTGTTCAGTTTTCTTTGCTTTCAAAAGGAGGATTTGTGAGCCTGCTACCAGTCAGTAAATTGCCATATTTATGTGAACATATCTGAAGTATCTGGAGCAACAATAACAAAAATGTATTAGCTCTCTGTTCATGCTAATGGAAGATGACTTCTAACTTGCTTGTGTGCACTAAGAAAACATCAAATATCTTCATTCCTTCAAACTGACCAAAAGATGGATTTCAAACCCACAATGGCACTACAGTGCATCAAAAATGAAAATGAGATAAGGATTCATCATAGGTTGGAAAATGAGAAGGCTTTTAAACTATCAAGAACACAGTATGTGCTATTCTAATTTTTTTTTCCCACTTCAAGTTTCTGAAATATTTATTAAGGAATAATCTGTAGAATAATGAATATTGCTTTCCTATAGAAGTACAGAATGCATACTTTATTTCTGCTATAACATCTTATTAAATATGGATGTTGTGAATTTCTAGTACCGTTGGGGCCTACTAATGACTGCTCTGTCTTTTACCAAGTAGTTCAGTTAAGGTAAGGAACAAAACAAAACAAAACAAGGCCATTAGTTTAGTGATGGCTTCTGAAAACTGGGGGGAAAAGAAAAGCAAAACAAAAGCAGCTGCAGCTTTGCTGTGTGTTGTTAGTTTAAGAATGTTAGAATGCCTCATCTCTAGTAGGATAGTGAAGCATTTCTCTTCACATTCCACATTGTTTGTTGCTGGATAATACTGCAGTTCCAGTGCTCCGTTAGTTGAAAAGAGAATACCAGACCACTTGGTTTTATCTGCAGCCTTGAACTGTTGAGCAAGCGTTGTGGTCACTCAGTAACAGAACGTAGCATAAATCTTTGTGCTGTTTGTCCTTGTATAATCTGGAGGCAGAGCCTGGCTGGAGAAGATTTGACAGTACAGTAAATGAGAAGTATAAAAAGTAAGCTTATTTGCTTGGCTTTTGTATATGAGAGATCAAACTGGATTATTTAATGGTGTTTTCTGACCTAAGCGATTGTGAACAAGTCCTTAAAATGTTATTATAAGTGGATTCTACTCTGTAGTGCAGGGACGTTATGCTATGAAGGCATGACCTGGAAATGAACTCAGACTTAATCCTTGAGGTTAATTTTGCTTTGTAACTGACATCAAATACACTGCTGCCCCCAGCTGTACCCCAACACACATACAAGTAGTTGAGTTTATCTTAAACTACAAACCAGGTTACAAGAAACTGTGAATTAGGGAGATTTTAAAATATTTGGTATATCTTCATTTAAAATGCTTAAATATGTGAGAGCTGCTCTGAATGTAATGCCTTCTGTGTTCTGATGTTGGCCCATGGCATCAGAGACAGATGTATGGGAGTAAGTTTGGAACCTTTCTGACCATGCAGATTTATACAAGCAGGGCATGCAGGTTCTTTTTCACTGCCAGTGACAGTGCATAAGTAATAGTGGTGACTGTGCTGAAAATTAGTGGTCTGTGGCTGAGAATTTGCTCTATCAGTAGTTATTGTGGTCTATGGATCTGCTGTAGTTTCCATGTAAATAAAGAGGAGGCGTTCCTTGGGAAGTGACCTGCAGGGAGGAGAGAGAAAAATAGTCTTTTCTATATTTAAGTTTACTGTGCTTATGGCTGCTGAATGGTTTGTCAGTTGAAGTGTCTCTCACTATTAGATGTTTGATCTTGCGCTGAAATGTGCTTGTACGTCACTCTGATCCTTTACATTATTTCTTGTATTCATCTGTGAGAACTCATTGGTGTGAAATGAGGGTTTGCTGCAGCTATTTAAGCTACCCAGACATGATTCTGTTTTTGTTTGTTTGTTTCAAGCACTGACAGGATAAAAGCTAGTTTTTAATTTGGCTTTAAGTTGCCATAAAGCCTTAAAATAAAAATTAATGTCACATACATTCCTCTATATGACTCTATATGGCATATTGAACTCCCTGGATCCATCTTGAATCTTATACTGCTCCTTCTGTGTTTGTCTATAGGACAATTCTAAGTGGTTTTTCAAATTGTACCAGCCTGCCTTTTTAATATCCCCTATGAAAGGGACATAAATTAAAACCACAACGTACTCAGCTGTTTAGTGCTGCCAAGTTTTCAGTTATTTGACTAAACAGCATTGAGTTGTTGGTTTCCTCAGTACTGAATTTTATAAGGAATAATTTTTCAAATAGAGGAGAGTTTTTGAAGCAGGTTCCTAAGTTGCTGATAATTTCATTATCGAGAAAGTCACGTTTTACTGAATACAGTTGCTGTAATTTTGAGAAGTATGTTTCATTTTCATTATAATGTTGTCAGCTACATTGCAGCACTGCTGTGTGAGGCTTTATGGGAAAGCAGTAACTTGACCAGGGCACTATTGGAGAAGCAAAATGTAGAGCCTGTTTATATTATCTGTTTGTCAGAGATAGTTGCTTCTCTGACAGTTCAGGTCCTGCGTTCTGCAGGTTCTTAGTGTAAAATTAGTACTAGGGATGCCATCAGATAGCACAGTGTAATGGCAGCCAGGCTCCAGCAGCCATTTTGAATGGATGGTCTTTTGTTCTGGCTTGGCTCAGATAACCACCTCAGGCTTTGTGGATAAGTTAGTGTGTGCAGATATACCCTAACTGTAGAGAAGTTTTCAGCATTATTTAATTGAGGTAGGCAGAATAGTTCTGGCATGCATTAAACTGGGTAGATATTGTGCTAACTGCGGCTCTGAGGCTGACTGGTTTTCTTGGGTAATCTTGTGTCATGTAATTTAATTAAAAAGGAAGTAAAACATTTTCTTAAGTTTCTTATTCAGATAAATACCACAATGCAGATTTATTTTCCATTGTTTTGAACAGGAATCCTAAGATGAAGTATAGTTGATGACTATTAATGATCTTGTGATCCTGCACTGTTTTATTTTGCCTGCAAACTGCCACACTTATAGCTTTCTTTATAGAAAACACAGGCTGGTAAATTCATTAAATTTGCTTAACAGATGGAATATCTTTAAAAAGTTAAACAAACCTTAAGCCAGACAGCTCGTATCTTTCCATTAGTCAAAATGCACCCTTTAAGTACTGCTGTGAAACGTGGAGTTGAATTCTAAGAGTAGTTACTCTGATTCCATGTTGAATTTGAACACAAACTAATGAGAGTTGTTAATTTTGTGAGGAGTTTCATCTAGATTAGTCTTTAACTTGAACTCCCACTTCCATATTCCCTAAGACAACAGAACGATAATTTGCTGTATAAACAATAACAGTAGGGACTGAGTCTCTCTGGATACCCCCATCTGGCAGAGGAAATCTGGCTGTTAGCATATCAAAAGACTTGGCAAATTTCTTCAGTTTATATATAGACTTGACTTAGTAGATCTTTCTAAAACTTTCCATTATTAATAAAATTAAGAACTTTATGACTTTTATTGTAGGCAGTATTTTTATATTTATTTTTATCATTGAGAAGAATGTATCTAGCCTCTGTTTCTTTATGAACGGAGTATTCAGTTTCTTAAGAAAACTTCCATTTCTCCAAATATGAAGTCACTGCTTTCTCTGTGAAGGCAAATGCCCTTCTTAGACTGGATATTGGGGTCTCTTATGGAGTTTTTTGGTGGTGGTGTTGTTTGCTTTTTCACATTGTTGTGTGTTGTGCGAGTATGTTATGAGGAGTAAAAAAACCAAAACAAAACAGAGAAAACATTATAGGGGAAGCCCTGGTCCATAGCATTTTGTTTTAGAGTAATTATTGAGATGGATGATAGAGGCTTTTCCAACCCAGATGATTCTGTGATTCCATGAAAAGTCTCCAGTAGCCTTAAGTGCAAATTTCAGAGGTGTTCTGCAGATAATGATCTCAAAAACTGTGATGACTTTGGCTTGTCCTTCATGAGTTGACCAAAGTTCTCTAAACTCTTAGAAGTGCAGCAAGTGCTGTCATCTTCTTTAGCTGGGATGAGGTAGTACAAATCTCAGTACTTCCTTTTCTTCTCAGTGCCAGTCATTAGTGCTTTCTTGCTGGGACTCTGTAACACAGGTATATTTCTCATGCTGCCTTGCTGGTTAAACAAGAACACGCTGTGGTCCTGAGTTTCCTGGGACCCATTTGGGACACTGTATCATGGTTACGACAGTGACTCACGTAATTTGTACCAGCCTATATTTAGATGTGAAAAATCTCATTGGCTTCAGCACATAACTTGCTTAGCACCTTTGTCAGAGCCTGCCTCTAGTCTGAGCCACAAAGGAGCTGCCTCTTTTGTTCAAGCATTTTTCCTTGTAGGTTTTGAATTTCTCTTCGACTCATTCACTGCAGGCATATCTTTGTTGGAAATTCATCCCTTTATTTCTTTTGGGACTGTTCTGTTTAACTTTGTAAGCCAAGGAGTTCCAGCTGTGTCATGATAGTTTTGTAAACAGCTATTGCTTGGTATTAACGTGGTTTTCAGGTGGAAGAATGCTATTAACCCCTGCATTTTTCTCCTCGTGCCAAATTTCCTCCGTCTCCCTTTTATTTTTTAATTTCTGAGAAGGTGATGTGCACCTCTCTGTGTGAAATAGGCACCATTAGTAATCAGAACTCGATAGAACACAGCATTTGTCAGAAATCCCATTGCTTCCAAACTGGTGGTGTAAATGGATGCATTTTACATGAATACGATGATTTTAAAAGCTGTATCAGAGAAACTGGAATTATTTCCTCCCAGTAAATTGATCCTTAAATCCTTAAGAACTTCACAATTATTTCACTAATTGTCGTGTTTCTGTTATTAAATTGAAAAATGCCATTAGATTGCCAGGTATGTGTTGCATTGCTGTAACTGGAATACATCAGACTGTTTTGAATCAAAAGCATTTTTGGGAAATAAATCAAAGTATTTTCCTACTTCTGTTAGTTAGCATCATAAAGGAGGGTGAGAAAATGGGAGAATATCTGCACTGCTTATCCTCAGTGCTCCCAAAAGCCAGTATTGATTAAAAAATAATAGTAATAGTTAAAAGATAACAGTGTTTAAAAAGAGATTATAAGCCTTGTCAAAGAAATAAATCCAAGTCAAGCAGACTAAGTTGCATGACCAGCATGCATAACATAAACTATTAGAAAATGAATTTACTGTGGGAACTTTATTTTTCTTCCTTAGCAGATCACAAAAAAATCGATGCTTAATTTGACAATTGTTGTCCTTTTTGTAGGACCTGATATTGTTCAACTTTACATTAGTATATGTTGGAAGTTCTGTATCAGGGCTTGTGGTGGGGAATTGGTTAGTTGCTTTTTTATTCCTTGCTTTCCTGTCGCTGTTTCTCACACTGAACCCAGTAAAACAGAGAGGTGCTGCTTTGTTTTCCTAATGGTACTGTTTGGAGACACAATTGTCATTTGTGTGGATTACAGAATTTGCAGATTAAGATGTGTTCAAACTATAGTCAGAGGTGCTCAGTGCGTTTTATAGGCTTGTTGATGAACTGAGAGGGAGAAGTATTTATAAATTAAGCTCGTCTGAAATGGCTTGGCATATTCTTTTATATTTACACATTTAATTTATGTTTATGCACTTTCAGTTCCTGATTTATATGTACAGCTTTGGATTTATCCCTCAGGCCACTCTGTTCTGGTTTGGTTTATAAATCTTGGGATATGCTGTATGTTAAACTAAGAGGTACCCAGATACTCAATACCCAAATCAGTGATTAGAACTTGGTGCTGATTGCTCCTAAACCAAGTCAGGACTGTTTTGTCTGCAACGTGCATCTCTCCACGATGCCTGAGAAATAAATTGCTCCAAATTCTTCAATACTGGGTATTCTTTCCATAGAAGCAACTTAGTTCACACCAGACCAGTGTTTGAATGAGTGTTTCAGGAAAGAAACTATGTTAAAGGAATTTAATATGACATCTGCAAAGCTTTATTTAGTTGGTTTAACATGTTTAGAAAGTCTCTTATATTTGTATTTTATTATTTTGCACATAATGGAATGTTCTTCCTGACGTGGACTTAAAAGCAGGAAGCATTTCAGCCACCTTTAAGAAGCAGCCATCTCAATTCTATAATACGTAGAAATGCTACAAAGCACTTGAGATAAGAGGTGCTGTTTACAGTTCGTTTTCAAGCAACCTAGTGTTAGAATATTATAGTGACTCAGAAGCACGCTGTGTGTCACCATACAGATGGATGCTTTACCTTTTGTGACTTTACACCTTCCTCTCATTACTTATTGTTATGTGGAAACTCCAGGGTCTCACTTTGCCCTGGGGAGAAGCTATAGGAGAGGAGGTGTGTATTCTTCAGTTACACAGGATGTATAAGCATCAGTGTAGCATTGGTCTTTTACTCAGCACAGCCATCTTCTGGTTTTTTTTACAGATATTGCTGTAGAAACTTCAATAGCTTTGTATGTACAGATGACCGTGAGGGGCTTGGAAACTAATTTATGTGTGTGTGGGAGGGAGATGAGTCTATAGATGACTCTATAACAAACAAGACCTTCCTTTTTACCCAGTGTCTTTCACCAAATGACCAGATTCAGCTGCCATTACAGCATGCAAATAAACCTGTATGTGAACCTGTTGCATGGAGAAAGGAAGCTGTCTAGCAGATGAATTCCATCTAGTTCTGTAAAAGAGACAGAAATGGATGCTTAGTCCATGACCCTTTTTTTTGTTTTTTCTTTTTCCCATTTTGCTTTTTCCTTTTTTTATTTGAGACTATTTTTCTCAGTAAGTAAACGAATGTTTGAAGCACTCTAACAGATGTTTTCTTATTTTACTCAGGTGGGTTATTTATGATGCATTAGTCTTTTATGTCATTTAATTTTGGCAGCTACATTCTGGACTAATTAGTACACTAGAGGGATCTCTAAATAGGAAGTGTGCGGGCAAGCAGTGGTTAAGTATCTGATGCCATATTGCAGAGTCCATCATGACTGAAGTGTCGGGCTGTGGCACACTTACTGTCACTGCATGTGGCATAATTGTGTTTTTGAAGCACTGCACTGTTACTGCTCTGCAATTTTTCATTGTTTGACTTTATAAAGGAAGCACAAAAGACCTCTTAAGCTGTGGTGAATTACAATTTGGAATAATTTACCCTATCTTGACTGAGTTACTTGCATAATCTATTGTGCCTATGTTTTGCCTGAAATGACTGGAGGCGTGTAAGCAAATGTATGTTCATACACATGTGTGCATGCATTTAATGCACAACTGAGATTCTGACTTCTTCTCTAACAGCTGAAATTACATTTTCCATGATGTAAAAAGTAAGAAGTATAGAAGTAAGGATTGTGCAAAGAAATGTCAAATTCATGCTATTGGGAATGCAGTGAACTTGGGTGACCACCAGCCCATGGTGGGAGGTTGGAAGGAGATGATCTTTAAGGTCCTTTTCCAGCCTGAGCCATTTTGTGACCTGCAGTGTGTGGTCAACATGTGTTAACTGGCTGAGTGCTCACACAGGAGATAACTGGGTATTGTTCACGACAGAACTGGGTGCTGCTGCATGAATGAATAGCATGTTTTTCTGTTACTGTGTGACCGTGCATGAACTAGTTTGGCATCCATGCAGAAATCTGTTGGACACTCATGTGTGAATTGGGCTGCGATTGAACACTCATGCATGAACTAATGGGGTCTTCATGTAGGAACTTTTGGGAAACTCAAACATAAACTGCATGGGCATTTGAATATCAGTTAATTAGATTCTCATGCATGATTGGTCTCCTTCATTATTTCTCCCTTTGTTTTATACACCTGCTAAATCATTTCCCACTTTCACAATTAATACTTAATTATCTGACTACTAAAGAGGACACTGTAAGCTACACTAAGTGTGGAAAAAGTCTTCTAACTAGTTCTGCAAATGGCAGGAATAAAGGCAGCTTGTGTGGCTGTTGCCTTGATGGGAAGACTTAAAGCAATTTATTCCTATATAAACATGCTATGCCACCTATGTGTTTCATTTATGGTGAGTTTTCTTTCATTCATCTTCGAATATATATACATATGCAGAAAGCAAAAGCTATTCCTCAGTTACTTGTAACTATGAAAACTGAAATAAATATTGTGCAAGTCTTTTCTAATGGCAGTATTGTAAGAATGAATAAATAAATCCAATTGCATTCGGAGAGCAATGATAATTTTTCCAGTTACTTTAGCAACTAGAAATGTAGATTTTACCTTATGAAACTGCATACACTTCCCTAAACCTTACTAATGCTTTAGTAAGATTATTTCACAGCTGAGAATCTGTTTTCCCAATGTAAGTGATGTGAGAGGTGCAGCAAATAATGGTTGTAAATAAGAGTGAGTTCCTCAAGGAACTCTGGGATGTCTGTTTGGGGGTTTGTCTCTATGTTTTTTGGGGTTTTTTTTTTGAGCACCTGTGTATACATAATAATGGTAGGAGCTGATTTTTACTTTACATGTGGCTGAATCTTAGTGAGAGAGAGAAAATAGGATTGTGAGTGTGCTTCAGCAGGTGGAGGCTTCCTGCTGCTGGGAGCATGGGGCTCTATGGCCGCTGCCAAGGACTGAGCTGACAGCTTCACTGCAGCCCATTGTGGCCTTGTCTCCCCAGGCACCTGAAGTTTCCATGAAGAATAGAAAGAAGTGCACATTTTCAGGCAAATTATTTCTCATACTTGGGGATTTAGTGTGGGTGAGACTGTTTCTCTTTTCCAGTCCTTTTCTGACAATTAACTCACTCATAATTATTTATAGAAGCATATCAAATTACCTTGACAGAGTATGAATAAGTGATACGGGTAAAAATCCGTAACAAAAAATAGTGCTACTTTTGAGAATATAAATTCTTATGTGACATTAAACAAATAATATTTCTCTATTTTGTAAACCAAGTTTCACTTAATTGCAAATGAGGTTTTTTTTCTAGAAGGCTTAAAAATGCAGCTGGGAGGGAGAAATGACTGCAAGGTGTCAGAATAGTTGAGTTTTGCCTTAAAAACCACAGTGCAGTCCACTTAACTCTTGTCACTTTCAGAGAATCTTTTAGCCTAGTTGCATAAGGAGTGCATGAAAAAATGTGGTACCAGTTCTTTTGGAGTATTCATTATTTATGAAATGCGGAGAAAATGGT
The DNA here is from genome assembly GCF_054131305.1 of Coturnix japonica. Classification (NCBI taxonomy): domain Eukaryota; kingdom Metazoa; phylum Chordata; class Aves; order Galliformes; family Phasianidae; genus Coturnix; species Coturnix japonica. The sequence continues at coordinate 5,775,292 of NC_140691.1, read as the reverse complement.
TAGAAATTATTGTTTCAGGGGATTTCCTGTAGCTATTCTGTTTTGTTGAAAGGGTTTTTTTTTGTACTTGCTTAATTCAAAGATAAAAAGCAGAAGTTCTTTTTATTCTGACCTACATTTTAAAATAAGTTACTGCAATCCTTTTTATATATAAATGTGTGTATACATACACACACACACACACATCTGTATAAGAAAAGTTTATTGGTTGAAAATATCTCATGTTTGTTTAATGTTAGCTTAAGATACGTGCTTCAAACTTTTTCTTTGCTTTGGCAATGTTTTCTTATTTCAGCTTTATTGTTGCAGCCATGCACATGAAGTGTGTTGCAGCTGTTAATTCTGTAAATGGGCTGTTTGAGATACAATCCGTATGGTGTTGTAGTTTGGGTTACATTTATAGTTGTCTTTTTTGATCGCTGAAGTGATCGCTGTGACTGTGCCAAACATTTAAGAAGGTATAAATAGAGTCCAGGTTGAAAACAGAAGGCAAGCTTATAAAAAAAGTTATTTTATACTCATTTATAGATTCAGTGAAGTATAGAGCAAAGCCTTGCTGGGATCCCTTTCTTTTTTTAAATGGTCTGAGCTATAAATCATAAACTGCAGTATTACAAAATCATTAGATAATTATTTTAAATGGGGAGAGGAGGAGAGGTGGGAGGTGGTCTTTGTGTTTGTTATGACTCATTTTACTTTCTAAGATTATTTCTGGACTCTTTCCCCTCCTCGTCCCGAACTCCAAGAATTTATATTGAATTTATATTCCTGGCATGGATGACTTGTTGTTTTTTAAGAGTAGATGCTTTTCTTTTTTTGTTCTCCCCCACCCCATTTGAAGATTAAGGTTATTAATATTTCTATGACTGGGAAAAATCAATCTTGAACTTCAGAGATGACAGATGCTTTATGCTGGTGTTTGAACTATTGGAAATGTGTATAATGGTGACAGAGGTGTTCATATCCAGAAGGATGAGAAGAAAAGAGTAATGCTTTTCCTAAGGGAAGAGTTTCGCGTTGGAGGCCCTGCTGCAGTACTTTGCCCTGCGCTGCATTAACAGTGAACCTTTGCTCTTGCTCTGCGTTTTCCATCCAACTAATTTAAGAAGGAAAAAGAAAAGTTTCCTCATCTGTACTAAATGGGATCCTTTCCTTTCTTATTTTAACTAAGAATGAAATAGGTAGTGGATAATCTCCAGAAGGTAAATGCAGTTTTTCCTTCATGTTTCTGAAACCAAAGTTGTGATTTGCAGATAACCATTTTGCTTGGTTTTGTTGGGAACAGCAAAGAAAGTTCCTCACTGTGTTTCCTTCACCAGGATATTAAGAATATTTAGTATTTGAATATTCAGTCTATACAGCAGATTGAAAACGATCCTGCTTGCCTGTGAAATAATCTGTTCCTATACTGTGTGTCCTCAGTGTTGCAATAAATGGTGACAGGATGATTGGTTTTCTCATTCTACATTATTCTTTTTATTATTTTTTTTTTTTTTGGCTGTGAATAATATGATCTCAAATGAGATCCTGAGTCAGCTGGATCTTTTAAGTGGATTTAAATAGACCTTCTCCTTAGAGAACTCCCTAAAGAAAGTTAAAAGCCTTTTATGTTTTTCAAATGACAGGTTCTATTAGAACTAAAATTAGAATGCTTTATTTTTTGAACCAAAGACTCGGAGTAAAATAAGTCATAAATAAAAGTATTTTCTTCTGCTGTCCTTAGTGGCAGGTCCTTGCTTTCAGACTTGGTTTCAGTTGGTGGCTTTCTAACACATAGCAAACTGTGTCTTGCTCCCTGTAAAGTTCTGTTTCTCTCCTCCTCACCACATTTTTCTCTGTCTGAATGGCACCCTGCTGTCCCCTTGTGCCTCCTCATCCTGAGCTTGGGGAACCTTTTCCATACTGTGTGAAGTACCCAAAGGAGGGAGCGCTATTTCCACTATTGTAAGGGGTTTCCCCCTAACCTTGTGGCTTTTTCAAATAGCATAAATTGTCGTACCAATCTAACATACAGTGAAATTAAAATATTTATGACATGTTAAATAAGTTATCCTTGTTTTATTAGCTCACAGGAGGTTCTGTTGTGTTCTAGATGATGAAGTTGTAATTGGCAAGGTTTCCTGTTTTGATGTGGATAGAACTCACTAAATCTTCCCAGCTCTGGTTCACTGCAGTAAAGGATTTTTTCTTTTTGAAGTAACGATTACCTTGGATACATCATTTTCCTCTTCATTTCTATCATCTGCTCAACTTCAACTTTTGTTTAAGAATGCTTTCCTTACTCTGCTTTAAGAATGTGGGATCATTTTTAACTCTTAAACCTTTTCTACAAAATACTCCTGTATTTTCTGTGGCAGATTTATGTATTTTGCCAATGCTGGACTTCTCCATTGGGATGAAAATAGATCCCAAGTTCCCAAGTACAGGAAAAAAGAATTTGCTGTTGGTTTATATATCTGTTGGAGTTATGATGTATTCTCAGGATTATTCCCTGTGAATTTTTGCTGCAGTCATTCAGCAGAACTCACTGAGATACTGGTACAGTAGGTTGTAAACTTTGAAGGCTTAATCTTGTCTTCTGGAAATGTTTATGATGCAATATAGGAATATTCAGATAAAAGTCTTGTCGTTGGTGCATCCCGGTAAGTTGACAGAAGAATCCTTTCTGTTGCAAATGGTAACGGCTTAGTGCTGGATCTGATCTGTGACCATAAAAGTCATGCTCTTAGATCACTGATAGGAAAAACAGATGTTAGACCCTCCCGATCAGTTTGCCATCTGTTGCTGCACAGCAGCGGGGGATGAGGGAGAGAAATGTGAGCATCAGCCCTGAGCAGGCAGGGTGCAGCAGGAGCACAGGAGGTGCTGCAGTGCTGAGGTTGTGTGCAGCTGCTGGGGAGGCCATGGGGAGCAGGTAGAAACATCCTGAAGGAAATGGGGCTATGGAGAGCCTGTGCTGGAGCAGAGTTTCTATCTGATGAACTGCAGCACGTGGGCAGGACCCGTGCTGGAACTGGAGGATGGTGGAAAGAGCAGCGGAGGAGCTGTTGTGGAGTGACCACAGCTCATGTTCTCCATCCCTTCTGCATGGCTTGGTCAGAGGAGTCAGAAGTGAAGGAGTGAATCTGAACCTAGAAAAAGATGAGAGGGAGGTGGAGGTGTTTTAAATCAATTTGCATTTCTTACTTTCTAAGTCTGTTTTAATTTCTCCCCTGGTCTTATTAAGGAGGGAAGTGAGTGACTGGGAAGTGCCGGGCTGCTGGCCAGAGTTAACCCACCACTGTGTGCTATTGAAGTAGTGAAGCCATGAACAGGAGAAGATACAGAAAACTGTAATCAGACTCTGTTGCTCATATATATCTGTCAAGGTATGTCCTTTTCTTTCAGAAGAAAAGAAGTTTTGCTAACCAGTACTTTTGTTTTCTTTTAAGACTTCTCTTTTTAAGTGGTGCAGGTGCTGAATTACTTGGTAAATCTCTAAAGATGTGTACGTTTATAGACACACACACATGCACACATATAGATACGTATGTGTATATACTTGTTTTAGTCCTATCCAATATAAATAAATCAGAAGTTGATCCCAAGTTATCTGTAGACTCTGAATGATCTTTGTTTTCTTCCAGCGGTTCTTTTTTGCTCATTGAGATATTAGTTAACATCACTGCAGGCAACAGGGTATACTTCACCATGGAGGCTTCACAGACAATCATTTGTTTCAGGTAGTTCAGATTCAAAGTGGAGCACAAATGATCAATGTTTCAAGCTCTTCTTTATCATTAAAGTCATTTATACTTTAGAAGGAAAGTTTTCGCTCAGTAATTACTAATTTATTGCAAGGAGTCAATGTACTGGACTATTGATAACACATCTACTGCCTCTTGTAGCTCTGGAATTAGCAGAAAAATCTCAATATAAGCTTTTCACAGAAAGCTTGGTATTCTTCTCTCCTTCCCCTCTTCACTCAGTCTTACTTATTGTAGAGTTCATACACAAAGAACCCACAGAACTATGTGTGTGTCAGTCTTTCCAGTTAGATCAGTTGGACAGATGGCTACCTGGATTTTCTACCTGCAGTGAAGACTCTCTTTGTCTGAAGCTTTGTTTAGCAAATAGAAAAATAAAACAAAAGTAGTAGTACAGTAAAGCAGCAGTTATATGTTCCCAGAAATTGTGTTATGCAACATATAAGCATTCCAGGATTTCTTTATGGAAGGGCATGAGATTGGTTGTAAGACATAATTATTAAGATGAGAAATAATTTTCTGTCTATTGATGAGTACTATTTTCTAAATACAGTATTTAATCAAAAGTCTTGCTGAAATGAGGCAGTAAAAATTAGATTTGTTGTGATGAAAGTTTACAGAATGTACAGCTTACATAGATTTATGATATAAATGTATAGGCATATAATTATGCCTTATCTTCTAACTCTAGTGATTCTGATTAGAATGTTTTTAATTACAGTTCTTACTAATTATTTATTACCTGACACAAATTATGGGCTCATGTGACTGAGTTATTGTGGGGGGAATTGCACACTGTTGTAGTTAATGCATATTATTATTTGTGTTAATTGTGAAATTTATTTGCAATTATTTTATCCTAAACAGAGATACACTGAAATGGGAAATACTCTGCTTTTATGTTCTAATAGACCACGTTTAGGGCCCAGCTGAGCTAATGTGTTTCAAACTTACATTCTGTAGAGCGAGTGAGATAGCAGGGTAAGTATGAAAAATAGCTTTCCAAGAAAGATGTAGAAAATGAGGAATATATTGATACATTGAGCGTATTAGGTCCTAGTAATTTTACTTGATAAATATGCAGTTTAACAATGAAGTTCTATTTACATATATATGTTTGTCTACCTAGTAATGAAAACTTAATCTCAGTGATTCATTCCATGTGCAAAGTTCTTAAAAATGATCTTTATTTTTGTACCTTTCATCAAAAATTTTTCTATAGAGGAAGATATTTTTCTGTGTTCTCTATACTATATTTTTCCCTTTCAACCCTGTTGTTAACTCCACTGTTTTAGTGAGTGTTCAAATACTTAAGGTAGTAATTTGCTGTGCAAATGTATCATCTGACTCACATTGAGTTGGTTCCTGGTGTTTGTTCCCTTTGCTTCATGTACGCTTGCAAGTCAGATACAATTCAGCCAGACTGCCCCTCTGCTGCTGCCTGTCGCACGGCAACAAAATATGATGGGATATTGGTGGGAAGGTTCAGCCTCTATTGTCATCCCACCAACATCTGCCTCTGATATTGTAGGCCAGCATCATAAAACAGGAGGCTGTTTGGAGCAGCCTTCATATTTTCTGAACTGTAATGAACTAAATCATGCTAAACAAAATAGAGAAATTAAGTGATGTTGAAACTGAACCAGTTTCAAATTGCTGGAGAGCACTGGAAAAGGAGAAGGAATAATAGTATGTATTTTCTGCACAGCTTCAGCATCAGCAGCTACTCTAGTTTGTGAATTAACTTTGTATTCAATATTTTGTCATGTACATTAGGTGTTACAGTGCATGAAATGAATACATAGTCACATACCAGTAGTTGCAGCTCCAAGTAATGATCGACAATAGTGCCTCTAGCTAGCTAACACTTTTTCCTATGAAATATTTTCTGCATGACCACATCACATGGCAGCAGGCAGCAATGGAATTTATGAACTAGCTGGAGCTATCAGGGCTAGTGAGAAAGCAATACGGAAAGATGCATGCTAAAATCTACAAAGAGAAGGGAAAGAGAAAAGGGAGGAAGTAAGCGAAGGAAAAATAGCTATCCTGGAAAAGCTGTCACTATTTCACTTAGTTATTTTTAAACCCAGCAGCCTTACATCAGTATAAATTGATGTCATTACCAGTTTAAATGTTCTGTTTTTCCTAAATATAACCTCCAGTTGAGGTTATATTCTTATTTCTTCTTATTTAGCTAAAAAAAAAACCACACTTAAAAACCAAGCAAACAAAGCCCTCTTAGAAAAACAATATTCTGGCTTTATGTCAGTTCAGAAGCGAGGTTTGTTTGCAATGCTGGCAGGTAGGAACGTTCAGATACTTTTATCAGGTCAAGTGCTTTGCTGAAGTCAAGTCAAAAAAGATTGACTGAAGAGAA